>NC_141175.1:49198750-52027500 GCF_055505025.1 Bos grunniens
AGAGGCATTACTTTGCAAATGGTCAAAGCTATGGTTTTTCCAGCAGTCATGTATGGATGTGAGAGTTATCCATAAAGAAGGCTGAGTGCCGAAGAATTGATGCTTTTGAACTGTGGTGTTGGAGAAGACTCTTGAGAGCCCCGTGGACTGCAAGGAGATCCAACCATTCAATCCTAAAGGAAATCAGTCCTGAATATTCATTGGAAAGACTGATGCTGAAACTGAAGCTTTAATGCTTTGGCCAGCTGATGCAAAGAGCGGATTCAATAGAAAAGACCCTGAAGCTGGGAAAGATTGAAGAAAGGAGGAGAAGGGGATGATAGAGGATGAGATGAGATGATTGGATGGCATCATTAACTTGATGGACATGAGTTTGATCAAGATCCAGGAGTTGGTGATGGACAGGGAAGAGTTGGACATGACTGAGTGAGTGAACTGAACTTGTTTTTCCACCCTTGTATGAACTTCATGAGAAGTAAAACAATAGAATCTTTAGGCAAATTTTGGGATTCTAAAGCAGAGAATACCTTTAAGGCTGGTTTCATGGGCCTGCAGGGCATCAGGTTCCAGATTTCCCTTGACATGAATATGTTGCTGTATCAATAAAATTGCATATAATCATCTACTGTGTTTAGATGTAAGATTGCCCTACTGAGCTTCCCACTGGAGTCAAAATGGCATAGGATAACATCCAAAAGTTCTCTAAAGAGAACACAGAATTACACCTTGGTCAGGATGTTGAACAAGCTATGTATATGAACACATTATCAGAGCCCAGTTTTTTAAAAATGACTTCTAAATGCCAGAGAGGTATTTTGCTTGCTGAATGAGGATAAGGAAAACAAAAGGCTGCAAGTGATACCAAAATGGGTCAGTAGTCACCAAGAACTCAGACACCTTTCATGAGCTCAGAAACTTACATGCAACTTTAGAGATAAAGGGAGAACACAGTAAACCATAATTTACTAAAAAATTAATGAATTATTTGAGTTTATTGACAATTGCTTAATTTTGTTTCACCACCAGGCTAAAAATATCTGGTGACAGAAATAAGTCATGCAAAAAGTTAAATTATTTGCACACCAAAACTGATATATCTTCACAACCATCCTTACACAAAATTAACTTAATAGTTGCCATTTATTGAGTGCTTACTTTTTGCCTGCATTACTTTACCTTCACAAAACTCTCAAAACTTAGACATCATTGCTATAGCATTACTATTTTAAAGGTAAATAAAGTTTAATGAGTTGACTAAGGTTGCTGCTGCAAAGTCGCTTCAGTCGTGTCCAACTCTGTGTGACCCCATAGACGGCAGCCCACCAGGCTCCCCCATCCCTGGGATTCTCCAGGCAAGAACACTGGAGTGGGTTGCCGTTAGGAAGCAAATAAATAGTAAAATCAAGAATTAAACCCAAGTATGTATATTCATAATAATTCTGCTTCTAAAAACCATACCATAAGAAGAAGTAACCAAGCCATTCATAAGCAAGTAGGGTGATACTGGTGAGTGAGTATATACATTGAAACTGAATTCAAGGTTTTATGTTTACTTTTTATCTCAGCACGGACTTCCCTAGTGGCTGAGATGGTAAAGAATCAGTTGCTCAACTGAAAATTATTAAACAGGTCAATTATATATAGCCTCTCATTTCTAAAATAAAAGTCATAATACCAACTTTGTATAATATTTTTAGGGAATAAAATGAAACAATAAACACGAAACTTGTTTAACTGTAATGCCAGGAGATTAAAACCATGTTCACCTTGACCATAAGCACAAGGGGAAAGTAAATCAAGGATCAATGGAACTCTCAGAGAGATACTTGACTCATGCCCTTACTCAGTTCTAATTCTTTTATGTCTTCCACAAGCACATCTTTCCTTAGAGAGTTTTGACTCTCCATGTGTGTGCTTATTTCAAATAAGATAAAGTGTTATAAGAAAGTTATTAAAAGGAATATTAAAATTATTGAATTGTTCTTTACAGTGAAGAAAACATGCCTATATTTTTATGGGCTACTACGAGAAAGAATGATCAGAGCAGGAACAAAATTTTTAATAGTCTATAAACAATTTAATAAAGCCAAATATGTTGCAATGTGCTAAAGTTATAGTGATCATATACCCTGGCCTCCAGGTGATGTCACTGATTTTAGTGCAATGATAACTAGATTACTAAAAATAAGAGGATCATCTGTCTTGGAGGATCAATGTTAAGGTGGTTAGATAATTATATAAAATCAATTATATATTGTCACTTATGGCATTATATACTTAATATAATTGATTTTACATAATTATATAATTCCCTAGAAAGTAAAATTAAACTTAGGAGTCATATCTTTATATTAGGAAGAAGTAAATTTAGGACCAATGAAAGAAAGATTCATTTACTGTAGAAATCGTCACTTCGAGAAATGACATGCACATAGCAAACTAAAGATTCTAGAACATTTTAGATAGATTAAAATGGGTAAGTCACAATACACAATCTTTAGATTATGAAATATAGTGAAAAAGTAAAAAGCAAAAAATGTTACATCTTCGATCTTTACAAATATTGTATTTTCGCTGTTAGTGCTATAATCACAGTAATCAACTATTTTCTGTATGTAACATACTAGTTGTCAAGATAATATTTTATATGCACGAACATAGAATTCTGCCAACTTTTTCTCTAAATTCTTGAAATAGCAATTGAACTAAGTTTAAGGACTTTTACTTAAAAAGTAATATGCAATCTGTGCTTGGTTCAATACTGAAACAGGTATATTTTTATCAGCTGAGAATACACACAAAGTATAACAACTTCAACATTGATATTAATAATTGAGCTATAACTCCTATGGGTCTTGTTGTATGATTCCAAAGACAGTTATGCTTAACTGTTTCAACAATGATCTGGTTAAAAACAACCCAGAGTATAATAAATTTGCTAAGAATACCTTTTAATTATGATCTTTCAACAATATTGGCTTGTTACATTTCTACTTGCCTAAATGATTTCTATGAATTTTTTGACCAAGAAAATGCTTAGGATAAAGAAGTAGATATATTGATAGTATTTTTAAACATGAAAAGTAAAGCTTATTAAATATGCCCTTCTAAGCAGGCAAATGTGAGAAATTTAAAATAAGCTTTGCCTTTCACAGCAACTTCATATTATACAGACTCAACCCTCTAATGAACTCCATTTGTTGATTCATGCAAGAAAACAAGGTAATTGTATTATCTCAACCTTTCTGACTTTTGAGCTGTGGTGTTAGAGCTATTACATTCAGTACTTGCAAAGAAACATATTAAAACATAATCAAGTTGTTTTGCGGAAATTGGGGCACAACCTTTTCATATTAAAAAAATGAAAACATTGAATTGGGGAAAAGAATATTTCTATTAGGGACATTTAACTCACTAGATACATGTGAAACATCATCATTGTTCTTGTAAAGTTATTGAAGTGGTTAAAAATAACAAAAATGCATTACAAAAGTTGATAGAAAATATAAGGTTAGAATATTTAATGAATATCTATTTTAGATTTTTTTTTGTTTCTGTAGACCATTTAACATTATCTCATTCCTTTTCGGAATATTTTTCTTCTGAATGTAATAATTAAATAACCACATATTTATTGAACATTTGTACTATACCAATTACCTCTAAATAAGAACAGAATAGAAACTATGTCAAGATCATTAATCAGTTATAAAGAATTAACAGTGTACTGTGATTATAGCTACACTACATGAGTGCAGTTCAGTTCAGTCACTCAGCCATGTCTGACTCTTTGCGACCCCATGGACTGCAGCACACCAGGCTCCCCTGTCCATCACTAGCTCCTGGAGCTTGCTCAACTCATGTCCATTGAGTCGATGATGCCATCCAACCATCTCATCCTCTGTCGTCCCCTTCTCCTCTTGCCTTTAGTCTTTCCCAGCATCAGCATCTTTTCCAATGAGTCAGTTCTTTGCATCAGGTGGACAAAGTGCTGAAACTTTAGCTTCAGCATCAGTCCTTCCAATGAATATTCAGGACGGATTTCTTTTAGGATTGACTGGTTGGATCTCCTTGCAGTGCAAGGGACTCTCAAGAGTCTTCTCCAATACCACAATTCAAAACTATCAATTCTTTGGTGCTCAGCTTTCTTTATAGTCCAAGTCTCACATCCATACATAACTACTGGAAAAAACATAACTTTGACTAGACAGACCTTTGTTGGCAAAGTAATATCTCTGATATTTAACAGGCTATCTAGGTTTGTTATAGCTTTTCTTCCAAGGAGCAAGTGTCTTTTAATTTCATGGCTGCAGTCACCAGAAAGAAGTATAGACAGTAGTGGATGTTATTTCCAGAAATTCTGCCCTGCCAACATTCTGAATGTTTCTGAGAGCAATGTAATATGGAAAAACATGGGCACAGAGAAGTGAAGTGAAGTGAAGCACTCAGCTGTGTCCCACTCTTTGTGACCCCATGGGCTATAGCCTACCAGGCTTCTCAGTCCATGGAATTTTCCAGGCAAGAATACTGGAGTGGGTTGCCATTCCCTTTTCCAGAGGATCTTCCTGACCCAGGAATCAAACCCAGGTCTCCCGCATTGCAGGTAGATGCTTTACCTTCTGAGCCACAAGCACAGAGAACTCTGGGTTAAGATTGGATACAGAAGAACAAATGTAAAGAGGTTTTTTAAATACCATAACATTTTATTTTATGTATATTTCCCTTTTATCAACGTACATCGCTCAGTCATGTCCGACTTTTTGCGACCCCATGGACTGTAGCCTACGAGGCTCCTCTGTCCATGGGATTTTCCAGGCAATAGTCCTGAAGTGGATTGCCATTTCCTTCTCCAGGGGATCTTCCCAATCCAGGGATCAAACCCCGGTCTCCCACATTGTAGACAGATGCTTTACCATCTGAGCCACCGGGGAAGTCCATCGATGTACATACCATTGTCTAAATAGTCTACAAGCATTATCTCAATAATTAAAATATACAATATTCTGACTGACAGGAAAGCATCATGTCATATTTTTATTTTCTTTCTAAGACTATAAAATCATGACTCTTATAATTGATGGCGTTTCAGGTTTCTTGACTCAGTAGTTCATGCATTTCGATGGAAGTAAGAAGAAATTTTATACTCCATAAGTCAAAACTGTTCTTCCTTCCAGGCACAAAAATTTGACTGATACCCACAAGCAGCATGCTGATTACATTAGTGCCGTCAGCATAACCTCTTTCAAAGATGAATGTGTGTCAAGCTCTTTTGTTATCAATATTGCTTGAAGACATAAAAATGTTTAAGTATCTGTTAAAGTTCTTAGAATTCCACATATCAAATATGCATTATTGCTAGAGCAAATGTTTGTGAATATTATGCATGTTCTAAGCCCTGTGAGAAACTATAAGAACTCAGTGGTGAGCGACAAAAGACAGTTTGCCCCCTCATTTCATTTTGGTACTCAATGCTATGTGGAGAACAGAGTATATAGAGATGCATGTTTGGTTCAGCTCAATTCAGTTCAGTTCAGTCTCTCAGTCGTGTCCAACTCTTTGTGACCTCATGGACCGCAGCACTCTAAGCCTCCCTGTCCATCACCAACTCCTGGAGTTTACTAAACTCATGTCCATTGAGTCAGTGATATCATCCAACGATCTCATCCTGTCATCCCCTCTTCCTCCTGCCTTCAATCTTCCGCAGCATTGGGGTCTTTTCAGATGAGTCCGTTTTTCCCTTCAGGTGGCCAAAGTATTGGAGTTTCAGGTTCAGCATCAGTCCTTCCAATGAACATTCAGGACTGATTTCCTTTAAGATGGACTGGTTGGATCTCTTGCAGTCCAAGGGACTCTCAAGAGTCGTCTCCAATATCACAGTCCAAAAGCATCAATTTTTCAGCCCTCAACTTTCTTAATGGTCCAACTCTCACATCCATACATGACTACTGGAAAAACCATAGCTTTGACTAGATGGAAGTTTGTTGGCAAATAATGTCTCTGCTTTTTAATAATCTGTCTAGGTTGGTCATAACTTTTCTTCCAAAGAGCAATTGTTTTTTTAATTTCATGGCTGCAATCACTATCTGCAGTGATTTGGGAGCCCCCAAAAATAAAGTCTGTCACTGTTTCCACTGTTTCCCCATCTATTTGCCATGTAGTGATGGGACCAGATGTCATGATCTTAGTTTTCTGAATGTTGAGTTTTAAGCCAACTTTTTCACTCTCCTCTTTCACTTTCATCAAGAGGATCTTTAGTTCTTCTTCACTTTCTGCTATAAGGGTGATGTCATCTGCATATCTGAGGTTATTGATACTTCTCCTGGCAGTCTTGAGTCCAGCTTGTGCTTCAGCCAGCCCAATGTTTCTCATTATGTACTCTGCATATAAATTAAATAAGCAGGGTGACAATGTACAGCCTTGACGTACTCCTTTCTTTGTTTGTAAACAGTCTGTTGTTCCATGTCCAGTTCTAACTGTTACTTCCTGACCTGCATACAGATTTCTCAAGAGGCAGGTCAGGTGATCTGGTATTCCCATCTCTTTCAGAATTTTCCAGAGTTTGTTGTGGTCCACACAGTCAAAGCCACATTTACAAGGCAAACCACTCAATATCATAGTAATCCAAGTCTATGCCCCAACCAGTAATGGTGAAGAAATTGAAGTTGAACAGTTCTATGAAGACCTACAAGACTTTCTAGAACTAACACCCAAAAAAGATGTCCTTTTCATTTTAGCGGACTGGAATGCAAAAGTAGGGAGTCAAGAAACATCTGGAGTAACAGGCAAATTTGGCTTTGGAGTACAGAATGAAGCAGGACAAAAGGTAATGGAGTTTTGCCAAGAGAGTGCACTGGTCATAGCAAACACCTTCTTCCAACAACACAAGAGATGACTCTATACATGGACATCACCAGATGGTCAATACCAAAATCAGATTGATTATATTCTTTTCAGCCAAGGAGATGTATGTTAGATGAATTTAGCTAAGTAAAGGAGGTCAAAGAGGATATTTCTGAAGAAGTGACTCTTTGGTAAAGGTCCGATTGAGCCAAAATATTTTAATTTCATGGAGATGATATGGGAAATTATTCTGTGTGTTCACATTGATATGTTCTTATTATCACCATTGTGTGAATTGAATTACATATACATTTATATATATACATATATATCAATATACCTATCTATCTATATGTGATCAATTTTGATCAGCTTCTGGAACACAGTAGAGCTCACTTAGTATACTAGCTAAATACATTCTCTTTGTTCTTTTTCTTTCTGTTCCCAAGTCCCCCTTCTTCTTCTAATTATCATTATAGGCATAAAGAATAATATACTCAGAAGCCTTGTGTCATGTGACACATATATAGCTATTAAAAATGGTCTCCAGAAAAGATAGTGGGTTCCAGTGGAAAGAGAAAAAAAAATAATTGTGTAAGGTGGGCTAGAGAGGGAGAGAGTCAATCTAGCCACAGCTTTGTATACTGAAAGTGAAAGTGTTAGTCATGCAGTCCTGTCCAATCCTTTGTGAGTCCATGAACTATATAGCCCACCAGGCTCCTCTGTCCATGAAATTCTCCAGTCAAGAATACTGGAGTGTGTTGCCATTTCCTTCTCCCGGGGAACTGCCAGACCCAGGAATTTATCCGGGGCTTCCTTCATTAAAGGCAGATTCTTTACCATCTGAGCCACCAGGGAAGCCATTGTATGCTGAGCTGCTTTTATTAAGTTCTAATTAAGATTTCAAAAGGAAAGAGGGAAGAGTGAATATAAACTGATTATATTTGAGCTTATCCAAAATGATTCTTCCTCTGTTGAGCCACAGAGATTGGCAAGGGTCCGACTGGATGCACGTCCATCAGTCAGATATCTTGGTAGCTGTCCAGAATAAAAAGTTGTGCCATGGAGGATATAACATTTATTTTGTATTCAATAAGTATTTTATTATTTGCATATCTTGAAAATACAGACAAGTAGGAGAGCAGCACATATAGTTATTTTGTTAAAGTGGGGTACTATAGCTATTTATTATTATTATAATATCTACTATAATTATTGAAATGAAATCCTGGGATGATAGAATATATAACATGTGAAGCATTCTGAGTTCCATGGAAGAAAAATAAGTAATATAAATATAAGCATTTTTCATAGCATAGCAGTGTCTCATAACATTTTGTGTTAATAACATAAAGTGTTATTGTATTCCTAATATAGACATTCAAAATGAAATTGTTAATTGACTCATTTCTAAATTAAATACCTTCTCCAATAGCTACAGTAGTATCAGACAACCACCATCAACAGCAATAAGACTCTTACTTGGGTTGAATATTATGAAAAACATTTTTAAATAGTAATTAGTAGAGGGAAAGAAGAAGATGAACAAAGACACATGGACAAGAAGATGATCAGATCTTAGTCACAATATAAGAGTTTAAAGAAATTAACTTGGGGGATATTTGTCAAAGAGATAAATCAGAACTAATTGGATATATCTACAAATGATCAGTGTAATAGAAATCAGGGACTCTTAGTAAGATGGTAATTAAGAAATTAAGGTTACTTCTTTTTTCAGGAACAAAACAAAGATGCCCACTTATACCACTTTTATTCAACATAGTGTTGGATTCACTTTGCAGTCTTATGTCAGACTTGAGAACACAGATATCCCTTCAGATAGTGACAAGTGACTTGGGAAATATTATGAATGACTCATGATCCAATACAATACATGCCACCAAAGAGAGGCAGGCCACCTAAGTGTGTTAGAGATAAAAAAGTACACTGAAAATATCTGAAATATTAGAACTGGGGTTAAAAATAATAAAAACTACTCAGTATATCACCTGTTGTTAACTGAAGTTCTTGGTTGCCCAGTAACCAAAAACCCTAACTGATATCTCAGATATCACCTGCTGCCCACCTATAAATGACACTACTTGTTTCTTAACTTGTCTTTCAACTACCCTCAAACCAGTTAAATAAATGCAGATCAATTCTATTTCACTATGCTACCAAGCTATAGTTATTGAAACAGGATACTATTGCCACAAAAAGACAGATTAATGGAACAGAATCAACAACTCAGAATTAAACCCACAGGGATATGGTCAATTAATTTATGACAAAGGAATGAAGAGCATGCAATGAGAATAATCTCTTTAATAAATAATGTTGGGAAAATTGGAGAATTGTGTGTAAAAAATAAACCTGGAGCACAGTCTTACATCATAAGCAAAAATAAACTCAAAATGGAGTAAAAGTTAAATGTAAGACCTGAAACCATAAAACTCCTAGAAGAAAACATAGCAGTGCATGCGGACCTACTGATATCATTTTTGATCTCTCCTCAGGCAAGGGCAGCAAAAGCAAAAATGAGTAAATGGGACAACAATAAAACTAAAAAGTTTTTGCACAGTGAAGAAAACTATTGACACAATGAAAATGCTACCTACTAATGGAGAAGACATTTGCAAAAAATACAGTAATAATTGTTTAATATCTAAAACATATGAAAACTTCAAATAACTCAATATCAATAAAAACAATCTGATTAAAAAATTAGCAGTTATGAATAGTTTTTCCAATGAAAAAATTGCCAACAGATACATGAAAAGTGCAAATCAAAACATCAAAACATAAGACATCACCTCTAAGCTGTCAGAATGGCTATTATCAAAAGTTTTGGTGAGAATGTGGAGAAAAAGGGGCCCTTTTGCCTCATTGGTGGGAAAATAAATTTGTTCAGCTACCATTGAAAAGAATATGGAGGTTCATCAAAGGATTGAGTGAAACAACCATCCAGCAATTCCACTCCTAGGTATTTATCAGAAGAAAACAAAAATATTATTTTTAAAAGATATATGCACTGCAGAATTATTTACAATAGCTAAGATATGGAAGCATCTTAAGTGTCTATTGGTAAATGAATAGATAAAGATGTGATTTATATCAAAGGAATATTTTTCAGTCATAAAAAAAAGAACTCTTTCAAATTGCTGCAACATGGATGGATCTAGAGGATATGTTAAGTGAGATAAGTCAGACAGAAAAAGACATATGATTTCACTTACATGTAGAATCTAAAAAAATGAATGAACGAAGAGGCCTAAACTTCCAGTTATAAAATAAATAGGTCATAGGAATGTAATGTACAGCATAAGAAATACAGTCAATAATATTGTAATAACATTGCATGGAGATGGATGATTACTAGACTTATTATAGTGATCAATTTATAATATATAAATATTTTGAATCATGATGTTATATACCTGAAACTAATATAATATTGTATGTTGACTATACTTAAGTAGAAATAAAAGAGAAAAAATACTAACATAAAAATATTAATATCTTTTTTTATTACTATAACACCCAATCATTTGAATAACATTTATGCTTTGGATCAGTGCTCATGGATAGACACTTAACTTGTTGTCTATGAATAAAAGATGTGGATACTGTGGATACACATGAAACAAGTCACAGTCACAATGTTTCCAGGAGAATATTTTACTCATCAATAGTAACCTTTACATTTCCAGAATAAATTCATGTTTTCTGAAGTTAAATATTTCAGAGCAGTGATACAAGTGCTTACTCTTAAGATTGTGTTTCCTTTTATTATATTATTTTTAATAAAGAACTGTGTTAAAGGACAGATTACAGGCTGGTAAAATTTATTATCTTAGGGTTGCTAGCAGGTAGGAGGAGATATAATGAAAGCACATGATATTCTTTGCATAATTATCTCTTTGCATTTACCATTTCACTTATTACAATGATCATATATTGCTGATTTGACATACAAAATATCAAGTTAAAAATTAAACTTTAAAAATGTAAAACTCTTTTAACATTGATTTCAACCGTCATGATAATCACTAGACTCAAAATAGCAGTTTCTATTAAATTCACAGGTTATTGAATGACATTTTTCAATATGTTACATCAACCTCCAGCTTTCTATCTGTTGGAAAGTATCAGGAAAAAATGTCTCACACACTTTCATGTCATTTTCCTTTAAAACTCTTTGAAATATGGTAGGCATTCAGCAAAGGTAAATTATTGCTGTTACCAGTATTACTATTCATTTTATTTTGCCAAATCAGATTTTGTCATCAAGCAAAAAATATGTGACATGTTCTAAATTCCTATGGGACAAGTTTTGAGGACTGATGTACAGCAAAATGTAAATACTTTCAAAACAGCATCATCATCATACAATTTTTATAAACAACATAGATCATCACTTTCCTAAATGCGATACTCTGCAAGTAACAATCCATCTATTCATTTATTTAATAAAATGTCATATTTCTTCTACAAAATGTCTTCTCTACCTTGATTTTAATATATATATATATATATATATGAGGAGGGCGTGGCAACCCACTCCAGTATTCTTGCCTGGATAATCCCGTGGACAGAGGAGCACTGGCGGGCTACAGTCAATGGGGTCACAAAGAGTTGGACATGACTGAAGTCACTTAGCATACATACTTATATAATATATAAGCATACATACTTATATTTCAATATATAAGATTGAAAGTGGAAAGGGAAAGATTCAAGGTGGGAGGAGAAGGAGATGAGAGGATGAGATGGTTGGATGGCATCACCAACTCCATGGACATGAGTTTGAGTAAGCTCCAGGAGCTTAGTGATGGACAGAGAAGCCTGGCTTGCTGCAGTTCATGGAGTCACAGAGTCAGACAAGACTGAGCGACTGAACTGACTGAACTATATAGTCTTAGTTCATAGATTCAAAAACTGCATTGATTTGATTGTATAATACTTCTTTTGTGGGAGGTCGTCCTGTACATTGTAATCTGTTTAGCAACATCTCTAGTCTCTTCCCCCTAGAAATCAGTTACACATCCCATGCCCCAGTTGTAACAATATCTCCAGACATTGCCAAATAGTTCCTGGCAGGCAAAAATATCTGCCTGGTTGAGAATTACTGCACTACTTTGATCTGCAGATATGACAGTGGTATTAGTTGCTCATCCTCAACCACAAAGTACAACTTATGGGGGGAAAATAAGAGGATAAAAAGATGAGATGGTTGGAGTCCATCACCAATTCAATGGAGATGAACTTGGGCGAACTCCGGGAGATGATGAGGGACAAGGAGGCCTGGTGTACTGCAGCCCGTACTGCAGTCCATGGGGTAGCAAAGAGTCAGACAATTTAGCAACTGAGCAACAACAGCAACAACAACATAGATTATTTTTACAACTAACTTAGTACCATTAACAATCTTCAATAGTTAGCTCTTTGTGGGGCCAAATTTTGGTCTAGTTCCAATGTAAACTCACACCTCTTTGGGCTTCATTAAGGTTTAACATCAATCACATTACCTTCTTTCATGTTATTGGTAAGCCAGAGTTTGAACTCATAGCTACAACAAGATAACAATTTAAATATGTAAAACTGATGCCCTAGTTTTTTGAACTTTCCTGAACAAATGCAATTTTTCTCTGTAAAAAATACCCTGGCAATCTCTGTAACCCAGATTTGATGAAATATGCTACTCCCTTTTACATACAGAAAACAATGGAAATAAAAAGTCAGGCTTTGAAGTTTCACAAAAGTGCCCCAAATTATGAAAACATATTTGGAAATGAACTCAAAACTCCCTTGTTGAATCAAAGAGTTCCCAAAGTACGAAGCCAAGCTAATACAAAATCAAGGTGAAGAAAGTATATAATCTTGTGAAGTAAAAGAACTTTTTAAACATGATACCAACAATAGAAATCAAAAGGAACTGGAGTCTTATCGTATATGTGTTGTTTATGAATGTATATTTATGGAAGAAGATTAATAATTTTTATTAGATTCAGCAATATTTTAATAACTCCAAATGCTACTATGCTACACTGTATCACTTAATTTTGCTATAGATAATTCTATTAAAACACTTGATTTAAAAGTGCAAATTTGTTTCAAGGCAATTGATATGTACATAGATGTAATATGTCATATAGTTATATACTATATATAGTCAAATATATGATATACATGCTACAGCAAATATATGTATATAGCATAGGTTTCTTTGCCTCTATATAGATAAAACTATATTTTTTATTTGAAATTGCTTTAGGAATACTAGATGAATGCTAAAAACTGCACCCAGCTGAAGGCAGCGAGGGAGCAAACACACTTCAAAGTCTACCACCTACCTTAATTCACTGTGCTATTAACTAGGACCACCTACATCTGGTGTCCAAATTCAAGAATTCTCCTTCTATCACTGTATTATAATTTAGGAGCTCCAATCACTCTAAATGGAGTAGGAAATGGAAACCCACTCCAATACTCTTACTGGAGAATCCCATGGATAGAGGGAGCTTGGTGGGCTACAGTCCATGGGGTCGTAAAGAGTCAGACATGATTGAGCATACATGTGAATCAGTCTAAAGCCTACTTGCATCATCAAAGTTTAGGTATTTTTCAAGGTTCCATAATCATTGTGCTTATCTCTATATCTTAACAAATCAACATGTATAAAGCTACCACACTTTCATTAGAGTCTTATAATTTTTAAGAAATATGTCATATTTAAACTTGTGAGTGTTATACTCCTAACTCCATTTTCCCACAAGCTCTTTAGTTTTCATTGCTTAATTTTGTATATCACAGTGGTTTCCAGGAACACGTATGTCAAATTAAAGCAGATCAGCTTTAGTTTAATGATAGTGTTGTTGGAATTAGCTGTTTTATAAAGGCTTTTGTAACTAATGCTGAAATGTGGAAATGTCAGCATTAAGTTAGTACAATATATTTCTTAAACATTTTCCTTATTACCTAAGAAGCAGAGAAGGCATTGTTTATTTATTGAGCAGATTAGATGAGTGAACCATTGAGAAGCAGGAGCAAACTGCAAAAGAGAGAAAACAAATTATGAAAATGTTCCCATTCCTTAATCATCTTATAATAAACTTCTCATGCCCCCTCAAGGGGATAGAAGGAAGGATGTGTGTCATATCACACCAGAGGGTGGCATTATCTACTGTATTACCATCATGAAGATTTTGCATAAGAATTAGCTGTTGTGGTGTAGATGGCCTAATATACTCTGACCTCCTATCCTGCACTATGATTTAACCACAGACACCCTCAGATGACTGGCAAGGCCTAAGCATATCTTCTGGTTGAGGTCAGTCTTTTACTTCAGTGATGAAATTATTATTCATTTTTCACATAGTACCTTTAATAACCTCATCTTTAAATTGCTCTTTAGCCTTCAACAATAACTACACTCCTAGGGGAAAGCAGTTTATAATATGTGTCTGTATCATTCTAATTGTATTATCAAAAACATAAAAATATTTTTCAAGTAACTTCACCACTGCAGCTTGGACTTTAAAGTTAACCATTATTTCATGTGTTCTAACAAAAAAAAGAACTAGAGAAGGAGTTCATAAATATGATTCTTACTCTTCTCTTTACTTCCTAAGGATTTTTCCCAACAAAAAACTGGGAATAAAATATTTTCTTACACACAAACATACATGCTCACATATTACAAAGTAAACGTTATCAATTGGATATGTTATGACTAATTGCACTGCTTTTGTACTAACAATAGAAAATCATGGGATTTAAAATAAATGATGTCACATGTGTGGAGAGAGAACTTTCACTCTTTTGCAAAGCTGGGCTTTTGTCCTTCTTTGTTCTCCTTTGGTACCTCAAAGGGCAAAAAAATTGCACTATCTGTTAACCTGATTGTTTATAGCTAGCCATTTCCTTCTCCAGGGGATCTTCCCGAGCCAGGGATCGAACACAGGTCTCCCGCATTGTAGACAGACACTTCACCGTCTGAACCACCGGGGAAGTCCCAGGAGCTATACTAGCAAACACTTAAAAAATACTAAGCACTGTTCTAAGCACTTCACATGTATTAGGTCATTATATCCTCATTTGCAGTGTTATTCTTGTGTTATAAGGAGAACAGTAGCACAGAATGCTTGGGAAACTTGCTAAAGAGACCCCCTACAATTCCTCACGCTGCTGTTCTGTGTCATATAGAAATGGAGTGATGCTGAGTTTCTTATAACCACAACTAGGCACTTTCATTTTGGCACCTGGCTATATAAGAGAGAAGAAAAGAAAAGTTTTGTTTTTTTTTTTGACTGAATTTTGTATCTATCTGAGTTGTTGAATTGTGCAGGACTCCTTCGTGCTCAACTGTGATGCATATGCTCAGTAGCTCAGTCATGTCTGACTGTTTGCAACTCCACCGACTGTAGCCTGCTAGGCTCCTCTGTCCATGGGATTCTCCAAGCAAGAACACTGGAGTGGGTTGCCATGCCCTTCTCCAGGACTGTGACGCATGATTCATTGTTATTGGAATGATGTTTCCATATAGGGCTCACCATATAATCGTTAGAGTCAAATTGGACAGTTATGCCTATGCATGAGTTGAGATGGGGAATACAATCAAGGTGAATTTTTTGACCTGGAGGATTTGGGGAGAGAGATCTGGCTTTCTCAGGGGTTTCAGAAGACTATAAAGAAACTGTAATAAGTATTTAAGTAACAGTCCCATATAGAAGAAATAGGGCTTCCCTAGTGCCTCAGATAGTAAAGAATTTGCCTGCCATGCAGGAGATAGAGTTTTGATCCCTATGTTGGGAAGATACCCTGGATAAGGGAATGGATGCCCACTGCAGTATTCTACCCACTGAGAATTCCATAGACAGAGGAACATGGTGGGCTACAGTCCATGGGTTGCAAAGGGTCAAACACAAATGAATGAATGACACTTTCACTTCGTATAAGAAAGCCAGATTCCCTATAGCTTTTGTTATCTTTCTTAGTAGGGGAGAACCTTATTTTGCCTGTAGCCCTGAACACTGAATCCAAAAAATAAAGAGAAGAAAATTAAATAATCAGAGAAGGAAGAGGGTATATAGGTTTAGGGGGAGTTATGAGTTCATTTCTTATTCTATGGGTTCCTCAGCCTTTGTTTATTCTTCCTCAAGATAGGACAAGATGCTAAAATACAGTTAAAAGTATTAGGCATTGATTGAACTATGATTACTACTCAGTGCCTTAAAATACCAGAAGCCATGCCTGCCTTATATTTCCACTCATCCTGCCTTCTCCCATTCCCATCCTCCAGCATGGGACTCACTAACCTTCCTTTCTATCTATCTGTATGGATTTACATGGCTGGACACATAGAAATGATAACTTGATTCAGCCTCCCAACACCACCTATCCATACCCTCAAGAAACAGTCATTCTCTCTCTTCCTAGTTCCATTTTGTTAAAAATGTGACTTGGGACATGAGTGTGTCTGTGCTAATTTGCTTCAGTCATTTCTGTCTCTGTGCAACCCTATGGACTGTAGTTCTCCAGACTCCTCTGTCCATGGGATTCTCCAGGTGAGAATCCTGGAGTGGGTTGCCATTTCCTCCTCCAGGAGATCTTCCTGACCCAGAGATTAAACCTGTGTCTCTCACAATTGCTGCATTGGTAGGCAAGTTCTTTAACACTAGTGTCACCTGGGAAGCCCCATAACTTGAGACATGGTCACCTCTAACTCATCACAGATGCAACAGAGTACATGTATTCTAAAATTAGTAAAGAATAATCTAGATTACTTATGAAAGACTTGAGGCTTCAACTTTAAATGTTCTGCTCCAACTTAGCATTTTCTAGAGCTCAGCATCTTAGTCAAAGCTTGTCAATGGCATCTCTGACTCCCACCCTATTCCCTATTGCATGAGGACCAGAGATTAGTCATTTATACATATCTTGTCATAATTTACTTTAACAGGATTAAAAACGCATCCTTAAGGATTACCAAAACTTTTAATATAGTAAGTAAAGCTTTGAATTTTTCACCATTAAGAAATATCTTGAATTTCAATCATAAAATTATACCACAGAATTGTGAAAATTATTTGATATATATTTAAGGGGGATGGGAGCATAGGGAGGAATGATTAGAAGATGCTGAAATGTGTAGTTCACTTTTCAATTGACACAAATAGCTTCATTTTGCTTTATAATTTTCTTAAGGATTCTGAGAAAAAAAAAAATAAATGCAGTAAAATGACCCTATTATATTACAGAAGGAACTGACGCAGGTCCCATTTCATGTAACTAAAGTGCTTGCAGTTGATTCAAAGCTGTTTAAACGAGGTCCTGCACAAAACTGATCACACATGTTACTTTCTTGGCACTAAATAACTCAAAATAAATTCAAGAAATCTTAGTCAAGGAATTATTGTAGGTGTTTAGATTTTATTTTTCAGTGCTATTCATGAAATCAGTTCCTTAAGAAGCTATCAGCCTTACTTTTGCAATTATAACCTTCCTTTTCAGGTAGGGCTCCCTTTAATTCCCACTTTGAGCCCATTGAAATATGTCTAATACTTAGGTTGAGAGAAATGTTATTTTCAAGAAAATGGTTGTGGAGTCAAGCAGATGGAAAAATCTATGATAATGTTAAGTTGAACCAGAATCAAATAAGTTGAAGTGTACATCTACGTGTTCTGGAACAAGTACATTCATTCAACAAATATTCCAACAAAAAAAACCCATGGCAATGGTTTTTCAGTCTCAATGGGTATAAAAATAACCTGAGATATTTTTTAAAATATGAAGAATTCAGGGCCCCACCTCCAGAGATTTTTGTTAAGTAGGTTTGGAGTAGGATCAAATCCCTAGTGTTTTTAATGCAATGAACTCATTGAATCCTTGGGAAAGAAATAAACATGATTAAGAGACACTTGTCTCTAAATTTACTAAAGATTGAAAAGATGTCAATAAAATTGCTTTTCAAATTGAGCATTTCATGAACAGAAACAAGACTCTAAGGTAAATAGGCTAATAAACAAATACAACAATGATCCATGTGATTAAAGAAGCCTGTACACAGGACTAAAGGACCACAGAGGAAGGGGATGCTAACAGCAGCACAGGCTTCAGGCTAGAGACACAGCAACTAGAGTTCTTGTAAGAAGTAACTAGGAAAAGACAGAAGTAAGAGTGGTGGACCCTGGTGGGCTACAGTCCATGGGATTGCAAAAAGTTGGATATGACTTATTGATAAACAACAGAAAAACAAAATAGTGGTACAGACAGAGAAATTCAGCAGCATATCCAAAGATATTCACAGCAAGACTTTCTCTCGAGATCAGGAATTACAAACTGCTTAGCTCAAGAATGAGGTTGCATGAGGGAAAATGAGGCTGCAGGAGAAGTTCTAGAATAAAGTAGTTCCCACAATGAGTGTCACTGTTCTTCTGTGCTGTGCCCTAGGATTTGTTCTAAATCTAATAAAGAGCAATTTTTATTTAGTTTTATTTTTTTAATTTAAATTTATTTATTTTAATTAGAGGCTAATTACTTTACAATATTGTATTGGTTTTGCCATACATCAACATGAATCTGCCATGGGTGTACATGTGTTCCCAATCCTGAACACCCCTCCCACATCCCTCCCCAACATATGATTATCTCAATAGATGCAGAGAAAGCCTTTGACAAAGTTCAACATCCATTTATGATAAAAACTCTCCAGAAAGCAGGAATAGAAGGAACATACCTCAACATAATAAAAGCTGTATATGACAAACCCACAGAAAACATTATCCTCAATGGTGAAAAATTGAAAGCATTTCCCCTAAAGTCAGGAACAAAACAAGGGTGCCCACTTTCACCACTACTATTCAACATAGTTTTGGAAGTTTTGGCCACAGCAATCAGAGCAGAAAAAGAAATAAAAGGAATCCAAACTGGAAAAGAAGAAGTAAAACTCTCACTGTTTGCAGATGACATGATCCTCTACATAGAAAACCCTGAAGACTCCACCAGAAAATTACTAGAGCTAATCAATGAATATAGTAAATTTTCAGGATATAAAATCAACACACAGAAATCTCTTGCATTCCTATACACTAATAATGAGAAAATAGAAAGAGAAATTAAGGAAACAATCCCATTCACCATTGCAACAAAAAGAATAAAGTACTTAGGAATATATCTACCTAAAGAAACTAAAGACTTATATATAGAAAACTATAAAACACTGGTGAAAGAAATCAAAGAGGACACTAATAGATGGAGAAATGTACCATGTTCATGGATCAGAAGAATCAATATAGTGAAAATGAGTATACTACCCAAAGCAATCTATAGATTCAGTGCAATCCCTATCAAGCTACCAACGGTATTTTTCACCTTATCTTTGACAAAGGAGGCAAGAATATACAATGGAGAAAAGACAATCTCTTTAACAAGTGGTGCTGGGAAAACTGGTCAACCACTTGTAAAAGAATGAAACTAGAACACTTTCAAACACCATACACAAAAATAAACTCAAAATGGATTAAAGATATAAACATAAGACCAGAACCTATAAAACTCTTAGAGGAGAACATAGGGAAAACACTCTCTGACATAAATCACAGCAGGATCCTCTATGACCCACCTCCCAGAATATTGGAAATAAAAGCAAAAATAAACAAATGGGATCTAATTAAAATTAAAAGCTTCTGCACAACAAAAGAAAGTATAAGCAAGGTGAAAAGACAGCCTTCATAATGGGAGAAAATAATAGCAAATGAAGCAATTGACAAACAACTAATCTCAAAAATATGCAAGAGCAATTTTTAAAAAAGTATTGTGTGAAGGAATATAATCCTTTTATTTGAATAATCAGAGACTGAGGGCAAAAAAATTAATAGGAATATATTGCTATAATGTGGGCAAGTGATAATGAGGGCAAAGGGAGTGAGAATGCTTTGGGAGTGAAGGAGGTGGGGGAGTTGTTGCTTGGAAATGTACTCAGAAGATAATGTTGATGGTATTTGGCCAATGGCTCGATTTGGAGGTTATTCAGAAGAAGGCGTCTGTGTCTTCAGGCTTAGGAAGGAACACACACATCAAGTTCAAAAGATCCCCAGAGATGCATAGGACATTGGATAGCCTGATATTTGAGTGAAGAACTCCAATTTTTAAATGTTGACAACTAACTCAAAGAATTTAAAAACACTATAACTAACCAAATAAAAGATATCTGTTGGATGTATATAGCCCATACTCTGCAGTATTCACCTTCTGATTCAGTTGGAAGGAAAATAGGCCCCAAGTGATAAACTGTTCAAAATTATGCAGTTCGTTAGAGGCAGAGTAGGACAAGAATGCTAATTTTGTTTTCCACTAACAATGGTAACACTTTTAAACATTTTAATCTGAAACATTTGCATGTGTCCAAATTGTGTGCTACTATGTATGCACTATTAGGTTGCTTATTGAAGAAGAAGAAAGGAGTAGTTGTGGGGAAGAGGCAAACAGCACCATCTCTGTGGGTGTGGCTGATGCTGATTCAGTTGTGTAAAGAGAAAAGTTTTGCAGGGTAAGGGTCTATAACTAATTTATTGTGTATTTAGAAGTTTAATAACTTTATTGCTTGTTTTTTGTCAACTACTATCATGGTTTTGGAGTCCTAGCTAACAAAATAATGTAAAGTGAAAGTGAAAGTGACTCAGTCATGTCAAACTCTTCACAACCCATGGACTGTAGTCCATGGTATTCAATTCTCCAGGCCAGAATACTGGAGTGGGTAGCCTTTCTCTTCACCAGGGGATCTTCCCAACCCAGGGATTGAACCCAGATCTCCTGCACTGCGGGCAGATTCTTTACCAGCTGAGCTACCAGGGAAGCCCAAGTATACTGGAGTGAGTAGCCTATCCCTTCTCTAGTGGATCTTCCCAACCTAGGAATCGAACCGGTGTCTCCTGCATTGCAGGCAGATTCTTTACCATCTGAGCCATCAGGGAAGCCATAATAATGTAAAGGTAGAGTTAATTATCTTATGTTATCTTGCTTTTGGAATCCTAATTAACATAATAATGTGAAAGTAGAGCTAATTATCTCCCTTTGATTGTGCTGTATTACCTTTTTTTTCCAATGATCATCTACAGAGTCAATATTGCATCAGTTGTAACTGCCACTCTAAGTCTTTTCTGAATTGAAGTCAGCTGATTATGTCTAAATGTAACTATATGATGAACATGAAGAATAATATCAAGATAGGTAATTATGGGGATACTAATATAACATTTCTAGAGTCAAATTAAAATCACTTTAAGCTAATTTGTCAAAAATGAATAATGTATTTTGTTTCCAGAATTAATTATGCCACTAAAATAAACTGTTTTGTCATTGTTAAAAAATGCCTATAAATAGCTATCCAATTACTAATGTAATAATTACACTTTTAGTTAATTAATATGTTGCTAATATGCACAAATGTGTGTTCTACCTGAATTAATCTGCTTATACCCTAAAAGTGAGAAAGACATAAGTACAAGATCTTGTGAGAAATAGAAAAAGAAAGAAAGATTAAAAAAATAAGCAATGGTTTGATATCAGCACACTGGAAACAAATGTATACCTCTGCAGACTGAAAGAGAGGTAAAAATCTTTGGATGTTACAGATCCTTTCAGGGCATGAAAGAATGGTGGAAAGCTTGAATGTGGAAAAGGGAGTTGTGAAGAATTAAAAGATCCTTCTCAACCGCTCAGCATATAGCATTAGCTCTATTTGTATTCATGTTTTTAAAGGACTTCAACAAAATCAGTCACTTCAAATCACAGGTTTAAGATTGTAGATTTTGGCACAAAGTAAGATCTCATGCTCCTTTAGAGCTGGATTGTAAAGAAGGCAGGACACTGAAAAATTGATCCCTTCAAACTATGGTGCTGGAAAAGACACCTGAGAGTCCCTTGGACAGTAAGGAGAACAAACCAATAAAACTTAAGAGAAATTAACTCTGAATATTCGTTGGAAGGACTGATGCTGAAACTCCAGTATTTTGGGCATCTGAGTGAACATCTGACTCATTGGAAAAGTCCCTGATGCTGGGAAAGACTGAGGGCAGAAGGAGAAGAGGGTATCAGAGGGTGAGATGGCTGGATTGCATCACCAATGCAACAGACATGAACTTGGGCAAAACTTCAGGAGATGGTGAGGGACAGAGAGGCCTGGTGTGCTGGTCCATGGGGTCACAAAGAGTTAGACATAACTGGGTGACTGAACAACAACGACTCATGTGGATTTCCATGGTGGCTCAGTGGTAAAGAACCTGCCTGCCAACACAGGAGACACAGGTTTGATCCCTGGGTCAGGAAGATGTCCTAGAGTAGGAAACGGCAACCCACTCCAGTAATCTTGCCTAGAATATCCCATAGACAGAGGAGCCTGGCAGGCTATAGTGCATAGGGTTGCAAAAGAGTCTGACAAAACTTATTAACTAAACAACAACAAGGATTCATATATATGTTACATCTCTGCCTCTTTTTCTTGAAATGTGATTATATTACATAATCAATAGCGTATAAAATTTGCACACAGTGTAAAAAGGATTAATAAAACAAAACACGCTATTCAGATTTTAAAAATTGAACATTTTCAATTCCTTAGAGACTTCTCCTGTACCAATTTCTGATCACATCTTTTTACTTCCAAAGGCAGTGATGCACTCAATCTTGTATATGTTTTTCCCTTGTTTTACTTTTAAGTGTCACTATTAAAGCATTACAAAATAAGATTATTTTATGACCTTAGTTTATCATATATTACATTATTTTATTATTTATAATATATTAAATAGGTTTCTCCTGGTATTAAACTTTCTACAAATCAACTCATAATGTATATGTATCTTTGGGACTTACTCCTTTCATTTAATATTATGCTCTTGAAACTCTTTCATTTTGATGTGTGTAGTTGTACTTAGTCTATTTTCACTTCTGTAAATTGCCAACATCTGCTGGATCATCAAAAAAGCAAGAGAGTCCCAGAAAAACATCTATTTCTGCTTTATTGACTATGTCAAAGCCTTTGCCTGTGTGGATCACAATAAACTGTGGAAAATTCTAAAAGAAATGGGAATACCAGACCACCTGACTTGCCTCTTGAGAAACCTATATGTAGGTCAGGAAGCAACAGCTAGAACTGGACATGGAACAACAGACTGGGTCCAAATAGGAAAAGGAGTACATCAAGGCTGTATATTGTCACCCTGCTTATTTCACTTCTATGCAGAGTACATCATGAGAAACACTGGGCTGGAAGAAGCACAAGCTGGAATCAAGATTGCCAGGAGAAATATCAATAACCTCAGATATGAAGATGACACCACCCTTATGGCAGAAAGTGAAGAGGAACCAAAAAGCCTCTTGATGAAAGTGAAAGAGGAGAGTGAAAAGGTTGGCTTAAAGCTCAACATTCAGAAAACTAAGATCATGGCATCTGGTCCCATCACTTCATGGGAAATAGATGGGGAAACCGTGGAAACAGTGTCAGACTTTACTTTGGGGGGCTGCAGATGGTGACTGCAGCCATGAAATTAAAAGACGCTTACTCCTTGAAAGAAAAGTTATGACCAATCTAGATAGCATATTCAAAAGCAGAGACATTACTTTGCCAACAAAGGTCCATCTAGTCAAGGCAATGGTTTTTCCAGTGGCCATGTATGGATGTGAGAGTTGGACTGTGAACAAAGCTGAGCAACAAAGAATTGATGCTTTTGAACTGTGGTGTTGGAGAAGACTCTGGAGAGTCCTTGGACTGCAAGGAGATCCAACCAGTCCATTCTGAAGGAGATCAGCCCTGGGATTTCTTTGGAAGGCATGATGCTAAAGCTGAAACTTCAGTACCTTGGCCACCTCATGCGAAGAGTTGACTCATTGGAAAAGACTCTGATGCTGGGAGGGATTGGGGGCAAGAGGAGAAGGGGACGACAGAGGATGAGATGGCTGGATGGCGTCACTGACTCGATGTACGTGTTTGAGTGAACTCTGGGAGTTGGTGATGGACAAGGAGGCCTGGCATGCTGGGATTCATGGGGTCACAAAGAGTCGGACATGACTGAGTGACTGAACTGAACTGATAGCCTTATATTATATAAAGCAAATTTTTATTTTCAATTTTCCTGCTAATACTGTACCTGTGCATTTCTAATTCAGGCTATTATGAACAGTGCTACCATAAATATTTGTCTGAGCATGAACAAGAATCTCTTGGAGTAGTTCTAGGAGTAAAACGGTCAGGTTTTGTAGTGATCCCTCTGTAAGACATTACTATAAGTGGACTTTATTTATCAAGAGTCAAAACAGTGTATTATTTCTGAATGTACCTAGGAAAGTTACTGTTTTTAGTAACTTTGTTTCCTGTGGAAACAGTGATAGATTTTATTTTCTTGAGCTCCAAAATTAATGCAGTTGGTGACTGCAGCCATGAAATTAAAAAACACTTGATCCTTGGAAGGAAAGCTATGACATACCTAGATAGTGTATTAAAAACCAGAGACATCACTTCAGCGAATAAGGTCCATCTAGTCAAAGCTCTGGTTTTCAAATAGTCATGAATTGGACCATAAAGAAGGCTGAGCACCAAAGAATTGATGCTTTTGAATTGTGGTGTTGGAGAACACCCTTGAGAGTCCCTTGGACACTGAGGATATCAAAGTAGTCAATCCTAAAGGAAATCAACATTGAATATTCATTGGAAGGACTGACAACTAAAATGAAGCTCCAATACTCTGGCCACCTGATGTGAAAAGCCAACTCATGGGAAAAGATCCTGATGGGAATGATTGAGGGAAGGAGGAGAAGGGGCTGACAGAAGATGAGATGTTTGGTTGGCATCATTGACACAACTGACACAAGTCTGAGAGAAATCCAGGACAAGGAAGCCTGTAAAGCTGTAGTCCATATGTTTGGAAAGAGTCAGACATGACTTAGCAACTGAAGAACACCAGCAATCTAGCAAAGGTAAAAATGTACTTTAAAAAAATTTTTTTTTCTTTTTTTTTACTTTACAATATTGTATTGGTTCTGCCATACATCAACATTAATCCACCACGGGTGTACGCGTGTTCCCCATCCTGAACCCCCCTCCCACCTCCCTCCCCATACCATCCCTCTGAGTCATCCCAGTGCACCAGCCCCAAGCATACTGTATCGAACCTGGACTGGTGATTCTTATTTTTAGTAATTTTTTTAAGTTGAACATATTAATAGGAAATGAACCTCATATTTTTGAAAAGTGGCAAGTTTAAGTCATTTTAATATATTGCAACTGACATTGGAATCTTTGAAATTCCATGATCATAAATATGGATAAATAAGGAATTCTTTGACAGTTTCTTCTGTGTCTCTGTGAGTCCTAATATAAGAAAGGACAGAACATTGAGTCTAAAACCAAACATTATTCTTTAAGTTTATGTATTCCTTTTCTGTCATTGGCTATCAATTTCAGATTATTAAGTGATCTAAAATCTAATGGAAACTATTTCAAGCACATGAATATATGTTTAAGGCAATTATATTTTGTTAGTACATTAAAATATCCCAACAGATTTTGGAACAAGAGTAGTTGGCTTGGATTTTAGAATTTGACATGGTTTGGTTAAAATGTTGACTTTTCAATGGGTTAATTAGAACCTTTGCTTTGCATGTCAATTATTTCATTTTCTATATGATTATGATAATGTCAGAATTGTAGCAAGTTTTAAATTAGAGAATATAGAGTGGAGTGAATATTCGTCATCTTTTTTCTTGGCTTTTCTGAATTTTGAACCAGTATCTTTTCTTCAGAGAATATCGCACTTCATGAGATAAAGTACTCTGGTATCGATGGAAGCTAAAAGTGTCAGGCTCATTCCCCAGCCTCCGTTATTACTAGGATGCAATCAGGTGACTCAGACTCTGCCAATTAAACATACCCTCCAGGAACTTTGAATTAGAAGTTAGTGACAGAAGGCAGTAGAGACTACACAGAATCCACTATGAAAAGAGGTAGGCTCTGGCAGCAGCTGCATCTGTTTCCCAGAATCAGCAGTTCTGTGGTCCAGTGTGCTGTGCTGATGGGGTCAGTGTTGCCAACTGCAACTTCTGGTGCCTGGTGTGACCACAATCTAATTTCACTGCATCATCTCCTTTGGCATAAATTTGGACACAGTTACTGGCTATCTCACCTCAAATCCTGCTGTCCAGCTCCACTATTGATGAATTCTGCTGAAACTTAAACCAGCCCGTTTCTCTTGCTCTTGACCGATACACTATATTAAACACTTAACCAGTACCAAATCTGTGGTAAATAAATGAACATAAGCTCCAAGAGTAATTATATTTAATTTGTTAAGTGTTATATTTCCAGCACCCAGCTGAGGTTAGCAGATAGTGGGCACTAAATAAACATTTACTGGATAAAAGCTTGCTGTTATTATTTCAGGATTAAATATCAGATTAAAAAAATAGTCAAGAAAAAATGTCATTGAAGTATTAAAATGATTATTTAAAAAAATTTGATATATTTTGATGATACAACACTACTTTATATTTACTTTAGAGACATTATTCAACAGTTTAGGAGTTACATATTATTAACTCTGCCCTTCCCACTGAGGCTGCACATAGATACACAAACACATCTCATCAGGTACAAAGTTATGGGGCACATAGTAAAAATTATCTTGTTTCATTCTTATTAACCAAAAAATATACTCCTCAATGAAAATCTATCAGACTAGGATTTAAATCCCAATTTTAACTTAAATGAACACCATAGAAAGAGAGATCATTTTTTTCTGTTTTAACAAAATAATTTCTGATGATAAGACTAAATGAAGATGGATAAAAGTATTTTTTTCCACCTCAGTACCAGTAATCATCACTGTGACTGTACTGGATTTTTAGGGCTGGAAAAACAGAACCTATCTATCTATAAACAGAAATCATCCACATAGTCAAAACTATGGTTTTACTAGTAGTGATGTATGGATGTGAGAGTTGGACCAACAGGACTTGTTGATGGATTGGATGTGGAAAGGAAACAAAAAAAGGTAAAATAAAACAGAGGTCCTCCTACTTAGTAAGAACTTTGAATATTATTCTAAGAGATATAAGAAAACTTGGAAGGTTTTGAGAATAAATGTGTTATTAACTCATTTTAACGACCTTTGTAACAAAAGCAGAGTATATGATAGCAAGGGCTAAATTGCAGCAATGGACATAGAGTAAAACTGTTTTAGTGGATTTGGTTAGGAGGCAGAGGAATGTGCTATCAAAGGATATCAGATGCACAACCTGGTCAGTGACATAGGCTCCCAAGCTCAGAGAGCACTTGGTGCTCAGAAAGCTTAAGGTTCTGGTGTCCTTGTCTTAATAATTTTTTAACAAAAGGCCCTGCGTTTTCCTTTTGCGCTGGAGTCCTGAAAATTATGGGTGCAGTTGGTCCAGCTAAAAAGTCACATTCAAAAGTGGAAAATAACATTAAAGAAGAGGTAACAGTACCTAAAATGATGGCTTTTTTAGTCAAAAAAAATTTTTTATTAAATCCAGTATACCATAGGCCACTTGGAAGAACTAAGAGTTACATTTCCACCTTTCAAGTCTTTATTCAATGTACTTTTGCACAACACTAACTGCCTCCTACTGCTTCAACCACACTTGTGTAGTTACTGATAATGTAAGTGATCTTTTATACAAATATTCTATGCATATTTGGAAATAATTTTTGATAATATGGGAGATAGTTTAATATAGAACTACTTTCTTCTCTAATTGCTTATAACATCATCTTTAGTTTACACTTGTCATCCCCTATACCTCCTTATTATTTGCTGACTCTATTCTCTATCCACTCTAGTAATCTTCCATGGAGTATTTTGGTAAGACTTCTTTGTTTCTCTTCCTTTGATAACTTACTTTTAATTAGTGGTTTTTAAATGCTATCTATGTGCTAGTTGAAACTCCAATATTTTGGTCACCTGATGCAAAGAGCCAACCCATGGGAAAAGACCCTGATGCTGGGAAAGATTGAAGGCAGGAGGAGAAGGGGACAACAGAAGATGAGATGGTTGGATGGCATCACCAGTTCAATGGACAAGAGTTTGAACAAACTCCAGGAGATAGTGAAGGACAGGGAAACCTGGCATGCTGCGATCCATGGAGTTGCAAAGAGTCTGACATGATTGAGTGACTAAACAACAACAATATGCTAGTTAACTTTAAATTCTATCTCTGACTCTGAAGATTCCCCAGAGTTGGATATTTCAAAGTCTACCTGTTTAGTGATAGATTACACTTAACAAAGCCATATAAGTATATTTTATTTCCCTTTCTCTCACCACAAAAGTTTTCCTTCCTCAGATTTTCGTATCGCAGTGAGTACGATATAGTTAGTAAAGCTAATCATTGATTTCTTCTTTTCCTTCATCAGTTCAAGTCTCTTTGCACACAATCTAAAAACTCTTCAAGTTCTGTTATATCTTAACACAAGATCCACTTCTAGTCCAGTCACCTTCATTTCTCAGCAACTTGCCTGAGTTGGTTCATTTTTCTATAAAGAAGCCAAAATGGTATTTTAAAATAGAAATCATACATATATCTTTCCTACTTAAAGTCACTTAAACAGCTTTCAATTTCTTTTTAAAAAGTTTCTAAAGCTGTATCATGTACCAAAAGACCTGTCATCTTTCTACTGTTCATTTTCTTATGCTCTGATGTCTCTTTCGTCTTTCTTATCTTCCATCAGTGCATGGAAGCCAGTGCAATGGACCTGTTTTTGTCCCTCCAAAAGGCCCATTTTATTCTTGAATTAATTCCTTGATCTTTTTTGTCCCATAGTATAAAAAAGTCTCCCCATATATCATCACCTGGCACCTTCTTCTCTTCATCATGCTTCAGCCCAAAGGTCAATTTCTAAGAGATACCTTCCTACACTCTTGACACAGTTTTATTTTAGAGTTCACTCTGGCTATAGTGCAGACATGGATTTAGAGAAAGGAAGTCAGGCTAGAAACAGTGAGTCCAACTTGAAATTTAAAATTACCCAGGTGAGAGAAATGCCAAATCTGTCTCATAGGTAGCATTGGTTTAAATCCTTAGATTAACTCTCTATTTAAAACCTAGTCCTTGCATATGTCCAATATATTTTTCCACCACTGCAGAGTGCATATAGTCAATAATTCTTTTCCAGATTTGGGATTTAAAATGGAATCTATCAGAGATTATGTTGATCTCTGTTCAAATATTTCCAGACCAGACAAACAAATAAAGGGAAAGGTTTAGAGTTGCTCTATTTTCACTTGCCAGGATGGAGCAGCAAGAGAGCTATAACCAGAAAGAGCAGAGATATAGTGCTTCACCTTTCTGCCAAATAGTTTCTTTCTGTATTTCTCAGAGCAGCAGGCTTTAGCTGGGTCAGTGGCATTCTTTACAGCTGGCATCATTTCCTTCTTTTGGAGCCAGCTGTACCACTGCCTTGCTTTACTTGAAATGTCATACATGCCAAATGTAACCTGGGAAGAAGCACCACTGTAGGCTTGTCCTATGGACTTTATTTCAGATTTGATAGAAATCTGGGGAATAATGGGATCAATTTGTACTTCTCATCAAAGGCACAGAGGTTGCCTTTA
Organism: Bos grunniens; assembly: GCF_055505025.1. Taxonomy (NCBI): domain Eukaryota; kingdom Metazoa; phylum Chordata; class Mammalia; order Artiodactyla; family Bovidae; genus Bos; species Bos grunniens. The sequence continues at coordinate 49,228,213 of NC_141175.1, forward strand.
GCTCCAACTTTCACGGGTGCACATGAAAGAATGTTAGTGGGATTCAACAGTGCAGCTACTACCCCTTATACCCAGATGGGCATTTCCATCTTGGTAGAGACTCACTGGATGGTTGACTGCCCTATTAAGTGTTCATTCTTGCTATTTATTTTACAGAAATTCTTCAGTATTTTTCACATCTGAATGGCTTCCTGGATTTAAATATTAATAGGAACTTTTGCTTTAATTGCATTAACTTTTTTCTCATTTCAGTGTAAATGCATATTCAAGTCTTTTATCCATTTTGAGTTAATTGCTGTGCTTGATGTAACATACTAATCATATTTCATTCTTTTGTATGTGGCAGTCCAATTATCTCAACACCACTTATTAAAGAAACCATCCATTCTTCACTGTATGTTCTTTGCTCCTTTGTTGTAAATTAGTTGTCCACATATGTTTGGGTTTATTTCTGGGCTTCAGTTCTGTTGCTTGGACCTGTGGATATGTTTCTGTGCCAGTATCACTCTTTCGATGACTGTAGCTTTATAGTACAGTTTCAAGTCTGGGAGCATGATACCTGCAGTTTTGTTCTTTCTCAAGGTTCAGTTCAGTTCAGTTCAATCACTCAGTCATGTCCAGCTCTTTGTGACACTATGGACTGCAGCATGCCAAGCCTCCCTGTCCATCACCAACTCCCAGAGCTTGCTCAAACTCATGTCCATTGAGTTGGTGATGCCATCCAACCATCTCATCCTCTGTCATCCCCTTCTCCTCCTGCCTTCAATCTTTCTGAGCATCAGGGTCTTTTCCAATGAGTCAGTTCTTCCTATCAGGTGGCCAAAGTATTGGAGCTTCAGCTTCAGCATCAGTCCTTCCAATGAAAGGACTGATTTCCTTTAGGATGGACTGGTTGGATCTCCTTGAAGTCCAAGGGACTCTCAAGAGTCTTCTACAACACCACAGGTCAAAAGCATCAAGTCTTCGGCGCTCAGCCTTCTTCACAGTCCAGCTCTCACATCCATACATGACTACTGGAAAAACTATAGCTTTGACCAAATGGACCTTTGTTGGCAAAGTAATGTCTCTGCTTTTTAATATGCTGTCTAAGTTTGTCATTGGAAAAGGAAATGGCAACCCATTCCAGTATTCTTGCCTACAGAATCCTGTGGACAGAGGAGCCTGGTGGGCTGCTGTCCATAGGGTCGCACAGAGTTGGACATGACTGAAGCGACTTAACAGCAGCAAGTTTGCTATAGCCTTTCTTCCAAGGAGCAAGCTTTTCTTCTCAACATTGCTTTGGCCAAATGAGGTCTTTTGTGGTTCCATAACTTTAGGATTGTTTGTTCTATTTCTGTGAAATGTCATTGGAGTTTTTTTTTTTTTTTTCACTTTACAAATACATTATATTTTATTCTTTTTTAAAGTTTTACTTTATGTTGGATTTAGTTGATTAACATTGCTGTGTTATTTTCACTACAGCAAAATGATTCAGTTATATGTATACATGTATCTATTCTTTTTCAAATTCTTTAACCATTTTGGTTACTATGGAATATTGAGCAGGGTTCCCTGTGCTATACACTTTGTCCTTGTTGGTTATCTATTTTCAATATAGCAGTGTGTGCATGTCAACCTCAGACTCCCAATCTATCCCTCAAATCCCCTTCCCCTCTGGTAACCATAAGGGCATTCTCTAAGTCTGTGAGTCTTTTCCTGTTTCATTAATAAGTTTATTTGTATAATTTTTAAGAGTCTGCATATAAGTGATATAATCTGATATTTGTCTTTGTCTGACTTACTTCACTTGGTATGAAAATCTCAGGTCCGTACATGTTGCTGTAAGTGGCAATATTTCCTTATTTTAAATAAATATGACTGAGTAAAATTCTATTATACATATGTAGCACAACTTTATCCATATCCCTGTTGATGGACATTTAGGTTGCTCTCATGTCTTGGCTACTGTAAACATTTCTGCAATGAAAATTGGGGTGAATGCATCTTTTCACACCATGTGTTTCCTCCAGGTATATGTCCAAGAGTGGGGTTGCAGGATCATATGGTAGTTCTATTTTTAATTTTTAAAGGAACCTCCATACTGTTCTCCATGGTGGCTGTACCAATTTACATTCCCATCAGCAGTATAGGAGAATGCCCTTTTCTCTACACCCTCTCCAGCATTTATTCTTTGTAGATTTTTTGATGACAGTCATTCTGACTGCTGTGAGATGATGTGCGATGATGATACCTCATTTTAGTTCTGATTTGCATTTTTCTAATAATTAGCAATATTGAACTTTTTTTTTTTTTTTTTTTTCTCTTCAATGTGCCACTTGGTCATCTGTAAGTCTTCTTTGGAGTAGCAAGGGGAACTTTGGATCTTTGGTATAATGGCATGAGCTGTTAGTATATTTTACAGACAAACCTTTTTCTGGTCACATCATTTGCAAATATTTTCTCTCATTCTGTGTATTGGCACATTTTTAATTGTGTCTTTTACTGTGCAAAAGCTAGGGAGGGAATATATGTATACCTATGGTTGATTGATGTTGAGTTTTGACAGAAAACAACAAAATTCTGTAAAGCAATTATCCTTCAAAAAATAAATTTAAGAGAAAAGCTTTGAAGTTGAATTAGGTCTCATTTGTTTATTTCTGTTTTTATTCCCATTACTCTGAGGGATGGATCAAAAAGAATATTTCTGGGACTTATCTGAGAGAATGCACTGCCTATGTTTTCCTCTAAGAGTTTTATGGTATCCAGTTTTACATTTAGGTCTTCAATAAAAGCAGTAAGACAAAAAAAAAAAAAAAAAACACCAGCAAATAGCATACAAGGGAACTCCCATAAGGTCATCAGCTGATTTCTCAGCAGAAACAAGGAAAGAAGTGGCATGGTATATTTAAAGTGGTTAAAGGGAAGAAACTACAACCTAGAACACCCTACCCTGCAAGGTTCTCATTCAGGCTCAATGGAGAAATCAAAAGCTTTACACAAGTAAAAGCTAAAAGGATTCAGCACCACCAGACTAGCTTTGCAACAAATGCTAAAGGAACTTCTCAAAGCAGAAAAAGCCACAACTAGAAACAAGAAAATTGCAAATGGAAAAGCTTACCAGTAAAGGCAGGAAATCATTGACACAGAAATATGATATCACAACCAGTTGTGAGAAGGGGAGAACACAAACACAAGATATTGGAAATGCATTTGAAATTAAAAGAAAAACAATTTTAAACAATCTTTATATAAAGGCTGCTGCTGCTACTGCTGCTAAGTTGCTTCAGTCATGTCCAACTCTGTGCGACCCCATAGACGGCAGCCCACTAGGCTCCTCTCTCCCTGGGATTCTCCAGGCAAGAATACTGGAGTGGGTTGCCATTTCCTTCTCCAATGCATGAAAGTGAAAAGTGAAAGTGAAGTCAAAAGTGAAAGTGAAGTTGCTCAGTTGTGCCGGACTCTTGGCGACCCCATGGACTGCAGCCTACCAGGCTCCTCCGTCCATGGGATTTTCCAGGCAAGAGTACTGGAGTGGGGTGCCATTGCCTTCTCCGATATATAGGCTACTGTATAAAAACTTCATGGTAATTGCAAACTGAAAATCTACTCTAGATACATACACGCACAAAGAGAAAGGAGTCAAAATGCAACACTAAAAACCAAACCATAAGAGAAGAGAACAACCAAGGAAGGGAAGGAAAAAAAAAGACCTACAAAAGCAAATCCAAAACAATCAATAAAATGACAATAGGAACAAACACATTGATAATTACCTTAAACTTAATTAAATGTTCCAACCAAAAGACATAAACTGGCTGAATGGATGCAGAAACAAGAACTGTATATATGCTATCTAGAAGAAACCCTGTATATATGCTATCTAGAATAGATGGGGAAACAATGGATACACTGAGAGACTTTGTTTTTGGTGGCTTCAAAACCACTGCAGATATGACTACAGTGATTAAAAGAGCTTGCTCCTTGGAAGAAAAGTTATGACCATCCTAGATAGCATATTAAAAAGCAAAGACATTACATTGCCAACAAAGGTCCATGTAGTCAAGGCTATGGTTTTTCCAGTAGTCATGTTGGATACAAGACTCAGGCTATAAAGAAAGTTGAGCACTGAAGAATTGATGCTTTTGACCTGTGGTGTTGGAGAAGATTCTTGAGAGACCCTTGGACTGTAGGGAAATCCAAACAGTCAAACCTAAAGGAAATCAGTCCTGACTATTCGTTGGAAGGACTGATGCTGAAGCTGAAGCTCCAATACTTTGGCCACATGATAGGAAGAACTGACTCATTGGAAAAGATCCTGATGCTGAGAAAGATTGAAGGCAGGAAGAGAAGGGGTCGACAGAGGATGAGATCGTTGGATAGCATCACTGACTCAGTGGACATGAGTTTGAGTAAACTCATGGAGTTGGTGATGGACAGGAAGGCCTGGCATGCTGCAGTACATGGGGTCACAAAGAGTCGGACAAAACTGAGCAACTGAAGTGAAGTGAACTGAACTGAATGTCATGCCTGGCTGATGCTTCAGTGAAATAACTTTCAATAAAATATAATCAGGAAAACAAGGGACTTAGAAATAAATTCTTTTTCATGACACACTTAAATCTTTATACTCTTTGTGTAAATTGGTTTTGATTAAAAAAAAATTTTGCCATGAAACTATGTGACTCTTGAATAATCATTTATGATAATGGAATTTCAAATGCTTCTGAATTAATCTTGTCTTTTAGCAACAGGCTCTTTCCTTGTGTTAAGTTTAGTTCATAATTCTTCTTATTGCAATGACCAGTTCATCAAGTTGCCATCTAGCCTATGATCATGATGAAAAATGATGATATTCAAATTACTACATTTCTCTTTCCACTTGAGTGAACTAATTGCAATAATTCCACATCTGCATCCTCCATGGATGCAGAGAGGAGTACAAGAAAATATAAGGAGAACTGACTGAATACTTAAACATCTATGTAGCTCCTGAACAAAATGAAATTTCCATATGTTACAATCTGTAAATATTCCACCCATAATCTACCTAATCTAGGCTGCTACACAAAATTAAGAAGGTTTTCTTTTCTGTCTTTCTTTTTCAAATCTATTTTTAATCGTATTTAATTCTGTATATTGGAAGTTAAATGGTTCTATGAAGACCTAAAAGATCTTCTAGAACTAATACCCCCAAAAGATGTCCTTTTCATTATAGGGGACTGGAATGTGAAAGTAGGAAGTCAAGAGATACCTGCAGGAACAGGCAAAATTTGGCCTTGGAGTACAAAATGAAGCAGGTCAAAGGCTAATAGAATTTTACCAAAAGAACGCATTGGTCATAGCAAACATCCTCTTCCAACAGCACAAGAGAAGACTCTACACATGGACATCACCAGATGTTCAATACCAAAATCAGATTGATGATATTCTTTGCAGCCAAATATAGAGAAACTCTATACAATCAGCAAAAGCAAGAACGGCAGCTGACTGGCTCAGATCATGAACTCCTTATTACTATGAACCTCCTTATCATGAACTTCAGATGTAAATTGAAGAAAGCAGGAAAAACCACTAGACCATTCAGGTATGACCTAAATCAAATTCCTTATGACTATTCAGTGGAAATAACCAATAGATTCAAGAGATTAGATCTGATGGAGTGCCTGAGGAACTATGGATGGAGGTTTGTGACATTGTACAGAAGGTAGTGATCAAGTCCATCCCCCAAAAAGAGAAATGCAAAAAGGAAAAATGGTCATCTGAGGAAGCCTTACAAATACCCCAAAAAAGAAAAGATGCAAAAGGCAAAGAAGAAAAGGATGGATACACCCATTTGAGCAGAGATACAAAAAATAGCAAGGAGAGATAAGAAAGCATTCCTTAGCGATCAATGCAAAAAAAATAGAGGAAAACAATAGAATGGGAAAGACCAGAGCTCTCTTCAAGAAAATTAGAGATACCAAGGAAACACTTCATGCAAAGATGGGCACAATAAAGGACAGAAATGGTATGGACCTAACAGAAGCAGAAGATATTGAGAAGAGGTAGAAAAAATACACAGAACTACACAAAAAGACCTTCACAATCCAGATAACCATGATGATGTGGTCACTCATTTAGAGCCAGACATCCTTGAATGCGAAGTCAAGTTGGTCTTAGGAAGCATAACTATCAACAAAGCTAGTTGAGGTGATGGAATTCCAGTTGAGCTATTTCAAATCCTAAACAATGATGCTGTGAAAGTTCTGCACTCAATATGCCAGCTAATTTGGAAAGCTCAGCAGTGGCCATAGGACTAGAAAAGGTCAGTTTTCATTCCAATCCCAAAGAAAGGCAATGCCAAAGAATGTTCAAACTACTGCACAATTGCACTCATTTCACACACCAGTAAAGTAATGCTCAAAATTCTCCAACCAGGCTTCAACAGTACATGAAATATGAACTTCTAGGTGTTCAAGCTGGAATTAGAAAAGGCAGAGAAACCAGAGATCAAATTGCCAACATCCACTGGATCATCGAAAAAGAGAGTTCCAGTAAAACATCTACTCCTGCTTTATTGACTATATCAATGCCTTTGACACTGTGGGTCACAATAAATTGTGGAAAATTCTTCAAGAGATGGGAATACAAGACCACCTGACCTGCCTCCTGAGAAATCTGTGTGCCAGTCAAGAAGCAACAGTTAGAACTAGGTATGGAACAATAGCCTGGTTCCAAATCAGGAAAAGAGTATGCCAAGGCTGTATATTGTCACCCTGCTTATTTAACTTACATGCAGAGTACATCATGAGAAATGCTGGACTGGATGAAGCATAAGCTGGAATCAAGATTGCCATGAAAAATATAAATAACCTCAGATATGCAGAGGACACCACCCTTATAGCAGAGCAATGAAGAACTAAAGAACCTCTTGATGAAAGTGAAAGAGGAGAGCGAAAAAGTTGGCTTAAAACTCAACATTCAGAAAATTAAGATCATGGCATCTGGTCCCATCACTTATGCAAATAGATGAGGAAACAATGGAAACAGTGAGAGACTATTTTGAGGGGCTCCAAAATCACTGTAGATGGTAACTGCAGCCATGGAAATAAGAGACATTTGCTCCTTGGAAGGAAAGCTATGGCCAACCTAGAAAGTGAAAGTGAAGTCGCTCAGTCTTGTATGACTCTTTGCGACCCCATAGACTGTAGCCTACCAGGCTCCTCTGTCCATGGGATATTCCAGGCAAGGATACTGGAGCAGGTTGCCATTTCCTTCTCCTGGAGTTCTTCCCTACCCAGGGATTGAACTCGGGTCTCCCGCATTGTAGGCAAACACTTCACCGTCTGAGCCACCAGCAAAGTCAACTTCAGATCAGATCAGATCAGTCGCTCAGTCATGTCCGACTCTGCGACCCCATGAACTGCAGCACGCCAGGCCTCCCTGTCCATCACCAACTCCTGGAGTTCACTGAGACTCACGTCCATCAAGTCAGTGACACCATGCAGCCATCTCATCCTCTGTCCTCCCCTTCTCCTCCTGCCCCCAATCCCTCCCAGCATCAGAGTCTTTTCCAATGAGTCAACGCTTCGCATGAGGTGGCCGAGGTACTGGAGTTTCAGCTTTAGCATCATTCCTTCCAAAGAAATCCAGGGCTGATCTCCTTCAGAATGGACTGGTTGGATCTCCTTGCAGTCCAATGGACTCTCAAGAGTCTTCTCCAACACCACAGTTCAAAAGCATCAATTCTTCGGTGCTCAGCCTTCTTCACAGTCCAACTCTCACATCCATACATGACCACAGGAAAAACCATAGCCTTGACTAGATGAACCTTTGTTGGCAAAGTAATGTCTCTGATTTTGAATATGCTGTCTAGGTTGGTCATAACTTTCCTTCCAAGGAGTAAGCATCTTTTAATTTCATGGCTGCAGTCACCATCTGTAGTGATTTTGGAGCCCAGAAAAATAAAGTCTGACACTGTTTCCATTGTTTCCCCATCTATTTCCCATGAAGTGATGGGACCAGATGCCATGATCTTCGTTTTCTGAATGTTGAGCTTTAAGCCAACTTTTTCACTCTCCACTTTCACTTTCATCAAGAGGCTTTTGAGTTCCTCTTCACTTTCTGCCATAAGTGTGGTGTCATCTGCATAGCTGAGGTTATTGATATTTCTCCCGGCAATCTTGATTCCAGTTTGTGTTTCTTCCAGTCCAGCGTTTCTCATGATGTACTCTGCATGTAAGTTAAATAAACAGGGTGACAATATACAGCCTTGACGAACTCCTTTTCCTGTTTGGAACCAGTCTGTTGTTCCATGTCCAGTTCTAACTGATGCTTCCTGACCTGCATACAAATTTCTCAAGAGGCAGATCAGCTGGTCTGGTATTCCCATCTCTTTCAGAATTTTCCACAGTGTATTGTGATCCACACAGTCAAAGGCTTTGGCATAGTCAATAAAGCAGAAATAGATGTTTTTCTGGAACTCTCTTGCTTTGTCTATGATCCAGCAGATATTGACAATTTGATCTCTGGTTCCTCTGCCTTTTCTAAAACCAGCTTGAACATCAGGAAGTTCACGGTTCACATATTGCTGAAGCCAGATAGCGTATTAAAAAGCAGAGGCATTACTTTGCCAACAGAGGTCCATCTAGTCAAAGCTATAGTTTTTCCAGTAGTCATGTTGGATGAGAGAGTTGGACTATAAAGAAAGCCAAGTGCTGAAGAATTAATGCTTTTGACCTATGGTGTTGGAGAAGACTCTTGAGAGTCTCTTGGACTGCAAGGAGATCCAACCAGTCAATCCTAAAGGAAATCAGTCCTGAGTACTCATTGGAAGGACTGATGCTGAAACTCCAATACTTTGGCCACCTGATGCAAAGAACTGACTCATTGGAAAAGACCCTAATAGTAGGAAAGATTGAAGGCAGGAGGAGAAGGAAATGACAGAAGATGAGATGATTGGATGACATCACTGACTCTATGGACATGAGTTTGAGTAGGCTCTGGGAGTTAGTGATGGATAGGGAAGCTTAGTGTGCTGCAGTCCATGGGGTCATAAAGAGCTGGACACGACTGAGGGACTGAACTGAACTGATCGGAAGTAGTCAGTGTTTGTGTTAACTGTTCAGTCGTGTCCAACTCTTTGCAACCCCAGGGATTGTAGCCAGCTAGGTTCCTCTGTCTTTGGAATTCTCCATGTAGGAATACTAGAGTGGGTTGCTGTTACCTTCTCCAGGGGAAACAGTATGAGTACTGAACTTAAAGAAAGCTGAATGTGCACCTTTGTTAACATTATAAACTTTGGTTAAACTACGTAACTACTTTGAGCTTTCTTTTATCGGTAAGAGAGAAGCCATCATAATCACTAGTCTGAAAATGATGATGAGAAATCTCTTTTACATGCCTGTTTACTGTAGGCAAGGGAAAAAAAAAAGGTAGTTTATCTCTTGATATCATTTTTCTAAGTCCTGACAGCCACAAAAATAAATTTTAAGTGATTAAATTTATAGTTCATTAACCAAAGTAATTATTCACATGTAATAGAATAATTGAGAAAAAGAAAAAGAAAAGAAAAACTTTCCTTTTGAAATAATGTATGATAGTCAGAAAGATAAAAATTAGTTTAAGTATTTGATTTGGTCATTAGAAAGCAAGTTTTGCATTTCTAGAGTGATTGACTATCTTTGTCCAAATTTTGAGCACCAGGAAAAGCCCTCAGGAAGTAATTACTTTGACCTAACTCTATTTGGGACAGCACTTCCAAAAAAGCAACTATATTCTGGTAATCTGTTGTGACACTGGGAATTTCAACTCATTTCCCTGACCCTCTAGGAAACCTGACATTTGTGAAAGTATTGTTTTTCCCATTTAACATTAAAATGGAATATAGACTAAATTTTAAAGTATTTGACAATTACAAAGGAGTAATTGATAGAAAAAAAATTCAACCCAGAGTCAATTATTTTTAATTCACAGGCTAATTCACTTTGGTGCACTTTAATTTTCTTATTTTTTAAAACATCAAAGTATATTCATACATATACATACAAATACATATAATTTATTTATATATATGTATGTATATACATATATATACACAAACAAATTGTATATGCTAATTTTGGTGTCTCTTTTCTCTGACTTAGAACTCATACTTATTTCAGGAAACATGGAAATACATGAGAATACATTATAAATGACCCAGAGGTATCAACTGTTACCATGGTTTTTGTTTTTTGGTTATTGTGCATGTGTGCATGCTCAGTTGCTTCAGTCATGTCTGACTCTTTGCAATCCTATGCACTATAGCCCACCAGGGATTCTCCAGGCAAGAATACTGGAGAGGGTTGCCATGCCCTCCTCCAGGGGATCTTTCCAGCCCAGAAATCCAACTGAAGTCTTCTGCACTGCAGGTGGATTCTTTACTACTAAGCCACCATGGAAGTTCTTTGGTTATTGCCATTGTTCAGTCACTCAGTTGTGTCCAACTCTTTGGACCCCATTGACTACAGCACACTAGGCTTCCCTGTTCTTCACCATATCCCAGAGCTTGCTCAAACTCATGTCTGTTGAGTCAGTGATGCCATTCAATCATCTCATTCTCTGTCATCCCCTTCTCCTGCCTTCATTCTTTCCCAGCATCAGGGTCTTTTCCAGTGAGTTGGCTCTTTGCATCAGGTGGCCAAAGTATTGGAGCTTCAGCTTCAGCATCAGTCCTTCCAATGAATATTCAAGGTGGGTTTCCTTTAGAATTGACTGGTTTGATCTCCTTGCAGTCCGAGAGACTCTCAAGAGTCTTCTCCAACACCACAGTTGGAAAGGATGGGTTCTTCAGTGCTCAGCATCTTTTGGTTATTGTATGCATCTTCAAATGCAAAGAAATTTATTCAGAGTCAGTACTTGACAGCAGCCTTGGTATTTGGATTTCCTTGGCTCTGCTCATTTGAGTACTGTTTAAATATCTCCGTAGATTCACAACTGAAGGCAAATACCTGCCTGCCATGGTGTGGTGCTCAGTCTCTTCAGCTGTGTCCAACTCTAGGTGACCCCATGTACTGCATCCTGCCAGGTTCTTATGTCCATGTGATTCTCCAGGCAAGAATACTGGAGCAGGTTGCCATTTCCTTCCTGACCCAGGGATCCAACCTGCATCTCTTATGTCTTTTGCATTGGCAACCTGGTTCTTTACCACTAGTGCCACCTGGAAAGCCCTCCTGTCATGGCAGGGATTATGAATTTCAGAGGCCATACAAACTGAAAATGTCAAAATATTCCATTCCTTAATTACTTTTATGCAATGAAAATTAAGAATAGTACAATATTTTAAAGCAATCATAAAGGGTACTATTTTACTAATAAGGACTGCTTTTATGATTATTTTGAAATAATAAATATAAACCTATTTTGCTAAAAAATTACATACTTCATTGGGGACCTGAGCAATCTCTCTACAGTTAATCCAATTTATTCTGAAGATTTAAGAGCATTACTGCTTTTTCACTCAGCATCCCCTGATTTGTGGCTGACTTTGTTCTCTCACCCTGGGAGTATTGAACTGTACTGAGCAACCAAAAAAATGACTTTTCAGTCAGTTGCCTCAAAATAGCTGGTTGAACTACTATTCTTTTATCTGATTATTTGTTTTGCTTATCTGCCTGCCTTTAGCAAAAACCTACTGCTTGCTTTCATCTTTCTGTACGTATTCATTAATATCAGTCAGGTCATAATCCTTAAAAAAATAAAATAAAATAGTGCCTTGAATCCACTTTTCTCTGAAAACAAACTGAGAGCAACTGAACACATTCTTTCTCTTTTTTCCCTTGCTGTCTACTCACTAAACAAGTGGTTCAATTGACACTTTCTTTGGGAAGTCTGACTTGAACACCCCACATGCTCTGTCCGCACAGTACCCCATGTATAACTACCAAAGCTCTTATGCTCTCTGCAAAGGTCAGTGTGTTTGCTCTGTTTCTCACAGTATTGTGAAAGTCATGATGTGAGCACTGAGTATTTATCCCTAGTACACAGCAAAATATTTGACAGAGAGAAGTCATTATCAAAATCAAATCTCTCAAGGGAATGATTATCATTTCAGAGAGAAAGCAATCAGTCCAGACATTTGGAAAGTCTCCCTTTATATAGGAATTACTGTGGTGAAGTAGTCTTCCCTGGTAAAATTGGAGTGAGCTCAGTGGAGAACAGGAGCAAGGGCTATTAGAGTCCAGCCTTCTTCTCACTCTTCTTTGCCCAGCCCCACCCTCACTTCTGATCACTACCAATCGGGAAATAATCTGCCTTTCTTGACACAAGAAAACCTGACAGGGAAATTGGTCTAGCATGTGGAAAAGCATAACTGGCTCACCAGGAAAAAAATTTAAAAAATAAAAACAGGTGGCAGGAAGATCTACCAACAGCTCTCTTTGATATTCATGCTGTTGCTGGATTCACAGATGGTGAAATACTCACAAAAAAAGGCTTTTAAATGGAAACAAAGTGGGTCTTGCATCCATCCTAATTAACAACCAGCATAAGAAAAAATAAAATCACAAATCGCCTACCTGTGCAAAAATCAAATCACATATGATTTTTGAAATTTTGATTCTAGAGCAGTCCTTCTTGTTTAAACAGAGCTTTCTAGAAGGGTTCATTTGCATATATTTGTGTGTGTGAGCATGTACGTGTGTTTTGGAATCGAACAGTGAATTAACAGAGTAGTATCTAGGCAAAGGTTATTAAAGTCTCAAAGAAGAAATGAGTAGGAAGCAAGAGAGATGAATTGTTTGAATTGTCAGTGCTAAATTTAATTATTATTCTATTAGATCATCTGGGAAATGGCAACCCACTCCAGTGTTCTTGCCTGGAGAATCCCAGGGGCGGCGGAGCCTGATGGGCTGCCCTTTATGGGGTCGCACAGAGTCGGACACGACTGAAGCGACTTAGCAGCAGTAGCAGTAGCAGCAGCAGATCATCTTGGTAAATAAGTGAGAAATCCTCTTCCCTTTATGTTAAAATATGTTCATGAATAACTTATATATTGCAAATCTGAAATATTATGTATGAATACAAATAATATGTTAACCAATAAACCAAAATCTTTCATATGTTTATAATTATGAAGTTCACAATAACTTATAGATATCTATATTGCAACACAACACTGGAAAATGTTTACGGTTTTTAAGTGCATTTTGTGATAGTAATTGATCTCCAAGAAAATCACTATTCTCTGCCAGAGAAGAGTGATTATATTTTGTATAAATGGAAGGTCAGTATATATTTTACAGTTGTGACAATGATACTAAGATTTTCTCATTCACAGACCTTCTTATCTTCCCCCTACTTCAATCCCTATTAACATGTGCAATAATGAATAATGAAGTAAACTTACATATTTTATCATTGAACTGCAGGACCATTTCTAGTAATATATTTTATAATATAAGTGCAGTCAGTGATTGCATGTCCTCTCTTTACACCTTATCACTGGTTGCTCTAAAGTACACAATAATCAGAAACATTACCATTGCAACATTTTAATAACTTCAGGAGTGAGTCAATGAATTGATTAATACAGAGTTACACAATAAATATTATAGGTACATCTTTTTTAAAGATGAAATTTGAAATGATTTTGATGAAATAGTAGGAATGTATGATATAGGGTTGTATAGTATTGTTTGGATGGAGAAGGCAATGGCACCCCACTCCAGTACTCTTGCCTGGAAAATCCCATGGGCAGAGGAGCCTGGTAGGCTGCAATCCATGGGGTCGCTAAGAGTCGGACACGACTGAGCAACTTCACTTTCACTTTTCACTTTCATGCATTGGAGAAGGAAATGGCAGCCCACTCCAGTGTTCTTGCCTGGAGAATCCCAGGGACGGGGGAGCGTGGTTGGCTGCCGTCTATGGGGTCGCACAGAGTCGGACATGACTGAAGTGACTTAGCAGCAGTATTGTTTGGAAGGACAGACAAGGCAAATAACCTGGATGCAGGCTGGTACAGAACATAGCAAAGAGAGTGCATGGGGTCAGTGTGGCATTGCATGGGATAAGACTAGGGAAATATCAGAAAGCTCCATATGTGCCAGAGTAACATGATCCTGGAATTAAGTGTGGGATATCAGTACAATTATTTTCATAGATTTTCAAATAAACAATGGCTCAAACTTTGTCTAAGACAGTAGTCCAATAGAACTATAATGTGAGCTTCATATATCGTTTTAAATTTTATAGTAGCCATATTAAAAATGTTTAAGATGGTAAAATTAATATAACAATATTTATTGTTTATCTTAATATGGGTTTCCCTGGTAGCTCAGCTGATAAAGAATCTGCCTACAATGCGGGAATCCCGATTCAATCCCAAGGTCAGGAATGTCCCCTGGAGAAGGGAATGGCTACCCACTCCAATATTCTTGGGCTTCCCTGTTAGCTCAGATGACAAAGAGTCTGCCTGCAATGTGGGAGACCTGGGTTTGTTCCCTGGGTTGGGAAGATCCCCTGGAAAAGGGAATAGCTACCCACTCCAGTATTCTTGCCTGGAGTATTCCATCCAACATATCATTTCAGCGTGTAATCTGTATAAAAATTACTTATGCATCACATTAAATTAATTTTTTAAACCAAGTCTTCAAAATCCAGTGTGTATTTTGTATTTTTATCCCATCTCAATTTGGGCCATTCATCCTTCAAGAGCTTAAGAGTCATATGTATTGACAATGCAACTCTCAGACAATAATTGGTCTTGAGTAAGTCTGTTTTTCTGAAACCTCAGTTTAGGGCCTGATATTACAGTGGCTAACTATGTTAACTACCTATTCTTTCAGACAATTTTGTCTCAAAAGGTGACCAGTGAGGGACCGGCTTTAGAATCACCTCAGACGCTTATTAAAATAATCTTCTACCAAGTTTGCTAAATTAGGACCTTTGGGTTGGGTGATAAGAATTAGCATTTTTCATGCACTTGACTATTTCTTATGTAATTATATACCTGAAAACACAGATTTAAAAAATACTTCTCCAATAAGCAAATGACAACAAGGAGTGATACTACATGAAACCATTAACATGTTAGAACCAAATCAATCCTAATCACCTTTTACCTTGAGAGGCTGCATGGTAGAGAATTAAAAAATTATGAAATGTGTAATCACTATATTCTCAGAAGCTCAAACCCCTAATGTTTCTTCATAGCATTTATCACTGCCCCTCACTGTAATATAGCTTATTGTCTTTCTGCCACCACCAGTATATAATCTTCATGAAGTTTGGGACCAATGTATGTTATCCACATTATATATAGTATATTTCTATTAAAACATGCCCTGGCAAAATAGTAGGTTTCCAACAAATAGTTGATTAATGAATGAATGAAATCTTCCTTTAACCAATTACTTAACTAGTTAAAAATATGTCCATCCACAAACTGAAGATAATATGTATCTTTAAGTATTATATGAAATGAAAATTGATTATTACATATGGAGTTTTCAATCAACATAACTTTTCCCAAACAGCTTTCCTCTGAGGGAGAAGAATAAATTCATAAACTCACAGTTGTTAATAACCTGCATTCTGTCTCCAAGAACATCTGCATTTTAAAAGCACATATCTGAAGAGATTCACTTCAATTCATACAGATGGATCTAATAGTTGTTATTCTGTCTTGTGATCACACTGGGGGACAAAGAAAATCTCTTATAATTTTATTATATAGATAGGCACTTTAGATTCACCCACTGTTTAAATCCTAGTTGAACTCAACAACTATAGTAGGGAAAAGCATTTGTTTCTGCCATAGATTTTACCTACTCACTGTGCTGGAAAGCACTTTCTTTTAGAACACAACAGTTTCAATATTATGATTTCCCTTTTGATTTATTGTTTTTAGCCAGATTTCTCTAGTTTTCTCAGATACTGTCTTCCTGGTCTGCACACTGATTAGGCTGGCATTACAGAACAATGCATACAGGCAGCTGGCATCTAAGGTAATGAAAAAAACAGCAGACTTCTCAAATGCAATATGGACTGTTTTTTATTGCACCATTATTTTGCTTAGAGATTATATAATTCATTCATAGAACATAAAAGGTGTCTAAGGCAGTCCCTAAGCAACCATTACTCTTTTTATGTAAAGAGGAGATCTTTGTTTTAGAGAAAAACAACAAGACTTTAACTATGGGATACATTTCTTAGAAACAATAGAATTAAATTCAGATCAGTTCTCCACAGACCTTCCATTCCGAACAAAGCTTGTCAGAAGGGGGCATATGGGGACAGGAAAGGCTTGTGAATTTAATTGCATGGAAGAGAAAAGAAACCTGCTTCTGCAGAATTCTGATTTTTTAAAAACACCCCAAATTAATTACTTTAGAGAAGTCAGAATTAAATTGGTCTTGGTTACCACTGAGCAGGAAAAGAAAAATAATGAGACTATCTGGCAGTTAAATGTAAGTATTTTGAGTTTTATAACCTCAAAGGTGAGGTTAATGGCCTGGGAGAGACACCTTAATGCAAGGAACCGAGGTTGCTGATGCGATGCCCTAGAGTCACTAACTAAACAATCCAATCTTTCAACTATTTCATGTTTTAAAACATCTCTTCTTTTTATATTAAATGATAATATCATGTTTCTTAGTCACTTTTTCTTTGTGAATAATCAATTCAGATCTGTAGAACGCCAACACAAGAAAGTTCCTTTTCCAGTTCTTTGTTTCTGAAATCATCTTTCTCCAGTAAAATATTTGGTGCTGTGACAAAAGCTTCCAAACTACATATAGCAACTTTCACTTTCTGTTCACTACTGAAACTAAATATCACATTTTACATGCTACATTTTTATTTAGAATGAGCCTTTCTTTTTACTGAGGGCCTCTTTGTGGAGTTGGGGAGAGGGGATGGAGTTTGTCCGGCTGAAAGATGGAAGCTCATGGAAGCTCTTGAGTTCTGAGTTTTCCAAAAAGTCTGGTGGTCAGCACACTGTTTCCTTACTTATTTATGTTTTCCCTGTTTGGAATATCCATCCTGGCACATAGCAGAAAAACTCAGCCCCCTCCATGGACAATTACAACATGACCTTTCCATATCTTGGGCTACCTGGGATTACATGACAGCCATCTGTTATTTTACATTTCCCTTTAAGGAGTCTAAGTGCGTGGATAAAATTCCACTTCAAATGGCCCAAGAATGTACTCAGAGTCATACACATGTTTGTAACTGCATATGGGTACCTGTAGGCTTTTATGCTTGCATTCTTAAACATCAGGAAAGCAAAGGGGATCTTTTGAACATATTCTAACAATAATACACGTCAAATAAATCAGGCCAAAAGCACAGTAATTTGGTTTTGAGTTAGGCTGAGGTTGAGTATATAAATAATGTAACAGTGGTTTTAAAGACAATGTAAATTGACATTTCATTCCAAAAGCTGTATATTTTTAAGAAAAAAGTAGCAAAGTGATGTTAAGTTTGGATGGTAAAAAAACATGACAAGACCTTTAGAAAAGCAACACACCCTGTCCTCTTTAAAATCAATGGCCATCAACACTGAAAAAATATTTTGAATAAATCAGAGGTTATTTGTTGATTTGTCTTTTTCTCTATTTATATTTGAATAGCAATCAGAAGCACTTATGTAGTTCTCTATGTTAAACAGGACATTCAAAATGCCATGTTGTATGGGTATTTATTTATTTACTTTTGTGTTGTACATTTATTTCGTTGGCTTCTCCCTTTCTTTCCAAAATGTCTATGATGTCTATTATAGTATTTCCAGCCAGCAACTGTTGCATTTTTTTATAGCCCTCTTCTGCTTCTTCTCCAGAGAATAAAAACCAAAGGAACAGACAATATCAAGGAAAAAGTCATTACAATCTCATTAAATAATTATATGTTTGCCTATCATTGATTTGATTTTTTTGTTTCTATTCATTGCCTCATTTGACAAATATTTAGTTCTTACTATGGGGATGGTGAAAGTGAAAGTGTTAATCACTCAGTTGTTTCTGACTCTTTGACACCCCATGGACTGTAGCCCACAGGTTCCTTTTCCCATGGAATTCTCCAGGCAAGAATACTGGAGTGGGTTGTCATTCCCCTTCTCCAATGAATCTTTCCAACCCAGAAATTCAACCCAGGTCCCCTGTATTGCAGGCAGATTCTTTACCATCTTAGCCACCAGGAAAGCCAGCATAAAAATTAAGAATCATTATTAATTGCAAATGAAAAGATACTTATTACACATTCTGCATCCATAGGAAGCCCAGAGTCAGGCAAATTGATAATTCTGTTAGAGCATGCTATCATATAAAATCAAAGTATGCTTAACGTATTTTTGGAGCCATCTGTATTCATTCTTCAAATACGGAAAAGCTATTTTATTCAGAGGCACTAAGTTATCATTGGGCTTAGAGTCCATAAGGAAGACAGACACATCAAAGGTCAATTGCCACATAGAGGTGAGAGCAGTACAGTGCTCTGGGGCCATCTTTGCCAAGATTTGGGAACATGGATTCTCATTGAAGGGCTCTGGACGTCTTCACACACTCACCTATCTCTTTTCTAGTTCTTCTTCTGGTTCTATGTCTTGTGTTCTTAGGGATTTCTTCACGCCCGCTTCCATGATGTGATGTCTACCACACATAGTGATATCCCTAAAGGCCCAAATTGATCCTCTTTCCTTCACTCATTGGAGCACCACAAGATATCTACTCTCAGTCTCCAAAGAGATGATAGAAAATGTCTACTAAGCGGACATATTCTGAAATTTTAATCCCTTAGAAGTACCTAGTATAGTGTGTTGCCTGTTTTTGCCATATTTGTTATGAAATTGAAAACTAATCTAGTTTTTACTTAGGATGGCAGGACTGTACCCCCATTAGTGCATAAGGTGCCTTGATTAGAGAACACAGGAACGGCGCTTTCACACCCAGCTTTAGTGCTTTTTTAAAAGGAAAAGCAGAGAAAGGAAGTGAGGAGGGAAACACAAGAGGGGAAGAGATTAGTTTGATTCCTGGCTAAACATTTACATTTGAGGAATGTAGTGTGACTGCAAGGCTGATCTCTAAAAACTACAGACTCTGCCTGGGCAAAGGCAGCAGCAAGGGTTTGCCTCTGAAAGCTGGGGCAGCAGGGAAATCACAACCCACACAGAAGCATCTTTATTTCACAGAAGGCCAGTAATAAACTACTCAAACAGAAGCCTATTTGATGGAGAAAGAGAGAATGTGTCAGAGGGCAGAGAAAAAATCCTACAAAGAATTCAAACTGAAATTTAGTAATAGAGAGCTAATGTACTGCAAAAATAAGCTTGCTGCTAACAGTAAAGACATTGCCAAGAAATCGATGGGAATTAGTGCCAGGTTAACACATAAATCAAAATTTTGCAATTATGCAAATGGTAAAGCTAGAGACTTTATTTCATTTCCATATGATTCCAGAATAAAGGCCCTAATTTTGATGAATATATAAAAAGCTTTTAAGAAAGTGAGATGATGAATTGCAGCAAACTAAAGATATCAATCTCACTCTGGAAAAGGAAGATGATTAAATTTTTCTATATACGTATATCACACATATATTTTAAACATGTATATGAATTCATATATTGCTATAAATGTTCAGTATTATAATTTTTACATATTCAAGTGCAACTTTTTCTATAGCACTTTTTCTATAGCACTTATACATCTGACATTTTTACATAACTCTTGATAAGACTGATATAATTGTCTTCATTTTTAAGTGAATTATTTTAATATCACAATAGAGTTAAAGTTTCCTTATTTATAAGACAGATAAGAAGGCAGAGATTAGCTCAGTTGTGTCTGACTCTTCGCGACTCCACAGACTGTAGCCTGCTAGGCTCCTCTGTCCATGGAATTCTCCAGGTAAGAATACTGGAGTGGCTTGCCATACCCTTATCAAGAGGATCTTCTTGACCCAGGGATCGAACTTGGGTCTCCTGCAGTGCAAGCAGATTCTTTACTGTTTGAGCTACTAGGGGAGCCCTCCATTATTTATAAAGATACAGTTAATCACAATAAACATATTCCTGAAATATTACTACTACACACTACTATGAAACACATAGATGGGTTAGATAAGGTAAGAAATGAGTCACTGAGGATAAATTTACTCTAGCTCTAATAAGTAGAGTTTCTTACGATTGACTAAAACTGTTACTGCAAAGCAAGGACATATATATGTTCAGGTTGTAGACAAATGAATTTAAAAGGTGAGGAGTGGCGGCTGTGAGGAGATACACCACGTCCAAGGTAAGAGAAACCCAAGTAAGTTGGGCTCAAAGACAGGGCATCAGAGGGCAAAAAGACTGAAACCACAATCACAGAAAACTAGCCAATCTGATCATATGGACCACAGCCTTGTCTAACTCAATGAAACTAAGCCATACCGTGTGGGACCACCCAAGATGGCTAGGTCATGGTGGAGAGGTCTGACAGAATGTGGTCCACTGGAGAAAGGAATGGCAAACCACTTCAGTATTCTTGCCTCGAGAACCTCATGAACAGTATGAAAAGGCAAAAAGATAGGACACTGAAAGAGGAACTCCCCAGGTCAGTAGCTGTCCAATATGCTACTGGAGATCAGTGGAGAAATAACTCCAGAAAGACTGAAGAGATGGAGTCAAAGCAAAAACAACACCCAGTTGTGGATGTGACTGGTGATAGAAGCAAGGTCTGATGCTGTAAAGAACAATTGGAACTGGGAATGTCATGTCCATGAATCAAGGCAAATTGGAAGTGGTCAAACAGGAGATGGCAAGATTGAACATCAGCATTCTAGGAATCAGCGAACTAAGATGGACTGGAATGGGTGAATTTAACTCAGATGACCCTTATATCTCCTACTGTGGGCAGGAATCCCTTAGAAGAAATGGAGGAGCTATCATAGTCAACAAGAGTCTGAAACGCAGTACTTGGATGCAATCCCTGAAATGACAGAATGATTTCTGTTCATTCTCAACCATTCAATATCATGGTAATCCAAGTATATGCCCTGTCCAGTAACACTGAAGGAGCTGAAGTTAACAGTTCTATGAAGAGCTACAAGAACTTTTAACTAACACCCCAAAAGATGTCTTTTTCATTATAGGGGACTGGAATACAAAAGTAGGAAGTCAAGAATCACCTGGAGAAACAGGCAAATTTGTCTTTGAAGCAGAGAATGAAGCAGAGCAGAGGCTAATAGAGTTTTGTCAAGAGAACTCACTGGTCATAGCAAACACCCTCTTCCAACAACATAAGAGAAGAGTCTACACATGGACATCACCAGATGGCCAGCACAAATATCAGATTGATTATATTCTTTGCAGCCAAAGATGGAGAAGCTCTATACAGTCAGCAAAAACAAGACTGGGAACTGACTGTGCCTCAGAATATTAACTCCCATTTCCAACTTCATATGTAAATTGAAGAAAGCAGGGAAACCACTAGACCATTCAGGTATGATCTAAATAAAATCCCTTATGATTACATAATGGAAGTGAGAAATAGATTTAAGGGACTAGATCTGATAGATAGAGTGCCTGATGAACTATGGACGGAGGTTTGTGACATTGTACAGGGGACAGGGATCAAGACCATCCCTAAGAAAGAGAAGTACAAAAAAACAAATTGACTGTCTGAGGAAGACTTACAAAGAGCTGTGAAAAGAAGAGAAGTGAAAAGCAAAGAATATACTTACTTGAATGCAGAGTTCCAAAGAATAGCAAGCAGAGACAAGAAAGCCTTTCTCAGTGATCAATTCAATGAAATATAGAAAACAATAGAATGGGAATGACTAGAGATCTCTTCAAGAAAATTAGAGTTACCAAGGGAACATTTCATGCAAAGATGGGCTCAATAAAGGACAGAAATGGTGTGGACCTAAAAAGTAAGATCATGGCATCTCGTCCCATCACTTAATGGCAAATAGATGGGGAAACTCTGGAAACAGTGGGTGATTTTATTTTCTTGGGCTTCAAAATCACTGCCGATGGTGACTAGAGAGTATATCAAAAAGCAGAGACATGACTTTGCCAACAAAGGTCCATCTAGTCAAGGCTATCGTTTTTCCAGTAGTCATGTATGGATGTGAGAGTTGGACTATAAGGAAAGCTGAGTGCCAATGAATTGATGCTTTTGAATTGTGGTGTTGGAGAAGACTCTTGAGACTCCCTTGGACTGCAAGAGATCCAACCAGTCCATCTTAAAGGAGATCAGTCCTGGGTGTTCATTGGAAGGACTGATGATGAAGCTGAAACTCCAATACTTTGGCCACCTGATGCCAAGAGCTAACTCATTTGAAAAGACCCTAATGGTGGAAAAGATTGAGAGTAGGAGGAGAAGGGGAAGACAGAGGATGAGATCATTGGATGGCATCACTGACTCAATGGACATGAGTTTGGTAAACTCCGGGAGTTGGTGATGGATAGGGAGGCTTGGTGTGCTGCAGTTTATGGGGTCACAAAGAGTCAGACATGACTAAGAGACTGAACTGAACTGAACTGAATATTACACAAGAGAGCATGTATCATTTGCAATTACCTATCATATAGCAAGGTAGAATATTTCATGTTGTCCAACTATTTCCTTAGGAACTAAGGATTAAGACCTTGGTTTTTGACATGTGAAGAAACAGATGAGTGGACATAAGAATTTTGGAAGGCACATCAAATTGATGCTGAATATGTTGAAAATTAGATATAACAGAGCCCAAGTGATACAAAGCAAGTATTTGAAAAAATGAAATATATTTTAAAAGGAAAATAGAAAAGATGTGCTTTCAGAGTAACTAAAATACTAATCCACCAAAAGACATTTGTTTTTCTGTCCAATGAAGCTGTGAGCAGCATAAAGGTGAGTCAGCTGACCAGCATTAGGTAAATATAAAGACTGCTGTGTCAAGTAAGTTTACAATGTTTATGGCACAATTATAACCTTTGGTTGTTGCAAGTCCATAAAAATGTATCTCAGCACAATAATGATTTACCAATCAATCAATAATTCATTTGGTATTTTATGATAGATACACTTAATGTATTAAGACTTTGCATTTACACATATAGAACACAAAATTGAATTCTTGTGTCTTTAAGATATAGCAGTATTTTTAAATGTACAACTTTTATTTTTTGCTTATAATGATGAATAAAGGCACAACAAGGTCATGCCAATTGTTTTTGAAGTCATGGGAAACTTTGTGGATTCAAATGTACCGATAAATCAGACATAAACACTCAAAAGAACATAAATCACTTGTTATTTTAATGTACAGAACTCCATTTCATCACCTTGTCTCCTTCTTGCTTAAGGATCCCTTTCAGTCTCTTGGCTTTAAATGCTGGAAGCAACAGTTAGAAGTGGACATGTAACAACAGACTGGTTCCAAATAGGAAAAGGAGTACGTCAAGGCTGTATATTGTCACCTGCTTATTTAACTTACATGCAGAGTACATCATGAGAAATGCTGGGCTGGAAGAAGCACAAGCTGGAATCAAGATTGCCAGGAGAAATACCAATAACCTCAGATATGCAGCTGACACCACCCTTATGGCAGAAAGTGAAGAGGAACTAAAACGTCTCTTGATGAAAGTGAAAGAGGAGAGTGAAAAAGTTGGCTTAAAGCTCAGCATTCAGAAAACGAAGATCATGGCATCTGGTCCCCTCACTTCATGGGAAATAGATGGGGAAACTTGAAAACAGTGAGAGAGTTTATTTTAGGGGGCTCCAAAATCACTGCAGATGGTGACTGTAGCCATGAAATTAAAAGACACTTACTCCTTGGAAGGAAAGTTATGACCAACCTAGATAGCATATTCAAAAGCAGAGACATTACTTTGCCAACAAAGGTCCGTCTAGTCAAGGCTATGGTTTTTCCAGTGGTCATGTATGGATGTGAGAGTTGGACTGTGAAGAAAGCTGAGCACTGAATAATTGATGCTTTTGAACTGTGGTGTTGAAGACTCTTGAGAGTCCCTTGGACTGCAAGGAGATCCAACCAGTCCATTCTACAGGAGATCAGCTCTGGGATTTCTTTGGAGGGAATGATGCTAAAGCTGAAACTCCAGTACTTTGGCCACCTCATGCGAAGAGTTGACTCATTGGAAAAGACTCTGATGCTGGGAGGGATTGTGGGCAGGAGGAAAAGGGGATGACAGAGGATGAGATGGCTGGATGGCATCACTGACTCAATGGACGTGAGTCTGAGTGAACTCCAGGAGTTGGTGATGGACAGGGAGGCCTGGTGTGCTGCAATTCATGGGGTTGCAAGTAGTCGGACACTACTGAGCGACTGAACTGAACTGAACGTGTATGATTCCCAACATACTAGTTATAATCACACAGCAAGTCACGCAACTCATAACTCACACAACAACTGAGGATGCGATGCTTCCACTTGTATTTGACACATCTGTGCCTGAAACTTGGCATACGAAACCAGGTGCCCAATTGTCCCTTTTCCCTACGCCACACTTCATATAGTTTTTTCCCCACTTGCCAAAAGCAATTCCATTCTCCCAGGTGCTCAGACAGTCATTATGGAATTACCACAGACTCTTCTTTTCCCATACCTTATACAAAATTAGAAAATCCTATCAAGTCTATTTTTCTAATGGATCCAAAATTCAACCATGCCTGACTGTCCCAGTACAAAGTATCATTATCTCTCAAATTACTGTAATGAGCTCCGGAATTGTAGTAGTTTCCAAAATTAATTCCTGCTTCACTCCCATTCACTCTCTACAAAAGTCAGAATAATACACTTTAAATATGTCAGATTGTACTGCTCATCTTCTGAAATCCTCCTTGACTTCGCTTTGCCCTCTCTAATGCCTCATGTGACCTATCCCTTTACAGTCTCCATGATCTCATCTCCTCTCCAATCTCTACCTCTCTCCATTTTCCCCAGGCTTTCATGTTGATTCTCAAACAAAAGGATAGTGATGCTGCCTCAAGTTTTGCACTTGTTCTTTGCCTAGAAGACATTTGTGATAGATATCCACATGGCATCCTCCCTAACTTTCTTAAGATCTTTGTGCAAATGCCAGCTTGTCATAGAAGACTTTACAGGCAGCCTTAGACATATGCACACACTCACCATTACCAGCAGCAGCATTCTCTGTACCCTTTACCTTGATTTTTCTCCAACACATTTTTTACCATATGGTATGTTTTAGACACATACGTACATATAGTCTTTCTTCATTTTTCACAAATTTTATATTTGCAAATTTACCCACTCACTAAAATATAGTTGTAACCTCAAGCCTTGTACTTGTGGTATTTTCAAAGTCATTTACAGGCATGTGCAGTGTTGTGAAAAATTTGGCACCCAGAGGCACATTCTCATGTGAGGTTGAACTCTCTCCTTCTTGTTCATCTCTCATATTGTAAACAAGTATCCTTTTTGCAGTATATATTGTGCCATGTTTTTCCCATTTTTCATGTTTTTGGTAGTGATTTATCTGTTTAAAATGGTCCCAAGTGTAGTGCTGAAGTGCTTTCTAGTGTTCCTAAATGCAAGAAAACTATGCTGTGCCTTGCAGAGAAAATGTGTGTTAGATGAGCCTTGTTCAGGCATGAGTTACTATGCTTTTGGCTGTAAGCTCAATGTCAGTGAATCAACAGAATCTATTAAACAAGGTGTCTTTAAGCAGAAACACATATAAAACAAGGTTATATATTGTTCAGTCTACAAATTCTTGTGGCCAGAGGCTCACAGGAACCTACACTGTATTTCCCCTAACAGCAATGGTTTAGAATGTGTTAATTCAGTGTTCCTGGCAACATTATAAAACATAACTATTGTAAATAATGTGATTTGGCTGTATGTGTTCTTTTTTATTGTCATACTCTTCCCTATAATGTAGGAGCTTCTAAAAAAGTAGGGCTTTGTTTATTTTCCTAACTCTTCAGTGCTTAAATCTATGCCAGGAATATAGATGGCGCTCAGTAGTAATGATACATTATTACAGCATGTAATCCTCTCAACAGTTTAATGTCATAAGAGCTATCACAATCATTTGACAAATAAAAAAGCTTATAACAAGGAGGTCAATCACTTACTCAAAATAACTCAGTGTAAAGATATGAAGCAGGAAGTGTGTTCAGATTCCTAACCACCTGCGTATTCCTCAAGGTGACGTTAGTGGAAAATTATGAAGTTGATGAATGAAATGAATGAAGGAATAAATGAATGAATTAAAAACACATGCATTTCAGGTGTATCTAATCCTAAACTGAATTTACCTTGTTTTGATCACAAACAAGCCCATATCACTTGATATCAAACTAATGGTGATATTAAAATTTGTTATTATCTCTAATTAAAAATACCAAATAGACATAGGCAGTGATTAATTTGAAATAGAAAACAGCCTGGAGTAGATAACAAATTGATCATATATTAATAGCAATGTGGACTCTACTACTGTATCAGGCTACTGTTTTTTTCCCCCTTAGACACACACAAACACACACACACAGACACACTTCCATACGCCTACCATCTATCCTCTCTATCAAGTCAAAACTGATTTTGCAATGATATTTACATATAAACTTACTTCCTTACCAACTTTTCTGAATTGTTAAAAGAATCAAGGGATCATGAATGTAAATGGAATTTTAAAATGGCTCAGTGTTATGAAATACTAGATAACCATTTTATAATATGAATTATTCTTCTAAGATTTGAAGCAAATATTTATCCAGGGATTCATAAAGAGGAAGTTTAGAATAAATATAGTTATTGTTATTATAAAAAAACATGTAAAATCAAACACATATACACAAATTAACATCACTCAGACATAAGAGTTTTGCTTTCCCTTCAGGCTAATGGTATTGATTTTATGCACAGTGCTCACCTGATAACTCTATTAGTCTTTTTTTTTTTTTCTTTCTAGAAATGAGTGGGACTGATGTTCAAGTAAAATCAAATAAAGAAAGGACTATTGACCCTATTGCAGCTTGACAACTGTGACAGAGAGCACCTTCGCCTCATAGACTTTGAGCTTTGGTTTTTACCTCATGAGGCCTTCTGAGCTGTCACTTTGACTTAATTGTTTCTTTGGGGAGTAAAAACTGATAGTTGACCATGATTTGTGTTGATTTTCAATAAAGTCACTGCCAGGGGTATTTAAGCCAACACATCTGCCTGACAGCTTTATTGGAGTCAGTGTATGTGACACTAATAAAGAAATGAAAAGGAGATTTCCTTCTACTGTGCATTTTCTCATCTTTCTTTGGCAGGTAGAATTCTAAGTACTGCAACAGTCAGGCCAGGTCTACTTGTATGTCATTACTACAAATAACCACTTACTCAATTAGTCCTGATGATTTAAAGTATTCATGGTCACTTCCTTTGCTTAGAATGTAAACCAAGTGAATTAGTCTGTTTTGTTCTGGTTGTATCATTCCTCGTGTGTACTACATTGAAACAAATTGTGTGTGTGTGATTTCTGGATCAGTGATGTAGAAAAAATATCAATCATGGAATTTACACTTAAAGTGTGTGCATGTATTTTTTTTTTAATTTTCAGAGAAAAAACCATTTTGTTAAATTATGGCAAAACCAATACAATATCGTAAAGTAATTAACCTCCAATTAAATAAATTTATATTAAAAAAATAAATCTCATGTGGCTAAATTGTTTCAAAAAATTAACATGTGTGGATGGATAGGCTGACAGAGGAAGGGATGGAAAGAGAGAAGAAGAGAGAGCAAAAGAATCAGGGAGCACCTGAAAAACAGAGAAGTAAAAGATACTGACTAGATTCTGAGTTATCTGTCTGGGGCTGCAGCTGTTTTTTTTACATAGGCTGAAACTCCAATACTTTGGATACCTGATGTGAAGAACTAACTCACTGGAAAAACCCTGAGGCTGGGAAAGATTGGAGGCGGGAGGAGAAGGGACCAGTGTGGATGAGACAGTTGGATGGCATCACCGACTCAATGGACATGCATTTGAGCAAGCTCAGGAGTTGGTGATGGACAAGGAAGCCTGGCATGCTGCAGTCCATGGGGTCACAAGAAGTCGGACATGACTGAGAGACTGAACTGAACTGAAAGATGTTTTTTACAAACTGACAGTCCCATCTTCTGCTTTGTTAACTTAATCATATTTATGCCTTTCTGACAGAACCTAACTGACAACCCTTACATGATTCATAGTATATGTAATAGTCACAGAAGCCTATATCAGTGGAAACTTCTCAGTAGGGGTGAACTTCTATGACAATGTCAAAACTAAGATTGGAACAGAATTAATATGGCAGTTAGACTTGGTAAATGTCCCCTAAAAAAGTCAAAATTAAATCAAGACAGTAAATATTTTAAATGGCAGAAATTAAAGAGGAACTAAAAAGCCTCTTAATGAGCATGAAGGAGGAGAGTGAAAGAGCCAGCTTAAAACTAAAAAAACAAAAACAAAAAACTAAGATCATGTCATTTGGTCCCATTACTTCATGGCAAATAGAGAGGGAAAAAGGTGGAAATAGTGATAAGTGATTTTCTTCTTGGGCTCTAAAATCACTGTGGATGGTGACTGCAGCCATGAAATCAGAAGACGTTTTTTTCTTGGCAGGAAAGCTATGACAAACCTAGACAGTGTGTTGAAAAGCAGAGACATTACTCTGCCAACAAAGGCCCATATAGTCAAGGTTATGGTTTTCCCAGTGTTCATGCATGGTAGGGAGAGTGAGATCCAGACCAGAAAGAAGGTGGAGTGCTGAAGAATTGATGCCTTCAAAATGCGGTGCTGGAGAAGACTCCTGAGAGTCCCTTGGACAGCAAGGAGATCAAGCCAGTCAATTTTAAGGGAAATCCACCCTGAATAGTCAACGGAAGGACTAATGCTGAAACTCCAGTATTTTGGTCATCTGATGCAAACAGCTGACTCATTGGAAAAGTCCCTGACCCTGGGAAAGGTTGAAGGCAAAAGGAGAAGAGGGCATCACAGGATGAGATGGCTGATGGCATCACCGATGCAATGGACATGAACTTGGGCAAACTTCAGGAGTTGGTAAGGGACAGAGAGGCGTGGTGTGCTGCAGTCCATGAGGTTGCAAAGAGCAGCATACAACTGGGCAACTGAACAACAACAACAGCAACAACAACAAATATTTAAAGGTTAAATGATTATAGTAAATGGGTAACCAAATTTGTAAAAAACAGATCATAAACTACTAGTTTTCTTACTTATACTTGATATTTGAGCCATATTGACTTATTTAAATCCAATATATTTATGATTAAGGGTCAAAATGATTTTTTTTTTTTGCAGTTATAGGGATGATCATCTTTCATTCAATTATGTTACTTGTAATGATGAGTAATCCTTTTATATTGTACTTTTTGTAAAATAATAAGGTTATAATATGATGAAGGCTTCAAATAATCAACATAAATCTTTGTAATATGAATGCAGTTAAGGCTTTTAAAACATCATTGTTGACTGGCAGGCAGCATCACTGCACTCATCTGCTGGTATCCAAAAGCCCAAATTCCATTTTGTGTTGAGAGTAAGCTGAGGAAAGGAAGAGGTCACTATGCTGCAACAACTGGTTGTGTGAAAGACAGACATATAAGCATTAAGAAAAATTTATGACCAAGAGAGAAGATGTATTTGATGAGAAAAAATTTTCTTCTAAAATATGTAAAAGAAGAGAAAATATTGTTTCCCTAAAACACCAGCTATATGTTGTAGAGGAAGTAACTCCAATCTATGCATATGAAGAAGCACAGATAATACTGGTTTGATAATTCAGTTCATGCATAAGTAATTAATTTAGCTTAACTCAGAGGAACACATTAATCCCATTAAAACTTCAAGCTTTAAAGAGATAGCCTGCATTATTTTTATAGCCCATTGCATATTGCTAGATATCATAGGTTAGTATCATAGTGAACAATGGCTAAATTGCTTTTCACAAATATATTTTCTATTTTGAACCAACAATACATTGTATTTTATTTAAGGAATATACAGTAAATTATAAAAATTTTTTTCTCACTTTGTAGATATTTTTTTTCCTGTGGACAAGGCAAAGATGAATGTCTGTTTCTTTAGGCAAGTTTCTCAAGTATATGGTTTATAGGTTAACTAAGATGCATTTTTAAAGCTTTTTGATACGTATTTCTAAATTATCTTCTAGAAAGATCTTGAATTCTATTTATTTAGACAAGTTTCACAAGTATATGCTTTATAAGTTAACTGATATGCATTTTTTAAAGCCCTTTGATACATATTTCTAAATTATCTTCTTTAAAGTTTTACCCATTCTCCATCAACACTAGCATCTAGTAATTTTTTAAATATACTGATAATATTGTCAATCTGACGAACAAAAGATGATAATTACTTTTAGTGTAATTTGTATATATTTTATTTATGTGTAAATTGGGGATATTCCCTTGTGGTTCAGCTGGTAAAGAATCTGCCTGATCTGCCTGCAATGTAGGAGACCTGGGTTCAATCCCTGGGTTGGGAAGATCCTCTGAAGAAGGGAAAGGCTACCCACTCCAGTATTCTGGCCTGGAGAATTCCATGGACTATAGTCCTAGGAGTCTCAAAGAGTCAGACACAACTGAGAAATTTTCACTTTTCTCATGTATTGGACATTTTATATTTTTTTCTTTACTAGGTTTCCTGTTCATATTCTTTTCCCTTTTTTTATTTAAGGTTTATGATATTTTATCTTTGATGAATTGATTTGTAGACCTATTCTTCCTATTTAATGAAATAACATTTTCCATTATAGCAATCTATATGTTTTGTTTCTTTTCTATTTTATTTAAGGTTTTATTACACACAAAAAAATAATCTTTTGTGTTTCCCTGTTGATCAATACTGACTTTTACTAACACAGACACACTAAAAATTTTAATGAAAACAATGGAGGCTTTTCTCAGGATAAAGAGTTCAATTGAATCTTTTCTCATGAGAAAAAATTACACAGAAAACTTTGCTTAAACATGTAAAAAGAATCATGAACTATCTGAGCCCTTTAGTGACAAAAGAAGCACCATCTTTCTTATTGCCCTTTTTGTGCCATATCTGCAATGCCCATCTCCCAGTCATCCTTGTCTAGACATACACCATTACGTCATTGTTTTTTAAATATTCCCATTTATTCACATATGTCAATTTATTGTTATACTTGTTATAGTTATTGTTATATGTTATAGTCCCTCTTTTTTTCCCCTAAAATAGTTAATCAGTTATCCCAACTCCATCAAACTAAATTTCCATTTCTCACTGATAAGAAATACTTAATGGATATATGTGAGACTCATAAATGTATTACTTTTTATACATAAAGTTTTTTTTTTTTAACTTTTCCATTTTGGGGGAAATTTTTAATACAGTTTAGTCAGTCCTTGACATAGCAAACTTATAAAAACATAAATAAGGGTTTCAAGTAAAGGGATAATGTAATTGATAGGATTTATTTTAGACATAGGTATCGAACTATCAATACATATTGAGATCTCCTGGAGAAGGACGTGGCAACCCACTCCAGTATTCTTGTGAAGGAAATCCCATGAACAAAGGAATCTGGCAAGCTGTAGTCCATGGGTTGCAGATTCAAACACCACTTAGCAAGGAAGCAACAACAATTGAACTATCAAACAGGGTATTCAATTCTTATGTGCTTGTAGGACATTTTCAAAATTTAATCATATTCTAAATGAAAATTAAATACAAAAATTCAAAACTAGTAAATATATTGAACTGATTATTTGATTATAATGAAACAAAAGCCACAAATTAGTTTAGTAGTAAAATATTTCAGGAATTAAAGTCAGCACCAATTTTTATTTTTAATAACTCTTACACCAATAAGAAAATGTTTACAATATAATCAAAAGAGTAGAAATGATGAATTGTAGTCAAGGCTATATTCAAAGAAAAATTTATTCTGGAAAATCTTTATAATGATAAATAGTGCAGTTTAAAAATAATGTTGCAGTAGCATAAAGACTGTAGGATAAAGAGCAGTATGGAATGATTGTCATACTAAAGCCAGTGTCAAACATTATTTAAATCAATAATTTGATCTTTTAAAAAAATAATAGTCTAAGAAAACAATTTACAGTAGTGTATTTTACCAGAAAAATAGGGGAATAAATGTTTTCTCTACGAGATAAGACTGAAGATTTTTTCCCCAAAATAATCCAAATTATGTACAATTCAAGACTACTGAGAATTCAGGGAAACAGTCTTTAGGAAATCAGCAGGCACTAAAGAAAATAAAAGTATTTAGCCAGGTACCTCTGAAATATCCTTGTGATATAATAGATGGCACTTCAGTACAAAAACTATTTCTGAAAACACACACACACACACACACACACACGCACACAAATACTAAAAAAAAAGAAAAGAAGCCCCTTTCAACTTGAGTAAAGGAAGCCCTGAAAGAATTTAACACGATAATGGCCCTGTTTTGTAGAGTTAAAACTTTATTTCAAACTTTTCCATAAGTACAAATGGAATAGTATGTTCCCTTTATCATCCTTTTAAAAAATGATTTATTTTGAGATGCATATCAATGCAATATAGTGTTTTAAATGTATAGTTTTCATGCTTGTTCAATAAACACATGGAGCAGGTACTGTTACTTTAACACTAAGAATGAGGGAATTAGGCTCACAGATGTTCATTTTCTTCTTCAAGGAAACATAGATTCTAAACTTCAAGATAAATTACATTAACATCTATTTTGAGCAGACTTATAAAACCCTGGTCTCCCCACTAGTACTTGCCTCTCTAAAATTGTATTTTCTTTTCAATGTTATATGTTAACAAAATTGATCAGGACTTGTGTAAAGGTAATGGAAGCATACAACTCCAAATGGTGCTCATGGAAAGGAATCTCTTTGTTTGTCATTGTTAGTTCAAAATGTAATTAAAGACGAAAGTATTATTCTTAAGTGAGACTTTATCTTTACATCCATGCAAATATTATTTGTCATTCAACATAGCTCAGTTTTCAAAATTTTCAAGATGAACTGTTATGGCCTCAAGAGTCTTCTCCAACATAGTTTACCATGGTAAAATAGCTAGTTAGTGACCAGTGTTTATAAGAGAGAAATACCTATTGATCAATGGGGTTTGGAAAGTGTGAAAGTTTCTCGGTACTGAACCAATTGCTTGCAGAAGCAAAATTTTCTCCTTAAGGAATCCAGAAAAAAATATTTAAAACACTAACCACTTACATAGGACACTTTGTATTTCCATACCTAAAGTTTTCTAAATAACCTCTAAGATACCTAGCAATTTAAAGAAGACTGGATAAAGGCCATAACAGTTCATCTTGAAAATTTTGAAAACTGAGCTGTGTTGAGAGCTCCTTGGACTGCAAGGAGATCCAACCAGTCCATCCTAAGGGAGATCAGTCCTGGGTGTTCAATGGAAGGGCTGATGCTAAAGCTGAAACTCCAATACTTTGGCCACCTTGTGAGAAGAGTTGACTCATTGGAAAAGACTCTGATACTGGGAGGGATTGGGGGCAGGAGGAGAAGGAGACGACAGAGGATGAGATGGCTGGATGGCATCACTGACTCGATAGACATGAGTTTGGGTAAACTCCGGGAGTTGGTGATGGACAGGGAGGCCTGGTGTGCTGCGATTCATGGGGTTGCAAAGAGTCGGACACGACTGAGTGACTGAACTAAACTGAACTGAAGGTATATTGTCAGAATTTACTTCCATCATTCAGTCACATCCACAAGTGGGTGTTGTTCTTTCTTTGACTCCATCTCTTCATTCTTTCTGGAGTTATTTCTCCACTGATTTCCAGTAGTATATTGGGCACCTACTGACCTGGGGAGTTCATCTTTCAGTGTCCTATCTTTTTGCCTTTTCATATTGTTCATGGGGTTCTCAAGGCAAGAATACTGAAGTGGTTTGTCATTCTCTTCTTCAGTGGACCACGTTTTGTCAGAACTCTCCACCATGACCTGTCCATCTTGGGTGGTGCTACACTGCATGGCTCATAGTTTCATTGCTTAGACAAGGCTGTGGTCCATGTGACCAGATTAGTTAGTTTTCTGTGATTATTGTTTTCATTATGTCTGCCCTCTGATGGAGAAAGATAAGAGGTTTATGGAAGGCTTCCTGATGGGAGAGACTGACTGAGGGGGAAACTGAGTCTTGTTCTTATAGGTGGGGCCTTGCTCAGTAAAACTTTAATCCAATTTTCTGTTGAAGGGTGGGCTGTGTTCCCTCCCTGCTATTTGACCTGAGGCCAAACTATGGTGGAGGTAATGAAGATAATGTTAACCTCCTTCAAAAGGTCCCATGTACACACTTAGTGCCCCCAGTTTGCAGCAGGATACCACTGACCCACGCCTCTGGCAGAGGCTCCTAAACACTCAAGGGCAAGTCTGGGTCAGTCTCTTGATGTGACTGGTGATGGAAGTAAAGTCCAATGCTGTACAGAGCAGTACTGCATAGGAACATGGAATGTTAGGTCCATGAATCAAGGCAAATTGAAAGTGGTCATACAAGAGATGGCAAGAGTGAACATCAACATTTTAGGAATCAGTGAACTAAAATGGAGTGGAATGGGTGAATTTAACTGAGATGACCATTGTATCTACTAACGTGGGCAAGGATCCCTTAGAAGAAATATAGTAGCCATTATATTCAACAA
The DNA here is from genome assembly GCF_055505025.1 of Bos grunniens. NCBI lineage: Eukaryota > Metazoa > Chordata > Mammalia > Artiodactyla > Bovidae > Bos > Bos grunniens. The sequence continues at coordinate 49,262,835 of NC_141175.1, forward strand.
AAGAGTCCAAAATGCAGTACTTGGATGCAATCTCAAAAATGACAAAATGATCTCTGTTTAGTTCCAGGGCAAACCATTCACTATTACAATAATCCAAGTCTATGCCCTCACCAATAATGCAAAAGAAGCTGAAGTTGAACAGTTCTATGAAGACCTACAAAACTTTCTAGAATTAACACCCAAGAAAGATGTCATTTTCATTATAGGGGATTGGAATGCAAAAGTAGGAAGTCAAGAAATACCTGGAATACAGGCAAATTTGGCCTTGGAGTACAGAATGAATCAGGGTAACGGCTAATAGAGTTTTGCCAAGAGAATGCAGTGGTCATAGCAAACACCCTCTTCCAACAACACAAGAGAAGACTCTACACATGGACATCACCAGATGGTCAACACTGAAATCAGATTGATTATATTCTTTGCAGCCAAAGATGGAGAAGCTCTATACAGTCAGAAGAAACAAGACCAGGAGCTGACTGTGGCTCAGATCATGAACTTCTTATTACCAAATTCAGACTTAAATTTAAGTAGGAAAAGCCACTAACCCATTCAGGTATGACCTAAATCAAATCCCTTAGGATTATACAGTGGAAGTGACAAATAGATTTAGGGAATTAGATCTGATAGAGTGCCTAAAGAACTATGGACAGAGGTTTGTGACATTGTAGAGAAGGCAGTAATCAAGACCATCTCAAGAAAAGGAAATGCAAAAAGGCAAAATGGTTGTTTGAGGATGCCTTAAAAATAGCTATGAAAAGAAGAGAAGTGAAAGACAAAGGAGAAAAGGAAAGATATACCCATTTGAATGTAGAATTTCAAAGAATAGCAAGGAGAGATAAGAAAGCCTTCCTCAGTGATCAATGCAAAGAAAGAGAGGAATACAATAGAATGGGAAAGACCAGAGATCTCTTCAATAAAATTAGAGCTGCCAAGGGAATATTTCATGCAAAGATGGACACAATAAAGAACAGAAATGGTATGGACCCAACAGAAGCAGAAGATATTAAGAAGAGGTGGCAAGAATACACAGAAGAACTGTGCAAAAAAGACCTTCATGGTCCAGATAATCACGATGGTGTGATCATTCACCTAGAACCAGACATCCTGGAATGTGAAGTCAAGTGGGCCTTAGGAAGCATCACTATGAACAAAGCTAGTGGAGGTGATGGAATTCCAGTTGAGCTATTTCAAATCCTAAAAGATGATGCTGTGGAAGTGCTGCACTCAGTACGCCAGCAAATTTGGAAAACTCAGTAGGGGATACACGACTGGAAAAGGTAAGTTTTCATTCCACTCCCAAAGAAAGGTAATGCCAAAGAATGCCCAGCTACTGCACAATTGCACTCATCTCACACACTAGCAAGGTAATGCTCAAAATTCTCCAAGCCAGGCTTCAACAGAACATGAACCGTGAACTTCTAGATGTTCAAGCTGGAATGAGAAAAGCCAGAAGAACCAGAGATCAAATTGCCAATATCTGTTGGATCATGGAAAAAGCAAGAGAGTTCCAGAAAAAACATCTATTTCTGCTTTATTGACTATGCCAAAGCCTATTTATTCCACAATAAACTGTGGAAAATTCTGAAAGAGACGGGAATACCAAATCACCTGACCTGCCTCTTGAGAAACCTGTATGCAGGTCAGGAAGCAACAGTTAGAACTGGACTTGGAACAACAGACTGGTTCCAAATTGGGAAAGTAGTACGTCAAGGCTGTATATTGTCACCCTGCTTATTTAACTTACATGCAGAGAATATCATGAGAAAGTTTGGACTGCCTGAAGCACAAGCTAGAATCAAGATTGCCAGGAGAAATATGAATAACCTCAGATATGCAGATGACACCCCGCTTATGACAGAAAGTGAAGAACCAAAGAGCCTCTTGATGAAAGTGAAAGAAGAGAGTGAAAAAGTTGGCTTAAAACTCAACATTCAGAAAATTAAGATCATGGCATTTGGTCCCATTACTTCATGGCAAATAGATGGGGAAACGGTAGAAACAGTGACAGACTTCATTTTTGGGGGCTTCAAAATGACTGCAGATGGTGACTGAACCCATGGAATTAAAAGACACTTGCTCATTGGAAGAAAAGCTATGACCAACATAGACAGTTTATTGACATTATATGACAACAAAGATCCTTGCAATCAAAGCTATTGTTTTTCCAGTAGTCATGTATGGATGTGAAAGTTGGACTGTAAAGAAAGCTGAGTGCCGATGAATTGATGCTTTTGAACTGTGGTGTTGGAGAAGACTCTTGAGAGTCCCTTGACTGCAAGGAGATCCAGCCAGTCCATCCTAAAGGAAATCAGTCCTGCATATTCATTGGAAGGACTGATACTAAAGCTGAAACTCCAATACTTTGGCCACCTGATGCAAAGTACTGACTCATTTGAGAAGACTCTGATTCTGGGAAAGATTGAAGGTATGAGGAGAAGGGGACAACAGAGGATGAGATGGCTGGATGGCATCACCGACTCAACGGACATGAGTTTGAGTAAACTTCAGGAGTTGGTGATGAACAGGGATGCCTGGCGTGTTGCAGTCCACCGGGTTGCAAAGAGTCCGACACGACTGAACAACTGAACGGAACTGATAGTATACTGTCAATGCAACTCTCTCAATTCACCCCACCCTCCTCTTCACCACCTCCCTGTTCACATGTTCATTCTCTACATCTGTGTCTTTATTTCTGCCTTGAAAATAGGTTCATCTGTACAGCTTTTTTCTAGATTCCACATAAATGTGTTAATATACAATATTCATTTTATTCTTTCTGACTTACTTCACTTTGCATGAAAGACTAGGTCTATCCACATCTCTGCAAATGACTTAATTTTGTTCCTTTTTATTGGCAAGCAATAGTCCATTGTGTATATGTAGCACATCTTTATCCATTCATCTGTCAAAAGATACTTAGGTTTTTCCTTGTCCTGGTGATTGTAAATAGTGTTCTAAAGAACACTGGGGTACATGTGTCTTTTTGAGTTGTGGTTTTCTTTGGATATATGCCCAGTAGTTAAGATTTCTGGATCATATAGGTATGATGATACCTTTCTTTTTAGTTTTTTAAGGAACCTCCATATTCTTCCCCACATTGGGTATAGCAATTTACATTCCCACCAACAGTGTAGGAGGGTTCCCTTTTCTCCACAGCTTCTCTAGCATTTAGTGTTTGTGGATTTTTTAATGATGGCCATTTTGACAGATGTAAGGTAATACTTCATTGCATATACTAATTATTTTCCTGGAAAACAATCTGAGTTTCAAGATATTCAATTAGATAAAATGCATTTGTATTTGTTTATGTCATTTCAAAAGCACTTACTTCTAAAGGCCTGTAAGTCTTTGATGTGAAGACACTGTCTGCTATAATCGCCATATATGAGTTTACAGTTTTTATATTTTCTTAAAGGAAAAAAAAACCTAGTCTTGATCGGTCCCTTATGGTGAAAGATTTTTATGTAATTCAGCATTTATTTTTCCATAAGGAGTTTTCTGTCTCTTAAGCTATTTTGTTTCCTCGTTGACCTTTTCATTAATGTGAATGTCTGATTTTTAAAAATATGAAAGTGAGGGTGAGAATCTTTTAATGGGCTTGCTATCACCCACCATAAAACTGTAGAGGAAGTGAAATACTCCCAAAATGAATATTTTTCTGATGACAAAATATATCTGACAAAAAGAAAAGATCAAATAGGCAGTACACTTTGTAAAAGCACTGAAGGTTTCAAAAAGCAAGTCCTCAGAGTTGCTGGAGAGTGCCACCTTAGCAGGATACTAATCTCTCCAGACTTATAAACAAAGATCGGTAACAGGAGGTGACTTTGATTGTGAAAGTGACGTGACCTGCAGGAAGTACACAGTGCAGTACTGCCCCGTAAGTCATTTGGAGGCACAGTGGGTCTCAGGGTTAGAGGAGGGATCTTGCCATTCCTTCATGCCATTTCCTGACCCCTCTCTTTCATGCCCATAGATCCTCAGACCCTTTAGAGTCAGTGTACACTTCATCTTCTCATAAAGACTGTAAGCTACCTGTTACTCAAATAATACAGAAATAGAAAAAAGCTAAATGTCTAGGGGGAAAAAAAAAGTATTTCAAATAATACCTTGCTTATGACACAAAGTTTTCTTGTCTAGGATCTCATTGGACCCTTTACCCTTAGCTTAATTTGGCCTATAATGGTGATTCACCACCATCCAGATAAGAAGAGTGAACTTCCCAGAGTTAGAGTGCATGCAGAAATTGTTGGAATATGGTATAAAGGATAGATGGGGTCTGCCTGGGCCCATGCTCTTTCATTTACACTGCATTGCCTGAATATTAACCTTAGCAAATTTTACCTGATTAATGAAGTTTGTGTTAGTGGATTTCTGCTTTCAAGAGGAAATTATCAAGTGAAAAGAACCACACAAGAGAAGGGAAGCAGAGCATTTGCAAAAGATCTCCACCCTATTTCCTGGCAGTAGATAATTCAGAAGGTTCTCACTCTTCCTTAGAGGTGTCTTGTGCTAATTCTTGCCCTATTTTTCCAACAGATAGTGTGTTCTTTATATTTTAATGTTAGCAACTGCAGATGCAAAGAAATAAGAACACAGGCCATGAAAAATGAATAGTCACCTCACCCAGGGTTAATGTCTGACTGCTCACTGGACACTTGTACAATTCACCAACTTGAAGGTAAACAGGCCCAAGCAAATCAACTAATGTATCATTTCAATTCTTGGATAGATCTTTTACTGCCTACTCCATACAGCCACTATTAATAAAGCAGGCAAATTAAGCACTGCCAGGAGCACGGGGTAAAAAGGAAGTGCAGGCATAAAAGCTCACAATTTACAAAAAGAATAACCCATATGAGTCATTCAGCATCACTCTCCACATTCTGAAACTCAAAACTTGCTGTTTTAGGTGTGTGGGGGGGAGGGGGGGTGGAGACAGAGCAGATCCAGAGACAGAAAGACAGAGACACAGGGAAAGAGAGAGAGCCAGAGACAAACAGACAGGCTGCAAGAGTTCTTCGTGCAGGTTTTTCGCTCACTTTTTTTCTTCACAGTTCAAGTCCACATCCAGATGCAACACAGAGTCACTGAATCACTAAACACACCCCACCCTGTCACATCTGAAAGGGCCTTGAGTTGATGTTTGGTATTTCAGATATGATCTATATGAAAGCACAATATTAGCCATCTATCTATTCAGTCTCTGACTAGAGAATGTCAACTCTTACCACTAAGACTATTAATTCACTGCCTACTTACTGGCACCCTTCAGGAAAAAGCAACGTGAAAGTTAATTAACATTACTGAGCACATTCTCTGTGACAGCCCTGCTTTAAACTGATATGTATGTGAGCTCACCTAATTCTGTTTACGTCTCTGTGGTGCATGGGTCTAGTATTCTCTCCATTTTACGGAAGAAAAAATGAGGTTCAGAGAAGCAAAGTAACCTGCCTAGGATAAAGCACAGCTGAGATTTAAATGTAGCAGTCTGGTTCCTGAACCTGCCTACTTAACTATGAACAATACCTGGCTTCAGCAAGGCAATGCATTAGGGTTTCTCTTCTTTTCACATTAGAGAACCAGGCAGACGAGAGTAGGTGGAGTCCACTTTTGCCTAGATGACCCATTATAGAAGCCTGATGAAATTAAACTAGAGTCATGTTTCTCCAGCTAGTGGAGCCTATTGATCATGCAGGTTCAAGATGAAGAGAGAGACAAATGTCAAGGGTAGAGATCCCACCACCCAGCTTCTCATGCACTAGGAGTCACCCTTAGTTTCTCTCTCCATGTTCTTTCCTTTTTAATTGAAGATTGTAAGATTGTTTTTCGTTTGTTTTGGAAGTGTGTGTTATTTGTCTCAGGCATGACTTGTAAGAAATTCTTTAAATGTATTCATAAATTTGAAAGCCCCTTTTCCAAAACAGCATGATTATTCAAAGGATAAGGGCAACTGCTCCAGGTTAACCTGTTTCACATAGCAAGCTTACAGTGTAACAAAACAAGAGGGTGGAGGTTGATTTTATTTCTTCTATTTATTTTGGGACCTGACCATAAGCATGAAATACAGCGTTTCTCTCAAAATTCCTGGATTGAATGGTTGCAATTTTTAGGACATAAAACTAGGGTATAACTCTAATTTCTAACCAGGTGTATGAAAATAATGAATAAATGGTCTAAAATACCAAATGAAATATTGTGTTTCAAAGCAATAGGTATCTAAACTTTTCCTGAGTTTGAATTAGTGACTTCAATATAAAGATGATAATGGATGGGGGAAGCATGTTATGAACTATGATGGCTGATTTTCACAAATTTGAAGTTGCTGGTGCTTTTTTCCAATACAATTTGGCCAATCTTTATTCCAACTGTGAGGGAAGAGAGGAACCTTTATTTCTCATTTGATTTCCTACAAGGCATTGGATTTTAAATCAAATACCCTACATGAGGTTTTTGAGACTTCATGAAGTAAATGAAAAGGCAAAAAAAAAAAAAAAAAAGAAAGAAATATAAATTACTGGAAAACAATGTATTTTTGAATATAAAAATCCTATAGAAATACTCCTGAAAGACAAAATAAGACATATCATTAAATTTTCATTCTATTTGAAAATGTTAGAGAATAAAACTTGACAAAGATTCCAGAGAGGTATTGATCCACAGACAAAGATAATAATCATATGACAAATTCAAAAGAAATTTAAAATCATTTTATAATATGTTTGGTATATTTTTAGATGTAAGATAACATGGGAAAATATCTTTCATCCTTCTATAATTTAATGCTAGTAACTATATGTATCACTTTCAAAATCAGGTTTTAAAAATTTACTATTCATTTATTTATTTGGAATGTATTTCATTTACTAGAATGAATTAGTATTAACTCATGAACAATAAAATCTGTTTGTTCCACCTCTCAAGATATATTTTATCTAAGCTAAATTTTCAAGTTATTGAGTTAAGATGCCATGAGATTCTAAGTTATAATGCACATCTATCTATCATCTAATCATTTATATTTGATAAGTGAATTTTGTGTCTTGGGTGAAATCTGGAAGACTCCATAAGGATATTTTTTTATTCAAATGGGTGATAGATGAGTAAATAACAGAGGATGTCAAAGCCTGAGAAAGAAGACTTGAGTGAAATTTCCTCTTTGGTGAAAAGCTCTATGCAGCTAGAGAACAAAAATTACCTTGAGTGTGAATTGAAATTTAAATGAGTGAACTGCAAAAAACTTTGGGGGTTGATTTCTGGGACAGCTCTTCTCATGAAAGTTATTGGTGTGAAAAAAAAAAAAGTTTATCTACCAAAAAAATTTTAGTAACATTATTTTTGGTTGATGAAGCAAGCTGACCATCTGTATAGATGAGATGGTAAGTATCTTTAACAATAGCTTGAATGTATTGATTGTTATAAGTCAGAGATTTTATCTATTTTATATAGACCTTTTAAAAATACTTCAAAGTAAGGTTTTCCTTTGTTTTTACATCATTGTAAGTCAGTCTTAGGAGGCTTGTCTAATACTAATAGAAACAATATGTGTTGTTATGTTACCATTAAACCATAGCATAGTGAAATACAATTGGGTTGCATTATTTGACTGGTTTGAGTGTAACTGAAAAGTGCCTAGGCACAAACATTTTAAGAAGCAAATAGTGGCATCCATAAGTAGGCAGTAGGCAATGACCAAGGTAGGTATTTTGGCTACTGGGTAACCGAGCACTTCAGTTAGCAACAGGAGATTCCTTGGGCAGAAAGATTGAGTTATTTTTTATAGTCCAATGACAATTTTTTTCTGGTATTTTCAATATATATTATTTTCTCTAGCACATTTAAGTGGCCTGTTCTCAAGTCTGTTCTCAAGTCTCTGTTCTCAAATCTGACATGAAATGGAAAAGGGGCAGTGGACTCAAGACTGGTCTAGAATATGAGGGCTTTTTCTTAAATTTACAGTTGTCTTTTAATAATCTCAAGGTCAAGAGCACTGCACAGAGACTTTAGAATTTTAATAAAGTTTTCTTAAACTTATATATTTTAGTATTCTAAGTAGAAACACATTTTAGAAATCCTCAAAATAATCCTGATCCTAGAAAGTATAACTCTAATTTGAAAATTAGTTTAAGTGATTAAATGCAAATGCTAAAATGTTAAATGGTGGGCCTCCCTAATGGCTCAGATGGTAAAGAAACTGCCTTCAGTGCAGAAGCCTCAGGTTCGATCCCTGGGTTGGGAAGATCCCCTGGAGAAGGGAATGGCCCCACTCCAGTATTCTTGCCTGGAGAATTCCATGGATAGAGGAGCCTGGAGAGCTATAGTCCATGGGGCTGCAATGAGTCAGACATGACTGAGTGACTAACACACACACACAGTTAAAAAACATATTCTCAGGGTTTTTTTCTTTGTATTGGTAAACTCACTCTTCCTTTAGTGTTTTAATAGTTAATTAAGATCAATCTTGAAATTACTGGTTTACATTATTATAACCTGAATTTACCCAAGAACAAATGGAAATCAATGACATGTTTATCAATGGAGAACACTGAGGAATATCTAGGCATGGAATTGTTATAGAAAGATGAGGAAAATTCAGGTTAAAAACAAAAAATCTCAGTGAATCAGAATCTCAAGTAGGATTATAATAAGTTCCACAATTGGTTTCTGCTCATTCAGTTATTTACACTATTTAATGTGTTCTTCAGACTATGTTTACTTTTAAAATTTATTTTTGAGAATATTTTATGTGTCAGACAATTTACAAGACTCCTAGATATTAAAGATAAATGCAATGTATAAGCTCAAATTCACATGTGGAGTATGGTATGTAAACAAGGAGTTTTGCTTTGTTTTTTTTTTAAAGTGGGTCACATAATGCAAATTTGCGAGAGAGTGTGCAAAGCTTGAGAGTGCACCACTAAGCCACTTGGAGAGTTGAAGGTTAAATTTGAACAGGATCTTAAATAAGGGTGATTTTCCAAGTAGATAAAATAGCACAAATAACAATTGACACCGAGAGGAAGAATGTGTTGTTTCTTTATAGTTGTGAACCAAAGTGCTCCTGCTGGGGGAAAAACAAAAACAACAACTGTATAATGGGAATTAACAGAATTTTAATTCAAATAGAAGGTTTGAAATCAGATCATAAAGATTATAAAGAGGTTAAGAATTTGGATGTTATCAGGAAGAGAAAAAAAGTCAAGGAGATTTTCATAGCAAGAGTGTGACCCAAGATTTCTTGAGAAGACAGCCCTGGAGGCACTCAACAAAAATTAGGATTGTCAAATTCATCCTTGTACTTCCTCAAAGAAAAGGCTGCATTTTTAAATAAATTTTAAACTTCTATTACACTTTATCGGAGCACAATAAATATTCTGAGACTGTTACAAAGTTACCACTTCCAAAATTAAGTCATGAAGACTATTTTAATTAGCTATTGCTTCACATTGATTGGAATATACATTTCCTTCCAACTCAGAACAGGTTCATCGTAAAAAATAGTAATGCCAGTTATTCTCATAGAAATTAAAAATACATGAACTACTGGATGTTGGAAACAAGTGAAAAATTGATTATTGTGTCCTTTCTCTTCTTCTTTAGAGAAAGAGAAAGAGGACAGGAGGGGGGATATTTCTTCTCTTAAAATTAATAAAATCTTCTCTCAATAAAATTACCCTTTACAGATATTTGTGTAAGAAACTATATTTGTTTTGTATTTAACCTTAAAAAAGGACATGGTGTAATACTTTAGATTATAGGTTACAAGGACAAAATCACTATAATCACATACAATTGCATACTTCTTATGAAAAAAGATATATTATTTAGCAAGTTAAAAAACTATTTTAAAGTTTAGATATATGGCATGATTGATCACTAGCCTATGTATACTTTTAAATTAGTCCACTGAGATGAAGAAATAAATAACACTAAAGAGATGATAATGCCTATTTCCAACTCTTGTGATAAACCTCTAAAAATGACAGATTTATATTCTGAAAGTTCTGCTCTCATTTGAATGGAAAGAGACATAAGAAATAACATAGCATGCAGTAAGAATGCAAAATTAAATAGCTAAATATTTCTGTTCTCACAAATAATTTACAACAATTCGAAGAACTGTGTGAATACCATTTAAATAATGAAAATTTAAAAATTAAGTGGAAAGAGCAGAATGTTGAAAATTTAAAGGAATCTTAAAATGACATTTTCAGATCTATCAAGGAAAATAACAAGTTGCTCTTTAGTACAAAACAAATATGAATCAATTTATGGAATTAATAAACTTATTTGCAACCTCTCTTCTTATCCATCACTTATCGCCTTTGCCATGTTTGAACCTGAACTGGAATGAGTCTTACACAACACACTTATATGTTTGATACATGTACAAAGGGCTTTAATAATTCATACCTATTTGTGACTCCAAAAAATGTTATAAAATATTACCCAAAGGATACTGGTATATATAGCAGGTATACAAATTAGTAATATTAATACATGTGAAGTGAAGTGAAAAATCACTCAACTGTGTTCGACTCTTTACGAGTCCCTATGGACTGTAGACCACTGAGTTCCTCTGTCCATGGAATTCTCCAGGCAAGAATATTGTGCTGGGTTGCCATTTCCTTCTCCAGTGGGTATTCCCAACCCAAGGACTGAGTCTGAGTCTCCTGCATTGCAGGCAGACTCATTCCCCTTTGAGCCACCAGGGAATGTAATGATGGCCAAATGGTCTCTATATATCTTGATTTTTCAATACTGCTATATGATGTTTCTGCTTTTGAATATGCTATCTAGGTTGGTCATAACTTTCCTTCCAAGGAGTAAGCGTCTTTTAATTTCATGGCTGCAGTCACCATCTGTAGTGATTTTGGAGCCCAGAAAAATAAAGTCTGATACTGTTTCTACTGTTTCCCCATCTATTTCCCATGAAGTGATGGGACCGGATGCCATGATCTTCGTTTTTTGAATGTTGAGCTTTAAGCCAACTTTTTCACTCTCCACTTTCACTTTCCTCAAGAGGCTTTTTAGTTCCTCTTCACTTTCTGCCATAAGGGTGGTGTCATCTGCATAGCTGAGGTTATTGATACTTCTTCAAGCAATCTTAATTCCAGCTTTGTGCTTCATCCAGTCCAGCATTTCTCATGATGTACTCTGCATATAAGTTAAAAAAGCAGGGTGACAATATACAGCCTTGACGAACTCCTTTTCCTATTTGGAACCAGTCTGTTGTTCCATGTCCAGTTCTAACTGTTGCTTCCTGACCTGCATACAAATTTCTCAAGAGGCAGATCAGGTGGTCTGGTATTCCCATCTCTTTCAGAGTTTTCCACAGTTTATTGTGATCCACACAGTCAAAGGCTTTGGCATAGTCATTTCCTGTGGTCATGTATGGATGTGAGAGTTGGACTGTGAAGAAGGCTGAGCGCCGAAGAATTGATGCTTTTGAACTGTGGTGTTGGAGAAGACTCTTGAAAGTCCCTTGGACTGCAAGGAGATCCAACCAGTCCATTCTGAAGGAGATCAGCCCTGGGATTTCTTTGGAAGGAATGATGCTAAAGCTGAAACTCCAGTACTTTGGCCACCTCATGCAAAGAGTGGACTCATTGGAAAAGACTCTGATGCTGGGAGGGATTGGGGCAAGAGCAGGGGATGACAGAGGATGAGACAGCTGGATGGCATCACTGACTCGATGGATGTGAGTCTGAGTGAACTCCGGGAGTTGGTGATGGACAGGGAGGCCTGGCGTGCTTCAATTCATGGGGTCGCAAAGAGTCGGACACGACTGAGCGACTGATCTGATCTGATATGATGTTTACTTCTGATCTCTTCAAATTGCTTCTACTGCAGAAGACTATAATCTGTCTGAACCTGTGCAAATATTACCTTCTGCAGAGAACACATGAGTTATAGCCACAGGTGGTCCTTCAGGTTTACATTTACACAGAACTGAGATTAATCTACAATTTACCAATCTTTCTTAGAAGTCTGCTTTTACTGTGATTTGGAGAACTAGGGAATGATACTCAAAATATTTAAGCAACTATCTATAACATAAACTCTGATTTATGATTACACAAATCAACAAGTCAAAGAAACAAGAATAGGTAGTTCACAGATATTTGGCAAAACTAATACAATTACGTAAAGTTTAAAAATAAAATAAAATTTTAAAAAATTAAAAAAAAAGAATAATAATGCCAGCCACTAAAAAAATAAAAATAAAAAAAATAAACTATTTTAAACAATCCTGTTATAGGAAACATTCAACATTTATAACAGCATACATCTTTACAAGTTTTCATTATTTCAAAATCATGGTCTACAGAGCCTGAAGAATAATTTTCATAGTCTTGGAAGATACCTAAACAATTTAGTATTAAAACAAAACAAAACAAAAACAATTATTATCACTTATAGCATGCAAGAGTTGTAGCTGTACTACACTAGATGGCAAAACCTATACTAGATTTCTAACTGCTAATGACTCTCATGTATGCTTCTCATCATTTACCTTCCTTACTATTATCACTATAATACTCCAAGCAGATTTAAAGTATGATAGACACTTGTATAGTGGAGGTAACAAGCCTCTTGCAAGAGGACATACTACCTTGAGTGCTAAAAGTGTTCATATTTTTAGAATTGCTATTACAATTACTCAACTGCTATATAAAGATATATTATATTTTGTCTCTATTATAGTTAGTCCTTCAGTCATGTCCAACTCTTTGGGACCCCATGGACTATAGCCCACTAGGTTCCTCTGTCCTTGGAATTCTCCAAGCAAGAATACTGGAGTGGGTAGTCATTCCCTTCTCCAGAGAATCTTCCCAACTGTGGCGTTGAACCTGCATCTCCTGTCTCCTGCATTGCAGGCAGATTCTTTACCATCTCAGCTGCCAAGGAAACCCATATTAGAATAGATGTATTTAATTAATTTCTTTTAAAATTTGGTGGGTTAAGCCTATTCAGTTAATTATTATATTTTTCAGATACAAAAATTACATACTTTTTTTCATAAATATAAAATGACATACAGGCAGTAGATTCTCATTCATATTCTCTGACCTTAACATTATGGTTCCAGTATGCACCACAGAGAATTGACCACCCAAGTTTCATTTATAGTTCCCAAACATATTTCTTATATTTAATCCTATATTTGGAGCATGTGCTCCAAAATAACTTTAGGCTCAGGCTAGCTAGATTATAAGTATGGAGAAAACAGAAAGACACATCCATATATGGAAAGACCCAGAATATATACCACTTTTACCTGTTTGTCCTATAAGCAATTGTTTGAAGACTGAGTCTATTTGATGAGACATAAAGCAAAATAGGGCTTCCAAGGTGGCGCTAGTGGTAAAGAACCCAACTACCATTGCAGGAGACATAAGAAGCGGGGTTTCCACCCCTGAGTCAGGAAGATTCCCTGGAGGAAGGCCTGGCAACCCTCTCCAGTATTCTTGCCTGGAGAATCCAATAGACAGTGGAGCCTGGTAGGCTAGAACCTGTAGGGTAGCAGAATCGGACATGACTGAAGTCACTTAGCGCACATGCACAACAAAGCAAAATAAACTGAAAAAAAAAAAGAGATTATCTTATAAAGATGTCTGGGAATATTGACAATACAGTACATATATTACTAAAGTATATTTTTTCATAAATTTGGAATAAAGTTGAAACTTAGTGTAAAAAATTAATATGGGAAAATACAATATCTCCACAGAGATTCATATTCCTCTATTATAAGGGTATATCTGGTAGTAAGAAAAGCAGAAGTAGTTTATGAGAGGTGTAGTCCACAGAAGAAAAGTGCTTACAAGAAGAGGCTATTTTTGTCATTGTAACTTTTACTATCCTGTCTTGCTGCAAAGTATTAATATGAGCATACCTAGATGATGATTGCAGCCATGAAATTAAAAGATTCCTTGGAAGGAAAGTTATGACCAACCTAGATAGCATATTGAAAAGCAGAGACATTGCTTTGCCAGCAAAGGTCCATCTAGTCAAGGCTATGGTTTTTCCAGTGGTCATGTATGGATGTGAGAGTTGGACTGTGAAGAAAGCTGAGTGCTGAAGAATTGATGCTTTTGAACTGCGGTGTTGGAGAAGACTCTTGAGAGTCCCTTGGACTGCAAGGAGATCCAACCAGTCCATCCTAAAGGAGATCAGTCCTGGGTGTTCATTGGAAGGACTGATTATGAAGCTGAAACTCCAATACTTTGGCCTCCTCATGTGAAGAGTTGACTCACTGGAAAAGACCCTGATGCTGGGAGGGATTGGGGACAGGAGGAGAAGGGGATGACAGAGGATGAGATGGCTGGATGGCATCACCGTCTCGATGGACATGAGTTTGGGTGAACTCCAGAAGTTGGTGATGGACAGGGAGGCCTGGCGTGCTGCGATTCACGGGGTTGCAAAGAGTCAGACACAACTGAGCGACTGAACTGAACTGAACATAGACGATATTAGGGATTCAGTTCCAGATCACTCTAATAAAGTGAATATGGCAATAAAGTGAGTCACACAAATTCTTTGGTTTTCCAGCACATATAAAGGATATATTTACACTATACTGTAGCCTATTAAGTGTGCAATAGCATTACATCTAAAAAAAAAAAAAAAAAACAAGGTACAACTATAATTAAAAAAAAAAGCAAAACATTTTCTTGCTAAACAAAGCTAACCATCAGCGGAACTTCAGCAATTCTTTTTTTCTTATTTTCTTAAATTTATTTATTTTCAATTGGAGGATGATTGTTTTACAAATCCTTTTGCTGGTGGAGATCTTCCCCGGATGTTGATAGCTGCTTACTGAACAGAATGGGTAAAAGACTACCCATTAAAGACTGCGTGACTGCTGTAATTTCTTAAAATAAGAAATGAGTTTGCTACATGATGGCAATTTCTTAAAATTAAGGAATAAGTTTGCTACATGACTGACCATTCTTTCCACTAATGATTTATCTGAGCATGCAATGCCCTTAGGTAGCATTTTTTACCTAGCATATTTTTTCTTTTCAAAATAAAAGATAATTGTTGTGGTTTTATTGACTATGCTATTATCATATTCTAAGTCCTTTCTTGCCATTTAACTAATCTGTAAAGCATTTTCACCAGTAGATTCTGTCTCAAGAGTCTACTTTCTTTACTCATCTATAAGAAACAAATCCTCATCCTTTCATGTTTTATCACAAGACTGCATCAATTCAGCTACGTTTTTAGGTTCTATTTCTAATTTTAGTTCTCTTACTATTTCTATCATATCCGCAGTTACTTTCTCCACTGAAAATGTGAACACTTCAACGTCATTCATGGGGGTTTGAATCAATGACTTCAAACCTCACTTAATGTTGATATATTAACCTCTATCCATGAATCAGAAATGGTCTCCATGGCATCTAGAATAGTGAATCCTTTCAAAAAGCTTGTAGACTGACTTTGCACAGATGTAAGCCAAACTGCTGGGAGGTGGTGATGGACAGGGAAGCTTGGCGTGCTGCAGTCCATGGGGTCGCAAAGACTCAGACCCGACTAAGTGACTGAACTGAACTGAACTGAAGCCCAGCTCAGTTTATCTGTGGCAGCTAAGAAATGTATAATTATTTAACAAAAAGACTTGAAAGTCAAAATTACTCCTTGATCCATGAACTAGAATGAATGTTATGTTAGCAGACATAAAAACAGCATCATTCTCATTGCACATATCCATCAGAGGTCTTAGGTGCCCAGATGTTTGATAAATCAATAGTCACATTTTGACAGGAGGAATCTTTTTCTAAGTAGCAGGTCTGAAGAGTGGGTTTAAAATATTTGTATACTGTGTTGTAAATAAATGTGCTATCATCCAGAGTTTGTTGTTTAACTTACAGAGTACAGGCTGAGTAAATTTAGCATATTTTGTAAAGGCTCTATAATTTTTGAAATGGTAAGTGAACATTGGGTTCAATTTAAAGTCACCAGCTGCATTAGCCCCTGATAAGAGAATCAACCTATACTTTGAAGTTTTCAAGTCAAGCAATAACTTCTACTCTCTAGGTTTGAAAGACCTAGATGGCATCTTCTTCCAATACAAGTTGTCTGATCCATGCTGGAAAATCTGTTGTCTAGAGTGGGGAATTTTATTATTTCATTTTGTCTAGATCTTCTGTATAAACTTGCTGCAGTTTCTGCATCAGCCTTTACTGCTTCCGCTTGCACTTTCGTGTTATAGAGGTGACTTTTTTCCTTAAACCTTGTGAATCAACCTCTGCTAACTTCAGACTTTTTACTGTAGCTTCCTTACCTCCCTCAGCCTCCATAGAATTGAATAGAATCAGGGTCTTTCTCTGGAACAGACAGGCTTTAGATTAAAGGGTAATTGTTGCTGATTTGATCTTCTCTGCAGATCACTTTCTCCATATAAGCAATAAGGCTGTTTCACGTTCTTTTCTTATCATTTGTGTGTTTATAGGAGTAGCACTTTTAATTCCTTCAAGAACTTTTTCTTTGTATTTAAAGAGGCCTATGTTTTGTCCCAACTTGACCTTCAAGATGGTTTCCTCACTAACCTTTGATTTAAAGGTAGAGACATGGAACTTTTTTTTTTTTTTTAATTTGGGTAATTAGAGCCCCTTGAGAGGTCACTAATTGTCCTAAATTTCAACATTATTGTGTGCCAGGGCACAGGAAGAGAGATACGGAAAGTCAGTGAAGGAGTCAGAACACACTGCATTTATTAAGTATGCCTTCTTATATGAATATATTTCCATACAAGTAGAAGATACAACACTTGCTAAAATATGTGCAACTAATATAGTAGCAATTAAATATATAAAGCAAATGTTAACATACTTAAAGGGAAAAATAGACAATAACACAATAATAACAGGGGTTTTTAATAATCTGCTTACCTCAAAGAAAAATCATCCGGACAGACAATCAGTGAGAGATATATTCTTATATGACAGGTTAGATCAGTTGGATTTAACAGATGTGATAGTCTGGGCTTCCCTGGTGGCTCAGAGTGTAAAGAATATGCCTAGAATGTGGGACACCTGAGTTTGATCCCTGGGTTGGGAAGATCCCCTGGAGGAGGGCATGGCAATCCATTCCAGTATTCTTGCCTGGAGAATCCCCACGAACAGAGGAGCCTAGCAGGTTACAGTCCATGGGGTCGCAAAGAGTCAGACATGATTGAATGACTAAGCACAGCACAGTCCATCCAAAACCAGTGATATACCTTTTTTTTTTTTTTTAAGTGCACGTGAAATGTTCTCCACACTAGGCCACAAAACAAGTTTCAAAAATTTAGAAGGATAAAAATTCTATCAAGCATCTTTTGCAATCACAACAGCATGAAACTAGAATTCAATAATAAGAATAAAAATGGGACAAATGCAAACACTTGTAGACTAAAGAGCATGACACTGAAACACAGAAGATCATGAAGAAATCAAAAAGGAAATCATAAATTACCCTGAGGCAAACGAAAACAAAAACACAATTTTCCAAAAATCTATGGGATGCCGCAATTTCACCAAAAGGAAAACATCCAAGAGGGAATACAAGCAATACAAGGCTACCCTAAGAAGCAAGAAAAATATCAACTGAACAACTGAAACTCCTATCTAAGGAAATTTGAAAAAGAAGAATAAACAAAGCCCAAAAGTCATCAGAAGAAAGAAAATCATAAATATCAGGAAATGAATAAAAGAGACAGAAAAAAACACACAAAGTAATAGATCAATAAAACCAAGAACTGGTGTTTTGAAAGGATGCACAAAATTAATAAGCCTTTAACCAAGATTATTAAGAAAAAGAGAGAGAGAGACCATAAATAAACAAAATGAAAGAGGAGCATCTGATATCAGAGATAGAAAAAAATCATAAGAGAATATTATGAAGTTAAATGCCAACATATTAGACAACCTACAGAAAATTTCTAGACTCATCCAATCTTCCAAGACTGAATTACATGGGAATAGGAATATTAGCAGGCCTATCACTAGTAGGGAAATAAAAGGAAACAAAAGGAAGGATAAAGATCACATGATCATCTCAATAGATGCAGAAAAAGTACTTGACAAAATTCAACATTCATTCATGTTAAAAACCCTCATCGAAGTGAGTATAGAGGGAACACATCTTCTTATTAAAAAAGTCATTTATGACAAACCCATAGCCTACTTTATAATCAATAATGGAAAGCGGAAAGCTTTTCCTCTAAAATCAGGAATATGACAAGAATCCCTACTCTTGCCAATTCTATAACATAGTATTGGAAGTCCTAACCACAGGAGTCAGACCTGACAAAAATAAAAGGCATCCAAATTGGAAAGAAAGAATTAAAACAATCAATATTTTCATGCCATGACACTATATTAAGGAAACCCTAGTCACCACAAAAAAATCTGTGAATACTAATAAATGAATTCAGTAAGTAGCAAGATATAAGATTAATATGCAGAAATCAGTTGCTTTTATATAAACTAATATTGAACTATCAGAAAGAGAAAATAATCCTGTTTAAAATCACATCAGAAAGAATAAAATATCTAGGAATAAACAACAAGGAAGTGAATGGTCTATACACTGAAAAATAGAAAACAATAATGAAGGAAATTGAAGATAATACAAAGAAATAATAAAGATAATTTAAAGATAGCTAGCATTGATTGACTGGATAAATTAATATTGTTAAAATGCCCATAATACACAAATCAATATATTGATTTAATTCAATCCCTACCAAAATGCCCATTTTTTTCACTGAACTAGAACAAATAATCCTAAAATATATATTGAAACACAAAATACCTCAAATATCCAAAGTGATCTTGGGAAAAAAAAAACACTGGAGGTATCACACTCCCTGACTTCAAACTGCACTACAAAGCTACAGTCATCAAAACAGTATTGCACAAAAACATAAACATAGATCAATGGAACAGAATAGAGAGCCCAGAAATAAGCTCACACACTTATGGTCTATTATTCTATGTCAAAGATGACAAGAATATACAACAGAGAAAAGACAGTCTCTTCAATAAGTGGTGCTGGGAAAACTGGACTGCTGCTACATGCAAGAGAATGAAGGTAGAATATATTCTCATATCACACAGAAAAATAAACTCAAAGTGGGTTAAAGACCTAAATATAAGACCATAAGCCATAAGACTCCTGCAAGAAATCATAGAGATAATACTTTGACATATAGTGCAGCGATATTTTTCTTTGTTACTGTCTCCTACTGTAAAGGAAATGAAAGCAAGAATAAATGCATGGAACCTAATTAAACTTATAAACTTTTACATAGCAAAGGAGACAACTAGTAAAATAAAAAGACCACTCAGTGAATGGGAGGAAATATCTGCAAATAATATGACACAAACAGGTTAAGATCCAAAATACATAACCAGCACATACAAATCAATATCAAAAAAACAACTTGATTAAAATATATAGAAGATCTGGATAGACATTTTGCAAAGAATACATACAGATGGCCAACAGGCACATGAAAGGATTCTCAACATTGCTAACCATCAGATAATTGCAAATCAAAATCACAATGGCATGTCACCTTACACCTATCAAAATTACAATCATTAAAAAGACCACAAACAACAAATTTTGGTGAGTGTGTGGAGAAAAGGGCATATTTTGGGTAGGAATGCACATTGGTGCAGTCACTGCACTAGAAAACATTGTGGAGATTCCTTGGAAAAAAAACTATAGAACTATAATATGATCAAGCAATTCCACCTCCGAGTACATAATCAGAGAAAATGAAAAATCTAGTTTGAAAAGATACACTCACTCCAATGTTCATAGCAACATTATTTACAATAGCCAATATATGGAAGCAACTTAAGTGTTCATCAACAGACTAATGGACAAAGAAGAAGCAGTATATATTTAATGGGATGTTACTTAGCCACAAAAAGTGAAATATTGCCATTTGCATCAATATCATAGATGAACCGGGAGGGTATTATTTCTAGTAAAATAAGTCAGACAGGAAAGACAAATACTGTATGCTATCACTTACTTGTGGAATCTATAAACATTAAGACAAATGATATAACAAAACATAAATAAACTCACAGATATAGAGAAAAAGTAGTGATTACTAGGGGTGAGAGCATGAGGGAAGGGGCAAGATATGAGTAGGTGATTAAGAGCTATAGAGTACTATGTGTAAAATAAATATGCTGCAAGTATATACTGCATTGCACAAGGAATATAATCAATATTTTATGATAGCTTTAAATGGAGCCTAATTTATAAAAATATTGATGTACTGTGCTGTACACTCAAAACTAAAATGATAGTAAATCAACTATACTTCAATTTAAACACACACATACACAATCTGTAAAGCTCAACAAAAGATACTATACCTACATATTAAAATCAGGCAGCTTAGAGAAATATAGTAACTCATTACAGTAAAAAATTGGGTAAAAACTTGCTAGAATTTGAAATTAAGCTTTTAAGCATCTCAGGTTGACTTCTAGTGTTGCTGTATATTTGAGAAGGACTTTCCACAACCTCACATTTGGACACTATAGTCAGCCCTGCCCCACTGTGTCTTTGCAATACTGTATCTGAACCAATATGTCTTTCATTCATGAAGAAAATATGAGATTGGTAACAATATATGACAGAACAAAAGGAAATGAAAGAAAAGTCAATATCATTAAAAACTTTGAAAAAGATTAGAGAAACAGTTCACAAAATGGTTCTTTTTCTTTGACATGATAAGATACAGTGATATCTGACAGTCATCAAAGAGGATAGAGTATTAAAACTGGAAAGAGTGTTGGTATGAAAAAGCAACAGAATGAGAAAATAGAAGAGAGAATGTAAGAAAGGGAGAAAAAAAAAGCAGACGAGCAAATTTCAAAGAAAGTGCAAATTTCAGAGAAAAACTCTGGATTACAGGACATAAAGATCTAAATAGCTTGTTGAAAATTAAAGTTACAGAAGAAATATTTGAAAATAATACTCTGAATGTGAAAGAGAATTAAAAAGCTAGGAAATACTGAGAGATTACAAACTAGATAAAGAGGAAAGTGAAAGAGAAGCCAATTATTGATAAATACAGAAGTAAACAAGAGATAAAGGAAGTAAAACAGAAAAATGATTGGATGGAAATTAGCAATGTTGCTGAGATGAAAAATGCCATATACATATTTAAATGGCTTATCACATCTCAAACAATATCATTCCAACAGCTTAGTACATACTAGATAAATGCAAGAATAATGTGCAAAGTTCCACCTTGCCAAGCAGGTTTTAATGCTGCAACATAAGGATCCAATGATATAAAAAAGAAGTCGAAAAAATCCAAAACACCATTGTTCAATGCATACAAACTAAATAAATTTTAAAACATTAAGTATTTATGCAAATATATATGTGTAAATTATATAATAGATTATAATTGTGTAATATTATAATTATATATTATATAATAGTAATAAAGTTAGATCTAAAATAATGATAAGAATATATTGTTGAAGAAAAGGGAAAGAGAAAAAGAATGCTAAATTCTTTGTCTCAGAAGTGGGCATAAAATTTTATACATTTCTTCATTTTTCAGATAATTAGTGGAACCAGAAATTTAAAAACTTTAAAGAATGAAAAAAATGAAGACACCTATTTGAATTATGAAGAAAGGTACATACCATTTGAAGATAATAAAGATAAGAAAGTATAAAGTTAAAAGGCGTGCAATCATATTGTAAAATGTGAAGAATGTGTCTGTTACACATAAGAATTATTTCAAGTGGACTTAAGGAAAAATTTAAATTTCATCTAAAACTATTTTATGAGTCATTTCCAAAGTTGAAAAAACAAAATTCATACTTAAAAATAACATATGACATGTATAAAACCTTATCTTTGACAAAGGAAGCAAGAATATACAATGAATTAAAAACAATCTCTTTAACAAGCGGTGCTGAGAAAACTGGTCAACCACTCGTAAAAGAATGAAACTAGAACACTTTCTAACACCATACACAGAAATAAACTCAAAATGGATTAAAGATCTAAGTGGAAGACCAGAAACTATAAAACTCCTAGAGGAGAACATAGGCAAAACACTCTCTGACATAAATCACAGCAGGATCCTCGATGACCCACCTCCCAGAATATCGGAAATAAAAGCAAAAATAAATAAATGGGACCTAATTAAACTTAAAAGCCTCTGCACAACAAAGGAAACTATAAGTAAGGTGAAAAGACAGCCTTCAAAATGGGAGAAAATAATAGCAAATGAAGCAACTGACAAACAACTAATCTCAAAAATACACAAGCAACTCCTACAGCTCAATTCCAGAAAAATAAATGACCCAATCAAAAAATGGGCCAAAGAACTAAATAGACATTTCTCCAAAGAAGACATAAAGATGGCTAACACACACATGAAAAGATGCTCAACATCACTCATTATCAGAGAAATGCAAATCAAAACCACTATCAGGTACCATTTCACGCCAGTCAGAATGGCTATGACCCAAAAATCTACAAGCAATAAATGCTGGAGAGGGTGTGGAGAAAAGGGAACCCTCTTGCTGTTGGTGGGAATGCAAACTAGTACAGCCACTATGGAGAACAGTGTGGAGATTCCTTAAAAAACTGGAAATAGAACTGCCTTATGATCCAGCAATCCCACTGCTGGGCTACACACTGAGGAAACCAGAATTGAAAGAGACACGTGTACCCCAATGTTCATCGCAGCACTGTTTATAATAGTCAGGACATGGAAGCAACCTAGATGTCCATCAGCAGATGAATGGATAAGAAAGCTGTGGTACTTATACACAATGGAGTATTACTCAGCCATTAAAAAGAATACATTTGAATCAGTTCTAATGAGGTGGATGAAACTGGAGCCTATTATACAGAGTGAAGTAAGCCAGAAAGAAAAACACCAATACAGTATACTAACGCATATATATGGAATTTAGAAAGATGGTAACAATAACCCTGTATACGAGACAGCAAAAGAGACACTGATGTATAGAACAGTCTTTTGGACTCTGTGGGAGAGGGAGAGGGTGGCATGATTTGGGAGAATGGCATTGAAACATGTATAATATCATATATGAAACGAGTTGCCATTCCAGGTTCGATGCATGATACTGGATGCTTGGGGCTGGTGCACTGGGACGACCCAGAGGGATGGTACCGGGAGGGAGGAGGGAGGAGGGTTCAGGATGGGGAACACATGTATACTTGTGGTGGATTCATTTTGATATATGGCAAAACCAATAAAATATTGTAAAGTTAAAAAAAAAACCTATACATTAATATGTAGAAAAGTATATAGAAAAAAAATTTTAAATGCAAGATTACAAAATTAATACAAAATTTTAGAGAACTTAGGTGAAAATAATTTTTCTGAACAAAAACATTGGTATATATTTCTAATTGTACTATTCCTAAAGGATACAAAAACTCCTGAATCATTCTATGTGGAAATAGTAGAGAATAACAATATATAAACACCAACCTATTTCTACTAAAAAATAAAATAATTGAGATTTAAGGAGCCACTATAAAACTCAGTGTGGAAAACTTCATGAAATTTACATGTAGCTCTCAGTTTTGAGAGATCAATAGATAGGCAAGAAATTAAACAGCTTAAAATCATTAAGATAGTTTATATATTTACTGTTATGCCACAGAAAGAAACAATACATTTTTGTACCCAGGGACTAAAGTACTTAAAATATTGTATGCACTGGTCAACATGGAAACATCTCAATTTGTTTTACAAAGTAAAAGTAATGCAATAAAGTTAAAAAAAAAATTAAAATTAATTCAAATGTCTCAAAAAAAAAAGCAATTCAAAACCCAAAATATAAACCTTCTTTTAAACTAAACTAGGTTGAAAATAGACAACAAAAAAGTAATTAACATCTGTTTAAAAATTATGGACAATCAGAACCATGCCCATCACGGCTCATGGAGGGAAGCCAAAACTCTACTCTGATCAAATATCATGGGTTAAATTCTTTCATTATGAAATAAAAAACAAAATTTAAAAAACTAAACCACACTTAGTAATACAAATGATAAAAATGTATTTAAGGAAAGGTATAAATTAGTAACAATTAAACAAAGATATTCAGTGTATCAATAATAAAAATCAGAGGACCATTTTTAAGAAAAATAATATATATGCAAATATCTTGAAATCAAGATCAGAGATATATGCGTTAAATACGTGTATTTAAGAAAGGGGTGAAGACCAAAACAATAAGTCACTTATAAAACTACAAATTGAGAGACTTTTTAAATTTTATATTTAAAGTATCTATTTCTATTACTTTGCAAACAAACTTGAGTATCTCTTAGAAATTACCTTCTAAAAAGTATAAATTTTTGAAACTATTTCATGAACACTTTAAATAAATTCTTAAAAATAAAGATATACAAAAATGAGTTAAGAAATATATGTTCTGTAAAAGACCCAGAATCCAGGATCCCAAGACTTTAAAATATAACATAAATTAAATACACATCCATTTTTATGTACTTTACTGCAGAATTATGAAACTACCGAAAGCTTCACAATTTTTTAACAAACTGAGTTTAATTCTGCTAATAAAAGTCAAATTGGAAAAAGTACTAATTAAATTTTTACAGGTATAGATACCTAATACTTAATATTTTATAATGAATTTATTTCAGCCATATATTACCATGCTATTCTATGATAGAGTTTCAAGTAGTAAAGTGATGATGGTTGAAAATTACGAAGTCTCACAACATAAATTAACTTTAGTAATAAGTTAATAGCAATTATTTCCATAGATATGGCTTACTTCTATATTAAACTTCAATATACATTTCCTATAAACCCATTATAAACTGAAAGCACAACATTTTCTTAACATGTTAAAGAATTTATAACTAAAAGCAAGTGCTACTACAAAAGACCTGCCAAGTTTTGTCTATGAGTGTAGAGAATCTATAAAAGGAAAAATAAACAACAAATTTGGGGACAGAAGTTCATTTAACAAATTTATTTGTTTGAATTTGGTTTGGTTTTGATTTGTCACCAGGCAATCCCTCCCTAGATCTCTATTACAAAACCTTTCTTGATCTTTCTCATGGCTGTCAGTGGTTCTTCTACACAGTGGGAGGTGATGAACAGTGACTTGTGCCCTAGATCCCCAGTGACAGTGTTCCCTAGATCCCCAGTTTCCCAACATTTAGATACTTATAGTTATGCTCTTGGCCAAGTTCTAGGAAACATCAGGGAAGGAGATCAGCAGATAGTTAAAAGTGAAGCTTCCTTTCCCCATTACTGCTTCTCTACTCTTAAGAATTTTTCATAGAAAAATCCCCAAACCTGTGCACTGTTTTTTTCCCACTTCTTTTTATTTTGCATGGTCCAGGCTATTCTCCTTCAAGACAGTGTTTGCATTGTTTTTTTTAACAGCTTTACAGAGTAAAATTAACATGCTATATATATATATATAGAATGCACATATATAGACTACACAATTTAATGAGTTTTGGAATTTGTATACACTGGTGAGACCATCAGCTCAAGACCATGAGTGTATCCACCACTTCCAGAAATTTCTGTGTGCCCTTTTTTAGCCTTCCTACCAATAATTCTCTCCATCTCCAGGAAACCATTGATCTTTTATCACTGTTCATTAGTTTGTGTTCTCTGGAGAGCTACACAAATGGAATCATGTATAACATTCTCTCTTTTGCTTGGCTTCTAGCACTCACCATAAATACTGAGATTCTTCTATGGTGCATATCATTGCTGTGTCCATTTTTATTTCTGGGTAGTGTCCCTTTGTATGGATAAAACACAATCTGCTCACCTGTTAATCTGTTGATGAGCATAAGGGTGATTTCTAGTGATTGGATATTACAAATATAGCTGCTATGTTTATTTATGTACAAGTCTTTGTATAAACATGAGCTTTCATATCTCTGATTAAATATGCAGAAATAGAAGTATTAGGTCACATGGCTATGATCATATTTAACATTTTAAGAATCTGCTAAAATGGTTTTCCCAAATGATTTTACCATTTTACATTCTCACCAGAATTGAATGAACGTTCTAGTTCTTCCAAATCTTTGTCACCATTTGGTATGACCTATCATTTGTATTTTAGCTATTTCTCTCAGTCTGTGGCTCATATTTTTATCCCTTTAACCGTGTTTTTCCAAGAGCAAATTTTTAAAGTTTATTTTGTTCTTTTATGGATCATACTTTTGTTATCATATCTTAAAAAAACACAAAATTTTATCTACTATACTATTTAGGAATTTTATAGTTTTAGGTTTCACATGTAGGTCTATGATCCATATTGTTAAATTGATATGAGGTATGATGCATTTTGTTATTTTATTTTCTGCATATGGATATTAAACACCATTTGTTGAAAAGACAATGCTTTCTCCCTTGTACTGGCTTTGCATCTTTACCAAAAATCAGTTGTCCGTATAAATATGGGTTTACCTTCTGAACTTTATTCTGTTGCATTGACTATCTTTATATCAGTTCCACACTGTATTGAATATTAATGCTTTATAAGTCCTAAAATAAAGTAATTTTCCCTCCAACTTGCTCTTCCTTTATAAATTTGATTTGATTATTCTAGGTCTTTCACATTTTAGCATGAAATTTAGTTAGTTGCTCAGTCATATCTGACTCTGCAACTCCATGGACTATGGCCCACCAGTCTCTTCTGTCCATGGGATTCTCCAGGCTTCAATGTTAATGTGGCATTTTCCACAAAAATAAATCTGCTGTGATATTGTTTGTAATTATATTGGATCTTTAGATCAATCTGGGGACAATGACATTATAATAGTACACAGTCTTCTGATTCATGAAGAAAAATCTACCTCACTGATTATTTATGTGTTTGTGTATTATGTATTTATGTATTATTTATGTATTCAATATTTTGTAGTTTACAGAGTACAGATCAAATCTTGGATATTTTATTTCAGATTTATTTCTTAAGTAATTCATATTTTGATATTATCATAAATAGCATTGTTTTTATTTAAATATTTATTTATTATTAATATGGATGGAAATTGATCTCTTATAATAATATGGCACACTGTAATCATGATAAATTTACTTATTCTGTGAGTTTTGTGTTGCTGTTTAATAGATCCCCTTTGATTTTCTATTTAGATGGTCTGTTTTCTGAATATAGTTTTATATCTTTCTCTCCCATCTGGATGGATTTGGTCTCTAATTTCTGCCTATTGGCTAAAATTTTCACATCACAAAAATAGAAAGTGAAAACAAACACTTTTGTCTTGTTCCTGATATTATGGTGAAAGCCATATTATTATTTTCTAATGATCCTTATCTGGTTGAGGAAGTTCCCTTCTATTCCTAGTTCGCTGAGTTTTACTAGAAATGTATGTTGCATATTGTCAAATGCTTTATCCATATGTACTTAGCCAAGTATATGCTAATTATACCACATCATAAATTATGTTGATTGATATTAGAATACTATACCAGGTGGCACAGTGGTAAATATCCACCTGCCAAATCAGGAGACACAGGAGGCATGTGTTCGATCTCTGAGTCGGGAAGATCCCCTGGAAAAGGAAATGTCAACCCACTGTAGTATTCTTGCTTGAAAAATTCCATGGACAGAGGAGCCTGGCAGGCTAGAGTTCATGGGATCACAAAGAATCAGACGTGATTGAGCAACTGAGCATGCATGCACTATACCAAAAGTTTTCCTGAATTCCTGGGATAAACTCTGCTTGGTCACGATTATAAATTTTGAGGTATGTGTAGAACTTTTAGATTTATGTTTATTAAGTGCATTTGCATGTAGTTTTCTTTTTTTGTAATTTGTTTGCCTGCTTCTGGTACCAGTGTAGTGACGATTTTACTGGTGAGTTGGAATGTTTCCTCCTCTTTAATTTTCTCTTCAATCCTCTTCAGTTTGTATATTTCTTTATTCAATTAATGATAGAATTTATCAGTAATGCCACTGACCCCTGGAGTTTCATTTGTGGTGCTTATTTTATTTAGTTAATAGACATAAGGATATTCAGGTTATCTCCTTCAGTAAACCTTAGTATCTTTTTGTCTTTTGATGAATTTTTTAGTTATGTCTAAGATATCAAGTTAATTTACAAAAATGAGCTTGTAATATTTTTTACTTTGCTTTTAATATATTTGGAAACTGGTATGATCCAACCTCTCTCATTCCTGATACTGATCTTCATGTTTTTTGGGTTTTTTTTTGCAGATCAGAGTTTAATCAACTGTATTGTTTTTTTTAAAGAATAATTTCCCGTATTATTTTATATTTTTTATTTGATAGATTTCAACTTCTATCTTCACTAATTATTATTTCTGTTTACTTTAAGTTTGATTTACTCTTTTTTTCTAGTTTATTAAAGTAGAAGTTGAGGACATTCACATGAGACCTTTCTTCTTTTATAATATAGGCATTTATCACTGCAGATTCCCATAAGTAATGACAGAAGTTTTGAAAATTTTTTTCAGAGCCTATACTCAGGATCTTCCTCCAAATATCCCTTATGTCACACTTTCATACAGCTTCAAAAAGTCAGGAAGACAAAATATTTTAATCCCAGAACTATATCCACATTAATGTACTCACACACACACACATGCACACACACACTCTATTCCTCTCTCTGTTTCTCTCCCTGTGTATACATATGTGTGTATATATATATATATATGCATGTATATGTGTATAAATATGGATTTACATGGAATTATATAAACATGAATATAGAGAAAATATATATATAATATTTTGTCTTATGTAATGGCTTATTCCAAAGTGCCATCACATATTCCTTAATATGCTTAACTAGTTGATAACAGTAATAAACATAACCCAAAGTTAATGACATCTTAATAAAGAGAGAGGATATTGCATGCATAATACTAATATCATAATAGCTACCATTTGTTAAGGATACTCTGTGTCAGACTATGTTATGTCTTTTACTATATGACATCTTTATATAAGCTTTAAAGTACAAAAGGCATCAGCATTTTATAGATAAGAAAACAGGTTGACATGGGCTTCAAAGTCTGCCCATGATTCCAGAGCTAATAACATGGCTGGGTTAGTGTTAGATCCTAGGTACTTTTGACTCCAAAGTGCTCCTATAGGAGAAAAAAAAAAAAAGCAGTCTTTTTAATTTCAGCCTGTCCATGGCACCAATAAGTCTGTGACATGTGTTCAGACTTCATAACTTCTGATCCTCAAACTCAACTGGAAGAAACCTTTCATCAAGAGTTTAACCATACCCCTCCCATTTAATAGTGGGAAATTCTACCATCCGTGAAGATTGCTTCCTCTAATACAGCAAGTCTTCTGAAAAACTATCTTCTTAGAGATTGTAGAAAATTACAGAAATGCCTCTGCCAGCCCCAGGTTTTTCCTGAGGCTAGTTTCTTCTACACATTTTCATTTGGTGTGTTCAAAAATCTTTTATTTGCTTTTCAGTTCCCCCCTTGATTCTTGCTTTGCAGGCCTTCCAACTTTGAAGTGAGAATAGGAAGTCTTTCATTATGGTTTTTCCCCTTTCTATATATATAATAGTCAAACAAAGTCATAGTTTTAAATTCACTGATTAATGCATTAAATATTGTTAGGCCTGATTGGTGCTATTCATGTTTCCCAAACCCAATTATTCAGGAGCTTTGTGGAAAGACGTATTTGAACTACCATGTGCATGATTTTCCCAGCATTGCCTCTCTTTATGCAAAATTCTCTAGACCTGCACTACTACCATGGGGGCAGCAAAATCATTCATTTCTTCTTATTCTTTCCTGGAACAGGACTGATCATTTTATCTGTACGCCCTTGTAAGTCCTTTAACCTTGGATAACAGTTATAGTAAAACAAAGCATCTCATTCCTGTCATCAACAATAACCTGATGTTAAAAGCTTGACATAGAAGTCTCTAAATTTTGATGTGAGTCTGAGTTTAGAGTTACCTATTCATCTCTGCTTCAAATACCTCTTGTTCCGTACATATGACATCAAGATTTTGAAGTCTGAGGATCACTAGTGACCTTTTCTTGGCTATAGCCATGTATTCTTATCTCTCCAAGATCAAATTCTATGTGCTACCTCAGTGGTTTTCAATCACGGCCAATATTACTTCCGTTTTCCCAGGGGATCATTTAGCACTATCTTGAAACACAGTCAATTGTCATAACGGAAGAGTGGGTATTGTTGCTGGTTTCTAATGGATCAGGTCAGGCGTATTTTCCATGACGCCCAAGTCAGATCAACCACATCCCCCACCACCAAATATGTGATCCCAAATGTCAATAGTGCTGAGGTTGGAAAACCTTCTACTAGATCATTTCCTACTTTAGGAGTTTTCTGGAATAGGAGTATGAAAATATCCATCCTTCAGCAAATACAAGGCCTTGAGGAAAGCTTTTCTATTTCTAGTTCTCTGCACACTTACCTGAACTTGCCCGGTTGTTAACTGTGTTTCATTATTTTATAGATAAGAAAAGAAGTTGACATAGGCCGCAAGGTCTGCTCATGTCACTGTAAGTTTCCAAAGTTGCACTGATTCTTAATTCTTATATTTTATACTATTGCTTCATATCATCTCTCTTGCCGTGGAAGACATTGGAATTTGCCTAGGTTTCATTAACTGCAACTCATTTAATGAAAATTTAAACAGAGAAGATTCCTAATATTTTGGCTCAAACTTGCAGGCTTATTTTGGCTCCCATGGCAGCTACAATCAAATCAAAAGTCTACAAGTGCTAAAAGAAGCATAATAGAAGA
This sequence comes from Bos grunniens, assembly GCF_055505025.1. Taxonomy (NCBI): domain Eukaryota; kingdom Metazoa; phylum Chordata; class Mammalia; order Artiodactyla; family Bovidae; genus Bos; species Bos grunniens. The sequence goes on from NC_141175.1 coordinate 49,293,659, forward strand.
CACTAAGAAAGAAAGTGGTATCACTCAGCAACTTGTTTAAGTCTACTTCATCCGAGTGGAAACATTCCCATTTGAGAATTGCTTCCAGGCCACCTAGTGCATCCTTTTCATGCAGAAGAGTTTTAATATCCACTATAAACACTGCTCTATCACTTGAACATTGTAGGCTTTGTCCCAAATCATACACAGTAATGATTTTCCTCCTCAAAACTATTGTGAAAATGAGAGAGAGGGAAGTTGTTGACCAACCTAATTGGTCAATATCATTTTAGACATTTAACTAAAATAAAAGATGCAAATTTTAACAGCTGGGAGAGTTAAGAGATAATGGATAAATGAAGAATGTCCTATTTATTAAATCAAAGAAAATATACTTAAACACAATTATAATTAACATTTCAAATAGTGTTGTTTTTAGTTGCAAAAGGCACATAAAAAATATAACTTCCCCACTCCCACATACACACACAAATAAAGATTAGGTGGATGATAGCAAAAAACAGGTAGAAAATACCAAAAAAGAAAAATTCATCATGTACATATTAGGAACAAAGTTAAAATACAGTTGACTTTGAACAATGCAGAGATTAATCTGCTTATAATTTATAGTTGGCTTTCTGTATTTGCAGTTCCTCAGCATCCTCAGATTCAACCAATGATGGACCATGTAATACTGTATTACATGTATTATTTACTATTGAAAAAATCCATGTATAAGTGGACCCAAGCAGTTCAAATTGCCTTCAAAGGTCAACTGTAATTGTAACATATGTAATATAAATTTTTCTCACATGCAGAATATTTTAGTGTTTAAAAAGTAGAGCTTTATCATATTTAAGATGAAAAATTTATAATTTGTTATTAATCATTCCAAATTATTCTTTAAAAATAACACAATTCCAATAAAAGTATCAAAAAATTTTATTAGGGTATTGATATAATAATTCTAAAGTTTGTCTCTATATTTTCAAACATCTCACTTGTCTACCACTAGAGAATCATTTTAGTAAACTGAAAACAAAGAGGTAGATCTTTATTTGCCATCATGGATATAGGTCCAAGATATATTACAAGATGCAAAACCAAAAGCATACAAATAGAATTTAGATCAGTACAGGTAGTATAATATTATATAAGAAGAAAACATATTCATTTATAAATGCACAGAAAATATCCAGAAAATTACAGAGTAAAATGTTAACAGTGATTTATTTCTAGAATATGATTTTGGAGAGGTTAAAAGGCAATAGAAAGCAAGATAGTTGAAAGAACTACATACACACTTAATATAATGTATATTATAAATAATATATATATGCATATATAAAGTATATATGTAAATGTATGAAATACTATATATAGTGCCTTTTATAATTAAGTTAGAAACTCAAAATTATACCCAAAATATTTTATAAATATGAACAATGAAATGTAATTCTACTGATTATATTAAATAAAAAGTAGGAGGAAAATTAAAAGTTTAATAGAAGAGCATGTGTATAAATATGTATTTATATAATATAGAAACATATATGTGAAAACATAATCCATACATATAACATATAAACATATATGCATACTTTAATATATGTAAGTAACGCTATGAGATTAACAAATCAAATATTAATAACCATGAGTAAATAACTAATAAGACTGCAGAACTAGGCAAAATTTTGACAACAAAAAGTTAGTTGAATTAATGATTTGCATGCAAAAAATAAAACCATGAAACAATTAGAGGATCACAAATGAATATTTATTTAATATTTCTGGAGATAATTTTGTACCATACAATAAAGGCAGAAACCATAAAATAAAACATACAATAACTTAATTATATGAAATTAATTGTCTAATTATATAACCAAAATCCCACATAAAATAATTAAAAGATGAATAAAAATTGCTGAGGAAAACATCTGTGATATTTATAAAAGCTACAAGATGAATAAATTAATTTAAAACCTATAGAAGTCAATAAAAATTGGCAAAGCAAGTGAACAGAAAATACAGAAAGTAAAATATAGAAATGTCAAACAAATGTAAGGTATTACAGTGTATCATTAGTAATATAAATGGTGAATCTTAAAAAAGCAACAAAATGTCTTTGATTTAAATTGTAACAGATCACCATCAATTTTTTTTTAATTTTGGATAAGATGGATTGGAATATTAATATAAAATTATAAATATTTAGAAAGATATAAGTTCAAAAGTGGTCATCTTAAGTTTATTTATTCCAAACATTTTGCAAAAGCCACTGGAATAAAACTATAACCCACATATATAGTAAATCAATATATAGTACTATGTACTAACTAAAACTACGCTGTAGGTGGATGTTTAATATGCTCACAATAGAGTAAATAAAACTGGCAGATTATAAACACCTTGCTTTTATTAACTTTATGTTTGTTACAAAAATATACAAAAATTCTAGGAAAATAGTAAACCAAGTTATACATAGGTATTTTTCTTGTTGTTTGCCCTTATGTATTTTGTCATTTTGAACATAGACATAATAAGATGATATATTAATAAAAAGTCAATCAGAAAAATTATTACAAATGAGCTACATCAGATCTATATTATATAGTTTGACCTTTAAATAATGAAAGAAACTTACTAAATTTTAAAGACAAAAATTTATAGAGACTTTTCGAAGAAGAGAGCCAATTTTTGAAGGCAGAAAATAGTAGTAAAATTTGGGAATGCACTTATTTATTCTTGCAATAAACTTTTATGACATTCCTTTTCTATACAAAGTATGGAATAAGGCATTGAGATATAAGGTCAAACAGAAACAGTCATATGGTACCTTTGCATGGATACGGGAGATTCAAATAGAACTTGAAGATGTTAATCAAATCACAATTAAAAAGAACTGGTGGTGATGAAGAATTAAATCTTGTGGCTTGACAATATAAGAATTTTAACAATGGCTTCCTGAGGAGATGATGAGCTGGAATAAATTGAGTGAGTAGCATTCTAAGGCTGGCTTACACAGTAATGTTATCAAAGGATAGAGCATGACCAGTAAGAGGAAAAGAAAAGGAAGTCAGTACAGAATGTAGAGGCTTCTTTGGTTGGAGATTTGAGAGCAAGAGGAGTATGGGTGAGAAGGATCTGTGAAGAAAGAATCAGATTATTCAGGGTTTTTAAGGTTATGCTAAGGGTCTTAGTTTTTATCCAAAAACAACAGGACTCCACTAAATTCCCTAAATAAAGGAGAACGGTATCATGATCAGCTCTTGTGTTGAAAGATTCACTTTATATGCAGTGTAAATACAGAGAATAAATCCAATGCAGCAAGAGTTAAGCCTGGGAGAACTACATAGGACAAAGGTGACAATAGTAAAGATAGAGAAGAACGGATGGATTTGAGACATACTCCAAAAGTGATTTGTTTACGGGATTTGAGAGTGTGTACAGAGAGTCAAGGAAGATTCCTGATTCTGACTTACAGAAATGGATAGCTTCATTGACAAGACATGAACTGCCAGGAGGAAAATAGTCTTAGAAAGAAAGGCCGTGATTTGCTTTGGAAATGGGCTTAAGGTACTCTTGGATATTTGCATTGAGATGTCGAATAGGAAATTGGTATACATATGGAGAACTCAGGGAAGAGTTCAAGTAATAGAGAATTAACATTTACTGTTAGTAAATAAATGATAATGCACGCTGTGTGTGTAAATGCTACCACTGAGAGAGAGGGAGGGAGAATATAGTGATACAAGAGGAGGTGCAAGGTAAGACCCTTAAGGAAAACATACAATTCAAGTAGAGAAAGTTGAACTTATAAAGGATATGAAAAAGAAATATGTTGGAATGAAGAGGAAATAGTTTGACTATGGAATTCTGGAAAGGAAAACATTTAAAGAAGGAGGAAAAGACAGTTTTGAATATTATGGAGATGTCACAGTGAAGCAAAGAATTTTAAATAAGGGCATAGCATTTAGTGACAATGAAGTCAGGGGTAAATTTAGCAAGACCTCTTTTGATGGTTTAATAAGCTCTAATTACAGATTGTAGAAATTATGGGGTAGAATCTTATAACCAGAGTCTCTATTAAGGGGAAGACTAATATAGGACAGTAGTAGAAGAAAGTATCAGGTTAGGAGAAAATTCTATGTTGTTCACTCCTGAGTGTTAAGACCAACGCATGTTTAAAATGACCTAGGTTAGGAGTCAGCAAACTATAAAACCTGAACCAAATCCACCCACTGCCTGCTTTTGCAAATAAGGTTTTACTGGGACACAGATGTGTTCTTCTTCTACATATTTTCTATGGTTGCTTTCATGCTATAATGGCAAGGTTAGGTAGTTGTAACACACCATATAGTTCATAAAGTCTAAAATATTTACTATCTGGTCCTTTCCAGAAATATTTTGCCAATCTCATAGATCAAAGAAATAGTTTGGCTATATAAGGCAGTGAAATGTAAGATAACGGTAAGATAAAATAACTTAGAATGTCTGAGAGTATTGGTGGAAGAATTCATTCAGACATAGATGATATTATACCATGGGAAGTGGCACACTGATATAATTTCCTGTAGTTTGAAGGTAATTCTTCTCAAATTCTTTTAAAAAATAATAAATCTGCAAACTTTCAGGAATTATGAACAAGAATAAATTAACAAAACTAAAATGCGAAAAAAGTACAACTAGAGAAATTTTATACATCATGAAGGAATTTTAAACCTTAAGGAAAAAGTACATCTAATACTTTAAAGACTTTTATTCTGGATTATCAGAATATAGATCAAAGAAATTCATCTGCCTCATTTACAATTTCTAGTATAGTGGTCCACAGAGATTGAATGAACAACTACATGGCTAGAGAAGATGTTTAAGAAAATGTAATTATCACATAAATCATTATATATGCTACATTTTCAATGAAATGGGTGTTTTCTAGGAAATCTATTTCAACATTGTGATTCAAGGACACTAAAAGGCAAAAAATATCCGGATAAAATTTAAACCATTTTGTCAATACTATGCCCAAAAAAGACACCACAAAGGCAGTTTATGATAAATATTTTGTAAATTTAAAGGAAAAGATCATGTCCATATTATTTTACCATTTCAGAAACAGAAAAAGATAAATAATAAATGTAACATCTGATAAAGAGAGTATAATTTTGAGTTCCCTTATTAAGAGAGGTTTAAAAATTGCAGACAAAATAAAAGTAAACACAGTGAGGGCTGATCTAGGAAAAATATTGTGAAAAACAATCATAATATATTCCAGAAAGGCAAATATATTTTAACATTAAGAAATAAAAATATATAATTCATATAATCAATAACTAAAAGGTGGGAAAAATACAGGACTCACAAAAAGAGAAAAATGATGTTCTCAAATGTCATTAAGTAATACTTAATGTCCATTTTAATAAATGTGTATTTTATAAATGGAGCTTAAGGTGTAAAAATGTGATAAATAAAATTTTACCTAAAATAAAGTATGTTATCCACTATTGTAAACACAGCACTGAACCCAGTGTTAACAGACACAATGAAGGTATATAATACATTTTTGTTGAATAAATAAGTAAATGAATAAATAGAATGATAAAATGTATAAAAATACAGGAGGTAGTCTGTATTAAAATTAGAAACAGAAGAACTTTGTTACAGATAACCATAATCATGTAACATTATTCTAGAAATTTAGGAAATACAATATAGAAATATAAGTCAGAGAAATGTAACTATTATAAAGATAACATGTTTTTTCTTTACAAAATTATTTTTGAACTAGAAATGTCAAAAAAATTAACAAATTAAGGATTTGGTCAAAATAAAATAATATTATATATATACATATATGTTTTTATACACATACTTAAATCATAATAAAAAGCAAGTCATCTTGTGTTTATTGAGAATATAAGAAATAAAAAACATAAATGGAGCTCTCTGCCATTTTTACTCCATAACATTTCTTTTTGACAGCTTTAGATATTTCAGTTATTTACAAATGAATTAATTGAGCCACAAAATCTCAGTCAAAACAGTGTGTGTGTGTGTTCTACAAAAAAAAAAGAAACAGAGAGACAAAGATGCAAAATTTTATTTAAAATGAAGGTATTGATGAATAAACAAAGCAAAAAATATATGTGGAACTTAGTATTAGAAATAAGGACACATTTATTAAAGAAATATTTAAAAACTATAAAAATATTATTTTGATATAAAATAGAGAATAAACCAATGGGAAAAGTATATAAAACAAAAACTTGTGTGGAATATGAAAATTCTACATTAAAATGGTAAAACACACTGAAAAAATATAATTCTTTAGTGAAAAAATAAAAATTAGGTCCATGTTTCACATGATATACTAAAGGATATTTTAGCTATACTAAAGAAAAAATATAAAAATTAAATTATTGAGGGAGTGATCAAAACATAGCAAATGTTTCCTTGCAAGATGGAAGGGCCTTTCTAAAAATACAAGCAATGTACAAAAGATAACAAAAACTAGTATTACTGTCGATACCATGGACTATTTATATACCATATTTCAAAATAATAAATCCAATAACACAAAATGCACAGAAAAAAATAATTCTACAGCCTAAAGCCAAAAACATGTATATTAAACACCAGAAAACTGTCAACTTGTTGGAAAATGAAGATAAATAACGCTGGCATATATGTGGGAAAAAAGCTCATGCAATTCGTCTGGTAATACAAATAAGTAGAGAGTAATTTGGTCACATGAGCTAAGTTTAACATTTTCATTGTTTTGGCTATGTGCTTTATCTTCTAGGAATCTATCTAGATAATGAAGTCACTGAAGAAATATTAGTAACAGTAAAACAAAGCATCATGAAAGTTCAACTAAAAGGAAGGAGCAAATAGAATATGACATGTTATTAATGTAACTTCAAAAACTAGTATTTTAAAAAGTGACTCTATTCATCACAGAAAGTTAACTTTAAAGTAACAGTATGTATATAAATCTATACAACAGTTTTCAATGCTAAATTAATTTTATAAACACTCACATACACATATTTGTGTATATTATTAGATATAAATGTAGCAGAATCTCTGCATAGTGGTATTTTTTATCGTCTTTCTGCTTATTTTTATAACTAATCTCATATTTTCAACATTTTCTAAACAAAATATCCATTTATAATTAGAAAATAAAAAATAAAAATACTTCAGGTTAATCCACAAAATTATACTTGTTCATATTTCAGAATAGGATTATCTTTGTTCACTATCAATAGAATAGCAATAGTTGGACAACATTAATAAAAATGTATATTTATTTACACACTTGTTCATTATATTGCAATAAACTTTCACTAAGAAATGAAATGAGAAAGAGAGTAGATGCTATCTTCTTTCTTGGCCAATCATCCTTGCCAATCTTCATGTTTTGGAGGAAACCTATGCACATTCTGAAGGAAGGTGTTATGCCAAAATTAAAGGGAAAACCGTTGGAATCTTGATTTAAAGTCATCAGTTATCCTCTAATCATTTGAGAAAAGGTACACTATGAGGAGATAGAAAGCTCAGATAATTATGAACTGCAAAAAGCTAGAATTTTATATTTATATTTTATATCATCTTTCTTTTAAGTTTATAGATTAGAGTCTAAGCAGTAATTCTTCAAACAAAGAAAATCTGGTTAGAATACTGTGGACCATATTCCAGGATGATAAAACTGATTGACAATCTGGTGACTGTAGTGGGGAAAGAGATTGAGAAAGTAATTCAGGATTAATGCCTCTGTTGTCACTCTACACTCCAGGACAGAAATTACAGTGGGGACAGCTACCACTGAACTGACATTCTTAAATGCTATGTGAAAAATGAGATCCTTATTTGGCACAGGCCTAGTGCCAAAGACATGATGGGCAGCTGTACCATATGGAACTGTAGAGTCAAAGAAGTAATCAATATAGTCTGATTCAAAAGAGACTTATGATATTGTCAATTTAATCATGATGTCCTCAGAAAAAAACCAGTACACCAATAGTCTACTAAATTCTTACTTGATCTGTATAAGTAGAAGAATACTAGGTCCAGTGAACAGAAGTCTAATGTGAATCAACATATGTGTACATACAGCTATTTACCAAGGTGACGGTACTTTTGGGAAAGTGAAGTAAACAGACTTTTGGTCATTACTGGGAATGTCAACTCCAAAGTGACACTAACCTGGAGATCCCAAACATCACTGTGGTCCTCCAGTCAAAGTAGGGGTCATGAAAGCAACGGATTTGTAGCTCAAGACATTTCAGAGTTGAATCAGTGGGTCTGCAACCCCATTATGTAGTTACTTCCCTCATTCTAGAATATATAACTGGAAGAAACATTCATTAACTGGAAGAATCTCCAACTTGTAATAATTTCACCTTCTCAATCACAGAGAAAACAACTTATTGTCTTTTCTAGTAACGCTAGCATTTTTCTTTTGTCTGCAGGTTGCCAGTTTCTGCTAAGTGGTACCCTTTATTTTATAGCACACAATAATATTTCATGTGAAAACTTAAATGTTTTTCATTTTAAAATATATCATAAATCATGGGAAATATGTAACCATATATTTATGCAAAAATAAGAGCTCATACTTTATTCAACCAAAATAAAGACTTACTATTCACATCAAAGCACTAAACATGTATGTGTGTATATGTACATACATGTATACAACTAGAGAAATATATGGTTCATAAAATCACATATTAACTTATTCAAAAGAAATACCCTACATATTATTTGAAGAGTCTCACTTGTCATCGATAAAAACTTTGGGGAAATTAAATTTACCTCTGTTATGAAAATGAATTGACGGGCAATAGCTGATTAGATTGAAAATTTATAAGTTGTTTCTATAATCCATTTCTTCTTTAGCTGCTGCTGCTTCTAAGTTGCTTCAGTCATGTCTGACTCTGTGCGACCCCATAGACGGAAGCCCACCAGGCTCCCCCGTCCCTGGGATTCTCCAGGCAAGAACACTGGAGTGGGTTGCCATTTCCTTCTCCAATGCATGAAAGTGAAAAGTGAAAGTGAAGTTGCTCAGTCGTTTCCGACTCTTAGCGACCCCATGGACTGTGGCCCATCAGGCTCCTCCGTCCATGGGATTTTCCAGGCAAGAGTACTGGAGTTGGGGTGCCATTGCCTTCTCCATTACTATAAAGTGAATTGTGAATGCTGCTTTCTTTGAAAGGTGAAAAAACGTTCAGTCAAGAGAGTATTTACAAATCCTGAGTATTATTTAAATATTAGCATGTTTGGTACCCAAACTAAATTACAGCTTAGACAAGGGACTGAAAATTCAGGTTTATTATTCACTTTATTAAAACCACACTTTATTAAACCACAACACTTGTTTCTACATAAGGCTATATTATAGCCATCATTATAATTAATAATAACAATGAAAATAATATAGCCACATTGTAGTTTAAATTTTTCAGTAGACAATAGGGCTTATGGCTAATAATCATTTATATTTACACTGAAAAATTTTTTATGGAATACTTCAGAGTGGTTTTCGAATAGAAGGTCATTAATCACTTCAACAAGTTAGTTGGAAAGTTATCATCCCAATTCAATAGATGGAAAAATTATATCACAGAAAGGTCAGATATATATTTGATTGTCCAATATTATAGAAGTAAACCAAATTTCTGAGACCTCTTTTTCACCCCTTTATCTAACTACTGAATCAATGTAATTTTGGTCCATGTTGTGGTTTGACCATCAACCTAAAGTATTTAAGCCTGACCTCTCTGCTATTACTTTTACAGAACTATAAACACAGAAGAAAATAACAATTTTTCATCTACAGCTACCATACCAAAAAAGAAAAACATAATTACTTTATATTTCTAGTATTTTCTTTTTTTAGTCTTATTAGGAATATTTAACAATGGTTGGCATTAATTTAAAATAATAAATATCCAATACTTAATAACAGTGAAATGCATCATGATCAAATTTATGCTGAAATAAACAAGCAATATTTTCAGGGCTTCATTTGCACATAAATGTATTTAATAGGAGTCAGTTAAAGGAAACAAGAAATCAACTTTTAATAATTCCTAGCACAGCATATTAGATAGCCAGCAGAAAATGAAAAAAGAAATGTTTCAGTAAACATGACTTAAGGGAAGAAGGAGAAATTGAAAAGCAAGCATATAATTTATATCCAAAGATGTTTTCTTGTTTATTTTAATAAAATCAATATAATTTCAAAGATTTATCTGATGATGTTTAACTTTAAAAGAAGGCAGAAAACAGCAATTGTCATCTTTTCAAAAGAAAATATACAGTGAATATGAATTAAGCAAACTCCAGGAGATGGTGAAGGATCAGGAAACCTGGTGTGATGCAGTCCATGGGGTCGCAAAGAGTTGGACACACCTGGGCCACTGAACAACAATAAATTAATTAAGTACCATTGATTTTCCAAAATAAAACATTTTCAGGAATTTTCCCTCTTTGTCTGGAATCGTTTGGTGTGCCAAGATTAAGGTCTATATGGTTTTGCTCTAAAAGTGACCTCAAAAATGGCATCAATTCGTAATATTATATATTTCTATTTTGGAATACATTTGGTTACTGAAAGTGAAAGTCACTCAGTTGTGTCTGACTCTTTACAACCCCATGGATTATATAGTCCAAGGAATTCTCCAGACCAGAATACTGGAGTGGGTAGCTGTTCCCTTCTCCAGGGGATCTTCCCAACCCAGGTCTCGAACCCCAGGTCTCCCACATTGCAGGCAGATTCTTTACCAGCTGAGCCACCAGGGAAGCCCTGCTTGGTTACCAATATTCTAAAAAAAGAGTGAGTTTTCTTAAACAAATTCATCTCTACTCATTTTAGTTTGTCTGTTTCAAATATTCAAATATATTGTAAAAAACTAATGCAATTTTTAGTTTTTATAATTCAATGAAATTTGAAGATCCTAACCACTAAAATAGTAGGTAAAATGGTAATCATAAATTTGTTTAGGAAGTTTCATTTTGAAGCTATACTTTCTTTCTCTTAAAATGCTCTTTTAAAATCAAAGTTTCAAACATGTTTACTGTACCTTACTTTTTATATACTAGAAGACTTAAAAAAAAAGAAAAGAAAACCAAAGAAATTACCCTAAGTTCAGTTTTTACATCTTTATCCCTAATTCTAAAGTCTGAGAATTCAATGAATATATAAATGACTGAGGCAAAGGAGAGACATGCTCTATGGATATCCAAAAATTCAGAAAACCATCATGGTGCATTAAGGCAATGAGAAAAGAAACAAAATTATTTTGATGCCATTGTATTTTTTTAATATCTCCTCCAAATAATTATTTTTGAGGCAATTCAGGTATACTGGACATGTTAGTAAAGAACAGGGCTCATTCAAAAGTATAATATAAATTAATCTACAATCTGTTTGCAATATACATTTCAGTATTTTAAAAATATATGTATGTGGGACATATGGGTTTTTAATGTCATATGGTTGTTTGAAAGCAATTATACTTCAAAGTTATTTTTCTTTATGTTTAATAAGATTATGTATATAATATTAAAATATATTATTTTCATATACAAACAATAATGCTAAATGTCATAATCTTATTTAGTTATACACATGTTCATTATCTGATATCCAGGCATCAGTTTTGTTTAGCTTTTGCCTTTCGTCAAGCTTGTTCATAATTTTTGGAGATGGATTTTTTTCAGAATTTTTTATATTCTCACTCTTACTTAAACCTTTTATTAATATTTATTATTTTTGCCATCATTTCATTTTCAAACCTTACAAGTATTAAAATATGTAAGCTCTGTCTTAAAATCAAATATCTTACTTTTAAAGGACTTTAATTTCTCTTGGTGGTTTAACCATTACTTTTAAACTACTCAGGAGTATAAATCATATCCTTTGTACATATCGAGCAGTTTCATGTATATTAAAGCAGTTTATTAAAAAGTCAATGATTCTGATATCGAGGAAATACTGTGCTTTTTATCAATCTTCATTAACTGTTAAAATTTTAATTGGCTTATGGAGTGCATGAGAAAAATACCCTCACAATTTCTCTTTCATTTTAAGAATATTGAGATTTTATTAAGCTGACCCAATGAATAATGGTTCTTTTGGTACTATAAAAAGCACTTTTAATTTTTAAAACATATTCAACATCTCTTTTATGCTCTCCACTGATCAAAAGACAGAGTGATTTTTCAAAACTTTCAAAAGTGTATATCAGTGTCTGGTGATATATACTGGTGAGTGCCTGGTCTCATTTTGATTTAGTGATTCATGAAACTCTAGAGACATGCAAGTTCTGATGAGTCACCACGTACCCAATGCTAATATTTCTGAACAACTTCCAAAGCATAAAGCTATCTATAAATGTAATTCTTGAGAACTAGGATGACGAGATTTTGCTGAATATAGGAAAGTCACAAGAAGAAAAAGTCTGGAGTCATCTAATAAATACTTGGGTGTATGAAAAGCTATACATTCCTAATACCAGAGTCAGACTTCTCAACTTGGATTCTTAAAGAGAAACCATTTACTAAAACCTTGTTCATGAGATGCTAACATAAGCTAATTCTAGCAAAAAGAATTGAACCTTTTATTGTCAGCTTAAAAATTATTCCTAAATTAGCCATATCAGGCCTTCCTGGCAGCTGTCACTCTTCACCAGTACTATTTGCAGACTTTAATAAAAAACATATTCATGAATGAAATTTAGTTGGATCAAATTTAGAGAGTATATTTTTTAAAGTCATATTTAAATGCTTTCAAAATAACTGGTTACTTGGAAGAAATTAAAATACATATAAATTTGTGTGTGTGTGCTAACATGTATATATGCTCGCTTCAAGCATAAAGAAATTGTATGGCTGCTCACCTGAGCATGCCACTTTTTAGTTAACTCAAGATGTTCTCTCTTTTCTCATTGATGATGATTACAAATAGCTCAGTTTTTCTTCCACATCCCATCTTGCTCTTGTAAGCCTGGGAATGATCACAAAGATTTTACAAAGTTGACTATTCTTAGGAATAATCTGAATTGAGATATACTCGACTAGGTGAATACACTCATTCAGTGATGGTTCACAGAGAAATGAAATGACTAGCCCAAAGTCACAGCAAAATTGATAGTGTATAGTTTAAATTCTACTTTTTCAAAAAAGAACATTAGAATATCTGGACATAAGACACGTATAATTTTAGAGAGGATGAAACATTTATCTTAAGAAGTATTTTCCTAACAAATTCCAGTAATTATGACCCAAATTTTTGTTATTAGTATTTCACGTGTTCAGAATGGACAAGATATACTTTTTCTGTCTCTAAGCACATATACTTAATTACATAATACAAAACACATACATACAGGCACACACACAAGCATAAATAGACTTTAAATATACAAAGTATAGTTTCAATTGGAACTTTTTAATATGACACAGTAGTAGTCAGCCAACAAAATTAACTTTGTTTTCCATAGCTTCATGGAAAGGGTATTAAACTTAGTGATTCTGAGCCTGCTTCACTTAGAATCCTGTTTGAATATATTATGAATTTTAGCTCCTGGAAATTCATTCAATATACTTCAAAATATCAATTCCTACAGTGAAGAAAGAAGTTAATATGCCCTTTTAAATCAGTAGTTTGGACCTGACTTAATACATTCAATAAATATAAATTATTAGAAATGGTCTACACTACCCACTGCACAGCAGTGAAAGAAAGAATATAAGCCCAAATGACAGTCAATACAGTTTTATTTTAAAGAGTATAACCAAAATATTAAATATTTGGAAAATATATACCTAATGTCATCTATATTGCCACTTTTCTAATGGCAGCACTGTTAGCATTATGGGATCATTAAACTTTATATTTCAATTACTTCTCCTTTAAAACATTCTAAAATGCAGGATCTCTCTAGAGACCACATTTATTCATGTTAAGGTTTTACTAATTTCAGCTATTTTAATTCAAAAGACAAACTCTCTTGGTTTATATTCACAATGATTAATTGTATAAAAGTTTTTACTATTTTCTGTTGATAAAACATATCTTGGAAGAACCAGGTATTCAAAATTTTGTTTTGTATAACCTGTAAGTAAAATTTTGGTATGTGGAATGAAGTAACTTTATAATTTTGTAATCTTTTTATGCAATAAAGCTATCCAAAGTTTCACAAGCTATTTTCAAAAGTAAGTATTTGCAATTTTCTCTGTCAAAGACACTAATCTTTAGACAAAGCTGTATCCTTTTGGTTTTAAGTTCCCTTCTTTGAACACATGTTGAGAACAAGTTGAATGATTCAGTGCAACCAAGCACACTGATCCACTCAAGGTATGATTGAGATGAATCTATCAGAGTTTTGCCATGTATCTTTAATTATTCATTTCTATCTACTCTATTCTTTTATAGATAGAATAAAGTTTAACTGTCTAAATTATTATAATATTCTTCAGATTCTTATCATGTAATGTGCACTTGGACCTTTAAAATTCGTAAAGAACAGAACCAAAATTATTTACTTTATAGATCACATGCCATATATGTGTGGTGGGTCATAGATATTATTCTAAGGAGGAATGTTAATATTTTTATTTTCTTCTTAAAGAGAATAGACAAAATGAATATTTTAACCATATTTAGACCATGATAATCGATGGTAACATCAACTATGTAAGTAAAATTTTCAATTTAATGCAATTTTTTCAAGGCACTATCTTAGAAATTAGCATTAGTGCTAAGTTCTCTAGTTAAATATTTATGGCTTTATTAGGTAATTCAATGTTTGAATAACAAAGCCTACCTCAAAAAAATATACCATAAATGTTAAGGTTCTCTATTTTTCAAAGTTATTGATATGTGAGGTTTGTCAAAACACCACCAGACCTAAACTCAAGGTACATCCACTGTCCTAAAATGCCATAAACTTGGGCAAATCACATCTCTCTCTTGGCTTCATTTTGTAGAGTTTTCTCAACAAAAGAAATTTTACTCTGGGTTGATATAGAAGTACATTGAAAATTATTGTTTTCATAACACTTTCTAAGAATCTACTTTTCCTCAGTTCTTATTTCCATCTGTAACTATAATAAACTGGGCAAGGAGGAGTGGCAGTTGCTCTGTTTGTTTCTGTGTATTTGTGTTTCAAAATAAATTAATATTCATTTCAATGTAGCTTTGTTGAACCCCATACACTCAAAAGTGCAGTTAATGATCTCAGATGTATAGCTTACCATTTTCTACTTTAAGGGTTTGATCTATTTCAGTAGGGCTACCATTTCAATTGAACATCTTCATTACAATGTTTAGTTAAATTTTTCATTACTTACTGCTGTAACACCACACCCATCCCCAACAATGTCACCACGATTTCATGACCATAAACACAACTCTACGGAACATATATAATATCAAAATGCATTTTAAAACATGTTTCTATGGAGTGAAATATGTTTTTATTTCGTTTCAATCATGGTAATGCCTGTGGTCTTTAAAGGATGGTCTCTGGGATTTAAGACCTCTGGAAAAGTTTTAGAACTACTGTTTTGAAATGCCAGCTCTTTAAGAATCTTTCCTGGTGATTCTTTTAAATAAAAATCACCATGCTAATACAAACTCAAAGAGAAAATGAAAGAATGGAACTGGATTTTAATTTTCTTTTTACATTACTAGCTTTTAGGAGGATCTCAAAATACAAGCCAAATCTAGAATAAAACAGAATGAACTTTCTTTACTAATATTCACAAATATTGTATAAATACTACCTTGCAATAAAAACATCAAGACTTGCTAGATTTTTATATAAAATTTTGTATTCTCTTTAATTTTTAAGGACAATTTCTTGTACAGGTTTCTCTTAGGGATTTATTATCAGGGATTACTTTTCTTATTTACAATCATATGTAAGAGGAGAAAATAAACTTTGTGAAGAATAGCTCAATATTTCAAATTACACTGAGTTGGAGATAATTTCAAACTCAGTACTTTGTCTGAAAACATTTTCATTAGCTCTTAAGTTTGGGTTGTGGAAAGATTTGGAATATATATCATAAAAGAGCAAATTATATTTTTCAACACTCATGCTGCTGCTGCTAAGTCACTTCATAACTGGTAGTAAAAAGGGCAAAGTCTTCAAATGCTTGTTAAAACTTTCTTTTGAGAAAGTAATCATGTAAAATTGGATATTAAGATGACACAGAGCCAGAACTTTACCTCTCTTTACTAATTTATTCTAGTAACAAGGCTTTGGCAGTCTCACAATCTTTGTACTTTTTAATTAATTTTACCAAATAAAGAATAATTGGCATCCACCATTACTTATTAACAAGTTGGAAATTTGTGACTATTTTTCTTCTCTAAATACATTCCTATCTGTGATCTTTAAAATACACTGACTCCAAACTTATTCTCATGAAAATAGTATAACACGAAACACCTTCATTTGAGATGATTGTTACAGAAAGGGAAAATTCTCAGAACCCAAATCTCCTCTTTTTATTTATAAATATTTGCATCACTTAGTTTTGGATTAGTGTAACAAGAATCCACATTATGTCTTTGGGGGTGACAACAACACTGACAAACAGTCTCTGTTATGCTTGTCATCATGTTATTGCTAAATCACCCACAATATCATGACCTATTTTAGTTACCAGGGAAAAGCTAAAACGTGGAATTTAAGTTTCATTCTGATTACATACATATAGCCAGCACTTAAAAAACCTTTGAAAATGATCTATGTCCAGTAATTAAAAAAAAAAAAAGAAAGGAAAGGAGGAAGTAAGGAAGAAAAGAAAGGAAGGAAAGGAGAAAGGAGGGAAGAAAGGCAGGAAGGAAGGAAAGAAGGGAAAAAAGACATCTTTTAATGCCTTAATACAATTACACAATAGGCCTGACATTCTCTATGCTGGTATAATAAACAAGTGGCAAGTAACATAGAAACAGTTATCCCTGTGAGATCCCTGTTGCATGCTTTAATTAAAAGTAAAAAATATACAACAAAATCAACCCTTGGGTAAATTGCTCTTTGGTTTAAATCTTCATTACCTCCTGGAATTTTGGTAAAATCACTTTGTTTTTAAATTAAGCCAGCCCCTCCTTTACTAGATTACAAAGTCAAACAACAAAAACCAGACATAAATTTTAGGATGAAAAGAGTTTTGTTTGTGTGTATGTGTGTCTGTAAGTCCAACCCCTATACACAACCTGTTTAAAAAAAAAAAAAAAAAACAGATGCTTTAACATAGTGCTTTATTCCAACTTAATCTCATCCTTGAATGAACTTCCTTCAAGTTTCAACCATTTAAGGAAAAATAAAAAGAGCAGTCAATTTCCTCGTGGTTGTAATTTAATTAAGTAACCTTGCACACTGAGCAAAACCCAAAAGCAAAAGGGTCATTAATCTTTCTAGTGATTAGAGACACCTCTAGAGCTTCAAACATTTACCTCTCCTTCCCCGCAGTGGAAATGCTTTTAGGAGGATCATGGTTCATACCTCACATTCCCTGGAGCCAGAGATGGTATATGTGCAGGGCCCAGATCCATTAACCGATATATCCATGGTCTCAGAGTTCGTAGGCTTGTAGTCCACATAATACTCCTGTAAAGGGGAATTCATTTGTCTCTCAGACTCTCTGGTCTTTTTCCGCCGCCTCTTCATAAGAGAGTGTTGCTGAAGTTGTTTCATGCTGGCTGGGTAGCGTTTCCAAGACACATAGATTACCAAGAGGATCATAGCCACTGAAAGAAAGAGAGCCACGCTCCCTGCAATAATTTTGTGGAATGAAACATGCTCATACTCTTGCTCTGTGCCAGGAATCTGAAACCCCGGGGAAGGGCTTGGTGTTTCAAGGGTGGACCGGCTAGGGTCAGATTTCAAGGTTGTAGGTTTAGGGATAATCAGAGGCTTCTGGGGAGTTTGGGGTACCACGTGTGATTTTTCTGTGTTGACCACTTGGACTTCAGAGCAGATATTATATGTTTCCACTGCATCACTAACCTTTTCACCTTGCATGTGCTTAGGTCCTGCACATATCATGGTGCTTTCCTTATTTCCTTTGAAATTCTTAAGCCAATAAAATAGAGGACAAATGCTCCGACTGCATTCCCACATATTCCCAGACAAAGTGATGGATATTAATGATATCCATGCATTGACAGTTTCCTGTGAGATGTTGGTAAGCTTGTTGGAATCCAAATTCAATTTTTGCAAATTGGGCAAACATTTAAATGTGCCTGGCTCAATTCCTTGGATATCATTCCCTGATAAATCCAAGTTGTGTAAGGAACTCCAGGTCCATGTCAAGCCTTGGCTAATGGAGCGAATTCTGTTCCATTGTAAGTAAATTGAACGGAGGTTGAAGAGACGTGGAAAATGAGCAAAGTTGATCTTGGAAAACTGATTGTGCTCCAAGTGGAGCTCTTTTAACTTCAAAAGGCCAGCAAAAGCATTTCGCGACAAGCTTCGAAGACGATTATAGCCCAAATCCAAAAAGTCAAGATTTCGACAGTCTTGAAAAACTCTGATTGGTACAGTCTTTAATGAGTTAGATCTCAAGTGCAAAATGATAAGTTTCCGAAGGCCTTTAAATTGTTCAGATTGCAATGACTGAAGCTTATTGTAGGAGAGGTCCAGACTGCGCAGATTGGGAACCGGGTGAAATGTTTTATTGTGCAGATAGGTAATTTTGTTGGAGCTTAGAATTAATTCTTTCAGTCTACGGATGCCTTGAAATGCATCTTCATCCACTGAGCTAATGTAATTATGGTCAAGATAAAGCCATATAAGCTGGTTAAGGCTGGCAAACTGATTGGATTTGAGTTTCTGAATGCTGTTGAACCTTAATGATAAGCCTTGTGACCCTCCAGAAATGTTCTCAGGAATATCTGCAAAAGCATGAGACTCACAGTACACAATTTTGCCATCACATCTGCAGTTCTTTGGGCAAGCTCTCTGAGCCCCCGTGAGCATAACAAGCAGCAGTGTAGGAAGTAGCACTAGCACCACACGCATGCCTCTCAGCTGCGTAATTAAATGGAAACCTACAATATTAAAAAGAAGACAAATGCACATTGTAAAGCTATTAATGTAAATCACTACCAGCTTACCAATATCAGGGGCATCTCATCTAGTGTAGTAATGGAACAGTTGATTTAAGAACAATGTATTTGACACTTAAAGCCTTATTTTCTTCAGTATTGCATGCTTACTATCTAGGTTTCATTCTTTCTTCCTTGATTTCCAAATTGCCACAGTGTCATAGAACTAAGAACAGCTTCCTGAGTTTCAGGAGTTCATATGCACATCAACACTGGAAAACATCCATCCTATCTTATCACATAATGACAACATTTAATGACATCTACGTTTGGCTAGTCACTCTGTTAAACACCAGTACCAAAAGGAAGAATATTAAGTCTTCTGGTAATGGGAAAAATGTGACTTACTAAACCCTATATTTGAACATCTTTCTTAGTTGAGCAAAGAGGCTGTGTTTTGGCAAAGGAGCTTCGGTAAATTGTCAAGGTAACCCAAGTTTGCCCAGCTTGAAATTGCAGCCCTATTGCATAATGAGGTAACCATATAGGAGCTCTGACTGGGACCAGTATACACAACCAATGAAGTGTGGTATGCAGACTAGTAACAGTGGGGAGTACTGTCAATGTATTAATAAGCATATAAGCTCTCAACATTCAGGAAGAGATTCCTACTAAGGTTCTCCTACCCAGTGATCACCAGCTGAGAGTCCTAACTACTGATAGCACAGAATGCTCCAAAGTTATGATAATCAAATTTCTATTAAATATTTGCACAAAATACAAAATAATCTTGTGAAGTACTTATTGTTTTTATTATATGCTTAACACAGATGCTTTTCCAAAAGAGAGAACAGCAGACTACTAACCTCTCCCATCCCAAACTGCTCAAATTTCTCACTGACTTTTTTTCTCCCCTACCTTCATTAACTTCAGAAAATCTGCAAAGTTGAAATCTATTGGCACTGATGCTGCATTTCCAAGTCATAGCATGTTAAGGGACTTCTTTCCTCTGTCAACAGTAGATTTATTATTTTTTAGTGGTGAGAAAAAAAAAGTACCTTGTGCTGCAGTATTAATCTTAAATATTCATGTTTTTAAACTACAGGCAATCAGCCAAATTCTTAATTTAAGAAAAGAAACTCTTTTACTCAACGAATTAATTTATTTTTTTTAATCTGAAACCCCATCTTGCTCTCTGTCCTCTTGCCAGCTACAGACTCATTGAAATACATTCCAGCTCTCCCAGACAGGAGAAAGGGGTGGGGGGGCTGGGGAAGCCAGCCACACTTGAAAAAATAAGACTGGCAAATGACTGCTGGATATTTGGAAGCTGTGTTGAGTATTCATCCTCAAAGATAAAACAAGCCCTTGTGCGACCTCTGATAAAGTAATGACCCCACCCCTACACACACGCAGTAAAGTGTTGACAATCTTCCTGACAGCAACCAGAAATACAAGCGTGGTTAATATTATCAAGAAATAGAAGCAAATATATAATTTATCTCATGCTCAATTCCCAAGCAAGGATATGCATACGGAAGAAACAGTCATAAAGATATTTCTCCAGAGTCTGTTTAAGTCCGTGTTATGCATTTACAGTTTAAAAAAATAAAGGAAAATGATCTAAAAATATAATAGCAACTATAGTGAGTCAACTGGCAAACTCCAAGGCTGCCGCTTTTTGCCTGTTTTGATGTTTTTTTATCAGCTAATGCCACGACTGAGAATAGGAAGCCAAGAGGATCAGCTTTGCTAAGAAGGAAACAACAAAAGTTCACTTACCCATCCTTTGTCATCCAAAACGGATCCCCCCTCTCTCAGCGTTCTTCTTATTTGGTCTCTCGTGCTGAAACCACCACCACCTTCATGACACAGTGCGGCTGTCATTCACACAATTCTGATCCCGCATGTGAGCTAGTAGCCCCACACAAACTTCCCCGGAGAGGACAGACAAAAAAATATATATATATGTACATGAAAAAAAATTCAGCATGGGGTGGGATGGGGGGCAGGGAGGTGGAAGCAGTAGGGGGGTGGGGGAGGGCCTCTAGGCTCTGAGCATCATTGTGTAATTCACCAGAGATCCATCAGCAGTAACTGGCAATCTGTGCAAAAGAGCTACAGCCCATCTCGAAGGTAACCAACTTCTCTGTAAAAAGAGAGGAGGAAAAAAAAAAAAAAAAAAGAAAATCTTCAGAATACCTGGCATTCCTTATTGTGCTGGCTTTTGCCATTCCCAGATAAAGCAATTCATCCTCTGGATTTTCAGTTCTTCCAGCAAGTAGGCCTCCTGTGCTGTATGAGACCCCAGTTTAAAAGCTATGCAGGCTAGGTTTATCCATTTAGCTGGTCAGGTTTAAAGTGTTTTGTAGCTGTGCTGAGAGGCAGCCCTTGTCTAATTCAGAAGGCTTTCCAGAGACTGATGATGCTCAGAGCTTGTTGGTGCTAATGCTTGAGTTTGTGATACACTGAGTGCCCTCCGCTGGAGAAAACAGATTGCACATTAAAGACGGGAACAAGTGAGCCTGTCAGTGGTGTGCAGCCTTCCCTCTCTCAGAAAGGGAAATTAAAGGCACAGGATCACTTTTTTTTTCCCCTCTGATAATATATATTATGAAAGGTTTATGCCAAAGAGCTTTATTCAGTGATATCAAATATTAAGTAAAATACTGCCTCTGTAAATATTAAACAATTAGTAGTTTTTAGTTACTTTGACCTGATATTTTTCCTGTATGCATCACAGGGGATATATATTTTTTAACAGTAGAAATAATTTATTTTTTTATTTTTGTTGATGTTGGTTTGTTTTAAATACACATCTTTTTTGAGCAAAACACAAAAAGAAATAGTCTCTTTTTAGCTGAATTACATTTATTTTTATTCAATAACTTCATTCAGACTGTTGTTCATTATCCATATATCCATCACTTTCTTGATTGTTCATATGGACAAAGAGTTCAACAGAAAAAACAGCCTAAACTGAATCTCATCAGCCATATATGCAGAATTCTAATGCATAAGGCCTGAAATTAATAGAGACTTTTCCCTTAAGAATCATTCATACTCAGGGAAAACTATCACTTTCAAAGATAGTTACATTAAAAAAATTAGACCTAACTTTTAAATTTCCAATTTTTGATAATAAAATATATTCTTAATTTTGCACGTTTATTAAAGGGGCTAGATCATTACTTTCAAAAGTGTAAATTTTTAGCCTTAAAACAGTCTTTTTTAAAAACTATATTACCAAATGTGCAGATAGCTAAGAGAGACTAAATTTTAGAAAAGAGAAGAATTCCAGTTTGACATTGTTACTGCAATCACTTTTTTTCTTAAACTTATCTATATCTATAATGCAAGTTTCCCTAAGAATCAGTTATAATGGACAATGCCAGAAAAACCAAACCATGTGAGATCATTGGTGTAGTTCTCTAAAATTTGCAGAATATTCTCAGAATTATGGGGATAAATGATATAATACCTGAAATATGTATTTTTTAAACTACACACTTTCCTTAACTTATACTAAACTTTGAAAAAAAAATAGTGTAACTCATCATTTCCATTTTGTTTCTATTCTTGTTTATTCCAAAATCTTATGGCAGATAATAATTTTAGGAAGAATCTAGAATACTGACCCAACACAAAATAGAGACTGCTAGATAACATTGCTAAATTAATTTAGCAGGTATGAGAGGTTTAACTGAATTTTACATAAGTATCTAGAATTGCTATAGATCATTGAAAATGGATAGCTTTAGAAATAGTCTTTGATTTTAAGTTGTTTGCCAAAATATTAGTAAGGGATGCTTATTATATGAATAGTATATATTATTTAATTCAGATTTATGAGCAAGGAATATCAGGCCATTGCCTAATTACAAAGATTTCTCAAGGAACAAATAAATCCTTTTTTCATTAATTAAAACTTAAATTCCTATTTTAGAAAGGTATACCTTTGGTTTAAGGCTTAATACTTATTAAAATGCAAATGAACACTGAAAGGGAGATTAATAAAAATTATATATGTTTCTAAGAAAATCAACATAGATGATGCACATATAATTTGTGTGGTTTACATAGGAATCCAAATTTCACCTAAATACTCAATGATAGAGGATTAGTTCAGAAAAGTTAACATATTCATGAATTAGAACACATGCTGCCATTGAAATTGAAACAGTTTGTATTTGCTAAGAGGAAATGATGACCACAATGTATGAAATAAGAAGAGGAGGGGCAGAGACCACAAGCACTGTAGGATAATGTTAGGGATTTTATTTCTGTACCCATTTTTTATTTGCATAGGCACAAAATAAAGCAGATTTTCCTGGGAAACTAATTTTTACTTTGTTTTATTGTTTATGATTTTTCATCTATTTGTATTTTCTGTTTTTTTAATATAATGAATATGTTTTACCTGAGATGTGTATATATGTGTATGTGTGTATAAATTTTTCTTTGTTTGAATGGAAGATATGAGAACAGTTTTGATAGTAGACCAGAAAAAATCTCACGATGTTACCCACATTTATGATGTAATAATCAACCAAAATGTAAGTTTTGTTTGAAGTACTAAGATGTGTATTTTCCAAAGGAGATACTAGACCATAGGCAGAATTTATAAACAACGTCATCAAATTCAGTTACAGTTCTCTTGAACACACTGTGAGGACATTAAAGGGCAGAGAGAGATGAGAGTAAAGAAAGGATATTACATAGAAGATTTCTTTGGAAAGAGCTTCTCTGTATTACCACCTCTACATGTTCACAAGACACAAAAACATACACACACACACACATACAAACACACATCCCTCACCCAAAAGAAGGTGGGAGGGCTGTCAGTTGCCCTCAGCTTTACTGTAGGGCAAGGGACTTCTCCAGGCTATTTGGAGAGCTTGATATGTCTTTCTCTCAGTGAATCCAGCACTATAAAATGGAATCTCACTCTGGTCTGAGAAATCCAGAAGATAAGAAACGGGTTTTCCAAAGCAAAGAAGAGCTAAATTAGTGTTGGGATTGACGTTCACTTTCAGAGTTTGGATAAAAATGTGTACAAATACTTTCCATGGAAGAGAGAGGGGTTATGAGAGAGAGGAGAAAGACTATTACAAGCCATTTTAAATCATGGTAATAACCCCAACAGAATGAAACTGTGTAAGTGCATTATCCAAAAGTGAAAGTGAAAGTCACTCAGTCATGTGCAAGACTCCTTGCGACCCCATGGACTATATAGTCCATGGAATTCTTCAGGCCAGAATACTGAAGTGGGTAGCTGTTCCATGCTCCAGGTGATCTTTCCAACTCAGGGATTGAACCCAGGTCTCCTGAACTACAGGCAGATTCTTTACCAGAACAGCCAGGGATTCTTTAACAGCTGAGCTACCAGGGAAGCCCACATTATCCAAATAACAGGCAAATAAAAAAGAAAAAGAAATCAATCAAGTTAGAAAAGGCACCAAACACATGAAGAAAAATGTCATCCTTATCATGGGAAATTTTACCAATTATTCTTAATGAAGCTATTAAAGATCTATCAATGTGTCCATGAAAAAGATTAGTACTTTTGACCTCTGCTAGGCCCAAAGATCAAACAACTTTTTCACAATTGTACCAGTCAACTAGAAAGTTCCCCGGGATGAGTAGAAACAGCAGTAAGACAGAAGTGGAAAGAGGTAAGCAAGAATGAGCGAAGCTGACTTCACTTCCTCTTTTCTTTTGGGTAGCAGATGGCTCATCTGCAAGTGGGCCTCCAGGGGAACAGGAAAAAAAATGCTTAAGCTTTATGTGAACTATGAGGTATTAATTAGTATGATGGACAATGTTTTAATTTACTGAATTGAGACATTATGAACTCAGCATATAATAGGAAATTTTGTTACTGTGTAGAGAATTTAGTCACTTCATTTTATAATTTGAAATTGACATTTGCACAAAGGAAATCAGCAAAAACTAAATTTAAGGCATGATCTTCTGTTTTGTTGAATGTCTAGAAAGTAATGGAAAAAATATTAGTATTACAGGTTAAACTTAAAAGCACACTGTATCTATAGCCATTTAATTACAAATAGCACACAGATTGAGACACATTTTTCCAATACTTGAGCAAAGAAATTACTCATGCCATTGACAAGTGAAATTCCAATATATGTCCAATAATTCCAATATATGTTATTTCACTTTTGTCTTACTCATTAATGTATCAGACAGTATACATGTTGGACACATTTCTTACACACACACAATGCACACACATATTGAAAATATTTAGAAATAATTTACTCGTCAAGTCACAGTTTTATTATGTATATAATTCAATTTCAACCTGAAGAAGAACCTTGAGTCATCTTTTTCAAACTGAATGACCTTTTCTCCTTTTTCAATTTACTCATCCTAATTTAATAGTATCTCTTTCTTAATAGTAGTGATAATTACTTGTTAAAAATTTTAAGAAAAATAACATCTTATTACATGTGTTTAGCTGAATTTGGGAATCTTAATGTCCATACTCAAAGCCTTTAATCTCAGTGTGTAAATTAAGATAATGTTCACATTGTTAATATAGTCACAGCAAAAATTGTACTAAAATATAGATACATAAAACAGACTACTTTCTATGTCTTATTTTATTAACCAGTAAGCTAACTTATTAAAAGAGAAAAATAAGTTGATAATCTATGATAGGGTATGATTAGGTAGATAATGATAAACAATAAAATGAGGTTTGAGGTGCATGGAAATTGGATTTGAAGTCAATAAAAGCTAAGGTGAGTATATAATTTATGGGCTTCCCTGGTGGCTCAGATGGTAAAGAATCTGCATGCAACGCAGGAGACCCAGGTTCAATCCTAGGTGATTATAGATTATGATACATGTTAGTAAATGAAAAAAGTGGTAAAGGATCTGCTTGCAATGCAAGAGAAGCTGGTTCGATCCCCA
Organism: Bos grunniens; assembly: GCF_055505025.1. Lineage (NCBI taxonomy): Eukaryota > Metazoa > Chordata > Mammalia > Artiodactyla > Bovidae > Bos > Bos grunniens. The sequence continues at coordinate 49,319,655 of NC_141175.1, forward strand.
GGTCGGGAAGATCCCCTGGAGAAGGAAATGGCAACCATTCCAATATTCTTGCCTGGGAAACCTGATGGACAGGAAAGCCTGACAGACTACAGTCCCTGGGGTCACAAAAGAGTCAGACACGACTTAGCAACTAAGCAACAAATGAAAAAAGAAGTTATGAAGCATAATAGTGGAAAAACTGGGAAAGGAATCTTTAAAAATTTTAATGGACTTTCAAGTAAAATACTTTCATATATTTTAGAGGATAAATTGATTTGTAGGACTAAACAAATGAGAGGACTGAACTAAGTAAAAAAATTGAGGATAGCAGAGAAAACAATAAGAAAATAGTTTGGGGAGAGAAATGCTTTGCATTGTTTGAATAAATAATAAGAAAAAACAAGCAAACAACAGAAACAGACTAGGGATAATTCAATAGTAGTTATCAGACACAGACTTAAAAATAATTGTTGCTACAATCTGAAAAAATAAATCACAAGATGGAGGATTTCAGCAGCTAAATGAAATTTGTAAATAAGACTCAAATCAAAAAATTTAAAACTAAAAACAGAATATCTGAAAATAATTGAAATTAATAACTATTTAAATGGAAATTGTGCAGAGCAGAATGGAAGATTAGGTAGACAACTACTTTAAACAATGGAATGGGATATTTAATTTAGGGAGTTTCAAATATATATGAATTTTTTTTTCACCATCACCCACAGAAAATGATACATTTTACAGAATTAAAAATACCTTTTATAAAACAATTTTTCTGATTTTTAAAAATTTTGTTCTACAATATAATGATACTGTACTTAATTGACTTCTCCGTTTACAGTTTAAACAACACTAATTTGAATCTATTGCTATATAAACTAAAGTTAAGCTTTGTAGCCTTTTCAAAATTTCACAAATAGTTAACATTAGAGCTCTGAATAGAGCTCAATGCAAGTGAAATAACATCATTTTTTTTCTTTTTAACCTAACATGAGCATTTCATCAGTTACAGTAGTAGTGTTATAGGATTAGCAGCAAAATTCATTGGAGTTGCACCTCAAAGTTGTAACTATGGCTCAATTTGCCTCCAAGTTCTGCTTTTTTAATAAAATTTGAAGTGATAAAATAAATCACACAAAAATTGCTGACAGATTCTTATTTCAGTTCAGTTCAGTCGCTCAGTCGTGTCCGACTCTTTGCGACCCCATAAATCACAGCACGCCAGGCCTCCCTGTCCATCACCAACTCCTGGAGTTCACTCAGACTCACATCCATCGAGTCAGTGATGCCATCCAGCCATCTCATCCTCTGTCGTCCCCTTCTCCTCCTGCCCCCAATACCTCCCAGCATCAGGGTCTTTTCCAGTGAGTCAACTCTTCGCATGAGGTGGCCAAAGTACTGGAGTTTCGGCTTTAGCATCATGCCTTCCAAAGAACACCCAGGGCTGATCTCCTTCAGAATGGACTGGTTGGATCTCCTTGCAGTCCAAGGGACTCTCAAGAGTCTTCTCCAACACCACAGTTCAAAAGCATCAATTCTTCAGCGCTCAGCCTTCTTCACAGTCCAACTCTCACATCCATACATGACCACAGGAAAAACCATAGCTTTGACTAGATGGACCTTTGTTGGCAAAGTAATATCTCTGCTTTTGAATATGCTATCTAGGTTGGTCATAACTTTCCTTCCAAGGAGTAAGCGTCTTTTAATTTCATGGCTGCAGTCACCATCTGCAGTGATTTTGGAGCCCAGAAAAATAAAGTCTGACACTGTTTCCACTGTTTCCCCATCTATTTCCCATGAAGTGAGGGGACTAGATGCCATGATCTTCATTTTCTGAATGTTGAGCTTTAAGCCAACTTTTTCACTCTCCTCTTTCACTTTCATCAAGAGGCATTTGAGTTCCTCTTCACTTTCTGCCATAAGGGTGGTGTCATCTGCATATCTGAGGTGATTGATATTTCTCCCGGCAATCTTGATTCCAGCTTGTGTTTCTTCCAGTCCAGCGTTTCTCATGATGTACTCTGCATATAAGTTAAATAAGCAGGGTGACAATATACAGCCTTGACGTACTCCTTTTCCTATTTGGAACCAGTCTGTTGTTCCATGTCCAGTTCTAACTGTTGCTTCCTGACCTGCACACAGATTTCTCAAGAGGCAGGTCAAGTGGTCTGGTATTTCCATCTCTTTCAGAATGTTCCACAGTTTATTGTGATCCACAGAGTCAAAGGCTTTGGCATAGTCAATAAAGCAGAAATATATGTTTTTTTGGAACTCTGTTGCTTTTTCCATGATCCAGCGGATGTTGGCAATTTGATCTCTGATTCCTCTGCCTTTCCTAAAACCAGCTTGAACATCAGGAAGTTCACGGTTCACATATTGCTAAAGCCTGGCTTGGAGAATTTTGAGCATTACTTTACTAGCATGTGGGATGAGTGCAATTGTGCGGGAGTTTGAGCATTCTTTGGCATTGCCTTTCTTTGGAATTGAAATGAAAACTGACCTTTTCCAGTCCTGTGGCCACTGCTGAGTTTTCCAAATTTGCTGGCTCAACTCACAATTTTAGCTTCAGTGATAATTTTAAGAAAAAAATATAAGCAATACCGCCAGGGTCCAGCCCCGGTGGATCCAGGGAATTCGAAGCGGGGACAGCGTCGGGGAGGTTCAGGAAACAATTGCTTAATTAAACGTTAATTAAGGATATAAAGAGTAATAGAATGAGGATAGCTCAGTGAGGAAATTTAGTGGAGAAAAGAGGCTGAATAATTCAGCCAGAAGGTAAGAGAAAGAATGACATGGTGAGACCAAGTTTCGGTGAACAAGGCCCGCACTTTATTTTTCAAAGTAGTTTTTATACCTTAAGTTATGCATAGAGGATAATGGGGGAAGGGGTAGAGTCAGGCAGCAAGCCAGGCTTTCTTTCTGCAAACTTATCATATGCAAAAGCTTAGGTGATTTGCATCATCTTCTGGCCCGGAGGCCTGTTAACATTTTAAGACCTTTTCTTCAGAAAACTTATTTTTCTCTAAAGGTGATTGGTCAGGAGCCACCCTCCAAAAGCTTTAGATAAAGTTGCATTCCTACAGAGCAAAGGTGTGGTGGGCTATAACAAGAAAAAGAATTAACTCAAGGGTCCCAGGTTACAAACATTAAAGCTACTACTTACACCAATTATATTAATCAATACACTGCCAGGGACACAGCAGGTAAGGGATATGGAAACTTAGCAGCGAACATTGGCCCAACAAGTGAAAATCCCTTCACCAATACAATTTCTAATCAATCTTTTAACTGCTCAAAGGAATCTGTGTTTAGACAGTTTAGAACATCTCCTGCCTCTCACAGTTGGGAGGCTCTGAACAATCACATGTGGCCGGAAAAACCTATTCAGGCAGGCTAGAGGATTTCCAAAGGAGTTTGTAGGTTAAACACTGTCACACCCAGGAATTATTAACTGGAGCTGTAAGCTAACTCTTTTTTCAGAGAGAGGTAGTGGGGGACAGCCCCCTGTAAAGTCAGAGGTGTAGGTGAAAGCACAAAGCAGAAAGTAGGCAGACTCTGGTTTTGGGGGTAGATACTCGAGAGAATTTCCAGGGAGACTCCTGAGGCTCGATCCCGCCTTTGCGTATGCTGAGCCTCCTTCCTCATGACCTTTGTCATGGGCGGAGTTCCTCACGCTGGCTCCCGGCAGTGATAGAATTCCAGTTGAGCCATTCCAGATCCTGAAAGATGATGCTGTGGAAAGTGCTGCACTCAATATGCAATATGCAATATGCAATATGCACTCAATATGCAATATGCCGGCTCCCGGCACAATACATCAAGACTTTTCCCATAAGCTATTTAAAACTACTTATATGATGCTGTGAAAGTGCTGCACTCAGTGTGCCAGTAAATTTGGAAAACTCAGCAGTGGCCACAGACTGGAAAAGGTCAGTTTTCATTCCAATCCCAAAGAAAGGCAATGCCAAAGAATGCTCAAACTCCCGCACAATTGCACTCATCCCACATGCTAGTAATGCTCAAAATTCTCCAAGCCAGGCTTCAGCAATACGTGAACTGTGAACCTCCTGATGTTCAAGCTGGTTTTAGGAAAGGCAGAGGAATCAGAGATCAAATTGCCAACATCTGCTGAATCATTGAAAAAGAAAGAGAGTTCCAGAAAAACATCTATTTCTGCTTTATTGACCATCAGTCAGTTCAGTACAGTTCAGTCACTCATTCGTGTCTGACTCTTTGCAACCCCATGAATTGCAGCACGCCAGGCCTCCCTGTCCATCTCCAACTCTCCGAGTTCACTAAGACTCACGTCCATCAAGTCAGTGATGCCATCCAGCCATCTCATCCTCTGTCATCCCCTTCTCCTCTTGCCCCCAATCCCTCCCAGCATCAGAGTCTTTTCCAATGAGTCAACTCTTCACATTATTGACCATGCCTAAGCCTTTGACTGTGTGGATCACAATAAACTGTGGAAAACTCTGAAAGAGATGGGAATACCAGACCACCTGACCTGCCTCTTGAGAAACCTGTATGCAGGTCAGGAAGCAACAGTTAGAACTGGACATGGAACAACAGACTGGTTCCAAATAGGAAAAGGAGTTCCTCAAGGCTGTATATTGTCACTCTGCTTATTTAACTTATATGCAGAGTACATCATGAGAAACGCTGGGCTGGAATGAAGATTGCTAGGAAAATATCAATGACCTCAGATATGCAGATGACACCACCCTTATGGCAGAAAGTGAAGAGGAACTAAAAAGCCTCTTAATGAGAGTGAAAGTGGAGAGTGAAAAAGTTGGCTTAAAGCTCAACATTCAGAAAACTAAGATCATAGCATCTGGTTCCATCGCGTCATGGGAAATAGATGAGGAAACAGTGTCAGACTTTATTTTATTTTGCGCTCCAAAAAATCACTGCAGATGGTGATTGCAGCCATGAAATTAAAAGATGCTTATTCCTTGGAAGGAAAGTTATGACCAACCTAGACAGCATATTCAAAAGCAGAGACATTACTTTGCCAACAAAGGTCCATCTAGTCAAGGCTATGGTTTTTCCAGTGGTCGTGTATGGACATGAGAGTTGGATTGTGAAAAAAAGCTGAGTGCTGAAGAATTGATGCTTTTGAACTGTGGTGTTGGACAATACTCTTGAGAGTCCCTTGGACTGCAAGGAGATCCAACCAGTCCACTCTGAAGGAGATCAGCCCTGGGTGTTCTTTGGAAGGAATGATGCTAAAGCTGAAACTCCAATACTTTGGCCACCTCATGCGAAGAGTTGACTCATTGGAAAAGACTCTGATGCTGGGAGGGATTGGGGGCAGGAGAGAAGGGGACGACAGAGAATGAGATGGCTGGCTGGCATCACCGCCTCAACGGACATGAGTTTGAGTGAACTCCAGAAGTTGGTGATGGACAGGAAGGCCTGGCGTGCGCAATTCATGGGGTCGCAAAGAGTCAGATACGACTGAGAGACTGAACTGAGCTCAACTGAACTGATATTATAGATGCTATAATATGATATCAGAAATTCAGTAAATCAAATGAAAAAATGTAAAATATATAGCCCTACTATGAAAAAAAAATGTAAATTAAACCACACATCAAATATATTATCAGATATTATATTTTAAATATACTTGTACATATTTTATATTTATCATCAAACCTGTATCTATAGTTGTTGTTTAGTTATTGTGTCACATCTGCCTCTTTTGTGACCCCATGGACTATAGGCTCCTCTGTCCATGGTATTACCAGGCAAGAATACTGGAGTGTGTTGCCATTTCTTTCTGCAGGGGATCTTCCCCACCCAGAGATCAAATACATGTCTCCTGCATTGGCCGGTGAATTCTTTACAACTGAATCACCAGCGAAGCCCATATAGTAGATCTATAAATTAAAATAATTTTTATGTATTTAGCAGTAAGTATCAAGATATATAGAAAAAAATGTTCTAAGCCTTTAACTAGTGTTTCCATTCTAAGATGTCTTTAGATAATAGAACACAGTAGTCAAACATATACATTGTAATATTCTTAGAAAGAAAAGGGGAAAAAGTCACAAAATAAACTTTATAAAAGAGATAATTTTTACTGAATGTGTCACATTAATCAATAAAATATTTGCACTCAATAAGTATGAAAGAAATTCTTATTATTAAAGTGAAACTGTGTTCATCTTATTGATAACAGTCATGCATAAAACTACACTAATGCTCAGAAAAGAATGAAAGTAATACAGATAAGAATGAATTGATGAATATATAACTTTTTGATAATTTCTTTATGCCTATAATTCTCTTTTTGCAATACATATGAATCAAAAGATAGAAGATGATTTCAAACATGTGATGAATTCATCCTAAACTATGCCACATTAATTTCAGGTAGCAGTCAAGTTTCTGAATTTATTACTGAAAGATCTGGGATACTTTGTAAATGATTTTGCTCTGTCTTTCCTGTCTACAATAACACATGCAATCAGACATCCATTACAGGATATTGATTGATTAGGTATTTTACACCGTAATAACCTTTCTATCTGAACCATGCTGATAAATCTCTTCACCCTTTGCATTTTGTGTTTATCTTCTGTAAGGAAGAGGATGATAACACAAATTTGGAAAGCAGAGGTATTTTGAAAGTTAAATAACTGATGATAGAAAACATTTAAAGACCTATAAAATGTTTAGTTCTGCTATAGTATTGCAGGTAGAATTCATTCCTATATGCATGGTAAAAATTGTATTTACAAGTACTAGTGTTTATTTCAGAGAAGGCAATGGCACCCCACTCCAGTACTCTTGCCTGGAAAATCCTGTGGACGGAGGAGCCTGGTGGGCTGCAGTCCATGGGGTCACTAAGAGTCGGACATGACTGAGCGACTTCACTTTCACTTTTCACTTTCATGCATTGGAGAAGGAAATGGCAACCCACTGCAGTGTTCTTGCCTAGAGAATCCCAGGGACGGCTGGAGCCTGGTGGGCTGCCTTCTATGGGGTCGCACAGGGTTGGACACGACTGAAGCGACTTAGCAGCAGCAGTAGCAGCAGTGTTTATTTGTTTCTGCAGATTGTCCTGACATATCTATCAATTATATTTTGGTATTTGTCATGGTATTGCTGTTGTTGATATCGTCTTGGCCTTCTACAAAGTGTGATTTATCCTTCCTAGGATAAATTGATGCTAGGAAAGATTGAAGGCAGAAGAGGGCAACAGAGAATGAGATCATCAGATGGCATCACCAACTAAATGGACATAAGCAAACTCCAGGAGATAGAGAAAACTCTGATGCCGGGAGCCGGTGAGGCATTCCACTCGTGACAAAGGTCATGAGGAAGGAGGCTCGGCATACGCAAAGGCGGAATCGAGCCTCAGGAGTCCGCCCGGATATTCTCGAGCATCTATCCCCCAAAAAACCAGAGTCTGCCTACTTTATTGCTTTGTGCTCTCACCTCTGACTTTACTGGGGGCTGTCCCCTACCACCATCTCGCTCTCTCTGTCAAAGAGTTAGCTTACAGCTCCAATTAATAAAGTTCCTGGGCAATTAGGAGTGTTTAAATCCAAACCCCTCTGATGGCTCTCTAACTCGCCTGACAAGTTTACCCGGACTCCTGCAGCTATGCATACGATTGTTTACAGTCTCCCAGCCTCGAGAGGCATGGGAAGCTTAAGATATTCAAATAGCTTAGAGCCTCTCAGAAAGTTAGAAACTGTCAGAATAAACTAGTAAAGGATTTCATTGATGAGTCAATGTTTGTTGCCAAGTTTTCACATCCCCTGAATTGTATCTTTGAATATGTATTAATTAATAGTGGGTATGTAGAAAAAATAAGTAGTGGCCTTGGTGTTAGTAACTTTAGACCCTTAAGGTAATAAATTCTTTCCTTTGTTGTAAACCCATTACACATCCGCCCTATAGGAATGCAATTTTATCTTTGGAAGATGGCGCCAAACCTTAAAATAATTACTCTTAGAGAAAATAAGTCTTTGTTGATAAGTCTTTGTCAAGAGTCATAAAATGTTAGTAGGCCTTCTGGCCAGAAGATGATGTAAATCACCTAAACCATTTGTATACGATAAATTTGCAGGAAAGAAACCCTGGTTTTTGATAAGAATCAAAGACTGCTGACTTTGCATCCCCTATTATCCTCTATGTGTAACTTAGGGTATAAAAGCCCCTGTTAAAAATAAAGCTACGGGCCTTGCTCACCAATGCTTGGTCTCCCCATGTCATTCTTTCCTTTAACTTCCGGCTGAAGTCTCCATCTGGAACGTGGATATCCTCTGTGACCACTTATTTGCCTGGGCTTCTAAGACCCACTCGAGAAGGTGTCTAAGGTGGGGCACCTTCTGCTATTCGAGAGGGCGCCTGCGGCCTCCATGGTCAGAGCTAACCTGGTGTCACGGGTTATATTGATTTTCCGCGTAAACCAAGCTACTCAGCCTCTTTTCTCCACTGAATTTTCCTACTGAGCTATCCTCATTCTATTACTCTTTATATCTCTAATTACCATTTGAATAGGTCGCCGACGCCGTCTCCCCTTCGAATACCCTGGATCAGCTGGGGCTGGTCCTCGGCACTCTGGTGCTGTGCAGGCCGGGTTTAGAAGGACATACACTCATCTTCTCCTGTGAGAACAACAAAATTGCAACTTGCTGCTGAACAACCATCCACAGGAGAATGTTGGATCCCACCAAAAAAAGATTCCTCACATCCAAGGGCAAAGGAGAAGCCCCAACAAGATATTGGGGGCAAAATTGCTTTTAGAATCAAACCCCATACCTGCCAGAGATGCTTGGAGGGTTCAATCAAAACTTTGTGTGCACCAGGACCCAGAGATCACACAGAGACTGAGCCAGACCTGCCTTTGAGTGTTTGAATGTCTCCTGCAGAAGCACAGTCAGCAGTGGCCTGCCACAGGGATAGGGGCTCTGGCTGCAGCAGACTTCAGACATGCAGCATGTAGCATAAGCCCTCTTAGAGGAGGTCACCATTAGCCCCACCATAGAGTTGCTGAGTTGTTGGATCATAGAAAAAGCAAGAGAGTTCCAGAAAACTACTTCTGCTTTATTGACTACACAAAAGCCTTTGACTGTATGGATAACCACAAACTGTAGAAAATTCTTAAAAAGATAGGAATACCAGACTACCTTAGCTGCCTCCTGAGAAATCTATATGCAGGTCAAGAAGCAACAGTTAGAACCAGTCATGAAACAATGGACTGATTCCAAATTGGGAAAGGAGTACATCAAGGATATATAGTATCACCCTGCTTATTTAACTTATATGCAAAGTATATCATGTGAAATGCTGGGCTCGATGAAGAACAGCTGGAATCAAGATTGTTGGGAGAAATGTCAATAACTTCAGATACACAGAGGATAACACCCTTATAGCAGAGAGTGAAGAAGAACTAAAGAGCCTCTTGATGAGAGTGAAAGAGGAGAGTGAAAAATTTGGCTTAAAACTCAGCATTCAAGAAACTAAGATCATGGCATCTGCTTCTATCACTTCATGGCACATAGATGGGAAAACAATGGAAACAGTGACAGACTTTATTTTCTTAGGCTCCAAAATCACTACAGATGGTGACTGAAGCCATGAAATTAAAAGATGCTTGCTTCTTGGAAGAAAAGCTATGACAACCTAGACAGTATATTAAAAAGCAGAGACATTAATTTTCTAACAAAGGTCCGTCTAGTCAAAGCTATGTTTTTTTCAGTAGTTATGTATGGATGTGAGAGTTGGACTATAAAGAAAGCTGAGTGTCAAAGAATTGATGCTTTTGAATTGTGGTGTTGGAGAAAACTATTGAGAGTCCCTTGGACTGCAAGAAGATCAAACCAGTCAATCCTAAAGGAATTCAGTACTGAATATTCATTGGAAGAACTGATGCTGAAGCTGAAGCTCCAATCAGAAGGCTTTGGCCACCTGATATGAAGAACTGACTCATTGGTAAAGACAATGATGCTGGGAAAGATTGAAGGCAGGAAAGGGAGACAACAGCGGAAGAGATGGTTGGATAGCATCACTGACCCAATGTACATGAGTTTGAGCAAGTTCCAGGAGTTGATGATGGACAGGGAAGCCTGGCAGGGTGCATCCCATGGGGTCACAAAGAGTCAGACACGATTGAGCAACTGACCTGAACTATATTTTATATTGGGGCTTCCCAGGTGATAGTAGTAAAGAACCCGTCTGCCAATGCAGAAGACATGAGACACAGGTTTGATCCCTGGGTCAGGAAGATCCCCTGGAGGAGGGTACGCAACCCACTCCAGTATCCTTGCCTGGAGAATCCCATGGATAGAGGAGCCTGGTGGACTACAGTGCATAAAGTTGCAAAGAGTCAGACACAACTGAAGTGACTGAACATGCATGCACATATTTTGTATCAACTATTTCATGAAGCTTTAAATGATACCACCAGTCAACATTATTTTTCTTTCTGCCACACTGGTACATTTTTTTTTTTTCAATTGAAAGCAAACACTGCATTAGGAAGAACATGATTATTGAAGTAAAAATGATTTGCATTCCAGTGCAGCACTATTAACTGTTTCTCCATTTATCAAGTAGAGCATGCACTGTATCAGTGAGCAAAAAGAGAACTGTCTCTATGTACTGGATTAAAGAGAAAAAGTAAGTTAATAAATTAATAAATTAACCATTCCTACTGTAGCTACTTATCTTTAAAATGGAAATAATATGATAATAGTACATAACTGCTAAGGATGTTTTGGGCATTAAGTATACACATATCTATATCAATCTCCATATATTGATAGGCATAGCAATACATTTGTATTTAATTAATGCATGTTTGGTGTTTTCATAGATAGATTTAATAATATTCAGCTCAGCCTGTCTACGCATTTTGTGTTTTTCACTACCAACTTTTCTCTTGAAAGAGAAAATAGGCTTTAAACTATTGTTTTTTACTAGCTGTCATTGTCAGTACATTAACAGACTGCTCAAGTCTTCACTCAAACATATTTGACTGCACTGCACTAACACCAAGGGAGCTTGTGTTTTGGCATAGATTCAACTACAAAACAGCAAAATAACCTTAGTACTATTACAATCTGGCTAAATCTTTTCCCCCATAATCTCTAAAGAAAAGTATCAGAGTGCTTCAGGTGCTAACAGTCTCTGATTAATTTCATACTAACTGAATTAAAGCAAACAAACAGTAAATTATAAATATGAAGAACATACAAGACACTATTTGATCATCTTGCTTGTTTGTAAACCCTAACATTAGAGCTATTCTGGACTATTCTATAGTCACTAACATTCCCTTCATCCACATCATGTATTATATAAAATAAGAAGAAAATGCCCTAGAATTGGGTGAGAAGACATTAAACTGCCACCTGCCCAGATTAAAGTCTTCTATAAATCAATTTCTGACTTCACAAGTAAGCCCTTCATTTCTAAATAGGAAATTTTGTAACTGAAAAAAATATCTGAAGTATTTCATACACTTAAACTCTCCTTATCTGTAGCTGTAGAGAGCCCAATTGGGGGGGAAATGCAAAAAGTTTAGTTTATATGTAACAGTTTATAGCAAGTTCAGAGTTAGAATTGCATATATATAGGAAAGTGAGATACATATTTATGCTCAAGGACCCCAAATGATCCTGAGTCATTCACATCTGAAGCAGGAGGTTTGAAAAATAGTGACAATATCAATTGAACAGAATGAACATGCTTCAGCAACTTAGAATAGATTTCACTCCATTCTGTAGGAGCCTAAGTAAGGAGGCAACAGGAACTTAAATGTTTATTATTGCAATTCCTATACCCTCTGAGTATAATTAGAATGTAATTAAGAAGTATCTAAATAGTACTCTGAAATACACATCCATCAGAAAACACTCTGAGTAGGAACACTGATTTCTTATATACATATATACAGGAGCCCCTGATGGCTCAGACCGTAAAGAGTCTGCCTGCAGTGTGGGAAATCCGGGTTCGATCCCTGGGTCAGGAAGATCCCCTGGAGAAGGAAATCACAACCCACTCCAAAATTCTTGCCTGGAGAATCCCATGGATGGAGGAGACTGTCAGGCTACAGTCCGTGGGGTCACAAAGAGTCAGACATGATTGAGCGACTTCACAGACATATATATATCTCATATATATATATGAGAACACACACACTGTTCTATGCATGGCTTTCCCTTTAAATTACCTCTCATGAAGATATAGTTGTATTTAAAACAATTTTCCAATAGAAAATTCTCATGTCTAATTTATAACTGGCCATTGCAGTAATGGGAGAAGGCAATGGCACCCCACTCCAGTACTCTTGCTTGGAAAATCCCATGGACGGAGGAGCTTGGTAGGCTGCAGTCCATGGGGTCCCAAAGAGTCAGACATGATTGAGCGACTTCACTTTCACTTTTCACTTTCATGCATTGGAGAAGGAAATGGAAACCCACTCCAGTGTTCTTGCCTGGAGAATCCCAGGGACGGCGGAGCCTGGTGGGCTGCCGTCTATGGGGTCACACAGAGTCCGACATGATTGAAGTGACTTAGCAGCAGCGGCAGCAGTTACAGTAATGAAAAACCCCAAAGAAAACTGAATGTCACTAGAAATTAACAGAGGAAAATGCAAGAGTCTGCCAGTTTGGCAGGACTCTAGGGTTATAGTGTTATCCAGATACTAGTTATGAAAACATGACTTGGCTTAGTTATTTCAAAATTCAGGACCTTAATTTTCATATCTGTATACAGTCTTCTAAAATTGAATATATTTAATACAGATAATGGCAACAATAAATAGGTATTCATAGGTTAAAAATGTAGACCTGAAAACATCCACAGGATAACTAAAGCATATTTCCAGGGGATCATAAACTGAATTTAAATTTAGAAGAGAGGTTTTATTTCATGTGATGGTGTTTCTTAATTATAGTGGAAACAAAGTAGACTGCCCAGTGTAAGGAGACAAGTACCGAACTTCAGCATGAGACAAGAGAAATGAGACATGTAAGATATAAGAGCTTGTTTCAAAGGACAAATGGACTGGGGAGACATAACATGCTCTATACCTCAACACAGATGCTGGAACCCCAAAGATGCCTTGCTCCATCCATTCAGATATGTGACCCTAGGACTCAGTTGAAGTGCAGCTGGCAGAGGAAGGATATAGAAGGGCAGCCTTCAACTCCTTGTGATAAACTCCATAGTCATATATCAGAGTTTATAGCAATCATCATAATGATAACAATAATTAACATCTCTTTAATGCTTGGAGTTGTACCCACATGCTCAGCCTCTGGGCTGGCCCCACTGCAAGCTGTTCTAGACAATTGCTCCTGAGAATGTCAGGAACAAAATCAAACTTGTAAATCCCCACAGTCCTGGTGGTAGTCTTAGTTGTAACCAGATCTGAGTTTTACTCTAAATTTGTATGGACAATGATTAATCTGTAGAGCTAACTTGGGCAACAAACTCACTTTGAGTTAAGAAAAGTGTGAGAGCTGTAACCTCTGGGCATCTCCCCTGTGATAACACATTTGTGTGGGCTAAGATCTCCTACAAGTGGATGATGGAGAACACAGAACTGTTTCAAAGAATGGCTGACTGCATTTCCAGGTCATTCAGAGAATGGTATTGTTCACATACCCAAACTGAACTGAGTGATGGTGGTCATACTAATGGAAAGCTGATGGGGTAAGGACAACTAGAATCATACATTTACTTTTAATCGACCAATTAGCCTAAAGGAAAAATTAGAACACCTGGAAGACATTGCTTTGTTGTTGTTGTTGTTCTCAAGTTTTATAATTCCCTCTGAGGCCACATATTTTATAAATGCAATTCACTGATTATAATATGTTATTCCATGATGAATTATTTAGTATGACTTGCTTAGCCTGGTGGTATTAGAAATTAGAGTACAAATAAATATGATATATATCCAATTTAAAGGTATTTTCTGAGTTTCTAAAGGAAATAATGCTCATATTTTAAAAGATAGATTACAAGAATACTTAAATAATGCTTAAAGTTTATAGATGTTAAAGTAATTAGACAAGGAGGTGGCTCTGGTGCCTTAGCAGCCTGGGAAAGCAAACTGAAACTAAGCCAGAATCAATGCAGTCAAATTCAAGAATATGAAACTTAAGAAGAACCAATCACAAACAGCGAGCCAGCTTTCCCAAGTAAGGTGGCCTTAAACTTCAGTCAATCAAATAATTTCCCTGTTTTTCTTCCATGTCTTCTCTGTAAAAATCTCTCCCCTAGCTCCAGCAAGTAGAGTACCACTGAGTGAGTGAAAGTTGCTCAGTTGTGTCTGACTCTGCGACCACATGGAGTATACAGTCTATGGAAATCTCCAGGCCAGAACACTGGAGTGGGTAGCCCTTCTGTTCTCCAGGGGATCTTCCCAAACCAGGGATCAAACCTAGGTTTCCTGCATTGCACGCGGATTCTTTACCAGCTGAGCCACAAGGGAAGCCCAGAGTACCCCTAACCACTCCTGGTTTGCTGTTGCCTGATTTGAACTGACATATGTTCAAATAAACTCCTGAAAATGTTAATGTACCTCAGTTTATTTTTTAACACAGTACATGACAAAGAAGTATGATAAAACTAAGCACTGGAAGTGTAGAATATGAATGTGGTGAATTACTCCCATGACTCTTGCAGCTTTTGACAGAGAACAATTTTGTAAGGCTGGAAGCCATTTGTCTGTTAACAGGAGTGTCAGCAAAAACTCTTGTAATTCAAGTCTTCTTAGGCTGTATAACAATTCAGTCCTTACTTATACTATCCTTTTAGGTCAAACTGTCTGTGAGTTCATCATGGCACTGAGAACATCTATGAGCTTTGTTAAATTTTTATCCAATAATAACCTGTAATTTGAGTTATGAGGTTATTGCATCACACTGCTTTTCATTTCAGTATAGACATATATAGTCATATGTGACTGTTTATTACATGATACAAAAAGAGATGTATACCATTATAACTCTACAAAAGCATGAGTGTTATTTAAAAATTCATACTATGCACTGACTGTAATTTTCAAAACTCCACAACTATGAGAAGCTTGATGAATTAAGCAATATTTGGTGTCTTAATGTCATAGCTGTTTTTCATAGATGTAACCAACATTTAAAACCCATGTATAAATTTTAGAATAAAGGAGTTCTTAATAATAAAGAAAACTGTGTTCAATATGTCCATTACATCACAAAATTGCATATTATCAGGATTCAGTTTTTACTTTTTAATACTTGCACATACATGCATTATTTCTTTACTTGCAAACTTTACCAAACTGTTCCTTGGAGAAAATGTTGGAGCTAATGAAGCTTATTTTATTATTGACTTGTGACTTGTGGTTGATTGACTTCTTAACTTAATAAGTGACTTGACTAAATACAACACTTAAACACTCTCTTGAAATAGTCTTTACCAATGATGTCAATGGTGCTGGAGTTACTTTCTAAGGAAATGCTTGGTTCAGTGTTTAAGGGTATGATTTTTGCATAGTGATTAATATTTTTGTACAAGATTTTTCAAGGACAGCTTTTTTGGTGTTTTGGATGGGATAATTCTTTTTCTGGGAGCTGTTCTGTGCATTGTACGGTAGTTAGCAACATCCTTGTTCTCTATTCATTAGATTTCAGTAACAAATTCCCACCTTCAGTTGTTATGGTCTCAAATGTCATCAGATATTACTAAATGGCCCCTGGACCAAAATATACTCTCTCTGCCTTTGAGAAATACTTTTTAAGTAGAAGAGAAAGGTGAAGGCAATCCAGAGATCACAAATCAAGGGCAGAATATAAGCAGAGGAATTTTTCTAGAAAGGTCTTAGAGGTACAGAAGCATGATTTAGTATAAATTTAATTGAAGAATTAAAATCAATATATTTTATGTTAAAATTATTACAGATAAATTGATTATTAATGCATGTATTTTTGAAAGTCAATTAGCTTCAGGACCAAATTAATATACTACCTACTCCATTTAATATTATCTGAATTTCCAGTTTAAGAAAATATAGTATTTGAAGGCACTGCTGTCTCTTTTTCAATTTTTTTTGGCTGCACTGTGAGGCATGTGGGATTTTAGATCCCCAACCAGGGATCAAACCCAGGCCCCCTGCTGTGGAAGTGCAGAGTCTTAACCACCGGACCACGAAAGTTCCAAGACACTGCAGTCTTTGACAGATTCTTTTGGTCTGAAAATATTAGACCTTAAAAGTCTATCTTCTAGAATCTTCAAAGTGGAAGACTAATTTTATTTTTGAAAATGACTGACATTTTCAAAATGAGGTATTTCTTACATGACCTTCCCAACCCAGGGACTATACTGAGGTATCCTGCATCCAGGCAGATTCTTTATCATCTAAGCCACTAGGGAAGCCCTGAGCAATGATAACAGTCTCCAATTATTATTAATCATTTTAAACATAAGAATAAGGAAAATATGTATCTTGAGAGACATTGTTTGACTATCTCAAATATGTGTAAATATAATTTAAAAGATGGGTGGACACTAAGTTCTTAGAACAGTCTATCCTTTTTTCCTGATATTTGGAAAACACAAATATGACAAATTATAATTATAGTAGTTTTGTTAATATACCTTTTAATTAACATTATCCTCAAGTAATAATGATATTAATAAGACCTGAATTTACTAGCACCAGCTCCAAATCTTTCCTTAGACAGTAAAAATTATCATTTATATTAAAGATCAGCCTAGAGTTAGTTAATTGTGCTGGGGTGCCATAAAAATAATTCAAACTTGGCAATTCTTAATAAATTTAGAGTCTATAATTTGTGTCAGCCTCAGAACAATTCAACAGACTAAGAAGTCACTGTCCTCATTCTTAATGCTATTAAGAAAGAAACTTACCAGATATGCAATATTCAATGACTACATTAACATGTGTTCATTTATACTTTGGATTAGAAAATTAAACTTCTGGCATTGTTGCAAGCCAAGATGTCTCAATTTTTAAATCAAGACAAGATTAATAAACGTGTCTGTAATGTATCACAGACCCTCTTGCAAGCTTCACACTGTTTTCCTGCGGTGGTGGTGCCTTAATTTCTGTAAATAAAGCTACTTTGAAAAACAATGGATATTACAACCACATCAAGCAATTCAAAGGATTTCAGAGACAAACTATTCACACACAGCTGATGAGTTTTCTTTTGTGAAAGTGTTAGTCACTCAGCCATGTCCAGCTCTTTGTGACCCCATGGACTATATGTAGCCTGCCAGACTCCTTTGCCCATGGGATGCTCTAAGTAAGAATACTGATGTGGGTAGCCATTCCCTTCTCCAGGGGATCTTCCTGCCCCAGGGATCAAACTCAGGTCTCTTGCATTACAGGCAGATTGTTTTACCACCAGGGAAGTTGTGAGGCTCTGACTAATTGTCTCATTCACTCTGTGTGAAACTAACCCTAAGGCTGCCTGTAAATAGACAAACCCAAGTTCACATTGGCAGGTGAAAATAATTAATATAATATGTTGGCTAGATTTCTACAGGAAAATGCTGCCTGCTAAAACATTTTGTATCCGTGCTTTCTATGTTCTTGAAAGCATTGTTCTAGATTCTACGTACAAGTGATTTAAAGACAAGTTGTTTCTAGGAAAATGGAAAACTCCAATGTGTCTAATAGTACTACTATTGAGGCTCTATCAGCCTCTTCTTTGTGAATATTATGGTTGTAGTTATGGCTAAAATATATACATATACTGTTTCTTTCACCAATATTGGATTTGGACTGCTCTACTTCTGAAAATTATTGCTTGTTTTGGGAGGAACTCTTCCATGTGGCTAACCAGAGGGAATTTGATCCAGAGTCTAGAGGCTCCAGGAAGAATATCTTAATTTCTCATTGACAGAGCAACTCTAAAGGGTAAAATGTAGAGAGAGGCAGAGATCAACCTGGATCATTTTGCAGATACTTCCCATGCAGTATTTCAAACTGAATAACTGAGTATTTGGACCTGGCCTGATAGGGATTGTCATTTTCTGACAATTATTTTTGTAAGACTTTCAGATTGTCCTCAAAGTCTCAGGCTCAAGACATTCAGCAACTATTGCAGATAATGGAAAACAGAGGCAAGGACTTTAGGGGAGTAGGTGGCTGGACTTGGAGAGTGGACAGCTACTGTGATGGAAGTTACTCTCAGTTACTGAGGTGAGCTGGTTTCTGTATGGTGGTGGTTTTTATGTTTAAAGCTCATTTACAAAGTTTTGCCAATATTATATATTGCTGCTGCTAAGTCACTTCAGTTGTGTCTGGCTCTGTGTGACCCCATAGACAGCAGCCCACCAGGCTCCGCCGTCCCTGGGATTCTCCAGGAAAGAACACTGGAGTGGGTTGCCATTTCCTTCTCCAATGTAGGAAAGTGAAAAGTGAAAGTGAAGTCGCTCAGTTGTGTCCGACTCTTCACACCCCAATGGACTGCAGCCCACGAGGCTCCTCCGTCCATGGGATTTTCCAGGCAAGAGTACTGGAGTGGGGTGCCATAAATCTTATTAAATCAGACACCTTTCTCTAGAGTGATTATCAATTCTCTTTGCATCTTTTAATGAAACTGCTTCTTTTATTTTTACAGCATTTAAATTAATTTTGAGTAATAGATAATAAATATGGCTTTAAAAGTTTTTAAATATATATTTTGTATAATACTTTCTCCTAGAGATAACTACTGTTCATGTCTTTAGTAGAAATCCAAATTATATTATGATTAAACCTAAGTAAATACTCATGCCTATATAATTTTCAAAAATGCCAAATTATAAATTTGCCCCAATGGCATAATTTTACTGAGAAATGTATACATATAAAAGTCAACAAGTATTTTTCTGAAGTGTTTCTTTAACATAAAATAGCAAAATCTATATAAATGAATTAAATCATCTAGCTTTAAATTTTTGTGTTTTGGGAAAACATCATGCTTTCCAATACCTCTATTCTACCTCTGATTTTCTTCACTTTAATAATCAAAAATTAAAGAATGATAAGAACAATTGTGAGTAAGCATACAAAAACTGCATCTATCTCTCTGCGTAAATTTTTATATTGGTTGTGTGCTCAGTCGCTCCATCACGTCTGACTTTGCAACCCTATGGACTGTAGACCACCAGGCTCCTCTGTCCATGGGAATTTTCGAGCAAGAATACTGGAGTGGGTTGCCATTTCCCTCTCCAGGGGCTCTTTCTGACCCAGGGATCAAACCAGTGTATCCTGTGACTCCTGCATTACAGGTGGATTCTTTACCTTTGGAGCGTTAACAGCTTTAGTTAACAATGTTTAGTGATTGTACTGTTTATGCATTGCTAAAGAATTTCTGCGAATTGGTGTTTTTAAATTATTTTTTGCTTCAATAGAAATGGTCAAATGATGTTTTTCTTATATGAAATTTTACACAGTGGATTATATTTATAGGTATGAAATGTTAAACTATATTTACACCAGTGGAATGAGCTATACTATTGAATGTTGTGTTGTCTCTTAACATATTGATCACTTCAATTGTGGCATATATTATTAAAGTTGCTTATCTATTATTTTCTTTCTTGTACTTTTTTGAAGTTTTTCTTTTTCTATTAAATAAAAATTTAAAAGAATCAATTTTCCTCATAACATAAACTTAAAACATCTTAATTATTTGAAATTAAATATTTTTTTATTTTACCTTTTTAGTTTTAGTTATGTCAGTATAAAGTCTTCCTTGGTGGCTCAGATGGTAAAGAATCCACTTGCAATGCAGGAGACTTGAATTCTATTGCTGATATGGAAAGATCTCCTGCAGAAGGGAATGGCACTCCACTCCAGTGTTCTTTCCTAGGGAATTCCATGAACAGAGGATCCTGGCTGGCTGCAGTCCATGGTGTTGCAAGGAGTCAGACAGGACTGAGTAACTGACACACACATCACTATAGTTTAAACTGCCTCCTTGCTAAGGCATTACTTGTTATATTTCAATTTTCCCCAAGAAATTTAACATTTGCTTTTATTATTATTTGATAGTTTTCTTTGATTATGATGAAAACTTGTGCACATATTTAACTTTAGGAAAGAGTTTAGGGATTTCTTTGGCCTCTAATATATAAAATATAAGACATACTATTTTATCAAAAAATAAAAAAAATATATAAACATATATACACACACATATGTGTATATCACATTAACATTTTATAATATGCTGTCCTTCATCATGTCTCTCTCTCTGCAGTGCCTGTATATTCTGTTGTGTCTGACTCTTTTCGACCCCATGGACTATAGACTGCCAGGCTCCTCTGTTCGTGCAATTCTTCAGGCAAAACTACTGGAGTGGGTTGCTATTTCCTCCTCCAGGTGATCTTCCCCACCAAGGAATTGAACCCACATCTCCTGCTTGGCAGGCAGTTTCTTTGCCACTGAGCCACCTGGGAAGCCCTGTCCTTTATTATACTTACAAACTGACTCAATGGACATGAGTTTGAGCAAGGTTTGGGAAATAGTGAAGGACAGGGAAGGCTGGTGTGATGCAGTCCATGGGGTCGCAAAAAGTTGGATATGACTAAACAACTGAACAACAATGACTTGCTAATTTTTGCTGTCAAAAGTGATAGTGATATTTTAAAAATCTCTCTCACTTGATTAAAAAGAAAACACATAATGAAAGAGCAGTGAGTTTCGATTTTATTCATGCACTTTACTGATGACTGTAGTGTAGGAGACAGCCTCTCTGTAGCTCACAGGAACTGCTCCAAAGAGGTAAGGGAGGAACTTGCACATATATGAATTGTTTTGCAGGGAAATATATGTAGGTAAGCATATGTCTTAGTAAAAGATGATTGCTAATCACAGAAAACAGATATCTCAATTTTATGATTTTAGTGTTTCCTAATTCTGGGGTTTAATTGTGAAAGCTGGACTACAAAGAAGGCTGAGCACTGAAGAATTGATACTTTTGAACTGTGGTGTTGGAGAAGAATCTTGAGAGTCCCTTGGACTGGAAGGAGATCCAACCAGCCCATTCTAAAGGAAATCAGTCCTGAATATTCGTTGGAAGGACTGATGCTGAAGCTGAAACTCTAATACTTTGGCCTCCTGATGCAAAGAACTGACTCCTTGGAAAAGATCCTGATGCTGGGAAAGATTGAAGGCAGGAGGAGAAGGGGATGACAGAAGATGAGATGGTTGGATGGCAGCACCTACTCAATGGACATGAGTTTGAGTAAACTCCGGGAGCTGGTGATGGATAGGGAGTCCTGTGGTGCTGCAGTCCATGAGGTCACAAAGAGTTGGATACGACTGAGCAACTGAACTGAACTGACTGAACTGAACTGAATTCTGGGGTCACTGGAATTCTTCCTTAAATCTGTATCTTGACTAGGGAAATTTATCCAAAGTACAGAATGCTTCATCTTATTATTCACCATCCTGAATTTCCCTCAAGACATGTTGTGTGTGACTGCTACGGGTTGCTACATGACTCTTTCTATAACTGGATGATGAGAAACCTTTTGTTCTTTTGTTTACACACTATTATATTTTAATTTACTATAATATTTATGAAGTTGTGTTAATAAAATAATTATGCTAATAAAACTTCAAGTTTAAACTTTAAGTTTATCTTAAATTACACAATATTCCATACAATTTGGGATAGAGTAAAGCATATTGATTTTTCTGACCTTGAGACTTTGATTACCTTACTTTATGTTTTCCATACTTATTCTTTTTTTGATTGTTAGTTAGAATAGGAAACAGGAGTCCAGAATGGCGGTGGTGAAAAGACAAGGGAAAAGCCCATGAAAATAGAACAAAGAAAGGTCAGAGGACCAGAATGAGGACCTCAGGTAGAACAAACAGCACTCCTGGCTAGCCCAATAAATAGGGCAGGCTCGGGGGAGGAGAAAAAACATATAAAAAGAGGAGCCAAAGGGCAGAGCTCTCTCTCCTCCCCGGGCTCAAGGTCTCTCGCTCTTTCTCTCTCTCTCTCTTCTCTTCCCATCTTTTGGGTCAGCATGCCCTCACACTTCGAGGATGTATTTTCTTGTTATTTTCTAGATAAAACTAAGGGAGCTATAACACTGTCCGAGAGCTGTGATGCACTGAAGGCTTTAATGTCCATTGCTTCCAATTTTTGTTGAGACAAGACAGAACCGAGGAGATTACACTCCCCTGACATGATTAAGCACATATTTCAAATCTTCACTTGGGTTCAAATCATTTAGAAGTTATGTATTCTTTTTGCTGTCTGACATTCTTGAAGACGAGATAACTTGTGTAAACTCTGCTTAAACAAAATTTCAAAATATTTATCATGATAATCTGATATTCCACAGGCAGAGGTTACTTTCTGTGAAATATTTCATCTCATTACAATTTTTTTTCCATACCTTAATATGTGGTTAAGCAACAGCATGCTTTATTAACACCATTGTTTATAGTCCTTTCTTTTTTTAATCAGTTATCCTTTTTATTGTTATTTTATTTCACATTCATAAATACTTTTCCAGAATTTTTATGTGGTTGGTATATTAAATGAGTCTTTGCATGGCAATGAATTTGTGAGGTGATAGTAAAAGAATCATGGTTTAACTGATTCAAATTTCTTTAGTCACAATCTTTTAACATTAAATTCTAAATCCTACTTTCATAACTTTCCTTCATGTAGAGATATTTGAGTCCAACTAGGTTCTTTTTTTTCCCACTTAATAGCTAGTATGTCTTTTTTGCATGAATGCTTGTATGATTTTTTTCCCATCATTAATTTTCATGAATATTTCTTAAAAGAACATTTAAAATACATGTTCCATATCTCAAACATATAGAAACATTTAAATGTAATAAGATTAATGTATAACATTTATAGCTATACACATATTAGGCAAAAGGAAAAGAGCATAGCTACTTGACAAAGATTAAAAAGTTGGATAGTTAATATCTAGTGACAACAGGAGTTTAGAAAAAAATAATAAACTTAAATCCTGAGTGTAATTATTTCAGAATATCTGAAAATATGTATAGACATACATTCTTTTCCATGCAGCATTTCCATTCTAGGTATTTACTGCAAGAAAATTATTAACTAACACAACAAAGTTATATAGAGTCTATGATTCTTAAGGTTTTAACAATAATTATCAAATAACTATTCCATATATATCCATAGAAAATATACTATATAAACCACTGAAATAAACTGTTGAAAGCAGAAATGAAAACACACATATATGGTCAAGTTATCTTTGACAAGGACACCAAAACTGTTCCATGTGAAAAGGATAGAAGAGTTTCCAGGAGTCTTTGTTGAGAAACTGAATGGCCACATGCAAAAGAAAGAATTTGGAAGCTTACCTAATATATACAAATTTAACTCCAAATGGATTAAGACCTAAAAATAAGACCCCAAATTATAAGACTTTTAAATAAAAACATAGGGGAAAATATTCATGGCACTGGATTTTACAAAGATTTTTAAAATATGACATTGAAAGCACAGGAGGAAAAAAGTAAAAGGAAAGGCAGGTAATTGAATTACATCAAAATTGAAAACTTCTGTAAATCAAAGAACATAATTAACAGAGTAAAAGAGCATCCTGTGGAATAAGAGAAAATATTTGCTAATCATATATTTGATGACAGATTAATAAACAATATATAAAGAATACTCCCGAAGTACCAGAGCAGAATAAAGGTCATATATGAGAAACTCAAAGGTAAAACGTTAAAACTTTTCTTCTAATATCAGGAACAAGATAAGGCTGTCCACTCAATACCACTTTTTGCCAACATAGTACTGAAAGTCCAAGCAACAACACTAAGGTAAAAATAAATAAAAGGCATTTAAATCACAAAGAAAAAGTAAAATTTCTCTATTTGTGAATATGATCTGATATATAGAAAACCTGAAAGACTCTATCTAAAAACTGTTAGACTTAAAAAATGTCTTCTGTAAAGTTACAGGATACAAAAATTAAGATATAATAATCACTTTTTTTTTAGCTATTGGATTATAATTGTTTTACAATGTTGTCTTAGTATCTGCTGTGCAACATCATAAATCAGGCATATCTATACACATATTCCCTCCTTCTCAAGCCTCCCTCCCACCCTCCCATTTCACCCATCTAGGTCATCATAGAGCAGTGAGCTGAGCACCCTGTGCTATGCACCAGCTCCCTGCTAAGCTAGTTATTTTACTCATGGTAGTGTATATATGTTAATGCTATTCTCCTGTCATGCAGAATGAAGTTAGAGAAAGAAAAACAAATATCCTATGTTAACACACATATAGAATCTAGAAAAATGGTACTGATGAACTTATTTGTAAGGTAGGAAATTAGTGGTTTTTTCATACATTAATAACAAACTATCTGAAAGAAATAATAAGAATGAAATCCCATTGATAATAGCATTAAAATCAGTAAAGGACATAAGAATAGCTTTAAGGAGATAAAGACCTGTAAACTAGAAGATACTAATAAAAGAAAGTGAAGAAGACATGAATAAATGAAAAGATATACAGTATTTGTGGTGAACAGAATTAACCATTTTAAATACCCATACTATTTAGAGTTCTACAGACTCAATGCAATCCTTATCACAATTTCAGTGATATTTCTAATAGAAATAAAAGAAACAACCCTGAATTTTTTTTATAAAACCACAACATGCCCCAAATATCCAAAGCAATCTTCAGAAAGAAGAACAAAGTGGAAGCATCACACTCCCTGATTTCAAACTATATTACAAAACACCAGTAATCAAAAAGTATGGTACTATAATAATAACAAGCACATACAACAGGGGACTAGACTACTCCAGAAAGAAAACTGCAAGTATAAGACCAACACATTTTTGATAAGAGCACCAAGAACACATAATGATTAAAGGATAGTCTTTTCAATAAATCGTGATGGGAAAACTGGATATCTATCAGCAAAAGAATGAAGTTGGCCTTCTTACACCACTCTCAAAATCAACTTGAAATTAATAATAGAGATTTAAGTTTAAAGTCTGTGACCATAAAACGTTTAGAAGAAAACATAGAGTCAAAACGCTTTGACATTGGTCTTATCAATGATCTCTTTGATAAGATACCAACCAAAGAACAGGAATCATAAGCTAAAATAAGCACAAGGGACTACATCAAACAAGACAACTTTGCATAATGAAGGTAATGACGATAAATTGAAAAAGTAATCTACATAATGGAAATAAATATTTGCAAACCATATATCTGATAAAAGGGTAATATACAAAATATATAAAGAACTCATAAAACCCAATAGCTAAAAACCTCAAATAATCAGTTAAAAATGAGTAAAGGACTTGAGAACACATTATTTTCAAAAAAAGACTTACAAGTGCTTAACATGAAAAGTGCTCAACATCACTAATCATCAGTGAAAAGCAAATTAAAAAATATAATAAGATATTACCTCACATCTTCTAGGATAGTTATTATCAGGAAGACAAAAGAATTAAGTGTTGACAAGAATATAAAGGGAAATGTTGTACACTGTTGGTAAGAATTTTAATTGGTATAGCTTTTATGGAAAACAGTATGGTGTTTCCTCAAAATTAAAAATACACCTAGCAATTAATAAAGGACATAGAGGGAAACAATAGAATGGGAAAGACTAGAGATCTCTTTAAGAAAATGGGAGATACCATGGGAACATTTCATGCAAAGATGGGTACAACAAAGTACCCATTAGATGCAGAAGATATTAAGAAGAGGTGGCAAGAGCACACAGAAGAACCATATAAAAAAGATATTAATGACCCAGAAAGCCATGATGGTGTAATCACTCACCTAGAGCAAGATATCTTGGAATGTGAAGTCAAGTGGGCCTTAGGAAATATCACAACAACAAAGTTAGTGGAGGTGATGGAATTCCAGCTAAGCTATTTCAAATCATAAAAGATGATGCTGTTAAAGTGCTGTACTCAATATGCCAGCAAATTTGGAAAACTCAGCAGTGGCCACAAGAAGGAAAATATCAGTTTTCATTCCAATCCCAAAGAACAGCAATGCAAAAGAATGTTCAAACTACTGAAACTACTGCACATTTTCACTAATTTCACATGCTAGCAAAGTAATCCTCAAAATCCTCCAAGCCAACAGTATGTGAACTGAGAACTTCCAGATGTGCAAGCTGTGTTTCGAAAAGGTGGAAGAAACAGAGATCAAATTGACAACATCAATTAGATCATAGAAAAAGCAATAGAATTCCAAAAAAATATCTACTTCTGATTCATGGACTACACTAAAGTCTTTGACTGTGTGGATCACAGCAAACTGTGGAAAATTCTGAAAGAGATGGGAATACCAGACCACCTTACCTGCCTCCTGAGAAACCTGTATACAATCAAGAAACAACACTTAGAACTAGGTATGGAACAACAGACTGGTAAAACATGAGCAAGGAGAAGGTCAAGGCTGTTTATTATCACCCTGATTATTTAACTTCTATGCAGAGTACTTCATCCGAAATGCCAGGCTGCATGAATCACAAGCTAGAATCAAGATTGCTGGGACAAATATCAATAACCTCAGATATACAGATGACACCACCCTTATGGCAGAAAAGGAAGAGGAACTTAAGTGACTCTTGATGAAAATCAAAGAGGAGAGTGAAAGAGCTGGCTTAAAAGTCAACATTCAAAAACAAAGATCATGGCATCTGGTCCCATTATTTCATGGCAAATAGGGAAACAATTGAAACATTGAAAGACTTTATTTTCTTGGGCTCCAAAATCACTGTGGATAAAGACTGAAGCCATGAAATGAAAAGATGCTTGTTCCTTGGAAGAAAAGCTATGACAAACCTAGACAGTGTATTAAAAAGCAGAGATAGTACGTCACCAACAAAGATCAGTATAGTCAAAGCTATGTATTTTTCAGTAGTCATGTATGGATGTGAGAGCTGGACAATAAAGAAGACTGAGACTGAAGAACTGATGCTTTTGAACTGTGGTGTTAGAGAAGACTCTTGAGAGTCCCTTGGACCATGGGGATATCCAACCTGTCAAGCCTAAATGAAATCAGTCCTAAATATTCATCGGAAGGACTGATGCTGAAGCTGAAACTCCAATACTTGGCCACTGATGTGAAGAACAGAATTATTGGAAAATACCTTCATGCTGGGAAAGATAGAAGGCAAGAGGAGAAGGGGATGACAGAGGATGAGACGGCATATTTTTCCTTTGTTATCTTCAATTTTATATATTTAAAGATTTTAATTTTGACAAAGGAAGCAAGAATATACAAGCTGGATGGCATCACCAGCCCAATGGACATGAGTTTGAGCAAACTCTGGGAGATGATGAAGGACAGAGAAGCCTGGTATGCTGCAGTCCATGGGGTTGCAAAGAGTTGGACATGACTGAGGGACTGAAAAACAGCAACAAAGTAATTAATAGGCAACAAAAGATCTTTTAAAAAAAATTAAAAATTTTTTTCATTGAACTGTTGTTGTTGATTTACAACATTGTGTTAGTTTCCAGTGTACATAAAGTGATTCAGTAATGTATATATGTATATACATTACATGTGGTGACAAAGAGACATGACTGAAATATGTTGTGCTGTGCTTAGTTGTTCAGTCATGTCGTCATGTCTGACTCTTTGTGTCAGACATATACATACACAACATGTATACAGAGAGTGACTCAGCTGGTAAGGAATCTGCTGCAATGCAGGAGACCTGGGTTCGATCCCTAGGTTGGGAAGATCCCCTGTCAATGGAAAGTCCACCCACTCCAGTATTCTGGCTTGGAGAATTCCTTGGATGGTATAGACCATGGGTTTGCAAAGAGTTGGACATGACTCAGTGACTTTCACTTTCATGTATACCATATTTTCTTTATCCATACATGTTGAGTGACATTTAGATTTCTTCTATGTCTCAACTATTGTAAATAGTACTGTTATGAAATTTGGGGAGCATGTATATCTTCAAATTATGGTTTTCTCTAAATATTATGCCCAGGAGTGGGATTGCTGGATCATATGTTAACTCTTAGATTTTTAAGGAACTTTCATACTGTTAAGTATAGTGGCTAAACCATTTT
Source organism: Bos grunniens (assembly GCF_055505025.1). Taxonomy (NCBI): domain Eukaryota; kingdom Metazoa; phylum Chordata; class Mammalia; order Artiodactyla; family Bovidae; genus Bos; species Bos grunniens. Next base: position 49,347,709 of record NC_141175.1, read on the forward strand.
ACATTCTCACCAACATTATAGGAACATTCTCTTTCTTCACATCTTTTCTGGAATTTATTAATTGTAGTCTTTTATTGATGGTCATTCTGACACATGTGAGGTGAAACTTCATTGTAGTTTTGATTTGCATTTCTCTAATAATGATGTTGACCATCTTTTCATGTGTCTGCTGGCCATCCATGTCTTATCTGGAGAAATGTCTATTTGAGTCTTCTGTCATTTTTTGATTGAATTATTTGATTTTTGTTGTTGTTGTTATTAAGTTGTATGAATTGTTTGTATATTTTGGAAATTAAGACCATGTTGGCCACATCATTTGCATTATTTTCTCCTAGTCCATAGGTTGTCTTTCATTTTATCTATGTTTTCTTTGATGTGCAAAAGCTTATAGATTTGAGTTGTTCAATTTGTTTATTTGTGCTTTTATTTCTATTGCCTTGGTAAATTTACCAAAGAAAACATTGGTGTGATTTATATCAGAGAATATTTTGCCTGTGTTTTCTTCTAAGAACTTTATGGTGTCATGACTTGTACTTAAGTCTTTAAGATGTTTTGAGTTTATTTTTGTGTATGGTGTGAGGGACATCAACTTCACTGATGTACACGTGACTATCAAACTTTCCCAATACCACTAGCTGATGAGACTGTCTTTTCTCCATTGTATATTCGTGCTTCCTTTGTCAAAAATGAAATCTTTAAATATATAAAATTGAGGGTAACAAAGGAAAAATCTGCCTACCTATTAAGCCAAATACAGGTGCTGGTTTTTATACTAGTGGTTCTCAGACTTAGTGTGCATCAGAAGCACCTCAAGTGCTTATTGAAACACAGATTAATGAGTTTTGTCCGAGTTTCTAATTCAGCAGGTCTAGAATAGAGTCCGATAATTTGTATTTGCAATGGTTCCCATGTGATGCTGATGCTGCTGGTCCTCGATCTACACTTTGGAAACAACCAATGAATACTTATTTGAAAATGCACATTCTTGACATTTTTACTTTCAAAAAGAAAAAAGTGTAATTCCATTCACAATGCTACTGTCTACTGAGCCAAAACCTGTGTAGCAGGTTCTTGTGTATCTTATACATGATAGCCTGCTTCAGTGACAGCCATAAAAGTGTGATTCCCTCTGTGACGAAATTGACCAGTATAAGCAACTGATAGTTATTTTTCTAAAGGAATTACAGATTTTTCTCCTCAGGTATGTCATATCCATGGTTTGTGATTACATGCATTTTCTCATTGGATAGGTGAATTCCTAAAATTTTGTATATACATATTTCATATTACAAACAACAGATGGACATGAAAATAAAAGTAAACATTTAAAGTATAGAAAAATGGTTCAAAATAGAAAGTTTATCAAATGTTGAAAAATAGAAATTATGAAACATGGAGGTAAAAGGAAAGATAAAGAAATGATGACTCCATTGACTACATTCACCAGAGATTGCGTGAATTTCTGCCATAAAATAAAATTATATTCTTCTAGGCCTAACTGCCAATACATGTGGTCCCTATAATTTTTTAATAGACCACACGTTTTGAATAGCCAAATGACATTTATTAATAGTAATTAGCATAATTTGAATAATTAAATATTCATATAACTGTCAGTTAAAAAACTATCAGCATGATATTCATTTATATTCTCAAGACATGTCCTTTGAGAGTTCCTTGAGCCAGTCACTGAGTTAAAAGTTACTCTGGGAAGGCAAAGATCGCTCAGGAATGTGCAGGCAAATGTGGAGTACTGGGTGGCCCCTCAGTATAGATGGCAGCCTTTGATGATTCACTATTTGAAGTTGATAAAGTGTCTGTTGTAGATATGAGTTGATCCTTCTCCATATCTTTCATGTATGGGTGAAATTAAAGAAGAATCATTTAAATTTACTATATTTTCCTTTATCCATTTAGAGATACACAGAATAAAGAATCAGAGAGAGAAGAAAGAATCTGACACAGCTTAACAAATGTTGATCGTGCAGTCTTGTTGTTTGGAGGGGGGGAAGTGAAAATATATTCAGTTCAGTTCAGTCACTCAGTCATGTCTGACTCTTTGTGACCCCATGAACCGCAGTACACCAGGCCTCCCTGTACATCACCAAATCCCGAAGTCCGCCTAAACCCATGTTCATTGTGTCGGTGATGCCATCCAACCATCTTATCCTCTGTTGTCCCTTTCTCCTCCTGCCCTCAATCTTTCCCAGCATCAGGGTCTTTTCAAATGAGTCAACTCTTCATAAGAGGTGGCCAAAGTATTGGAGTTTCAGCTTGAATATCAGTGTTTCCAATGAACACCCAGGACTGATCTCCTTTAGGATGGACTGATTGGATCTCCTTGCAGTCCAAGGGACTCTAAAGAGTTCTCCAACACCACAGTTCAAAAGCATCAATTCTTCAGTGCTCAGCTTTCTTTATAGTCCAACTCTCACATCCATACATGACTACTGGAAAAACCATAGCCTTGAATAGACGGATCTTTGTTGGAAAAGTAATGTCTCTGCTTTTGAATATGCTATCTAGGTTGGTCATAACTTTCCTTCCAAGGAGTAAGCTTCTTTTAATTTCATGACTACAATCTCCATCTGCAGTGATTTTGGAGCTCAGAAAAATAAAGTCAGCACTTGTTTCCACTGTTTCCCCATCTATTTGCCATGAAGTGATAGGACTGGATGCCATGATCTTAGTTTTCTGAATGTTGAGCTTTAAGCCAACTTTTTCACTCTCTTCTTTCACTTTCATCAAGAGGCTCTTTAGTTCTTCTTCAGTTTCTGCCATAAGTGTGGTGTCATCTGCATATCTGAGGTCATTGATATTTCTCCCGGCAATCTTCATTCCAGCTTGTGCTTCTTCCAGCCCAGCATTTCTCATGATATACTCTGCATATAAGTTAAATAAGCAGGGTGACAATATGCAGCCTTGACTCCTTTTCTTTTTTGTAACCAGTCTGTTGTTCCATGTCCATTTCTAACTGTTGTTTCCTGACCTGTATACAGGTTTCTCAAGAGGCAGGTCAGGTGGTCTGGTATTCCTATCTCTTTCAGAATTTTCTACAGTTTATTGTGATCCAAACAGTCAAAGGCTTTGGCATAGTCAATAAAGCAGAAATAAATGTTTTTCTAGAACTCTTGTTTTTTCAATGATCCAGCGGATGTTGGCAATTTGACTTCTGGTTCCTCTGCCTTTTCTAAAACCAGTGTGAACATCTGGAAGTTCATGGTCCACATATTGCTGTAGCCTAGCTTGGAGAATTTTGAGCAATGCTTTACTAGCATGTGAGATGAGTGCAGTTGTGCAGTAGTTTGAGCATTCTTTGGCATTGCCTTTCTTTGGGATTGGAATGAAAACTGACCTTTTCCAGTCCTGTGAGCACTGTTGAGTTTTTCAAATTTGCTGGCATATTGCATGCAGCACTTTCACACCTACATCTTTTAGGTTTTGAGATAGCTCAACTGGAATTCCATCGCCTCCACTAGCTTTGTTCGTAGTGATGCTTCCTAAGGCCCACCTGACTTCACATTCCAGGATGTCCTCCTCTAGGTGATTGGGAGTGATCACACCTTCATGATTATCTGGGTCATGAAGATATTTTTTGTACAGTTCTTCTATGTATTCTTGCCACTTCTTCTTAATATCTTCTGCTTATGTTAGGTCCATAACATTTCTGTCCTTTATTGAGCCCATCTTTGCATGAAATGTTCCCTTGGTATATGTAATTTTCTTGAAGAGATCTCTAGTCTTTCCCATTCTATTGTTTTCCTCTATTTCTTTGCATTGATCACTGAGGAAGGCTTTCTTATCTCTCTTGCTATTCTTTACAACTTTGCATTCAGATGCTTATATCTTTCCTTTTCTCCTTTGCTTTTCACTTGTCTTCTTTTCACAGCTATGTGTAAGGCCTCCTCAGACAGCCATTTTGTTGTTTTGCATTTCTTTTTCTTGGGGATGGTCTTGATCTCTGTCTCCTGTACAATGTCACGAACCTCCATCCATAGTTCATCAGGCACTCTGTCTATCAGATCTAGTCCTTTAATTCTATTTCTCACTTCCACTGTATAGTCATAGGGGATTTGATTTAGGTCATATCTGAATGATTTAGTGGTTTTCCCCACTTTATTCAAATTAAGTCTGAATTTGGCAATAAAGAGCTCATGATCTGAGCCATAGTCCGCTCCCAGTCTTGTTTTTGCTGACTGTATAGACCTTCTCCATCTTTGGCTGCAAAGGATATAATCAATCTTTTTTCGGGGTTGACCATCTGGTGATGTCCATGTGTAGAGTCTTCTCCTGTGTTGTTGGAAGAGGGTGTTTTCTATGACCATTGCATTCTCTTGGCAGAACTCTGTTAACCTTTTCCATGCTTCATTCTGTACTCCAAGGCCAAATTTGCCGGTTACTCCACATGTTTCTTGACTTCCTACTTTTGCATTGGAGTCCCTTATAATGAAAAAGACATCTTTTTTAGGTGTTAGTTCTTGCAGGTCTTGTAGGACTTCATAGAAATGTTCAACTTCAGCTTCTTCGGCGTTACTGGTCAGGACATAGACTTGGATTACTGTGATATTGAATGGTTTGCCTTGGAAATGAACAGAGATCATTCTGTCATTTTTGAGACCGCATCCAAGTACTGCATTTCAGACTCTTTTGTTGACTATGATGGCTACTCCATTTCTTCTAAGGGATTCCTGTCCACAGTAGTAGATATAATCATCGTCTGAGTTAAATTCACCCATTCCAGTCCATCTTAGTTTGTTAATTCCTAGAATGTCTATGTTCACTCTTGCCATCTCCTGTTTGATCACTTTCAATTTGTCTTGATTCATGGACCTAACATTCCAGGTTCCTATGCAATATCGTTCTTTACAGCATCATTGTTTCTGAGCAATTCAGTCTTTTGATGGGGCAAATAATTCTTGGGAAAACAGAAATTAAGCTTTCTTTAAGTAAAGCCTATATATACTCTGGAAATATTATTTTCTATTTATTTGCTTTAAATATTTTAAGGTTTAGGCAGATATAGAATGTAATTATCTCATTTGGTCTACAATGACATTTGTTTCCTTAGTTTTAGATTAGAAACTTAAAAACATGTTTGTGTGCTCTGTTGCTTAGTCATGTCCAACTCTTTGTGACCCTGTGGACTGTAATCCATCAGTCTCCTCTGTCCATGGGAATTTTCCCTGCAAGAATACTAGAGTGGGTTGCCATTCCTTTCTTCAGGGGATCTTCCCAACTCAGGGATCGAACCCAAGTCTCCTGCACTGCAGGCAGATTCTTTACATCTGAGCCACTAGGAAAGCCCTTTAAGTTAGTTATCATTAAAAAAAAAACAAACTTATTAACAACAATTAAATTAAAGATATAAGTGATAAGACCCATACCCCAAGATTCAGATAACAAATACAAAAAGGAGTTTACTCTGATAACAAAATAAATCAAATTAATTAAAGAAAAGTCACTCTCTACAATCTTCACCACAGGTTCAATCCATCAACGATTCTCATAGTTTACTTCAATATAAAGTGAGATTCCTGTCCCCTGTGACCTCCCTAGTCTAAGGCTGTCATCACTCACCTTAACTACTGCAAGAAATCCTTGTAATTCTACTGTTATGTAATTTGTCCCATACTGAAGAGCCAAGATAATATTTTAAAAATATATATAAATCATACCATCCCTGACAAGATACACCCTTGGCAGATGCATGAGGGCACCCAACCAGTAGGCTCAGAGATTCCTACTTCTTAGGTTTTAGATGTATGTCTTGAGTTGGGACCCCTGCTTCTTCTCAGAGGAACACACCTTAAATTACTAGACTCTTGTAGTTAGGGTGTGTTAAGTTTCTAAGAATGTAGGCCAAAGCAAAGCAAGTTGGAGACAGTATTCTCCTCTATGTCAACACCTAATGTATATTCAGAAACAGTAAAATCAAAATTTTCTTCTCTCCAACTCCAGCATAAGCATCTCATAGGCACTGTCCTCTCATTTGTCACTTCTGCCTGCTATTCTAATGTAGACAGCGTAACAGCCATTCATCTTGGAATCCCCTTCATTTATAAGTGAATGCTTGGGTTAATTTGCCCTTCCCTCATCCAGCTTGCAGTGTAACTGAGAAACATTTTTCAAAGTATTCTTCAGGCAGTTTATATTTGTTAAACTTACTACTGTTGTGTAACTAATTAATCAAAATTAACAGCTTAAAACACCTAATTTTTTCTGCTCACTGTTTCTGGGGGCAGAAATTTAGACAGAGCATAGCAGGGGGTGGCTTTTCTCTACTTCACAGTGTCCAGAACCTCAGCTGGGAACACTGCTGAATGCTTGTTCGCTCCCATGTCTGGCACCTGAGCTTGAAAGATGGGAACACTAAGGAGGCTGATTCGAGTTATGTTTCCCTTCTCCATCTTTTGCTTAGCTTCCTAGCAGCTCAGCAGACTCAGGCTGATCTTCCTTTAATGCTCAGAGCTCTAATCACAAATGTTACAATCAAACAAGGCAGAAACTGTATCCCTTTTTATGACTCAGACTTCGAGTGACACAGCGTCATTTAGTCCATGGTGGCTCAAGTAGTCACAAGCTTGGCCAAGATGGCCAAAAGGAAGGGAATGTGTCATTGAATTGGGAGTCATGTATTAAAATCTCCTCAACACTGATCCTTGTACTGATACAGTCATCCCTCCTCAACTCTATATTCTTTTGATCAGTATTGGGAAACTGGAGAGAACAGAGTGATTAGGCTGTGGAGGCAGCTACCAAAGGATAGGTAGGGGTTCATTTGGAAACCTCATTTACCCAACTCCATTTGTCAAAAGAAGTAGAAATGAACAAGGACCTATGAAAATAAACCTGATCACTCTACTGATTAGAGGTTTGTTGATGGGGAAGATGATGTTGATGTTTTACTTACTAACATTACTGGATTTTTAAATTACTTGAAACTTATGAATATGAGAAGTAGGAAAGTCAAAGAACACAAGCAGTCTTTAGAAAGAAAAGTCAGGGCAAGAATTTATGGAAAAAATGAATACACAAGAAATTTAAAAGATTTTACCTGTTTTCTTTGGGATTACAAGAAGTAGCAAAACATTGTATATGTGCTATGCATGTGTGTGTGTGTGTAATTTTGTTTGATTCACTAAAGTTACCACAGAGAAAGTTTGTACAGAAGATATGTTAAGAAAGCAAAGGCTAACATCCCTGTTTTTATTTTTCATTGTACTTAACTTTTAATTTGTTGATTTGTTTTAGTAGAAATAACATCCTGCAACTAATTTTTAAAAATTAGAATGTGTGCGTGTTAAGTGTCTGATTGAATATAGTCATATCTCAAGTAGTCAATAAATTTATGGGTCTGGTGCATGTGCGTTCAGTCATGTCCAACTCTTTGTGACCTGATGGCCTGTAATCTGCCAGGCTCCTCTGTCCATCAGGATTTGCCAGGCAAGAATACTGGAGTGGGTTGCCATACCCTCCTCCAGGGAATCTTTCCAAACCAGTGATTGAAGCCACATTGCTTTTGTCTCCTGTATTTGCAGGTGGGTTCTTTACCATTAGCACTACCTGGGAAGCCCATGGATCTGCTACTTTTCTTTAATTAAAAAGCTTTAATATGCATGCTATGTAATATATTTGGTATATTTTATATATAACTACATATAGTTAGTAATTGAAATTGTGCTAAATACATTTTAATGCTTTTTATTTTTATAGCATCTTAAAACATGAATCTCAGGACTATGATTTTAACCATCAGCTTTTTATAAGGCAGATCTTTTAAAATATCAGTTCAGAGAGAATTCTGGAAAGTTAAATAATGGTTATTTAGGTGGTTGGTCTACATACGTTTCTTGGAATTAAGATGTTTTATAGTAGAAATACTCTGCTGCTAACACACAAGTGTCCTTTAAAAACAGATGGAATTCTTATACTCAAGAGTCCAATTAGTGCTTCTTAGTGAATTTTTATTCTAGTTTCTGTTTTGGGATTGGGGAATATTATCCCTTGAAGAAACATATTTGTAAAATATTAGTAATGCAAGTATCTTTTAGCCTCAAGTGAAAATGCTAAAAATGATCATGCAACATTATTAAACATTATAACTATGTCATATCCTTTTCCCCTCAGAGGAGCTCTTTTAATTTTTAAGTTGTTATCTCTTAAATCATTCTGAATTTCCCAAATTACTCCATTATTTAAATCATAAGCAAATAATAAATAATACATTATGTACACTGCAGTACTATATTTAGAAAAAAACATAAACAATAGCAAGAAAAAATATACAATGTATTTTCAATAAACTATCATATATTAGTTGTATCAAGTAAAATAGTAGTCTTTATGAAAGATATAATATTCCTTTTTGCAGTCAGAGGGGTGATAGAGAATAGACATATAAATTCAATTTTCTGTGTAATGTTTCTGATAATATTTTGTCAAAAATTGTTTGGTTATTTTATGCCATATATTATTTAATAAATAATTTAGAATCACTTCAAATGACAGAAAAAAAAACATATTTTCATCAAAAGAAGCAAAAGAATAGAAAACTAAACCATATTTGAGTTTCCAGAAAACAGGGTGATATAATTCCATAAACTGAAGAACCTCGGACTCCGAAATTTTCATAGAAATAAGCAAAGGAATTAAAAAACAAGAAAATGTATGTTTTTTATGCTGAATACCAAGATAAAATATGCCTTATACCTCACTAACTTCTAGGTGTCTGACTGAGATATAAAGTTGGCCAACGTGACTGACTGTATGATAATGACCATTTCTTTCTTGTTTATGGTGAGGAGGGCTTATGAAAATGAAATATTTAACAATTGAGAGCTGAAGTCACATCTGCTGCTGCTACTGCTAAGTCGCTTCAGTCGTGTCCAACTCTGTGTGACTCCATAGACGGCAGCCCACCAGGCTCCCCCGTTCCTGGGATTCTCCAGGCAAGAACACTGGAGTGGGTTGCCATTTCCTTCTCCGAAGTCACAGCAATTGGATCTAAATCCTGGTGGCATAACAGCCAATGGGGGGGCAGACATTGATCCTTGACACTAACTCTCCTTCAAAATGAATTGTGTATCAATTCTACAATCAGAACTGCAGAGAGAAAAAAAAAAACAAACTTGTAAAATTTTTGTATTGCAAGAAAAATTGATATGATTACAAAATACTTTTGAATTATATCTTAAGTGATGTCTTAATGGGTTATCAAAAAATGTAACTTTAAAATATTCAAGGGTATAACATATAGAAAATAACATATGTATAAATTCTATAATAATTAATATTAGTAACGCAATTGACTAAATTTTTTAATATACAAACATGATCTAAAACACAATATTAAACCAGCTGAAACATAAAAGTGATGGAAGGTAAAATTTGAAAAGCTAAAATGGATGGATTGTCTTTTATTCCATAAAAACTGGCAAAGATAATTTTATTTTATTGTATATAGTTTTAAAAGCATGTTTCACCTCATTTGAAACTTATGTCTAAATTGATTCTATTTAAAATACATTTAAATGAGTTTTTTAAAAAATTAAAGATAAATTAAAAGCTAAACTAAGTTGGTCTTTTTTCCAAATTGTCAGTGAATTTTTGAAGAAAAGAAAAAAAATAAACATTGCAAAAATCATCATAGCTGAAGGTAGAAAACAATTTAAAAATTATGAAAAGCAGGTAACCGTCTGGAAAAGCTATATAATTTATGTTTCTATTTATACAACACTCTGGAAAAAGTGAAATTATAGAGATGGAAAATCAGTGGTTCCAGGAAATTTAGGAAAGAGAATGTGTTTGTTGAAGAGGTAAAACAGATTTTCAGCATCATAAAATTATTCTGTGTAGTATTTTAATGGGTTGTTACATAACATTATGCATTTATGTGTCAAAACACAAGGAACACAGAAAGAGTGAACTTTAATGAATGCAAATTAAAAAAAAATCACTCATGTCACACTGTTCTAGTGTGAAATACAGACTGTGACAAAAGACTCTCAGTTGTATTACAAATGAATAGAATGGTCTCACTCTGGGACCCTAGAAAATACATACCAAAAAACTATTTTGAGAATGCAAGTTGACTATAAAATTAAAAGCAAAAGGAACTACATGGAAGCATTATAACCCAGTTGAAAAAGATATGTTTTTCTATAGAATGTGGGTTAACAGTATTAAAACCACTATAAAGGTATACTGGAATTTAAAAAATAAGTAAATGGATGGTGGCTGTCAGGAACCATGTTTCTCACTGTTGGAGGTGACAAACAAGAAGAGAAAGCTAGAATAATGTGTGATAAAGTAATGCTCAAAATTCTCCAAGCCAGGCTTCAGCAATATGTGAACCATGAACTTCCAGATATTCAAGCTGGTTTTACATATTAAGGCAGAGGAACCAGAGATCAAATTGCCAACATCCACTGGATCACCAAAAAAGCAAGAGAGTTGCAGAAAAAACATCTATTTCTGCTTTATTGACTATGGCAAAGCCTTTGACCGTGTGGATCACAATAAACTGTGGAAAATTCTTCCAGAGATGGGAATACCAGACTACCTGACCTGCCTCTTGAGAAACCTATATGCAAGTCAGGAAGCAACAGTTAGAACTGGACATAGAACAGACTGGTTGCAAATAGGAAAAGGAGTACATCAAGGCTGTATATTGTCACCTGCTTAGAGATGGCTGGATGGCATCACCGACTCGATGGACGTGAGTTTGAGTGAACTCCGGGAGTTGGTGATGGACAGGGAGGCCTGGCGTGCTGCGATTCATGGGGTTGCAAAGAGTTGGACATGACTGAGTGACTGAACTGAACTGAACTGAATGGGTTAGAATTCATGACATCAGTATGAACTAGTCATCAGTATGACATAGAGGAACACATTGATAGATATCTATATATTTAGATTAGTATACACACATATGTTTTCATATTCTGTCACCAGAGGTGACATAGAATATTGACATCCTAGGAGTAACAGCGAATGTAACACCCATATACTGATTGTTGACACCATTCTTCAATGTAGAACCACATCTCCTTGGAACAATGGCTGATTCTAGGGCTGGAGTAGAGGATATATAGATTGATCCTGATCATCTTTCCATGCTAGAAATTAAGAAAGTACTTAAAATAACAGCAGCAAAAAAAAAAAAAAATATATATATATATATATATGATGAGAGTATATGAAAGTGACAGAGAAAAATCAACTTTAAGTGCACTTAATAATCAACCTTGGAGCAATTTAAGCAACAATGTAAATAGCATATTATTGCTATTTACCCAATATAACCCAAAGTATAAGATAAATATCCTTAAGTCATGTGAATATAAATAATTAAGTAAATAAAATGGGGGAACAGAGACCAATTTCCCACATGGAACAAATCCAGATAATTTATGTGTTTACACCGTCTTCAAAAAGGAGGGAGCACAACAGTGCACTTTCAAAGTTTGTGTTTCACACTGACTTTATTCATAAAAGAACAATATAGGAAGGGGGAAAAATAACTTTAAAGTAGAGATATCTTATAAACACTACTTACAGGCAGATGACCAAGGTTAGTATTAAATATAATTACTTATATTGACACTCTTTATTCCTGATAATTATTTAAAGAAAATGGCACTTTACCTCTGTTGGCATCCTTTCTGGAAAACAAAAACAAAACAAAAACTTCTGTCTAATCATGATAAAAATTTAAAAATCTCAATTACTAGATAGTCTACAAAACGTATGGCTAATATTTCTCAAAACAATCATGATCATCAAAACAAAGAAAGTCTGAGAAATCCACAGTCTAGTTGATCCTAAGAAAATAGAACTTCTGAATGAAATGTGTCTTGGATAATATCTTAGAAAAGAAGAAAGAAATCAAAACCTAAGAAAATTTGAATAATGTATGGACTTTAGTTAACAAAAACATAGTATTAGCTTGTGACTGAATCCAAGCTTGACCTGCTTGCTAAACAACAGAGCAGTAATCAATTCGGAGATGAAGTGTTAAAGCAAGAAATAGTGGACTTTATTTAGAAAGCTGAGCATCTAAGAAGATGACAGATAGCATTCTAGAGTACCATCTTATGGGGTTTGGATTAGTTTCTTTTATAGAAGAGAGAGGCAAAGGAGGTGAGAGAGTAAAGTGAAAAGTCCATGTGTACTCAACTGCTTCAGTCATGTCCAACTCTTTGCGACCCCATGGATTATGGTCATCCAGGCTTCTCTGTCCATAGGATTCTCCAGACAAGAGTACTAGAGTGGGTTGCCATGCCTTCTCCAGGAGATCTTCCCTACCTAGGGATCAAATTCATGTCTCTTAAGTTTCCTGCACTGGCAGGTGGGTTCTTTACCACTAGCACTACCCTGGGAAGCCCATAAAAAGGCCATAAGTCTTGCTAAATATCTCCTGACTTGGCAAGCATTGGGGAAGGAATGTGCTAATTTCTTCTTTTCCGCAGCAGTTTACAGGTGGTCAGTATCAGAATGTCTTCCTGTAAGCTGAACAAAGGCACTTTGTTTTAATATTCAGGCAAGGGGACAGCTTCCTTAAGACAGGCCATGTGTGTGTTTACATCTATAGACAGCATCCTTTCAGTGATTATAGTAACAAAAGCAACAGAAAGCCAAGATTAAAGTTAAAGAAACAGATCAAACATGTTGTCAGATTCTGTTCTTCCCTGTTATAGGTTCTTTAATTATGACAATTTATCATATTGATGTAAAATGTTAATAGTAGGAACATTCGATGTGATGATAGGAGAAGCACACTGACTGAAACCACCCACCCTGGCCAGGCACCACACTAACCATTTGCATGAGTTGTTTTATGACAGGAGGTCCTGGTAAGGAACGCAGAACTAATAAGCCACCACCAGCCAGAAGAGTTAAGGAGAGGTCAAAAGGTGACACCACATGTCCAACCACCTCCCAGAATCCTTCTCACTGGTATCTGTCTTTGCTGAGCAAAGCCTCTGCCACCAGGAGGGACTGTGAGTCAGAATGATTGGCCAAGGACAACCCAGAAACTAATCCCATCGTCATAAAACCCAAGACTGCGAGCCACACGGCAGAGCAATTCTCCTGGGTTCCCTTACCCTACTGCTCTCCACCTGGCTGACCCTTCGCAATAAAATCTCTTGCTTTGTCAGCACATGTGTCTCCTCAGACAATTCATTTCTGAGTGTTAGACAAGAGCCCGCTTTTGGGCCCTGGAAGGGGTCCCCCTTCCTGCAACAGTGTGACACATGAAATTCCTTTGTACTATCTTTACAACTTTTCTATAAGTTTCAAACTTTTCAAAAATGAAAGTCTGTTTTTAAAAATCCTTTTAGTCTTGTGTGATAATGTCATCTCAAATTGATTATCTGTCCTGTAAAATAGTACAAACCTTTTTAAAAAAGTGAATAAGTAGCAAAATTAGAGAGTAGTTTTGATATAGATACACTACCATGTGCAAAATAGATAGCTAGTGAGAAGCTGCTATATAGCACACAGAGTTCAGCTCAGTGCTCTGTGATGACCTACAAAGGTGGGATGAGGAGTGAGAGGGAGACTCCAGAGGGAAGGCAAATATATGCTTACAGCTGATATATGTTGTTGTACAGCAGAAACCAACTCAATATTGCAAAGCAATTATCCTCCAATTTTAAAGAAAGTTCAGTTTAGTTGCTCAGTTGTGTCCAAATCTTTGCGACCTCATGAACTGCAGCATGCCAGGCCTCCCTGTCCATCACCAACTCCTGGAGTTCACTCAAACTTATGTCCATCAAATCAGTGATGCCATCCAGCCATCTCATCCTCTGTCGTCCCCTTCTCCTCCTGCCCCAATTCCTCTCAGCATCAGTCTTTTCCAATGAGTCAACTCTTCGCATGAGGTGGCCAAAGTACTGGAGTTTCAGCTTCAGCATCAGTCCTTCCAAAGAATACCCAGGACTGATCTCCTTTAGGATGGACTGGTTGGATCTCCTTGCAGTCCAAGGGACTCTCAAGAGTCTTCTCCAACACCACAGTTCAAAAATATCAATTCTTTAGCGCTCAGCTTTCTTCACAGTCCAACTAAAGAAAGAACAAACTGTAAAACAAGCAATTGGTTAAAAAAACAACAATGAAACAAATGCAAGTACACTGATTCCCAAAATTAAAATATAGAGCCTCTAAGATTTGGTCATCCAAAACTAAAAAAAAAAGTCAGCAACTCAAAAGGGATAAAGTAAATAGCACATGAGTTTAAAAAAAAAAAAAAAAAGAAAGAAAGAAAAAATAAACAAAAAACCCAGCAGTCATCTTCAAGCAAAAATACAGCTTTTGTCCTACAGCAATATTGCAATATATAGAACTAAATAAGATCAAGAGTGTTCTTTTTAAAAGTAATTATCTGTCTTATTCAGAAGTTTAGCACACTTTCCAAAGGTTCAACTCCACTGATAAATGCCTAATCCCACAAGTGCCTAATCTTGTTTACCACTGGATAATGAAGGTAAATATCAAGATACATTGTTAAAGCTTAAAAATATCACCAACAGTTAAACTATTGTTATGGAAGAAGTTCCCCTTCTCCTGTTGCTACTGTCAGCTCTGAGTGTTACAGAAAAGCCAATTATGACTCCATGTTGGAAACTCTTTTTTTGTCTTGCTTTTCATTGCTTTTGTTATTATATATACATAATGGCCTGCCTCAGAGGGCCCTGCCCTTCTGCCTGAAGGTGAAAATATTATTTGCTCAGTCATGTCTGACTCTTTGTAACCCCATGGACTAGTAGCCTGCCAGGCTCCTCTGTCCACAGAATTCTCCAGGCAAGAATACTAGAGTGGGTTGCCATTTCCTTCTCCAGGGGATCTTCCTGACCCAGGGATTGAACCTGGATCTCCTGCATTAAAGGTAGATTTTTTTAACATTTTGAACCACCAGGGAAGCCCTGCCCCTCTTCCTGAATGCAAACTAGAGTGCTTTTGTTCAGCTCATAGAGAAATAATTTGACCCTTCCCGTCTACGAATACCTATAGCAAAAAGAAGAGATTAACACAACCCTTCCAAAGGTTGGCCATTCCCAGAGATATTTTGGAAGACCGAAGGCCCTTTCACTTTACTTCCCCACTGCCTCTCCCTCCCTTTCACTTTAGTCCCCACTACCTCTCCTCCTCTATTCTGCCTTTTAACTTCAGTTCCTCATTGATTCTCTCTCCCTGACTTGGTGAAAGAACCTGGCATCCAGACCCTGACAAGATGATTACTCTGAGACTCCAGTCTGCCATCTTTTCAGTTAGCCAGCTTTCCGAATAAAGTTGTATTCCTTGCCTCAACACCTTGTCTCTTGGATTCACTGGCCTGTCATGTGGTGAGAAGGGTGAGCTTGGACTCAGCAGTACGAGCACTGGTGGCCATCCCTGAGCCTGGTCAGTCCAAACACGAACGTAGTCTCCATTCTTTGTCACAACTGATTCCGTATGCACTTCTCATTCCCTGCCCTTTTCCCTACCCTTGTCCTTGTCACATCCATTTTAAAGCCAGTGACAATAAGTCTTTTACACATTTCATAGAAATGTCTTAGAAAATATGTGATAAATCCTTAAAGGTTGGTTTGAATGTACAATAGCTGTACAATGACTAGAAATACCATGAAAATTGAAAGTAAGATGAAAAAGCAGGAGTGCATAAAAATATTTAAAAAAGAGATATTACCAAGTAAAAAGAAAATTTTAAAAATTCCAATAAGAGAGGGTTTAAAATGTAACTATGATACATTTAAAAAGAGCCTCTTGATGAAAGTGAAAGGAAAGTAAAAAAGTTGGCTTAAAACTCAGCATTCAGAAAACTAAGATCATGGATCTGGTTCTATCCATTCATGGCAAATAGCTGGAGAAGCAATGGAAACAATGACAGACTTTATTTTCTTGGGCTCCTAAATCACTGCAGATGGTGACTGCAGCCATCTTTCTTCCAAGATGCTTGCCCCTTGGAAGAAAAGTTATGACCAACTTAGCATATTAAAAGGCAGCGACATTACTTTGCCAACAAAGGTCTGTCTAGTCAAAGCTATGGTTTTTCCAGTAGTCATGTATGGATGTGAAAGTTGGACTATAAAGAAAGCTGAGCACTGAAGAATTGATGTTTTTGAACTGTGGTGTTGGAGAAGACCCTTGAGAGTCCCTTGGACAGCAAGGAAATCCAACCAGTCCCTCCTAAAGGAAATCATACCTGAATATTTATTGGAAAGACTGATGCTGAAGCTGAAACTCCAATACTTTGGCCACCTGATGGGAAGAACTGACCCATTTGAAAAGACCCTGATGTTGGGAAAGACTGAAAATGGGAAGAGAAGGGGATAACAGAGGATGAGATGGTTGGATGGCATCACTGACTCAATGGACATGAGTTTGAGTAGGCTCTGGGAGTTGGTGATGGACAGGGAAGCCTGGCGTGTTGCAGTCCATGGGGTCACAAAGAGTCAGACAGGACAGAACGACTGAACTGAACTGAAAAACGTGAAACATGTCTAGTATTACTCACAGTCAAAATTTTTAGCTTTTAATTTTAACTTAATGATCAAAATATATATATATATATTTAATAACAGTGAAGTTGCCCAATGAAATGGACAGTTTCAAATATATCTAGAGTGTATATTGTTATAAACTTTCAGAAGGAATATGTGCTGAAGAAATAATCCTAAATAGTTGCAAAACCATTGGCTATCATAATAATCTGCATTGCCAGGATGACCATAATTAAGACAGTTCAAATTCTCTATAAATTAAAAAAGTGGATTAGATAAACGTGTAATTTATACAGTGGAATAATAAAAGGGGCTTTCCTGGTGGCTCAATGGTAAAGAATCCTCCTGCTAATGCAGAAGACACAGGTTCAATCTGTTAGGTAGTTAGAATAGGAAAAGGGAGTCCAAAATGGTGGTGGCTAAAAGACAAAGAAGGGAAAAGCCTGCAAAAATGGAACAAAAATAAATTCATAGACTGGAGTGAGAATCTTGGGTGAAACAAACAGCCTTCCAAGTTAGCCCAATTTGAGTAGGACAGGCTCAGGAAGGAGGAGACAAAATGTATAAGAAGAAGCCAAGAGGGATTAACGCCTCTCCTTTGGGGTTGGCCCCCCCTCACACCTGATGGGTGTACTATCCTTTGTTTTTCGAATAAAGTTTGAATTGTAACCGAGCTGTAACACTGGTCCCCCATTTCAAATCTTTGCTGCAATGAGACAGAACCAAGGAAATTACACACTCCCCTGACATATCCTTGGGTCAGGAAGATTCCCTAGAGAAGGAAATGACAACCCACTCCAATATTCTTGCCTAGGAAATCCCATGGTCAGGGAAGCCTGGTGGGCTATAAAAAGTCAGATACAACTTAATGACTAAACAGTAACAGTATTATATAACCATTTGACTAACTTCTTAGGCAACATGTAATGATGTAGAAGGTTGTTCATAATATTTGTATAATTAAAGTCTCATAATTGTTACAATAGTACATAGGTATGATATCACTTTAAATATATGTTTATGAAATTACTAAAAGAATATCCAATTAAGGATTTTAATCTAAATAGTGGGATACTATTTAATTATTATCGTCATTTAGTGTGTAATGACTGTATTTAGGAAATAGTCATTTATGTGCAGTTAAATATTGTTATATTTCATCAGTTATTACATGAATTTTTTTCACATTTTTTCCCTTAAAATCTGATACCACATATCAATTTACTCACATGAATAAATAGGGATTTAATAATTATTTTCACAATGAGAATATGACTTTGCCATTTAAATGATGAAAATAAAAGCATTCTATTATGAAGTTTGACAGTTCTAAAACATAGACTAATTTCAGACTTTCAAGTGACCTTTCACAAACCATGGGCCATACTGACTCTGTTTTGACATTAAAATTTTTTATATGCTGACAAAATATTGATGACATTCTGATGGACCCTTCCATTAATAATGCTTAAATCTTCTATGGAAGAATTTTCCAAAGCATTAGGTTACTGAAGAAGTTGTCTTCTACATTTTTCTATTTAGTTTGCTACTTCTGCTGCTAAGTCTCTTCAGTCGTGTCCGACTCTGTGTGACCCCATAGACGGCAGCCCTCTAGGCTCCCCTGTCCCTGGGATTCTCCAGGCAAGAACACTGGAGTGGGTTTCCATTTCCTTCTCCAATGCATGAAAGTGAAAAGTGAAAGTGAAATCGCTCAGTCGTGTCCAACTGGTAGTGACCCCATGGACTGTAGCCGACCAGGCTCCTCTGTCCATGGGATTTTCCAGGCAAGAGTACTGGAGTGGGGTGCCATTGCCTTCTCTGTTCTATTTAGTTTATCTCAGTGTAAACAACATAGAAAAAAACAAAAGTTTATTAAGTTTTGCTTTTCAGTCCATTTGTCTCCTTTTTATATCTTATATGAATATGAAGATATGCTTTATTTTCTGTCCATACTGTTGACTTGAGACAGTCAAAGTTTACATACTAATTAAAATAGAAAAACATCATTCAGTAATGCACTTTTGAAACAGAATTTTTCCTAAGTCTCACAACACTGGATACAATATTAATTCTTACCACATTTTTGTATCTTTTGTTTTTCTTTTTTTTAAATTTTTGCACCAACTTACTTTAACCTTTAAGAAAATTAATATTCATCCATTGATCAAGATAATTAGCAATTGGCCATTTAATCAAGTGATAATTAATATTTCATTGACAGATTAAACATTTCAATGGAATTACTTGTATATCATTTTCATAATCATGATCTTCTACAGGTCAAATCAAACTAATTTTCTTTGACTCACATATGATTTTCCTTTGTTTTAGCAATATCAATGATTAGAATATTACTTAACCTTTATTGAGTATTTACAACATGTCAGGTATGGTTCTATAGGTTTTAAATGAATTAAGTTGATGTTTGTAATAACTCAAGGAGATAGATGACTTAAGTTGACTTCCCTAGCAGTAAGACTAGAGAAAAAGATTTATGAGTATGTGATTTATTGAAGCAGTGTTGTCTGAATTACCTGTAAGGACACGAGAAAAGCAGGATAGAGACAAGAGTTAGGCATGTAAAAGAATGTGGAGTTAGGGGCGGTCTAACTGAATATCATCTCAAGGGGTGCTCTGGAGGATAAATTACTCCAAAAACTCTATTCTACTTTGAGTGAAAGGAGAAGAGCTTTGGTTTCTCTCGAATTGTCTGTGACCTCAAGGGAGGGAGTATGGGAGAGGGACAGGTATAATGCCCAAGCCGCTCCAGTGAGGGAACCTCAGTTTCAGGAGGATATTCCTTAAGAATACAACTGTGTGCTGTTTAAAAAAGTACCTAGCACCCCAAGAATGGGAGATAGGCACAACCACAAAACTGAATAATGCACTCCAGAAGATCTAGGCAGGGCATCACAGGCACCTGATGTGATTATTTCACTCTTTTTACAACTTAGGATGCAGGGTCGAATAACAATGCGTGGTTTGCCCAATGGCACACCAGTAGAAAGTTACAGAATTTGATGTAAGTCTTGTCAGTCTGGTTGTAGAGCCATAATCTTACATCTGTATATTAAATTGACTCAGGTGTTCAAGTTAGCATTGTATTTGTAGAGATTTTTAAAAGCATGTTTGAGTAATTACTTAAAATTTTATATACTGTCTAGGGCACTAACTGAACCAGAAGTCCTATAGATGTTAGAAAGCACATAAGAAAATTTTCTTATTAACACAGAACATTTTTTTTTTTTTAATTAACTTCAAGCATAGGAAGTGTGTGTGTGTGAGTCACTCAGGCATGTCTGACTCTTTGCAACTCCATGGACTGTAGCCTGCCAGGATTCCCTGTCTGTGGAATTCTCCAGGCAAGAATACTGAAGTGGGTAACCATTCCTTTCTCTAGGGGATCTTTCCGACCCAGAGATGGAACCCAGGTCTCCTGCACTGCAGGCAGATTCTTTACCATCTGGGCCACTGAGCCACCAAGGAAGTATAACTGCTCCACATTTCTTTCCACACAGAAGTTCCTTCATTTAAAAGCTCATTGAAGTTTGACAGAAAACGGCAAAATTCTGTAAAGTAATTATCTTTCAATAAAAAAAATAAATTAAAAAAAAAAGCTCATTTTACCTTCTCAGGGCACTTCCTATTTTATTATTTGAGCCATTTTTCAGAAAGATAAGAATTAATCTATTTAGTCAAAACCTTCTCTCTCTAAAACCAAGACTTTTCCCAGAAAACTTGTTTAATAAGGAATCCAAAATCAATATGTAATTAAAGACATGCACAAGCAAGATTTTAAAATTACCATAATAGGTAATATGCAATGGGAAATAAACATTTTAAGTTGAGTTATATGTGGTCTTGCCAATAGCAACTAGGATGTAACATGCTGCAGACCCGGGTATTCCACGACTACAATAATAAATATTCAAGAATATAATATAAGCACACAATTATGAGTTTTAATAAGGATATGCTATGGCTAAAGTTGGAAATGCTTCGGGGGTAATGGACCTACATAATTTAAAGATCGGCAGTAAACTACAGGCGGTAAAATTCAATTACACTGACTATAAAGATGCATTCAAACCTTCTCCCATGAAGCACACTATTCCCAGCATCATTTTGCTGATAATGTTTCCTATGGTTATGGCTGACCACACTTTTATTCTGATCATTTAATGTATGAATACAAGACAGAAACTGAATGATTTGTTTGGGATTAGAAAAAGAAAAACCCTTATAGTTTCTCACAAATCCTATCTTCCAAAAGCATATGTGGACTTTGTAAAAGCAACTACATAGTTTAACAAAAAAGGGTAGTTGTTAATCAGGGTCCCAAGTTTATTAGGAAATGAAAAAAGTTATATCAGTTGGAGAAATAATGTTCATGAGAGGAAGCCGGAAGAAAAACATGAAGATAGATAATGCTAGACAGCATGTCATTCTGAGAATAAGATAATAGCTTCAACTATTCATTTTCAAGGTGATCAGATGAATTCAAGAAGGAGAGGAAAATTACTTCAACTATTTTCTCTAAGGAGTACATAGCAACTTAGTAGAATTTTTATTTCATTTCTTCAATAACTGTGTCTATATTATGTTTCTTAGAAAGAGTCATTGCCTGCTGTATGATGGTTTTTAAAGTCCTATATTACACAATGCTAGTATAATGTATCTTTTACAAACACAGTAATTGTGTTTAAAAGTACTTCTGCAAGGAAAATAAAATTGTTCACAATATATGCAAATTACAAGGAAACTTTTGATCTGAATGAAACGTTCATACCCATAACTGACAGATTATTAGATACTGGGAAGAGAATATAAGACATTACACTTAGCAAATGTACAGATCATAAAAGGAAAGCATACATTAAAGCTGTTTGTATCGTACATAACAGGCTACTGAAAACTTACATATTAAGTTGAGCTACACACTTTATTTTGTTAGCAAAAGCAATCCAAATAAATGTAAGTATATTTATATTGTGTACAACTGTCTGTATGTTAGTTTCAAAAATTAGTCATTATTGGAAAAAGTAGCAAAATGTTAATCTTGCATTTTTCTTCATTATATCCACTATCTCAATTCACAAAAATGAAAATGTCATATAAATAATACCTGTTAGATTCACCTTCTTCTTAGAAGTAGTAATAACTGTCAGCAACTTAAAAGTAGTTACTAAGAAGTAGCTACTTCTTAGAAGTAGTAACATGTGTCTTCTTAGAAGTAGTAACATCTATGTAGTAACATAGAAAATGGTGGAGAAGCCAAAGATAAGGCTTTCATAATCTTGGAAAACATAGTGTAAAATGTTAGTTTTCATTCCAATCCCAAAGAAGAGTAATGTCGAAGAGTTTTCAAACTATTGTACAGTTGTGCTCATTTCACATGCTAGTAAAATTATGTTCAAAATCCTTCAAGCTAGGCCTCAGCAGTACATGAACTGAAAGCTTAAAGATGTACAAGCTGGATTTAGAAAAGACAGAGGAATCAGAGATCAAATTGCCAACATTTGTTGGATTATAGAGGAAGCAAGGGAATTCCAAAAAAACATCTACTTCTGCTTCACTGACTATGAGACAGCCTTTGTGCACCACAACAAAGTCTAGAAAATTCTTAAAGATATGGGAGTACCAGACCACTTTACCTGCTTCCCAATAAACCTGTATATAGGTCAAGAAGCAACAGTTAGAAACAGACATGGAATAATGGACTGGTTCAAAATTGGGAAAGGAATACATCCTGGCTCTATATTGTCACCATGCTTATTTAACTCATATTCAGAGAACATCATGCAAAATACCAGGGTAGATGAAGTTCAAGCTGGAATCAAGAGTGTCAGAAGAAATGTCAACAACTTCAGATATGCAGGTGGTACCACTCTTAATAGCAGAAAGTGAGGAGGAACTAAAGAGCCTCTTGATGAAGGTGAAAGAGAAGAGTGAAAGAGCTGGCTTAAAACTTAACCTTCAAGAAACTAAGATCAAGGCATCCAGTTCCATCATTTCATGGGAAATAGAAGGGGAAACAATGGAAACAGTGACAGACTTTATTTTCTTGGGCTCCAAAATCACTGTGGATGGTGACTGCAGCCATGAAATTAAAAGACACTTGCTCCTAGGAAGAAAAGTTATGACCAACCTAGACAGCATTTTAAAAAGCAGAGACATTACTTCACTGAAACAGGTCCTTATATTCAAAGATATAGTTTTTTCAGTAGTCATGTACGGATGTGAGAGTTAGACCTTAAAGAGCACCAAAGCTGCCGATGCACCAAAAAACTGAGCACCAAAGAAGTGATGCTTTCCAACTGTGATGTTGGAGAAGAGTCTTGTGAGTTCCTTGGGCAACAAGATCAAAGTAGCCAATCCTAAAGGAAATCATTCCTGAATATACATTGAAAGGACTGATGTTGAAGCTGAAACTCCAATACTTTGGCCACTTAAGGCAAAGAGCCAACTCATTGGAAAAGACCATGATGCTGGGAAAGATTGAAGGCAGAAAGAGAAGGGGACGAGAGAGAATGAGATGGCTGGATGATATTGTTGACTCAATGGACACAAGCTTAAGCAAGCTCTGGGAGATAGTGAAGGAGAGAGGAAAGTGTGGTGTGCTGCAGTCCATAGGGTCACAAAAGTTGGACACTACTGAGCAACTAAATAACAAGTTAGTAAACAAGACATTGCATAGGAATTATAATTAGCATTCATGAAAGAAGACCATTTGGAGACAGCAAAACTCAAATTTAAATAATGTCAGAAATCAAGTGAAATTATTCTTCAGAATTATACTGTGTAGTAAAAAATATAGAGTTGAGAGAGAGATTAGGTCAGAGATTTTCACTCTTAATACCAGGGTGGTCCTGTCCAACCTGCTTTTCTAAGCCAAAATACCTATCCTGGAAAGCTGATGGATTTTAAACTGTAAAACACGATGGAAATGTGAAAAATCTCAATTTATGGGATAGAATTGAGTTTTACTAATGAGAATATATTTCAGTAAATATTCATTATGTACAATTACTGACTTCATTGATCTTTTCTAAATATCACCATAGGTTTGCTTATTTCATCTTTGAAATATTTGATAATCATGCCAATCATGGTCCACAGGACCAAACTTCACCAAGGACCATTTATTTTTTTAGTGGAGGAAGCATGCAACTAATGTAGTATAAACATGTGACATGCCTGAATTTCAAAGATTATCTTTAGTAACTAAGCTTCATTATTGTTTTTCTTTTATACTCTCTCATCATCTTCATGTGACTTTTTATATTATAGTTAAAACATTTAAGTGAAAATAATTATTTTTCTATTATAATTTAATTTCTCCCTAGGATATAAGTCTAGTCCTAATATACAATAGATTATTCCATATAATTTCTTAAGAATTTGTTTTATTTTAATATACATTTTATACTTATCTATTATATATAATATATATATTATATATTTATACTTCCATATGTTATAATTCCCAATTATATTGACATTTAAAATATATTTTGATGCCTTGATAAAATTAAATTATAGTAAAATCATTCTGTACAACTTCCACAAATTTAGAAATAGTTTAACCAAAGGCATTTCTTTCTTTGCAGTGCATGTATTATTTGCAGAACAGGACCTTGAGGAGGTTTGTTATTAATTGGCTTTTCAAGCTTTGTGATTAAAACTCAGAAATCTTTAATTTAACAAAACTACTTAAATTAAATATGTAACAGTAATAAACTCTGTTTTTGACCTAAATCTAATTCTTAAAAACTTTAAACTAATAGAATACTTCAGATTATTTCTTTTATAGTTCTTTTGAGTGACACATAGATTTCTTTGCACAAAGTTTTTATCTCTGTAATATGATGCTAAAGGTATTTACATTTTTATGTACACATATGAACTTTTATGATAAATACTCTATGCTATGCTAAGTCACTTCAGTCGTGTCCGACTCTGTGCAACCCCATAGACGGCAGCCCACCAGGCTCCCCTGTCCCTGGGATTCTCCAGGCAAGAACACTGGAGTGGGTTGCCATTTCCTTCTCCAATGCATGAAAGTGAAAAGTGAAAGTGAAGTCGCTCAGTCATGTCCGACTTTTAGTGACCCCATGGATTGCAGCCTACCAGGCTCCTCCATCCATGGGATTTTCCAAGCAAGAGTACTGGAGTTGATAAATACTCTAATATTTCATAAAAAACTGAGCAGAGTCATCCAATAAAGTGGAACATATAATTTCAAGTAATTTCAAATAATTCTTCCTCCCTTGTAAAAATACTATTCTAAGGACTTCCCTGGTGGTCCAGTGGCTAAGACTCCATGCTCCCAGTGCAGGGGATCTGGGTTTTGTCCCTGGCCATGGAATAGATCCTACATGCAGCAATTCAGAAACAGCAATCAAGTAAATAAATATTTTTTAAAAATGCTATTATAAATGTTAGACGACAAACATATTGGCATTCCATTTACTTGCATTGTCTCTGGAAGTGAAGTAATACAAAGTTTGAAAAATAGTGCTTTCAATAATCAAATATGCTCTGTCAGCAATTTTTTAGGCATTGAGTAATTTATTTAGCTCACATCATTAAATAATGTAATGACAAAATCTTCCTCAGTTGCCTGTAATCCTCAGAAAATATAAATTTGTCATTATCATTCCATGTTTATGTTGGTTTTCCATTTCTTGTATCGGGTCTCAGATGATTTCATTAAATACCTATACACTAGTACTTTGATTCAAAAGCTAAGCAGGTCCCATCATTTGTGGATAAATAAGAACTTATATTAAGGCAGACTACACAAACTTTACATATGTTTCAATATTCATTAAATCAGTTTGTCCTCACAATAACCCTGTGAGATTCATGTTAATTTATGGCATGGATGAGTGACAGAAAGAGAATTTACATGACCTTGTATACCATGACTTTAAGAGTGACAGGATCTATTTTCCAATTTAAAGAAGAGAAGTGAAATAATATGAGGCAGATTTAAATAATAATATGATCCTGGAGAAAAATTAGAGCTAACAAAAGTAGAAATATGGCCACTGTAATTGTCTAGATGAGGGGTAGCAGTGGTCTGAAACCGAGCTTGGAAAATGGAAAGAGGTAGAACAAGTCTAGATTTCTGTTTGGAGCAAGACCAGCAGGACTTAATGGTAAATAAATATGAAAGAGAAGAAAAAGAACATACTTTAGTGTTGGAGCTTAAGCAAATGGGAGGGTGACATTTTGTAGAATCAAGGAATCTTGAAAGAATCAAATTAATGGGAAAAAAATCAAGGGCTCTGCTTTGGAAACCTGGCATTCCAAATGACTAGGTTGTCATTTGGAATGACAAACAATAACAAACAATGACTCTGTTGTCTAATACAGTACCACTAAATGTGAGTGCTCAGTCGTTCAGTTGTGTTCAACTCTTTGCATCCCCAGGGACGTAGCCCACCAGGTTCCTCTGTCCATGGTGTTTCCTAGGCAAGAATACTAAGAGTGGGTTGCATTTCCTCCTCCAGGGGATCTTCTCAACCCAGGGATCAAATAGGTGTCTCTGTGGCTCCTGCATTGGCAAGTGAATTCTTTACTGCTGAGCCACATGGGAAACCCAACCAATGATCACGTGTAGCTATTAATATGCAATATATGAATAGTCAAAATGAAAACAATAGTAGTGAAAAATACGCATTGCATTATGAAAGCATAGTGTAAAATAAAAGAAAGTAAAAATGTTTCAATAATTTTATATTGATTACAATTTATTGATATTTTGTATATATTTAATTAAATAAAATGTTAAAATGAACCTCTATAAAGTTAATCTGTGGTTTACATTATATTTCTATTTGAAAAAAGCAGATTAGGCCAGGTGTCACAAACTATTATCTCTTTTAATAAGGCCTGTGAGCTAAAAGTGGCTAATGGGTAAAACAAATTAAATCATTATATTTATTTTATTAAAGTAACATAACTTCCTTGCATTTTTCATGCTCCTAAAAACACCTATATGGAGAAGGCAATGGCACCCCACTCCAGTACTCTCTTGCCTGGAAAATCCCATGGACGGAGGAGCCTGGTAGGCTGCAGTCCATGGGGTCGAAAAGAGTCGGACATGACTGAGCGATTTCACTTTCACTTTTCACTTTCATGGTTTGGAGAAGGAAATGGCAACCCACTCCAGTGTTCTTGCCTGGAGAATCCTAGGGACTGGGGAGCCTGGTGGGCTGCCGTCTATGGGGTCGCACAAAGTCAGACACGACTGAAGCGACTTAGCAGCCTCAAAAACACTTATATAGACTATACAAGAAGATCTGCCCCCTGCCAGCCCTGTAACATCTATTCCTTAAATAAAACATTTTCTATGCTATAAAATACATGACCTGTATAAAATGCAAGACCTAAAATCTTTCACATGAAATCCAAAAGCATGGTGATGTCTTCTCATTAAAAAAGTGAATAAAGTAAAAATTCCCTGACTTACCTTAAAAATAATTATGTTGCTAAATATTTTTCTTTGTTACTTAAATCTATCTTTTTTCTAATTTCCTCTACTTTGCCTAGGAAAAAAGGATGTCATTTTTAGGAGTTAGTGATTAGTATGTAGAACAAAATTTTATACACTTTATAACCATACTCTTAAAATACTACTTAAAACATGAAACAATTGTGTATGTATAAACACACATGGTAGTAAGTGACTACAGAGAACAAGTCAGTGATTGGGGAAAAGAAAATATTTGTGCTTTTTAATTCAATGTAATATTTATGCATAGAGGCGGTCAAACTTCTGTGCTGGTGATATGTTTAAACAATAAAAGACATATCTGATTTTTTGTTTCCTGGTTTGCAGGAAAGACATAGGGGGTGTCATTCAGAAATAAAGGAAGATTATCTTGTGTAAAATTTTAAGGAGAGTGAGTTGGGAGACCACAGTTCTAGCCCTGATTCAGTTATGACAGGCCAAAAGATACTGGATAAATCATTTATTCTTTCTTATTTTTCTCTCTTACAAATATGGTGCTGTGGATGATAAGCTTCTTTCTCAATCCATCCCAAATTGGAAATTACACATTCCATTGCAAAATAGTTCTATGCATAACAAGCCACAAGTCCACAGCTCCAGCTAACATGTATTAAGATTATATAACACTTCCATATTAATTCTAAAACATATTCACTAAGAAAAATGGCTATTTGATCCTTGCTGTGTTAGTCTTTATCATCTGATAATATGTAAGCAAACTAAACACATTTTTCCTTAGTAAGGCATTTATCATTTCAGAAATACAATGAACTTAGCAGATACATAGTAAACTAAAATATTGGCTTTTCTCATCAGGTTCATTTTTTCTCTATTTTATCACTTTGAACAAAGATGCAGAGCACATAATTGATCATGTTTCATATGCAGACCCTGCCACCAAGTTTATTGCTTCCTTTGATCTGTAGTAGCTTTTAAATTTCTAAAAGTAGGGCAGATATATAATCTGTAGCAAAAAAAAAGGAACATAGTCTTCAACAAAAATTATTTTCTAATTACTTGAGCTTCAAAAAATAATTTCAAAGGGAGGTCAGAAAAATTCACTTTTAAAGGTTTATCAAAACATAGATTCATGTTCACAGGACTGAAAAGCTGGAAAATTCAAGAAACTGAAGAGACACAGGTGCAAATTGAATTCTTGGAAACAGTTGTTAAGAAATGAGCACTGTCTTAAAAATACAGAGCTGTAAATTCAAACAAATGAATTATAAAACTATAAGGATATTCAATATCATTTTTAAATCTAATAGATTTTTTTAAATGCACTAGGTTTGCATTAATTAGTGCATTCAGCATGACTTTTCAAAAAAGAGAAGGAAAATCCCATCTTCATGATAGCACTTGGCTATTGACCAGACTTCCATATCACACTGTCTCCTATCTGGGCTCTGTCTTTTCAGCATTATATATTTTTTAAATTATTCTTGTACTTTCTTTTTTTTTTTTTATTAAATTAAACTTTACTACTTTCAGCACTTTATTACTCTAATAACAAAGGCTTCCATAAACTCCTTTGATGACATATATTTTGGCAATAAAGGTCTTCAATACCAGTCCTTTACCTTCTTTTCTATACCAATATACCAGGAAAGAAACTATTACTTTGCATTACCTTGTCTCATTTTGATTTTCTTTCCATTTTGATTTTCCCCATACTCCCTTCTTCACAGGCATAGGTAAGGAGATTAGAGCTTCCCAGGTGGCACTAGTGGCAAAGAACTCACCTCCTAAAGCAGGAGACATAAAAGACACAGGGTTGATCCCTGGGTTGAGAAGATCCCCTGGAGGAGAACACGGAAATCCACTCCAATATTCTTCCCTGGAGAATCCGATGGACAGAGGAACCTGGTGGCCTATGGTCCATAGTGTCACAAAGAGTTGGACATGACTGAAGCGACTTAGTATGCACACACACACACACGAGACCAGTGCTAGAGAAGGACAGGCTTCAGACTGTGAACCCAAAATTATCCTATGTGGGGTGGGGATTGAAACAAAAACCCAATTCCGACAGAAGATGCAACCAAGCCTAAGTATGAAGAGGCACATCTCAAGGTTGTGGAGCAATCCTCCTAAGAGGGTAGAGGAAAGACATGATGAAATGAAGAGTCAAGAGAAGTTCCCTGAGCCATCAGAACTCTGCATGTAGAAAGTATGTGGAAGCACAGGGCATGTGGAGAATTTTCTTTTAAGGTACCAAGGGGATTTTAGTCTTTAGTTGTGAAAGAGTGTGAAAGTGTTAGTAACTTAGTCTTGTCCGACTCCTTGTGACCCCATAGACTAGCCTGCCAGGCTCCTCTGTCCATGGTGTTCTCCAAGGAGGAATACTGGAATGAGTAGCCATTCCCTTCTCCAGGGGATCTTCCTAACCCAGGGATCGAACCCATGTCTCCTGCATTGCAGACAGATTCATTACTGTCTGAGTTTTGATAAATTAAGTTTAAAAAAAAAAGGATAAAAGGGAGAGATAGGAAGTACAAAGGGAGAGACGGTGGAAAGAAGAGAGAGCAAGCTCAAGGGTGGAAGAGAGATAGCAAACAACTAAAAAGAGAGGAAAAAAACATACTGTAGAATTTGAGTGGCCCTATTCTTCAGAATGGACTATTTCTGTCTATCCCAGAAGTGGTTATGAAGCAGATTTTAGGCTTAGATATTTAAATATAATTTTTAAATGTTCAGTTCTTCAGAATTATAAGGGCATTACAACTAGATGAAATATAATTTTTCATCATCTAAAAAGATGTCAAATTCCTTTGAGCAATTTGAAACATTCCAAAAGAATATTGACAGACCAGCAAAAATTAAAGGATATTTTCATCACCTTATGAAATGGTGATCAAAGGAAATGTACCACCCAATTAAAACATGATCAATGCTTCCATTTCCTTTCTTTTCTGTCATAAACTGTACCTAGAAAAAAATGTTATTATTTTTAAAAGCTGGCCTCATCTTGATATGCTTGTGCTCAGTCTGTCAGTCGTGTCTGACCCTCTGCAACCCTTTGGACTTAGCCCTCCAGGCTCCTCTGTCCATGGGTTTTTTAGGTAAGAAAACTGGAGTGGGTTGCCATTTCCTGCTCCAAGGGATTTTCCCAACCCAAGAATTGAAGTCCTGTCTCCCGTGTCTCCTAATGTTATATAAAAAACCAATTTGGATCACTAGAACTGAAATATACCATGGTGAATTGTATTGATATAATTTTATGAAGGCAGTATTAATCATATTTGAAATAAGTGGCAGTCTCTCCAGTAGATAAAGCAAAGCAGTTGACATTCGTAGGCTTAAAATGCTTTTATGCTTTTGTTCAAACATATATAAAAACAAAATTAAGATGAATTACCAACTTAAGAGATCATGATATTAATTGTTTTAATTAAAGCCAGTTATAATAAAGCATGTTTTCTTACTTAATGTACCTATTCCTTTTTCTCAGAAGAAAGCCAGCTTGGTAATTTGGATATATAAAAACAGAAAGTACATTTTCTTTGTCTGCTACACACCATTCTAATTATGGTCCTGGACAACTTAGGAAGACACATATGGCTCAGGACATGCTAAAATGTCAACTATTAGGAATCTGGACACATCTAGTATACTACAGTTCCAGGGCCAATGATTAAAAACTGTCAAAACCTCACTGAGATTAAAAGGATCACAATGAGGTTCTCAAGGACAAATGTCTTAAAGTGACAGTCTGTATGCTTCTTCCCTCTCACCCTAGGGGCATCTGCTATTCTCTCTCTCTCTCTTTTTAATTTGCTTTTAATTGAAGGATAATTGCTTTACATTATTGTGTTGGTTTCTGCCAAACATCAACATGAATCAGCCATGGGTATACATATTCTCTTCTTGTTGGTAGAGTCTACTCTACCCTTCTTGTACCTTTTGGGAGAAAGAATCATGATGTTAGCCACAATCCCAATAGCTCTTATCACTCTTAGTCACAGAACTGAACCTCCAAGTGAGTCATGCCCTCCTGAATATGTTTTGAGATAGAAATTGAGCTAGACCCTCTTCCCTTAGCATATCAGCTAGTATACTTAAAGTAAAACATGTCTCACCTGTAACTCATTTGCCAACTCTAGAAGGCAAGGCCAAAGAGCTAGGAGGTAGGAAGACCTTTGCAGGAAAGTCCTTAAAAAGAGAATAGCTGGGCCATGTGACAGACAGTCAATATCAAGGGTTCTCACTCTTCTTAGCCTAACTACAGCTATGTTTCAAGTGAAATAGAAAGTAAGGACCATTAACAGAGAAAAACATTGGAAGAGAAGATACTGAACTGAAGGATAAAGTCAAAGAATGAGAAACAGAAGTCTACTAAAAAGGAAGAACACACAAAGTGTGAGTGGCTGAAGCATTTAAAATTCAACTGCTTGGAGTCACTGAGGGAAGTACACGGTTCATGATCATAAACTTGAATTTGGTTTAATCATTATGAGTTTCCCCAGTTATTTTAGCAGCAGAGGACTAAATTGTTTATAGTTGGAAAAACAGTGTATGAGGGTGTGGGAGTGTTCTTTATAAGGAGGACAGTGGGTAAAATAAAATAAACAATTTAAAAGTATTCTCTACCTTTTTATCACAGTGCCATCATTTTCCTGTAGCATTAATAATTTATTCCTTTTGACTAAGGTATATGTTTTATAATGATTTGTAGCCAGCTAATTCGTGTGATTTTATAATTAAAGTAGTAATTATATAAATTATTTGGAAGGCATCTTCACTATAAAAATAATATATTTAAAAAATAAAGTAAAAAAGTCAGAAAGCATTAAATTTGCCCTATAAACATACAAAATATATTTACATTTTATATAGTTACCATCTTGATGAGTTTTTGTTAAAAATATTCATGAACATACTTAAAAGGAAAAAAATACTGTCAAGAGGATTGTAAGGAAGGATTTGCCTATGTACAAAAATTCTCTAGTACCTTATTTTAATGAACATAATTTTTCTATTAAAAAAATTTTAGAGTGATAAACACAGCCTTGGATTGACTGCATATATTTTATGCCCTAAAGCAGACTAGCACTGTGAGTTCCAGGGAAGGAAGAGTTTGCAATTTTCTGAATGCCAAGTAGCAGGATGGAGGGGCAACTACTTAGAAATTTTAATAACACAAAACATTGCTTATTTTTTGTGTGGTGCTTCTATTTTTGTATCTGTAGTAACATAGACTTAAGTTTCTCATATTAAGACAACTTTTTGCTCCATGTATTAATTTCTTTTTAGTCTTTTCAGTTGATATTCTTAAATGCTGTTTATTACTAGCACTTAGTATTTTCTTGCATATTGATTCATAAAAAAGATTGTTTTCCAGTCCTCTTTTACTGTAGTTGCCTTTTTTTAAAGGCATAATTTTGGTTAAAAATATGCCTTAAATTGTACCATGCAAATTTTGAATGTTGTTTTTGTAATAATCTGTCTTCCAAAAGTTTGAATGAAATAGTGAGACACCATCTAAATGGAGTTTTATTTGGTAATGTTTTTGTAACTGTTTTCAATTCTTTCCAATCTTATTTAAAATGTTCTATGTATTTCATATCGTTTATTTATATTCTAGTTAATAAAATTATTGCATAGACACTGCAGAGATTTTGGAAAATATATTAAAACAAACAAAAAAATAAGCTTAACAGCAAATAGCCACCATGAACATTTTGGTGTATAGAAAATTTCCCATACTTCCTAATTTTCCATTTGTAAATCCTTGGTCTTGATACCTTATCTTCTTTTCCATTTCGAGCTTTTCCCGACAGCCTTCTAAATGACTTTTATGGAGTTGATCTCACTTTGTACCTAGAGAGTCCATTAAGTATCCCAGAAATTTCTTTTAGAAGTTTAAATGGATCATTTAAAGCTATTTAAGTTTTTTTGATGTTGATTGTCCCCAACCCAGATTTCTCTAGATACTTTAGTATAACACCTTTTAAAGCCTGTGGTTTCTTGTGTTTGAAGAAAGCAAAATAAATCTGAGTCAAATATGCCAAAAGAAGTTTGCAACTTAAACTTTCATTTGCTTCTGTCTGTATGAGTGACAGTCTTGCTATACTCACAAGACATTTTCTATTACGGAAGCAAAGCAATTTGTAAAAGTCAGTGACTTCATTTTGGAGAATGACGAAATGACCAAATCATTGCGTTGTTAACAACTTGTTTCTATTAACTACTGTGGAATTATAAAATTTTGTATTTGGGATAATCAAATATTTTAAGTAGATTTCCTGCATGTTATAATCCAGATTGCTCTTTCACACTTCTGCTGAACCCATCTTGCTTTTTCAGTAGTTAAGAAAGAGTCTCTGGCAGAGCACCAGGGATTGTATGAGGAGGAAGTCTCACACCCTTGTACCATTAGTGCATGCACATGCAAATATTTTTATTTATCACAGGGTATAAAAAGATGAGGTTGTGTCTGTGGCCCTAACAAACTCTCTCTAACCTTTAAGAAGATACTGTCTAATTTATTTCTACTTCTCTTTTTAGCATAAATAATCCTATATTTCCACATAGTCAAATCTCTCTCACTAGAACATTCCATTGCACTCGAAGTTCAGAGTTGCCAAGTCACATGGTCCATTGGTATTTCATTGTCTCCTGTGTGTCTTTTCCTCAGATATCTGAATGGTATGAGAACATTAGTGCATTTCAAGATATCTTAGTCCCAGCTTTATTATATCTATATACATCCCTATTTTTCACACAACTTGCCTTTACAAAGATTTTTACATACATCTAGGCAAAGACATATATACAAAGATGATTATTAAGCTTGTATGTAATGTAAGATATGAGCAAGAACTTTTAACAAATAACCACTTTAATCCAATTTGCTAAATATTACAAAAGAGTGCTGTATGGCTATTAAGAAAGATCTTTATTTTTGATTCATATTTCAGATGTTCAAACAGCCTGCATTCTTCATCATCCTTCACTTCTGAGATTGTAATGTAAAATTACCTCAACTTTTTATATTGATTTCATATAATTAATGTATATATCACATATCACAAGTTTATTACATATGTTGAAATTATACTGCTGTATGTATATTGCATTAAATACATATATTATTAAATTAATATCATCTTTGATTTTTAGTTTTAAATGTGATCACTAAAATTTTAACTTGTATATACACCTTTTTACTTATGTAGATGACAAAATACATAGATATAGATTTTCCAGGCAAGAATAGTGGAGGGGTTGCCATTTCCTTCTCCAGATGATTTTTCTGACCCAGGGATCAAACCCAGGTCTCCTGCATTGCAGGCAGACTTTACAGTCTAAGCCACCAGGAAAGCACTTAAGTATGGATATACATGTGAATACAAGCATTTACATGGAAAAAAGATCTGCAAAAACATGCCTTTCAAATAATGACTATTTCTGAGTGATATAGGTTTTTACAATTATCCTGAACAATAAGCCTTTTAGAGATATGCTGAGATATCTACCTGGCTTATTTTTCTCTTTCGTTGACAAACTTCTTCTTAGAAATAAGAGCTATAATCATCACTCCTTGAAAAATTGTCTTCTTCAATTTCCAATGGTATATTTTAACATCATTTGACCTGGACTCTAATGGAATTAATTTCATTCTCCACACTTCTGAGCTTGAATTTGTTTGTGAAGTTTCTTTTACATTCCCCAAATGCCCTGATTTCCATTCCAAACCTTGCTGCACAAAACAAAATTGTAACCTCCAACACTAGGTTTTCTGTTCTTTTTTACAGGTTTCTAACTTGTGAAGCAAATCCTTCCTGAATCTGTAAGAGACTTAGAATCTTAAGAGTGCAAGAGTTAAATCTTAGGATGTACAAAAATTCATTTTCAAAGAAAATGCATTTTAATAAAATTATACTCACTTCAATATGTAAAATTATTGGGTACCTGGTTAAAATATTTTCTAATAATTAAAATTTTATAATAAATGTGAAATGTTTTCTTCATAATACTGGCAGTCCTCTTCATAAAAATGCTTTGCTTATTACCTTATAAATATTCTGTATGTATCACAGAGGCATTAGTTTAAAGAAAGCAACTTCTCTTAGCAATATTAAGATATTGACTCTGGAATCAGTCAGGGAATGAAAAATGAAGTTATGCATATTTAATCTACTCAGTGAGGATTCCAGGCTGCCTCTGAGAATAAGAGAGAAAATTAATAACTCCCCACCCTCCTTCACAAGGATATTTATGAGGACAAAATTATATCAAAACATATGGGAAAGCATTTAGAAAGTATAACAGGATATAAAATGTAGGACAGTTTATGATTATTTTTACGATAGATAATTAGAATATTTAAACTTTAGAAGAAACATTCATTTGACTTTTGTGAGTTTAACACTTCCTTTAAGCCCTAAGGGCCAATTCCCTTCTTTCTTCAAATAAAAAAGTCTATTTCACATCAATAATAGGATATATGTTTTCTTACCTTTTTTTAACCTTACAAGAATAATAATTTATGAGGAAAAATGTTTATCCTTGGATGCCTTTTTAAAACAGTCTGAGCCAGGAAGACTCTTATATGCTATTCCTCTCAGAAAATTAATGTATAGAATACTGTTTCAATCAGAGGTAAAGAAAAAAGGGGTTAAAGAGAATAAAATATTTTTTTCATTTTCCCTTATTGGCTAATATATATAATATTTTAAAGTATTATAGTATTGTATTCATTAAGTTAATTATACTAAAAATCATTAAACCAATTGTTATTTTTCAAGCTAAGTTGTACACTATACAAGAAAGAAAGAACAAAAGAAAGGAAGGAAGGAAGAAAGAAGAAAATCAAGAAAGTGGGGAAAAGGAAGGAAATGTTAGACATGCAGGAGACCTGGGTTCCATCCCTGAGTTGGGGAGATCACCTGGAGCAGGGCATGGCAACTCACTCTAGTATTCTTTTCTGGAGAATCCCCATGGACAGAGGAGCCTGGCGGGCTACACCCATGGGTGCAAAGAGTCAGACATGACTGAGCAACGAAGCACAGCACAGGAAGTTAGGAAAGGACGAAGAAAGGAAAGAGAAAAGTGGAAGTTAGGCACTAGATTGAAGGAATACTTGGTAAGCACTAAATTTTAACTGTACTTTCAGCTATAAAATAGACTAATATTAAACAAATTTCTAGTCTCTAGTTTGGGGATTAGAACTTATTTTTAAGAAACATTCCTAACTACGATCTGGGACAGAAAGTGGTAGGTTGGACTTTTTAAGGCATGAGGGTATGTGACAAGACGTACACTGTCCTTGTTGCACCTGTGAATACTGAGCAAACCAGGAACTTCAGACTAAAATGCTACCATTATTTCTAATAAGAAAATGTAATTTGGTATATAGTATTGTGCTTCCTTACAATATATATTTTCTTCAGAAGTGTGCCAAATGAATTCCAAACGTTATTAATTTTGTACCATGTTACTCCATAGGTGAGATGTAAGGATTTAGAACATCTCGGGAAGGGGTAATAGACTCAAACTAGAGCTGACATCCCTTAGAGAAACTATTTTCAATATTGTGGCCATCTAGCTTCGGAGAAGGCAATGGCACCCCACACCAGTACTCTTGCCTGGAAAATCCCATGGACAGAGGAGCCTGTTAGGCTGCAGTCCATGGGGTCGCTATAGTTGGACAGGACTGAGCGACTTCACTTTCACTTTTCACTTTCATGCATTGGAGAAGGAAATGGCAGCCCACTCCAGTGTTCTTGCCTGGAGAATCCCAGGGACGGGGGAGCCCGGTGGGCTGCCGTCTATGGGGTTGCACAGAGTCGGACACGACTGAAGTGACTTAGCGTTAGCACAGCTTCGGTATTGAATTTCTGTTTGTGCTATGACTTCAGAAAAATCATAGGATCCTAGTAGGACTATGGAGTTTTTTGTTTTTGTTTTTGTCAATAGTGTGCCCAGTTGAGTAATAGTAACAAGGTCACCTGTAGCTGTGTGCCTGTATGCTCAATTGCTCAGTTGTGTATGACTCTCTACAATGCCATGGACTCTAGCTCGCCAGACTCCTGCCCATGCAAGAGTACTGGACATCCTGTCTAGGCAAGAGTACTAGAGTGGGTTGTCATTTCCTCCTCCAGGAGATCTTCCTGACCTGGGTATGTAACCTACCTCTCTTGCATCTCCTGCATTGGTAGTTTACTAAGAAGGAATACAGAGGGAGGAGGGAGGAGGGAGGAGGGGGGAGGCAGGAGGGGGGAGGGAGGAGGGGGGAGGGAGGAGGGTTCAGGATGGGGAACACATGTATACCTGTGGCAGATTCATTTCGATATATGGCAAAACCAATACAATATTGTAAAGTTAAAAAATAAAATAAAAGTAAAAAAAAAATAGAACGAGTTCTGTAGCACTATATTATGTGATCAAATGTTTTTTATTTTTATTTTATTTTATTTTTTATTGTATTCCTTGTTCTTCAGATTTAAATAGATTTTTTTGATGACTAGTCTTTTATAGGAGGCAAATTTCTTTTTGTTTTTTGTTTTCACTTTACAATATTGTATTGGTTTTGCCATACATCAACATGAATCCACGATGGGTGTACACGTGTTCCCCATTCTGCACCCCCCTCCCACCTCCCTCCCCATATCATCCCTCTGGGTCCTCCCAGTGTCCCAGCCCTGAGCATCCTGTATCATGCATCGAACCTGGACTGGAGTTTCGTTCCACATATGATAATATACATGTTTCAATGCCATTCTCCCAAATCATCCCACCTTTGCCCTCTCCCACAGAGCCTAGAAGACTGTTCTATACATCTGTATCTCTTTTGCTGTCTCGTATACAGGGTGTGGAGATTCCTTAATATCATCAAATATTTTTTAAAAATGTAACGTTTTTGTCACTACTCTGTCATTCTTTTAGCTCCCACCCTGTTGGGTAACAAACACACTTAGATTTGTCAATGAACAATACTTCATCTACTTCTACTTTAATGTCTTATTTCATTAATGTCTACTTTAATGTCTTATTTCAGCTTAAATACTAATTCTAAGTCATAATTTTCATAATTAATTAAATAGTCCCTTTTGATGACTTCAGTATACACGTTTTTCATAGCTGAATTCTCCCCTCTTGCTGTTCATCCTCTCCAGAAATTTTGCTATTTTGAATAATGGCTATGTGAGTGAGGATCTTATTGAGTTTTCATTTTAATAGCAAAAAGGAATAGTAGGCTGGGACCTGCAAATGACAACTTGTTTCTGCAGTGGGGAGCACCTAGACTGTTCCCTAGATTACTGATTGTTTTAATGCAGCTGACCCGTTTTGCTATTGAGTGTCAAGTTTTGGCTCCTGACACTGGAATCTGTTTTGCGATAATATGACTCAGGGCAAACCCAACAGTACCTAAGTGGGATAGAAAGATCATAGGGATGTCAAGCACTGTTTTCACTGGTTTTTAACCTGTTATGTTTGTTAAGGAAAGGCTTAAGCTTGTATACAGAAGGCATGATGTCAGTTGGAACAAATCTTCATTTTGGTATCCAACTTTTATTCATTTTGGTGTATTATTTGTAAATGGGCATTTGTATGTTATAATGAAAACTGGATATACTTGCTGCTAAAATGAAAAGGGAAATTGAAGTAATTATTCCCAAACAAGATACTCTTTGTTTAGATACTAGTTTATATTTGTAACTGTTTAATTTCTGACATTCCGCTCCTCTCCTGACCTATTCTTCTCCCTCCCTTAAACCCATACACACATGCACAAGCATGAACGTGCTCACGTACAGACAGGAATATAAGACTTGGAGGACAGGGACTTGCTTTATTCATGGCTGTATTTCTAAACTTAGGAAGTTGCCTAGTATATAGTGAAGTGTCAATAAAAATTTCT
The DNA here is from genome assembly GCF_055505025.1 of Bos grunniens. Lineage (NCBI taxonomy): Eukaryota > Metazoa > Chordata > Mammalia > Artiodactyla > Bovidae > Bos > Bos grunniens. The sequence continues at coordinate 49,386,602 of NC_141175.1, forward strand.
GCATACACACATAAATCTTCATTTATACAAGCCAAAAACTCAGTAAGAAATTGTCTGGTTGATTAATAAACATTTATGTCCTTTATACTCAAAGTGCAGTCTGTGGAAGAGCAGACTTCACATCACTTGACAGGTTGTTAAAATACAAAATCTGTGTCCCACCCCAGACCATAAGAAACAGAACCTGCATTTCGTCATTTCCTAGATGCTTCATATCACACATGAGGTGCTAGTCTTTTTTAAGCAACCATACATATTTCCACACGCTCAAAAACAACTTTTCCCACTGAATCTCACTTAATCAAGACTCAAAAACCTTGTCCAACTTCACATAGCTTTGACTGATCAATTGATATTGAAATATGAAGGGTTATAGATATTTCAGTGTTTAATAAAGTAACTTTCTTAACATTTTAATCTGAAGAATTAGTAAAACTATAGCAGTTGAAAACTTAAATGAAACTATTAATAAAAAAGCACATATGGAATGGTAAATAAATTATTAGCACTGAATTATGAGTTCTAGAAGATAAAATCTCAGTAATTGATCTCTTAATAAGTCTATTATTTTATACATAGGCCAAAAAGGGAGAAAAGAAATAAAACTACAAGGATTAGTAACCAAATAAATCATTCTGTGTCCACCTGGTGGCTCAGTGGTAAAGAACCCCCCTGCCAATGCATGAGACTTGGATTTGACCCCTGGGATGCCTGAGGTATGAAGATACTCCAGAGAAGGAAATGGCAACCCACTCCAGAAATCCCAGAGACAGAGAAGCCTGGCGGAGTACAGCCCATAAGGTCTCAGAGTAGGACACGACTTAGAGACTAAACAACAACAAATCAATTTGTAATGCTCATTAATTTAATAAGTATGAAAACTAATATTTCTAAGTCCAAAAATATAACTGACATGTTAGAAATTTTCTGATGTAAACATATAAAGGAACTTGCAAGAAGTAGCATTCTAGCTCAAAATAATAAAATTGATACTCAAAGCAAGTAAAAGTTTACCCAAGAGAACAGAGGATAAAATGGTGTTTTGAAACAGTTGTGACTTGCCTCCTCATAGAAGTTAGTAAAAATACTCAAATACATAGAAAATTAAAAGTGGCTGTATCTTCAAAGGAAGAGAGAAGACATCTCTAATGTTTGCTGCTTGTCATCCCTCTCTTTAGGGAACTAGACCTACTCTGCTCCAATCCTGCCCTTTCTTTTCTTTTCTGACACACACCCCAGGAAAAGAGGGATGAAAGTGTGGCCAAAGTTACTCAACCAGACTTTCTTATCTGGGCATTTGAATCATGAGAGAAGGTTCAGGGACTAAAGGCTGTTGGAGTTGAGTCATTGCTAACAGCCCTTGATGAAGTTTCATGAATTTATGCTGGTGAAATCTTGGGCACAGCCTGCTTTTTACCTTGTCTTTTGATAACAGTGAGACATCAATATTCTTTAATTATTATCCTTTATTTTTTTTTCACTTAGCCAGATTTGGTTTCTATTTCTTATAAAGAAACCCATTTGATAAAGAAAGAAGAATGCAAGCAAATGACTCAAGTGAAATAGCACATTCACAATTAATTGTTGAAAAGATGGGGTTAAATAGAGGATTTTGGAATATATATAAATCCTGAGTAGGATAGCATTATACAGTATACATTGAGGAACCAGATATTCAAGTAATCACCAATATACTTACTGAGAATAAAACCTGTGATTCAGTTCAGTTCAGTTCAGTTCAGTCGCTCAGTCGTGTCCGACTCTTTGCGACCCCATGAATCGCAGCACGCCAGGCCTCCCTGTCCATCACCAACTCCCGGAGTTCACTCAAACTCATGTCCATTGAGTCGGTGATGCCATCCAGCCATTTCATCCTCTGTCGTCTGCTTTTCCTCCTGCCCGCAATCCCTCTCAGCATCAGAGTCTTTTCCAATGAGTCAACTCTTCGCATGAGGTGGCCAAAGTACTGGAGTTTCAGCTTTAGCATCATTCCTTCCAAAGAACACCCAAGGCTGATCTCCTTTAGAATGGACTGGTTGGATCTCCTTGCAGTCCAAGGGACTCTCAGGAGTCTTCTCCAACACCACAGTTCAAAAGCATCAATTCTTCAGCACTCAGCTTTCTTCACAGTCCAACTCTCACATCCATACCTGACCACTGGAAAAACCATAGCCTTGACTAGACAGACCTTTGTTGACAAAGTAATGTCTCTGCTTTTCAATATGCTATCTAGGTTGGTCATAACTTTTCTTCCAAGGAGTAAGCATCTTTTAATTTCATGGCTAGTCACCATCTGCAGTGATTTTGGAGCCCAACAAAATAGAGTCTGCCACTGTTTCCACTGTTTCCCCATCTCCAGTAGTCATGCAATACTTTGGCCACCTGATGAGAAGAACTGACTCATTGGAAAAGACCCTGATGTTGGGAAAGATCGAAGGCAGGAGGAGAAGGGGACGACAGAGGATGAGACGGTTGGATGGTATCATTGACTCAATGGACATGAGTTAGAGCAAGCCCTAGGAGTTGGTGATGGATAGGGAAGCCTGTCCTGCTGCAGTTCATTGAGTTGTAAAGAATCATATATGACTGAGTGACTGAACTGAACTGAAATGTGTCATATGGAGAGAGGTTAGTTTAAAGATGAACACTGTCAATTTTAATAAAAACAATATTTTGCTCACCTTTATGTTGCTCTTATTTCTTTAGAGTGAAAATGACAAGATTTTTCCGGAATAGGGCCACTAGCCAAAGACGGCGGCTTACCTGCAGCTGAGTATGGCCACTTGCCTGAGTTCCAGTCAATGGCATGAAACTGAAAGCATTTGTGAAATTTCTGGGTCATACTAAGGAAGTGAAGTGGCAGGATCTTCATTCCTTCCAACTTTCCACAGACTAGAAAATAAAAGGAGGTAGAAACAGCTTTATAGCACAGTATCGAATCCATGAATTTAAGATGTCTGAGCTTCACTAAGAAACATTTACAGAGCCCTTGGTTCCTTATATTTGGACTATAAGCTGAGAGAATTTTAAAATTCTATCTTGTTCAGCCGCTGCTATTTTGACTGTCCTTAGGAAACCTGATCATTATCTTTCCTACTACACAAATGGAGGTTGCTCATAGCAACATTAAAAATGAGAAAATGATAAACACAAATTTGAAATTCTTGCCTCAAGGTATGGGATAAAATGCAAGGAATTTTAGCACCAAATTTTAGTGCTTAAACCTGTATAGAGAATATTACTCAGTATTAAACTCAGCAACTATTTTCACACAGTTGGGGATAAATAACAATTGAGCACATTGTCTTTTGAAGTGTTTTCTTCTCTCTGAAACCTAGGATGTGAGCAGAGAAAAATAGCATCTGAACAATAAGAACGATGATATAACTGAGAATTCAGAGATTTTGGATAATCTTAAATCACCAAAACTTACAGAAAATTATTTATGCTCCACATCTCCTTTGCCTGATGACATTTTTCTTTAAAAGGAAAGTAGAAAAATAACTCTTTATGTTCTCCCCTCATTTGCTTAAGTAAAAAGTGATTTTGAGCACAGCGTGCACTAGTGGTAAAATGCAAAGAACAGCCAAGTTTAATATTATGTCCTAAAATTGTTCACATAAATTAAGAAAAAATATTGTAAAAATTCTAAAATTATCAGTGGGAAAGAGAAATGGGCAAGACAAAGAGCATATTAAAGTCTTTTTATTTTTTTTAAATGTTGTTCAGTTTATTGACATCAATACTAGAGAATCTGCAATGAACAATGTATGCCAGGGTATATTTTTCTTGGTATGTTAAACTCCACTACATAACAAAATGGACAAAAATTCCTCTAAGGTAGAAGCAAAGCATCAAAACAAACAAACAAAATATATTCTAGAATTTTAGGAAATTAAACTTATGCTTGTACTACCCTGAGTGATATTTTTAGTATAGTGTATAAAATACTTTTCCAGGTGTTTAGCTTCACTTATATACCAACTCCCTAACTAATCTGATTTTGATGTATAATAGGCTTAGAAAACTAAACAAGTTCCAAACAGATTTAACTAATTTCTACACCCATCCCTTTATCCACAAATTTCTTGCACAGGCATCCCCATTTCTATAATTGGTACCAATTTTCATTAAGTTGCCAACACACAAAACCATGATGTCATTATTTATTTCTGTGCTTCCCTTTTATTCACATCCAACCCTTTATCAAAGAGACTAATTTTCAAACTATGTTCAGAGTCTGACCACATAGAATGACTTCTGCTTTGACTTTTCTAGTCCGGGTGCCTCCATTTCTTGCCTGGAAGATCACGGTAGCCTCTTAACATGTCTCATTTTTCTTTCAATGGCCCTCATGCAAAATTTTGCTATTTCCAGGCCAAGACATAAAACATAGATTGTTGTGTTCTTCAAAAGATTTTCCTGATAGAAAAGAGTCAAGGAAAGAAAGAAATACTTTTGAAAAGAATCCATTAAGATAGTGACAATTTATAATTAATGAAAAAGAAAGAAATTGAAACAAAAGAGATAGGTGAAATTGAAGGGTTCAATTTATAATGTGGATTTATAATCAACATTTTTTTCATCTGATCAAGTCTAGGCAAGGAAGAAAACATTATAAATATATTTCATAGCTCCAGGTAATCTCTTATTTTTTAATATTTTGTCATTGAAGTAATTTCTAGTGGTTAGTGTAAGAAGTTTGATATTATTTAGTTTTCATTTGTGTCCACCAATTCCATCTCTAACATTCTTTGAGTGGTTATATGATCTCTTATAGACTGTGAGTCAGGCCCTCTTTAGCTAGAAGTTAAGAGCATTGGTTTGAATAATGGTGGTATTAATTTTTCTCTAAACAAGCCTTCTTCCACAGCTTATCCTTTTTTTATACACTGTATTCCAGCTTTAATTCACATCAAAATATTTTCAAATTTCACTGTGATTTCCTATTTGAATCAAGAGAGTTTAAGATTATAATGTTTTGCTTTCAACTGTCTGGACATTATCTTTTCTTAATTTTTAGTCTAATTCCTTCTATAGAGAACATGCTTTTATTATTTTAATTGTTTTAAGTTTGCTGATGACTTTTCTATGGTCCATAATGGGGTTTAACTGGGTAAAGGTTCTATGTGTACTTAAAAAGAATAGGTAGTTTATGTTAATATTTAATAGAGTATTACATACATAGAAGTTGGATCATGTTACCTGACAGTTTTCTTTAGGCATTTCATATGTTTCACTGATGTTATCTCTCTTTGTTTCATTTATTATAGAGAGAAGAGTGTGGAGGTCTTCAAATATAACATATTAGTCTATTTCCATCATTTTTTTCTTTAAATCTCTGATGAAATGATAACTTTATATAATGTTTATTTTTAATCCCTGATAATATTATTTTCTTTAAATTACTTTACCTAATAATAATATATAAGTTCATCTTTTTTTAACTTAGTGATAGTATGATTGAGTGAGTGAAAGTCACTCAGTTGTGTCTGACCCTTTGTAACCCCATGGAGTATATAATCCATGGAATTTTCTAGGCCAGAATACTGGAGTGGGTAGATTTTTAAACACATAGTTAGTCTTGCTATTTAAAAAAAATTTTGTAATATCTTTACTTTAATTGGGGATATTTGGTATCTGCTTTAATGCAACAATTTGTATAATCATATTTGTATCAACCATGATATTTAGTGGTTTTCTATTTGTTCCCTTTTACAATGTTTGTTTGCTATATGATTGTGTTCATTTTATTCCATTTTATGTTCTCCTTTGGCTTACTTGTTATAATCTTTTATAATTTAAAGTGCTCTAGGGTTAATTACGGAGAAGGCAATGGCACCCCACTCCAGTACTCTTGCCTGGAAAATCCCATGGACGGAGGAGCCTGGTGGGCTGCAGTCCATGGGGTCATGAAGAGTCAGACTCGACTGAGCGACTTCACTTTCACTTTTCACTTTCATGCATTGGAGAAGGAAATGGAAACCCCCTCCAGTGTTCTTGCCTGGAGAATCCCAGGGACGGCGGAGCCTGGTGGGCTGCCGTCTATGGAATCGCACAGAGTCGGACACGACTGAAGCAACTTAGCAGCAGCAGCAGCAGGGTTAATAATGTATGTCTTTAATTTATCATAGTCTGTCTTTAGGTAATATTAGACCAGTTCACATATAGTACAAAAGCTTTACAATTTTTATATATGTCATAAACCCACAGCAAATTTTTACTAATTTTTGCTTTAAACATTAAGTTACATTTTTAGGAATTAAGATGAATAGAAAAAACATTTTATATATTCACCTCCATTTTTACCATTACCACAGGTTTTCAGTTATTTATATAGATCCAAGTTTTCTCTGGCATCATATAGCTTGCTTTAAGAATATCCTTTTATCATTTTTTTGCAGCACAAGTCTGTTGGAAGTGAATTCGCTAAACTTTTGTGTCTTTAGAAATGTCCTTATCCACTTTGTTTTCAAAAGATATTCTTACTGTGCATAGAAGTCTATTTTGACAGGGTTTTATTTATTTATTTATATTCTTTCTGTACTTCAAAGATATCACACTATCATCTTCTTACTTTCTGAGCTCTGACAAGAAATGTGCAATGATCTTCATTATTGTCCTCTCCAGATAAGATGTCCTATTCTCTGGCTCCCTTCAAGAATTTCCTTTAAATATGATGTATATAGCTGTGTTTTATTTTATATTTATTCTGCTTGAAGTGATCTGAGATTCTTGAATATGTGCTTTGCCATCATTTATTATTTGAGGGAAATCATTGACAAGTATCTTGTCAAATAATTCCTTTGCTTCTCCTTGTTCTTATCTGAGACTCCAATTGCACATAGGTTGAATCATTGAATCTTCAGCATTGTTGAGTCTATTAATCTGTCCACTGAGAACTTTTTTGCCTAACATCATTAAAAAATGTATTTCTTGCATTTCCTTTCTTAAAATGCATCATTTTCAGAAATTCCTAACTTTCTCATGTAAGTTGTTAACTTTTGCCATTATATGTTTCACTATATTACTCATAATAATTTAAATGTCCTAGTGAGATTATTCTAACATGTAAGAAATTTGAGGGGGTGGTCCCAAGATGGTGGAAGATTAGGATGGGGAGACCATTTTCTCCCCCCACAAATTCTTCAAAAGATCATATGAATGAAGAAACATCCACAAAATAACTTCTGAACACTGGCAAGAGGGCACCAGACACCCAGAAAGAAAACCCAATGTCTTCAAAAGGAGGTAGAACAAAATATAAAAGATGAAAAGAGACACAAAGGATTTAGGGATGGACCCATTCTGGGAAGGGAGTAGTGAAGGAGCAGAACTTTCCATACAGTAGGAAACCCTCTCATGATGGGGTCAGTGGGGAGCTTTGGGATCTCAGAAAGCAACATAACCAAATAGAAACACACACACACACACACACACACACACACACACACACACACAATATGCACCTAACCGCCATTACCAGTGGAGAAGCAACTCAGATGCTCCCATCTACCAGGAGGGAGTGGGGGCTGGGCACAGAGGTGCGGACTGCATTATTGGTCCTTAGGGTAAGGACTTGGCTTGAATGCCCTGAGGACAATCTGTGGGGGCTAATGTGACATAGCAAAACAAACCGTGGGAATGCAGAGAGATAAAGAAAAAGAAAAAGGGGGGGGGGACCTTTCAAGCTGAACTTAGAAAAGGCAGAGGAATCAGACACCAAATTGCCAACATCTGTCGGACCATAGAAAAAGCAAGAGTTCCAGAAAAAACATCTACTTCTGCTTTACTGACTATGTCAAAGCCTTTGACTGCGTGGATCAAAACAAGCTGTGAAAAATTTTTAAAGAGATGGGAATTCCAAGCCACCCTACTGCCTCCTGAGAAATCTGCATGCAGGACAAGAAGCAACAGTTAGAAGAGGACATGGAATAACAGACTGGTTCCAAATTGGGAAAGGAGTATGTCAAGGCTGCATATCGTTATGCTGCTTATTTATTTAATTTATATGCAGAGTACATCATGCAAAATGCTGAGCTGGACTAAGCACAAGCTGGAATCAAGATTGCTGGGAAAAGTGTCAGATATGCAGAAGACACCACCCTTATGGCAGAAAGCAAAGAACTAAAAAAGCCTCCTGATGAAAGTGAATGAGAAAAGTGAAAAAGCTGGCTTAAAACTCACATTCAAAAACTAAGATCGTGGCATCCAGTCCCATCATTTCATGACGAATAGATGGGAAAACAATGTAAACAGTGACAGATTTTATTTTCTTGGGCTCCTAAATCACTGCAAATGGTGACTGCAGCCATGAAATTAAAAGACACTTGCTCCTTGGAAGAAATGCTATGACAAACCTAGACAGCATATTAAAAAGCAGAGACATTATTTTGTTGACAAAGGTCCATCTAGTCAAAGCTATGGTTTTTCCAGTAGTCATGTATGGAAGTGAGAGTTGGACCATAAAGAAAGCTAAGTGCCAAAGAATTTATGCTTTTGAATTGTGGTTTTGGAGAAGACTCTTGGGAGTCCCTCAGACTTCAAGGAGATCAAACCAGTCAACCCTATAGGAAATCAGTCCTAAATATTAATCGGAAGGACTGATGCTGAAGCTGAAACTCCAATACTTTGACCATCTGATGCTAAGAACTGACTCATCGGAAAATACGCTGATGCTGGGAAACATTGAAGGTGTGAGGAGAAGGAAACAACAGAGGATGAGATGGTTGGATGGCATCACCAATTTGATGGACATGAGTTTGAGCAACTCCAGGAGTTGGTGATGGACAGGGAAGCATGGAATGCTGCAGTCCATGGGATCCTAAAGATTTCTACATGACTGAGTGACTGAACTGAGCTGAACTGAACCCAAAACAATCTATGGATTCAGTGAAATCTCTATCAAACTACCAACATGTTTTCAACAAAACTATAACAAATACTTTCACAATTTGTATGGAAACACAAAAAGCCAAATAGTCAAAGCAATCTTGAGAAAGAAGAATGGAACTGGAGGAACCAAACTTTCTGACTTCAGACTATATTGCAAAGCTACAGTCATCCAGACAGTATGGTATTGGCACAAAGACACAAATATAGATCAATGGTACACAATAGAAATTCCAGAGATAAATCCACACACCTATGGACACCTTATCTTTGAGAAAGGAGGCAAAAATATACAATAGAGGAAAGACAGTCTCTTCAACAAATGATTCTGGGAAACCTGGTCAACCATGTGTAAAAGAATGACATTTTAAAGTTTTCTTTTTATAATAAGGCAATAGTAATACAATAAATATACTATTATTAATCATCATATATATTTATATAATAGGTTTCCCAGGTGGGACAGTGGTAAAGAATCTGTCTGCCAAAGCAGGAGATGCAAGAGACACTGGTTTGATCTCTGGGTCAGGAAGAGCCCTTGGAATAGGAAATGGCACCCCACTCCAGTATTCTTGCCTGGAGAATCCCACAGACAGAGGAGCTTGGCAGGCTACTGTTCAAGGGTTTGCAAAGATTTGGAAACGACTGAGCAACTAAACACACACAAAAACACATAATAATATAATATATATTATGATATTAATTATATAATATAATAACATGTTATATATATTTAGCCCATTGTATTTTGTTCATAAGGAGCCTGTATATTCAGCTTCAATATAAACATTTTTAGAGTACTTACTGTACACAAGGTGTTGCAGTGAACATGATATGGTTCCTACTATTGAGGAGTCTATAATCTAGTGAGAAAAATCATGCAGAACAGGTGGAGCTCAAATGAAAACAAATAAACACTTTAAAAAAATCATTTTTCATTAAGTGCCCTGAGTTAAAGGCTATGGAGATTATGATAATTTATTGCCATATGAATAAGTAAAATAATTGTGGTAGAAAAATATTTAAACTGGAGGAATAAAAATTGAAGACTAATGATCAGGTCTAAAGTCTTTTTAATTGATGAAAAACTATATTGTCTTTTGAAAATAGGTGGCTGAATTGGAGAACAAATATCTCTTAGAAATGACATAAAAATAATTGGCTGTAATGTATGATTTAACATACTGAAATCTCAAAGAAAAACACACTTAAGGAGTAGGTTAGATAGGGGTAAAATATTAGGTAAAGCAGTGGGAGAGTGCCAGTTTGAAAGAACATAAGCCAAGAGTCAAACTAGTATAGTCAGAGAGTTTATGTAACAAAGGTGTACACACACATATACACACAAATACCCATATATGTATGCTTTTATATTTGTAAATACATGTATTACTTAACTACATTTATACGTGCATATTTAAACATATATAAATTTAATTAAGATTATTATAAGTAATAAATTATATGCAAATACATCTTTTTCCAGAAAGAATTTGAGTAGTAGTCTGGAATGAGCAAGAAGAGACTTTTTTTTTTTCCTCAAATGTAATGGATTTGACAGAAAAGAGATAAATGGCCCAATTTTATAACTCTAGGATTTCTATCAGAGAAGGCAATGGCACCCCACTCCAGTACTCTTGCCTGAAAAATCCCATGGATAGAGGAGCCTGGTAGGCTGCAGTCCACGGGGTTGCAAAGAGTTGGACACGACTGAGCAACTTCACTTTCACTTTTCACTTTCATGTGTTGGAGAAGGAAATGGCAACCCACTCCAGTGTTTTTGCCTGGAGAATCCCAGGGACGGGGGAGCCTGGTGAGCTGCCGTCTATGGGGTCACACACAGTCGGACACGACTGAAGCAACTTGGCAGCAGCAGCAGGATTTCTATAGAGTAAATTGCCAAGATTATGTTTTCTGTTCCATATGTACCTTACTTGAAATAAGACATTAAAATGCATAGCCAAATAATTAAGCTGAGTTAAGTTAGTCTACTATTGCGTTTATTTAATCTACATTTAAGATACTATTAAGTTTCTGGGAAAAAAGAAAACCCCCTAAAGTCAAAAGGGAAATGCATAAGCAGAATCCAGAGCACTCATGGTGTTCTCACTCATGGTGTTCATGACTCGTGGTGTCATGGTGACAATGTGAAGCAATGAGAATTTTCATTCACTATCGGTGATAATGAAACATGGTACAGCCACTTGGAAAACACTGGGCAAATTTTAAATAAAACTAAGCACACTCTTGGAGAAGGAAATGGCAACCCACTCCAGTATTCTTGCCTGGAGAATCCCAGGGACGGGGGAGCCTGGTGGGTTGCCGTCTATGGGGTCGCACAGAGTCGGACACGACTGAAGCGACTTAGCAGCAGCAAGCACACTCTTACAATACAATCGAGAAATTGCAACCTTTGGTATTTACCCAAAGGAGTTAAAAACTTGCATACAGATATTTTTATAAAAATATTACTCAAGATTGTCAAAACTTCGAAATGACCAAGTTGTCCTTCAGGATATGAATAGATAAACACATTAATATATATTTAGACAATAGATTATTCAATACTAATAAGAAATGTGCTATCAAGTAATGAAAAGACATGGAGGAAACTCCAATGCACACTCCTAAGAGAAAGAAACCAATCCTGAAAAACTAAATGCTGTATAATTCCAACTATATGATATTTTGGAAAAGGTAAAACTATGGAAATGTAAAAAAATTATTGGTTGCTAGAGGTTGTGAGTGAAATAGAGATGAATAGATGCAGCACAGAAACTACTCTGTATGAAACTACAAATTCCATTTGTTCAAAGCCATGGAATTACAACACCAAGAGTGATTCTTAATATAAACTATGGACTGTGGGTGATTATGATCACGTAAGTTCATTGGTTGTACAAATGTACCACTCTGGTGGGGGATATTGATAATGATAGAGCGATACATGAGTTGGGGCAGGACATATATGAGACATCTTTGTATCATATAGCAAATTTTTGCTGTGAACTTAAAACTGCCCTAAAAAATAAAGTTGATTTAATACAAGCAAAAATCCCACATTAATTAGGTAGGATATGGGCTTAAAAATCATTTAACAAATCATATATACAGCTGGAATAAAATAATCAATGTTAATGCTCCTTTTTAAAAGAGGAACTAAAATCTGCAAGTTCAGAATGACAATAAGAAGTAACTTTTTACTTGTTGAATGTTTATTATATACCAGAAACTCTTCAAAGAAATTTACATGTATTACATCATTTATTCCACACATGAAAACATACATGTGCTTATATTATTCCTGACTTATTTAGATCAAGTAACTGAGGTCCATGGAATTTAAACAATTTTCCTAATGTCACATAACTCATAAAGGGTAGATCATCAGATTTTAATCCAAACATTAGAATTCTTGAGTTATAAGCACTCTCTACTATTTTTCACATAGTTATCACTTGAATGTTCCTTATGATATTATTATGAGTTTAGATTACTACATCTAGACAGGTAGAATAGTGTGAAAACCAAGTCTCAAATGTGTTTGCTTCTGTAAGGTAAGGTTGGAAACCATTCATTCAGGAAGACTAATTTCTTTCACTACTGTAGGAAAAAGGGAATGAGGACTTGACCCCATCAGGTTATAAACTGGGTAATACAGTTTACTTCATTATTCATCATGAAGGTTATAGATTTCTGTGCTTTGGTTTCCAGAAAAAGGGAAATCGAATGCATGAGTTGGTATCTATTTTTTTTTGTTTTAATCAAATAATATTGAACCTTATTTCATATTTTTAAGCTACACTCTATAGAAAACAGTATTCCACGAAATATGAAAGATTATTTTAAGAGTTGGCTGACTGAACTTGTTTAGCAAAATTTTATGCAGACAAGGTTAAATAACTTATTCAATTTTCCCTAATACTTAACTCAATAATAAGGGGGAGGGAAGTATGAAGTGTTTCCCAAACTCATCACATCATTACAACTTTTGGTGTATTTTGGGGATAATTTTATAAAATTTTGCTGCCCTTGAAAACCCCCATGATAAATTGAGGTACCTATGCTTAATGTAACTTTACTTTTATGAAAAGTATGGTTGAAAAATTTTCAGTGAATAAAGCTAAAGGTTAATATTTCAATGTTGTTAAAATGGAATAGTTTAAACCCCACCATATGGTTTACACCTCAAAATCTGAGACTAAAGGTATAAGCAGATAAGCAGAGTAAAATTGCAATTAAATACTTATTTTTCCCCAGGACAATGGTGTGTTTTCTTTTATCTATATTAATTGAAAACAGATCCATTTAGCTAGAGGAATTTATTAGGGAATTTTAACAGTGAAAATTGACGTAACTCAGGAAAACATGGAGGATCTAATTTTGGGGAAAAAAAAATAAAGAATCCTTAGGATTTGGGAGAATGGCATTGAAACACATATAATATCATGTATGAAACGAGTTGCCAGTCCAGGTTCGATGCACAATACTGGATGCTTGGGGCTGGTGCACTGGGACGACCCAGAGGGATGATATGGGGAGGGAGGAGGGAGGGTTCAGGATGGAGAACACATGTATACCTGTGGCGGATTCATTTCAATATTTGGCAAAACTAATACAATTTTATAAAGTTTAAAAATAAAAATAAAATTAAAAAAAAAAGTAAAAAAAAAAAAAAAAGAATCCTTAACTTATACTTGGAGAAGGAAATGGCAACCCACTCCAGTATTCTTGCCTGGAGAATACCATGGACAGCAGAGCCTGACGGGCTACAGTCCATGGGCTCGCAGAGTCGGACAAGACTGAGCGACCTCACTTTCACTTTCTTTCTTTACCTCATACTACATTAAAGGATCGATTCTAAATGACTTATGGAAGTATTTTAGAATACAAAGAAATTATTTTTCTTTGTGAATATATTTATAATCTTAAGTGCACATAAGGCCATATTAAGTAAAGAAACTAAAAATAATAATACATACTGCAGGGGTTAATAGTCAGCTGCCTGTTGCTCTGGCAAAGCCATGAGAAAATCACCATGGGAAAAGAATAGAAGTAAAATACAGCAATACAGCATAACCCAAATAAAAGTACATCGGGTTGATTAGTTGGGGTCGGCATACCCTGCTAAGCTAAGGAAAAACAGTGTGGACCTTAGAACGCCAGGTTAGCGCAAGTTCAGAACACTGCTTGTGCACACACTAAGATGTTTTCCCAGAGCATATATGGGTCTATGACTTCCAGCTAGGTGATAGCCCTTGTATAAGAAAATAACAAAGACAGTTTAAAGTAATCAGTAAAATGGGAGAGGTGATCAGGGACACAGAAGGCTGATTTCATGGTAGCACAACAGACACTTTCTGCTTTCCAAGAAACTCAGTAAAAGTGATGTGGCTCTGAGCAACAGGGCTCTTGATCCAAGAGGTCTTGAGTCCCCCAGTCCCATCTTTACAACTTTAATTCTGTCTCTAATTTCTTTTTCCCAAACTGTGTGTCAACCACTTTCAGTCCCTACCTGCTGTGATGCTGTGGCAAAATACCACAGATACTCCCTGTAAAATACTATATTCTTTATGTGAATTATCTAATCAGTTCTCATAATTGCCTCTTTACATATTTATTAACCTAGCCAAGAGAGGTTTTTGTCTAATATTCTAATTGCTTAATATCATAGCAATAAAGTGATAAAGTTAGAATTTTAAATAATTGAATTTGGCTCTAAAAATCCAATAGCAAAATATAGATAATACATTCATATTGTCATAACTTTTTAAAAATTATATATTTTCAGTGATACCAAAGATAAGAGGGTGAGGTTGTTTTTCTATAATATACCTACTACAGCTTGATACATACATTTTGAGGATGATTTGGCACTAAAATTTAAATTTAAAATATGCCTACCTCTTGATTCAGTGTTTGCACTTGTAGGAACTTAGTAATCCTTGTTAGAGTTTTTAACTATTTTTCACTACCCATGAAAAAAATATGACTGCAATTTTTAGGAGGTTATTAAGTTTCTAACTTGGCTTTTAGAAAACAGAATTTAACAAATATGAAACAAGGGCTGAATAGAATGTAGGTATTGCATAGCCCTTCCTTTTATTAGATAATTACCAAAAGGAGACCTGGAGAGGTCAAACATTTATTTCTAGTCATATAGCTAATTCTTATTGAGATAAGAGTAGAATATACTATGTTGTTTCCTGTTCCAGTAATGGATCTTTTATCCCACAGACATTTTATTTGCATTATTCTGCAGACATTAGTCATGTTATTCTGCAGATGTTTTGTTATTCTTGGAAAATAATCATGCAATTTGTACCACAGTTTAAGAAATCTTTTGTTCTCTCAAAATTCTAGTCCCTCAAAATACACACATGCCAAGTTATTCCAGTGTGATGAGCATGAAGAAATAAAGACTGTATTGGGCAGCTAAACAGATTCTATGTGAATATATTATTTTACATTTATAGAAAAATATTAAATATCATTCATAATACATCCCAGTGCATATTAAAACTCAAAATAAGTAATGTCATAATCTAGTAATAGCTAAATCCACAAAAGGAAGAATAGTTTTGAAAAATTAATATAGGATTATTACTGTTAAAATGTACAACTAGTACCAAAATTTAAGGACGCCAAAGTTAAAGTGACTCAGCCAGCTTCTCAACTAATATCATGACACACCTCAGAGAGCACTATTCAAGCGTGCAAGTACTTTTGCTAGATATTTCTCTATGTACCTCGTGTTTGCATTTTCTCTCTGTATTTCAATTTCACCTAAGTGGAATTATGCTTTGAAAATCTTTTCCTGTTGAAAAATAGATCTATCATTTTCCTTTCAAGTAAAGTAGAATGTTCTTTAAAATTTTCTCTAATAGTGGTCATTATTCTGTTCCAAATTTTCTCTATTACATAAAATATCACAATGGATGTCCTTGAGCAAATAACTTTGTATTCTGGTGCCAGTGTTTCTAATAAATAGAAGAAATGTAATTGGCAGGTCAAATAGTATACATTTTATATTTGTTAGTAAAAAATCATCTCAAAGAGCTATTCCAGTTTAAACTTCCAACAATTGTGTAGGGAATGAGTGCTTCCCCATAATCTTGCCAATTAACAATTATATATATATTTTTAATTGGCTTATATCAATGGTATTACACAAATATTTTCATTTTAGATATTACTTGAGATGCTTAATGCATTTAATGTGCTCATTTAGTTTATGGACAGTTTGTATTACTTCTTATGTTAACAGACTCAAGTCCATAGTTAATGACAGTTCATAACTTTGCTCCTTGTGTTT
Source organism: Bos grunniens (assembly GCF_055505025.1). Lineage (NCBI taxonomy): Eukaryota > Metazoa > Chordata > Mammalia > Artiodactyla > Bovidae > Bos > Bos grunniens. Next base: position 49,402,809 of record NC_141175.1, read on the forward strand.
TGTTTTTTTCCCTGTGGTACTGACTCTTTCCTTATAGAAACTGAAGTCACTCAGTCATATCTGACTCTTTACAACCCCATGGTTGGCTACAGCCTACCAGGCTCCTCCGTCCACGGGATTTTCCAGGCAAGAGTACTGGAGTGGGTTGCCGTTTCCTTCTCTAGGAGATCTTCCAGACCCAGGAATTGAACCCCAGTCTCCCTCATTGTAGGCAGATGCTTTACCACCTCAGCCACCAGTGAAGTTACCTCTTTCCTTATAGCTTTGACACAAATATTTGTATTACTATGTTCTAGTCTATTATTTATTCAGATAAATGCATCTAGTCTTTCTTATTTTTCAGAACATCATATTTTCAGAATGCTCATATCACCTTTGCCACCTAAAATTGATTTAATTTTCATATGGTTAATTCAACTGATGATTTGCTTTATGGCTACAATCCATAGGGTTGCAAAGAGTCCAGCACAGCTGAAGTGACTTAGCATGCAAATATACACATGTTTATACATCTGTGTGTGTATATATGTGTATGTACTCTTCTAGTAAAATCTTTCATGTATCTTAATTTTTTATATGAGAAAACATAGCTGAAAAACTTAACTATTTTCCAAATTGATGAACATTGTTTCAATATCATTTTAAATATTGTTTAATAATCATCTGTAATATATATATATATCCCATATATACATGGGATCTCTTACTTTTTGGTTTTGTGTTTGTTTTTTATGTTATTATTTTTTATAAATCTGTGAAGTGCCAAATAATTGAACATTTTTTAAGGTATAGTAAATTCTCCACAATTTTATTTCCAGTTTTATTTTTTTTATTTTTATTTTTTAACTTTACAATATTGTATTGGTTTTGCCATATATCAACATGAATCCGCCACAGGTATACACGTGTTCCCCATCCTGAACCCTCCTCCCTCCTCCCTCCCCATACCATTCCTCTGGGTCATCCCAGTGCACCAGCCCCAAGCATCCAGTGTTGTGCATCAATACAGTATACTAACGCATATACATGGAATTTAGAAAGATGGTAACAGTAACCCAGTATACGAGACAGCAAAAGAGACACTGATGTATAGAACAGTCTTTTGGACTCTGTGGGAGAGGGAGAGGGTGGGATGATTTGGGAGAATGGCATTGAAACATGTATAATATCATATATTTCCAGTTTTATTGAGATATAAATCACATATAACATTACATCAGTTTAAGGTATACATCATAACAATATAATATATAGCTCATATGAAAGAATTTATGTTTGCAGAACTGTATACCTTTTCATTTTTCCTCAGTTGGCTAATTCTACCCTGATAGTCTATGTGTTTTACTAGCAGCAGCATATAGTCATCAAATTTCAATATTCTATTTGGTTAGATAAATTGATCAAGAGTTATTGCTTAAGTATTATTTAGTTTGATTTACAAATCAAAATGAATTTTTCCAAGGCATGAATAAGAGCCTTTATTTTCCAGCATGCATAACTTTTTCTGTCACTGTCATATAGTTAATTAGTTACTCTTTTCTTTGTTGCTGATTTTTAAATTAATAATTGTAAAGTAGCATTGTAAAAACACACGTCATTTCATCAGAACAATGAGAACAAGCACACATTATTGTCCAACATTGCTATGTGCACGTAGAATAATTATATCATTTACAAAGACAGCATGTGTTTTTACTAGATAAGAAAATCTTTAGGCTCAAGGTCCTTTAAGATCATTACTTCAAAACCGCTTATTTAGATATGATGATATTGAGACCTTCACATATTAACTAGTGAGGTCCTAAATCATGGAGTAACTTTGCATATCTGCCTAGATCAGATATTTATATCCTTAAGGAAGTTTGTGTTTCACCTTATGTTTTATGTCTTATACTTTTAATTTTCATATGTGCAGGTAGTTTGAGCTCTGAGAGTTAGTATTTTCTCTTCAGCCCAACAGGAGAACCAAAACACAGTAGTGAGCCCTAAATCATATGTAGAAAATATGAAATGCTATTTAAAATGAAGCAAACTATTCCCATAAGAAGTCAAGTCACTAAGGAGTCTGTGTTATTTTCAGGATAAAAAAGTGTTGCTACTTGATTTCATAGAACTACTTATCAGCTGTGGTGTCCACATACACAGCCAACACCCCAAACCACTTCATGTTAAATCAGCTTATGAAAATACTAAATACTACAAAGACAAGTTTAAAAAAATTACACTTCTGCAAAGGATGATAAACAAAAAGTACAGTTGCATTTAAGAAATATTTGAAGTTCTTTTTCAAAAAGATTGGCTGCAGAATGCTGAAATTTGTAGCATAAAAGAAAGACTTTGGTATCACACATTACAGTTATTTTATTTCCTTTGCAATCCGCATTGGATTATACCCTGTCACTGTGTTCTTTTTCACAATTTTTAAAGGATTTGCATAATAGGGAGAAAAAGGTTTTAATTACTGTCTCTCAGATGAAAGATGGCTACTATGTTAAAACAGATAATTTGTGGTTAAAATATGTGTATAGTCTGTTTTAATTCCATTTCTATAAACAGCACTATTCCTATATTTCATAGAATTATACATGAATGAAATTTCTTCCCTTTTTCATTAGAGTAAGGTAGGAGAAGTAAACAAAAAGAGAGACAGAATGTACATTGTAATTTGTGATCTATAAATTTCAAACACAGATGTTACATGTCCCCTGAATAGAAAATCACAATTATACGAGCTCCTCAAAATTAGTAGTAACTGGTTTACTTGTAACTTTGAAAACATAATCAATTAGGAAACAAACTTAAAATATATTCTGTAGATATATTTCTTAATGTGCATGCGTGCTTAGTTGCTTCAGTTGTGTCCAACTCACCAAGACCCCATGGACTGTAGCCTTCCAGGCTCCTCTGCCCATGGGATTTTCCTGGCAACAATACTGGAGTGGATTGCCATGCCCTCCTCCGGGGGGTATCTTCCTGACCCAGGGATTGAATCCACATCTCCTGTGTCTACTGCATTGCAGGCGTATTCTTTACTGCTGAGCCACTGGGAAAGCCCATATTTCTTAATATTACTAGTTATAAATTGGAATGCAAATCAAAATAGAGGCAAGATTCCTATATTGATAAACAAAAATGTAAACAAGTATGTAGTTAAAAGCTGTGCTAATAAATGTTGCAATAAGCATGCCTTACTATCAAATTTGTACTTATAGAATGCATTTTCAAAGGATTATATAAGGAATAAACTCACTAAAATATTTGACTAGCATTTCAGCTTAGTGATTTTCAGGCATTAGAGAATCACAGCTGAAAATGTAGTATTTAGAACTTGTTCTGTAAGGTTTAGGAAATAGTCACAGCTTTATAGAAATCTAGTGCAGTTCTTCAAACACTTCCAGTTCATGATTTACCTGTCAATCAAGTGGAGTCAGAGATAAAGAAATTTTCAAAGCCCTGTTGAAAACTGCTGGCAGACATCAACACAGAACTAAAAAGAGCATTAGAGACAGTTGTGTTTACCAGCAATTAACTGGACCCAAAGCCCTGTCAGCGGTTCTGGAAGTGCAGGCCTGCTTTGTGTCTGTTCCTTAGCATTCAAATAGCCTGAAAAACTGAATACCTCCCTCTACTGCCACTGATACATATGAGAAACTGCATATGTATCAGTTGAAACTCCATAAAGTAACAGTGATGTATCCAAGAATTATCACTCAGTGTGAAATAAAGAAGTAGTTTGTGAAGATTTTGTGCTAGTAAAATTTTTCCAGGTTAAAACACACACATTTTAATAAAAATCCTCCAATCATCAACTAACCAGCTATCCCTCTGGCAGAGTTTAACAGAACTGAATTCATACTCTTATTAATACAAAGGATTCTGGCTCAAAGCTTTAACCTTAGATAGTCATATGACTGCATACGCGGTTTTTCTTTTTTAAAAGTAAATCACAATGGAAGGGAGTAGGGCAGGTTTTATTTATGTGGTCACATATTGGCAGAGCACTTCAGAGCTGCCCTTGGGTAATGTGAATTAGTGGACGTTCTTCCTCTTTTTTTTTTTTTTTTAAAGAACTAGAAAAATAAATAAATGAAATGAGTCTTCCAAATTAAGATATTATAACTTTGCACTCTACTTATGAGTTTTTAATGAACCCTTAAGACTTTCTACTCAATTGGCATTCCAGAATACAAATTCGGATAATAATCTTGAAGAAAATAGTTGAAAATGAACTTACAAATCATTATAATATTGACAGGACAGTTATGCAGTTGTTAACAAACTATATAAAAATTGAGTTTTCTGTATGTCAAAGTACTTAAATAGTCATTATGGAAAAAATCTCATGACTATAAAGAAGTTTATGTAGAGATCTCTCTGAAGTATGGCACAAAAGAAAGACCTAATAATATTCAGAACAGAACTAGTAAGATCTGTTTATTTATTTACTTAACATTTTATTTTATATTGGAGGACAATTGATGAACAATGTTGCATTAATTTCAGATGTACAGCAAGGTGATTCAGTTATACATATACATGTATCTACTCTTTTCAAATTCTTTTCCCAATTAGGTTGTTGCAGAATATTGAGCAGAGTTGCTGAGGTTGTCCTCCTGAGTGAAGTAATTCAGACAGAGAAAGAGAAATATCATATAGTATCACTTACATGAGGAATCTTGAAACAAAAATTGATATGGTCTGTTAAATCATACAAATTCTCCCTACAGGAATTTGACGTTGTACCCAGAAGACAAACAATGCAACAACAAACTACAAGCTTGCTCAGGTCCCCAGTGTCTTCCAACTGTATCCTATTACTTATAATTTGGGGTTTCTTAACTTGATGGTAGAATATGGGCTTTACTATCTGATTAAGGGTAAGCTTCAGGCAAGGTACTCTCCCTGAGTGTTAGTGAGTGTGAATTTTTAGGTTCTCCTGTCCAGCCTCCTGCACTTAGGCTAGCCCTGTTTTGCCCTCCTGGTTCTCTTCTTCAGGTTCAGTAAGTGTTTGCCTTTCAGCAGCTTCTTTGGTGCACTCTTTCCCCATTTGTTCTGATGGACATGAATTAGTTAGCATGTTTGTACTTTGCTCATTTTTCCTATTTTACATTTTTACGTGTAGCAAAAGTTTAGTATCTTTAAAAAGGGAGAGATAGGGATCAAGATGAAAGCCCTTAGTGTTGCCTTTACCATCATAGATTAAATGTTTTATTCCATTGGAGAAAAAGGCTAAAAGGATCAGCCTGGACCTCCAGGACAGCTGATATTCCCATACCTAGATGTGCTCCATCGGAGAAGGCAATGGCACTCCACTCCAGTACTCTTGCCTGGAAAATCCCATGGACGAAGGGCCCTGGTGGGCTGCAGTCCATGGGGTTGCTAGGAGTCAGACACAACTGAGTGACTTCACTTTCATGCATTGGAGAAGGAAATGGCAACCCACTCCAGTGTTCTTGCCTGGAGAATCCCAGGGACGGGGGAGCCTGGTGGGCTGCCGTCTATGGGGTCGCACAGAGTCAGACACGACTGAAGTGACTTAGCAGCAGCAGCAGCACATGTGCTCCATAATGAACACTTCTTAGGGCTATTGTACAATATTTTACGAATGATGCTGCAATGAATAGCATTGTACCTTTACAAGATTAGATAAATGATAGATAAAATGTCCTACTATATACTTTAAATTAATTCTAGAGAAGAATACACTTTGTCATAGGAAATTTGATTTTGGAAAGAAGTAAATATTGGTGTACAAAAAACTAAAATTAACCACACACAAAGAAAAAGTTATTGTTTTATATATAAATAAGTGAAACATATAAAACACACTAACTCTACACCAAGGTTAACACACACACAAACACGCATACAGGAACATATATATTCATTGGCTACCTCTTTCATATTGAAAATGTATTATGTAGGGGATAGCCAGGAACATTGTAAAGTAGATGAGTCATGGAGGAGCACCTGCTAAATTATTTGGTGGTGGTGGTTTAGTTGCTAAGTCATGTCTGACTCTTGAGACCTCATGGACTATAGCCTGCCAGGCTTCCCGTCCATGGGATTCTCCAGGAAAGAATACTGGAGTGGGTTGCCATTTTCTTCTCATAAGTTATTTAAAGATGTTATTAAACTCTAATAATGAAAACCTTCTGGTACTTAGTTTGAAAGTGAATTTTGTGAAAGAAAAAAATAATTTTGTAAATAAAAAACCAGGAAATCATTTGAATGAGGCCTGTGATGATGTCAACTTTTAAAAATGAGCAGTAGATGTTAGGCTATTTATTAAGTGGCTTTGCTTCAGTTGTATAACCTTTCACACAAATGGTTGCTGGATACTTTGCAAAAACAGAATTTCAGAATGTATGAAATGTGTAGATGAGAAATAAAAATTGAGCACTAACTGCTTGATGATATTTTTATGGGTATTTTTTTAAGTTGTATTTTTAATTTCTTTAATTATTAATGAAAGCTCTGTTGTTGTGGTTCAGCCAAGTGGTTTGCAACTTTTTGTGACCCTGTGGACTACAGCACTCCAGGCTTCCTTATCCTTCACTATCTCCTGGAGTTTGCTCAAACCCATGTCCATTGAGTCAGTCATGCATCCTCTGTTGCTCTCTTCAACTCCTGCTCTCTATCTTGCCCAGCCTCAGGGTCTTTTCCAGGGAATCGACCCTTTACATAAGATTGCCAATGTACTGGAGCTTCAGCTTCAGCATCAGTCCTTGACTATTCAGGGTTGATTTGCTGTAGGATTGACTGATTTGATCTCTTTGCAGCCAAGGGACTCTCAAGAGTCCTCTCCAACACCACAGTTCAAAAGCATCAATATTTTGGCCCTCAGCTTTCTTTCTGGTCCAACTTTCACATCAGTACATGTCTACTGGGAAAAACCATAGTTTGGACTACATGGACCTTTGTTGGCAAAGTGATGTCTTTGCTTTTTAATATGCTTTCTAGGTTTGTCATAGCTCCCCCTCCAAGGAGCAAGTGTCTTTTAATATAATGGCTGCAGTCACAGTCCACAGTGATTTTGGACCCCAAGAAAATAAAATCTGTCCCTGTTTCCTAGTTACTATAAAATGATTTTTAAAACATTTAACACTAATAAATCTAGGTGTAGCATAAGAATATTGGGAAAGTTTGGTGTTGATTCTATTGGAGCTGCATTAAGAAAAATACAGTTATCTAAATAAGTGGTAAAATTAAATTTAGTGAGATAATTAGTGTGTAAGCATTTTATTTACTATTAGACTGTGTACAAATGTTAGTTATTAATCTCACTAGTATAGTAAGTGCAATTAATAGGGTTGGGTGGAGAAGAATAGAAGGAGCTAGTTTCATTCAGAAGGGTATTAGAACAGTCTAGGTAAAAGCAAGCCAAGTATGAGGCAGAAGGTATCAATAGTACTGTAAAATAAGAGAGAAATTTATTATATTTGGATTAGATGCATAAAAACCATCAGAAGTAATATCAACTGATACGTCTAGTATTACATTTCTAGTCCCATATTACCTTCCCTTACATACCATACCAAAATACTGATTCACTTCTTTTTTTTTTCTATCATTACATATATTTTATTTATTTTTTTAAATTTTATTTTATTTTTAAACTTTACAATATTGTATTAGTTTTGCCAAATATCGAAATGAATCTGCCCCAGGTATACCTGTGTTCCCCATCCTGAACCCTCCTCCCTCCTTCCTCCCCATACCCTCCCTCTGGGTCATCCCAGTGCACCAGCCCCAATCATTTGGTATCGTGCATCGAACCTGGACTGGCGACTCGTTTCATACATGATATTATACATGTTTCAATGCCATTCTCCCAAATCTCCCCACCCTCTCCCTCTCCCAGAGTCCATAAGACTGATCGGTACATCAGTGTCTCTTTTGCTGTCTCATACACAGGGTTATTGTTACCATCTTTCTAAATTCCATATATATGCGTTAGTATACTGTATTGGTGTCTTTCTTTCTGGCTTACTTCACTCTGTATAATAGGCTCCAGTTTCATCCACCTCATTAGAACTGATTCAAATGTATTCTTTTTAATGGCTGAGTAATACTCCATTGTGTATATGTACCACAGCTTTCTTATTCATTCATCTGCTGATGGGCATCTAGGTTGCTTCCATGTCCTGGCTATTATAAACAGTGCTGCGATGCTGCCTTCCCTTACACTCCATACCCCAGTACTGAATCACTTCCAATGTGAATAAAGTCTTGTGTGGTGTGGTTGCCTGGATTTTAGATAACATGGATAAGAACAGTCCTATTGTTTAATAGACCCTGGAGTTCTTGCTGTTAAATAAGACTTATAGAAGTTCACATGATAACCATAGCAGTAGTCAATGCAACTCATATCTAAAGCTTCACATGCCCTAACATTTTTCTTACAAAACTTTATGACTTAGTACATATTTTCCTGTATAGTATAGATATCAGGTATAAGGTACAGGACTATGGATGGAGGTTCATGACATTGTAAAGGAAGCAATGATCAAGACAATCCCCAAGAAAAAGAAATGCAAAATGGTTGTCTGAGGAGGCCTTACAAATAGCTATGAAAAGAAGAGAAACAAAAGGCAAAGGAGAAATGGAGAGATATACCCGTGTGAATGCAGAGTTCCAAAGAGTAGCAAGGAGAGACAAGAAAGCCTTCCTCAGTGATCAGTGGAAAGACGTAGAGGAAAAAAACAGAATGGGAAAGACTAGAGATCTCTTCAAGAAAATTAGAGATACCAAGGGAAGTTTCAGCAAAGATGGGCACAATGAAAGACATTGTGGACCTAACAGAAGCAGAAGATATTAAGAAGTGATGGCAAGAATACACAGAAGAACTGTACAAAAAAGATCTTCACGACCCAGATAATCACGATGGTGTGATCACTCATCTAGAGCCAGACATCCTGGAATGTAAAGTCAAGTGGGTCTTAGGAAGCATAACTATGAACAAAGCTAGTGGAAGTGATGTGATTCCAGTTGAGCTATATCAAATCCTAAAAGATGATACTGTGAAAATGCTGCACTCAATATGTCAGCAAATTTGGAAACCTAAGCAGTGGCCACAGGACTGGAAAAGTTCAGCTTTCATTCCAATCCCAACAAAAGGTAATGCCAAAAAATGCCCAAACTGCTGCACAATTGCACTCATCTCACACGGTAACAAAATAATGCTAAAAATTCTGCTAACCAGGCATCAACAGTACATGAACTGTGAACTTCCAGATGTTCAAGCTGGATTTAGAAAAGGCAAAGGAACCAGATATCAAATTGCCAACATCCACTGGATCATCAAAAAAGCAAGGGAGTTCCAGGAAAACATGTATTTCTTCTTTATTGACTATGCCAAAGCCTTTGACTGTATGGATCACAATAAACTGTGGAAAATTCTTAAAGACATGGGAATACCAGACAACCTGACCTGCCTCCTGAGAAATCTGTATGCAGGTCAAGAAGCAACAGCTGGAACTGGACACGAAACTACACACTGGCTCCAAATAGGAAAAGGAATATGTCAAGGCTATTTATTGCCACCCTGCTTATTTAACTTATATGCAGAGTACATCATGAGAAATGCTGGACTGGATGAAGCACAAGCTGGACTCAAGATTGTTGGGAGAAATATCAATAATCTCAGGTATGCAGATGATATGACCCTTATGGCAGAAAAGTGAAGAAAAACTAAATAGCCTCTTGATGAAAGTGAAAGAAGAGAGTGAAAAAGTTGGCTTAAACCTCAACATTCAGAAAATTAATGTCATGGCATCTGGTGCCATCACTTCAGTCAAATAGATGGAGAAACAGTGGAAACAGTGACAGACTTCATTTTTGGGGGCTCCTGAATCACTACAGATGGTGACTAAAAACATGAAATTAAAAGACGCTTACTCCTTGGAAGAAAAGTTATGACCAACCTAGATAGCTTATTAAAAAGCAGAGACATTACTTTTCCAACAAAGGTCCATCTAGTCATTGCTATTGTTTTCAAGTAGTCATGTATGGATGTAAGAGTTGGACTATAAAGAAAGCTGAGCACTGAAGAATTGATTCTTTTGAACTGTGGTGTTGGAGAAGACTCTTCAGAGTCCCTTGAACTGCAAGGAGATCCAACCAGTCCTTCATAAAGGAAATCAGTCCTGAATGTTCATTGCAAGGACTGATGCTGAAGCTGAAACTCCAATACTTTGGCCACCTGATGCAAAGAGCCGACTCATTGAAATAGACCCTAATACTGGGAAAGATTGAAGGCGAGAAGAGAAGGGAACTACAGAGGATGAGATGGTTGGATGGCATTACTGACTCAATGGACATGAGTTCGAGTAAACTCCGGGGGTTGGTGATGGACAGGAAGGCCTGGTGTGCTGCAGTCCATGGGGCTGCAAAGAGTCAGACACGACTGAGCAAATGAACTGACCTGATAAGGTACAGAAGATTCATGTAAATTACTCAAGATATTATAAGTTTTATAAGACAAGTTCAGGCTGGCTGTCTCCAGCTGACTGAGCTGTTTTGTTCCTGAGGAGATTAATGTTTGTTGTATTTGGCATAAGTTTTTCTTACATCTCTCAAAGTGATTAAACCCACACACAGGTATTCTCCAAATTCCTTTTTACTTTAACTTAGTGAATTTCCAGCTCCTTTCTTCTCTCATGCCTTCCTCCCTCATAATCCAACTTTGCAGAATATTCGTAAGTACTGAATACTGACATTTGGCAGTGTTTTTGAATATCTGAGTAGTAAATTATTTCTCAAATATTTTATTTTCTTGTCTCAATCACTCAGATGGCTAAAGAAGAAAATATAACCAAAGCAGTCTTTAATAGCATTGACATGATTAACCTCCAAGTCTAAAATGATGGAAAATTGACTATTAATGCTAAAATATTTAATGAGAAATCAATTATTAGGTTTGTAAAAATCACCTCATCCCAGTCTTACCAATGTCTGTTATTATAGCAACTATCATCTCATTTCTTTATTAAGTAGTATGACTAAGAGCTAGGCTAAACTTCAACAGTACATGAACCAACAACTTTCAGATGTACAAGCTGGATTTAGAAAAGGCAGAGAAACCAGAGATCAAATTGCCAACATCTACTGGATCATAGAAGAAGTAGGAGAATTACAGAAAAACATCTACTTTTTCTTCATTGACTAACCTAATGCCTTTGACTGTTGACTGTATGGATCACAGCAAACAGTGGAAAATTCTTAAAGGGATGGGAATACCTGACCACCATACCTGCCTCCTGAGAAATTTGTATGCCCAACAAGAAGCAACAGTTAGTACTGGATATGGATCAATGGACTGGTTCCAAATTGGGAAAGGAGTACATCAAGGCTGTATATTGTCATACAATGTCCCTTATATGCAGGGTATATCATGCAAAATGCCAGCCTGAGTGAAGCTCAAACTGGAATCAAGATTGCTGGGAGAAAAACCAACAACCTCAGATATGCAGATGATACCACCCTAATGGCAGAAAGTGAGGAGGAAATAAAGAGCCTCTTGATGAAGGTGAAAGAGGAGAGTGAAAAACTGACTTAAAACTCAGCACTCAAAAAATGAAGATCATGGCATCGGGTCCTATCACTTCATGGCAAATAGGTGGGGGAAACAATGGAAACAGTGAACATTTTTATTTTCTTGTGCTCCAAAATCACTGCAGGTGGTGACTGCAGACATGAAATTAAAAGATGCTTGCTCCTTGGAAGAAAAGCTGTGACACACCTAGCCAGTGTATTAAACAGCAGAGATATCACTTTGCTAACAAAGGTCCAAATAGTTAAAGCTATGTTTTTTCTAGTTGTGAATGTGATAGTTGGACCATAAAGAAGGTTGAGTGCTGAAGAATTGATGCCTTTTGAAATGTGGTGCTAGAGAAGACTCTTGAGAGTCCCTTGGACAAGCCAAGTCAAGATTCAACCAGTCAGTCCTAAAGGAAATCAACCCTGAATATTCACTGGGAGAACTCATGCTGAAATAAAGCTCCAATGCTTTGGCTACCTGATGTGAAAAGCCGATTCACTGGAAAAGATCCTGATGCTGGAAAAGATTGAGGGCAGGAGAAGTGGGCGATAGAGGATGAGATGATTGGCTGGCATCACCAACTCAATGGACATGAGCTTGAGCAAACTCTGTGGGATGGTGAAAGACAGGGAAGACTGGCTTGCTGCAGTCCGTGGGGTTGCAAACATTTGGGCACAACTTAGCAACTGAACAACAAAAAAAGCCAAAGTCAACATATAGCCTGTTGGCTCCATTGATTTGAAATCATATAGTTGTGATATTGAGTCACCCACAATAAGTGCATTCTGCTCCAGCGAAAGATGGGAAGATGATTGTATCAGCATGCAGTAATAGTAGCTTAGAAAAATATCAAAGTATGTGAATGTACATTTAAATCATATGACATTTTAGCAGTTTTTATATTTATGTCTGGATTAATGCTCATAGTACTCAACTGGAAATGGATCGGCAAAGATGTAGGAAGAAAAACTAGAAGGAAAATTAATAGATTAGGTATGTAATACTATTTTTTAGCAACTGATAAAGCTTTGTCTAAGGGCCTATATCATTAATGTATAATATATATTCTCTTGAATCACTTCACATGGTTTTAATTTTATACTTTAAAATTAATAATTTAATAAAATATATTATTTTAAATTGCTTATACTTTCAAACTTGTCATTAAATATGGCTATTTTATGAACTGTAAACTACTTGAAGAGAGCTCTCAAATCTTCTCTATGAACTTTAATATACAAAGAACAGAAATGCCTTTTCACAATGTAGGTCAAGGAAGCTGTAAATTAAAACCGACAATTGCCAAAACTGGAAAAAAATTTTTTTAGGAAACAAAAGTCTGTATTATAAGCATTTTACATTTATATACAATTTTAATGACTATATAGTTAAATATGCTAAAGTTTAAACATTGTGAAGAGATGAGGTTACTAACATTTAAGCTGATGAATGTGAAGAGTATACCAGTGTAATCTTTTAAGAAAGATTTTATAATTTTTCACTGATATTTTTGTAATAATAATAATGGTGATACTGATGAGTTTAACAAAAATAATGCCCAAGATTTAAACAAGGATACATTTATTTTATGTAAATGTTAATGCTCTTTTTCAGGGGGAAAAGTCTCTATTTTACATCCTGAATTTCCTCTAGCATTTAGTTTCTTTAGTGAACTGCTAATAAAATCACCTAGAGCTGAAATCATGTTAAAGAAGTTAATATGCAAATGAAATTCTCTGTAAGAGCCACAATTCACCTTCTCTATAAATAAATATTTTAACATACAATGAATCATGAATAAAGTGTCAAAACACAGAGGAGTAAATATTAGTAATTTCTTAAAATTATAGGAGGAGTGAATAACATGACTTTTCCTGGACTAGTACCTGCTTTAAAAACTTCTCCTTCTGATTACTATCAGCTTGAGAAGAAAAACCTACATTCTTACTGGCATTGAAAAATATTGTTAATTAGCTAATTTTTTAATTGCAAAATTAACATCTTAACAAAAATAGCTCATTTCCAAGTAATTAAAGACAAAAAATATTACCAATAAAGAAGTTCAAAGGAATAATTGATGCATAATATTTTATTTCTATTTGTACATGCCTCTGTATTTAAAAGCAATTTCTTAAGGAAACCTTGGTTCAAAGAAATTTATCAACATGGAAAGTTTGTGGACAAGAACTGTGTGTCGTTAGTTTTAGGGGAAAATATCCAGCATATTTTGACTGTCTTTTCTCTGTTTTGTCAGTCGATTATTTTCAGAAGCCTTTCTCTTTTATATATATATATACATATTTAATTCACAACTGGTAACAAACGAGGAGACACTATAATATTGTAAAGTTAAAAAATAAAATAAAATAAAAAAAGAATACTAAGAAATACAGTGTAAAATGTGCTTAAAGTGTGTAACTGTTCTTTGTCCTACCCATCTAGCTAAGCTTATGCCTTGCATTCATCATGTCCAGGCTCTCTCCTTACCATTCCTGTAAATTCATTAAGGAGCCTGAACTTCTTCCAGGGGCCTCCCTTCTCTTCTGACAGGCGGTTGGTTTTCCTGTCTCTGTGTCCCCATTCTAGCTTGGCTTGTTTGCTTAGTTACAGATCGCCATACCAATTCAACTGTAAATCACCGCCATTTCTAGACTATGTTACCACAACGTTTTCCAATGGTCCTATCTTCAAACATTCTCTTCACATTGACTATGTGCTAGACACTTTTCTAAGTTTCAAATATTAACTCATTTTGGCCTCCAAATGAGTCTTTAAGTTAGATATTCTACACTATTTTAAAAAATAAGCAAATGGAAGCAGGCAGCAGTTACCTGCCATAAATTCATGAATCCTAATGGCAGAAATGAGATTGGAATCCAGGCAGAATCATAATGCCATGAGTTGAGTTTAACCATAAAATTATCTCTGATTTGGACTGTTCAATGCTGCTGAACCTAGTTTTGGATAGCATCCAAAAGCCTTACTATGACTTACAAGGATGCTTCTCCACTAAAACATCTTGACATAATACTGCACTGTGGATATACAGTAATATTTTTATTTTCATGATGGTTCCTGATCTTGGTTTATTTTGATTTTTATATAGTTGCTTTTATTTTACTTTAAATCTTAGCTTAAGTGGCTTACTTGAAGAGGTCACACACCTTAGATATATGATATAAACTGTAAATTATTAAAACATCTGATATATCTCTGACCGTACCTCTCACCAAGCTCTTCTGTAAGTGCATGCTTATCTCTTCATAAGACAATATGATTTGTGAATATATGTCATATTTTATGCCTATAATTTAGTAAAAACCTTGATACACAGTATATAATCAATATACATTATCCAAATATAGCAATGAAAAAAAATGACTGAATGGATAAATGGAAGAATTTATCAGAATTATTTACTATCACATTATATATAAAATACTATTATATATAGCATATAATATATTCCATATAAAGTATTATATATTTTATAGGAATATAATTATAATATATTTCTATTATATTTTTTGAAGATATATAACAGTGACTTTAAAAAACATAACTTCTTGTCTATAGCTGTAAATGTATCAGAAGTTATAAAGTAAGTCAAACTCAGGTGACATGGTTAAGGAGAAAACCTAGTTTTAAATGATATTGATGCACTTTTCAATATTTTGTCTTAGTATCTTATAAGCTTTGTATGTATAAAGAACTGTGCTAGGTGTCATGATAGAGTGAAAGTAAAAATCATAGTATTTTTTGGTAAAATTTGCCATAGGGAGCTGCATGAATTTCATCTAATAAGGGTGGTAGAAGATAAATGCAATTAAACTTCTGATAACTGAAAGAAATACCTGCAGGGAACAAAAAGGCTTCACAGAGAGAGAAATTTGGCTGGAGCTGAGTAATTGTGAGTGATCACACCATCGTGATTATCTGGGTCATGAAGATCTTTTTTGTACAGTTCTTCTGTGTATTCTTGCCACCTCTTCTTAATATCTTCTGTTTCTGTTAGGTCCATACTATTTCTGTCCTTTATCGAGCCCATCTTTGCATGAAATGTTCCCTTGGTATCTCTAATTTCCTTGAAGAGATCTCTAGTCTTTCCCATTCTGTTGTTTTCCTCTATTTCTTTGCATTGATCGCTGAGGAAGGCTTTCTTATCTCTCCTTGCTATTCTTCGGAACTCTGCATTCAGATGCTTATATCTTTCCCTTTCTCCTTTGCTTTTCACTTCTCTTCTTTTCACAGCTATTTGTAAGGCCTCCTCAGACAGCCATTTTGCTTTTTTGCATTTCTTTTCCACAGGGATGGTCTTGATCCCTGTCTCCTGTACAATGTCAAGAACATCCATCCATAGTTCACCAGGTACTCTGTCTATCAGATCCAGTGCTTAAATCTATTTCTCACTTTCACTGTATAATCGTAAGGGTTTTGATTTAGGTCATACCTGAATGGTCTAGTGGTTTTCCCCACTTTCTTCAATTTAAGTCTGAATTTGGTGATAAGGTGTTCATGATTTGAGCCACAGTCAGTTCCTGGTCTTGTTTTTGCTGACTGTATAGAACTTCTCCATCTTTGGCTGCAAAGAATATAATCAATCTGATTTCACTGTTGACCATCTGGTGATGTCCATGTGTAGAGTCTTCTGGAATGAGAAGTTAACTGGACCTTAGAAAGCATCACTACGAACAAAGCGAATGGAGGTGATGGAATTCCAGTTCAGCTATTTCAAATACTGAAAGATGATGCTGTGAAAGTGCTGCACTCAATATGCCAGCAAATTTGGAAAACTCAGCAGTGGCCACAGGGCTGGAAAAGGTCAGTTTTCATTCCAATCCCAAAGAAAGGTAATGCCAAAAAAAGCTCAAACTACCACACAATTGCACTCATCTCACAAGCTAGGAAAGTAATGCTTAAAATTCTCCAAGCCAGGCTTCAGCAATATGTGAACTATGAACTTCCAGATGTTCAAGCTGGTTTTAGACAAGGCAGAGGAATAAGAGGTCAAATTGCCAACATCCACTGGATCATCAAAAAAGCAAGAGAGTTCCAGAAAAACATCTATTTCTGCTTTATTGACTATGCCAAAGCCTTTGACTGTGTGGATCACAATAAACTGTGGAAAATTCTGAAAGAGATGGGAATACCAGACCACCTGACCTGCCTCCTGAGAAACCTGTGTGCAGGTCAGGAAGCAACAGTTAGAACTGGACATGGAACAACAGACTGGTTCCAAATAGGAAAAGGAGTACATCAAGGCTGTATATTGTCACCCTGCTTATTTAACTTATATGCAGAGTACATCATGAGACATGCTGGGCTGGAAGAAGCACAAGCTGGAATCAAGATTTCCAGGAGAAATATCAATAACCTCAGATATACAGATGACACCACGCTTATGGCAGAAAGTGAGGAGGAAATAAAAAGCCTCTTGATGAAAGTGAAAGAGGAGAGTGAAAAAGTTGGCTTAAAGCTCAACATTCAGAAAACGAAGATCATGGCATCCGGTCCAATCACTTCATGGGAAATAGATGGGGAAACAGTGGAAACAGTGTCAGACTTTATTTTTTTGGGCTCCAAAATCACTGCGGATGGTGATTGCAGCCATGAAATTAAAAGACACTCACTCCTTGGAAGGAAAGTTATGACCAACCTAGATAGCATATTCAAAAGCAGAGACATTACTTTGCCAACAAAGGTCCATCTAGTCAAGGCTATGGTTTTTCCAATGGTCGTGTATGGATGTGAGAGTTTGACTGTGAAGAAAGCTGAGAACCGAAGAATTGGTGCTTTTGAACTGTGGTGTTGGAGAAGACTCCTGAGAGTCCCTTGGACTGCAAGGAGATCCAACCAGTCCATTCTAAAGGAGATCAGTCCTGGGTGTTCTTTGAAAGGAATGATGCTAAAGCTGAAACTCCAATATTTTGGCCACCTAATGCGAAGAGTTGACTCATTGGAAAAGACTCTGATAATGGGAGGGATTGAGAGCAGAAGGAGAAGGGGATGACAGAGGATGAGATGGCTGGATGACATCACCGACTCAATGGACGTGAGTCTGAGTGAACTGTGGGAGTTGGTGATGGACAGGGAGGCCTGGCGTGCTGCGATTCATGGGGTCGCAGAGTTGGACACGACTGAGCGACTGAACTGAACTGAACTGAACTGAGTAATTGTAATACTGTATATAGGTCACAAAGAAGGAATAAGACGAAAAATACAGAAAAAGTAGTTTATCAATGCTTGTAAATATTATGCAGATGATGAAATATTTTAGGCCAGAAACAAACACATGTATGCATGACATAGATTAGACAGGAAAATGTAGTGCTGTCTGCCTGGTGATGGAGTCATGTATTAGCTTTTCAAAAACTTCCTGGTTTTCTCACTTCAAAGAACACTGGGACATCCCCCAATAAATACGACCAATCACATTACTGCATCATAATTTTCATTATTTATTAGAAACAGCCAAAAGTCTCTTAAGACAGCTAAACAATGCTTTTTCTTTAGCAAGGAATTATGGCTGCTTTTGCTCTATCATGGACAAGCACAAAAAGACTTATTGAGATAATTCTTTCAAATAAGTATGATATTATAACATTAAGAAAGGAGCGAATGAACTGAACTGAACAGAATTTAATATTATATGTCCAGAAATAAGCAAATTTCATAAGACATCATTAAACTGGAGACAATTTTCATGTACAGGAGAATTAACTAATTAAATCATTTGCTGTTCCTAGCTCAGGAAGATACAAAGCAGCTCTGCCCTGGAATCTCAGCTTTGACAATTGCATTGTTTGTCTTCTAGTAAACACTCAAGTTTTTATCATGGGCTCATAGAATGGGATAGCGATGAATTATCTGGAGACTTTAAGTGAAAATGATTCATTTTGCATCCTTTGCAAGATTGTCCAGCTAGTTATTTTTATGTTATCTGTTTTTCTGACTCTCCTTTTCAACATTGTTTAAATTAAATGCTACATGGGGAAGGTGTTGAGACATTTACTTAAGTGAAACTGTTCTTTTTTTCTTTTACTGAATAATAAAATATTCTTAGGAAGCTTTCCTTAATAAGTAAGCTCAAAGTGATGCATGATTATAGAATTAAAACTGAAACATTTTTGATCATTTGGTCAATTACCACAAGCTTTTCCAGTCAAATGTTTGCCTTTCTTGGAAAAAAAGTACATTTTATTTTTTTATCATCACTCTTGGTAATATCTGGTAGAATGGATAATTTAAGTCAGATCATTAGTTTTTATATGTGTCTCAAATCATATGATTTAAATTAAAACCAGTATATGAAATAAAATACAAAACACTTTATATTTTTTTTTATTTAGTAACTAGTCATGAACCTACTTGCTATTCAAAACACATATACCCAAACAAAAAATAAATTATTTTAGTAAGATTGCTGGCCTTAGATTCCTATCAGGAAGACTCCTACAGCTGTATTCTTAATGCAAGATACAAACCGAACACTCTTAGTGGTTTTTAATTCAAGATGGAGAACTAAACTGATGCTTCAAATCATTTGATGGTCACATTTAATTTTCTGTAAAGGAATACAAAGGGAACCAACTCATAGAAGCAGGAAGCAGTGGAATTGAGCAATAGTGGGCAAGAGGTTTCAGTGCATTTCTAGGAAACAACAGGCAGATGATAGAAAGTTAACAAAAGACACAATGGAGGAGGCTTCAGGCTGCAGGTCAGATGGAAATAGCTCTGTAATATAGGAGAAAACCAAGAAGCAAATTATGAAGTTCAGTGGGAGGCAGAAAATGAGTCATATCTGATCTATTTACCAAATCAGAAAGGAGTTTATTAAATATGCCTATTGAGATTATCCATTGTCCTTTTATATCAAATGTTTCATCATTATGGTTTAAGGTTACCAATTTAAGGTACATAGAATTTTTTGTTAACTTTGTCAGATTGCTTAATACAATTATATGCAATTTTATTTTATATATTAATATTATAGATCTTACTTCTGTTGATGTTATATTTGCCTAAAATATCTTCTTCATTGTTTTTTATTAAAATTTTCTTGGCCATTTTTTTTCTTCTGTTTCTGTATTTCAGGGGGGAAAGTTTATTCATTCAAACATTTTGATTCTTCTATTTTTAGAATTCTTACTTAACATTACTAAGTTTCACTATTGAAATATCTGCAATTATTGCTCATACTAAGTCGTGTTGGAGAAGACTCTTGAGAGTCCCTTGGACTGCAAGGAGATCCAACCAGTCCATTTTAAAGGAGATCAGGCCCGGGTGTTCATTGGAAGGACTGATGCTAAAGCTGAAACTCCAATACTTTGGCCACCTTGTGAGAAGAGTTGACTCATTGGAAAAGACTCTGATGCTGGGAGGGATTGGGGGCAGGAGGAGAAGGGGACGACAGAGGATGAGATGGCTGGATGGCATCACTGACTTGATGAACATGAGTCTGAGTGAACTCCGGGAGTTGGTGATGGACAGGGAGGCCTGGTGTGCTGTGATTCATGGGGTCACAGAGAGTTGGACACAACTGAGCAACTGAACTTAACTGAACTAAATCACTTAGTCATGTCTGACTCTCTGTGACCCCCATGGACTGTAGCCCACCAGGCTCCTCTGTCTGTGGGATTTAAGACTAATTATATGCTTTTGTGCTTACTTGGCTTCTCATGTTTCTTACACCCGTTTTCTCCTTTTTTATATGTATGTAAGTTTTCTTTTCAGAAAGACTATGTAATGTTTTGAAACCTTACCTGGCAAGATCTTGCTTACTTCTTGATCAAAAGTTTGGCCAAGAATGGGATGCTAAGTTAAAATATTTATTCTTAAATTTGAGGTAAGTGTTACACTATTTTCAGTACTCTATATTTCTGAGAAATGGTCTGAAAAGAGCCATAATTATTTTGTAAATATATTCCTTCTCTTCAAGTTATAGGGCACTTACCCCTTCTTCTTTATCTTTACAGTCACTGTTTCTTTTGTACATATTAATGTGTTTTCTCACATTTATGATAGTACCTTTGAAAGACACTTTGATCTCTTTCCATGATTTTTTTCCCATAAGTTTTGGCATATTTTCTTCAATTATGCTTTTGTATTTCTGCACATGTATTTTATCTTGTATCTCCCTTTGGATAAAATCTTAATAAATGAATATGAATATTGGAAACACTGGATCAATTATTGACCTTACATTTTCTTTCATACTTTTTAACTGTTTGTTGTATAGGAGTATTTTATGGGAGTGCTCATCAACTTTTTCATGTGACTAAATGGTAACTATTTGTTCCTGTTATATTTATCAACAGCTAGCCTAAATACATGGTAATTACTTAAATAACTTAATGTTTCAAAGACAGGTCTCTTTTCTCTCTCTCTTCCTTTAGCTCTGTCTCTGTCTCTGACTCCTGTTTCTTTTTTTCAAATAAACCAAATCTCTTATTTTTCTGAAGGATAATAACTCAAACCTGATTCTTTTCTTCAAATAATATACTCTCTTTCTGAATTTTTGGCTTGATAATACATATTTTCTTCTTAATTAACTGTCCCAGTACTGTTGGTGATCATTAAAAACTTTCTAATTCTTGTTACATGGATACATACACACATACAACTGTAAATGAGTAGATAGAGGCTTTTAATAAGTGAAATGACAGTTACAGATTCCTCATGCTAATTATGGAAGCCCTGGCTATCATAGTGAGTAAGGATTTGAATTCAGGCTGTTTAAAAATCTTCTGTTTAAAATATATTTCATATCAGTTTTTTAAAATCTTATGTCTATGTCTATATCATAAGACAGCCATGTTTTTTGAAAGTCCACAAATTAAATTGCACAGCTTGAGGATTTACCACAAGCTGAATATCATGTATCTATTATGCATGTTAAGAAAGAGAAAAAATATATATTGACACATATACAAAATCTAGAAAAAGAATATTTATGAACCTACTTGCAGGACAGGTATAGAGATGCAGACAGAAAACAGACTTGGGATACAGTGGTGGAGGAGGGAGAGGGTGGGAAGAATTGAGAGAGTAGCACTGACATGCATATACTACCATGTGTAAAATAAATAGCTAATGGGAAGCAGCTGTATAGCACAGGGAGTTCAACTTGGTGCTCTGTGATGACCTGCAAGGGTGGGAGGGAGGGAGGCGTGCGGGAGGTTCAAGATGGAGGGGGTGTTTGTATACTTGGAGCTGATTCATTTTGTTGTACAGCAGGAAAAAACACAACATTGTAAGGCAATTATCCTCCAATTAAAACATAAAAATAAAAAAGCTGCTTCAAAAAAAAAAAAAAAGGAAAAGAAGAAGGAGAAGGTTTAAAGAGAACGTATTACAGAGCTGAGAGCCAAACTCTATGACTGAGTCTGGGAGAAGGGACCTTCAGTATCGAGGCATGCAGATGTTTCTCACACCCTCTCAAAAACGTATCACTAAACATGTAAACACTATCATTTAGGCTTGTTATTTTAAATTAATATAACCCTTATCATGTAATGTGCATTAATATGTATATGCATTCTTCAACTCAATATTATATTTCTGAGGTTCATCCCTATCTTTTCATATAGCATCAGTTAGTTTATTTTCATTGCTGCATAACAATCCATTTTATGAATATTCCACAATGTAGTTCTGCATTAATTCTATGGTTCATGGGCATTATTTTCAGCTTGGGCCACCAACAAATTATACTGAGATAAACATTACTGTACATGTCTCCAGAGAAAGCTTTATATTCATTCACAATGCTGGAAATAGCCTGCAAATATTGACATGTTTTTACTCTCATAAATAGGGCATGCTGACAATGAAAGTTTTGATAGTTTATCTTCATTATAAAAAGATTAAAATTTCTATATATTATCTGGGGCAAAAAGTCACAATATGCGGGAGTAGGAGGCAATTTTCCCAAAAGTTACAAATTAATTATCCTCTGGCTACTTCAATACCTTCCTTACTTTCTGTTCTTACGAAACACAGAAAAATAAAGTCAGCCACTGTTTCCACTGTTTCCCCAACTATTTGCCATGAAGTGTTGGGACCAGACTGATGCTGAAGCTGAAACTCCAATACTTTGGCCACCTCATGAGAAGAGTTGACTCATTGAAAAAGACTCTGATGCTGGGAGGGATTGGGGGCAGGAGGAGAAGGGGACGACAGAGGATGAGATGGCTGGATGGCATCACTGACTCGATGGACGTGAGTCTGAGTGAACTGTGGGAGTTGGTGATGGACAGGGAGGCCTGGCGTGCTGCGATTCATGGGGTTGCAAAGAGTCGGACATGACTGAGCGACTGAACTGAACTGAACTGAGAAGAGGTAAATTAATTACAGTCCTTTTGAAACAGAATTAAGGGATTTAATGAGTGAGTGAAAAGACAAGGGTAGGAAAACAGTAATAGCAGCAGAAATTTTTTTGAACTGCTAAATAATTTATACGATCATATCTAATGAGCTCACTGAGTTGAAGTAAAAATTTATGTCATATGCCCACCTAGAAATATCCAAAATGAAATATGGTTGAATGGCTCAGCATCTGTTCCACCCTCCTACAGTGTCCACCTGCATTGAAGAGGCAAGTCAGCTAAAATGCAGTTTTTTCAGACAATTTTACAACTAGAATTTGTATACAATTTAAAAAGGAGCCTTTGCTCTTTGCTTCCAATGTTTCTCTTCTCTAGCATAATTGAGCAAGCCCTGAGCTTTCCTGGGTGTCAAAAGTAAGGCACAAACATCCTCTCTGGGTCAAAACTGTGGTTCAGCCACTTGTGATAGTGTCGGATTCCTGATGTCTGGATCATATATAAAGATTCCTTATTTCTCATTTTTGTAATTATACAGGGGCAATGTCATCTTTGATAAGCCCAGATTGGCAATGTTACTCTGAAAGGCATTCCTGGAGTTCCCTAAAGTCATTGCTGCCAAGTTGCTGCCAAGTCGCTTCAGTCGTGTCCGACTCTATGCAACCCATAGATGGCAGCCCACCAGGCTCCGCCTTCCCTGGGATTCTCCAGGCAAGAATACTGGAGTGGGTTACCAGTTCCTTCTCCAATGCATGAAAGTGAAGTCGCTCAGTCGTGTCCAACTCTTAGCGACCCCATGGACTGCAGCCTACCAGGTTCCTCCATCCATGGGATTTTCCAGGCAAGAGTACTGGAGTGTGTTGCCATTGCCTTCTACTAGATCTCAAAGCACTTTAAATACCTCTCATAGAAGCCTTTAAGACTTTACGAAACGTCAAACAGCAATTAATATAAAGGTAACATTTTCTGTCTGAGAAAGTATCAGAGCATTTCACAGAATATTTATTTGACTATTCTAAACACTGCAAAAATTGATGTTCTGAACTATAGCATGTTTTGATTTAAAACACTACCACTGTTTCTGTTTTCTCCATCCTAATTCTGACTTTAAAAGTATTTGATATAAGAAATGAATTCAGACAATGAAACCTCAAGTAAAAATCCACGATTAGCTGTCTCATGTGATAGGGTTTGTAGACAGTGATGATTTGTCCCGATAAGAAAATAATATTATTATAAAAATTAGAAAGAATAAATATAAAGATTTAGGAATACATAAATGCTGAAGTGGATTTACCTGTTGTATTTATTCATTTGACCATGTTTGCTGTGGCCTTTAAAGAGAAAAGAATCAGTTACAAAATTTCTTCTAATGGCCTCAAATAAAATGCCTATCAACAACAAGGCAATGAGAATGAAGAATACAGGATACAAGAGGGAATTAATTATACCAATCTATGTAGTAAAACCTAAGTAAAGTTACACTAATAAAGCTTAGATCTATGTATGATTAGAAGACCAATATTCATTCATATCTTCCTTAAAACAACATCTTTTGCTATTTATCTTAAAAGTAAGGAGCCAAATACAGACAAACTTAAAGCCTTTGGGTTGTTCAATTATTTATTACAATGAATTTGCAGTCATTTCAAATATTCCATGTAGAAGTTAAGATGTTTATAAGTACTTGAATCCAAAATTATGGTCTTTTTGTCTGGATAGTAGTCCCTCTTCCACTATATGATGAAGATTACCCTTTCTTTTTAGAAATAATTTAAATGTCTCAAAAAGGGATGCCTATTTCCTCTTACGTCACCTCTACTATCATCAGACATATAAAAACAAGCAAAGTGACTCATTAGTTATATACACTGTTTAACCAAAGAAAGTAATTCTTATAGACTAAAAGACTTACTATTTTGATGAATTTTACCAAGTATTCAAAGAAATATAATGCCAAATGGGTTTCAAACGTGCTATAGTAGAGCTGAGGAAACAATTTTTCATCAGGACAAGTTTGTGAATATGATATACTTATCAAATGTGTTGCATATATTATCATCCACTAGCTAGAGACAACTCTCTTTTCTTGCTCAGTTGGGAGAGTACAGCCTAGATTTAACAGTGGCCAACAGTAAAATAAGTTGAAATGCCAGGAATCAAAGTCTAACTTGGAGGAAGAAACTCAAAACTTTATGTGAATAAAGAAGTTGGTTTGATTTAACCTTTTGACCCATGAACTCAATCTCTACTAAGCCCCACAAAAGAGTGTAGATGAAAAATTATTTATAAAGCTTTGTCAGCTAGGTTATTCCACTGAAATAGTCTTCCCCATTTCTGCACGGAAGATGTGAGCTTACAGTTTCATTTAAGGACCAGGACTTTAGCAGATCTCATAAAGGTAGCAGGTCCTTTGGGTCAGACTGGTTTGACCCAAGCAATAAGAGATGGTTGTTAATGGATCTTTGTGCTCATAGGAAATTAAATATATGGGAAAATCTTAAGATCTATTATCAACAATGTAATCGGAGAAAAAACATTCTGTGACAATAACAACAGCAACAACAAAAAAACTAGACCTGACAATAGCTTTCTAATCTGATTGGAAAAGAGATGCACTCATGATTTTTCATTAAATTCCCAGAATGATTCAGTTCACAGGCCTAGATACTCTCAAATAAAGAAAGACATTGATAATAACAAGGAAAGGCTCTGCAGTACTCCACACACATTTACTGTAAATCTTCTTCCTAGCATGCTTCAAGGTGACCAGAAGTTGTTTACAAGGTAACTAGGCTCAAGGGGAAAATAAAATTTTCAGATCTTTTGAGAATTACTGAACACTTTCTCTCTGTTAATATTATTCTTGGGAAACTCAGAACACCTATTTAATCCTTCAGTTAAAGTAGAAAGTTAAAGGTATTGAGTAATAAATGGAATTTTAGCTTGGGTTCATTTCATAGTGATCCCAGTGAGTCTATGAACACCCTGTAGTCATTTTCTCCATCATGCAAGCAAAATATAAATATTCAGTCATCATGCAAGCAAGAGCTGCTATATTTGCACTTCAAAATATTTTTTGAAAACTTGGTAAATATATTGTGCTTCATGTTCTCTTATGAGGCTTAGCTGGATTGACTGACTCAATGGGTCTTTGGTTAAATCAAATCTAACATTCCTCTCATTGATGCTTTTGAGCTTGGTGTTGGAGAAAACTCTTGAGTGTCCCTTGGACTGCAAGGAGATCCAACCAGTCCATCCTAAAGGAAATCAGTCCTGCATATTCATTGGAAGGACTGATACTGAAGCTGAAACTGCAATACTTTGGCCACCTGATGCAAAGAACTGACTCATTGAAAAAGGCCCCTGATGTTGGGAAAGATTGAAGGCAGGAGGAGAAGAGGATGACAGAGAATGAGATGGTTGAATGACATCACTGACTTAATGGACAAGTTTGAGCAAGATTCGGGAGTTGGTGATGGACAGGGAAGCCTGGCATGCTGCAGTCCATGCGGTCACAAAGAGTCAGACATGACTGAGCAACTGAGCTGAACATTCTTCTCTCCTTAAATCTTTGGATTTCTTTCCTTTTTTAAATTACATGTAGAAATTTTTGGTATTTCAACTTCATTAAATGTTGGTCACTTGACTGTCTGGAATAATACTCAGAATTGTGTGTTGTCTTCTATAATAAGGGTTATTTATGATAGGCAGTGACAACTTGAGCAGTAAGAACTAATCTTCCCATATAGTTAATTCCAAACAATACCTCAGTCCACAGGGAATTGAAACAGTTAATAAAAGGTCTTAAAATATGAAATTGTGAATATTTCTATAACATTTTCTTTTAATTCTGCTGTTTTGACTCTACGAAGATTAACAATTTTTGGAGAATGATTTTGGATCATTGACATCTTACTTATGTGAAGATTCTAAGTGTCTTACAAAGTTACAGCTAAACCATTAGTTCAGAGGAAACAATTCTGAAAGTATATGGTACCGAACACCAAAATCAGTGTATTTATTAAATCAGAGACTATTAGAAGATGTTCTGTCTCTAAATAAGAATTACCCCACATACCATCACTCCCAATGACTGATAAGGGAATTTTGTGGTTTTCATCCCCCTAACCAAGGTCTCTACAAATGATGGCCATGATCTTGAATGAGTAAACTGGATAAAGACTGAATACTTATGCTTAGAACTGGGGAAGGGGTAAGGATATCTAAATGCAGTTTTCTGATACTCCTTTCATTATAGTACAGAAAATCTGAACATTACAAAAGGACATAAATCAATATTAAAAATACAGCTATTAGAAAATAAATAAAACTATATTCACAAATTGCATCATCATATGTGTAGAAAGATCTCAGAAATGTACCAAAAAAGCTAGCAGAACTAAGCAATTTAGAGAGTTTTAAGACTATAAGTTATTTTTTAAAAGATCCTTTGCGTTTATACATGTTAACAAGAAAACTTTAAGAACAGGACTTACAGAGAGCATGAAGCCAGCAAGCTGGAGGAATAGGAAGCTCCAGACTGTCCTTGCCCCAAAGATGACACTAATTCAACAAAAATACAAAGACCACCTCTCTCTGTGAGAAATATTTTGGCCACTTGATGTGAACAGCTGACTAACTGGAAAAGATCTTGATGCTGGAAAAGACTGAGCACAAAAAGATAAGGGGATGATAGAGGATGAGATGGTTGGATGGTATCATCAACTTAATGGACATGAGTTTGAGCCAACTCAGGGAGATAGTGAAGGACAGAGAAGCCTGGTGCACTGCAGTTCATGGGGTTGCTAAGAGTGGGATACAACTTAGCAACTGAACAATGAAGACTAAGAAATATTCTCTAAATGAGTTGAAGCGCAAGCATCAAAAAGGGTAGTAAATCAGAACAGTATTATCCCATTGTGCATATGTAAGTATGTGTACGTTCTTGTGTGCATGGGCATGCAAAATTGGTATTTCATGTTAATATGGAAAATTTGGATGATGTTAAAAAACATTAACTGTAGCTTTATCTTACTTATTGTATCAGTTTTGTTTTCTTTTCTGTTTGAGTTTTCTATAATGGACTTCATATAAGAGGAAAGAAAAGAAAAACAGAAACTATATTAAAACTAAAGTATTTACAAATGTCTATACAAGAAATGTGCATTAAGGAAAGTTACAGAAGTGGAACCCTGATTCTTGAAACGAATACTGGTAATAATACCCATTGCACTCAAAACTGAAGAATTTCTCACTTTTGTCCAATTCCTCACCCTGCCTTTTTTTTTTTTTTTTTCTGGTACTCTTCTGAAACATGTGTCTTTAATTTTGTTGGGTTAACTGAGCTAAAATAAGTGCTTCGATATCTATCCCATTTAACTCCTGTATTCCTATTAGTATTCCTCCTTCCCCTTATTTCATTGGTAAAGAATCCACCTGCAATGCAGTAAACACAGGGGACACAGGTTCAGGTCAGATCCCTGGGTCTGGAGTATGGTTTCCTGGAGGAGAAAATGGCAACCCAGTCCAATATTCTTACATAGAGTATCCCATGAACAGAGGGGTCTGGTGGCATACAGTCCATAGGGTTACAAAGAGTGCCAGGACTGAGTGACTGGGCACACACACACATGGTAGTCAGTAAGACAAAAAGACAGCCCTCAGAATGGGAGAAAACATTTGCAAACAGAGCAACTGACAAAGGATCAATCTCAAAAATATACAAAAAGTTCATGCAACTCAATATCAAAAATTAAAAACAAATTAAAAATGAGTGGAAGATAAAAATAAACATTTCTCCAAAGAAGATATACAACTGGCCAACTAACACAATGAAAAGTTGATCAATAAGAGGACATAAAGAAAAGGGAAGCCTCTGGCACCGTTCATGGAAATGTAAATTGTACAGCCACTATGGAGAACAGTATGGAACGTCCTTAAAAAACTAAAAGTAGACCTACAAATATTCTTATCCAGTCTTTTCAAATCACAGAAGTAGTAGTTAAATTCAAGGTAAATATACCTAGACGCACTACTTATAGAAAATACTGAACACAGTAATACCTAAGCTTAATATTCACTAATATTGTTAGATTTCTTTTCTTTTTTTTTTTTTTTTTGTTAGAATTTTGTTTGGTTTGGATTTTTTTTCCTTTTTTTAATTTTTTTAATTTTATTTTATTTTTAAACTTTACAATATTGTATTAGTTTTGCCAAATATCAAAATGAATCCGCCACAGGTATACCCTCGTTCCCCATCCTGAACCCACCTCCCTCCTCCCTCCCCTACCCCCCCTCTGGGTCATCCCAGTGCACCAGCCCCAAGCATCCAGTACCATGCAAACTTGTAAAAGAATGAAACTAGAACACTCTCTAACACCATACCCAAAAATAAACTCAAAATGGATTAAAGATCTCAACGTAAGACCAGAAACTATAAAACTCCTAGAGGAGAACATAGGCAAAACACTCTCCGACATACATCACAGCAGGATCCTCTATGACCCACCTCCCAGAATATTGGAAATAAAAGCAAAAATAAACAAATGGCACCTAATTAAACTTAAAAGCTTCTGCACAACAAAGGAAACTATTAGCAAGGTGAAAAGGCAGCCTTCAGAATGGGAGAAAATAATAGCAAATGAAGCAACAGACAAACAACTAGATTTATTTTCTATGCAATTATATATTTTGGTAACTTAAAAATATTATGTTTAAGAGAACTAAATTTGTGAAAATACAAATTGACTTTTCTGCAAGGCATTAAGATTTAACTTGATTTTCAAACATATATAAGTTACTGTTAATAACATTAGATGAGAGAAACTCCAAGAAAGTAAAGAAGCTCAGCTACTTTTTCTTCTTCAAGATTACAGTGCTAGTTTTTCCATAGAAATCTTTATGGATTGAGGTTTTATTCCCATTAAAATTGTAATGCTTTGAAGTAATTGTATTTTTTAAATTTATTTATTTTTAAATAATTGTATTAACTTCTATTAACCAGTAAACAGATAACATCTACTGTATTCAGTACAGACAAAATATGTAAACATATTAAATGTATTTTACATAAAATCTTCTATTTTGGCAATATTGCAAGATATAACAATATTCCTTGTGGAATCTCAAACTATCTATTAAGATTGACTAGAGAAAGCAGTCTTAGTACCAAACCTAAAATAACAAGCTTTTTTTTTCAGATTTTATTTTTTCTAATTAACTTATTTATTTTAATTGGAGGCTAATTACTTTACAATATTGTAAGGGCTTTTGCCATTCATTGACATGAGTAAGTCATGGGTGTACATATGTCACCCATCCTGAAACCCTCTCCCACCTCCCTTCCCACCCCTTCGCTCAGGGTTGTCCCCATGCACCAGCTCTGAGTGACCTGTCTCATGCATCCAATTTGGACTGGCAATCTATTTCACATATGGTAATATACATGTTTCAATGCTATTCCTTTAAATCATCTCACCCTCTCCCTCTCCCATGGAGTCCAAAAGTCTGTAACTTACATCTGTGTCTCTTTTTGTTTTCCATATAGGGTCATTGTTACCATCTTTCTAAATTCCCTATATATGTATTAGTATACTGTATTGGTGTTTTTCTTTCTGGCTTACTTCACACTGTATAATAGGCTCCGGTTTCATTCACCTCATTAGAACTGATTCAAATGCATTCTTTTTAATAGCTGAGTAATATTCCATTGTCCATATGTACCATGTCTTTCTTATCCACTCGCCTGCTGATGGACATCTAGGTTGCTTCCATGTCCTAGCTATTGGAAACAGTGCTGCGATGAATATTAGGGTACATGTGTCACTTCCAGTTCTGGTTTCCTCGGTGTGTATGCCCAGTAGTGGGATTGCTGGATCGTATGTCAGTTCTATTTCAAGTTTTTTTAAGGGATCTCCACACTGTTCTCCATAGTGGCTGTATTAGTTTGCATTCCCACCAACAGTGTAAGAGGGTTCCCTTTTCTCCACACGCTCTCCAGCATTTATTGTTTGTAGACTTTTTGATGGCAGCCATTCCGACCGGTGTGAAATGGTACCTCATTGAGATTTTGATTTGCATTTCTCTGATAATGAATGATGTTGAGCATCTTTTCATGTAGTTTGTTAGCCATCTGTATGTCTTCTTTGGAGAAATGTCTGTTTAGTTCTTTGGCCCATTTTTTGATTGGGTCACTTATTTTTCTGGAATTGAGCTGCATTAGCTGCTTGTATATTTTTGAGATTAATTCTTTGTCAGTTGCTTCATTTGCTATTATTTTCTCTCATTCTGAAGGCTGTCTTTTCATTTTGCTTATAGTTTCTTTCATTGTGCAAAAGCTTTTAAGTTTAATTAGGTCCCATTTGTTTATGTTTGCTTTTATTTCCATTACTCTGGGAGGTGAGTCATAGAGGATCCTGCTGTGATTTATGTCAGAGAGTGTTTTGCCTATGCTTTCCTCTAGGAGTTTTACAGTTTCTGGTCTTACATTTATATCCTTAATCTATTTTGAGTTTATTTTTGTGTATGGTGTTAGAAAGAGTTCCAGTTCAATTTTTTCACAAGTGATTAACCAATTTTCCCAGCACCACTTGTTAAAGAGATTGTCTTTTTTCCATTGTATATTCTTGCCTCCTTTGTCAAAGGTAAGGTGTCCATAGGTTTGTGGATTTATCTCTGGGCTTTCTATTTTGTTCCATTGATCTATATTTCTGTTTTTGTGCCAGTACAATACTGTCTTGATGATTGTAGCTTTGTAGTATAGTCTGAAGTCAGACAGGTTGATCCTCCAGTTCCATTCTTCTTTCTCAAGATTGCTTTGGCTATTCGAGGTTTTTTGTATTTCCATACAAATTGTGACATTATTTGTTCTAGTTCTGTGAAAAATATTGTTGGTAGCTTGATAGGGATTGCAGTGAATCTATAGATTGCTTTGGGTAGTATATTCATTTTTGCTATACCGATTCTTCCAATCCATGAACATGGTATATTTCTCCATCTATTTGAGTTCATTGATTTCTTTCATCAGTGTTTTATAGTTTTCTTCACATAGGTATTTTGTTTCTTTGGGTAGATTTATTCCTAAGAATTTTATTCTTTTCATTGCAATGGTGAATGGAATTGTTTCCTTAATTTCTCTATTTTCTCATTGTAAGTGTATAGGAATGCAAGGGATTTAGGTGTGTTAATTTTATATCCTGCAACTTTACTATACCCATGGATTGGCTCTAGTAATTTTCTGGTATGTCTTTAGGGTTTTTTTTTTTTTTTTTTAATGTAGAGAATCATGTCATCTGCAAACAGTGAGAGTTTTACTTCTTCTTTTCCAATATGGATTCCTTTTATTTCTTTTTCTTCTCTGATTGCTGTGGCTAAAAATTCCAAAGCTATGTTGAATAGTAGTGGAGAGAGTGGGCACCCTTGTCTTGTTCCTGACTTTAGGGGAAATGCTTTAAATTTTTCACCATTGAGGATAATGTTTGCTGTGGGTTTATCATGTATGGTTTTTCTTAGGTTGGCATATATTCCTTCTATGCCTGCTTTCTGGAGGGTTTTTATCATAAATGGATGTTGAATTTTGTCAAAGGCTTTCTCTGCATCTATTGAGATAATCATACAGTTTTAAATTTCAGTTTGTCAATGTGGTGTATCCCATTGATTGATTTGTGAATATTGAAGAATACTTGCATCCCTAGGACAAAGCCCACTTGGTCATGATGTATGATCTTTTTAATACATTGTTGGATTCTGTTTACTAGAATTTTGTTGAGGTTTTTTTCATCTATGTTCATCAGTGATATTGGCCTATAGTTTTCTTTTTTTGTGGCATCTTTTCTGGCTTTGGTTAGGGTGATGGTGGCCTCATAGAATGAGTTTGGAAGTTTACTTTCCTCTGCAATTTTCTGAAGGAGATTGAGGAGGGTAGGTGTTAGCTCTTCTCTAAATTTTTGGTAGAATTTACCTGTGAAGCCATCTGGTCCTGGGCTTTTGTTTCTTGGAAGATTTTTTGTTTAAGTTTCGATTTCTGTGCTTGTGATAGGTCTGTTAAGATTTTCTATTTCTTCCTGGTTCAGTTTTTGAAGGTTATACTTTTATAAGAACTCATCCATTTCTTCAAAGTTGTTCATTTTATTGTCAAATAGTTGTTGATAGTAGTCTTTTATGATCCTTTGTATTTCTGCATTGTCTGTTGTGATTTCTCTATTTTCATTTCTAATTTTGTTGATTTGATTCTTCTCTCTTTTTGTCTTAATGAGTCTGGCTAATGGTTTGTCTATTTTATTTATCTTCTCAAAAACCAGCTTTTAGTTTTGTTAATTTTTGCTATAGTCTCCTTTGATTCTTTTTCATTTATTTCTGCCCCAATTTTTATGATTTCTTTCTTTCTACTAATCCTGGGGTTCTTCATTTCTTCTTTTTCTAGTTGCTTTAGGTGAAAGTTAGGTTATTTATTTGATTCTCCTCTTGTTTCTTGAGGTAAGCTTTTATTGTTATGAACCTTCCCCTTAGCACTGCTTTTACTGAATCCCATAGGTTTTGGGTTGATGTATTTTCATTTTCATTTTTTCTATGCATATTTTTATTTCTATTTTGATTTCTTCTGTGATTTGTTGGTTATTCAGAAGCATGTTCTTTAGCCTCCATATGTTTTATTTTTAATAATTTTTTTCCTGTAGTTGACATCTAATCTTAATGCATTGTTTCAGAAAAATGCTTGAAATGATTTCAATCTTTTTGACTTTACGAAGGCTAGTTTTCTGGCTCAGCATGTGGTCTATCCTGGAGAAGGTTCAGTGTGCACTTGAGAAGAAGGTGAAATTCATTGTTTTGGATATCAATTAGGTCTAACTGATCCATTGTATCATTTAAAATTTGTGTTTCCTTGCTAATTTTGTTTGGTTGATCTATCCATAGATGTGAGTATTATTGTGTTACTGTTAATTTCCCCTTTCATATTTGTTAGCATTTGCCTTACATATTGTGGTGCTCCTATGTTAGGTGCATATATGTTTGTAGTTGTTATATCTTCTTGGATTGATCTTTTGATCATTATGTAGTATCCTTCTTTGTCTCTTTTCACAACCTTTATTTCAAAGTCTATTTTATCTGATATGAGGATTGCTACTTCTGCTTTCTTTTGGTCTCCTTTTGCATGAAATATCTTTTTCCAGTCCTCCATTTTCAGTCTGTATGTGTCCTTTGTTTTCATGTGGGTCTCTTGCAGACAGCATATATAAGGGTCTTGTTTT
This sequence comes from Bos grunniens, assembly GCF_055505025.1. Lineage (NCBI taxonomy): Eukaryota > Metazoa > Chordata > Mammalia > Artiodactyla > Bovidae > Bos > Bos grunniens. The sequence continues at coordinate 49,436,924 of NC_141175.1, forward strand.
TGTATCCATTCAGCCAGTCTATGTCTTTTGGTTGGGGCATTCAACCCATTTAAGGTAATTTTTGATAAGTATAACCCTGTTGCCATTTACTTTGTTGTTTGGGGTTTGAGTTTATGCATCTTTTTTGTGTTTCCTGTTTGGAGAAGATCCTTTAACATTTGTTGAAGAGCTGGTTTGGTGGTGCTGAATTCTATCAGCTTTCACTTGTCTATTAAGCTTTTGATTTCTCCTTCATATTTGAATGAGATCCTTGCTGGATATAGTAATCTGGGTTCTAGGTTTTTCTCTTTCATCACTTTAAGTATTTTCTGTCACTCCCTTCTGGCCTGAAGAGTTTCTGTTGAAGATCAGCTGTTATCCTTATGGGAATCCCTTTGTGTGTTATTGGTTGCTTTTCCCTTGCTGCTTTTAATATTTGCTGTCTGTGTTTGATTTTCATTTGTTTGATTAATATGTGTCTTGGGGTGTTTTGCCTTGGGTTTATCCTGTTGGGATTCTCTGGGTTTCTTGGACTAGGGTGGCGATTTCCTCCCCCATTTTAGAGAAGTTTTCAACTGTTATCTCCTCAACTATTGTCTCATGCACTTTCTTTTTGTCTTCTTCTTCTGGTGTTCCTATGATTCAAATGTTGGGGAATTTAACACTGTTTCAGAGATCTCTGAGATTGTTCTCATTTAATTCTTTTTTCTTTTTTCCTCTCTGCTTCATTTATTTCCACCCTTCTATCTTCTACCTTACTTACCCAATTTTTTGCCTCAGTTTTTCTACTGTTGGTTCCCTCCAGAGTGTTTTTGATCTCAGTTATTGCATAATTCATTATTGATTGACTCTTTCTTATTTCTTCTAGGTCCTTGTTAAACATTTCTTGCATCTTCTCAATCCTTGTCTCTAGTTTATTTATCTGAAAATCCATTTTGTTTTCAAGATTTTGGATCATCTTTACTATCATTATTCTGAATTCTTTTTCAGGTAGACTCCCTCCTATCTCCTCCACTTTTGTTTGGTTTGGTGGGCATTTATCATGTTCTTTTACTTGCTGAATATTTCTAGCCTTTTCATTTTATTTAGATTGCTGTGTTTGGGGTGGCCTTTCTGTAGGCTGGAGGTTTGTGGTTCCTCTTTGTTGTGGCAGTTGCTCCCTGTGGGTGGGTTTGGACTAGAGGCTTGTCAAGGTTTCCTGGTTAGGGAAGCTTACATCGATGTTCTGGTGGGTAGAGCTAGATCTCTCTCTCTGGGATGCAATGAAGTGTCCAGTAGTGAGTTTTGGGGTGTCTATGGGTTTGGTGTGACTTTTGGCAGCCTGTATTTTAATGTTCAGTGTTGTGTTCCTGTGTTGCTGGAGAATTAGCATGGTATGGCTTGCTCTGGAACTTGTTGGCTTTGGGGTGGACCTTGGTTTCAGTGTAGATATGGAGGATTTTGGATGAGCTCTTGTCAATTAATGTTCCTTAGAGTCTGGAGTTTTCTGGTGTCCTCAAGTTTTGGATTTAAGCCTCTTGCCTCTGGCTTTCAGTCTTATTCTTACAGTAGCCCCAAGACTTCTCTATCCATACAGCACAGATAATAAAACATCTAGGTTAATGGTGAAAAGATTCTCCACAGTGAGGGACACCCAGAGAGGTTCAAGGAGTTACATGGAGAAGACAAGAGGGTGGAGAGAGATACAGGGGATCAGGAGGAGAAGAGGGGGAGTCAAAAGGGGAGAGAGGAATCTAGCCAGTAATCAATTCCGTATGTGCTCTCCACAGGCTGGAATACCCAGAGAGATTCACAGAGTTTAGTAGAGAAGAGAAGAGGGAGGGAGGAGATAGAGGTGACCTGGGGGAGAAAAGGGAGAGTCAAAAGGGGAGAGAGAAATCAAGCCAGTAATCACACCCCTAAGTAAAAATGAGTATCGAAGATTAGATTCTTAAAGATACCACATTGATAAAAAATACCAAAAAGCAAAGATTAAAAATCTAGAGTAGAAGTTATACTCTCAAACATACAATATTAAAAATACAAAACAAAATCAATCACAAAAATTATAAAATATATATATATATATGAAATTTGCTTTAAAAATAGGGTCTTTTTTTGCAAGGTAATAGTAGGCTATAAAAATTAAAATTAAAGGAGTAATAAAAAACTTTAAAAAAATTTAAATTAAAAATGATAATAGTAAAAATATATCTAAGAATTTCTCTGGAGCTGTTTGGGTCAGTTCAGTTTCAGATAGTTCCTTGTTCCAGCTTATATTTCTTCTCAAGGTCTATTGATCCCTTCCAAAACTTAGTCAATGTTAACTACAGAGTTTTAATCTGTTGTACCGGTTGTTTCCAGAGTGGTTCCCTCTTCTTTGTTTATTTTGGCTTCCTTTGTTTGCAAGTCTCTTCAGTGTCTAATTTCTGCCTTGAAACCAATGGAAGAAGGTGGTCATTTATTTAGACTCACTTGTTCAGTTGTGTTGTGGGGAGGGAGGAACACTGCAAACAAATATCACTGGCATGTGTGGTGAGTGCTTGCAGTGTATGGACCACTCTGGGTTAGCAAGCTTATTGTTTGTGAAAGTATTCATAATATCCATAATTGATATAACTTTTTCCTAGTGGCTTAGATTATTATAAAAGTGAGTGATATTATTTGACAAAGTGACATAAGAAGGGCAGAAGTTTCAAACCTCATCAGATAGATAATAATGGACTAGAACAGATAGATTTCTATCAAGAAATACATGCTAGCTGCTTTCTTCTATAAAATTGTTTAACTTCCTCAAAGATATACAAAGTAGTTCGTGTAATTTATGACTCAGGAAACTGAGTCAGAGAGAGATGCCTCTTAGTATCCGGCTACAATACAAACAAAATCTGATCCTCAAAGACATGGTTCTTCCTACTCTTTTGAATGTGTCTATGAATGTATTTGCATAAATATAGTTCTGCAAGATGACATCTAAACAGGTAACATTATATATAACATATGTACTACATACGTGGTTTCTTATAGCTTTATAATGACATAATCCAAAAATGTAAATCACCTTCACTAAAATATTTGATTTATAAATAAATTTTTGATATGTAACAGCAAAGCAAGTAAAAAGAATTTGCCTACTGAGATGGACACTGAGAATAGATTTAACAATGTTTCTGAAACTTCCTATACATATTACATGGGCATCTTGTTAAAATGTAGATTCTGTTTCAGTAGGTCTGGAGGGGGGCCTAAGAAGCTACATTTCTAACAAGCTCTGTGTGATGTTGATGCTGTTTAGCCATGAACTACACTTTAAGTGACAATGGATTATAGGGTCTAATCATTTACAATTCAAAAAGCTAACCTTTCTTTTTAGGAGGAGCTATTAAAATGCTTATAGAAAGCTACATAAATAATTTTAAACTATATTAAAAATAGCAAGCAGTAAAATGCATTTTACTGTGTGACTTTTTTATCATCACTGATTAGACTGACTAACATTGGTACAAAGTCCACAGTGTCTGTTGTTTCCATATATCTACATAAAATGTTCAGCTTCTCTTACTCTCAGCAGGTAAGGTCTCATTAGCACCTGTGATTTAAAAAGCCTGAGCTTCTCCCAGCAAGATGCAGTTTTATTAATACATGCTATATTTATATATCTCTCACTTTATGATGTTATTATGTGCAACCAAATGTATAGTTATTACTCTAGGACCTGTTTACTTCATAAATATTGACTGCTAAAGGTGTGAATCTTACTAGAGACTTTTGCATAACTATATGAGAGTAAACATTAAACAAAAATGACTTAAGAATAAATGAAAATAGTAACTTGGATTAAGTGGAAAGTAGGATGACAAGAGTAATAAAATAATAGTTGTGAAATGAATATGCTTGCTAGCTGCTATTAAATATGAATGCTATTATTTTTGAAGTAATAAATATATAGATTTCTAACTATCACTTTCAGGAGAATTGTGACTTTTTTACTAAATACAGTGTCTGAAATACCTTTATTTGGTTGTTCTTAGTGCTGTGGTGTGACAGTAAATATTTAACAATTAGCATTCTCTAATAAAAAAGTCAAATATGCAGCATTTTCAGGTTTCCACAGTGTAAAAGTTCACCAAGATCAATTTCTACCAACCAACACGACATTGCTGAGCACAGAGTTAAATAAAGATGCTCAAGTGGGCTCTTTCAAGCCAGTAGAAGCTGTTTGTAACACACCACTGACACTGACTCAACAACAATGAATATGATTTTGCTTTAACAATATTGTATTGCAATAATTGTCAATGAACATTCTTTGTGATACCTATTATATGTTTTAATAATAAAATGTGGACAATGCAAGCAAGATAAAGACAAAATTAATAATAAATCTAACATTGAAAATATAATAATATTGGAAAACCAAGAAAAAATGGACAAGTTTTTAGGATCATATACCTGCCAAGACTAAATTAAGAAGAAAGAAAAGAAATAAACAATTTCAATATACCAAAGAAGATATACAGATGGCTAACAAGCACATGAAGAGATACTCAGTATAATTAATCATTAGAGAAACTAACGCATATATATGGAATTTAGAAAGATGGTAACAATAACCCTGTGTACGAGACAGCAAAAGAGACACTGATGTATAGATCAGTCTTATGGACTCAGTGGGAGAGGGAGAGGGTGGGGAAATTTGGGAGAATGGCATTGAAACATGTATAATATCATGTATGAAACAAGTCACCAGTCCAGGTTCGATGCACGATACTGGATGCTTGGGGCTGGTGCACTGGGATGACCCAGAGGGAGGGTATGAGGAGGGAGGAGGGAGGAGGGTTCAGGATGGGGAACACAGGTATACCTGTGGCGGATTCATTTCAATATTTGGCAAAACTAATACAATATTGTAAAGTTTAAAAATAAAATTAAAAAAAAAATAAATGCAAATCAAAAACACAATGAGATATCTCCTCACACCTGTCAAAATGTCTATCATGGAAAGTCTACAAATAGCAAATATTGGAGAGAATATGGAGAAAAAGGAACCCTTGTAGACTTTTAGTAGGAATGTAAATTGGTACAGACACTATGAAAAACAGTATGAGATAGCCTAAAAAAACTAAAAGAGAAGTAACGTATCCATCAATTCCACTCCTGGGTATGTATCTGGAAATGAAACATTATTTCAAAAAGGTATATACAATCCAATGTTCATAGCAGCACTATGTACAATAGCTAAGATATGAAAGCAACCTAAGTGTCCATCAACAAATGAGTGGATAAAGAAGATATGGTATATGTGTGTGTGTATAAATGCAGTGGAATATCATTCAGCAGTTAAAAATAATGAAATTCTGCCATTTGCATCAACATGGATGGACCTGGAGGACATTATGCTTAACGAAATAAATCCAATAAAAAGTAATGTATGATAACACATATTTTGAATCTAAAAAAATAAGACAGAAGAAGGTATGTAGCAAAACAAACTCACAGATATAGAAAAGCTACTAGTCACTAGTGAGGAGAGGCAAAAAGAGAGGGGGCAATTTGGCAGTATATGATGAAGAGATACAAATTACTATATATTAATATAAAATATATAAACTAAAAGAATACATTATATAGCACAGGGGAAGATAGTTATTATAATAATTTTAAATGACTATTATCTGTAAAAAAAAGCATCACTTGAAATTTAAGTTCATTTTTAGACACAGTGAAGTATTTCTTCATACAGCAGGCTTTGGAGTTAACAAGTTCATTTCAGTCACTCAGCTCTGACTCTTTGCAACCCATGAACTGCAGCATGCCAGGCTTCCCTGTGCATCAACAACTCCCAGGTCTTACTCAAATTCATGTGCATCGAGTTGGTGATGCCATCCAACCATCTCATCCTCTGTTGTCCCCTTTTCCTCCCGCCTTCAGTCCTTCCCAGCATTAGGCTCTTTTCCAATGAATCAGTTCTTTGCATCAGGTGGTCAAAGTATTGCAGCTTCAGCTTCAGCATCAGTATTTCCAATGAATATTCAGGACTGATTTCCTTTAGGATTGGCTTATTGGATCACCGTGCTGTCCAAGGGACTCTCAAGAGTCTTCTTCAACATCACTGTTCAAAAGCATCAATTCTTCTGTGTTCACCTTTCTTTATAGTCCAACTCTCATATCCATACATAACTACTGGAAAAACCATAGCTTTGACTAGATGGATCTTTGTTGGCAAAGTAGTGTCTCTGCTTTTTAATATGCTGTCTAGGTTGGTTATAGCTCTTCTTCCAATGAGCAAGCATCTTTTAATTTCATGGCTACACTCACCATCTGCAGTGATTTTGGAGTCAAAAAATAAGTCTGTCACTGTTTCCATTGTTTCCCCTTCTGTTTGCCATGAAGTGATGAGATTGGATGCCAAGAGTTAATAAAATGTTCAGTGAAGTTTATAGACACGAGTTATGTTAGTGTATCATGACAACAAATAGTATACCATTCATAGTAAAAATATGCTTGAAAAAATTTTTGTTTCCTGGATTTTAAAAATAAAAAATCTACAATGATGCATTTAAAAAAATTAAATAATGTAAAGTAGGAAGACCAGAAGAGAATCAATGTTATAGGATCTCTATTCATATCCAGGTGTTTTTAAAGTTAGTTTCCTATTTGGTTTATTGTCTGTGAAAAATATAATTAGTTACTTAGTTGGAGCATTTAAGACAACATATTTAACTTGGGGGTCAGAAATATTTATATACTTGCCTTAACTTCCTAGTAGAAAGAAAAACAATGCATTAGCTAAAGACAAAGTATAAAGTTTACTCACTTCCTAGATTAAAAAGTGGAAGAGGGATTTGAAAAGTGTCAAGGAAACTGACAAAAGCTTAAATGGAGTGCATTTCCAAAGTTTAATCCAATGGAATCTTTTAGGATATAGAAAACTTCAGTGTGAACTGGTTAAATTTCCCCCCAAGTAGATAGCTTATTAGACAATGATTATCACTTGCTCTCCATATCCATGGAAAAGATTTAAATAAATATGGAAGATATTTACATCAGACACATTTATGAAGTTCTTAACTGCCTGTGTTTATAGAATAAATATAAGAGCCTCTCCAGGAATAGTCTATATCCTCTCATAGGAAAAATTTCAACCTATAAGCACACTATTCAGTTGAAAAAGATGGATTCTCAGATCTCTTTGTTTCACCTCAATATTATAAATTTCTTTTGCAGAAACTATAAAAGAATAAACTGCATTAAAGATGCATCCACAGAAAGTATGTCTGATCCTTTGTGACCCCATGGAATGTAGCCCACCAGGATCCTCTGTCCATGGAATTCTCCAGGCAAGAATACTAAAGAGGGTTGCCATTTCCTTCTCCAGGGGATCTTCCCCACCCAGGGATTGAACCTGGGTCTCCTGCATTGCAAGCAGACTCTTTACCATATGAGCCACCAGGGAAGCCCATGTATTTAAAGAGGACACAGCAAGTAGTTTGACACAAGCTCACAGGCTGTTACTTCTACTCTTTGACCTTCTGGTTTGAAAAAAAGAAAAACAACAACAACAACAAAGCTTTTCACTATATCCCAGTAATACAGTTTTTACATTCATTTCAATAAAAGAAAATCCCTGTATATAAACTCTCTTTCATCACAAGAGTAGAATTCTAGCCACCTTAAAAAAAATCATTATGTTCTATACTCTGTTATGAAGGTGTTAACAGAGTTCTTATTGTTTCATTATTTATTTATCCTTTTTTAGTTTGTTACATATTGGTATTTTCACTAAATTTCAGGGTTAGGACAAAGCTATTGTTTTTAGGAAAACTTTTCAAGTGAAGGAAGAGTAAAAGGAACATGTTCATGGATCAGCCATGAATTAGAGGCAATCTTATGGAAATCTCCCTTGTGAAACATGTTTATCTGAGCCTCAGATAAAACTGTGCAAGAGTAGATTATTCAACTTGAGGCAAAACAAGTTCATTTTGATAGAAGAAAAAAGTTAAAGTGGACAGAAGCTAAGTTTATATATGGCTATCTATGGCAAACAAGTTTTTGTTAATTGTCTCAAGAACTATTCATGATGCCGCTTGGGTTGGTTATTCTTTTTTATCTAAAAAATACAGCATTTTTTTCAGTTGTTCTCAGGCAGAAGAATGAGATAGGAGCACATACTGTGGCCTTTAGGTCCCCTAGAACAGTAGTCTTTTGAACTTCCCTCTAAGGGGCCATTGCCCACTAATCTGATGATAGGCAGGGTAGCATATTAATGAAATTCAAATAGGTAGAAATTTCTGGTCTGGACTTGTATAGACAAATGCATGCCACTGATTGGCATGCATTTGACAAAATGCCATTGGTATATGGCAATTATATAACAAATGACTGAAGAAAATGCCCTGATTTGCCATTTCTGTGCTATAGCTATTCCCATCTATGTTTACTTAAAGCTAAGAGTATATTACTGAACATTGAGGGAAAATGGGCAATAGCATGTCATTGTATTTTATTTATAACATGCTGAAACAATAGAATATATATAATCTCAAGGGTATGGATAACAGTAAAATATAGGAACTAGGAAGTAAGTTTGGGTATTTAAAGGATTTGCATCTTTAAAAATAATGTATTAAAATGTACATTTATGCAATTTAAGTTTAATAATCAATTAAAAAACTTTCTGAAAATTGAAAATTTTTTTCTTATGAGTCAGTTCAAGCCAGCTCCAGGAGATTATCGAATACAATCACATATACATATATGGTGTGAATGTATGTACATCTTAATTAAAGCTGCTCTGTTACAAACAAATTGTAGTAGTTAGCCTTATATCTAGGGTCTGTAAATCTCACTGTAAAATAATATTTCTTTTGAGAGTCTTGTTTGATAGCTTGGAGGGCTGTCTTTAAGGCTCCTTATAAAACACAGAGCACTAAACTCCTAAACCGCCACTACTTAGTGCCATCTGAAACTAAATGCAGGATATCTGAGGTCACACAACATAGTTGTCATTAGCCAAAATAATAATCAATTCTTACATGATACATCCGTCTGAATATCATAGCTAGTGCCCTATCTTCATGTGCTGTAGTAACATTCTTGTCGAAAATCCCATCAGTTTTTTCTATCAGGAAAAATTCTCCTTGTTTGTTTTCTTCCTTCCTAACCTTATTCTTCAAATGCCCATGTTAAGAAAAGGATTTCACAAATAGATTGGAATAATACCCTCAACAGCAGATAGTATAATCCTACATATTACACAGAGGAACAGAATTTGACTCCATTTGTTTTCTTTCTTTCCTTCCTTCCTTTCTTTTTAACATTTTTACTGAAAGTTCCTCTAAAAAGAGCAAAGGTACTGGTGTTCTTTGTGACCTAAATGCCACTAATGAAGTTAGTTACCAGTGGAGGAACATGACATAGAAATTGGTAAAATTTTCTGCCCCATCTTTTTGTATTATTGTTATTCAGTCTCTAAGTCGTGTCTGACTCTTTGCAACCCCACAGATTGTAGCATGCCAGGCTTTCCTGTCCTTCACTATCTCCCAGAGTTTGCTCGATTCATATCCATTGAGTCAGTGATGCTTCGTAACCATCTCATCCTCTGCTGCTGCTGCTGCAAAGTCACTTCAGTCGTGTCCGACTCTGTGCGACCCCATAGATGGCAGCCCACCAGCTTCCCTGGTCCCTGGGATTCTCCAGGCAAGAACACTGGAGTGGGTTGCCATTTCCTCTCCGATGCATGAAAGTGAAAAGTGAAAGTCAAGTCACTCAGTCGTGTCCGACTATTCGTGACCCCATGGACTGCAGCCTACCAGGCTCCTCCGCCCATGGGATTTTCCAGGCAAGAGTATCTCATCCTCTACTGCCCTATTTTTTCAAGCTTTACAAACATCCAGGTCTTTCTCAGTGAGTTGGCTATTTGCATCAAGTGGTCAAAGCATTGGAGCTTCAACTTTAGCATCAGTCCTTCCAATGAATATTCAGTGTTGATTTCCTTTAGGATTGACTGGTTTAGTCTCCTTGCTATCTAAGGGACTCTCAGGAGTCTTCTCCAGCACCACAATTCAAAGGCATCAGTTCTTTGCCACTCAACCTTCTTTCACATCTTTCACATCTATACTTGACTACTGGAAAAACCATAGCTTGACTATTGGACCTTTGTTGGCAAAGTGATGTCTCTGCTTCTTAATACACTGTCTAGATTTGTCATAGCTTTTCTTCCAAGGAGCAAGCATCTTTTAATTTCATGACTGCAGTCACCATCTGCAGTGATTTTGGAGCCCAAGAAAATACAGTCTGTCTCTGCTTGCACTTTTCCCCCATCTACTTGCCAGGAAGTGATGGGACTGGATGCCATGTTCTTTGTTTTTTGAATGTTGAGTTTTAAGCCAGCTTTTTCACTCTCTTCTTTTACCCTCATCAAGACACTATTTTTTAAAATTTTATTTTATTTATTTATTTATTTTTTACAATATTGTATTGGTTTTGCAGTTTGTCTTCACTTTCTGACATTAGAATGGTATCCTCTGCATATCTGAGGTTGTTGATATTTCTCCCATAAATCTTAATCCAAGCCTGTTATTCATCTATCCTGCATTTTGCAACATGTACTCTGCATATAATATACAGCCTTTGACATACTGCCTTCCCAATTTTGAACCAGTCTATTTTTCTGAGTCTGATTCTAGCTGTTGCTTTTCAGGAGACAGACAGGTGGTGTGGTATTCTACGTCTTGAGGAATTTTCCACAGTTTGTTGTGACCCACATAGTCAAAGACTTTAGTGTAGTTAATTAATCTTAAAAAAAAATCAGTATCTTTGGTTATGTCATTTTACCATATCACAGAAACTGAGATGAAGAAATTCTACAAATTACCTAGTACTAGTTATTATCTTTTGCTTTGCTAAGTCACTACAGTCGTGTCCAACTCTGTGCGACCCCATAGACAGCAGCCCACCAGGCTCCCCCGTCCCTGGGATTCTCCAGGCAAGAACACTGGAATGGGTTGCCATTTCCTTCTCCAATGCATGAAAGTGAAAAGTGAAAAGTGAAAGTGAAGTCGCTCGGTCGTGTGCGACCCTCAGCCACCCCATGGACTGCAGCCCACCAGGCTCCTCTGTCCATGGGATTTTCTAGGCAAGAGTACTGGAGTGAGGTGCCATTGCCTTCTCTCAAATATAGTATTATTTGTTTATATTCATTCTATGCAATTCATAAAATTCATTTTAATTTTTGTTAGCTTGTGTTGAGATACAGGGCTTCCCTCTTGCTATTGAGCAACAATTCTGCCCTGAAACCTAATTCTCTTATCATTGATGTGAAATCTGGCATCCATATGTCCTTTCCTACAGGACATCTCAAATATTTGAAGAAATATTTCCTGTGCCAACTTATTTATTTATTCTAGAATATATATGGCCTGGTTATTTAAAATCTTGTATGTGACATGATCTTGAGTATCTTTTTTCTCCCATTTACTTTCTTTGGAATTCACGCGAATTCATTACATTGTCATTATAGTACTTTGCACAGAACTAAACACAATTCTTAAAGGTTGTCTCTCACTAACTCATTTTAACTCTAACTCTCCTACAATTAAAAACTTTTATTCTCAGACTTTTCATATCCTCTTTACCTGGGCTCATTTTCACTTGTGAAAAACTTATTATGGGACATAAAATGTAGATTTAAACTATGAATTTCATCTTTGAAATGACTTTCAAATAGTGCTTACAAAAAAAAATTACTAAGCTGCTCAAAGTTGATAGATTATGTCAGCCAACATACTTTCTCCAAAACATATGCCCCCAAATGGTCTATTATAGGCCACTTAGACTGTCTTTGATATATTTTTTTTAACTTGAAAATGGAAATGTGTGGTGTAAAGAATATTTTCTTTAAATGAAATTTTCATTGGAGGTGAAAATCTAGAATAGTGACCTCAAATTTTCTCTTCTCCTTAAAAAAAATAAATTGAAACAAAGTAAAATAATTAAACATATTATACAGAGTGAAGTAAGCCAGAAAGAAAAACACCAATACAGTATACTAACGCATATATATGGAATTTAGAAAGATGGTAACGACAACCCTGTATGCGAGACAGCAAAAGAGACACAGATGTATAAAACAGTCTTTTGGACTCTGTCGGCGGGGTGGGGAATGATTTGGGAGAATGGCATTAAAACATGTATAATATCATATAAGAAACGAATTGCCAGTCCAGGTTCGAGGAGGATACAGGAAGCTTGGGGCTGGTGCACTGGAATGACCCAGAGGGATGGTAGGGGGAGGGAAGAGGGAGGGGTTCAGGATGGGGAACACATGTACACCTGTGGTGGAGGCATGTTGATGTATGGCAAAACCAATACAATATTGTAAAGTAAAAAAAAAAAAAAGCCTCCCATCTATGTAGTGACTCCAGGTTTGAATGAGAAGGGATTTGGACAAAGTGAGTCTGTTGTTGGTGGTGGCAGGGCCCAGTGAAATGAATTGATGGGTTATTATAAGGGCTTCCTTTGTGGCTCAGCTGGTAGAGAAACTGCCTGCAATGAGGGAAACCCGGGTTTGATCCCTGTGTTGGGAAAATCCCCTGGAGAAGGCAAAGGCTACTCACTCCAGTATTCTGGCCTGGAGAATTCCTAGGACACTATAGTCCATGGGGTCACAAAGAGTTGGACACGACTGAGTGACTTTCACTTTCACTATAATAATTAAAAGAATGAAATTAGCTTAGAATGACTATAAAATCTTTAATAATAGTGACATATAGATCTATATTATATCATATATATTTTTCATTTTTAACATCTTTTTTTTTGAGTACCTAATTGTGTGTTTTTTTTGTGATGTTCATCTTAACATTTTTGTGTTATAAATAACTTACTATTGGAGGACTGATGGATCACCATTTTAATGTAAATTCCTGCTGTTTTTATGCCTTTCTTTTATGAATCTATACTGATCTGAAGTTGCCATTATGTTACTCTTTTTTCAGGATCTAAAGTTTAACTGGGGATAACTTGAAACAGAGTTTCTTTTTTCTTTTAGATAAAATTATTTTTGTATCATTCCAATGCCCTTTCCAAACTCATTTTTTCCAACTCTCAATTTCACATGCCATAATTTAAATGCCATGCATCACTGGGTCCAAACAGATCAATTAAATAAGCATTGGAGTGGGAATTGGCTTATGGTAACATCCTAGACATTCAGAGAACAACTTTGAAAAGCACAACACTAGCTTTCCCTAGTGGATGAAGACTCCATGACTATATCATAGGTTTCAGGAGAGAAGATTATGATTGAACAGAAAGATCTGAATGTTATATGTGCAGAGAAATAAAGTATTAGTTTCTATGTTCTTATTTGAAGAGAGACTGACAAATTCATTACCATAAAATACATTAGAATAAGTTGATTTATGTATATAAATTGTTGATTTACTATAATGGACTAAAATGTATTTTGCAGTTTCCAAATACTGTAAAAACAGAGTGGAGAGGGATGTATATCCTCGGGCATGGCCTTAGCTACAGAGAGAAAACACAAGTGATAAACAACATATGGTAGTGCCTTTATTTCCCTTCACTTTAACACTTTCTTGATGTGAAGAGAGAGTTGCTTCTTTAATCAATACAATTAACATAACTTCAGATATAGCCTTTCGCTTTATATTCTAGGCCCCTTTCAAAGTCCCCTTTCCTTCCTTGCCAGCACGTTATTGTCATGGTCCTATTCTGGCATTATCTGGTATTAGTATCCCAGATTTTAGCTTTGGATAGTCTTCTCATTTTATTTTTAGTAGTTTATCGCATTCCAATCCTAGTCTGTGAAGTTATTTAGCCCCTCTCCTTTTTTCTCTCTCCCTTTCCTTGTTATTGTCATAGTTTTTTAGGAAGATAGTTGAAGATGACCCAAAGGCTGTAACTTCTTGATATCCTATGTGGAACTGCCAATCATCCACTGATGAACTTCTGATTAAATTTCCAAATTACAGCTAACTGACCAAACCAGACTTTAGCTACATGGTTATCTCCTAAAGATGCAGCAATTTACAGAGCAAAAAATATCCTCTCTGTTTATACAAAGTAGAAATGTAATTCAAACAAGCAAGATTAACAGATTATCCAAAACACTATTTGAAGAATTTCTGCACATGAAACTTAAAATTCTAGCCAGTGAATACTTACTACACAGGAACCACAATTCTTAGATTGTACGCAGTATATACCCTTTTCTGTGTCCATTGCTGTCGCATCTACTTACTGTACTTCCTCTATTCTTCCATGAATTCAGTCACTCAGTCGTGTCTGACTCTTTGCAACCCCGTGAACCACAGCACGCCAGGCTTCCCTGTCTATCACCAATTCCCAGAGCCTACTCAAACTCATGTCCATTGAGTTGTTGATGTCATCCAACCATCTCATCCTCTGTTGTCCCCTTCTCTTCCAGCCTTCAATCTTTCCCAGCATCAGGATCTTTTCCAATGAGTAAGTTCTTCCCATCAGGTGGCCATAGTGTTTCAGCTTCAGCATTAGTCCTTCCAATGAATATTCAGGATTGATTTCCTTTAGGATTGACTAGTTGGAGCTTCCTTGCTGTCCAAGGGACTCTTAAGAGTCTTATCCAACACCACAGTTCAAAAGCATTAATTCTTCAGTGCTCAGCTTTCTTTATAGTCCAACTCTCATATCCATACATGACTACTGGAAAAACCATAACTTTTACTAGATGGACCTTTGTTGGCAAGGTTGTCTCTGCTTTTTAATATGCTGTGTATTATGCTTCAGCATATTTGTTGCAAATAACATTTAGCTGGCACCTTTCCATATATATATATGTATGTATTTTAATTAGGTGATATGTGAGAGACTGAAGACAGGGGTTTCATGACCCTACTCTCTCTATTTTGGGCTGAATCTATGTCATTGTCTACATTTTTGCTGGATTTGAGCCTCTACCCACTCCCACCCGCACTCCCACCCAGGAACAGCTCTTCTATCCATGGACACAGTTTCCACTTGAAGCCCTCATTGTTGTTTCAACTTCATCTAAATAACCTCACATTGGAGGTTTTGGTAAGACCCTTTCCTCTTGCTCTTCCATCCCCAGAAAGGTAAGAACTATTATAGTCAATTTGAATTACATTAACTTTTGTTGCTATTGTTGTGTATTGATCTCTTAAAAGATTTTTAGTTACTAGTTTCATTTATTGTGTGCATGCAGGCTTGCAAGCTTAGTCATTCAACCATCTCTGACTCTTTGCAACCCTTTGGGCTGTAGCAAATTAAGCTCCTTAGTCCATGGGGCTTCTCTAGGCAAGAATACTAGAGTGGGTTGCCATGCTCTCATCCAGAGGATCTTCCAGACCCAGGGATGGAACCCATGTCATCTGCACTGCAGGTGGTTTCTTTACCCATTGAGTCATTGGGGAAATCCCTGTTTATTGCATGTGTTGAACTAATTAGAGAGGGCTCCTTATTCTGACCTGAGCTAGACTGATACGTTTTGAAGTGTATCTGCGTATCTGAATGAATCTATATAAGTGGATGGGTTTCAACTTCAATTAGATTCTCAGGCATAGCACTTCGAATGTTCATTCTGGAACGTAAGAAAGAAGGTTTTTTTCTCCACTCAGTTTCTGCTCTCCTGCCAGGCATGTACAATGTCCATTTATCTAAATAAGTGACAGAATGAATAGATCTATTATGTTAACAGCTAAATGCAAACCTTGAATAACTATCAGACAGTGAGCTCATAAGGTCCTATCCCTGATGAAGTATATCCAACTTAATCTATGTAATATAGTCTGGAGTCAGGGAGCCTGATTCTTCCAGCTTCTTTTTTCTTTTTCAAGAATGCTTTGGCTATTCACTGTTTTTCATGTTTCCATACAAATTGTAAAAAAAAAATTTTTGTTATTCTAACTCCGTGAAAACTACCAACTGTAGATTGCTTTGGATATAATAGTCATTTTCACAATATTGATTTTTCCAATCCAAGAACATGGAATATCTCTCAATTTGTTTGTGTCATTTTTTTATTTCTTTTATCAGTATCTTATGGTTTTCTGAGTACAGATCTTTAACCTGTTATGTAGGTTTATTCCAAGGTGTTTTATTCCTTGTTGAAATGCTAAATGAGAGTAGGAAAAATATTTACAAATGAAGCAGCCAGCAAGGGACTAATTTCCAAAATATACAAACAGTTCATGCAGCTTAGATATATGAGCCTGATAAAAAACAAAAATAGGCAGAAAATCTAAATAGAAATTTCTCCAAAGTAGAAATACAGATGGCCAAGAAGCACATGAATATATGCTCAACATCACTGATTGTCAGAGAAACCCAAATCAAAACTACAATGAGGTTTCACCTCCCACCAGAATGGCCATCAAAAAAAAAAAAAAAAAAAAACATGCAAAAACTAATACTTGAGAGGACGTGGAGAAAAGTGAACTCTATTATATTGGTGGGAATGTTTATACAACCTCTATGAAAATCAGTATGGAGCTGTTGTTGTTCAGTCACTCAGTCATGTCAGACTCTTTGCAAACCCATGGACTACAATACACCAGGCTTCCCTGTCCTTCACTACCTCCCAGAGCTTGCTCAAACCCATGCCCATTAAGTCAGTGATGCCATCGAACCATTTTGTCCTATGTTGTCCCCTCCCCCTCCTGCCTTCAATCTTCCCCAGCATCAAGGTCTTTTCAAATGAGCCAGCACTTCCCATCAGGTGGCCAAAATATTGGAGAATCAGTTTCAGCATCAGTCCTTTTAATGAATATTCAAGATTGATCTCTTTTAAGATTGATGATTTGATCTCCTTGCAGTTCAAGGGACTCTCAATAGTCTTCTTCAACACCACAGTTCAAAAGCATCACTTCTTTGGCTCTCACATCCATACATTATTCCTGGAAAAACCATAGCTTGACTATACAGACCTTCATAAGCAAAGTAATGTCTCTGCTTTGTGGCTTAGCTGGTAAAGAATCTGCCTGCAATACAGGAGACCTGGGTTTGATCCCTGGGTTGGGAAGATCCCCTGGAGAAGGAAAAGGCTACCCACTCCAGTATTTTGGCCTAGAGAATTCCATGGGCTGTATAGTCCCATTGGATTGCAAAGAGTCAGACAGGACTGAGTGACTTCCACTTTTCACCAGGTTTGTCATAGTTCTTTTTTCCAGGGATAAAACATCTTTTAATTTTGTGGCTGTCGTCACTATCTGCAGTTTGGAGACCAAGAAAATAAAGTCTGTCACTATTTCCATTGCTTCCCATCTATTTGCCATGAAGAGATGGGGCCAGATGCCATGATCTTGGTTTTTTGAATGTTTAGTTTTAAGCCAACTTTTTTATTCTCCTCTTTCACTTTCATCAAGAGGCTCTTTAGTTCTTCACCTTCTGCCATAAAGGTGGTGTCATCTGCATACCTGCTGCTGCTGCTGCTGTTGCTAACTCGCTTCAGTCGAGTCCGTCTCTTTGCTACCCCATAGATGGCAGATCACCAGGCTCCGCCGTCCCTGGGATTTTCCAGGCAGGAACACTGGAATGGGTTGCCATTGCCGTCTCTGTCTGCATATCTGAGGTTATTGATATTTATCCTGACAATCTTGATTCCAGTTTGGGCTTCATCCAGCCAAGCATTTCTCATGCTGTACTCTGCATATAAGTTAAATAACCAGGATGACAGTATGCAACCTTGACGTACTCCTTTCCCAATTTGGAACCAGTCTGTTGTTCCATGTCCAGTTATAACTGTTGCTTCTTGACCTGGATACAAGTTACTCAGGAGGCAGGTAAGGTGGTCTGAGATTCATATCCTTTCAGAATTTTCCAGTTTGTTGTTTTCCATCCAGTCAAAGGCTTTAGTATAGTCAGTGAAGCAGAAGTAGATGTTTCTCTGGAATTCTCTTGCTTTATCTATGATCCAACAGATGTTGGCAATTTGAATTCTGGTTCCCCTGCCTTTTCTAAACCCAGCTTGAGCATCTGGAAATTCTCAATTCATGTACTGTTGAAAAATGGCTTGGAGAATATTCAGCATTACTTTGCTAGCATGTGAAAATTGTGCAATTGTGTGGTAGCTAGAACATTCTTTGGCATTTTGCTTCTTTGGGACTGGAATGAAAACTGATCTTTTCCAGTCCTGTGGCCACTACTGAGTTTTCCAAAGTTGCTGGATATTGAGTGCAGCACTTTCACAGCATTATTTTTTAGGATTTGAAGTAACACTGCTGGAATTCCATCACCTCCACTAGCTTTGTTTGTAGTGATGCTTCCTAAGGCCCACTTTACTTCCCACTCCAAGATGTTTGACTCTAGGTGAGTGACCATACCATCATGGTTATCTGGGTCATTAATATCTTTTTTGTATAGTTCTTCTGTGTATTCTTGCCACCTCTTTTTAATGCCTCCTGCTTCTGCTAGGTCCATATCATTTCTGTCCTTTATTGTGCCCATCTTTGTATGAAATTTTCCCTTGGTATCTCTAATTTTCTTGAAGAGACCTCTAGTATTTCCCATCCTATTGTTTTCCTCTATTTCTTTGGATTGTTCACTTAGGAAGGCTTTCTTATCTCTCCTTGTCATTCTTTGGAACTCTGAATTCAGACAGGTATATCTTTTCTTTTTGTCTTTGCCTTTCACTTCTCTTATTTTCTCAGCTATTTGTATGACTTTCTCAGACAGCCATTTTGCCTTTTCGCATTTCATTTTCTTGGGGATGGTTTTGCTCACTGTATATATCTAACTGATTCATTTTGTCATATACCTGAAATTAAAACAACATTGTACATCAACTGTATTTCCAAAATATTTAAAATGCTGTTTTGAACATAAGTAAGGAGTATGTAGGTACGTGGAAAATAGTAAAATGCTAAAGAAATTTAAGACAGCCGTATGATCAAATATCCATAATAAAAGCAAGTTCTTGACAACTATTCCTATCCTAGTTAATCTTTCTAAAAGAAGAAAAATAAGGAACTCTGTAGTCTACAAAGAAAATTTCATATAATTTTACTAAACAGATACTTTGTTAAATCTCTAGCTTTATAATCTGTCTTGTCTGCATGATGCTTTTTAACTTTCTTAAACTTTAATAAACCTCCTTAAAAATATCTATATTATTCAATGCTATTTTTCAAGCCTCATCAAAATTCAAGTCATTCACTATTTTAATGCATTTAATTAAACACTGAAAACTCTGTCTTTTAGATCAAAGTAAGTTTAAAGTAGATAGACCCAGTGAAGTAAAGTCAGTTTTCCCTAAGAACAATCTCATTGACAGGTGCACAAAGAAGTCTCCACAAGAATTTAATTATGTGAAGTAAATCCAGTGTATTGAACTTCATATGGTACCTGACACAAAGTAGATGTTTCAATTAAATATTAAGATTTTATACAGAAACATTTTACTCAAATTAATAATTTGTAAGATACAGATGTAAACCTCTGACACAATGTTAATCAGTCCAGTTGAGTGGACACATATATTTAGAAATGTGGATCGTTTCAGTGTTTCCAATTACATCTCCTTCAACAAAGGTGTTCCACAGTATGCCCTGGTGAATTGAAAGGTATTGCAGGTGTCAAGTCGATATGCTCAGTTGCATCCAACTCTTTTTGAGCCCATGAAGAGCCCATCAGACTCCTCTATCCATGTACTCAAAGCAAAACAGCAGCACCGGTGATGGCCTCAAGATGTGACAGGAAATTCAGCTGAGGTCCTTCTGCTCTTGATCTGGAATAGCCTTCATCATGTGCTGTACCTCTAGTCTAACAAGTTGAAGTTTCTGGGCCATTTTTGTTTCACCTCAATGATCTGTATGGATAAATAGGGAAATAGTAGTTTGGGGATGTAAAATAGAATGTCTAATTAAGGACAGTGATGACCTTAAGGAGTTACAGGAACTTTCATTTTATTCTCCTCTTTTGACTTTAATATCACTTCTGGACAAATAGCCAAGGAAGGCATGTAAAGATTTTTAGGCTTGTTAACATCTTATTTCCTGGACACTGTTAGCTTCCAGTGATCCTTGTTTTTTGACTCATATATGTACTTTGTTCTGACATTTGTATATCATGACATTATATACAACGACCAAATTCTGTCTTGATGCTGGGGCCACAATGGACCTGGAAACGGCAATCTGCATTGTGCTGTATCAACTTCTCTGGCCATAATCTAATTTTGCTAGTATTAAGACACTATGAATTGTAATTCAAATATACTAAGCCTTTAAGTAAACTTTTAGGCTTTACTTAAATGTTTTAGTAAAACAATGTAAAATAAAATTTACATTAGTATTAACAAATAGATGAAGTATAGAGCATAACTGTTACCAACTTCTATAACTGTGGGTCTTGCTTAGAAAATCAATTCCTACTTTAAAAAATGAATTGGCTACAGTTTCCAAACAGCAGATGAGTAGGTTTGGATCTAATTTTCTGCTATTGCCAATCTAAATCTCATGATGTCCTAATTTGCCTCTTCACTCTGTCCTTCCATTGCTCTTCAGATTCGCCATACCAACTACTTTTCTATTCATTTCTTCTGTATCTTCCTCTGTCTCATAATTTAGAATCCCCTTTGTTTTGCCTGATAATGCTCTCAGCCTTAGAGATAAGGTTGTGCATTTAACTTTATGTATACTTTAATTCCTAGAAGTGCCACTTGAATGTAATTTTCCAGGAAATACCAGTAATTGTTTTTAAAGAACTTACATGTTAGAAACAAAAATTATTGATTCATTTCTGCAGGATGTCTTGGAGCTAAGCATGAGGTATCTAACACAGTTGTAAATTATTAAAGATGACTTCAAATTTATTGTCACTCCTCCCACTGAGAGGTGAGGTCTAATTTCCCTGGCCTTGAATATGGATTGATCTCAGAGACTTGTTTGACCAATGTAACGTGGCTAGAATGTTTTTTACTCTGTGACTTCTGAGGCTGCGTCATAAAAACTATTTGGGATCCTGCCCAGGTTTCTGGGAACTCATGTTCATAGAGCCCTCAGCCATCATGTAAAAAGTCTAGCTACC
Source organism: Bos grunniens (assembly GCF_055505025.1). NCBI lineage: Eukaryota > Metazoa > Chordata > Mammalia > Artiodactyla > Bovidae > Bos > Bos grunniens. Next base: position 49,457,930 of record NC_141175.1, read on the forward strand.
CTCTTTCAGAGACCAAATGAGAGGCTTGAGACTATTTGGGGAAGTAAAGGGCCCAGCTATGCCCAGTGTTCAAGCCATCTCTGCTAAGGTGACAGACATCTCAGTGAAGCCGTCTTGGCCATCCAGACCACAAGCTAAATACCACTGAGTGATTCTCGTCAATACTGTATTGGAGCTAAAAGATCCCACTGTAGAAATTTCTCCATTACTTCAAAGATACACAATAATGAAGTATGTTTGTATGACTATTGCTTCAGACCCCTAACTTTTGAAGATTGCTGGGTATAGAGCAAAAGGTCATTGAAACACAGTTAAACATCAAATTGGTCAGATAGATGGCCAGTGAAAATGGCAAGATTCCTTTTCAGAGTACTTATTACCTATAACCAAGATGCAGGTCATATTTGGTATTAGACAATCCAAAATTTTGTGAAAACTACAGGAATAATATTGAAGTACCTCAGCTACTAGTTAAATATTTAAGTCATAAGGCATCTTGTATTAAGTTCATTCTATCTTATAATCATTATGAATTTCTTTCATAATCCTTTCTTGAAATCAGTAAGTGTGGTAGATTAGGAATGGGAACAACTATGTTTAGAATGAAAGTAACATAATTTAAAACAACTTCTGTTCAAAATCTCCCTAAAGAATAAATATGGTATATGTGTGTGTGTGTGCATATGAACAATGTATATCTGCATTTATTTATTTATTGTCTTTGTTAGTAAGTTAAAGACAAAACACAGTCTCAGTCTTACTAGTCTTAGGTTATCTAGAAATGCAATTTTTCACATTTTTTCATTTTTAGTTTTTATAACTGTGTCTGCCAGTTAAACAGAGTCTGCTGGCATAAACTCTGAGCCTCTGTTAAGAAATAGAAAAGTTGACAGAACAGCGATCAGTACGTAGGCAACATTCTCACATTCTGAGGACATCACTGATGCTTCTATTTTATTTTGTTTTGTTTTGAGTACATATATACCTACAGAAACATAAGACTGCCATTTTATTCTACTGCTAGGAAGGACTTGATTTAATAGAACTTTTATGGAAACAGGAACGAGAAATAAAGAGAGGTTATTTATACTAAATGTTTTTAGTAAAATTCAAAATTAAATTGTAGACGAGGTTTACAGCAACTAACACTTTTCATTTCACCATCTATGTCTTACTCTCCCTGTTCCACCATTTTTACCACTTATACTCTTGAAAATCACAAACCAACCAAACAACCTTGTTTTAAAATTGAGCACTGTGCACTGATTTTAGATCTTTCCCTTCAACTTTGTAAAATAAGAAAAGTAAACAAAATATGAAACATTATATAATTTTACCTTAGCATTAAAAAATATCTGATCATAATTTCTATGAAATTAGCAAACATCTCTAACATCCAAATATCCCATGAAAATGTACTTAGCCCTTATTGTTATTAATTTCTTTCAAAATCAATATATTTAGCCTCCAAATATGAAAAATGTAGGAGCTTTTAAAACATGGGCCATGAAAAAATTGAAAGTTCATTCTAATAGAAGGGATATTTAAACGCTACAAGTTGAAATATGATAAAAACAAGTTTACAGTTTCCAATTCCTGGATGAAGCAATGAGATTCTAAAGCCAATAATAGGTATATCTGCATGAAAACATAAAATCATAAAATCCTTAAAAGGAGAATCTGAATGGTGGTCCCTTGTACAGTCTTTCCAAATTGTCATTAAAAATAACTATGAAGATACTAAAAACATAAAAGAAACTTTCAAAATAAAATACATGAAGTTCAACTCATCATCCAAATGACAGATTTAATAGTAAGACCTTGAAGAAATTTTATACTCACAACATGCTAATTAAGAAAAAGTTATTCAATTACCATCTCATAAAACAGACCATTAAGAAGTATTACTTATATCTCCCACACTGCATATATATATATATTTAAGATTTCAGGGAGCCTGCTCCAACATTATCAAGGAAACTGAATTTCCATGACTTGTAAATATAGGCCAGAATTTGGTTTACTTTTGCCTATTCCATACCTAACCTCCTTTATCACTCTTATAATGTGTTCTTTTGATTTAGAAAATAGCACTGCTCTCAAATCTATTGATGTACAAGAACCAAAGTACTGTTTTGGAAGTTCTTTGGGAGGAACAAAGTAAGGTTCACAATTTTGATGATCATTTAAAAAAAAAATTTTGTATTAAAACAAAATAAAACAACAATGAAACAGTCAGGACATGGAGGTGAGAGAAGCTTTCATTTCTGGAGAATAGAAGATCTCCAGCAGAGAATATTTAGTAAGTAGAAGATGACCTTTGGTTGTAATCATCAACTTGCTGCTTTGCAATGTCAGACCACGAAAAAATGGAAGATTAAAGAAGTAAAGTAATAATCATAACAAATCAAAAGTCAGGGCTCCGGGAATAAAAATAGGAAGGAAAACTGTTCTGTGAGGATTCAGAAGAAGGGTATGTCTCAGAAAATTATCTTCTAGAGGATGGCATGTACATTTCACAAGTGGGGGCAGTGATATCTAATATCTAACCAATAGATAATGGTTAGAAGACATTCCTTACACTAAAGAACAAATAATTTAAATGGAAATATTGATCTAAAAAGTATGAAAGCCACAAGTGAGTTGTTACTGAAGAAAATGATTGAATAGAAGAGAAAAAATAAAAATATTATACAAAATGAAAAGCTATTTTTGAAGAAATAGTAATAATAAAGAAGAAATAAATAATAGAATAAACTCTCCAGCATGACAAACTTAGGTTTTCAGGATGGGGAACACATGTATACCTGTGGCAGATTCATTTTCATATATGGCAAAACCAATACAATATTGTAAAGTTAAAAAATAAAAGAAAAAAGAAAAAAATATTATCCTTTGCCTTAAAAAAAAATAAATAAAATTTTGAATGTCAGATATACTAACTTTAAAAATATACACTTGTACCTTGGTGGAATTTATGAACTCATATGATAAAGAGAAATATGTCTAACCTATACAAAGAGAAGTGTTTATGTATAAAAGAAAAAAAAAATATTAGCATAAGAATCAACTTCTCATCCACAATACTAAAAACTAAATGTCACTGGAATTTACAGACTTCAGAAAAATAGCAGACTATATATTCTGAAAAAAATTTCCAGCTACTGAATTCCTAAACATGCTGGATAAAACAGTGCAGTCTCTCCACACAAACACAAGCACACAGGCTTGGGTATTAAGACAGTAAGGGAAAACCAGCCAGTGCAAACTTTGCATGAATTAAAAGCTGCATAGAAGATATTTGTTGACAAAAATTCATGGGCCAACAATAATGTGGAAGGTGGAATTGATGTTCTTGAAGACACTGCAGTGCTTTCATTGTAGGGTGGAGCTTGCTAGAAAAATATCTTCCTTCTTGCCAAATTGTATTTCTTGATTATACATCTGGCTAGAGAATAAAGGCAATTTCCCACAAGAATTTAAAACCCAGACTTGTCCAGTGTATATTTAGGATTTAAATGTTCATTATCTCTGAATTGAAGACCTCAAGTCCAGAAAATATTTTTAAGTTTTCTCTAGTTAGCAGTCTCCCAGTCCACTAGAGAGAAGCAACTGAAAAATTTCCCTGGAGGAATATAACTTAAACTCAGACTCATCAGGTCACCCAACATATCTCTGAAAAAATAATACACATGAAAATCTCAGGGAATAAACAGTAAATCAAAAAATTAGACCTATGAGTATCTCAGATATAGATATTGTCAGGAAGGATTATGGAATAGATCCATGTAAAAATTAATAAAATTAAATGGTACTAGACTAAATTAAATGATTGCTGCTGCTGCTAAGTCGCTTCAGTCGTTTCCGACTCTGCGAGACCCAATAGACGGCAGCCCACCAGGCTCCCCCGTCCCTGGGATTCTCCAGGCAAGAGCACTGGAGTGGGTTGCCATTTCCTTTTCCAATGCATGCAAGTGAAAAGTGAAAGTGAAGTCGCTCAGTCGTGTCCGACTCTTAGCAACCCCATGGACTGCAGCCCACCAGGCTCCTCCATCCATGGGATTTTCCAGGCAAGAGTACTGGAGTGGGGTGCCATTGCCTTCTCTGAATTAAAGGATTAGGAACTACAAAAATGGCGCTCGACTCTACAATTCTTTTAAAAGTGTATGCTTTGTACCAAATTCCAAATGCCTGAGATATTGGAGACCATTGCACTACTTGTGTCACTAATCTTGTATTTAACCTTGGAAAAGATTCAATAATTATACAAAAGAGCACCTCAGGGGTTTACCAATATTCTACCTACTACCAATGTAGGGGGCTCTAACTGCAACCAGTCAATGCATAAATGTGATTTTTAGGATCACATTTTTTTAAATGAACTTTATTATTTAGAAAAGCTTTAGATTTACATAAAAATAAGATAATACACAAAATATCCATATACACTGATATCTAATTTCCCCTGTTATTAACCCAGGAGCATAAGCTTGTTACAATGAATCAATGTTAATTATCATTAAAATCTAAAGTCCACAGCTTATTAAAATGTCCTTTGTTTTTAGGTAGTGTTTCTGATCCAGGATCCCATCCAGAGTACATTATATTTCACTGTCGTGTCTCCTTTGGCTCCTCTTGGCTGTGACATTTTTTCAGACTACCAATTTCTGATGACTTTGTCAGTTGAGAGGAGTACTGATGCGGTATACTACTATATGATGTTTCACAACTGAAATCCATTTTATGTTCTCGTAGTTAATTAGATATGGGTTATGAGTTTTGAGGAAGACAATCACTATGGTAAAGTGCCATTTTCGTCAAATTTTATTAAAATGTTTTAAAGGAAAATTCCTGCCCGGCTGCCTTAAACACATCCAACAAGCCCAAAGCGAGAAGCTGCAAAGTGTATGCAAGCCTGATGTCACCATAGTCTTCACCCATCACATTTTATAAAGTGGTCTTTTATATCATCCAGTTTCAAGTACATATTGCTTTGTCATACCCTATAATTTTTCTTTTCAAATAACTGAAATCATTCCTCAAATTTCATTTGGCACATCTTACACATGATCACAAACTCATATATACATATATCCATCTCATTCCCTCTACCACCTAATCTCCCCAATTCCTTGTCCATTGAACACTTGTGATCTATTACCTGTTTACCCTCCTGACTCTGATCTACTTCCTCAGCTTAAATTCTGTGATCATCATAATATCTTTCTTGCAAATATCCTGTTTTCCCACCTGTAGACTGCTATCATCATGCTCACTTGATGAAATCATACTGATTAAATATAATCCAGCCTACATCACACCCACCCCAGAAACTAAATAGTGCTGTAGGGAAAAAAAAAAAAAAAAACCTGCATTGACAAATCCCACTTGAAACAATGACTGTTATCATGAAATGGTCTCCAAATAATGCACAAAATTTACAATGTTATACAAATGCTGTACAAAAATTTCACTGTATTTTTCTAACCATATATTCCACCATTTCCCTAGATAACTATCACTTTTCTTATCTTGAAACCTACAACAGAGCTTCTCTCATGCTCACTCTTAGCTCATGAACTTTTCCTATTTCACTGAGAAAATTAAGCAATCAGAAGCAAAAGTCCACAAACTCCCACAACTTCATGTTCCAACCCTCTACCATCTGCACCCATAATATCTACCTTCCCACCTGTTACTATAGTGAACCATCTGTGCTCTATATGTAGCCAAAATCTCCACTTGTGTATAGATTCCATCCCCTCTCAGTTGCTTAAGTAAGTGGTTCCAAGGATTCTTCTCTCTCTCCTGCTTTGTTAACTTTGCCTCTTTATCATTTCTTTCAAAATGGAAATATATTGTTAACTCTCTAATATTATATAAAAAATAATATGCCATAACTTCCTGAATTTTCTACCAGACTTATCCCACTTCTTTGATCCATCTGCAGAAAACTCCTTGAAAGAAATACATTTATTCATTGTATCTTTTCCTCTAATTTCTCTATACTAAATTTACTTAAATCAGGCTTTTGTTTCCACCATTCCTTGTTCATGTGTATGTTATCAATAACTTCATAATTGATACCTCAATATAACATGGCTATTTTTAAGTACTATATTACTTGAAGCCTTGGACAGAGTTTATCTCTCTTTCCCTTCTACTCTTGATTTCTGATATACTGCACTCATGTGGCTGTGTTCCTACCACACTGATTCTTTCTTTGTGTGTGTGTGCTATTTTTTTTTTCTTTATTGGAATACAAATTTTTTTTACAGTGTGTGTTATTTTCTACTATAAGCAACTTTTATTCATTTTTTTTTTTTTTAATCTCAAAGTTCTTAACATTGAAGAATGCCATGATTCAGTTCTTGGTTTTCTTCTCTGCTTTAACTACACTAACTCCCTTTGTGATGTCTTTAAAAACCTTCTAAACTCTAGTGACTCACACATTTAGGTTTATGGCTCAGATTTATTTCTCTAAATCCAAATTCATATGTTTGGATTAATTGTTAATTAATTGTTAATTAATTGTTTCCTCAATATTTTCATTTGGTCTAATAAATATCAATATTTCGTATCCAAAGTGAACTTTTGTTTTTGTCTCTCAAACATATCCCATACATAAACCACCCTTCTGAGTTAATAGCAGCTCTTAATCTAATTGCTCAAGCTTAACATTTCCTCATTTTTCTCTAAGAAACCAAATATAATATTACAGGAAATCCTTGATTGTCTTCACAATATATCTATATTACTGTCGGAAACTTATGATAAATGTAGTGGTACTTTCCACCAATTGTCATCTTTTATGTAGTTTTTTGCAATAAATTTCTGTTTTCCTGTTTCCAACATTGCCCTCATCAGTCTGTACCTGGATGAACAGAGTGATCTTTTTAATGTACAATAATGTTTTCCTTTCCCTTAAAACCACCTGATGGTTTTGCACCTGACCCAAGATGAAAGCCAATATCTATACAATAACAAAAACCAGTGCAAGAAGAATTCTCTCTTTTCTGTTAATACTACTCTGTCCCTCATACCCTTTGCCACTACCAAAATCTACGCATTTCCTCAAACATGCTAAGCGTCTTCTGATCATTATATGTTAGTGCCAAATAATTCTTCTGTGTGGTATAATTTCATTACAGTATCTTCATGGGAAATTCCTTTTTTGAATTCAAATTATTGCTGTAATTCTATCTTTTTCAATGAGCTTACCTTAACTGACCTATTTAAAATGGCAATTCATCATCCCTAAGCTGATTTTCCATAAATTTATTGCTTTTTAATATTTTATGATTCAAACAAAACAGTTATGTCTGGAATTTGGTATGCTCTCAATAAATATTTATTTTATGAATGAAGATTGAAAACTAGGGTGAAAAAAATTATCTCAGTTAGAAAAGAGCTGGAGTTCAATCTGAGAAATAATAAAAGACAAAACAAAATATTATAAATTAGTAAGAAAAATAGAACAAGAAGATAAAAATAATATGCATTAATATAACATATTTTATTGGTTATTAATTTAAAGTACAGATACTTTTATGATAAAGACATCATTTTATTCGTATTTTAGCAATGTTCTCTGTATTTGAGATAGGTATATCATTTTCCAAGTGCTTTTTCAGTATATGTTATATTTTCTGAAACTTGAATGATCAATATTCATACTTTTATTCTCATTAAATCTATTAATGTAAATAATTCCAGTTCTTCCTATCTCTGGCATCTTTCCCTTTAGAAAGGGAAAATACTTTCCCTTTCTAACTTACTATATACATTAATTATTATTCTTTGCATCACTTGCTCTCTCCTTATCCAAAATTCAGGTCCTATGAGGGCAGTAATCACATGGTCATTAATACATACTCAATAAAAATATACTGAATAAATGAATTGTTATTATAATTTCTATGACTGAACTATTCTTGAAATTCTAGGATACTTAATTCTTTGGATATATTACTTTATTCAGTTAACATTTCTCAATAAAGTTTACTTAAATGTATTAGTATTTTAAAAGCCCATATTCTTATGAATTATGGGACTGTAGATTTCTTTACTGCAAGGTCATTACTGTGGTTTTGTATCTAAGCTATTGGTATTACAAAATAACTTGCAATGTTTTTTTCTATGCCCTGCTTCACTTTTGAGCTTGGAAAATTTTTTCTATGAATAAAACCTTTAGTAGTTTATAAATTTAACTTAGGACATTGCATTACTAATATCCTAGTACTAATTTGCCAATGGCTTCGTAACATGAAATCTAGACAAAGTTATTTTCATTGGTTTAAAATTAACATCTAAATTTAATTTATCAAATATTATTTAGCTAATTATATAACCTTAAATTATATGATGTTAACAAATACTTTTTATACAATCAAGTAATAAGAAAGTGACCCCCCCACAAGAGGCTGAGCCAGACCTGCCTGGGAGTGTTTGAGGGTATTCTGTGGAGACATGAATCAGCAGTGGCCTGCTGTGGGGACAGGGGGTCTGACAGCAGCAGTCCTGGGAGGCATGGCATGTGGCATAAGTCCTCCTAAATGAGGTCACCTTTAGCTCCCCCATAGACTGGAGAAAAATTATACCAAAGAAGGTTTAGCACTGTTGCAAAAGTTCTAGGCCACACAACAGACTTGCCAACATAGGCATCTGACAAAGGGACTGAGAACACCCTGAGATTCTGACTTTGAAGATCAGTGGGGTTTGATTTTAGAACTTCCATAGGACTGGGGAAACTGAGACTCTTAGAGGGCATAAACAAAACCTTGTGCACACAGGACCCAGGAAAAAGGAGCAGTGATCCCACAAGGGACTGAGCCAGAATTGCCTGTGAGTATTTGGGATTCCTCAGCAGAGCCATGGGTTGACAGTGGCCTGCCACGGGGTCAGGGGCACTGGCAGCAGCAGTACTGTAAGGTAATGTTTCCTGGCACAAATCCTTTTGGAAGAGGTTGCTATCAGCCCACTCTACTTTGGCCAAAGTAGAGAGAGGGACCACAGCCCCACCCATTAACTGAAAATTGAGTTAAATACTTATTGAACATGGCCTTGCCCACCAGAGCAAGACCAGTTTTCCCCACAGCCAGTCCCTCCCATCAGGAAGCTTCCACAAGCCTCTTATCCTCATCTATTAGAGGGCAGACAGAATGCAAATCACAAACACAGAAAACCAACCAAATGATCACATGGATCAAAACTGTGTGTAACTTAATGAAGCTATGAACCATGCCATATAGAGCCAGCAAAGACAGATGGGTCATGGTGGAAAGTTCTGACAAAACACCCAGTAGGGAAGGGAATGGAAAACCACTTCAGCATTCTTGCCTTGAAAACCCCATGAGCAGTATGAAAAGAAAAACACATGACACTGAAAGATGAACCCCTTAGGTCAGAGCATGTCTAAATGATGCGGGAGAAGAGAAGAGAAATAGCTCCAGGAGGAATGAAGAGGTTGAGCCAAAGTGGAAATGACACACAGTTGTTTACATGTATAGTATTGAAAGTAAAGTTTGATGCTGTAAAGAACAATGTTGCATAGGAACCTGGAATGTTAGGTCCATGAATCAAGGCATATTGAACGTGGTTTACAGGAGATGTCAAGAGTGAACATCAACATTTTAGGAATCAATGACCTAAGATGGACTGGAATAGACAAATTTAATTCAGATGACCACTGTATCTACTACTGTGGGCAAGAATCCCTTAGAAGAAACTGAGTAGCCCTCATTGTCAACAAGAGCTCGAAATGCAAAACTTGCCTGCAATCTCAAAAATGATAGAGTGATCTCTGTTCGTTTCCAAGGCAAACCATTCAATATCCCAGTAACCCAATCCTACGTCCCAACCACTGGAGCCGAAGTTGAATGGTTCTATGAAGAACAACAAGGTCTTCTAGAACTAACACCAAAAAGGATATCCTTTTTGTCATAGGGTACTGGAAGGCAAAAGTGGAAGTCAAGAGATACATGGAGTACAAGGCAAGTTCCTTGTAGTACAAAATGAAGCAGGCCAAGGCTAACAGAAATTTGCCAAGAAAAGACACTGATCATAGCAAACACCTTCTTCCAACAACAAAAGAGATGACTCTACACATGGACATTAACCAGATGGTCAATACTGAAATCAGATTGATTTTATTCTTCACAGCCAGAGATGGAGAAGTCAGAAAGAAAAAAAAAAAAGACTAGATGCTGATTGTGGCTCAGATCTTGAACTCCTTATTGAAAAATTCAGACTTAAATTGAAGAAAGTAGGGAAAACCACTAGGCTCTTTAGGTATGACCTAAATCAAATCCCTTATGATTATCCACCAGAAGTGACAAATAGATTCAAGGGATTAGATATGATAGAGTGCCAGAAGAATATAAATGGAGGATTATATCATTACACAAGAGGCAGTGATCAAGACCATCCCCAAGAAAAAGAAATGAAAAAAGGCAAAATGGATGTCTGAGGAGGTTTTACAAATAGCTAAGAAAAGAGAAGCGAAAGGCAAAGGAAAGATATACCCATTTGAATGAAGATTTCCAAAGACTAGCAAGGAGAGATAAGAAAGCCTTCCTAGTGAACAATGTAAAGAAACAGAGGAAAACAATAGAGATCACTTGAAGAAAATTAGAGATACCAAAGGAACATTTCATGCAAAGAGGGCACAATAAATAATAGAGAAGATATGGACCTAACAGATGCAGAAAATATTAAGAAGAGTGGCAAGAATACACAGAAGAACAGTACAGAAATGTGTTAATGACTATGGATAACCATGGATATGGTTCACCATGGTTAATGGATAACCATGATGGTATGATCATTTCACCCAGAGTCAGACATCCTCGAATGTGGTCAAGCGGGCCTTAGAGTGCATTAGCAGGAACAACACTAGTGGAGGCAATGGAATCCCAGTTCAGCTATTTCAAATACGAAATGATGATGCTGTAAAGGTGTTGCACTTAATATGCCATCAAATTTGGAAAAGTCAGCAGTGGCCACAGGATTGGAAAAGGCCAGTTTTTGTTCTAATACCAAAGAAGGTCAGTCTCAAAGAATGTTCAAACTACCACACAATTGCAGCCATTTCACATGCTAGCAACGTAATGGTCAAAATCCTTCAAGCTAGTCTTCAACAGTATGTAATGGAGAACTTCCAGATGTACAAGCCAGATGAGAAGGCAGAGGAACTGGGGATCAAATTGCCAACATTTGTTGGATCATAGAAAAAGCAAAAGAATTCCAGAAAAACATATATTTCTGCTTCATTGACCACACCAGAGCCATTGACTGTGTGGATAACAGCAAACTGAAGAAAATTTTTAAAGAGATGGGAATCCCAGAACACCTATATGCAGGCCAAGAAGCAATAGTTAGAACTGGATGTGGAACAACAGACTGGCTCCAAATTGGGAGAGGAGTATATCAAGGCTGTATATTATTAACCAGATTATTTAACTTATATGAAAAATACATTATGCAAAATGTGAGCTGGATGAAGCTCAAGCTGGAATCAAGATTGCCAGGAGAAGTATAAAAAACCTCAGATAGGCAGGTAACACCACCCTTATGACAGAAAGGGAAGAGTAACTAAAGAGGTTCCTGATCAAGGTGAAAGAGGAGAGTGAGAAACCTGGGTTAAAACTCAGCATTCAAAAAACTAAGATCATGGCATCTGATCCCATCACTTCATAGAAAATAGATGGGGAAAAAATGGAAACAGTGACAGACTGTATTTGCTTGAGATCCAAAATCACTGTGGATTGTGACTGCAGCCATGAATTTAAAAGACGCTTGCTCCTTGGAAGAAAACCTTTGACAAATCTAGACAGCATACTAAAGAGCAGAGACATCAATTTACTGACAAATGTCCATCTAGTCAAAGCTATGATTTTTCCAGTAATCATGTATGGATGTGAGAATTGGACCATAAAGAAGGCTGAGCACCTAAGAATTGATGCTTTTTTACTGTGGTGCTGGAAAGGACTCTTGTGAGTCCCTTGGATGGCAAGGAGATCAAACCAGTTAATCCTAAAGGAAATCAACCCTGGCTATTCATTAGAAGGACTGATCCTAAAGCCGAAGCTCTAATACTTTGGCCACCTGATGTGAAGAGCCAACTCATTGGTAAAGACCCTGATGCTGGAAATGTTGAGTGCAAGAAGAAAATTGGGCGACAGAGTATGAGATGGTTGGATAGTGTCATGTACATGAGTTTGATCAAACTCTGGGTGATAGTGAAAGACAGGGAAGCCTGGGGTGCTGCAATTCATGGGGTCAAAAAGGGCTGGACTTGTCTGAGTGACTGAACAAGAACAATAAAATAGATTAGATATACAATTACTATTTTTATACTTGTTCAGTAATTTATCTGTGAACTTCTTAATAACATTTTTAATGAAGAAACTAGATAGATAATTTATTTTTATTACAAATTTTTGCATGAGGAATTGAGAAATAATTTCATCTAAAGTGTTTATGTATATTTTTGTGTTTGTTGATGTATATAACTATGTTTGAAAACTATAAGGAAATCTTTATAGCTCAATTTAAGGAAATAAACTGAGACTAGATTAACAGTCTACATTAAGAAACTAGATTAAGAAAGAAAGTAAAAAGTCATCTGTTACATAACATGTAATAAATTTGGACCTGGTGATGGGAATGAACCTGGCATGTTGAAAGAACATGAGAAACCCATAGAGTCTGGAGCAGTGTGAGTTAAAGTGAGAGTTGTTCAAGAGGGTGTTAGATAGAGGATGGAATCAGGGCCTTGTAGAACATGGAAATGCCTTCTGAGGTTATTGCAAATATTTTCATTTCATTACAAATATTTTTTTCATATAATTAACACACACAATAACTCTACAGCAATGACTTTTTATTAAAACATGTAGACACTCTTGTTTTTAAACTTGAAATCTCTTAGGTAAATTAAGAACATATTAAAATCATATGGTATATTGACATATAATATCTCTCTTCAGTTCAGTTCAATTTAGTGACTCACTCATGTCCGACTCTTTGCAACCCCCCATGGACTGCAGCACACTAGGCTTCCTATCCATCACTAACTCCTGGAGCTTGCTCAAACTCATGTCCATTGTGTCAGTGATGCCATCCAACCGTCTCATCCTCTGACATCCCCTTCTCCTGCCTTCACAGGGTCTTTTTCAATGAATCAGTTCTTCACTTCAAGTGGCCAAAGTATTGTAGTTTCAGCTTCAACATCAGTCCTTCCAATGAATATTCAGGACTGATTTCCTTTAGGATTGACTGGTTTTATCTCCTTGCAGTCCAAGGGATTCTCAAGAGTCTTTTCCAATACCACAGTTCAAAAGCATAAATTCTCTGGTGCTCAGCTTTCTTTATGGCCCAGGTCTCACTTCAGTACCTGACTGCTGGAAAATGCGTACCTTATACTTTTGACCAGACCAACCTTTGTCGGTAAAGTAATGTCTCTGCTTTTTAATATCCTGTCTACGTTCGTCATAGTTTTTCTTCCAAAGAGCAAGCATCATTTAATTTCATGGATGCAGTCACCATCTGCAATGATTTTGGAGCGCCCCAAAATAAAGTCTGTCACTGTTTCCATTGTTTCCCCATCCATTTGTCATGAAGTGATAGGACCAGATGCCATGATCTTAGTTTTTTGAATGTTGAGTTTAAACAAGGCGTTCACTATCCTCTTACTTTCCTCAAGAGGTTCTTCAGTTCCTCTTCATTTTCTGCCATAGAGGTGGTGTCATCTGCATATCTTAAGTTATTGATATTTCTTCCTGAAATCTTATTTCAGCTTGTGCTTCATCCAGCCTGACATTTCACATGATGTACTCTACATAGAAGTTAAATAAGGAGAGTGACAATATATGGCATTGTCATACTTCTTTCCCAATTTGGAACCAGTCCATTGTTCCATAGCCAGGTCCAACTGTTGCTTCTTGACCTGCATACGGATTTCTCAGGAGGCAGGTAAAGTGGTCTGGTATTCCCATCTCTTTAAGAAATTTCCACAGCTTGTTGTGATTCACACAGTCAAAGGCTCTAGCATAGTCAATGAAGCAAAAGTAGATGTTTTTCTGGAACTCTCTTGCTTTTTCTGTGATCCATCAGATGTTGGCAATTCGATCTCTGGTTCCTCTGCCTTTTCTAAATCCTGCTTGAGCATCTGGAAGTTCTCGGTTCACATACTGTTAAAGCTTAGCTTGGAGAATTTTGAGCATTACTTTAGCTTGTGTTGTGAGTGCAATTGTGTGGTAGTTTGAACATTCTGTGGCATTGCCTTTCATTGGGATTGGAATGAAAGCTGACCTTTTCCAGTCCTGTGGCCACTGCTGAGTTTTCCAAATTTGCTGGCATATTGATGGACCACTTTCACAGCATCATCTTTAGGATTTGAAATAGCTCAACTGGAATTCCATTACCTGTGCTAGCTTTGTTCATGTTGATGCTTCCTAAGGCCTACTTGACTTAGCAGTCCAGGATGTCTGGCTTTAGGTGAGCGATCACACCATCATGGTTATCTAGGTCACTAATATCTTTTTTGTATAGTTCTTCTGTGTATTCTTGCCATCTCTTCTTAATATCTTCTTCTGTTAGGTCCGTACTATTTCTGTCCTTTATTGTGCCCATCTATGCATGAAATATTTCCTTGGCATTTCTAATATTATTGAAGAGATCTCTAGCCTTTTCTGTCTTAGGGAAGATTAAGTACATATTAAAATCAATATTGTAAAAAATCATATGATGTATTGACATAATATCTCTCTTAGATGAAAGCAAAATCAAGTAATTTTCTACAACTTAATTTTTTTTCAAGTAGTAGGCTTATCTGGTTCATGCCAAAAGGAGCAGTTATTTCAAGAAAAGAAATTACTTTTATTCAAAGGTGGTTCAAAGTTAAAGTTAGTTTCCACTTTGGAAGTACTATGCATTTTATAATTTTAGATAAATTTTAAGCGAAATACCTAGTAATGTATGTGTTCTCCCTAGCATAAACCATTGGAATATGGAAATCAAATTTTATAATGTCAGATCTTTTTGCTGCTTAGTCTGTTTTAAAACTTGCATTGCTTAAGGGGGAGAAAAAAAGCTTAGGAAAAGTGGCACATGTTATGTATGAAAGAAATGTAGATTTGTTCAGATCTATGACACAAAAATATCTATTAAACATCTATGGAATTTCCTTCTTTATATGTACCAAAATTTGTATTGCTCCAGGATAATTTTAATTAATTTAAAAAATTGAATTCAAATATATGCCACTGAACATGTATTTTCCCTGGGTAAGGATACAATGTAAAATGATGAAATGTATTGATCTTTTTGTATTTTTAAAGCATCAGAACAATAAACTTCTTATTTCTGTCATGGTAAATATAGATTTGTAATATCAGAATGATGATACAGTAATCAACCTCTTCTCTCCTCAAATATTTATAGACTAAACCCTCAAACAATGAGACTTACAAAACTACATGTCATTTTTTAAGTTATGTTTCAAAATTGAATATACTTAAGAAGTTACATTCTCTAAAAAAACCAATGTAATGGCAATTTTAATGTTTTACCAATTAATCATCTCTTTGTTCAGATACAGTTTTTTGGTCATAGTTACAAAAAAATCCTGCTTCTGTATTTAACAAGAAAGAAGAAAAACAAATTTTTATCTCTATAAGGAAGCAAGTTACATAAAATTTGTCATACAGTATATATTAAGTAGCAAAATTCAAATGTACAATATATGAGCTATTCTCAAAAAATTTTTTTAGTTACAATGGTAATGATTTAAAAACATTCCATTAATTCTTTTTAAAATGAAGAACATTTAAATGTGCTGAAGCAAATGAAAATCTAATTTATTTTTAACAACAATCAAAATTCTGAGTTATTTCACAGTCCCACTGACATTTTTGAATCAACACTCACTTTTATAGATTTAAAATCTAATCAATTTCTACAGCTCCATTTTCAAAAATACACATCCGCATGTGCATATCTTGTTAAAATAATAAAAACTTGAAGTGTCAAAACATGAGCACGTTGTCTTATTTCCCCTTCTCCAGTCTTGCCCAGTCTTGCTACAGTGTCAAGTAAGACCGCAGACTCAGAACTGAAAATCTTCTACCTATGAAGATTTTCAATAGAAAATTTTAAAGATTAAAAAAAAATCTGAATTGCAGGAAAGAAGGAAAAAAGTTTACACATCAGGATCTGGTGTCAACCCCGCCAATACATCGAACTCCAGATATGTTGTGTCCAGAGTACCACCTAAGACACTTTCTGAGAAAGGCTTTGTGTGAATCAGATGAAGAAGACTTCTTCACACTCAGGATGGGTGGAGTTCATTGCATGAAAATGGTATGAAATATGGGTTGTGATTTTCTAGAGAAAATGACACAATAATAACTGATGAAACTTTAAAATAATTATATTTGAAAGACATGTTTATAACAAATATTTGGGAAGTGTTGCTTTGTCTCTATAAAACTTTTCTTCAAAAAACATTTCTTCTCATAAAAGCATTTTGATTTCTTCAACATGCCTGTCTTGTATCAGGAACACAGTTGTAGATCACTTTAATCATTTCTAAGGTTACCTCCATTTGATCTTTCGTTTTTACTTTTCACAACCAAACTCCTGGTTTTGCCCTTAATCAGGCCATGTAGCAATGAAAACATTCTGACTTTCTCTTTGTTCACCCTCCCCTTGTTCACTCTCTGCTTGTTTCTCTGTCTTCAATCAAACAGGAATAAACATTTTATAGCACAATTTTGTTTTAAGTCCTTTTATAAAAATATATGTACACTTTAATCTCTAAAAAATCCAATTATATTGTCTTCTAAGTTCTGCATAAACAAAATTGCTTAATTCAAATGAAAAAACATGTGGCATCTAATATTTATGTTTGGATATGTTAAATTAATACATCTCTTACAGTTGGGAAGGCATTTTTTCTTGTATTCTCTAAAAACATAAAGTTAAGTAATTAAACTGTACGCGTGCTGAAGGCACAAAGTCTACATCTAAGACCATTTAAACAATTAAGAACATTTAACATTTTAAGACCATTTAAACATCCACACACAACAAAAGCCAAACCATATGTGTTAAATATGTGCCTGGTAACTTATTCTCTTGTTTTGTGTTATAAGAGAAAGAGCCTGTGTATAATGAATGATAATATGGTTTTTAAAAATAAAAATTAAAACATTTGAATCACAGTTTTAAAACTATGCTTCCTTATGGATATTTGATGCATATTGAATATCTTTACAAGTTCTAATACAAAATATTCCATGAATTTGTATTATTTGTTCCATCATATTGCTTCACAAGAATTGTTGATATAAGATTAATTTTTTTTTAATTTGTTAGTTCTTGTCCTGCTTGCTCTCTGAATCATTTCAACTCTGTTCTCTGTATCTCAGGAGAGAGACTCCTGCAACCTGTATGTGGGGAGCCCTATATCAGTTGATTTCTGCTGGATGGATCAATGGAACATTGAAAGGCAAGAGAAACAAAGACAAAAAACTTCTTTTCTCTTTGCATTGGGTGGTGTCTCTGGCATCATGTATCATAGGGCTTCCCTGGTGGCTTAATGGTAAAGAATACCCTGGCTAGTATAGGAGATGCAGGTTCAACCCTTGGCTCAGGAAGATCCCCTGCAGTAGGAAATGGCAACCCATCCCAGTATTCTTGCCTGTGAAATCCCATGGACAGAGGGACTGGATGGGCTACAGTCCATGGGGTTGCAAGAGTCAGACACAACGTAGCAACTAAATAATGACAGCAACATGTGTTATAATTATATTATGGATACATTCTCCCATACGTGAAGTTAATATTGTCTTCTAAGTCTGCTCATGTGATCTTAGTACACTAATACTTAGTGGTGTCAAGGATGCTTCAAATCTCTGATTGGTTTCTCAGAATGCTAGACATGTGCACCTGCAGCCGATTCACATTTATGTATGGAAAAATCCACCACAATGTTGTAAAGCAAGTATCCTCCAATTAAAACAAATTAATTGCAAAATATGTCTGAAGAATACAACCTCATTAAATATAATACATTTAATGAAGGCAAATCAGTAATTTGATAGAATATTATAGTGGACAGATTAAGGTAAATAGCAATTTGAAATTTTATTTTTTATTATAGAAATAACATGATTATTTTAACCTCTTGACGAAAAAAAAAAAAACAGAAATGAACCAAATCAGACACAATTCTCTTCTAAAAAGGAGAAATCCATTGTTATCATTGTTATTGTTATCATTGTTGCCATTTCAGCTTATGAGATCTCTCCTACCTATTATATAAAAAAGAAGTTTAGAAAAAATTTTATGTATGTACATTTATATACATAAAACTTGTATGACATATGCTATGTAGTATATGTATGCTTAGTCATTCAGTCGTGTCTGACTCTTTCAGACTCCATGGACTATAGCCCACCAGGCTCCTTTGTCCATGGAGATTCTCCAGGCAAGAATACTGGAGTGGGTTGCTATGTCCTCCTCTAGGGGATCTTCCCAACCTAGGGATCAAACCCAGGTCTCCTGTGTTGAAGGTGGATTCTTTATTGTCTGAGCCACCAGAGAAGCCCATGTATTATATGCCAGTAAATAATTTGTAGCTTATTTCATATATATATTCCAACTTTTATTCTTGCCTTATATCTGAGTAGCAAAGAGGTGGGCTTCCATTATAAACATTATTTTATTAAAAACAAACAAATTAATATAATAAATATATTTTGTTGTATGACATCTTCAGTTTAGAATGAGATTCTTCCTTCCTGGTTATGAAGTACATAAGGATGTTTGTACTTCTTTTGGTGGATACATCTCTGTTTAGCTTATGAACAAAGTACTTTGTTTCTAAGCAAATCTCCCTTTCCACTTTGTCTATGAGAAATCTTAATTGATTTTGTGGCCCATCTGTAAGCATTGTAGGCCATGAATAAAATATTGAGCCTTTTTCCTGATTCTATTTCATTTTTTACCTTTGTTACCATCTACCTTGGGTAGGTATCTCTATTAAATATCTGTATAATCTTTTGTTGTGTTGCTTAATCACATATTTTTAACCATATTATTAAATTATACAAAAGCTAAAGTTCAAAAACTGTCCTCATAAAATATATGCACACAAAATATAAAATTTTTGGATTATTCATTTACTTTTAAATTATCTATAGACTTTTCTCCTTTTTTAACTTTTTTTAAACAAGTAACTCAAATATGCATTCGGTTTTCCTAGTTCTGGGATCCCATCTGTTTTTTATTCAGAAAAGACTTCAAAAGAAAGGCCAGAATATGAAAGTATCATAACAGACAGACACAGAGCTTATTTAAGCTTGAATTGTAATAAAAATATTTTTAACTAAATACAAATTACTGTTGAAATAGCTTACAAAAATATAGTAGCAGTCAAAATTTTGCATCTGTTGACATATTCTTCCACCTGTGAATTTAAACTGGCTGTATAACAACTTAATTCTAAGAAACAGCCTTGTTCCTTGTAAAGTGAGATTATACTTTTAAGAAAGTGTTGGCCTATAAATTTTTCTCTAGACTATCCTATTTAGGTTGAGAAAGAATTGATGATATAAAGCAGGAATAGTCAAACTTTTTGTAAAAAGGTTTAGACAATAAAAATGTTAAGATCTGCTAGGTAGGTAGGCTATTTAACAACTACTCAAACTTGTTATTACGAAAGCAGCCACAGACAGTAAATAAGCAAATGGACATAAATGAACATGCCTGTGTACTAATAAAATTTTATTTAAAAAATATGTTTGGCTACCAGGTCATAGTTTGTTGACCTGTGAAATAAAAAGTCTATATTATAGTTATTCTTATTAAATTTTCATCTTGAGTTTTTGGTAGATACTGTGCACTGCAAAAAATGAAAAATAAAAATATCACTATTAAGAAATAATTGTTATTTTTGATATCTTGATGTTTTTGGTTTAGGCAATTTTAGTTTTCTTTAACATATATAAAATGTAATTATATAATGAATATATAATTTGTTGATAAAAATCTGTATATATGTTCATTCTGTTACCATTGTCTTTTCATGTAACATTATGTTAATATTCAGAGAAAAAAAACTGAATCATGCTTGTGTCTGAAAATGTCTATTTTGTAGTATCTTTATCTCTTTTTCTTTTTAAATTCTGTGATAGATTCTTATAGCATCCTATAATTTCACTTCATTTTAATCATTACCATTATAACCATGACCAAATTGCTTACCAAAATGTTTATGCTAACATTCTGCAAGACAGTTTATGAGCATGGGTTTTTAATAAGGTAACAGACAAACTATCACAGAAGAGATTTTAGGGGGCCATCATAAACATAGCTATGAAACAATCTGTTTCTTCATCTCTAGGTTCTCGGAGGTATGGGACCTGAAATTCATAATGCTCAGTTATTATAAAAGTTTAAACATAGCATTCTCAAGGACTTACACAGCTACCAGAAATATTTCAAATGATAGTAAGAATTTTTTTTAGCTCAGAACTCTATATAGCAGTTACAACATTGTTGTATATTAGTTATTAAATTTTTATTTTCATCCTTTTCTTTATCTCTGTCAGTAACTATAGGAGGGGAGGAATGGTTTCTATGCTGTTCAGTTGTACAAACATAGCCAAATCTGTTATGTTCAAGGGGCCTGGAGAGCTGATGAGTACTGGGTGATGATAAAGCAAGTAGTCCTAAAGATTAACATAGATTCTATTGCCATGGATTTCCATGAAAGTATTATTCAAGACTTAGTATATATATACAGTGGAATATTATTCAGCCATAGAAAAGAATGAAACAATGCCATTTGTAGCAATATGGATGGACTTAGGGATTATCATCCTAAGAGAAATAAGCTAGGCAAAGGACCAGGGAATCAGCTCATGGAAAAGGACCAGGGGGCCAACTCAGGAAACCATACGTAATATCTTATAATAACCTGTAATGGAAGAGAATGTAAAAAGAGAATATATATGTATAACTGAATCGCTTTTATGTTTCTCTGAAACTAACACAACATTATAAATCTACTATATTTCAGTATATTTTAAAAGGTAAAAAAAAAAGTAATTTTTAAGACCTAACAATGATAACATTAGAAAGCAAATGCAAAGATGTGATTAAGTCAGAAATATATCTTAAAGTAGTATAAATAAAAAGATGCTTGAGGACGTTTTGGAAATTTCTTTACAACTTTTCTTTAGAAGGTAAAAGTTTATCATTATTTGAGAAATGCCTTTCACAGCATTCACCCAAAGGTACAGTTGAACTCTTACCTATGTAGTTCTAACTTCCTAGAGGAAGCAAACACATTCTATGGGGGCAATGCCACAAACCTTTCAATGTATAGACTTGCAGTTGGTTACATCATGGATGTCTGGAAGAAGGGAACAAGTGCAGCATGTTTACAGAGAGAGGAATGGGATGTTCTTGTCACCTAAATTTCTGAATGGCCATAGCTTAGTGGCAAATTCTCCTGATTCTTTTCTCAATCAGAAATTTTCTTTAACTCTAATACAATCAATCTCACAAGGATAATTTAGGCTTAAGAATTTTCTTGCTTGAGTTATAAGCATTTTAGCATCCTTTCTAAAATGTTCATTATAGTATATTATTCTAAATCATTTCTCAATTTTATTCAGTTCAAAATGTTAATTGTTAATCTGTGGGAACCTTGAGCTTTTGAGACAATGTAGAAACATGTAAATATAGACTCTGGCCCTGAAGAACTTACAAGAATGTGGGGAGAAGATAAACCTGGAGATGAAATCATAGTCCTAATATATGGCAGAGTGTGATCAGTGCCTTAAGAAAAATGCAAAGTCCTAGAAACATGAGGAGAAACAGATCACATTTGACAAAGTAGATCAGTAATAATCATGACAGTGGTGATGGCTTTTGGGAATGTCATGATACTAACATGATGAAAGTTATATTGAACAAATATGATGAGATGGGAAAGGCTAGGCTCTATCTGTAGCATATGAAAAATTCAGTTTGATTGGAAGCAGTTGACTCCTGTAATGTGTGAAGAAGAATGTGCTGGAAATAATGTGGGAAGATAGTCTAATGAAAGTCGTCAAGAATGGAAATTATCTGTACACTGATTTTAAGCCTGGGGTCTGTTTACATACTAATTTCTTCACCACTTTTGATGCCAAACATGGTTCTTGGCCTTCCGCAATTGAAAAGAGGTGAGACAATAAACTCAGACATTACTGGGGCCCTTGCTGCAGCAGGGAAGAGAGTGAGAACAAGTAACAGATTTCCTTGCTTGCTTACTCCCTGATGGAGGGAGAGTTTGTTACTTATATAGGATAAGGAGAGGCTTCCCTGGTGGCTAAGACATTAAAGAATCTGCCTACAATGCAGGAAACCTGGATTTGGTCTGTGGGTCAGGAAGATCCCCTGGGGAAGGGAATGGCTACCCACTCCTGTATTCTTGCCTGGGAAATCCCAAGGACAGAGAAGCCTGGCTTTTCTGGCTAGAGTCCATTAGGTTGCAAAAGTCAGACATGACTGAGGGATTAAAACTTGCACTTTTTTCATGGGATAATGGGAGGGCTGTGTCCAGGGATCAGCCCAGTGGGTGGCTTAGGTTTTTATCCACTCCTGTTGTGGTGTGGAGTGCGTGGACATGCACAGTTCCTTGCTTATGCTCCCCGTTACCCTGTTTTTGCTCCAGGCTCATTAGAAGTTGCTGTTGAGTTTCTCGTTTTTTGCATCTTTTTATCAATACTTTGCCCCAACTGCACATACATGCACATAGTTATTTTTAGTTCCTTAGAGTTTCTTTGAATTTTGTTGTTGGAGGAGAGGTTTGTCAAGGTGCAAGCATTGCAGCAAAGGGACCCAGGTCCCAGTCTGTTTCACTTTTAGCTCAAGTCAATGTTTTTCCTTTATTTCTTTGTGCAATAGAGGTACAGAAAAGCTAAATTAATGGCAGAGTAGGATCCAGGAATGAGACAACAAGAAAAAATTCAAGAAATGCCTGTATATATGTTTTTAAAAGCCACATTACTCTAAAATTGTGCAGCATTGTTCAAATGTATTAATTTAAACTACTTCCATTTTTGTGTTTTAAGGAATAAAAAAACACTTTCACATATATTATGTATATATATTTAGTCCTCAACTATACTGTAAAATAAGAAGAGGATGCACAATCACTTTATGGATGTGGAAATCAAGCATTGGAATATGAGAAAGGGTGATCAAATGGAGAGATGATACTATCTAAAAAGCCTAAATTTCCAAAAAAGATGAATAATAAAACAATAGCATTGCTTGACAAAAAGAAATGGGTTGAGATTTTTCTGGGTTGGTACAGCTAAAAGAAATTATTTTGAAACTTAGTTTCAGAAGTAAAGAACCAAGCTCAAGACTGTTGTTAGAAAGAAATAAATGTCACTTCAGTTTTGAATTAGGAAAACTAGTTCAGTTGAGGGACATCAGAGAGAGGATTGATGCAAAGTTTATTCTGAACAGAAACAGAAACTAGAAACCAGCAAAACTCAAATCACTGCAAGCATTTGCAATGAAAGAAAAGCACACTGTGACCACACTTAATTTCCCCTGTGTGGCAAGTGAAAGATCTGTAGTGTAGGATCATCAAAAGAATGTGACCAGCGCAAAGCAATTTAGAAGACGGACAGGGGTAGAAAGTGACTAAACACTTCATAGTACAATACATTCCTACTATCTGCCATCCCAATGTTCCTTTTTGTGAAAGAATATTATTATAATGGACTCTTGTCTGGTTTCTTCATTTGGGATGAAGACTATCCTAGTGGGACAGTCTTTAGAAAGGTTTCTGGGAAATAAAAGAGCTAGGAATCCTTAGAGAGCCCTTCTAGAGGCTCAAGATTACGTTACAACTTTTACCCATATTTGTAATACCAACTGCATTCCAAAGCCAACTCTTACTGTTGGGATTCAAGTGAAGTATTTGTTTAACTGATGTAATATTTTTTTACATCTCTTATAAAATTACCTTTTATAGACTGCTCCAAAATCTTCACTTTATATTTCAGCTGTTGCCGAAAAAAAAGAATCTATAGACCAAACTCTTTCAGGAAACAGTCCAACCTAACTAAGCCTTTGACATTTAAATTCCACTCATTGCTCTCTATTTTGAGTCTTTCTATCCTCTTTGAAATCAAAGACAGTATGTTGATTATCAACTGCACAGAACAGGCATTGAAGTGCTGTTAAGAATTGTAGAGCTCACACTTACAATATGTTACCCAGGAAATTGCTAAGGATGTCTTCTGCATCATTTTGGGTTACACTGTTGGTTGTAACAAATGGTTAACAGCACCATGCTTCCCAAAGCTTTGGCCTTTTATGTCTTAAATTGTAACATAATTAATTGGTATTTGAAAATTCATGTGCTGAAAACAGCTACTAAGATATTTCTTTGGAATTAGATATTTGAATAAATAGTAACGTAATTACTCTAGCCAAGATAGAGTAGTTGAATTTTTTGTTTTATTTTGCTTTTACTATGTATTGTTGTTGTTTAGTTGCTCAGTCATGTCCGACTCTTCGCTACTGCATGGACTGTAGCACATCAGACTTTCCTCTCCTTCACTATCTGCCAGAGTTTGCTCAGGCTCATGTTCATTGAGGCGATGATGCCATTCAACCACCTCATCCTCTGTCACTGCCAC
The DNA here is from genome assembly GCF_055505025.1 of Bos grunniens. Classification (NCBI taxonomy): domain Eukaryota; kingdom Metazoa; phylum Chordata; class Mammalia; order Artiodactyla; family Bovidae; genus Bos; species Bos grunniens. The sequence goes on from NC_141175.1 coordinate 49,482,649, forward strand.
CTCCTCCTGCCCTCAAACTTTTCAGGATCAGGATCTTTTCCAATGAGTCAGCCTATGCATCAGGTGGCCAAAGTATTGGAGCTTCAGCTTCACAATAAGTCCTTACATTGAATAGGCAGGGTTGATTTCTTTTAGGATTGACTGGCTTGATTTCCTTGCTGTCCAAAGGACTCTCAATAGTTTTCTTCAGCATCACAGTTCAAAAGCACAAATTTTAGCACTCAGCCATCTTTATGGTCCCGGTCTCACATACATACATGACTACTGGAGAAACCATAGCGTTGACTAGACAGAACTTTGTCAGCAAAGTGATGTCTTTGTTTTCAATATGCTGTCTAGTTTTCTTCCATGGAGCAAGTGTCTTTTAATTTCACAGCTGCAGTCACCATCTGCAGTGATTTTTGGAGCCCAAGAAAATAGAGTCTGTCACTGTTTCCATTGTTTCCTCATTTATTTGCCATGAAGCAATAGGACCAGATGCCATGATTTTAGTTTACTGAATGTTTAGTTCTAAGCCAGCTTTGTCAGTCTCCTCTTTCACTTTTATCAAGAGGCTGTTCAGTTCTTCTTCACTCTCTGCCATAAACGTGGTGTCATCTGCATATCTGAGGTTATTGATATTTCTCCTGGCAATCTTGATTCCAGCTTGTGCTTCATACAGCCTGGCATTTCACATGATGTACTCTGCATAGAAGTTAAATAAGCAGGGTGATAATATACAGCCTTGGCATACTCTTTCTCAGTTTGGAACCAGTCCATTGTTCCATGTCCAGGTCTAACTGTTGCTTCCTGACCTGCATACAGATTTCTCAGGAGGCAGGTAGGGTGGCCTGGTATTCACATCACTTTAAGAATTTTCCACAGTTTGTTGTGATCTACACAGTCAAAGGCTTTAGCATAGTCAATGAAGCAGAAGTCTCTTGCTTTTTCTATGATCTAATGGATGTTGGCAACTGGTTTCTCTGCCTTTACTAAATCCAGCATGTACATCTGGAAGTTCTTCAGTTCACATACTGTTGAAGCCTAGTTTGAAGAATTTTGAGCATTACCTTGCTAGTGTGTGAAATGAATGCAATTAGACAGTAGTTTGAAAATTCTTCTGCATTGCTCTTCATTGGGAATAGAATGAAACCGACCTTACCTGTCCTGTAGCCACTGATGAGTTTTCCAAATTTGGTGGCATATTGAGTGCAGCACTTTAACAGCATCATCTTTCAGGATTTGAAATAGCTCATCTGGAATTCCATCACCTCCATTAACTTTATTCATAGTTATGCTTCCTAACACTGACTTGACTTCATACTTCAGGGTGTCTGGCTCTAGGTGAGTGATCACACCTTCATGGTTATGTGGGTTATTAAGACCTTTTTTGTATAGTTCTTCTGTATATTCTTGCCACTTCTTCTTAGTATCTTCTGCTCCTGTTAGGTCTGTACCATTTCTTTCCTTTATTGTGCCCACCTTTGTGTAAAACATTCCTTTGGAAACTCTAATTTTCTTGAAGAGATCTCTAGTCTTTCCCATTCTATTGTTTTCCTCTATTTCTTTGCATTGCTTGCTTGAGAAGGCTTTCTTATCTCTCCTTGCTCTTCTCTGGAACTCTGCATTCAGTTGGTCATATCTTTAGCTTTTTCCTTTACCTTTCACTTTTCTTATTTGTTCAGCTATTTGTAAGACCTTCTGAGACCACCATTTTGCCTTTTTGCATTTCTTTTTCTTGGGTATGGTTTCAATCACTGCCTTCTATACAGTGTTACAAACTTCTGTCCATAGTTCTTCAGGCACTCTCTCTGTCACATCTAATCCTTTGAATCTATTCATCACTTCTACTATATAATTGTAAGGGATTTGATTTAAGTCATACCTGAATGGCCTAGGGGTTTTCCATACTTTCTTCAATTTAAGTCTGAATTTCACAATAAGGAGTTCATGATCTGAGCGAAAGTCAGCTCCCAGACACTTCCCCCCAAAACCTTTTTTCAAAATCTCATATGCATGATTTTTCTTCCAATTATAAGACCTTCAGATATAACATATAGAGTTTTTCACAATCAGCTTCCATAGAGAATTTCTAGTTATAATCAATCTCCATCCATATTAACTAAACCTCTATTCCTTCAACATATCACACAGGTTTATAATCTGTGTCTCTGCAAATGTTATTCACTTTGTTTGAAATAAATTAGGCCTCTCATTATTGTAGTCAAACTGTTTCATGTTTCACACTAAATTTATCTCAAGTCTTTCAGCTCCAGAAAACAATTAACTTCTAAGTTCCCAATTATACTTTTTACCTCATATGCCATTCTTTGCTTAGAGCTAGACTTTCCCTGATGGGCTATGCTATATTAGATTATCCATCTTAAATTCACAGGACCTGACACAGTGTAAATAACAGTAGGTACTTTTTCTGTTTCATAAACTGTCCCTGTGTTAAGATTCCTAAAATTTTTTGGACTCAATATGTATTAGATAAAGTAATCATTTATATCCAGAGAAGCCAAGAAGGTTGTTACATTGCCTTTTCACTATCTATACCATTATCTTTTACCATCAATATTTACAAGTGAGACATTCTTCATTTTGACATATTTCCAGAGCAATTGCTTCCTGCACGGCATGAAGTCATCCTATAAAACTCACCTTAATTTGGCAATTAATTCCTGGTATGGTTCATTACTACAGCATTTAGGAAGGTAGGACTTAAGGATATATTCGAAAGTTTACTATGGTTTAGGTCAAAATGTATAGAATACTTGGATGTAATTTTACACATTTTTATTTATCCATCCCCACTACACTCCCTCATTGCCACACTTTGATCTTGTTATATCATCATACATTTACTTCTTTCATACTTTTATCTTGTTTTCACTCTTTTTGAATGAGAATCTGTGGGTGACTTGGCACCTAACTACAACCTACAGTGCATGTTATTTTAATATTAAAGGCCTTTCACATACACAATGATTCATAACTAAAATCACATTGTTGACATTTTTGGAAGTTGATCCACCATGACAAGTGTGTGTTCAGGGATGTGGGTGTTTATATTTGTGAGTTATGTACTTGAGTGATGAATCATAAGTATAGGAGAGTGATCTATGTTTACCATCTAAATTAGAAATGTGGGGGAAAAAAAAGAAAATTGGAAATAAAAGAACACTAATTTTAAAAGTTAGCCATGATGGAGGAAGAAAAAGTGACAAGAGTGAAAAAAGATTAGTTCTCACCTCCCCACATTTGTAATTTTTCTGTTATAAGGACTCCAATAAGATGAAACAATTCACTTTACATTGAAAACTGAAGAAAGCTAGTATTGTGCCCTAAGTTCTTTGTCTAAAACCACGAATAAGATCTTCTTTTCCCAAATTAAAACACACACACACAAACACATACATACACACACACACAAGACAACCTTGAATTTATTCTCTGCAAATTAGTGGGATCATAGTGGAATCGTTTGTAGATCTAGCTAAAGAATAGAATCTGGAAATTATGCATGGCTGACATACCTACAAAGTGCAGAATGAGTTTACTTTTCTTCTGGCTCATAGACTGTCTGCAGAAATCAAGGCTATATTTACATTTAGTATTTACTTTAATATCTATTCCTGTATTATCTGGGTCCCAGATATAAGTAATGATGAATTTTGAGATGTATCAGGTTTGTATGTGGGGAAGAAATATATCTAGTCAAGGCTATGGTTTTTCCTGTGGTCATGTATGGATGTGAGAGTTGGACTGTGAAGAAGGCTGAGCGCCGAAGAATTGATGCTTTTGAACTGTGGTGTTGGAGAAGACTCTTGAGAGTCCCTTGGACTGCAAGGAGATCCAACCAGTCCATTCTGAAGGAGATCAGACCTGGGATTTCTTTGGAAGGAATGATGCTAAAGCTGAAACTCCAGTACTTTGGCCACCTCATGCGAAGGGTCGACTCATTGGAAAAGACTCTGATGCTGGGAGGGATTGGGGGCAGGAGGAGAAGGGGACGACAGAGGATGAGATGGCTGGATGGCACCACTGACTCAATGGACATGAGTCTGAGTGAACTCTGGGAGTTGGTGATGGACAGGGAGGCCTGGCGTGCTGTGATTCATGGGGTTGCGGAGTCAGACACGACTGAGCAACTGATCTGATCTGATCTGATCTGATGATCTCTATAGGCATGGTTGTTAGGCTAGGATTTTGAACCTGTACAAAATTGAAAACAAATATGATGAATTTCAATGTGCATTTATCCATTGGTGATAGAACACGATAATGCAATGATCAGGACGCAGTGTGTTGTGAATGAGTAGCAGATTTTACTGATTTGACTACTTACTTGTCAAGACCTTTAAGGGCATAAGTGATTTAAATGTTGCATAATTTTGTTGATGATGGTTTATTCATAATTTTAGATTGTTCTACAACTCAAGAAACAAACTTTTCTGATGGAATTTAATTGTGTATTTTTCCCAGTTCGTTATATTTGATTGAGGTGCATGCTTCACTGATTTAACTGAATACATCTCAGAATAAAATTTTAGTTTTTATCAATGGAAAACTATATTTCCATATCTTGATTTTTCTAGTAGAGAAGTCAGAGTATGCAAAAGGCAGTTTTGTTGTTACTCTGATTATCATTTTCTTTGATATTACTTTGCAATTTGGTTTAAAGAGTCTTCCAGGCTCATAAGCATTCTCAGCAAAGTAGTTTCTAAACAACAAAAATGGGGACAGAAATCAAAACAACCTGTTGGGTTTAGTCCTCCTATTTGAACTTCAAGTAGCAGTGAATATCAGGTGTTGGAATTAAAGTCTCTTTGGAATGTTACTTCTTTCATTACACGTGAGAAAGGTTGTTTTTGAAGCACACATTTTCTTGATTAGAATTTTTAAAATAGGAGTCAAAAAGTAAAATTTTAGTCACTTTATTTAAATAAACACCAACCTTCTAATATTCTTATTTCTTAGATTAAGATTTTTGGAGTATCACAGGAGAGTTTCAGATTGGTAGAAAGAGACCACAGATAATATGGGCAAAACTAAATTAAGTTCCTAATGTATACAGCAGAGCATATAGGAACTTAGCTGAAGCTCTTTGGGAATATGGAGAAAGAGAAGTAAAAGTAACATTTAATAAATTTTCTCTTGTTGTTCAGTCACACAGTCATGTCCAACTCTTTGCAATACCATGGGCTGCAGCACACCAGTCTTCACTATTTCTTGGAATTTGCTCAAACTCATGTCCATTGACTCAATGATATCATCCGACCATCTCATCCATTTTTGCCCCCTTATTCTGCCCTCCATCTTTCACAGCATCTCTGCTTCTGACAAATTAAAGATTTATAGAGGGATCTCAAGATGAAGACAAGGATTTCCTTTCATATATCATGTGCCCAGAATCCCTTGTTGTGCAAATCTCAGATCATCCAAAATTCAAGAAGGGAAGTCACAATGGATAAGAGGTATAAGAATGTGCAGTTCACAGAAGAAACCCAAAAGACCAATAATCAAATAAATAACGTTTCAGTCCTACTACTAAGTATTAAAGAGTGTAGTTGAGTTCAGTTCAGTCACTCAGTCGTGTCCAACTCTTTGCAACACAATGAACTGCAGGTCTCCCTGTCCATCACCAAGTCCCGGAGTTTAGTAAAACTCATGTCCATTGAGTTGGTGATGCCATCCAACCATCTCACTCTCTGTCATCCCCTTCTCCTCCTGCCTTCAATAATTCCCAGCATCAGGATTTTTTCAAATGAATCACTTAGAATTAGGTGGCCAAAGTATTGGAGTTTCAGCTTCAGCATCAGTCCTTCCAATAAATATTCAGAACTGATTTCCTTTAGGATGGACTGGTTGGATCTCCTTGCAGTCCAAAGTACTCGCAAGAGTCTTTTTCAAGACCACAATTCAAAAGCATCAATTCTTTAGCACTCAGCTTTCTTTATAGTCCAACTCTCACATCCATACATGACCACTGAAAAATGATATCTTTGATTAAAAGGACCTTTTTTTTGGCAAAGTAATGTCTCTGCTTTTCAATATACTGTCTAGGTTGCTCATAACTTTTATTCCAAGGAGTAAGCATCTTTTAATTTCACAGCTGCAGCCACCATCTGCAATGATTTTGGAGTCCCCCAAAATAAAGTCTCTCAGTGTTTCCATTGTTTCCCCATCTATTTGTTATGAAGTGATGGAACCGGATGCCATGCTCCTAGTTTTCTGGATGTTGAGCTTTAAGCCAACTTTTTCACTCTCCTTTTTCACTTTCATTGAGGCTCTTTAGTTCTTCTTCACTTTCTGACATAAGGGTGCTGTCATCTGCATATGACAGATGACAATAACCTCATCTGAGGTTATTGATATTTCTCCCAAGATCTTGATTCCAGCTTGTGCTTCATCCAGGCCAGCATTTCTCATGGTATTCTCATGGTATACTCTGCATATAAGTTAAATAAGCAGGGTGACAATATTCAGCCTTGATGTACTCCTGTCCCGATTTGGAACCTGTCTATTGCTCCATATCCATTTCTAACTGTTGCCTCCTGACCTGCATACAGATTTCTCAGGAGGCAGGTCAGGTGGTCTGGTATTCCCATCTCTTGAAGAACTTTCCAAAGTTTGTTGTGATCCACACAGTCAAAGGCTTTGGCATAGTCCATACAGCAGAAGTAGATGTTTTTTCTGGAACGCTCTTGTTTGTTCAATTATCCAATGGATATTGGCAATTTGATCTCTGGTTACTCTGTCTTTTCTAAAACCAGCTTGAACATCTGGAAGTTCATGGTTCATGTACTGTTGAAAGCTGGCTTGGAGAATTTTGAGCATTACTTTGCTAGTATGAGATAAATGCAATTGTGACATAGTTTGAGCATTCTTTTTCGTTGCCTTTCTTTGGGATTGGAATGAAAACAGATCATTTCTAGTCGTGGGACCACTGACGAGTTTTTCAAATTTTCTGGCATATTGAGTGCAGCACTTTCACAGTATCATCTTTTAGGATTTGAAATAACTCAACTGGAATTCCATCACCTCCACTTGCTTTGTTCATAGTGATGTTTTCTAAGGCCCGTTTGACTTCACATTCCAGGATGTCTGGCTCTATGTGAGTGATCACACTATCATGATTATCTGGGTCGTGAAGATCTTTTTTGTATAGTTCTTCTGTGTGTTCTTGACACCTCTTCGTAATATATTCTGCTTCCATTAGGTCCATATCATTTCTGTCTTTTCTGAGCCCAGCTTTCAATGAAATGCTCCCTTGGTATCTCTGACTTTCTTGAAGAGATCTCTCGTCTTTCCCATTTTATTGTTTTCCTCTATTTCTTTGCATTGATCACTGAAGAAGACTTTCTCATCTCTTCTTGCTATTCTTTGGAACTCTGCATTCAAATGGGTATATCCTCCCTTTTCTCCTTTCCCTTTCACTTCTCTTGTTTTCTCAGCTATTTGTAGGGTCTCCTCAGACAATCATTTTGAGTTTTTGCATCTTTTTCTTGGAGGTGGTCTTGATCATTGTCTGCTGTAAAATGTCACAAACCTCCATCCATCGTTCTTCAGGCACTCTGTCTATCATATCTAATCCCTTGAATATATTTGTCACTTCCACTGTATAATCATAAGGGATTTGATGTAGGTCATACGTGAATGGTCTAGTGGTTTTCCCTACTTTCTTCGATTTAAGTCTGAATTTTGCAATAAGGAGTTCATGATCTGAGCCACAGTCAGTTCCTGGTCTTGTTTTTGCTGACTGTATAGATCTTCTCCATCTTTGGCAACAAAGAATACAGTCAGTCTGATTTCAGTATTAACCATCTGTTGATGTCCATGTGTAGAGTCTTCTCTTTTGTTGTTGGAAGAGGGTGTTTGCTATGACCAGTGCATTCTCTTGTCAGAACTCTGTTAGCCTTTTCCATGCTTCATTCTGTACCCCAAGGCCAAATTTGCCTATTACTCCAGGTATTTCTTGACTTCGTACTTTTGCATTCCAGTCCCCTATAATGAAAAGGATGCTTTTTTGGGTGTTAGTTCAGGTAGGTTTTGTAGGTCTTCATAGAACTGTTCAACTTCAGCTTCTTCAGCATTACTGATCAGGGTACAGACTTGGATTACTGTGATATTGAATGGTTTGCCTTGGAAAGGAACATAGATCAATCTGTTGTTTTTGAGATTTCCAAGTACTGCATTTCGGAATCTTTTGTTGACCATGATGGCTACTCCATTTCTTCTAAGGGATTCTTGCCCACAGTAGTAGATATAACGGTCATCTAAGTTAAATTCACCCATTCTAGTTCATTTTAGTTCGCTGATTCCTAAAATGTTGATGTTCACTCTTGCCATCTCCTGTTGATGACTTCCAATTTGCCCTGATTCATGGACCTAACATTCCAGGTTCCTATGCAATATTACTCTTTACAGCATTGGACTTTACTTCCATCACCGGTCACATCCACAACCCATGCTGTTTTTGCTTTGACTCCATCTCTTCATTCTTTCTGTAGTTATTTCTGCACTGATCTCCAGTAGCATATTAGGCACCTACCAACCTGGGAAATTCATCTTTCAGTGCCCTATCTTTTTGCATTTTCATACTGTTCGTGAGGTTCACAAGACAAGAATAATGAAGTGGTTTGCCATTCCCTTTTCTAGTGGACCACTTTTTGTCAGAGCTCTCCACCATGACCCATCCGTCTTGGGTGGCCCTACATAGCATGGCTAATAGTTTCATTGAGTTAGACAAGGCTGTGGTCCATGTGATCAGATTGGTTAGTTTTCTGTGATTGTGGTTTTCAGTCTGTCTGCCATCTGATGGAGAAGGATAAGAGGCTTATGGAAGCTTCCTGATGAGAGAGACTGACTGAGGGATAACCTGGTCTTGTTCTGGTGGGTGGGGCCATGCTCAGTAAATCTTTAATCCAGTTTTCTGTTAATGGACAGGGCTTTGTTTCCTCCCTGTTATTTGACCTGAGGCCAAACTATGGTGGAGGTAATGATAATGGTGACCTCCTTCAAAAGGTCTCATGCACTCAGAGCCCCCAACCCTGCAGCAGGCCACTGCCGACCCACACCTCTTCCAGAGACTCCTGGACACTCACAGGCAAGTCTGTGCCAGTCTCTTGTGGGGTCACTGCTCCTTTCTCCTGGTTCCTGTTGCACACACGGTTTTGTTTATGCCCTCCAAGTCTGTTTCCCCAGTCCTGTGTAAGTTCTGGTGGTTCTGTTCTGGCTCATATTTCATTGGATCCTAGGTAAAATAGCTAAAATAAAGGCCAAAAAGAATTCATTGAAGGTAATTTCTTCTTGCTATCAATACTCATTTCTAACTCATTTCCCCTTTTCTCATTACTTTTCATGCAACCTAGTCCTCTGTCCATTCCCAGAGCAAACACTGTCCCATCATTCACAAACATTTACTCCCATGGTCCCTATTACTGGAATCCTTGCTTTCACCTCTAGAACAAACTGAATCTTACTCTTATGTCACATTCCAATTCTAGTGACATTGTCTATTGAAAGATTAGCTGGCCACTCTTTGTTCTATTATTAAATAAAACAAGTATTAAAGCCCAAGTACCTTATGTTTTCCTTTATAACATGTATTGTACTTTATAGCCATTTTTATTTTCAGTGTATAGTAACTTTTATTACATATTATTGCCACAGGATCATACAAGTGTCATTGGTGTTATAAAAACAGAGTTGTAAGCTGAATTTATAATTTGTCCGAATGAAATGGGGATAGTATGAAACTCTTACTTCACCCTGCAAGGATACCTTCTGGCTATGTCATAGGTAAAAACTACCAAGTATAAGTTTGTTGATGATATTTTTACTTGTAGGTTTAGTTTGTGAGCCTCTCATATGTTGCAAATCTATTTATTTGTAACACTTCAAAGATACTTTTGGTTCTTTTGAATCTCATATCTGGATTCTTCCATTATCTGCCTGTGTGACCTTGGAACATTTTTTATTTTTTATTTATTTTTTTTCTTTTTTGGAACATTTTTTAATGTTGAGATTTTTCCTTACAGATACTAATGATTAATCATATACCATTGTGTTGAATAATTAAATAAATTAATACATGTAAAGAATATAGAACAGTCACCCACCCTTAGTTAACATTCAGTAGCTAATGAATCCATGTCTGTTCATCCACTATATCTATCTACAGCAGTTGCTTCCAAAGAACCTGCACATAATAAAAAATAAAAAATCAATGATAAAGATAAATGTGAATACTTATTAATATATATTACACAAATACTTGTTGAGTTTGTAATTAAACTTAGAGTAAGATTCTATTTAAAATGGATTCATGTTAGAATGATCTAACACAGTCATGAGAGTAAGCACATTGCATGGCAAAAATGCATATTAGTTGACATATTATTTTCATTAGATTACTTTTAAACCATTTTTCTATGTTTTATGTTCAATTTCAAAAGCAGAAATGTGTGTAAGAGCTCAGGCAGTCTAAGAGTAGTAATACATTCAATTTCAAGGATATTAACCTCTGACAATGTGAGGTATTTTTCTCCTATAATAATTTTTCTCCAAATTGATTAGATGTAGAGAAGGCAATGGCACCCCACTCCAGTACTCTTGCCTGGAAAATCCCATGGATGGAGGAGCCTGGTAGGCTGCAGTCCATGGGGTCGCTAAGAGTCAGACATGACTGAGTGACTTCACTTTCACTTTTCACTTTCATGCATTGGAGAAGGAAATGGCAACCCACTCCAGTGTTCTTGCCTGGAGAATCCCAGGGACGGGAAGCCTGGTGGGCTGCCGTCTCTGGGGTCGCACAGAGTCAGACACAACTGAAGTGACTTAGCATAGCATAGCATAGAGCTTTTAACAGTGTGACATTCTCATGGATGTTTGCATCTGTGAACATCATGAAGACGCCAGTTCACATTGCAAGTTGATGTAAATAAACATGCACAAAGAGCCTGCTCTAAGGGTCACTTCTCTTATAGCAAGAAAATCTAGAGCTATAGGAGGTGTGAAAAGATAAACTGAGGCATGCTAAATATGTCAAAATTTTATTTGAGCTTACATCAGTTTGAATCAGGCAATGTTAAACTTCCTGGTTAGGAGAGCTCCAAGACAGGGGCCAAAGAGGTTTTAACAGAATACACAGAATTCAAGTGAGAGAATTGTATGTGTGTGTGTTCAAGTTTAGGTTCCCTATTTTTTTTTCCAGTTTAATTGAGTTGTAATTGACATATAACTTTGTAAGCTTAAGGTTAGCATGCTTCTCCAGGGAATCTTCCCACCCCAGGAATTGAATTCAGGTATCCCACATAGCAGGAGGATTCTTTACCTTCTGAGCTATCAGGAAAGCCCAAGCATACTGGAGTGGGTAGTCTATCCCTTCTCAAGGGGATCTTCCTGACCCAGGAATAGAACCAGAGTCTCCTGCATTGCAGGCAGATTCTTTACCAGGTGAGCTATTTGATACACATATATCATAAAATGATTACCACCATAGCATTAGCCAACATCACAGTTACATTATTACCTTCTATATTTTGAGATGAGAATATTTAAGAACTATTCTCTTAGTAGCTTTCAAGTATATAATTGACTATAGCTTAAGAGGGTTCCTGGTTAGGATAAGCCTAGTTGGCTGTTTTTGATTAGTTGTTTTAGATTTCATTGTCTCTGATTGAAGTACATTGACTATGGCTTAGGTTTTGGTTTGCTTACTGGGCTACCAAGGCAATAGAGTCACCCTAGTCTAATGATCTAGATTACACTGCTGTAGATATGGTTGCTCAAGTGCTGAACTTTAAACAAACAGAATTTTTAAACAGGTTAAGAAATGTTTTGTGTGTGTGTGTGTGTGTGTGTGTTCATGCATATGTGTACCTGTAAAGAAATAGACAATTTTGGAAGAACTTTATTTTCTTATCCAATTTGTGTATATTTATTTTTGTTTTGTTCAAGTTGTTCTGACATCTTCAAGTTGATTCAAATTCAATTAGATTAAATTTTTATTGAGAACCTATGATTTGTATTAACACTGACTAGGATAAGAATAATTAAGATCACTGACTTAAGCAAAGCTTAAATTCATTTACTTATTTTTATGAGGTAAATTTTCTCTCCAACTTCAAGCTGAATTTTTTTTCTGCCCTATAAATTTCTGTGCACTTAACAACAATAGCAACAATAAAACCTTCTAAGTACACAAGCTGTTTTAATATTCAATAGCAACTCCCTTTATACTCAAAGGTAACATGAATATCCAATTCCATAGATGTCAAAGAATATTATGGGAAGATTGACATCTGTTTTTAATTGTAAGTGGAATCAAAATTGGGTTTCCCAAGTGGTGGTAGTGGTAAAAATCCACCTGCCAATGCAGGAGGTATTAGAGATGTGGGTTTGATTCTTGGGTTGTGAAGCTCCCTTGGAGAGGGGCATAAAAACCTACACCAGTGTTCTTGCCTGGAGTATCCCCTGGACAGAGGAGCCTGGTGGGCTACAGTCCATAGCGTCGCAGAGTTGGACATAAATGAAATGACTTAGCATGCATGCACGTAGAATCAAAATCAGGTCGTTTTTAAAACCTGTCTGTATCGCTGATTTACCCCGTGCACTGTGCCAGTTGTCTCACCGTTCGTACTATCCACACTGTTTATTGAACCCATGGTAGACAAGGTGCAAACAGGAAAGCTGGAAGAAGACTCCAGGAGCTGTAGGAGCTGCAGACGTATTTATTCTCTCCTGGCTGATGCAGCAGCTGTAGGAGCAGTCATAGCATAACCTAACACATACAGCCTCTCTCCTGGCTGACGCAGCAGCTGCAGCGGTAGACATTCTCTACAATATACAGCAGTATATTCTCTCCTCTCGTGGCTAAACAAATGGACACAGCCTTGACACAGACGTAATTGCTGCCACTTCTTTAGGTGGCGCTTACATATGCATACAGCATAAAGTAACCTGTGATCAAGCAGGTACCTCGTGACTCACATGTGCAGTGCTATAAGTGATCTCAAGCTGTTATGTAATTGTTATTTACAAAATATGGGCCGAGAGAGTCTGAAGAGGCCATCTTGGCTAATTTGCTCCCTCCCCACACTCTCAGACTAGAATCCAAAACCTAATGACAATTATAGTTATTATTATAATTATTTAATTATTAACTCTCTGTTATCTAAATGCATTATAAGTGTAGCACTAGCAATCTCAAGAATTTATATCAGTGAATTTTGCTCTTGATTATATGTTTTGTTGCTAATATTGTCCATTTCAATCATATACTTTGGTAAAATTTTATCTGCTCTTTATTTAACTTCAAAATTATCTTTATTGGTGGATGATTTTTACTTCTATGCTTAACCACTTGTTGGAACTCTATGCTGTGTGAATATAAAGTATTTGTTGTGACTTGAAGCTAAAATCATAGGCCTTAAAATTCTTTAAGTCTATTAATCATTCACAAATTAACATAGTATAGATTTTAGGAATCAATTTGGAGAAAAATACAGCAATCTACAAATATAATCTATACACTTAGTATATACTGAATTTGTTTGATGCTGACTTTAATCATCATATGCTGATTTAGCATTATGTAAATTGTTGATGCTTTTGAACTGTGGTGTTGGAGAAGACTCTTGAGAGTCCCTTGGACTGCAAGGAGATTCAATCAGTCCATCCTAAAGGAGATCAGTCCTGGGTGTTCATTGGAAGGACTGATGCTGAAGCTGAAATTCCAATACTTTGCCACTTCATGCGAAGAGTTGACTCATTGGAAAAGACTCTGATACTGGGAGGTATTGGGGGCAGGAGGAGAAGGGGATGACAGAGGATGAGTTGGCTGGATGGCATCACCGACTCAATGGACATGAGTTTGAGTGAACTCTGGGAGTTGGTGATGGACAGGGAAGCCTGGCGTGCTGTGATTCATGGGGTCACAAAGAGTCGGACACCACTGAGAGACTGAACTGAATTGAAATTGTTCCTAAAAATGATAAAAGCATCAGAAATCTAGTTTATTAGATAATTTGGGAATCATCATTCAGCTCCATAAGGTTATCCTTCAATTACAGGTTAATATTTATCTACCACCAAAGGAAAATTTTAGAAAAATAAGTAAACCTTAGTTTTATTACAAGACTGCCCCCTTCAAACCAGCCAGCCATTCATTTTAACTACTTCCTTCAGGCAAAAACAATCCCCAGGCAATTATAACTCTGCTGAGATAGAATAACAGGTATAGATTTACCCTACTGCCTGAAATAAGCAAAATAAGGTGAAACAATTCCTCTTAAATACTTCAAGCAATGAAGGTCACTTATCCTTGAGAGCTGGAAAACAAATAAGATGAGTTTGTGATTGACCTAGCTTGATAAAGTTTAGAGTCTAAAAAATAGAGTAAGCAGATGGAGACTGGTGCTCTCCCTGAATCAGAGAGATATCTGGAAGTCCAGAAAATTTGAGTAGTTAAAATTCATAGGATAGAGTTCTGGACAGAAAAAGAGCTGCAACAAGAGAGAACTCTGGAGATCTCTAGATGGTACCCTTTGAATAGTTAGCTGAAATTACTCAATGCTGAGAAAATAAGTGCCAGGCATTATTAGAGATAACTATGTGCAGTGTTCATGCACATCTAAGAATAGTGCTTCTTCTCACAGTAGATGTGAAACCTTATGATTCACATGGATTTATGTTCAAAGCAAGTTGTGTCTCAATGACGGGGAATAATAGCCCTAGAGTGACACTGACTCTGGATCTAACACATCTTAAAAGCAAACTCCTGAATAAAACACTTATCAAGTAACTTAATATCATATCTAAGTTCCAAGAGTAAGAATAAAAGATTATTATCAGAAAGATAAGTATCAATTAGCCAAGAAAACTGCATTACATAAAATGATAAAGGAAGACTAAGACAGAAGAAAAATGACAAGAGTATTGACCTGCACAAATGAATGAAGAATAATGGAGGCAGTAGCTACACAAGTAAAATTTTAAGATTTTATTATTATTTAAATATCAGTAAAAGATACTTAGTTGCTTAGCATAATAATAATGTGGCTTAATGCAATTTTGCAATTTATTTGCAAAATGCAATAATGTAAAAGTAAAGTGTATAACAAATTAGCACAAAAAAAGAGAACTGATAGCGTATTGTAAGTCTCTTATATTGTATGAGACATGCCACGTGTGTGTGTGCTCAGTGGTGTCTGAGTCTTTGTGACCCCATGGACATAGCCTGCCAGGTTCCTCTGTTCATGGGATTCTCCAGGCAAAAAAACTGGAGTGGGTTGCCATTTCCTTCTCCAGGGGATCTTCCCGACCCAGGGCTCAAACTTGTGTCCCCAGTGTCTCTTGCATTGACAAGTGGCTTCTTTACCAGTGAACCACTGGAAAGCCCCTATGAGACATGGTATAATATCATATAAGGGCTGAATCTAAAAAAAATTGCAAATATATATTATAAACCCCAAATCATTCACTAATTAACAAAACAATGAGTTACAACAAGTAAAGGAGTTGAAATACAATCTTAACAAAATTTTATTCTAAAAGAAAACTGATAAAGAGGAAAAGAGAGCAAAGTATAGATGAGACAACTTTACAGTAAATAGATGATTGTGATAAACCTAACACTATCAATAATACCATTTATAAATGTTCTAAAAACTATAAATGAAACAGGGATTGTGAGAATAAATCAAAAAAGCAAAAGATCATTATAGTCTGCCCTCATAAAATCATACTTTTAGGTAAACAGACACCAAACTAAAACACAATTTAAAAATTAGAGTGGTGACTGCAGCCATGAAATTAAAAGATGCTTACTCCTTGGAAGGAAAGTTATGGCCAACCTAGATAGCATATTCAAAAACAGAGACATTAATTTGCCAACAAAGGTTCGTCTAGTCAAGGCTATGGTTTTTCCTGTGGTCATGTATGGATGTGAGAGTTGGACTGTGAGGAAGGCTGAGCGCCGAAGAATTGATGCTTTTGAACTGTGGTGTTGGAGAAGACTCTTGAGAGTCCTTGGACTTCAAGGAGATCCAACCAGTCCATTCTGAAGATCAGCCCTGGGATTTCTTTGGAAGGAATGATGCTGAAGCTGAAACTCCAGTACTTTGGCCACCTCATACTAAGAGTTGACTCATTGGAAAAGACTCTGATGTTGGGAGGGATTGGGGGCAGGAGGAGAAGGGGACAACAGAGGATGAGATGGCTGGATGGCATCACCGACTCGATGGACGTGAGTCTGAGTGAACTCTGGGAGTTGGTGATGTACAGGGAGGCCTGGCATGCTGCGATTCATGGGGTCCCAAAGAGTCGGACACGACTGAGCGACTGATCTGATCTGATATTATTATCAAAGTAACTTTCAGAGAAAGGTAGATTATTGGAGATTAAGAAGTTTATTGTATAATTATAAAGTATTAATCCAAGACAACATGCCAGTCTTAAGTTTTTATGCACCAAAGTTTCCAAATCAGTTTTCAGTCACGCAATTGTGTCCAACTCTTTGTGATCCCATGGACATCAGCACGTCAGGCTTCCCTTTCCATCACCAGCTCCCAGAGTCTACTCAAACTCATTTCTATTATGTCAGTCATGCCATCCAACCATCTCATCCTCTGTTGTCCCCTTCTCCTCCTGCCTTCAATATTTCCCAGCATCAGTGTCTTTTCAAATAAGTCACTTCTTCACATGAGGTGGCCAAAGTATTGGTTTCAGCTTCAGCATCAGTCCTTAAAATGAATATTCAGGACTAATATCCTTTAGGATTGACCGGTTCGACCTCCTTGCAGTCTAAAGGACTCCCAAGAGTCTTCTCCCAAACCACAATTCAAAAGCATCAATTCTTTGGTGCTCAACTTTCTTTATGGTCCAACTCTCCCATCCGTATATGACTACTGGAAAAACTATAGCTTTGACTAGACAGACCTTTGTTGGTATAGTAATGTCTCTGCCTTTTAAGTCTGGGTTGGTCATAGCTTTTCTTCCAAGGAGCAAGTTCTTTTAATTTCATGGCTGCAATCACCATCTGCAATGATTTTGGAGCCCCCCAAAATAGTCTGTTATTGTTTCCCCATCTATTTGCCAAGAGGTGATGGGACCTGATGCCATGATCTCAGTTTTCTGAATGTTGAGTTTTAAGCCAACTTTTTCACTCTCCTCTTTCACTTTCATCAAGAGGCTCTTTAGTTCTTCTTCACTTTCTGCTGTGTGGTGTTATCTGCCTAACTGAGATTATTGATACTTCCCCTGGCAATCTTGATTCCTGCTTGTGCTTCATTCAGCCCGGGATTTCACATGATGTACTCTACATATAAGTTAAATAAGCAGGGTGACAATATACAACCTTGATATACTCCTTCCCCAATTTGGAACCAGTCTGTTTTTCCATGTCCAGTTCTAACTGCTGCTTCCTGACCTGCATACAGATTTCTCAGGAGGCAGGTCAGGTGGTCTGGTATTCCCATCTCTTGAAGAATTTTCCACAGTTTGTTGTGATCCACACAGTTTCCAAACACATGAGGTAAAATGAGAGAAGTATAAGGAGAAATAGAGTTCCATAATTATAGTTAGATCATGTTATAGTTCTCTTTCATGATATATCAAAAGTTGTGAAATGCTGATAAAACAATACTTAGTGGAATTTATAGCACAGAACACTAATATTATAATAAAAAGAGCAAAGATTTCAAATCAATGACTCAGCATTCACTTAAGAAACCTTAAAAGAAAAACAAAAGAAAGATAACATAAATAGATGAAATATAATAACAAGATCACAGAAAAAAAAAAAACAGCAGGGAAATACAAAACAAATTAATAAGCAAAAATCCCAAAAGTTACACCTCAAGTTTGTTCTTGAGAAAAGCAACATATATACAAAATGAATTTTATTTCTACAATTAGCAATAAAAATTGGCATTAAAAATAATATTTAAAATAACACCAAACTATGAAATAAAGGTAAGTCTGACAGAAGATATGGAATCACCTGTAGAGTAAAAACTAGAAAACGATAATGAAACTGGTGTCAAGTTTGATAAAATACACAATGAAACATAAAGTTTCCAGAAAAATATTCAATGTATGTATGAATATTTGATTATTGGAAAAGGTACTCCTGTTGATCATTCCTGTTAAACAAACAAAAGGAAGTGTATTTTTAAATCTTTTACTTCTACCAGCTCTGTTATGACTTTTAATCTTTATTTCCTCTAGTTAACTTGTATTCTATTGTAAGGATGAAATGAATGCATTAATTACCTTTTTAAAATGTTGAATCAGACATACTCATAAAAATTGAAAAAAAAAAGGTAATATTGTAATATTCAGTGATTATAACATAATAACTTTCTTGTAACCTGAATCCAGGCTTCCCAGGTGACACTAGTGTTAAAGAACCTTCCTGCCAATGCAGAAGGCATAAGAGATGTGGGTTCGATCCCCAGGTCAGGAAGGTCCCATGGAGGAGGGAATGGTAATCCGCTCCAGTATTTTTGCCAGGAGAATCCCTTGGACAGAGGAACCTGGTGGGCTATGGTCCATAGAGTCCTACAGATTTGGACACAACTGAAGCAACTTAGCACACACACATGCAACCTGAACCAAGAAGTAGAATCTGTTAACACCAGAAAAACCCCCTTATACTCAATTTAAATTGCATCCCTTCCTAATTCCTAAGACAGAACCATTAACTCTGGGCTCTCAATTCTGTTCCACTGGTCTATGTGTCCATTATTATGTCAGTAACACAAGTTTTAATTAGTATACCTTTGTAGTGTAATTTGAAATCAGGAAATGTGATGCCTCCAGCTTTATTCTTTTGTCTCATATTGCTTTGGCTATCGGGGGTCTTTTGTAGTTTCATACAAATTTTAGGAATTTTTTTTCCTATTTCTATGGAAAATGCCATTGGAATTTTGAAATTTCATTGAATTTCACTTTCACTTTTGGTAGTGTGGACATTTTAACAGTATTAATTCTTCTGATTCATAAACATTTGTTTGTGTATTCTTCAATTTATTTCAATGAAGACTTTTAGTCTTCATCCGACAAATCTATCACTTCATTGGTTAAATTTTTCCTTAGCATTTTACTGCTTTGATGCTTTAGAGTTTTCTTATTTCTTTTTCAGATGTTTCATTGTGTATAGAAATGTAAGTAACTTCTTTATACTGATTTTGTTTCCTGCCACTTTTTTGAATTTAAGTTCCAATAGCTTTTAAGTTGAGTCTTTGGGATTTTTTATGTATAAAACGATGTCATCTGCAAATAAAGACAATTTTACTTCTGTCATTCTGATTTAAATTCATTTACTTCTTTGTCTTATCTGATTGCTCTGGCTAGGACTTCCAGTACTATGTTGAATGGGCTGTTATTGTTCTTTATCTTTGAGGAAAAGCTTTCAATTTTCCACCCATTGAGTATAATGTTCACTGTGGGTTTGTAGTATATAGCCTTTATTATGATGAGTTTGTTTCTTAAATACACAAACTGTTGAGGATATGTATCATGAAAGAATGTTGATTTTTTTTCAATTTTTCTTTGCATCTGATGAGATGATAATATAATTTTTCTTAATTTTTTTTCTTTCATTCTGTTAATGTGGTGTATATAATTAATTGATATACATATGTTAAGCCATCCTTGCATCCCAAGTGTAAATTCCCCTTACTCGTGGTGTATAATACTTTTAATGTGCTTTTGAATTCACTTTGCTAATATTTTGTTGAGAACTTTTGCATCTATCTTTATCAGGGAACTTGGTCTATCATTTTCTTATCTGGCTTTACTATGAGGGTAATGTTGACCTTGGGCTTCCCTCGTGGCTCAGCAGTAGAGTACCTGCCTGTCAGTGCAGGAGACACAAATTCAATCTCTGGGTCAGGAAGAATCTCTGGAGAAGGAAATGACAACCCAGTCCAGTATTCTTGCCTAAGAAATCTCATGGACGGAGGAGCCTGGTGGGTTACAGTCTATGGGGTCACAAAGAGTCAGACACATCTTAGGGACTAAACAACAACAGCAACAACAATGTTGTTTATTGTTGAATTTATTTATTCAACAATTTTGTTTATTCAACTATGTTGAATTAATTTGGAATTGTTCTTACTTCTTCTACTTTTCCAAAGAGTTTGAAAAGGATTGGCATTAAGTTTTCTTAAATATTTAGTAGAATTCACTAGCAAAGCAATCTGTTCTTGGGGTTTTCTTTGTTGGAAGGTTTTAGATTACCAATTCGGTCTCCTTACTTGTTATTGGCTAGATTTTCTATTTCCTCATGATTAGGGTTAGTAGGTTGTAAGTTTCTATTTTTCTTAGGTTATGTAGTTTGTATGGCCTATGATTGTCCATTTTAGTCTTTTTTGATCATATGCATTTCTGTAGTATCATTTGTAATATATTCTTTCATTTCTGATTTGGAGTCTTCTGTCGTTTTTCTTAGTTACTCTAACTGAAATATGTCAATTTTGTTTATCTTGTTTTGAAAAACCAGCTCCTAGTTTTGTTAATCTTTTCTATTCTTTTCATAGTCTCTATTTCATTTATTCGTGCACTAATAATTTTATTATTTCCTTCTTTCTGATAACTTAAGCTTAATTTATTCTTTGTCTAGTTTTTTTGAGGTTCAAAGCTAAGTTGCTTATTTGAGATATTTAAAAAAATGTATTACATGTGTTTATTGCCATAACACTCTCCTCAGAACTGCTTTTGCTGGTTTTGGTATGTTGTGCTTTCATTTTCATTCATTAGGTTCATAATATTTTTTTGATTTTATTTTTGATTTGTTATTTAACCCATTTATTTTTCAGAAGCATCTTGCTCTTCACACTGTTCACTGAACCCAGGGTAAGCAAGGCATAAGTGGGGAATCTGGAAGAAAACTCAAAAAGCTGTAGGAACTGCAGATATGTTTATTCTCTTCAGGTTGATGCAGCAGCCATAATAACAGACATGCTATATTCTCTCATAGTTGACCCAGCAGGCACAGCCATAATGCAGCCTTAAAATAGCTATAACATAGCTTCAAGTGCTTTTCAGGTGGGTTTATATATGGTTACAGGACAAAAGTGGCCTGTGACCAAGTGGGTACAATGTGATGTGCATGTGCAGTGCTATAAATGATCTCAACTATTATATAACCATGTATTTACAACAACTGGGATGAGAGTGAGAGGTCATGGGGTGAGAGAGCCTGACCCACCACCATCTTGGCTAATTTGCTCTTTCCCTACATTCCACCTCTTAAGGTCTCTCACCTTACAATCTATTCACAGTCCATCTTCTGCCATATTCCCTTGCTGAGTAACACTGACCCTTGAATCCACATTCTGCAACAGCTGTAGATGCTACAACAACAAATAGTTATAGCCTAACACATAGCAAAACCCAATGTCAGGTATCACCTGGAACTCATGTTGGAAATCACCTGGAAATCACCTTGCCCTCATGGGGCTAGAAGAGCCACCAGCTGCATGTGGAGTGACTTTATCTTCCATGGCCACGTCCAGTCCAGCATCTATCCTTGTGAGATTACAGGAAAGCCTTCACAGGGGCAACCTTACCCCTGTTGGGTTTTTATTAAGGACTCACAAAACTCTCCCGACAGACTTCAGGTTCATCTCTTCAAGGAGAGGATTTTTGAAGTGTTTACAGCCCACTCACATGATTCCAAATGCTTTCACACTGTTCTAAATTTACAAGAGAATCAGAGGTTAGTGGCCCATCGTAAGACACAACCTTTACCATACACTGTTCTACATCTACATCATAGGACACAGCCTTAACAGTATACCTCTGCACAAACATCCACATAACCTGGATGTGGCCTTTACCAGCTTGACCTCCCTTTGGGGTCTTCACACTTTCAAAATGGCATCTCACATGCCATTGCTCTACTTCTCTTGGTAAGGTTAAAAAAACCACCCACAGGTGCCAGGCCCACCCCTTAAAAGAGGGGATTTTTTTTGCATTCACAGCTCAGATCATTGGTCTGTATCTTCATGGTCACAGCACACATGGTAAGCTCATGTAATGGCCTGTATCTCTTGTGGTGGGTGCTTAAACTTCTGTCTTAAATTTCAGGACCTTCTCAGTTGCATGATGGGTTTCACTAACAAGTGGGGACCCGTAGTCTTATAATGTTCTACAACCTTTGTCTCAATGAGGGGTGAATGGTTACAGATGCCAACTATTCTATTTTGTCCCTGGAACAAATGATACGGCCCACCCCTGTGTCCCAGAGTTGCAAAAGACATGCTGCCAATAGTTCCCCTTGCTTCTGCCTAAACTGCTTACCCAAGTCAGGCAATGAAATTCTGCCTGAGAATATGGTCAGTACGTTGTGAACTCAGTCACGCTGAGGTCCCCTTGGGGATACCCCCATGAACAATAGGCTGCTCATGTTTCACTTTCTACCGCACAATGGGCCTTGGTGCCAAGCTGGGACCCACAATCTCACAACATTTGTCATCATTGTGCCTCATTACTTCACTGTCCAAGGCACTGGGTTCATCAAGGTTATGCATCTCTTGCTCCAGCATGTGTATAAGCACTATTCCAACTCTTCTTCTCATCTCTGCAGTTCACACATTTGTGCAGCATCATGGAGGGCACTATCGATATTGGCCTTCAAGGCAATTAAGAAAACCACCTCATGGTGCCAGCAGCAGTCTGTGCCACCTTGTCCAGTAAATGGGAATTCACCACCTGCAAAACCTTTTCGGTGCTATCTGGTGAGCTGTTCACTGCTTCCCAGTGTTCCACCAGGGCCCATGCTGAGAGAACCATGGCCACCTGGTACCACATGCTATGTATTGGCCACTGGCTTCCTCCACCCACTGGAGCTTCGGGCTCCCCTACCTGCTGAGTATCCTGCCAACTAAGCCAATTGTCTCATTGTATCTCACTGTTCACTGAACCCAGGGTAGACAAGGCATTACTGGAGAAACTAGAAGAAAACTTGAGGTGCCGTAGGACCTGCAGACAGGTTTATTCTCTCCAGACTGGTGCAGCAGCCATTAGAGCAGACATGCTGTATTCTCTCATACTTGACCCAGCCTTAATGTAGCCTTAACACAGCCTTAATATAGCCATAAAATAGCCTCAGGCGATTTTCAGGTATACTTATATATGTTTACAGAACAAAAGTGGCCTGTGAAAAAAGGTACATTGTGATGGGCATGTGCAGTGCTATAAGCGATCTCAGTTGTTACATAACCATACATTTACAACACCTGGGGAGAGAGCAGGAGGCTGTGGGACAAGACAGCCTGACCACTACACTTTTGGCTAATTTGCTCTTTCCCTAAAAGCAGTGTGTTGATTAGTTCCACACATATTTTTCAATTCTCCTCTTGTTGTTGATTTGTAGTTCCATATGATTATGGAAGACCTTTTAGAACTAACACCCAAAATAGATGTCCTTTTCATTTTCAAGCCTGTATATTGTCATCCTGATTATTTAACTTATATGCAGAGTACATCATGTGAAATGCTGGGCTGCATGAAACATAAGCTGTAATCAAAATTGCCAGGAGGGAAAAATGTCAATAACCTCAGATATGCAGATAATACCACCCTTATGGCAGAAAGCAAAGAGGAGTTAAAGAGTGATGAAAGTGAAAGAGGAGAGTGAAAAAGCTGGCTTAAAACTCAGCATTCATAAATTGAAGATCATGACATCTGGTCCCATCACTTCATGGCAAATAGATGGGGAAACAATGGAAATAGTGAGAGACTTAATTTTCTTGGGCTCCAAAACAACTGCAGCCATGAAATTACTAGATGCTTGCTCCTTGGAAGAAAAGCTATGACTAGCTTAGACAGTATATTAAAAAGCAGAGACATTACTTTACCAACAAAGATCTGTCTAATCAAAGCTATGGTTTTTCCAGTAGTCATGTATGGATTGGAGAGTTGGACCATAAAGAAATCTGAGTGCCAAAGAATTGATGCTTTTGAACTGTGGTTTTGGAGAAGACTCTTGAGAGTCCCTTGGACTGTAAGGAGATCGAACCAGTCAATCCTAAAGGAAATCTATGAATATTCATTTGTAGGACTGATGTTGAAGCTGAAGCTCCATTACTTTGGCCACCTGATGCCAAGAACTGAAGTCATTGTAAAAGACTCTGATGTTGGGACAGATTGAAGGCAAGAGGAGAAGGGGATGGTGGAGGATGAGATGTTTAAATGGCATCACCAACTCGATGGACACGAGTTTGGGCAAGTTCAGTGAGTTGGTGATGGACAGGATAACCTGGTGTGCTTCAGCCCGTGGGGTCAGAAAGACTCAAACACAACCGAGTGACTGAACCGAAAATCTTAAATTTTCTAAAACTTGTTTTTTTCTTATCATATGATACATTCTTGGAATACTTCTTGTGTATCTGATAAGAAAATGGATTCCGCTACTGTATACAGTCAATTTTTCCCATGAGAACCAAGAACCACCATTATGCAAAGAGTCATCTCTTTAACAAGTGGTTTTGGGAAAATTAAATAAACACATGCAGAAAAATTAAATTAGACCCCTGTCTTACACCATCCAGAAAAACTAACTTGAAATGAATCACAGATTCCATAAACCTCCTACAAGAAAACTGGCAAGAAACTCCTTGTCCTTGGTCTCTGTAATGGCTTTTTAGATATGGCACCAAAATCACAAAGAACAAAAGCTGAAATCAACAAAGTGGACTATGTCAACCTTATAAGACTTTTTACAGCAAAAGAAACCATTGACCAAAGAAAACAAAAGAAAAAAGCAATCTGTGAAATGGGAGTAAATATTGCCAAACCATAGATTAAATAAAGAGATCAATATGCAAAATATATAAATAATTCATACAACTCAATAACAAAAAGAAAAAAAATCATCCTGATTTTTAAGTGGGCATATGAACTAAATAAACATTTTTCCAAAATGATATCCAAAATGCCATTAGGTACATGAGAAGATGGCCAACTTCATTAATCACCAGGGAATTGCAAATCAAAATTACAAGAAGAGATCACCTCATGATTGTTAGAATGGAATCATCAAGAAGATGAAAGATAACAAATGGTGAGAATATTGGGAAAAAAGGAATTCAGTATATTGTTTGTGGGAATGTATATTTGTTCAGTCACTATGGATAACAGTATGGAGTTTCCTTAAAAATTTCAAGTAGAACTACTCCATGATTCAGCAATTTCACTTTGATGTATATACTCAAAAGAAATTAAAACCAAAGATCAAAGAGATATAAGTATTCCCATGTTTATTGCAATGTTAGTCACAGTAGTCAACATATGGGAACAACCTAGGTGTGTTTCAATGGTGAGTTGATAATGAAAATGTAATATATATTTGTAACAGAATACTATTTATTCATCATTGAGGGATAAAGGAAATCTTGCCATGGGCAACAGCATTTGTAGACTTTGAGCATATTAGCCTTGGTGAGACAAATTAGACAGAAAAAGGCAAAAAATGTGTGATGTCACTTATTTGTGGGTTCTGAAAACATAGAGCAAAATTGTGATTATCAGGGCCTGGAGGCTGGGGAAGAGGAGAGATGTTTTTAAGGATACAGCATACAACTTATAGATAAATAAGTCCTGAAAATGTAATGTATGATAAGGTGATTTTAGGCAAAAATAATGTATTATAAACATAAAACTTACTGAGACTACGTGTTAATCATTCCAGTCACAGAAAGGATATAGTTTTCTGTGATAGTTCAGTTCAGTTCAGTCACTCAGTCATGTCCGACTCTTTGTGACCCCATGAATCGCAGCATGCCAGGCCTCCCTGTCCATCACCAACTCCCAGAGTCTACCCAAACCCATGTCCGTTGAGTCAGTGATGTCATCCAGCTATCTCATCCTCTGCCATCCCCTTCTCCTCCTGCCCCCAATACTTCCCAGCATCAGAGTCTTTTCCAATCAGTCAACTCTTCGCATGAGGTGGCCAAAGAATTGAAGTTTCCTCTTCAACGTCAGTGCTTCCAATGAACACTCAGGACTGATCCTGTTTGGATCTCCTTGCAGTCCAAGGGATTCTCAAGAGTCTTGTGCAACGCCACAGTTCAAAAGCATCAATTCTTCGGCGCTCAGCTTTCTTTATAGTCCAACTCTCACATTCATACATGACCACTGGTAAAACCATAGCCTTGAGTAGATGGACCTTTGTTGGCAAAGTAATGTCTCTGCTTTTAAATATGTTATCTAGGTTTGTAATAACTTTCCTTCCAAGGAGTAAGCGTCTTTTCATTTCATGGATGCAATCATCATCTGCAGTGATTTTGCTGCTGCTGCTAAGTCACTTCAGTCATGTCCGACTCTGTGCGACCCCCATAGATGGCAGCCCACCAGGTTCCCCTGTCCCTGGGATTCTCCAGGCAAAAACACTGGAGTGGGTTGCCATTTCCTTCTCCAATGCATGAGAGTAAAAAGTGAAAGTGAAGTCGCTCAGTCGTGTCCGACTCTTAGCGACCCCATGGACTGCAGCCCACCAGGCTCCTCCATCCATGGGATTTTCCAGGCAAGAGTACTGGAGTGGGGTGCCATTGCCTTCTCCGGCAGTGATTTTGGAGCCCCCCAAAATAAAGTCAGCCACTGTTTCCACTGTCTCCCCATCTATTTGCCATGAAGTTATGGGACCAGATGCCATGATCTTAGTTTTCTGAATGTTGAGCTTTTAGCCAACTTTTTCACTCTCTTCCTTCACTTTCATCAAGAAGCTTTTTAGTTCCTCTTCACTTTTTGCCATAAGGGTGGTGTCCTCTGCATATCTGAGGTTATTGATATTTCTCCTGGCAATCTTGATTCCAGATTGTGCTTCTTCCAGTCAAATATTTCTCATGATGTACTCTGCATAAGTTAAATAAGCAGGGTGACAATATGCAGCCTTGACGTACTCCTTTTCCTATTTGGAACCAGTCTGTTGTTCCATGTCCAGTTCTAACTTTTGCTTCCTGACCTGCATACAGGTTTCTCAAGAGACAGGTCAGATGGTCTGGTATTCCCATCTCTTTAAGAATTTTCCAGTTTGTTGTGATCCACACAGTCAAAGGCTTTGGCATAATCAATAAATAGGGTGCTAGCTAACACTACAATGCCAATCATGTTGCATTATATAAATGTATTAAATCAATGTGTTCTATACCTTAAACTTATACAATGTCATCAGATCAGATCAGATCAGTCGCTCAGTCGTGTCCAACTCTTTGTGACCCCGTGAATCACAGCACGCTAGGCCTCCATGTGATAAACTGACTATTATGATAAAACCTGTTTGCTCTCCTTTAAGCTTTTATTAGATAAATGTAAAATCTCTAATCGGAGAAGGCAATGGCACCCCACTCCAGTACTCTTGCCTGGAAAATCCCATGGATGGAGGAGCCTGGTAGGCTGCAGTTCATGGGGTCAGTAAGAGTCGGACAGGACTGAGCAACTTCCCTTTCACTTTTCACTTTCATGCGTTGGAGAAGGAAATGGCAACCCACTCCAATATTCTTGCCTGGAGAATCCCAAGGACGGGGGAGCCTGGTGGGCTTCCATCTATGGGGTCGCACAGAGTCAGACACGACTGAAGCAACTTAGCAGCAAAATCTCTAGTTAGCACTCTATTTGTTGAATTATTGAAACACACACAATAATGGAATTAAATAGTACATATTATTTTTGTTTCTGGTTTCTTTAGCTCAAAATTCTGTTTGTGAGTTCCATGCATGTTTTGTGGGTTTAGAAGATAAATTTTTAGTACTTTAAAATAGCATGTTAATATGAGTAAACCATATATAACTATTTATTATTGTGCCAATGGACATTTAGTTTCTTTTTTTAATATTAAGTTATTGCTGCAATGAACATGTACAAAACATGTTCATGCATGTGTGCATTTCTGTTAAATTTTACCTAGGATTATAATTGGAATCATATAGTATGGAAATATTTTAACTGATTAGCCAATGCCAACCTCTTCACTAAGTTATTTTATAAAACAATACTCCCATAAGCAATGTATAAAAATTCCAGTTAAAATATGTCCTTTTAGTATTTGCTTTTATCCTTGTTTTTTGTCACTTGGTGATTGTTAACTTTATTAGATTTTTATTTGAATATCTTCCTCAATAATGTGCCAATTTGTGTCATTATTTACTACATTTTATTGCATAATAGGGGTTTCCCTGGGGGTTCAGCAGTAAAAAATCTGCAGGAGAGAATCAAGAGATGTGGATTCAATCCTTGAGTCAGAAGGATCCCCTGGAGTCGAAAATGGCTTCCTGCTCCAGTTTTCTTGCCTGGCAAAGCTCATGGATGCAGGAACCTGTTGGGTTACAGTCCATGGGGTTGCAAGGAGTTAGACAGTACTGAGCAACTGAACACACATATTGCATATTAAGCTACCTAAAGTTTACTGGTTTAAAACAACAGTTCTTTTGCTTACAGTCTGTGGATGAATAATTAGGACTAATCTCAACTGGACTCACTGATGCAATTGCAATCACTTATCATGCTTAACAGTACAGCTTTGGTTCTGGGGTTGGCTAGCATAAGCTGGATAATAGGGATGACAAAACCATATGTTCCTTATCATCCAACAGGTTAGCTTGAGCTTGTTAACCAGCTGGGCAGGACCAAGAGCCAGAACAGAAGCATGAAAGACTTCTTGAAGCTTAATCTTATACGTGGTCCAACATTGCTTCGGCCATATTTTCTTGTCAAAGAGACAAGCAAGTCATTCCTGATTCAAGAGCTAGGAGACATTGCTTTAATATTCCATGTAACAAGACATTTCTAACTTTGAAATTATATATATTCATCTGTACTATTTTTTAAATGCTATTGGATTAGCTACTTAAACTTGGGTATACAATCTATTTGAAACTGATTTTTGTGTTCTTAGGTCAATACTTTCTTCACATTTATAGTCATTATCTCAATAAAAGATTAAAAAGACCAACCTTTCTCTTTACTCTGATGTGATATCTTGATAAGAGATTAATAAATTAATGAGTTTAGTGTCCTTAAAGGCAATGGTCAAACCATTTCTTGTTTTCTATTTGGTCTATTTGCATGTCTTTGAATCAAATATACTGCAGTAGTTCAGACATTATTTTAATATACCTTGTTATTAATTATAGTGAGTATGCCCATTTTATCTTTCTTCTACAACAGTTTCTTGGCTATTCTGGGCCTTTTACCTTCATATATAAAGTTAAGAATAATTATAGATTAAAAAGAAATTTTTGGAAGATTGATTGAGATGCTATCAATTATACAAACCATTTATTTCCAAATGATATGTTATCATGCCAGTTGATTAATAATCTCTTGTCCATGTAAAACTATAACAATTCATTGGATTATTTTTATTAAGTTGTGCACGTGGTTTGTTAGATTTAATCCTAGGCTTTTGGTGTTTTCATGCTACTTTAAGTGGTATCGATGTGGGTCTGAGTGAACTCCAGGAGTTGGTGATGGACAGGGAGGCCTGGCGTGCTGCGATTCATGGGGTTGCAAAGAGTCGGACACGACTGAGCGACTAAACCGAACTGAATTTAAGTGGTATCATTTGAAAATTTTATATTTTGTTTGTTGCAAGTATAGAAGAATTTATATAATCTTTATGTCATTTTTGTATCCTGCAACTTTGCTAAATTCACTTATTTATTCTGATTGTTAAGCCTTAAAATTTTCTGTGTATCAGTCATACAATAATGTAGGAATAATCTTGTTTTGTTTCTTCCTTTCCAGTTGTATATCATTTCTTTCTTTTTCTTATCTTACCAGACTGATAAGACAGGGGTGGTGGATATGCTTATATAATCACTAGTCTCAAATGAAAACATTCAACATATTGTTAAGTACAATACTTTCATTAGAGATTTTAAAGACCCTATCACTTTATCTAACTTCTCTTCTTTTCCTATTTTGCTATGTGTTTTGTCATTAATGAATTCTGATTTCATCAAATCATTTTATATTAATATTGATAATTTACTCTCCCAATTATTCTTTAATTTGATAAATTACATTGATTATTTTTAAATGTTAGATCAACTTTCATTATTGAGAGTAAATCCAAATTGGTCATATTTAATTTTTTATATAAAGAGATGGATAACTTTTGATAAAATTTAAAAAGTTTTTATTAATGCTAATGATTAAGATTAAATTATAATTTCCTTTTTCTTATTATTCTTGCTATGATTGAATATCATACTGGCTTCACAAAATATGCTAGAGTATGTCCATTTTTTTTTTTTTTTGTAACCTTTGGAAATGTTCCATGTAGAATAGTGGCCATCTCTGTGTTAGATAAAGCTTAGTAATAAGGCTTGAAATACTATTTAAGTGAAAATATTTAATTTTTTTTTTAATTCTAGAACTTAAAGTTTTTGTTCTTTAAGTTTTAAGTTTCTGTTCTTTATTGTCATTATTTATGAGATATTTTTCTATGACATAGCCATATTATTTGCTTTATCAATTATATGGACTTAAAATATTTGTATGATATGCCTTTTCATCTCTATGTATTAACTGGATATATGTTCATTACTTTAATTTATTTTATTAATTATTTGTGCCTTTTCTTTTTGCGGTCATTGTAGTCACTTGTTTTATTAAGTTATGGAAATTTTGAAGCTAATTTTAACTTTGTTAATACTCTGTCTTGTCCTTGTTTTATGGTTAATTAATTACATCACTCACTGTTTTTTTCCTTCTTCAAACTTCTGTGGCGTTTTCTTGGCTATTCTCTCCATGTTGTGAGGATATGGCATTACATTTTTAAAAACTTTTTATTTTCATAAAAATTTAATTTTAAAATGTTTATACATTTTTAATTCTAAATTATTTTTAAACTAAAAGTAATGTTGTCATAGTTATCATTGATCTAATGTCACCACAAGTTGAAGAGATGCTGAACTGTGTTTTCCAAGGGTCAGAACTTAGGGCTTGAAGTCAAAGACCTCAGATTTCCTTCTTTTTTGTGAGGCACTAGTTTTTCTCCAGCTCTTGCTCTCAGGTACAGAGCACTAGCTCTGGTAGGAGGGTCACAGATCCTCTAGTTATGCCTATAGTAAACTCACTTCACGTACATAAATACCCAAAGCAGGAGAATTGATGGTGGATCATGAATTCCCAAGTAAGGGAGTAGGAACCCAAAGTAAAAGAAAAAGAGTCTGGAGAACAAAGAGGTTAAGGTAACTCAATCTTCCCAGGTGGCACTAGTGGTAAAGAACCCGCCTGCCCATGTGGATTTGATCCCTGGGTTTGGAAGATCCCCTGGAGAAGGGCATGGCAAACCACTCCAGTATTCTTGCCTGGAGAATTCCATCGATAGAGGAGCCTGGCGGACTGCAGTTCACAGGGTTACAGAGTCAGACGTGATTGACGTGACTTTGCCCCCCCCCACACACAGGGGCATTAGTAGTAGTCTTTTTGACTTGTTTCTTGTGGTGAGGAACATCATCTCTATGTGTTGAATGAGAAAGAAAAATGACCTGGTATCCTTTAGTAAACGGAAGGAGCTCCAAAGTCTAGAACATGCTCATGATTCATCTGATATTTAGCTTCTATAACATGCATCCTGTAGGAATGAGAAATACTGGTGGTTTTTACCTCTTCCAGGGAAACATAACTGTCCTAGAGTGCAGGCTAGGGGATGAGAGCACTTAATGTTAAGCATATCCACTCAGAATAGAGCTTTAGTCACATTGAACTGAGGGTATAGGCAGGAAGTAGATATGGCTTAGGTAATACATACTCACAGAGAAGGCAATGGCACCCCACTCCAGTACTCTTGCCTGGAAAATCCCATGGACGGAGGAGCCTGGTAGGCTGCAGTCCATGGGGTCGCTAGGAGTCAGACACGACTGAGCGACTTCACTTTCACTTTTCACTTTCATGCATTGGAGGAGGAAATGGCAACCCACTCCAGTGTTCTTGCCTGGAGAATCCCAGGGATGGGGGGAGCCTGGTGGGCTGCCGTCTATAGGGTCGCACAGAGTCGGACACGACTGAAACAACTTAGCAGCAGCAGCAGCAGCAGCAGCAGCAATACATACTCAAACTTTTTACGAAGATTTATTGTAATTTCTTGGATAAATATTTTTTTTTTCATTTGATGTATGCCCTTAGAAAATTTCCCAAGGATTTTATTTTACATACAACTTTTAGTAGTTACGGTTGCTTCACTGGGAGTATACACATGGAGCTCCGCATACTGGCATCCATGAAATGCTCCCTATTTTTACTGCCTTTTCATTTATTCTTTAGTATTTTCATTGGCCTATCTGCTCATCACCACCAAAAAATTTCTTTTAAAACAGAGGTTATTAAACTACTGCCCATAAACCAAATCAACCTCACTGCTTAAGTTTATAAAATTGTGTTGGAATACGATTATTCCCACATGTGTATGTATTGTCTATGCCTGTCTTTTCTGACTTTGAGTTACGATGGTAGAAATGGGAAGTTGTTTTGAAGACTACATGGGCTTGAGAGTCTAAAATATTTATTTTCCTGCTCTTTATAGGAAGATACTGATGATGCTAGTGGTCCTAATGGTTCTTTAATGAATACTTTGATAGCACTGGTGATAGATGATAGTAGGCCAGGAAGGCCGGCAGTGTTTGGTACTTTTTGGGATTGTCTACAAAGTCTTTTTGCTGTATTAATGTGAGGAGTTCTATGGTAAGTAGGATGGGAATAAACATGCTATTAAGAAGAATTGAACATCTGGCAAAAAGGTTTAAATTTTACACAATTACCGGGCTCTCCCACCTTAAGAGATCCTGTTCTTGGTCAGTTCAGTTCAGTTCAGTTCAGTCGCTCAGTCATGTCAAACTCTTTGTGATCCCATGAACTGCAGCACACCAGGCCTCCCTGTCCATTACCAACTCCTGGAGTTTACCCAAACTCATGTCCATTGAGTCGGTTATGCCATCTAGCCATCTCATCCTCTGTCATTCCCTTCTCCTCCTGCCTTCAATCTTTCCCAACATCAGCAGGGCTGTATATAAACTAATTGAATTCAGAACATATCATCTATTAGTTTGAAGGGAATTTTATAAAGTAGATCTTATTTCTTTATTCTTTTGTACTGCAAGAAATATACAATACACAGAAACCAATCTAGATTAGTCTGAATTCAGATTATGTAGGACTTTAATCATGGAACAAATGAAACATTGATATCACACCATTGATATATTACACCATTGGGATATCCTGATCCAACATTGACATCATAAACTATATTGTCCATATAAACTCTAGAGTAGGACTAGCCTGTTATCTCTAGGGTAACTTGTTCCATTGATCAATATATTGGATCAGTAAATGATAAAGTATTTTAACAAATTAGTCTAGAATTTAATCACTTGGGGGTTATTTTGTCTTCTGGGGTCACCCATAACCAAGTTGTTAGCCCATTTAAAATTTTGTTGTGCCTTGAACTTATGTCTTGTTTTAATGTTTTTAGACAAGTTAGATAAACCTCCGTAAGGTTTTCTCATCCTATTATGCTATCCTACCCTTTTTTGTGGGAAGGTCAATTTAACATTAAAACTTTTTTTAAAATTCTGTATTAATGCATTCCTATTCTCTCTACTTTATTCATTTTTTTCCCAACTTCCCCATCTTGAGCTTAGATTATATACTATTAAACTTTTACATTCTTATAATATTAATATTTTAAATATATCTTCCTATTTGTTTCCCCATAATATTATTCCTTTAAAAAATATGCTTTATTTGTTGATTAGAACATTACCTAAAATATATCCTTCATCCTTCATATTAATTGTGTATATGCTAACTTTTTAAAATACTTGTATAATTACAATGTCTTTTCCTTACAGATAAGTGATATTTTAACTGAGAATAGGATTCTTGGCGCTCTGTCCTTTAATTTTTATTCTATATGCTGCTGTTGAATTATATAGTCTCTTCTTGCAAAGGAGAAGTCTGTTAATTTTTTTGTGTGTGTGTTAGGATATTTGTTTTTCACTTGTAAGATCATTCTCTTTAATCTTGGGATTTCAAATTTCCACTATTGATAATCATTCATATTGATATTTAATTTTAATTTTTAAAAAAGTAATCCTTTCCAAGCCTGGTGAAAGCTTTCCATTCTTCAGAGTCAATTTCTTAGTTACAAAATGAATATTTTTCTGTAATAATTGAGTCTAACTGTATTTTCCCCTTGGAGAAGAAAATGGCAACCCACTCATACTTTTCTTTTTAAGGAAGGCTTATATGTCCCATGTTATTGCTCATGTATGAGTATACCAAGGTACTTACATTTTCACACATTTTCCTACCTTTTTACACTTTAACTACATATTTTAAGATCTGTCTTCAGCTGGAAATTTGAGAAAATTCTATTGCTTCTTAGTAGTAATAGTCTCATTTCTATTTTGCCTATTACATTTCCAAATTCAAAATTCTTGAATTAGGTGTCTAAAATTTAGTGTCTAAAAATATTTTCAGTTCAGTTCAATTCAGTCGTTCAGTCGTGTCTGACTCTCTGCAACCCCATGAATCGCAGCACACCAGGCCTCCCTGTCCATCACCAACTACCGGAGTTCACTCAGACTCACGTCCATCGAGTCGGTGATGCCATCCAGCCATCTCATCCTCTGTCGTCCCCTTCTCCTCCTGCCCCCAATCCCTCCAAGCATCAGGGTCTTTTCCAATGAATCAACTCTTTGCATGAGGTGGCCAAAGTACTGGAGTTTCAGCTTTAACATCATTCCTTGCAAAGAAATCCCAGGGCTGATCTCCTTCAGAATGGGCTGGTTGGATCTCCTTGCAGTCCAAGGGACTCTCAAGAGTCTTCCCCAACACCACAGTTCTAAAGCATCAATTCTTCGGCACTCAGCCTTCTTCACAGTCCAACTCTCACATCCATACATGACCACTGGAAAAACCATAGCCTTGACTAGATGGACCTTTGTTGGCAAAGTAATGTCTCTGCTTTTCAATATGCTATCTAGGTTGGTCATAACTTTTCTTCCAAGGAGTAAGTATCTTTTAATTTCATGGCTGCAGTCACCATCTGCAGTGATTTTGGACCCAAAAAAATAAAGTCTGACACTGTTTATTTTCCTTAAAAATTCTTAATGTTTTCTTGCATTTAAATTTCTCATATGAATTTTCCATGAGTTCTATTTCAGTGGAAACTACTTTTTTTTTTTTTTTTTCAGATTCACTTTTCATTCAGTGATCTGAGTTCACTAAGTTCAGTAGTACTCAGCCTTCCTGTACATTACAATCACCTGTGGGGCTCTGGAAAACTACTTCTTACTAGTTACCTACAAATTTTGATTGAATTATCCTGTGAAGGTCACTGGTGATTTTAATGCGCAGTCAAGGTTGAGTTCTTGTTGTTTTTGTTTGATTATGGCTCTTCTTCTCACCGTTAGGGGAAAAACAACTTTGATAATGGAAACAGGAGCAGAAATATTGGATCAAATGTTTGGTTGGAAGAGTTACATAGAAATTGCAGAGCCACAAATGAAAATAACTAAGACTCCTCAAAATATCATTACCTCTGGGTTGTATACTGGAAAAGTGGATTTTCAATTAAAAAATAAACTTCAGGTTACAAGTCCAAAATAATTTTTGTCCTCATTTTATGGCTGTTTTACCTTATCTTTAATAGCAAAACCTTATAGTTGCTAACCACTTATACCAATACAACAATCATTGGGGAAGATGGAGAGTTGAAAGACAACTACATTTTTTGTCTTCATATGCCTTTCATATTTTCTGGGACAAGAACAACTTTTCCCCTATATGCTTCTTTTCTGTGTAAATAAACATTTGACATGATGCTAACACTGTCTTTTCATAAATCTAAATATTTTCAACTAATGAGTACTGGATGTTAAAACGATTTGCTAATATTAATTTCTCACTTAAATACTTGGACCTTTCTTGCCTGAATAACCCCTGCTTTAATGCACTCTAGAACTCTAGTTGACTTATACAAATAGAACTCTTCTATCAGTATGCATTTCAGGTTCAATCATTTCACTATTCTATCCTACTTGGAAATGTTGGCTCATTGAACTAAAACAGAGTCACTAATTTAGACAATTATTCACATAATTTCTTGTATAATTATGTGATTTATGTCTATATATCTTGTCTTGGTATTATAAGTTACATGAAGTTAGAATTAGTACCTTATTTTTCTTTATAACAACTTTGATTCCTGGCATCATGCTGGGCAAATGGCAAGTATTCAATAAATATGACATAATTATTTTTTCATAGTTAAACTAATTATATCACATGGTGGAAGAAAATGGCAACATTATAGAGGCATAACATTGAGGACTACTGTATTCCTGTTGTTCAAAGTAATCCTCTATGAACAGTTGAATATATTACTTTTCAGAAGTTTTCGCTTATATGCTATTATCTGTTGAATTTACCATTTGCTTTTCAGAAGTAAGGTCATTCTGTAAATAATCTTTAGCAACTTACTGGTTTTCAATAAATAAATAAATTTATTGGCCATTTTTAATGATAGACCCAGTTCAATCCCTGGGTCAAGAAGATCCCCTGGAGAAGGAAATGGATAGCCACTCCAGTGTTCTTACCTGAAGAATTTCATGGATAGAAGAGCCTAGTGGGCTAAAGTTCATTGGGTCACAAAGAGTTGGACATAACTATGCAACTAACACTTTCACTTTCATATGTATTTCTAACTATTGTAAGGGCTAAATAATTCCATTAATATTTCTGACCAAATGAAAATGTATGTCTGTGTGTACTCAGTTGTGTCTGACTCTTTGCAACCCATGGACCATAGCTTCCCAGTCTCCTCTGTCCATGGAATTCTCCAGGCATAGAATGAATAGCCATTCTTCTTCAGGGGATCTTCCTGACCCAGGGATCAAAGCCATGTCTTCTGCATTGGCAGACAGACTTTTTACCACTGTGCCACCTGGGAAGCCTTGCAAATGAAAATATTTTCATATTATCAGGCTTAAGTGGAATTTATAATTTTATATACAAACAAAGGGTTTTTAAAGTCACACACTTACTAAAAATGATATTGAGAAAAATTCAGTATCATCTTTTAGGGTTAAAGCACAGAGTACGAAGATCTTTTCCTTCTGAACAACTCTTTACTTCTTTGAACTTCTTACAACATTTCTTGTTCTCTCTTTCCAAACTTGAATTGGCAAAAGAGAGCTATATTTGCCTTCCTTATTGGCATATGCTCCTCCCACAATATACAGGGTTAAGTGAAGATAAGACGATTCTGAGGACTAGAAAGAATGGAATATTACATGTGTCTGGCTTGGGTCTAGGCCTAAGAGCTGAAAGTAACTTTTGATATTTCTAAACTAATTAGCCTAGCTATCTAGAGAATTAAAACACAGATTTCAGGATTAAACAGGACCAAAAAAAAAAAAAAATCAACAGCTTGGGCATATATAATATTTTGTCTAAATTTTAATTAGAAAAGAATTAAATGAATGATTGAAGCTTGACTATACATATATTTTCTTAAACCAATAACAAAAGATTTTATATTCCAAGGGACAAAGAAAATTGAGAAAAAGCAACAGTATGTCTGATATTTCAACAACACTTGAAGACAAAAGGGAAATTAGAGAAGTGCTAACTGCTTCAGGAAGCAATTACTGGGTGCCTGTGGTGTGAAAAACAGTGAGCTAAAAGCAAAAGTGCTCCACAGAATCCTTAAAGTTTTCTTATGTGAAAGAACCAAGTACCACAGAAAGCTGGGATTGGGAAGAAAGAATTGCCCAAAATCAAAGTGCAAAGGAGTTGGACTCTCAAGATCTTCTTAATGGGAGTATTTATTTTATTTTATTTTTTTTTAATTTTATTTTTAAACTTTACAATATTGTATTATTTTTGCGAAATATCGAAATGAATCTGCCACAGGTATACCTGTGTTCCCCATCCTGAACCCTCCTCCCTCCTCCCTCCCCTACCCTCCCTCTGGGTCGTCCCAGTGCACCAGCCCCAAGCATCCAGTACCATGCATCGAACCTGGACTGGCGACTCGTTTCATATATGATATTATACATGTTTCAATGCTATTCTCCCATACCATTTCACGCCAGTCAGAATGGCTGAGATCCAAAAGTCTACAAGCAATAAATGCTGAAGAGGGTGTGGAGAAAAGGGAACTCTCTTACACTGTTGGTGGGAATGCAAATTAGTACAGCCACTATGGAGAACAGTGTGGAGATTCCTTTAAAAACTGGAAATAGAACTGCCTTATGATCCAGCAATCCCACTGCTGGGCATACACACTGAGGAAACCAGAAGCGAAAGAGACACGTGTACCCCAAAGTTCATTGCAGCACTGTTTATAGTAGCCAGGACATGGAAGCAACCTAGATGTCCATCAGCAGATGAATGGATAAGAAAGCAGTGGTACATATACACAATGGAGTATTACTCAGCCATTAAAAAGAATACATTTAATGGGAGTATTGAAAGCCATCCAGGAAAATGCCATTTCTTACATTCACAAGGCACATCGATCCATTCTGTGGTAAACTGGCATTCAGGATCGATGTGCCTTGTGAATGTAAGATACTCCGGATGGAAGGAGCATAAGCCACTTCAGAAGGAAGCTACCTATTCTTAGCTGGAGATTTAATTAAAAAACCTACATATTGACTGTGGCAATACATTCTTTTGGACCCAGCTTCTGCAAAGCAAGTGGGAAAATTTACACCCTAAATAGAGGTTTATACTCTAGAAAGAGAGGCCCTTGGACTGCAAGGCGATCCAACCAGTCCATTGTAAAGGAGATCAGTCCTGGCTGTTCTTTGGCAGGAATGATGCCTGAAGCTGAAATTCCAATACTTTGGCCACCTCATGCGAAGAGTTGACTCACTGGAAAAAACATGAGAGGAACTGGGGGCAGGAGGAGAAGGGGACGACAGAGGATGAGATGGCTGGATGGCATCACCGACTCAATGGATGTGAGTCTGAGTGAACTCCGGTAGTTGGTGATGGACAGGGAGGCCTGGCATGCTGCGATTCATGGGGTCGAAAAGAGTCGGACACAACTGAGCGACTGAACCGAACTCTAGAAAGAGGCTAAAAGAATACCCACTTTATAACTGGGCGCTGAATGAAGACAGGACAGTGCCAAGTTTAAGCTGATACTTGAGGACTGAGCATGTGAGGCCATCTCCTTGGGTAGGTGAGTGACAGGGAAGACTGAAACACTAGATGTTTAGTGAATTTAATTTGGAAAAAATTGTAACATGTATACAAAAGATCAATTTGAGCATTTGTAATAAAATAACAATAGAAACATTGTTTGGAAAAAATAAAGAGAAAGTA
Organism: Bos grunniens; assembly: GCF_055505025.1. Taxonomy (NCBI): domain Eukaryota; kingdom Metazoa; phylum Chordata; class Mammalia; order Artiodactyla; family Bovidae; genus Bos; species Bos grunniens. The sequence continues at coordinate 49,521,991 of NC_141175.1, forward strand.
ACTGCATGGAGAAACAATTGAACAGTATAGAGAGGTTAACTGAAAGTTGAGACTTAGAGTAGAAATAGGGGGTTGGGTTTACAATTGTGTTTTCAGTTGAAAGTGTTTTTAGGCTTATTTCATGTTTTATAAATGATGAGTTTATTCAGTTCAGTTCAGTTCAGTTCAGTCGCTCAGTCGTGTCTGACTCTTTGCGACCCCATGAATCGTAGCATGCCAGGCCTCCCTGTCCATCACCAATTCCCAGAGTTCACTCAGACTCACGTCCATCGAGTCAGTGATGCCATCCAGCCATCTCATCCTCTGTCGTCCTCTTCTCCTCCTGCCCCCAATCCCTCCCAGCATCAGAGTCTTTTCCAATGAGTCAACTCTTCGCATGAGGTGGCCAAAGTACTGGAGTTTCAGCTTCAGCATCATTCCTTCCAAAGAACACCCAGGACTGATCTCCTTTAGAAGGGACTGGTTGGATCCCCTTGCAGTCCATGGGACTCTCAAGAGTCTTCTCCAACACTACAGTTCAAAAATATAAATTCTCCGGCACTCAGCTTTCTTCACAGTCCAACTCTCACATCCATACATGACCACAGGAAAAACCATAGCCTTGACTAGATGGACCTTTTTTGGCAAAGTAATGTATATGCTTTTCAATATGCTATCTAGGTTGGTCATAACTTTCCTTCCAAGGAGTAAGCATCTTTTAATTTCATGGCTGCAATCACCATTTGCAGTGATTTTGGACCCCCCTAAAAATAAAGTCTGTAACTGTTTCCACTATTTCCCCATCTATTTCCCACAAAGGGATGGGACCAGATGCCATGATCTTAGTTTTCTGAATGTTGAGCTTTAACCAACTTTTTCACTCTCCTCTTTCACTTTCATCAAGAGGCTTTTTAGTTCCTCTTCAATTTTTGCCATAATGGTGATGTCATCTGCATATCTGAGGTTATTGATATTTCTCCTGGCAATCTTGATTCCAGCTTGTTTCTTCCAGCCCAGCATTTCTCATGATATACTCTGCATATAAGTTAAATAAGCAGGGTGACAATATACAGCCTTGACATACTCCTTTTCCTATTTGGAACCAGTCTGTTGTTCCATGTCCAGTTCTGACTGTTGCTTCCTGACCTGCATATAGGTTTCTCAAGAGGCAGGTCAGGTGGTTTGGTATTCCCATCTGTTTAAGAAATTTTCCACAGTTTATTGTTATTCACACAGTCAAAGGAACTAAAAAAAAAAAAAAATGTCAGACTGGGTGAATTACTGTTGAATTTAGGAGTCTTCCAGAATCTATTAAGTTTCACTTGCCACCCCCACCACTTTTGCTAATAGCTCAGCCAGGTAATCCTCCACATAGATAATTTAACAGACCACAACGTCTTCTGGAGTAAACTCTGGACAGGGAGGCCTGGCATGCTGCAGTCCATGGGGTCACAAAGGGTCGGACACGACTGAACGACTGAGCTGAACTGAACTGAACATCTGCCTGTTTGCATTGACACCATGTATTTGCCCCAGGATACTACTACACGTTTCTTGCACCAAAAGTATACCTATGAAACCTTTCATAAGTCAAAATGATATATGAAAAAGAGGCAATTACTTTAAGACACATCTTGCTAATGGATGTACAGAATAAACTGAGTAAGCACAGATGCTCACAAACAGTTTGAAGTTGTGGCAGTTTGTTACTGAGATGTCAAGCATAGTTTCAGGGAAAGGAGCTTGTGGCTAGAGGCACTCTACCTGCTCAGGGTGCATACTGCCTTTGTAAGGATGCACTTTTGATCTTCTAAAAGGAAAGATTATCCTAGAATTTCTTTTGGTTATCAAAAACAGGTGTCTATGTGGGTCTTTCGTGAAAGAGAAGTAGCATAATGCCAACTTTCAAAAAGTGGAAGATACATATACCACTCTATGTTCATCCAAGAAAGACAAGAAGTCCTATTCATCTGTGCATCTTTGAAAACAATGACCTCTGGGAAATCTTTTATGAAGATTTGTGGAGTGTTTCTATGGAAGGAAAGATCTTACAAACTCTTATATATCATAACAGAAATAACAGTAGAGGTGATTTTAATTTTTCTAGCCATTTTTAATTTTCAAATTTTCTCTGATAAATGTAAACTGTCTTATATCTTAAATAAAGCATGTTTCTTTAAAAAAATAAGAAAATAAATACTTTATTTACTTCCAAATTTGTCCCTCTACTTTCTCACAAAGAGAATTACTTTTTGTTTTCTTTACAGGTAGAACAATGACTATGAGTCTACATTTGTTTTTGTTCCTGTGTCAGGCAATGAGATATGAGAAAATTGCAGGCTTTTCTTTTAAGGTTTATATTTGTGGAAAAAAAAAAAGTCTCCTATATTGTATACTAAATGTTTTGTTAGAATAAACTAAAGAGGGTGTGATTTCTTTTTTTTTTTTTTATCATTCAAACCTCATTTTATTTATTTTTTATTTTTTTTAAATTTTATTTTATTTTTAAACTTTACATAATTGTATTAGTTTTGCCAAATATCAAAATGAATCCACCACAGGTATACATGTGTTCCCTATCCTGATCCCTCCTCCCTCCTCCCTCCCCACACCATCCCTCTGGGTCATCCCAGTGCTCTAGCCCCAAGCATCCAGTATCGTGCATCGAACCTGGACTGGCATCTCGTTTCATACATGATATTTTACATGTTTTAATGCCGTTCTCCCAAATCTTCCCACCCTCTCCCTCTCCCACAGAGTCCATAAGACTGTTCTATACATCAGTGTCTCTTTTGCTGTCTCGTACAAAGGATTATTACCATCTTTCTAAATTCCATATATATGCGTTCGTATACTGTAATGGTGTTTTTCCTTCTGGCTTACTTCACTCTGTATAATAGGCTCCAGTTTCATCCACCTCATTAGAACTGATTCAAATGTATTCTTTTTAATGGCTGAGTAATATTCCATTGTGTATATGTACCATGGCTTTCTTATCCATTCATCTGCTGATGGACATCTAGGTTGCTTCCATGTCCTGGCTACTATAAACAGTGCTGCAATGAACATTGGGGTACACGTGTCTCTTTCCCTTCTGGTTTCCTCAGTGTGTATGCCAAGCAGTGGGATTGCTGGATCATAAGGCAGTTCTATTTCCAGTTTTTAAAGGAATCTCCACACTGTTCTCCATAGTGGCTGTACTAGTTTGCATTCCCACCAACAGTGTAAGAGGGTTCCCTTTTCTCCACACCCTCTCCAGCATTTATTATTTGTAGACTTTTGGATCGCAGCCATTCTGACTGGTGTGAAATGGTACCTCATAGTGGTTTTGATTTGCATTTCTCTGATAATGAGTGATGTTGAGCATCTTTTCATGTGTTTGTTAGCCATCTGTATGTCTTCTTTGGAGAAATGTCTATTTAGTTCTTTGGCCCATTTTTTGATTGGGTCATTTATTTTTCTGGAGTTGAGCTGTAGGAGTCGCTTGTATATTTTTGAGATTAGTTGTTTGTCAGTTGCTTCATTTGCTATTATTTTCTCCCATTCTGAAGGCTGTCCTTTCACCTTGCTAATAGTTTCCTTTGATGTGCAGAAGCTTTTAAGGTTAATTAGGTCCCATTTGTTTATTTTTGCTTTTATTTCCAATATTCTGGGAGGTGGGTCATAGAGGATCCTGCTGTGATGTATGTCAGAGAGTGTTTTGCCTATATTCTCCTCTACGAGTTTTATAGTTTCTGGTCTTACGTTGAGATCTTTAATCCACTTTGAGTTTATTTTTGTGTATGGTGTTAGAAAGTGTTCTAGTTTCATTCTTTTACAAGTGGTTGACCAGATTTCCCAGCACCACTTGTTAAAGAGATTGTCTTTAATCCATTGTATATTCTTGCCTCCTTTGTCAAAGATAAGGTGTCCATATGTGCATGGATTTATCTCTGGGCTTTCTATTTTGTTCCATTGATCTATATTTCTGTCTTTGTGCCAGTACCATACTGTCTTGATAACTGTGGCTTTGTAGTAGAGCCTGAAGTCAGGTAGGTTGATTCCTCCAGTTCCATTCTTCTTTCTCAAGATTGCTTTGGCTATTCGAGGTTTTTTGTATTTCCATACAGATTGTGAAATTATTTGTTCTAGCTCTGTGAAGAATACTGTTGATAGCTTGATAGGGATTGCGTTGAATCTATAAATTGCTTTGGGTAGTATACTCATTTTCACTATATTGATTCTTCCGATCCATGAACATGGTATATTTCTCCATCTATTAGTGTCCTCTTTGATTTCTTTCACCAGTGTTTTATAGTTTTCTATATATAGGTCTTTAGTTTCTTTAGGTAGATATATTCCTAAGTATTTTATTCTTTCCATTGCAATGGTGAATGGAATTGTTTCCTCAATTTCTCTTTCTGTTTTCTCATTATTAGTGTATAGGAATGCAAGGGATTTCTGTGTGTTGATTTTATATCCTGCAACTTTACTATAGTCATTGATTAGCTCTAGTAATTTTCTGGTGGAGTCTTTAGGGTTTTCTATGTAGAGGATCATGTCATCTGCAAATAGTGAGAGTTTTACTTCTTCTTTTCCAATTTGGATTCCTTTTATTTCTTTTTCTGCTCTGATTGCTGTGGCCAAAACTTCCAAAACTATGTTGAATAATAATGGTGAAAGTGGGCACCCTTCTCTTGTTCCTGACTTTAGAGGAAATGCTTTCAATTTTTCACCATTGAGGATAATGTTTGCTGTGGGTTTGTCATATATAGCTTGTATTATGTTGAGGTATGTTCCTTCTATTCCTGCTTTCTAGAGAGTTTTTATCATAAATGGGTGTTGAATTTTGTCAAAGGCTTTCTCTGCATCTTGAGATAATCATATGGTTTTTATTTTTCAATTTGTTAATGTGGTGTATTACATTGATTGATTTGCAGATATTGAAGAATCCTTGCATCCCTGGGATAAAGCCCACTTGATCATGGTGTATGATCTTTTTAATGTGTTGTTGGATTCTGATTGCTAGAATTTTGTTAAGGATTTTTGCATCTATGTTCATCAGTGATATTGGCCTGTAGTTTTCTTTTTTTGTGGGATCTTTGTCAGGTTTTGGTATTAGGGTGATGGTGGCCTCATAGAATGAGTTTGGAAGTTTACCTTCCTCTGCAATTTTCTGGAAGAGTTTGAGCAGGATAGGTGTTAGCTCTTCTCTAAATTTTTGGTAGAATTCAGCTGTGAAGCCATCTTGACCTGGGCTTTTGTTTGCTGGAAGATTTTTGATTACAGTTTCAATTTCCATGCTTGTGATGGGTCTGTTAAGATTTTCTATTTCTTCCTGGTCGAGTTTTGGAAAGTTGTACTTTTCTAAGAATTTGTCCATTTCTTCCTCGTTGTCCATTTTATTGGCATATAATTGTTGATAGTAGTCTCTTATGATCCTTTGTATTTCTGTGTTGTCTGTTGTGATCTCTCCATTTTCGTTTCTAATTTTATTGATTTGATTTTTCTCCCTTTGTTTTTTGATGAGTCTGGCTAATGGTTTGTCAATTTTATTTATCCTTTCAAAGAACCAGCTTTTGGTTTTGTTGATTTTTGCTGTGGTCTCTTTTGTTTCTTTTGCATTTATTTCTGCTCTAATTTTTAAGATTTCTTTCCTTCTACTAACCCTGGGGTTCTTCATTTCTTCCTTTTCTAGTTGCTTTAGGTGTAGAGTTAGGTTATTTATTTGACTTTTTTCTTGTTTCTTGAGGTGTGCCTGTATTGCTATGAACTTTCCCCTAAGGACTGCTTTTACTGTGTCCCACAGTTTTTGGGTTGTTGTGTTTTCATTTTCATTCATTTCTATGCAAATTTTGATTTCTTTTTTGATTTCTTCTGTGATTTGTTGGTTATTCAGCAGCGTGTTGTTCAGCCTCCATATGTTGGAATTTTTAATAGTTTTTCTCCTGTAATTGAGATCTAATCTTACTGCATTGTGGTCAGAAAAGATGCTTGGAATGATTTCTATTTTTTTGAATTTACCAAGGCTAGCTTTATGGCCCAGGATGTGATCTATCCTGGAGAAGGTTCCATGTGCGCTTGAGAAAAAGGTGAAATTCATTGTTTTGGGATGAAATGTCCTATAGATATCAATTAGGTCTAACTGGTCTATTGTATCATTTAAAGTTTGTGTTTCCTTGCTAATTTTCTGTTTAGTTGATCTATCCATAGGTGTGAGTGGGGTATTGAAGTCTCCCACTATTATTGTGTTATTGTTAATTTCTCCTTTCATACTTGTTAGCATTTGTCTTACATACTGCGGTGCTCCTGTGTTGGGTGCATATATATTTATAATTGTTATATCTTCTTCTTGGATTGATCCTTTGATCATTATGTAGTGACCTTCTTTGTCTCTTTTCACAGCCTTTGTTTTAAAGTCTATTTTATCTGATATGAGTATTGCTACTCCTGCTTTCTTTTGGTCCCTATTTGCATGGAAAATCTTTTTCCAGCCCTTCACTTTCAGTCTGTATGTGTCCCCTGTTTTGAGGTGGGTCTCCTGTAGACAACATATGTAGGGGTCTTGTTTTTGTATCCATTCAGCCAGTCTTTGTCTTTTGGTTGGGGCATTCAACCCATTTACGTTTAAGGTAATTACTGATAAGTATGATCCTGTTGCCATTTACTTTATTGTTTTGGGTTTGAATTTATACACCGTTTTTGTCATTTGTCACTTTAATATGCTAAATTGTGCATTCATCATGTTTCTGATGGATTCCCACCCAAACAGGTAAGTCTAATAAAGTAAAATGCAATTTTGTAATTTAGCAAAAAATATCTGTAAGTTTTCTCATATGCTTTTTCTTGCAGGATTGTATTCATACACTATTCTGTAGAATCTCTCTCTTATAAACATGCATGTTTTGATAGGAAGAACAACAAAAAAAATTGTAAGACTTGGGCTTGAATTTCAACTCTGTATTGAAATATTATATGTGAAAAATAATGTTGCATTAGAATCAGTAAACTAAAATGGGATAGAAAGTGTGAATTTAATTCAGAAGGCCATTGTATCTACTTCTGTGGGCAAAACTACCTTAGAAGAAATGGAGTATCTGTTATAGACAGCAGAGTCCAAAGTGCCATCAGTTCAGTTCAGTTGCTCAATCATGTCTGACTCTTTGTGACCTCATGAAGTGCAGCATGCCAGACCTCTCTTTCCATCACCAACTCCCGGAGACTACCCAAACTCCTGTCTATTGAGTCCGTGATGCCATCCAACCATCTCATGCTCTGTCATCTGCTTCTCCTCTTACCCTCAATCTTTCCCAACATCAGAGTCTTTTCAAATGATTCAACTCTTTGCATCAGGTGGCCAAAGTATTGGAGTTTAAGCTTCATCATCCATTCTTCAAATAAACACTCAGCACTGATTTCCTTTAGGAAGGACTGGTTGGATCTCGTTGCAGTCCAAAGGACTCTCAAGAGTCTTCTCCAACACTACAGTTCAAAAATATCAATTCTTCGATGCTCAGCTTTCTTTATAGTCAAACTCTCATATCCACACATGACTGGAAAAACCATAGCCTTGACTAGATGGACCTTTGTTGACAAAGTAATGTCTCTGCTTTTTAATATGCTGTCTAGGTCAGTCATTACTCCTTTCCTTCCAAGGAGTAAGTGTATTTTAATTACATGGCTGCAATCACAATCTGCAGTGATTTTGGAGCCCTCAAAATTAAAGTCAGTCACTGTTTCTACTGTTTCCCCATCTATTTGCCATGAAGTGGTGGGACTAGATACCATGATCTTAGTTTTCTGAATGTTGAGCTTTAAGCCAACTTTTTCACTTTCCCCTTTCATTTTCATCAAGAAGCTCTTTAGTTCTTCTTCACTTTCTGCCATAAGGGTGGTGTCCTCTGCATATCTGAGGTTATTGATATTTCTCCCAGCAATCTTGATTCCAGCTTGTGCTTCCTCCAGCCCAGTGTTTCTCATGATGTACTCTGCATATAAGTTAAGTAAGCAGGGTGACAATATACAGCCTTGACATACTCCTTTTCCTATTTGGAACCAGTCTGCTGTTCCATGTCCAGTTCTAACTGTTGCTTCCTGATCTGCATACAGGTTTCTCAAAAGACAGGTCAGGTGGTCTGGTATTCCCATCTGCTTCAGAATTTTTCACAGTTTGTTGTGATCCACACAGTCAAAGGCTTTGGCATAGTCAATAAAGCAGAAATGGATGTTTTTCTGGAACTCTCTTGCTTTTTTGGTGATCCAGCAGATGTTGGCAACTTGATCTCTGGTTCCTCTTCCTTTTCTAAAACCATGCCATACATGGTTGCAATTTCAAAAACAACAGAATGGCCTCTGTTCTTTTCCAAGGCAAACCATTCAATTTCACAGTAATACAAGTCTATGGCCCAACTACTAATGCTGAATAAGCTGAAGCTGAAGCTTCTATGGAGACTTACATGACCTTCTAAAAACACCAAGAAACAAACAAAAAAACTTTACATTATAAGGGACTGGAATGCAAATGTAGGAAGTCAAGAGTATTGGAGTAACAGGCAAGTTTGGCCTTGCAGTACAAAATGAAGCAGGGAAAAGGCTAACTCAATTTTGCCAAGAGAATGCACTGACCAGAGGAAAAATGCTCTTCCGACCACACAAGAGATGACTCTACATGTGGGGATCACTAGATGGTCAATACAAAAATCAGAGTGATTACACTCTGTGAAGCCGAAAATGGAGAAGCTTATACAGTCAGCAAATACAATATCGGGAGCTGACGGTGGCTCAGATCATAAGCTCCTTGATGCAAAATTCAAATTTAAGTTAAAGATAGCAGAGAAAACCACTACACCATTCAGGTATGACCTAAATTAAATCACTTACAAAGATGCAGTGTAAGTGACAATAGATTCAAGGGATTAGATCTGATAGACAGAGGGCCTGAAGAGCTATGGATGGAGGTTCATAACATTGTATAGGAGACAGTGATCAAGATCATACCCAAGAAAAAGTAATGCAAAAAGGCAAGATAGCTGTCTGAGGAGGCCTTTCAAATAGCTGAATAAAGAAGAGAAGTGAAAGGCAAAGGAAAAAGGAAATATATACCTATCTGAATGCAGAGTTCCAAACAAAGGCAAGGAGAGATTTAAAAAGCCTTCCTAAGTGAACAATGCAAAGAAATAGAGGAAGATAATAAAATGGGAAAGACTGGAGATCTCTTCAAGAAAATTAGATACCAGGGGAACATTTCATGCAAGGATGGGCACAATAAAGGACAGAAATGGTAGGGACCTAACAGAAGAAGAATATATTAAGAAGAGGAGGCAAGAATACACAGAAAAACTATACAAAAGAGATTTTAATGACCCAGATAATCACGACAGTGTCACTTATCTAGAATCACATAGCCTGGAGTGCAAAGTCAGGTGGGCCTTAGGAAGCATCCCTACGAACAAAGCTAGTGGAAGAGATGGAATTCCAGTTGCTGCTACTGCTAAGTCACTTCAGTTGTGTCGGACTCTGTGCGACCCCATAGACAGTAGCCCACCAGGCTTCGCCATCCCTGGGATTCTCCAGGCAAGAACACTGGAGTGGGTTGCCATTTCCTTCTCCAATGCATGAAAGTGAAAAGTGAAAGGGAAGTCGCTCAGTCGTGTCTGACTCTTTGCGACCCCATGGTAGTGTGCAGCCTACCAGGCTCCTCTGTCCATGGGATTTGCCAGGCAAGAGTACTGGAGTGGGGTGCCATTGCCTTCTCCAAATCCAGTTGAGCTATTTCAAATACTAAAAGATGATGCTGTGAAAGATGTCCTGCACTCAATATGCCAGAAAATGTGGAAAATTCAACAGTGTAATAGGATTGGAAAAGGTTAGTTTTCATTCCAATCTCTAAAAAAGGCCATGCCAAAGAATGTTTGAACTACTGATCAATTGCACTCATTTCATATGCTAACAAAATAATGCTCAAAATTCTCCAATCTACAGTATGTGAACCAAGAAATTTCAGATGCTCATGTAGGATTTAGAAAAGGCAAAGGAACCAGAGGTAAAATTGTCAACATCAGTAGGATCATAAAAAAAAGGCACAAAAATTCCAGAAAAAACACCTACTTCTGCTTTATTAACTAAGCTAAAGCCTTTGACTGTGTGGGTCACAACAAACTGGGGAAAATGTTTAAAGAGATGGAAATACCAGATCACCTGACCTGACTCCTGAGAAATCTGTATGTAGATCAAGAAGCAACAGTTAGAATCAGACATAGGACAATGGGCTGGTTCCACATATGGAAAGGAATACATCAAGGCTGTATATTGTCATCCTGCTTATTTAACTTATATGCACAGTACATCATGTAAAATGCCAGACTGGATGAAACACAAGCTGGAATCAGGATTGCCAGGAGAAATATCAGTAACCTCAAATATGCAGATGACACCACCCTTATAGCAGAAAAAGAAGAGGAACTAAAGAGCCTCTTGATGAATGTTAAAGATGAGAGTAAAAAAGCTGGCTTAAAACTCAGCATTCAAAAACCTAAGATCATGGCATTCGGTCCCATCATTTCACGGCAAATAGATGGGGAAACAATGACAGACTTTACTTTCTTGGTCTCCAAGAAATCTAAATCACTGTAGATGGTGACCTCAGCCATGAAATTAAAAGACTCTTGCTCCATGGAAGAAAAATTATGACAAACCTAGATAGCTTATTAAAAAGTATAGACATTACTTTGCCAAGAAATGTCCATATAGTTAAAGCTGTGGTTTTTCCAGTAGTCATGTTATGGATATGATAGTTGGACCATAGAGAAAGCTGAGTGCAGAAGAATTAATGCTTTTGAAGTGTGGTATTGGAGAAGACTCTTAATAGTCACTTGGACTACAATATCAAACCAGTCAATCCTAAAGGAAATCAGTCCTGAATATTCATTGGAAAGACACATGCTGAAGCTGAAGCTCCAATATTTTGGCAATCTGATGGGAAAAGCTGACTCAATGGAAAAGACCCTGATGCTGGGACAGATTGAAGACACAAAGGGAATAGGATTACAGAGGATGATATGGTTGGATGGCATCATTGACTCAATGGGCATAAGTTTGAGCCAACTCTGTGAGATGGTAAAGGACAGGGAAGCCTAGCATTCTGCATCTATGAGGTCATGAAGAATCAGACACAACTGAGCCACTGAACAACCATAGGTAGTGTGCTGAGAAAAGTAGATGGGATAATTAATGCAAAGTGCTTTTATAATCAGAGAAACTTATTACTTAGTTTTTGGTCCATTACACTTCTAAAATGTATGCAGAGCTGAATAAGAAACACAGCTACAATGACATAAAAACTTGCAATGTAAATGTCTGTCACCTGAAGGTGAATCATAAAAAAGCTGAATGTTACTTGTTCAAAGCCAGCTGGCAAAAAGCTTATGTTGAGTTAGTGTTTCAATTTCATTACAGATATTTAAAGAGCACACACAGTCGTACACACTCACACTCCTGGGTCCTACTTTGTAAATTCTATTATGCCAATTGCAGCCTTGGCACAATCACTAACTAGAGCTGCTATCAAAAGGTCACTTTTACTCATTCCTTTAGAGCCATTAAAGAATAAGCATCAATTACGTACATTGCCTGACTATTTGAAAGGTCAAAAGTTGTAAAAAGGCATACCTTTTACTTAAAAATGTGACTATGCTTCATGAAAATTACAACTCAAGTTCATCTGAAAAAGATAACAATATTTTTGTCAAAGGGCAAGCATTGCAAAACCAAGAAATGTTTTTGAATACTTTTATGCTTTTTAGCTGATATACAAAATATCCATGGAGTTTGGGGAATACTGTTGGACAAAGCAAACAAAATAGTGATTTAATTTTAAAAAAATTTGTTCTTTTCATGTAAAAGTGAAATATATTTATTGTAAAAAATTAGTCAAAATACAAACCAATTGTTTTTTTTTTAAGATGTTTCAGTTCAGTTCGTTTCAGTCGCTCAGTTGTGTCCAACTCTTTGTGATCCCATGAGTTGCTCCAAATAATTAAATATATCCACTTTCAATTTTAATAAGATTGACAAAAATAATGAATAATTAAAGTACCAGAATTTCTCCCAGTGAAATTCCAAAATAAAATTATATATTTTTAAAAATCAGAGCATTGTGTCATTATAGACCAAAATTATAGAGTTTTCTGAATTATACACTACACAAAGTTTGCATCTTAGAAAGGAAGTGCTTAAATTATTGATAACAAGCATGTGAATAACAGAACCACCTCAAATGCAACTGGCTTGCTTTCTTGTTAAGATACCAATGCATACTGAAAATTCCCAGATGTTGATTATTCCTAACTTGCTTATCAATTGAGTTGCATTTGTAATTAATATCTGATGCTAAAGTATCAACAATAGCAGGAACAAAAGGCAAAGGTGGCCAAAGACAGTCCATGTGATGAAGACCTTGCCAGAAAACTGAACGATTTGGTCCAAACAGTAACTGACATTTTCTTTTTCCTTTGCAGATGCCTTTGAAACACATGCCAAATAAAATAATGGCATGATTGAAGTAGGTTACTTAGCAGGATTGTCCCAAAATAAGAGAAAGCAGGGGGGTTTACTGAAGCTTGTCTTGGGTGGTCACAAGACTAGTAAATCCAGTAGGAGGGACATATGTACCAGGGAGAGTGGAAGCAATAAGGAGCCTTTAATTGCCCAGGTCCAGCTCTTAAGATCAACTGGCACTTGGCTTCTCAGTGATCTCCCCTGACATGATACTCCTCCTAACCAGCACATACACACTTCTCTCTTCCTTTTTTTGAAATTTGACCTGAGCTGTCTGCAAGGGGTGTCACAAGGATGAATGTAGCCCATTTGAAGGCTCTCTGTCTACACTGGAGGCAGACAACAGAGCAATAACATAGGTACATGCAAGAGAAAGCACAGATTCAGATAACGTTTCCCAAAGTAAGTAACATTTTTTTTCCACCAAAAACCTCATAATCTGAACTACTGATTTAAGACCCCTAGTCTGGGACTCAGAATACTCAGGGCATTCATATTTACCCTTATGTGATTTAACAATGATGATGCATTAGCAGACTCATCAGGTCTGAACACAGAAGATTCTGTTTAGATAATGGCACAGTTGCTTACTTGAGAGGCAGTAAAAGTGAGAGACAGGGAAGCCTGGCTTGCTGCAGCTCATGGGTTTGCAGAGTCAGACATAACTTAGTGACTGAACAACAAGAACTAAATGTCCAAGCTCATCCTATTTTGGTGGACAGCTTTACTTACTAGAGAGATTTTTAGTGTTGAGTAAAGACAGACTTTGTCACATGAGGCTTGTTGCGTGACTTTAGTAGGACTTTTATGTGTGCTACATTATTCTCCAGACCAATAGAGGGGCCAAATTAAAATGCAGGTGGAGAATAGAAAACACCCATCTGGCCCTGAGGAGAGAGAGGTTGGCAGCTTTAGGACCTGGGTCTGGTGTACATACCATACATGTCAACTGGGGCAGCAGCATGGTCAGGCCTGAAGAGATGGACTAGGGGTGAGATACGCCGGACCAGGACACCCGCCTTCTGCCCTCTTTCAACACTGTATATTTCTGTTACAAATACAGTGCATTTCAACAAGTCCAGCTTGTAGCAGGACAATACGATCCCAGTGAAGGTCAAATAGCTCCACCTCACGCAGATGTGTTAAGACCCCACCTTGCCCATCACAGTGGGGCCTTCCGCTACAAATTCCAGTAAATAATACCTTTCTGGGTGAGTTGGGACTTGGTGTTCTCAGGAGTGTAGCATATTGATTCAAGGTGAAAGTCAGCTGATGGCTATCTCCTGAGGCTTTCATATCTTTAAGATGATTGGTATCTCATCAGTGGCCCCCAGTCTGGCATGTGAAACAACAGGCCCCACTGACTGATCATTCAGATATATTAGTTCTATACTTTAGTTCACTCAGCCGAGGTATTAATAGTTTTACCTGTTCATAATTTAATCTGAGGCTTTAATTCCATTCTTCCTTCCTATCAACCTTGCTGCTTGTCTGTTATAGGGAAGATGGAAATTTATTCAATGTCATGCTTTTTTACCCACTCTTAAATATTGTGACCTTTGAAATGTGACCTGCAATCATTGTCTATTTGACAGTGGTCCTCAGCTTCTCTAATCCCCAGCCTGATTTGCTTTACATCAGGGGAAACCTTGGGTTAGACCAGACGTGGTATCCATACAAACCAAGGCATATTTAAGGGTTTTATTTTTTAAATATTATTTATTTTAATTTATTGATGATTGCTTTACAATATTGGTTTAATTTCTTTCACACATCAAATGAATTAGCCATAGGTATACGTATGTTGGGCTTCCAAGGTGGTGCTAATGATAGAGAATCAACCTGCCAATGCAGGAGACATGAGAGATGGGTTTGTTCCCTGGATAAAGGCATGGAAACCCACTCCAGTATTCTTGCCTGGAGAATTCCATGGATAGAGGAGCATGTCAGGCTAGAGTCCATAGGGTCACAAAGAATCAGACATGACTGAAACAACTTGACACATATACATGTACATATGTCCTCTCCCTCTGGATTCTCCCTCCCACCTCCCAGGGTGAGATGAATGGCAAAAGAAGCATGAAGCATATACACAAACATATGCAAATAAATAGCCAATGGGAATTTGCTCTATGACTCAGGGAACTCAAACAGGGCCTCTGTAATAACCTAGAGTTGTGGGAATGGGCAGGTGGTAGGAAGGAGATTCAAGATGGAGGGACGTATGCACTGCTGCTGCTGCTAAGTCACTTCAGTCGTGTCTGATTCTGCGACCCCATAGACGGTAGCCCACCAGGCTCCCCCATCCCTGGGATTCTCCAGGCAAGAACACTGGAGGGTTGCCATTTCCTTCTCCAATGCATGAAAGTGAAAAGTGAAAGTGAAGTTGCTCAGTCGTGTCTGATCCTCAGCAACCCCATGGACTACAGCCTACCAGGCTCCTCCGTCCATGGGATTTTCCAGGCAAGAGTACTGGAGTGGGGTGCCATTGCCTTCTCCGGACGTATGTACATCTATGGTTAACTCATGTTAATGTATGATAGGAATCAAACCAATATTGTAAAGCAATCATCAATCAATTAAAAATAAGCAAATATTTTAAAAATACAAAAAATAAAAAATAAAACTCTCAGTGACAGGGATCCAAAAAAATCAATTTGCCAGTCCTTCACTGGTTGTAAACCCTTGTGCGTAGTCCCAGACTCCTTCGCTGGTTGCCTTGGGCCTTGTTTAAAACACAAGGATGTGCTTTTACTGTATTAACCAAGTCACTGTGTTCCAAGGGCAATCCATCTGGGCCCTATGGTGGTCATTCTTCTTATGTACCAGTCATCTACTGTATCATTTGAAGGGTCAGTTGTGATGACTTTTACCTAAGTTTAGGCATCAAATTCCTAATTCCAAGAGAGTATAAGTGCCTTATGACTTGGGACATGGAAGGCAATAAAGACTATTTCAGGCTCTTTGGCCTGGAGAATTCCCATGAACAGAACTGGCTCTCTTGAGTGATCACCAGCCAAATTCAGTTCAGCTCAGTTCAGACGTTCAGTCGTGTCCTACTCTTTGTGACTCCATGGACTGCAGCATGCCAGGCTTCCCTGTTCTTTACCATCTCCCAGAGCTTGCTCAAACTCATGTCCATTAAGTTGGTGATGCCATCCAACCATCTCATCCTCTGTCATCCCCTTCTCCTCCTGTCTTCAACCTTTTCCAGGATCAGGGTCTTTTCCAAAGAGTCAGTTCTTTGCATCAGGTGGCCAAAGTAATAGAGCTTCAGCTTCAGCCCTTCCAATGAATATTCAGGACTAATTTCCTTTAGGATTGACTGGTTTGATCTTCTTGCAGTCCAAGGGATTCTCGAGTCTTCTCCAGCACGACAGTTCAAAAGCATCACTTCTTTGGCGCTAAGTTTTCTTTCTTACATCTCTACATGACTACTGGAAAAACCATAGCTTTGAACTAGATGAACTGGCTACTATGATATGATTAATCCAGTATTCTGCCTAGAGAATCCCTATAGACAGAGTGTGGTAAGTTACAGTCCATAGTGTTGCAAAGAGCTGGACAGAATTGAAGTGACTTAGCACACATGCATGCAGGCTTTTTCAGGGAATCACAATGTCTTTACTCTAAGATCCAGCTCTCTTGAGTGATCACCAGCCAAACCTACTTGCTATTATGATTTGTTCCTATTTTTATCCAGATGGTGTCAGTGTTGAGCTGATTAGTAACTGCAGTCCATATGGATGGGTCGACCCAACTGACTTATAAGTATCAGGCTTTAGTGGTGAGAGCGCCAAATCCTAACCACTAGACCACCAGGGAGGATGTCCTCCATTTCCTCTGTATAAGCTACTTGGAGCCTCCAGAGGAATGGGAGTGGGGGCATTTGGAAGATACATGCTATACAAAGTCTAGTAGCACTCACATTTCCAGAGATAGTGCATTGGCAGACAGGTGCTCCTCTGCTACAAGTAGGTGTACCCGTTAGTCAAAGTGAAAATTTAAGTCATGGCAGAGGTGGGCCAATGGATCATAAGCTTAAACCACACCTTCACAGAATAGGAATTTCTTAACATAACATGCTATTTCTTTGTGAGATGATCTACCTGGAGAATTGCTGTGTACACTGCTGGTAGTTGCCACTTTGGGGAGGTATATTAGGTTTTTGTTCCCTTTCAGATCAAAACACGTGGGATACTATATCTTTCTGTTGTCTCTGCCACAGTGCTCACTCCATGTATCTAGGAGTCATGGATACAGTTAACTCAAGTCGGAGATTCTTAGAGCTTTTATCTGCTTCAGTAGTATTTTTTTCCTTCTTAAAGGCACCTTGTTACTCTGATCCCCACTTCCACAAGTGCATTTTCTTTGTGGCAGTAAAAAGGATGTCCTCCTCACTGTGCCAGGAGGAGAATAAAAGTCTTCTAAAGCTCCCAAATTCCTCTAGAGACTCAGGTCTCTTTTATATTTTTAGCAAGTAGACAGGTTTGCATCACCTTATCAGTCATGGTTTCTGGGACAATATGTGTCTAATCCAGCCATATGACTCTCAGAAACTTTACAATTGTGCCTTGGAATTAAATAAATTAAATTCTATTTGAGTTCACTACATATCCTCTTCTGCAGAATTGTTCCAGGAAAGTCTGCTGAGTGTCCTGCATCAGAGGCAAGTCTTCACACATTAACACATCGTCAATGTAATGGCTCCATTTTTACAGGTGGGAAATGGTAATAAGGACAGGTCTTGGGCTACTGTGCCATGTTGTGGGTCTGTGCAGGTGGCCTTGGGAAAGTGCTTAAATGGCTCATTGTTGTCCTCCCAGGTGAAATCAATTTAATCTTGGGACTCAGCAACCAGGGATTACTGAAAAAGCACTTGCTAAGTCAGTTAAGATGGCAGCAAAGTTGGGCACATGATGGGGATGAGGTGGCATTAGCTTGCTTATTTCTTAGTAGTCCATGATCCTCCTCCATGAGTCTTCTGGCTTTTTTACCTGCCATACCAGCTGTTTGAAGCACTAAGGATAATGCGTACAAAACCTATGAAGCACAATTCTTGTATAGTTTCTCCTTCCTCCTTATGCTCAACAGGCAATTTATATTGTTTGACAGTTACTAGTCTTTTGAGAGGGGAGGAGTGGTAGACGTACTGGTTCTCAGTTGGTGATTCCACTTAGCACTTTGGTTATTCTAACTTGAAGGCAGAATTCATCTCTAGAAATTTGTAGACTGTGACCTTGTAGGGTATCAATGCCCAATATGTTCTCTGGTATCAGTGAGACAGAAACATCATATTGTTGTGCAGGCGAATGCCTAATTTGCAGAGTCAGAGTGTCTTTCCTGACTAACCATCTGCCCTCCATACTCATCCATTGTGCTGAGTGGGACAGAGAAATCCTGAGGGTGACCGTGCGTTAGAGTACATTCAGCTCCAGTAAGCACCAGAGCTCTCAGCTTTTATTTTTTCTTGGGGACCAGTGAATAGCAAGCTCAGTGCCTCCAAAGGCTATCCACTGGAGCTGATTTTGACAAGAATCCTATACCAGGGGCATAGGAAAAACTCAACTAGAGTAAAACTATATCATTGAGGCCTCTGCTGGAGCAGGTGGGGCATCAGGGAAGGTAGGGACAGGAGGCAGGCCTGAACTGCTATTCCAGTTTAAAGTTTTCCACAGGCACACCAACACAGTGCTGGACTGCTATTCTACCTTTGCAGATGGGATCCTGGGAGCAACGAAGTAAAACCACATTTGCCTCTGGGTTACCTTTATTTGATGCTTTGTAGTGGATTGGCATAGGTTTTGAGCTTCCTCTCTGCTTATGGCCTTTCCCAGCTGTATACAACTTGTTCCTGATCTTGTTAGTTTCCCCTGATCAGCAATGGGTTGCCCAACATCACAAATGTCTTGTCCCATGACTGGGCTCAGCATGGATATCGGCCTCCTGCATCAGGTGCTGGGGGAAAACTGAAGTATACTGACTTTCATTCTAACAGTCAGTGTGGCCCAATCAGGATCTTCAAAGACAAGTGTGTAGATGGCCTGACTCATCCCCAATTTCCTGAGACTATGTTGCCTCCTCTATAGATTTCCAACTGCAGAAAGAGCCTCCTCACTGAGCCAACTCCATTCAGGCTTGAATAATCCAATCTACAAAGTGGGGGGGATACCTTAAATTCTCCAGCGTCCACCACTGTAGCCGAAGAGCAGGGCATATGGTGATGCTGCTCATGTTCTCTGCCTCCTGCCTAATCAGAGAAAGCTAGCACTTTCCATATCCCATTGCCTTACTAACCACGCCTGGATACTTTCTGTGACTTTTTGCTGGAACTTGGCAGTTACATCAATAAGCTCTCCAGGAGTATATTTTCTCATTGTGAACATTTCCTGAACTGGGGTCTGCCTCGCTGGCTGTGCTTTTGCTTTCTTTTGTACTAGGATGGCAAAGGACACTTCATTTGTTCCACCTTCAATCATCACACATCCTCTTCTTTGCCCTCCTCACTTTCCTCCAGATTCCACCTCTTAGTGTCTTTATCTGGATTTCCCACAAGTACCTATGGCTGATTCATGTTGAAGTTTGACAGAAAACAGCAAAATTCTATAAAGCAATTATCCTTCAATAAAAAATTAATTAATTAAAAATAAAATACTTTATTTGCTGAAGCCTGCACCCTCCTGGCTTTGCAAAAGCCTCAGGCTAAGGTCTCCAGCTTATTATCCTGTTCTCCCATCTTGTCTGCAATCCCCAAAGGGAACAGAGAAGTGGACACCATAAGTCCTTCTCTAACCTGAGCTTCTGCCTCTAGCTGGACCTTCAACCTGCCCACAGTAGGGACCACCCACTCCACAGCCTTACATTTTCCTCTCTGCTGCCAGTCCTCAAACAAATCCTTAGACCAGGCATTTTTGAGGCATCCCTGTACTCACACAGCAGTCCACCGGCAGTTGACATACATGCTATCCCTTCCGGAAGTCAATGGCCAGTGGATTTCCCCTGTGGTTACCTTTTCCTCAAGACCTATTTGGTCACCTGGCTGGGTTGTCAACTGCTGGTGAGAAATCTCAGGAGTTCCCTGGGTGAAAGCACATGGCTTCAGTACATGGAGGTCAGGGAGAAGTCAAAGCAAAAGATAGATCACTCCAGATTAATAGATGGCAGAGAAACTTACATACAAGTAGATACCTGTGCCCACCTGCCAGAATCTTAAAAGTTTATATAGAGGCTTTAACGGAGTTCAGTCATGTAATCAGTTTAACTATCTCAATACCACATTGCTTTCCCAAGGCTAGCGTAGGAATAATAGGTAGGATATACATTCCAAGGACAGGGAAGAGGGTAACAAGCCTCCAGTTGCATGGGTCTAGCTCTCATGTCAATCAGCAGTCATGTTCTCTCTATTACCTCTGCCAAAGCACACATATGAAAATGGCCTTGACCTGGCGTTTTAAGTGAGACATGAGACATTACTATTATTGCCAATAATAGCTTCCATGTGTTTCAAACATATTATTTACAGGTAATTTAACTGCTCTAAAGTGGCACCTTTTTGAAGCTTTACAAAATCTTAAAATAAACAGATATTTCCCTTATTTTAGACAGAAATAAACTGAGTTGGGGCAGAGATTGTTGAAAAGAGAAAGAAGCAATTTTAAAAAAGAAACTATTTTTTTTAATTAGAGAAAAAAATATTTTATTTTGTACCCTAAATACCACATACAACACAAAATATTCAGAAATATCCTATCTGTTGGCTTTTTAAATATGAATTTTATTTCCAAAAATATTTTATTAAATGTGTTCAATCTCAAAAATAATTACACATGTGAAAATATAAGTAAAGAGCTAAAGCAACAATCAATACCTAGATAACATTATTTTAACATTTTGAATATATCATTTTAGAATTTTTTAAAAGGAAAAAATATATATAAAATGTACTGTGCTACAAATAAAATTTTAAGACGTGTTATTAACATATTAAGACATTTTCCATGTACATGTTTTTTTCTGTGTTGACCATTATTTTTAATGGCTGGACATTATTGGTTAGCTATATTTATTATTCATAATTGAAAATGTGTTTTCAGTTTTGTTACTAATATTAAAAAAACCTTCATATATAAAGTAATATATCATAGTAATATATATTATATATTTGTAAATATATATACCCATACAGTATATGTGTGTGTGTATTTTTCTGAATACATATTTGGAATAAATGACTATAGTGAAATCATTAAATCAAAGAATAAGGAAAGTTTTAGGAATTTTGGGTCTATTAATACTACTGTATATTTTAAGGCAATGTCACTTTGTTTTCTTTACAAATATATTGAATACATCTCAAGATTACTATTTTGTTACTGCCCTTTGTGAACTTCATTGTCTAATTTTCTTGTTTTATCAGGTAAAATTTATTATTTAATAATGTTGCTCAAAATTGTAAATGAACTTAGCAATTACAGAAATGTTTTATTGAAAACAATTTCCTCCAGCGAGACAGTGAATAAACTTTTAGTAGACAGGTCATTTCTATTCCATTACCTGATCAATTTTAAATCCACAAAAAATCAAGGGTTTAGATAATTTCAGAATCATTTTTACTATTAAATCTCAAAATAGGGTGTTCTTAGATATCTGCACAACATTATATTGTGAGGTAACTGAATAATACACACAATTTTTAACTCATACTTTGTCCTCTGTGACTTCTACTTCCAGCAAAGTCGTCCTTGATCTCTGTAGTCGACATTCATTCACATATTTCCAGGAACTGAGGACATATAAAATTATTATATCCAGTTCAAATACTGTAGCCAATTTTACTTTTTCTTTTCCTTTCGTTTTTTTTTTTTTTTTTTTTTGAAGATGGTTATTTAAGAAGACTTCATAAGATAAAAAAGATGGAGGCCATTTCAAGAAATCCAAGAGACATGATAAAATGGAGGAGAGAAAAACTGTATATCATTTGTGATCAGATACGTGAATTAAGTAATCAATGCTGTGTCCTTAAAGTTGATTACTAGAAAAATATATGCTTTTATAAATGTGTACAATGAAAAGTGAGTATAAATAACAGATTGTAAATTTCCTAATCCACTAAAAGAAAATAAATACACACACACATAAAATAAAGGAAAAATTGCTTCATATATGAAAATGTAAAAAGCAAACCATAGATAAACACAAAAATAAAAATATAAACTACGAACCAAAATAAGAAATTGCTTTGAGCACTAATAGTGCATAGAACTTGCCTTGGAGTTTTACATGTACTAACTCATTTAATCCTCCTATCTAATTTATGACCTAGATATTTCCACAAAGCTCAGGCTCTAAAGCCAGACTACCAGGTTCTTCTTTTTCAGTTCTACCACTCACTAATAATATGACCTTATTCAAATTAATTAAAATTTCAGGGCTTCAGTTCACTCCCTTGAAAATTGGGCATAATAACAGCAATGTCCTGAGGACTAAATACATTAACAAAGAGCAATGCTGTATGTTGTCTTTAAACAACTTTTTCATTTAGCACAGGTACAATTTTTCAGACATTACTATTGTCAGAAAATAGTAATTGACATTACTATTTTAACTCTAACTTAACAGATATAAAATAACCTCCAGATTGAGACTGGGCAGCCAGCAAGATAGAAGGAAAACTAAGTAAATTTGATAACCCACAAACTAATAGATGAAGATAGAAATGTCACAGAAATTAAAAAAAGAAAAAAACAATGACAAAGTAACAATGAGGGCAGTGGATACTGACAAAGTGGTTTCCTGTCATGAGGAAAAGGAAGAGGAACTTAGGGTACATATCATAGCAGTCTGAACATGGGTTGGAAAAGAATTTCCAGACATAGAGCATCACATAAAAGAGTGAGCTTATTAAGGACAAAGAGCAGAGCACAATATGCCAACCTCCTGACAGGCCAGTGAGAGTTGAAACTTTTTGTGGGTTGGTAGCCAATGTCTATAGTTTCTTTTTTTTTTTATTTTATTTTATTTTTAAACTTTACAGTATTGTATTAGTTTTGCCAAATATCAAAATGAATCCATCACAGGTATACATGTGCTCCCCATCCTGAACCCTCCTCCCTCCTCCCTCCTCCCTCCCCATACCATCCCTCTGGGTCGTCCCAGGGCACTAGCCCCAAGCATCCAGTATCGTGCATTGAACCTGGACTGGCATCTCGTTTCATACATGATATTTTACATGTTTCAATACCATTCTCCCAAATCTTCCCACCCTCTCCCTCTCCCACAGAGTCCATAAGACTGTTCCATACATCAGTGTCTCTTTTGCTGTCTCGTACACAGGGTTATTGTTATCATCTTTCTAAATTCCATATATATGCGTTAGTATACTGTAATGGTGTTTTTCCTTCTGGCTTACTTCACTCTGTATAATAGGCTCCAGTTTCATCCACCTCATTAGAACTGATTCAAATGAATTCTTTTTAATGGCTGAGTAATACTCCATTGTGTATATGTATCACGGCTTTCTTATCCATTCATCTGCTGATGGACATCTAGGTTGCTTCCATGTCCTGGCTATTATAAACAGTGCTGCGATGAACATTGGGGTACACGTGTCTCTTTCCCTTCTGGTTTCCTCAGTGTGTATGCCCAGCCGTGGGATTGCTGGATCATAAGGCAGTTCTATTTCCTGTTTTTTAAGGAATCTCCACACTGTTCTCCATAGTGGCTGTACTAGTTTGCATTCCCACCAACAGTGTAAGAGAGTTCCCTTTTCTCCACACCCTCTCCAACATTTATTATTTGTAGACTTTTGGATCACAGCCATTCTGACTGGTGTGAAATGGTACCTCATAGTGATCTTGATTTGCATTTCTCTGATAATGAGTGATGTTGAGCATCTTTTCATGTGTTTGTTAGCCATCTGTATGTCTTCTTTGGAGAAATGTCTATTTAGTTCTTTGGCCCATTTTTTGATCGGGTCATTTATTTTTCTGGAGTTGAGCTGTAGGAGTTGCTTGTATATTTTTGAGATTAGTTGTTTGTCAGTTGCTTCATTTGCTATTATTTTCTCCCATTCTGAAGGCTGTCTTTTCACCTTGCTGATAGTTTCCTTTGATGTGCAGAAGCTTTTAAGGTTAATTAGGTCCCATTTGTTTATTTTTGCTTTTATTTCCAATATTCTGGGAGGTGGGTCATAGAGGATCCTGCTGTGACGTATGTCAGAGAGTGTTTTGCCTATATTCTCCTCTAGGAGTTTTATAGTTTCTGGTCTTATGTTGAGATCTTTAATCCATTTTGAGTTTATTTTTGTGTATGGTGTTAGAAAGTGTTCTAGTTTCATTCTTTTACAAGTGGTTGACCAGATTTCCCAGCACCACTTGTTAAAGAGATTGTCTTTAATCCATTGTATATTCTTGCCTCCTTTGTCAAAGATAAGGTGTCCATATGTGCATGGATTTATCTCTGGGCTTTCTATTTTGTTCCATTGATCTATATTTCTGTCTTTGTGCCAGTACCATACTGTCTTGATAACTGTGGCTTTGTAGTAGAGCCTGAAGTCAGGTAGGTTGATTCCTCCAGTTCCATTCTTCTTTCTCAAGATCGCTTTGGCTATTCGAGGTTTTTTGTATTTCCATACAAATTGTGAAATTATTTGTTCTAGCTCTGTGAAGAATACTGTTGGTAGCTTGATAGGGATTGCATTGAATCTATAAATTGCTTTGGGTAGTATACTCATTTTCACTATATTGATTCTTCAAATCCATGAACATGGTACATTTCTCCATCTACTAGTGTCCTCTTTGATTTCTTTCACCAGTGTTTTATAGTTTTCTATATATAGGTCTTTAGTTTCTTTAGGTAGATATATTCCTAAGTATTTTATTCTTTCCATTGCAATGGTGAATGGAATTGTTTCCTTAATTTCTCTTTCTGTTTTCTCATTATTAGTGTATAGGAATGCAAGGGATTTCTGTGTGTTGATTTTATATCCTGCAACTTTACTATAGTCATTGATTAGTTCTAGTAATTTTCTGGTGGAGTCTTTAGGGTTTTCTATGTAGAGGATCATGTCATCTGCTTCTTTTCAGATTTGGATTCCTTTTATTTCTCTTTCTGCTCTGATTGCTGTGGCCAAAACTTCCAAAACTATGTTGAATAGTAATGGTGAAAGTGGGCACCCTTGTCTTGTTTCTGACTTTAGAGGAAATGCTTTCAATTTTTCACCATTGAGGATAATGTTTGCTGTGGCTTTGTCATATATAGCTTGTATTATGTTGAGGTATGTTCCTTCTATTCCTGCTTTCTAGAGAGTTTTTATCATAAATGGGTGTTGAATTTTGTCAAAGGCTTTCTCTGCATCTATTGAGATAATCATATGGTTTTTATTTTTCAATTTGTTAATGTGGTATATAACATTGATTGATTTGCAGATATTGAAGAATCCTTGCATCCCTGGGATAAAGCCCACTTGATCATGGTGTATGATCTTTTTAATGTGTTGTTGGATTCTGATTGCTAGAATTTTGTTAAGGATTTTTGCATCTATGTTCATCAGTGATATTGGCCTGTAGTTTTCTTTTTTTGTGGGATCTTTGTCAAGTTTTGGTATTAGGGTGATGGTGGCCTCATAGAATGAGTTTGGAAGTTTACCTTCCTCTGCAATTTTCTGGAAGAGTTTGAGCAGGATAGGTGTTAGCTCTTCTCTAAATTTTTGGTAGAATTCAGCTGTGAAGCCATCTGGACCTGGGCTTTTGTTTGCTGGAAGATTTTTGATTACAGTTTCAATTTCCGTGCTTGTGATGGGTCTGTTAAGATTTTCTATTTTTTCCTGGTCGAGTTTTGGAAAGTTGTACTTTTCTAAGAATTTGTCCATTTCTTCCTCGTTGTCCATTTTATTGGCATATAATTGTTGATAGTAGTCTCTTATGATTCTTTGTATTTCTGTGTTGTCTGTTGTGATCTCTCCATTTTCGTTTCTAATTTTATTGATTTGATTTTTCTCCCTTTGTTTCTTGATGAGTCTGGCTAATGGTTTGTCAATTTTATTTATCCTTTCAAAGAACCAGCTTTTGGCTTTGTTGATTTTTGCTATGGTCTCTTTTGTTTCTTTTGCATTTATTTCTGCTCTAATTTTTAAGATTTCTTTCCTTCTACTAACCCTGGGGTTCTTCATTTCTTCCTTTTCTAGTTGCTTTAGGTGTAGAGTTTCTAAACAAAGAAAATTCTTAATGGAAAGGTAGCATTAGATGATTGGTTAGGGTACTATACAGTGAGTATAAGCGTAGGCATTTTTGCCAAGTATGGGATGGAGAACCCTGCTGCTGATGACTGGGGGGCTATTGGCAATGGTTACAAAGGGACTCAGTCAGTTTTGGAGTTGAGCTGATTCTGGGCCCCACTACAATGACCTTGGTACAAGTCTTTTCACCTGTGGCCTGGGGGCAGGATTCCACAGTACAGAGTAGGATGACCTTCTACAGCTGGTGGAAGCCTAGCTAACATTTTCTTTTTATTGGGAGAGAAAGTCAGGTGTTAACACACAGAGGTAGATATGTGAATAAGCACATTCTAACATGGTAAACCCATTAATAAAAGGTTCAAAAGAAAACTAGCATCAAATGCCATTCTACCAGGCTTCCCCTTAACTGATCTCTACCTAGGAGAGAGTTTGCTGCTTGTCTAGCCTTCTAAAGAGGATGTGAGAAAAATATCTAGCCTGAAAAATAGTTTTATCACCAGTTTTAACTAACATTAATTTATTCATGTGAACTCATACCGTATTTAGCTAACAATAATTAAATATTTACTATGTACTTGAAAGCCTTCCCTCATGATCAATGCAAAGACATAGAGGAAAACAATAGAATGGGAAAGAATAGAGATCTCTTCAAGAAAATGAAAGATACCATGGGAATATTTCATGCAAAGATGGGCTCGATAAAGGACAAAAATGGTATGGACCTAACAGAAGTAGAAGATATTAAGAAGAGGTGGCAAGAATACACAGAAGAACTGTACAAAAAAGATCTTCATGACCCAGATAATCACGATGCTATGATCACTCACCTAGAGCCAGACATCCTGGAGTGTGAAGTCAAGTGAGCCTTAGAAAGCATCACTATGAGCAAAGCTAGTGGAGGTGATGGAATTCCAGTTGAGCTCTTTCAAATCTGAAAGATGATGCTGTGAAAGTGCTGCACTCAATATGCCAACAAATTTGGAAAACTCAGCAGTGTCCACAGGACTGGAAAAGGTCAGTTTTCATTCCAATCCCAAAGAAAGACAGTGCCAAAGAATGCTCAAACTCCCACACAATTGCACTCATCTCACATGCTACTAAAGTAATGCTCAAAATTCTCCAAGCCAGGCTTCAGCAATACGTGAACTGTGAACTTCCAGATGTTCAAGCTGGTTTTATAAAAGGCAGAGGAACCAGAGATCAAATTGCTAATATCTGCTGGATCATGGAAAAAGCAAGAGAGTTCCAGAAAAACATCAATTTCTGCTTTATTGACTATGCCAAGGCTTTTGACTGTGTGGATCACAATAAACTGTGGAGAATTCTGAAAGAGATGGGAATACCAGACAACCTGACCTGCCTCTTGAGCAATGTATATGCAGGTCAGGAAGCAACAGTTAGAACTGGACATGGAATAACAGATTGGTTCCAAATAGGAAAAGGAATACATCAAGGCTGTATATTGTCACCCTGCTTATTTAACTTCTATGCAGAGTACATCATGAGAAATCCTGGACTGGAAGAATCACAAGCTGGAATCAAGTTTGTCAGGAGAAATATCAAGAACCTCAGATATGTAGATGACACTACCCTTATGGCAGAAAGTGAAGAAGAACTAAAGAGCCTCTTGATGAAAGTGAAAGAGGAGAGTGAAAAAGTTGACTTGAAACTCAACATTCCAAAAACTAGGATCATGGCATTTGGTCCCATCACTTCATGTCAAATAGATGGGGAAACAATGTAAACAGTGACAGACTTTATATTTTTCAGGCACCAAACCCACTGCAGATGGTGCTGGAGCAATGAAATTAAAGGACCTTTGCTCCTTGGAAGAAAATTATGACCAACCTAGACAGCATGTTGAAAAGCAGAGACATTACTTTGCCAACAAAGATTCATCCTAGTCAAAGCTATGGTTATTCTGGTAGTCATGTATGGATGTGAGAGTTGGGCTATAAAGAAAGCTGAGCCCCAAAGAATTGATACTTTGGACCTGTGGTGTTGGAGAAGACTCTTGAGAGTCCCTTGGGCAACAAGGAGATCCAACCAGTCCATTCTAAAGGAAATCAGTCCTGAATATTCATTGGAAGGACTAATGCTGAAGCTGAAACTCCAATACTTTGGCCACCTGACGGGAAGAACTGATTCATTTGAAAAGACCCTGATGCTGGGAAAGATTGAGGGCAGGAAGAGAAGGGGATGACAGAGGATAAGAAGGCTGGATGGCATCACCAACTCAATGGTCATGAGTTTGAGTAAACTTTGGGAGTTGGTGATGGACAGGAGGCCTGGTGTGTTGCAGTCCATGGTGTTGCAAAGAGTTGGACATGACTGAGCGACTTAACTGATATACTTGATAAATGTAAATTTATTTATCTCCTTTTATTCCTTCCCCATTTAATGTTCATATTGATTCTACTAGACACTTGTTCTTTTAAGAAAAGCTATGACAAACCTAGACAGCAGATTATAAAGCAGAGGCATCACTAGGCTGACAAGGGTCCATACAGACCAAGCTATGGTTTTTCCAATGATCACATGTGAATGTGAGAGTTAGACCTTAAAGAAAGCTGAACACCAATCAATGCTTTCAAATTGTTATGTTGAAGAAGACTCTTGAGAGTCCCTTGGATAGCAAGGTCAAACCAGTCAATTCTAAGGGAAATTGACATTGAATATTCATTGGAAAGACTGATGCAGAAGCTGAAACTAAAATACTTTGGCCACCTGGTGCAAAGAGCTAATTCTTTGGAAAAGATTCTGATGCTGGGAAAGATTGAGGGCAAGAGAAGAAGGGGGCAACAGAGGATGAGATGGTTGGATGACATCACTGACCCAATGGACCCTAGTTTGAGCAAACTCTGGGAGATAGTGAAGGTTAGAGAAGCTTGGTGTGCTGCAGTTCACAGTGTTGTAAAAGAGTAAGACATGACTTAGAGACTGAACAACAGCAACCAAGTAACAATGCTATGTTTTATAGATTAAATATAACATCTTGTTCAAGATGGCATTTCAATTTTTTTTTTAAATTCAATGCTATTTGTCTTTCAGTGAGTGGTGACTCCAAAACTACAGATTAAATTCAAGTGGGCTTTTTTTGGTCTTAATTTTCAGAGTCTTTTGCCTTTTTATAATTTCTGTTTCTTCTTGGGCATTTCAGCTTGCTTTGGGACAGATTGCATCGGCTTATTGCCAGTGGCTCTATTTTGGCTGAAATTCACTGTGAAGTTTTGAGAACTCTCCGTGTTCATTAAATAAACTAGTACAGAAAGTCAACTATTACTTTTCCTTTATCTGAACTATGATCAGCTTATTCAAAAGGTAGGTTCTGCCAGAGTCTTGAGCATCATTATTAGTAATTAACTATTGTGTGGGCCACAATAAACCGTGGACAATTCTGAAAGAGATGAGAATACCAGACCACCTGACGAGCCTCTTGAGAAACCTGTATGCAGGTCAAGAAGCAACAATTAGAGCTGGACATTAAACAGACTGGTTCTAAATAGGAAAAGAAGTAGGTCAAGGCTGTATATTGTCACCCTGCTTATTTAACTTATATGCAGGGTACATCATGAGAAACACTGGGTTGGATGAAGCACAAGCTGGAATCAGTATTGCTCGGAGAAATATCAAGAACCTCAGATATGCAGATGACACCAACCTTATGGCAGAAAGTGAAGAACTAAAGAGCCTCTCTTGATGAAAGTGAAAGAGGAGAGTGAGAAAGTTGGCTTAAATTTCAACATTCAGAAAGCTAAGATCATGGCATCTGGTTCCATCACTTCATGGCAAATAGATGGGGAAACAGTGGCTGATTTTATTTTGGGGGGCTCCAAAATCATTGCAGGTGGTCATTGAAGCCATGAAATTAAAAGATGCTTACTCCTTGGAAGTTAAGTTATGACCAACCTAGACAGCATATTGAAAAGCAGAGACATTACTTTGCCAACAAAGGCCCATCTAGTCAAGGCTATGGTTTTTCCAGTAGTCAAGTATGGATGTGAAAGATGGACTATAATGACAGCTGAGCACCGAAGAATTGATGGTTTTGAACTGTGTTTTGGAGAAGATTCTTGAGAGTCACTTGGACTGCAAGGAGATCCAACTAGTCCGTCTTAAAGGAGATTAGTCCTGGATATTCCTTGGAAAGGCTGATGTTGACCCTGAAGCTCCAGTTCTTTGGCCATCTGATGCGAAGATCTGACTCATTTGCAAAGACTCTGATGCTGGGAAAGATTGAGGACAGGAGGAGAAAGGGACAATAGAGGATGAGATGGTTGGATGGCATCACCGACTCAATGGACATGAGTTTGGGTAAACTTCAGGAGTTGGTCATGGACAAAACTGCAGCATGCCATGCCAAGGCCTGGCATGAGGCAGTTCATGGGGTCACAAAGAGTCGGACACAACTGAGTGACTGAACTGAACTGATTGTTGTTGTTTAGTGACTAAATTGTTTCAGACTCTTGTGACCCCACTAGGCTCCTATATCCAAGGGATTTCATAAGCAAGAATACTGGAATAGGTTGTCATTTCCTTCCACAGGGGATCTTCTCGACTAAGGGATTGAACCTATGTCTCCTGCATTGAAAGGCAGATTCTTTTCCTCCAAACCACCAGGGAAGCCCTTATTTAGTAATAGTTGTGGCTTATTTCTGTTAGCAGGTCTTTGACTTTTCCATTTTATAAATTCACGAAAACCTCAGTTCCAACAGAAAATACACACATTGAATTATTTTAAAATTGCCATTGGGAACTTAAACTAATGTTTAATGTCCACAATAACATTCAGAATAGCTATTTAATTTCTTTTCTACAGGGAAGGGCTGAATTTTTTAAAAAGTTCTATTATCATTCATTATCAGCAAACAGCCAACTCATTGGAAAAGACCCTGAAGCTGGGAAAGATTGAGTGCAGGCAGAGAAGTAGGGAACAGAGTATGAGATGGTTGGATGGCATTACCAATTCAATGCACATGAACTAACTGTGGAAAATGATGAGGGACAGGGAAGCCTAGAGGTCACAAAGAGCTGGACACGACTTGGTGACTGAACAACAACAAAATCATTCAGTTGGTTTGTGACATAAGTGTATTTTGTATCCAGATCTGTGTGACTAAGAAAATTTCTATTTTTTAAAAATACGTCAATATCTCTGTCCACACCCCACCTATCAACTTGAACTCAGAAAATGAGTATGATAGGAAGAAAACAAAGTGAATGAAGATTTTATAGTGAGATAGTATACATTTGTCAGCACGTAATTTATAAATTTAATTTTGTAAATAGACTCCTACAAGGCATTAGGAAAATGGACAGCTAGTTTTCATTCATTCATGAGCTTTTCATATTAAAACATGGGTCCCCAATGATCACAACCTAAAGATTAAAAGTAGGCACAGAAATCTCAGTCGTTTTTGTGACTTGAATAGAAAAAGAATTAGAAAGCTGTATTTAAAGACAAAATAACTCCTAAGTTTTATTGTTCTGCTTCTTTCTAGGTACGTGATACTTGGACAAATTGCTATACTTTCTAAGCCTGGTTGTCTCCATCAATATAAAAATCTGGCTGATAATTTTAACTTCACTAATGAATGTTAGGCTTACATAGCAGCAATTGTAAACAGTTAGCATTTATTCCATATTTTTGGTGTACCAGATGTGATTCTAAGAACATTCTATGTGTTCATTCATTTAATTTGCACCTGTGCTCATGAAATGAGTCCTATCTTTATTGACTTTTGACAGACAGAATAAAGAAGTACAGAGTAAAGTATTTACTTGGCAATCAGATGCCAGGGCTTGTGCACAGCTATTTCCTATCAAACAAAAGCATGGTTTGAAGGTACTTTGTAAACTGTTACTCAACTATTAGTTTTTATTAATTATTTACAATATTGTTTTATTTCATTATATAAGCCTACTTAGGCATATACTGAATATTATTTAAATCTGTCATTTACCATTGACACGTTAAAAGATTTTACTTTACAACTATTTTAAAAGGCTCTGAATAAGGTATAAAATATATCCCATATATTCACAAGTTCAAATAAGTGGTCTTGCTTTACAATATTTCTTTGAGTTGCTTATGCTGAGCATTTTGTTCAATTTGAAGATATTGACAAGGATACAAAAGTTAAACTCATTGTCTCCAAATATTAGCCTTCCTGAGACGTTTGGGTGACCTTCTTCTCCTATTCTGGGCTATTAAGTGTTCCTATTAGGAACACTAAGGTGATTCAAATATTATCCTGTTCCTGCTGGTCACATATTCTTTACTTTCCTTTATTTCTTATGTAGAAATATCATAGCCATATAACCACTTGGCAGAGAGCAGAAGTGATGAGTTTCTTTTCCTGTTTTGTTTTACTTTCAGAGAATATGGGTTGAGAAGCCAGAACCACAGAACCATAGCAACTCACTTCTGAGCAGCTACACGAAGATCATGTGTTTTCTCATTAGATTTATCAGACCAACAAAGGATGTGGTGTGAGTAAGAAACAAACTGTGTGTGTGTGTATGTGTGTGCAAATTCATGCAAATAATTTCATGTAACCATGAAATTATTCTATCCTAATTTACAGAGTATTTCACATAAGTTCTGGACCATTTAAGCAGTAAATGAATTGGCTGTTATAATTATTGCTAATATGAACACAATCATCATTGAAAATTCTGTTGTTACTGACATCCATTTTGTTGTCCACTTATGGGGCTGTGGTTGACTTAGTGAAAACTGGGATTATTCACCTTTCTCAAAATCTAAATTGGAATATTCAATCATATTTATTGGTACCAAATATTGAGAAGTTCCCCAGAAATTTTGACTGCTGCTCCTGTCACCCAGATTTTGAAAAACTTCCTGACCCCAATAAGTTTCAACTATTAATCAGACAAAACCCATTGGTAAAATACAGACACTAAAATGATTGCTGAATCACAGATGCCTTGAACTTGAAGCAGTAGATTTTTCTAAGTGTTCTCACTCTACAGTTTGGTGTTTATGTTTTATCTTGATATAAAACATGCTTATTTGTATCTTGTGGAAGTATAATTATTATAGTGACTAATTTTCAATGAATAGCATAACTGATTCTATGTGCTGATCAAATTTGTGACAAGCACATATATATTACCATTCGCTTTTCATCTGAAACAACTGGTGAAGGGACATTCATTCTTCATGTTCTGCCACAGACTTTTTGCTGACAACTCATATTAACGGAGTCATTCATGTGAGACCACTGAGTATTAGTACCTCTACACTGGGGTAAATGTTGCATTTCAGATTTGCATCTGCCTTTGCCCTTGACTGTACCTATTTACTCCCAAATCATTGGGAGGCATTTTTATTCTTACAAGCAGGGTAATTGTCAAACATGGCAATGTGAAGAAAAATTTAACCAATAAAAAACATAAAAATTAACTCCTCTAAGCTTTTAAGAAGCACAGGGCAGATTAATATTCGCCTTTAATAACCTATTTCACTGATCTATTGGAGCCCATCACTGCTAACGTTGTTGGGTCTCAAGGTACAAGGTTTCAGAATTTTACAATTAACTCACATTCTCAGAAAAAAATTACTTCAAGGTATTTCAGCAAATTAAGCATAACTACAAGTATAAGTGAAACATAACTGTATCATGTAAAATGCTGGGTTGGATGAAGCACAAGCATCAAGATTGCTGGGAGAAATATCAATAACCTCAGATATGCAGATGGCTCCACGATTATGAAAGAAAGTGAAGAGGAACTAAAGAGCCTCTTGATGAAAGTGAAGGAAAAGTGAAAAAGCTGGCTTAAAACCCAACATTCAAGAAGCAAAGATCATGGGATCTGGTCCCATCACTTCATGGCAAATACATGGGGAAACAATGGAAATAGTGACAAACATTTTCTTGGGCTCCAAAATCACTGCAGATGGTGACTGCAGCCATGAAATTAAAAGACACTTGCCCCTTGGAAGAAAAATTATGACCAACCTAGACAACATATTAAAAAGCAGAGAAATTATTTTGCCGACAAAGGTCTGTCTAGTCAAAGCTATGGTCTTTCCAGTAGTCATGTATGGATGTGAGAGTTGGACCATAAAGAAAGCTGAACACCAAAGAATTGATGCTTTTGAACTGTGGTGTTGGAGAAGACTCTTGAGAGTGCCTTGGACTGCAAGGAGTTCCAACCAGTCAATCCTAAGGGAAATCAGTTCTGAATATTCATTGGAAGGACTGATACTGAAGCTGAAGCTCCAATACTTTGGCCACCCGATGTACAGAACTGACTCATTGGAAAAGACCCTGATGCTGAGAAAAATTGAAGGCAGGAGGAGAAGGGGACAACAGAGAATGAGATCATTGGATGACATCACTGACTCAAAGGACATGAGTCTAAACAACTCCCGGAGATGGTGAAGGACAGGGAAGTCTGGAGTGCTTCAGTCCATGGGGTCACAAAGAGTCAGACAAGACTGAGCAACTGAACTGAACTTCAAGTGTAACTTCAAATTATATAAAAAATAATAATAAGCAAATTATTATTAATGTACAAATTAATGGAATAGTTAACCTTGATTCCCTCAGATCCTTCTCAAAATATTTTCTAGAACCCCTCATATCTATCAACAGCAATTAGTATTTTTACATTATAACATTCATCAAAGTTTTAAAAGTTAGCTTCCCCTGGATTTTACATTCCATGTCTATTTTAAAAGCTAGTTCATTATTGGAATCTGACAAAATGCCTCACAAAGTAATGAATATATATATATATATATAAATAAATTTATTTCAACACCAAAATATTGAAACTACTAACCACTGACAGTAAATAATATTATTAATTGTTTCAATCTTTTTGAAGGTTAATTTTGCTAATTTTATAAGGATTTCAAAAATATGCCTGTTTTCTCAATATGACTTAATAGTTTGCCTATAAAATTAACTTCCTTATGTCAAGAAAGTATGTATGTAAACAAAGTGTTTACAAATTTGTGTAAAGAAAATTGGCTTGACATTGCATGTTTATTCATGTGATATGTGCCATATTTTATATATATATATACACATATACATGTATGTATGTATATATATAAAAATTCAATATGTGTCAAGCAGGTATTTTTTAAGTAACTAATTCATCCATTGCTTTAATAATATGTAGCCATTTAAGGCTGGGGTAAATACTTATGTGCTAACACAAAAATATATGTGATATATAATTTAGAAAAAAAATGAGTGCAAACATTCCCCATAAAACAAAGACACAGAATATTTGTATGTGTTCACCCATGAATATTCTAAACATATGAATGATTTTCAAAAGTATATTTAATAGAAGTTTCTTGTTGGAAGGGTGTGAAAAGGGGTTTCACTTACATATTATTTTATAATTGAGTACATATATTTTAAAAAGTATATTATATTGGCATTATTTTATGGATAAGCTACTGTAAGGGAAATGAAGACAGGAAGGATATGGCAACATTGAAGTGGCAAAGTAAAATGATGACTTATAGTGGTAATGTATGTATGTATATATTATTCTGTATTGCCATGTATTAATAGTACCAGGTAATCCTAGTTTTCAGCATTTTACTGTAAAAGTTAATTAATGTTTTTTAAAATAAGTCTTGCTTCTAATTGCAAATTGCTCATGAGTCAATATGAAGTCTTCATACGCATAGCACCCATTCTCTTACCGTACTTTATTGAAGTTTTAAAGCTGCCAAAACTTTAAAGATTTTGAATAATGCTTTATTTAGAAAAGTTCTGATTAATTCAGTATACACTTTTAAATGTCTTTTTCTATCAAGCAGTTTTGCATGATAATAGCGTATTTATTTCTTAACATTTCAAATTCTCCAGCTTTTTCATCTTTTCACACCAAAAGTCATAAGTATTTCCATAGCAACCAAGCTCATTGTCAGAGGTAGAAATTTTGACTTCTGTTTTTTTTTTGTAAGGAACGTAGAACGTTTAAACAACAAAATGTTCTATTTTATCAAGAATTGAAAGAAAAATGTATTGAATATTTCCTTTAATAATTTATACCAATAACTTTTACCTGTATAAGTTATTACCAAAGCTCAATACTATTATTTCCTTAGTAATCTCAAGCTATAAGTAATATCTCTTTTTCCACAGTCATAATTTCTCTCTGTACCAAGTGACAAGTTTTAACATACATAAAATTGAGAATGTCTATATATATATATATATTTGTATGTGTGTGTGCATACATATTCAGTTAGAGAATCTGCTACAAATGTCCAGTTTTGTAACCCTGAGTTCTTTAATTAATGGAGAATTTCAATCTAGAAGTACAATTAATTCAATAAATTTCATCCAAAAGTGAATAATTCTTTTTTTCCTCAGCCACTTCCCAAATATTATCAGCATCTTATTTAGTATGGTAATATATCATGACTTAGAAACTAAAATTTATCTGATTATGCTGTTTCATGAGCAATAGATAATAAGTATTTGCCATAATACATCCCTGAATACAAGAATGATTAATGCTGAAATAAAATTTATGTTTTCATTTGCTTAAAGTTACTACTTGGCACAAGTGGACAGAGATACTATGTTAGTAAAATAGAAGGCAATTTTATTTTATAATATTTATAGATTTGTTTACAGATGGCTGGTAATTTTGGCTGAATCTTCTTGAAAATCATTATCATCACCACCAATAGAACACACTTTATAAAGAGAAAACCAGGATATAAAATATCAGACCTATTTTATCTAATGTCACTAAGTCCCAAACTATTGGTTCCCATTCCACTGGTTTACTCTTTATTGAATTAGAAAGTAAAATCAAAAGGCAAACAGATTAATTTAGCAACATGTTAACTGTAAATGCTTACTTGTGCCATCATATAAGTTTGTTGATGAAATTTTTAGCTTTGAAAATTTTTCTATATATCACTTATTTATGTACAGTGTTACATAAAAATATGACTAGTATGTGAAAAGTGAAAGTTGTAGCATTTTCAATAATGCATACAGTATTTTGTCACAATTTAGTGAAAGTGATAAATTATGAAAGAAGAATTACTAAAAGTAGGCAAATTCTGAAAGTCACAATTTCAGATTTCCAAGTTAGTTTATGAGAATTAAGTTGTGAAGTATATCACAAAGTCCCTTTTATGAGAAAGGGTGCTCAGTGTGAGAATAATTATCCCACTGAGAGGGCACATTTGAGCTTTCTCTGAGCTTTCAAAAAGATCTCATGTTCAGGCTAATTACGATACTCTTTTCTTTTTTTTTTTTTTTTCTTCAGCTGCCTGGTCGAAATCTCCTCCTGATTTTCACATCTCTGTAAGGCACCCCACTCCAGTACTCTTGCCTGGAAAATCCCATGGATGGAGGAGCCTGGTAGGCTGCAGTCCATGGGGTCGCGAACAGTCGGACTCTACTGAGTGACTTCACTTTCACTTTTCACTTTCATGCATTGGAGAAGGAAATGGCAACCCACTCCAGTGTTCTTGCCTGGAGAATCCCAGGGACGGGGGAGCCTAGTGGGCTGCCATCTATGGGGTTGCACAGAGTCGGACACAACTGAAGTGACTTAGCAGTAGCAGTAACCATATTAGGGGCTTTCTCGGTGGCTCAGTTGGCAAAGAATCTTCCTGCAATGCAGGAGATAGGGCTCAATACTGGGTTGGGAAGATATCCTGAAGAGGGAAATGGCAATCCACTCCAATATTCTTGCCTGGAGAATCCCATGAGCAGAGGAGTCTGGCAGGCTAAAGCCCATGGGGTCACAAGAGTCAGACATGACAGTAAATAAACCACCACCATAATCATATTAAAACATTTTCTTATTTCCGTTTTCATCTACCCCATATGTAAGCCTCTCCAAGACAAGAAACCTGACTAGTTTTCTTCTGAATTTCAGACCCATATTTGGCAAATAGTAAAAATTCAATATATGTTTCAAGCTATATTGATATGATTTGGTTGACAAATCAATGAAACAAAAATTGCCACATTTCTCCCATTTCTCAAGTATTGCGTCAAAATTGTTTAGCTTTTAATATCATTAAAGTATATTTTCATCAAAATTGTGAGTTTTACAATTGATTATTTTATGGCTTTGGGCAGTTTACAAAATAGTTCAGCATATGCAGTGTCATTTTATCTTTAGGTAGACATTAAGGAATTTTCAATGATATTTTATGGAAATCTATTACATATCACACATTTTGTTGTGAAATTACATTCTATTTTACAGGCAAGGAAATCAAGCTTTGAATTGTTTAAATGAATTGCTCAAAAAGGCAGCACTAAAGTTAAAAGACAAAGCATTTAAATTGTTGTTTCCTTAATCCAGGGATTTCATTCATTCTATGCCACTAAATTATGATTCAAGAAGGGAGCTAAGCTTAAGTGAAAATGACGTATTACATTATAATTAGCCATGTACAATTTAGGGAATAAATCTTAAGTATTTTGTTTTTATTTTACTTATTTTTAATAGACCTATAAGCCATGAGTAATACAATATGCAAAAGTTAAATTTAGTTAAAGTGGAAGAGAAAAAAAAGTTTTAAAATCAGCAAAAAGTTTTAAAATCTAAAATGCAGACACTTCCTCCCCACATTTTAAAATAAATTACATGTTGTATTTTCCTAATTGTAAGACTATCATGTGAACTACAATTAAAAAAGAAGAATTAAAATGTATTTGTGATTCTACCCTATAGCATTATAGTTAGGTATTTGTATATAATATACAATATATAAATAACTATGAACTAAATTTGTGGTGTGCTAATATCCACATTGGAGAAGGAAATGGCAATTCACTCCAGTATTCTTGTCTGGGAAATTCCATGGACAGAGCAGCATGGCAGGCTACAGCCCATGGGGTTTCAAAGAATCAGGCATGACTTAGTGACTGAGCATGCATGCAATACTCATGTAGTATAACATTTTTCCTGTTAGAGACAAAAATTTCCAAAAGTCAGTGGTCCAAAATTTTTTAGAACCCATAATTGTATTTCTAATTAAAATCTTCTTTAAAAATACTAATTTCAGATCTAAAAAAAAAATAAGAATATTTGATATTAGTTCTTTGTATTAAATAAATGTTAACAAAATTTTTTCAGAATTAAGAGAAATTATATCAGGTGAAAGTCAAATCTTTAGGAAAGATTAAAGTATACTTTAATGTTGCTTATATGGCTAAAAATAAACGACTGCCTTTTCTTCCCTCTTAATTTCTTTACAACATGTATAATTGTTAATGAAAGGATATAATAGGCTTGTAATTCATACATGATGGCACAGATTATCTTTGTTCCTTCCTAATAATCACAACATCAACTCTGGAAATAATGCAAGGACAAGCAAAGAACAACTCTGAAAAATGTCAAGAAGTAAGACTGGTAAAAAATTGAAAAAACATACGATGTCCATTGATTAAAAGACTCAAAACAGTAAAGATGTTACTTCTCATCAAATTGATCTATAGTTTTACTGCAATTCCTAACAAAACACCTACAGGTTTTTATACACATAAACAAATTTTAATTCTAAAAAATATATGGAAAAATACCTAAAACAAAATTGACAGATAACAATGAAGAAGGAAAAATCCTTCTAGTATATATGAAGGCTTACTCTTTAGCTATATTATTTATTACAGTATGATATTGACAGATATATAGACATACAAATCAATGAAGCAGAACAGAGAACCCAGAAATAGATGCAAATATGCCAAACTAATTTTTGGCAAAGACACAAAAGCAACTCAGCTCAGGAAAGATTGCCTTTCCAATAAGTGGTTCTGGTAAAACTGGACATCCGTGTTGTTGTTGTTCAGTCATTCAGTCATGTCTGAATCTTTGCGACCCTACACATTGCAGCACAACAGGCTTCCCTGTTCTTCACCATCTCCAGGAGCTTGCTTAAACTCATGTCCATTGTGTCAGTGATGCCATCTAACCATCTTATCCTCTGTCATCCACTTCTCCTCCTGCCTTTTATCTTTCCCAGCATCAGGGTCTTTTCCATCAAGTCAGCTCTTTGCATCAGGGAGCCAAAGTATTGGAGCTTCAGCTTCAACATCAGTCCCTCCAATGAATATTTATAATTGATTTCTTTTAGGATTGACGGGTTTGATTTCCTTGAAGTCCAAGGGACTCTCAAGAGTCTTGTCCACTAGCACAGTTCAAAAGCATCAGTTCTTCAGTACTCAGCGTTCTTTATGATCCAACGCTCACATCCATACATGACTACTGGAAGAACTATAGCTCTGACTATACAGACTTTGTTGGCAAAGTAATGTCTCTACTTTTTAATATGCTGTCTAGGTTTGTCAAAACTTTTCTTCCAAGAAGCAAGTGTCTTTTAATTTTGTGGTTGCATTCACCATCTGCAGTGATTTTGGAGCCCAGCAAAATAAAGTCTGTCACTGTTTCCATTGTTTCCCCACCTATTTGCCATGAAATGATGGGACCAGATGCAATGATCTCTGTCTTTTGAATGTTGAGTCACTCTCGTCTTTCAACTTCATCAAGAGGTTCTTAAGTTCCTCTTCACTTTCCACCATAAGGATGGTATCATCTGCATATCTGAGGTTATTGATATTTCTCTCAGCAATTTTAATTTCAGCTTCTGCTTCATCCAGCCCAACATTTGGCCTGATGTACTCTGTATACCCCACGCCCAAGGTCAGGGGCGGTGACAGAAAGCGCCAGGCTGCAACAGTGCAGGAGTGGCCGAGAAGAGCTAACCCACATCTGAAGTCAGGGGCAGTGGCCAAGAGGAGCTGCCCCACGTCTTAGGTCAGGCAGGGGCCGCAGCCGAGAAGAACAACTCCATGTCCGAGGTCAGCGGACGTTGCCAAGAGGAGCAACCCCACGTCCAAGGAGCGGCGGCTATGCAGCACAGGAGGGCCAAGAGGAGCTACTCCACATTTAAGGGGCGACTTGCTGTGAAGAGATACACCACGTCCAAGGTAAGAAAAACCCAAGAATTTGGTAGATGTTGTGAGAGGGCATCAGAGGGCAGACACACTGAAATCATAAACACAGAAACTAGCCAATCTGATCACATGGACCACAGCCTTGTCTAACTCAATGAAACTAAGCCATGCCCTGTGGGGCCACCCAAGATGGGGGGGTCATGGTGGAGAGGTCTGACAGAATGTGGTCCATTGGAGAAGGGAATGGCAAACCACTTCAGTATTCTTGCCTGGAGAACCCCATGAACAGTATGAAAAGGCAAAATGATAGGATACTGAAAGAGGAACTCCCCAGATCGGTAAGTGCCCAATATGCTACTGGAGATCAGTGGAGAAATAACTCCAGAAAGAATGAAGGGATGGAGCCAAAGCAAAAACAATACCCAGCTGTGGATGTGACTGGTGACAGAAGCAAGGTCCAATGCTGTAAAGGGCAATATTGCATGGGAACCTGGAATGTCAGGTCCAATAATCAAGGCGAATTGGAAGTGGTCAAACAGACGGCAAGAGTGAACATCGACATTCTAGGAATCACAAAACTAAAATGGATTAGAATAGGTGAATTTAACTCAGATGACCATTATATCTACTACTATGGGAAGGAATCCCTTAGAAGAAATGGAGTAGCCATCATGGTCAACAAAAGAGTCCGAAATGCAGTACTTGGATGCAATCTCAAATATGACAGAATGAACTCTGTTCGTTTCAAAGGCAAACCATTCAATGTCATGGTAATCCAAGTCTATGCCCCAACCAGTAACGCTGAAGAAGCTGAAGTTGAAAGGTTCTATGAAGACCTACAAGACCCTTTAGAACTAACACCCCCAAAAGATGTCCTTTTTATCATAGGGGACTGGAATGCAAAAGTAGAAAGTCAAGAAACACCTGGAGTAACAGGCAAATTTGGCCTTGGAGTATGGAATGAAGCAGGGCAAAGGATAATAGAGTTTTGCCAAGAGAACATACTGGTCATAGCAAACACCCTCTTCCAACAACACAAGAGAAGACTCTACACATGGACATCACCAGATGGCCAACACAGAAATAAGATTGATTATATTCTTTGCAGCCAAAGATGGAGAAGCTCTATACAGTCAGCAAAAACAAGACCAGGAGCTAACTATGGCTCAGATCATGATCTCCTAATTGCTAAATTCAAATTTAAATTGAAGAAAGTAGGGAAAACCACTAAACCATTCAGGTATGACCTAAATCAAATTCCTTATGATTGTACAATGGAAGTAAGAAATAGATTTAAGGGACTAAATCTGATAGACAGAGTGCCTGATGAACTATGGACAGAGGTCCGTGACATTGTACAGGAGACAGGGATCAAGACCATCCCCATGGAAAAGAATTGCAAAAAAGCAAAATGGCTGTCTGAGGAGGCCTTACAAATAGCTTTGAAAAGAAGAGAAATGAAAAGCAAAGGAGACAAGGAAAGATATAAGCATCTGAATGCAGAGTTCCAAAGAATAGCAAGGAGAGATAAGAAAGCCTTCCTCAGTGATTAATGCAAAGAAATAGAGGAAAACAATAGAATGGGAAAGACTAGAGATCTCTTCAAGAAAATTAGAGATACCAAAGGAACATTTCATGCAAAGATGGGCTCGATAAAGGACAGAAATGGTATGCATCAAACAGAAGCAGAAGGTATTAAGAAGAGGTCACAAGAATACACAGAAAAACTATACAAAAAAAGACCTTCACGACCCAGATAATTATGATGGTGTGATCACTCATCTAGAGGCAGACATCCTGGAATGTGAAGAAAAATGGGCCTTAGAAAGCATCACTACGAACAAAGCTAGTGGAGGGGATGGAATTCCAGTTGCACTATTTCAAATCCTGAAATATGATGTGAAAGTGTTGCACTCAATATGCCAACAAATTTGGAAAACTCAGCAGTAGGGACAGGACTGGAAAAGGCCAGTTTGCATTCCAGTCCCAAAGAAAGGCAATGCCAAATAATGCTCAGACTACCACACAATTGCACTCATCTCACATGCTAGTAAAGTAATGCTCAAAATTCTCTAAGCCAGGCTTCAGCAATATGTGAACCGTGAACTTTCAGATGTTCAAGCTGGTTTTAGAAAAGGCAGAGGAACCAGAAATCAAATTGCCAACATCCACTGGATCATGGAAAAAGCAAGAGACTTCCAGAAAAATATCTATTTCAGCTTTATTGACTATGCCAAAGCCTTTGACTGTGTGGATCACAATAAACTGTGGAAAATTCTGAAAGAGATGAGAATACCAGACCACCTGACCTGCCTCTTGAGAAACCTGTATGCAGGTCAGGAAGCAACAGTTAGAACTGGACATGGAACAAGAGACTGGTTCCAAATAGGAAAAGGAGTTCATCAAGGCTGTATATTGTCACCCTGCTTATTTAACTTATATGCAGAGTACATCATGAGAAACACTGGACTGGAAGAAACACAAGCTGGAATCAAGATTTCCAGGAGAAATGTCAATAACCTCAGATATGTAGATGACACGACCCTTATGGCAGCAAGTGAAGAGGAACTAAAAAGCCTCTTCGATGAAAATGAAAGAGGAGAGTGCAAAAGTTGGCTTAAAGCTCAACATTCTGAAAACTAAGATCATGGAATCTGGCCCACCTCTTCCTTGGAAATAAATGGGGAAACAATAGAAACAGTGTCAGACTTTATTTTTTGGGGCTCCAAAATCACTGCAGATTGTGATTGCAGCCATGAAATTAAAAGATGCTTATTCCTTGGAAGGAAAGTTATGACCAACCTTGATAGCATATTCAAAAGCATAGACATTACTTTGCCAACAATGGTCCATCTAGTCAAGGCTATGGTTTTTTCAGTGGTCATGTATGGATGTGAGAGTTGGATTGTGAAGAAAGCTGAGCACCCAAGATTGATGCTTTTGAACTGTGATGTTGGAGAAAACTCTTCAGAGTCCTTTGGTCTTCAAGGAGATCCAACCAGTCCATCCTAAAGGAGATCAATCCTGGGTGTTCACTGGAAGGACTGATCCTGAAGCTGAAACTCCTATCCTTTGGGCACCTCATGTGAAGAGTTGACTCATTGGAAAAGGCCCTGACACTGGGAGGGATTGGGGCAGGACAAGAAGGGGATGACAGAAGATGAGATGGCTGGATGGCATCACTGACTCAATGCACATGAGTTTAGGTAAATTCCAGGAGTTGGTGATGGACAGGGAGGCCTAGCATGCTGCCATTCATGGGGTTGCAAAGAGTCAGACACAACTGAGCGACTGAACTGAACTGAACTGAATTGAACTCTGCATACACATCTAAAAAGCAGGGTGACTATCCAGCTGTCATACTCCTTTCCCAATTTGGAACCAGGCCACTGTTACATGTCCTATTGTAACTGTTGCTTCTTGTCCTGCATACAGGTTTCTCAGGAGGCTGCTAATATGGTCTGATATTTCCATCTCTTTAAGAATTTTCCTTTGTTTTTATTCACACAGTCAAAAGGTTTAGCATAGTCAGTGAAACAGAAGCAGATGCTTTTTGGAATTCTCTTGCTTTATCTATGATCTGACGGATGTTTGCAATTTGATATTTGGTTCCTCTGCCTTTTCTAAATCCAATGTGAACATTTAGGA
Organism: Bos grunniens; assembly: GCF_055505025.1. Lineage (NCBI taxonomy): Eukaryota > Metazoa > Chordata > Mammalia > Artiodactyla > Bovidae > Bos > Bos grunniens. Next base: position 49,566,325 of record NC_141175.1, read on the forward strand.
GTTCCCCTTCACATACTGTTGAACATACTGCTGAAGTCTAGCTTGGAGAATTTTGAGCATTACTTTGCTAGCTTGTGAAATGAATACAATTGTGTGGTAGTTTCAATATTTTTGGCATTGCCTTTCTTTGGGATTGGAATGAAAACTGACCTTTTCCAGTCCTGTGGCCACTGCTGCATTTTCCAAATTTGCTGGCATATTGAGTGTAGCACTTTCACAGCATCATCTTTTAGGGTTTGAAATAGCATAACTGGAATCCCATCATGTCCACTAGGTTTGTTTGTGGTGATGCTTCCTAAGCCCCACCTGATTTTGTATCCAGGATGTTAAGCTCTAGGTGATAACACCATCATGGCTATCTGGGTCATTAAGAACTTTTTTGTATCGTTCTTCTGTGTATTCTTGCCAGTTAATATTTTCTGCTCCTGTTAGATCCTTACAATTTCTGTCCTTTATTGTGCCCATTTTTGCATGAAATTTTCCCTTGGTATGTCTAATTTTCTTGAGAAATCTCTCATTTTCCCCATTGCATTGTGTTCCTCTAATTCTTTACTTAGGAAGGCTTATTATCTCTCCTTGCTATTGTTTGGAGCTCCCCATTCAGATAGGTAGATCTTTCCTTTTCTCCTTTGTCTCTCACTTCTCTTCTTTTCTCAGCTATTTATAAGGCCTCGTCAGACAACCATGTTGCCTTTTTGCATTTCTTTTTCCTGTTTATAGTTTTGGTCACCACCTCCTGTACAGTGAGTGTTTTGAACCTCTTTCCATAGTTCCTCAGGCACTCTATCAGATCTAATCCTTGAATCTATTTGTCACTTCCACTGTATACTCATAAGGGATTTGATTTTAGTCATACTTGAATGGCCTAGTGGTTTTTCCTACTTTCTTCAATTTAAGTCTGAATTTTGCAATAAGATGTTCATTATTTGAACCACAGTCAGCTCATGGTCTTATTTTTGCTCACTGTATAGAGTTTCTCCATTTTTGGCTGCAAAGCGCATAATCAATCTGATTTCAGTATTGACCATCTGGTGATGTCCATGTGTAGAGTCAACTCTTGTGTTGTTGGAAGAGGGTGTTAACTATGATCAATGCATTCTCTTGCCAAAACTCTGTTAGCCTTTGCCCTGCTTCATTTTGTACTCCAAGGCCAAACTTGCCTGTTACTCCAGGTATCTCTTGACTTTCTACTTTTGCATTCTAGTCCCCTATGATGAAAAGGACATCTTTTTTTTTTGTTCTTGTTAGTTCTATAAGTTCTTGTAGATCTTCATAGAACCATTCAATTTCAGCTTCTTCAGCATTAGTGGTTGGAGCCTAGACTTGGATTACTGTGATATTGAATGGTTTGCTTTGGAAATGAACTGAGATCCTTCTGTCTTTTTTGAGATTGCATCCAAGTATTGCATTTCAGACTCCTTTGTTGACTATGAGGGCTACTCCATTTCTCCAATGTGATTCTTGTCCACAGTAGTAGACATAATGGTCATCTGAACTAAATTCACCTATTCTGGTTGAAGATTCATTTTTTTTTTCTACCTATGAACATCTATCTGTAGCAAAAATGAATCTTGATCTAGACTTCATGTTTTATACCAAAACTAACTCAAAATTCACCATGGGCTTTAATAGCAAACAGAAAAATATTGAACTTATGGAAAAATTAGCACCATATTTATGTTGATATTTATAATGCTCCTGGATACCATACATATGACAATAGTAGCAAATATTCTTGTAAGATGGAAATCAACCTATTTGAAATCCAATAAAATGACATCTTCTCTGTAAAAATATTTTGTATATTCCAGACTATGTATTCCACAGATCTACTTATTCAGATCTTCCATGCTTGACATTATACCAGCACATTTGGAAAACTCAGCAGTGGCCACAGGACCAGAAAATGTCAGCTTCCATTCCATTCCCAAGAAGTCAATGCTAAAGAATATTCAAACTGCCACACAATCTCATTCATTTCATATGTTAGCAAGATTAGGCTCAAAATCCTCCTAGTTAGGCTTCTACAGTACTTGATCTCAGAAGTTCCAGATGTACACCGTGGACTTAGAAAAGGTAGAGAAACCAGAAATCAAATTGCCAACATCCACTGGATCATAGAATAAGCAAGGAAATTCCATAAAACATCTACTCCTGCTTCATTGACTACACAAAAGCCTTTGACTGTGTGGATCACAACAAACTGTGGAATATTCTTAAAGATATGGGAATACTAGATTACCTTGGAGAAGGCAATGGCACCCTACTCCAGTACTCTTGCCTGGAAAATCCCATGGATGGAGGAGCCTGGTAGGCTGCAGTCCATGGGGTCGCTGAGGGTCGGGCACGACTGAACGACTTCACTTTCACTTTTCACTTTCCTGCATTGGAGAAGGAAATGGCAACCCACTCCAGTGTTCTTGCCTGGAGAATCCCGGGGATGGGGGAGCCTGGTGGGCTGCCATCTATGGGGTTGCACAGAGTTGGACACGACTGAAGTGACTTAGCAGCAGACTACCTTACCTGCCTCCTGAGAAACCTGTATGTAGGTCAAGAAGCAACAGTTAGTGCTTAACATGGAACTGGTCCACTGACTGTTTTAAAATTGGAAAATGAGTATGTAAAGGCTGTATATTGTCACCCTGCTTATTTAACTTATATGCAGAGTGTAACAAGTGAAATTCTGGGCTGGATGCACAAGCTGGAATCAAGATTGCTGGGAGAAATATTAACAACCTCAGACTGCAGATGATACCACTTTAAGTGGCAGAAAGTGAAGACAAACTAAAAAGCCCAAAGGTGAAAGAGGAAAATGAATAAGCTGGATTAAAACTCAACATTCATAAAACAAAGATTATGGCATCTGGTCACATCACTTCCTGGCAAATATATTGGGAAAAAAATGGAAACAATGTCAGATTTCATTTTCTTGGGCTCCAAAATCACTCTGGACTGTGACTGCATCCATGAAATTAAAAGATACTTGCTCCTTGGAAGAAAACCTATGACAAACCTACACAACACATTGAAAAAGTAGAGACAACACTTTGCCGACAATGGTCCATATAGTCAAAGCTATATGGTCAAAGCTATGGTTTTTCCAGTAGTCACATATGGATGTGAAAGTAGGACCATAAAGAAGTCAGATCACCAAAGAATTAATCCTTTCAAACTGTGGTGCTGGAGAAGATTCTTGAGAGCCCTTGGACAGCAAGGAGATCAAACCTGTCAATCTTAAAGGAAATCAACTCTGAATATTCAATGGAAGAAGTGATGCTAAACTGAAGCTCCAATACTTTGGCCACCGGATTTAAAGAGCCTACTCATTGGAAAAATCCCTGATGCTGGGAGAGATTGAGAGCAAAATGTTAAGGGAGCAGCAGAGGATGAAATGGTTGAATGGCACTACTCACTCAATGAGCATGAGTTTGAGCAAACTCATGGCATTAGTGAAGGACAGGGGAACCTGGTTGCTTCAGTTCATAGGATGGCAAAGAGTCAGACATGACTTTGCAACTGGACAACAACATTCATGGGCATCCCTGGTGGCTCAAATAGTAAAGAATCTGCCTGCTATGTAGGAGACCTGGTTTTGGTCCCTGAGTCAGGAAGATCTCCTGCAGAAGGGAATGGCTAACTACTCCAATATTCTTAAGAATTCCATGTAGAGAGGATCCTGGCAGGCATAGTCCATAGGATTGCAAAGAGTCAGAGATGATTGAGAGACTACTAGGTACATACATATATACTATATATATATTCTTGTATATACAGTGTTTTTTCTAGGAAGTTTATTGTAAAAAATAAAAATAAAATAAATTAAAAATGCTTTGAAATTTTGGAAGTTTTTAAAAATATTTGTCTTATTGATGTTTGTAGTAAACATGTGATTTCTACATCATTGTACTAATTTTTATTTCTATTGCTAAGTTCAGTTTAGTTCAGTCGCTCATTTATGTCCGACTCTTTTTGATCCCATGAATCACAGCACGCCAGGCCTCCCTGTCCATCACCAACTCCTGGAGTTCACTCAGACTCATGTCCACCGAGTCAGTGATGCCATCCAGCCATCTCATCCTCTGTCATCCCCTTCTCCTCCTGCCTCCAATCCCTCCCAGCATCAGAGTCTTTTCCAATGAATCAACTCTTTGCATGAGGTGGCCAAAGTACTGAAGTTTCAGCTTTAGCACCATTCCTTCCAAAGAAATCCCAGGGCTGGTCTCCTTCAGAATGGACTGGTTGGATCTCCTTGCAGACCAAGGGACTCTCAAGAGTCTTCTCCAACACCACAGTCCAAAAGCATCAATTCTTCAAGGTCAACCTTCTTTATAGTCCAACTCTCACATCCTTACATGATTACTGGGAAAACCATAGCCTTGACTAGATGGACCTTTGTTGGCAAAGTAATATGATTTTTAATTACTTTAACTGCTTTTTAATATGCTGTCTGAATTTGTCATTACTTTTCTTTCAAGAAGCAAGCGTCTTTTTATTTCATGGCTGCAGTCATCATCTGCAGTGTTTTTGGAGGCCAAAAAAATAAAGTCAATCACTGTTTCCATTGTTTCTCCATTTATTTGCCATGAAGTGATGGGACTAGAGGCCATTATCTTAGTTTTCTGAATGTTGAGCTTTAAGCCAACTTTTTCACTCTCCTCTTTCACTTTCATCAAGAGCCTCTTTCATTCTTCTTTGCCTTCTTCCATAAGGGTGGTGTCATCTGCATATCTGAGGTTATTGATATTTTTCCCGGCAATCTTGATTCCAGCTTGTGCTTCATCCAGTCCAGTATTTCTCATGATGTACTCTGCATATACGTTAAATAAGCAGGGTGACAGTATACAGCCTTGACGTACTCCTTTCCTGATTTAGAACCAGTCTGTTGTTCCATGTCAAGTTCTAACTGTTGCTTCTTGACCTGCATACAGATTTCTCAGGAGGCAGGTCAGATGGTCTGGTATTCCCATCTCCTGAAGAATTTTCCACAGTTTGTTGTGATCCACAGAGTCAAAATCTTTGGCATAGTCAATAAAGCAGAAGTAGATGTTTTCTGGAACTCTCTTGCTTTTTCAATGAACCAACTGCTGCTAAGTCGCTTCAGTCGTGTCCGACTCTGTGCAACCCCATAGACGGCAGCCCACCAGGCTCCCCCGTCTCTGGGATTCTCCAGGCAAGAACACTGGAGTGGGTTGCATTTCCTTCTCCAATGCATGAAAGTGAAAAGTGAAAGTGAAGTCACTCAGTCGTGTCCAACTCTTAGCGACCCCATGGACTGCAGCCTACCAGGCTCCTGCATCCATGGGATTTTCCAGGCAAGAGTACTGGAGTGGGGTGCCACTGCCTTCTCTGAATGAACCAACAGATGTTGGCAATTTGATCTCTGCTTCCTCTGCCTTTTCTAAATCCAGCTTGAAGTTGGATTCATGGTTCACATACTGTTGATGCCTGGCTTGGAGAATTTTGAATGTTACTTTGCTAGTGTGTGAGATGAGTGCAATTGTGCAGTAGTTTGAGCATTCTTTGGGATTGTCTTTCTTTGGGATTAGAATGAAAACTGACCATTTCCAGTCCTGTGGATAATATACATACAAGTACTAAATATTGTCTATATTATTCATATACCTTTCATAATATATTTAGACATGTTTCTTTATACAGGTACAGTATTTTACAGTAAAGAGATTTATTTTACAATATTTACACATGTGTGTGTACTTATTTTCTTTTTAATTTCAGCAAAAGCCTTCTTTACTTTGACAGTTGCACCCATAAATTTGTCTTTAGGCTCCAAATTTTGTAAATGAACCTGGAACACTGCCAGCCACTTCTGTTTCCTATGGTCATATCTCTCCAGCTAAGTTTCCATATCCTTAAACAATATGAGACAGCAAAATAGTTACAGAATTATTTGGAGAGAAAAATCTTCAATTTCCTTTTGATAACACTCTTTTTTGTTTTGCTTTTAGTTTAAAGGGTGCCTTTTATTTCATGGTATTTGTGTAGATATTGGGCTCTTGGTTTTCACTTTAAGACAGGTGAGTACACACTCTTGTAAAGAATATTCCAAGTAAATATTTAATACTGACTTGTATAATGCAAGTGAATTTTATGGACCAGGTAAGTTCTTTTACAGTTTCCCTTGTAGCTCAGTCAGTAAAGGCTCTGCCTGCAGTGCAGGAGACCCAGGTTCAATCCATAGGTTGGGAAGATCCCCTGGAGAAGGAAATGGCAACCCACTCCAGTATCTTTGCCTGGAAAATCTCACGGACAGAGGAGCCTGGTGGGCTGCAGTCCATGGGGTCACAAAGAGTCAGGCACGATTAAGTGACCTTAAGTTCTTTTAGGGGGCCTCGCAGGTGCTGGTAGTGGTGAAGAATCTGCCTGCCAATTCAGGAGACACAGGAGATGCGAACATGATCCCTGGGTCAGAAGGATCCCCTGGAGTAGGAAATGGCAACCCACTCTAATATTCTTGCCTGGAAAATTCCATTGACAGGAGCATAGTGGCCTATAGTCCATGGGGTCACAAAGAGTTGACATAATGTAGTGACTGGTCATGCACAAGTTCTCTTAATCCTTTCATATTTTATAAAATCTTTTTTTAACCTTTTTTAAAAATATAAATTTATTTTAACTGGATGCTAAAATACTTTACCAATACTTTACAATATTGTATTGGTTTTGCCATCCATTGACATGAATCCACCACAGGTGTACATGTGTTCCACATCCTGAACCCCCCTCTCATCTCCCTCCTCATTCCATCCCTCTGGGTCATCCCAGTGCACCAGCCCTGAGCATCCTGTATCATGCATTGAACCTGGACTGGCGATTTGTTTCTTATATGATAATATACATGTTCAATGCCATTCTCCCAAATTATCCCACCCTCACCCTCTCCCACAGAGTTCAAAAGACTGTTCTATACATCTGTGTCTCTTTTGCTGTCTTGCATACAGGGTTATCATTACCATCTTTCTAAATTCCATATATATGTATTAGCATACTGTATTGGTGTTTTTCTTTCTGGCTTACTTCACTCTGTATAATAGGCTCCAGTTTCATCCACCTCATTAGAACTGATTCAAATGTATTCTTTTTAATGGCTGAGTAATATTCCATTGTGTATATCTACCATGGCTTTCTTATCCATTCATCTGCTGATGAACATCTAGGCTGCTTCTTTAAACAGCTCATATTATTCCATGGCCTAGCTCTATTATATACTTAAAATAATTAATGTGATGCTTTTAAACTGAAACAATTCATTCCAGGTAATACTAAGGAATATGTTTTGTTGGGTGAAAGGTGTTTTCCATGCTGGTGGGAATGGAAATATTTCTGGAGAGTAAAGACTAAAACTTTAGAATGTTCACATCATTGAATAGAAAAATACTTCTTTGAAGAGTACAAAATATTTAATAAGAATTGCCCTCAGATCAAGTCTCTAGAATATTTGTTACACAAATATATATAATAGCCAAGTACTTATAATGATATAAATAATAAAAAACATGTTCTTGAATAATTTGCCCACTTGAAATGAATGCTATGCAATAATTATAAGAAACATTATAGAAAGAAATATTTAGTGTTATAGAAAGAAATATTTAGTGATAGGAAGAGTATTCAAGATGTACATATGAATGCAAAATAAACTTCCAATTATATTATATATAGAGATAAAGAGATAAGCATACATTTACACATAAGCATAATCATTATAGAAACAAATACTAAAAGCATAATCCCAAAAACATTAACGGTAGTTAATACTAGGGCATTTTGTTTTTGCTTTAATTTTCCAAATTATCCAAATAATGTACATAACATTTACATTTAGATACAATCAGCATTTTGGAAACAATACATTTAAGAAATAGAAACTCTATTGAGAAACATGTCCTGAAATGACTAATACACTATTTTTACTTATTGCTTTAAAAACACACAAAACATCTGCTTTGTGCCAGGCATTGTGCTAAGTTAGGAACTCATGACTAAGTGCAGAGAGAGAATAAGTACAGCAATAACAATACAAGAAATTAGTGTTATCATAGATGTTTGAATAGAATCCAAATGAAATCTAGAGGACAGTTTAACATTTTGAATATTTTTTTTATTATAATAATTAGTCTGAGGTTTCATGATTTTTCTGTTCATGCACTCCAAATTCTTGAGTTTGTTCTCTAGTGCCCTTGATGCATTTGATATTCCCTAAATTAACCCTAGAGCTTTGTAATCCATTTCTTACCCCACAGTTGCAAAACTGATACAGATTTCACAATTTTTTTCTTCTCCTCTACCTCCTGGTAATATCCTTTTGTTTTTAATTCTCCTTCTTGGAGGATTCATTTAAAAAGTGGTTGCTTTGGCAAGATAATATTCTTTTTAATATAGTTTTCACATTCTTGTAGGGTTACATGATTTTCATCTTGGAACCTCCTAGGTTGAACAGGTACATTTATATGTCTACAATGCAAGATTTTCTTACATATATCAAATTGTTCCCATATCCATCCCAATTGTGCCTGGGATTTCTAAAATTAAAAGAAAATAGAGAGAAATACATTAATCAAAAAGTGAATATTTATCCAAATCTATGGGAACCTAGAATTGTACAATAAATATGTAGAAACTGTCTCAGTAATCAAAATTAACAAACTACTGAAATAGCATTCTTAGATTATTTATTATATACATATGATTAATGTAAATTGATCAGAATTTTCTAAAAGGCCAAAAAAAAGTCTTTTGAGAGAAAGGTATAATTATGCTATATTTTAGACAAGAACATATCAAGATTCTGTATATATATATATATTTTACATATTTGATCCCAGTGCATGGCATCCTTTTGTTCCAGACGTTTTTCTCCTCCAGAAACATATACTTTACAATTGGTGCCATATTTATGACACAATCTGGACTGTACTTCATCTGAAGCAGTCTCCAGCTTTTCTATTCTAGGAGAGCTATATTTGTGAGTTTGCATCTCTGGGTCTCATACAAACAAAAGGAATACAGAGTAGAAAAGAATTACTGGCTTTTCTACCCATTAGAAGTAGGTTAGTATTTTTTTGATTTTTCAAAAAACTTTAAAACACTTTTGGGGGAATTAATTTTAGACATACAGAAAAATTGCAGAAATAGTAGAGAGAATTTCCGTATATCTCCTCACTTAATATTAGCATCTTACTGACCCATAACCATTGCACAAATAACACAGCCAGGAAATTAAAACTTGCACTAATAAATAAAGAGTTTATTCAAATTTTGCTACTTTCTTCACTAGTGTAATTTTTATATCTACTCTGGTATCCCATTTAGGGTCCCACATTGTTTATGTTTATTTATTCTCCTTAGTTTCCTACTGTCTTCATACATTTCCTCATTTGTTCCTTGCTTTCATGACCTTGATACTTTTGAAGAGCATTGATTAGTTTTTTTGGGTTTTATTTATCCAGATGTCCCTTAGTTTGCATTTGTCTCATGTTTTCTCATAAATGGACTAAGATTATGCTTTCCAGACAAAAATGCCATAGAAATGACCACATATCCTTCTCAATGCATTACATCCCACACTGATGTTGGTATATTGTATTATTGGTAATGTTGACCTTAATGGCTTGTGCAAGGTGGTTTCTCCATGGTTCTCTGCTGCAAAGTTACTGTCATTCCCTTTGTAGTTGGTAAATAACTTGTGTATATACCTTGAAATTGTACTTTTTTTATCCTCATACTTTTCCCACTTATTTTAATGTTCATCAATGGATGCTGTGTTAATTAATTATTATGGTGATTTTTACCAAATAATGATTTTCTGTTTCCCTCTTGCACATTTCATAAAGAAGACCAGTCACTCTGCTTGATCAATTTTTAATTAATTATGGATCCAGCTCAGTATGGAATATATGTATTCATATATTTATGAATACATAAACATTTGTATTTATAAAAATACAAATATTCAGATGCTTATTTTATTTTAAAATTTAATAATATCATTTATTCTAGTTTGTCATTTTGAGAATTTTGAAGTTGACTATTTTGTTTTTCTAATGAGATCCCACATCTATTTATTATCTATCTATCCACCTAATGACCTATCTATCTGGACCTATCACGACCCAAATTATACTGATATACTGGACTTGAATTCAATATAACAAGGTTCATTGCAGCCAATTCTCTTTGCTTTCTATAACCTTAACAGTTATTTGTGTTTAAATCTGGATATTCTGTTCTACTTGACTGCCTCTTTTGTCCTTTACTGTTCTCTTTAGCTTATTATTATTTTTTTATTTATTATTATTTAGCTTATTTATTGCTTTAGTTTTATTGGAAGCTTCAATATCTAGTAGAGTTTCACACCCTTTGTAGATACTTTTAGGTAGTTTCCTGGCCATTTTTGGATATTTTATTTCTGCATATGACATTTTGTACAAACTTGCCTGGCCATGTAAAGTGTTAGTTTGTTGGTATTTTTAACAAATAGGGTGATTCCCAGTGGCTCAAGTGGTAAAAAATCCAATTACCAAGGCAGGTGACACAAGAGACATGGGTTTGATCCCTGGGTCAAGAAAATCCCCTGGAATAGGAAATGGCAACCTACTCCAGTATTCTCATCTGGAAAATTCCGTGGACAGAAGCCTGGCAGGCTACAATCCACGGGTTGCAGAGTCAGACACAACTGAGCATGAACACACAAACAAACATATTTGTAATGAAACTGTATTTAATTCTTAAATGTCTTAAGGAGAATGTCTTAAGAAGTCCTTTTCATTATAGGGGACTGGAATGTAAAAATAGGAAGTCAAGAAACACCTGGAGTAACAGGCAAATTTGGCCTTGGAGTACAGAATAAAGTAGGGAAAACGATAATAGAATTTTGCCAAGAGAATGCCCTGGTCATGGCAAACATACTCTTCCAAAAACACAAAAGAAGACTTGGCTCATGGACATCACCAAATGGTCAACACCAAAATCAGATTGATTATATTCTTTGCAGTCAAAGGTGGAGAAGCTCTATACAGTCAGCAAAATCAAGATCGTGAGCTGACTGTGGCCCAGATCATGAACCTCTTATTGCCAAATTCAGACTTAAATTGAAGAAAGTAGGGAAAACCACTAGACCTATCAGGTATGACATAAATCAAATCCCTTATGATTATACACTGGGGAATCCCAGGGACTGTGGAGCCTGGTGTGCTGCCGTCTATGAGGTCGCAGAGTCGGACATGACTTAAGTGACTTAGCAGCAGCAGCAGCAGCAGCAGCAGTGGAAGTGAGATAAAGATTTAAGGGACTAGATCTGATAAACAGAGTGTCTGATGAATGATGGACGGAGGTTCATGGCATGGTACGGGACACAGCGATCAAGACCATCAACAAGAGAAAGAAATGCAAAAAGGCAAAATGGTTGTCTGAGGAGGCTTTAAAACAGCTGCAAAAAGAAGAGAAGTGAAAAACAAGGGAGAAGAGGAAAGATATATCCATTTGAATGCAGAGTTCCAAAGAATAGCAAGCCTTCCTCAGTGATAAGAAAGCCTTCCTCAGTAATCAGTGCAAAGTAGAGGAAAACAATGGAATGGGAAAGAATAGTGATCTCTTCAAGAAAATTAGAGATACCAACAGAACATTTCACGCAAAGATGGACTCAATAAAGGACAGAAATAGTATGGACCAAACAGAAGTCGAAGATATTAAGAACAGGTGGCAAGAATACACAGAAGAACTATACAATAAAGACCTTCATGACCCAGATAGTCATGATGCTGTGATCACTTACCCAGAGCCAGACATCCAGGAACGTGAAGTCAAGTGGGCCTTAAGAAGCATCACATGTATGCCTGTGGCGGATTAATTTTGATATTTGGCAAAACTAATACAATTATGTAAAGTTTAAAAAAAAATAAATGGAAAACTCATCATGAAAAAAAAAAAAAAAAAAAAGAAGCATCACTATGAACAAAGCTAGTGGAGGTGATGGAATTCCAGTTGAGCTATTTCAAATCCTAAAAGAATGATGCTGTGAAAGTGCTGCACTCGATATGCCAGCAAATTTGAAAAAAGCAACAGTGGCCACAGGACTGGAAAAGGTCAATTTTCATTCCAATCCCAAAGAAAATCAATGCCAAAGAATGCTCAAATGACTGCACAATTCTTCTCATCTCACATGCTAGCAAAATAATGCTCAAAATTCCCCAAGCCAGGCTTCAACAATACATGAACCATGAACTTCCAGATGTTCAAGCTGGTTTTAGAAGAAGCAAAATAACCAGAGATCAAATTGCCAACATCTGTTGGATCATTGAAAAAGTAAGAGAGTTCCAGAAAAACATATATTTCTGTTTTATTGACAATGTCAAAGTCTTTGACTGTGTGGAACACCTCAAACTGTGGAAAATTCTTCAAGAGATGGGAATACCAGACCACCTGACATGCCTCTTGACAAACCTGTATGCAGATCAAGAAGCAACAGTTAGAACTGGACATGGAACAACAGACTGGTTCCAAGTAGGAAAAGGAGCACATACATCACAGCTGTATATTGTCACCCTGCTTATTTAACTTATATGCAGAGTGTATCATGAGAAACATTGGGCTGGAGGAAGCACAAGCTGGAATCAAGTTTGTCAGGAGAAATATAAATAACCTCAGATATGAAGACGACACTGACCTTATGGCAGAAAATGAAGAAAAACTAAAGAGCCTCTTAATGAAAGTGAAAGAGGAGAGTGAAAAAGTTGGCTTAAAGCTCAACATTTAGAAAACTAAAGTCATGGCATCTAGTCCCATCACTTCATGGTAAATAGATGGGTAAACAGTGGAAACAGTGACAGACTTTATTTTTTGGGTGTCTAAAATCACTGCAGATGGTGATTGCAGCCATGAAATTAAAAGATGCTTGCTCCTTGGAAGAACAGCTATGGCTAACCTAGACAGAATATTACAAAGCAGAGACATTTTTTTGCCAACAAAGGTCTGTCTAGTCAAGGCTATGGTTCTTCCAGTAGTCATGTATGGATGTGAGAATTGGACTTTAAAGGAAGATGAGTGCTGAAAAACTGATGCTTTTTAACTGTGGTGTTGGAAAAGACTCTTGAGAGTCCCTTGGCCATCAAGGAGATCCAACCAGTTCATCCTAAAGGAAATCAGTCCCTAATGTTCATTGGAAGGAATGATGCTGAAGCTGAAACTCCAGTACTTTGGCCATCTGATGCAAAGAACTGCCTCATTTGAAAAGACCCTGTTTTTCCTTCTGGCTTACTGCACGATACTGGATGCTTGGGGCTAGTGCACTGGGACGACCCAGAGGGATGCTATGGGGAGGGAAGAGGGAGGAGGGTTCAGGATGGGGAGCACATGTATACCTGTGGCGGATTCATTTTGATATTTGGCAAAACTAATACAATTATGTAAAGTTTAAAAATAAAATAAAATTAAAAAAAAATGAAAAGACCCTGTTGCTAGTCATGATTGAAGGCAGGAGGAGAAGGGGATGACAGAGGATGAGATGGTTGGATGACATCAGTGACTCAATGGAGATGAATTTTAGTAGACTCCAGGAGTTGGTGATGGGCAAGGAAACCTGGTGTGCTGCAGTCTTTGGGGTCACAAAGAGTTGGACACGACTGAGTGACTGATCTGATTTGATCTGATCTGATCATTCAAGTATAGGATAGTCTTCCATTTTCTTCAAATATATTTTATGTCTTTCACGAGTGTTTTAAAACCTCATAAATATCAGTTTTGCACTTTTCATGTTAAATTTATTCCTAATTACTTTTTGAATAAATTAAATAGTACTTACTATTATCTTTTTGCTTTATTTGTGTATATAAATCTGTGTATGCTAATTTTATATCTTGCTAATTTACTGCATGATTTTGTTGTTTAAATTTGTTTTACCATTATTTTTCTGGAGTTTTCCAGATATACTTTCATATCCTCTATAATTAGAGATAGTTTTGCTTATTTCTACCCACCCTAAGGCATCTATTCCATTTTTTTTTTTTTTGACAAATTTCATTGACAAGTAACTTTAGTGTTATGTTGAATACAACAGAAAGAGTGGATATTCTGGCTGTGCTCCTAATATTATTGTACATGCCTCTAGGATTTTCTCATGAAAGAATATGCTGGCTTTAAAGCTAAAACAATATCATCTTAGAAACACAACCCTCAGTTCCTATTTTCTTGAATATACTTGTCAACAATAGATGCTGAATTTTGCTGCAGGCTTCCTCTGGATGTATGAAGATAATGATATATTTCCCTTAGATATATTTATAAGTTGTGTGATGTTAATGGACTTTCTATTATTGAAGAAACTTTGCATTCCTGATATAAATCCCACTTGAGAATCATGCATTTCTTAATGTGATATTGAATTGTGTTTCTATTTTTTTTCAATTTCTGTATAATAAATATTGTTCTGCAGTTTCCTTTATTGTATTATGTTTATCATTGCATGTTAAGAATAATTAGAAAATTTTCTTTCTTTTTTTGATGGCCTGGAGTAAATAATAGAGTATTAGGACAACCTGATCTTTGAAGAACTGGTAGAATTACTCTGTAAAAGTGTCTGAGCCTGGTGCATTTTTCGTGAGGGTATTCCTTAGTATCTTTGTTTCTTCTTGTGAATATTGGTATGTTTAAACATTTTAACATTAAGTTTGGATTTCTTTGAATTTTTCCTTCTGCAATAGTTATTTTCTGCTTGTTATTTCTTACAGTGCATATTCTTGCTCATCCATTTTCTTCCTGATAAAGTTAGCCAGTGGTTTGTATATTTTCTTAAAAGTTTTTGATAAATCAGGAATTTGACCTATTAGGTTTTTTTTTCCTATTCTGTATTTTATTAATTTATATTTCTTCATTATTTATTTCTTTGTGCTCTCTTTTTTGGTTGATATATTCTAGGTTTTGAGCAGGAACTTTGATTATTTACATTTGATTCTTTTATTTCTAGTAAAGTGTTTCATGAAAATAACTTACCTTCCTCACCAGTTTACATGAATGCACACATACAGTTATATAAATTTTTTTGTTTAAAAAACTTCTGTAATTTTATTTTATATTCCACTTTTTCAGCTAGAAAACTTTTTCAACTAGAAGATTTTTTCCATATGAATGGACCCATGTTTTTGGTTTTATTAGTTAATTCTAGTTTAATTGTATTATGATCAGAATTTTTAATAATGTTTCTACTTTAGGAAGTGCATATTTTCTTTGTAATCTAATATATGAACACTTTTTGTGAATGCATAAGGGCAAGTAGAAGAATATGTATTCTTTATGATCAGGCAGTGGATTTCAATAGATATATTAAAAATGTACTCCATTTATTCTGTTGCTTACATTTTTTATTCCCTGACTTATTTTTGTCCACTTAATCTGTTTTGTACTGAAAGTAGCATAAATTATCATATTTTCTAGTTGTTGTTCAGTCGTTCAGTCACTCAATCCTGTCCAACTCTTTGCGACCCCATGGACTGCAGCATGACAAGCTTCCCTGTCCTTCAGTATCTTTCAGAGCTTGCTTAAACTCATGTCCGTTGAGTCAGGGATACTATCCAGCCATCTTGTCCTCTGCCGTCCCCTTCTCCTCTTGCCTTCTGTCTTTCCCCAAATCAGGTAATTTTCCAATGAGTCGGCTCTTCGCATCAGGTGGCAAAATCACTGAGGCTTAAGCTTCAGCATCAGTCCTTCAAATGAATATTCAAGAATGATTTCCTTTATGCTCATTGGTTTGATCTCCGTGCAATCCACAGGACTCTCAAGAATCTTCTCCAACACCACAGTTAAAAAGCATAAATTTTTCTGCACTTAGTCTTTATGGTCCAACTCTCACATCCATACATGACTACTGGAAAAACTGTAGTTTGGCTTATACAGACCTTTGTCAATAAAGTAATGTCTCTGCTTTTTAATATGCTGTGTAAGTTTAACATAGATTTTTTTTTTTTTTTTTCCGATGAGCAGTTCAGTTCAGTTCAGTCACTCAGTCATGTCCAACTCTTTGCCACACTGGGAACAGCAGCATGCCAGGCCTCCCTGTCCATCACCAACTCCTGGAGTCCACTCAAAGCCATGTCTATCGAGTCGGTGATGCCATCCAACCATCTCATGCTCTGTCATCCCCTTCTCCTCCTGCCCTTATTCTTTCCCAGCACCAGGGTCTTTTCAAATGAGTCAGCTCTTCGCATCAGGTGTCCAAAGTATTGGCATTTCAGCGTCAACATCAGTCCTTCCAATGAATACCCAGGACTGATCTCCTTTAGGATGGACTAGTTGGATCTTCTTGCAGTCCAAGGGACTCTCAAGAGTCTTCTCCAACACCACAGTTCAAAATTATCAAAATGACAATGCTCAGCTTTGTTTATAGTCCAACTCTCACATCCATACATGACTACTGGAAAAACCACA
This sequence comes from Bos grunniens, assembly GCF_055505025.1. Lineage (NCBI taxonomy): Eukaryota > Metazoa > Chordata > Mammalia > Artiodactyla > Bovidae > Bos > Bos grunniens. The sequence continues at coordinate 49,582,759 of NC_141175.1, forward strand.
GCCTTGACTAGACTGACCTTTGTTGACGAAGTAATGTCTCTGCTTTTTAATATGCTGTCTAGGTTGGTCATAACTTTCCTTCCAAGGAATAAGCGTCTTTTAATTTTATGGCTGCAATCACCATCTGCAGTGATTTTGGAGCCCAGAAAAATAAAGTCAGCCACTGTTTCCATTGTTTCCCCATCTATTTGCCATGAAGTGATGGGACTAGATGCCATTATCTTAGTTTTCTGAATGTTGAGCTTTAAGCCAACTTTTTCACTCTCCTCTTTCTCAAGAGGCTCTTTAATTTTTCTTCACTTTCTGCCACAAGGGTGGTGTCATCTGCATATCTGAGGTTATTGATATTTCTCCTGGCAGTCTTAATTCTAGCTTGTGCTTCCTCCAGCCCGCGTTTCTCATGATGTACTTTGTATATAAGTTAAATAAGCAGGGTGACAATATACAGCCTTGACATACTCCGTTTCCTATTTGAAACCAATCTGTTGTTCCATATCCAGTTCAAATTGTTCCTTCCTGACCTGCATACAGGTTTCTCAAGAGGCAATGAGCAAGCATCTCTTAATTTCATGGCTGCAGTCACTGTCCCCAATAATTTTGGAGACCAAGAAAATAAAGCCTTTCACTGTTCCCATGGTTTCCTCATCTATTTGCCATGAAGTGATGGAACCACATAGCATGGTCTTAGTGTTTTGAATGCTGATTTTTAGACCAGTTTATTCATTTTCCTCATTCACTTTCATCAAAATGCTTGTTAGTTCCTCTTCGTTTCTGTCATGAAGCTTGTATCTTCTGCATATCTGAGGTTATTGAAGTTTCTCCCAGCAGTGTTGATTCCAGCTTGTGATCCATCTAACCCAGCATTTAAAGTGATATACTCTGCATTTAAGTTAAATAAGCAAGGTGACTATATACAGCCTTGGCATACTCCTTTCCCAGTTTTGAACCAGTTTGTGTTTCATGTCCGGTACTAACTGTTGCTTCTTGACCTGCACACAAGTTTCTCAGGTGCCAGGTAAGGTGGTTTCATATTTCCATCTCCTTAAGAATTTCCCACAGTTTTTTGTGATCCACACAGTTGAAAGCTTAGCATAGTCGATGAAGCAGAAGTAGGTGTTTTTCTGAAATTCCTTTGCTTTTTCTATGATCCAACAGACGTTGGCAATTTGATCTCTGGTTCCTCTGCCTTTTCTAAATCCTGTTTGTACATTTGGAAGTTTTTGGTTCATAATCTGTTGAAACCTAGCTTGAAGGAGTTTGGGCACCACATCTTGATAGCATGTGAAATGATTGTAATTGTGTGGTAGTTTGAACATTCTTTGACATTGCACTTCTTTGGGATTGGAATGAAAACTGATCTTTGCAAGTTCTGTGGCCACTGCTGAGTTTTCCAAATTTGCCAACATATTTAGTGCAGTACTTTAACAGTATCATCTTTTAGGATTTGAAATAGCTCAATTGGAATTCCATCATGTCCACTAGCTTTGTTCATAGTGATGCTTCCTAAAACCCACTTGACTTTGCACTCCAGGATATCTGGATCTAGGTGATTGATAACACCATCATGGTTATCTGGGCCATTAAGAACTTTTTTGTAGTTTTTATGAGTATTCTTGCCACCTCTTCTTAATATCTTCTGCTCCTGTTAGGTCCATACCATTTCTGTCATTTATTGTGCCCATTTTTCCATGAAATATTCCCTTGATATGTCTAATTTTCTTGAAGAGATCTCTAGTCTTTCTTATGCTTTGCCTATCTGGGGTCTTTTTTTACCCCATCCAGATTGTGAAATTATTAGTTCTATTTCTGTGAAAAATACCGTTGGTAGTTTGATAAGGATTGCATTGAGTCTGTAAATCACTTTGGGTAGTATTTTGAGAGCCCCTTGGATTGCAAGGAGATCCAACCAGTCCATTCTGAAGGAGATCAGCCCTGGGATTTCTTTGGAAGGAATGATGCTAAAGCTGAAACTCCAGTACTTTGGCCACCTCATGTGAAGAGTTAACTCACTGGAAAAGACTCTGATCCTGGGAGGGATTGGAGGCAGGAGGAGAAGGGGACGACAGAAGATGAGATGGCTGGATGGCATCACTGACTCAATAGACGTGAGTCTGAGTGAACTCTGGGAATTGGTGATGGACAGGGAGGCCTGGAGTGCTGTGATTCATGGGATGGCAAAGAGTCGGACACAACTGAGCAACTGAACTGAACTATTTTCAGAATATTACTTCTTCCAATCCAAGAAGATGGTATATCTTGCCATCTTTTTGTGTCATCTTTGATCTTTTATCAGTGCCTCATAGTTTTCTGCAAACAGGTCTTTTGTCTCTTTAGGTAAATTTGTTACTATTTTATTCTTTGGTTTGCAATCGTGCAAGTTTTTGTTTCCTTAATTTGTCTTTCTGATTTTTCATCATTAGTGTATAAGAATGGAAGGGATTTCTGTGTATTAATTTTATATTCTGCAACTTTGCCATATTCATTGACTAGCTCTAGTAATTTTCTGTTGATACGTTCATGTTATCTGACAACAGGTGAGTTTTATTTCTTCTTTTCCAGTCTGGATTCCTTTTATATCTTTTTTTTCTCTGATTGCTGTGGCTAGGACTACCAATACTATGCTGAATAATAGTTCTTTTGGCATGTTACTACTTATGTATCGTTGCACTTCTCATATTTTTTATTTAAAAATTAGCTTCTATATCATATTTGATGCATTAGTGTTTTATCTTTATTACGGATTGTAGCTTTTAGTATTAATTGCTTTCCTTTTCTATATAAAGTATCATAACATCTGCAAACAGTGAGTTTTACTTCTTTTCCAATCTGGATTGCTTTTATTTCTTTTTCTTCTTTGATTACTATAGTTAAGGCTTCCAAAACTATGTTGAATAATAGTTCTTTTTGTATGTTGCTACTTATATATCCTTGCATTTTCCTGTATTATTTTGTTTTTAAAAGTAGCTGTGAGCCATTTGATGCATACCTAATCATTTGTTACATCTTTATTGGGAATTGTAGCTTTTAGTATCAAATTTTTTCCTTTGCTTTGGGAATTTGAATTATTCATTAATTACATTATAAGTTTTCTATGCTTGCTCTCTTTGTTTTCATTTGCCAGGTATATATTTATACATTCATGCAATTTTAGATTCTGTAAGCATTTTATTTTAGGTGTATTTTCTATAAATGATACATATTTTAATGTGTTGTGAGACAAATTGTCATCATTTCTTTAATATAAGTTAAGCCTATTTAAATTTGCTATTATGACTGATGTTTTGGTTTCAAATTAACCATAAGATTTTATATTTTGTGCATATTGTTTTGCTTGCTGTGTTTCTTTCTTTAAAATAGGTCATTTTTTTTTTTTTGCTACTTTTGTTTTTTAGAAAGACATATTTTGTTTTAGTGAGTAAATTTATGTTTATGTCTTTTTTAAGACCTATCATTATGTGGTTTTAAGCTATCTGTTACCTTGTTTAAGGCTTTTAAAAAGTATGCATGCATCCATACTAAGTCACTTCAGTTGTGCCTGACTCTTTATGACTCCATGGACTGCAATCTTCCAGGTTCCTCTGTTCATGGGATTCTCCAGGCAAGAATACTAGAGTGAGCTGCCATGCCCTCTTCCAGGGGATCGTCCTGACCCAAAGATCAAACACACTGGGTCTGCTGTGGCTCCTGCATTACAGGCAGTTTCTTTGCCACTGGGGAAACCACTTTAAAAAGTATACTTGAGGGTTTTATTTTTGTCTTTTTATTCTCTCCTCCTAACTCTGGTTGCATTATTTATACTTAATCTCATATATAACATTTAAAAAATACTTTTCAACTCTCATCCCTCGCAAAGAGTCAGACACGACTGAGTGACTGACCTGATCTGATAAGTATTTCATACTATTTTTAAAAACTAGTCATTTTTATGAAATATCAACTCATTAGTTGGCTGGATAAAGCTCATGTTCTTGTGCAGGGTTAAGAATCTATGACCACAGACCAAATGTGGCCCTCTGGTTTTTTTGTACATAAAGCTTTATTGAAACATAGGCATGATTATTTATTTGTGTGTTACATGGGGCTATTTTGCATACCTATTAGATATTTGGTCCTACCTAAAATGTCATTTGAGACATTTGACCTATGCCAGAAGATTCTTGATATTCAGTTCAGTTCAGTCGCTCAGTCATGTCTGACTCTTTGGGACACCATGAATCGCAGCACGCCAGGCCTCCCTGTCCATCACCAACTCCCAGAGTTCACTCAGACTCATGTCCATTGAGTCAGTGATGCCATCCATCCATCTCATCCTCTGTCGTCCCCTTCTCCTCCTGCCCCCAATCCCTCCCAGCATCAGAGTCTTTTCCAATGAGTCAACTCTTCACATGAAGTGGCCAAAGTACTGGAGTTTCAGCTTTAGCATCATCATTCTTTCCTTCCAAAGAAATCCCAGGGCTGATCTCCTTCAGAATGGACTGGTTGGATCTCCTTGCAGTCCAAGGGACTCTCAAGAGTCTTCTCCAACACCATAGTTCAAAAGCATCAATTCTTCGGCACTCAGTTTTCTTGATATTCAGCCATGTTTAAAACATCCACTGAGACATTTGATTCACACCAAATGGTCTTAGAAATTTAGTCTTATTAAAAGGATCCATGAGCATATTTCTCTGTGTCGATTGGTCCTTGATGTTTGAACTGTCAAAAAACGTCCATTTTTAGAAAATGTCCCTGCATTCACATAGCCCATAATATTGATATTTTCAATTTACAGTGTTAAGACTTAAAAATGTGTTATTGATCTGATATGAAAGTGTGTTATTTACCATGTTTTATTGGTCCAGTCATCCAATCATTGGCAATAATAACTGTACATTCTCCTGCCAATTTACCTGGACCACTCACCCATCCCATGGCTGATGCCTGTCAACTCGCTAACACAGCCTGGACAAACTAGGTGTTAAATTCATAAGATATTAGTAAAGTTTTCCCTACCAATAAACCAGTGACCTTTGGTCAGACAGCTACAGAAAAAAAAAAAATAACCTTTTTTCTGTTGTTTAACAGTATGACATCATCATTTGAAAATTCTCAGTGGAAAATAGCAGAAATAGCATGCTCACAAAAACAAGAGCCAATGGCACAAATAGTTTTTATTTGTATTCTTTTAACAGAGGTAGGAGCAAAATATATTAGTGCTGAGAAGAGAAGCATATCAGCATTGCCTGATGTACAATTAATCAGGATTTGGATAATATTAATATCACTCAAGGGGGGCAGAAAAACACCAGTACAATATTGGTGTTGATGGAGACATAATAAATAGAGTAAAATATCATACAAAAGAAGAATCAAGTGCAACACTGCAGATGTTCAAAGAACTCTCATGGTATTGATGATTCTAATAATGGTAACAGCAACTAAAGAGACAAGTTGAGTTCAAACTAAACATTGACAGATTAATTAAACTCAACTGCATGGAATAAAAATTCTAGAGGAGTATAAAGTAACCAGATGCAGACAATCATTTCTTATGCACAATTTCTGTGTTCAAGATGACAAAAGAATTATTATTTGTACAATTTGTGGTAATATTTGTTATTTACATACCAGTACCACATTATTCAGAAATGGCACCTGCAGGATAGCACAGATACAGTTCATTCTGTACATGGTGTTGTGTTGGGTTATACTATATTGTTGAGTTATAAGTTAACAATGAAAAGGTAAGAAGATATATATGTGTGTGTGTTAAAGTGTGTGTGTGTTTGCATCTTCACGGGGAAAAAAAAAGGCCTTGACATTAACCCATTGACTCTTCATTGTGAATGATAGATTTTTAAATTCTAAATATGAATGTGATTCAACTACTCCCACCAAATACACATGTAAAATGATGCTTGTTTCACTTTTCACAATCACTGTGGTGAAAAATATCTTCTTTGGGTCTAACATGTGAGAATATGACAACAGAAATTAATACTCATAAGTGCACATCCATTTGCACTTGTTTGGGCTCCTATTTGTGCCTCTGGAAGATGTAAATGAAACAATTGAGTACATTTTGGAGAATGCAGGAGAAAATTTAGATTATTCAATGGATTATGTTAAGAAAATGTATGTCTGATAGAAGGTATGGTAAGGCAGAAAACCAAAAATTCCAAGGTTTTCACCACAAAGTTGGAATGATAGTAAACATTAGTACTAAATGGTGGAACAAACAATAGTGGAAACCTGGAAGAGCAAATTTCAAATACTGATGGTGTATCATTCTTGATTTATAGATTTATTGAAGTAAAAAAAAAAACCCAGCAAATTGTTTGAACAAGTTGTCACCCAGGTTCTTGATGATCGCACTTCAACATGGCCATAAACTTCCTAATAATATGGCTGCTGCTACTAAGTCACTTCAGTCATGTCCGACTCTGCAACCCCGTAGACGGCAGCCCACCAGGCTCCCCTGTCCCTGGGATTCTCCAGGCAAGAACACTGGAGTGGGTTGCCATTTCCTTCTCCAATGCATGAAAGTGAAAAGTGAAAGTGAAGTCACTCAGTCGTGTCCAACTCTTAGTGACACCATGGACTGCAGCCTACCAGGTTCCTCCGTCCATGTCCATGGGGTCACTAGGAGTCGGACACGACTGAGCGACTTCATTTTCACTTTTCACTTTCATGCATTGGAGAAGGAAATGGCAACTCACTCCAGTGTTCTTGCCTGGAGAATCCCAGGGACGGGGGAGCCTGGTGGGCTGCCATCTATGGGGTCGCACAGAGTTGGACACTACTGAAGCGACTTAGCGGCAGTAGCAGGCCCTTCATATGTAATGTTTTCTGACTACCAGTTTAGTGTATTCCTCAAGATGTTGATGGGTGTTTAATTCTCTCAGTTTCTATATGTTGAAAACTAGTTCTGGTATTTAAAGAACATTTCTTGGGTATAAATCAGCCATTAAAAAGAATACATTTGAATCAGTTCTAATGAGGTGGATGAAACTGGAGCCTATTATACAGAGTGAAGTAAGCCAGAAGGAAAAACATAAATACAGTATACTAACGCATATATATGGAATTTAGAAAGATGGTAACAATAACCCGGTGTACGAGACAGCAAAAGAGACACTGATGTATAGAACAGTCTTATGGACTCTTTGGGAGAGGGAGAGGGTGGGAAGATTTGGGAGAATGGCAATGAAACATGTAAAATATCATGTAGGAAACGAGTTGCCACTCCAGGTTCGATGCACGATGCTGGATGCTTGGGGCTGGTGCACTGGGACGGCCCAGAGGGATGGTATGGGGAGGGAGGAGGGAGGAGGGTTCAGGATGGGGAACACATGTATACCTGTGGCGGATTCATTTTGATATTTGGCAAAACTAATACAATTATGTAAAGTTTAAAAATAAAATAAAATTAGAAAAAAAAAAGTATTTGGATCTCATTTGGATCACGTTTCCCATTTTATTTTTTAAAGAAACATTGTCCCATTTTTGTGCACACTAATGTTTTAAAAATAATTTTGCCACTGTAACTTTTCATTACTCTCAAATATTTGGTTTTCTTAGTTTAAGTTCTTGAGGAATTTAACTTTTGAAAGCTCATAGTTTCACTATGATATGTCTTAGAGTTTATCATTCTTGGTGATTTTCCCAAATACACATCTCTACTATGTTTACTTGGGATATTGATTTAAGTATTAACTCTGTCCCATTTTTCTCTTTTTCTTCTTAAATGATGCCAATAATTCAGGTATTATTTTGCTTTTGCCTTCTGTTTTCACTATTTTCTCAGCTGTTCCATTTTTTTCTTCTGTTTCTATGACATTTTCCATTCCACTGATTGCCTTCCATGTTCTTTAATGAAAATTTATTTGAGTATATTTTCTCTTGAATTTCTCAAGTGGCTCAGTGGTAAAGAATCCATCTGCCAATACAGGAGATACAGGTTTGATCGCTTGGTCGGGAAGATCCCCTGGAGGAGGAAATGGCAACCTGCTCCAGTATTGTTGCTGGAGAGGAACCTAGTGGGCTACAGTCCATGGGATTGCAAAGAGACAGACATGACTGAGTGACTGAGCACATGCTTTCTCTCCTAGGAACTTTCTAATTCTTTGTTCCTCTGAAAATTTTCTTCTTTTCCATTCATTTTATTTCAAATAAGTGTTGTATTTATTTATTTATTTTTGTCTATATCTTGCTAGCAAAGTCGTACCCAAAATCCTCCAAGCTGGGCCTGGGCTTCAACAGTACATGAACTGAGAACTTGCATATGTACAAGCTGGATTTAAAAAAGGCAGAGAAGCCAAAAATTAAATGGTCAACATCCACTGGATCATAGGAAGAGCAAGAGAATTCCAGAAAAAAACATTTACTTCTTCATATTCCATGCTAAAGCCTTTGTGTGGATCACAACAAACTGTGGAAAATTCTTAAAGAGACAGGAATACCAGACCACCTTACCTGTCTCTGGAGAAACCTGTTTGCAGGTCAAGAAATAATAGTTAGAATCAGACATAGAATAACTGATTGGTTCCAAATTGGGGAAGTATATCTAGGCTGTATATTGTCGCTACACATCTTTAACTTATATGCAAAGTAATACATCATGCAAAATGCTGGGTTGGATGACTCACAAGGTGGAATCAAGATTGCCAGGAGAAATATCAACAACCTCAGATATGCAAATAATACCAGCCTCATCACAGAAAGGAAGAGGAACTAAAGGGCTTCTTGATGAAAGTTTAAGACTATGGTGAAAAAGCTGGCTTAAAACTCAATATTCAAAATACTAAGATCATGGCATCCAGTCCTATCACTTCATGGCATATAGAAGGGGAAACAATGGAAATAGGGAAAGACTTTAATTTCTTGGGCTCCGAAACCACTGTGAATGTGACTGCAGCCATGAAATTTAAAGATGCTTGCTCATTGGAAGAAGAGCTATGACAAATCAAGACAGTGTATTAAAAAGCAGAGGCATTACTCTGCCAACAAAGGTCTGCATAGTCAAAGCTATGGTTTTTTCAGTAGTCATGTATGGATGTGAGAGTTGGACCATGAAAAAGGCTGAGCACCAAAGACCTGGCACCTGATCCCAACATTGTTGTTGTTGTCAGTCACCCAGTGGTGTACAGTTCTTTGTGATCCCATGGACTGGCAGCACACCGTGTCTCCCTGTTCCTCATTATCTCCCAGAGTTTGCCCAGGTTCATGTTCATTGCATCAGTGATGCCGTTCACTCATCTCATCCTATGGTGCCCGCTCCTCCTTCTGCCCTCAATCTTTCCCATAATCAGAGACTTTTCCAATGATTCTGTTTGCATCAGATGACCAAAATATGGAAAATTCCATTTCAGTATCAGTCCTTCCAATGAATATTTGAGGTCAATTTCCCTTAAGATTGACTGATTTGATCTTTCTGTCCACGGGACTTTCAGGAGTCTTCTCCAGCAGATTAGAGCTGGACCTCCTTTATGGTCCAGCTCTCACAACCATATGTGACCACTGGGAAGACCATAGTCTTGACTATATGGGCCTTTGTTGGTAGATTAATGCTTCTGCTTTTCAACATTCTGTCTAGGTTGGTCATTGCTTTCTTGCCAAGAAGCAATCATCTAATTTCTCAGCTATAGTCGACATCCGCGGTGATTTTGAAACCTAAGAAGAGAAAATCTGTCACTACTTCCACATTTTACTCTTCCATTTGCCATGTAGTATTGGGGGAGGATGCCATAATCTTAATTTTTTTTTCTTTTTATTATTTAGTCTTAAGCTGGCTCTTTCACTCTCCTTCTTCACCTTCATCAAAAGGCTCTTTAGTTCCTCTTCACTTTCTGTTACTAGATTGGTATCATCCACATATGAGGTTGTTGATGATTCTCCCCCCATCTGGATTCCAGCTTGTAAATCATCCAGCCTGGCATTTCTCCTGATGTGCTCAGTGTATAGGTTAAAAAAAACAGGGTGACAGGAAACAGTACTGGCTTACTCTGTTCTTAATCTTGAATCAGTCAGTTGTTCCATTCAGAGTTCTAACTGTTGCTTCTTGACCCTCCTACAGGTTTCTCAGAAGACAGGTATGATGGTCTGGTATCGCCATTTCTTTAAGAGTTTTCCATAGTTTGTCATGATCCACAGAGTCAAAGGCTTTAGCATAATCAATGAAACAGAGAAATGTTTTTCTGAAATTCCCTTGCTTTCTCTATAATCAAGGGAATGTTGGCAATTCGATCTCTAGTTCCTCTTCCTTTTCTAAACCCAGCTTGGACATCTGGAAGTTCTTGGTGCATATGGCGCTGAAAGCTAGCATGCAAGATTTTAAGCATGCCCTTACTAGAATCGGAGATGAGTGTGATTTTGTCTGATGGTTAGCAAATTCTTTGGTACTACCCTTCTTGGAAATTGGGATGAGGAGTGACCTTTTCCAGTCCTGTGGCCACAGCAAGTCTTCCAGATTTGCTGATATAATGAGTATAAAACCTTGATGGTATCATCCTTTAGGGATTTGAATAGTTCTGCTGGAATTTCCATAAAAGGCAATGGCACCCCACTCCAGTACTCTTGCCTGGAAAATCCCATGGACAGAGAAGACTGGTGGGCTGCAGTCCATGGCGTAGCTAAGAGTCAGACATGACTGAGTGACCTCACTTTCACTTTTCACTTTCATGCATTGGAGAAGGAAATGGCAATCCACTTCAGTGTTCTTGCCCGGAGGATCCCAGGGACGTGGGAGCCTGGTGGGCTGCCATCTATGGGGTCGCACGGAGTCGGACACGACTGAAGCAACTTAGCAGCAGCAGCAGCAGCTGGAATTTCATCGCATCCACTAGCGTTATTAACAGCAGGGCTTCTTAAGGCCCATTTGACTTCAAACTGCAGAATGTCTGGCTCTGGGTAACTAACCACACCATCATAGTAATCCAGTTCAGGAAGATCTTTTTTATACATTTCTTCCATGTATTCTTTCTATCCCATCTTGATCTCTTCAGTGTCTACTAGGTCTCTACCATTTTTACCCTTAACTGTGCCCATCTTTGGGCAGAATGATCCCTTGATGTTTCCAGTTTTCCTGAAGAGATCTCTAGGCTTTCTCCTTTTGCTGCTTTCTTCTATTATTAAGCACTGTTCATTGAAGAAGGGCTTCTTGTGTTTTCTAGCTATTCTTTGGAACTCTGCATTTAATTGGATGTATCTCTCTCTTGCTTTTTGCTTCTCTTCCTTCTTCTCTTTGTCATGGCTCCTCAGATAACCACTTTGCCTTCTTGCTTTTCTTTTTCTTTGGGATGGTTTTGTTTGTACAGGAAGTGACAAACATAGTTCTTCAGCACACTGTTAACTAGATCTTGTTCTTTGAATCTATTCATTACCTCTACTGTGAATTCATATGAGGTTTGATTTAAATCATACCTAGCTGGCCTAGTATTTTTCCCAGTTTTCTTTAGTTTAAGCCTGAATTTTGCTATGAGAAGCTGATGATATAAGCCACAGTCAGCTCCAGGTCTTGTTTTTGCTGACTGCATACAGCTTTCCCATCTTCGGCTACAAAGAATGTAATCAATTTGATTTTTGACCATTTTATGATGTCCATGTGTAAAGTTGGTCCCATTAGTTCATGGCAAGTAGACAGGGAAACAATGGAAACAGTGAAAGACTTTATTATATTGGGCTCCAAAATCACTGAAAATGATGCCTGCAGCCATGAATTTAAAAGACACTTGCTCTTTGAAAGAAAAGCTATGACATTCTGGACAGTGCATTACAAAGCAGAGACATTACTTTGCTGACAAAGATCTGTATAGTCAAAGCTATGGTTTTTCCAGTAGTCCTGTATGGATGTGAGAGTTGGACCATAAAAAAGGCTGAGCACTGAAGAATTGATGATTTCAAACTGTGGTGTTGCAGAAGACTCTTGAGAGTCCCTTGGGCTGCAAGGAGATCAAACCAGTCAGTGCTAAAGCAAATTAGTCCTGAATATTCATTGGAAGCCTGATGCTGAAGTTGCAGCTCCAATAATTTGGCCACCTGATGCAAACAGCAGACTCACTGGAAAAGACACTGATGCTTCTAAAGATTTAAGGCAGGAGGAGAAGTGGACAACAAAGGATGAAATGGTTGGATGGCATCACCGACTCGATGGACATGAGTTTGAACCTACTGCAGGAGTTGATGATGGACAGGGAAGCCTGGTATGCTGCAGTCCATTGAATCACAAAGCTTTGGACATCACTGAGCTACTGAACAATATCTGTGTACTTTAAAAAACTTATCCTACAAGGTCATTTTTCACATTAAAATGTTTGTTTGAGTATATTTAACTCTATATGAAATACAGTTTACAGTTTTCCCTTGTTTCATTTTTATTTTTCCTTATTTTAACTTAGTTTCTTAGACTTTCTGCAATATTTCTTTAGGGTTTCTACTTTGGTTCATTTTATATTTATATTAATATGTTTATGTGGTTCCTAATTTGAGAATGAATTTTTTGTCATTTAAGTCCCAGTGGCTTTAGCAAGACACTTGTTTGCTTATTTTTTAGTCTGGTGTCATGGATTGTGATTTTGTTTTATATTGGAATATTCTGAATCTACCTATTCTTCTTTCTTTAATATTTAATTACCAAAGGACACTTCTTCTTTCCCTTTAAATTTTTTTCTCCTTTCCAGATTTATGGAATCAGATTATCACTTTGTACTTTACATGTCCTTTTTAATTAGCTCACTTCATTATAGAACGTGTCTCTTTACACCAAATGCCTGGAATGTTTTATGATGTTTGTCCCTTTAAGGACTGCATACCTTGAACTTGTTCTGTGTAGTTTTCATAGTCTGATATGCCTTGTTATTCATATTTTTTAAGGATTTTTTTATAGGTAGGGTTGTGTTCATCTTTCAGCACCTCACTTTCAAGATTCTTCTGTAGTGTCCCATATATATTTCTCACATTTATTCTTCTTTTGCTACTAAGTTCTGTGGCAGGGTGGGAATGGTTAGGGGAATATTAGAACTATGCACTTGTATTTTTCCCCTCTTTTTCCTAGTAATTTTTTGGTAGTTTATTTTCTGTTTGTAGATAATGCTGAAGATGTGGAATTACATAATATTTTTGCTAATGTGAGATCATTTCAGGCCATATGGAGAAATGGTTTGGAGTAGTATTTTATGCCAACACTACCTACAAAGGGAAGTTTCCTAATGAATATCTTCCACCATGTTTTTATATCAGAATTGGGAGTTATTGTTTACTGTCTTATCTTCTCTTAAAATCACTAAAATAATTAGAAGTTTAAATGTCCTTGCTTTAATGGCTTTTCCTAAAATATAAGAGCTTAAACAATAGCTGGGTTTTAAAATATTTCTGTGACATGTTAATGCTTAACAGTACAAGGCTATCACTGATTCATTTTATATTAAAAACAGACCTTTTCTGAATACTATTTACTTAATATTTTCAAGGAGAAATAATCATAATAGCATTCTTTAGAAAAGTCCTCATTCACAAATGACATTTGCTTATCTTTCTTCCTCAAAAGTGACATGAATAAAGGTGCCCAAATCACAAAAATTGTAATTTAGTAGGAAAAAGTAATAAATCATTTCATAGAAACCTTAAACTGCTCATCAAGAGGATAGTGAAGAAGAGAAAAATAGTTTTCTTCAGGAGGCAGATCAGAAAGCACATTTTCAAACCAACACAATTTTAGAAGATGCTATCCCAGAGAGGGCAGATTGAGAGAAAAGGGGAAATGGTGCAAGGTTGAGGAGAGTGAAGAAGCAAAACAAACACACAGAGATGCACTATAGGCTGAATAAAATTCTTAAGGAAACAGCTGATTTATAGTTCATGATAGAAGTCTGTAATAAAGCCATTGTTTCTCAACAGTCACAAATAAGGACAAGCTATTTTTCTGTTGGATTCTTCCTCTCCCCTGCTTTTCATTGGTACTTCTATTTTTATTCCCTGGCTCCTCCAGGAGGCCTTGGAAAAGCCAGAGCTTTGGAGGTACTAATTTCACTGGACATGTGTTCAAGACCTGTTTCTCTTGCTGCTTCTGTTGCTTCTTTTTCAGATGAATGGTGTGGTTTGCTTATTAATGACACCCTTATTCTCAATCATACCAGCAGAAACAAGAACTTTATGACCTTGGAATGACATAAGCCATCACTGAGGCAACTATAGCCCAGAACCATACAAGTATCCTAAACCCAGAGAACATATGAGACTTAGCTCTTCTGGAGGAAAGCATAATTGAGCTCTGTCTATAGAGCCTAATATAAGACCTTAACATTTGCCAATTTGTATATGTTGACCTAAGAATAATTTAATGAAAATGCCATATATAATATTCCTCTTTTAATAATCTCTTTCTATGGACTCTACAATGTTTAATTGATTCTGTTTTTCAGTTAAGATATAAAATGCAATTCTTTCTTAATCAGGAATGGAAAAATGCAATGAAACAATAATTGCATTTTCTTTCATTACAATATGCTAGTTAGAAAAACACAGATAACCAAATATTGCTATTTTGCTTTTATAGACCAAGATCAAGGATTGTTAAAATCTTTTATTACAATTAAAAAAATATTGATTATTTTATTTCAATGTGTAAAGAAAGAAGAATTTTATTTTCACTTTAATGATAATTTCCCTTTGAAAGCCAGAATGAGATACTGAGCAGATTGTTATTTCCCTTTATAGAGTCATTGAGCAATTTTACTTAGTGTCTTCTTCAATAGGAAACACATTAACTCAATGCACATGATAACTTTGGCACTGTTTTGTTTCCTCTTTTATTTTCATTTTCATCTTTAAACGTGGGGTAAATTGACCTTTCCCCCTGCATAATATAGTGTTATTGAGTTAAAATTGAACACAGGGGTTATTAAATGAATTCTATAATCATCCATTTTTTGATCCTGGATAATTCTACTCATGCAGTACTCTAGATATTATGGAAATTAAAAATATCCTTTCCACAAGCCCTCAATATAGAAACCAAAATTTGTTCTAGCCTTAAGTGGCACTGATTAATGAATAAGAAACATATGAGATGACATAGTTTGTTTAAAAGATGAAGAAAGCAGGAGGAACTTTGTAGCTTGTTTTATATAATAGACACAATAGGAAAACTTTTAGAGTGAATATAAATTTTAAAGTAAAAAATAGCAGTATAAAGCTCAGCACAAAAGATCAATAAGCTTAGAAAAAAATGAATCTCAGGAGATTTTTGAAAGATAGAAAAATGGGATAAAATCTAATATCAAGTAGTTCAAAAAATCTGAATGGATAATGTGTAATGAAAATAATGATTGAAACTACCATTCTGTATATATACTTTATAGAAAAGCAGACAGAGTTGTAAATAATCATATGCTGAGTGAATTTTCATGGATAAATAAAATGAATGATCTCTAATTTTCTGAGTCCCTTATTCATCCTATTAGTAGAGGTGGAGAAAGAAATATAAAAAATGGTTAGGATCTGTACCAACAGTTTAGAGATATAATCAACTTGCTTTTAGTGATGTCCTACCAGTTTTAGATTTCCTTCATATAAGCTATAACAACTAAATTATAAGAGAGTCTTTTCTTTGCTGCTAAATTTAGTTTGTTTCTGAAGTTTATGTAAGTTAATTCTAGCAAAATTAGTTTTATAAGACTTGAACAGAAATCTTTTAGTTCTGATGGCCTGAAGTTTCTTCTCATTATCTTGATGTGTGGTATTAGAACCTAATGTTCACTAATTACTGCATACCTTGTAGAGTTCTCAGCAACAAACTTTCTGTTTTAGATAACTGTTCTCTGTATTTTTCCTTTCCTAATATTTAGGATAACTGTGATTAAGATATGAAAGTACACTTCATATTTAAATTTCTGAATTGAATGAGTTGAATAATTCTCATTAATAATTTATTAATAGTGAATATAGCTACATCTTTTCACCATTAACAGAATATTTTATAAGTGCAATTCTCACCTCTTTATAAACATCAAAGCTTTTCCTCTTCTACCAAAATAAATGGTAAGAAAAACCCCTCCAACAACTCTTTGACTCTTGACATTTCTGAACTTTTATTCAAGTTTCCTCAACATTTGGGCTGTGGTTTAAAATCCATTAATTTTAGAAAGAAAAGAGTTCTCTATGGAAAGCGTTCTTTCAATCAATGTCGCTTCACTTTTTAACCAGAAATATTGCTACCTTTGACATTTTTCAAGAATGTTCTTAAAGCACTATTAAAAAGCCTCTAGATTACATACTGGAGAAGGCAATGGCAACCCACTCCAGTACTCTTGCCTGAAAATCCCATGGACGGAGGAGCCTGGTAGGCTGCAGTTCATGGGGTCACGAAGAGTCGGACACTTACTGAGCGACTTCACTTTCACTTTTCACTTTCATACCTTGGAGAAGGAAATGGCAACCCACTCCAACGTTCTTTCCTGGAGAATTCCAGGGACAGCGGAGCCTGGTGGGCTGCCGTCTATGGGGTCACACAGAGTCGGACATGACTGAAGTGACTTAGCAGTAGCAGATTACATACAGATAGAGAAGTGTTTGTGCATATGCCTCCAAGCCCACTGCTCTTAACATCGCCAAAGTTTCTCAATGCAAGGAGCACAGAAATATGAAAACATTAAAAAGTAATGCCTACAAGCAGCAATTGAACCTAAAGAAAGGTAATGTTTACTAAAAATAAATCTTATATGCCTGCTAGACATAATGCAGGCAAGAGAAGTTGTGAACTTTAATCAAATTAAATAATAACTTTATTATTTAAAAGGCAAAATGATAGGACACTGAAAGATGAACTCCCAGGTCAGTAGATGCCCAATATGCTACTGGAGATCAGTGAAGAAATAATTCCAGAAAGGATGAAGGGATGGATCCAAAGCAAAAACAAAACCCAGTTGTGGATGTGACTGGTGATAGAAGCAAGGTCTGATGTTGTAAAGAGCAATATTGCATAGGAACCTGAAATGTTAGGTCCATGAATCAAGGCAAATTGGAAGTGGTCAAACAGGAGAAGGCAAGAGTGAACATTGACATTCTATGAATCAGCAAACTAAAATGGATTGGAATGGGTGAATTTAACTCAGATGACCATTATATCTACTAATATGGGCATGCATTCCTTAGAAGAAATGGAGTAGCTATCATAGTCAACAAATGAGTCTGAAACGCAGTACTTGGATGCAATCTCAAATATGACAGAATGATCTCTGTTCATTTTCAAGGCAAATCATTCAATATCATGGTAATCCAAGTCTATGCCCCAACCAGTAATGCTGAAGAAGCTGAAGTTAAAGGGTTCTATAAAGACCTACAAGACCTTTTAGAACTAAAAGCCCCAAAAGATGTCTTTTTCATTACAGGGGACTGGAATGCAAAAATAGGAAGTAAAGAAACACCTGGAGTAACAGGCAAAATTGGATTTGGAATACAGAATGAAACAGGGCAAAAGCTAATACAGTTTTGCCAAGAAAACACACTGGTCATAGAGAACAGCCTCTCCAACAACAAAAGAGAAGACTTGACACATGGACATCATCAGATGGTCAACACCAAAATCAGATTGATTATATTCTTTGCAGTCAAAGATGGAGAAACTCTATACAATCAGAAAAAAAAAAAAAGACTGGGAGCTGACTGTGGCTCAGATCATGAACTCCTTATTGCTAAATTCAGACTTACATTGAAGAAAGTGGGGAAAACCACTAGACCATTCAGGTATGACCTAAATCAAATCCCTTATGATTACACAGTGGAAGTGAAATAGGTTTAAGGGACTAGATCTGATAGACAGAGTGCCTGATGAACTATGGACAGAGGTTCGTGACATTGTACAGGGGACAGGGATGAAGACCATCCCCATGGAAAAGAAATGCAAAAAAGCAAAGTAGCTGTCTGAGGAGGCCTTAGAAAAAGCTGTGAAAAGAAGAGAAGTGAAAAGAAAAGGAGAAAAGGAAAGATATAAGCATCTTAATGCAGAGATCCAAAGAATAGCAAGGAGAAATAAGAAAGCCTTCCTTAGTGATCAATGCAAAGAAATAGAGGAAAACAATAGAATGGGAAAGACTAGGGATCTCTTCAAGAAAATCAGAGATACCAAGGGAACATTTCATGCAAAGATGGGCTCAATAAAGGACAAAAATTGTATAGACCTAACAAAAGCAGAAGATATTAAGAAGAGGTGGCAAGAATACACAGAAGAACTATACAATAAAGATCTTCATGACCCAGATAATCATGATGGTGTGATCACTCACCTAGAGCCAGACATCCTGGAATGTGAAGTCAAATAGGGCTTAGGAAGCATCACTATGAACAAAGCTAGTGGAGGTGATGGAATTCCAGTTGAGCTAATTCAAATCCTAAAAGACGGTGCTGTGAAAGTGCTGCACTCAATATGTCAGCAAATTTGGAAAGCTCAGCAGTGGCCACAGGACTGGAAAAGGTCAGTTTTCATCCCAATCCCAAGAAAAGCAATGCCTTCGAATGCTCAAACTACTGCACAATTGCACTAATCTCACACGCTAGTAACGTAATGCTCAAAATTCTCCAAGCCAGGCTTCAGCAATACATGAGCCATGAACTTCCAACATTCAAGCTGGTTTTAGAAAAGGTAGAGAAATCAGAGATCAAATTGTTAACATCCCCTGGATCATCTAAAAGGCGAGAAAGTTCCAGAAAAAACATCTACTTCTGCTATATTGACTATGCCAAAGCCTTTCACTGCATGGATCACAATAAACTGTGGAAAATTCTGAAAGAGATGGAAACACCAGACCACCTGACCTGTCTCTTGAGAAACCTATATGCAGGTCAGGAAGCAACAGTTAGAACTGGACATGGAACAATAGACTTGTTCCAAATAGGAAAAGGAGAATGTCAAGGCTGTATATTGTCGCCCTGCTCATTTAACTTATATGCAGAGTACATCATGAGAAACGCTGGGCTGGTGGAAGCACAAGCTGGAATCAAGATTGTCGGGAGAATTATCAATAATCTCAGGTATGCAGATGACACCACCCTTATGGCAGAAAGTGAAGAAGAACTAAAAAGCCACTTGATGAAAGTGAAAGAAGAAAGTGAAAATTTGGCTTATAGCTCAACATTCAGAAAAGTAAGATCATGGCATCTGGTCGCATCACTTCATGGGAAATAGATGGGGAAACAATGGAAACAGTGGCTGACTTTATATTTTGGGGCTTCAAAATCACTGCAGATGGTGATTTCAGCCATGAAATTAAAAGACGCTTACTCCTTGGAAGTTAAATTATGACCAACCTAGACAGCATATTAAAAAGCAGAGACATTATTTTGCCAACAATGGTCCATCTATTCAAGGCTATGGTTTTTCCAGCAGTCATGTATGGATGTGAGAGTTGGACTGTTAAGAAAGCTGAGTGCCGAAGAATTGATGTTTTTGAACTGTGGTGTTGGAGTACACTCTTTAGAGTCCCTTGGACTGCAAGGTGATCTAACCAGCCCATCCTAAAGGAGATCAGTCCTGAATGTTCATTGGAAGGACTGATGTTGAAGCTGAAACTCCAATACTTTGGCCACCTGATGTGAACCGCTGACTCATTTGGAAAGACCCTGATGTTGGGAAAGATTGAGAACAGGAGGAGAAGGGGATGACAGAGGATGAGATGGTTGGATGGCATCACCGACTCAATGGACATGGGTTTGGGTGAACTCCGGGAGTTGGTGAGGCCTGTTGTGCTGTGGTTCATGGGGCGGCAGAGTCGGACACTACTGAAGGACTGAACTGAAAGCTTATTGAAGAGGACCCAGAAGACTTCATAATAAAATCATGTCTATTTTCAAGTGTCTTTTTTTCTGACTCCTGAAAACAACCCATTTCCTGGCTGGAGACTGGAAAGTGAGAGAATGGGGAATGAAGGGGGAAAAAACTTGAACTCCCTAACTTCTTCTCTGATGTAACTTGCTCCATATGGCTCATCCATCCCCAGAAATAACTCATGACATCCAGATTCTGTTTCCAAATCCTCGCCAAATTCTGAAGTAAGAATTGCTTTTTAAAGACTTTACTTACAAAAATGTAGTTGTAAATAAAGTTAGTTTTTATGTTTTGGAGCCTGATATGACTTGTCTCTCAGGTCTGTTGCCTCACTGCGTATTCTTATGTCAATCTGAGGAAATATATATACATTTATTTCTATGGTGAAATGAGGCAAGCCATGATGAATCTAAGGGAGACAGACAAAAAAGAAAAGAGATCTATTTCTAATGTCCTCAGAAGAGTTAAACTAAATTGCTAATCCCCAAGGAATACCAAATGGAGAAATATAGCCAATACAATACTACTGTACTTTACAAGGTACTGTACTATAGGATTAAAAATGTGTTCTTTAGTTTTTGTGTTTGTTTTTTATATATTGTTTGAGAATTATTATAAACTTATTAGAGTACAGTACAACATAGCCTGTTCTGTTAGTTGAGTACCTAGGCTAACTTTGTTGGATTTATGAACAAGTTCAATTTATGGATGCAATCTTGGAATGGAACCCTTTCATATATAGGGGATTTACTATAATATCATGGGCTTCCCTGATAGAAGCTGGTAAAGAATCTGCCTGCAGTGCAGGAGATCCTGGTTTGATTCCTGGGTCAGGAAGATCCCCTGGAGAAAGGATAGGCTACCCACTCCAGTATACTTAGTCTTCCCTGGTGGCTCAAAGAATCTGCCTGCATAGTGGGAGACCTGGGTTTGATCCCTGGATTGGGAAGATTCCCTGGAGGAGGGCATGGCAACTCACTCCAGTATTCTTGCCTGGAGTATCCCCATGGACAAAGGAGCCTGGCAGGTTGCAGTCCATGAGGTCGCAAAGAGTTGGACATGACTGAGCAACGAAGTACAGCAGCACTGTAATATCATAGCTCTAATATTATATTTAAAACAGGGAGATTGTGACCCTAATCTAATACCCTGCTCACGTAGTATCATTGCAGAAATTTGAAGTATTTGAAAATGTGAGGCATGTGTTCTCAGAGGACTGAAAGTAGAAAAAGCAAAACAGGGACTGACCATCCCTCAAATTGACTATCATGGTGCCTTGTGAATATGAAGCCTTCAATAACATTTCTTCAATACATTTTCAACACTAAATAGTAATTTTTAAAATGTAAGCCATTAAGAAAAATAAAAGAAATACACAATTTAAAAATTTCACTCACAAATCCAGCTGTATTTCTTTACACTGTAATAAGATTTATAGAACTTCAAATTTTTCCCCTACAGAAATCTGCAGTCACTAAGATTTTATTTTATATTTTTTTGTAAAATAGAATTAGGTTTCCTAAGAGAGACCATTTTCAAAATTACTCTTTAAAAACTTTTCGGTATTGTGTTAGTAAATTCCTCCATCAAAGATTTATGCATTTTTTTCCTGTACATCTATCTTTTTTATCCCCTCCCAAAGACAAACCTCCTGTGCTTGGATATTAATGCCAAGTCATGGAATGAGATAAACAGGCCGTTAGCATTAAAAAATACATACCTCTTTTTATTGAAAAATTCATTTTATGACAGAAGGAACCTAACATTTGCATTTAAATAGGGACTATTCAAGTAAGATACTGCACTACATTTTTAAAGTATGTGATTTTTATAAGGTTGATAAATACTGCCAACATCACGATTATTTGAGAAGAAGCCAAGGAGTGAAAAATTATTTCCCATAGTAGCAAACTCAAACATGTATAATCCCTTTATTCAAGATTTTTTATCTGCATTATGTTCTCTATAAATAACAAGAGTCAGTTTTCAACATAGAACGTGTTTTAAAGTTTAAAACATTGGTGGTGTGGTTAGATTCTTCTTCATGCAAAATCAGTTAAATCCTAGATGTGACTATCTTGTGTTAAATCATTTACTGTCAGTCACCTCCTGGGGTATAGAGATATGTGAATTTCCCTCTCTGCAGTGTCTGAAAGAGAAAGTTTCTGATAAAAACTGTCTTAGGTGAAACTATTACTATCTAATTGAAGTCAATAAAAATGCAGACTTTGATAGCACTTTTAACATTTTATGAAGCTTAACAATAGTATGAGACCTCACACATATACAGAAATAATCTAAATCTAGAGAATCTGATTCCATTTTTACTGGAGGCATTGAAAGAGCATCTCATGTTGTTCACAGGAAACTGGATAGTTGGTGGAAATGGGTGATGCTAAAATAACAAAGATGTTGCATTTGTTTTATGTTGACATAGAGGGTTAAATTGTTAAAACAGGCTCATGTAATAGTTCTTAACTGACACAAAGTTGATTAATAATTTAAAGGACTCAAAGAGGAATCAAGCACATATATAGGATTTCATTCTGAAAGAGTAGGTAAAAATCAATTACAATTCCAAAGAAATTTCTTTCTTTTGCATTAAAACCATATTTGGTATTGTATTAACAGATAAATTCTGAATAATATATGCAAAAATCATGGTTCCCAAAAGAAATTGTTTGAATTTGGGGTATTTCCAGTTTTGTATTCTTTCAGTTACATGAAAAGTGTACTTTACATGTAAAGTCTCTATTACCTCCCATTCTCCAGATATGCATGTTCTTTAAATATTAATGTTAAATCTTTACTGCCCACCTCTGTCTTTAACCTGATCATAGAAAACCCTCATTTTAGTTAAAAAGCAAAAAGAAAGAAAGCAAAAGAAAACTTTATACTCTTCTATCTTTGTAGATATCGTACTAACTCCATATTTATTCCATGAATAAATTCTTGAAACAGTAATTCATGTAACATGTCTGACATAGACTTTGCTTTTTTCTGCTTATTTATTTATCTATCCATCATCTATCATCTGTCTATAGATAGATATTCTTTCCTTTAAAGTTAGTAGCTAGTAGACACTTATAAGAATATGAATTTGTACCCCTTTCATTATACCTGAATACACTTTCCATGCTTTGCCAATATTTATTCATTGGATGATAATGTCAATAGCTTATTTACATTATGAGCTCTAATACTTTTTTTCAAGTCACAATGTCTTTGAATAAGAAGGAACCTGAGATTAATTAACCTTGAACAGTATTTTCTGTACAATATTCTTCAAGTTCTGCCTGAATATATCCAGGGAATAAATATTTAGTGAAGTGGACCCACTCTATCTTAATATACTCTGGGCACTCCTCCTATCCCCTAATAACCTTCTGCATAGTAAATGATGTCCAGTAGAATACGTAGAATGATAGAAAATAAAGTGTCAGGGAAATGCATAGGTTTAGTGACAAATTTCTGAGTAAGTAAGAGCAAAGAAATTAAAATAACTTTTAAAAATACACTTTAAAGTTTACTGTGTTTCTGAATCTATATATTCTTTTAATCCCTACAATAAGTTTCTATGGTAATTATCAACTTTATTTTAGAGATGAGAAACTGAATCTTCCAGGCATTTTAATTAATTTCTCTAAGCTCACACAGTTAGCAAACAATGGAAGCAGAATTAATTTGGGGTCCCTTAATGCTAAATCAGCCTTCTTTTCATTATGACATTTGCCAGTGCGTGGTCTGTGGGAAGGGAGAGAGGCCTTGTAGTAAATTAAGTTTAATAAATGTTGAAATAAACAAAGTGTCCTATATTTCTTAAGTACAAGTTTCCTCATATTTTTTAATACACTATTGCATCATTTGAATCTTACAAATGAGACAGAGAATGTAACATTTATCGACTTCATTTAACCTTTGTTTTGCTCTATGACAGACTGAACTCTGAAGCTAGGGTTGCTTAGAATTTTCTCTGAGTTTCTGCATTCCATATTCAGATCTAAGAATCAGGGAAAGAATCACTGAATCTGCACTGGAATGCTGGTTAGCAAAGCCACTTCTACTTGAGAGAATCATCTGGAGCCTACGATAGACCAATATAGATATTTTTCATTAATGTTAGCTTCAGGAATCAACAGATTAATGGTGCATCTGCCCCTTTGCCTTTTGTAGTTGCGAAAGGAATAAGTGAAATAAATATTTGTCAAAATAGAAAAAGTGATACTGAAATAACCTGAAACTTCAGACTCAATGTGAGAACCCAAAATGCCAGTGTGGTTTGGGATGACCATAGACTGGTTTCCAACACTGGCAGGTACAATTATTCTTCTCAAAGTTAGTTTCATTTTTTTTTTTTTTAATGAAATTACTCTCTTATCTCAAACTGCTCTCATATTCTTGACTTCCAAAATCCTCATTTTTTTTATTTAAAAAGAAAACAATCACAACAGTGTATTGTGCTGAATTACATCTAAAAATCCAAATGTTTCCTCTGGCAAATTCTATTTAGCTGCCCTAATATCCTGTTTTAATGAGGGTTTCAACAGCAAGTTAAAAATTAAATGTTTGCCAGAGTGATGCATTAACAACTCAAACCCTTTAATTATAGCAGTGCCCAATTTAATTAAACCCTACATTACAAACTGTCGGCCTTCATATCATGGACCCCTATGTTGAATGGTTTATAGCTAAGCTATTAAAAAAAAGTTATTCCATGTTTCAGAATATAATACAAGTTCTCCACTTATGAGAGAATTATCTTTGTTTTCAGTCAGGGGAACAAAAACATCCACAATTTTGATGTTTAAAATGAAGGCACAATTTTTATTTTATTAAAGCTATTTTTGCACAATTCCATGATGGCTACAGCTAATTAATAGTTATTTTTAAAAAGAGTTAAGTCAGAAACCAAGGGAAGTGTCATGTGAATTTCCCTTGATGCAAGATGGAGAATTTGATTCACATTTCAAGAAACTAATGAATAGCCATCTGCCTATTCAAATATTATTTAGTTTTCTAGTGATATCACACCTCCAGAATGGCTCTTGAATACTCTCCCGTTTTCTTCCTTATTCCATGACAACTAAGAATATTAGGATTAGAATAGTGGATTAAAATTTAAGCATGAATGAGAATCACCTGGAGGGCTTGTTAAATGCAGAAAGCTGTGACTCAGAATTTCTGGTTCATTTGGTCTGGGTGAGGCTCGAGAATTGGATTTCCAAAAAATTTCCAAGTGCCGGTGCAGCAACCATATTTTGAAAAACACTGATATAATGATCAGACTTACTTATAGTATATTAATGGAAACATATATGGATCAATACAGAGGAAAAACAGAGAGAGACACAGAGACAGAGAAGTAAAATATTGAATATTTGACCTTGCCCAAAGAGAGGTTTTTTGGTATTTGTACTGGGCTCCTATTTGATAACATCTAAATCCTTGAAATGTCTGAGTCATAAGAGTGCTTTTTTTTTTTTTTTTTAATTGATGGTGGAGACTTCTGACCACAACTAATTGTTTGCTTTAATGAGGTAACTCAGAGTCTGAATATCCATACCTGACGGTCTTAGGGTGGAGGTTGGCCATGCCAGAAAGATTAACCAGGTGATTTAGAGCCAGGCATAAGGTCAGAGGTGTCAACTGACAGTGTTCAACCATGTGGACAATAAATTAATCAGGCCAACCTAACAACATCTCAAATTTCTGAACTCTGAAGCTTGGGTGAACTTCTCCAGTAGGCAATACCTCATGCATATTATCACAGGTGAATGTTGGGAGGGTAACAGATTCTGAGGACAATGGAAACTCTGTATTTGGAATCTTCCTACATTCTGTCCTTCGGCTGGTTCTAATTTGAAGCTTTGCCTTATAATAAACTTTATTCATGAGTACAACAGCTTTCAGTACATCCTGTGAATCTTTTCTCCAAGTATTGAACCCAAATCTGAGGGTTGTTTTAAAAAAACACCAATCTTGCAGTTGACTTCAGAAATGAGAGTAATCTTCTGGAGAATATTCCCTGTAATTTTGTAACTGGATCCTAAATCTTTATAGTTGGGATCAAAAGTCCTGGAAAGACATGATATTCTATAGCACTGTGTCTTATGCTTCAAAGTTTAGCTAACCCTGGGGATGAAGATGGGTAAATGAGGGTGCAAAAATTAACAAACAGAAACCTCAATTAAAATAGAGTCAGAAGGTCAGAAGAAGGAGTTCTGTTGTCCTATGACAATAGCAGAGCCAAAGAGAAAGGAGAAAGACTTCCTCTTCTGTCCCCTTCAGAGCTCAGCCAGTGGAGATTTTGAGATCTGTCAAGTAAAAAGTCAACAGACTTCAAACTGTCACTGCTTTCAGTGAACATTTCATTTCTATAGCTCTCCCAACTTCCTTTTCCCCTCTTCAAAGAATTTTCCTCTCCTTGCTCTTCAGGTATTTATGTGTGTCTCAACGTGGTTGCAGACTCTGAATTGTAATTCTTTGTTGATCCCAAATAAATCATTTTTGCTGGAGAAATAATTTAGCATGTTATTTATTTTAGTTAAACATTTTGGTAGCCAGTACAGGGATGCAGAGAAAACTACCAGCCTCACAAACCTTGGAGTTTGGAGGGTAAGTCTTTCACCTAGATCTGAGCTTATATCTTCCTGGTATTATTTGAAATCTATTTTAAGGCTTCCTCTTTTATTGTTAAGAGCTTGTTATCATTTGGTACTTCAGCCTTGTCTTTGAAGTCAGGTTGTTCCAACTGGTTAGCCTTTGGCATTCTCCTTTAGGAACAGAGGCTGTTTTATTGAATATGTGCAAGTTCAGCCTTCCTCTATATTCATTTTGGAATATGAGCTGTCCTGTTGGAGCTTTCCTGTTAAGACTGATTCCCTAAGCATTAAGCTGTTTCATTACAACCATGCTGATCAACCTTCAGTTTGGCTTCTTTGAAACTAGACTGTTCCCTTAGAACTGGATAATATTAAGCCTGCAGGTTCTTTGAGCTGTTTAATCTGTTTGAGTTATTCGAGTTCTTTGAGCTATTTGAAAATTATTATTCACTCTAGAGAAAATCCTTTGAGAACTAGAATCCTAGGTATCTACACATTTTAAGGGCGCCCTACTCTGTGGGGACTCAAGCTGATTTTAACGGAAGGGGACATGGTTGTTTCTAAATAAATGGAAGAATCTGACTGAAGGCGATTTAGAATACCCATGGCCGTTATGGGAAACTTTTGAAATCCCTTAATTTTTATCTGCATATTCTATTTATTTAATTTTAAAAATTAAGCTTCAAAAATAAAAGAGGCCAACAGCAATCAATTTCTGAAATGAATACATGAGTATATGCTATTACCTATAGTTTACTGTGGTTTAAAACTTGCAAATTACTTTCTGGGTAATTTTAATAATGTTAAAAAGTCTTTACAGCTTGTTAAATTATATTTTTAAGGAATAACACTATTCAAAATTGTTAAATTTAGATTTTAAATGTTTATTCAAAAGTATTACTAATCTGTATACATCAGTTTCGTCTTATAAACATAAAATGCATTTTCATTTTAGCTTTATCACAGTAAATCACAAAGCTATCCAGAAATTATGGAATATTTACCACCAGGTACATTGATGACACAAATGTGTTAAAACAAGTGAAAGTTTGTGATGGCAATTACCCTGCCTAAATAGTTATAATTGTATTTAAAAAAAAAAATAACTTTAGGCCCCGATACCATTTCAGATCAGATCAGTTGCTCAGTCGTGTCCAACTTTTGCAACCCCATAAATCGCAGCACGCCAGGCCTCCCTGTCCATCACCAACTCCCGGAGTTCACTCAGACTCATGTCCATCAAGTCAGTGAGGCCATCCAGCCATCTCATCCTCTGTCATCCCCTTCTCCTCTTGCTCCCAATCCCTCCCAGCATCAGAGTATTTTCCAATGAGTCAACTCTTCGCATGAGGTGGTCAAAGTACTGGAGTTTCAGCTTTAGCATCATTCCTTCCAAAGAAATCCCAAGGCTGATCTCCTTCAGAATGGACTGGTTGGATCTCCTTGCAGTCCAAGGCACGCTCAAGAGTCTTCTCCAACACCACAGTTCAAAAGCATCAATTCTTTGGCGCTCAGCCTTCTTCACAGTCCAACTCTCACATCCATACATGACCACAGGAAAAACTATAGCCTTGACTAGACGAACCTTTTGTCTCTGCTTTTGAATATGCTATCTAGGTTGGTCATAACTTTCCTTCCAAGGAGTAAGCGTCTTTTAATTTCATGTCTGCAGTCACCATCTGCAGTGATTTTGGAGCCCAGAAAAATAAAGTCTGACACTGTTTCCACTGTTTCCCCATCTATTTCCCATGAAGTGATGGGACCGGATGGCATGATCTTAGTTTTCTGAATGTTGAGCTTTAAGCCTACTTTGTCACTCTCCACTTTCACTTTCATCAAGAGGCTTTTTAGTTCCTCTTCACTTTCTGCCATAAGGGTGGTGTCATCTTCATATCTGAGGTTATTGATATGTCTCCTGGCAATCTTGATTCCAGCTTATGTTTCTTCCAGTCCGGCATTTCTCATGATGTACTCTGCATATAAGTTAAATAAACAGGGTGACAATATACAGTCTTGACATGCTCCTTTTCCTATTTGGAACCAGTCTGTTGTTCCATGCCCAGTTCTAACTGTTGCTTCCTGACCTGCATACAAATTTCTCAAGAGGCAGATCAGGCGGTCTGGTATTCCCATCTCTTTCAGAATTGTCCACAGTTTATTGTGATCCACACAGTCAAAGGCTTTGGCATAGTCAATAAACCAGAAATAGATGCTTTTCTGGAACTCTTTTACTTTTTCCATGATCCAGCGGATGTTGGCAATTTGATCTCTGGTTCCTCTGCCTTTTCTAAAACCAGCTTGAACATCAGGAAGTTCACAATTCATATATTGCTGAAGCCTGGCTTGGAGAATTTTGAGCATTACTCTACTAGCATGTGAGATGAGTGCAATTGTGCAGTAGTTTGAGCATTCTTTGGCATTGCCTTTCTTTGGGATTGGAATGAAAACTGACCTTTTCCAGTCCTGTGGCCTCTGCTGAGTTTTCCAAATTTGCTGGCATATTGAGTGCAGCACTTTCACAGCATCATCTTTCAGGATTTGGAATAGCTCAACTGGAATTCCATCACCTCCACTAGCTTTGTTCATAGTGATGCTTTCTAAGGCCCACTTGACTTCACATTCCAGGATGTCTGGCTCTAGGGCAGTAATCACACCGTCGTGATTATCTGGGTCATGAAGATCATTTTTGTACAGTTCTTCTATGTATTCTTGCCATCTCTTCTTAATATCTTCTGCTTCTGTTAGGTCCATACCATTTCTGTCCTTTATCGAGCCCATCTTTGCATGAAATATTCCTTTGGTATCTCTGATTTTCTTGAAGTGATCCCTATTCTTTCCCATTCTGTTGTTTTCCTTTAATTCTTTGCATTGATTGCTGAAGAAGGCTTTCTTATCTCTTCTTGCTCTTCTTTGGAACTCTGCATTGAGATGTTTATATTTTTCCTTTTCTCCTTTGCTTTTCTCTTCTCTTCTTTTCACAGCTATTTGTAAGGCCTCCCCAGCCAGCCATTTTGCTTTTTTGCATTTCCTTTCCGTGGAGATGGTCTTGATCCCTGTCTCCTGTACAATGTCACGAACCTCATTCCATAGTTCATCAAGCACTCTATCTATCAGATCTAGGCCCTTAAGTCTATTTCTCACTTCCACTGTATAATCATAAGGGATTTGATTTATGTCATACCTGAATGGTCTAGTGGTTTTCCCTACTTTCTTCAATCCATCAATTGCCAATCAAAATAGGTATTCCATTCAGTTTTAGATGATTCAGGGCTAAGGTTTCCCAATTCAAGTTTAAGAAAAATTAATTTTTGCAACATATCTTTATTATTGTCCAGTTTTCCAAGCATCATTTATTGAAGAGATCCTCTTTTCTCCATTGTATTCTTGCCTGTTTTGTCATAGACTAGGTGACCATACACACATGGGTTTATCTCTGGGCTTTCTATCCTGTTCCATTAGTCTATATTTCTGTTTCTATGCCAGTACCATTTAGTTTGATGACTTTAGCCTTGTAGTACGGTCATAAGTCAGAGAGCTTGATTCCTCCAGCTCTATTTTCCTTTCTCAAGATTGCTTTGTCTCTTCAGGGTCTTTTGTGTTTCCATACAAATTATAAAAACTTTTGTTCTAGTTCTGTGAAAATTGCCACTACTAATTTGATTGGAATTGCATCAAATCTGTAGATTATTTGAATAGTATATTCATTTTCACAATATTAATTCTTCCAAACCAATGACATGGTATATCTCTCCATCATTTTATGCCATTTTTGATTTTTTTAATCAGTATCTTATGGTTTTCTGCATACAGGTCTTTTGCCTCCTTAGATGGGTTAATCCCTAGGTATTTCTTTCTTTTTGTTGCAATGGTAAATGGGCTTATTTCCTTAGTTTCTCTTTCTGATCTTTCATTCAGGCTCTTCTACAAAGCCACAGTCATCAAGACAGTATGGTACTGGCACAAAGACAGAAATATAGATCAATGGAACAAAATAGAAAGCCCAGAGATAAATCCACGTACCTATGGACACCTTATCTTTGACAAAGGAGGCAAGAATATACAATGGATTAAAGACAATGTATATTCTTGCCTCCTCTGTAGTGCTGGGAAAACTAGTCAACCACTTCTAAAAGAATGAAACTAGAACACTTTCTAACATCATACACAAAAATAAACTCAAATTGGATTAAAGATCTCAACATAAGACCAGAAACTATAAAACTCCTAGAGGGAAACATAGGCAAAACACTCTCCGACATATATCACAGCAGGATCCTCTATGACCCACCTCCCAGAATATTGGAAATAAAAGCAAAAATAAACAAACGGGACCTAATTAAACTTAAAAGCTTCTGCACAATAAAGGAAATATAAGCAAGGTGAAAAAACAGCCTTCAGAATGGGAGAAAATAATAGCAAATGAAGCAACTGACAAACAACTAATCTAAAAAATATACAGGCAACTCCTGCAGCTCAATTCCAGAAAAATAAATGACCCAATCAAAAAATGGGCCAAAGAACTAAATAGACATTTCTCCAAAGAAGACATACAGATGGCTAACAAACACATGAAAAGATGCTCAACATCACTCATTATCAGAGAAATGCAAATCAAAACCACTATGAGGTACCATTTCACACCAGTCAGAATGGCTGCGATCCAAAAGTCTACAAGCAATAAATG
Source organism: Bos grunniens (assembly GCF_055505025.1). Classification (NCBI taxonomy): domain Eukaryota; kingdom Metazoa; phylum Chordata; class Mammalia; order Artiodactyla; family Bovidae; genus Bos; species Bos grunniens. The sequence continues at coordinate 49,613,840 of NC_141175.1, forward strand.
CTGGAGAGGGTGTGGAGAAAAGGGAACCCTCTTATACTGTTTGTGGGAATGCAAACTAGTACAGCCACTATGGAGAACAGTGTGGAGATTCCTTAAAAAACTGGAAATAGAACTGCCTTATGATCCAGCAATCCCACTGCTGGGCATACACACCGAGGAAACCAGAATTGAAAGAGACGTGTGTACCCCAATGTTCATCACTGTTTATAGTAGCCAGGACATGGAAGCAACCTAGATGTCCATCAGCAGATGAATGGATAAGAAAGCAGTGGTACATATACACAATGGAGTATTACTCAGCCATTAAAAAGAATACATTTGCATCAGTTCTAATGAGGTGGATGAAACTGGAGCCTATTATACAGAGTGAAGTAAGCCAGAAGGAAAAACATAAATACAGTTTACTAACGCATATATATGGAATTTAGAAAGATGGTAACAATAACCCGGTGTACGAGACAGCAAAAGAGACACTGATGTATAGAACAGTCTTATGGACTCTGTGGGAGAGGGAGAGGGTGGGAAGATTTGGGAGAATGACATTGAAACATGTAAAATATCATGTATGAAACGAGTTGCCAGTCCAGGTTCGATGCACGATACTGGATGCTTGGGGCTAGTGCACTGGGACGACCCAGAGGGATGGTATGGGGAGGGAGGAGGGAGGAGGGTTCAGGATGGGGAACACATGTATACCTGTGGCGGATTCATTTCGATATTTGGCAAAACTAATACAATTATGTAAAGTTTAAAAAATAAAATAAAATTAAAAAAAAATAAAGAGGATAAAAAGATAAATAAATAAATAAATAAAGTATTTTCTGGGGAAAAAAAAAAAAAGAACAAAAACTTTAACTCAATTTTAAGGGAAGAACTAGGTGATATAACCTTTAAGACCTTAATGGAGAGTTTGATAAACCCTCCCGCCCTTGGGCATTCGAATGATTAGATTTTCTTTTTCCATTTGTATATAAAAGAGAAGGGATGTCCTTGGGCTACTCATCAAAAAACATGGGAACCAGCATTGACTGATAGTGTATTATAGCCAGCTACTAGATCCCGTGGCACAGGGACTTCCCCTTGCCTCAGAGAAATCATTGCCACTGCCCTTTGGTTAATTCCACTAAGTAAACTGTTATGGATTCCCCCTTAATCATTTTTATAACTCATGCAATAGAAACCATCCTGAATTCTCATCTTATTCAACGTTTCTCAATAAACACCTCAACACCTATAAAGTCTTTTTGTTAACTTTCCTCATATAACTCTTTTATATTACATTAATCTTATCCCATTATTCTATTCCCCCCTGTCAAAGGCTGAGTCCCTCACAACTGCTTATCACTGATAGATCATTTTCTTAACTCATTCCGATGATTTGCTAGAAATTCACTTGGGTAATGGTGACTTCTCATGGTTCACTGATGGTTGTTATTTAAAGGTGACAATGGCAAAAATTGTGCTAGTCATGCTTAACTCCTTTTGAGGTAACATCGTTACTGACAGATACTTCAGCCCAACAAGCTGAATTATATGTTCTTACATGGGCTTGTACTTTAGCCAAGGGCAAAACTACCAGTATTTATTTATACCTGTAGTAAATATCTGAAAGAGATGGGAATACCAGACCACCTGACCTGCCTCTTGAGAAACCTATATGCAGGTCAGGAAGCAACAGTTAGAACTGGACATGGAACAACAGACTGGTTCCAAATAGGAAAAAGAGTACATCAAGGCTGTATATTGTCACCCTGCTTATTTAACATATATGCAGAGTACATCATGAGAAACGCTGGGCTGGAAGAAACACAAGCTGGAATCCAGATTGCTGGGAGAAACATCAATAACTTCAGATATGCAGATAACACCACCCTTATGGCAGAAAGTGAAGAGGAACTAAAAAGTCTCTTGATGAACGTGAAAGAAGAGAGTGAAAAAGTTGGCTTAAAGCTCAACGTTCAGAAAATGAAGATCATGGCATCCAGTCCCATCACTTCATGGGAAATAGATGTGGAAACAGTGGAAATAGTGTCAGACTTTATTTTTGGGGGCTCCAAAATCACTGCAGATGATGAGTGCAGCCATGAAATTAAAGACGCTTATTCCTTGGAAGGAAAGTTATGACCAACCTAGATAGCATATGGAAAAGCAGAGATATTACTTTGCCAACAAAGGTCTGTTTAGTCAAGGCTATGGTTTTTCCAGTGGTCATGTATGGATGTGAGAGTTGGACTGTGAAGAAAGCTGAGTGCCAAAGAATTGATGCTTTTGAACTGTGGTGTTGGAGAAGACTCTTGAGAGTCCCTTGGACTGCAAGGAGATCCAACCAGTCCATCCTAAAGGAGATCAGTCCTAGGTGTTCATTGGAAGGACTGATGCTGAGGCTGAAACTCCAGTACTTTGACCACCTCATGCGAAGAGTTGACTCTTTGGAAAAGACTCTGATGCTGGGAGGGATTGGGGGCAGGAGGAGAAGGGGACGATAGAGGATGAGATGGCTGGATGGCATCACCGACTCGATGGACATGAGTTTGAGTGAACTCCAGGAGTTGGTGATGGACAGGGAGGCCTGGTGTTGCTGTGATTCATTGGGTCACAAAGAGTCAGACGCAACTGAGCAACTGAATTGAACTGAGCTAAACTGATAGTAAATATACTTTTGGAGTAGCTCACAATTTTGGAATATTATAGAAGCAACATGACTTTCATACATCTAGCAGAAATAAGATTGGAAATGGTCCTTATTTTCAGAAATTATTAGATGTGATATTTTTACCTGCTGCTTCAACTATTATTAAATTCCAGAACAATTTTAACTTGACTCCCTGGAATCTAGGGAAAATCCCCTTGCTGACATTCCACACACACACACACACAAAGCTGACCTTAAAGGAACCAATAGCAGCCAAACTATTGTCATGGTTCAAAGAGATAATTCCTCAAATGTTATCTTGGGAAAAATCTTGCTAGAGAACCCAACAATTTAGCCTCAATAAAGGAAAAGCAAGATTGGATATTCAAAAATCATTAGTTTGATAAAAAGAGAAGCTCTTATTTATTACCAAATGCTATGCTATGCTATGCTAAGTCACTTCAGTCGTGTCCGACTCTGTGTGACCCCATAGATGGCAGCCCACCAGGCTTCCCCATTTCTGGGATTCTCCAGGCAAGAACACTGGAGTGGGTTGCCATTTCCTTCTCCAATGCATGAAAGTGAAAAGAGAAAGTGAAGTCGCTCAGTCGTGTCCGGCTCTTAGTGACCCCATTGACTGCAGCCCACCAGGCTCCTCCGTCCATGGGATTTCCCAGGCAAGAGTACTGGAGTGGGGTACCATTGCCTTCTCCGTATTACCAAATAGTAACCCAGTATTACAAGAGTGACTAAAATTCCAACTCTTAACCACTGTATATGCATTAAACTAATGGTCTAATAACAAATATTAGCATTCATGAGTCAATATTGCTGGAGAAAGATGAACAAGTTTGTGAAAAATGCCTACTTCACTGTTCCATTGGTCCAAAGTACAAAGCAAGAAAACCTGTTCATACTGCTCACAAATGCTTTCAACTACCTAATAGACCATTTGAATATTGGCAATGGGATTTTTTTTCTACATTCTCAGTGTCATGGATATATGTTTAGTCATGTTCTGTATATTTTCACTCTAGACTAAAGTTTTCCCTTGCAGACAGGTTACTCCTTCTTCTGTGGGCAAAATTCTTTTGGAATGTATTGTCTTTACCTTTGGAAGTCCTCTAGAAATTTGTAATAATTGAGGACTCCATTTTGTCACTCAGGCAGTTAAGAAAGGGTGTGCAATTGGACAGCCTTATAAGAGTTTGATTGCACTAGCCACCATCAGTTCTCTGTTTAGTCTAACACACTCATAAGACTTAATTGGCAAAAGTCAAATTCCTTTGTGAAAAGCATTCTTTGGTCTTTCTAAATATCAGATCTACTCCTTTTGGAACTCATAAATTCTGATCCTTTGAGATAGTTACAGGACATCAATGCACTTGGTTCTTTTAAACACAAGTAATAAAAATAGAAATGCTCCTATATCATTGATTTTGCCAAAAAATTCATTCAAAATTTCCCATTGCATCTTATGGGAAAACCTGAACAAATGTTCTGGCCGAAATAAAACAAAAGTCATATTGTTTCTATTAAAAGCAACCATGTTTTGATACAGCAATCATTCACAATGTTTTCTCAGGAGAAAAAGACCCTGAACATCACACCTTTCACCCTAGAGATTTCATCTATTGGAAAAGACACCAACTTTACTGGAAAGGTTCCTATCAGGTACTGCTAACCAACCCTTGTGCCACTGAATTCCAGGAAATAGACTCTAGAATTTCCAGGACAAAGATAAAGAAAGCATCAAGTTCTTACTGGATCTGCACATCATCTGGTAAACTTAAAGTAAATGTTTCCAGGAATTGAAACTGATGACAACTTATGATAGAGCTTTCTAAGACATTTGAATCAGGCCTGTTGGAAGTTTGTCCACTAAATATTTGCTTATAATATAATGCTTCATATTACTTCAATGTCTATGATTTTTATAACACTGACTTTTGATAAAATATGCCTAAGAGTTTTCCTTCCTAACAATCCTTATTAATTGAATGTGACATCAGTAAGTTTTCAGTTTGTGTACTTTCCTTCTGATGTGGGACATTAACCCCAGGGAAAGTCTGCCGGAGTCCAGCCCTGGTGGATCCAGGGAATTCGAAGCGGGGACGGCGTTGGCGAGGATCAGGAAACAACTGCTTAATTAAACGTTAATTAAGGATATAAAGAGTAATAGAATAAGGATAGCTCAGTGAGGAAATTCAGTGGAGAAAAGAGGCTGAAATAAGGATAGCTCAGTGAGGAAATTCAGTGGAGAAAAGAGGCTGAATAATTCAGCCAGAAGGTGAGAGAAAGAACGACATGGGGAGACCAATTTTCGGTGAACAAGGCTCGCACTTTATTTTTCAAAGTAGTTTTTATACCTTAAGTTATGCATAGAGGATAATGGGGGAAGGGGTAGAGTCATGCAGCAAGCCAGGCTTTCTTCCTGCAAACTTATCATATGCAAAAGTTCAGGTGATTTACATCATCTTCTGGCCAGGAAGCCTGTTAACATTTTAAGAAACTTGTTTTTCTCTAAAGGTGATTATTCTAAAGTCAGGCACCAGCCTCCAAAAAAGCACTGGATAAAGTTGCACTCCTATAGGGCAAAGGTGAGGTGGGCTCAATCAAGAAAAGAATTAACTCAAGGGTCCAAGGTTACAAACATTGAGGCTACTACTTACATTTCTATACACCCATTATATCAATCAATACACTGCCAAGGACACAGTAGGTAAGGGGTATGGAGACTTAGCAGCAAACATTGGCCCAACAAGTGAAAAACCCTTCACCAATACAATTTCTAATCAGTCTTTTAACTACTCAAAGGAATCTGTGTTTAGACAGTTTAGAACATCTCCTGCCTCTCACAGTTGGGAGGCTCTGAACAATCACATGTGGCCAGAAAAACCTATTCAGGCAGGCTAGAGGATTTCCAAAGGAGTTTGTAGGTTGAAATGCTGTCACACCCAGGAATTATTAACTGGAGCTGTAAGCTAACTCTTTTTTCAGAGAGAGGTAGTGGGGGACAACCCCCCGTAAAGTCAGAGGTGTAATTGAAAGCACAAAGCCGAAAGTAGGCAGACTCTGGTTTTGGGGGTAGATGCTTGAGAATTTCCAGGGGGACTCCTGAGGCTCGATCCCGCCTTTGCGTATGCCGAGCCTCCTTCCTCATGACCTTTGCCACGGGCGGAGTTCCTCACTCTGGCTCCCGGCAGTGATAGAATTCCAGTTGAACTATTCCAGATCCTGAAAGATGATGCTGTGGAAAGTGCTGCACTCAATATGCAATATGCAATATGCAATATGCACTCAATATGCAATACCCGGCAAAAGTCCTTTCTTGCATGTGGGGGAAAAAGCTGTTGAAAGCAAAAAAAAAAAAAAAAAAAAAACTCTTGATTACTGTTGCTTTGAGAAAAATAGCTTGATCAAAAGGGGGAAATATAAAAATTAATGAAAAAAAAACTCAAAAAAGTAGCCAGGAGGCCAGTAAAGGGAGAGCTCATTTCCTATGAAATCAGTTCAGTTCAGTCACTCAGTTGTGTCCAACTCTTTGTGACCCTAAGGACTGCAGCATGCCAGGCTTCCCTGTCCATCACCAACTCCTGGAGCTTGCTCAAACTCATTCCATCAAGTCGATGATGCCGTCCAACTATATCATTCTTTGTTGTCCCCTTTTCCTCCTGCCTTCAATCTTTCCAAGCATCAGAGTTTTCCAGTAAGTCAGTTCTTCACAGCCAGGTGGCCAAGGTATTGGAGTTTTAGCTTCAGCATCAGTCCTTCCAGTGAATATTCAGGACTGACTTCCTTTAGAATTGACCGGTTTGATCTCCTTGCAGTCCAAGGGACTCTCAAGAATCTTCTCCAACACCACAGTTCAAAGGCATCAATTCTTTGGTGCTCAGCTTTCTTTATGGTTCAATTCTCATATACGTACATGACTACTGGAAAAACCATAGCTTTGACTAGATGGACCTTTTTCGGGAAGTATTGTCTCCTCTTTCCCAAAAAGAAGAAGAAAAACTTTCTCATCTTTTCTGGCAAGAGGTCACCCAATGACATACTCTTGGCATTCATTCTTTGAAAAACCAGTACATGTTGAACTGTCAACTCTTCCACTGTGCAGAGTACTTGCAAGTGACTCACCATGGTTGCAGATCTCTAATTGTAATTCAATGTTGATTCTGAATAAGCCAATGTTTTGATAGAGAAATAATAGGAAGCCATTTGTTTTAGGTCAGCAGGGGAAAGAGAGATATTGAGAAAGGCTGACTATATTATGCTAACTGAAATCATGAATGATCCAATTTTGCATCTCTCAAAGAAGGACAATCTTACCAGCAAGTCTATGTTTTTTACATACATTGTTAATCTCCTATCACTATAAAAACATTACCTAAGTGACAGAGAAAACACCAGTGTAAACTTGCAGTTCAGTTCAGTTCAGTTCAGTCACTCAGTCGTGTCCGACTCTTTGCGAACCCACGAATCACAGCATGCCAGGCCTCCCTGTCCATCACCAATTCCTGGAGTTCACTCAAACTCTTGTCCGTTGAGTCACTGATGCCATCCAGCCATCTCACCTCTGTTGTCCCCTTATCCTCCTGCCCTCAATCCCTCTCAGGATCAGAGTCTTTTCCAATGAGTCAACTCTTCGCATGACGTGGCCAAAGTACTGGAGTTTCAGCTTTAACATCATTCCCTCCAAAGAAATCCCAGGGCTGATCTCCTTCAGAATGGACTGGTTGGATCTCCTTGCAGTCCAAGGGACTCTCAAGAGTCTTCTCCAACACCACAGTTCAAAAGCATCAATTCTTCAGCACTCAGCTTTCTTCACAGTCCAACTCTCACATCCATACATGACCACTGGAAAAACCATAGCCTTGACTAGACGGACCCTTGTTGGCAAAGTAATGTCTCTGCTTTTCCATATGCTATCTAGGTTGGCCATGGAGAAGGAAATGGCAACCCACTCCAGTGTTCTTGCCTGGAGAATCCCATGGACGGAGAAGTCTGGTAGGCTGCAGTCCATGGGGTCGCACAGAATTGGACACAACTGAAGTGATTTAGCAGCAGCAGCAGCAGCATCTAGGTTGGCCATAACTTTTCTTCCAAGGAATAAGCGTCTTTTAATTCCATGGCTGCAGGCACCATCTGCAGTGATTTTGGAGCCCCCCAAAATAAAGTCTGACACCGTTTCCACTGTTTCCCCATCTATTTCCCATGAAGTGATGGGACCAGATGCCATGATCTTCATTTTCTGAATGTTGAGCTTTAAGCCAACATTTTCACTCTCCTCTTTCACGTTCATCAAGAGGTTTTTTAGTTCGTCTTCACTTTCTGCCCTAAGGGTGGTGTCATCTGCATATCTGAGGTTCTTGATATTTCTCCCAGCAATCTTGATTCCAGCTTGTGCTTCTTCCAGCCCGTCGTTTCTCTTGATGTACTTTGCATATAAGTTAAATAAGCAGGGTGACAATATACAGCCTTGACATACTCCTTTTCCTATTTGGAACCAGTCTGCTGTTCCATGTCCAGTTCTAACTGTTGCTTCCTGACCTGCATATAGGTTTCTCAAGAGGCAGGTCAGATGGTCTGTGTAAACTTTAGAAGTTGTTATTTTTAATATGTTAATGGAGTTCCTCTCCTAAATTTCTGTGTATCTCAGATGCTACTTCAGCATGCCACACAAATTTGAATATCTACCATATAGCCATCCGAAGGTTTGGGAAACATTTGAAGTTTTAGAGGATCCAAAAACATTACATCAAAATCTTAGCACGCATTTCATGTTGAAAAGGAAAAGAAAGCATTTTTCTTCTCTCGTATCCTAATCATGAGGCTTCAGTTTAAACAAAACATGAAAATACCTACAGAATATGTCTCCTCTGAGATTAAATGGGCCTTATAAAAAAAAAAAAAAAAAAAGCTACTGAATTTTCTTCAGTTTTTAAAAAAACTGCGTTAAGAGCTGGCAAACATGGGAGAAGGCCCACTACCTGAGAATATAGAGAGGAAAAAATAGTGTTCATTTAAATTTTTTCTTTCTCCTTCTTAGAGTTTACTCCAATATGCTTAATCTTTGTTTCTTCAGGGTACTGTTAAGTGTCATTAAAAAAATAAAAGGTTAGGTTCAACAAATAATTGCCATTGGAAGCAGTTATTTTGTGATGTAAGGCATATGTCTTTTGCATGTTCTTTATGTTTCTTTCTTATGAACATTTTGTATACCCATTCTTTATTTAATTTAAATTATATTTTTTTCTTTAACCAATTTTTCAACCAGGTTAGCAATTCCATTTATAAATTAAGTATAGCATTTAACTGCTTCCTGTCTGCAAGATTATGATCCAGGCTTTGGGTTTGAAAATATAAAGGAAAGATGACAGAAGATTTCTGCACTGGAAAAGCACAACTATGGCTGTAGCAGTTTCTACTTAATATGGTAATAACCAACTTAAAATACCTCCACCACCATTGCATTCTCTATTCTTTTTTACATACTTGGCACTCAAAAGTATTGATTGCCTGCTTGAACTTTCTATAGTTTTAAAGCTTATAAATATATTTATATACATTCCTCTCAAGCAGTGAATTTTTAAGGGGAACATAAGGAAAGTTACATACTCTAAAATTAGCTCAAATACAATTTCTCTGTGATTTTAATGAAAATATTACTTAATTTCCTAAAATCTAAAAAAAGAGAAGTAATGGTTTTTCCAGTAGTCATGTACAGATGGGAGAGTTGGATCATAAAGAGGTTGAGTGCTGAAGTATTGCAGCTTTTGAATGGTGGTGTTGGAAAAGACTCTTAAGAGTTCTTTGGACAGCAAGTAGATTAAACCAGTCATTCTAAAGGAGATCAATTCTGAATATTCGTTGGAAGAACTGATGCTGAAGCTGAAGCTCCAATACTTTGGCTACCTGATACTAAGAACCAACTCATTGGAAAAGGTCTTGATGATAGGAAAGATTGAGGACAGGAGGAGAAGTGGGTAACAGAGGATGAGATGGTTGAATGGCATCACTGACTCAATGGACATCAGTTTGAGCAAACTCCATGAGATGGTGAAGGACAGGAAAGCCTATTGTGTTGCAGTCCATGGGTTTACAAAGAGTTGGACACGACTTAGTGACTAAACAACAATGCAATTTTGTCTAAAAGAAAAATTTATATAAATAGAGAATTTATACACATGCAAAAATAAATACAAATTCTTTAGTTTCTCATATTTTCTGAAATTATTTGATGGTAATACTCTTACTTCCACAAAAATTCATTGTAATTTCTAATTTTGTTTTACACATGTGTAATCATTTAAATTAGTGTGAATATTTATTGATATTTTGAAATTAAATCTGCTTTTACTTGTATGTATTTCAAAAGTCTTACTGCAATTAAAATATGGGAAAATTTAAGGCAAAGAAAAAACATTTCCATGCTCAAATTCTGCTTAAGATTAGAGAGACATGACGATTACATGTAATGTGGCACAGAAGGAGGAAAAAGGCCATTAAAGACTGATACATCTCAAGAAATGTGAATATGAATTTTTAGATAATATTGTTGTATTTATGCTACATTTCCTAATTTTGAAAACTTCCCTGTGGTTATGAAATTTTTTGTTTACCCTTGGGATATAAACATTAAATTATTTATGAGTGTCAGAAAGATACCCTGGAGGAGGAAACGGCAACCCAATCCATTATTCTTGCTGGGAAATTCCATGGGCAGAGGGGCCTGGCAGGCTACAGTCCATGGATTCACAAAGAGTCAGACATGACTAAGTACAAAAGTATTTTATTCACGCATTTGTTCAACATAATGGTATATGCAAATATATATTTCTGGTGTATTTATAGAGAGAGAATGAAAAAGGAGAAAATGGAGCAAAATGTAAAGAAGAAAAATGGGCCATAGTTGGGGAATCTGTATAAAAGGTGTATGTGATTTTCTTATGTTATACTTCTTGTTTTTTGTTTCAAATTATGTCAAGACAAAGCCACCCTCCCTAAAAAAGGAAAAATAAATTATGGGCAATTACAAGAAAAATGATAAAGCAACATTTTAAGTCGATTAAAAGGATAATTTCCTACAAGTGGGGCTTCCCTTATAGTCGGTAAAGAACCCACCTGCAATGCAGGAGACCCCAGTTCGATTCCTGGGTCAGGAAGATCAGCTGGAGAAGGGATAAGCTACCCATTCCAGTATTCTTGGGCTTCCCTTGTGGTTCAGTTGGTAAAGAATCCACCTGCAACATGGGAGACCTGGGTTCGATTCCTAGGTTGTAAAGATGCCCTGAAGAAGGGAAAGGCTACCCACTTCAGTATTCTGGCCTGGAGAATTCCATAGAATACAGTGGCCATTGCAAGCCAATACTTTGTCCACCTGTTGTAAAGAACCATCTCATTGGAAAAGACCCTGATGCTGGGAAAGACTGAAGGTGGGAGGAGAAGGGAACAACAGAGGATGAGATGGTTAGATGGCATCATGTACTGGATGGACATGAGTTTGAGCAACTTCTGGGAGCTGTGATGGAAGGGAAGCCTGGCATGCTGTAGTGCATGGTGTCCCAGAGTCCGAGACAACTGAGCAACTAAAATGAACTGAACTGAACAGTCCAGTCCATCAGTTCACTCGCTCAGTCATGTCCGACTCTTTGCGACCCTATGGACTGCAGCCTGCCAGGCTTACTGGCTGTCACCAACTCCCAGAGCCTGCTCAAACTCATGTCCACTGAGTCAGCGATGCCATCCAACCATCTCATCCTCTGTTGTCCCCTTCTCCTCCTGCCTTCAATCTTTCCCAGCATCAGGGTCTTTTCCAATGAGTTGGTTCTTCGCATCCGGAGGCCAAAGTACTGGAGTTTCAGCTTCATCAGTCCTTCCAATGAATATTCAGGACTGATTTTCTTTAGGATTGATTGATTGGTTGGATCTCCTGGCAGTCCCAGGGACTCTCAAGAGTCTTCTCTAACACCACAGTTCAAAAACATCAATTCTTTGGTGCTCAGCTTTCTTTATAGTCCAACTCTCACTATAGCCAAACTCTGGAAAAACCATAGCTTTGACTAGATGGACCTTTGTTGGCAAAGTAATGTCTCTGCTTTTGAATATGCTATCTAGGTTGGTCATAGCTTTTATTCCAAGAGCAAGCATCTTTTAATTTCATAGCTGAAGTCACTTTCTGTGGTGATTTTGGGGCCCAAGAAAATAAAGTCTCTCACTGTTTCCACTGTTTCCCCATCTATTTGCCATGAAGTGATGGGACTAGATGCCATGATCTTAGTTTTCTGAGTGTTGAGTTTTAAATCAACTCAGGAGGCAAGTCAGGTCGTCTGGTATTCCCACCTCATGAAGAATTTTCCACAGTTTGTTGTGATCCACACAGTCAAAGGCTTTGGTGTAGTCAATAATGCAGAAGTAGATATTTTTCTGGAACTCTCTTGCTTTTTCGGTGATCCAGTGGGTTTTGGCAATTTGATCTCTGGTTCCTCTGCCTTTTCTAAATCCAGCCTGTTGGATTTAGAAGTTCCTGTAAAACTTCCGTGTTGCCAGAGTCGGAGTCGGGGCAGAGACAAAGAGATTCATTCTGTGGAGTCGCAGCCAGAGCCAGGACCAGGAGTCGAATTCATCCCTACCTGGTGCATCTTTGGCTGAGCGTGAGGAGGACAACGCCCCAATTTAATCATACGGTACCATACCTCACATTACACGGGGCAGCTAAGCCCCAGGAACAGGGGAGCCTGGTGGGCTGCCGTCCATGGGGTCGCACAGAATCAGACACGACTAAAGCGACTTAGCAGCAGCAGCAGCTAAGCCCAAGCACCACAACTACCGAGACCGTGCTCCTCAACAAAAGAAGCCACCACTTTGAGAAGCCTATACAATGCTGTTAGTGAGTAGCCTCTGCTCACAGCAACTAGAGAAAGCCTGAATGCCGCAAGGAAGAAAGACCCAGCACAGTCCAAAAATAAAAAAATAAATAAATAAATAAAGAGAAATGCAGGCTGTGTCGGCCTGAGAGGTGGGTGCACTGCTAGTGCTGCTACGGATGCTGCTGGTGCTGCAGGAGCCCTGCGGGCAGTGCACTGGTGCCTGCCGCCCAGGCGGGATCGCCATCGCTATCCAGCCATTCTCCCAGCCCCAGCTCCTGGCCAGGTCATCAATTCAAAAGAGCAGTGATTCCAGCCTTTCTGAACAATGTATCCTATTTTGGGGTACACTTACCACTGAGGGTAATTTTTTTTTTTTTTTTTTTTACAAGAAGAAAACTTGGGAGGAGAGCTATCTACAAGGAAAGGATGTGTAGCTATTCAGAGAGATGTCTTAAAGTGCCTGGGACTCCTGGAACAAAGACCCTTTGGAAGCAGGTATCATTGTGTCAGAGTAAATGGTCTCTTGGCATGACAAGTGCCTCATCTTCCCCTTTCCCCTCACCCAGATTTCCTTCTCAGGAGAAAGGAGCAATGACACCCCACAAGAGACAGACCTAGACTTGCCCGAGAGTGTTCAGGAATCTCCTGTAGAGGCGTGAATTCATGGGGGTTTGCTGCAGGGTCGGAGGCAATGAGTGCAGCAGTGCATGCACAGAACCTTTTGAGGGAGATCACCATTATTTTCATTACCTCCACCACAGTCTGGCCTCAGGTCAAACAACAGAGAAGACAGCCCCACCCATCAACAGCAATAAAGGATTAAAGATTTACTGAGCATGGCCCTGCCCATCCAAACAAGATCCAGTTTCCCCCTCAGTCAGTCTCTCCCATTCAGAAGCTTCCTTAAGCTTCTTATCCTTCTCCATCAGAGGGCAGACAGACTAAAAACCACAGTCACAGAAAACTAACCAAACTGATCACATAGACTACAGCTGGCCTAACTCAATGAAACTATGAGCTATGCCATGTAGGACCACCCAAGATGGACAGGTCATGGTGGAGAGTTCTGACAAAACATGGTCCACTGGACAAAGGAATGGCAAACTATTTCAGTACGCTTGCCTTGAGAGCCCATAAACAGCACAAGAGACAAAAAGATACGACAAAAAGATAGGAGTTCATGAAAATGAACTCCCCATGTCAGTAGATGCCCAATATGCTACTGAAGATAGTTGGAGAAATAACTCCAGAAAGAATGAAGAGATGGAGCCAAAGGAAAAACAATACCCAGCTGTGGATGTGACTGATGATAGAAGCAAGGTCTGATGCTGTAAAGAGCAATGTTGCATAGGAACCTGGAATGTTAGGTCCATGAATCAAGGCAAATTGGAAGTGGTCAAATAGGAGATGGAAAGAGTGAACATTGACATTTTAGGAATCAGTGAACTAAAATGGACTGGTATGTGTGAATTTAATGCAGATACCCATTATACCTACTACTGTGGGCAAGAATCATTTAGAAGAAATGGAGTATCCATCATAGTCAACAAAAAGAGTCCAAAATGCAGTTCTTGGAACCAATCTCAAAAATGACAGAATGATCTCTGTTCATTTCCAAGCCCAACCATTCAACATTACAGTAATCCAAGTCTATGCACTGACCAGTAATGCTGAAGAAATTGAAGTTAAATGGTTCTATGAAGACCTACAAGACCTTCTATAACTAACACCCCCAAAAGATGTCCTTTTCATTATGGGGGACTGGAATGCAAAAGTAGGAAGTCAAGAGAAACGTGGAGTAACAGGCAAATCTGGCTTTGGAGTATGAAACAAAGCAGGTCAAAGGCTAACAGAGTTTTGCCAATAGAACTCACTGGTCATAGCAAACACCCTCTTCAACAACACAAGAGAAGTCTCTACACATAGACATCACCAGATGGTCAATACCAAAATCAGACTGATATATTCTTTGCATCCAAAAATGGAGAAGCTCTATACAGTCAGCAAAAACAAGACTCGGAGCTGATTGTGGCTCAAATCATGAACTGCTTATTGTCAAATTCAGACTTAAATTGAAGAAAGTAGGGAAACCCACTAGAACTGAAGAGTCCATGGGGTCGCAAAGAGTAGACAGGACTGAGTGACTTTCACTGTTGCTTTTCACTTCCTACAAGTATCTTAATAATCAGAAGATAATTTACTTCTTTGTTAAAGCAAAATTTATCACAAAAATAAAATTTTTATTTTAATTGATTTAAAATTATGAATGAGTTTCTAAGAGATTTAAATAGTATTATAAATAATCATGGTCTATCTTTAAATCATTGTACCTGCCTCTTTTTTTATTTATTATTTAATAATAATCTTTCAAGGTGCTTTCTGTGGGGAGGGTGTTATGTTATTGAAAATCATCAACATTTCTGTAGTTAGATAAGTTGATCTTGATTTCTCTCTTTCTGTCTCTCTCTCTCACACACACACACCCATGAACTCACGTAAATAGATGTTGTTCATGTGGTGTTGAATAAGATAAACTTTCTCATGTTTAATTTCTAAAAGTATACCAAAGCTTTAAGTTTGTTTTTTTTTTTTGGTAAGGAGTGAAAGTGTTAGTTGCTCAGTTGTGTCCAACTCTTTCTTTGTAATGCCATGGACTGTAGCCCCTCAGGCCCTTCTGTCCATAAGATTCCCAGGAAAGAATACTGTAGTGGGTTGCCATTCCCTTCTCCAGGGGATCTTCCCTGACCTAGGGATTGATCCCAGGTCTCCCGCATTGCAGGCAGATTCTTTATCATCTGAACTGCCTGACTCATACATTAGAATAATTTTTCATAGTATTAAGGAAGATAAAAATCCTATAGAAATTCAGTTAATTATACTTAACTATTTTGGGATTTCATAGCTGGATTTGACTAACTATGAATTCCTCAGGAGTAGTAATTTGAACCATAACTTGAATGCCCTCAAATTAAAAGTTTAGCTTATTCTGTTACTCTTCATGTTTTTCCTCTTCCAAAGAGATATTCTTCTATACAGGGTCTTTAAATAGTTTCCACTTCTTTACTCCATTAAATGGTCTTTTGGTACCCTGTGGACTGCCCCATTAAGACAGCTGTGAATGTGGCAATTTTCATGAGAAGAGGTCAATGACAGGGAGCAGTGCCTCAAGGTTACTCAGAACCTCATAGCTTTTGATTAGTAAATTAATTTGGAAAAAACAAAGTCTTCCATGTATCCATTTTCAAAATTTTCTTTAGTAAAATTTAATGATTTTTCTACAGTTTTATGTATGTTCATGCTGATTTTCCCTGGCTATTTAATATTTTTAAATGTTGATTATATTTTAATCATATTTTATGGTTAGAGCTGCTGTAAATAAAAAGCATTGTCTGGGAATTAGCTATCAGATGAAAATTTCTCTTAAGTGTTTTATACTTTAGCTGTTGGTTTAAATAATTTTGAACATTTAATAAAGCTATTCTTCACTATGCAAAGAAAGTATACTTACAATTCCAACTGAGCATAAGTTTATATACAAAAATAAATGTTGTATTTTTCCAAAATAAATTTTTTTGTCTGTTGAGGTAATGGTAATTTTTTTCTTTTTTATATTGATGTTGTCTGCTAAGTCACTTCAGTCATGTCTGACTCTTTGTGATCCTATGGACTGTAGTCTGTCAGGCTCCTCTGTCCATGGGATTCTCTAGGCAAGACTACTGGAGTGGGTTGCCATGCCCACCTCCAGGGAATCTCCTGATCCAGGGATTGAACCCACATCTCTTACATCTCCTGCATTGGCAGTTGTGTTATTGATTACATAAATTAACTTACTAGTACTGCACAAACCTTGTGTTTTTATTATAGTTCATCTTTAAAATTGTCTGTTGTCATTTAAGTACTCTATACAACTTTTTCGGAGAAGGCAATGGCACCCCACTCCAGTTCTCTTGCCTGGAAAATCCCATGGACGGAGGAGCCTGGTAGGCTACAGTACATGAGGTCGCTAAGAGTCGGACATGATTGAGCAACTTCACTTTCACTTTTCACTTTCATGCATTGGAGAAGGAAATGGAAACCCACTCCAGTGTTCTTGCCTGGAGAATCCCAGGGATGGGGGAGCCTGGTAGGCTACTGTCTATGGGGTCACACAGAGTTGGACACGACTGAAGTGACTTAGCATACAAAAACTGTCCTATGCTAGACATATTCTAGACTCTAAACCACCTACATGAGAGCAGCAATATTATAATGCCCAAATAAGACATAAACTGGGGCTTCCCAGTTAGCGCTAGTGATAAATATCCACCTGCCAGTGCAGGAGACATAAGATACAAGGGTTCGATCCCTAGGTCAAGAAGATCCCCTGAAATAGGGTATGGTGACCACACTCCAGTATTCCTGCCTGGAGAATCCCATGGAGAGAGGAGCCCAGGGGACTATAGTCCATAGAGTTACACAGAGTTGGACACGACTGAAATGACTTGGCACTCATGCACCCATGGTCAGACATGAACTAATGTTACAAAATGTTTACCTAGGTAATATATTAAACCAAGTTTTCTCCGACTTCCAAGTTTAAACTCCGTCATTTTTTTTTTTTTAATATAATTGCATTTACTGCCTTTTTCTGTATTTTCTGCTTTTTAAATATCCACCAGTGTACTAAAATACTCAACTAACTTAACAGATAGAATTAACAAATCAATTCTATGTTATTTTATATTTTCCTGAGCTAATGGGAAAAAAGTGTAATTTAAAAAATATATTAAGTACTTACACCAGAAACTGTTGTACAAATATAAATGTTGAACATATACAACACAGATATAGACTTATAGGTTTTACTTATGGATGTATATATATAAATACTATACAGGTAAACCAAATCACTTGAAGTCTTTCAGGATATATAGAATAGCAAATCTTCACAAATTAATATGCACAATTACTTTATAACCACCATCCCTAAAGCTTTTATTATAAACTTGATAGAATTAGCCTAAAATTTATACATGGGGATAACTTGGAAAATGTTGAAAGAAAACTGGTTGCATCAATGTAGGCCATTCTATTATAATTCTTAATAATTATTATGGCAGATACAGATAGATGTATAAATGAAATATAAGGAAAATTTTAAATCAATATTAAAAGCTGTACTGATTTTTGTAAAATGTGACTTAGATCACTACCTCATATTTTACAGAAAAACAGTTATAGGCAGATTTGATATTTGTGTGAGACATAAACTAGAAGAATGTGACAATTTGTCAAAATAAAGTGATTGCAAAATAATTAATCTCTATATTAAAATAAATCTCTTCTCACAGATTAAGAAAAATATATGAGGAAATTGTTTACAACATATGTTAGTAAGAGATTCTTCTCTTAGTTTAAAAGTGAATCTTAAAAGTAAATTGAAAAGAATTATTCAAGCTTAAACACGAAAGTGTGAAAAAGTCTTAATTTTAAGAAAAAGTCCAAAAGCATGTATGTGTGTACTTAGTTGCTCAGTTATGTCCTACTCTCTGTGGCCCTATGGACTGTAGCCTCCCAGGCTCCTCTGCCCATGGAACTTTCCAGGATACATCACTGGAGTGGGTTGCCATTTCCTACTCCAGAGGATCTTCCTGACCCAGGGATTGAACCCACACATTTTGTGTCTCCTGCATTGGTAGGCAGATTCTTTACCACTAGTGTCATGGGGATATTAAGAAAGAGTTCAAAAGCATATATAATGTTTAAATTAATGTGGTGCATAGTGAAGAACCCAATCCATCTGCCAGTGCAGGAGATTCAAGAGGGTTCAATCCCTGCACTGGAAATCCCCTAGAGAAGGAAATGGCAACCCATTCCAGTATTCTTACCTGGAAAATCCCGTGGACAGAGGAGCCCAGGGGGATAATGGGGTCACAAAAGAATCAGACATCACTGAGAACACAGTACAAAATTAAATAAACAAAATGAAACAACAATGCCTTTTTATTGTAAATTGGAAAAAGTAGAAACAATGATAATGTCCAGTGTTATCAAGACCTTTGGGAAATGACCAGTGGGCTCATACATCAAGATCAAGTGGGAATTTATCTTTGATGTGAAAGAATGGTTCAACATATGTGAATCAATAAATGTTATGTGTTTATTGTATGAATAAAAGGTGAAATGATATAATCATCACTAGAGATGTTGAAAGCTTCTCCTCTAAGACATATTAACTTGAAATCCTAGAGCACAATTAGGCAATAAAAATATAGTCATCCAAATCAGAAAAAAATAAGTAAATTTTCTGTTTTCTGATGATATAACTTATATATAGAAAATTCTACAGACTCCACCAAAATATATTAGAACTAATCATCATATTTAGTAAAGTTACAGAATATAAAATCAATATCCAAAGCATATTGTATTTCTACATATTTATAATGAAATATCTGAAAAAATAAAATAAGCAGTTTCATTCACAATAGAACTAAGAGCAATACAATACTTAGAATGAATTTAACCAAGATGAGAGCTTTCTACACTATAAAATGAATGACTGTAATAAAAGTAATTGGAGAAGACACACACATTGGAAGAATTAATATTGTTAAATTTTTCATACTACCCAAAGTCATCTATAATTTCAATTTAATTCAATCCAAATTACAATTCCAACTAAAGACGGAATTCCAATGAAATTTTTAGCAGAAGTGAAAAAATATTCCCAAATTCACAGGGAATAACTAAAGATGGAAAGTATTCAAATCAATTCCCTAAAAGAAAAACAAAGCAGAAGCATCAGACTTCTTGATTTGAAACTATATTACCAAGCAAAATGCAACTCTTATTATTATAGTAATCAAAGAAAGTGAAAGAAAGAAAGGGATGTCACTCAGTCATGCCTGACTCTGTGACCCCATGGATAGTAGCCTGCACCAAGCTCCTCCATCCATGTGATTTTCAAGGCAAGAGTACCGGAGTGGGTTGCCACTTCCTTCTCCAGGGAATCTTCCCAACCTAGGGATCAAACCCAGGTCTCTCACATTGTAGACAGATGCTTTACCATCTGAGCCACCAGGGAAGTCCATAGTAATCAAAACACTATTTTAAAACAGCGTACAAATATATATATAAATCAGTGCAATAGTTTAAGAGCCTAGAAATAAACCCTGGCATATATGGTAACAAATACTTAATAAGATAGTCACAAATACTCAATGAGGAAAGAATAGTCTGTTTAATATATGGTTTTATGGAGGAGAAAATGCATATCCACATACAGAAGAAAAAAATTTGGCTCCTAACTGATACCACTCACCAAAAAATAACTCAAAATAGATTAAAAACATAAAGATAAAACTTGACATAAAACTCCTAGAATAAAACATATGGAAAAAGATACCTGACATTGGTATTTGCAATAACTTGTGACCATGATACCAAAAACACAGGAAACAGGAAAAGCAATAAGAGTGAAACAGACAACTTACAGAATGGAAAAAAAATAATAATAATTACATATCATCTTTTTGATTAGGGGTTAATATTCAAAGTACATGAGAAACCAATACAGCTCAATAGCAAAAAATAATCTGATTTAAAAATAGAGAGACGATCAGATTTTTTTTTTTTCCAAAAAAGAAATACAAGTGGCCAAAAAATACATGAAAGGTGATCCATTACTAATCAGGAAAACTAAAATCACAGTGAGATATTACCTTACACCTGTTAGAATGGCTATCATTACCCCATGGACTGCAGCCTACCAGGCTCCTCTGTCCATGGATTTTCCAGGCAGGAGTACTGAAGTGGGGTGCCATTGCCTTCTCTGATTAAACAGGTAAGAGGTAGGTATTGGTAAGGATATGGAAAAAAAGAGACTCCTTGTGCACTGTTGGTAAAGATATAAAGTGACACTCAATGTTTTCTTTAGTGTTAAACATATTTTTTGCTGTTTTTTCTTTTGATAACATTTAGCTTTTAATCAAAATAAAAATGCAGCTTTATTATGGATACTTTAACAATCACAGGTAAGCCTAAATAAGAAAATTTGAATCATTCATTATAAAACAACTGCAAGAAATAAATAAGTAGAAGAATAAATATATATATACATATATACTCAACTCACAGAGAAATATAAATTAGTGAGTCTAAATAAATTATAATAATGATATAATATTAGGATATAGTTTCTTTCTTCTGTTCAATTATTCAACCATAAACAGAAATATCAATATATGTTGCATTTTAGAAACCAGAAATACATGTTCAAAATAAATCATAAGGTTTATCATTTGTGATTACACTAAATATTAGTATGATGATTGGAACAGAGGATCAAAAACATTTTTATGTTGATATTTTTGAAGACTGTAAAAGCACAAGCTCCAGTTATTTGAAAAAAACATTTGCTCTAATTTTATCCAATTATATGTCAACATAATTGTCACTACTTCTTCCTAGGAAACAAAACATTTTTGAGGTATACTTTTTGATGAATTAGTAACCCAACAGGAAATCCTGCTAATAAATGTATATATTATTCAGTTTCATAAGAGGGAAAAAAATGTGTCAGATATGAAGTGCCCCGGTGTGGGGCAGGAGTGAGGGAGTGATGCCTGGAACTGAGAGTCAGGAGCTTTATTGGTGATTCAGTGTGTTCTGTGCAACTCCAATTAATACATTATCTTTCCCCATTTTATTTTTTAAAATTAATTTATTTATCTTAATAGGAGGCTAATTACTTTACTATATTATGGTGGTATTTGCCATATATTGACATGAATCAGCCACAGGTGTATATGTGTCCCTCCATCCTGAACCCCCCTCCCACCTCCCTCCCCATCTTATCCTTCTGAATTGTCCTACTGCACTGGCCTTGAGTGCCCTGTTTGGGCACCATCAAACTTGAACTGGTCATCTATTTCACATATGGTAATATACATGTTTCAATGCTATTGTCTCAAATCATCCCACCCTCATTTTACTATATTGTCTACAGGACTGCTGAATTCTATTAGATACTCTGTAATATACTTTCCTTTTCTACAGATCTGTTATTCAATTTTACATTTCAGTATATTTAATATCAAATAGTTTAACTCATTCCACTTTTTTCCAATACATATAAATTTTACTTTAATTTGTTGAAAAATCCAAAGCAAGATTTAGCCTGATCTGAGTTTCTGAATGCTAAGTGATATGTGAATATCTATCTATATGTATGTGTGTGTGCATATGTGTGTGTATGTGTGCACAATAAAGGACATAAATAGTATGGACCTAACAGAAGCAGAAGATATTAAGAAGAGGTGGCAAGAATACACAGAAGAATTGTACAAAAAAGATCTTCACGACCAAGATAATCATGATGGTGTGATCACTCAGCTAGAGCCAGACATCCTGGAATGTGAAGTCAAGTGGGCCTTAGAAAGCATCACAACAAACAAAGCTAGTGGAGGTGATGGAGTTCCAGTTGAGCTATTTCAAACCCTAAAAGATGATGCTGTGAAAGTGCTGCACTCAATATTCCAACAAATTTGGAAAACTCAGCAGTGGCCACAGGACTGGAAAAGGTCAGTTTTCATTCCAATCCTAAAGAAAGGCAATGCTAAAGAATGCTCAAACTACTGCACAGTTGCACACATCTCACACGCTAGTAAAGTAATGCTCAAAATTCTCCAAGCCAGGCTTCAAGCTGGATCTAGAAAAGGCAGAGGAACCAGAGACCAAATTGCCAACATCTGTTGGATCACTGAAAAAGCAAGAGAGTTCCAGAAAAGCATCTATTTCTGCTTAATTGACTATGCCAAAGCCTTTGATTATGTAGATCACAACAAACTGGAAAATTCTTGAAGAGATGGGAATACCAGACCACCTGACCTCCCTCTTGAGAAATCTGTGTACAGGTCAGGAAGCAGCAGTTAGAACTGGACATGGAACAACAGACTGGTTCCAAATAAGGAAAGGAATGTGGCAAGGCTGTATATTGTCACTGTGCTTATTTAATTTATATGCAGAGTACATCATGAGAAACACTGGGCTGGATGAAGCACAAGCTGGAATCAAGATTACCAGGAGAAATATCAATAACCTCAGATATACAGATGACACCACCCTTATGGCATAAAGCAAAGAACTAAAGAGTCTCTTGATGAAAGTGAAAGAGGAGAGTGAAACAGTGTTTAAGTTTTGGCTTAAAACTCAACATTCAGAAAACTAAGATCATGGCATCTAGTCCCATCACTTCATGGCAAATAGATGGGGAAACAGTGGAAACAGTGACAGACTTTATTTTCTTGGGCTCCAAAATCACTGCAGATGGTGATTGCAGCCATGAAATTAAAAGACGCATACTCCTTGGAAGAAAAGTTATGACCAGCCTAGATAGTATATTGAAAAGCAGAGACATTACTTTGCCAACAAATGTCCATCTAGTCAAACCTATGGTTTTTCCAATATTCATGTATGGATGTGAGAGTTGGACTATAAACAAAGCTGAATGCCAAAGAATTGATGCTCTTGAACTGTGGTGGAGAAGACTCTTGAGAGTCCCTTGGACTGCAAGGAGATCTGGTCAGTCCATCCTAAAGGAAATCAGTCCTGAATATTCATTGAAAGGACTGATGCTGAAGCTGAAACTCCAATACTTTGGCCACCTGATGTGAAGAATTGACTCATTGGAAAAGACCTTGTTGCTGGGAAAGACTGAAGGCAGGAGGAGAAGGGGATGACAGAGGATGAGAAGGTTGGATGGCATCACTGACTCAATGGACATGGGTTTGAGTAAACTGCAAGAGTTGGTGATGGACAGGGAGGCCTGGCATACTGCGATCCATGGAGTGGCAAAGAGTTGGACACTGTTGAGTGACTGAACTGAACAGAACTCTTTGTGTGTGTGTGTGTGTGTGTATGTAGATGAAAAAATAAAAAAAAGTTAGGCAAAGTAGGAACACCCTAGGATCACATCTTTGCATGGGCACTCCAAAATAACAGCTATTTACAGGGCATATGTTGATAAAAATACCTGAAGTTTAGCATAAATTATCTTCTAAAACTAAAGATAGAAAAAAGAATCCATAAGGAGTCCAGGAAGGAAGGACAGAGATGTGGTAAAATCAAGACCCATATCCCAAATAGGGAACCACAAATGGGAAAATAGCCACAAAGTTTCCACAAAGAATAAGAAGTTGGGCCCCTCATTGGGCTCCTAAAGTCTGGGGTTCCTGCACTGGCTAGATGAGTTACTAAAATATCTGCCTTTGAAGGCCAGCAGGGTTTGCATTCTGAAAAGTCAGAGAGCTCGCCATTCCTAAAATGTTCACAGAAATTTTCACATGAACTGAGAGCCAGTGTAGAAGCAGTAATTTGAAAGAAACCTGAATCATATCCACTTGCTGAACTTGGAGAGCCTACTGGAGAGGCAGGAGGGAACTGAAACTCACCCTGGGGACCTAGATGCTTGCAAAAGCAATTTTCAGGAAGTCATTCTATCAAGAAGATGGTGGTACTAGCAAGCATAATTTTGGAATCATCCTTCTAGATTATTAGCTTCAGGACAGGCATCACCAACCAGCCAGACTGCACCAGCCTACACCAGGGCCAGGACTTTCAGGGCCATGGCCTCACCCTCCAGCAAGCTGATGCTAACTTCAAGTAACCTTGGATTCCTCTCACTGGAATCCAGTTCCACTCATCAGTGTGCAAATACCAGCTTTGGGACAACCAGAACCTATAACCAGTCATGTCAGGAGCCAACCTCTTCCCGCAGGGGGTAGAGACCAGTTTTGGGAACTGTAGACCAATCGTCACCTCACCAGAACCCACTCGTGGTCCTCCATTAGTCTGAGACTCTCTAGGGCTCAGACCAATAGCCTTTTGTCATGGATGCCCTCAACAAGAGTCAGCAGCCTCCACATAATGCAGAGCCTGGCAACCAAATAAATTTGAGTCATTATCATCACTAGAATTCCCACAGTAGCTGTTGCTGTTCAGTCACTCAGTCATGTCTGACTGTTTGCGACCCTGTGGACTGTAAAACACCAGGCTTCTGTCCTTCACCATCCCCCGGAAATTGCTCAAACTCATGCCCATTGATTTGGTGATGGCATCCAACCATTTCATCCTCTGTTGTCCCCTTCTCCTCTTACCTTCAATCTATCCCAGCATCAGGGTCTTTTCAAATGAGTCAATTCTTTGCATCAGGTAGCCAAAGTATTGGAGCTTCAGTCTCAGCATCAGTCCCTCCAATGACTATCAGGATTGATTTCCATTAAGATTGACTGGTTTGATATCCTTGCAATCCAAGGGACTCTAAAGAGTCTTCTCCAACACCACAGTTCAAAAGCATCAATTCTTCAGCACTAAGTTTTCTTTAAAGTCCAACTCTCGCATCCATATATAACTACTGGAAAAGCCAAAGCTTTGACTAGACGGACCTTTATTAGCAAAGTGATGTCTCTGCTTTTTAATATGCTGTCTAAGTTGGTCATTGTTTTCTTCCAAGGAGCAAGTGTCTTTAAATTTCATGGCTTCAGTCACCATCTGCAGTGATTTTGGAGCCCAATAAAGTAAAGTCTCTCAATGTTTCCATTGTTTACCCATGTATTTGCCATGAAGTGATGGGACCAGATGCCATGATCTTCATTTTTTGAATGTTGAGTTTTAAGTCAGCTTTTTCACTCTCCTCTTTCACCTTCATCAAGAGGCTCTTTAGTTCCTTTCTACCATAAGGGTGGTGTCATCTGCATATCTGAGATCATTGAAATTTCTCCCAGCCATCTTGATTACAACTTGTGCTTCATCCAGTCCAGCATTTTGCATGATGTACTATGCATATAAGTTAAATAAGCACAGTGACAATATACAGCCATGATATACTCCTTTCCCAATTTGGAACCAGTCCATTGTTTCATGTGAGATTCTAACTGTTGCTTCCTGATTTATTTTCTGACTATATGATTTAACGTGATTTTTCCCTTCTTTTTTTTTTTTGTCTATTTTTGTCTAATAGTCTAAATTATTCTGTACTTATAGATAAATGATTTATAAATTCATGTGAAAAGATTAAGTAACATGTTCAGTAAATAATATGAATTTACAATTAACAGTTACTAAAATAAAAAAATGTAATCATTAAATCACACTCCTTGCCAAAAACATCATGTTAAAATATATGTCAATGTAATCCACATTTTGCATTTTTTTGCATTAAAAAGATTGTATACATATATTTATTTCCAATTTTAAAGAATGCCCTTTATTCATTCTTTTTTGGATTCTAAAGAAGTGAATTCTTTGGTGAGAACAGTCAATATTGTCAATAGAAATATAATTTGAATCTATTGCTGTATACAAAATGTTTGTTGCTTTTTCAAACATTTCCTTGTGAACTTTTCTATACAAAAATGGACTTTTCTCCCCTTAGGTTATATTTCACAAGGATTAGGAGTACTATGTTTCTTTCTTTTTATATCTGCCATGAAAACTCTGCCTGCATAAAATGGGCCAAACTGGCTAATTTTCTACAGCTATTTCTGATAGTCATTATGAACAAGAATAATAAGTGAGATATGTAACCCAAGTCCTCCCACTGGGAAGAGACTTCATCATCATCTGTCTAACACTGATGTAGCTCCTTAAATGAAGGATTTAATACTGAGCTCATTTTGGAAATATACCAGAGCCATCTTTGCTCACTAATGCCTGCTGGAAGTTGAAATGCTATAGTGGAAATATTTCAAAAGTGACTCATAAGATAAACCATGCGTTTGTCTGAACCTTAGGATACTTAATATTTAACACCTTTCTTTCACTTAATATATATTAAAAGACTAATAATTGGTTTGCATGTTCACATTACTTTGCCGACAAAGATTTATATAGTCAAAGCTATGTTTTTTCCAGTAGTCATGTATGGATATGAGAGTTGTACTATAAAGAAAGCTGATCACTGAAGAATTGATGCTTTCAAACTGTGGTATTGGAGAAGAATCTTGAGAGTCCTTTGGACTGCAAGGAGATCCAACCTTTCAATCCTAAAGGAAATCAGTCCTGAATATTCATTGGCAGGACTGATGCCGAAACTGAAGTTCCAATACTTTGGCCACCTGATGTGAAGAACTGACTCATTTGAAAAGACTGTGATGCTGGGAAAGATTGAAGGCAGAAGGAGAAGGCGATAAGAGGATGAGATGGTTGGATGGCATCATTGACTCAATGGACGTGAGTCTGAGCAAGTTCTGGTAGTTCGTGTTGGATAGGGAAGCCTGGGGTGCTACAGTCCATGGTGTCTCAAAGAGTTGGGTACAGCTGAGTGACTGAAATGAACTGATTCATATTTTTAATAATTCTATATATCAACTAATTAGTAATCAACTGTTGTTTACTTTTTACTTTATTAAAGTATAGAATTATATTAAGAATAAGTCATGCATCACAAATCAGAGGTGATTACATATGATTAGCAACAAGCAATCTTTCAGATAATCATACTTTGTGTGCATGTTCAGTCATTCAGTTGTGTTCTACTCTTTGTGACACCATGGACTGGAGCCCACCAGGCTCAGCTGTCCATGGAATTTTCCAGGCAAGAATACTGGTGTAGGTTGCCATTTTATACTCCAGGGGATCATCCCAACCCAGGGATTGAACCCACATCTTCTTCACATCACCTTCATCACAGGCAGATTCTTTACCACTGAACCACTGGGGAAGCCTCAATCATACTTTAAATCCACCTAAAAACATAATCAGCAACAATAGTAAAAATTAAGAGTAAATACAGAAAAGCATTAGTTGACATGAATTTCACTGAGTAATTTAACAGTATATTTTGAGGACTGAAATCAGTTTTATTACATGTACCTGTATTGACAAATACTAGACCATATCCGTGTCCTTATTTTAAAATACTGGGGACAAGCAAGTATCTACTTCTGGAAGATGTAACAATGAGACAACTAAAACAGTTTTCTTACTAGGACTAGTAGCTTGCTTAGAGTTTACTTCAAGATCCTTACTTCACATTGTACATCAATTCAAAGCCAAAATATCACAAACTCTGCCTAATCTCAACCAGTTTCACACATTCCAATTTTCACCTTCAGATCACACAACCCCAGTTTTCAAAGTCTATAAGTATACTCTCCTCACTTCTCTTTCATGGAACACTCTCTCAAGTTGATGTTTCCTCTTATTTAGTAAGACTAACAAACAGCTTTGCTTACTCAACAGCTTTTCAGTGGTCTTTTATGAAGGAGGAGTCAATAGTACCAATGCATTTGAAACATTACATGGAACTAGATTCTTTTCCACAAATTTATTCTTAGAAAGAATCTCAGCTTAGCCCATACACAAATTTAATTGTAAGAATGTTAATTATAATACTGTGTTCAGTTCAGTCACTCAGTTGTGTCCCACTCTTTGCGACTCCATGGACCACAGCACGTCAGGCCTCCCTGTCCATCACCAACTCCCAGAGTTTACTCAAACTGATCTCCACTGAGTCAGTGATGCCATCCAACCATCTCATCTTCTGCCATCCCCTTCTCCACCTGCCCTCAATCTTTTCCAGCATCAGGGTCTTTTCAAACAAGTCAGCTCTTTGCATCAGGTGGCCAAAGTACTGGAGTTTCAGCTTCAACATCAGTCCTTCCAATGAACACCCAGGACTGATCTGCTTTAGGATGGACTGGTTGGATCTCCTTACAGTCCAAGATATAAGAATGTTAATTACACACACAAAAAAAAGAACATTAATCACAATACTGTGTATAATAGAAGGAAAAAAATTCAACATTAGAGGATTTTTTACTTGAATTAACATACTTATTCATAGGATGGAATACCATAAAAATCATTAAAAAGCAAGTATTTAAAATAGACATAGTATTCTCTTAAAGGGAGTAAAGTGATAATCAAAATAATCATTGCCTTCTCTGTGTTAACTAATGAAAATAGTCATAGCCTAATAGTTGAACGTAGTGTTTTATTCAATGGGACTTTTTAGGACTTCAAGCCCAGGAGACAGCTTCTCAAGTAACCCTGAGAAAACTCCTCTGATGAAGCAAGGGGAAGAGTTGCGTTATATAGAAGTTTGTAACAAGGGTCGGGTAGTCTGAATGTCAAAAAATTGTTGTTAATTAAGGGAAATCAAATATCTCAAATTAAGAAATTTAGGCTTTTCTATGTATAGGAAGATGCAACAGTCTGGGCTTACTGAAATCATTCCTTTTCTGTGCATCTCAGTTACTGGGGTCAGTAGAGTTTGAGCAAGCTCTGGGAGTTGGTGATGGACAGGGAAGCCTGGTGTGCTGCAGTCCATGGGGTCACACATGAATGAGCTACTGAACTGAACTGAACTGACTTTGTATTCTCACATCCCCCCTCCCCCAAACTTCTCAGTACTCACCTTAGGGAGTGGCAACAATTTGATGGCTGCCAGATAGCAGGCATTGTTCTTCCTGGGTGCCCTCTGGGCTCCAAAATTCACATTTGGAGGGCCAGAACAATGATGACTGTGACATCCTTGTTTATTGATATCACAGGAAATACTCCATTTCTCAGTTCATCCCCATGGTAAGAAATTCAATCAATATTTGGGAGACAATTCACAACCCTTTTTTTTTTTTTTGTCCCATGGTGCTGGGTGGCTTACCCTAGATCAGGCAAATGTTCTCATCGATATGTCTCTCCAGGTGTTAATTTCCAGATTAGAACCATTGATAGACAACAAAAAATTCTCTGGATCCTCTATCCTCTAACCTATTAGGATCCAGGAGATACTTCCCTTTTTGCATCTTCCCATACATAAAAAAGTGGTAAATTCCATAATTTGAGATATCTGGTTTTCTTTAATTAACAATAATCTTTTGATGTTCAGACTACCTGCTACTTGTTGCTAACTTCTATATATCCTGACTCCTCTATCTACCTTCCTGAAACAGTTTTCTCAATGTTGCTTGAGAAGCTGTTTCCCAGGCTTGAAGTCGTAAAAATTCCCACCAAATGAAGCACAACTCTCAACTTAGGTTGTGACTCTTTTCTTTAGTTGACATCTGCCTGATCTAAGAATAATTGAGAAGATTATGACTATGAATTTATAATCTTCCCTTTAATTTTATCAATTTATCTCTTTATAATTGAGCTATTTTACTGATAGCATATGGATTTAAACAATTATATCTTCTAGGTGAAAAGCGTCTTATAATTTTACAGTGATCCTATTTGTACCTAATAAAGATTATTTTTTTAAAATTCTTGCCTTCCCCTCTACCAATCTTTCTCCAATTTTATCTATTTCTGTAAAGCAATATCTATTTTGTTGCAGCAGCCAAAAATATATGGCTCATTTTCACTCCTTATTGTTTTCTACATCTTGTTCAAACTTTTTTTCACCCTCTGTGCTTTAATGACAAAATATATTTGTCTACTTTTTTATATTTGTACTTCCTATTCTTAAAGTTGTTACATCTCTCTTTTCAAGGATACTGTGACACGAATCAGTTTCTTTCCATTCTTTATTTTTTCCTTTCATTCTTAATTCTTATATTAATTCTAAATATAAAAGCTGGTTTGATCATTTGCAAAAGTAAATTAGATACACTAGAATCATCTCAACATCAAGTCATTGACATTTAATACATTTAAAATCCTGATTACAGTATATTCTTATGCAATATAGTTTGACATAACTCTTTTCTCTCCAGTTACATCTCTTACTATTCTCTCACACCAAGCAACTTCACTGATTGTTTTTACTGCAATCCGTAGAGCTCATTATTCACTTTATACCTTTATATATGCTTTTCAATTAGAATGCAATTCTCCAGCATTCTACTCTTAACTAGACAGGGATTAGATCCTTCTCTTTGTCTTGGAGTATCTGTCCACAGGGTACAAACTCTAGCTGTGCGTCCTGGGGCTTATCTACCTCTTGCCTCACAGATACTATCTCAGAGTACCTTCTTTTCTTTATACATGCTTCTTTATTGCCTTTCAAAACTTCTACTATTTCTTTGTTTGTTTATTATTTATATGCCAAAAGAACATAAGTTCCATGAACTCAGTCTACCCTGTTCAGTTTCTGCTGCTGCTGCTGCTAAGTCACTTCAGTCATGCCCAACTCTGTGCAATCCCATAGATGGTAGCCCACCAGGCTCCCTCATTTCTGGGATTCTCCAGGCAAGAACACTGGAGTGGGTTGCCATTTCCTTCTCCAATGTATGAAAGTGAAAAGTGGAAGTGAAGTCGCTCAGTCATGTCCAACTCTTAGCGACCCCATGGGCTGCAGCCTACCAGGCTTCTCCGTCCATTGGACTTTCTAGGCAAGAACACTGGAGTGGGTTGCCATTTCCTTCTCCAATGCATGAAGTTATTAAATTGCAATGCATCAAAATTAGAAAATGCATAAAGGCAAATATGAAATCTAATAAGAAGCCTCTAAAACCTGAAAGCTACAAAACTATTCTAAAAGAAATTAAAGAAAACCTAGATAGCATATTCAAAAGCAGAGACATTACTTTGCCAACAAAGGTCCTTCTAGTCAAGGCTATGGTTTGTCCTGTGGTCATGTATGGATGTGACAGTTGGACTGTGAAGAAGGCTGAGCGCCGAAGAATTGATGCTTTTGAGCTGTGGTGTTGGAGAAGACTCTTGAGAGTCCCTTAGACTGCAAGGAGATCCAACCAGTCCATTTTGAAGGAGATCAGCCCTGGAATTTCTTTGGAGGGAATAATACTGAAGCTGAAACTCCAGTACTTTGGCCAGCTCACACGAAGAACTGACTCATTGGAAAAGACTCTGATGCTGGGAGGGATTGGGGGCAGGAGGAGAAGGGGAAGACAGAGGATGAGATGGCTGGATGGCATCACTGACTCAATGGACATGAGTCTGAGTAACTCTGGGAGTTGGTGATGGACAGGGAGGCCTGGCGTGCTGTGATTCATGGGGTCACAAAGAGTTGGACACAACTGAGCGACTGAACTGAACTGAACTGAAGTAAGTGTAGAGATGTATCTTTTTCATATAAAAGAAGATTCACTATTGTTAAGATAGCAGTTCTTTCCAAATTGATTTATGAAATAGATTCAATTAAATTCTAGTAAAAATCCCAGTGCTTATTGGTAGAAATTGACAGTCTTATTCTAAAATTCATATAGAAATTCAAAGGACAAAGAATACTCTCAACAACTGTGGAAAAGAGGAAGATTGAATGGTTAACACAGCTGAGTAAACTACACCACGATCAAAGGGAATCTGGATTACTTTTTGTGAACTTAAAGCCCAGCCTGAACTCTAAAAATACATAGCTAAATGGCCCACAGAAAATGCTTGTTTTTGCTTCCTTTTACCGCTGTATGTTCCATTTTAATTAATAGTTTTGAATTCAGCATTCTATTTCCTGTTCTCTGGAAATGTCTTCCCAGTGTTATTCCTGCACTGACCACACACACCACTAGGAAAAAGAGAAATGTACTTTCATTGTAGAACCAACTCTGATCCAATCTCCTTATAAAGTGTATCTCTCAGTTCTCATTGGGTATAGGTAAGTATGCAATCTCTCCTCTTCTCTATTCACTTTTGGCTATGAATCTTTAGGGCAACTATTTCAAAATAGCCTATAATCAGTATTATGTGATTTTACTTTTCATGAAGGATGTATTATACTCTCTATAATTTTTGTGTTGGGACTCCCCAGATGGCACTAGTGGTAAAGAATCCACCTGCCAATGCAGGAGATGGAAGAGATGCAGGTTCGATCCCTGGGTCCAGAAGACACCCTGGAGGAGGAAATGGCAACCTCCTCCAGTATTCTTGCGTGGAGAGTCCCATGGACAGAAGAGCCTAGAGGACTACATTCCATGGGATTGCAGAGAGTTGGACACAACTGAAGTGACTTCGCATGCATAACTTATGTTTGGGCTTCCCAGATGGCACTAGTGGTAAGGAACCTACGTGTCAGTGCATGAGACATAAGAGACATGGGTTCAATTCCTGGGTCAGGAAGGCTGCCTTGAGGAGGGCATGGCAACCCACTCCAGTGTTGTTTCCTGGAGAATCCAATGGACAGAGGAGCCTGGCAGGCTATAGTCCACAGATTTGCAAAGAGTAGGATGCAACTGAAGCAATTTAGCACGCACACACTGTTTTTAATACAATTCTACTCACCTAACTGGAATATCCTAATTAAAAGTCAATCATGGCATTGTTAAATCATATTCAATAGATGTTGTTTTGTGTCTTTTAGTAGCAATCATTTCTACAATTTCAAACAAGAAAAATCAACCTTAAACACTCACTCACACACACACACACACATACATACACTCAAACACATATACACACTTCCTGCAAAGGTTCACAGAACCCTCTGTGGAGGGTCCACAAATCGTTCAGATTAGGGAGGAGGAGATAATGTCACTTTTTCTTTATAGAACATTATTGTTGCTGGGCAGATTTTCAGGAAAGAAATGATCTCTTTAAAAACAGACTCATGAATTTAATATCCTTCTTTTCAAGTCTTTGAGAGTAATACCTTTCTCTCACAAAAGACGGGCCAATCTTTTGTGCTGTGTTGAAAAGAGAGTATTTAACATGTAAATGATCTGATCCTGAAAGAATCTGTTCAGATCACAATTAGGCTGTGGGCCACGTCCTCTAACAATGTGGCAGAGTTATTGCAAATTATGTTAGACCAAGGATCAAGACAGGACACATTCTGAAAACTGACCTGGCTCTGTATATTGCTTTTAGGTTGTAATTCCCCTAGGAAAACTTCCTTACTTTCACCTTCCTCCCTTTCACCTTCTAATAAATACTCATGTTAAATAAATTGCAGAATGTTAAATGTTCTATAAAATCCCCAGGACCAAAATAGAAGCTTGCTGCTGCTGCTGCTGCTAAGTCACTTCAGTCGTGTCCGACTCTGTGCGACCCCATAAACGGCAGCCCACCAGGCTCTGTCGTCCCTGGGATTCTCCAGGCAGAACACTGGAGTGGGTTGCCATTTCCTTCTCCAAAATAGAAGCTTATAATAGAATCTATTCTGGTAGCTTCTCTCTGAACCGCATAATATCACATTTATTGCATGACTACTTTTTTTTTTTCTGTTTTTCATAAGTTATTTGTATGTTTGAGAAGTTTATAATGCATTAGAAAACAATGCCTTAAATTCTTGAAGACATAAATTCTGTATCTCACCATATTTATCCACAAGCTGAGAACATCTGAAATACTTTCCAAAATCATAATTTTAAAAGAATTCCATATAAGATTCTATTTTCATCCTTGGGATTCTATAGAACATTTAAGATCCTGTGATTTATTTAATATGAGTATTTATTAGAGGAACAGGAAGTCCATTAGCTCTGTCTACCTGACGACATTTTATTAAGCAAAGATACCAAAGATGCCTCTTTAGCTGTGAGGAACTTCTCCCAGAATATCTCACCATGGAGATTTCTTTGGGTTGGCCCTACTCACATATTATTTAGCAAATGCCAATTAAAGAATGTTCCTCTCTATTCAGCTCCATAAGGATTGAGTCATTAGCCACTGTAGTCTCTGGCCTTTAACACTCTCTGAAAGGAGCTCAGGGTAGAGATCAGAAATGAGACATTCTGTGCTCTGGAAAAACTAGCAGAACAGGCCTTTAGATAGATATTTTCAGGAGAAAATTTTATAAATCCCACACTTAGAAAGGATCATGAACTGATGCCTGTTCGTTGAGACTAGCAGCAACATTTTACCAGATGTGTGCTTGATCGCGCATACCTCTTTTGCCAAAATCACATATGTATAGACCTCCCCCACCCCTTGCCTCTCTGGAAGTTTCTCAGAGCTATCTGAGAGACTGTTTCTGGTGTTACGCTCTTTAGTAAAATACCAAATAAACTCAGACACAGAATTTTTGCTATGCATTGTTTTGTTGTTCAGTTGTCACATCTATCAACCCAATTATTTGTTTTGCTTCTCTCTGAGCCCTTCCTATGCCTGAACAAGCAGATTTCACAATGGAAAACAAATTTTGTCCTAAACATGTTTTATATTTTCCTTTGCCATTAAATACGTATGTACTATATATAAGCATTAGCTCAAAATCAAAAGCATTAAGCATAGAATAAAATTGTCTATTAGTATTGGTTAACAAAATTTTATATTGAAATTATTTTTTTAATAACTTGATATTTGAAGGAGAAGCATACTTCTGCTTGCATGAGCTAGATAAATGATTCTCAATGAGCTATTAAGGTTCAGAGAAAGCGCCTTCACAATTTTAAGACACTCTTGGGTTCTGCACAATGTGCTCACTTATAAGGATAGACTCTACCTTTCCTTTTCATATTGAAGTTTTGAGTAGTGGGTGGGCTAAAGCACAGGGCCCCTATCAATCAGATATTTATAAAATATATTTGTATATGTATTTCTTGAGACTGAGAAAACAAGTTTTTTAATGAAAGAAAAATGTTTATCTACTTTTTATTCTTCTTCAAGAGCTTTATTGTATATGCTAAAAATAGCAAGTCTTTACTTCTATGAAATAAACTTTTAAAGTATTGTTTAGAATTTCAGTTTTGCTACTACTTCTGACTCAAGATGTCAGTAAGCTGACTGTTTTCAGCTTTGGTGGTATTTACTGTTCTTGTATTTGCTCTTGGCTAATGTACTTATAAGAGACACATCTTTGCTAGTGAGATGTATTTTTATTTATTTTCTATTATTTATTTATTTATTTTCTATTTATTTATTTTATTTATTTTCTAATTCCATCTATGGTGGTAAAAAACCCATGAAATATCACCAGTAAACAATTAACTTGGGAATTTTTCATAAAAAGTCTTCTTTTTAAAAGTTTTTCTCATTGATGACCATGTAGAACTGTTGTGACACTATCTTTCACTTTGTGAAGTAGATAGATTATTGGGAAAAATAGAGTATAAATAGAATGGAACAATCAAGTTTTGTCAAGATAAAAGTGAGTCCTACTTGACAAATTCTGCCAAGAAATTACATATGGAAGATCTCTGAATGGGCTTAATGGAAAATAAGATTAGGGTAGGAGTGGTAGAGGAAATACTATTCCTTCGATTGTACAATTTTGTCCCTACTCTAAAATAAATACACACATAAAATAAAGTAAACTAAAATTCTAAAAATGGAACAATAACTATCAAACCAGTGGGTAAGGCTTTGTTGCTTCCTGACATTTATACATAATCTCATAAGATAAATGCTAGGTTAAAGAAGTTGAAAATCAAATTTGTCTTGAATTTTTCCCAAAATTTCAAAGTATGGGTTCCAGTTAAAGGAAACAATAACATTATTCATTAAATGAAATAAATTGAAATATTTAAAATAGGAAAATAGGAAAAATAAATGAAATAGTAAAACAATAAAAATATTTGATTTTATTTTCACTTAACTCTAAACATAGTTATAAAATTATATTTTGACTAAAAATAATAATCTCATGTATATATGTTAATAAGTCATTATTACCTTCTCTGGTGGCTCAGAGTTTTGTCAAGAGAGCACACTGGTCATAGCAAACACCCTCTTCCAACAACAAAAGAGAAGACTCTACACATGGACATCACCAGATGGCCAATACTGAAGTCATATTGATTATATTCTTTGCAATCAAAGATAGAGAAGCTCTATATCAGCAAAAACAAGACCTGGAGGTGACTATGGCTCAAATCATGTGCCCCTTATTGTAAAATTCAGACTTAAATTGTAAAAAGTAAGACTAGTGAAGTGAAGAGCATTTGGGTATGACCTAAATCAAATCCCTTATGTTTATACAGTGGAGGTGACAGATTCAAGGGGTTAAATCTGGTAGACAGAGTATCTGAAGAACTGTGGCCAGAGATTCATAACATTGTATAGGAGCCAGTGACAATATCCAGCCCAAAGAAAAAGAAATGCAAGAAGGCAAAGTAGTTGTCTGAGGAAGCTTTACATAGCTGAGGAAAGAAGAAAAGCAAAAGGCAAGGGAGAAAGGGAAAGATATACCCAACTGAATGCAGGGTTCCAAAGAATCAGATGAGATAAGATCAGATCAGTGGCTCAATTGTGTCTGACTCTTTGCGACCCCATGAATCACAGCACGCCAGGCCTCCCTGTATCACAAACTCCCGGAGTTCACTCAGACTCATGTCCATCGAGTCATTGATGCCATCCAGCCATCTCATCCTCTGTCGTCCCCTTCTCCTCCTGCCCCCAATCACTCCCAGCATCAGAGTCTTTTCCAATGAGTCAGTTCTTCGTGTGAACTGGCCAAAGTACTGGAGTTTCAGCTTCAGCATCACTCCTTCCAAAGAATCCCAGGGCTGATCTCCTTCAGAATGGACTGGTTGGATCTCCTTGCAGTCCAAGGGACTCTCAAGAGTCTTCTCCAACACCACAGTTCAAAAGCATCAATTCTTGGGTGCTCAGACTTCTTCACAGTCCAACTCTCACGTCCATACATGACCACAGGAAAAACCATAGCCTTGACTAGACGAAGTAATGTCTCTGCTTTTGAATATGCTATCTAGGTTGGTCATAACTTTCCTTCCAAGGAGGAAGTGAGATAAGATCACTGTAGTCACCATCTGCAGTGATTTTGGAGCCCAGAAAAATAAAGTCTGACACTGTTTCCACTGT
Source organism: Bos grunniens (assembly GCF_055505025.1). Lineage (NCBI taxonomy): Eukaryota > Metazoa > Chordata > Mammalia > Artiodactyla > Bovidae > Bos > Bos grunniens. Next base: position 49,650,977 of record NC_141175.1, read on the forward strand.
TTCCCCATCGACTTCCCATGAAGTGATGGGACCAGATGCCATGATCTTTGTTTTCTGAATGTTGAGCTTCAAGCCAACTTTTTCACTCTCCACTTTCACTTTCCTCAAGAGGCTTTTAGTTCCTCTTCACTTTCTGCCATAAGGCTGGTGTCATCTGCATATCTGAGGTTATTGATATTTCTCCTGACAATCTTGATTGCAGCTTGTGTTTCTTCCAGTCCAGCGTTTCTCATGATGTACTCTGCATATAAGTTAAATAAATAGGGTGACAATATACAGCCTTGATGTACTCCTTTTCCTATTTGGAACTAGTCTGTTGTTCCATGTCCAGAGACTAGCAAGGAGAGATAAGAAGGTCTTCTTAAAAGAACAAGACAAAGAAATAGAGGAAAATAATAGAATGGGAAAGACTAGTGATCTCTTCAAGAAAATAGGAGCTATCAAGGAAACAATTTCATGCAAAGATGGGCATGATAAAGGACAGAAATGGTGAGGACCTAAAGGAAGCAGAAGAGATTAAGAAGAGGTGGCAAGAATACACAGAAGAACTATAGAAAAAAGGTTTTCATGCCCCAGATAACCATGATGGTGTGGTCACTCATCTAGAACCAGAGGTCCTGGAGTGTGATGTCAAGAGGGCCTCAGGAAGCATTACTGTGAACAAAACTAATGGAACTGATGAAATTGCAGCTGAGCTATTTAAAATCTTAAAAGATGATGCTGTTAAATTGCTGCACTCAGTATGTCAGCAAATATGGGAACCTAAGCAGCCACAGGACTGGGAAAGATCAGATTACATTCAAATCCCAAAGACAGACAATCCCAAAGAATAGCAAACTACCACACAATTGCCCTCATTTCTCATGCTAGTAAGGTTATGCTCAAAATCCTTTAAGCTAAGCTTTAGCAGTACATAAACTTACAGATGTATAAGCATGGTCTATTAGAGGTTCAGTTCAGTTCAGTCACTCAGTCATGTCCGACTCTTTGTGACCCCATGAATCGCAGCACGCCAGGCCTCCCTGCCCATCACCATCTCCCAAAGTTCACTCAAACTCACGTCCACTGAGTCAGTGATGCCATCCAGCCATCTCATCCTCTGTTGTCCCCTTCTCCTATCCCTAATCCCTCCCAGCATCAGAGTCTTTTCCAATGAGTCAACTCTTTGCATGAGGTGGCCAAATTACTGGAGTTTCAGAGCTATAAGAGGTAGGGGAACCAAAAGTCAAATTGCCGACATTCATTGAATTGTGAAAAAAGAAAAGGATGCAAGAAAGTAAAAGAGATACAGATGTAAAGAATAGAATTTTGGACTCTGTGAGAGAAGGTGAGGGTGGGATGGTTTGAGAGAATTGCACTGAAACATGTCTATTACCATATGTAAAATAGATGACCAGTGCAAGTTTGATGTAAGAAGCAAAGCATTCAAGTTGGTGTTCTGGGACAACCCAGAGGGATGGGGTGGGGATGAAAGTGGGAAAGAGGTTTAGGGTTGGGGGACACATGTACACTCATGAATGATTCATGTCCATGTATGGCAAAAACCACCACAATATTGTAAAGTAATTAGTCTCCAATTAAATAAGTTAATTTTAAAAAGAGAAAGCAAAGGAGTTCTAGGAAAACATCTACTTCTAGTTCATTGACTACACTAAAGCCTTTGACTGTGTGGATCACAACAAACTGGAAAATTCTTAAAGTGACGAGAATACCAGACCACCTTACTTGTCTCCAGAAAAACCTGTATACCAGTCAAGAAGCAACAGTTAAAATGGGACACAGAAAAATCAACTGGTTCCTAGTTGGGAAAGGAGTATGCCAAGGCTATATATTGTCACCCTGCTTCTTTAACTTATATACAGAGTTAAATGCCAGGCTGGACGAATCATCAGCTGAAATCAAGATTGCCAGGAGAAATATCAACAACCTCAGATATTCAGATGATACCACTCTAATGGCAGAAAGTAAAGAGGAATTAAAGAACCTCTTGATAATGATAAAAGAGAGTGAAACAGATGACTTAAAATTCAACATTCAAAAAACTAAGATCAGAGCAGCTGGTCCTATCACTTCATGAAGAACAGAAGGGGAAAAAGTGGAAACAGTGCCAGAATTTACTTTCTTGGGCTCCAATATCACCACTGAATTTGACTATACCCATGAAATTAAAAGACATTTGCTCATTGAAAGGAAAACTGTGAGAAACCTAGAGAGCATATTAAAAAACAGAGATCTCACTTTGCCTACCAAGTCGGTATACTCAAAGCTATGGTTCTTTTGGTAGTCATTTACAGATGTGAGAGTTGGACCATAAAGAAGGCTGAGTGCAGAAGAATTGATGCTCTTAACTTGTGATGCTGGAGAAGACTTATGAGAGTCCCTTGGGCAGCAAGGAGATCAAACCAGTCAAGCCTAAAGGTAATCAACCCTGAATATACATTGGAAGGACTGATGTTGACACCGAAGCTCCAATACTTTGGCTACCTGATGCGGAGAGCTGACTCATTAGAAAATACCTTGATGCTGTGAAAGATTGAAGGCAAAAAGATAAGTGGGTGTCAGAGGATAAGATAGTTAGATAACATCACTAACTCAATGGAAATGAATATGAGCAAACCCTGGAAGATAGTGAAGGACAGGAGAACCTAACCTGCTGCGGTCCTTGGTGTTGCAAGGAGTGGGACATGACTTAGCAACTCAGCAATGAAAAATGACTAATATGTATTGAGTACTTTCTTAGTTTCTGACATTTAGAAGATGATGTCACAAGATGCTTCAGGATTGTCTTGTATATTTCTTCTCTAATATTAGAACAACGAACAGTTCTTTTTATTAAATAATTTATTAGATTTTGAATAATTTATTCATTATGGATGCAATCTGTGCTCATTGATACTGATATATTATCTCATCTAGAGCAGCTGTCAGAGCAAGAAAATACAAGTATATATACTAACCTGTGTATATAAATACCCATAAATATTTCTATATTTAACTATCTACACAGATATTAAACTAAACATGAGTTTATATCAATGCTCCAAGTCTAATCCATTATCTCATGGATTATTCTAAGCTCCACCTCTTATTTATCTGTAATCTTCTAGATCAGCATTAATAAACATGGTTCCCACCATCTGACACTATTTGCTTAATTGTTCAAATCATACATGTAGAGTAACTTCAGAATTTTCAATTCATAACTCCAGCAGAATACATCTTTGAAGTAGATATAATGCTTATATAAATTCCTTTTGCTTTAGTCTTAACTATTTCATTGATTTCCAACATTATTTAGATCTACATCTTATTCCTCCAATTCCTTTATTGATGTCAGTTACTATATTTCTAACACATTTTGTTTTTCTGGTCACATTTTGCCTTCCCTCCTAGGATCATCAGAACTCTATAATTATGCATACAGTATGTTTATATTTCATGTGGTAATGTTATGTGAGTTTTGACAAATGCTTAATTATGCTTTAATAAAAAATACAGTCATCACCCTAAAACATCCTCTGTGCTTTACCTATTCATTTTACCCCATATACATCTAGTAACCATTAATCTGTTTACCATCTTTTTATTTTAGTATTTAAAAACACATGCTTGTGTTCAGTCATGTCTGACTTTTTGTGGCCCTATGGATTGTAGCCCACTAGGCTCTTCTATCCATGGGATATTCCAGTTTTCCAGATGAAAATACTGGGATGGGTTGTTATGCCCTTCTCCAGGGGATCTTCCTGATCTAAGGATCAAACTTGCCTTTCTTATGTCTCCTGCATTGGCAGGTAAGCTCTTTACCACTAGTGCCACCTGGGAAGCCCTAGTATTTAAAATCTCTTCATCAAATCTAGGTTATGCATTTTATTCTATGCTGCTGTCAAGAAGTTTTAAAATTTAGGTCTACAATCCAATTAGAGTTAATTTTTTAAGATGTAAGGTCTGTGACTTTGTTCATTTTTTAATGTATGAATATCCCAGTGTTCAGCATTATTAGTTGGAAAGAAACCATCCTTTCTCTATTATATTGACATTATTCCTGTTTAAGGATCGATTGACTATACTTGTGTAGGTCTGTCTCTGTGTTTTCTATTATGTTCCATTGATCTATGTGTATAATCTTTCACCAGCACTATGCTGTTTTAGGTCTTTAAACTGAGCAGTGTCAGTCATCAAACTTTGTTCTGCTTTAACAGTATTGGCTATTCAACTTATCTTGCTTTTTCAAACAAACTTCAGAATCAGTATTGATATGAATGAATAGCTTGCTGCAATTTTACCTGGCTTTGCTTTAAATCAAATAATTAACTTCTTAATGTTTGGTATTTTATTCATGATTAGAGAATATCCATTTATTTAAAACTTCTTTGATTTTTTTCATCTGTATTTTGTCGTCTCACATGCATATTTTATAAATTTTCATTTAAGTACTTGTTTTGTTTGGGTACTAGTGCAAATGGTGCTGTGCTTTTAATTTCATTTTTCAGTTGTTCATTAACAGTATATGAAAAAGCAATTGACTTTTGTATATTATGTTTATATCCAATGAACCGACTTTAAGTGCATATTATTTTCATGAGTTTTTATTGTTCTTCATGATGATTCTTTGGACTTTCCTACATTGGCCACAATGTCATCTGTGAATATCTGTTGTTTTATTTCTTCCTTTCCATTCTTTATACCTTCTATTATTTATTTTCAGTTGTTGTCACATTGCATTAACTAGAACTTCTAGTATATTTTGAATGTTGAATGAGAGTAGTGGAGAAGGACATCCTTGCTTTCTTTCAAGTGTTAAAAACAAAATACCCAGGTTCTCACTATTAAGCATGATATCAAATATATATATATATTTATAGATTTTTAAATAAAATCCCCCATATTATCCTCTATTTTTCCCCTGAGTGTTTTTTTTTTCTTTTTATCATGAATAAATCATGAGTTTTGTCAAATAATATTATATAATTAAAAAAAATCTATTGATATAATAATTTATATCAATTGATTTGCTAAGTTGTGGGCCCTGAAATTTGCTGGAAAGTGCTTTCTCAGGTGTTATCTTTTATCTCACACAAATCAGTTTCCTTAATTTACAAATTAAATTACAGACCTCAAGAAAATTTGATCCAACTCAAAACTCAAGTTGCATTTGTTGAAGGGAAATAGAAAGAATTTTAGAAAATTTATTAATAACAGTGATCAAACGTCATGATTTCTGCCAAATCATGTTGTCATATGCTATGTTTTCAGAAATGAAGATAGCATGGAGAAATTTGAGTTTTAAACACACAAAACTGCCTCTCTTTCAAAAATTGGTGTAACAAAATTCTAGAATTTTCTACAAAGAAATCCTTCATTTAATAATGATTCTTCTTCCTAAGTGCTGAAGGAAAATGAGAGATTCACTGCCAGAGAGTTGGGAGGCAGACACATACAGCCTAACTAGATTAAAAAAATAATAATAAAAATCAGGACCACCAAGAATGGAGATATTAGGCAGTCAAAGGTCTAATTTCCCTAAGGACTAAGAATTTAGGTAACTCTAGACTAGGTCCTGGAGAAGGCAATGGCAACCCACTCCAGTACTCTTGCCTAGAAAATCCCGTGGATGGAAGAGCCTGGTAGGCTGCAGTCCATGAGGTCACTAAGAGTCGGACATGACTGAGCGACTTCACTTTCACTTTTCACTTTCATGCATTGGAGAAGGAAATGGCAACTGGAGAATCCCAGGGATGGGGGAGCCTGGTGGGCTGCCGTCTATGGGGTCGCACAGAGTCGGGCACGACTGAAGTGACTTAGCAGCAGCAGCAGCAGCAGCAGACTAGTTCAAAAGAAATTTCATGTTGACCTCTCTGGATAAGAGATCCTCATGTTTTCCTCTCCACTGTCCTGCCCCCTATACCTCCTACTGTGAGGCTCCTATGTGCTATCTTAATTTGTTTTTTCTGTTACTATCATTCTTAAATTTTATCTAAGGTACTTTTAAGAGTATATAAGTGATTATGAAATCCTCCTTCTCCTTTAACTTTCAGTTGGCTTCCAAGGTATCACATAACTCTTTTCTTCTTTACTTTACTAGTCAGGGATATGTGTTGGTTCCTTTTCCTGTTCAGTTCAGTTCAGTCACTCAGTCGTGTCCGACTCTTTGCGACCCCATGAATCACAGCACGCCAGGCCTCCCTGTCCATCACCAACTTCCGGAGTTCACTCAGACTCACGTCCATTGAGTCAGTGATGCCATCCAGCCATCTCATCCTTTGCCATCCCCTTCTCCTCCTGCCCCCAATCCCTCCCAGCATCAGAGTCTTTTCCAATGAGTCAACTCTTCACATGAGGTGGCCAAAGTACTGGAGTTTCAGCTTCAGCATCATTCCCTCCAAAGAAATCCCAGGGCTGATCTCCTTCAGAATGGACTGGTTGGATCTCCTTGCAGACCAAGGGACTCTCAAGAGTCTTCTCCAACACCACAGTTCAAAAGCATCAATTCTTTGGCACTCAGCCTTCTTCACAGTCCAACTCTCACATCCATACATGACCACAGGAAAAACCATAGCCTTGACTAGACAGACCTTTGTTGGCAAAGTAATGTCTCTGCTTTTGAATATGCTATCTAGGTTGGTCATAACTTTCCTTCCAAGGAGTAAGCATCTTTTAATTTCATGGCTGCAGTCACCATCTGCAGTGATTTTGGAGCCCCCCAAAATAAAGTCTGACACTGTTTCCACTGTTTCCCCATCTATTTCCCATGAAGTGATGGGACTGGATGCCATGATCTTCGTTTTCTGAATGTTGAGCTTTAAGCCAACTTTTTCACTCTCCACTTTCACTTTCATCAAGAGGCTTTTGAGTTCCTCTTCACTTTCTGCCATAAGGATGGTGTCATCTGCATATCTGAGGTTATTGATATTTCTCCCGGCAATCTTGATTGCAGCTTGTGGTTCTTCCAGCCCAGCGTTCCTCATGATGTACTCTGCATATAAGTTAAATAAGCAGGGTGACAATATACAGCCTTGATGTACTCCTTTTCCTATTTGGAACCAGTCTGTTGTTCCGTGTCCAGTTCTAACTGTTGCTTCCTGACCTGCATACAGATTTCTCAAGAGGCAGTTCAGGTGGTCTGATATTCCCATCTCTTTCAGAATTTTCCACAGTTGATTATGATCCACACAGTCAAAGGCTTTGGCATAGTCAACAAAGCAGAAACAGATGTTTTTCTGGAACTCTCTTGCTTTATCCATGATCCATCGGATGTTGACAATTTGATCTCTGGTTCCTCTACCTTTTCTAAAACCAGCTTGAACATCCTTTTCCTGTTACCAGCTTCTTAATATTGTGCATTTTAGAAGTCAGTCTTTGGTCTTCTTCTCTATTCGGTCCATATTCAGTAGAACATCATTTTATTCAGTTGAATCAAATATTTATAAAATATTTATAAGTATTTATAATCAAATATATGCCAGTAATCTTAGAGTTTTATCTTTAGGCCAGTTCTCTCTCCTTAAATCCAGATGCTTATATCTAACTGCCTACTTATATCTCCACTAAGATATCTTATGAAAGTGACAGTGAAAGTTGCTCAGTCGTGTCCGACTGTTTGCCACCCCATGGACTATACAGTCCATGGAATTCTCCAGGCCAGAATATTGGAGTGGGTAACCTTTCCCTTCTACAAGTGATCTTCCTAACCCAGGAACTGAAACAGGGTCTCCTGCATTGCAGGTGGATTCTTTACCAACTGAGCTATCAGGGAAGCCCAAGATATCTTATAGATATCTTAATATCCATGCCCACCCACCTCCCCACACACACCCTGAACACAATACAGTGTTTTCTACCCCAACTGATGATAACTTAAGGACAGAGTGTTTCAGTCATTTTGGGCTCTTCTATTTCTCTCACATCTAATCTGCCAAAAAATCATGTTGGGTTTACTTTAAAAATACATTATAGTATGACTATTATCTACATCAGTAGAACTCTGATCAAAGCCATTTTTCTCTCAGTATCAATTTTACAATAGCCACCAGATTTATCTTTCTGCTTCAACCATTGCCCCAAACATTCTACTGTCAGAGCAGAAGTCAGGCTAGTTTTTTATTCAAACTATTCAATTTTTTTTTTAATTCAGAACAACTGAAAATCTTTAAAATAGCTTGTTGTGTTAATTATTCATGCTGACTCTTTGTGACCTTACAGACTGTAGATCACCAGGCTCCTCTGTCTACTGAATTCTCCAGGCAAGAATACTGGATTAGGTAGGCATTCCCTTCTCCAGGGGATATTTCTAACCCAGGAATTGAACCCACTCTCATGCATTTCAGGCAGATTCTTTACTGTCTGATCCACAAGGGAAGCCCTAAAAATATTTTATACATGCTCTAAATTATTTGACCTCTATTACCTCTCTGACTTTACTTCTTTCTGTCTTACTGATGTAGCTTCTGACAGAATGACTTCTCTGTTATTTCTTAAGCACGTAGGTCATATCCCAACTTAGGCATTGTGCAGTGGTTGTTCCCTCTTCCTCCCACTATTTGTATGCCCATCACCTGATTAGTGAGTTCTTCCCCACAGCTAACCCACTTTTTATCCCCAAACGCATTCGTTTCAATGCACTATACTTTTCCATAATGTTTTCACATTCTAACATACCATTGGATTTAGTTTTGCATTTATTTTATATTTATTTTCTATCTTTCCCCCATTCCACCTTATCTCACCATTATCAATATAAAGTACATACTTAGCAAGAATTATAAATTGCTTTATTTTATGTTACATTCCAGACGCTAAAAACTCTCAACACATAGTATAAACAGAATACATATTTGATGAATTGATGAATAAATTATACTTTTTAACAAGGAAAATTATGTCTAGCACAAGCATAGCTTTTTTTTATATTTGTTTACCGAATAAGTGAAAGTGAATTCGGTCAGTCGTGTCCAACTCTTTACAGCCCTATGGACTGTAGCCCACAAGGCTCCTCCTTCCATGGGATTCTCCAGGCAAGAGTACTGGAGTGGGTTGCCATTTCCTTCTCCAGGGGATCTTCCCGACCCAGGGATCGAACCCAGGTCTTCCATATTCCAGGCAGATGCTTTAACCTCTGAGCCACCAGGGAGTGCTTGTCAATCTAATATTTCCCAATTGGGTGTTTTAAAGCAAGAATGAAGTCCAGGGGAAAACTTTACCTCCATAAAGGTGAAAAATTGGAGAAAAATTCCCTGACATTAAAAAACATAAATAAAAAATGCTTTCCCTCTGAATAATTTGTAAGTGTATCCAAATATTCTATAAGAAAATAAGAGTTTTATTATGCCCAACTTCAAATGTAACTTCCATACCCACAGAAATTAAGATATGTAAGCAATAGATTCAGTTACAATAATGGAAGACAAAAAACAACAAAAAAAGAAAGATGACGAATTATTCTTTTTAAGGACTGAGTACACAGAAGTGTTTCGATAGGGATGCAAAAACATTAGTGGTTTCTCTGAAATGGTAATTCCACATATTTATGAGGTACAAAGTCTATAGACCATTCAGCTTCAGCAAGTGCATTCAAATTCTTAATAAATGTAAGCTCAGCAAAGCTAAAAGGCATGTGGAAGAAAACACAAGGAATAAATTGGACATTTTCTAATAAAAGAAAGGCAAAAGGGGCTTTCAGTACATCACTTTTGGAATCTAACAAAACAGAAAGAGTACAAATCTGTATATATTTTCACACATGCACATACACATGTATATAGGTCCAACTTAACTATCAATAACAGGAAGAGTTTTACATATGTCATTGATGTAACACCTAGCTTCTCCAGAGTTCCACAAGCCATCAAGAGAGTGTATACATGTCTGGAATAAGATCACTCGTATTTCACTCAGCGGATTGCCCGCTACCAAATCACTTCAGTTGTTTCCGACTCCTTGCAACCCTGTTGACTGCAGCCTGCCAGGCTCCTCTGTGCATGAGATTCTCCAGGCAAGAATACTGGAATTGATTGCCATGCCCTCCTCCAGAGGACTCTTCCAACCCAGGGATGAAAACTGTACCTGGGAAGCCCCTAGGTTTCAACCAGGAGTGAGCATGAAATATCACATGGAATCAAAGAATAGTTCTTGCTGAATTCTACCCAGTCATTGAAATAAAAGAGAGCTCTAGGTGTCCACTTCCCCTTACACATTTACTCAAGCACAGCAACCTCCCTGCATAAAATGGCTAATTGTTTTTAATAAAATTTATCCTGTCATGTCAGTCTCAGGAAAGCTCCCTCACTCCTAGTAACATCTTAGATTCTTCACATTAATCCTTGTATGTCACTTTATATCTACCAAAGCAAAGAGGAATTAAGAACCTCTTGATAAAGGTTAAAGAGGAGAGTTAAAAAACTGGCTTAAAACTCAGCATTCAAAAACCTAAGATCATGGAATTTGGTACCATCACTTCATGGCAAATAGATGAAGAAACAATGGAAACAGTGACAGACATTATTTTCTTGGGCTCCAAAATCACTGTGGATGGTGACTGCAGCCATGACATTAAAAGACGTTTGCTCTTTGGGAGAAAAGCTGTGAAAACCCTAGACAGCATATTAAAAAGCAGAGATATTACTTTGCCTACAAAAGTCTGTCTAGTCAAAACTATGGCTTTTCCAGTAGTCATGTATGGATGTGAGAGTTGGACAATAAAAAAGGCTGAGTGCTGCAGAATTCATGGCTTTGAAATATGGTGCTGGAGAAGACTCTTGAGAGTCCCTTGGACTGCAAGGAGATCCAACCAGTCGATCCTAAAGGAAATCAACCTTGAATATTCATTAGAAGGACTGATGGTGAAGTTGAAACTCTAATAATTTGGCCAACTGATGTGAAGAGCTGACTCACTGGAAAACACCCTGAAGCCGGGAAATGTTGAGGGCAGGAGGAGAAGGGGACAACAGAGGATGAGATTGTTGGATGGCATCACTGACTCAGTGGACATGAATTTGAACAACTCCCAGAGATGGTGAAGGACAGGGAAGTCTGGTGTGCTGCAGTCCGTGGGGTCACAAAAGTAGGACACAGCTGAAACAATAAATGATTAAAAGGTAATACCCTCAAGGTTTGGCTTCCCTCGTGGCTCCGACAGTAAAGAATCTGCCTGAAAATGTGGGAGACCTGAATTCAATCTCTGGGTTGGGAAGATTCCCTGAAGGAGGGCATGGCAACCCATTCCAGTATTCTTGCCTGGAGAATCCCCATGAGCAGAGGAGCCTGGCAGGCTACAGTCCATGGGGTCTCAAAGAGTCTGACATGATTGAGAGACTAAGCGCAGCACACCACACAGCACATTGTCTTCTTCTCTATCCTTTCTCAAGTCCTAAAAATAGTCTCATATTGTTTCAAATTTTGCACTAATGGAGAGTTGCTGCTGCTGCTGCTAAGTTGCTTCAGTCGTGTCCAACTCTGTGCGACCCCACAGATAGCAGCCCATCAGACTCCTCCATCCCTGGGATTCTCCAGAAAGAATACTGGAGAGGGTTGCCATTTCCTTCTCCAAAGCATGCATGCATGCTAAGTCGCTTCATTCGTGTCCGACTCTGTGCGACCCTATGCACAGAGGCTCACCAGGCTCCTCTGTCCACAGGATTCTCTATGCAAGAATACTGGAGTGGGTTGCCATTTCCTTTTCCAGTGGAGAGTTGAACCTTCCCCTAAGAATCTTAGTTAAATGTACTTATCATACATCTCATTTCAATGGATTCAGAATAAGATCTTTGTGCCACTGTCTTCCTGATTTCTTTATCATTGACAAATTCAAATCATTCTCCTTTCCTCCATCAATAATGAAAAATAGAAGGAAGAGGTGGAGGAGAAAAGGAAGAAAGAAGAGACAAAGAAAGAATCACAGTTCATTTCCTGAAATTATATTACACTGTTGCTTACATAGTTGCTATCATATACTGTTCTCAAATTAAAATTTCAGGTAGTGTGACTAAATGTGTTACCCATACTTTGGGGTATTACAAAGAAAAGCAATAAGCATTGTTTTTTGTTTTTTAAAATTTAAATTTATTTATTTTACTTGGAGGCTAATTACTTTAGAGTATTGTATTGGTTTTGCCGTACATCAACATGAATCCGCCACGGGTGTACACATGTTCCCCATCCTGAACCCCCCTACCACCTCCCTCCCCATTTGTGTACTCTTTCAATCTGCTTTTCTCACTTAATAAAATTCATAGTAATGTTCTTTATACCATGAGTTTTAATGGCTGTGTATTATTCTATTATTGTTATTGTTTTGTTGCTCAGTCATAGTCTGACTCTTTGCTACCCCATGGACTGCAGCACACCAGGCTTCCCTGTCCTTCTCTATCTACTGGAGTTTGCTATTATATGTGTAGTATATTGTATTATATGGAATTGCACTTATATATTCAACAATTTACTATTTTTATCACTTTATTATTGAGATAATGTTATTAAGATAAAAAAGAAGTATATTGCTGATTATATTGTTTGATTTCAGAGAACTTAATAAATCCAGCATAATTTTTTCTATATTTGTTTAAAGAATAGAGTCAAAAGAATAAATACTTATATATTAATGTACTCTACAACTTGCCTTTCTAATTTCCATGGCCTATTAGTTAAAAAAGTAGTTATACACCTGTGGTGGATTCATTTCGATATTTGGCAAAACTAATACAATATTGTAAAGTTTAAAAATAAAATAAAATTTAAAAAAAAAACAGAAAACTAAAAAAAAAAAAAATAAAGTAATTATACTTTAGACCACAAAGAAAAACTCAATAAATTTTTAAAATGAGGCATATCAGAGACTATATTAGATTTTCACTATGTATCCAAATTAAAATATGGTTAGAAAAATAGAGTAATGGTGAAAGATAGTTAAATCAAAATTTAAGAAAACATTCAATTAAAGGATTCTTGGTTCTAAGGGTCAATAAAAACCATAATTACAGAAGCCTTAGAAAATAATAAAAATGAGAATGTTGTATATCAATATCTATAATATTGACCAAGATTGAAGAAAGAAACAAAATTATGAACTAGGCATTTTATTCAAGGTGTTAGAATGAAAAGCATAAAATAAACTAAAGGATAGCAGAAATTTCCCAGGGCCCAGACTCAAGACTTGCTTGAGCTCTGCAGTTTTTAACTTATAATTAAAAAAAAGTAAAAAGGATTTTTTTTCATTTATAGTCATTTGGCTTATTTCAAAGGCTTTAATAAGTTATTCTTTTCATAGCCTCCACCAAATGGTCTAGATAGACCATCACAATTTTAAACTACAAAATGTTAAAATGTTTCAGGAAACATACTGTAGAAGTTATTATATCGGAATACCTTAGTTCTATATAGCAAGGTTTTAGGATAACTTGTAAATATATAAACAAGCACCAAATGCAGGACAAATTGAACATCCGATAAAACATTTTGCAGCACCTTGTAAACTATAATCATCCAATCCCTTTTGGATTCCTGCCTCTGTTTTGGTGATTTGGAAGCAAGATGAAAATAGATCAAGTGTTTACTATGAGAGAGGGTGCCTCTTGAGATCCTCAGGGGGAATTGTAAAGTTAGCCCTATGATCTTGCCATTAGTCTTTTTTAATGATTCTGAGCCACAACCTCTCTGAGATAGCATATTTTTTTTCCTCTATGCTTGAGCTTTGAGAAGCCTAATGGAATCTTGATTTTTCTAGCCTTTTATTAAACTTAAGCCTGGAAATAAGGGAACGCTAAAGGAAAAGGATTAGAAAGGTTTATTCAACATGCTGGAGAAAGAAAATCTCTGCTTTACTGCCAGGTGTGTTAAACTCTTGATCTTGCAATTGCATAAAATTATCACTGGCATTATATCTATGTCAATTAAATCTAGTGCAGGAGAAAATGATTTAACCAGCTCCCTCTTTCAATGTCATTCAAGACTCTAATTAGTTTGAGAGGCATGTTTCTTTTCTAAGTAATGTTGTAGTCATCTAGGTATTATTTAAGTATCTAATTGAAGCTCATTAATATGAGAGTATTTCAGAGTCATTTATGGGTTTGGGGGAGGGTACTATTCAGACATGCTGGTTAATGAAAAAAATTGGTATTAAAATGTTAGAGTTCAGTGTTTTCTATCACTAATAATTATTTTTCAGTGTTATAAGCACATGGGTAACATTTCTGCCTTATATCTCAAAGGCCCCTAATTTTTATAACATAGAGATTTCTGTTTCTTATTTCATTAGTAACATTCATAGGTGGGTATTATTTTATGCAATACTCTTATTTTGTAAAGGAGAAAAAATTTGTGCAAAAAAAACTTTAATATTTCTAAGTTTCTGTAAAACACATTTTTTCTTCTCTCCTTCTTCATTCTTATGTTATATTAATGGTGGACTTCACTGGTGGCTCAGCTGGTAAAGAATCTGCTTGCAGTGTGGGAGACTTGGGTTTGATCCATGGATTGGGAAGATCCCCTGGAGAAGAGAACAGCAACCCACCCCAGTATTCTGGCCTGGAGAATTCCACGGACTGTGTAGTGCATGGGTCACAGAGTCAGACATGACTGAGTGACTTTCACTTCACTTTATTAACTATGAAAAAACTGGCAAAATCTATTTAAAATGAGAGATTTGTATACCTAGAAATGGATTGCATATCATATTTTGGAAAGCATTGTTTCTAGACTCACACTTTATTTTCTTTCATTATTAATGCAAAAGGCTCATTGACTCACCTCTCCAAAGGACTTCAGTTGGTGTTTGGAAAAGCTATACTATTTTGTGATATGACCATACTTTAGCATATAAATTACTATCTACCATAAAATATGAAGTTGGTCTTACGCATTTTCAACTCTTCCCAATTGAGTACTGAACATATGATCAAGAAATTCTTTACAACTTATTGATGAACCACTTTATTTTTAGAGAACAGCTAAAATTAAAGGTAAAAGTTATCTTTATTTATATATTTTCACTATGAAGAAGCATATGTTAGTTATTTTTTTGTGCTCATAGAATGAGAATTTAAGTGAATTCTACATGTGAGAACAGTGGTAATTGACCTCATGATCCAGTAATTGCATTCTGAGGCATTTAGCCTAGAGAAATAAAAAACCTATGTTCATACAAAAACCTGTAACTGAATGTTCAGAGTAGAATTATTTGTAGTAGCTCAAAACTAAAAACAATGGTGTCCTTCAATCATGAATGGTTAAATAATTCTTATACATACATAGCATGAAAATAATTAGTGAATGCATATATTGACAAATGTATGTATGTATATATGCATAACCCTTATACATACATACATATACATCAGTTCAGTTCAGTTCAGTTGCTCAGTCGTGTCTAACTCTTTGCAACCCCATGAACCGCAGCACGCCAGGCCTCCCTGTCAATCATCAACTCCCGCAGTCCACCCAAACCCATAACCATAGAGTCGGTGATGCCATCCAACCATCTCATCCTCTGTCGTCTGCTTCTCCTCCTGCCCTCAATCTTTCCCAGCATTGGGGTCTTTTCAAATGAGTCAGCTCTTCGCATCAGGTGGCCAAAGTATTGGAGTTTCAGCTTCAGCATCAGTCTTTCCAATGAACACCCAGAACTGACCTCCTTTAGGATGGACTGGTTGGCTCTCCTTTCAGTCCAAGGGACTCTCAAGAGTCTTCTCCAACACCACAGTTCAAAAGCATCAATTCTTCGGTGCTTAGCTTTCTTTATAGTACAACTCTCGCATCCATACATGACCACTGAAAAAACCATGGCCTTGACTAGACAGACCTTTGTTGGCAAAATAATGTCTCTGCTTTTTAATACGCTATCTAGGTTTTTCATAACTTTCCTTCCAAGGAATAAGTCTCTTTTAATTTCATGGATGCGATCACCATCTGCAGTGATTTTGGAGCCCAGGAAAATAAAGTCAGCCACTATTTCCACTGTTTCCCCATCTATTTGCCATGAAGTGATGGGACCAGATGCCATGATCTTCGTTTTCTGAATGTTGAGCTTTAAGCCAACGTTTTCACTCTTCTCTTTCATTTTCAAGAGGCTCTTTAATTCTTCTTCAATTTCTGCCATAAGGGAGGTGTCATCTGCATATCTGAGGTTATTGATATTTCTCCCTGCAATTTTGATTCCAGCTTGTCCTTCCTCCAGCCCAGCGTTTCTCATAATGTACTCTGCATATAAGTTAAATAAGCAGGGTGACAATATACAACCTTGACACACTCCTTTTCCTATTTAGAACCAGTCTGTTGTTCCATATCCAGTTCTAACTTTTGCTTCCTGACCTGCATACAGATTTCTCAAGAGGCAGGTCAGGTGGTCTGGTATTCCCATCTCTTTCAGAATTGTCCACAGTTTATTGGGATCCACACAGTCAAAGGCTTTGGCATAGTCAATAAACCAGAAATACATGTTTTCCTGGAACTCTCTTGCTTTTTCCATGATCCAGCGGATGTTGGCAATTTGATCTCTGGTTCCTCTGCCTTTTCTAAAACCAGCTTGAACATCTGGAAGTTCACGGTTCACATATTGCTGAAGCCTGGCTTGGAGAATTTTGAGCACTACTTTAATAGTGTGAGATGAGTGCAATTGTGCAGTAGTTTGAGCATTCTTTGGCATTGCCTTTCTTTGGGATTGGAATGAAAACTGACCTTTTCCAGTCCTGTGGCCACTGCTGAGTTTTCCAAATTTGCTGGTATATTGAGTGCACCACTTTCACAGCATCATCTTTCAGGATTTGAAAGAGCTCAACTGGAATTCCATCACCTCCACTAGCTTTGTTCATAGTGATGCTTTCTAAGGCCCACTTGACTTCGCATTCCAGGATGTCTGTCTCTAGGTCAGTGATCACATCATCATGATTATCTGGGTCATGAAGATCTTTTCTGTACAGTTCTTCTGTGTATTCTTGCCACCTCTTCTTAATATCTTCTGCTTCTGTTAGGTCCATACCATTTCTGTCCTTTATCGAGCCCATCTTTGCATGAAATGTTCCCTTGGTATCTCTAATTTTTTTGAAGAGATCACTAGTCTTTCTCATTCTGTTGTTTTCCTCTATTTATTTGCATTGATTGCTGAAGAAGGCTTTCTTATCTCTTCTTGCTATTCTTTGGAACTCTGCATTCTCATGCTTATATCTTTCCCTTTCTCCTTTGCTTTCGCTTCTCTTCTTTGCACAGCGGTTTGTAAGGCCTCCTCAGAGAGCCATTTTGCTTTTTTGCATTTCTTTTCCATGGGGATGGTCTTGATCCCTGTCTCCTGTACAATGTCACGAACCTCATTCCATAGTTCATCAGGCACTCTATCTATCCAATCTAGGCCCTTAAATCTATTTCTCACTTCCACTGTATAATCATAAGGGATTTGATTTAGGTCATACCTGAATGGTCTAGTGGTTTTCCCTACTTTCTTCAATTTAAGTCTGAATTTGGCAATAAGGAGTTCATGATCTGAGCCACAGTCAGCTCCTGGTCTTGTTTTTGCTGACTGTATAGAGCTTCTCCATCTTTGGCTGCAAAGAATATAATCAATCTGATTTCAGTGTTGACCATCTGGTGATGTCCATGTATAGAGTCTTACCTTGTGTTATTGGAAGAGGGTGTTTGTTATGACCAGTGCATTTTCTTGGCAAAATTCTGTTAGTCTTTGCCCTGCTTCATTCTGTATTCCAAGGCCAAATTTGCCTGTTACTCCAGGTGTTTCTTGACTTCCTACTTTTGCATTCCAGTCCCCTATAATAAAAAGGACATCTTTTTTGGGTGTTAGTTCTATAAGGTCTTGTAGGTCTTCATAGAACCGTTCAACTTCAGCTTCTTCAGCGTTACTGGTTGGGGCATAGACTTGGATTACTGTGATATTGAATGGTTTGCCTTGGAAACGAACAGAGATCATTCTGTCATTTTTGAGATTGCACCCAAGTACTGCAGTTCAGACTCTTTTGTTGACCATGATGGTTACTCCCTTTCTTCCTCAGTATTAGATATAATGGTCATCTGAATGAAATTCACCCATTCCAGTCCATTTTAGTTCACTGATTCCTAGAATGTCGACATTCACTCTTGCCATCTCTTGTTTGACCACTTCCAGTTTGCCTTGATTCATGGACCTGACATTCCAGGTTCCTATGCAATATTGCTTTTTACAGCATTGGACCTTGCTTCTATCGTCTTCAACAGGTGCATAATAAAACAGTGAAATGTTCCTACTATGGAATGTCACTAGGAAATAAGCAAAAAGTAAGAAAATTATTGACAATTTGGATAAAATGTCATAAATCTACCCTGAACGCAAAAATCTAGTGACAAATTTTCTTGTGTCAGTTCCACACTGCTTTGATGACTGCCACTTTGTGGTATAGTTTTAAATCAGAGATTATCATACTTTCATCTTTGATTTTTCCCAATATTGTTTTGGCTATCCAGCGTCTTTTGTGTTTCCTTAGAAATTTGAGAATTGTTTTCCTAGTTCTACAAAAAAGAATGCTATTGTCATTTTGAAAGGGATTGCATAAACCTGTAGATTGTCTTGGGTAAAATTGTCATTTTAACAATATTAATTCTTCCAGTCTATGAGCACAGTATATCTTTCCATCTGTTTGTGTTGTGTTCAATTTATTTCATCAGAATCTTAACAAATAGTATAGTGTTATAGAGTTATATATTAAACAGAGTCAAAGAATTGGGAGACATTTTTAATTTTTTTAAATGATGATGAATAATATTTATTCTGACAAATAAAATCAATACATATCCATCTGAGGCCACAACAAGAAGCTTGTATACACGTTTTAGATTTGTTTATTTTAAATATCTGTGTATCAATAATTATATTTATATATTCAATGTTTCACGAAGGTCCATCAATATGTTTTAAAACAATTTCATTAAGGTTGAACGTTTGTATATGCTTTTGCTTCATAGAAGTGAAACTGCTTTATTAAAGAACATGAATTATAAATAGGCATTTGATTATATTATTCTTTTGTTCTTTCCTCTATAAAATATGAAAGTTACTTATTTTCAAGTCTGTGTTATAGTTGAAGCTCCAAAGGTTCTTTCTTTCTGTTCATTCTTTCTTTTTATCCCTCCCTCTCTTCTCCCTTCTTTCCCTACCTGCTCCAGTTCTTGTCTTCCTCCCTTCCTCTCTCTTTCTCTGTCTCTTTACTTTTATCTTTCATTCTTTTTTGTTAGTGTCATTAGAACATGTTTTACATTTTAAATTACTATTTCCTTGACTACTCTTCTGAATGAATTTTCATAAAACATTTGGTCATTCATAATTCATTTGTTTTGTTATTATTGCTTAATATATTGCCTCTTCTTTCTTATCATTATCCATATATTTTTGTAATTGTGGATTTAGTCTTTTGTGGATATGCTGCAAATAACCCAAGAGAAATCTCCAGGTGGAATCTGGAGGGCCTTTTAAAATTATTTATGTATTTATTTATTTTAGGCTTATTGGCTCTAAAGTGCTGGATCAGTAGTTGTGGCACCCAGACTCAGTTGCTCCATGGCAGGTGGAATCTTCCCAGACCAGGGATTGAACCCATGTCCCCTGCATTGGTAGGCAAATTCTTATCCACTGTGACACCAGGGAAATCTCAGAGGGTCTTTTTTGACTTAAGCTGCTATTATCACTGGTATTGCCAGTGTAATGTCAATGTGATTGTTGTCAAGTTTTCATGGAAGCATATCCCAATTGAAGAAGCAGTGAGTGAGGTGCACACACTTGAGCAAATCTATCTTGACACCCTCTCAGAGAACATCAACCAGAAATCTACCTTTTTATGATTTTATAGTACTGCATTTATATCATAACATTCATTTTTTATGATAGAAATTGAGTAGACTGTATGTTAGATTATTTGAATTGAATTCACGTTTAGCACACTGTTATACTTATGACATGGAAAACTTACTCTTCTAGCTTTAGTTTCCACATAAATGATAGCAAGTGTTATCTCATAATGTTAGTGGAGGATTAAAAGTGTTGAACTATAGAAATTTTCAGTACTGGACCAAAAAATAGTGAGCACAAACCACATGAAGCAACTTTAAGCACATTTACTTATATTAGACCTAGGTGCAAATGTCAGGTATCTGCTACTATATTACAGGTTCCTAGAGGGAAGAGCAATGGAAGTCCGTTCCAGTACGCTTGCCTGGAAAATCCCATGGACGGAGGAGCCTGGTGGGCTGCAGTCCATGGGGTCGCTAAGAGTCAGACACGACCGAGGGACTTCACTTTCACTCTTCACTTTCATGCACTGGAGAAGGAAATGGCAACCCACTCCAGTATTCTTGCCTGGAGAATCCCAGGGACAGAGGAGCCTGGTGGGCTGCCGTCTATGGGGTCACACAGAGTTGGACACGACTGAAGTGACTTAGCAGCAGCAGCAGCAGCAGCAGAGGGAAAAGCAGTGGCACTCCATTCCAGTACGCTTGCCTGGAAAATGCCATGGACGGAGGAGCCTGGTGGGCTGAAGTCCATGGGGTCGCTAAGAGTCAGACACGACTGAGGGATTTCACTTTCACTCTTCACTTTCATGCATTGGAGAAGGAAGTGGCAACCCACTCCAGTGTTCTTGCCTGGAGAATCCCAGGGATGGGGGAGCCTGGTGGACTGCCGTCTATGGGGTCGCATAGAGTCACACATGACTGAAGCGACTTAGCAGCAGCAGCAGAGGGAAGAGACTATATTTCTTAAAAAATTGTAACTCCAGGGTAACACACATATTTTGTGCTCCACAGATACTTGATTTATATATATAAAATATAGATTTTTCCAAGTAGAGTATCTGCTAAGTAGACCATAGCTCAAATGTTTATTTCTAAGAAAGTCCCTTCCTAAAGTAAAGCAAACATTCTGCTACATTACTGCATATTTTAACATATATATATATATGTATGTGCATATTTCTATGTATATTTTATCACAGGTATATGATAAATATGCATCTCTCACATGCATAAAGATATATGTATATTTTTATCATATATATATCACAATTGCATTCATTCCTTTACATGAATATTAGACTTGCTCACTCTATGAGATCTGCACTTTAACGCTTTCATATAATTTAGATGAGTACCTGAAATAAAGTAGTACAATGAAAATTTATTGAATAAGTAAAAGTGAGATTAATTTTATCTTTGTTGTTTCAGAAACATATTTTAAGGATAACTTACTATTATTCCTCATCTATTAAAAAGTAACTTATCAATCCCAATGAATGTTTGACTAAATATATTTTAATTTCTCAATTAAATTTTAAATGAAATATCTATAATTATTACATTTCATGTTGTAACAACTATTCTTCATTGATTTCTCCTGTGCATTGATATCTAATACAGAACATGATAATGATGGAAACGTTAACCACTTCTTTTAGTTACTGACTTTCAAACTTTTGATGATTAAGAACATGTTAATAGAAAATATTATGATTCAGTGTACTAGGTTATAACACCAACAGAACACGTTACAAAAACTACTGAAGTTTTAAACATTAGTGCCACAACAAATATATTTTTGAAAAGTCCTTAGTATTTTTCTAAGGAACATTGTTTCACATGCATAGAGCTTTTTAACAATTTTTTTCCAAAATATCTCAGATGTATGGTGTTATGTTACTTAATTTTATGGTTATTTTGATGAAAAGATACTGCACACTATGGAACAATTATACATCTGAAAGAAAGGGCGGTTATTTCCCTCAATAAAAAGATCAGTTATTTTCATTAGAAAGCCATACTGTTTGTAACAAGTTAGGTCTAAGATAAACTTCTGCTTCTTATACATTATATAAAAAGAAATAAGCAGAATGGAATTGGGGGCAAAACTGGAAATACAGGGAACATCCTGCATATGTCTGCTGACTGTGTTGGTTTTTAGGAAGAAGCAGTTATCAGGATGACAACTACTGCTCATTGAGGTCCTGAAAGGTGTACTCACTAACCCACAACACGGATGGAGCCAAACTTGATTAGCTCTGGCCCAGAGCACTGTGGACTACGTCATAGCTCTTCTTAAATCCAAATTGAGGAACTGTATTTTTGCCTTTATACTGTGATGGGAGAAATAGATCATACATGGAATTGAATATAGTGAAATAGTAGGACTAAAATAGCTTCTGTAGAAAATGAAAAACCCAGTTCAGAGTCCCCATGAGATCTCTGAGTGGCAAAATTTCAAAACAAACTTTGTGTCTCAATGCAATTTTTCCATAGTGCCCATGTGTATAATTAGGTCTCATGCTGGAAGTATAAATAATAATACATAATATTAGTGCATTAAATTTGCCTGAGACAAATATAGTTTGCATATTTTTGCCTCTGCATTTTTTTGTGTGTGCATTGAGTTTTACTTCACTTGCCAGAAGTGTCTAAAGAATAATATTAACTTATGGACTGTCCTTAGTATATTTATGATTTCTGATTAGTGTCATACTATGGTAACTCAATCCAGTGTTCTTGCCTGGGAAATCCCATGGACAGAGAAGGCTGGCAGGCTGTAGCTTGTGGGGTTGCAAAGAGTTGGTCATGACTTAGCAATTAAAAATTAACAACAAAACATTGATTAACATAATCTCAGAACCACATTATTGAAGAAATTATGAAAGATAATTCACCCTTTTTAATCATGCAATGACTTGAATAAGATTAGACAAGGCATGAGGATTTCTCTGGTCATTCAGTGGTAAAAAATCTGCCTGCCAATGCAAGCAGATGTGGGTTCAATCCCTGGGTTAGGAATATCCTCTGGAGAAGGAAATGGCAACACTCTAGTATTCTTGCTTGGGAAGTCAAATTGACAGAGGAGCCTGGTGGGCTACAGAACAATTAATAATCATAATACTTACCTACTTATTGATGCATTCAATCATTCAAGAATACTCATCTGAGTGAGTAATCTGTGAGACACTGTGCTGAGCCAGAAACAAAGTAGTTAAAATGAAGAATCTTGCTCTTGCTCAATTTAGAGTATAACTATTATGAAAATTTTCTGTTGATGTCAATCTTTAATCCAATTTTATGTTAATGGGCAGGGCTGCATTCCCTCCCTGTTGTTTGACCAGAGGCCAAACTATGGTGGAGGTAATGAAAATAATGGTGACTTCCTTCAAAAGGTCCCATACACACACTGCTACACTCAGTGTCCCCAACTCTGTAGCAGGCCACCGCCAACCGATGCCTCCACCAGAGACTCCTGGACATTCACAGGGAAGTCTGATCAGTCTCTTATGTGGTAACTGCTCCTTTCTCCTAGGTCCTTGTGTGCCCAAGGTTTTGTTTGTGCCCTCCAAGAGTCTGTTTGAAAGTGCTGTGCTCAATATGCCAGAAAATTTGAAAAACTCAGCAGTGGCCACAGGACTGGAAAAGGTCAATTTCCATTCCAATCCCAAAGAAAGGCAATTCCAAAGAATGCACAAACTACCACACAATTGCACTCATCTCACATGCTAGTAAAGTAATGCTCAAAATTCTCCAAGCCAGGCTTTGGCAGTATGTGAACCATGAACTTCCTGATGTTCAAGCTGGATTTAGAAAAGGCAGAGGAACCAGAGATCAAATTGTCACATCTGTTGGATCATCAAAAAAGCAAGACAGTTCAAGAGAAACATCTACTTTTGCTTTATTGACTATGCCAAAGCCTTTGATTATGTAGATCATAACAAACTGTGGAATATTCTTAAAGAGAAGGGAATACCAGACCACCTGATCTACCTCCTGAGAAATCTGTATGCCGGTTAGGAAGCAACAGTTAGAACTGGACATGGAACAACAGACTGGTTCCGAATCAGGAAAGGAGTATATCAAGGCTGTATATTGTCATCCTGTTTATTTAACTTGTATGCAGAGTACATCATGAGAAATGCTGGGCTGGATGAAGCACAAGCTGGAATCAAGACTGCCAGGAGAAATGCCAATAACCTCAGATATGCAGATGACACTACCCTTATGGCAGAAAGTGAAGAAGAATTAAAGAGCCTCTTGATGAAAGTGAAACAGGAGAGTGAAAATGTTGGCTTAAACCTCAACATTCAGAAAACTAAGATCATGGCATCTGGTCCCATCACTTCATGGTAAATAGATGGGGAAACAATGGAAACAGTGGCTGACTTTATTTTTCTGGGCTCTAAAATCACTGCAGATGGTGACTGCAGCCATGAAATTAAAAGATGCTTTCTCCTGGGAAGAAAAGTTATGACTAACCTAGACAACATACTAAAAAGCATAGACATTATTTTGTCAACAAATGTCCATCTAGTCAAAGCTTTGGTTTTTCCAGTAGTCATCTATGGATGGGAGAATTGGACCATAAAGAAAGCTGAGCACCAAAGAACTGATGTTTTTGAACTGTGGTGTTGGAGAATACTCTTGAACATCCCTTGGACAGCAAGGAGATCCAACCAGTCCACCCTAAAGGAAATCAATCCTGAATATTCATTGGAAGGGCTGATGCTGAAGCTGAAACTCTAGTACTAGGCCACCTGATGCAAAGAACTGACTGACTGGAAAAGACCCTGATGCTGGGTAAGACTGAGGGCGGGAGGAGAAGGGGCTGACAGAGGATGTGATGTTTGGAAGGCATCACTGACTCAATGAAAATGAGTCTGAGTAAATTCTTGGAGTTACTGATGGACAGGGAGGCCTGGCATGCTGCAGTCCATGGGGTCACAGTCAGACACAACTGAGTGACTCAACTGAACTGAACTGGTTATGAAAATTTTAAAGTAATATGACTATAAAGAAGCAATACATTAATTATTTACTCACTTTTGACTGTGATCTTAGTGTATGCATTACATATTCTATTTGTTTGCATGTTAAACTGCTGATTTTATAGTAAACTCAACAGCCCTGCTGCTTTTTATAATCAAAATATTAAAAAACTTAAACTAAAAATGTGAATTAGCTTATACATATAAAACAAGTCATTTAAAAAGGTATCTTATGGCCAATTTTAATTAATTTAAGAAATAACAAATTTATGTTAAAAAATAGGGAATTGGCCTCCCCCAGTCCAGTCTGGGCCAGAGTCAAGCAGTGTGCAGAATCACAGGCAGCAGACAGCATCCTATGCTCTGTACATCAGAAGTCCATCTGGGATGGCTTTCCTTATTTCTCTACTCCAGGCTTTAAAAGGCCAAAATCAATGTGTCAGCCAGGCTGGATACTTCATCCAGTCTCTAGGTAGAATCCACTTATGAGCTCACTCAAATGTCTGGTAGAATCAATTTCCTTGGGATTGTAGGACTGAGGTCCATGCTTACTTGTTGACTGTTACTTCCCGGTAGCTTCTCCTCAGTCGTTTTGTAAAGTCCCTGTGTCTCAGAACCAACAGCTGGGCACCTAATCCTTACGTGCTTGGACTCCATCTCTGCTTCCAGTGAAGAAAAGTTCTATGTGTTTAAGGACTTCATGTGAGTAGGAAGAGGTGGAGACAAGATGGAGAAGGACTTGAGGTTACCTCCTCTTATGAAAACACCAAATCAAAACTGACTGCTGAACAATCATCAAGAAAAAAAGACTGGAATCCACCAAAAAACACATATATATTCTGCAACCAAAGACAAAGAAGAAGACCAAATAAAAGGGTAGGAGGTATATATTTGCAGCATGATCAAATCTCAGGCCTGGCAGGTGGGTGATGCACAAAGTGGAAATTTATTATATTGCAGAGTTGCTCCAACAGTATTGAAAGAACTGAGGCCCTAGTCAGGCTTCAAACCTGGGGGCCTGGAATTAGAAGCAGAGCATTTAGTTTTAGAGGTCAGTGGGGCTTGATTTCATGAATGCCACAGGGCTGGGGGAAGCAGTGACTACATTCTTGGGGGTCACACACAGATCTCAGTCAGAGGGACCCAGGGAAAAAGCAATAACTTCATAGGTGCCTGGCCAGACCTACCTGCAGATCTCAGAAAGTCTCCTGGGGTGGCTGTGGCTCACTGGGGAGACAAGGACACTGGCAGAACTATCAGAAAGTACTCATTGTTATGAACTCTCCTGGAGCCTCATTTTGATACCAAGATCTGGCCCTACCCAACAGCTTGTAGGTGTCAGTGCTGGAACATCTCATGCAAGACAATCAACAGGTCAGGAACACAGCCCCATACATCAACAGAGAGGCAGCCTAAAGTCTTCTTGAATCCACAACCACATAAAGCACATCCCTTGACACAACTATTACCCTCAAAGGGACAAGAAAATCTCCACATACCAAAAGACAGGCAGAAATCCCTCTTACCAGGAAAACTGCTCAAGCCTCTAGACCAGCTTTATCCAACAGGGGCAGACACCAGTAGCAAAAGAAATGATGACCCTGTAGCCAGCAGAATAGAGACCACAAATACAGAAAGTTATTAAAAAACAGAGACATTACTTTGCCAACAAAGGTCCATCTAGTCAAGGCATGGTTTTTCCATTGGTCATGTATGGATGTGAGAGTTGGACTGTGAAGAAAGCTGAGTGCTGAAGAATTAATGCTTTTGAAGTGTGGTGTTGGAGAAGACTCTTGAGAGTCCCTTGGACTGTAAGGAGATCCAACCAGTCCATTCTAAAGGAGATCAGCTCTGGGTGTTCTTTGGAAGGAATGATGCTAAAGCTGAAACTCCAGTACTTTGGCCACCTCATGCGAAAAGTTGACTTATTGGAAAAGACTCTGATGCTGGGAGGGATTGGGGGCAAGAGGAAAAGGGGACAACAGAGGATTTGATGGCAGAATGGCATCACCGACTCAATGGACGTGAGTTTGAGTGAACTCCAGGAGTTGGTGATGGACAGGGAGGCCTGGAGTGCTGCGATTCATGGGGTTGCAAAGAGTCGGACATGACTGAGTGACTGAACTGAACTGATACAGAAAGTTAGATGAAATGAGAAAGAAGAATGTGCTCAAAATAAATAAATAAATAAATAAATAAATAAATAAAACCCCAGAAGAGCAACTATGCAAAATCATGATAGGCAATGCACTCAAAAAGAATTCAGAGACATGATAGCAAAGATGATCCATGATCTCAGAAAAAGAATGGAAGCACTGAACCAGAAGACAAAAGAAATATTCAACAAAAAGTTAGCAGATATAAAAAGCAAACACTGTTGTGCAGCACAATAATTGAAATGAAAAATACACTAGAAGAAATCAATAGAAGAATAAATGAGGCAAAAGAATGGATAAATGAGCTGGTGGACAAAATGGTGGTGTTGGAAAGACTCTTGAAAGTCCCATGGACTGCAGATAGTTCAAACAAACCAATCATAAAGGAGATCAGTCCTGAATATTCATTGGAAGGACTGACTGATGTGGAAGCTGAAGCTCCAATACTTTGGCCACCTGATGTGAAGAACTGACTCAGTGGAAAAGGCCCTGATGCTGGGAAAGATGGAAGGCAGGAGGAGACGGGGACAGCAGAGGACGAGAATGGGCATGAGGCATGGGATCGCTACTGTAATCCATGCAGTAGTGAAGATTCAGACATGACTTGAGCATCTGAACAACAACAAGCATTGAAAAGAATCACTGGAATATAAGTAAGAAACAACTAAAAGTAAAACTAACTTGTTCACCTTGGCCATGCCATGCTATAATCAAGTGTGGCAGAGAGTCCTGGAAATTGTTAAAGTAGTAATGACACTAAATATATATATCTTGCTGTAAAATTGAATACAAGCATGGCTATGAACTGAATATCTCTTCCTCTACTCCTCTTATTTATATGTTGAAGTTGTAACACCTTATGTGATAGCATTTGGAGATGAGCTTCAGGATTTAAGATTAGATGAGGTGATGAGGATTGGGCTCTCATCGTAGGATTAATCTCCTTACCAGAAGAGAGAGCAGAGTGTTCTTTCCACCCTCCCTTCCAGGTGGAGATTCAGTGAGAATGTGGCCATCTATGAGTCAGAACAAGAGCTCTCACTAGGAACCAAATTTGGCAGTATATAGATCTTGGACTTCCAGCTTCCAGGCTGTGGGAGAATAAAGTTCTGTTGTTTAGTAACCCTGTGTATATTTTGTTAAAGTAGCCCAAGCTGATGAAGACAAGTATTAATTTCATTATTTATATAAAAATATTACTCTGGAACATCATATGTATAGCAATCACCTGAAAATAAAAGAACCATAGGTTTTCTGATGTATGCAAACAAGTTGATGATGAATAGAGGACAGAATTAAATTCATGAAAATGAAGTGATAGGTGGGATGGAGTGTTTAGTAGGCATTATTAATATATATATCATTGGCAGCTAACCTGGAAAGTAAAGTCATTCTTCATTTTTAAAAGTAACAGTTAAATGCTGAGTTATGTACTTAACTTATGAGGCAATATGGTTGCTGCTGCTAAGTCACTTCAGTTGTGTCCGACTCTGTGCGACCCCATAGACGGCAGCCCACCAGGCTCCCTGGGATTCTCCAGGCAAGAACACTGGAGTGGGCTGCCGTTTCCTTCTCCAATGCATGAACGTGAAAAGTGAAAGTGAAGTCATTCAGTCGTGTCCGACTCTTAGTGACCCCATGGATTGCAGCCTACCAGCCTCCTCCATCCATGGGATTTTCCAGGCAAGAGTACTGGATTGGGGTGCCATTGCCTTCTCTGGCAATATGGTAAGTAAATTCAAATATTAAACAATTTTAATACTTAAATACTTGTAAAGATCTGTGTTTCAGCATAGTTGATTAACAAATCAACTACAAATCAAAGTTATTTCAAGTTCAAGGGAACTGGGAAGGAAATTAGACCCATGGAAAACGTGATTTAAAACAGGGAATGAAAACATATTTATCTGATCAGCAAATTTAGTGGCGAGTATGCTGAGATCAGGAATACCAATATCAGTTTCTCTTTCACATTTGAAATCAGCCATACAAAAATGGCTTTGAAATTGTGCTCAGATTCTCCAACCAAAGTACATACATGAATGAGTGCCCACCTGCTCCTTGTACTATAAGCCCCCAAACCCTGAACAACTGCTATGATGCCTCAGAAATTTTCATTGCTTTATGTCTTTTTCATTGCTTTTTCTCTCTGTCTCAGATAAATGTTTCCTTATCTTAGGGGGTTCTCTTTCTCCCATTCACATATTTGAGAGACTTGATAGTAACATATCTTGTGGTATTAGTAGTCTAGATATAAAATATGGAAGTCATGTAGCTGAACATACATTATTTACATTCCTGTAATGTAACCACAATTTTAGATTGTTTATATCTGGGTGTTTTTGAGAGTTAAGGCTGTGTTAGGTCTCAAGCAGGAAGAATGTATCTTAAGCAAGTTGGTCAGTGTCCCAGAGGAGTCCTGGGCTGTAGAGAGGGATGCAATGGTAGCAGCTCATGAGAGGGAGTGATGGCTACATGTGTCTCTGTGCTGCTGATGGTGGAGGGAGTGATGCTGGGAGAAGTTGAGCTTAATGGCATTTTTCTAGAATGATACTAGAGAAAGAGGATTAAAACAAGCAGAACTTAGAGAGGGAATAATCATAAGGGCGTAATTGAATAGATTTATTAACCAAAACCATGTGGAAAACTATTTATCTTTTTGAACTGAACCAGAATGATTAAATTAAACTCTAAGAGAAAACAAGTGAATGATCAATGGTACATGGCTAAATTCAAGCCAAAGGGTCATTATATGTTGCGGCCTGAAAAGATTATGGAAAGTAATCAGGATCTGAATCAAAGTTTGCATGTCAAAAAACAAACACTGTTTATTTAGAAGCACACATAACTGGGGAGTTGTGCAGGAGGGATGGGAAATAGAATGGTATAAAAAAACAGATACAGTTAGACTCTCAAGAGAAGCAAAGAGTTGAAACATCATTTTTTATGCTATCAATGTTTTTCTCTTTTACAGATCTCTTTGAGATGACATGACATACATTTAGATTTCTCCTTTGCTATTTATTCTTCTCTTCTGAAACCAGGTGAGAGTCAAAGCAGAGTTACCACTATTTGGAGAGTTAACCTTTTAAGTTTTTTCTAAAAATTATCCTCTTTCCCATCAGTTTTGAGTTGGGCCTTTATTTTTTATTCAGAATTACTTTTGTTTTTCACTTTTCTGATAATGGCAAGCAATGACAACTCTATTACCAACTTCTGGATAAATGCTGGCCCCTAGTAGAACAAATAGCAAACAGTTTTGCTTCTGTCTTTTCCTGACCTCTGAAGAATTAGAGTCTTGAGGGAAAACACTTCTGGTAAACTCAATGTGGAATATTATCTACATATTTTAATACAGAAAACCACTTTTCCATATTATAATCTAGGAATAAAAGTACTTGCTGTTGGATTCATATTGGTCATGAGAATTCATATCTTCAACAAATTTTAAACTATCTAAAAATACACATTCCTGAGTTATTAAAACTAGAAAAGTCCTCCTATTTCTGATCTGTAACTTCTATCTGATTGATTGCAACTATTCCTATAGCTTCTGTTGGCATCTAAATTGTAATGACTTTGGAATTTTTCTTCATCATTTCTTTGCACTCTTTCAGTTGTTTATGAGATATTTACACTTACATATTTTACAAGTAACTAAAGCATTAAAAAAATCCACAAATGGTGTACCTCCTGGATCTTGAAAAATCCCCAGCTTGCACCTTTTAAGTGTACTGGCAATACTAAATTTTGAGTGATGCTTTCCAGCTTTAACACTGAAATCAAGGCTATAAAAACAAAATTATTTTTAAAATTTTTCACCTTTTTTTTCCCCTCTGATCTTCTTCACTTTACAATCATTAATTTTCCAGCCTTTATCAACTGTATTGCAAACATATTCCTAAAATCCAGATTCTGTTTCTGAGAATGAATGTAGGTCTCACCAGCTCTAACTCCTTACTGCCAATTTCCTCTCCTCCATTCCATCCTTAACAACTGTTGAGAATGAAGTCAACTCTACCATTCTTCTTCTTAAAAGTTACCATTTCCAATTGGAACAGAATAAATCCAAACTGTTAAAGTCACTAGCTCAAGACTCACCCATAGTGCCTAGCAAACTGACTGTTCCCACATGGGAGTGCAAGTCATTGCTCATTCACAACTCTGACATCGTGGGCACTGTTTTCTGAACTTCCAAAACCAGGCCCAATGTCTTTTCCTGCTACTTATTTCAATATTCTCGTATGAACATCTCAAAACACATATTTAAAATAACTCATTTCTCTAACATGTACAAAAGTGTGTATACCCCCAAATAACTGGTAACATTATCCTTTTCTCCTGCAAGGTACCTGAAAATAGTAACATTTACTAATTATAGGCTTGAACTCAAGTGAATAGAATTGACAAACCTCCATGCTCCTTTTACAACCCAGAAAACTCTTTTAGAGTATCTGATTCTATCAAACATAGGTTAATTTATCCAGCTTTTGTGCCTAATTATAATTTTGTTCATGTGTCTATAACAATGTTTGAACTTTGTATTTTAATTTATATATTCACTTTTCAATTAAATTGGAACAAAGAAAGGTATTTTGTATATATGGCCTTCTTTCAATAATCACTACATGATAGGAATTAAATAAAAATCTTTCACATCACAGGAATTATACCCTAAAGTCTGTTAATAAAGTAGATTTGCTATAAGTTAGCTTGAATATTAAAAATTTTAGAATCTGTCTTTAAATTCTTTATGCTGATACTACCACCTTGACTATTTTTTCCCCATTACCTCATGAATGGTGTTACCTAATCTACCTGTCTTAGAAATTACAGGTGTTGATGAAGCATATCCATTTTAATTGAACTGTTAACCCATGGGAGAATTTCACTTACTCTCTCTTAATGACATTTATGTTTTTAGATTATTTAGCAGCTTTGATTATTTAGAAGAACCCCTTATGATGTATCAAGTAAAGTGACATGATTGATGTTTTACATTATACTTTCTTTAATATGATTTTACAAGTGGAAAGAAGCATCTGGATTTAATCACAAAATTACATTGAGCATCACTGGCGCATGTAAGGCATCTCAGACTGGTGCTGAATGTATCAATTCTCCTGTGGCTATTCTAATTTTACAAAGACTGTCATATCTATCAGCAGTTTGCAAAAATGAACAGAGGTAGAAAAGAACACAGATAAACACGGTTTAAGAAACTGGGGAACTCTTGTTAAGGGTCTGTGGCTTTATTTTAATTATTGCTGACACATAGTCTTCAGTTTTATTAGTTATAAATTTTTTTGGAACTTAACAAAGGGAATTCCATGGAGTCTCTTCTTGCTCCATAATTCAACCTCTTGTTCCTTTCTCTTCTTTCTACTTCCATTTTCTCTATCTGCAGCTGTTTCACTTTTTAAATATGTTTGTCTGGTTTCTCAATTAAATATAAATATTACATTGCTAGAAGTACTGAAAAAAAGTGTATTTCCAAATTCATACTAGGCTAAAAAGTCCCCCTCCTCAAATACATAAGTTTGTTGCACAAATAAGAAGAAAGTTTTTGTATAGTCAGATTTACTTTAGCTCATTTACTACACATTAGCTGTAAGATTGGAGAAGGAAATGGCAACCCACTCCAGTGTTCTTGCCTGGAGAATCCCAGGGACGGGGGAGCCTGGTGGGCTGCCGTCTATGAGGTCACACGGAGTCAGGGACGACTGAAGTGACTTAGCAGACTTAGCAGCAGCTGTGAGATTATGAGTGAATTACTTAAACTTCTGTAGCCTTAGTTGCTTTCTCAGAAAAAAAAGGAAAATTATCAACACCCCATATGACTGTTGTGATGATTCAATGAGATATTCATAAGGTACATTTAATATCATGCCTGACAAATATTAAGTTCTTAAAAACTATTATAAAAGCTATAATTACACTTATTAGAATCAAGTTACTTTACTACCATTCTGGCAACCTTTCCACTAAAGAAATAGCTTTAAGTTTTAACTTAAAACATAAAAATATTTTCAATTTCAAATGGAATTCAAAGCAAGAGTATTTGCATTCTTCCCTACTTAAGATCTTTTAAAAATTTCCATACACTGGAATAAACTAATAATAACTTTATAAACCCAGGTAACTGAAATTGGAGACATCAATAATCCAAATATATTTTTACACTGAAAATGTGATTTATTATTGTAACAGGTAAATCCTTTAAAGGTAAAACAATTTAGAGTCTACCAATAGAAGGGAGGAATAATATTGGGAGCTAGTTTTAACAAGGATACCCTTGCAATTGACAACTCTATAGAGCAGAAACCTTAAGTGGGCCAAGTATCAAGGGCTGAGTTATCCATGGAAAGAACATTCCCCACCTTCAATCTTGGTTGCACAGAACTTGCTTTAGCCCACAAGTTAGGTCACATAAGGAATTCTTTACAGAAGCAATAATACGTTAGGGAAGGAAAGAACCTTTCAGAATGTGAAACAGCTTGCTGAGTGAGAGCTCTCCTTACTTTTGTGTTCAATAGGTACCGTGGAACTTCTCTCCTTTTATGCAAGTAAAGTAAAGCCTGCCAGTCTGCAGTCAAAGGTCCATATGGTTCAAGCTGTTGTGTTTCCAGTAGTCACGTATGGATGTGAGAGTTGGACTATGAAGAGAGCCAAGTGTGGAAGAATTGATGCTTTTGAACTGTGGTGTTGGAGAATGTTCTTGAGAGTCCCATGGACTGCAAGGAGATCAAACCAGTCAATCCTGTAGGAAATCAGTCCTGAATATTCTTTGAAAGGACTGATGCTGAAGCTGAAGCTCTGATACTTTGGACACCTGATCCTAGAAAAGACCCTGATCCTGGGGAAGTTTGAAGGCAGGAGAAGAAGAGGATGACAGAGGATGAGATGGGTGGATGGCATCACTGATTAAATGGAAACAAGTTTAAGCAAGCTCTGGGAGTTTGTAATGGGCAGGGAAGCATGGCATGCTAAAGTCCATGGGGTCACAAAGAATCAGACATGACTGAGTGACTGAACTGAACTGAACTGGAAAAATGAGGATCAAAATAGAAAAGAGTTTCATATACATGTATGAATATGGATACATGTGTGTGTAAAGCAGTCATGGAAATAATTGAAAAGACAGTCCAGGAAATTCCAGATTATAAATTTGGAAACTTGAACTATTCATAAACTTGAATAAACTTGAATATTCATAAACTTTAAATTTATACAGGATGTTTCTCAATTTATATAGGATGTTTCAAGCAACTTTCTCTAAAGTTTTATAATTTTCTCTGTGGAAGCCTTATGAATTGCTCAGACAGTAAAGAACCTGCTTGCAAAGCATGATAGTGAAAGAAAGTGAAGTCGCTCAGTTGTGTCTGACTCTTTGCGACCCCATGGACTGTAGCCTATCAGGCTCCTCCGTCCATGGGATTTTCCAGGCAAGAGTGCTGAAGTGGATTGCCATTTCCTTCTCCAGGGTATTTTCCCAATTCAGGAATCGAACCTGGGTCTCCCGCATTGCAGGCAGACGCTTTACTGTCTGAGCCACCAGGCTGGGTTCAATACCTGGGTCTGGAAAATCCTCTGGAGAAGGGAATGGCTACCCCCTCCAGTATTCTTGCCTGGCGAATTCCATGGACAGGGGAATTTGGAGGGCTACAGTCCATGGGATCACAAAAAGTCAGACATGACTGAGCCACTAACACTGATATGTTTATCTCCACAAAAAGGACAAGGGTAAGAAACATTCTTTCTTTTTTCCTACATTTAAAATTATGTTATACTAATGTTGAGAAATCTGTATGCAGGTCAGGAAGCAACAGTTAGAACTGGACATGGAACAACAGACTGGTTCCAAATAGGAAACGGAGTACGTCAAGGCTGTATATTGTCACCCTGCTTATTTAACTTATATGCAGAGTACATAATGAGAAACACTGGGCTTGAAGAAACACAAGCTCGAATCAAGATTGCCAGGAGAAATATCAATAACCTCAGATATGCAGATGACACCACCCTTATGGCAGAAGGTGAAGAGGAACTCAAAAGCCTCTTGATGAAAGTGAAAGTGGAGAGTGAAAAAGTTGGCTTGAAGCTCAACATTCATAAAACGAAGATCATGGCATCTGGTCCCATCACTTCATGGGAAACAGATGGGGAAACAGTGGAAACAGTGTCAGACTTTATTTTTGGGGGCTCCAAAATCACTGCAGATTGTGACTGCAGCCATGAAATTAAAAGACACTTACTCCTTGGAAGGAAAGTTATGACCAACCTAGATAGCATATTCAAAAGCAGAGACATTACTTTGCCAACAAAGGTTTGTCTAGTCAAGGCTATGGTTTTTCCTGTGGTCATGTATGGATGTGAGAGTTGGACTGTGAAGAAGGCTGAGAGCTGAAGAATTGATGCTTTTGAACTGTGGTGTTGGAGAAGACTCTTGAGAGTCCCTTGGGCTGCAAGGAGATCCAACCAGTCCATTCTGAAGGAGATCAGCCCTGGGATTTCTTTGGAAGGAATGATGCTAAAGCTGAAACTCCAGTACTTTGGCCACCTCATACGAAGAGTTGACCCATTGGAAAAGACTCTGATGCTGGGAGGGATAGGGGGCAGGAGGAGAAGGGGACGACAGAGGATGAGATGGCTGGATGGCATCACTGACTCAATGGACGTGAGTCTCAGTGAACTCCGGGAGTTGGTGATGGATAGGGAGGCCTGGCGTGTGGCCATTCATGGGGTCGCAAAGAGTCGGACACGACTGCGGGACTAAACTCAACTGAACTGAGTTTTACTGATGTTAAGTGTATATACTTTTATATATTTATTTATTTAATCTAGTTAAGGATATATAGATTGCTAAGAAATTTTAAAAATTATTAAAATCTACTGATAGTAACATAACATATACAATACTAGTATATTTAGTAGAGTTCTTTTTTCATCTCTTGGTATGATATTTTCACTTCTAGTTTATTAATGTAGAATATTGTGATATTTTAATGTACAAATAATTCCTAGTGTTCTGAGAAAAACTTTCCTCCCTGAATTTCAGTTTTGAAACAAATACATATTTATTTTAGCTTATTTTTGATTTATGCCTCTCAGTTCATGACCAAGATTGCTAAGGTATTCTGTTTTTCATGCCCTGAAAGATTTGGGTTTCTAAAGAATGCTCTAGTCTTATAACAGAGTTGGCCACATTGCCTCTGAAACTAACCTATGTAACATTGGTGGAAGATAGTTTATTTCCATTTCTCAAAGTTTATATAACTAGTCTCTTAACTGTCTGCCACAGATGACTTTATGTCGCTAAAAATTTAAGACTGATTCTACTATTTTAATAAGCAGAAAGTATCAAAATGTATATTTATATTATTTTAATTTACATAATTTATATTTATGTAAACATCCACACTGAAAATATAGAACTATTCTTTCAACACAAAGAAATACTCTATTTCACATGTAAAAATGAAGTCTTTCAATAGTTTTCATATGTATTGGGCATGATTTTCTCCAAAATATATTGCTTATAATTTAGAAAACATCCTATGGTTAGTTGTCTCCTTTAGGCTTCCCTGGTAGCTCTGTTGTTAAAGAATCCACCAGCAATGCAGAAGACCCCAGTTCGATTCCTGAGTCAGGAAGATCCGCTGGAGAAAGGATAGGCTACCCACTCCAATATTCTTGGGCTTCCCTCGTGGCTCAGCTGGTAAAGAATCCACCTGCAATGTGGGAGACCTCGGTTCTATCCCTGGGATGGGAAGATGCCCTGGAGAAGAGAACGGCTACCCATTGCAGTATTCTGGCCTGAAGAATTCCATGGACTGTCAGGCAGAATTCCATGAAGAGTCGGACATGACTGAGTGACTTTCGCTTCATTTCACTTCACTTATTTCCATAGTATTATCTACCTAATACTTCTTTATTACTTGTCGGGTGAGTGGTTATTTTACTTCTTTCTTCAAATTAAAAAGCATACTGTATCATTTTCTTCTTCAGTGTATCAGTGTTCAAATTAATTCATTTCTGCTCATATTTTTATTATTCCCTTTATTCTACTTCTTTCATATTTTAATTTGTGTAGTTTCAAATAACTGTCATTTAGAGGATGTTACAAAATATTACAAATGTTGTGCAGCCTTACTAAAGTTTCCCTAATGGAACATTTTATCTGTAATATAATATCAAAACCAGAAAACTGGCATTGATGTATTACTAACTAGGAGATAGATGTTATTCAGTTTTCACCAGGTTTTATATGTTCTGTGTGTGCACATCTGTGTAGTTTGATGCAGTTTTATTTTCTGTGTAGTTGTTTATGAAATCATCTCCGTACGAAAATGCAGTACTGTTTCTTTCAACACAAAGAAATGCTCTTTCCTGCTCTTTACAGATGTACCTTTCCTACTCACCACATCTATTGGAAATTAATAATCTCTCCTTGTTCTGTGTAGTATCTTACTTAAAGACTGTGAAGAGGGTAGAACAAATTTAGAAAGTAGCATGGACATATATACACTATCATATGTAAAACAGATAGCTAATGTGAGGCTGCTGTATAACAGAGGGAGCCCAGCCTGGTGATGTGTGATGACATAGAGGGGTGGGATGGGAGGAAGGAGGGGCGTTTAAGAAGAAGGGGATATATGTATACAGATGCATGTGTGATGAGTCACCTCAGTTGTTTCTGATTCTTTGCAACTCTATGAACTATCATCCACCAGGCTCCTCTGTCCATGGGATTCTCCAGGCAAGTATACTGGAATAGTTTGCCATGCCCCATGCCTTCTCCAGGGGATCGTTCAGACCCAGGGATCAAGCCCACGTCTCTTACATATCCTGCATTGGTAGGCACATTCTTCACCACTAGTACCACCTGGGAAGCCCGTGTGTATACATATATATATAAAATTATTACTGATTTGCATTGTTGTAGGGCAAAAACCAATGCAATATTTAAAGCAATTATCCTCCAATTAAAAATAAATAAATAAATAAATAAAATGACTGTTGCATGTACAGAATCATAAAGCATATAATCTCTGGAGACTGACTTTTTCACCTTTAAAGATAGTGCCTTGAATTTTCATTTTATGGTCTCATAAGTACATGAACACACATTTGCCCCAGACGTTTGTTTCCCATACATAAGTTTGATGCTTGATTTTACTTACCAGGTTTCTTTTCAAAAGTGTGTTCAGGAGACAAAGGGAAGATGGCAGAGAAGTAAGACATGGAGATCGTCTTCCTCCCCACAAATACATCAGAAATACATCTGCATATGGAATGACTCCTATAAAACACCTACTGAAGGCTGACAGAAGACCTCAGACTTCCAAAAAGACAAGCTAGTCTCCACATAGAAGCCTAGGGCAGAAGAAATAAGAAAAAAAAGATAGGGGTATTGAAATAGGACCTGTGCATCTGGGAGGGAGCTGTGGAGGAAGAAAAGTTCCCCCATACTTGGAAACTCCTTCACAGGTAAGGATAGGGTGGAGCTCGGGGAACCTCAATGGGGAGCACAGCAACAGGTGGACAGAAGATAAAGCAGAATTCAGCCCAGAGATTGATGGCAACTGGTACTTCCCAGCCTGGGACACTTGTTTGCATGCCTGATGCACCTGCAAACCAGCACACGTGGAGCTGGGGCTCCGTCTTCAGAGGCCTGACCCCGGGGAGAGGATTAGGGTTGACTTCCATGAAGACAGGCTGAGAGGGTTAGAATGACAAAGTTCAATGAGTCCAGGGGAAAGCCTGGGACTACCAGAGAAGCAAGAGTTCATTGTTGCAGGGATCCTATAGCTCGCAGATTGCCTCCATGAATTAGGTGGGAAAAGCTGCAAGTGTGGTAGGAATCCACACTGGGAAAGAAGAAATAAAACTCTCACTGCTTGCAGATGCCATGAAACTATACATAGAAAGCCCTAAGGATGTCCCCAGAAATTTACTAGAGCTAATCCATGAATTTATTAAAGTTGCAAGATACAAAACTAATACACAGAAATCTCTTGCATTCCTATACACTAACAATGAAAAATTAGAAAGTGTAATTAAGGAAGCATCCCATTTGTTGTTGTTTAGTCGCTAAGTCATGTCTGACTCTTTGCAATCCCATGGACTATAGCTCACTAGGCCCCTCTGTCCATGGGAATTTTCCAGGCAACAACACTGAAGTGGGTTGCCATTTTATTCTCCAAACATCCCATTTACTACTGCAAAAAAAAAAAAAAAAAAGAATGAAATACCTAGGGATAAACCTAAAGAAAGAAACAAAAGGCTTGTATTCACAAAACTATAAGATACTGATGAAAGAAATAAAAGATGACTCAAACAGATGGAGAAATACACCATGTTTGTGGATTGGAAAAATCAGTATTGTTGAAATGACCATACTTCCCAAAGCAATCTAAAGATTCAATGCAACTCCTGTGAAATTACCAATGGTATTTTTCACAGAACTAGAACAATAAATTTCACAATTGTATAGAAACACGAAAAACTCCACATGGCTAAAACAATCTAGAAAAAGAAGAATGGAGCTGGAGAAATGAACCTTCCTGACCTCAGACTATACTAAAAAGCTATAGTTCTCAACACAACGTGCTACTGACACAAAAACAAAAATATAGACCAATGAAAGAAGACAGAAAGCCCAGATATAAACCCAGGCACTTGTGGGCACCTTATCTTTGGCAAAGTTTGCAAGAATATACAATGGATAACTACAGCCTCTTCAATAATTTTGCTGCAAAAACTGAACAGCTACATGTAAAGGAATGAAATGAGAACACTTCCTAACACCATACACAAAAGTAAACTCAAAATGGATTAAGACTTAGATATAAGGTCAGAAGCTATTAAGGTCTTAGAGAAAATCATAAGCAGTACACTGTTTGACAACAGTCAAAAAAAGATCCTGTCTGACCCACCTCCTAGAGTAATGGAAATAAAAACAAAAATAAACAAATGGGACCTAATTAAACTTAGGCTGCACAGCACTGGAGCAGCTGTGAGGATATACCCCATGCCCAAGGGCAAAGGAGAAGCCCCAGCAAGATGGTAGAAGGGTGAATTCGAGTTTAGAATCAAACCCCATTTCCATCAGAGATGCTCAGAGGGCTCAAACAAACCTTGTGTGCACCAGGACCCAGGGACTCCACAGAGACTGAGACAGAACTATGTTTGAGCATCTCCAGTGGAGGTAGATCCACCATAGAGCTGCCAGAACTTACACAAGACTGGGAAATAGACCCTTGGAAAGCACAAACAGGACCTTGTGTGCACCAGGATCCAGGAGAAAGGAGCAGGGACCCCACAAAAGACTGACCCAGATTTGCCCATAAGTGTCCAGGACTCTCTGGCAGAGGCCTGGGTTGGCGGTGGTCTGCTCCAAGGTTGGGAGCAATGAGTGTAGCAGTGGGTGCATGGGATCTTTTGAAGGAGGTCACCATTATTTTCACTACCTCCAACATAGTTTGCTGCTGCTGCTAAGTCACATCAGTCGTGTCCAACTCTGTGTGACTCCATGGACTGCAACCTACCAGGCTCCTCCAACCATGGGATTTTCCAGGCAAGAGTACTGGAGTGGGTCGCCAATGCCTACTCCACCAACATAGTTTAGCCCCAGGTAAATAGCAGAGAGAGAACACAGCTTTACACATCAACAAAAAGTTGGATTAAAGATTTACTGAGCATGATCCCGCCCATCAGAACAAGACCCAGTTTCCCCCTAAGTCAGTCTCTCCCATCAGGAAATTTCCATAAGCCTCTTATCCTTCTCCACCAGAGAAAAGACAGGCTGAAAACCACAATCACATAAAACTAACCAATCTGATCACATGTACCACAGCCTTCTCTAACTCAAAGAAACTATGAGCTATGCCATGTATGGCCACCAAGATGGACAGGTCATGGTGGAGAGTTCTGACAAGATGTGGTCCACTGGAGAAGGTAATGGCAAACCTCTTCAGTATTCTTGCCTTGAGAACCCCATGAACAGTATGAAAAGGCAAAAAGATAGGATGCAGAAACATGAACTCCCCAGGTCAACATGTGCGCAAAATGATACTGGATCAGTGGAGAAATGTTTTGAAAGAATGAAGGGATGGAGCCAAAGCAAAAACAGTACCCAGGTGTGGATGTGACTTGTGATAGAAGCAAAGTCTGATGCTGTAAAGAATAATATTGCATAGGAACCCGGAATGATAGGTTCATGAAACCAAGGCAAATCGGAAGTGGTCAAACAGTGGCAAGAGTGAATGTTGACATTTTAGGAGTCAGCGAACTAAAATGGACTGGAATGGGTGAATTTAACTCAGATGACCATTATATCTACTACTGGGGGCAAGAAATGGAGTAGCCATCAAGGTCAACAAAAGAGACTGGAATGTAGTACTCGGTGCAGTCTCAAAAATGACAGAAATGACCTCTGTTCGTTTTCAAGGCAAACCACTCAGTATCACAGTAATCCAAGTCTGTCTATGCCCCGACCAATAATGCTGAAGGAGCTGAAGTTTAATGATTCTATGAACAACAACAAGACTTTCTAGAACTAAAACCCAAAAAGATGTCCTTTTCATAATAGGGGAAGGGAATGCAAAAGTAGGAAGTCAACAAACACCTGGGGTAACAGGCAAATTTGGTCTTGGAATACAGAATGAAGCAGGGCAAAGGCTAATAGATTTTGCCAAGAGAACACACTGGTCATAGCAAACACCCTCTTCCAACAACACAAGAGAAGACTCTACACATGGACATCACCAGATGGCCAAATCTGAAATCAGATGGATTATATTTTTTGCAGCCAAAGATGGAGAAGCTCTACACAGTCAGCAAAAACAAGACTGGGAGATGACTGTGGCTCAGATCATGAACTCCTTATTGCCAAATTCAAACTTAAATTGAAGAAAGTAGGGAAAACCACTAGACCATTCAGATCAGATCAGATCAGTTGCTCAGTCGTGTCTGACTCTTTGCGACCCCCTGCATTGCAGCATGCCAGGGCTCCCTGTCCATCAACAACTCCCGGAGCTCACTCAGACTCATGTCCATCGAGTCAGTGATGCCATCCAGCCACTTCATCCTCTGTCGTCCCCTTCTCCTCTTGCCCCCAATCCCTCCCAGCATCAGAGTCTTTTCCAATGAGATGAGTCTTTTCCAATGAGAGTCTTTTCACATGAGGTGGCCAATGTACTGGAGTTTCAGCTTTAGCATCATTCCTTCCAAAGAAATCCCAGGGCTGATCTCCTTCAGAATGGACTGGTTGGATCTCCTTGCAGTCCAAGGGACTCTCAAGAGTCTTCTCCAACACCACAGTTCAAAAGCATCAATTCTTCAGTGCATATCTGAGGTTACTGATATTTCTCCCAGAAATCTTGATTCCAGCTTGTGTTTCTTCCAGTCAAGAGTTTCTCATGATGTACTCTGCATAAAAGTTAAATAAACAGGGTGACAATATACAGCCTTGACGTACTCCTTTTCCTATTTGGAAAAGTCTGTTGTTCCATGTCCAGTTCTAACTGTTGTTTCCTGATGTGCATACAAATTTCTCAAGAGGCAGATCAGGTGGTCTGGTATTCCCATCTCTTTCAGAATTTTCCACAGTTTATTGTGATCCACACAGTCAAAGGCTTTGGCATAGTCAATAAAACAGAAATAGATGTTTTTCTGGAACTCTCTTGCTTTTTCAATGATCCAGCAGATGTTGGCAATTTGATCTCTGGTTCCTCTGCTAGACCATTCAAGTATGACCTAAATCAAATCCCTTGTGAGTATACAGTGAAGTGAGAAATAGATTTAAGGGATTAGATCTGATAGAGCCTGATGAATTATGAATGGAGGTTCATGACATTGTACAGGAGACAGGGATCAAGACCATTCCCAAGAAAAAAACATGCAAAAAAAAAAAAAAAAAAAGGCTGTCTGAGGAGGCCTTACAAATTACTGAGGAAAGAAGAGAAACAAAAGGCAAAGGACAAAAGGAAAGATATACCAATTTGAAAGCAGAGTTGCAAAGAATAGCAAGAAGAGATAAGAAAGCCTTCCTCAGCGATCAATGCAAAGAAATAGAGGAAAACAATAGAATGGGAAAGACTAGAAATCTCTTCAAGAAATTAGAGATACCAAGGGAATATTTCATGTAAAGATGGGTTTAATAAAGGACAGAAATGGTTTGGACTTAACAGAAGCAGATGATATTAAAAAGAGGTGGCAAGAATACACAGAAGAATTGTACAAAAAAGATCTTCATGACCAGGATAATCACGATGGATCATCACTCACCTACAGCCTGACATTCTGAAATGTGAAGTCAAGTGGGCCTTAGAAAGCATCACTAAGAACAAAGCTAGTGGAGGTGATGGAATTCCAGTTGAGCTATTTCAAATTCTGGAAGATGATCCTGTGAAAGAGCTGCACTTAATATGCCAGCAAATTTGGAAAACTCATCAGTGGCCACAGACTGGAAAAGTC
Source organism: Bos grunniens (assembly GCF_055505025.1). Lineage (NCBI taxonomy): Eukaryota > Metazoa > Chordata > Mammalia > Artiodactyla > Bovidae > Bos > Bos grunniens. The sequence goes on from NC_141175.1 coordinate 49,694,355, forward strand.
CGTTTTCATTCCAATCCCAAAGAAAGGCAATGCCAAAGAGTACTCAAACTACCGCACAATTGCACTCATCTAACACGCTAGTAAAGTAATGCTCAAAAATCTCCAAGCCAGGCTTCAGCAATACATGAACCATTAACTTCCAGATGTTCAAGCTGGTTTTAGAAATGGCAGAGGAACCAGAGATCAAATTCCCAACATCTGCTGGATCATGGAAAAAGCAAGAGAGTTCCAGAAAAACATTCTGCTTTTTTTCTACTTTATTGACTATGCCAAAGCCTTTGACTGTGTGGATCACAATAAACTGTGGAACATTCTGAAAGAGATGGGAATACCAGACCACCTGACCTGCCCCTTGAGAAACCTGTATGCAGGTCAGGAAGCAACAGGTAGAACTGGACATGGAACAACTGACTGGTTCCAAATAGGAAAAGGAGTACATCAAGGCTGTATATTGTCACCATGCTTGTTTAACTTCTATGCAGAGTACATCATGAGAAATGCCTGGCTGGATGAAGCACAAGCTGGAATCAAAATTGCCAGCAGAAATATCAATAACCTCAGATATGCAGATGACACCACCCTTATGGCAGAAAGTGAAGAGGAACTCAAAAGCTTCTTGATGAAAGTGAAAGAGGAGAGTGAGACAGTGGGCTTAAAGCTCAACATTCAGAAAACGAAGATCATGGCATCTGGTTCCATCACTTCATGGGAAATAGATGGGGGAACAGTGGAAACAGTGTCAGACTTTATTTTGGGGGGCTCCAAAATCACTGCAGATGACTGCAGCCATGAAATTCAAAGACACTTACTCCTTGGAAGGAATATTATGACCAATCTAGATAGCATATTGAAAACAGAGACATTACTTTGTCAGCAAAGGTCCATCTAGTCAAGACTATGGTTTTTCCAGTGGACATATATGGATGTGAGAATTGGCCTGTGAAGAAAGCTGAGTGCCAAAGAATTGATGCTTTTGAACTGTGGTGTTGGAGAGGACTCTTGAGAGTCCCTTGGACTGCAAGGAGATTCAACCAGTCCACTCTAAAGGAGATCAGTCCTGGGTGTTATTTGGAAAGAATGATGCTAAAGCTGAAACTCCAGTACTTTGGCTACCTCCTGTGAAGAGTTGACTCATTGGAAAAATACTCTGATGCTGGGAGGGATTGGGGGCAGGAGGAAGAAAAAGGGACGACAGAGGATGAGATGGCTGGATGGCATCACCGACTCGATGCACATGAGTTTGAGTAAACTCCGGGAGCTGGTGATGGACAGGGAGGCCTGGAGTGCTGCAATTCATGGGGTCACAAATAGTCAGACACAACTGAGTGACTGAACTGAACTGAACTGATAATATCAGTAAAACAAACATTCAAATGAAAAATAGGGCAAAAGACATAAACAGGCCTTTCTCCAAAGAAGACATACATAAGGCCAACACACACATGAAAAAATGCTCAACGTTATTCATTATTAGAGAAAAGGAAATCAAATTCAGTGAGGTATTTCCTCATACCGATCAGAATAGGCATCATCAAAATTCTACAAATAATAAATACTCAAAAGAGTGTTTGGAGAAAAGGGAATCCTTTTGCACTCTTGGAGCATATATAAATTGATACAGCCATTATGGATAACAATACGGCAATTCCTTAAAAAACTAGGAATAAATTTAAGATCATAGTGTAACATATGACCCAGCAAGCCAACTACTACACATTACCCTGAGAAATCCACAATTCAAAAGGACACATGTACCACAATGTTCACTGCAGCACTATTTACAATAGCCAGGGCATGGAAGCAACACAGATGTCCATCAACAAATGAATGAATAAAGAAATTGTGGTGTGTGTATACAGTGGACTATTAATCATAAAAAGGAACAAATTTGATTCAATTGTAGTAATAGTCAGACACGACTGAGCGACATCACTTTCACTTTTCACTTTCATGCATTGGAGAAGGTAATGGCAACCCACTCCAATGTTCTTGTCTGGAGAATCCCAGGGACGGGGGAGCCTGGTGGGCTGCTGTCTATGGAGTCGCACAGAATCGGGCATGACTGAAGTGACTTAGCAGCAGTAATAAAGTGGATGGACCTAGAACCTGTTACACAGAATGAAGTAAGTCAGAAAGAGAAAAACAAATATCATATGTTAACACATATATGTATGGAATCTAGAAAAATGATACTGATGAACCTATTTGCAAGCAAGGAATGGAAATACAGACATAGGAAATGAAATTGTGGACACAGTGGGGGATGGAGAGAGTGGGATAAATTGAGAAAGTAGCATTGATGTATGTACAATATCATGTGTAAAACAGACAGTTTGTGTGAAACTGTTGTGTAATACCGGGAGTCCAGCATAGCACTCTGAGGGTCTCTAAGAGTCATGGGCTGGGATAGAGGAGGGAGGCTAAAGAAGAAGGGGATATATATATATATATAATTATGATTGATACACATTGTTGTACAGCAGAAACCAATAAAATATTATAAACAACTTTCCTCTAGTTAAAAAATAAATTTTAAAAAAAAACAGCACCTTTGAGATATATACAAGTTGTTATATACTATCAATAGTGATATAGTTTTATTTTGTTTTGACTTTTTTTTTTTTTTTTTAGTTCAGTTCATTCAGTGGATCAGTCATGTCGGACTCATTGTGACCCCATTAACCCCAGTACACCAGGCCTCCCTGTCCATCACCAACTCCCAGAGTTTACCCAAACTGATGTCCATTGAGTTGGTGATTCCATCTAACCATCTCATCCTCTGTCATCCCCTTCTCCTCCTGCCTTCAGTCTTTGCCAACATCAGGGTGTTTTCAAATGAATGAGCTCTTCCCATCAGGTGGCCAAAATACTGGAGTTTCATCTTCAACATCAGTCCTTTCAATGAACACCCAGGACTGATTTCCTTTAGGATAGACTGGTTGGATCTCCTTGCAGTTCAAGGGACTCTCAAGAGTCTTCTCCAACATCACGGTTCAAAAGCATTAATTCTTTGGTGCTCAGCTTTCTTTATGGTCCAAACCTCACATCCATACATGACTACTGGCAAAACCATAGCTTTGACTAGATGGACATTTGTTGCCAAAGTAATGTCTCTGCTTTTTAATGTGCTGTCTAGGTCGGTCATAACTTTCCTTCCAAGGAGTAAGTGTCTTTTAATTTCATGGCTGCAATCAACATCTGCAATGAGTTTGGAGCCCAAAAAAATAAAGTCAGCCACTGTTTCCCCATCTATTTGCCATGAGGTGATGGGACCAGATGCCATGATCTTAGTTTTCTGAATGTTGAGCTTTAAGCCAACTGTTTCACTCTCCTCTTTCACATTCATCAAGAGGCTTTTTAGTTCCTCTTCACTTTCTGCCATAAGGGTGGTGTCATCTGCATATCTGAGGTTATTGATATTTCTCCTGTCAATCTTGATTCCTGCCTGTGCTTCATCCAGCTCAGCATTTTACATGATGTACTCTGCATATAAGTTAAATAAGCAGGGTGACAATATACAGCCTTGATGTACTCCTTTTCCTATTTGGAACCAGTCTGTTGTTCCATGTCCAGTTCTACGTGTTGCTTCCTGACCTGCATACAGGTGTCTCAAGCGGCAGGTCAAGTGGTCTGGTATTCCCATCTCTTTCAGAATGTTCCACAGTTTATTGTGATCCACACAGTCAAAGGCTTTGGCATAGTCAATAAAGCAGAAATAGATGTTTTTATGGAACTCTCTTTCTTTTTCGAAGATCTAGTGGTTGATGGCAATTTGATCTCTGGTTCCTCTGCCTTTTCTAAAACCAGCTTGAACATCTGGAAGTTCACCGTCCATGTATTGTTGAAGCCTGGCTTGGAGAATTTTGAGCATTACTTTACTAGAGTGTGCTGTTGCTGCTGCTGAAAGCCACTTCAGTCGTGTCCGACTCTCTGCGATCCCGTAGAGAGCAGCCCACCAGGCTCCCCCAGATGAGTGCAATTACGTGGTAGTTTGAGCATTCTTTGGCATTACCTTTCTTTGAGATTGGAATGAAAACTGACCTTTTCCAGTCCTGTGGCCTCTGATTAGTTTTCCAAATTTGCTGACCTATTGAGTGCAGCACTTTCACAGCATCATCTTTTAGGATTTGAAATAGCTCAACTGGAATTCCATCACCTCCACTAGCTTTGTTCATAGTGATGCTTCCTAAGGACCACTTAACTTCACATTTTAGGATGTCTGGCTCTAGGTGCTTGATCATACCATCGTGATTGTCTGGGTCATGAAGATCTTTTTTGTGTAGTTCTGTGTATTCTTGCCACCTCTTCTTAACATCTTCTCCTTCTTTTATGTCCATGCCATTTCTGTCCTTTATTGAGCCCATCTTTGCATGAAATATTCCCTCGGTATCTCTAAATTTCTTGAAGAAATCTCTAGTATTTCCCATTCTATTTTTTCCCTCTATTTCTTTGCACTGATCACTGATGAAGCTTTTGTATGTCTCCTTGCTTTTCTTTGTATCTCTGCATTCAAATGGGTATATCTTTCCTTTTCTTCTTTGTTTTTCACTTCTCTTCTTTTCACAGCTATTTGTAAGGCCCCCTCAGACAGCCATTTTGATTTTTTGCATTTATTTTTCTTGCGGATGGTCTTGATCCCTGTCTCCTGTATAATGTCACAAACCTCCATCCATAGTTCATCAGGCACTCTGTCCATCAGATCTAGTCCCTTAAATCTATTTCTCACTTCCACTGTGTAATCATAAGGGATTTGATTTAGGTCATACCTGAGTGGTCTAGTGGTTTTCCCCACTTTTCTTCAATTAAAGTCTGAATTTAGCAATAAGGAGCTCATGATCTGAGCCACAGTCAGCTCCCGGTCTTGTTTTTGCTGAGTGTATAGAGCTTTCCATCTCTGGCTGCAAAAAAATATAATCCATAAAATATAATCAATATAATCTGATTTCGGTTTTGGCCATCTGGTGATGTGTGTAGAGTCTTCTCTTGTGTTGTTGGAAGATGGTGTTTATTATCACCAGTGCATTCTCTTGGCAAAACTCTATTAGCCTTTGCCCTGCTTCATTTTGTACTCCAAGACCAAATTTGCCTGTTACTCCATGTGTTTCTTGACTTCCTACTTTTGCATTCCGGTCCCCTATAATGAAAAGATGTCTTTTTTGGGTATTAGTTCTAAAAGGTCTTGTAGGTCTTCGTAGAACCGTTCAACTTCAGCTTCTTCAGCATTACTGGTCAGAGCATAGACTTGGATTACTGTCACATTTAATGATTTGCCTTGGAAATGAACAGAGATCATTCTGTCATTTTTGAGATTGCATCCAAGTACTGCATTTTGGACTCTTTTGTTGACTATGATCGCTACTCCATTTCTTTTATTTATTTATTTATTTTTCCAACTACAATTTTATTTTATTTTTAAACTTTACAAAATTGTATTAGTTTTGCCAAATATCAAAATGAATCCACCACGGGTATACACGTGTTCCCCATCCTGAACCCTCCTCCCTCCCCATACCATCCCTCTGGGTCGTCCCAATGCACTAGCCCCAAGCATCCAAATTCCTGCCCACAATCGTAGAATAATGATCATCTGAGTTAAATTCACCCATTTCAGTTTTTTTTAAATTCCTCACTGATAAGCCATGGTATTGCTGTATCACATTTTATTTAGCCATTCACCCATTGAAGGTTAGCATTGTCTCCAATTTTTGGCTACTACAAAAAAAGCTGCTATGAGCATTCATGCAAGTAATGTGAAATGAGTTTTCATTTCTCTAGGATAAATGTCTGAAGATACAACTATTGGATCACATTGCAAGTGTAGCATAGTTTTGTAAGTGCTGTGCTTCTGTGTGCTACGTTGGGCCAGTAATGTCTGAATCTTTGTGACCCTAAGGACTATAGCCAGCCAGGCTGCTCTGTCCAAGATTCTTCAGGCAAGAGTGCTGGAGTGGGTTGCCATGCCTTCCACCAGGGGATCTTCCTGACCCAAAGATTAAACTCAGGTTTCCCACATTGCAGGTGGATTTTTTACTTCCTGAGCCACCAGGGAAGCCCAGTTTTACAAATACCTTCTAATAAATTACTAGAGTGTTTAAACCATTTCACATACTTAACAGAAATATATGATAGTACTAGTATCTCCAAATTTTTGCCAGAATTTATCATATTTTTCCTCATCTCTAATAGGCATGTAATGATATTTCATTGTGGTTTTAATCTATAGTTCTCTAATGGTTAATTATATTCAACATATTTTCCTGTGCTTATTTGCCATCCATACATCATCTTTAGTGTACATAAAGTAAGGTTATTAATATCTTTTGCTTTTTTTTCCCCCTATTGAGCTTTTCTTTTTTTCCTCATTTAGATACATGGTATGAATATCTTTATCTTTTCTCTTTAACTATCTTTATGTTTTCAGTTTTTCACAAAGCAACATTTATTTTATTGCTTTTATATTATATTAATATTTGCATTGTCAGTTTTCTTTTATAGTTTATACTTTTTTTGGCCATGTCGGAGTTTTTGTATACTCCAGGTCCCAATTATTTTAATTTGTAGTTTCTTTTAAAAGTTTTAAAGCTTTATATTTAAATCTGTAATTTATTTTTGGTTAATTTTTATGACGTGTGAGGTGAGATATATGTTAAGGGTCTATGTATGTGTGTGTGTTTATTTTTTGTTGGCTTTTTCCTATGGAAGTCTAAATGTTCCAGCACTACTAACTGAAAAGATCAGTTTTCCTGCAGTCAATTGTTTGACTAATAATGAGGGAGCTTTTCCTATCAAATATAAATTAAAAAATTTATACTTTGTGGTAGGTTGATGAAACTGATAATTTATGTGTTTACTATTTTGACTCTCCAAATTTAATTTATTACTCTGTAATTACTTTTGTACTGATGAAAAAGTATATTAAATTAAAAGAGTGTGTATGGGAGATGCTGTGAAGACACTACCCGTTAACTAAACTCTAGATTTTTGATATGATCCAATCTCTGACTGCTATAATTTTAATTCTGAATGCTGTCCTGTGCAAGTTGTTTTGATCCCAAGAAGTTTTAGACAGAGCATTTGTAAAAGCTTAATATTTAAAATCAATATGATTCTCTTCACTTTATAAATTTATACATTTTTAATTAAGGTAGGATGTTAGTGTTTTTTGCAACCTCCTAAATAAATACTCTAAACTTTTCCACAGTTAGTTCCATCAACAAAAAAGAAGCACTTTATGAAATTCTGAGATTACTGCCTGAAATCTAAACAGAATCCATTAAATCAGACAAAAGTCATATAAAGACTGAAAATCAGTTATATCATTAGGGTGTTGGTAACAATGAGGAACTAAAAAATTAGGAGAGAAAACAGATTCCATTATTTTCTTTCCTTTTAATTAAACATATTTAGGTTTACATTACCTTCTTTAAAGTCCAATTAATGTAACAGAAAAGGCTCTCCATGAATACCCATGCAAATTCATTCATAGAAATTTTGTTCACTTCCCACAATAAAAGCATCTAATCACGTGAAAGTTCAGGTGAATAAGGAGAGATTCAGTTCAGTTCAGTTCAGTAGCTCAGTAGTGTCCGATTCTTTGCGATCCCATGAATTGCAGCACGCCAGGCCTCCCTGTCCGTAACCATCACCCGGAGTTCACTGAAACTCATGTCCATCAAGTCGGTGATGCCATTCAGCCATGGAATCACCTTTCGTCCCCTTTTCCTCCTGCCCCCAATCTATCCCAGCATCAGAGTATTTTCCAATGAGTCAACTCTTCCATTAGGTGGCCAAAGTACTGGAGTTTCAGCTTTAGCATCATTCCTTCCAAGGAACACCCAGGACTGATCTCCTCTAGAATGGACTGGTTGGATCTCCTTGCAGTCCAAGAGACTCTCAAGAGTCTTCTCCAACACCACAGTTAAAAAGCATCAATTCTTCGGTGCTCAGCTTTCTTCACAGTCCAACTCTCACATCCATACGTGACCACTGGAAAAACCATAGTCTTGACTAGATGGACCTTTGTTGGCAAAGTAATGTCTCTGTTTTCAATATGCTATCTAGGTTGGTCATAACTTTTCTTCCAAGGAGTAAGCATCTTTTCATTTCATGGCTGCAGTCACCATCTGCAGTGATTCTGGAGCCCCCAAAAATAAAGTCTGACACTGTTTCCCCATCTATTTCCCATGAAGTGATGGGACCAGATGCCATGATCTTCGGTTTCTGAATGTTGAGCTTTAAGCCCACTGTTTCACTCTCCTCTTTCACTTTCATCAAGAGGCTTTTTTGTTCCTCTTCACTTTCTGCCATAAGGGTGGTGTCATCTGCACATCTGAGGTTATTGATATTTCTCCTGTCAATCTTGATTCCAGTTTGTGCTTCTTCCAGCCAGGCATTTCTCATGATGTACTCTGCATATAAGTTAAATAAGCAGGGTGACAATATACAGCCTTGACGTAGTCCTTTTCCTATTTGGAACCAGTCTGTTGTTCCATGTCCAGTTCTAACTGTTGCTTCCTGACCTGCATCTAGGTTTCTCAAGAGGCAAGTCAGGTGGTCTGCTATTCCCATCTCTTTCAGGAATCTCCACAGTTTATTGTGATCCACACAGTCAAAGGCTTTGGCATAGTCAATAAACCAGAAATAGATGCTTTTCTGGAACTCTCGCTTTTTCCATGATTCAGTGGATGTTGGCAATTTGATCTCTGGTTCCTCTGCCTTTTCTAAAACCAGATTGAACATCTGGAAGTTCATGGTTCACGTATTGCTCAAGCCGGGCTTGGAGAATTTTGAGCATTACTTTACTAGCGTGTGAGATGAGTGCAATTGTGCAGTAGTTTGAGCATTCTTAGGCATTGCCTTTCTTTGGGATTGGAATGAAAACTGACCTTTTCCAGTCCTGTGGCCACTGCTGAGTCTTCCAAATTTGCTGGCATATTGAGTGCAGCACTTTCACAGCATCATCTTTCAGGATTTGAAATAACTCAACTGGAATTCCATCACCTCCACTTGCTTTGTTCATAGTGAGGCTTTCTAAGGCCCACTTGACTTCACATTCCAGGATGTCTGGCTCTAGATGAGTGATCATACTATCGTAATTATCTTGGTCATGAATATCTTTTTTGTACAGTTCTTCTGTGTATTCTTGCCACCTCTTCTTAATATCTTCTGCTTCTGTTAGGTCCATACCATTTCTGTCCTTTATTAAGCCCATCTTTGCATGAAATATTCCCTTGGTATCTCTAATTTTCTTGAAGAGGTCTTTAGTCTTTCCTATTCTGTTTTTTTCCTCTATTTCTTTGCATTGATTGCTGAGGAAGGCTTTCTTATCTCTTCTTGCTATTCTTTGGAACTCTGCATTCTGATGCTTGTAACTTTTCTTTTTCTCCTTTGCTTTTTGCTTCTCTTCTTTTCACAGCTATTTGTAAGGCCTCCCCAGACAGCCATTTTGCTTTTTTGCATTTCTTTTCCATGGGGATGGTCTTGATCCCTGTCTCCTGTACAATGTCATGAACCTCCGTCCATCGTCCATCAGTCATTCTGTCTATCAGATCTAGTCCCTTAAATCTATTTCTCACTTCCACTGTATAATCATAAGGAATTTGATTTAGGTCATACCTGAATGGTCTAGTGGTTTTCCCTACTTTCTTCAATTTAAGTCTGAATTTATTCTCTAAGCAATAAGGAGCTCATGATCCAAGCCACAGTCAGCTCCCGGTCTTGTTTTTGTTGACTGTATAGAGCTTCTCCATCTTTGACTGCAAAGAATATAATCAGTCTGATTTCCGTGTTGACCATCTGGTGATGTCCATGTGTAGAGTCTTCTCTTGTGTTGTTGGAAGAGGGTGTTTGCTATGTCCAGTGTGTTCTCTTGGCAAAACTCTATTAGCCTTTGCCTTGCTTCATTCTGTATTCCAAGGCCAAATTTGCCTGTTACTCCAGGTGTTTCTTGACTTCCTACTTTTGCATTCCAGTCCCCTATAATGAAAAGGACATCTTTTTGGGGGGTTAGTTCTAAAAGGTGTTGTAAGTCGTCATAGAGCCATTCAACTTCAGTTACTTCAGTGTTACTGGTTGTGGCCTAGACTCAGATTACTGTGATACTGAATGGTTTACCTTGGAAATGAACAGTGATCATTCTGTCGTTTTTGAGATTGCATCCAAGTACTGAATTTCGGACTCTTTTGTTGACCATGATGGCTACTCCTTTTCTTCTGAGGGATTCCTGCCTGCAGTAGTAGATATAATGGTCATCTGAGTTAAATTCAGCCATTCCAGTCCATTTTAGTTCACTGATTCCTAGAATTTCAACGTTCACTCTTGCCATCTCCTGTTTGACCACTTCCAATTTGCCCTGATTCATGGACCTGACATTCTAGGTTCCTGTGCAATATTGCTCTTTACAGCATCAGACGTTGCTTCTATCACCTGTCACATCCACAACTGGGTATTGTTTTTACTTTGGCTCCATCCCTTCATTCTTCCTGGAGTTATTTCTCCACTGATCTCCAGTAGCATATTGGGCACCTATTGAGCTGGGGAGTTCCTCTTTCAGTATCCTATCATTTTGCCTTTTCATTCTGTTCATGGGGTTCTCAAGGAAAGAATACTGAAGTGGTTTGCCATTCTCTTCTCCCGTGGACCACATTCTGTCAGACCTCTCCACCATGACCCGCCCGTCTTGTGTGGCCCCACAGGACATGGCTTAGTTTCACTGAGTTAGACAAGGCTGTGGTCCGTGTGATTAGATTGACTAGTTTTCTACTATTACCTCACAAATACCTTTTAAGATGGCAATTCATCCTCAAATTAGCTTCAATACACTGCCAGCATTTGTTTCATTAATCCCTAAATGACTCTGCTTATCTTAAAACTATGTAGGTAAACAGAGTTTCTGGTTACATGTCCAATTTCCTGGCTAAGATGGTAAAGAATCTGCTTGCAATGCGGAAGACCCAGGTTCATCCCTGAGTCAGAAAGACCCCATGGAGAAGGAAATGGCAATCCAGCTCAGTATTCTTGCCTGGAGATTTCCATGGACAAAGGAGCCTGGCAGGCTATAGTCCATGGGGTCACAAAGAATAGGAAACAACTGAGTGACAAACACACATGGGGTTCTGAAATCTGGTAATATGCTAATTTAAATGAATTCTGTCTATTAACATTTATTACTTTTATTTACCTAAGATTAGGTACTATTTAAGAAAAGTCCATTTAATTTTTGCATATTTATTTTATTTTTAAAAATCCATTTTATTGAATTATAGTGATTCAGTTATATATATATATTCAGTTATCTATCTATCTATCTATATGTCTATATACATATATACATATCCTGTTATGGTTTATCACAGAATATTTAATATAGTTCCCTGTGCTGTACAGTAAGACTTTGTTGTTTTTCCATTCTATATATAACAGTTTGCAACTATTAATCTCAAACTCCCAATTCATCCCTCCCGCATAATTTTTGCATATTTAGTAACAAAAATGCCAGCATTTACTTGTCTTCTGAACTCTAGTGAGGCTAAAAGTTTTACATAGGTTAATTTAAATATGGGTTACTACATTTTTTCAAGAGTTGCATGAATTCAAAATTGTATCAGTAAGATACAATGTAAGACACTGAGACAAAGAATATTTGTGGATCATCCCATGTTAAATATCTAGTATTAATACCAAAATGTGATACTGAAAAGGAAGGCTAATTGGATACAGGGCCTGAAAATGTAGGAGCCCTTTGGTCTGATTGTTTCAATCTATTGTATCATCTCACTGTATCATTAAATTAAGACCAAGGAGACTTTTAAAGGACACCATTCTTGCAAAGTCTACTGCTGACATTTGAACATACATCAACTTCTGAATCCCTAGAATTTGTCCGGTTCCCTCTGCTTCCTCTCACTGCTCCTCTTTTCCAACTGCTAGAGACCTCATGTCTGCTGACATGTCCATTTTTCCTATCTCTTATCTCTGCACTGGATTTACTAGTTTCCTACTTATTTTAAACTCTATAAGCTTCTCTGACGGCTCAGTTGGCGAAGAGTCTGTTTGCAGTGTGGGAGACCCAGGTTCAGTCCCTGGGTGGGGAAGATCCCCTAGATAAGGAAATGGCAACCCACTCCAGTATTTTTGCCTGGAGAACTCCACGGACAGAGGAGCCTTGTGGGCTGCAGTCTGTGGAGTCACAAAGAGTCGGACACGACTGAGTGACTTTCACTTTAAACTCCATAATTTTTTCTGTGACCCTAACTCTTTCCCAAGTCCTTAAATCCAGTAAGCCCTTGTCCTCTTAGCCTCCTATGACACTCCACCTTATAGTCACTCTGTAAGGTCTGCCTGTGCAAATCATTTACCCAATATGGCAGTGAAGGAATTTCAGAAACATGTAAATTCGATCCAATAAAAAGGAATAATTAACAGTATTAGCTTAGTCCTCCTCATGACCTGAAAGCTTTCCATGTGTTCACTCTCATTTTTTAAAACTTCCTTTCCAGATATTTTCCACTGTCTTCAAGACCCATACGTGAACTCCCCCAATACTCTCAGCAGAGGACCACATTCTTTCACAGGAAGAGAAAGTCATTAAATGTAAACTTCTTCAAATCTTTGTCCTCATTCCAACTCCACCAATATCTGCTTCTTCATCCAAATTTATGCCTTTACTACCAAAATGTGGTCTGCTATTGTGCAGTAATACCATGTGTCAAGTCAGTAATAACCAGGATCTGCTAATGAATTATGGTCAACAATTCATCTTTATCTTGCACAGCACAACTTCTTACTCATGAAAAGCCTCCCCCCTTCAATTTTTCTATATTAAAGATAATAAAATTCAGTCTGGTACTTTCTATGTAACTTCAAGTGCATTCCCTAATTTGTAGCTAAACTTCCTAAAAACTTAGTATGTTATCCTGTATAATGTTGTCCTTATTTTTCAATCACTTCACCTATCTCAAGATGCCTAGGCATTCATTTCACAGTTTTAAGTTTGTATTACTTTCACTGAGATATAGAATTTACTAGTAACCTTTCTATTTTTGAATTATGCCTCCTCTTGGTCTCCAGAGCTAACAATGGAGTTGATTTATCTCATTATTCCCAAATAATGGAGTTTATTTTATCTTTCCTTAATATTTAAACACTTCTGTTCTTTTTTCTCATATACTTTCTCTTTCCTTTTATTCTCCATTTAAAAGTTCAGTTCTCTTCAGGTTTCCCCTTGTCCCTTTTCAGTTTTAATTCTCAGCATTTCCTCAGTGTATTCTGACTCACACACATTACTTCACATACCACTATATATCTGAAGAATGGCAAAATCAACAATTTCACCATGAAATGTTCTCTTGAGCTTCGATATATATGGCTGGTTTCCCATTACACATTTTGATAAATAAGAGTAACTCCTATGCATAAATTATTCAGTGTGGAATACATAAAAACTGAATTGATATCCTTCTCACAGTCCCTGCTTTGGAAAACAAATCACCCCTTCTCTTCCTACATTCTACAGTCAGCCAGTAACATTAACTACTATCTTGTTAATAATGCAGAAATCAGGGTTCATACTTGATTTTGCCATTCTCTCCACTTCCTCATATCCAATCAGCTAATCCAATTTGCTCAGTAACTTAACTTGTATTTTTCTCCTACTATTAATCTAAACAGGACAGAAATGGTATGGACCTAACAGAAGCAGAAGATATTAAGAAGAAGTGGTGAGAATACACAGAAGAACTCTACAAAAAAGATCTTCACAACGCAGATAATCATGATGGTGTGATCACTCACCTAGGGCCAGATATCCTGGAATGTGAAGTCAAGTAGGCCTTAGCATCACTATGAACAAAGCAAGAGGAGGTGATGGAATTAGAATTGAGCTATTTCAAACCCTGAAAGATGATGCTGTGAAAGTGCTGCACTCAATATGCTAGCAAATTTGGAAAACTCAGCAGTGGCCACAGGACTGGAAAAGGTCAGTTTTCATTACAATCCCAAAGAAAGGCAATGCCAAAGAATGCTCGAACTACCACACAATTTTGCTCATCTCACATGCTAGTAGTAATGCTCAAAAGTCTCCAAGCCAGGCTTCAAAAATATGTGAACAGTGAACTTCCAGATGTTCAAGCTGGTTTTAGAAATGGCAGAGGAACCAGAGATCAAATTGCCAAGATCCATTGGATCATCGAAAAAGCAACAGACTTCCAGAAAAACATCTATTTCTGTTTTATTGACTATGCCAAAGCCTTTGACTGTGTGGATCACAATAAACGGTGGAAAATTCTGAAAGAGATGGGAATAGCAGACCACCTGACCTGCCTCTTGAGAAACCTGTATGCAGGTAAGGAAGCAACAGTTAGAGCTGCACATGGAACAACAGACTGGTTTCAAATAGGAAAAGGAGTACATCAAGGCTGCATATTGTCACCCTGCTTATTTAACTTCTATGCAAAGTGCATCATGAGAAACGCTGGGCTGGAAGAAGCACAAGCTGGAATCAAGATTGCCGGGAGAAATATCAATAACCTCAGATATGCAGATGATACCACCCTTATGGCAGAAAGTGAAGAGGAACTAAAAAGCCTCTTGATGAAAGTGGAAGAGGAGAATGAGACAGTTGGCTTAAAGCTCAACATTCAGAAAACGAAGATCATGGCATCTGGTCCCATCACTTCATGGGAAATAGATGTGGAAACAGTGTCAGACTTTATTTTGGGGGGCTTCAAAATCACTGCAGATGGTAATTACAACCATGAAATTAAAAGACACTTACTCCTTTGGAGAAGGAAATGGCAACCCACTCCAGCATTCTTGCTTGGAGAATCCCGTGGACAGAGGAGCCTGGTGGACTACCGTCCACAGTGTCACAAAGAGTTGGACACCACTGAGTGAGTTCACTTTCACTTTCACTTACTCTTTTCTCCTTGGAAGGAAAGTTATGACCAACCTAGATAAAGCATGTTCAAAAGCAGAGACATTACTTTGCCAATAAAGGTCCTTCTAGTCAAACCTATGGTTTTTCCAGTGGTCATGTATGGATGTGAAAGTTGGACTGTGAAGAAAGCTGAGCGCTGAAGAATTGATGCTTTTGAACTGTGGTTCTGGAGAAGACTCTTGAGAGTCCCTTGGACTGAAAGGAGATCCAACCAGTCCATTCTAAAGGAGATCAGTCCTGGGTGTTCATTGGAAGGACTGATGCTGAGGCTGAAACTCCAATACTTTGTCTATCTCATGTGAAGAGTTGACTTACTGGAAAAGACCTGATGCTGGGAGGGATTGGGGGCAGGAGGAGAAGGGGACGACAGAGGATGAGATGTCTGGATGGCATCACCGACTTGATGGACATGAGTTTGGGTGAACTCTGGGAGTTGGTGATGGACAGGGAGGGCTGGCGTGCTGCGATTCTTGGGATTGCAAAGAGTCGAACACGACTGAGTAACTGAACTGAACTGAACCGATTAATCTAAACATCTCAGATTAATTAGTCATATTTGTAGTTTCAAGACCTGGAATATGTCCTTAAAATCTATTCCTGTTCTAGTCAAACAATTCTCTCCCATAGCAAGAATATTGCTTTTACTAAAGAGCAAATATGATTATATTTTACTGTTGATTTAGAAATAATTTTCCCTCACTTTAAAGATAAAATTCATGTGTTCCGTTATGACATTTTAATGTGAATTGACCAGTATGAATTCGTCTTTATGTGTAATTCAGGATAGTATCTTGCTCTTCATCATAAGACATCCATTTTCTTCTCATGTGAAATATTTGTCCTTTAAATGTATTATTAATAAACCAACAATTCTGTCCTTTGATATATACATGCTATTCTTCTTGCTAAGGTTATTATTGCCAATAACTGTTCAATTGCTTATGACTTTACCCACCTTTAGAGTGGGCTTTCTTGGTGGCTCAGATAGTAAAGAATCTGCCTGCAATGCAGGAGACTTGGGTTCAAGCCCAGAGTTGGGAAGATCCCCTAGAAAGGGAATGGCTACCCACTCCAGTATTCTTTCCTTGTAATTCCATTGGCAGAGAAGCCTAGCAGGCTGCAGTCCATAGGATCACAAAGAGTCAGACATGACTGGATGACTAACACTGTCACTGTTACCACCTCTTCAGAGAAGCCTTCCTTGACCATTCCAAGCCAGATGTTTCCTGTCTCTCTCTATACCCTCTATCATGGCATTTCATATCCTTTATGGGATACTTTGTTTTACTATCTTTTATTCCCAGAAGATTGTGAACTGTTTACAGACAGGGCTCATGCCCTATTCATCTTTGAATGCCTCATGCATAGCACAGGGGCTCAATTATTGTAAGCATTCAAGTATTGAATAAAAGAATAAATATACCTTTTAATCTAAAGTAGATAACTCTTTTCTTGTGACAGGAATTCTCATATCTGCTAGATAATGAAGTATCAACAAGATCAGTTTTTGATTTTAGGTTCTTCTATTCAGGATTCCAAATAGCTCACCTTCCTGACACATTAATTCTTCAAAGATATTTGCAATATTGCATGACTTTCTTTTACATTCATTTTTACCTTTCTGCAATTTTGCCTTAGATTTATTAAGTTCCAGAAGATCCTTCTCTTACTCACTTTAAAACAGATAGATAGTTGTGCATTCTGATTAGTATGGCTCTCAGCTGATGTGCTTTTTTTTTTTTTTAATTTTGATGGTCATTATATGCTAGCTACCAGGAGTAAATGAAAGAACAGCGGGATTTTCAAAGAGACTCCTGAATTTAAGTCAGCTTACTGTACTTTTGAATAACAAATTCACTCAAACTACTCATGCTATTCAAAATACAACATTTTTATGTCCTGTAAGTGGATGGTCACTTCCACTGTCCTCTCTTACCTGGGGAGCTGAGAAAAGTAAGTTGACAATAAAGATCTCACCATGTGCTCCAATTTGAGCAGTCACTTAAATTTACAGTCAATTCAGATTCGTAGTTCTTTTTTGAGTTGCTTTAAATGGTCTGCTTTTGATGACTCAGTCTTTTCCAGGTGAGTGCTCAGATTCCCTGTACTGTTTGCTTATCTCCTTTATGACTTTCTGAGTGCTTGGGATAGGGGAGTGGGCTTCAGTATTCTGTCTGCAGAGTGATTTTATGGTCTGGCTTGGTTTATGGTGATCTAGTTACTGAATTTATGATGACTCATTTGCAACTTGTCCAAGCTGTGGGCATTAAAACTTTACCCACAGCCATGGTGTGTGGACTTGGAAATTTGCATCAAAGTAAAAGTATGCACACGCTCCACCTGTCTATTCTACCCCAGGCTATTTTCTTTTATTCAACACTCTCAGCTCTTTGGTGTTTCCTCATTGTGGTTTATTGGAATATTTGGAATGCCTGCATGCCTCCACAGAACTTGCTGAACAAGTAATGTTCTATGAAACCATCAATTTGGCCACATTTCACAGCAAACGATGTTCTATATTACCTGTGACATACTGGAAGTGGCTTAGAAGCATGGAATCTCCAGCCATACTCATTCTTGGATGTCTGATTTATTGGAATTTTCTAACATTTTTTATCTTCTGAGAATTCCATGGCAAATGAAAAAGATGGAGGAGAAAAAGCACAGAGACAGGCACTTCTTTCTCTTGATGTAACTTCAGTCCTGTGACATGGAAATCCTCTGCTTTTTCCATTTTCTCACCTTCTCAGAGAAGACCTCCATTCCATGAACACTGCAGTTCTGGTTGCTGTTATGTCCATGGCACACTGAAGAACTTAGAAATTTCCTTCAAGGAATGATTCAAAGAAATAGTATTGTTATGATCATTAAAAAATACTTGAGACATATGTGTAAACAAATACATTTTAGATGTTGTAAAGTATTTGTTGATACAGTCAGTATGAAGGTCTAAGTCAAATTGTGTGTAGGGGCCTGGAATAAATGAGAATCCCTCCAAAATTTATCAGACACATTTTCAAGTTCAGTTCAGTTCAGTCTCTCAGTCGTGTCAGAATCTTTTTGATCTTATGCACCACAACACACCAGGCCTCCCTGTCCATCACCAACTCCCAGAGTTTACCCAAAGTCATGTCCATTGAGACAGTGATGCCATATAATCATCTCATCCTCTGTCGACCACTTCTCCCCCTGCCTTCAATCTTTCCCAGCATCAGGGTCTTTTCTAATGAATCAGCTCTTTGCATCAGATGGCCTAAGTATTGAAGTTTCAGCTTCAACATCAGTCCTTCCAATGAACACTCAGGACAATCTCCTTTAGGATGGACTTGTTGGATGTCCTTGCTGTCCATGGGACTCTCAAGAGTCTTCTCCAACACCACAGTTCAAAAGCATCAATTCTTTAGCGCTCAGCTTCGTTTATAGTACAGCTCTTACATCCATACTTGACTACTGGAAAAACCATAGCCTTGACTAGATGGACCTTTGTTGGCAAAGTAATGTCTCTGCTTTTTAATATGCTGTCTAGATTGGTCATAACTTTTCTTCCAAGGAGTAAGTGTCTTTTAAATATCATGACTGCAGTCACCATCTGCAGTGATTTTGGAGACCTCTAAAATAAACTCTCTCACTGTTTCCATTGTTTCTCCATCTATTTACCATGTAGTGATGGGACTGGATATCATGGTCTTACTTCTCTGAACGCTGAGCTTTAAGCCAAGTGTTTCACTCTCTTCTTTCACTGTCATCAAGAGGCTCTTTAGGTAAGGGTGGTGTCATCTGCATACCCAATGTTATTGATATTTCTCTTGGCAATCTTGATTCCAGCTTGCACTTCATCCAGCCCAGCGTCTCATGATGTACTCTGCATAGAAGTTAAATAAGCAGGGTGACAATATACAGCCTTAACATATGCTTTTTCCTGCTTGAAACCAGTCTGTTGCTCCATGACCAGTTCTAATTGTTGCTTCTTGACCTGCATACAGATTTCTCAAGAGGCAGGTCAGGTAGTCTGGTATTCCCTTCTCTATCAGAATTTTCCACAGTTTGAGGTGATCCATATAGTCAAAGGCTTTGGCATAGTCAATAAATAAGAAATAGATACTTTTCTGGAAGTTTCTTGCTTTTTTGATGATCCAGTAGATGTTAGCAATTTGATGTCTGGTTCCTCTGCCATTTCTAAATCCCACTTGAACATCTGGAAGTTCATGGTTCATGTATTGCTGAAGCCTGGCTTGGAGAATTTTGAGCATTACTTTACTAGTGTGTGAAATGAGTGCAATTGTGCAGTAGTTTGAGCATTCTTTGGCATTACTTTCTTTGGGATTAGAATGAAAACTTATCTTTTCCAGTCATGTGGCTACTATTGAGTTTTCCAAATTTGCTGTCATATTGAGTGCAGCACTTTCACAGAATCATCTTTTAGGATTTGAAATAGCTCAACTGGAATTCCATCACCTCCCCTAGCTTTGTTTGTAATGATGCTTCCTAAGGCCCACTTGACTTCACATTCTAGGATGTCTGGCTATAGGTGAGTGATCACACCATTGTGATTATCTGGGTCATGAAGATCTTTTTTGTATAGTTCTTTTGTGTATTCTTGCCACCTCTTGTTAACATCTTCTGCTTCTGTTAGGTCCATACCGTTTTTGTCTTTTATTGAGCTCATCTTTGCATGAAATGTTCCCTTGGTATTTCTGATTTTCTTGAGGAGATCTTCAGTCTTTCCCATTCTATTTTTCCCCTCTATTTCTTTGCAGTGATCACTGAGGAAGCTTTTGTATGTCTCCTTGCTTTTCTTGGTATTTTTGCATTCAAGTGAGTATGTCCTTCCTTTTCTTCTTTGCTTTTCACTTCTCTTCTTTTCACAGCTATTTGTAAGGCCTCCTCAGACAGCCATTTTGATTTTTTTGCATTTATTTTTCTTGGGGATTGTCTTAATCCCTGTTTCCTGCACAATGTCATGAACCTCTGTCCATAGTTCATCAGGCACTCTGTCTATCAAATCTAGTGCCTTAAATCTATTTCTCACTTCCACTGTATAATCATAAGGGCTTTGATTTAGGTCATACCTGAATGGTTTAGTGGTTTTCCTCACTTTCTTCAATTTAAGTCTTAATTTGGCAATAAGGAATTCATGATCTGAGCCACAGTCAGCTCCTGATCTTGCTTTTGCTGACTGTATAGGGCTTCTGTATCTTTGGCTGCAAAGAATATAATCAGTCTGATTTTGGCATTGACCACCTAGTGATGTCCATATGTAGAGTTTCTGTTGTGCTGTTAGAAAAGAGAGTTTGATATAACCTCTGTGTTCTCTTGACAAAACAATGTTACTCTTTGCCTTTCTTCATTTTGTACTCCAAGGCCAAGTTTGCCTGTTACTCTAGGTATCTCTTGACTTCCTACCTTTACATTCTAATACCCTATGATGAAAACCACAACTTTTTTGTTGTTGTTTTTTGTTTAGTTCTAGAAGATCTTGCAGTTCTTCATAGAACCATTCAACTTCAGCTTCCTTGGCATTACTGTTTGGGGTATAGACTTGGATTACTATGATACTGAGTGGTTTGCCTTGGAAATAAACAGAGATCATTCAGTCATTTTTTTAAAATTTTATTTTATTTTTAAACTTTACAATATTGTGTTAGTTTTGCCAAATATCAAAATGAATCCACCACAGGTATACCTGTGTTCCCCATCCCGAACCCTCCTCCCTCCTCCCTCCCCATTCAGTCATTTTTGAGGGGCCTTTTTTTCTTAGAGTTTACCTCTCTCCTCCATCCCTTTTTTTTCCTAATAGTGACTAATGATATTGTTTTCCAAGGCCATAGGTTTATTTTTAACTAATTAAAATAGAACCTTATATATGTGTATTGTCTTATTTTGCCTCTTAGTGCTTCAGTGTGTCCTATGAACAGATGATGGAATCAAATTTTCTAAGCAAGATATCCATCATTCACTCTGTCCTTTGTTCTACCATCTCTCCTACTTGGCATTCAAGGCTGTGATCTATTGCTTTCCTGTATCAATTTGTCAATTATTTTTCATGTTAGGTCTAAGCATGGAAGTGATGACATATAATGGAAAGTACATGCACTCTGAAGATAGACACACTAGAGTTAGAATTCAGATTTATCAGCTGT
This sequence comes from Bos grunniens, assembly GCF_055505025.1. Lineage (NCBI taxonomy): Eukaryota > Metazoa > Chordata > Mammalia > Artiodactyla > Bovidae > Bos > Bos grunniens. The sequence continues at coordinate 49,715,430 of NC_141175.1, forward strand.
TTGACAGTGAGAAAGTCATTTCAGTGACTTTTTTTTTTAATGGATATTATACTTATATTGTAATTTTTGTGTGATGACTAAGCTGTATACCTTAGTGAAACTAGTCATCCTTTTGTGGAGGTTTAATAAATGCTAACTTTCAAACTGAATGGAAATTTTAGTAGTAAAATGTTTGCTATTAAAGTATTGTGTGTGTGTGCTTATTCTCAACTTGGGAAGTGAGTATCTAAACTATTTCAGAAATTGTAAGCAGTAAGTAAAAAAGATTTACTAAATTTTAACTTTTGTATTAATTATTGTGTGTTAATTATATAATGGTAGAGTATTCAACATACAAAATATGATATTTGTTGTTTTATGCTGTCATTTTATCTCAACTGTATTGGCGATGTTAAATAATTATTTAATTAACTATTAAAATGAAATACTCTTTGTATTTTTGTTGTTGCTATCGTTTTAGCTTTTGACTTGTGTTACTATTAGGAATTTAAAATAATATATATACCACTCATTGTAGCCCATTTATTTAAAGAAACAAATGTATATTTTTTGTTGAAATCTCTGGGTCATAACACAATTTCATTCTAAAGTTGTCATTTCAGAATACTCAAAGTACATAACAAAATTCATAGTATTATCTACTATTCAAGAAGGATTCTATTATTATTCACTACTGATATCATATTGAAAGATACTAAGATTTTAAAATCTAAATTTTACATGAAATTGGGAACATTTCCCATTGTGTATGAGATACTAAACAGCAATCTTTAAGGGAACAATGGGCATAAGAGCAAATTATTCAATAACCTTTCTCTTTCATTCTGCTTTAAAGAATGTAAAAATAGTTTGATGTTTTTTGTTGTACTAATAATAACAGATTCAGGAATATTCAATATTATGCAGAAATAAATCTGCAAGAGAAAATACTAATGTGTGCACTTGAAGAAGTTTGTATCACATATAGCTAGATAGGCAGCAAAACAAATCAATAGTAAATAGATAGATGATATACATCTCTTGTATGTTTCCACCACTCAGCTCATATGCTTCCTAATGTAAATGGAACCAGAGAGAAGGAAACCACAAAGATAAGCCTGACATTTTATGTGAATTTACACCATGATTTATTGCTAAATTCTAAGAAGGAAAGAAACATAGCAACTACCCATAAAGCTGATTCACAAAACTGAAGAGGAAAAACAATGGTGTAGATGGATTAACAAGGAAATGTGCACTTGGTCAACATGGTATACTGGGTCCTAGTATTCCTATTAGATGCCTGATGAGCTTAAACCTAGGTATAACTGCAGAATGAGAACTAAACATGACTCATCATCTTCCCTCCAACCTACAGGACTTCAAACAAATACATTTTCTCAAGGGATCAGTTGCTTATCACCTTATTCTCACTGTCATCCATCTAAGCCCTAATCCTTCTTGGGAGACATGTGGTATCATTCTGAGGCTCTATAATTTACAATGCTGCTGCTGCTGCTAAGTCGCTTCAGTTATGTCCAACTCTGTGCGACCCCAAGGACAGCAGCCCACCAGACTCCTCTGTCCACGGTATTCTCTAGGCAAGAATACTGGAGTGGGTTGCCATTTCCTTCTCCAATAATTTACAATACATGGTATCCAAAATTAAAGTTTTTATTAATTTCTGACATTTCATGTAGTAGAATCTAATGCCCTGAAAATTAGGGAAAAAAAAAGACAATGTAAATATACCTGAAATAGATTCAGATTTCTTATAAACAGAAACGGATCAGGGGCTATATTTGTTTATTGGCTGGCTAGTGAACATGGGGATACATTTTTATCCTCCTAAGCTGATGGTTCTGTTGGTAAATCAGACTAAAAGGATTTGGGAGAAGCAAGGAGAATAGAATAGCTTCCTAGATGGCTCAGTGGCAATGGATTTGTCTGCCAATGCAGGAGATATAGGAGACCCAGGTTTGATCCCTGAGTCAGGAAGATTCCCTGGATAAGGAAATGGCAACCCACTCCAGTATTCTTGCCTAGAAAATTCCATGGACAGGGCATCATGGTGGGCTGCAGTCCATGGGGTTGCAAAGAGTCAGAGATGACTGAATATACACACGAAAAAATGCATTTGTATAAACTATGCTTAGTATATTAAAGAGCTAGATGAAAGTTGGAACATCTTACCTGAGAATCTCAGTTCATTAAAAAAAAAAAAAATCAGATGCAAATTCTAAAACAAACATGTAATAAGTAAAGTTAAAAACTTAGATGGATATTATGAAATTGACATAGTAGAAGATCAGGATATTTTCTGGATTGGTAGAAAATATTCAGAATGAAAAATAAAAGGGGGTAATGTTGAAAACTAGAGAAAATGATGAAAAGTAGTTATGCAATACAATGAAAAGCTTTAATATACAGGTGATTGAAATCCTAAACATAGATGTAGAAAAATCTGTCACATGCAATATTTGAAGAGACACTGGAAAAGAACTTATCAAAATTCATGAAAAACCTCTGCATACAAATTCAAGAAACCATACACACCCCAAGAAGAACACCTGCTTCTCACCATCAAACACACAAACTATATTAACTGTTGACAAACAAAGTCAATAATTATTTGCAGCTAGATAAAAAATATGCATATCTGCCAAAGAATTATAGCTTGACTCTCCAAGAAATTCTATAACTTAGAAAATGACAGAATAATAAAGCCATGAAGAAGCTACTGTCTACCTGGAACTTGATACCCAGTAAGACTATTTCTTCATCTAAAACATGGAATTCAAAATTTCTGCTTAATGGAGCCTCCAGTTCAAGATGGCTAAATAGAAGGACTTGGGCTCATCTCCTCCTATGAGAGCACTCAAATTGCAACTAGCTGTTGAACAACCATTGACAGGAGGATGCTGGAACCCATCAAATAAACATATCCCATGTCCAACAACAAAGAAGTAGCTCCAGCAAGATTGTAGGAGGGACACAATCATGATAAAATCAAATCTCATACCCACTGTGTGTGTGACCCACAAACTGAAGGACAATAATACAAAAGAAAATTTCCCACCATTGTAAAGGTTCTGAACCCCATGTCAGGCTTCCTACCCTTGAGATCCCACAAAGGGACTGGGAATCCCCAGGGAATCTGACCTTGAAGGCCAGCAGGATTTGGTTATAGGACTTCCACAGGATTGGGGAAAACAAAGACTTCAGTCTTGGAGGGCACAAACAAAATCTTGCATTCACCAAAACAGAGAGGAAAGGAGCAGTGACCCTATAGAAGAGTACCTGCTAGTGCTGGACCTATTGGAGATGTGGGCCCACAGGGTTTCGCTATAGGGATGGGACACTGACAGCAGCAGTCCTGGAAGGCCCGCCTTGGTGTAAGCCCTCTTAGAGGTTAATCTCTTGGAGATTAACCTTACCATGGAGCCTGTAGACCCTATAAGTGGGTAGCCTCAGACCAAACAACTAGCAGGGAGGTAGTGAACCCCACCCATCAGCAGATAATAGGATTAAAGTTTTACTGAGCAAGACTCTGCCCACCAGAACAAGATACAGTTTATCCCACTGCAGGTCCCTCCCAGCAGGAAGCTTACACAAACCTCTTAGCCTCCTTCAACAGAGGATAAAAAGAAGCAAAAAGAACCACAATCCCACTGAGAATAAACTCACATTACAGAAAGTTAATCAGCATGAAAAAACAGAAAGTTATGTGCCGGGGTCCAGCCCCGGCTGATCCAGGGTATTCGAAGGAGAGATGGCATAGGCGACCTATTTATTTAAATATTTATCAAAGATATAAAGAGTAATAGGATGAGGATAGCTCAGTAGGAAAATTCAGTGGAGAAAAGAGGCTGAGTAGCTTGGTTTACGCGGGAGACCAATAAAACTTCAAGACAAGAAGTTTGCATTACTTACGTAGGCCGCAGGCATCCTTCCGTTCTCCCGAAGGAGAGGAGACACTGAGGCCTCCCCAGTCGGATCTTAGAAGCCCAGGCATAATTAGCAAGCATGGCGGGTTCCGTGCTCCAGATGGAGACTCAGCCAGAATTTGGGAGAGAGAGCGACATGGGGAGACCAAGTTTTGGTGAACAAGGCCTGCACTTTATTTTCCAAAGTAGTTTTTATACCTTAAGTTATGCATAGAGGATAATGGAGGAAGGGGTGGAGTCATGCAGGGACAGCAGTTCCTGGTCCTAATCGAAGCCAGGCTTTCAAACTTATCATATGCAAAAGTTCAGGTGAATTACATCATCTTCTGGCCAGGAGGCCTGTTAACATTTTAAGAAACTTATCTTTCTCTAAAGGTGATTATTCCAAAGTCAGGCACCAGCCTTCAAAAAAGCATTGGACAAAGCTGCATTCCTATAGGGCAAAGGTGAGGTGGGCTCAATCAAGAAAAGAATTAACTCAAGGGTCCAAGGTTACAAATGTTGAGGCTACTACTTACATTTCTATACACCCATTATATCAATCAATACACTGCCAAGGACACAATAGGTAAGGGGTATGGAGACTTAGCAGCAAACATTGGCCCAATAAGTGAAAAACCCTTCACCAATACAATTTCTAATCAATCTTTTAACTACTCAAAGGAATCTGTGTTTAGACAGTTTAGAACATCTGCCTCTCACAGTTGGGAGGCTCTGAACAATCACATGTGGCTGGAAAAACCTATTCAGGCAGGCTAGAGGATTTCCAAAGGAGTTTGTAGGTTAAACACTGTCACACCCAGGAATTATTAACTGGAGCTGTAAGCTAACTCTTTTTTCAGAGAGAGGTAGTGGGGGACAGCCCCCTGTAAAGTCAGAGGTGAGGTGAAAGCACAAAGCAGAAAGTAGGCAGAGATGCTCGAGAATTTCCAGGGGGACTCCTGAGGCTCGATCCCGCCTTTGCGTATGCCGAGCCTCCTTCCTCATGACCTTTGTCATGGGTGGAGTTCCTCACGCTGGCTCCCGGCAGTGATAGAATTCCAGTTGAGCTATTCCAGATCCTGAAAGATGATGCTGTGGAAAGTGCTGCACTCAATATGCAATATGCACTCAATATGCAATATGCCGGCTCCCGGGAGTTATGTCCCAGATAAAGGGACAAGTTAAAATCCCAGTTCAGTTCAGTTCATTTCATTCGCTCAGTCATGTCCAACTCTTTGCGACCCCATGAACCACAGCACGCCAGGTCTCCCTGTCCATCACCAACTCCCAGAGTCCACTCAAACCCATGCTCATCGAGTTGGTGATGCCATCCAATCATCTCATCCTCTTTCATCCCCTTCTTCTCCTGCCCTCAATCTTTCCCAGCATCAGGGTCTTTTCAAATGAATCAGCTCTTCGCATCAGGTGGCCAAAGTATTGGAGTTTCATCTTCAATATCAGTCCTTCCAGTGAACACCCAGGACTGATCTCCTTTAGGATGGGCTAGTTGGATCTCCTTGCAGTCCAAGGGACTCTCAGAATCTTCTCCAACACCACAGTTCAAAAGCATCAATTCTTCGGCACTCAGCTTTCTTTATAGTCCGACTCTCACATCCATATACGACCACTGGAAAAACCATAGCTTTGACTAGACGGACCTTTGTTGGCAAAGTAAAAAGTTAAATAAGTAGGGTGACAATATACAGCCAAATAACTCCAGAAAGAATGAAGGGATGGAGCCAAAGCAAAAGCAACACCCAGTTGTGAATGGGACTGGTGATGGAAGCAGGGTTTGATGGTGCAAAGAGCAATATTGCATAGGAACCTGGAATGTTAGGTTCTTGAATCAAGGCAAATTGGAAGTGGTCAAACAAGAAATGATGAGTGAACATCGACATTCTATGAATCAGTGAAATAAGATGGACTGGAATGGGTGAATTTAACTCAGATAACCATTATATCTACTACTGTGGGCAAGAATCCCTTAGAAGAAATGGAGTAGCCATCATAGTCAACAAGAGTCTGAAATGTGGTACTTGGATGAAATCTCAAAAACGACAGAATGATCTCTGTTCGTTTCCAAGGCAAACCATTCAGTATCATGGTAATCCAAGTCTATGCCCTGACCAGTAACACTGAAGAAGCTGAAGTTGAACAGTTCTATGAAGACCTACAAGACCATCTAGAACTAACACCCAAAAAAGATGTCCTTTTCATTATAGGAGACTGAAATGTAAAAGTAGAAAGTCAAGAAAAATCCCAGAAAAACAACTAAATGAAATGGAGATAGGCAGCCTTCTAGAAAAAGAATTTAAAATAATGATAATGAAGATGATCCAGGATCTCTGGAAAACAATGGAGAAGATGCAAAAAATGTTTACCAAAGGCCTACAAGAACTAAAGAACAAACAGAGATGAATAATACACTAGAAGGAATCAATAGCAGAATAATTGAGACAGAAGAATGAAAAAATGACCTAAAGAAGAGAATGGTGGAAATCACTGCCATAGAACAGAATACAGAAAAAAGAATGGAAAAAAATTTTTTTGAAGACAGCCTAAGAGACCTCTGGGACATTAAATGCACCATTTGCATTATAGAGGTCACAGAAGGAGAAGAGAGAGAAAGAACCTGAGAAAACGTTTGAAAAGATAACAGGTGAAAACTTCTCTAACACGGGAAAGGAAAACCAAGCCCAGAAAGCACAGAGTCCCATGTTGGATAAACACAAGGAGGAACACACTGAGACACAGTAATCAAACTGACAAAATTGCAGACAAAAATAAAATATTAAAAGCAACAAGGCAAAAAAGACAATATACAAAGTTAGAAAGTTAAGTCGCTCAGTCGTGTCCGATTCTTTGCGCCCCCGTGGACTGTAGCCCACGAGGCTCCTCCATCCATGGGATTCTCTAGGCAAGAATACTGGAGGGGTTTGCCATTTCTTTCTCCAGGGGATCTTCCTGACCTAGGGATAGAACCCAGGTCTCCCGCATTAGAGGCAGATGCTTTAACCTCTGAGTCACCAGGAAGACACATAATACTATCACTGATTTCTCAGCAGAAACTCTACAAGTCAGAAGGGAATGGCAAGATACATTCCAAGTGATGAAACAGAAGAAGCTACAATGAACCATATTCTACCCAGCAAAACTCTTGCTCAGAGTTAATGGAGAAATCAAAAGCTTTCCAGACAAGGAAAAGTTAACAGAATTCAGCACCACCAAACTAGCTTTACAAGAACAATTTCTCTAGACAGGAAGCACCAACCAAGGAAAAGACCTACAGAAAATAACCCCCCCAAAATTGAGAAAATGGTAATAGGATCATATATGTATCAATAATTACCTTAAAAGCAAATGGATTAAATGCGGCAACCAAGGGACATAGACTGGCTGGGTAGATAAAATGTATGTATGTATTTCCATTTATCACATCACTCTGCTTGATGCTCCAAATTATATGTAATTATTTGATATTGTTAGGTTAATCATGTTCCCATTATGGCTTGCAATTGCAATTATCTTTCATTTTTTGTCTGGCTATTGATTGTGAAAACTGATAAACATCTTTTACTATTGTGATTATGTAACTGTTACTCACTTAATATCATTGTATCATGATTGGTCAACAGAAAAATAATAGAATTGTGATCACCAAAACTACCATAATAGGAAAACCTATAATCACCTTTTAAAATCTAGGTGCATATCAGAATTATCTTAGAAGTTTTTGAAAAAATACAATTTCTAGATATTGTTTTTTTCCTCCTGACTCCAGATATGTTTCCAATAAGCTGCTGCTGCTGCTAAGTCGCTTCAGTCATGTCCAACTCTGTGTGACCCCATAGGTGGCAGCCCACCAGGCTTCCCTGTCCCTGGGATTCTCCCTTCTAATAAGCAGCTATGTTTAAAAACAACTAGACTACAAGATGGTCTTTTACTTTTATCTAGTTTGTTTCACTTTTTCTTTCATATTCAGAGCACAAACATTTCATATTCAAAACAAACCATTTTAGTTTAAGTTATCCATATCAGTAAAATTCCAACTAAGCACTTTCACACCTATGTAAATTTAACCCTACACATATTCCCTACATTTATGTTTATATGAATTATAAAAACCATAGAGTTCATTTGGTGTTTATCTGAGCTTTCAATGGGTCACACTTTGTACCTCATTCTTTGAGGCCTGCTGGAACATGAGGAAAGCTACAGGTCACAGAAAGAGGTGCATTATATGATTAAATATTTAAATAAGGTACAAACTATCTTATGTAGGATGATCTATCATTTGAAAGATGCATACTCTTTCATATATTTGCATTAAAAAAAATAGATTCCAAAATGTAATTATCTAGTACATGAGCTTTCTGATAAATTGATTTTTAAATTAAGAAATACCCATTTTAGAGTTGCTTACAAGGAACATATGTTGGGAAAGATTGAATGCAGAAGGAGAAGGTGATGATAGAGGGCAAGATGGTTGGATGGCATCACTGACTCAATGAGCATGAGTTTGCGAAAGCTTCTGGAGATGGTGAAGGACATGGAAGCCTGGCATTCTTCAGTGCATGCAGTTACAAAGAGTCAGACACAACTGGGTGACTGAACAACAAAAATGAATGTAATTTCTGAGTTCTACAATATCAACATATAGAAGCAGACTTAAAGACAAAAAGTGGGTCTCTAGAGACACAGGCATTTAATCATTAACAGTATTTTATTTATTTACTAATTTTACAATTTCAGTTGTCCCAGAATGGAAGGCTTACCTTAGGCAAAGTGTGCTTCATCACTCAGAGTGCTGAAGTCAAAGCTAACATAAATGTTCTTATGAATGCCAATGTGTAGAGCATGCATCCAGCTGAACTAATTTACACAAATGAAATTTGCTTTTTTTTTCCCTCTTAGTGTTGGTGGAAATGATTGTTTGTTTCAGGTCTTTCTGAATTGGGTAAAGCCATACTTTTTAGAATTATAGGAATGTGGAGTGAATTGAACCTTTGTAGAAAGCTTAGAAAATATTCATATCCAACAAATCACTCAAACATGAAACACTAAATTGAATTCAATCTTGGCAAAAGAAAGAAGATGATATAAATATTTTGAAATATTTAATCAGAAGTTTCTAAGGAGAGGACAAATGAAAATGGGTTTAAATTAAATTAGGCTATATCTAAATTTAAAAAAATTGGATAACAACATCATTAGATCTAGATTTTCTTTCACTAAGTTGCTGCAAAATGGTTTTATATATTAGTGATAGTAATATAGTATAGCTGAATTGCATTTTTGTGTTTTTTATGTAAAATTGCAACTTGAGATCACTGCAGAGAAATGATCATTCCTTTTATAATAGGTCACATAATATACTTTGTGCAATCTCAATTTCAGGAAAAAGTTTATCTTTACAGATAAATTTTCATATGTTCTGAGTGAGTGAAGTCGCTTAGTCGTGTCCGACTCTTTGCGACCCCATGGACTGTAGTCTACAAAGCTCCTTTGCCCATGAAATTTTCGAGGCAAGAGTACTGGAGTGGGTTGCCATTTTCTTCTAGAGTCATACAAAAAAAGCAAAAAAAAAAAAAGCAAAAACAATACTTCTTGGGATAAAAAGAAGAGGACATATATAGCACATATTATAAAATTATATAGATTTCTTCGTTATAGTTAGTATGCTGCTGCTGCTAAGTCGCTTCAGTAGTATAGTAAAGGAAATTTTCCAGCTTAGTGACCAGCCTTTTGCAACCCCTGTAGTAAACACCACAAGGCATATTTTTACCTACACTAATGCTTTCTTTGTGTTCAGTCCTATTGCTTCTTTTTTCTACATTTCAGTGAAGCTCGGACTGAAGCTATTATAGGCCACAATGACATGTCTCATGTCTGTTGGTGTTTTTCAATAATAAGAATTTACATAGCTTTTTTTCATCGTTAAGCCCCCTGGGAGAATATGACTTTGGAATACTTACCAATATTTCAAAAAATAATAATAACAACAACAACTTTAGGCCTTTGCCTAAGGAAAAAGACACCCCCGGAACAGAGTTAGATATGTCAGTGTCTTTGCACTTTACTATTGCTGTGCATCACGTTTATGAAGGCATAATAAATAGTCATAATAGAAAAAGAGCAGTTAGAATAAAATAAAGTGGTCCATCAAGTACTCAACCCAAGTTTATTACTGCAATGGACTTGGGTTATAATTACCAACAAAGAAGAGAATAACTATAAGTTATTTTTATGTGTAAAGCATATTATACTAAGCCAACATAATAACACAGTTTTTATGAACCACAATAATTATGCTGAAGAATCACACAAGTACATTTTCCTAAAAGAAGGTATGTGTTGATAAGCTACAGAATTTTACAGTTGCTATGAACAAAAATAATTGTCATTGCAAAACAATAAAAGTACATTAACTTTTGTTGCAATGTTTGAGAAAGATTAAATAATAAAAATTTTAAAATACTTATTAAATAATAAAAAGTTTATTTCATTTTAATGTCTTTATTTTGAAATGACTTTTTTCATAGAAATTCTCTGTGTATACAAAATTGTTTATTATCCTTCATGAGTGGTATGTGGGAGATTCTGTTGCTAAGAATGCTCTATAATATACTTCAGTTAATTAATATAGGAATGATGACTTTTAGGTGACTGTAGATTTAAATATATTCTTTATAAAACTCTAATTAAGATTTTATCTCAAGTCACTATGATTTTATCACTATATTTGATTTTACATTTAGATGCTTATAGAAAAGTCAAATGTTATCACCAGTTATATAATGTCTGGTAACAAGTTAAATCACATTATATTAATTCACATTTGAAGGCAAAAACAGACTATTAAAAAGAACACGCCGTCGCTTCTATCTTATAGAAGCAAACTATTAAATAAAGCAATATGGAGAGATACTTCGAGTAAAGGTTATCTATATAAATTCAGGGCTACACATTTATGGCTTATATTGATTATGAAGAGAATCACTGATTAAAGTAGCTATACATTTTGAGTTATAAACATGGGATTTTATAAATATAAATAGGAATGAAAAATTCCCTATTTGAATTTTACAGTCAGTAATTTAACAATCTGCTTCTTCTCAAGCAGAAAGGTGACAGAAGATCCAGGCAAGATAATTAGATAAAGATCTGTGATTTTTTGACATTCTTGACACTACCAAACTGAGGAAAGTCCAGGGTTGTAATCTGGAAAAATGTGAAAAATACCAAAAAATTTCACAGACCAAGACTGAGGAGAATACACTGACTTTGAAAATTCAAGAACATATGGGTGGAGCATTTATTTATTTCCCACGAGAACATCATGGCGTATAGGGCAGAACCCCTTGGGAGATGATGAAATGTATTCTTCCACTGACCTTTGGGAGCTGGGTTCTATCTTTTTGTATACTTACTAGCTATGGCACCCGACTCCAGTACTCTTGCCTGGAAAATCCCATGGACGGAGGAGCCTGGTAGGCTCCAGTCCATGGGGTCGCTGAGAGTCGGGAACGACTAAGTGACTTCACTTTCACTTTCATGCATTGGAGAAGGAAATGGCAACCCACTCCAGTGTTCTTGCCTGGAGAATCCCAGGGACAGAGGAGCCTAGTGGGCTGCCATCTATGGGGTCGCACAGAGTCGGACACAACTGAAGTGACTTAGCAGCAGCAGCAGCAGCTAATATCTATGGGTGTCAGCTTTGTTGATTGTGCCTACTGGTCTTTGCCTCTATTAAGCCCCTATAATAAAGGTGCAGGATGGGGGCAGCAGCCATAACTGAGACATCCAGTATAATGAAAGGTGAAACATTCCTTGACAATATTAATTTTCACTGTAAAGCACTTTGTATATTTAAAATATAATCAACATGAGGAAAGATGTCACATTATACTTTTACTTTGCATGCATGCTAAGTGGCTTAAGTCACCACTACATTAACAGAAATAATATTATATAAATAGCAAAATATTAACATTTCAAGTATATGTAAACACTGTCATAGTATGTTAAGGTATTAACATCTATATGCACTGCATGCATGGCCCCTCAGTTCAGTTGCTCAGTCGTGTCTAACTCTTTGAGACCCTATGAACTGCAGCACACCAGGCCTCCCTATCCATCAACTCCTGGAGTTCACCCAAACTCATGTCCATTGAATCGGTGATGCCATCCAACCATCTCATGCTCTGTTGTCCCCTTCTCCTCCTGCCCTCATGTTTCCCAGCACTAGGGTCTTTTCAAATGAGTCAGTTCTTTGTATCAGGTGGTCAAAATATTGGGTTTTCAGCTTGAACATCAGACTTTCCAATGATCACCCAGGACTGATCTCCTTTAGAATAGAGTGGTTGGATCTCCTTGCTGTCCAAGGGACTCTCAAGAGTCTTCTCCAACACCACAGTTCAAAAGCATCAATTTTCTGGTGCTCTGCTTTCTTTATACTCCAACTCTCACACCCATACATGACCATTGGAAAAACCATAGCCTTGACTAGATGAATCTTTGTTGACAAAGTAATGTTGCTGCTTTTTAATATGCTGTCTTGGTTGCTCATAACTTTCCTTTCAAGGAGTAAGCATCTTTTAATTTCATGGCTTCAATCACCATCTGCAGTGATTTTGGAGCCCAGAAAAATAAAATAAAGTCAGCCACTCTTTCCACTGTTTCCCCATCTATTTGCCATGAAGTGATGGGACCATAAGCCATGATCTAAGTTTTCTGAATCAACATTTAAGCCAACTTTTTCACTCTCCTCTTTCACTTTCATCAAGAGGCTCTTTCATTCTTCATCACATTCTGCCCTAAGGGTGGTGTCATCTGCATATCTGAGGTTCTTGATATTTCTCCCGGCAATCTTGATTCCAGCTTGTGCTTCTTCCAGCCCAGTGTTTCTCATGATGTACTCTGCATAGAAGTTAAATAAGCAGGGTGACAATATATAGCCTTAATATACTCTTTTTCTTATTTGGAACCAGTCTGTTGTTCCATGTCCAGTTTTAACTGTTGCTTCCTGACCTGGATACAGGTTTCTCAAGAGGCAGGTCAGGTGGTCTGGTATTCCCATCTCTTTCAGAATTTTCCAATTTATTGTGATCCACACAGTGAAAGGCTTTGGCATAGTCGATAAACCAGAAATAGATATTTTTCTGGAACTCTCTTGCTTTATCAATGATCAGCGGGTGTTGTCAATTTGATCTCTGGTTCCTCTGCATTTTCTAAAACCAGCTTGAACATCTGGAATTTCATGGTTCATGTATTGCTGAAGCCTGGCTTGGAGAATTTTGAGCATTACTTTACTAGCGTGTGTGATGAGTGCAATTGTGTGGTAGTTTGAGCATTCTTTGGCATTGCTTTTCTTTGGGATTGGAATGAAAACTGACCTCTTCCAGTCCTGTAGCCACTGCTGAGTTCTCCAAATTTTCTGACTTATTGAGTGCAGCACTTTCACAGCATCATCTATTAGGATTTGAAATAGCTCAACTGGAATTCCATCACCTCCACTAGCTTTGTTCGTAGTGATGCTTCCTAAGGACCGCTTGACTTCACATTCCAGAATGTCTGGCTCTAGGTCAGTGATCACACCATCATGATTATTTGGGTTGTGAAGATCTTTTTTGTATAGTTCTTTTGTGTATTCTTGCCACCTCTTCTTAACATCTTCTGCTTCTGTTAGGTCCATACCATTTCTGTCCTTTATTGAGCCCATCTTTGCATGAAATATTCCCTTGGTATCTCTAATTTCCTTGAAGATATCCCTAGTCTTTCCCATTCTATTGTTTTCCTCTATTTCTTTGCATTGATCACTGAGGAAGGCTTTCTTATCTCTCCTTGCTATTCTTTGGAACTTTGCATTCAGATGCTTATATCTTTTCATTTCTTCTTTGCTTTTCACTTCTCTTCTTTCCACACCTATTTGTAATGCCTCCTCAGACAGCCATTTTGCTTTTATGCATTTATTTTTCTTGGAAATGGTCTTGATTCCTGTCTCCTGTACAATGTCACGGACCTCTGTCCATAGCTCATCAGGCACTCTGTCTATCAGATCTAGTCTCTTAAATCTATTTCTAAGTTCCACTGTATAATCATTAAGGATTTTGATTTAGGTCATACCTGAATGGTCCAGTGGTTTTTCCCACTTTCTTAAATTTAAGTCTGAATTTGGCATTAAGGAGTTCATGATCTGAGCCACAGTCAGCTCCCGGTCTTGTTTTTGCAGAGTCTACAAGTCTTCTCCATCTTTGGCTGCAAAAAATATCCATCTGATTTCGGTTTTGGCCATCTGGTGATGTCCATGTGTAGAGTCTTCTCTTGTGTTGTTGGAAGACAATGTTTACTATGACCAGTGTGTTCTCTTGCAAAACTCTATTATTAGCCTTTGCCCTGCTTCATTCCGTATTCCAAGGCCAAATTGGCCTATTACTCCAGGTGTTTCTTGACTTCCTACTTTTGGTTTCCAGTCCCCTATAATAAAAAGGACATCTTTTTTGGGTGTTAGTTCTAAAAGGTCTTGTAGGTCTTCATAGAACCGTTCAACTTCAGCTTCTTCAGCATTACTGGTCAGTGCATAGATTTGGATTACTGTGATATTGAATGGTTTGCCTTGGAAATGAACAGAGATCATTCTGTCATTTTTGAGATTGCATCCAAGTACTGCATTTGGGACTCTTTTGTTGACCTTTTGGCTACTCCATTTCTTCTAAAGGACTCCTGCCTACAGTAGTAGAATAATGCTCATCTGAGTTAAATTCACCCATTTCAGTATATCTTAGTTTGCTGATTCCTAGAGTGTCGGTGTTCACTCATCATTTCCTGTTTGACCAATTCTAATTTGCTTTGTTTCATGGACCTAACATTCCAGGTTCCTATGCAATATTGCTCTTTACAGCATCAGACCTTGCTTCTGTCACCAGTCACATCCACAACTGGCTTTTTTTTTTTGCTTTGGCTCCATCTCTTAATTCTTTCTGAAGTTATTTCTCCACTGATCTCCAGTAGCATATTGGGCACCTATGACCTGGGGAGTTCATTTTTCAGTGTCCTATGTTTTTGCCTTTTCATACTGTTTATAGGATTCTCAAGGCCAGAATACTGAAGTGGTTTGCCATTCCCTTCTCCGGTGGACTACATTCTATCAGACCTCTCCACCATGAAGTCTTCCAAAGCTGAAAATGCAATAAAGAGTCATTGAAAAGAAAATGATAAAGAGCAAATAGTTATTATTTTGGAAATTTCATTATTTTTTGAATGAAGAATAACTACTTTACAATATTGTGTTGGTTTCTGCTATCAGTTCAGTTCAGTCACTCAGTCGTGTCCGACTCTTTGTGACCCATGAATCGCAGCTCGCCAGGCCTCCCTGTCCATCACCAACTCCCAAAGTTCACTCAGACTCATGTCCATTGAGTCGGTGATGCCATCCAGCCATCTCATCCTCTGTTGTCCCCTTCTCCTCCTGCCCCCAAACCCTCCCAGCATCAGAGTCTTTTCCAATGAGTCAACTCTTCGCATGAGGTGGCCAATGTACTGGAGTTTCAGCTTTAGCATCATTCCTTCCAAAGAAATCCCAGGGCTGATCTCCTTCAGAATGGACTGGTTGGATCTCCTTGCTGTCCAAGGGACTCTCAACAGTTCTCCAACACCACAGTTCAAAAGCATCAACTCTTTGGAGCTCAGCTTTCTTCACAGTCCAACTCTCACATCCATACATGACCACTGGAAAAACCATAGCCTTGACTAGATGGACATGAACATAAATCAGCCATAGATATACATATGTCCCCTTCCTCTTGGCATCCCTCCCAACTGCCTCTCTCTCCCATCACTCTGTTTTGTCACTGAGACCTGGTTTGAGTGCTCTGATTCATACATCAAATCCCCACTGGCTATCTATTTTACATATAATAGTGGATATGTACCAATGCTACTGTCTCCATTCAGTCCACCCTCTCCTCCCCCAGCCTATGTCCACAAGTCTGTTCTCTATGTGTGTGACTCCATTGCTGCCCCATAAATGGGTTCATCAATACAATCTTTCTAAATTTCATATAGATGCATTCATATATGATATTTGTTTTTCTCTCTCTGACTCACCTCACTCTGTATAACAGGCTCTAAGTTAATTCACCTCATTAGAACTGAATCAAATGAGTTTTTCATGGCTGAGTAATATTCCATTTTATATATGTACAAGAGCTTCTTTACCCATTTATCTGTTGATGGACATCTAGGTTGCTTCCATGTCCTAGTTATTGTAAACAGTGCCACAGTAAACAGTGGGGTACATGTGTCTTTTTCAGTTATGGTTTTCTCAAGGTAAATAGCCAGGAGGGGAAGGACTGTTGACTTAAGAGATGGGAATACCAGACCACCTGACCTGCCTCCTGAGAAATATGTATGCAGGTCAAGAAGTAAAATTTAGAACTGGACATGTAATAACAGACTGGTTCCAAATCAGAAACAGAGTAAGTTAAGGCTGTATATTGTAACCCTGCTTATTTAACTTATATGCAGAGTACATCATGTGAAATGCCAGGCTGAATGAATCACAAGCTAGAATCAAGATTGCCGGGAGAAATATCAATAACCTCAGATATGCAGATGACACCACCCTTATGGTAGAATGCAAAAAGAACTAAAGAACCTCTTGATGAAAGTGAAAGAGGAGAGTGAAAGTGTTGACTTAAAACTCAACATTCAGAAAAGTAAGATCATGGCATCCGGTCCCATCACTTGAAGGCAAACAGATGCGGAAAGAATAGAAATAGTGTAAGACTTTATTTGGGCTCCAAAATCACTGCAGATGGTAACTGCAGCCATGAAAATAAAAGACACTTGCTTCTTTGAAGAAAAGCTATGACCAACCTAGACAGCATATTAAAAAGCAGAGACATTACTTTGCTGATAAAGATCCTCCTAGTCAAAGCTATGGTTTTTCCAGTAGTCATGTATGGATGCGAGGGTTGGACTATAAAGAAAGCTGAGCACCGAAGAATTGATGCTTTTGAACTGTAGTGTTGGAGAAGACTCTTGAGAGTCTCTTGGACAGAAAGGAGATCCAACCAGTCCATCCTAAAGGAAATCAGTCCTGAATATTCATTGGAAGGACTCATGCTGAAGCTGAAACTCCAATACTTTGGCCACCTGATGTGAAGAAGCGATTCATTGGAAAATAATCTGATGCTGAGAAAGACTGAAGGTGCGAGAAGAAGGAAATTGACAGAGGATGAGATGGTTGGATGGCATCACTAACACGATGGACATGAGTTTGAGTAGGCTCCAGGAATTGGTGATGGACAGGGAAGCTGGCATATTGCAGTCCATGGATTGAAAAGAGTCGGACACGAGTGAGTGACTGAACTGAACTGAATTGATGATAGCTTTATTCTTAGTTTTTAAAGGAATCTCCATACCATCTTTCATAATGGCTATATCAATTTGCATATCCATCAGTAGTACAAAAGTATTCCCTCTCCTCCACATCCTCTCCAACATTTATTGATTGTAGATTTTTTGATGATGGCCATTCTGACCAATGGGAAGTGATATATCATTGTAGTTTTAACTAGCATTTCTCTAATAATGAGCAATGTTGACCATCTTTTCATGTGTTTATTAGCCATCTGCATGCCTTGTTTTGAGAAATGTCTATTTAAATCTTCAGGCCACTTTTTAATTGGGTTGTTTATTTTTCTGGTATTGAGTTGCATGAGCTATTTGTATATTTGCTATATATTTGCTATTATTTTCTCTCATTCTGAGGATTATCTTTTCACCTTGTTTATAGTTTCTTTTGCTGTGCAAAAGTTTTTAAGTTTAATTAGGTCCCACTTGTTTATTTTTGTTTTTATTTCTTTTACTATAGAAGGTAGGTCATAGAGGATCTTGATGTGATTTACGTCATAGAGTGTTCTGCCTATGTTTTACTCTAAGAATTTTATCATTTCCAGCCTTACATTTAGGTCTTTAATCCATCTTGAATTTATCTTTGTATATAATAAAGCTGAAACTCCAATACTTTGGCTACCTCATGCGAAGAGTTGACTCATTGGAAAAGACTCTGATGCTGGGAGAGACTGGGGGCAGGAGGAAAAGAGAATGACAGAGGATGAAATGGCTGGGTGGCATCACCGACTCGATGGACATGAGTTTGTGTGAACTCCGGGAGTTGGTGATGGACAGGCAGGCCTGACATGCTGCAATTTATAAGGTCACAAAGAGTTGGACATGACTGAACGATTGAACTTAACCGAATGGTGTTAGGAAGTGTTCTAATTTCATTCTTTACCATGTAGCTGTCCAGTTTTCTCAGCATGACTTACTGAAGATGCTATCTTTTCTCTGCTGCATATTCAAGCCTCCTTTGTCAAAGATAAGGTACTCATAGGTGTGTGGGTTTATCTCTGGGCTTTCTGTCTTGTTCCATTGGTCCATATTTCTGTTTTTGTGCAAGTACCACATTGTTTTGATGATGACTGTAACTTTGTAGTATAGTCTGAAGTCAGGAGGGTTGATTTCTCTATTTCCAAGATTGCCTTGGCTATTTGGCATCTTCTGTGTTTCCATATGAACTGTGAAATTTATTGTTCTAGTTCTGTGAAAAATGACATTGGCAATTTGATAGGGATAACACTGAGTTTGTATTTGGTATCTACAAATTGTAGATAGTCATTTTCACAATGTTGATTCTTTCAACCCAGGAATATGGAATGTCTCTCCATCTGTTTATGTTGTCTTTGATTTTTTCATCAGTGTTTTATAGTTTTCCATGTACAGCTCTTTTTGTCTCCTTAGGTAAGTTTATTCCTAGATATTTTATTCTTTTTGTTGCAATGGTAAATGGAATTGATTCATTAATTTCTCTTTCTGATTTTTCATTGTAAGTGAATAAGAATGCAAGTGATTTGTGTGTATTGATTTTATGTCCTGTGACTTTACTAAACTCACTGATTAGTAATTTTCTGATATTATCTTTAGGGCTTTTTTATAATAGTACCAAGTCATCTGCAAACAGTGAGAGTTTTACTTCTTTTCTAATTCAGATTCCTTTTATTTCTTTTTCTTCTCTGATTGCCATAGCTAGGACATCCAGAACTATGTTGAATTATAGTGGTAAGAGTGGGCACTCATGTCTTGTTCCTGATCTTTGAGAAAGTGATTTCAGTTTTTCACCATTCAGAATAACGTTTGCTATGGGTTTATCATATATGGCCTTTATTATTTTGACTTAGGTTCCTTCTATGTCCATTTTTTTGAAGAGTTTTTTATCATAAATCAATGCTGAATTTTGTCAAAAGCATTTCTTACATCTATTGAGATTATCACATGGTTTTTATCTTTAAATTCATTAATATGGTATATCACATTGGTTTATTTGCATATATTGAAGAATCCTTGCACCCTGGAATAATCAATAAATCATATGACTTGATCATGGTATATGATCTTTTTAATGTGTTGTTGAATTCCATTTGCTAGAATTTTGTTGAGGACTTTTGTATCTACATTCATCAGTGATATTGGCCTATAATTTTCTCTTTTTGTGTTGATGTCTTTATCTGGTTTTGGTATCCAGGTGATGGGGTCTCATAGGATAAATTTGGAAGTGTTACTTCCTCTACAAGTTTTTGAAAGAGTTTCAGAGGGATAGGTACTAGCTTTTCTCTAAATGTCTGATAGAATTCAACTGTGAAGCCATCTGGCCTTGGGCTTTTGTCTTTTGGGAGATTTTTGATCACAGTTTCAATTTCAGTGCTTGTGATTGGCTTGCTCATAATTTCTATTTTTTCCTGGTTCAGTCTTGGAAGGTTAAACTTTTCTAATAGTCTGCCCATTTCTTCCAGGTAGTCCATTTTATTGGCATACAATTGCTTGTAATAGTCTCTTATAATCCTTTGCATTTCTGCATTATCTGTTGTAACCTAGAAATAAATATTTTTGAGCCATGTCTATACCTTAACAAAATACCAGACTAATTAGTGAGAATGAGCACATAGAAAATACCTTTATTCATTTGATTCCAGGTAGGAGACTAAAAATAACCTCATATCTTTCCAGATTTAAGAAACAAAAGTCAATTAATTAAGTTTGTATACAATTTCCATTCCTTCCCACAATTTCTTTTTTTTTTATGATTTTTCTTTTATTGTTTTCCCATTTTCTTATTTCAGATTTATTATTTATTATTTCAGCATTCGCACAACTAGTGCTTCTTTAGAAAAACACAGTATTACTTCATTGTCTTGTTTCACCAGTAATACTGTTGCAAAACATCTTTACTACAGATTGAAGGTAGTATTGGGAGAGGGAAAGAAAAAAATGCAAAGATATCTGAATTCTGTCTTCTCTGAATTCACTAGATAAAGACTTTATTTGTCAATGGAAGAATAGGACAAAAAATAAAAAAAGCTTTCAGAGAATTTCTAAGGACCTAATATAAAACATGATGATTATAGTTATACCATTGTACTATATATAATTGAAATTTACTAAAAGAGTAGACTTGAAATGCTCCTACTGGAAAAAAAAAAGTAAGTTTAGGGATGTGTTCATAAAGTAAATGTTGGGAATCTTTTTACAAAGTGTACATATATTGAGTCACCTTAATGTACACTTTAAATATCCTACAAATTTGTCAATTATGCCTCAAAAAGTTGGGAAAAAAAGAAATTTTTTATGGAGAAGGTGGGGGTTTAAATAATGCTAATCATTTCTTTAAACATTTCTGATTAGGTTTTCTTTAATATGCCAAGGCAGGCAATTCTGTAGGGACAAGAAAATGAAATAATTAGGTATGAAATGAGGTGTTTCTACTAATAAATCCTGACATTCTTTAGAGGGATAACATGATGAAATCCCATCTTTTCACTATGGTGCACACTGTGTTGTTGAACATAGAGTTAGCTATTAATGGTGACCACACACACATAGCACACCCACACAAATAAAATACCCAAATACAGAGAAAAGAAAATAGTACATTACTCCTGGGCTAATAAGTTGTTAACTATTTTGAGCCAAGGGACAAGTCAATGTAACAAACAGAGGGGAATTACTTTTTTTTGTTTTCCCACAAAAAAATCATGATGAGAAAAGATACACTGCATAACACATATTAAGAAAAACATACATTGACATGAATCCACCACGGGTGTATATGTGTTCCCCATCTTGAACCAAAACCAATACAATATTCTAAAGTAATTAGCCTCCAATTAAAATAAATAAATTTTAAAAAATTTTAAAAAAAGGAAAAATAAGGAAAAAAAGAAAAGAAAAACATATCATTTACCAGACCATCTTACCTTAAATCTACCTTCCATTTTAATGGAACTAAATAACTGACTAAACTAACTCAAAGAAGGTCAATAAAATGAAAGTCTTTTTGGGACAGAAAGTACATGATGCAATTTTATTATGTAGTATGAAGATGTAAGTGAAGGATAACAGGATATCAAAACTTATAATGTTCCTAGCATAGACAGTAATGATGTATCATTCTTCTTCCAGCACTGACCCTAGAATACATTTTCTGACTTCCTCTTTGCTTACACTGATTATTTGATCTACATAGCTGTACTCTCAGAGATCGCAGATAATCCATATTTGTATATAAAGAACCATAGAAAAATGTAATAACAAAACCAAGAAAGACACCTAAACTTCAGTGTTATTTTATATTAAGGTAGTTTATGGCTCTGGAGAAGGAAATTGCAACCCACTCCAGTGTTCTTGCCTGGAGAATCCCATGGACGGAGAAGCCTGGTAGGCTGCAGTCCATGGGGTCGCAGAGTCCGACACGACTGAAGCGACTTAGTAGTAGTAGTAGTAGTAGTAGTAGTAGTAGTAGTAGTAGTTTATGGCTCCTGGGCTCCTCTTGATCACTATATCTGACTTTCCTTATTTTTATTTATATCAGTAATGAATAATGGATGTTTTTATTTTAAACTGTGGCAATAATCACATAATACTTTATTATTTTGTTGCACAATTTGTCCCAGATATAGCTAATGGCAGATCTTTCAGTTGACTTCTGCATCTATTTGTTGTATTTCTATAATCTTCTGTGTGTGTGTTTGTATACGGTGTGTGTGTCTGTGTGTGTGTGTGTGTGCTTTTAGCACTTATTAATTTCTGGCACTAAAAGATGCTCCCAACCTTGTGTATTTCCCACACTAGCTCAGCCTTAAATCATTTCATAAGGTCCTAGAACTCTTTACTTATTTTGCATTTATTTTCCAAATGCTTAAATATATTAATAACTATACACTGTAGCTACTAATAAGATGATGTTTCTTAACAATAGAAGACTCTCTTGATGAGGTTGAAAGAGGATAGTGAAAATATTAAAACTCAGCATTCAAAATACTAAGATCAAGGCATCTGGTCCCGTCACCTTATGGCAAATAAAGAGGGAAAAAGTGGAACCAGCGACAGATTTTTATTTGGGGGGCTCAAAAATCACTGTGGATGGTAACTGCAACCATGAAATTAAAAGACTTGTGCTCCTTAGAAGAAAAGCTATGATAAACCTAGACAACATATTGAAAAGCAAAGGCATCACTTAGACGACAGAGGTTCATATAGTCACAGCTTTGATCTTTCCAGTAGTCATGTACAGATGTGAGAGTTGGACCATAATGAGTGCTGAGTGCAGAAGTATTGATGCTTTCAAATTGTGGTGTTGGAAAAGACTCTTTAGAGTCCCTTGGACTGTGAGTTAATCAAACCAGTCAGTCCTAAAGGAAATCAACCCTGAATATTGATTGGAAAGACTGATGCTATAGCTGAAACTCTAATACTTTGGCCACCTGATGCAGAGAGTCAACTCACTGGAAAAGACTGCTGGGAAAGATGAAGGCAAAAGAAGAAAGGAGCAGCAGAAGATGAGATGTTTAGATAACATCATCACTAACTCAATGGCCATGTATTTGGGCAAACTCAGAGAGACAGTGGGCTTCCCTGGTGGCTCAGACAGTAAAGAATCTGCCTGTAATGTAGGGGACCTGGGTTCAATTGCTGGCTTGGGAAGATTCCCTGGAGAAGGGAATGGTTACCCATTCCAGTATTCTTATTAGGAGAATTCCACAGACAGAGGAGACTGTCAGGCTCTCCGTGGGATTGCAAGAGCCAGACATGACTGAGGAACTAACACTTACACACTTTCCAGGAGATAGTGGAGGACAGAGTAGTCTGGTGTTCTGCAATCTATGGAGTTGCAAACACTCTGACATGGCTTAGCAACTGAACAGCAACAGTAGAAGAGGTTAAGAGGTTTAAACTTTATAGAAACACATAGATTAGTATTTCAAGATCAAAGTTTCTTTATAAATAAATATGAACCAAAGTAAAGTCATTTATCCTTTATTCTTATCTTAGTGGTATACTGTTTAGTCACTAAGTCATGTTGGACTCTTTGCAACCCCATGGACTGCAGAACAGTCCCCATGGACAGTACTGTTTATGGTCTAACTCTCACATCTGTGCAAAACTATTTCTTAGGGGTAGACTGAAGGAAATTTTAAAGATATGGTCCTTTCCTTACTTAGAGACTATAGAATTATATATTTAAAGTATTTGCCAGCATGCTTGCAGTTTAAATATTCAGTTTACTTAGAAGCTTTATATATTTTTGATGTATATGCAAAGACAAAGGAAAAAAATGAGAAAGTTGAAATATTTAATGAGAAAATAAACACGTAATTATCTGCCTAAATTACCATTTAAAAATTTTAAAAATATGAATAATGAATGCAAATTAGAGAAATGCAAGCAACAACTAGGTGTTTTGTTTCATTGTAGTATATACATTTATAAGGAAATGGGCAAAAAATAAGGACAATAGTATTTGCAGTGATGAAGTAAACATATTAAATAAGAGAGTGCTAGCTTTTACCACTTTTAGAGCAGAATGAAAATTCTTACGATCCTATTGTTAGATTTTTTAATATGGTCAAAGTGAAAATTCATAGGAAACATTTTTTTGCTGAAGTGACAGAATTTAGACATAGACCAAAATTAGAAATGTCAGGCTGGATGAAGGACAAGCTAGAATCAAGATTGCAGGGAGAAATATCAATAACCTCAGATATGCAGATGACACCACCCTTATGGCAGAAAGTGAAGAGGAACTAAAGAACCTCTTGATGAAAGTGAAAGAGAGGGAAAAGTTGGCTTAAAACTCAACATTCAAAACACTAAGATCATGGCATCTGGCCTCATCATTTCTTGGCAAATAGATGGGGAAACAATGGAAACAGTGAGAGTCTTTATTTTCTTGGGCTCCAAAATCACTGCAGATGGTGATTGCAGCCATGGAATTAAAAGATGCTTGCTCCTTGAAGGAAAAGCTATGACCAACCTAGACAGCATATTAAAAAGCAGAGACATTACTTTGTTGACAAATGTCCATCTAGTCAAAGCTATGCCTTTTCCAGTAGTCATGTACGGATGTGACAGTTAGATCATAAAGAAAGCTGAGTGCCAAAGAATTGATGCTTTTGAACCGTGGTGTTGGAGAAGACTCTTGAGAGTCCCTTGGACTGAAAGGAGAGCCAACAAGTCAATCCTAAAGGAAATCAGTCCTAAATATTAATTGGAAGGACTTATACTGAAGCTAAAGCTCCAATATTTTGGCCACCTAATGGGAAGAACTGACTCACTGGAAAAGACCCTCATGTTGGGAAAGATTGAAGGCAGGAAGAAGGGGACAATAGAGGATGAGATGGTTGGATGGCATTACTGACTTGGTGGACATGAGTTTTGAGCAAACTCCGGTAGTTGATGATGGACAGGGAACCCTGGTGTGCTGCAGTCCATGGGGTTGCAAAGAGTCAGACACAATTGAGTGACTGAATGTAACTGAACTGAGCATTTCAACATTTCACATCATTGTTTTATTTCACTTGGAAATTTAATACATCAAGTGTTTTCTTTCACTGAAAAGGGTGAGGAACCATATCACGTTCTCTACATTTGCAAAGGCAAAATCAGATATTATGTATTTGTAGTGTTAATTATACTTTTTAAAATTACTTTTTGACAGGGATTAAGGGATGCAATAATTTTTTTTTCAATAATTATCTGAATTTTACAAATAATATTGAGGAAGCAAAACAGTTTTCAAATGAAGTATGTTCTTTATTGACTTGCTGTTGTGGAGGAAATATTTTCTCAATTTTGATGGTTTAAATTATTTTTGTGTGCTTGTATATTTTTCTGTGTGTCAGGGGAGAAAAAGAGGGAGGGAGACAGAATTTATATATGCAGTATATATATAGTTTTTATATGTAATTTTGATTATGAGTACCATAGAGTACCTTAGGAAGCATCACTACAAACAAAGCTATTGGAGGATATGAAATTCCAGTTGAGCTATTTCAAATCCTAAAAGAAGATGCTGTTAAAGTGTTGCACTCAATATACCAGCGAATTTGGAAAATTTAGCAGTGGCCACAGGACTGGAAAAGGTCAGTTTTCATTCCAATCCCAAAGAAAGGCAATGTCAAAGAATGTTCAAACTACCGCATAATTGCACTTATCTCACACACTAGCTCTAAATTCTCCAAGCCAGGCTTCAACAGTAAGGGAACTGAGAACTTCCAGATGTTCAAGCTGGATTTAGAAAAGGCAGAGGAACCAGAGATAAAATTACCAACATCCACTGGATCATAGAAAAAGCAAGAGAGTTCTAGAAAACATCTACTTCTACCTTATCGACTATGCTAAAGCCTTGGACTGCGTGGATCAAAACAAACTGTGTAAAATTCTTAGAGATGAGAATACCAGACCACCTTATCTGCCTCTTGAGATTTCTGTAGGAAGGTCAAAAAGCAAGAGGGTCTTTTCCAATAAATCAGTTCTTCATATCAGGTGGCCAAAATATTGGAGCTTCGGCTTCAGCATCAGTCCTTCCAATGAATGTTCAGGACGGATTTCCTTCAGGATGGACTGGTTGGATCTCCTTTCAGTCCAAGGGACTCTAAAGCGTCTTCTCCAACACTACAGTTCAAAAGCATCGCTTGTTTGGTGCTCAGCTTTGTTTACAGTCCAACTCTCACATCCATACATGACTACTGGAAAAACCATAGCTTTGTCTAGATGGACCTTTGTCGACAAAGTAATGTCTCTGCTTTCAAATATGCTGTCTAGGTTGATCATAGCTTTTCTTCCAAAGAGCAAGCATCTTTTAATTTCATGGCTGCAACCACCATCTGCTTTGATTTTGAGACCAAGAAAATAAAATCTCTCACTGTTTCGATTGTTTCCCCATCTATTTGCCATGAAGTGATGGGACCAGATGCCATTATCCTAGTGTTTTGAATGTTGAGTTTTAAGCCAACTTTTTCACTCTGCTCTTTCACTTTCATTAATAGGCTCTTTAGTTCTTCTTTGCTTCCTGCCATAACGGTGGTGTCATCTGTGTATCTGAGGTTATTAATATTTTTCCCGTCAATCTTGATTCCATCTTGTTCTTCATCCAGCCCAGAATTTCACATGATGTACTCTGCATATAAGTTAAATGAACAGGGTGACAGTATACAGCTTTAATGTACTCCTTTCCCAATTTGAATGCATATATATGGAATCTAGAAAGATGGTACTGATGAATTTATTTTCAGAGCAGGAATGGAGAAGCAGACATAGAGAACAGACCTATGGACACATGGGCAGGGAGGAGGGAGAGGGTAAGATATATGGAGAGAGTAACATGGAAGCTTACAATACCATTTGTAAAATAGATAGCCAATAGAAATTTGCTGTATGACTCAGGGAACTCAAACAGGGGCTCTTTGACAGTCTAGAAGGGTGAGGAGGGGAGGAAGATGGAAAGGAACCTTGGGAGGGTGGGGACAGTGGTGTACCTATGGCTGATTCTTGTTGATGTATAATAGAAACCACTAAATTCTGTAAAGCAATTATCCTTCAGTTAAAAAAATAAAGTTGCAAAAAAAATATGTGAACTTTTTGATCATTTGTTGTTGTTTAGATGCTAAGTCATGTCTGACTCTTTATGACCCCAAGGACTGTAGCCCACTAGGCTCCTCTGTCCATGTGATTTCCCAGGCAAGAATACTGGGGTAGGTTACCATTTCTTCTCCAAGGGATCTTCCCAACCCAGTGATCAAACTCACATCTCCTGCATTGCAAGTTGATTCTTTACCACTGAACTTAGAAAGATTTGCTTTTAATTCTTTGTCTTTCCCTGAATTGTCATGCAGCTTTTATTTAATGTCCTGCTTGCTTAGTCTTACTGTATTGTTGATAATGGACCTGATAGAATACAGGTACAGTAGTATCTTGGTTGTTGCATGCAGGATTGGCTTACAAATATTGAGAGGCTTGAAAATTCTCTTGTATCCCACAGATTCTGGAGGTCAGCAATGATAAACACATTGCATTTTACGTATTTAGAGTTAACCAAAATTACCAGATCACATTTGAAGTTCCCAAAGCAGAATACTTCTTTAGTCATTTATGGAAACCATCCTCTACTGCCAGTTATGGCTAGTGCCATATCTAAGATGATACTTAATTATTTTTATCTGTGTTGTAACTGATATTTTGAAATTGGATGTTAGCTAGCTTAACTGAGGGGATTGTTGAGACATATTAGAGGGATGTTGCCTCATTTTTCCATAAATGTACTTATAGCTTAGGATTGTCTAGTTCTATAGTCTTTTTCTTCCCATTTATAGTCAAGAAAATCTCCAAAATATACATAAAAATATAGCATTTGATTTAATAAGCTTTGAGATTCTTACAGCATAACCACAGATTTTCAAAAATAACAGAAAAACATTTGGCTAAAGTGTACATATAATGTGTGTTTCCATGTTAGATTCATAATGTTGAAGACTTCTAATTTCCCTCTAGTTTGGAGAAAGTTCAGTCAAATAAAATATTCTTGAATTTAAAGTCATGAAGTGGAAGTTCATTAAATAAATGATGTTGAAATAAAAAGCAATATTCATTTGCTTTTCTTCTTTTCTCTATTCAATATTACTAATAATTGTGGAGAGGAGTAAATCCAACATAAACTCATCAATAACCCATTTCCATAAGATGCCTATTAATCTTTTTGCAACATGGAAGATCTAACTGCATGCCTCAGAATGATCAAAATCCCTCTGCACTAAGTATCTAGTGTGGTGTTAAAGGGATCTATTTTTGCTTGCTTGTTTTAGCCACACGGTACTGCGCCTTTGTGCAGTGGAAACTCGGAATCTTAACCACTGGACTGTTAGGAAGTTCCTAAAGGAATCTTTTAATGGTTCTTGCTATTGGAGGTGGAATGAGTGTTTACAACTACTCAGTTCCTTGCATAGACAAACTGTATGGTTCAGGTCACATTCAGCTATTTTCCATCTCTTTTATCACATCTGTTTAGAATTCCTATTCATCTTCAGAAAATATTTGTTTCTTGTGATGCTCTAGCAAAATCCTTAAGTTTGCCAAACCTAAGATGTCAACTGTTTCTTTATTCTCACATCATCATACTAACTAAACTTATATGGAATCCCTTAAACTCTATTTTTTTCTGTCATTACAGGATCTTTGAGGCACCTTATACTTCTCTAGTCACATTTGTATGACATGAATATCATTCTCTAATTACATTTGAAAAATCTATTATAATCCCAAGGAGTGGCACACAGAAACACAGAACATACATAGTGCAAGCAATTAAGGCTTGTATGGAAAGCAACTACTATGGTTAGCACAGTTATCTGAAAGCTAGACCCATATCAGAACTGATAACACTTTATGGTTCAGTAGTACATTTGCCCAGGTGCAAATAGTTTCTGGGTCCTGACAACGAAAGAGAAGCTTTTTCTCCCCAGGTTGTATGTAGATGAGCTTTTATGCACATATTACTTTTTAAAGAAACGTAACTCTTAGAAAAACTTGCTATTTTAATGAAATATGTGAATTCAGCTTCCAAAGATGCAAGAGAAAGGCGGACTAGAGCCAAGAGCTATAATTAACCACAAGCTTATTTGCTAAAATAAATGTGCAGTTCTCACTTTTTCCCTGAATGGAGTCACTGAGACTACTATCATTAGACTGCCATTACAGTCCTATCATTAAAGAAATAATAAGAAACAAGCTGTGGAATCTGCTTTTCTCTTCAATTTAGGGGCAATTTGGTGGTAGAGACAGCAGAAGTTATTTTTAAATGTGCTCCATAATTCTTACACAGTGATACCTACATCCATTTGTAAATAAACATGATTATCTGGTCATTTTAAACAGTGGCTTAATGTAAAAATATTAATTTGCTTGTGGTTAACCTAGTTTATCAGAGCACATACAAATTTTGATTGCAAAGTCAATTATGATACAGAAAATATGTATTGACTGTTTCTGTTTTTCTAATTTACTGATTTTCTGTAACGTTGAATGCTGAATATTTAAACATTTCTTTTAGCCTAATGATTTTTCTACAATGTAACCCATTTGCATACTGCTGATTCTCAGGCCTCTCTCCTTTGTCATGCTCCCGTCTGATTCTACAGATTGTCTTACATCCTATGACTCTATCACCTGTTTTGTATGATGATAAACTACAATACCAGTCCAGGCTTTTCTGCTGTATGACGGCTCTTGGGTGATACAGAGAATGTACAAGCCTTGATCATATGCTTGCTATTTATTTGAAGTCAATGGATCAAGGGTACACTTTCAGAAACATGCAAGAAGGGCTCTAGAATAAAGCTTATAAAGAGATAAATATTTATACGCACATATTTTAAAACACAAAATATCCTAAAGTAAAATTACTATCATTGTGTCTATTTGTTTCACATGTTTGAAAGACAGAGGATGACTATCTTTGTCAAATGTTAAGCAGAGGCAACTAAAATGAAAATTAAAGATTAGATTTGTCAGCTGGGAAGTTTATTGGTCATCAAAAGGATCGCAAAGAAATATTGGTGAAATCTGGACTGATTAGACTAGAGTGATTTTAAAAAATAGAGTGAATAAAAGCAGAGTGGGAGATAAAGAAGTGGAGATAACAAAAACATTTAACAATTTGAGTAATAATCGTGAAAATTTTACATAAAAAGAGGACAAATGACAAAGAATCTAGATTCAAGGTTTTTCCTTTAAAACTGAGAAATAAGAAAGCAGTAAGAAAATTAAATAATAGTACTTATGTTATTAATAGAGGTATGTTAATTAAAAAGGGAGTGCAAGGGATTAGCTTTAAACAAGATTTAGGCAATGTTTTTTAATAGGATAGAAAGCTGTGAATATGAATTTAGAAAAAATAATTTTATATTCTACATATGCATGAAATCATATAGCATTTGTCTAACTACATTTGACTTATTTCATTTAGCATAATATCAATGTTCATCCATATTGTCTCAAATAGAAAGATATCATCATTTTTGCGGCTAAATAGTATCCCATTATTTATATGTATGTACACACACACACACACACACAGCACATCTTCTTATCCATTTATCCTTGATGGGCATGTCGGTTGTTTCCATATTTCGGCCATTGTGGATAATATCTCAGTGAACACAGAGATGCATGTATCTCTTCAAATTAGTGGGGTTTTTTTTAACATTTTTTTTTATTATTTTATTTTATTTTTTAACTTTAGAATATTGTATTGGTTTTGCCATGCATCAAAATGAATCCGCCACAGGTATACATGTATTCCCCATCCTGAACCCTCCTCCCTCCTCCCTCCCTATACCATCCCTCCAGGTCATCCCAGTGCACCAGCCCCAAGCATCCAGTATTGTACCTCGAACCTGGACTGGCAACTTGTTTCATATATGATATAATACATGTTTCAATGCCATTCTCCCAAATCATCCCAGCCTCTCCCTCTCCCACAGAGTCCAAAAGACTGTTCTATACATCAGTGTCTCTTTTGCTGTCTCATATACAGGGTTTATGGGACATCTTTCTAAATTCCATATATATGCTTTAGTATACTGTATTGGTGTTTTTCTTTCTGGCTTACTTCACTCTGTATAATAGGCTCCAGTTTCATCCATCTCATTAGAACTGATTCAAATGTATTCTTTTTAATGGCTGAGTAATACTCCATTGTGTATATGCACCACAGCTTTCTTATCCATTCATCTGCTGATGGACATCTAGGTTGCTTCCATGTCCTGGCTATTATAAACAGTGCTGTGATGAACATTGGGGTACACGGGTCTCTTTCCCTTCTGGTTTCCTCAGTGTGTATGCCCAGAAGTGGGATTACTGGATCATAAGACAGTTCTATTTCCAGTTTTTTAAGGAATCTCCACACTGTTCTCCATAGTGGCTGTACTAGTTTGCATTCCCACCAACAGTCTAAGAGGGTTCCCTTTTCTCCACACCCTCTCCAGCATTTATTGCTTGTAGACTTTTGGATCGCAGCCATTCTGACTGGTGTGAAATGGTACCTCATAGTGGTTTTGATTTGCATTTCTCTGATAATGAGTGATGTTGAGCATCTTTTCATGTGTTTGTTAGCCATCTGTATGTCTTCTTTGGAGAAATGTCTATTTAGTTCTTTGGCCCATTTTTTGATTGGGTCATTTATTTTTCTGGAGTTGAGCTGTAGGGGTTGCTTGTATATTTTTGAGATTAGTTGTTTGTCAGTTGCTTCATTTGCTATTATTTTCTCCCATTCTGAAGGCTGTCTTTTCACCTTGCTTATATTTCCTTTGATGTGCAGAAGCTTTTAAGTTTAATTAGGTCCCATTCATTTATTTTTGCTTTTATTTCCAATATTCTGAGAGGTGGGTCATAGAGGATCCTGCTGTGATATATGTCAAAGAGTGTTTTGCCTATGTTCTTCTCTAGGAGTTTTATAGTTTCTGGCCTTACATTTATATCTTTAATCCATTTTGAGTTTATCTTTGTATATGCTGTTAGAAAGTGTTCTAGTTTCATTATTTTACAAGTGGTTGACCAGTTTTCCCAGCAGCACTTGTTAAAAAGATTGTCTTTAATCCACTGTATATTCTTGCCTCCTTACTACTATCAGCATTTATATGCCAATAAAATGGACAATGTGGAAGAAATGGACAAATTCTTAGAAAAGTACAACTTTCCAAAACTCGACCAGGAAGAAATAGAAAGTCTTAACAGACCCATCACAAGCATGGAAATTGAAACCGTAATCAGAAATCTTCCAGCAAACAAAAGCCCAGGTCCAGACGGCTTCACAGCTGAATTCTACCAAAAATTTAGAGAAGAGCTAACACCTATCCTGCTCAAACTCTTCCAGAAAATTGCAGAGGAAGGTAAACTTCCAAACACATTCTATGAGGCCACCATCACCCTAATACCAAAACCTGACAAAGATGCCACAAAAAAAGAAAACTACAGGCCAATAACATTGATGAACATAGATGCAAAAATCCTTAATAAAATTATAGCAATCAGAATCCAACAACACATTAAAAAGATCATACACCATGACCAAGTGGGCTTTATCCCAGGGATGCAAGCATTCTTCAATATCTGCAAATCAATCAATGTAATACACCACATTAACAAATTGAAAAATAAAAACCATATGATTATCTCAATAGATGCAGAGAAAGCCTTTGACAAAATTCAACACCCATTTATGATAAAAAACTCTCCAGAAAGCAGGAATAGAAGGAACATACCTCAACATAATAAAAGCTATATATGACAAACCCACAGCAAACATTATCCTCAATGGTGAAAAATTGAAAGCATTTCCTCTAAAGTCAGGAACAAGACAAGGGTACCCACTTTCACCATTACTATTCAACGTAGTTTTGGAAGTTTTGGCCACAGCAATCAGAGCAGAAAAAGAAATAAAAAGAATCCAAATTCGAAAAGAAGTAGATGACATGATCCTCTACATAGAAAAACCTAAAGACTCCACCAGAAAATTACTAGAACTAATCAATGAATATAGTAAAGTTGCAGGATATAAAATCAACACACAGAAATCCCTGGCATTCCTATACACTAATAATGAGAAAATAGAAAGAGAAATTAAGGAAACAATTCCATTCACCATTGCAACAAAAAGAATAAAATACTTAGGAATATGTCTCCCTAAAGAAACTAAAGACCTATATTTAGAAAACTATAAAACACTGGTGAAGGAAATCAAAGAGGACACTAATAGATGGAGAAATATACCATGTTCATGGATTGGAAGAATCAATATAGTGAAAATGAGTATACTACCCAAAGCAATTTATAGATTCAATGCAATCCCTATCAAGCTACCAACGGTATTCTTCACAGAGCTTCTTCTTCTTCTAAGTTGCTTCAGTCGTGTCTGACTCTGTGCGACCCCATAGACGGCAGCCCACCAGGCTGTCATCCCTGGGATTCTCCAGGCAAGAACATTGGAGTGGTTTGCCATTGTCTTCTCCATTGTCTGAAAGTGAAAAGTGAAAGTGAAGTCGCTCAGTCAAGTCTGACTTGTAGCGACCCCATGGACTGCAGCCTACCAGGCTCCTCCATCCATGGGATTTTCTAGGCAAGAGTACTGGAGTGGCTTGCCATTTCCTTCTCCGTCACAGAGCTAGAACAAATAATTTCACAATTTGTATGGAAATACAAAAAACCTCGAATAGCCAAAGCAATCTTGAGAAAGAAAAATGGAACTGGGGGAATCAACCTGCCTGACTTCAGGCTCTACTACAAATTAGTGTTTTCATATTCTTTGGCTAGGGCTTCCCAGGTGGCACAGTGGTAACAAATCTGCCTGCCAATAAGGGAGATGAAAGAGACACAGATTTAATCCCTGGGTTGGGAAGATCCCCTGGAGCCCACTCCAGTATTCTTGCCTGGAAAATCCATGGACAGAGGAGCCTGGTGGGCTTCTGTCCATAGGGTCACAAAAAGTTGGACACACTGTGATACTGAGCATTGAGCACATTCTTTGGATAAATACCCAGAAGTGGGAGAGCTGGATCATATGATAATTATATTCTTAATTTTTTTGAGAAATATTCATACTATCTTCCAGAGTAACTGTACTAAATGAACAATAAACAAAATAAATGAACAAACCAAACACACAAATACAGAAAACAAAGTAGTGTATATGAGAGGAGAAGATGTGTTGGCAAAGGAAGCTGAAATAGGTAAAGGGATCAACTGTGTAGTGATGGGTGGTAACTAAATTTTTGGTGGTGAGCATATTGCAGGGCATACAGAAGTAGAAATATAATGTTGCATACAGAAAACTTGTGTAACACTATACAACAATGTTACCTCAATCAAAATCATCCCTACTTTCTTAATGAAAAAAGGATTTTTAGAGATTTTTGGAGGAAAATGAAGATAAGGAGGGAAGGAAATGAAAGGACAATGGACTGTGAAAAAGCTGGTAGATGGATGGATTCAAAACTCTGGTAGAATGACATGTTGATGTAATGGAGTTACTAAAGGAA
The DNA here is from genome assembly GCF_055505025.1 of Bos grunniens. Taxonomy (NCBI): domain Eukaryota; kingdom Metazoa; phylum Chordata; class Mammalia; order Artiodactyla; family Bovidae; genus Bos; species Bos grunniens. The sequence continues at coordinate 49,749,763 of NC_141175.1, forward strand.
AGTAGAAGATAGTTATCAGAAAGAAGATTCATAAAATTTTGGAGTGATCTTATATTGAAAATACTTAGGAAAAATGATATGTGGCTAGAGGAGAACTCATATCATTAAAAAATGTGTAATTCCAGAAACTTTGGGGTGAGGCTGATGATAGATTGTGCAAAAGGATGTTAAGAGAAATAAAGGAGAGAGAAATAATGCTTAGATACTAATAATAATTTATTGGAGTTACCTGGTTGATAACTGCATCATAGAAGTAGATGATTCTTAGGAATAGGAAGGAAGATGCCATTTGGAATGAGGAGAGCAACTGCTCTACTTCTAGACTAAGTTTTAGATCTTAGTCATACTCAAGGTATGGGTGAAAAAGTAATTATTTTCTTGTGTGTGTCTTAACAAACACTGTAGTAAAAGGAAAGCAAACTTTAAGACATGCTGATAAACATATAGGTTACTTTGATTATGAATTACAAATTGTAATATTTGGGGGAGTCTTGCGGGCTGACACTGGTAGGATGAACACCCACAGAGGTGAGGCTGAAACCACTGCTGAGCCCCAGGGGCTGTATAACAAGGAAGAAGAGCTTAAATCTCTCCTCATGGCTACAGGAACTATGGACTTATACACCACCACCACCACCACCACCACCACCCCATACCCAATAGAGGCACTCACAGAATGTCTGAATGGATGCGTGTTCTCACAGCTGAGAGTTCTAACTTTAGCAGCTGTGGGCATTATGGGCACTAACATGTGGGTATCTGTCCAGGCCAGAATCTGAGATGCCTCCATAGGTCCCAGAGCAGGTCCATGTGCTCAATTACTGCAGTCCTGGGACCTGACTTTGGTAGATCTGTACTAGTGGCCTGGTGAAAACAATAACTAGGAGACACCAGGACCAACTGTGGGCTTACTCATGGTTAAGGTGGGGCTGAGAGCAGGGCCAGCAACAATGTACTTTATGAACCTACACAATGGGTAAAATAGTGAAACAACAGAGTACACTCATGGGTGAACAGCTCCAGATAAGGAAAACTCAATGCCTTTTCTCCCCATAGGAGTGCTACAACCCCTCTGACCTCACATCTCACACAGTTCAGAAATAGATCTGGGGCTTCTGCATTAACAACTAGGAAGCAGAACCTGCATCTAATATGACAGTAACAACCACAGAGCACAGGGGAGACCCTTCTCAACATCCAGTGAAGGATCAGATCTACCACAATATCAGTCACATCTCCTATCAAGGGGATAGTGACCAGCATACACTGAAGAAACAGGTATTAGACATCCATACTAAAAACAGCTCTTACACTAAAATTGTGAAACACCAAGAGACAACAGAGGGATGTCTCCACATAAAAATAGTCCTCTAAGACAGTCTCAGTGTCAGGCATCAGGAGGCAAAAACACCAGAGCATTTGGCTTTCAAGACTAGCAGGTTCTGAGTACAGGAGTTCTACAGAACTGAGCAAAACAAAAATTCCACTCTTGGAGGGTTCACATAAGACCTTACCTACACTAGGACACATCACAAGATAATACTTCCATAGGAACAAGGGCTAGACCTAACTAGGGGTCTGGGAGGCTTGCCTAGAAAAGTAGGGGCTGGTTGTAGCTCACTATAGGAGCAAGGACTCTGGTGGTGGAGGCCACAGAGAATATTTATCAGCATGAGATCTCCTGGAGATCCCCACTTCAGTACTAAAACCTGACTGTACCCAACAGCCTATGGCCTCCATAGCAGGAAAGCTCAGGACAAACAACCAGCAAGACAGGAACACAACCCCACCTATCAACAGACTGGCTGTTTAAAGTCATTCTGAGCTCACAACTACCTCAAACCATACCACTTGACACTGTTCTGCCCATCAGAGGGATGAGATACAGCTCCACCCACCAGAAGACAGGCATGAGTCTCTCACACCAAGAAGCCTACACAGGTCCCTGGACCAACCCCACCCACCAGGGAGCAGACATCAGAAACAAGAAAAACTAAAACCCTGCAGCCAATGGGAAAGAGATCACAAACACAGAAAGACAAAATGAGATAAGAGAGAAATATGCTACAAACAAAGGAATAAGATAAAACCCCCAAGAATAAGTAAATGAAGAGGAAACAGGCAATCTACCTGAAAAATAATTCAAGATAATGATATTAAAAATTATCCAAAATCCTGGATAAAGAATGGAAGCACAGATAGAGAGAATACAAGAAATATTTAGTAATGAGCTAGAATATTTAAAGAATAAGCAAACAGAGATGGATAATAGAGTAAACACAATGAAAAAATATACTAGAAGGTATCAATAGCAGAATAACTGAGACTGAAGAACAAATAGGTAAGCTGGAGGACAAAGTGGTGGAAATTACTGCCACAGAATAGAATAAGAAAAAAACTAATGAAAAAAAAAAAAAAAGAAGAGTCTCAGAGACCCTGAGACAACATTAAATGTACCAACATTCACATTATATGGTTTCCAGAAGGAGAAGAGAAAGAGAAAGTCCCTGATAAAATATTTGAAGAAATTAGAGCTAAACACTTCCTTAACATGATAAAGGAAACAGTCACTCAAATCCAGGAAGTGCAGGAAGCCCCATACAGGATGAATCTAAGGCATAAAACTCCAAGACACATACTATTTAAACTGAAAAAGATTTTAAGACAAAGAAAAAAAATTAAATCAATAAGGGAAAAGGAACAAACCCCATAAAGTTATTAGCTTCTTTTTCAGAAGAAGCTCTGCAAGCCAGAAAATGGTGGCAGCATATAGTTAAAATGATGAATAGGGAAAAACTGCAACCAAGAATACTCCACCCAGCAAGGCTCTCATTCAGATTTGAAAGAGAAATAAAAATTTTTAAGATGAGCAAAACTAAAAGAATTCAGCACCACCATGAAAGAGATGGGAATACCAGACCACCTGACTGCCTCTTGAGAAATTTGTATGCAGGTCAGGAAGCAACAGTTAGAACTGGACATGGGACAACAGACTGGTTGCAAATAGGAAAAGGAGTACGTCAAGGCTGTATATTGTCACCATGCTTAATTAACTTATATGCAGAGTACATCATGAGAAACGCTGGGCTGGAAGAAGCACAAGCTGGAATCAAGATTGCCAGGAGAAATATCAATAACCTCAGATATGCAGATGACACCACCCTTATGGCAGAAAGTGAAGAGGAACTAAAGAGCCTCTTGATGAAGGTGAAAGAGGAGAGTGAAAATGTTGGCTTAAAACTCAACATTCAGAAAATGAAGATCATGGCATCTGGTCATATCACTTCATGGGAAATAGATGGGCAAACAGTGGAAACAGTGTCAGACTTTATTTTTTGGGGCTCCAAAATCAATGCAGATGGTGACTGCAGCCATGAAATTAAAAGATGCTTACTCCTTAGAAGGAAAGTTATGACTAACCTAGATAGTATATTGAAAAGCAGAGATATTACTTTGCCAACAAAGGTCCGTCTAGTCAAGGCTATGGTTTTTCCTGTGGTCATGAAGGCAATGGCACCCCACTCCAGCACTCTTGCCTGGAAAATCCCATGGATGGAGAAGCCTGGTGGGCCGCAGTCCATGGGGTTGCTAAGAGTTGGACATGACTGAGCGACTTCACTTTCACTTTTCACTCTCATGCATTGGAGAAGGCAATGGCAACCCACTCCAGTGTTCTTGCTTGGAGAATCCCAGGGACGGGGCAGCCTCTTGGGCTGCTGTCTATGGGGTCACACAGAGTTGTACACGACTGAAGCGACTTCGCAGCATGTATGGATATAAGAGTTGGACTGTGAAGAAAGCTGAGCACCGAAGAATTGATGCTTTTGAACTGTGGTGTTGGAGAAGACTCTTGAGAGTCCCTTGGACTGCAAGGAGATCCAACCAGTCCATTCTGAAGGAGATCAGCCCTGAGATTTCTTTGGAAGGAATGATGCTAAAGCTGAAACTCCAGTATTTTGGCACCTCATGCAAAGAGTTGATTCATTGGAAAAGACTCTGATGCTGGGAGGGGTTGGGGGCAAGAGGAGAAGGGGACGACAGAGGATGAGATGGCTGGATGACATCACTGACTCGATGGTTGTGAGTCCGAGTGAACTCCGGGAGTTGGTGATGGACAGGGAGGCCTGGCGTGCTGTGATTCATGGGGTGGCAAAGAGTCGGGGGTTGGGGGCAAGAGGAGAAGGGGACGACAGAGGATGAGATGGCTGGATGACATCACTGACTCGATGGTTGTGAGTCCGAGTGAACTCCGGGAGTTGGTGATGGACAGGGAGGCCTGGCGTGCTGTGATTCATGGGGTGGCAAAGAGTCGGACACGACTGAGGGACTGACCTGAACTGAACTGATATCAGCATTTAACAAATGCTAACAGAACTTCTCTAGACATGAAAGAGAGAGCCTAAAACAACCTTGTACCTATATAGACTACCATACATATCAAAACATCATGGGAAAAGCAAATCAAAAAACTATAGTAGATAAACACACAAAAATGAAAAAGCAAACCAAACAAAATGCCAAATATAGTCATCAAACCACAACAGAAGCGAACAAAATTGGAATGGAAGAAAAAAGACTTACAAAAATTAATCCAAAGCAATTAAGAAATATCAAAGTAACATATATATTGAAAATTGCATTAAATGTAAGTAGATTAAATGCTCCAACAAAAAGGCATAGACTGAATATGTGGATACAAAAACAAAACTCATATATATGCTGTAGGACAAATTACAGACTGCAAGTACTGGGATTGATAGGGATATTCCATGCAAATAGAAACCAAAAGAAACCTAGAGTAGCAGTACTCATATAAGAAAAAAATATTGACTTTAAACACTGCTACAAGATTGAGGTCAGGAGGATAAGGTGACGATAGAGGATGGGATGGTTGGTTGGCATCACCAACTTGATGGACATGAGTTTGAGTGAACTCCAGGAGTTGGTGATGGACAGGGAGGCCTAGTGTGCTGCGGTTCATGGGGTTTCAAAGAGTCGGACATGACTGAGTGACTGAACTGAACTGAACTGAACAAGAGACAAAGGAGTACACACATAATGATCAAAGGATTAATCCAAGAAGAAGATATAACAATTGTAAATATACATGCACCTCATTAGGAACAACTCAGTATATAAGCCAAATGCTAATAGCCATAAAAGGGGAAATGGACAGTAACACAATAATACTGGGGAACTTTAACATCCTGCTTACACCAATGGGCAGATAATCTAGACAGAAAATCAATAAGAAAACATGGACCTTAAAAGGTATGTCAGACTAGATGAATTTAATTGATTTGTAGAAACCCATTCCATATAAAAGCAGCAGAACACATTTCTTTCTCAAGTGAATATGGAACATTCTCCAGGATTAACTGCATAGATAACATATTACATATTGAGCCACAAACCAAGCCTTGGTAAACTTAAGGAAATTGAAATTATATCAAACATCTTTTCCAACCACAATATTATGATATTAGAAATAAATTATCAGGAAAAACTAAAAAAATCCAAACACGTAGACACTAAAAAATATGTTACTAAATAACCCCTTGATCACTGAAGAAGTTTAAGATTAAAAAAAAAAAAAACAAACCTATGCTCAAATGACGATAAAACATTACAATCTAAAACCTATGGAATGCAGCAAAAGCAGTTCTAATAGAGAAGTTATTAGCAATAAAATCTTACCTCAGGAAATAAGAAAAGTCTCAAATAAACAACTTAACTTACACCTAAAGCAACTAGAGAAAGAAGAAGGAACAAAATCCAAGGTCAGTTTTTATTGTTCAGTCACTAAATCATGTCTGACACTTTGAGACCCCCTGGACTGCAATGCTCTAGGATCCTCTGTCCTTCACTGTCTCCCAGAGTTTGCTCAAATCCATGTTGAGTTGGTGATGCTATTTAGCCAATCTTATCCTCTGCCATCCCCTTCTCCTTTTGCTTTCAATCTTTCCCAGGATCAGGGTCTTTTCCAAGGAGTCAACTCTGTGTAACAGGTGGCCAAAGCATGGAAGCTGCAGCTTCAGCATCTCTCCTTCCAAAGGGTATTCACGGTTGATTTCCTTTAGGACTCATTAGTTTGATTTCCTTGTAGTCCAAGGGACTCTTTCTCCAGCACAATTCAAAAGCATAGACTCTTCAACTCTCAGCCTTCTTTATGGCCCAACTCTCACATCTATACATGACTACTGGGAAAACCACAGACCTTTGTCAGCAAAGTGATGTCTCTGCATTTTAACATGCTGTCTAGGTTTGTCACAGCTTTTCTTCCAAGGAGCAAGCATATTTTAATTTTCTAGGTTAACCAAAGTTAGTAGGAAGGAAAACATGAGGATTAGAGTTGAAATAAATGAAATAGAGACAAAAATAGAAAAGAGCAATGAAACTAAAAGCTGGTTATTTGGAAAGATAAATAAGATTGATAAAACTTTAGCCAGACTCATCAAGGAAAAAAAGGGTGAGAAGAATCAAATCAATACAATTACAATAAGGAGAAGTTACAATTGACACCATAGAAATACTAAGGATCATAAGAAACTACTACAAATAACTATGCCAATAAAATTGATGACACTGAAGGAATGGATAAATGTTTAGAAAGGTGCAACCTTCCAAGACTGTGTCAGGAGTAAATAGAAAATATGAACATACCAATAACCAGTACTGAAATTGAAAATGTGATTAAGAAACTTTCCAAATATCAGAATCCCAAGACCAGGTGACTTCACATGGAAATTCTTTCAAACATTTAAAGAAGAGTTACAACCCACCCTTCTGAAACTCTTCCAAAATTTGCAAAGGAAGGAGCTCTCACAAATTTGTTCTATTAATAAAAGGCCACTATTATCCTGATATGTGACAGTTGGACTGTGAAGAAGGCTGAGTGCTGAAGAATTGATGCTTTTGAACTGTGGTGTTGGAGAAGACTCTTGAAGAGTCCCTTGGACTGCAAGGAGATCCAACCAGTCCATTCTGAAGGAGATCAGCCCTGGGATTTCTTTGGAAGGAATGATGTTAAAGCTGAAACTCCAGTACTTTGGCCACCTCATGCAAAGAGTTGACTCTTGGAAAAGACTCTGATGCTGGGAAGGACTGGGGGCAGGAGGAGAAGGGGACGACAGAGGATGAGATGTCTGGATGGCATCACTGACTCGATGGAAGTGAGTCTGAGTGAATTCCGGGAGTTGGTGATGGACAGGGAGGCCTGGCGTGCTGCGATTCATGGGGTCGCAAAGAGTCAGACATGACTGAGCGACTAATCTGATCTGACACAGGATTATTGTTACCATCTTTCTAAATTCCATATATATGTATTAGTATACTGTATTGGTGTTTTTCTTTCTGGCTTACTTCACTCTGTATAATAGGCTCCAGTTTCATCCACCTCATTAGAACTGATTCAAATGTATTCATTTTAATGGCTAATACTCCATTGTGTATATGTACCACAGCAGTTCAGTTAAATAATTTATAGGACATACAATTTATTAACAACAGTCAATTCAATAATTTGGGTAAGGGGAAATTTGTGATCACAAAACTTTCTTAGACTAAAAAAAAAATCGCTGCTAAATGATTTAATGCAGTAGCTTAATAAGTAGAAAAGTCACTGCATACACACACAGAAATGACTTAAAAATAGAGAAGTCTTCCAGAAATAAAAGGAAGAAAATAAAGATTAAATTAATGAGTATTATTAGAAAATAAAAGATGACGAATATACTTAACATAAGAAGTCCAGAAGAGGAAAACAGAGCAAATATAGGAAGAGTAATTGAGAAAACAAGTAGATATTTCTCATCTAAGTGAAAAAAGGAGGCTCATTAATTACCAAGAAAATTAATGAAATGAGAAAAAGGGAAAAGAGTCATTCTAAAATCATGTGATTCTCTCAAAAAAATTTTTTTTTAGCATGAAACACACATTGATCCCATCACTGTTTGATAAACAAGGAGTTTAAGAAACATATTTAAGGTCATTCAATGTTCCTCAGAAAGAAAGTAAGGTCTCATGAATACACTGCTTTATACACAAGAAAATTATATAATAATTATAATAAATCTCTCTTTTATAGATCATTTCTGGTATGAACTGTCACTACAAAATTATTTTTTCTCTTTTGATCATTATCATAGAATAAAAATTATTATTATCACCACTATTACAAATTGAAAAGAAAGGTCAAGTGAATTGCTGAAAAAGTGACAGTGTTCCTGAAAATAGAAGTACAGGCATTTAAAACTAAATTTCAATCATTGTGCTCTAAATATAAAACTGTGAATGAGAAAAAGCCTTGGATTTTGTTCTAAAGTAACTTATCAAGGAGACAGGAAATGGTCTTTGTCAATAATTAAAGTATATCCAGAAGTTATTTTTTAATTTATTTTTTTATTGATGGATAATTACCTTATAGAATTGTTTTGTTTTCTGTCAAACCTCAACATGATTCAGCCATGGGTATACATATATCTCTTTCCTTTTTAACTTCCTTCCTATCTCCCTCCCGTCTCAGCCCTCTAGGTTGATACAGAGCTCCTGTTTGAGTTTCCTGAGCCATACAGCAAATTCCTGATGGCTATCTATTTTACATATGGTAATGTAACTTTCCATGTTACTCTTCCCATACATCTCACCCTCTCCTTCCCTCTCCCCATGTCCATAAGTCTATTCTCTATGTCTGTTACTCCACTGTGACCCTGTAAATAAATTCTTCAGAACCATTTTTCTAAATTCATATATGTGAATTAGAATATGATGTTTATCTTTCTCTTTCTGACTCACTTCATTCTGTATAATAGGTTCTAGGTTCATCCACCTCATCAGAACTGAGTCAAATGCATTCCTTTTTATGGCTGAGTTATATTCCATTGTGTATATGTACCACAACTTCTTTATCCATTCATCTGTCGATGGACATCTAGGTTGCTTCCATGTTCTAGCTATTGTAAGGAGTGCTGCAATGAACAATAGTATACATATGTCTTATTCAAATTTGGTTTCCTCTAGGTATATGCCTATGACTGGGGTTGCTGGGTCATATGGTGGTTTTATTCCTGACTTTTTTAAAGAATCTCCATATCATCTTCCATAGTGGCTGTATCAATTCCCACCAACACAGCAAGAGCATTCCCTTTTCTCCACACCCTCTCCAGCATTTATTGTTTGTAAACATTTTGATGATGGCCATTCTGACTGGTGTGAGGTGATATCTTGTTGTGGCTTTGATTTGCGTTTCTCTAATAATGAGCAATGTTGAGCATCTTTTCATGTGTTTGTTAGCCATCTGTATGTCTTCTTCGGAGAAATGTCTGTTTAGGTCTTTTTCCCACTTTTTGATTCGGTTGCTTGTTTTTCTGGTATTGAGTTGTATGAGCTGCTTGTATATTTTGGAAATTAATCCTTTGTCAGTTGTTTCATTTGCTACTATTTTCTCCCATTCTGAGGGTTGTCTTTTCACCTTGGTTAGTGTTTCCTTTGCTATGCAAAAGCTTTAAGTTTTATCAGGTCCCACTTATTTTGTTTTTATTTCCATTACTCTAGGAAGTAGATCATAGAGGATTTTGCATTGATTTAGGTCATCAAATATTCTGCCTATATTTTCCTCTAAGAGTTTTATAGTTTTTGGTCTTAAATTTAGGTCTTTAATGCATTTTGAGTTTATCTTTGTGTATGGTGTTAAGAAGTGTTCTAATTTCATTCTTTTACATGTAGCTGTCCAGTTTTCCCAGAACCATTTATTGAAAAGGCTGTCTTTGCCCCATTGTATGTTCTTGCCTCTTTTGTCAAAACTAAGGTACCCATAGGTGCATGAGTTTATTTCTGCATTTTCTATCTTGTTCTATTAGTCTATATTTCTGTTTTTGTGTGAGTACCATGCTGTCTTGATGACAGTAGCTTTGTAGTATAATCTGAGGTCAGGAAGGTTGATTCCTCTAGCTCCATTCTTCTATCACAAGACTGCTTTGGCTACTCGGGGTCTTTTGTGTTTTCATATGAATTGTGATTTTTTTGTTGTTGTTCTAGTTCTATGGAAAATGCCATTGATAATTTGATAGGGATTGCATTGAATTGATATTTTGCATTTGGTAATATAGTCATTTTCACAATATTGATTCTTCCTATCCAGGAACATGGAATATTCTTTATCTGTTTATGTCATCTTTGATTTCTTTCATCAGTGTCTTATAATTTTCTGTGTACAGTTCTTTTGTCATCTTAGGTAAGTTTATTCTTAGATATTTAATTATTTTTGTTGAAATGGTGAATGGGATTGATTTCTTAATTTCTCTTTCTGATTTTTCATTGTTAGTATATAGAACTGCAATACATTTCAGTGTATTGATTTTGTACCTTGTAACTTTGCTAAATTCACTGATTAGCTCCAGTAATTTTCTGATACTATCTTTGGGGTTTTCTATGTACAGTATCATGTCATCTGCAAAATGTAAGAGCTTTGCTTCTTTTCTGATCTGGATTCCTTTCTTTTTCTTCTCTGTTATAGCTAGAACTTCCAGAACTGTAGTGAATAACAGTGGTGAAAGTGGACACCCTTGTCTTGTTCCTGATCTTAGGGGGAATGCTTTCAATTTTTCACCATTGAGAATAATGTTTGCTGTAGGCTTATAACATATGGCCTTTACTATGTTGAGGTAGGTTCCTTCTATGCCCATTTTTTGAAGAGTTTTAAGCATAAATGGGTGCTAAATTTTGTCGAGGGCTTTTTCTGCATCTATTGAGATAATCATATGGTTTTTATCCTTCTCTTTATTAATATGGTGTATCACATTGATTGACTTGCATATATTGAAGAATCCTTGCATTCCTGGAATAAACCAATTTGATCATGGTTTATGAGCTTTTGATGTGTTGCTGAATTTTATTTGCTAAATGTTGTTGAGGATTTTGCATCTATGTTTCTCAGGGATATTGGCCTGTAGTTTTCTTTTTTTGTGTTGTCTTTGTCTGGTTTGGTATCAGGGTGATGGTGGCCTCATGGAATGAGTTTGGAAGTGTTCTTTCCTCTGCAATTTTTTGAAAGCATTTTAGAAGAATAGGCATCAGCTCTTCTCTAAATATTTGATAGAATTTTCCTGTGAAGCCATCTGGTCCTGGGCTTTTGTTTTTTGGGAGATTTTGCTCACAGCTTCCATTTCAGTGCTTGTAATTGGGCTGTTCATAATTTCTATTTCTTTCAGGTTCAGTCTTGGAAGATTGAAGTTTTCTAAGAATTTGTCCATTTCTTCCAGGTTATCCATTTTGTTGCCATAGTGTTGTTCATTATAGTCTCTTATAATCCTTTATATTTCTGCATTGTCTGTTGTAACTCTCCTTTTTCATCTCTAATTTTATTAATTTGATTCTTCAATCTCTCTCTCTCTCCTTTTTTTTTCTTGATGAGTCTAGATAAAGGCTAGTCAATTTTGTTTATCTTCTCAAAGAACCAGCTTTTAGTTTTATTAATCTTTACTATTGTTTCATTTCTTTTTCATTTATCTCTGCTCAGATCTTTATGATTTCTTTCCTTCTACTAATTTTTTTTGTTGTTCTTTTTCCAGTTGTTTTAGGTGTAGAGTTAGGCTGTCTATTCAATATTTTGCTTGTTTCTTGAGGTAGGATTGTATTGCTATAAACTTCCCTCTTAAGACTACTTTTGCTGTATCCCATAGGTTTTGAATTGTCATATTTTCATTGTCATTTGTTTCTAGAAGTGTTTTGACTTCCCTTTTGGTTTCTTCAGTAACCTGTTGGTTATTTAGAAACATGTTGCTTAATCTCCATATGTTTGTGTTATTTACATTTTTTTTTTCTTGTAATTGATATCTAGCCTCATAGAGTTGTGGTCAGAAAAGATGCTTGATACAATTTCAATTTTCTAAACTTACTGAGGTTTTATTTGTGACCCAAGATGTGGTCCATCCTGGAGAATGTTCTATGTGCCCTTGAGAAGAAGGTGTATGCTTCTGCATTTGAATGGAATGTCCTGAAGATATCAATGAGGTACATCTCATCTAATATATCATTTAAGACTTGTGTTTCCTTATTAATTTTTTTTTGTTTTGATGATCTGTCCATTGGTGTGAGTGGGGTGTTAAAGTCTCTTACTGTTTTTGTGTTAAATTTCTCCCTTTATGTCTGTTAGTGTTTGTCTTATGTATTGAAGTGCTCCTATGTTGGGTGCATAGATATTTACAATTGCTATGTCTTCCTCTTGGATTGATCCCTTGATCATTATGTATTGTCCTTCCTTATCTCTTGTAATTTTCTTTATTTTATGGTCTGTTTTGTCTGATATGAGGATTACTACTCCAGCTTTCTTGTGTCTTCCATTTGCATGGAATATATTTTTCCATCCTCTCACTTTCAGTCTATATGCGTCTTGAGGTCTGAAGTGTGTTTCTTGTAGACAGCATATATATGGATCTTGCTTTTTTATCCATTCAGCCACTCTGTGTCTTTTGCTTGGAGCATTTAATCCTTTTACATTTAAAGCAATTATTTATATATGTTCTTAATTCCATTTTCTTAATTGTTTAACAGGGTTGATTTTGTAGATCTTTTTTCTTCTCTTGTATTTTTTGACTATATGAGTCCATTTAACATTTGTTGTAAAGCTGGTTTGGTGGTACTGAATTCTCTTAACTTTTGCTTGGCTGAAAAGCTTTTTATTTCTGCATCAACTTTGAATGAAATCCTTGCTGGGTACAGTAATCTTGGTTGCCGATTTTCCCTTTCGTTACTTTAAATATATCTTGCCATTCCCTTCTGGTCTGCAGAGTTTCTGCTGAAAGATCAGCTGCAAAGCATATGGGGTTTCCCTTGTATGTAACTTGCTGCTTCTTCCTTGCTTCTTTTAATATTTTTTCTTTGTGTTTAGTCTTTGTTAGTTTGATTAGTGTGTGCCTTGTCATATTTCTCCTCAGGTTTATCCAATATGGGGCTTTTTGTGTCTCTTGGTCTTGATTGACTATTTCCTTATCCATGTTGGGGAAAATTTCAACTATAATCTTTTCAAAAATTTTCTCATACCCTTTCTTTTTCCTCTTCTTCTTCTGGGACCCATATAATCTGAATGTTAATGCATTTGATATTGTCCCATAGGTCTCTAAGATTATCCTCAGTTCTTTTCATTCTTTTTACTTTATTCTGCTCTTCAGAAATTATTTCCACCATTTTATATTTCAGCTCACTGATTCATCCTTCTGCTTCAGATATTCTTCTTTTCACTCCTTGTAGAGTATTTTTTAATTTCAATAATTGTGCTGTTTGTCTCTGAATGTTTATTCTTTAATTCTTCTAGGTCTTTGTTAATTGACTCTTCCATTTTGCTTTCAAAGTTTTTGATCATCTTTACTATTATTATTCTGAATCCTTTTTCAGATAGTTTGCCTATTTCCTCTTCATTTATTTGGACTTCTGTGTTACTAGTTTGTTCCTTCATTTGTGTACTATTTCTCTGCCTTTTCTTTTCTTTTTTTTTAACTTATTGTGTTCAAGGTCTCCTTTTCTCAGGCTTCAAGGTTGAATACTTTTTTCCTTTTGGTTTCTGCCCTCTAACATTGTACCAGTAGTTTGTGTAAGCTTCTTATAGGGTGAGAATGTGTTGAATTTTTGTTTGTCTGTTTGTTTCTCCTCTGATGGGCTAGGCTGAGTGAGGTGGTAATCCTGTCTGCTGATTATTGGATTTTTTATTTTTGTTTTCTTCATTGTTTAGATGAGGCATCCTGCACAGGGTGCTATAGGTTGTCTGGGTGATGCTGGGTCTTGCATTCCAGTGGTTTCCTTTGTGTGAGTTCTCACTATTTGATACTCCCTGGGGTTAGTTGAAGCAGGGCAAAGGCTAATAGAGTTTTGCCAAGAGAAAGCACTGGTCATAGCAAACACCTCTTCCAACAAAACAAGAGTAGACTCTACATATGGGTATCACCAGATGGTCAACATCAAAATTAGATTGATTATATTCTTTGCAGCCAAAGATGGAGAAGCTCTATACATTCAGCAAAAACAAGACCAGGAGCTAACTGTGGCTCAGATCATGAACTTCTTATTGCCAAATTCAGACTTAAATTGAAGAAGGTAGGGAAAACCACTAGACCATTCAGGTATGGCCTAAATCAAATCTCTTATGATTATTCAGTGGAAGTGATAAATATATTTAAGGGACTAGATCTGATAGACAGAGTGCTTAATGAACTGTGGATGGAGGTTTGTGACATTGTACAGGAGACAGGAATCAAGACCATCCCCCTGGAAAAGAAATGCAAAAGGGCAAAAGGGCTGTCTGCGGAGGCCTTAGAAATAGCTGTGAAAAGAAAAGAAGTAAAAAACAAAGGAGAAAAGAAAAGATATTTCCATTTGAATGCAGAGTTCCAAAGAATAGCAAAGAGAGATAAGAAAGCCTTCCTCAGAGATCAGTGCAAAGAAATAGAGGAAAACAACAGAATGGGAAAGACTAGAGATCTCTTCAAGAAAATTAGAGATACCAAAGGAACATTTCATGCAAAGATGGGCTCGATAAAGGACAGAAATGGTATGAACCTAACAGAAACAGAAGATATAAAGAAGAGGTGACAAGAATACACAGAAGAACTGTAAAAAAAAAAAAATCTTTATGACCCAGATAATCATGATGGTGTGATCACTCACCTAGACCCAGACATCCTGGATATGAAGTGATGCTTAGGAAGCATCACTATGAACAAAGCTAGTGGAGGTGATGGAATTCCAGTTGAGCTATTCCAAATCCTGAAAGATGATGCTGTGAAAGTGCTGCACTCAATATGCCAGCAAATTTGGAAAACTCAGCAGTGGCCACAGGACTGGAAAAGGTCAGTTTTCATTCCAATCCAAAAGAAAGGCAATGCCAAAGAATGCTCAAACTACCGCACAATTGTACTCATCTCACATGCTAGTAAAATAATGCTCAAAATTCTCCAACCCAGGCTTCAGCAATATGTGAATCATGAACTTCCAGATGTTCAATCTGGTTTTAGAAAAGGCAGAGGAACCAGAGATCAAATTGCCAACATCCGCCGGATCATTGCAAAAGCAAGAGAGCTCCAGAAAAACATTTATTTCTGCTTTATTAACTATGCCAAAGCCTTTGACTGTGTGGATCACAATAAACTGTGGAGAATTCTGAAAGAGATGGAAATACCAGACCACCTGACCTGCCTCCTGAGAATTCTGTATGCAGGTCAGGAAGCAACAGTTAGAACTGGACATGGAACAACCAACTGGTTCCAAATAGGAAAAGGAGTACATCAAAGCTATATATTGTCACCCTGCTTATTTAACTTATATGCAGAGTACATCATGAGAAACACTGGGCTTGAAAAAACACAAGCTTGAATGAAGATTGCCGGGAGAAATATCAATAACCTCAGATATGCAGATGACACCACCCTTATGGCAGAAAGTGAAGAGGAACTAAAAAGTCTCTTAATGAAAGTGAAAGAGGAGAGTTAAAAATTTGGCTTAAAGCTCAACATTCAGAAAACTAACATCATGGCACCTGGTCCCATCACTTCATGGGAAATAGATGGGGAAACAGTGTCAGACTTTATTTGTTGGGGCTCCAAAATCACTGCAGATGGTGACTGCAGCCATGAAATGAAAAGATGCTTACTCCTTTGAAGGAAAGTTATGACCACCCTAGACAGCTTATTGGAAAGCAGAGACATTACTTTGAAAGGAGATCCAACCAGTCCATCCTAAAGGAGACCAGTCCTGGGTGTTCATTGGAAGGACTGATGCTAATGCTGAAACTCCAATACTTTGGCCACCTCATGCGAAGAGTTGACTCATTGGAAAAGACCCTGATGCTGGGAGGGATTTGGGGGCAGGAGGAGAAGGGAATAACAGAGGATGAGATGGCTGGATGGCATCACTGACTCGATGGACATGAGTCTGGGTGAACTCCAGGAGTTGGTGATGGACAGGGAGGCCTGACCTTCTGCGATTCATGGGGTTGCAAAGAGTAGGACATGTCTGAGCAATGAAATGAAATTTATTGGGGTTAGCTCTCTGGTAGTCTAAGGTCTTGGAGTCAGTGCTCCCATTCCAAAGGCTCAGGGCTTGATCTCTGGTCAGGAATGAAGTCAAAAATTTAGTCAGATTTTATAGTGCCAATAAAATTGACAACTACCACAGAGGGGGGAAAAAAGGAAAAAGAAGAGAAAGAAATCCAGAAGAATTTATAGAACAAGTCAAAACATGAAAAATATTTATTTTTTTATTTTCAAGAAATAAATTGTTTATTTAAATATTTTTTAATTTAAAATTTAAATATGTAAAAAAATTATATTAATTTTTTAAATTTTATTTTATTTTTAAACTTCACAATATTGTATTAGTTTTGCCAAATATCGAAATGAATCCACCACAGCTATACCTGTGTTCCCCATCCTGAACCCTCCTCCCTCCTCCCTCCCCATACCCTCCCTCTGGGTTGTCCCAGTGCACCAGCCCCAAGCATCCAGTATCATGCATTGAACCTGGACTGGCGATTCGTTTTATATATGATATTATACATGTTTCAATTCCATTCTCCCAAATCATCCTACCCTCTCCCTCTTCCATAGAGTCCAAAAGACTGTTCTGTATATCTGTGTCCCTTTTGCTGTCTTGCTTACAGGGTTATCATTACCATCTTTCTAAATTCCATATATATGCGTTAGTATACTGTATTGGTATTTTTCTTTCTGGCTTACTTCACTCTGTATAATAGGTTCCAGTTTCATCCATCTCATTAGAACTGATTCAAATGTATTCTTTTTAATGGCTGAGTAATACTCCATTGTGTATATGTACCACAGCTTTCTTATCCATTCATCTGCTGATGGGCGTAAGACCAGAAACTATAAAACTCCTAGAGGAGAACATAGGCAAAACACTCTCTGACATACATCACAGCAGGATCCTCTATGACCCACCTCCCAGAATATCGGAAATAAAAGCAAAAATAAACAAATGGGACCTAATTAAAATTAAAAGCTTCTGCACAACAAAAGAAACTATTAGCAAGGTGAAAAGGCAGCCTTCAGAATGGGAGAAAATAATAGCAAATGAAGCAACGGACAAACAACTAATCTCAAAAATATACAAGCAACTCCTACAGCTCAACTCCAGAAAAATAAATGACGCAATCAAAAAATGGGCCAAAGAACTAAATAGACATTTCTCCAAAGAAGACATACAGATGGCTAACAAACACATGAAAAGATGCTCAACATCACTCATTATTAGAGAAATGCAAATCAAAACCACTATGAGGTACCATTTCACGCCAGTCAGAATGGCTGCAATCCAAAAGTCTACAAGCAATAAATGCTGGAGAGGGTGTGGAGAAAAGGGAACCCTCTTACACTGTTAGTGGGAATGCAAACTAGTACAGCCACTATGGAGAACAGTGTGGAGATTCCTTAAAAATCTGGAAATAGAATTGCCTTATGATCCAGCAATCCCACTGCTGGGCATACACACTGAGGAAACCAGAAGGGCAAGAGACACGTGTACCCCAATGTTCATCGCAGCACTGTTTATAATAATTTTTTATTTTCAAGAAAAATACATTTTTCTTGAGGTCAGAGTCCTTTCCTTAACTGGGAGTCACAGTCCACTTCACCTCCCTAGGATGCCCTCTAACACTGTGCTGGTCTCTGGACCTGCTCTTGGGGCAGCTCTGATTCTCATCTGTTCCTACTCCTCTGTGTTCTTGCCTCCAATGTCCACAGCTATCAGAACTAGTGTGTTTTCTTTTGTGGGAGCTCTCAATGAGATTTTATGTATTCCATAGACACAGAGTCTGCCTAGTTGATCATGTGGATTTAATTTGCAGCTTGTACAGCTAGTGGGAGAGTCTTTGGTTTTCTTCCTTAACCACACTGCCCTGGGTTTCAATTGTGGTTTTATTTTCAGTTCTGCATATGGGTTGTCCACTGGGGTTTGCTCCTGAGGCTGCTCTGGAGGACTTGGGTTTTCCTCTGTGAAGACCAGGTGGTTAGGTGGTGCAGCTGCTTGACTCACAGGGCTTCTGGCAGCACCAGGTACTCAGGAGAATTGGTGGCTAGGGCAGCAGGAAATGTAGTGCTCTAGAAGGGTATGGCAACCAGTATTGGCCAATATACTCTGGTATTCTTGCATGGAGAACCTCCCTCCCTGACAGAGAAGCCTGGCAGGCCACACTCTACAGAGTCACAGAGTCAGACACTACTGAATCAACACTGCACACATAGGTGCAAGACATTTGTTTTTGCCTATGGCAGCTCTGCCCCAGTGAGAGTTGACATGAAGGTAGTGCTGCTGCTTGGCTTGCAGGGACCCTAGTGGCGCCAAGTGTGCAGGGACATGGACTGCCTCTGCTGCAGGAGTTATAGCCCTATAAGAGTCTTTTTTGAGCCTCTTATAGTTGGCAATCAGAAGGCGTCTTTGGCCAGTCTTTCTCCACAGCTCCACCTGTTCAGGCTCTTAGAGGATCTCCTTGCCTGGGGTCATTCTCTGCTGTCCACACATCAAGCACATAGAGGGGCCCCCCAGATGGGGTCCTATTCTGTAGATTGGCATGTCAGGCACTTAAAGGAGTACCCTGGGTGGGGTCCTACTCTATAGTTCAGTATGTCAGGTGTTTGATGGGCTAGCCTCTCTGTTGTTCAGCTGCTGATGTTGGTGCATTGGGGAAGAAAGGCTATGGTGATGGCTCCACCCCCTATGCATGACTCAGCAGTGGCTTTCCTCCACAGGCATTTCCCACCACAGTCTCCTCCCTCACATCCCCTCGATCCATCTCTTTGTAGTCAACAGCAGCCACACTGAGTGACTCACACTGAGATTGCTCCACAATCCTTAAACTCCAGATCCCAGGTGCTGCACCTTCCAGGGGATCTACATCCCTGTCCAGGGTATGTATGGCTGCAGCAAAGACTGTCTGATTCTCATTTCACTTAGGCTGGCACAGATCAGCTGTTTCACTCTCAGCCTTAAATGTTTTTCCTTTGGCTCAGACAACTGTCTCAATGTGGGGATCGGACCCCTGCTTCAGTTCCCCCACCCGCTGAGGGCAGGTCCAGTCCTAATAATACTCCTGTTTTCCCCCTAGTTCCTTTGTCCTACCGAGTTTTGCATGGGTCTATATATTCTTGTCCGCTCATCAGGTACTTCTGTCCGCTCTCAGCTGGTGTTCTGCAGCACTTCTGTATTCCTGATGTATCTGTGGAGAGAGATATACTCCACGTCCACCTACTCCTCTGCCATCTTGCTCTCCTCAAAAGCCGGAAGTTATATATATTTTTTTTAACACAGGATCTAAAACAATAACATATTTTCTTAAGGTATGAATTTGGTTAAAATATATATATATACATATACATATATATATATACACACACACATATATATATATATATATGTATGCCATAGTCATAGTGATATAATTTCTAAAATTTTCAGTTGAAATACATATTTTCCCATTCTTATCCAAATAAAATAGCTAGCGATTCTAGTGTGAATTTGATAAGATTATAATTGGGTAGCTTAAAATTCTCATTAGCAAATTAAAGACAGAAAAATAATTTTAAGGGAATTGGGAGACTATTGTAAACTAATGGCCACTCAAGAAAATAATCCAATAATGTAGCAACAATCTACTCCACCTTGACGGGCCAGGCACACTCAGGCCACAAGTCCTGATAATTAAAACTCAAGACAATAGATATGGGGCCTGACTCTTGTTACATGAAATCAGGTAGTTAATTATCCTTGGAAAGTAGCATTTCCGTCTGTACCCAAGACAAGAATATAGATGAAAAGGGGTGGAGGTGGGGCAGGAAACTAGGGGGAAGAGGACAACATACCAAACCTGGGATGAATTACCATATTTTAGTATATGTCCTCACCCTTTTGCTAGCATACAAATGATTTAAATGTATGTGTACATATATACATATGTATAAGTGCATTGACAGTCCTAGTTAGACTGTATAGGATCAAAAGGGGAACTAATGATAAAAGCCTTGAAGTCTATTGAAAAATAACAAAGACAGTGGTCTTCTTCCCTCCCCACTTTTTCTTTATTAAAAAAAAAAAATGTAGCCTGCTTTGTTCTAGGGGTTCTACTCCCTTGCCTGCCAGCTTGTCTCTCTCATAAGCATCATATGATTTAAAAAAAAAAAAAAACACAAAAACCTCACTATTTGCCTATCATTTTATCTCACACAAAATTATTTCTGTACTGAGATAAAAGAATCAGATTCAATAAATCCTGACACTAGGTAAGTGATTTTAATTAAAAGATAGTGGGCTTGAGTGAGAAATGAGAAATGGAAAAGAGTTAACTATTTCTTGGATATTTAAGACATTCTTTCAAAAAGTGTGTGTAGTATGATTACAGCTTTGAGAATATTTTAAAGGATGCATTTCTGGAAGTCTGTAAACCAAGGAAATATTTAGTTCGTTACATAACTATTATTTAGTTACATAATAGTTACTTAACTATTATTTAGTTATATAACTAAATATTTAGTTATTTACATAACTAAATGAATTTAGGTAGATAAAGTTTTTGTTTTCTGTTTTTAAACTTAATACTCTTATTCACTAAGTATTTTAAAAATATAATTAAAAAGTTAAAATAATTTTAAATGTATACATAGAAAATAGAATGGTTATTTTAAAAGAAAAAGTCAGTGTAAAACATTAAAAATGATGAAATGGCCTCAATAAAGCAGAATAATTTTATTATTTATAGTTTCAAAAATTTTTTTTAAAGTTGCTTTTTATTAATAATTATATTTAAAGTAATTTAAATTCATAAGGAATTCTCAGAATATATCTTAAGTCCATAGTTCAAAATTATGTGCATAGTTTGATTATAAGGCAAAAATATACACAGAGATATATATATATATACATAAATAACTAATACCCAGGAATTATGCTCAAGAAAGTGTTTAATTTTTAATTTGTTACATTACGGTGAGATTTGATTGCATTTTATTTGCATTTCTAAATTATGAAATACTTGACACATATAAGTTATTCATTAGTATGAGTGTAAAATGCATATCCATTAGTCTACCATCCAAACTAAGAAATAAAACATAACATTTCCACTATATTTAGTTTTTGCTCTTTTTACTTAAAATTTGAAAATTAAAACATATGTGAATACTTTTTATAGTAATAGGTATTTCTTTCTGGTGTTTCTTTTTCCACATTTTTATTTTGAATCATTTTTAAAACACGTTCAAGTGTTTCTTTTGAAATTATCCTAGAGCTTCCCCCTCTCAAATATTGGAGTATCTATGTCTTTTAATATGAAAGTTGATTTAATTTAAGCTTACCCAAGTATTTGCTTATGACTATTGCTGTTTTCCATAAATAACATTGCTCATTTATTTTCATCTTTATTGAGAGACTAATTCAGATGAACATTTAAAGCACTAAAACTCCTAAGTATTTATATCATGGAAGATAATTTCATTTTTTTCACACTTGAATATTTTGACTATGTGTAATAATATAATTTAAAATTCAAAAAGACTTTTCATCAAAACCTGAACTTCAAGAATTTGTCTTCTTCAATCTTGTTTTGCCAATGATATATTTTAAAAAAACATCTGTTTTTTGTTGTTTTTTGTTGTTGTTGACAGCTATTTTTCTGTATTTATGAATTTTCTAGATTTATATTCCATTAATATTTTCCACTATATATCAAGAAAATGGTCCTTTCCCTCTCTTTTCATCTTTAAGTATGTATAAGTTCTTTGATAGCTAGAATTTTTTTCTCTCTCTTAATAGATTATCCAGTCCATCTTTTGACTTTGCTCTATTCTCTAAAATTACTTTCAAACAAATCTTGGAACTTTGGATAATCTGATACAGAAAAGGTCTTACTTTGATGCAAGATAATATAATAACCATGAAATTGTTTTAACCTAAAAATTACGTTTCAAAATATATAAGGATCAAACAAATGGTGGTGGGAAAACTAGACATTCATATGTGTAAAAACTGAATCAAGAAAACAAGCTTTACACCCATCACAAAAATTAATTCGAAATGAATCATAGATTTAAATGTAAAACACAAAGATCTAAAAATTCTAGAAAGCAACCCTGAGAGAATCTCAATGTCCGTAAGCATGTTGATGACTTTTAAATACAGCACAAAATGGGTGATCAATAAAATTAGTAATTAATAATCTAAACCTCATTAAAATTAAATATTTTTATCTCCAAAAGACACTATCAAGAGAATAAGAAGACAAGGCTAAAGGCATATCTAATAAAGAACTATTATCCAAAATATATAAAATATTCTTAAAAGTCAACAAGAAGAAAACACACAACCTAATGTAAAAAATAATAATAATAAAAATGACAAAACATCTGAACAGACACCTCACCAAAGAAGAAAACATATAGTAAGTAAACACATGAAATAATATTCAATATTATGTGTCATTCAGTTCAGTTCAGTTCAGTCGCTCAGTCGTATCCGACTCTTTGCAACCCCATGAATCGCAGGACGCCAGGCCTCCCTGCTGCTGCTGCTGCTAAGTCCCGTCAGTCATGTCTGACTCCGTGCAACCCCACAGACGGCAGCCCAACAGGCTCTTCTGTCCCTGGGATTCTCCAGGCAAGAATACGGGAGTGGGTTGCCATTTTCTTCTCCATTGCATGAAAGTGAAAAGTGAAAGTGAAGTCGCTTAGTCATGTCCAACTCTTAGTGACCCCATGGACTGTAGCCTACCAGGCTCCTCTGTCCATGGGATTCTCCAGGCAAGTGTACTGGAGTGGGTTGCTATTGCCTTCTCCGCCAGGCCTCCCTATCCATCACCATCTCCCGGAGTTCACTCAAACTCACGTCCATCGAGGCAGTGATACCATCCAGCCATCTCATCTTCTGTCGTCCCCTTCTCCACCTGCCCCCAGTCCCTCCCAGCATCAGAGTCTTTTCCAATGGGTCAACTCTTCGCAAGAGGTGGTCAAAGTACTGGAGTTTCAGCTTTAGCATCATTCCTTCCTAAGAAATCCCAGGGAAGATCTCCTTCAGAATGGACTGGTTGGATCTCCTTGTGGTCCAAGGGACTCTCAAGAGTCTTCTCCAACACCACAGTTCAAAAGCATCAACTCTTCCAAGCTCAGCTTTTTTCACAGTCCAACTCTCACATCCATACATGACCACTGGAAAAACCATAGCCTTGACTAGATGGACCTTTGTTGGCAAAGTAATGTCTCTGCTTTTCAATATGCTCTCTAGGTTGGTCATAACTTTTCTTCCAAGGAGTAAGCATCTTAATTTCATGGCTCCAGTCACCATCTGCAGTGATTTTGGAGCCCATATGTCATTAGGAAATTACAAGTTAAAAAACTGAGATACCACTACTTACCTAATAAAATTGCCAAATTTAAAACACTGACTACACCAAGAGAACTCCCAAGGATGTGAGGAAACAGGAACTCTCAATCATTGCTGGTGGAAATTCAAAATAGATAAGCAGCTAGGAAAACAGATCGACAGTTTCTTACAAAACTCCTACCATAAAATCTTTCAAATTCACTCAGGACTTTCCCCAAAGGAGCAGAAAACTTATTACTGCACAAGGATGTTTATAGAAGTTTTATTTGTCATTATCAAAACATGAAAAAAACAAAAATGTCCTTCAGTAGGAGAATAGATAAAGTGTAGTACACATTGATAATAGAGTATTATTAAGCTCTAAAGAGATATTAGCTAGCTATGAAAAGACATGATAGATCCTTATGATAGATCCCTAAATGTATATTACTAAGGGAAAGAAAGTGAAAGTGAAACTGTTCATTGCTAAGTTGTGTTCAACTCATTGCAACCCCATGGACTCCAGCCTACCAGGTTCCTCTGTTCATAGGATTCTCCATGCAAGAGTAATGGAGTGAGTTACTATTCCCTTCTCCAGGGGTTTTCATGACACAGGACCCAGGGATCCAACCCCACTCTCCTGCATTGCAGGCAGATTCTTTACCATGTGAGCCATCTGGTCCTCTAAGGCTACATATGATTCCAATTATATAATATTCTGGAACGCACATACCTATTGAGATAATAAAAAGATCAGCAATTGTTAGGTGTTATAAGAAAGGGAAGATTGAGTTGATAAAGCACTTAGGATTTTTAGGGCAGTGAAGCAATTGTATGATACTGTAATAGTGGGTATATGTCATTGTATATTTGTCCAGACATAGAATATACAACACCAAGAATGAATCATCAGGTAACTATGGACTCTGAGTGATTATGACTTTTTCCATGTGGGTTCATTGATTGTAAGAAATATGGGGAAGAAAATCTGTGCTATCTGGTCAATTTTTCTACGAACCTAAATCTGCTCTAAAAAATAAAGCATATATTGATGAATTCTGCTGGCCCCTATAGAATTCTCAAGATCCTGTGACATGGAGCTTCTACTGAAAAGAATGGTTGTGGAGGCAGAGCCCTGATCCATTCATATACCCATATAAAAGACTGACGCAAGTGAATGCCTGGACATTGAGAAACTCAAATTGAAGATAAAAGATTCAGAACAAAACAGAACAAAACAAATCTTTATTCAAATTAATTAGACAAAAGAATACATAGAATAGTTAGAGTTTATGACTGCTGTCCAACAGTTTGTTCTCCTCACTGAATGTATATTTTATTACACAAATTCTGCTGAGCAAACTGGACAACTACAAGTAAAGGAATGAAATTGGAATATACAAAAAAAAATAAAAAAACTTGGAATGGATTAAAGACTTAAATATAAGATTACACACTATAAAACTCCTAGAGAAAAACACAGCCTGAATACTCTTTAACATAAATCATAGTGATATTTTTGTTGGTCCATCACCTGAACTAAAGGAAAGAAAAGCAAAAATAAACAAATTGGACCTAATGAAGCAAAAGCCTTTGCATATTATAGGCAAACTTACAAAAAATGAAAAGACAACATACTTAATGGAAGAAAATATTTGCAAATGATATGACCTATGGAGGATTAAAATCCAACATATATAAGTAGCTCTCACATCTTAACATCAAAAAAGAAAAAAAAAGATTAAAAAATGGGCAGAAGAACCAAATAGATATTTTTCCAAAGAGGAAATGCAGGTGGCCAATAGACACATGAAAAGATCTTCAACATCACTAACCATTAGTGAATGCAAATCAAAATCACAATGAGATATCACCTCATGCCTATTAGAATGGCTGTCATCAAAAAGGACACAAATAACAAATACTGGTGAAGATATGGAATAAAGGGAACACTCATACTATGTTGGTGGGAATATAAATTGGTGCACCCACTGAAGAAATACAAGTTTTATAATAAAACTGAAAATGGAAATGTCATAGGACCCAGCAATTTCACTACTGGATGCATAACTGAAAAAAGCAATAGTACTAATTTGAAAAGATAT
Organism: Bos grunniens; assembly: GCF_055505025.1. Classification (NCBI taxonomy): domain Eukaryota; kingdom Metazoa; phylum Chordata; class Mammalia; order Artiodactyla; family Bovidae; genus Bos; species Bos grunniens. The sequence goes on from NC_141175.1 coordinate 49,775,214, forward strand.
GTACACCCCAATTTTCATAGCATATATATTCCTACTATTTACACTTACTGCTGTTGCTGCTGCTGCCAAGTCACTTCAGTCGTGTCTGACTCTGTGTGATGCCATAGAGGCTAGTGCACTAGGCTCCTTTGTCCCTGGGATTCTCCAGGCAAGAACACTGGAGTGGGTTGCCATTTCCTTCTCCAATGCATGAAAGTGAAAAGTGAAAGTGAAGTCACTCAGTCGTGCCCAACTCTTAGCGACCCCATGGACTGGAGCCTACCAGGCTCCTCCTTCCATGGGATTTTCCACGCAAGAGTACTGGAGTGGGGTGCCATTGCCTTCTCCATTTACACCTACTACTCACGCATAAAAAATAATACAGTTTTGCCATTTGCAGCAACATGGGTGGACTTGGTGTGCATTATGCTAAAGCCAAATGTCAGAGAATAATAATACTGTATATCACATATGTGGAATCTAAAAAACAAAACAAACTAGTAAATAAAACAAAAAAGAGGCAGACTCACATACATACAGAGCAAAATAATGGTTAGTAGAGGAGGAGAGGGGTGTATATGGGCAGAAGAGTAGGAGGCATAGACTACTGAGTGTAAGTAAGATGGACTGAAAAATATATTGTACAGCAAGAGGGGTATAACTAATATTTTGTAATAATTGTAAATGAAAAGTAACTCATAAAAACTGTATAATCTTTTAAATACACATATAACAACAACAAAATTAATTATGTATTGTCACAAAAAATATCTCCATGAATTTTATAATACATATTTTGTACTAGCCATAAATTATACTAAAGCTAAGTAAATAGTATAAAATTTAAACAACAAAAGTGACTAATTGAAATTTATGAGCATTAGCTTTGAGAGTAAATATATAGTATAATATAATAATATAATTATATTATAGCTAAATATAGCATGTCCACTATTTTCAAAGCCTGTAATATGCTTTTATTCTTATACTACTTACCTCTCCTTCTTCATTACAGAGGTATCCTGATATTTTTTAAATCATCTGCCAGCTTTTCTTTATAATTTATTGAGCAATGCATGTATCAATAAAATGATATCATGTACATTTAGTTGCCATTTATATTCATAAAGTTATCTTTTGGTTCAATTTTTCCTGAAATTTTATTAACATATTTTGACTTTATGAATTATTAATTTTTATAAACCTATGAATTTTTAGTATGCAACTTAAAAATACTCCATTTATCTGTTTTCCAAACAGTGAGTATTTGAGTTATTTAAAATGTTTGATTATTGCTATCAATAATGTGAACATACTTGTAAATGTATATTGATACACATAGAATGAACTTTATTTTGAGATACAGTCAAAGATAACTTAGGAAAGAAATTGCTAGAGTTTCATTTGTGTGTGTGCTAAGTCATCTCAGTCAAGTCTGACTCTGCGACCCCATGGTTGCAGAGCCTGCCAAGTTCCTCTCTCCATAGGATTCTCCAGGCAAGAACACTGGAGTGGGTTGCTGTGCCTTACTCCAGGGGATCTTCCTCACCCAGGGATTGAATCTATGTCTCATATATCCTCTTGCATTGGCAGGCAGGTTCTTTACCCCTAGTGTCACTTGGGAAATCCTTCGTTTGTGTACACCTTTAATTTTACAAGAATATGATTTTTTAAATTAATTAATTTCAATTTATAATTTGAACAATAAAAGTGTTTGCTTTTATATTGTTATTTAAATTTTTGCCATCTTAATGGGTGTAGAATAGCATTTTTGTGGTTTAGTTTACATTTACATGATTACCAATATTGTCAGGTAAATTTTCACAGATACCGATTATCATTTCACATCTTAGGCAGTTCATATTTTCTTAAATACCTGTTTTTGCATTTTTCTATATTTCTACTGGCTTGCATGTAAGTATATGTTTACATATTTTAAATACTTTAATGGTTACCTGTATAGCAGATATCAACTCCCAATATCATGTCTTTCATTTTTTATGATGCTTTTTGATAAATGATTTATTACATTGTAGTTAATATATGATTATTCTTTCATCACAATTATCGTATTTTGACTGCTATTAATATTTAATAAGTTATTTTCTATCCCTAATACTTTTCAGCATTTTCTTTATATTAATATTTATTTATTTGGCTGAGCTAGTCTTAGCTGCAACATGTGGGATCTTTGATCTTCACTGTGGCATGTGTGTGTGTGTTTTCTTTTTTTTTAATGGCATGTGGAATCTTTAGTTGCAGTGTGTGTGAAATAGTTCCCTGACCAGACATGAAACTCCCTACATTGGGAGTCAGAGGCTTAGCCACTGGACCACCAGGGAAGTCCTTACATTTTCTTATAAACAATTATTTTGTTTGACATTTAAATATTTTAAATGTTTTATCTGCTTGGAATTGTTTTGTGTATGATGTGTGCCATAAATTATTTTTATTTTTTACATTTCTGTGTACAAAAAACAAATCTTACTATAATTATATCAAACAGCAATTTTTCTTTCCCATACTACTTGTCTTCTTTAAAGTACCACAATTCTGTAAGTTTTCTATAGTTTTTCTGCTGAGTTATTGTTGTTCAGTCACCCAGCTGTATCCAACTTTTTGTGACCTGGACTGCAAGGAGATCCAACAAGTCCATTCTGAAGGAGATCAGCCCTGAGATTTTTTGGAAGGAATGATGCTAAAGCTGAAACTCCAGTACTTTGGCCACCTCATGCGAAGAGTTGACTCATTGGAAAAGACTCTGATGCTGGGAGGGACTGGGGGCAGGAGGAGAAGGGGACGACAGAGGATGAGATGGCTGGATGGCATCACTGCCTTGATGGATGTGAGTCTGAGTGAACTCCAGAAGTTGGTGATGGACAGGGAGGCCTGGTGTGCTGTGGTTCATGGGGTCGCAAAGAGTCAGACACGACTGAGCAACTAAACTGAACTGAACTGTACTGCAGCATGCCAGGCCTCCCGTCCGTCATCATCTCCCAGAGTTTGCCCAAGTTCACTTTCATTGCACCGGTGATGCCATCCAGCCATCTCATCCTCTGATGTCCTCTTCCCCTTCTGCCCAGGATCAGGGACTTTTCCAGTGAATCGGATGTTCCCATCAGATGACCAAAATAATGGAGATTCAGCTTCAGCATCAGACTTTACAGTGAATATTTAGGGTTGATCTCCTTTAAGATTGACTGGTTTGATTTCCTTGCTGTCCAAGGGACTTTCAGAAGTCTTCTCCAGCACCACAGTTTGAAGGCATCAATTCTTTTGGTCCAGCTCTTATATGACCACTGGGAAGACCATGGCCTTGACTATATGGACCTTTGTAGGTTGAGTAATGTCTGCTTTTCAACACACTAAGTTTGTCATTGCTTTCCTTCCAAGAAGCAATTGTTTTCTGATTTCATGGCTATAGTCACCATCTATAGTGATTTTAGAGCCTAAGAAGAGGAAATCTGTTACTACTTCCACTTTTCCCCATCTGTTTGTCATGTGGTAATGGGGCCAGACTGAGAAGGTGATGGCGCCCCACTCCAGTACTCTTGCCTGGAAAATCCCATGGACAGAGGAGCCTGGTAGGCTGCAGTCCATGGGGTCGCTGAGGGTCAGACATGACTGAGCGACTTCACTTTCGCTTTTCACTTTCATGCATTGGAGAAGGAAATGGCAACCCACTCCAGTGTTCTTGCCTGGAGAATCCCAGGGACCGGGGAGCCTGGTGGGCGGCCATCTATGGGATCGCACAGAGTTGGACACGACTGAAGTGACTTAACAGCAGCAGCAGCAGCAGTAGCAGCAGCTGGAATTTCATCACATCCACTAGCGTTATTAACAGCAGTGCTTCTTAAGGCCTACTTGACTTCACATTCCAGCATGTTTGGCTCTGGGTAACTAACCATACTATCATAGGAATCTGCTTCATTAAGCTCTTTTTTTATATAGTTCTTCCATGTATTCTTTCCATCTATTCTTGATCTTGTCAGCTTCTACTAGGTCTCCATCATGTTTATCCTTTATTGTGTCTATCTTTTGGCAAAATGCTCCTTTGATGTTCCCAGTTTTCCTGAAGAGATCTCTAGGCTTTCCCCTTTTGTTGTTTTCTTCTATTATTAAGCACTGTTCATTCATTGAGGAAGGCTGTTTTGTCTCTCATAGCTGTTCTTTGGAACTCTGCATTTAATTGGATGCATCTTTTCCTTTCTCCCTTGCTTTTCTCTTCTCTTTGTTCTTCTGCTATTTGTGAAGTCTCCTCAGATAACCACTTTGCTTTCTTGCTTTTCTTTATTTGGGGGGATGGTTTTGTTTGCCACTTCCTGTACAATATTATGGACATCTGTTCACAGTTCTTCAGGGACACTGTGAACTAGAGCTAGTCCCTTGAATCAATTTACTACTTCTACTGAGAATTCATATGGGATTTGATTTAAGTCATTCCCAGTTTCCTTTAGTTTAAGCCTTAATTTTACTATGAGAAACTGATGATCTGAGCAACAGTCAGTTCCATGTCTTGTCTTTGCTGACTGTATACAGCTTCTCCATCTTCAACTACAAAGAATGTAATCAATTTGATTTTGGTATTGACCATTTGGTGATGTCTATGTGTAAAGTCAGCTCTTGAAAGGGTATTTGCTATGACCAGTGAATTTTCTTGGCAGAATTCAGTTAGTATTTGTCCTGCTCCATTTTTCCTCCAAGACCAAACTTGCTTGTTACTCCAGGTATATCTTGACTTCCTACTTCTGCATTCTAATCCCTGATGATGAATAGAACATATTTTTTAGGTATTAGTTCTAGGAGGTCTTCTAAGTCTTCATAGAACTGATCAACTTCAGCTTCTTTGGCATTGATGGAAGAGGCATAGACTTGGGTTACTATGATTTTGAATGGCTTGCCTTGGAAACAAGCCAAAATTATTTTGTCATTTTTGAGGCTGAACCCAAGTATTGTATTTCAGACTCTTTTGTTGATTATGAAGGCTACTCCATTTCTTCTATGGAATTTTTGCCCACAGTAGTAGATAGAATTGTTATGTGAATTAAATTCACCCATTTCCATCCATTTTAGTTTGCTGATTCATAGAATGTTGATGTTTATTCTTACCATCTCCTGCTCGACTGTGTCTAATTTTCCTTGATTCATGACCTAGCATTCCAGGTTCCTATACAATGGTATTCTTTGCAAAGTCAGATTTTACTTTCATCACCAGACACATCCACAACTGAGTGTCATATCCACTTTGGCCCAGTCACTTAATTCATTCTGGGGCTATTGGTAATTCTCCGCTTTTCACCAGTAGCGGAGTGGTACTGCTATACCTTTAGACCTGGGGGACTCATCTGTTTGGTGTCATATCTTTTTGCGTTTTATATAGTTCATGAGGATCTCATGGCAAGCACACTAGGGTGGTTTTCCATTCCCTTCTCAAGTGGATCACGTTTTGTCAGAACTCTCTGCTATGACTCATCCATCTTGGGTGGCCCTGCATGGCTCATAGCTTCATTGAGTTAAGCAAACCCCTTCACCATGATAAGGCAATGATTCTTGAAGGGATTTGTGCCAAGTACCACTGGCCAATTAATTTTTGGCTGGAATTTACACTCACTTGATTTTTTCAAGAATGTCTTGACTATTATTGGCCCCATCTTTTACCATATAAATTTTAGAGTATGTTTGTTAAGTTCCATTCAAACCTCTGCCAGAATTTAATTACAGAGCATTAAATCTGTGAATCATTTTGATGAGATTTTACATAGCTAAAATATTGACTCTCAGTATTCATGAAGAAGTTATATTCCTCTGGTTACTTATGTATCTTTATGCATTTTCACATAGTCATCTTTTTTTTTCTCTAATAGACTGAAAGGCTCATATTTGGTGAATTTCTTTTGCTCTTATTTTTGGGTGATTGAAATGTTATCTTTCTATTGCATTTCTAACACTGTCCTTAGGTGTTAGTCTTTGGACATTGCTCTTTTTATCTTACCTTCTATCTTTTTAACCTAAACAGTGTAATTTATTTCTTTCCAATTTTTGTACATTTAACATTTAATTTTATTTCTTACTTAGCTCTTAGGTACATCCCTTACAATGCTGAATGGAAGAAGTCATAGTGGATTGTTATCTTGTTGCTCATTTTAAAGGTAATGTTTTTACATTTCTCCATTGATCACAGTAATGTTTACTTCGGGACTTTTTTTCTTCCAGATACCCTTTATCAAGAAAGTAAGTTCTCTTCTATTTACTGTTTGTTAAGAGCTTTTATAAGGAATAGTATTGAATTATATCACATATAGTCTCTGACTCTTCTGAAATGATCAATTGCTTTTCCTCTTATAGTTTTATAATCTATCAATGTGCTGTACTACACTGATTTATTTTATACAAGCAAAATGCCTTGCATTCTTGAGATAATCCAGCTATGCAAATTAGTTTGCTTATAAAAAGTAATATGTATCTATTTATATATTATATATACATTATATATATATTCACGTTGGATCTAGTGTGCTAATGTTTTGTTTAAAACTTCTAAATATATTTTTGCAGATCAACCTCGTCTATAGTTTCACATTCTTTCACTGAATCTACCTATTTTTACTTGGTTTTTATTTATATAATAGCAAATGAAATGATTAACACTTTAAAAATTAAATCTTCACTACAATTCAAAAGCCTCAGTTCTTTGGTACTCAGCCTTCTTTATGGTCCAACAGTCACATCCATACATGACTACTGGAAAAACCATAGCTTTGACTAGATAGACCTTTGTTAGCAAAGTGATGTCTTGGCTTTAACACACTGTCTAGAGTTGTCATAGCTTTCCTTCCAAGAAGCAAGCATATTTTAATGTCATGGTTGTAATCACTGTCCTCAGTGATTTTTAAATCCAAGAAAAAAAAATCTATCACTTTTCCCACATTTTCTCAACCTATTTGCCATGAAGTGATGAGACCAGATGCCATGATGTTAGATTTTGAATGTTGAGTTTTAAGCCAACTTTTTCATTCTCCTCTTTCACCCTCATCAAGAAGCTGTTTAGTTCGTCTTCACTTTCTGCCATTAGAGGGGTACCATCTGCATATCTGAGGTTGATGATATTTCTCCTGTCAATCTTGATTCCAGCTTGTGATTCATCCAGCCCAGCATTTCACAGGATGTACACTATATAGGAGTTAAATAAGCAGAGGGACAATATATGGCTTTGAAGAACTCCTTTCCCAGTTTTGAGGCAGCCCTTTGTTCCATGCTTGGCTCTTACTGTTGCTTCTTGATCTGCACACAAGTTTCCCAGGAGACGGGTAAGGTGACTGGTATTACCATCTCCTTAAGAATTTTACAATTTGTTGTGATCCACACAGTCAGAAGATTTAGGTAGTCAATGAAGGAGAAGTAGATGTTTTTATGGAATTCCTTGCTTTCTATATGATCCAACAAATGTTGATAATTTGATCTCAGGTTCCTATGCCTTTTCTAAATCCAACTTACACACCTGCAAGTTCTCAGTTCATGTACTGCTGAAGCCTAGCTTGAAGGCTTTTGAGCATTAATTTTCTAGCATGTGAATTGAACACAATTGTATGGTAGCATGAGCATTCTTTGGTATTGCCCTTCTTTGGGATTGGAATTAAAAATGACATTTTCTAATCTTGTGGCCACTGCTGAGCTTTCCACATTTGCTGATATGTTTACTGCAGCACTTTAACAACACCATCTTTTAGGATTTTAAATAGCCCAGCTGGAATTTCATCACCTCCACTAGGTTTGTTCATAATAATTCTTCCTAAGGCCAATTTAACTACACACTTCAGGATGTCTGATTCTAGGTGATTGACCACACTATCGTGGTTATCCAGATAATTAGAACTTTTTTATATAGTTTTGTGTATTCTTGCCACCTTTTCTTAATCTTTTTTGCTTCTGTTAGATCTTTGCCATTTCTTTCCTCTGTTATACCCCTCTTTGCATGAAATGTTTCCTTTGTGTCTCCAATTTTCTTGAAGAAATCTCTACTGTTTCTCATTCTATTGTTTCCCTCTATTTCTTTGCATTGTTCACTTAAGAAGGCTTTCTCATCTTGCTATTCTCTGGAATTATGCATTCAGTTGGATATATTATTCCCTTTCTCCTTTGCCTTTCACTTCTCTTTTATTCTCAGCTATTTATAGGAACTTCTCAGACAACCACTTTGCCTCCTTACATTTCTTTTTCTTTGGGATGGTTTTGGTTATTGCCTCCTGTATAATGTTACAAATCTCCATCCATAGTTCTTCAGACACTCTGTCTGCCAGATCTAATCCCTTGAATCTATTAACCACATCTACTGTATAATCATAAGGGATTTGATTATATAATCAAATAATTATGCAATCATACCTGAATGGTTTAGTGGTTTTTTCCTACTTTCTTCAATTTAATCCTGAATTTTGCAATGAGGAGCTTATGATCTGAGCCACAGTGAGCTCCAGGTCTTGTTTTTGCTGACTGTATATAACTTCTCCAACTTCAGCTGCAAAGGTATATTCAATCTGATTTAGGTATTGACCATATGGTGATGTTCATGTATAGAATCATTACTTGTGTTGATGAAAGAGGGTGTTTGCTATGACCAGTGTATTTTTTTAATAAAGTTCTGTTAACCTTTGCCCTCCTTCATTTTGTACTCCAAGATCAAACTTGCCTGTTACTCCAGGTATCACTTGTCTTATCACTTTTACACTCCAATCCCTTATGATGAAAACAATTTTTTTTTTTTTTTAGTATTATTTCCAGAGGATCTTGCTGGTTTTTATAGAACTGTTCAACTTCCAGCTTATTTGGCATTAGTAGTTAGGGCATACACTTGGATTACTGTGATATTGATTGTTTTATCTTTGAAACAAACTCAGATCACTTTGTCATTTGTTTTTAAATTAATTTATTCTAATTGGAGGCTAATTACTTTACAATATTGTGGTTGTTTTTGCCATACATTGACATGAATCAGCTATGGGCGTACATGTGTCCTGCCCTCCTGAACCACCCTCTCCTCTTACTCCCCATCCCATTCCTCTGGGTTGTCCCAGTACACTGGCTTTGAGTGCTCTGCTTCATGCATTGAACTTGGACTGGTCATCTATTTCACATATGATAATATACATGTTTCAATGCTATTCTCACAAATCACTCCATCCTCGCCTTCTCCCGCAGAGTCCAAAAGTCTGTACTTTACATCTGTGTCTCTTTTGCTCTCTTGCATATAGGGTTGTCATTAGCATCTTTCTAAATTCCATATATATGATTTAATATACTGTGCTGGTGTTTTTCTTTCTGACTTACTTCACTCTGTATAACAGGCTCCAGCTTCATCCACCTGACTAGAACTGACTCAAGTGTGTTCTTTTTTATATAGCTGAGTAATATTCTATTCTGTATATGTACCACAACTTTCTTATCCATTTTTCTGCTGATGGACATCTAGGTTGCTTCCATATCCTAGTTATTGTAAACAGTGCTGCAGTGAACATTGGAGCACACATGTCTGTTTCAATTTTGGTTTCCTTGGTGTGTTTGCCCAGCATTGGAATTGCTGGGTCATATGGCAGTTGTATTTCCAGTTTTTTAAGGAATCTCCACACTGTTCTCCATAGTGACCGTACTATTTTGCATCCCCACCAACAGTATAAGAGGATTCCCATTTCTCCACACCTTTTCCAGCATTTATTATTTATGGACTTTTTGAAGGCATGAGGTGCAGCATTGTTTACAATAGCTAGGACATGGAAGCAACCTAGATATCCATCAGAAGACAAATGGATAAGAAAGTTGTGGTACATATACACAATGGAATATTACTCAGCTATTAAAAAAGAACATATTTAAGTCAGTTCTAATCAAGTGGATGAAGCTGGAGTCTATTAAACAGAGCATAGCATTGCTAGCCTGTGAAATGATTTGCGTTTCTCTGATAATGAGCTATGTTGAGCATATTTTCATGTGTTCGTTAGCCATCTGTATGTCTTCTTTGGAGACCATTTTTTTGATTGGGTCATTTATTTTTTTGGTATTGAGCTGCGTGAGCTGCTTGTAAATTTTAGAGTTTAACACTCTGTCAGTTGTTTTATTTGCTATTTTGTCCCATTCTCAAGGCTGCCTTTTCACCTTATAGTTTCCTTCATTGTGCAAAAGCTTTTAAGTTTGATTAATTCCCATTTATTTATTTTTGCTTTTATTTCCATTACTCTGGGAGGTGGGTCATAGAGGATCTTGCTGTGATTTATGTCAGAGAGTGTTCTGCCTATGGTTTCCTCTAGGAGTTTCATAGTTTCTGGCCTTACATTTAGATCTGTAATCCGTTTTGAGTTTATTTTTGTGCTTGGTGTTAGAAAGTGACCAGTTTTCCCAGCAACAATTGTTAAAGAGACTGTCTTTTCTTCATTGTATATTTTTGCCTCCTTTGTCAAAGATAAGGTGTCCATAGGTTCATGGATTTATCTCTGGGCTTTCATTTTGTTCCACTGATCTATATTTCTGTGTTGGTGCCAGTACCATACTGTCTTGATGACTGTAGCTTTGTAGTATAGCCTGAACATTCTGTCATTTTTGAGATTGCATCCAAATGCTGAATTTTGGACTCTTTCATTAACTATGAGAGCTACTTCTTTTATTCTAAGCGACTCTTTCCCACAGTAACAGATATAATGGTAATTTGTATTAAATTCCCCCATTCCAACCCATTTTAGTTCACTCTTCATTCTTGTCATCTGCCCCTTGAAGCAAATATTGAAGGATTTTGAGCATAACCTTGGTAGCATGTGAAATGAGTGCAACTTTACTGTATATGTGGTCTAAAAATGAAAACCTCTGATTAGTGCTTTCTATGGGGATGTATGGGTGTAGGCGAGCTGAAAGAATAACTTATTGACTGGCTTCAGAGATCTAAAATGTAATAAAAGGGAAAACTAATCAGCAGTAACTGGCAGAGGGATCTCTTTTATGAAAGTGCTTTTGTTTATAGAGAGTCAGAAAATATTCTCAAGGTTACAGGGACTCATTTAAATGTTCTTTTTAATATTAATAGTTACTCAATTGTAATTTTTGTGTGATGTCAATTTGATTTTATTTACTAATGTTAATTTTTAATTGATGTACATTCGACTTACAAAACTGTGTTAGTTTCAGTTTTACTAAATAGAGTTTCAATATTTTTATAGATCACATTCCTTTAAAGGTGTTATAACTTATTAGCTATGTTTTAAAATATTCTCTGAGCCATATCATACATCTTCATAGTTCATTTATTTTATATAATAGTTTGTAACTCTTTAGCATTTACCTCTACCTTGCCCCTCTCCACTTCTACTCACCACTCATAACCACAAGTTTGTTCTCTGTATCTGTGAATACATTTCTGTTTCATTATATTTATCTGTTTGCACTATTTTTTTTTTAGATTTCACATATAAGTGATAACAACATATTTGTTTTGACATTTTGCTAAGCATAATGCATCTAAATTGTTAAAAATGGTGGAATTTAATTATTTTTTATGGAAGAGTAATATCATTACTCTCCCTTTTCTAGCTTCTTTAGATTGTAGGTTAGATTGTTTATATAAGACATTTTTGTTTGTTTTTTGAGATAGACCTGTCCTGCTATAAACTTAGTTTTTGGTGCATCCTATAGAATAGACCTTGGAAAGTTGTAGTTTTATTTTCACTTTTTTTTTTTTGAGATATTTTCTAATTTCTGCTTTGATTTCCTCAATGACACTTTTTTTTTTTTTTAGTGGTATAGTATTTAGTCTTCCTTTGTTTGTGTTTCTCCTGTTGTTCTTCCTGTAATTGGTGTCTGATTTTATAGCCTTGCAATCAGGAAAAGATGACTAATATAATTCCTATTCTCCTAAATTTATTGGGATTTGTTTTGTGGCCAAGTATGTAATCAATCCTGGAGAATATCCATATGCTTTTGAAAAGAATGTGTATTCTGATTTTTTTTTGGGGGGGAGGGGTGAAATGTCCTATATACTTCTATTAATTCAACTGTCTAATATTCTAATATGTCATTTAAGGTCACTTTTTGCTTGATTTTCTGCCTGGATGATCTTTTCTATGATATATGTGTGGTATTAAAGTTCCCTAGTATTACTTTATTATTGTCTATTTCTCCATTTATGTCTGTTAATATTTGCTTTATATATTTAGATGTTCTTATATTAGTTTCATACACATTAACAAGTATTAAATCCTCTTGCATTCATTTCTTTATTATTATATAATGCCTTATTTCTGTTTTGATATAGACTTTATTTTTAAAACCTGTTTTGTCTGATATGAATATTGATACCTCTGCTTTCTTGAAATTTTAATTTGTATGAAATATCATTTTTTCTGTTCTCTCACTTTTAGTCTATTTGTTGATACTTCTTTTCTGGTTGTGTTTTAGTAGTTCTTTCCTTCTATTAGTTTCATCCCTTGTGACTTGTTGGTTTTCCTTAGTGGTATGCTTGTATTTCTTTATCTCTAGTTTTTGTATATGTATACTAGGTTTTTGATTTGTGGTACCATGGAGTTCACATATGTTGATGTGTAACTACTTGTTTTAAACTGTAGTCATAAAGTTCACACACATTCTAAAATATCTGTTTCTTTATTTCCCTCCTCACCATGCTGTCTTTTTAATTTCCTTTATTTACATCTTCATATCTATCTTTTATTGTGTTATATTGTATTTACACTTAATTTTGCGTTTTTTTAAATTTTTTAACTTTTGTATTAATACCAGCTTATGTAAGTGATTTATCTACAGCATCTATTATATATTTGCCTCTACTAATAGGATTTTCCCTCCTATAAATTCTTACTTCTTTTTGTGGCCTTTTTACTCTAAAGAAGATCTATTAATACTTCCACTAAAGAAGTTCTATTAACACTTCTTTGAGAATTGGACTGTGAAGAAAGCTGAGCGCCGAAGAATTGATGCTTTTGAACTTTGGTGTTGGAGAAGACTCTTGAGAGTCCCTTGGACTGCAAGGAAGGAGGTCCAACCAGTCAATCCTAAAGGAGATCAGTCCTGGGTGTTCATTGGAAGGACCCATGCTGAGGCTGAAACTCCAATACTTTGGCCACCTCATGCGAAGAGTTGATTCATTTGCAAAGACCCTGATGCTGGGAGGGATTTGGGGCAGGAGGAGAAGGGGACGACAGAGGATGAGATAGCTGGATGGCATCACCGACTTGATGGACATCAGTTTGAGTAAACTCTGGGACTTGGTGATGGACAGGGAGGCCTGGCGTGCTGCAATTCATGGGGTCGCAAAGAGTCAGACACGACTGAGCAACTGAAATGAACTGATAGGATCAATTTAATATTGATAAACACTTTTAGTTTTTTCTTGTTTGAGAGACATTTTATACATCTTTTAATTCTGAACAACTTTGAAGAGTAGAGTATTTAGTTGCGAGTTTTTCCCTTTCATCACATTAAGTATATCATGTTCTTTCCCTCTGTCCCTCGTTGCTTCTGTAGAAAAATCTACTGATATCTCCATGGGGGTTCCCTTGTGCATAGCTATTCTTTTTTCTCTTATTGCCTTTAGAATACTCAGAATTCTCACTTTGTATTTAACTTTTAGTGTATTAATTGTGATATGCCTTGTGGGTCTCTTTGGATTCACCTTGTTTGGTATTCTCTGTGATTCCTATAATTCATTTCTTTAGCTTAGGGAAGTTTTCAGATATGATTTCATCAAATGCACATTTGACACTTTTTTTCTCTTCTACTTTGGGATGCCTATATGTGAATTTTATTACACTTGTTGTTTCAGAATTTTCTTAAATTACCTTCACTTTTATTTAATTTTTATTTTTACTCTTTTGACTGGGTGATTTCCATTATTCTATCTTCTAGATCATTTACACATTCTTCTTTTTACCTAATCTGCTATTAATTCCTTCTAGTGTGTTTTCATTTCAGTTACTGTTTTTTTTAGCTCTGATTGATTACTTTTTATATGTTCTAGGTCCTTGTTAAAATTTTCACTGTGTTTATCTACTCATTCCCCTTGTTCAGTTAGCACTCTTTTTGAAATGAACTGAAAGTTGCTCAGTTGTGTCCGACTCTTTGCAACCCCATGGACTATGGACTACAGTCCATGGAATTCTCTAGGCTAGAATACTGAAGTGGGCAGCCTTTCCTTTCTCCTGAGGCTCTTCCCAACTCAGGTCTCCTGCATTGCAGATGGATTCTTTACCAGCTGAGCCACAATCTTATTACTAATGCTTTGAACTATTTAGCTGGAAAATCATTAATCTCTATTTCATTAGTTGGTTTTTCAGATATTTTTTCTTACTTATTTATATGAAACAAATTTATCTGTCTTCTCATTTTGTTTATCCTTCTCTATCTCTATGAATATAGGTGAAACAGTTATTTATCCCCATCTTGAAGTGATGTCCTTGAATGGAAGTGTCCCTATACTGCTTAACTGTTCCCCAGAGAGCTGCATTTGAAGTGAGCCTGGGTCAAGTCTTCTTCCAGGGTGTGCTGGCAGATATGCCCTTGCTGGGAAGTAGGGCTGGAGATTCCTATGCTAGAATCAGAGCCAGTTGTTGAGCTGGGATTTCTCCTATTCTGAGTGACCATCACCAGAGTACTGGAGGTATTGATGTATGGCAAAACCAATACAATATTGTAAAGTAATTAGCCTCCAATTAAAATAAATAAAAATAAATAAATACAAATAAGATTTCAAGGTGATTGGTAAGAAGCCTTGAGGGCCAGGTCCAAACTGGTTGTGTTCTGGCTAATTGTGCACTTTTCCACTTCTCTGCAACAGAACTTTTGCCTCAGTGGGGAGCAGCACTGGACTAAGGGGCTACAGCAGACACCTGATATAGGTTGGGGAGTTCAAGGAAGTAGTTTCTGTATACTGGCTAGAACCTGGGCAGTTTTAATTTACTTCTGTCTTTTTCCTGGGAGTACCTCTCTTCTGTGTCCTCTGCTACCAATGCAAGACCTGATCTGATCACTTCTCCTCCCTACCTGACTCCATGTGAATCTTTCTTTACAGTTTCTGTTGTAAAAGTATCTTTCTGCCATTCTCATTTGTTTTCAGTAAGAGTTGCTCCACATCTAGATGGATTTTTAACATGCTTATGAGGGAAGTTGAACTCAATATTTTTCTTTTGGAAAAATTCTCAATCTGAGATAATAGAGAAACTGGTGTACTTGAGTGCTATTGAGAAATTGCAGCTAAATTAAAAAAATTATCTAGTACCATGATATTTTGAATGACCCATAGAGATTTCTGTTTGTAGTTCTGTTTGTGATATACAATACTGGAAAACACTTAGAGTGAAAAGGTACATGAAGTACTATCCTGGGAAATTCCTATGGATTTTTTTCATTAGTAAGCAAAAAAGGCTATATTTATATTTTTATGGTTACACAGTTAAAATATTTTTGGTTTGAATGTTCAAGGATGAAAGATACTTTTATATTGGTCATTTACACTCTGGTCAGAGAAAACCTTTTTGCTAAATATTATCTTCCTAAAACAATATAAATATCTAAAAAACCAACTAATGAACTAGAACTAAATGATTTGTCAGATAAATAGTTAATGATATTAACTAACAATAGTTAGTTAAAGAAATATTCTCTCATTTCTTTGGCTGAATTTTTGATGCACATGAGGCAATAAAACATAAACCTTATTTCCTCTTTTCCCCAACCTTATCTGCAACCCTCAACTATGACACTGCACCAAACATCTCAATACAACCTCATATATCCCCAACTTATTAATTCTATAAAGAAGTACCAGGTGGGATGAGGGTGTTGTGTGCAAGTCTAAGATGTTCACATTATTCCTTGAAACTGAATCAGACCCTTTAACAAAAGTTCAACTTGAGGAAAAGCCAGAGGATTTTTTTTTTTAACCCTGTGCCTAATGTTATAAGATTAGGAGAATTAGCATAATGTTATTTTGCCTTAATTCCCTATGCCCAATAAACAATTCAGGCCTTTTTGTTTTTCCTCTCTTTCCTGTTTATTATTCTGGTTACTGTATATTTATTGGGTTGAATAATCCAAGTGGGCTAAAAAGAATTAAAGTATGCAATTTTTAAATTGCAAACGAGTCACAGAAGTTATTACCAAGTTTCTTGCTCATTTACAAATTAAGCAAAGGGTGTATAACATTGTTCTATAATTCTATTCATTATTATTAGCCATTACATTTTATTATAAAAGAGTGTCTGAGACATGGGTTCCAAGCAAAGGTCAACACTTATGCACAGACCCTAATACTCAATGTATGACATAATGCTGAAACAAGGGCTGAGATAGAGGTGATAAACAATTTGTGTCCTATTAATTTTTAATAATATGACATACATTTTAATATAATTATCATATCAATAATGGTAAGATAATTGATAAAATATTATACATATTATCACATAGTTGCTAAAAAATTACTTTAAGTTGAAAGTAAAAGTTTTAGTTGCTCAGTTATGTCGGACTGTTTGCAACCCCATGGACTGCAGCACTTTAGGCTGCTCTGTGTATGGATTTCCCAGGCAAGAATACTGTAGTGGGTTGCTATGCTCTTCTACAGGTAATACCACTGTAATGGCAGAAAGTGAAGATAAACTAAAGAGCCTCTTGATGAGGGTAGATGAGGAGACCGAAAAAGCTGGCTTAAAATTCAACATTAAAAAAAAACTAAGATCATGGCATCTGGTCCCATCACTTCACAGCAAATAGATGGATAAAAAGTGGAAGCTTTTGGGGGGCTCCAAAATCATGGTGGACGGTGATTGTAGCCACAAAACTAAAAGATTCCTACTCCTTAAAAGAAAAGCTATACCAAATCTAGACAGTATATTAGGAAGCAGAGACATCACTTTGCGACAAAGTTTCATTTAGTCAAAGCTATGTTTTTTCCAGTAGTCATGGATGGATGTAAGAGTTGGACCATAAAGAAAGATGAATGCCAGAGAATTGATGCTTTTGAATTGTGGTGCTGAAGAAGACTGAGAATCTCTTGGGCATCAAGGAGATCAGGTCAGTCAATTGTAAAGAAAATCACCCATGAGTATTCATTGGAAGGATTGATGCTGAACCTGATGTTCCAATACTTTGGCCACCTGAATTGAAGAGCTGATTCAATGGAAAAGACTCTGATGCTGGGAAAGATTGAGGGCAGGAAGTGAAGGGGGTGACAGTGGATGAGATGGTTGGATGGCATCACTGACTCAATGAGTTTGAGCAAATTCCGGGAGATAGTGAGAGACAGGGATGCCTGGTGTGCTGCAGTGCATGGGGTAGCAAATTATCAGAGAAGACTTAGTGACTGAAAAACAAACAATACCTGCTCATATAAATGGAAAGAGTATTTTTGTCTTTTCTTCTTTCACTCAACATTCAAATTTCATCCATAGTTTTACCTATTTAATTGTCAATCTTTTAAAAATTTCTAATGAGTAGTCAATTGTACAATATGGCATAGATTGATTTTTTTTTTTTTTTTTGTATTGATAGACTTTTGAGTAATATTTGGCGGGGAGGGGATGTGCAGGGATGCTTTTATAAATCAAGATGCTCTGAATATTCTTCTACAGAAAATTTTTGTACCTGAGTTTTCCTTTGTCTGAGATAAATAACTTGGATTTGAATTGCTGTATCAGAATACAGATGTTAATCAAGAAACTGCTAAGTAGTTCTACAAAGTTGGTATACCATTTTACAATTTGATATATAAGAAATATTTTTATATACAGCAATATATAAGTTTTGCTTGTTCCACATCCTCTTCAACCTTTGGAGTTTTCAGTCTTTTTAATTTTAACCATTCTCAGAAGTGTGAAGGAGTAATCTCATTGTCAGAGATACAGGTCACTATGTATCTTAACCACAGGACTCTATGTCCTCATATATATGCTTGGAAACATTCTGACTTCAGTGAATACATTTGAAACCACAATAAATTCACAAAGATCACAGTCAGGTTACAAGGAATGGTAGAATTTCCACAGAAAATTGAGAGAAAGTATTAAAATATTCCCTAGAGAGGAACAAAAACAAAATGGTAGTTATAAGGATGAGTGACTACAGTTCAAATTGAACTTCTCTCCTTCAAATCAGAACGAAAATTTCTTTCATATTATAATTCAATTCCCAAGAGGGTAGCTTAACTGAATAAATCCCAGATCATTTTAACTTGCCCTCAAAAGCTAGCTTTATTTTCTTTTTTTAGATGTTTGTCCTCAGGGCTTCTGTCAAAAACCTTGACTGTGAGACTGACTGCTAAGAGAAGAAGATGGAAGCGACAAGTACCACAGGTGACAAGAACAGTCTTGAACTAAGGGCCCCCGGGCCCAATTACCAGCTGAAAAATGGCAGAATGCCTATTCATTTTTGACTTCACTCTATTTTCAATTTATTTTGCTGTCATATTACAAATATTAGGAAAACAAATGTTTTATCTAGAAATTGAGTTGAGGTTTTTACTTAAAATGCTGTATTACATTTTAAATTGTCTATTCCCTTTATTAACTACAGATAATTATAATTGTATGAAACTCATTGCTTGTCCTGATATCTATTCCTAAAAATCATAGGTCAACACTGCAAATTTTATGCTTTTAAAGAGTGTGAGAATATTGAATCAAAACTTATTTTGTAATAAAGAAAACAAAGGAAAATTAAGGTCTAATCTACTTAAACTCAAAATTTGCCTTCCATTTAAAAGTGCTTCTCATCAAAATTTGATAAGAAAAAACTAATGTAACTTTTTTTTTTTCTTCTGGAGACCAATCACTTGAAAACAAATGGTGTTTTTTTAATGGACAGTTTTATCTCTGGAGATGAAGTGAGTCTGCTGTTCTGTTTATCTTCTAAACCAAGACATTGTTGACTTTGATTCTGTAAACAAAGATAGCAAAACCAAATAGACTGATTCATTTTTTTCTCAAATGGGAATATGAAGAAATTCAAGGAAAATTGAATACTTTGTACAAGTCAAAGGAGAAAAAATACAATGTTTACTATATCTATTACTGAATTTTAGTAATTTAACAATTATAAATAGAACACAGAAAGAGCTGAATGCCAAACACACGATAGGCTAAAAACTGAGAATAGCTATATTGAATATGAGATAATTTATACACCTGAAATAAATAATAAATGAGGAAATAATAAATAGTAAAATGTAACATTTATAGTCTACTTTATGTTTCTACTAAGTATTTGAAAATCTTTCAGTACATAACTAAACCTAATACTATCTGTTGAAAAAAGCCTCAATCTATCAATCTATATAGATTATAGAGCTAATTATTTGGTAAGGTAAAGATATGAATTTATGCCAGAAAGACATGAGGGTTATATGGTTGTGACCATTATTTCTGTCTTGATTAGACAACACTTATGAGGTAGCCTGATGCTTTCTTCTCTCCAAACACCAATACTGCCACCTAGTAGGGAGAATAGTTCTTCCACAATGAAAAAAGTAGCTATTAAACAACAATACATGTTAAAGTCCAATTGAAATAATTTTAAATATATTTAAATATAGGTTCTCTAAAATTAAACTATAGAACAGTTAACAACTCTAACAACTAGAAAAAATAGTTGAAAGAATGACCACATTAAATACCTTTGATTGAGACAATTTTCATGAATGTAGTAAACTCATGGGCTCCTTGAAGAGTTATCAGCCTTTAAATATCAAGTCATTGATATTTAAAGGGTAAAATGATAAAATCTGTATGATTGTGTGTACTATTGTGCTTGCATAAAATCAGCAATTTATATGGTAACACATAGAGTCTAAACATTTGCTAAAATATCTGCTCATTCTCATAAGTAGGGATCCTTTGCAAAAACATGTCTATAAATAACCTCCATAATTCCATTCCATATGTTGAATCTACTCCTTTTATAAAAAGGCAAAAGGCAAATTATGCGTATGTATAGCTTTGGATGGGCTTTCCTGGTGGCTTGGATGGTAAAGAATCCACCTGCAAGGCAGGAGATCTGGGTTCAATTCCTGGGTTGGGAAGATCCCCAGGAGGAAGGCATGGCAACCCATTCCAGTAGTCTTGCCTAGAGAATCCCCATGAACAGAGTAGTCTGTAGGGCCACAGTCCAAGAGATTGCAAAGAGTTGGACATGACTGAGCAACTAAACAGAGCACACAGCTTTGAATGACATTTTTTTTTTGATAAAATATTAAGAACTTTTGCAGTACCATTCAAAATTTGTTAAATATTCAAACATTTAAGAAAAAATTGTTTTTATGTCTGTCATGGAAAATTTTATCTAAGTTCATATCATATCATAAATTTTCATGGATCTCTTTGTTATTTAAAGCAGGGTGGGTTTAAGAAAGGAATTTGTAGTTAACTGTGTTTGTATTTTCAGCTAGATATTTTATGTTTTGTCAAGGAACCAGGATCATCTAAGATCAAAATGACTCAATCAATCATATATTTGGGGAATGAAAAATTCAAAATGTATGAGTCCTCAAAAATTTTATTCAGAGAATTATGAATACTGTGAGTTCTCAAGCATAAGTAAAAACAGGCAAAATTTAACCTTAGTTTAAATTCCATACATCATATATGAATGTATCATTTTATAAAGCAACAGTTTAAAATTCAAATAAGGCAAAATAAGACTGAATAATGTCCCATAAATTTGCATATACTTGTTAGTGAATAGATATGTGTTTTATTTTTAAAAATAAACAGTACTTTGCCAGCACAGTTATAGCAAATGCAGAATTTAAGATAAAAGTTTGGCTATATTGCTTTGTCTATCATTATGTACAGAAACAAAATAAATATCATAATTTTTCTATTTATTGAAAGGTTGGTGATAATGTCATAAAATGATTATCATCTTCAAAAGGATTTGTTGTGAGTTTTTAGTTTTAGGATTTTCTCAGGGAAGAAATAAGATAGCAAATGTATCAGAAAGTTCTCAGCTAGTACTATTCACATTAATACCTGTAATTTTTTAAAAATGCATTAAAAAACTCTCCGAAATTATCAACCTTCAAAGGTGTCCTTTAAAGCTCACAGAAAAATATTCATGAATACAAAAACATATAAATAAACATCTGACAAGAATCTCCAAAACTAAAAGAAAAATATAAGTCTGGGGAGAATTAATAATAATGTTAGCCTACATGAAGTCAGATTAAGAATAAAATTTTCCAAGATTTCAATACTGCTGCTGCTGCTGCTGCTAAGTTGCTTCAGTCCTGTCCAACTCTGTGCAACCCCATAGACGGCAGCCCACCAGGCTCTCCCATCCCTGGGATTCTCCAGGCAAGAATACTGGAGTGGGTTGCCATTTCCTTCCTCAATGCATGAAAGTGAAAAGTGAAAGTGAAGTCGCTCAATCGTGTCCGACTCTTCACGACCCCATGGATTGCAGCCTACCAGGTTCCTCTGTCCATGGGATTTTCCAGGCAAGAGCACTGGAGTGGGGTGCCATTGCCTTCTCCATTCAATACTGCAAGTAACCTTTATTAGTGAAGGTTCACCATCTGTGTCCTGACTTGTGGATTTCAGAACATCAGCAATCAGGAGACTGGCTATCTGTCCCTTTGTGCTTCATGAATTTTTAAGCCAGTAAAATACTAATACTATACTCTCTTTACAAAATGAAAGCAGTGGTTCTAGACAAATACCATTTTGTTCAAAGATGAATACATTAAATAGAGATGCAAAGAAAATAGTAATAGTAAGCCACTGGAATCAAACACTTGTAAATAGAGTAAATTTGATTAAAACTTTCAAATATGCTGGAAGAAATCATAAGATTTTTATGGAGAAAGATAAAATCTTGTAAGGTGAAAAGCTATCTGATGCAGAATACTAAAAACAACAAATGCTGCTGAGGATACGGAGCAATAGGAACTCTCATTTGTTGCTAGTAGACATATAAACTAGTACAGCCATCTTGTAACACAATTTGTCAGTTTCTTATGAGACTAATACTCTTACCATTTCATCCAGAAATTTCACTTCTTTATATTTACCCAGAAGAGTTGAAATTTCATGGCCATACAAAAACTGGCACTTAGATATATGCTTGGTACACAGATGTATCAGTGTGTATGTGTAATTTACAAAATTTGGAAGTAACCTAGATGCCCTTTGGTAAGTAGATAAATGGATAAGTAAGCTGTGGTACACTCATACAATAAAATATTCTTCAACACTAAAAATAAATGAGCTTCAAGCCATGAAAATATACAGAGAAATCTTGCATCCACATTACTAAGTACACTGCTAAGTCACTTCAGTCGTGTCTGACTCTGTGTGACCCCATAGACGGCAGCCCACCAGGCTCCCCCTTCCCTGGGATTCTCCAGGCAAGAACACTGGAGTGGGTTGCCATTTCCTTCTCCAAATTTCCTTCTCCAAACTTTATATTGGCTAAGTACACTGTTGCTGTTGCTGCTGCTGCTGCTAAGTCGCTTCAGTCGTGTCCGACTCCTAGCGACCCCGTGGACTGCAGCCCACCAGGCCCCTTGGTCCATGGAATTTTCCAGGCAAGAGTACTTGAGTGGGGTGCCATTGCCTTCTCTGATGCACACCCTGTATTACTCCTTAAAACCTAATCTCTCCTTATTTTGCCTTTAACTTCTTAGTAAGAAATTAAAATATATTTTACTGGAAAATGTGAAAACCAGCTTTAGATGAGTGACCAACAGCTGTGGGCATAAGACAAGCTTTGACAAATGGCCAGGCAAAATCCTCATCCAAAGAAGATAAAAAATAATATACCCATTCATTTACTTAAAGGATATAATCATATATATGGATATAACTCTTTGATCAAGGATATAACTCCTTGATCATATAATCCTAAATGTTATAAATAACTGTGAGGGTGACCCCAGTGTTTATTTCACTATATCAAACACCTTTTTAATTTCTTGCTTACCAACTAGCATTGAACTGAACTTTGTGCCTTGATTTGGCTAATGAGTTATTACCTAATAAGAGAAAACAAAAGCTTAAAATGGGCTCTTGTACTTTTAATATCATCATGAAAATTGCTCAAGCTAGACTACTGGAGAATGAATGCTATATAGACATAGCTGATTCACACCAGAGTCCTAGAATATAACATCTCCACAGACTCATGAGTTAGGCAGCTAACACACAAATGCATATATGAGCTCAGCTAAATAGAATGATTCTGGTGAAGTCAGTCTAGATTATATATTAATCCCTTAGATATGGGACAAATATATTTTTATTTATAAAGATCACTGAGATTTTGTAGTTCTTTGCCGTTGAACAGTATTGCAGAAATGATTAACTAATACAAACACCTAAAATCATCATTCATGAATAAAAATGGCCTAATGTGAAAAATAAAGAATTTCAAACAAAAGGCAAATATTGAAAAAATTGGGAATATAAGAAAATATGCAGGGAGAAGAAAGCAAAAATTAAATCAAAATAATTACTGTTCTCAGATAAATCTGTAGACAAGAATAAAAAATAGAACATAATTCTTAAAAATAAACTTTAAGAAAATAAAAGTAACTCCTGGAACACACACACACATACACACACACATATATACACACACACAATATGTCGAGCTTCCATGGTGGCTCAGATGGTAAAAAATCCACTTACAAGGCAGGAGACCTGGGTTTGACCCCTGGATTGGGATGATCCCCTGGAAGAGGGCATGGCAACCCACTCCAGTATTCTTGCCTGGAGAATCCCCATGGACAGAGGAGTCGAAGCAGGTTACTGTCCACAGGGTCGCAAAGAGTTGGACATGACTGAGTGGCTAAGCACAACACACAGCACATATTGTATGTTATATATATATATATATATATATAAAATAATAATAATAATAATAGATATGTACCTACCTGCAGGAAGTGGTGGGAGGGAGGAAAATGGAACATTTGTCAAGCTTAAGACCAGAGGCCCAGGATCAGTGAAAGACTGAGATGAAATCATGAGATTATGGGATGCTTCACCCTACACACATACTTCAGCACACTGTGCGTGTGTGCTTAGTCACCAGTCCAGTCCACCTTTTGTGACCCCATGGAGTGTTGCCCACCAAGCTCTTCTGTCCATGCAACTTTCCAGTCAAGAGTCTGTTGCCATTTCCTCCTCCAGGGGATCTTCCTGGTTCAGGGATCCAGCCCACATCTCCTACATCTCCTGCATTAGCAGGTAGATTCTTTATTACTGAGTCATCTGGGAAGCCCCCTCATCATATTACTAAAGGCTTTTTCACATCAGTTCCTTTTAATTTATTTTTACCCCAGCTTTTTTGAGGTTTGATCAATGAATAAAAATTGTGTTTATTTAAGGTATATTGCATGATGGTTTGATATATATTGTGCACTGTACATACCTACAATTTCGAACACATAGAGAAGAAGGTAAATGAGTTATAGTAAAATCACACAATGGCATGTAGCAGTTACAAATTACAGATATATACCTATTGATATATTTCTCCATATTGATACTATGCACTTCATAATACATAGTTTTACTAGAACTCAGTTTTTAATATAAATGACCATATAGGTTATATTTTTATTTTCTTTTCTCACCTTAACTTTTTAAGTTGTTTAGTATTAATACCTCCTACTTATTTCATATTCATTTTTGTATTCATTTTTGTTTTGCTTCCTCCATTTCTGAGTCATTTGATTTTCAGATTAAATTTTTATAATGCTTGTAACTTGATTTTTCTATGGAATCAGACAGACTGTCAATTTATAACATCATGTCAAACTTTGATATTTATTGTTATGATTGTTACATTTGATTTACCTCTTTTATCTTATTTATTCATGTTCTGCAATGGTATAGTATTTTCATTTTACAATTTATTTTATTCCTATATTTGTATGGATAATACTTGCAATTCAACTTTCCCTTTGATGGTTTAAAAGTTAAGCATTCTTTTAAAATTTCTGCTCCCAGATGCTGTCAGTTGTAAAATGTGTATATGCACATGTATGTTTTGAGTGTTGATGTGCTCAGTCGTAGCTGACTCTTTGTGACCCCATGGACTGTAGCCCACCAGGTTCCTCTGTCCATGGAATTCTCCAGGCAAGAATGCTGGAGTGAGTTGCCATTTCCTTCTCCATGTATGTGCAGATGTTAAAATTTTCAACCTAAAAGCAATTAATTAATGCAACCTGAAAACTAAATGAATATTCAGTTTTGCTATTACTGTTGATTCAACCTTAGTGCTTTAGGCATTTCCATATTTATTAGGTATCATGAAATGCATTTTTTTCCCTTTCTTTTTCCTCTCCCTCATCTCTTACCTCTCTTTTAACAAACCTGAACCCCATTTTGCCAAAGATTAATCTGTGATCCTGTGAGATTAAATGACTTTCCCAGGTCACAAAGATTTAAGTATGGAGAACATGACTTCATTGGACTTCAGAGTATTTGCTCTTTATTAGTGTGTTTATGAATTTGCAATCATCCTCTTAGTATTTGGGCTTCCATGATAGCTCATTTGGTAAAGAATCCACTTGTAACATAGGAGACCCAGGTCTGAATATCAACTACAGCTGAGATTTTAGATAGTGGAGTTCCTTTAGATCACAGGCAAGTTTCAGGGACAGAAGACATTGAACTTTAAATGTCCACCATGACTGAGAATTTGTTAGAATATCACAATACCCTCAATAGTCAAGTATTGATTATCATTTATGAAATTACATTTTTCAATGGCTTTCATTCTGATAAGAGTAATGAGTCTGTTTATTGTAAGCACAACTTATAGGTTCTGATTTAAGTACTCCCCTCTTTTTTACAGCATATTTATTTCTGGCTCAAATAATATATATCATTATTTTCTTCCTCTTATCCAATGGCTTTTTTAATTTGATGTTCTAATGCTTTTCCGTAGGAGAAAATATTCTCCAATATACTTTTCCCCACCATGATGTACTTTTAGTTTATAAGAAAATTATAAAAATAGCTGAATCTGTTGGTATGTTCTTTAATTGAATGATCCTAGGTATAAGAAGAATACTTAGGGCTTTCCCTCCTGATAATATTCATAAGTATTTGTCAGGAGGCATTGGTAGTGTATTTATATATGAAAAGCTCTATGGAAATAGAGATCATAGAAAAAACTAACATAAAGTCATTGTAACAATGAAGAGAACAAGGCATCAGTTCAGTTCAGTTGCTCAGTTGTGTCTGACTCTTTGCAACCCCACAGACTGCAGCATGCCAGGCTTCCCTGTCCATCACCAACTCCCAGAACAAAGCATACCCTGTTACATTCATTAAAAAAGAAAAACAAAAAAACACCTCATCAGATAGTATTACTAAGTTAAAACTATAAAATAAATATTTATTTCCATATTGTCTTTGTTATCATTATTTGGCAAGTAGATATTTGGACAACATCTTATTAAGCTTTTATTTTGTACCAGGCTCTCTAAGGTTTGATTGAGAACACCACACCTTTTAATCCACCGTCCCATACAATAGCCCAGATATTCATTTTAAATTAATAAGAGCAAGTATGCAAAATAAAAATTATTCATCTTTTTTCTCTATGTAGCTATCATACCAGATTTATCTGGAAGCATTTTATGTTTTAACTAGTCATAGACTTAATTGTGAAAATGCATATTATCCTTACTACTATTAGGGAGGTTCACTCAGAAAAGCAGTTCTATGTGTGTGTCTTAGTACTTGGTTCTCTCAGAAATAAGCCCTACTATTTGAGTATAAATGATTTAGTAAGAATTGCTAAAGGAAATATTAGTAGTATGGTGAAGGAAGTAGGCTAGAAAAAGGAAGGATGTGATTTTATGTGATGTCCCTGGTCTGCTAAGGGAATCTAGAGTATAAACTAGATTCAGGCCAAGAAGCCTGACTGCCATTCTCATGACAAGTCAGACATTGGACATGATCTATCTTCAAAGTTATAAAGTTATCAGAAAATTATGATTCCCTTGAAAATCCTGCATAGTAGCATCCACTGATATCTCTAAATATGAGCTGTTTAAACTTAAGGAAGATGATGGTTAAGTGCAAAAAAATAAAAAAAATAAAAACAAATTGTAAGAAGAGCCCAGGGATTTAGACCAGGCTCTCATGTTATTGGCCACCATGTGGATAGTATTGTCAAATGCTTTAAAAAATGTAAAAAAAAAGTCTGTCACTCTTTAGTTATTCTGTGTTTTTAATACTTTCTTGCTTCTTTCCAACTTTATAAAAGGAAAAAAAAAACATTAAAAATGAGATGAAGGAGTAAATTTTTTAGGGAGAACTATGAAAAAAAAGTGTCTGCTAAAACCAGAGAAAGTTAAACACACCTCTCTCTGTTTCTCTGAACTTCTCATAGCCCATTTAGTTTTACAATGAGCCTTCCATTGCTCAGATAAGGACTGCATATTTGTTCTAAATTTAGGAATAACTTCTCACCTTAAAATTAGTCCACAAAAAAGACTCACAGTCTGATACTAAATGTCTATTACTCACAAGTAAGAACACATTCTCTTTTTACTTTTCATACATTATAACTCTAATATCTTGGAAAACATTACTAGGATATGCATAATTTGCTCAGTCACGTCCGACTCTATGCAAGCCCATGAACCACAGCACACCAGGCCTCCCTGTCTATCACCAACTTCCGGAA
Organism: Bos grunniens; assembly: GCF_055505025.1. Taxonomy (NCBI): domain Eukaryota; kingdom Metazoa; phylum Chordata; class Mammalia; order Artiodactyla; family Bovidae; genus Bos; species Bos grunniens. The sequence goes on from NC_141175.1 coordinate 49,802,880, forward strand.
GTCTATCCAAACCCATGTCCATTGAGTCAGTGATGCCATCCAACTATCTCATCCTTTGTCATCCCCTTCTCCTCCTGCCTTCAATCTTTCCCAATATTAAGGTCATTTAAGATGAGTCAGCTCTTCCCATCATATGGCCAAAATATTGGAGTTTCAGTTTCAACATCAGTCCTTCCGATGAATACCCAGGACTGATCTTTAGGATGGACTGGTTGGATCTCCTTGCAGTCCAAGGGATTCTCAAGAGTCTTCTCCAATACCACAGTTCAAAAGCATCAATTCTTCTGCACTCAGCTTTCTTTACAGTCCAGCCCTCACATCCATACATGACCACTGGAAAAACCATAGCCTTGACTAGATGGACCTTTGTTGACAAAGTAATGTCTCTGCTTTTTAATATGTTGTCCAGGTAGGTCATACCTTTCCTTCCAAGGAGTAAGCATCTTTTAATTTCATGGCTGCAATCACCATCTGCAGTGATTTTGAAGCCCCCCCAAAATAAAGTCAGCCACTGTTTCCACTGTTTCCCCATCTATTTGCCATGAAGTGATGGGACCGGATGCCATGATCGTTTTCTGAATGTTGAGCTTTAAGCCAATTTTTCACTTTCTCTTTCACTTTCATCAAGAGTCTCTTTAATTCTTCTTCATTTTTTGCCATAAGGGTGGTATCCTCTGCATATCTGAGGTTATTGATATTTCTCCTGGCAATCTTGATTCCAGCTTGTGCTTCATCCAGCCCAGCAATTCTCATGATGTACTCTGCATATAAGTTACACAAGCAGGGTGACAATATACAGCCTTGACGAACTCCTTTTCCTATTTGGAACCAGTCTGTTGTTCCATGTCCAGTTCTAACTGTTGCTTCCTGACCTGCATACAGGTTTCTCAAGAGGCAGATCAGGTGGCCTGGTATTCCCATGTCTTTCAGAATTTTCCACAGTTTACTGTGATCCACACAGTCAAAGGCTTTGGCATAGTCATTAAAGCAGAAATAGATGTTTTTCTGGTACTCTCTTCCTTTTTCAATGATCCAGTGAATGTTGGCAATTTGATCTCTGGTTCCTCTGCCTTTTCTAAAACCAGCTTGAACATCAGGAAGTTCACCGTTCTTGTATTGCTGAAGCCTGGCTTGGAGAATTTTGAGCATTACTTTACTAGCTTGTGAAATGAGTGAAATTGTGCAGTAGTTTGAGCATTCTTTGGCATTGTCTTTCTTTGAAATTGGAATGAAAACGGACCTTTTCCAGTCCTCTGGCCACTGCTGAGTTTTCCAAATTTGCTGGCATATTGAGTGCAGCACTTTCACAGCATCATCTTTTAGGAATCATCTGTTAGTAATTGAAATAGCTCAACTGGAATTCCATCACTCCACTAGCTTTGTAGTGATGCTTCCTAAGGCCCACTGACTTCACATTCAGGATGTCTGGCTCTAGGTCAGTGATCACACCATTGTGTTTATCTGGGTCATGAAGATCTTTTTTGTGTAGTTCTTCTGTGTAGTCTTACCACCTCTTCTTAATATCTTCTGCTTCTGTTAGGTCCATACCATTTTTGTCCTTTATTGAGCCCATCTTTGCATGAAATGTTCCCTTGGTTTCTCTAATTTTCTTGGAGAGATCTCAGTCTTTCCCATTCTATTGTTGTCCTCTATTTATTTGCATTGATCAGTGAGGAAGGCTTTCCTACCTCTCCTTGCTATTCTTTGGAACTCTGCATTCAAATGGGTATATCTTTCCTTTTCTCCTTTGCTTTTCACATCTCTTCTTTTCACAGATATTTGTTAGGCCTCCTCAGACAGCCATTTTGCTTTTTTGCAGTTCTTTTTTTGGGGATGGTCTTGATCCCTGTCCCCTGTACAATGTCACCAGCCTCCATCCCTAGTTCATCAGGCATCAGGCACTTTGTCTATCAGATCTTAGGCCCAGTAAGTGCTAATGAATATTCTACATCAAATTATAACAGATTGAATTACGGGAAGACATATGGAAAGACATAAACAACACAGCCTACTGTTATATAATTTACAATTGTCAAATAGGCTTGTGTGTATGCCCATTTATATTCCCTTTCATCGATTGGTGGTAGGTACAAGCCCTGCTTTGCTTGCACACACCATAGCCAAAAGGAGGAGACTGGAAGTATGAAAAGGGGAAGCCAAGAAGGATCAAGAAGAAGGATGAGGAGACTCCTTTGGGGTCAGCCTGCTCCCTTGTCCTGGGAGTGTCTACCTAATAAAAGATGTGTCTGCTTGGCTGAACTGAGCTGTAACTTGTCTGTTATTATTTTTGTTGCAATGAGAACTGAGGAAGAGAAATAAACATACCTGACAGTATCTTCCATATAATCCTGCTGTCTCATATCTAGAGAATGCCTTATAACTTTCACTTTTTATGAAAGGATTCTTTAAGTCTAAAAATATATATATATAAAGTCCAGCCAAGGGAAAAATAAACACAAATGAAAGATTGAAACAAAATATTTTAATTCCTGGAGCTTAACATTTAATAGTTCTAACTTTCACCAAAACGTATACACAAAAACATAAGGTAATGAGCAGGAAATCCCATTTGGAGAAGTTTATTCAATGAAATTTTATAACTAGCAATCAAATCAGTATCTTTATTAGACTCCTGGAAGGAGGCACCAAGGTGATCTGTTGTTAAGTTCTTGGAATACAGTTTACACTAGCCACTTTACAATAAACATCATTAAACTAGACATTGCTCATCAAAGCAATGTGTAAGTGCTTGTAGAAAGGCATGAGCAAAGGCACAAATTATATACAGTATTTGAATTCCTCAGCCTAAGAAACAGAAGCAGAATACACAGCAGCAGGTTATAAAATTCCTGTCTTTGGAGAACTTGATATATAAAAATTGTACACCATATTATTTATTTGGCTTTCCTTACAATATTAAAGTCCTGCCTCTTCCTCATTCCCTGCTTGACTACTTGCTTCAAACATATTAATTCAAAACCGGTTAGAAACTGAGAAGTTCAGTTGCAAGGTTTTAAGTTTACTTATATATTTCAAGGTAAAATCTATATATAATTTAGAATTCCTTTATATTACATATACTATTGATGTGAATATTAATTAGTGACCTTTCTCCAGTCAATTGTTTGAAGGGAAGTTAGAGTGTGAAGTCATATTTTGGAATGTCTCAATTGGTAGATGAATGTTGTAAGGGACTTCTTTAGGAAATTTATAGACATATGTTTTTTTAAGTATGGTTTATATGTTTGTTTATATTTAACTTATATATTTTTATATAAAATGCATTTAATATACATTTATATATTTGTATTATATATATTACATATATTCCTTTGTGGTTTAAGAATGCATAAACACAAATCATCTACAATTGGTGCCATTAAATGCCATAATCAATTCTCCTATCTTTTAGAGGCGAATACACATTTGATTCAGTGTATTCTCAAAAGGAGGTAATTTTTGAAGGAAAGCAGTAATTATAACTGTAGTGAACCATTTGCTATTTGAAACCTTGAGCTGATTATCTTCTGACAAACTTCTATTTGAGAATTTCTTTGGACTCCCATGAATTGACCTTAAAACTTTGCCAAATATCAATATTACCTTTAAGAAAAACTTTGACTACTTCAATCTTAGAAAGCAAACACACAATGAAGTGAATAAAAATATACATAATGTTCTCTGAAACTCCAATATTTTGGATACCTGATGCGGACAGCCAACTCATTGGAAAAGACTCTGATGCTGGGAAAGATTGATGGCAGAAGAAGAGGCCACCAGAAGATGAGATGGCTGGATGGCATGACTGATGCAATCGAAATGAACTTGGGCAATCTGTGGGAGATGGTGAGGGACAGGGATGCCAGGATTGCTGCTGTCCCTGGGGTTGTGAAGAGTCAGATGTGACTGAGTGACTGACAACAACAGCAAAGTTCTTTAACAAAATATTCATTTAAAAATATGAAAAGGTCAAATTTCAGTTTAGTTTAGTCACTCAGTTGTGTCCAACTCTTTGTGACCCCATGGACTGCAGCACGCCAGGCTTCCCGTCGTCACCAACTCCCAGAGCTTGCTCAAACTCATGACCATCGAGTCAGTGATGCCCTCCAACCATCTCATCCTCTGTCATCCCCTTTTCCTCCTGCCTTCAATCTTTCCCAGCATCAGGGTCTTTTCCAATGATTCAGTCCTTCACATCAGGTGACCAAGTATTGGCATTTCAGCATCAGGATCAATTCTTCCAATGACTGATTTCCTTTAGGATTAACAAGTTTGATCTCCTTGCAGTCCAAGGGACTCTCAATAGTCTTCTCCAACACCACAGTTCAAAAGCATGAATTCTTCAGCACTCAGCTTTCTTTATGGTCCAACTCTCGCATCCATACATAACTACTGGAAAAACCATAGCCTTGACTAGACGGACCTTTGTTGGCAAAGTAATGTTTCTGTTTTTCAATATGTTGTCTACACTGCTCATAGCTTTTCTTCCAAAGATCAAGCATCTTCTAATTTCATGGCAGCAGTCACCACCTGTGGTGATTTCGGGGCCCTCAAAAATAAAATCTCTCACTGTTTCCATTGTTTACCCATCTATCTGCCATGAAGTGATGGAGTTGGTGATGGACAGGGAGGCCTGGCGTGCTGCAATTCATGGGGTCACAAAGAGTCAGATATGACGGAGCGACTGAACTGAACTGAACTGATGGGACCGGATGCCATGATCTTAGTTTTATGAATGCTGAGTTTTAAGTCTACTTTTTCACTCTCCTCTTTTACTTTCATCAAGAGGCTCTTTAGTTATTCTTCACTTTCTGCCATAGGGGTGGTGTCATCTGTGTATCTGAGGTTATTGATATTTCCCCCAGCAATCTTGAGCCAGTTTGTGCTTCATCCAACCCAGCATTTTGCATGATATACTGTGCAAAATATATACTGTGATATAAGTTAAATAAGCAGGATGACAATATAGAGCCTTGACGTACTCCTTTCCCAGTTTGTAACCAGTCTGCTGTTCCATGTCCAGTTCTAACTGTTGCTTCTTGACCTGCATATAGATTTCTCAGGAGGCAGGTGAGATGGTCTGGCTTCCCATCTCTTGAAGAATTTTGCACAGTTTGTTGTGATCCACACAGTCAAAGGCTTTGCCATAGTCAATAACCCAGATGTTTTTCTGGAACTCTCTTGCCTTTTCAATGATCCAGTGGATGTTGGCTATTTGATCTCTGGTTCCTCTGCCTTTTCTAAATCCAACTTGAACATCTGGAAGTTCATGGTTTACTACTGTTGAAACCTGGCTTGGAGAATTTTGAGCATTACTTTGTTAGCATGAGAGATGAGTGCAATTGTGCAGTAGTTTGAATATTCTTTGGCGTTACCTTTCTTTGAGATTGGATTCAAAATTGACCTTTTCCAGTTTTGTGGTCACAAAGATCTCTAGTCTTTCCCATTCTATTGTTTTCCTCTCTTTCTTTGCATTGATCACTGAGGAAGGCTTTCTTATCTCTCTGCTATTCTTTGGATATCTGCATTCAAATAGGTATATCTTTCCTTTTCTCCTTTGTCTTTTGCCTCTCTTCTTTTCACAACTATTTGTAAGGCCTCCTCACACAACCATTTTTCCTTTTTGCAATTCTTTTTCTTGGGGATGGTATTGATCACTGCCTCCTGTACTATGTCAGGAGCCTCCATCCATAGTTCATCAGGCACTCTGCTATCAGATCTAATCCCCTGAAATTTAATACCTTTAAAATTAGTCAGTATGAAAAAAAAATTACTTAGTATGAATAGTAATTTTTTTTTCTTTTTATTATTGGAGTACAGCAGAATGTACATGTCTTTCCTAAACTCTCAGTCTATGCCTCCTCCCCACCCTTCACCATCCCCCTGCTTTAATCATAAATTCATTGTTTAAGCCTATGAATCTGTTTCTTTTTGTAAATAAGTTCATTTATATAATTTTTTTAGATTCTTCATATAAGGGGTATTGTATGTTTACCTTCTTTGTCTGATTTATTTCCCTTAGTATTATAATCTCCAGGTTCATCCATGTTGCTACAAATGGCATTTTTTCATTTGTTTTAATGGCTGTGTAATGTTTTATTGTATATATGTACAGCATCTAGTTTATTCATTCCTTTGTTGATGGACATTTAGGCTTCTTTCATGTCCTGGGTACCATAAATAGTGCTGCAATGAACTCTGGGACACATGTATTCTTTTGAATGATGTTTTTCTCCAGATATATGCCCAGGAGTGGGATTGCTGGATAGTTCTATTTTTAATGTTTTAAGGAACAAATTTATATTTCCACTGACAGTGTAGGAGGATTCACTTGTCTTCTCACCCTCTCTAGCATATATTGTTTTTATTTTTTATTTTTTTTTCTTACAGTTGTTTCTAATCTTATAGATTTTTGATGAAAAAAATATTTGATAAGATTTCGATTTTTAAAAATTTATCATGGCTTATTTTGTAGCCCAGCAAGTTATCAGTTCTGGAGAATGTTTCATGTATACTTGAAAAGAATGTGTATTCTGCTGTTTTTGGATGGAATACTTTATAAATATCAGTCAAGTCCATCTTATCTGATATATCATTTATCATTTAAAGCCTATGTTTTCTTATTAATTTCCTCTCTGGATGGTCTGTCCAATATGAAAATAGGATGTTAAAATCCCCTACCATTGTTGTGTTACTACTGATTTCTTCCTTTATAGCTGTTAGTATTTGCTTTATATATTGAAGTGCTTCTATTTTGGGTAAATATATTTTTTACAATCACTGTATCTTCTTGCTGAATAATTCCTTTAATCGTTATGTAGTGTCCCTCTTTGTTTCTTATAAGAGCTTTTATTTTAAAGTCTATGTTGTGTAATGTGAATATTGCTACTTCAGCTTTCTTTCCATTTCAATTTTCATAATATACCTTTTTTAATCCCCTTGCTTTTAGTCTGTATGAATATTTAGGTGTAAAATGAATCTCTTGTAGACAGCAAGCATACAGGTCTTATTTTGTATCCACTCATCCAGTCTGTGTCTTTTGTTTAGAGTATTTAATCTGTTTACATTTAAAGTAATTATCAATGTATATGTTCTTATTTGAATTTTGTTTATTATTTTAGAATTGTTTTGTAGATCTTTTTTCTTTCTTTCCTATTTAGTTATCTTCTCTTTTGATTGTATGAGAAGCTTTAGTGTCATGTTTGGATTCTTTTCTTGTGTGTGTATTATCTATTAGAGATAATCAACTTACTACAAATGAAGCATACAATGTTTTTCATTGGTAAATGAATAGAAAATTCTTTAATTTACAAAATAATTTCAATTTGTAAAGATTAGGAAAGGCCCAGAAATAATTACAGAAATGGCCTAGGACTAGAATTTCTTTTTTTTAGCATTAAAAAGCCAAATAGTGGACATTTTAGGGTTTCTTGATCAGATGGTCTCTGTCTGAATAACTCTGGTTATAATAAAAGCAGCCATAGACTATGCATATGAAAGAGCATAACTATGTTCCAGTGAAGTGTTATTTTTGGTTACTGAAATGTGAGTTTCATATAAGAATTACATGTTACAAAATACTCTTCTTCTTTTGCCTTTTTTAACCATGTAAAATGTGAAACCTCTTCTTCACTCACAGAGAAAAAGTTGGTGAACTATATTTGGCCTGTGGTTCTTACTGTGCTGACCACTGATCTTGAGTTCCAGAGCATCACTTTCTATATATTGACAGCGCTTATATTTTGTCATTTGCTTTTTCTCTTCTATTTATATAACAATATACAGACATATGCATGCATATTTTAATACTGTGTTAAAGTATATTTACATACATATTTACTTCTTTTGTAAAAGCATCATACAATAAACACTCTCATATCAACAGAGGGTTTTATACATTAGTGCAATTGGTCCATACAATTATTAATATAATCTTCCACTTTATGGATAAGAAAAATAGGGCTTAGAGAACACCTAGATGTTCCAGGTTTGATTCTCTGTTCTGATAACTATCAATTCTTTCTTAGCAAAATTTTCCATTGAGTGCAATAAATTAAAGTTGATTTTCTTGTATTATACATATCCAGTTCTGAGTTTATATTTTTAAGCTTGAATGAAGTCAACTGTGATCAAACTCCATTGGTTTCCTTTACCCACTAAATGACTTCCACTATTAAGTGTATTTCATATCATTTACTATTAATCATGCTTCCCTGGTGGCTCAGCTGGTAAAGAATCTGCCTGCAATGCAAAAGACCTGGGTTTGATCTGTGGGTTGGGAAGATCCCCTGGAGAAGGGAAAGGCTACCCACTCCAGTATTCTGGCCTGGAGAATTCCATGGACTGTATAGTCCATAGGGTCACAAAGAGTTGGACACGCCTGAGTGGCTTTCAGTTTTACTTTTTCAATCTTATCATAAATTATTAGTAAAATCAATTAGCCCAACTGTCAGAAAGCAACTCTATACTCCATATTTTTTTTCTCACTTATTCAGAGAAATCTTAAAGTTTTTTTCCCTTGGTATTTCTACTTCATACGGTTGCCTAAACTACATTTAATGAGGCTTGACTCAGAGTAGTTGAAACATCCATTAATGTGACTTCTTGCTTGCTTTCTCTCAGTTAAAAAATCATGGCAGAGGGAAAAAAATATGCTTTTGCTTAATATAGGTATGTAAAACATTTAATGCAGCCAGAAATTGCAGCCCATATTCAACTATAGTGTGTGTGTGTATGTGTGCATTGTAAAATCTGTAAGACATATTTTCTGGGGTAAAACTTTAAATTCTTAAATATTATTTAATTTTTGATGCATATGTGCTCTGAGAGCCCAGTTTTAAATCACACTGTTACAGAGGTAAAATGCTTACTATATTTTCATAGGATGAATATTTGTACTTCTCTTGTTGTTGTTCAGTCATTAAGTTGTGTCCAACTCTTTGCAATCCCATGGACTGCAGCATGCAAACTGCCCTGTTCTTCATTTTTTCCTCGAGTTTAAGCAGATTGATTTCCATTGAAAAGTGATGCTATCTAACCATCTCATCCTGTGCTGTCCCCTTATCCTTTAGCTTTCAATCTTTCCCATCATCAGGGTTTTTTCCAATGAGTTGACTTTTCATATCAGGTGGCCAGTGTATTGGAGCTTCAGCTTCAGCATCCAATGACTTCAGGATATTTCCTTTAGAATTGACTGGTCCAGTCTCCTTCCAGGAGGCGCTAGTGGTAAAGAACCTGCCTGCCAATGCAGGAGAAATAAGAGTAATGGGTTCAATCCTTGGGTCAGGAAGATCCCCTAGAAGAAGGCACAGCAATCCACTCCAGTATTCTTGCCTCAAGATTCTCACTGACAGAGAAGCCTGGAAGGCTAGAGTCCACAGGGTCATACAGGGTCAGACATGACTGAAGTGACTTAGCATTCATGCATGCAGTCCAAATTTGCAAGAGTCTTCACCAGTGCCACAATTTGAAAGCATCATGCCTTCTTTATAGTCCAACTCTCACATCCGTACATGACTACTGGGGGAAAAAAAAACAAAAAAACATAGTTTGACTATATGAACCTCTGTCAGCAAAGTGATATCTCTGCTTTTGAATATGCTGTCTCAGTTCAGTTCAGTTGCTCAGTCGTGTCTGACTCTTTGCGACCCCATGGACTGCAGCATGCCAGGCCTCCCTGTCCATCACCAACTCCCAGAGTTTACCCAAAGTCATGTCCATTGAATCGGTGATGCCATCTAACCATCTCATCCTCTGTTGTCCCCTTCTCCTCCCGCCTTCAATCTTTCCCAGCATCAGGTTTTTTTCCAATGAGTCAGTTCTTTGCATCAGGTGGCCAAAGTACTGGAGTTTCAGTTTCAGCATCAGTCCTTCCAATGAATATTCTGGACTGATTTCCTTTAGGATGGACTTGCAGTCCAAGGAGCTCTCAAGAGTCTTCTCCAACACCACAGTTCAAAAGCATCATACACTGTCTAGGTTTGTCATAGCTTTCCTTCCAAGGAGCTAGTCTCTTCTAATTTCATGGCTGCAGTAACTGTCCACAGTGATTTTGGACACCAAGAAAATAGAAACTATCACTGCTTCCACTTTCTCCTGTTCTATTTGTCATGCAGTGATGGGACTAGATGTCATGGTCTTAGTTTTTTGAATGTTGAGTTTAAAGTCAGCTTTTTCAGTCTCCTCTTTCACCTTCATCAAGAGGCCATTTAGTTCCTCTTCGCTTTCTCCCATTAGGGTGGTGTCATCTGCATATCTGAGGTTATTGATACTTCTACCAGCAATCTTGATTCCAGTTTGTGATTTGTCCAGCCAACATTTCTCATAATTTATTTTGCATATATGTTAAACAAACACACAATCTTGTCAAATTGTTTAAAACATTAACCTAATCATATTTTTAATTTTGCCTTGAATAGATTTTCATTGTATTTTAAGAAATTCTACCCTATATCAATTGTGAAGTGATGGGCATCATAGAAAAAAGGATAAATTAGTTTTTAAAATGTGACTACACATTGGCACTCATGTTAGAAATTCATGAAAGTGACATTATTAAAATATGTTGACTGGTGAATATTTTGACATTTTTCCACTAAATTGTCAAAACAATATCATGAACACATTCAGCTCCATATTTTCAGAAATACTGACAACATTAAGTGCTTTTCTTGCTGCCAGACAGCAAATCAATGGTATGATCAATATCACAATCTGCAGGCTTTGAATCAGCTACAAATAGTGGATTTTGTCTAAATATTAACACTTACACAAGAGCAAACATTGAGGTCATTAGTTAGATCATTTACAGTCATTAATACTCTCAATTATTTTACAGTTTGATTGTGTTTTTCGAAAAAGGTGATTCTCAGCAATTTTTTTATTCCTGATTTCCTGTGGTCAGATGTTGGGTTTATATTATTTAGCTGTCTAGATGTACATGTGGCCATAATAATTTGACTTTAGCTGAACAGCAAAACAAAATGCCTGGCACATTGCTGTACGCAGGAAATGCTAACTTCACTTGAATAAGCTAATCTGAATGATGCCAGAAAAATTCGCTGTTCATTCAGTGTATTTTATTTGCTGGCTAAAAAAACAACGGATTATCATGTTTAATTATATAAATATTGGTCTCAAATTTTAGATAAAGACTGTGTCAAATGTCTCAAATAACCTATTATGCCTTTCTAATATACTCTGAAAGATAGCATGTAAATTCATATTTTAACTTCAAGGAAATGAAATGGGGAGCTTTTATAAAGCTCTGCTGCTGCTGCTGCTGCGTCGCTTTAGTCGTGTCTGACTCTGTGCGACCCCACAGACAGCAGCCCACCAGGCTTCTCGTCCCTGGGATTCTCCAGGCAAGAACACTGGAGTGGGTTGCCATTTCCTTCTCCAATGCATGAAAGTGAAAAGTGAAAGTGAAGTTGTTCAGTCGTGTCCAACTCTAGCGACCCCATGGACTACAACCTACCAGGCTCCTCTGTCCATGGGATTTTCCAGGCAAGAGTACTGGAGTGGGGTGCCATTGGCTTCTTCATTATAAAGCTCTAAGACCTCTTTGTTCTATAAAAAATCAATGATATCTATTTTTTTAAAAGCAAATCCAAACAAAGATATGGATAAATAAGAAAATGGTTGGAGATACAGATTTAGTTGAATTAAAATATATCAAGAGTATATATTTCTCATGTTTCAGAAATAGAGATAATCCTAGTTATTCCAGATTTAGTCTTATTGGTTCCATGGAGAAATGGCAGATACAAGGCAAATTCTCATCTCTAGGATGAATTTGCGTACTTTCCTCTGATGTTCAGATGGTCCTCAGACATAATTCTTGTGTAGACTTGAAGAGCAAGGTCAGGTTCATCAAAGTGCTTCTCCACAATACCATGGGGATTGAAGGACTGGCAAATTTTAAATATGATTTGATTCTGCAGAGACAGGAACATTTCAGAAATTGGTCTGACCCAGGTTCAGTTCAGTTCAGTCACTCAGTCTTTTCCGACTATTTGTGACCCCATGAATCGCAGCACACCAGGCCTCCTTGTCCATAACCATCTCCCGGAGTTCTCTCAGACTCACGTCCATCAAGTCAGTGATGCCATCCAGCCATCTCATCCTCTGTCATCCCAGGTTCATGAACTACCTAATAGTATCAGTCGTTAATTCTTCCATCATTTAAAAAAATATTTTATTTATTTATTTATTTGGCTGTATTGGTTCTTAGTTGTGGCAAGCAGGATCTTCACTGTGGCATGTGAAAGCCTTCTTGGTGGCATGAAGACCGCTCAGTGCTTGGGCTTCAGTAATTGTGGCTCACTGACTATCTAGTTGTGGCACGTAGACTCAGTAGTTTTGGTGTATGGGCTTCGTTGCCCTGCATTATGTGGGATCTTAGTTTTCTGACCAGGGATCAAATTCAAATCCCCTGCATTGAACAGTGAATTCTTAACCACTGGACCACCAGGGCAGTCCCCTCTTCCTTCATTCTTTAGTATAAAACCTCTAATATTTTAGTTGTGGAATCTTTTTGGCATTTATTTATGGTCAACAACTTCTCTTTTACTTTTCATGTGTAAGTGACAACTCAATCTTGAACCTTAAATTTTGTTCAATATGAGGGAAAATTTTGTCTTTCCTAATGACCTGAGATAATATTTCAAGATCCTTGAAATTTTATACAAAAATACTCCTCTGACAGAAACACTTTTCAAAACAATATTTTCACTGGAGTTTTAGTACATATGTTTATATGTACTAGTTCAATTATACTGTCACATAATAAAACACATATAGAATAACAATGTTTCAAAGGTGATAAAAAAATCAAGCATTTTAATTGTATTTTTCCCATGCAAACATTTTTGAAAGCAATAGAGCAATGCTAATTAAGGGATATTATAATTTACCTTATTTTTTTACCTAAAAATTCCATCCAAAATATTTATGTAAAGGAAATATATATAGTCTACGGTAAGATTGAAATGAAAGAATGTTCATAGCAGTCTTCATTAGAATACAAAATTGGGGATATTATAATTATCCAAATAGAATGTTTTAGATAAATTTAATGTAATATAAAGAATTGAAATACAGATAGTAAATTGGAGCTATTTATTTACATGAACTTATTTTATGATATATTGATAATGAAGGTAGAATTATAAATTGGGTGTATATTTGATTTCACTTTATATAAAAATAAAGAGACAATATAAAATGCCAAGAACAGCAGAAATAAATTTATTGATGTTTACTTGTGAAGATTTAGCATGTAAATGTATATTGGATACTTATCTATATTTTCTAACTTAATACTTATTTTTGTAATAAATATATTTTAAAGATTACACATTTCTTTATGCTATAGCATTACATATGGGGACTTTGAAGGCCTAAAACTTGATCTTTTTTTCTTCTTCATTCTTTTCTTGACCAAAATAAGAAAAAAAAAGGGTATATTTTCTAATAGTTCTCCTTACATAATAAATTGCAACAAATTAAACTGTCAACAAATATCAATGAGAAAACAAATCTTTTTGATAACCACTTAGCAAAACGTTGCTTTGGGATATTTGACATTTTGATATGATCATCGATAATTGTTGTGAAATCCTCAGTAAATTTGTAAACCAGGTGCAAATAATGTGGCATAAAATGTTCATTATGCAAATTAGATGGCTTAAATCTTCACATGGAGCTAATGTGCTTATGCTGAAGTTTAAAGCATTTATTTTCTTCCCACCTAGCAGAACCGAACTGCACATCCTTCTGATTACATGATGAGAAAACTATTTATATTTATTTTGCTACACAAACTCACCAAAGAAAAGCTAAATAGGATGTGATTTTGTTGGTCTCAACATCAAGTGGTATGGCAGAAGAAACTGCCATTTTTTAAGATAAAAGGAGTTAAGGTTTTAAGATAAAAGGTTTTAAGATAAAAGGAGTTACACATAATTATAGCAAAAGAAAGAAACTTCATCAAAATATCTCTTGCTTTCATTTAAAGTATGAGGACATTATCATATAAAGTAATTGAATTTCTCATTTAAAGCTTTACAATTAGTGGAAGAACCATAACTCTAGTGAGAGCATACCTTTACGTATATATTGTTATGTATGTGAAGAAAAATGTATTTTCTTGATTTCTTTGCTGTCGATCTTTTCATCCTTACTCTCTACTTGATGTAAAGAAGGGGAGGATGGGTATCATAATGATCAGTTCCAGTAACTGCTGCCCAAGCTAATAACCATGTCTTTTGGTAATGTAATCTGAAAAGAAAAATAAAACTTGTTTTCAGACCACACGTTCCTTTCTGATCATCATCTGGTGTATGAAGAAATGTTATGAAAAAAAAAAAAAAAAGACATGACCTCATATGGTGCAAAGAGATGAAATGCACACACACACGCACATTTCCGAATACTCTGGAGCCTGCAAAAAACAATGGTGGCCTGTTGCATTTCCAGAATAATGACCAGGAGAAACAAATGGGTTTCATGTTATTTTTATGGGTTTATGATATGTATGCCAGCACTCATTGCTGGAGTGTGTGTTCCTGGTCATTTGCTTCTAGTCATAAATTATTCTCCCAAAGATACCTTTCTGCTTTGACACCATTCTGATTTCCCACTGAAATATATAAACATGTTGGTCCCCATGGAATGCACTGGCCTTGAAGAACTAAAAGTGGTGACAATAGAAAAGCAAACATAATCATAGTATGCTGCATAGCTCAACTGTAAATAGAACTTAAATATCATTGTAGTAAATCTTCAGATCATCCCTCTAACTTTTCACCATCATCTTGGTGTCATGAAATGACCTCTTTTTGTGAGCCATCCATTCTGAATGATATTGGTATATATATATGTGTGTGTGTGTGTATATGTATATATATATACTGTATACATCCTAGTCATGGAAGGTACAGTCTGTTCTAAATTCAGAACAGCTAGTTTTTTTCTCTCTCAGTAGGCGTTGGGGAATCTGGGCAAATTATATGGCCATACAGTTCTACTACAACTTTTAAACTATTGTCTGTTTCCTGTTGGTCTATATTTCAGGAACTTTACTCATAGTACTTTTTTTTACCCAGTTGTCCAATTTACCTTACTTCTCTGCTTTCTTAGCACCAAGCTTCTCCCTTTGAACCTAATGATGATTACCTTGAGAAAAATATTTTTTCAAATATAACTAATGAAAACTATGAGTAGATATTTTTCTTAAAGGATCATTAGACAATGTGATTATAAAAAACAATGCACAAGGCAATTTCTTTCAGACAGTAAAATAAAAGCTGTTTGCATTCCAATCCCAAAGAAAGGCAATGCCAAAGAATGCTCAAACTGCCACACAACTGCACTCATCTCACACGTTAGTAAAGTAATGCTCAAAATTCTCCAAGCCAGTCTTCAGCAATACATGAACTGTGAACTTCCAGAAATTCCATCTGGTTTTACAAAAAGCAGAGGAACCAGAGATCACATTGCCAACATCCAGTGGATCACTGAAAAAGCAAGAGAATTCCAGAAAAACATCTATTTCTGCTTTATTGACTATGCCAAAGCTTTTGACTGTGTGGATCACAATAAACTGTGGGAAATTCTGAAAGAGATGGGAATACCAGAGCACCTGACCTGCCTCTTGAGAAATTTGTATGCAGGCCAGGAAGCAACAGTTAGAACTGGACACGGAACAACAAACTGGTTCCAAACATCAAGGCTGTATATTGTCACCCTGCTTATTTAATTTACATACAGAGTACATCATGAGAAACACTGGGCTGGAGGAAGCACAAGCTGGAATAAAGATTGTTGGGAGAAATATCAAGAAACTCAGATATGCAGATGACACCACCCTTATGGCAGAAAGTGAAGAGGAACTAAAAAGTCTCTTGATGAAAGTGAAAGTGGAGAGTGAAAAAGTTGGCTTAAAGCTCAACATTCAGAAAATGAAGATCATGGCATCTGGTCCCATTACTTCTTGGGAAATAGATGGGGAAACAGTAGAAACAGTGTCAGACTTTATTTTTGGGGCTCCAAAATCACTGCTGATGGTGATTGCAGCCATGAAATTAAAAGACTCTTCCTCCTTGAAAGGAAAGTTATGACCAACCTAGATAGCATATTCAAAAGCAGAGACATTACTTTGCCGAAAAAGGTCCATCTAGTCAAGGCTATGGTTTTTCCAGTGGCCATGTATGGATGTGAGAGTTGAACTGTGAAGAAATCTGAGTGCTGAAGAATTGATGCTTTTGAACTGTGGTGTTGAAGAAGACTCATGAGAGTCACTTAGACTCCAAGGAGATCCAACCATCCATCCTAAAGGAGATCAGTCCTGGGTGGTCATTGAAGGACTGATGCTGAAGCTGAAACTCCAATACTTTGGCCACCTCATGCAAAGAATTCACTCAATGGAAAATATCCTGATGCTGGGAGGGATTGGGGGCAGGAGGAGAAGGGGACGACAGAGGATGAGATGGCTGGATGGCATCACCGGCTCGATGGACCTGAGTTTGGGTAAACTCTGGGAGTTGGTGATGGACAAGGAGGCCTGGCGTGCTGCAATTCATGGGGTCTCAAAGAGTTGGACACGACTGAGTGACCGAACTGAATTGAACTAAATCTCTGCCGTCATATGCAAGGGACCCTCTCAGTATCTGCTTGGAAGAATTTCAGAATTACTTTTAAATCTGACTTCTGTGTATTTCCCATTTTTTGGATAGGAATAATTTATTGAGATTATCTTGTTCCTATTATATTTTTGTGTATTGAGTGTGTAAATGGAAGTAGAATATAGATAACTTATCTATTTATTTTTAATTAATTTATTTTTAAATTGAAGAATAATTGATTTAGAATATTGTTTTGGTTTCTGCCAAACATCAGCAGGAATCAAATATAAGTATGCCTATATCCCATCCCTCTTGAACCTCTCTGCCACCTCCCTATAACTTGTCTATTTAGCTTAATGGTTGTCAGTGAAGAAAAATCTGGGCTTAATGTGAATAACAGAGAAGGCAATAGCACCCCACTCCAGTACCCTTGCCTGGAAAATCCCGTGGACGAAGGTGCCTGATAGGCTGCAGTCCATGGGGTCGCACAGAGTCAGACACTACTGAGTGACTTCACTTTCACTTTTCACTTTCATGCATTGGAAAAGGAAATGGCAACCCACTCCAGTGTTCTTGCCTGGAGAATCCCAGGGACAGCAGAGCCTGCTGGGCTGCCATCTATGGGGTCACACAGAGTCAGACACGACTGAAGTGACTTAGCAGCAATACGAATAACTGAGCATTATTTAGAATTCTTTACCCTTGGCCTGAGTGCAGTGACTAGATAGAATTCAGTAGTATCTTTTAGGGAGAGAGTGAGTTTGTTCCATGTTCAAGAGAAAGAATGAAATGGGTATTGGTGATCAGGAGGATGGATGCTGGTAGCGACCTGCTAGATAGTCACCTATATCAACTACATGAAATTATATGTCAAGACTCCCTTATAATTAGAAAGAGATGTACACAGAAATGATAGGTCCCCTTCCAGGCTTTGCCATAAAGCTTCAAGCATGATTGTCAAGAATCTCTCTTCTTCCTCTGTGGTGATAAAGTAAGTCTTTATTGTATTACATTCCTATTTCTGCTATTACAAATTACTACAAACTTTGTGGCTCAAAACAACACAAATGCTCGATCTTACACTTCTATAGGACAAAGGTTGGAAATAAATCTGTGAGTCTAAAATCGAGTTGTTGGCAAGAGTGCCTCCTCTCAGAACTCCAAGAAATAATTCATTTCCTTGTCTTTCCCATCATCTATAGGCTGCCTGTATTCTTTTGTTCATTGTAAATTTCTTCATCTTTGAAGTCAGCAGCATAGTAACTTTCAAACTCCTTCTCTGAATGTCACTCCTGTAACCTTTGTTTTCACATCTTTTCCTCTGATTCAGACTCTCTTAACTCTCACTTACAAACATTGCTGTGATTGCATTTGTCCTCACCCAGATAACCCAGGATAAATCTTTCCATCTCAAAAAATTTAACTTACATCTGAAAAGCCCCTTTTATTATGTAAGTAACATGTTAAGAGACCCTGGATATAGAACTGCCATACAACCCAGCAATCCCACTGCTGGGCATACACACCAAGGAAACCAAAATTGAAAGAGACACGTGTACCCCAATGTTCATCGCAGCGCTGTTTATAATAGCCAGGACATGGAAGCAACCTAGATGTCCATCAGCAGATGAATGGATAAGAAAGCTGTGGTGCATATACACAATGGAGTATTCAATTCAGTTCAGTAGCTCAGTAGTGTCCGACTCTTTGCGACCCCGTGAATCCCAGCACGCCAGGCCTCCCTGTCCATCACCAGCTCCCGGAGTTCACTCAGACTCACGTCCATCGAGTCAGTGATGCCATCCAGCCATCTCATCCTCTGTTGTCCCCTTCTCCTCCTGCCCCCAATCCCTCCCAGCATCAGAGTCTTTTCCAATGAGTCAACTCTTTGCATGAGGTGGACAAAGTACTGGGGTTTCAGCTTTAGAATCATTCTTATTACTCAGCCATTAAAAAGAATACATTTGAATCAGTTCTAATGAGGTGGATGAAACTGGAGTCTATTATACAGAGTGAAGTAAGCCAGAAAGAAAAACACCAATACAGTATACTAATGCATATATATGGAATTTAGAAAGATGGTAATGACAACCCTGTATGTGAGACAGCAAAAGAGACACAGATATATAGAACAGTCTTTTGGACTCTGTGGGAGAGGGAGGAGGAGGATGATTTGGGAGAATTACATTAAAACATGTACAATATCATATAAGAAATGAATCGCCAGTCCAGGTTTGATGCAGGATACAGGAAGCTTAAGGCTGGTGCACTGGGATGACCCAGAGGGATGGTATGGGGAGGGAGGTGGGAGGGGGGTTCAGGATGGGGAACACGTGTACATCCGTGGCAGATACATGTTGATGTATGGCAAAACCAATACAATATTGTAAAGTAAATAATAATAATAATAAAAATTAAAAAAATAATAAAATAATAAAAAAAAAAAAAACCAAGGGAAAAAAAAAGAGAGAGAGATTCTGGAGACTGGGACCTGGCGTTTTTGGGGGGAATTTATTCAATTTACCCCAGTGGAAATTTATTCATGCCACACTATCAGCAGAAAATTGGATTAAAGATTTACTGAGCATGACCCTGACCACCAGAGCAAGACCCACCCAGGTTTCCCTACAACCAGTCCCTCAAATCAGAAAGCTTGCACAAGTCTCTTATCCTCATTCATCCTCATTCATCAGAGGACAGACAAAATGAAAAACCCAATCACAGAAAACTAAACGAAATGATCACATAGATTACAGCATTGTGTAACTCAATGAAACTATGAGCCATGCTGTGTAGGGCCACCTAAGAAGATGGATCATGGTGAAGAGTTATGACAAAATGTTCTCCACTGGATAAGGGAATGGCAAACCACTTCATCATTCTTGCTTTGGGAACTCCATGAACAGGATGAAGAGGCAAAAAGATATGACAACGAAAGAGGAGCCTTCAGATTGGTCAGTGTCCAATATGCAGTTGGCAAAAAGTGGAGAAATAATTCCAGAAGGGATGAAGAAGCTGAGCCAAAGCAGAAATGAGGCCCAGTTGTGGATGTGTCTGGTGATGAAAGTAAAGTCTGATGTTGTAAAGAACAATATTGCACAGGAACCTGGAACATTAGGGCCATGAACCAGGGTAAATTGGAAGTGGTCAAACAGGAGATGGCAAGAGTGAACATTGACAATTTAAGAATCAGTGAACTAAAATGAATGGGAATGGATGAATTTAATTCATATGACCATTCAGTTCAGTTTAGTTCAGTTGAGTCGCTCAGTTGTGTCTGACTCTTTGCGACCCCATGAATCGCAGCATGCCGGGCCTCCCTGTCCATCACCAACTCCTGGAGTTCACTCAGACTCACGTCCATCGAGTCGGTGATGCCGTCCAGCCATCTCATCCTCTGTCGTCCCCTTCTCCTCTTGCCCTCAATCCCTCCCAGCATCAGGGTCTTTTCCAATGAGTCAACTCTTCGCATGAGGCGGCCAAAGTACAGGACTTTCAGCTTTAGAATCATTCCTTCCAAAGAAATCCCAGGGCTGATCTCCTTCAGAACGGACCGGTTGGATCTCCTTGCAGTCCAAGGGACTCTCAAGAGTCTTCTCCAACACCACAGTTCAAAAGCATCAATTCTTTGGCACTCAGCCTTCTTCACAGTCCAACTCTCGCATCCATACATGACCACTGGAAAAAATTTAGCCTTGACTAGATGGACCTTTGTTGGCAAAGTAATGTCTCTGCTTTTGAATTTGCTATCTAGGTTGGTCATAACTTTTCTTTCAAGGAGTAAGCGTCTTTTAATTCCATGGCTGCAGTCACCATCTGCAGTGATTTTGGAGCCCCCAAAAATAAAGTCTGACACTGTTTCCACTGTTTCCCCATCAGTTTCCCATGAAATGATGGGACCAGATGCCATGATCTTCGTTTTCTGAATGTTGAGATTTAAGCCAACATTTTCACTCTCCTCTTTCCCTTTCATCAAGAGACTTTTTAGTTCCTCTTCACTTTCTGCCATAAGGGTGGTATCATCTGCATATCTGAGGTTATTGATATTTCTCCTGGCAATCTTGATTCCAGCTTGTGCTTCTTCCATTACATATACTACTGTGGGCAAGAGTCCCTTAGAAGAAATGTAGATGGCTTCATAATCAATGAAAGAGTCCAAAATGCAGTACTTGGGTGCAGTCCCAAAAAAGACAAAATTATCTCGGTTCTTTTCCAAGGCAAACCATTCAACATCACAGTAATCCAAATCTATGACCCAACCACTAATGCTGAACAAGCTGAAGATGAATGGTTCCATGAAGACCTACAAGACCTTCTAGAACTAACACCAAAAAAAAAAAAAAAAAGTTCTTTCATCATAGGGTACTGAAATGTAAAAGTAGAAAGTCAAGAGATGCCTGGAGTAACAGGTAAGTTTGATCTAGGAGTACAAAATGAAACAGGGCAAAGGCTAACAGAATTTTGCCAAGAAAATGCACTGGTCATGGCAAACACCCTCTTCCAACAACACAAGAGACAACTCTAGACATGGACATCACCAGCTGGTCAATAACTGAAATCAGATAGTTTATATTCTTTGCAGCCTCAGATGAAGAAGCTCTAAATGGTCAAAAAAAACACAATTCCTGGAGCTGACTGTGGCTCAGTTCATGAGCTTCTTGTTGCAAAAATTCAGACTTAAATTGAAGAAAGTAGGGAAAACCTTAGGTCATTCATTCATGACCTAAATCAAATCACTTATGATTATACAGTGGAAGTGACAAATATATTCAAGGGATTAGATCTGATACACAGAAAGCCTGAAGATCTATGGATGGAGGTTTATAATATTGTACAGGAGGTGGTGACCAAATCAAATAATCCCCAAAAATAAGAATTGTGAGAAATCAAATTGGTTGTTGTAGAAGGCCTTACAAATAACTGAGAAAAGAAGGGAAGTGAAAGGCAAAGAAGAAAACAAAAGATAAATTCAGAATCAGACCTATTGGAATTCAGAGCTCCAAAGAATAGTAAGGAGAGATAAGAAAGCCTTCTTAAGTGATCAATGCAAAGAAATACAGGAAAACAATAGAATGGGCAAGACTAGAGATGCAGTCAAGAAAATTAGAGATACCAAGGAAAAATTTCATGCAAAGATGGACACAATAAAGGACAGAAATGGTATGGAAGAAGAAGATATTAAGAAGAGGTAGCAAGAATACAAAAAAGAGCTGTGAAAAAAGGTCTCAATGACCCAGATGACCACGGTGAAATGATCACTCATCTGTGTGAAGTCAACTGAGCCTTAGGAGCATTACTACAAACAAAGGTACTGGAATTCCAGCTGAGCTATTTCAAATACAAAAGATGAAGCTGTTAATGTGCTGCACTCAATCTGCCAGGGTATTTGGAAAACTCAGCAGTGTTCATAGGACTGGAAAATGTAAGTTTACATTCCAATCCCAAAGAAGGGAAATGTCAAAGAATATTCAAACTACTGCACAATTGCAGTCATTTCAAATGCTAGTAAGGTAATGCTCAAAATCCTTCAAGCTAGGTTTCAACAGTAGGTGAACTGAAAACTTCCAGATGTTCAAGCTGGATTTAGAAAAGTCAGAGGGACCATAGATCAAATTGCCAACAACTGTTGGATCATAGGGAAAACAAAGGAATTTCAGGAAAACATCTACTTCTGCATCATTGACTATGCTAACGACTTTAACTGTGTGAATCACAACAAACTGGAAAATTCTTAGATGGGAACACCTAACCACATAACGTGCCTCCTGAAAAACCTATATGTAGATTAAGAAGCAACAGTTAGAACCTTACATGGAACATGAGACTGGTTCAAAATTGGAAAATTTATATGTTAAGGATCTATATTGTCACCCTGCTTTTTTAACATAAATGGTGAGTACATAATGTGAAATGCAGGGCTGAATGAATCATAAGCTTGAATCAAGATTACTGGGAAAAATGTCAATAACCTCAGATATGCAGATGACACCATCCTAATGGCAGAAAGTAAGGAGGAACTAAAGAACCCCTTGATGAAAGTAAAAGGAGAGTGAAAAACCTGGCTTAAAACTAAGACCATGGCATCCTGTACCATCACTTCTGTCAAATAGATGGGGAAAAAATGGAAACAGTAACAGACTTTATTTTCTTGGGCTCCAAAATCACTGTGGATGGGGACAGAAGCTAAGACATTAACAAAACCTCTTGCTCCTTGGAAGAAAAGCTATGACAAACCTTGAAAGCATGTTAAAAACAGAGCCATCACTTTGCCTACAAAGGTCCATATAGTCAAATCTATGGTTTTTCTAGTAGTCATGTTTGTATGTGAGTGTTGGGCCATAAAGAAGGCTGAGCACCAAAGAATCGATGCTTTTAAATTGTGGTGCTGGAGAAGTCTTTTGAGGGTCCCTTGGACAGCAACGAGATCAAACCAGTCAATTCTAAAGGAAATCAACCTGAATATTCATTGGAAGTACTGATGCTGAAGCTGAACCTCAATACTTTGGGATCTGATGCAAGGGGCCAACTCATTGGCAAAGACTCTGATGCTGGTAAATACTGAAGGCAGGAGGAGAAGTGGGCAACAGAGCATAAGACTGTTGGATGGCATCATTGACTCAATGGACATGAGTTTGAGCAAAGTCTGGAAGATAGTGCAGGACAGGGAATCTTGGCATGCTGCAGTCCATGGGGTCACAAAGAGTCAGACAGGACTGAGTGACTGAATCACAATGTATTAGTCTTTATTGTGCAAATTAGAGGAGAATGTGTTTGTTGTAGCCACTAAATTGTTTTTTTTTAATTCTGGCTAATATAAAAGGAATGAGAAGTAATTATTTTGGTATTTTACAAGATAAGTTTGAAGTATCAGAGGAAATTCCAAGCTGATACATCCAATAGGACTTTTTTAATGTATAGACTTCTGGTTTAGAATAAAGAAATAAAAGTTATTCACAGTCCCATTGAGGGTATCACTTTCAATTTGTACATTTTATATATCAATATCTCTTAAGATTTTTTTTAAGTAGTGGCTTGTCTCTAGTAAAAGCATAATGTCTTTCTAATCAATTATTGCTAATGTGAATGTACTGAATCCCTTGAATGTATTTGGGCTGGATAAGATTAACAAATGAAAGTACTGAAATAGGTTTACCAGGAAAATATGTATGGTAAGAACAAAAGTTCCAAGGGAAAAAAAAATCTCTGGGAAAAAAACCTATATTATCAATGAGTAACAGAAGAGAATCTAATAATACATCCAAGAGTTTTCAAAGCAGTGAGAGGATAGTAAGAGTATGGCACCCTACAAGTCAATGTAAAACACATCTTACTGCCAGACACACATGTTGACAAATTCAGTGAATAAACTCCTTGCTGCAAAATCCATTTTAATGATAACTGTAAAATCAACAAGGTCAAATGCTTTAGAGAAGTCAGATGTGATAAATTCCAAGTATTCATTGGAATCAATAGCATGTGTGCTTTTTATAACTTAGACAAGAATAGTTTCCATGGAGTGATAGTTGATATTCCTTATTGGAGGGCAAAGACGGTGAAAATTGGTGACAAAAGATATATAAAACTGTTTCAGGCATCTTATTTATGAAAAAGTTGAAAAATTATCTATATTTTGCTTATTATCTTAGAGAAAACATGAAGTCAAGGAATAAGTTTTCAAACATGTGAGACAAACACTGATAGGAATAGGTAAGTACAAAGATATAGGATAGAAAGGCTATGAAGCAGTGTTACCAGGAGATAACATTCCAGTGTGATGTACTTGCAGAAGTGAATGATGTCCCTGCCAAGATATTCCTATTTCTCTCTCATGCTGCTTTGAATAAGAAGATATGGAGAAATAGATTACTTAGGAAATTAGAGAACATTTTAAGTAGGCACTCTATCCAAATTAATACAGAATGATTCAGGCACAATAAGATGCCACCAGCCTACCTAAGGATGTGGTTTTCTTTAGCAACTTTTAAAAGATAGGTTGAAAAGCTGAGAAGCCAATATTTAGACTTGCACAAAATTCCAATTTCACTGGCAGTATGTAATAGAAATGCAAATCAGAAAACGAATTTGATGATGTTTGCAAGAGAATGATTAAAATGATGCACTATAAAATTTAGCAAAATAGGGAAAATATAAAATATATTATAGTGAGGATTTTGGTAGGAGGCTAATAAATGTGGAGAAGTAATAAGATACAATTCTTGGTAAGATGGCAAAACAGATGTAATGGGGAGCCACATGTAAGAGTGCAAGGATGAATTTGGGTGAGAGAGTGAGATGTTTGATTTCAGGAGTTCAGAATTGCAGCAATTATACATAATTATAAAAACTAGCAGTTGAATTAGAGTCAAGGTAAAGGTCTTGGGAGCGGAAAATGTTAAGGGACTGATACATTCACGTATTGGAAGTTTGTTTGGGTGCTAAATGTACTTTGTAGGATAGATTACAAACCTTGAAGTGAATTGAAAGACAATTAGACAAGTAACAAAATATAAAACCTTAAACTAAAGAAAAATCTGGCTAAAAATCTATAAGTGGGGGCAATCAGAAAAGTAGCAGATGGTTTAAATATACGACACAGTTGAGCAGGACAAAATGAGCATGATAATGAAACCAAGTAGCATGAAAACTTCAATTTAAAATTCCTCATATTATCAGGGCTTATATGAATTAAAAGTTACAACAATACTTTTGACATATATGAAGGTAGAGTAAATTTCCTTCAGAGAATTTCCTGGAGAATTCCATGGACAGCGGAGCCTGGTGAGCTACAGTTCATGGGGTTGCAAAAAGTCGGACAGAACTGAGTGACTAACACCTAGAGTAATAAAAATGAAAACAAAACTAAACAAATGGGACCTAATTAAACTTAAAGGTGTTAGCACAGCAAAAGAAACCATGAACACAGCATAAAGACAACACACAGAGTGTGAGAAAATATTTGCAACTGACAAGGAATTATTCTCCAAAATATACGAACAGCTCATGCAACTCAATACCAAAAAAAAAAAAAAAAGAGAGAGAGAGAAAAAATGGTCGTGGAGTTCTAAATAGATATTTCTCCAAAGAAGACATACAGATGGCTAAAAGGCACACGAAAAAATCCTCCACATCACTAATTATTAGAGAAATACAAGTCAGAACTACAATGAGATGTCATCTCACACCATTCACAATGCCATCATAAAAAAGTCTACAAAGAGTACACTAATACTAAGCTGAGTGTTTGCAAGATGGTCCTTTATCTGTGACAGAAGCAAAGTGTGCTGAATACCATGTGCATGGAGGTGGCTCTCTATCTGCTTCCTTCCTTTCCATACCATTGTGGCTCTACTAGCTATGGCCTCTATGTAAGATGAGGTCCAGGCATGCTTGCAGAGGTTTCCTTTCTCTCTTGCACTAACACCATCTAAGCAGTAATGGGTCCCAAGGCATGCCCTCTGTGTGCAGGCCCACCTATCTCCTCTGTTTTCCCTTCTTCCATCTGACAGCCAGCAGAGAGACTAACCAGCATCTGTCTAGCAAAAAAGGCCAAATCATCCGTAGGTACTCAAGGCAAATGCCAAGTCCTGAGCTCTCTTGTTGCCTTTCTCTTTTTAAATATATTTCACTGCAATTGTTAAGTGTATGGTTTTGATGCTATTTTAGTTCAAATACCTTATCAACATTGATGTATGTGATTCAGATAAGTTTTGCAAAACTATGGATTTAGACACTGATGTAAGTTAAAAAAGAAAAAACATTGCTCTGCTTTCTTCCTTCATGGCTCTCTGTGGCTATATCGTCTTCAAATAGTTGGATAGTACACATGTTGATAGTTTAGGACAGATGCAATGATCAGAATCTTTAACAATTTGTGTGACAGCAACCCATCAGAATAGGTGCTGGGCTTCCATCTACAGCAAGATCCTCAATCAGCTAGATACCCCAGGAATTAAGTCTTTAAATGCTTAACTGAAGAGATTTTTAGAGTATCAGCTGGGTATCCAAGTGGTGGCATGGTTCAGGAGGGTTTCTTATCATAGTATTTTACCCACTAATAATTGAAAAACAATATAGCTGTAGCTGCATAATTTGTTCCAGGTTACTGAAAACCTGATTTAGTGTAGGTTTTAGTGGTATTATTTCTATCAAGTTATTTTAACAATATAAAGAAAACCATGCTTCTTTATATTTAACAACATTCAAAATATCATGCTGACTATGGATGTACCATCTGAATGTGCCCTTTCTTCTCAAAAATATTTTGTGAAATATTTTATGCTATAACATCATGACCCAAGATCCATTTATTTAATTGATTTCATGTGTTGGGTTAAGGAAATTCATAGTGTATAGACTTAGGATAGCAACTACATAGCAGTTAATGCTAGCAGTAGCAGTTTTTTCAATATTTTACTTTGTTCCTTATACATTTTAACTGGATTTCCCTGTCTTTATTAAGTCTAAGTCAAAGAGCATCTTAGTAAATTTTCATTCAAGTGTAAATTTATAAACTAATCAAACATAAACTAATTAAACTATTATTACTAGAGCCATGAAATTAAAAGATGCTTGCTCTTTGGAAGAAAAGCTATGACCAACCTAGACAGCATATTGAAGATCAGAGACATTACTTTGCCAACAAAAGTCAATCTTGTCAAAGCTACGGTTTTTCCAGTAGTCATGTACGGATGTGAGAGTTGGACTATAAAGAAAGCTGAGCCCCAAAGAATTGATACTTTTGAACTATGGTGTTGGAGAAGACCCTTGAGAATCCCTTGGACTGCAAGGAGATCCAACCAGTCCATCCTAAAGGAAATCAGTCCTGAATATTTATTGGAAGGACTGATGATGAAGCTGAAACTCCAATACTCTGACCACCTGATGTGAAGAATTGACTCACTGGAAAAGACCTTGATGCTGAGAAAGATTGAAGGCAGGAGGAGAAGGGGACAACAGAAGATGAGATGGTTGGATGGCATCACTGACTCGGTGGACATGAGTTTGAGCAAGCTCTGGGAGTTGGTGGTGGTCAGGAAAGCCTTGGAGTGCTGCAGTCCATGGGGTCACAAAGAGTCAGACACAACTAAGTGACTGAACGAATCAAATTATTATGAAATTTGGGGTTATGTATTAATCACTTGATATTTCTATACACAGCAAAGGGCCCTGCAACAGTTTACGGCTGCAATATCATAGATAAGTGAAAGTCGCTCAGTTGTGTCCAACTCTTTGTGACCCCATGGACTATACAGTGCAGGAATTCTCTAGGCCAGAATACTGGAGTGGATAGCCTTTCCCATCTCCAGGGGATCTTCCCAACCCAGGGATCAAATTCAGGTCTCCTGCAACACAGGCAGATTCTTTGCCAGCTGAGCCACAAGGGGAGCATCACAGCTAAGGCTAGTCTCAGAAAGTAGATATGTCAAAGAAAATATCCAGGGATTTGAAATAGCTTCAGCAAAGTTAACTCTCGGTGCCTGACTTCCTTTATTTCTATAAGCCTATGACCAAGGTACCCAATAGTATAAGAAGTCACAGACTTTGGACAGGTAATACTGTATGCATATACCAGATGCATGCCTATAGTTTCTACTTCCCTGTTTTCCCCTCTCTTCCCTCCTCTTCTTTCTATCTCTCTGTCTCTCACAAATACAAACAAATCCACACAGGCTGAAATATGAAGTTATTTTTTATTGGAGTCTAGTGTAATCCAAAATTCTTGAACATAATGGAACCCTCCTATTAGTAAGTCTAACCAAATTGAGTGAGATCAATTAACTAATTGTTTCAGTCTATGTTTTCTGTCTGGAAAGCTCTCATACTGAGAAATTAAAAGAGGAAAGAGAAAGAAAAGCTCTCTGAAGCTGACATTAATATTTAAAACATACCTTTCATTAAGTACTATCCAAGGTCTTTGAAGTCCATAGGTATGTGATTTTGATTGTTTTCTGTTTGTTTAATTCCTTATAAATACATACTCTCCTCTGTTCCAAATAATCAATCAAACCTTATGTTTCTTTTATGCAAAACCTCTTCCACAGTGGATACACTTCCTTCCACACCAGAAAGAACTGAAAATGAAAGGTCATGCTAACAGTAACTGGTATCTCATTTGAAAGTTAAATGCATCTGCCTTTGAATTTCTGAATTTTGGTTTCCCTTCCAGATGAAGTCATGGCTGCCACTCTTGAATTTTAGTCTTCCATATTCCTGATCTAATTCTGTGTAAAAAAAGAACCAAATAATGCACATTTTCACAGCAGTAAATGGAGTACAAAATAAGTCTGGATTTTGTCATGGTGGATTCAGAATACCTATTGGTCTTGCCAGAGGGCTCATAATAGCAACTAGTTCCAGAATCTGTTTTCTGCTGTGTTGCTCCAGAAGTACAAATAGGTCTCACGTCATTCATTCTCAATATTATTTTACTCAATATTATTTTACCTCCTTTAAATTTTGAATAAAAGTTCAATATCATGCTAAATTTTTCATTTTACCACTTATGGGGCAATGATGATAGAATGATGGATTGAGATGTTTGGGTGTTCTGGAATAGTGAACAGTCTTGTATATCAAAGGCTGTGACATTAATAATGAACTAGCCATACCTCTTGAATGAAACAGTGAATGCTCTGTAGAGTTCAGCCCTTGTCATTGAACTTTTACATTTGATATCTGATTCATTGGTTTCCAACTTTCTCAGGTTGTTTAATCCAGTTATGTCACCTCAATAAACTATATCATCAAAAATTAGCAAGGAAAGGCATGTGTATGGCCATACTCACATATTTACTGAAATAAGAAGGTAATTATTGCATTTATAATTTTTCTTTCCATTCCAACATTTTTATCACTGCTGTCTAAAATTTTAGTTTTAGAATCTCATCTTCACTATTTTATAATGTTCAAATTCCAGTTAACTTCATCTCAGTATCTTCTATGCCTTTACTAGTCATAGCTTATCAATGATTTTTCATGTATGGTTTACAAATAATAATCTTGGCCTAATGTTAACAGTGGGGATCCCCACATGCTCAGAGTTTCATTTGGTCTGAAACAGGACCCTGGAACATAGTTACAAAAATTACAAGCAATTCTGACTCTAGCTCTCCTGATCACAGATTGGGAGACACTGACCTAAATATTCTTCTTCTCAAAGGCTACTTCACCATATAAACATTAAAATCCAACACTACCATCTTTGCCACAACCTTATAACTTTTTGAGAATCTTCTTCTCACTCCCAGTCACAGATTCTAGACCTCATAAAATTATGCTCCTTTGATCCTTCAATGTTTCTAAGAATATAAATCTGCTAGACTCCCATTGCATTTGCATTCTAAATTGGTGCTGGTGGTTTAGTCATTAAGTCCTGTCTGACTCTTGCCAACCCATGGAGTGGGTTGCCATTTCTTTCTCTAAGGGGATCTCCCCGCCCCCCACCCAGAGATTGAACTCCTGTCTTCTGCATTGGCAGGTAGATTCCTTACCACTGAGCCACTACGGAAGTCCCACGTTCTATACTACACATATACATTCTTTAGCCAGCTTCCTAATTGGCTTTCATGCTCCTCTGACCCAGAAAAAGAGAATAAAAAGTATGAAAAAGAAAACGTAAATAATTGTTGCTATCTGAGATCTGTGTTACTGTATATAAGTGAAGAAAATCGTTTAACTAGAAGGTCATCACTGAAATTTCCAGATTTCAAACTAGACAGTTACCTCAGAACTATTTATCCATCATTTATTTTACACCATACCTTTCTTCATTCATTCCTCAAGCACTATTCCAAAGACAATACCCAGTAATACCAAAGTAATACCCAGAACTGTACTTTCGAAAGAAAATTGTGCCATTTCTCAGTTCTATGAGATAACTGGAGCAATCCTGTATAATTTCTCAAAGATTCCTGTTCTCCTTACAAACTTAGAAACACTGCCATAAATGCAAGCCTTTTTATCTGTTCTCAGAGATTGCCATATTTAACCCTTCTCCTCCTAAATTACACCCTTGTTCCTCTCCCTGATCGTATAGTTTAAGAACTTCCTCTACTGAATATATTTTTTTCTGGGTATTCAATTTCTTCCACATAGTGCTTTGCCCTTAAAGAATAATATGTGTAATATTTCCATTTTAGAAAGAGATTTAATGAGCCTTGTATTTTCCTAGGTATTTTAAAGTGTTTAAAGATTGTGGAGAGTAGTTCTCCTTAACTCATACTCATTATTGCTGTAATCTTTCCAGGCATTATTGTTTACTTTCTAGACCCGTATCTCCTTTTGTCTTCTGTAAAATTGTACTTATCTCTTGTTATTGTCAACAAGATAATATTTCTTACTAAGCTTTTTTGGGTTTAGATTTTCTTCTAGAACCGAATCTGTTAAATTCATTCTTTTTTTTTTCTTTTACTTTGATGTTACAGTTTTTTTCTTTGTATTTTTGTTTGTGATTTGGGCAAGGGTCACTACATAATGCTTTAGTTTTTTCATGGGAAATTATTCATTTGTTCTAAATACATTTGTGTGTGTGTGTTCATCTGCTCAGCAGTGTCCAACTCTCTGCATCCCCATGCATCCCTCTCTGCATCTGTGGCCCACCAAATGCCTCTCTCCATGGGATTATTCAGATAAGAATATTGGAGGGGATTTCCATTTCCTCCTCCAGGGGAATCTTCCCAACCCAGGGATCAAACCCATGTCTTTTATGTCTCTTGCATTGGTGGGTGGATTTTTTAACACTGAGCCACCTGAAAAGTCTAAATTTAAACTTAGCTATAAATTTATGAAGTTTCAAATAACTATTAAATTTTTTATGTTTAGTAAATTTCTCATAATATTATGCCTTGCATTGACATTGGATCTGAATGAATTACTTTCTGTTTGCTCAGTGTAGTCTCACCTCCAATTTGTTAATTTTATGGTAATATTTAAAACCTTAAATAATTATAAATAATTATTTATACTATTCAAAATTGAGAGGAATTCAATTTCCTTTGTTTTAACTAATCAACTTTTTTGAATAAAATTTTAAATAAGATTTCTGTGTCTTATACATGAACACTGGAGCATAAAAACTTGACTTTCAGGTTTGCTTCCAACTTTTAGAAAAAGATAGCCCCAGAGTCTTAATGATTGAAGAAATGACCTGGAATTGTTCATGCTCATGTGTTTTGTGTCTGTTACATAGCTGCTAAAACATAGGAGACTTCCACAGTGTATAAATTATATCTGTATGGAAATGATTTAAAAAAAAACCCTCCATTTTTCTGTATGAATTTAAAGTTCAAAGATTACAATAACAATAGTTCAGATCAGATCAGTCGCTCAGTTGTGTCCGACTCTTTGCGACCCCATGAATCGCAGCACGCCAGGCCTCCCTGTCCATCACCAACTCCCAGAGTTCACTCAGACTCAAATCCATCGAGTAAGTGATGCCATCCAGCCATCTCATCCTCTATCGTCCCCTTCTCCTCCCACCCCCAATCCCTCCCAGCATCAGGGTCTTTTCCAATGAGTCAACTCTTCGCATGAGGTGGCCAAAGTACTGGAGTTTCAGCTTTAGCATCATTCCTTCCAAAGAACACCCAGGGCTCATCTCCTTCAGTATGGACTGGTTGGATCTCCTTGCAGTCCAAGGGACTCTCAAGAGTTTTCTCCAACACCACAGTTCAAAAGTATCAATTCTTCGGTGCTCAGCCTTCTTCATAGTCCAACTCTCACATCCATACATGACCACAGGAAAAACCATAGCCTTGACTAGATGAACCTTTGTTGGCAAAGTAATGTCTCTGCTTTTGAATATGCTATCTAGGTTGGTCATAACTTTCCTTTCAAGGAGTAAGCATCTTTTAATTTCATGGCTGCAGTCACCATCTGTAGTGATTTTGGAGCAAAGAAAAATAAAGTCTGAATAAGTCTGAAATAAATAGTTTCCCCACCTATTTCCCATGAAGTGATGGGACCCGATGCCATGATCTTCGTTTTCTGAATGTTGAGCTTTAAGCCAACTTTTTCACTCTCCACTTTCACTTTCATCAAGAGGCTTTTGAGTTCCTCTCCACTTTCTGCCATAAGGGTGGTGTCATCTGCATATGTGAGGTGATTGATATCTCTCCTGGCAATCTTGATTCCAGCTTGTGCTTCTTCCAGCCCAGCGTTTCTCATGATGTACTCTGCATATAAGTTAAATAAGCATGGTGACAATATATAGCCTTGACGTACTCCTTTTCCTATTTGGAACCAGTATGTTGTTCCATGTCCAGTTCTAACTGTTGATTCCTGATCTGCATACAAATTTCTCAAGAAGCAGATTAGGTGGTCTGGTATTCCCATCTCTTTCAGAATTATTCACAGTTTATTGTGATCCACACAGTCAAAGGCTTTGGCATAGTTAATAAAGCAGAAATAGATGTTTTTCTGGAACTCTCTTGCTTTTTCTATGATCCAGCAGATGTTGGCAATTTGATCTCTGGTTCCTCTGCCTTTTCTAAAACCAGCTTGAACATCAGGAAGTTCACAGTTCACATATTGCTGAAGCCTGATTGGAGAATTTTGAGCATTACTTTACTGGCATGTGAGATGAGTGCAATTGTGCGGTAGTTTGAACATTCTTTGGCATTGCCTTTCTTTGGGATTGGAATGAAAACTGACCTTTTCCAGTCCTGTGGCCACTGCTGAGTTTTCCAAATTTGCTGGCATATTGAGTGCAGCACTTTCACAGCATCATCTTTCAGGATTTGGAATATCTCAACTGGAATTCCATCACCTCCACTAGCTTTGTTCATAATGATGCTTTCTAAGGCCCATTTGACTTCAGATTCCAGGATGTCTGGCTCTAGGTCAGTGATCACACCATCGTGATTATCTGGGTCGTGAAGATCTTTTTTGTACATTTCTTCTTTGTATTCTTGCCATCTCTTCTTAATATCTTCTGCTTCTGTTAGGTCCTTACCATTTCTGTCCTTTATCGAGCTCATCTTTGCATGAAATGTTCCTTTGGTATCTCTGAGTTTCTTGAAGAGATCCCTAGTCTTTCCCATTCTGTTGTTTTCCTCTATTTCTTTGCACTGATCGCTGAAGAAGGCTTTCTTGTCTCTTCTTGCTATTCTTTGGAACTCTGCATTCAGATGTTTATATCTTTTCTTTTCTCCTTTGCTTTTCACTTCTCTTCTTTTCACAGCTATTTGTAAGGCCTCCCCAGACAGCCATTTTGCTTTTTTGCATTTCTTTTCTACGGGAATGGTCTTGATCCCTGTCTCCTCTACAATGTCACGAACCTCATTCCATAGTTTATCAGGCACTCATCTATCAGATCTAGGCCCTTAAATCTATTTCTCACTTCCACTGTATAATCATAAGGGATTTGGTTTAGGTCATACCTGAATGGTCTAGTGGTTTTCCCTACTTTCTTCAATTTAAGTCTGAATTTGGCAATAAGGAGTTCATGGTCTGAGCCACAGTCACCTCCTGGTCTTGTTTTAGCTGACTGTATAGAGCTTCTCCATCTTTGGCTGCAAAGAATATAATCAATCTGATTTTGGTGTTGACCATCTGGTGATGTCCATGTATAGAGTCTTCTCTTGTGTTGTTGGAAGAGGGGGCTTGTTATGACCAGTGCATTTTCTTGGGAAAACTCTATTATTCTTTGCCCTGCTTCATTCCGTATTCCAAGGCAAAATTTGCCTGTTACTCCAGGTGTTTCTTGACTTCCTACTTTTGCATTCCAGTCCCCTATAATGAAAAGGACATCTTTTTTGGGTGTTAGTTCTAAAAGATCTTGTAGGTCTTCATAGAACCATTCAACTTCAGCTTTTTCAGTGTAACTTGTTGGGGCATAGACTTGGATTACTGTGATATTGAATGGTTTGCCTTGGAAACGAACAGAGATCATTCTGTCATTTTTGAGATTACATCCAAGTACTGCATTTTGGACTCTTTTGTTGACCATGATGGCCACTCCATTTCTTCTGAGGGATTCCTGCCTGCAGTAGCAGATATAATGGTCATCTGAGTTAAATTCACCCATTGCAGTCCATTTCAGTTCGCTCATTCCTAGAATGTTGACATTCACTCTTGACATCTCTTGTTTGACCACATCCAATTTGCCTTTATTCATGGACCTGACATTCCAGGTTCCTACGCAATATTACTCTTTATAGCATTGGACCTTGCTTCTATCACCAGTCACATCCACAGCTGGGTATTCTTTTTGCTTTGGCTCCATCCCTTCATTCTTTCTGGAGTTATTTCTCCACTGATCTCCAGTAGCATATTGGGCACCTCCTGACCTGGGGAGTTCCTCTTTCAGTATCCTATTATTTTGCCTTTTCATACTGTTCATGGGGTTCTCAAGGCAAGAATACTGAAGTGGTTTGTCATTCCCTTCTCCAGTGGACCACATTCTGTCAGATCTCTCCACCATGACCCTCCCGTCTTGGGTTGCCCCACGGGCATGGCTTAGTTTCATTGAGTTAGACAAGGCTGTGGTCCTAGTGTGATTGACTAGTTTTCTGTGAGTATGTTTTCAGTGTGTTTGCCCTCTGATGCCCTCCTTCAACACCTACCGTCTTACTTGGGTTTCTCTTACCTTGGGCTTGGGGTATCTCTTCACGGCTGCTCCAGCAAAGTGCAGTTATCATTGTTAAATATAATGAATGAGATAAAGTGAAATAAGTAACATTACAAAAAGTGGTGATAAAAAAATTAACTGTTTTAAATCCAGCTATTCTTTCAGAAATGAGAAATAATGAAGGCACTGCATAGGCAGCAATCTTAGTCTTCACTGAGAAATCTCTATTTTCTTTGTGATTTTGCATATATTTTATAAATTTGAAAATGCCTCTGAGAAATTAATTCTGATACTTCAGCATTTCACCTGAGTATATAAAATTAGACAAAGCCATAACTGGCAATTTATATGGGAATTAAGCCACATCTGTCATTATCTATGGAATATTGAGACAGAAACCAACAAAAATTATGTTTTAAGAGTATAGGTAATAATGGAAGCACATACTCTAAGTGAAACTCAGGTGCAGTGTCTTCTGGATAATCTAGAAAAAAACATAGATAAGTTTAATCCTGTTTAAAATGTATGTTCTGTTAAAAAAGAAAAAAAAAAAAAGATATCCCAGAGAGTTAACAAATTTAAATTGACAAAATGATAAATGAAAGGGTTATCTTACTTGTTTTAATTAGAAACTTAAAATTTAACACTATATGTACTATGAACTAAATTGTGTCCCTCTAAGATTCATATTTTGAAGCCCTAACCCTCAGTGTGATGATTTTTGGAGATAAGGAGTTTAAGATATAATTAGGTATAGTTGAGATCATAGAAGTGAGGCCTTCATTATGAGATCTGTGCCCTTTCAAGACATATCAGAGATCTCTGTCTCTCTCCCTTTATCTTTCTATCACATAAGGACACAGAAAGAAAGTGGCCATTCATAGTTCAAGAAGATCTCTATTACCAGAAACTGACCATTCTAGCACATTTAACTTGTACTTTTGGCCTCCAGAAATGAGAGAAAATAAATTTCTGTTTTTATAAGTCACCTAATACTGTATTATTTTATGGCAGCCCAATATGAACTAAAACAACTTGCTGTACATACATAATTATCATAAGCAAGAAGGTTTTTGACTGCAAGTGCACATATGTGCACACAAAAATATGTATAGATAGGGACAGTAAACAGTAAAAGAGAAGGGGGAAAAGTTGTAAGCAAATTACACAAATCTAACTTTTCTTCGCAGTATTCTCTGAGGTGGTGACTCTGATACCTCTCTAGGCTGTAGAGTGAAATAAAAATGAAATTTGAGTCAAGGTTCCTCACAATAGCATCAAATCTATTATTCTTGTTTACTCTGTGTACAACATAGGTGCTGGCCAGTGAAATAATTGTATCTTGTTAAGAAGGCATAGTAAATGAAAGTCCCTGCTTTGTGCACAGCAAGAGTTCCCTGTTTTTCCACTGATTACACTATATTATTTGTAAAATTCCAAGATCAGAGGCTGAACTTCTAGATTACTTTCTTTTATTTTCTTTCCTTGTGTGCATACTAAGTTACTTTAGTCATGTTTGACTCTTGGCAACATTATGGACCGTAGCCCTCCAGGCTTCTCTGTTCTTGGGATTCTCCAGGGACAAATACTGGAGTGGGTACCATGCCCTTCTCCAGGGGATCTTCCCAACCAAGGGACCAAACCTGTGTCTCTTACATCCCCCGTATTGGCAGGCAGGTTCTTTACCACTAGCACCACCTGGGAAGCACTTTGTTAACTTGGCATCCTAATTAATATGTCTCTTGGTTTAAATACTTTATTTGGTTTGAAACCAATGAATGAAGACTGTGCCTTTTTCATGATGCATTTTCCATCATTCTATAGTGAGCTCTGTCTGAAAATGGCAATCCACACCAGTATTCTCATCTCAAAAATTTCATGGATGGAGCCTGGTGGGCTACAGTTGATGGGGTTGCAAAGAGTCAGACATGACTGAGTGCGTACACATAATGAGCTCTCTTAAAATACCATCTCCCAAAAGACAGTAAGAGGTGGAAATACTAGACCACCTTACCTGCCTCCTGAGAAATCTGTATAGAGGTCAAGAAGCAACAGTTAGAACCAGACATGGAACAATGGACTTGTTCCAAATTGGGAAAGGAGTAGGTCAAGACTATATATTGTCACCCTGCTTATTTAACTTACATGCAGAGTACATCATGTGAAATGCTGGGCTGGATGAAGCACAAGCTGGAATCAAGTTTTCCAGGAGAAATATCAATAACCTTAGATATGCAGATGACACCACCCTTATGGCAGAAAGTGAAGAGGAACAAAAGAGCCTCTTGATGAAAGTGAAAGAGGAGAGTGAAAAAGCTGGCTTAAAACTAAACATTCAAAAAACTAAGATCATGGCATCAGGTCCCATCAGTTCATGGCAAAAGATGTGGAAACAATGGAAACAATGACAGACTTTATTTTCTTGGGCTCCAAAATCACTGCATATGGTAACTGCAGCCACAAAATTAAAAGACTCCTGCTCCTTGGGAGGAAAAGAAAATATGACAAACCTAGACAGCATATTAAAAAGCAGAGACATCACTTTGCTGACAAAGGTCCATCTAGTCAAAACTATGGTTTTTCCAGTAGTCATGTGTGGATGTGAGAGTTGGACTATAAAGAAAGTTGAGTGCCAAAGAATTGATGCTCTTGAATTGTGGTGTTGGAGGAGACTCTTGAGAGTCCCTTAGACTGCAAGGAGATCAAACCAGTCAATCCTGAATATTCATTGGAAGGACTGATGCTGAAGCTGAAGCTCCAATACCTTGGCCAATTTCGCCAAAGTATTGGTGAAGGACTGACTCATTGGAAAAGACCCTGATACTGGGAAAGATTGAAGACAGGAGGAGAAAGGAATGACAGAGGATGAGATGGCTGGATGGCAAGGTGGGTGGCATCACAGACTAGACAGACTTGAGTTTGAGTGAGCTCCAGGAGTTGGTGATGGACAGGGAAGCCTGGCAGTGCTGTACTGCATGGGGTCACAAAGAGTCAGACAGGACTGAGTGACTGAACGGAATGTTGATCTGTATCACATATATATTTTGGAAATCTACCACTTACACATTTTACATTCAGCTTAGATTAAGTACCAGAAGCAAAACAAAATAAAAATCTCATTATTATTACTGACTAGATAACTTGGCCCCAAATTTAGCATATGCTGAGATGACATTGGTGCAGGAAGGTGGGATAAGTAATCAAGAACCCTATCTTTGGATGAAAATGCACTTACATTTAAACTCTTCCACTGCCACCAATGGGCCATGTGATCTTTACAGTTTTTTGAGAAATTGTATATAAGGCAAAGCACAGTGGCTGATAGTTAATCATTGATCACTCAACATTTGACAACAGAAGTTTTTTTGAATGTGTGATTGGAAGGATTTTATCATATAGTTTCTATGTATTAGAACATACTTTTAATGTGCAAATGGACAGTTAAAATATTTCCTATTTATATATTCAACAACTATTTATTGTGTACCTACTATGCAAGATATGTTTATCTGCAGCATTCCATTCACAAGTATGCAAATCAGCTAATCCTCAGACTGAGCTTTTGATGTGTCTCTAGATTACCAAGGCTTCCTACCTAATGTATATAAATGATCTATTTTCCATAAAATAAAAATATACGTATAGTCCAAATACATTTTATGTATTGACAGATTTCAAGATTTTTCCGAAAGAGTTGCAATTTTATATATAATCAGACAGAACTTTGTATGTAACAAAGGTAATTTATATCTGTATGATCAGACCAAACTTCCTATAAGTCACAATGTTGATTTATATCTCATGATTACTGATACTCTTATAGTATAAGTTTGAAATTATTCTTTTGTTTGAAAAAAAACTGAGCTATGTAACAGCAAAATGTGCAATGATTTCATCATCTTTATCCTTTGCAAATATTACAAATGAAATGTTTTTTCTTGATTAAAATGTCCTGAGTACTTCCCCTACATTGAGTTTCCAACAAATTTATTAACCTAGTATAAGGCATATTTGTGTTTCTGTATATATGCATATGTGTACATATAAACACATGTGTACATATTTACACACATACACTGAAGATGAGAAAATTAAAGCTTAAGGTGATCAGTGTTATGGTAACATCCAGTGGTATGCCCGTTATTAAATAATTGTCTCTCAGCTCCAGTCCTTCTCCTCTGTGTGGAAATTAACAAGATAGTGCCAGTCAGGCTCTCCTGCTCATGATCTCATGCCCTCTCCCTGCATGTTCTGTAAACAATGACTTTGCCTGGTTGTGTGATGGCTGAGATAGCTTATAGCACTGAGCATGCACATCGTGAGATACTTGCTTGGTTACAGGTTATTTTGGCTGGTATGCCTGTTTGAGTTTCACCATGAAAGCCCTGGCTGCTGCTGCATTGAGTCTACATTGGAGCAACATCATGGTTATGTTATGGCTCCATTATGGTTATGTTGTGGCCGCTGCTATGGCTGCTGTGTCAGCCAGGAGAGGGGCTGCGTTATGGCTGTGGTGCCAGTCAGGAGAGAATAAACATACCTGCAGTTCCCATGGCTCCTCAGGTCTCCTTCCAGGCTCTTAGCTCATGCCTTGCCTACCCCGGATTCAGTGAACAGTGAAGACAGTGAGAACAGCAAGACAATTGGAATCATGAACAGGATCAGCGAGACATCCTCTGTGCTCTGTTTTGCAATAATGAGGTTGGAACTCTGCAAATCACATTTGAACATCATCAGCTGCTTCTCTCAGGTTTTCCAATGGCGAGTCCAGAAGGCAGACTGGAAAACTGGAGGAGGGGAGAGGGACATAGTCTTACCTTTGTCCTTCCTATTTCTACTAGTAACACACTAGCTGCTTTGTCAGAAGAGGCAATAAATTTCTATCACATTCTTTGGATTGTATTTTCTAGAAGGGCCCTGCAGTTTTATGGACTCTCTGTCTGGGGACAGGAGGAAAGGTTAGAAATGGAAAAATACTGAGTTCTGAGTTAGAGTGGAGAAAAATTGTATTTAATGTTCTCCTCCCCCTATGAGTAGTCCTTAGCAGAAGTATCTCAGGAAGGCCCTGTAAATGTAGGCCCAGGACTGGGATTTGACTATGCATAAGGGATGGCCCACCAGGAGAACTTGAGTCCTTGACTACAACACCTCTTGTAGACTGCAATGCACTGGCCATGCAGTAAATCTGATATGGAAATGGCAGCTTTCCCCCATGAAGCCTAATATATAAAGCCTTTTTTGATCTCCTGTGGTTGGGCATGAAAGATCACTGATCAGGAGTCAGACAACTCTGTTGCCTCATGATTGGGACACCAATTAATCCATAGATCTTCCCCTCTTCAATATCATTCAATTGTTACTCTTACTTTTTTGGCATTTTGGATCGATTGCTTTTTGTAAAACTTGATATTTTATAATAATAAAGTCAATAGATATGGATAGCATGTAATTACAAGATAAGAGAGTAGAAAAAATGGACAAAGTTCATGAGCTCAAGTAAAGAAATCCACCTCAGAAAGACTAGCAGAAAAATAGATGGAGATGGGTGGAGATGGGTAGATATAAATATCTACAAAGGAAATAGATATTAATGTGATGACAACATGCATTATTTTAATGTTCAACATATTATATTTATTAATGATTTTCTAATTCCAATTCATTCTCTTACACCTTATTTGGTAATGAAGTATTTTTATTTTAATGTTTGGCTTTAAAGAATAAATGTTGATTTAGAAATATTTACTAAAAATATACAGAAGAGAAAAAATTAAATCCTCACTATATTAAAAGCATGTAAAAATTGTGAAAAAAAAGAAATTTCATTTTTGTTTTCAATATGTGTAAGTCTGTTTCTGTTTTATAAATGAGTTCATTTGTATCACTTTTTTAAAAATTAGATTCCACATATGAGTGATATACTATGGTATTTATCTTTGTCTGATTTAACTTCACTTAGTATGATAATCTCTAGGTACATCAATGTTGCTGCAAAACAAACTTATGATTGCTAAAGGGGAAGCTAGCAGGTGGTGGGATAAGTCAGAAGTTTAGGATTAACATATACACACTACTACATATAAGATAGATAACCATCAAGGACCTACTGTATAGCACAGGCGGTTCTAGTCAATATTCTGTGATAACCTATATGAGAAAATAATCTGAAAAAGAATGAATATATATATATATATATATGCATAATTGAATCACTTTGCCATACTCTTGAAACTAACACAACATTGTAAATCAACTACACTCCAATTTTATTTAAAATTAAATAAAATTTTAAAATACATACATTTTAAATTTAATTCCATTTAAAATATCCCAAGAAAAGTTTCAGGAAAAATCTAAGAACATGAACAACAGACACTTCTAAATAATGACTTAGCACATACAATGAAAACATCTAGGTGTATAGTAGAGATGTTGAAAATGTCAGTTTTCAATGTAAGTGACAATGGTTATGATTAGATGTGACATATGAATGCAATATACATTGATATGAAGATTGCATAGACCATTTCAGTATATATATATATATATATATATATATATATATATATATACACTGAAGTAATGCATACATGTGTATATATACATATGAATATATGTACACAATGTATGTTTAGTAAGTGTTAGTCACTCAGTCCTGTCTGACTCTTTGTGACCCCATGGACTGTAGCCCACCAGGCTCCCCATCCATGGAATTCTCTAGGCAAGAATACTAGAGTGAGCTGCCGTTTCCTTCACCAGGGGATCTTCCCGACTCAAGGATTGAACCCAGTCTCCCGACTTGCAGTCAGACTCTTTACCGAGTATGTATGTTTACTTGTTTATATTCCTCTTGTTACAGCAAATTCACTTTCAGAAATTTATCATACAGAAACAATACATAGGGTGCTCATGTCTTTACCTACAAGAATTTTGATCCACATGCATGTGTTAATTAGTGGTACAGTTAATTATTTAACTAAGAAAATTAATTGTTAATAAATTCTCCTGAGTTTGACAATAAAATATAATTATTAGTATAGCAATATAGATAAATACATAAAAATCAATGTATACAATTCATTGGTAAAACTTCTAAAAATTATGTGCAATATAAACCTATTTGTATTTATGTAAATATAGAAAAATATTGAAATTTTATAATATATGTTTACAATTTCCACCTCTTATTTGGTGGAATTCCACTTGAGTTTTTGGTGTCTCTGTTGTTTCCTTATCAAGGTTGTCTTAATTTTCCACAATAAGCATGGATTATTTTCATAGTAAGTAAATAATTTGCATTCACAATATATTATAGTTTATTTCTACTCATTTTTAGTTGCTGTTTCATGTTGTAACTATCAGACAAAGCCCTTTGAGATCCCACTGCAATATAGTAGAACAATTTTGCAACTGATCTTCACAGTGTTACATTTTCTCTGGATTTTCTGGGCTTTATTGCTTTAATAGTTTAATGTCAACTATTTTCATAAGAAAATATATCTTGGGTATTCAATCATTATATGAAAAAGGAAAGCATGTTTTGTCATGAAGGATTAAAAATAAATACCTGGCTCAAAATGAAATCATAAACGTGTTATCTTTTATTTTTTGTGTGGAAAAATGCAATAAGAATACTAAAGCAATAAATTAAATTGCAACTTTTATAATAATGTGAAGTATATTAGGACAGAATAATATAGTAAGAGCAACAAAATGATAAAAACTTGGATTTAAATCCAAATATTTCCAATGATAATTATATGACCTTGAAATGATTACTTAACATATCAGTGTCCCAGAATAGCCCCTGTAAAGCATA
Source organism: Bos grunniens (assembly GCF_055505025.1). Lineage (NCBI taxonomy): Eukaryota > Metazoa > Chordata > Mammalia > Artiodactyla > Bovidae > Bos > Bos grunniens. The sequence continues at coordinate 49,845,892 of NC_141175.1, forward strand.
AATCATCTTGGTTTCTTCATATCCTTACATGAAGCTTAAATGAATAATGCATAATAATTGATGCATTAAAAGAACACAAGTATCATTAGCCATTAGATTTTTAAATTGTTCAACCAAAAAATATATAATTTCAGATTATATTACATTTTTCTTAAAGAAAAAGAAAAGAAAAAGGTGTGGGGTTGGAGGAGCCTTTCCTGGTGGCTCAGTGGTGGAGAAACCATTTGCCAGTGCAGGAAACATGGGTTTGATCCCTGATTCAGGAGGATTCCATGTGACCCAGAGCTGCTGAGCCCATGTGCCACAATTACTGAGCCTGCTTCTCTGGAGCCTGGGAGCCACAACTACTGAGGCCCACGCACCCTGGGGCTCATGCTCTGCAGCAAGAGAAGGCACCACGGTGAGAGGCCTGCGTGCCACAACTGGAGAGTGGCCTCTGCTTGCTGCAGCTGAGAAAAAGCCCATGCAGCCATGAAGACCCAGCACAGCCAAAAATAAATAGAAAAATAAATGCAATTAAAAATATACATATATAAACAAGACAACATAATAGACAGTGATCTGACTATGTGGGATGGGATATTTCAGATTGAGGAATAAAAGAGAACTCCATGATAGGTTGGCATTTGAAAAGTGTATTAGTTCTCTATTTGCTGTGTAAAAAAGTTAACAAGAAACTTAAAGGCTTAAAGCACCACCCATTTTATTTCTTTTCAAATTTTTTGTAGGTTAGACATCCAGACATCCCTGACATGGTCCTCTGTTCAGTCTCACCAGGTTGAAATCAAGGCATCAGCCAGATGTGCTAGAGCCCAGGGTCATTTCCCAAACTTATTTAGGTTGTTAACACAGTTTAATTTCTCCGTGGTAAGATTGTGGTGTTTGCTCTCTCCCAAGCTGCTTGCTCTCAGCTCCCATAGGGCACAGTCAAGTCCTAGAAGCACAGTCTTTTAACAATACGGAAGCTTACTTTTTCAAAGCAAGGGGAATCATTCTCCAATATGCTAAAATCTAGTCTTATATAATGTAAAATAATCATCAAAATGCCAGTCCCGTCATAGCCACAGATTCTGCCCACACTCAAGGAAAAGGAATTGTAAAGCGTTTGTCAACAGGAGGCAGGAACCTTGGGCCAACTTGAAACCCTGCCTACTGCAAGGAAAAACTAAGATGATGAGTAGGAACTAGTCTCAAAAGTTCATTGGATGCATAATTTCAGAACAGAGATAAAGACCTCGATACACAACTGGACATCATTTTGCACACATGCAATGACTTAAATTCCTTTTTGCTGATTGATGCTGCCTCATCCCTTGAATCTGAAAGATGCAGCATTTCTGCTTTAGAAGTAACCATTTCTACCCAATGTGGTATTTCTGTTTTAGTTTGTGACAATTATTCTAGAGACCTCAAGAGACAATTCTCTGAGTTTTCCAGTTGAAGTACTAGCTATCATATTAGCAAACTGATATGTTTCTTAAAAATTAATAGAAGAATGAAAGAATCTATAGAATAGACAGAGAGGAGAAAGTGATATAGAATAGAAGCAAAGACAGAGAAAAACAGAGAGAAATCTTAAAATTATATCATCATAATATAAATTAAACTCAGGAACTGACTTTCAAATAACTAAATCTTAACTGAAATGGAAAAAGATGATAAAAACATGTGTTAATATGATAAATCATAATAATGGTAGCTCAGTCAGTAAAGAATCTGCCTGCAGTGCAGGAGATCTGTGTTCGATCCCTGGGTCAGGAAGATCCCCTGGAAAAAGAAATGGCAAACCACTCTGGTATTCTCACCTTGAAAATCCCATGGACAAAGGAGTCTGGAAGGCTGCAGTCCATGGATCACAAGAGTCAGATACAACCTAGTGACCAAACCACAAGGGCTATAGACAATATTTGCGCTATATCCTGTGAGCTGTCTTATAGGTACTGAAACCCCCACAAGGTGGAAAAGTTAACTACATGTTGGCCAGATTGTAGCCATCACAGAAAGTGAAAGTTAAAGTTGCTCAGTCGTGTCCGACTCTTTGAGACCCCATGGGCTATGGGCTACACAGTCGATGAAATTCTCCAGGCCAGAATACTGGAATGGGTAACCTTTCCCTTCTCCAGGGGATCTTTCCAACCCAGGGATCGAACCCAGGTCTTCTGCATTGCAGGTGGATTCTTTACCAGTTGAGCCACAAGGGAAGCCCAAGAATATTGGAATGGGTAGCCTATACCTTCTCCAGGGGATCTTCCCAACCCAGGAATCAAACCGGGGTATCTTGCATTGCAGATGGATTCTTTACCAATTGAGCTATCAGGGACACCATTACAGAAGCCGACACAATTCTGAGAATGGTCCTCAAGGAGATGGGAACAAACTGACTATGGAACTAAAAATTAACTATACTTAAAACAATCAAGATGATGCTAGTCCGAGCACCTATGACCAATTTCAAGCCAACTGTCAGAGTTGTCAGAGTGGAGCCCCCTCTCTCAGCCTATAAAAGCTCTTGCCACTTACTGTCAATAGCGGGTAGGAGTCAGCCTTCAAATTTATTTCATGAATTGAAGACTACACTGACCAAAAAGTGGAATATAATTTCACATAGTGTGGTCCCATTGGCCTTATTAATAGTCTCTTACTATTCCCATTGTTATCTACCTACACACCCATTTTGTAAGTTAACTCTTAGTTTGGATTCTTGGTAGGGCTATGTTTGCTCATTAATATTTTAGAGGAAATTTTGCAGTAGCTACCAAAGGATTTTTGTAATTCCACAAATACAGTTGGAATCCTTTGGTGGATTATAAAATAATTTTCTAAATATACTAATTTATTCAAATTACAAAGCGGCAAAAGGCATTTCCTACTATAAATGTCACACCTGGGCCAGTTGCTTCCCTCAGGACTGGGATTTTTGATTCTGCTAGTGATAAACTTTAGCATTTCTCTGGGGAGCAGGCAAGTCAGATGCTCTGATGGCCTACCACAGGTGGAACTGAAGAGATGAAAATGAATTCTATCCCTCAAGTGTTTTAAAAATGCAAACAGTATACCTAAATTCTGGTTATGAGAGTTATCCAGTTTGTCAGTTTTATGACTTTAATGTATTCAATGTTCCAAGAAAATGCTTCTTGTGGTCTGGCACCTAAAAATACTGATATCTTGAATTTATGTTTTGATACTGTGTTCTAGAAATCATAATTATACCAACCTCAAGCAAATGCTTGTACTTAATTATATGTTCACTACTCTTTAAATTTGCAAAGAAAATGTTTCTAAGTACCTGTGTCCAACTCTACTGGAAGTTTGAATTTAATCATGAATTTGAAGTGGTTTATGAAAATTTCTTACACTTTGGAAGCACTGCCATAGAATATAGATAATTTACTTTTCTTAAGCTCTCTACCTAAACTGCTGACTCCATGACACAATATATTAAAAAACTGAAATACTGGAATTTAAAAATTATCATTTATAGTTACTAAAAATATTGTAATATATGCCAGTGTATAACTTTCAGACTAGCTACACCTCATTTATTGTGCTTCTTTCATTTACAGTTCTTTAAATATCTAAAGCTTTTTCTTACATTGATGCAGTATACTACAGAATTTTATTAGTCTGTGTTTGTGGCATGTTCATAAGTGATACCCACAACATATTTTCTCATTCTAATACTATTTTATATATAGGTATATATTGTCTTGTTTTCACACTTGCACTTCAGGGCCAAATAATGGGCTAGTTTGTTTCCTATACTCATCATTGATTTTAGCTTAATCAATAAAATTTATTATCTGATATTTATTTCATAAGGGTGATTAAAATTTCTTTAATTCAGATTTCTCTAACAGAAAAGTTAGAAAAATGCTCACTTAAAAGTGAGAAGAAAAAAAAAATTAAAAATAAGACAAGGAAGATAAGTACAACTGCCTTTTTGCATTAGAGAAGAGAAAAATAATATGTGTGTATATGTTTATATATATACACATGGTTGTGTGTGTGTGTGTATATATACACACATATACACATAGACATATCCCCAGTGTGAAAGGCAGAATAATGACTCCCTAAACAAGTATGTCCGCTCACCGATCCTCAGGACATGTTAATATGTTTATGTTACATGGTAAAAAGAACTTTACAAATGTGATTATACTTGTAGACATTAAGATAGGAAGATTATCCTAAATTGTCTGTGTAGGCCCAATCTAATCACAGGAGCCTTTAAAAGCAGAAAACTTTTTCTGGCTGGAGGCAAAGAGGTACAGAAGAAGGGCATAATAGAGCATTTTGAAGCTTGAGAAAAATTTAATCACTATTGCTGGTTCAAAGAAGAAAGGGTCAATGTGACAAGAATTACAGGTGGCCTGAGTTATTTGAGAGAGTCTCCTGGCTGATGACCAGCAGAAAATGAGGACCTAGGTCCTACAACCCAATCATAAGGCACGGAATTCTGCAAAAAACTCTAATGAACTTAGAAATGGATGATCCCCCGGCGCCTTCATACAAGATCTATATTTGCTGTTACTTTGATTTTGCTACAGTGACCACTCAACTTCTGAATTACAAAATTGTGAGATGAAGTTGTATTATTGTAGTCCCCTAAGTTAGTGGTAATTACAATGATAGGAATAAAAAGGCAACAAAGATTTTGGTATCAGAAGTGGATTGTGTTGTAACAAATACCTAAAAATGTAAAACTGGCTTTGAAAACAGGCAGTTAGTAAGGATTGGAAGAATTTGATGAACATGATATAAAAAGTCCAGAGCTCCTTGAACAAATGTTTAGTAGCAATATGGATGCTAACAAATCTGTTAGAAAGGGATACAAAGGAATTGAGCAGCACAACAGAAAGTCTAAGTTGCCTTAGTGAATACCTAAATCATCATGAGTATACTATTGGCAATGGCACCCCACTCCAGTACTCTTGCCTGGAAAATCCCATGGGCGGAGGAGCCTGGTAGGCTGCAGTCCATAGGGTCGCTAAGAGTCGGACACGACTGAGCGACTTCACTTTCCCTTTTCACTTTCATGCATTGGAGAAGGAAATGGCAACCCACTCCAGTGTTCTTGCCTGGAGAATCCCAAGGATGGGGGAGCCTGGTGGGCTGCCATCTGTGGGGTCACACAGAGTTGGACACGACTGAAGTGACTTAGCAGCAGCAGCAGTGTGGTCTCAGAAGCTGATGAACATATTAATGGGAATTGGCAGAAAGTTTAATGGAATTGTGTCTTTTAGTTATGTGTAAAGAACAATTTGTAAATAAACTTGGATATTTATCCCAGGAGACTTCCAAGCAAGTTATTGACAGTATGGTCTGGGTTATCCTTACTGCTTTTAGTAAAATAAAATTATAGTGAAGGCACAATTGCAAAAGAAAGTATAATCAGAACTTGATAATTTGGCTGATTCTCAGCCTATCTGGACAGAAGATATTAGTTTAAGAGAGTCACTGTTAGGAAAGCATGCTCTAGAATAAAGGATACATGTATGACCATACATCTCTTCCCTTAAAACTGGGAAAAGCCAAAAGCCTAAATATTCAGTCACAAGATATTAAAGGTATTGTTCACAAACCCACTCAATCAAAGTTGTGTGTGTGCTAAGTCATTTCAGTCGTGTCTGACTCTTTGCTACCCTATGATATGTATGGACTGTAGCCCTCCAGGCTCCTCTGTCCATGGGGTTCTCCAAGCAGGAATAGTGGATTGGGTTGCTATGCCCTCCTCCAGTGGATCTTCCCAACCTAGGGATCAAAACCACATCTCTTACGTGTCCTGCATTGGCAAGCAGGTTCTTTACTACTAGCGCCACATGGGAAATCCCAATCAAACACAGGGACCTCCAAAAAACATCAGTGCATTGGTTTTAGCCATTTCCAAAAGGAGGTGAAAATTGAAATGGACCTATTTCAAAAAGATGTGTGGATGAGCCTTTTGTGTAATGAACTGAACCCATTTCAAATATAAGGAAGACCCAGAAAGTTATCGAAAATTGCACATCTGCAGAAACCTTGCCAATGTAGACTGTAAAGGAAAGAGACAGTACAAAATGAGAGAAAGCTGTTGACCTCCAAATTTGTACTGGCATGAAGCTGGCTGATAAATCTACCCATCTGCAAACATGTGTTATTTTTCATAAAATCATAATTAATATTTTCATTATTCAATATATTTGTTTAGGTGCCATGTGAAGTAGAAAGACTTACCTTGCTTTAACATGTTCTGTGGAGGAATTTAGCTTCTGACCAATAACCTATCAGCTTTCCTGGTGGCTCAGATGGTAAAGAATCAGCCTGCAAAGTAATCCAAAACCTGGATTGGATTACTGTGTTGAGAAGATCCGCAGGAGAAGGGAATGGCTACCCACTCCAGTGTTCTGGCCTGGAGACTTCCATGAACAGAGGAGACTGGCAGGCTATAGTCCATGGAGTCACAAAGAATTGGACAGGACTGAGCGACTTTCACTTTCATTTCCAATAACCTATGGGTATTCTTTCAAGCCTGACCATAAGCAATTCCAAAGGCTATTTTTTTTTTTTGCCACTGTCTGAACTTTTCTTTTTTTTTTTTTTAATGTTTTTCATTTTTTTTTAATTTTATTTTATTTTTAAACTTTATAATATTGTATTAGTTTTGTCAAATATTGAAATGAATCCACCACAGGTATACCTGTGTTCCCCATCCTGAACCCTCCTCCCTCCTCCCTCCCCATACCCTCCCTCTGGGTCGTCCCAGTGCACCAGCCCCAAGCATCCAGTATCGTGCATCAAACCTGGACTGGCGACTCGTTTCATTCATGATATTATACATGTTTCAATGCCATTCTCCCAAATCTCCCCACCCTCTCCCTCTCCCACAGAATCCATAAGACTGATCCATACATCAGTGTCTCTTTTGCTGTCTCATATAGGGTTATTGTTACCATCTTTCTAAATTCCATATGTATGCGTTAGTATACTGTATTGGTGTTTTTCTTTCTGGCTTACTTCACTCTGTATAATAGGTTCCAGTTTCATCCATCTCATTAGAACTGATTCAAATGTATTCTTTTTAATGGCTGAGTAATACTCCATTGTGTACATGTACCGCAGCTTTCTTATCCATTCATCTGCTGATGGGCATCTAGGTTGCTTCCATGTCCTAGCTATTATAAACAGTGCTGCGATGAACATTGGGGTACACTTGTCTCTTTCCCTTCTGGTTTCCTCAGTGTGTATGCCCAGCAGTGGGATTGCTGGATCATAAGGCAGTTCTATTTCCAGTTTTTTAAGGAATCTCCACACTGTTATCCATAGTGGCTGTACTAGTTTGTATTCCCACCAACAGTGTAAGAGGGTTCCCTTTTCTCCACACCCTTTCCAGCATTTATTGCTTGTAGACTTTTGGATCGCAGCCATTCTGACTGGCATGAAATGGTACCTCATAGTGGTTTTGATTTGCATTTCTCTGATAATGAGTAATGTTGAGGATCTTTTCATGTGTTTGTTAGCCATCTGTATGTCTTCTTTGGAGAAAGGCTTTATTTGGCCTGTCTCACAGGGGAAAAGCTGCCTTACTCACCAAAGATTTGATGTACAGCCAATGCATTGCAGTTTTTCAAGGTGGCTGCAGTCAAGGACTCAGCCTCATCTTCCCCACCACCCACTGACCATGCTCTGATGCAGATCTGAAGTCCTAGCCCAGGCACTTCCATCTACAGCACTCTATTTTGGGTCTTTCAGCAATGGGCTTTCAGAGGCAGACCTGCTGAGACCTCCTCTCTGCTGAAGGTAACAGACTTGAGTCTGGGATTAGCTGGTTAAATAAACCAAATTCTCAAAGCTGTAGTCTCCTTCATCGTGTCACACCCATCATGACAGCCACCAGACATCTGGTCTGAAACTCTAGTCACCCATCAGTAAACCTCACATTTATATATTTTCCAGATCTTTTTCAAGTCTAACATTAGATTTCTCCAAAAAGAAAAGGAATCCTATCTAGATTTGGATAGAATTCCACAGCTAAATCAGGAGCTTCTAATCTATTAACATAGCCTGCATGGTGACTGTGGTGGGGAAAATCTCTTTGGTATGACATCACGATAAGCTGGGAAAGGCTGTCAACAAATTTTGTGCTCTTGCTAATAACACTAATGAAAGTTAAAATCTCACAAGATTTATTTTCTCAATATTATTATATTGACAAAAGGTATATAGGTGAGATAAAATAACATCTAGATATTTTTAAACTGAGAGAAGTTTCTCTTTTAATGAATGAATTGGTAGTGTTTATTCATAGTAATAAGAACAAATTAGAGCTTTTTGAATTTACAGTAAATTAATTCATGGTAATTTTCTGGGAATTTTACTTTTGTTTGCTTTTTTCTAATATTTTAAATGCAAATCTCTATAGTCTTATATCATATAGGGACCATACTCATTATACATCGGTTAACCAATAAATTCGGTTCGGTTTGGTTCAGTCGCTCAGTCATGTCCGACTCTTTGTGACCCATGAATCACAGTACGCCAGGCCTCCCTATCTATCACCAACTCCCGGAGTTCACTCAGACTCACATCCATTGAGTCAGTGATTCCATCCAGCCATCTCATCCTCTGTCATCCCCTTCTCCTCCTGCCCCCAATCCCTCCCAGCATCACGGTCTTTGCAAATGAGTCAACTCTTCGCATGAGGTGGCCAAAGTATTGGAGTTTCAGCTTTAGCATCAGTCCTTCCAATGAACACCCGGGACTGGTCTCCTTTAGGATGAACTGGTTGGATCTCCTTGCAGTCCAAGGGACTCTCAAGAGTCTTCTTCAACACCACAGTTCAAAAGCATCACTTCTTCAGCACTCAGCTTTCTTCACAGTCCAACTCTCACATCCATACATGACCACTGGAAAAACCATAGCCTTGACTAGACGAACTTTTGTTGGCAAAGTAATATCTCTGCTTTTGAATATGCTATCTAGGTTGGTCATAACTTTCCTTCCAAGGAGTAAGCGTCTTTTAATTTCATGGCTGCAATCACCATCTACAGTGATTTTGGAGCCCCAAAAAATAAAGTCTGACACTGTTTCCACTGTTTCTCCATCTATTTCCCATGAAGTGATGGGACCAGATGCCATGATGTTAGTTTTCTGAATGTTGAGCTTTAAGCCAACTTTTCCACTCTCCTCTTTCACTTTCATCAAGAGGCTTTTTAGTTCCTCTTCACTTTCTGCCAGATTAGGGTGATGGAAAAGACTGGAAAAGGATTGACTTTCTTTAAATACTATATTATAATGATGCATTTAACGAAGTTATTTTCTTTTTCTAATGTATACAGCTCATTTGTAGAAGCATCTATCTAAAAGATGAGAAATATCTCATTATGCAAACTACAAATGCTATTTTCTGTTCAGTAAATGTGAGGATTGATCCTCTATGCATTAAGCCAAATGATTCCTTTTACAAATTAACTTTCTACAAAGACAAATCAAATATTTCCAGAATAGATATCATTTTCTCATAAATATTTCCCTTGCTTATATAGAAAAATAATTCCTTATGTATAATAACAGCAAAAAAACTGTAGTCCAAATCAGTTAAAAACCTTAAAAGATTTTTACAGCATTATGATAAGTATTACACTCATACTATTTTTGAGGCTTGCCTTACTTTCCGAAAGAAATAACACAAAATCTACATTTCTTGTAAAAGATACTTTTTGGGAAAGGAAAAGTAAAATTTCTTCTAGGAACTACAATTTCCATAATAATTAGTGGAAATGACAATTAAGTTAAATTAATATAATTCTGAAGTCTTTTAAAAATGTCATGATATTCATTTAATAAAATAATAAAATGATCCAAAAGAGCATAAAAGTAACAGTTCCCAATTTCATGTAAAACCTGTACTACTGGTGTCTGCACATGCATGGATGAGTATGTGGTTTTGCTTGTGAGTGTCTCTGAGAAATGCTTATACGTGTGAACATATTACTTTATATAATGTGAGGTGCCTCAGTCTGGACAAAAGAAAAAGTTAATATTACTAAAATAATTGGTAATTTAATACTTTAAAAGGAAACTACTCCTGTTAAAAAGAAAAATGCATCTTCTTTATTAAGTACAATTGTCAAACTTAATTATATAGGAAAGGCAACAAAGTTTATTTATTAGCATGACACAATTTCTTTCATGAAATTCAGCTCAAAGATGTTTAAATATATTTAAATGGACTAAGCATGCAATTAAGTATGTGCTTATATATGTTGTATGATATATATCCTAGGAACATATTTCATATGTAAACATAAACAGTAAACAATTTAGATAAAACATAAACATATACACATTGTATAAATTTTTATATACATATGCATATAATTTGTACACAGTGTCAAAACAGTTATTTGTACAAATCACAAATGAAAATTAGTGGCATTATTTTTATTAACATGTGCTATACAAAAATAGCTCTTTCAATTAACAACAGACTAACAAAAGTAGCATCTTAAAAAAAAGTCTTTTCTATATATAAACACAGAAATTTTATTACTTATATAGTGAAGAATATTCAATGTACAATACAAATCAAGCTTTCTAGAATTTCACCCACATTTAAGTATAGCAGTGATGAATGAAGAAAGTGACAAGGCCTAAGACAAGGTTTTGGAATGAGGGAGACAAAATCTAGATTTACAGGTTTCACCCCAATAGCAAAAGGGTTCTTTTTGCCAAGGTTAGCTGACACAAGCAAAAAAATGCAATAGCTGTAAATCTGCCTTAAACAAGATCTATTCTCTTTCAGTTGTTACACTATATTTTAGCAGACTTTTTAATAACTGAATTTTGCCAGAAAACTGTACCTACATATTATTAATAGGTTTACATATTTTCCTTCTGATTGTTTCCCTTTATTAAAAGACTTTAATAAATGAGAACTAGAAAAACATTTTTCAAAGATTCTGGCTAAGTATCATTTGTTTTGTAAAAACCATTTTGTATGCTATTCTCACACCATGTTATCTTCCAAAACAAAAGGATTTTACCAAGTGATGGATCTGTCACATACTATTTGTCATTTTAATAAATCATGGCATTTTATCTTAGTTGTTATTTTCTTTGCATATAAGATATCATGATCTAAACTCCCAGTTCTTTCAAATCAGGAAATTATATGGAAATCACCATCCTTTGAGAAGTATAACTAATATATATCTTAAATAGACATGTATCAATTTATAGAAATAGTACTTTCCTTAGAAATCTTTTGTTGCTTGGATAATATTCAAGAGTAAAGTGATCATATTGTGCATCCAGACATGGAATATGAAGAAAAATGATAGCTTACTGAATAGCAATTTTAATATAACCTATTTAAAATAGTGAATGAATATCAGTTAAAAAAAGATTTGTTTTCAGAATGTCCAAAACATAAAGTTGAAGAAGGAAATACACCACCTGTGCGTCTTCAGCTTCATCAAAGAGAAAGAGGACTTCACCTGAAAAACAGATGAGACTATTTTCAGGTCAGCTTGGTAGGTTAGCCCATAGAGAACAGCAGGGAGTGGGAAGAGGGCTGGACAATCAGCTTGATGACCGAGGCAACTTTATTTTACTAACTTTAAATTAAAGTTGTCCAAATTTCTGACATTGAATATTTGAATTTTTCTACCAAAGAGACAATTCAATCCAAACTAATTCAATGAATTTGTCATTGCTATGAGAGGCACATTGAAAGGTGCTAGGTTTGTAAACATTAGTAGGTTTTATTATTGGCTTTAAAAGCAGAGCTTACAATCTGAGTGCTAGCTAACAGCAATCTGGAATATAGCTAATAATGTGATAAGTGCATATGAGTAAGGTGCTGTGAGAGCACAGAGGCAGCAACAATTAAATTCTACTTGAAGCACAAAGAAATATTTTACAAATAAGGTGATAAGTCAATGGGGACCTAACTAATGAACTGAATCTTGCCAGAAAGATGAGGAGAAACATTCCAAACCAAAGAAAGAAAACATATCTTCTTTAACCATCACAACAAATCTTTAAGGTTTTTATTACCCCTATTTTGCTGACCAATTCACTGAACTCAACATCTTTGTCCAAAATCTCCCTTTTTGAGTTTAAAATGAGGCTGTAATACATTTATTTTGATGCCAACTACAGCCTACTTGCCACTTCCCAACAGACAAATGACAACAGACATGAAAATTTGAAGCTAGAGTAAGTATAGATGTATTTCTTTCCATGGATGTGGAATGACTCTGGACGAGTAAGGTAACAGTATAAAAGTTTATTGAGGGTAAACCAGACTGAAGTTTCTGAGCTCTGGGGACCAAAGTGTCTAGGAATAAAATGAGGAAGTAACAAAGACATGGACTTAGGACTAGAAGCCATGGAGGAAACTAAAAATACTAGCACCAGATAAGTATTCAATATCTAGAGAAAACAGAATTTAGCCACATTTCAGCAAATGTTAAAGTTAATGCCAAGAGACCAATAGAATCTGAAGTGGCAAATTGGAAAAGGAATGAAAACAAGCAATAATTATCACTAATACTTTACATTGTCTTTGTGAAACTCAACAATAAAATGGATTTTTAAAAAAATGTAAAAAAAAAAGTGGGAAAAATTACCACTGTTTTTAAACACAAGAAAAATTCAGGAAGGAGGGGACAACTGTGTATACCTAAAGCTGATTCATGTTGATATTTGGCAGAAATCAACACAATACTGTAAAGCAATTATCCTTCAATTAAAAAAATATTAAATTAAAAAAAGAAAGTCTTTCTGGAATATCAACAGAGAGAGAATTTAGGCTATAAATATTTTTTAATTGCAGTAAATAAAATTACATGCTTCTCAGTTCAGTTCAGTCGCTCAGTCATGTCCGACTCTGCGACCCCATGAACTGCAGCACGCCAGGCCTCCTTGTCCATCACCAACTCCCAGAGTCTACCCAAACCCATGTCCATCAAGTTGGTGATGCCATCCAACCGTCTCATCCTCTTTTGTCCCCTTCTCCTCCTGCCCTCAATCTTTCCCAGCATCAGGGTCTTTTCAAATGAGTCAGCTCTTCGCATCAGGTGGCCAAAGGATTGGAGTTTCAGCTTCAACATCAGTCCTTTCAATGAACACCCAGGACTGGTCTCCTTTACAATGGACTGGTTTGATCTCCTTGCAGTCCAAGGGACTCTCAAGAGTCTTCTCCAACACCACAGTTCAACAGAATCAATTCTTCAGCGCTCAGCTTTCTTTATAGTCCAACTCTCATAACCATACATGACCACTGGAAAAACCATAGCCTTGACTAGACGGACCTTTGTTGGCAAAGTAACATCTCTGCTTTTTAACATGCTGTCTAGGTTGGTCATAACTTTCCTTCCAAGGAGTAAGCATCTTTTAATTTCATGGCTGCAATCACCATCTGCAGTGATTTTGGAGCCCAGAAAAATAAAGTCAGCCATTGTTTCCACTGTTTCCCCATCTATTTCCCATGAAGTGATGGGACCAGATGCCATGATCTTAGTTTTCTGAATGTTGAGATTTAACCCAACTTTTTCACTCTCTTCTTTCACTTTCATCAAGAGGCTCTTTAGGTCTTCTTTACTTTCTGCCATAAGGGTGGTGTCATCTGCATATCTGAGGTTATTGACATTTCTCTCGGAAATCTTGATTCCAGCTTGTGCTTCTTCCTGCCCAGCGTTTCTCATGATGTACTCTGCATAGAAGTTAAATAAGCACGGTGACAATACACGGTCTTGATGTACTCCTTTTCTTATTTGGATCCAGTCTGTTGTTCCATGCCCAGTTCTAACTGTTGCTTCCTGACCTGCATACAGGTTTCTCAAGAGGCAGGTCAGGTGATCTGGAATTCCCATCTCTTTATTCTCCTAGTTGAATTGTAAATTTATGCACTCCCTCTGGAGTTTGTTTGCAATAGTGAAAACCTTAAAACTCTTTTATACATTTTTAGGGGGACATAACTTTATTCAAAATATGTACAAAAAAGTTTAATTATATAATCATTGTTCTATTTGAATGGTAAATAATTGGACATATCCTTAACATGTGGGAATAGTTTGAAGAAATTTATTTACATGGACAAGATCATGTGTTAAGCTATTATTGAAAAAAGATAGTATAGAATGAAAATATTATACAAATATGCTCAAACATATTCTTGATTCTGTAACAATACATTTCCATAATAATTAACTCTTACCTGTGGCTGGAGAGGGCATGATTATTATATTTCTTTGTTTCTCTAACTTTTGGAATTTTCTACATTGATCAAATATGTTTCATTTACTATTGATAAGCTTAAAGATATACTCAAGATGTTACAAAAGATGTTACTCAAGAGATAAAAATTTAATCAAATACTCAAATATTAAAAACATATACAATATCATATGGCCATTTATTATGTAATGATTATTAAATAGTTCATTAAAAATTTGTAAAATAGATTAACAAAGTTTTAAAATTAAAAAAAAAAAAACAGGAACAGAAATAGGAAATCAATTCTTCTAGCTGAAAAGATTTTACAAGAGATTTTTTCTAATATTCATAAAATATTGAGACTTTCTGTTCTTTATAAATATAAAAATAGTTGGAATAACCCCCACTTCATTTTACAATATTAATATAAGTTTGATAGTGAAATATGACAAATTCAGTTTAGTTCAGTCACTCAGTCGTATCTGACTGACTGTGACCCCATGAATCACAGCACACCAGGCCTCCCTATCCATCACCAACTCCCAGAGTTCACTCAAACTCATGTCCATCAAGTCGGTGATGCCATCCAGCTATCTCATCCTCTGTCATCCCCTTCTCCTCCTGCCCGCTATCCATCCCAGCATCAGGGTCTTTTCGAATGAGTCCACTCTTCACATGAGGTTGCCAAAGTATTGGAGTTTCAGCTTTAGCATCAGTCCTTCCAATGAACACCCAGGACTGATCTCCTTTAGAATGGACTGGTTGGATCTCCTTGCAATCCAAGGGACTCTCAAGAGTCTTCTCCAACACCACGGTTCAAAGGCATCAATTCTTTAGCGCTCGGCTTTCTTTATAGTCCAACTCTCACATCCATACATGACCACTGGAAAAACCATAGCCTTGACTAGATGGACATTTGCTGGCAAAGTACTGTCTCTGCTTTTGAATATGCTATCTAGGTTGGTCATAAGTTTCCTTCCAAGGAGTAAGCATCTTTTAATTTCATGGCTGCAATCGCCATCTGCAGTTATTTTGGAGCCCCCCAAAATAAAGTCTGACACTGTTTCCACTGTTTCCCCATCTATTTCTCATGAAGTGATGGGACCAGATGCCATGATAGTGAAATATGACAAATTAGAAAATAACAAAAAATGAACAAGAATATTTTGGGGCATGCATGCAAAATTCTAAATATAATGAAAATCAGACTCACTAATGAATTTTGATAATACTAATTTAACAGAGGAAAAACAGAACTAATACCATATTGGAACTGCCTACCTTATTCTTTAGCCTGTGTATTCTATTACTTCAGGCCTGCATGTCAAGAATTAAACATTAGAGAAATGTTTATTCACAAATAGCTCATTAAGTTCCCTTTAAAAAGTCCCCATTCCAAGGTCCTGGGTTAATTATGGCTATTACTTTTGTAGATGAGTTCAATTTCAGCCTAGAAATCTTGTGAATAAGCAGAAATAATAGTGGTAAAGTAAAAATAACTGCTAACAGTTTGAAGTTTTGCAGAGGCCTTGTGATCTAGCCCAAGTAATCAAGCTCAAGAACAAAGAAATATTATGTCTCCTTGAAGTCCAGGTGACTCCAAGAAGTCTGTTATCCTTGAAGCCCAGGCGACTCCAAGAACTCTGCTGTCTGCCCTTACCCTTTAATTGTAACTCTTTCCACTTCCGCTTTTTCTTCAGAATAAAAGAAGCCTGAATTCTCTGCCTCATTAAGATGATTCTTTCAGACATCAATCCACCAACTTCTCAGTCTGCTGACTTTTTGAATAAGTCACTTCCTTGCCCCAATGCCCTGGCCTGCTCTACAATGAAAAGTACAAGCTTGGACTTGATAAAGCTACAATTCAGTTCAGTTCAGTCACCCAGTTGTGTCTGACTGTTCAGGACCCCATGGATTGCAATACGCCAGGCTTCCCTGCCATCACCAACTCCCAGAGCCTATTCATACTAATGTTTATTGAGTCAGTGAAGCCATCCAAACATCTCATCCTTGGTCATCTCCTTCTCATCCTGCCCTCAATCTTTCCCAGAATCAGGGCCTTTGCCAATGAGCCAGTTCTTTATGTAGGGTGGCCAAAGTATTGAAACTTCAGCATCAGTCCTTCCGATTCAGGAATCAATTCAGGACTGATTTCCATTAGGATGGACTGGTTTGATATCCATGCAGTCCAAGAGACTCTCAGGAGTCTTTTCCAACACCACAGTTCAAAAGCATCAGTTCTTCAACACTGAGTTTTCTTTAAAGTCCAACTCTCACATCCATACATAACTACTGGAGAAACCAAAGCTTTGACTAGCCGGACCTTTGTTGGCAAAGTAATGTCTCTGCTTTTTAATATGCTATCTACGTTGGTCATAGCTTTTCTTCCAAGGAGCAAACATCTTTAAATTTCATGGCTTCAGTCACCATCTGCAGTAATTTGGGAGCCCAAAAAATAAAGTTTGTCACTGTTTCTGTTGTTTCCTCATCTATTTACCATGAAGTGATGAGACTAGATGCCACGATCTTAGTTTTATGAATGTTGAGTTTTAAGCCAACGTTTTCACTCTCCACTTTCACTTTCATCAAGATCCACTTTAGTTCTTCTTCACTTTCTGCCATAAGGGTGGTGTCATCTGAATATCTGAGGTTATTGATATTTCTCCCAGCAATCTTGATTCCAGCTTGTGCTTCATCCAGTTCAGAATTCCCCATGATATAATCTTCATGTAAGTTAAATTAGCAGGGTGACCGTATATAGCCTTGACGTACTCCTTTCCAAATTTGGAACCAGTCTGTTGGTCCATGTACAGTTTAACTGTTTCTTCATGATCTGCATACAGATTTCTCAGGAGGCAGTACAGGTGGTCTGGTATTCCCATCTCTTTACAAATTTTCAACAGTTTTTTGTGATCCACACAAAGGCTTTGGCATAATCAATAAAGCAGAAGTAAATGTTTTTCTGGAACTCTCTCTTTTTCAATGATTCAACAGGTGTTGTCAATTTGATCTCTGGTTCCTCTGCCTTTTCTAAAACCAGCTTGAATGTCTGGAAGTTCATGGTTCACATGCTGTGAAGACTTGTTTGGGGAATTTTGAGCATTACTTTGCTAGCATGTGAGATGAGTGCAATTGTATGGTAGTTTTACCATTCTTGCATTGCCTTCCTTTGGGATTGGAATACTGATCTTTTCCAGTCTTGTGGTACTGCTGAGTTTTCCAAATTTGCTGGCATATTGAGTGCAACACTTTCACAGCATCATCTTCCATGATTTGGAATAGCTCAACTGGAATTCCATCACCTCCACTAGCTTTGTTCCTAGTGATGCTTCCTAAGGCCCACTTGACTTCACATTCCAGGATGTCTGGCTCTAGGTGAGTGATCACATCATCATAATTATATGGGTCATGAAGATCTCTTTTGTATAGTTCTTCTGTGTATTCTTGCCATCTCTTCCTAATATCTTCTGTTTCCATTAAGTCCATATCATCTCTTTATTGGGCTTTATTGAGCCCATATTTGCATGAAATGTTCCCTTGGTATCTCTAATTTTCTTGAAGAGCTCTCTGGTCTATCCCATTCTGTTGTTTTACTCTATTTCTTTGCATTGATTTCTGAGAAAGGCTGTCTTATTTCTCCTTGCTATTCTTTGTAACTCTGCATTCAGATGGATATATCATTCCTCTTCTCCTTTGTCTTTTGTTTCTCTTCTTTCCTCAGCTATTTGTAAGGCCTCCTCAGACAACCATTTTGCTTTTTTTCATTTCTTTTTCTCAACCCTCTCTCCATAGTTCTTTAGGCACTCTGTCTGTCAGGTGTAATCCTTTGAATCTGTTTGTCACGTCTACTGTACAATCATAAGGAAATTGATTTAGGTCTTGCCTGAATGGTCTAATGGTTTTCCTTACTTTCTTCAATTAAATCTGCATTTGGCAATAAGGAGTTCATGATCTGAGCCACAGTCAGCTACCAGTCTTGTTTTTGATCACTGTATGGAGCTTATCCATTTTTGACTGCAAAGGATATAAACAATCTGGTTTCAGTATTGACCATCTGGTGATGTCCATGTGTAGAATCTTCTCTTGTGTGGTCAGAAGAGGGTGTTTGCTATGACCAGTGCGATCTCTTGGCAAAACTCTATTAGGCTTTGCCCTGCTTCATTCTGTACTCCAAGGCCAAATTTGCCTGTTACTCCAGGTATTTCTTGACTTTTGCTTTTTCCTAATTTTGCATTCTAGTCCCCTCTAATGAAAAGGATATCTGTTTTGGGTTTCAGTTCTAGAAGGTCTTGTAGGTCTTCATAGAACCATTCAATTTCAGCTTCTTCAGCTTTACTGGTTGGGGCATAGACTTGGATTACTGTGATATTGAATGGTCTCCCTTGGAAATGGATCGAGACCATTTTGTTTTTGAGAGTGCACCCAAGTACTCCATTTCAGACTCTTGTTGACTCTGAGGGCCACTCCATTTCTTCTAAGGGATTCTTGTCCATAATAGTATATATAATGGTCATCAGAATTAAATTCATCCTTTCCAGTCCATTTTACTTCACTGATTTCTAAAAGGTAGTTGTTTAATCGTACCATCTCCTGTTTGACCACTTCCAATTTGCCTTGATTCATGGACCTAACATTCCAGGTTCCTATGCAATATTGTTCTTTACAGAATTGGACTTTATTTCCATCATCAATCACATCCACAACTGGGTGTTGTTTTTGCTTTGGCTCAGCCTCTTCAGCTGATGTTTGGATGCCATTACCTACTCAATGGACATGAGTTTAATCAATCTCCGGGAGTTGGTGATAGACAGGGAAGTGTGCATACTGCCATCTATTGGGTTACAAAGAGTTGGACATGACTGAGTGACTGAACTGAACCGACAGCCTCTTCATTCTTTCTGGAGCTGTTTGTCTACTCTTGTTCAGTAGCATATTGGGCACCTACTGACCTGTGGAGTGCATCTTTCAGAATCATATCTTTTTGCCTTTTCATACTGTTCATGGGGTTCTTGTGGTAAGCAAAAAAAAAAGAAGAAGTTGTTTGGACCACGTTTTGTCAGAACCATGACCCATCTGTCTTGGGTCGCCCTACACAGCATGGCTCATAGTTTCACTGAGTTAGACCATGCTGTGAGCCAAGTGATCAGTTTGTTTAGTTACAATGCGGGACACTCAGGTTCGATCCCTGGGGTGGGAAGATCCCCTGGAGAAGGAAATGGCAATCCACTCCAGTACTTTTGCCTGGAAAATCCCATGGACAGAAGAGCCTAGTAGGTTACAGTCTATGGGGTCGCAAAGAGTCGGACATGACTGAGTGACTTCACTTCACTTCACTTCAATTGTGGTTTCCATTCTATCTGCCCTCTGATGGATAAGGATAACAGGCTTGTGCAAACTTCCTGATGGGAGGGACTGGCTGTGGGGGAATCTGGGTCTTGCTCTGATGTGTAAATCTTTAATCTGATTTTCTGTTGATGAGTGGAGCTGTGTTCCCTCCCTCTAGTTTGGCCTTAGGTAGTCATGGCGACCTCCTTCAAAAGGACTTATGCCAGGACTGCTGTATGCAGTGCCCCTAACCCCGCAGCAGGCCTCTGTTGACTCATGCTTCCACTGAAGACTCCTACACTGACAGGAAAGTCTGGCTCAGTCTCTTATGGGGTCACTGTTCCTTTCTCCTGGGTCCTGATGAGCACAAGGTTTTGTTTGTGCCCTCCAAGAGTCAGTTTCCCCAGTCCTGTGGAAGTTCTGTAATCAAATCCCACTGGCTTTCAAAGTCAAATTCCCTGGTGGTTCTTAGTCCTTTGCTTCCCTGGTGGCCCAGAGGTTAAAGCGTCTGCCTGCAATGCGGGAGAACTAGGTTTGATCCCTGGGTTGGGAAGATCCCCTGGAGAAGAAAATGGCAACCCACTCCATTATTCTTGCCTGGAAAATCCCATGGACTGAGGAGCCTGGTGGGCTACAGTCCACTGGGTAGCAAAGAGTCAGACATGACTGAGCAACTTCACTTTCTCAGTCCTTTGCTTGGATCCCCAAGTTGGGAAATCTGTTGTGGGCCCTAGAACTTTCACAACTTTCCTGTGAAAGTTCTTTGGTGAATTATACCAAAGAACTTCTTTGGTATAATTGCTCTCCAGTTTGTGGGTTGTTTGCTCAGTGGCTCTGTAGTGGGGTTCACATACTGTACCTCCCAGGTCTGCTGCAGCCAGAGCCCCTGTCCCTGCAACAGGCCATTGCTGATCTGTGCCTCTGCACACAGAAGTTGCTCAGTCGTGTCTGACTGGATTGTAGCCCACCAGGCTCCTTGGTCCATGGGATTTTCCAGGCGTGAATACTGGAGTGGGTTGCTGTTTCCTTCTCCAGGGTGCCTCTGCAGGAGATACTCAAACATTCAAAGGTAGGCCTGAATTAGTCTCATGTGGGGTCCCTGGGTCCTGGTGCACATGAGGTTTGGTTTCAGCCCTCCAAGTGTCTCTGGTGGTTATGGGGTTTGATTTTAAATGCAATTTTGCCTCTCCTACCATCTTAGTGCTTCTCCTTTGCCCTTGGACATAGGGTATCTCTTTTGGTGGGGTCCAACATTCTCCTGTTGATGGTTGTTCAGCAGTTACTTGCAATTTTGGAGTTCTCACAGGAGAAGATGAAAGCACATCCTTCTACTCCACATATTTCTGGAGGTGTTATTTGCTTTCCTCTCTTTGTTATTTGTGTTATTTGTTATTTATTTTATTTGCATTTAAATAAGGTAATCAATGATAAGCTAAAATTGCCTTTCCTGCCATGAGGATTTTGCCTTTTTGACATTGTGCTAGCTCTAATAAGGTCCTTGATGTCCTTAATGATTCTAGGAATAAATGAAGTTCTGCAAGATCACCTCTCTAAAGTATTGATGTTTTGGATGTGATTTCCTACATCCTATTGCAGTCTATTTTAAGTAATGCAACACTATATTTCATCAATAAAGAATAAGAAAAAAACTAGGAACTAAAACCAAAACATTTCACAACTACCAATACCAGAAGTTAAATATATCTTTTCTAAAGAGTCTTTTATGTCTTGCATTATAGAATAGCTATGTTAATAGTTAAGATCTTTCTATATATTTTAAGTCATAAAGAATTATAAGCTTCTGGATCTATAATCATTTTTTTTTCTCTTTTTAGAAACTAAGGCTAAATCCATTGAAAGCACTTTCTCATGCTTGTGTAGCATCAGGGTATCTGTTACTGAGAGCTGATAATTAATCTCAGCCTTCCCTTGTACCTTACATTTCTGTCTTAAATTCCCTCTGTCTTTCTAGCCATCTACAATCATATATATATATATGTATATATATATACATATATATATATATACATATATATATACATATAAAACCATTTCTATCTGCCAGAAAGTATGAAATGTTTCAGTTTCCCACTGACCTCCTAGAAGCCAATACAATTTTCTTTTTTTTTTCCTGTTTTTTTTTTTTATCCTCAGTTTTACTGAGATATAATTGACATACAGCACTGTATTAAGTTAAAGGTGTAGAGCATAATAATTTGATTTACACATATTGTGAAATGATTACCACAATACATTTAATGTACCATTACTATCTATCATTTCAATAGAACCAAGCAAAACCCAAGACAACACTAAATGAAGAAAATATTTTTCCTTGTAATGAGAACTCTTAGGATTTACTTTCTTAATAAATTTAAAATATACTGTACAGTAATGTTGATTTCAGGCCCAATATGTGTTTATATATTTATATTTGCATTTTTCTACCTGACATTTACTTAGCATAATACCCTCCAGGTCCATTCATTTTATTGTAAACGGCAGGATTTCCTTCTTCTCATGGCTAAATATTAACCTTGGTATATTTTGTTTATTTCTAATACTTACTCAGAAGTAGAATTGCTAGATCATATGGTAATTCTATTTATAATTTTTTAAGAACCTCCTTACTACTTTCATAGTAGCTGCATCAACCTACAAGTCCAACAACAGTTCAATAAAGTTTCCTTTTTTTCCCCACAACCTCATGAACACTTTTTATCTCTTGTCTTTTTGATAATAGCCATTTTTAACTAGCATTATATAAGATTTCATAGCCTTAATTTGCATTTTCTCTAATTATTAGTGATGCTGAGCACCTTTCAGTACCTGTTGAATATTTGTATATCTTCCTTGGAAAACTTTCTATTTATTTTTACCCATTTTTAATTAGATTATTTGTTTGGTTTTTACCATTGAATTTTATGAGTTCTGTATATATTTTGGAGATAAACTTCTTTGCAGAGATATGATTTACAGATATTTTCCCTTTTCTGTAAATTATCTCTTTATTTTGTTGAATGTAATATTAATTTCTAGTTTTATATTACTGTGGTCAGAAAAGATACTTGGTGTGTTTTCAGCAGTGTTCAAATTGCTAATACTTGTTTTATGGCCTATCTCAAACTTGAAAATGTTCTATGAGCATTTGAGAAGAATGTGTCTTCTGAAGCTGTTAAATTGAATGTCAAATATATATGTATATATACACATTTGATCCATTTATTCTAAAATATGGTTGAAGTTCAATGTTTCCTTGATGATTTTCTTTCTGTATGATGTATCCTTGTTGAGCATGGGGTATTCAGGGTTCTGCAACTGTATTATTGTTTTGTTGTATTTTTGTATTATTAACATGGCTATTAATATTTTGTTGTCTATTTCTCCCTTCCTATGTTAATGCATTTAAGTTAATGCAGTAAGAACCTCCTTACTACTTTCATAGTAGCTGCATCAACCTACAAGCCCAACAACAGTTCAATAAAGTTTCTTTTTTTTCCCCCACAACCTCATGAACACTTTTTATCTCTTGTCTTTTTGATAATAGCCATTTTAACTAGCATTATATAAGATTTCATAGCCTTAATTTGCATTTTCTCTAATTATTAGTGATGTTGAGCACCTTTCAGTACCTATTGAATATTTGTGTATCTTCCTTGGATAACTTTCTATTTATTTTTACTTATTTTAATAAGTAACATCTTATTTGCTGCTCTACCTATCTGTTCCTTACCCCCAGTCATAGCACTCCCATTTTAGTATTCTGAAATCTATGAGAGAGAAATGAATCTCTTCAATAGTTTGCGACACAGCTGGGAAAGTTGCATACTCATTTGCTAGCTCCCTTTCTCCATAGGTGAATTCATGGTCTATCATATTTAACCTTGTCACCTTGGGGTAGGAGGAATGATGGCATGCTGTTCCTCTTACCTACTCATGTGAATCCAAATTTGTGTTTTGTGTTTATGAGTATGTGTGTGACATGGAGTACTAGAAGTTCTCTGTAAACCTGGACTTACACACAAATTCTTTTATCCCCAGTGTCTGACCAAGTCAGCATTCTGCAAGTGTTCCCAGACTATGTCTGAAAGGTGCTGGCACTAGCTGACAGTCTTCTGTAAGGTCTATGGCCAAAACCAAAGTCTATCTGCCTATTACCTGATAGATATATATGTGGTTAAGACTCCTCCCAGGTACCTTGTCATATGGTGCTGGGTCTCCCAACTCACATAGAGATACTTAATTTCATGGATAGATATCAGAATTTTGTTGTTGAATGTGAGGATCTGTAAAAACTAGGCATTACTGAGGCATCTATAGTGTGGACATGTTTCCTGTCCAATGTGTTTTGATTCTCTGTGGATCCATACTCATAAAATCAGTCCTGCTCATCTAGCACCCAGTGGTGCTTATCTACAACTACCAGGAGCCCTTTCTCCTATGTGAGTGCACTTGTGAATGCAGCGTGTCAATTATTCACCTGCATGAGCACCATTCCCTATCAAGAATAGGTGATTTTATAATATTATAAGTACTCTTCCTATGTACTGCACTGACATTTAACTTTAAGTTTCTTTATCAGGAATGAAACAAAAAGATTTTGTGCTGAAATTGTATTATCATGGTATTTTAATAAATACCTTAAATTACCAAGCATACATTCTTAATACTTTATGTTAATCAATACTTCCAATACCATTCAAAATCCAGATTTAGAAGAAAGTTTATTGCCAGAAACCTTGAAACTAAGTGGTTCTTCTGTCATATATTTGCTATAACCTTCATTGTCTATATATTGAATTCTCTTAAAATTATTGTGAAATAAAAAAGGAAAGTATAGATATAGAAATTTTAAAACGTAGTCTATTCACCCAAGCCATTATTTGAAAGTTGTCAGTTCATTTCTCAGAAGGTCAACCAACAGTCAAAACAGGATACTAATCTTGAATTCAAGTTCACAGAGCAATTGTGACACCTATAAGAAGAATTATTAAACACAGTTAGTAAATTTGTGACAAAGACCCAAGTTGGGCCTAGTCTGTGTCTCTTACAAGAGTTTAAAATATGTCAGTCAATCCTGTCTGATAAGCAATGATGGGATTCAGATAATTCTTAAGAGTAAAATCTACAGGAAGAATCTTAATTATAAGAATAAATTTTACTTAACAGAACACATCTGTTCACATGCACTTTCCCCGTGGAACGGGGGAGTTCTGGTTTTGATAGTGCTAGATTTCCCTTATTTTCATTTATTATCACTCAGGTCCTTGGTGAGTTAGATCACGGATGTGAAGTATTTAAACAAGCATGTTAAAATCTACTTTAATAAACCTATGAGATACCTGAGCGTATCCAAGCACATCAAAAAAAAAAAAAAAAAAGGTCAATAATATTCCAGAGCTGTGAAACCTTCTAAGCTGCAAGGCCAAAAAAACACAAGTGAAACTAGGAAGCATAGTAGTATTGGCTACAGAAGAAGAGATAGTGATACCAGCCAGTGATGGTAAAAGCATGAATAGCAAAAGTTTTCAACACAGTTTGTAGCACCTGATGGTATTAATAATGCCTGACAGTTTGGGCAGAGGTCACTTTGGAAGTAGAAAGTGAAAGTGAAAGTGGCTCAGTTGTGTCTGACTCTTTGCGACTCCATGGACCCTAGTCCATGGAATTCTCCAAGCCAGAATACTGGGTGGTAGCCTTTCTCTTCTCCAGGGGATCTTCCTAACCCAGAGATTGAACCCAGTCTCCTGCACTGCAGGCAGATTAAGTGTGAGTATATACTATATATAAGCTTTCTCCTGAAGATTTGTTTCTGAAAATAGAAAAGAGAGATAAGTATCATTGATAGGCATGAAACAAGACATATTTATGAATATATGTGACATTCTATATCTGGCTATTTAATTTGCATAGCAATCCCTACATCAGTTTTTATTGTTGTTCAGTAGCTAAGCTGTTTGACTCTTTGACACTCCATGAACTGCAGCATGTCAGGCTTCCCTTTCCTTCACTATCTTCCTGAAAGTGAAAGTCACTCAGTCGTGTCTGACTCTTTGTGACCACGTGGACTATACAGTCCATGAAATTCTCCAGGCCAGAATACTGGAGTGGGTGGCCTTTCCCTTACTCCAGGGGATCTTCCCAACCCAGGGATCGAACCCAGTCTCCCACACTGCAGGCAGATTCTTTACCAGCCGAGCCATAAGGGAAGCCCTGATTACACAAACTTATGTCCACTGAGTCAGTGATGCATCCAACCATCTCATCCTCTGTTGCCCCCTTCTCCTCTTGCCCTCAATTTTTCCTAGCATAAAGGTCTTTTCCAATGAGTCAGCTCTTTGCACAGTAGGTGAGGGTAAACATAAGGGTGATGATGCTGTGAAAGTGCTGCACTGAATATGCCAGCAAATTTGCAAAACTCAGCCGTGGCCACAGGACTGGAAAAGGTCAGTTTCCATTCCAATCCCAAAGAAAGGCAATGCCAAAGAATGCTCAAACTACCACACAATTGCACTCATCTCACACGCTAGTAAAGTAATGCTCAAAATTCTCCAAGCCAGGCTTCAGCAATACGTGAACTGTGAACTTCCAGATGTTCAAGCTGGTTTTAGAAACGGCAGAGGAACCACAGATCAAATTGCCAACATCTGCTGGATCATCAAAAAAGCAAGAAGCTCCAGAAAAACATCTATTTCTGCTTTATTGACTATGCCAAAGCCTTTGACTGTGTGGATCACAATGAACTGTGGAAAATTCTGAAAGAGATGGGAATACCAGACCACCTGACCTGCCTCTTGAGAAACCTGTATGCAGGTCAGGAAGCAACAGTTAGAACTGGACATGGAACAACAGACTGGTTCCAAATAGGAAAAGGAGCATGTCAAGGCTATATATTGTCACCCTGCTTATTTAACTTCTATGCAGAGTACATCATGAGAAATGCTGGGCTGGAAGAAGCACAAACTGGAATCAAGATTGCCGGGAGAAATATCAGTAACCTCAGATACATAGATAACACCACCCTGATGGCAGAAAATAAAGAAGAACTAAAGAGCCTCTTGATGATAGTGAAAGAGGAGAGTGAAAATGTTGGTTTAAAGCTCAACATTCAGAAAACGAAGATCATGGCATCTGGTCCCATCACTTCATGGGAAATAGATGGGGGAACAGTGGAAACAGTAGTGTCAGATTTATTTTGGGGGGCTCCAAAATCACTGCAGATGGTGATTGCAGCCATGAAATTAAAAGATTCTTACTCCTTGGAAGGAAATTTATGACCAACCTAGATAGCATATTGAAAAGCAGAGACATTACTTTGCCAACAAAGGTTCGTCTAGTCAAGGCTATGGTTTTTTCAGTAGTCATGTATAGATGTGAGAGTTGGAATGTGAAGAAAGCTGAGTGCTGAAGAATTGATGCTTTTGAACTGTGGTTTTGGAGAAGACTCTCGAGAGTCCCTTGGACTCCAAGGAGATCCAACCAGTCCATTCTGAAGGAGATCAGCCCTGGGATTTTCTTTGGAAGGAATAATGCTAAAGCTGAAACTCCAGTACTTTGGCCACCTCTTGCAAAGAGTTGACTCATTGGAAAAGGCTCTGATGCTGGGAGGCATTGGGGGCAGGAGGAGAAGGAGATGGCAGAGGATGAGATGGCTGGATGGCATCACTGACTCAATGGACATGAGTTTGCGTGAACTCTGGAAGTTGGTAATGGACAGGGAGCCTGGCATGCTGCAATTCATGGGGTTGAAGAGAGTTGGACATGACTGAGCAACTGAACTGAACTGAAATGAACTGATGTCCTCAACGTCTGTCAAAGCAACTTTGTGGGCTGTTGAAAAAGTAGAATTGTGTATTTTATATACTTCTTAAAAAGTTGAATATTGGTATCATCTAAATTGAATTAGTTTAACCCTGTACTCAGTAGCATTTATGTATCTAGTCAGCACTCTTTGCCTCTGTGAACATGTGCTTTGAAATTGGTTCCACTAGTTCACTTTATTAATATCTATTAGATATCAGTACTCTTGACCAGTGTGAAGACCTATCAATGTTTAAGATAGTTCTTTCTCTCAGAGAATTTTCAATTAGGCAAAAAAAAAAAAAAAATATATATATATACATACATATATATGTGTATATATATATAATTAGTAATTTGTATCTTCTGATAGAATGCAGTGGAATTATTTTACTTCTGTAATTAGATTATTTTACATAATAAGAACCAATAATTAATTAAATTCAATAAATATTAAATAATCCTTTATTATGTACTGAACGCTATTTAGGTACAACAGTGAAGGAAATAGACAAATATCCTTGCTGTATGAAGTTTACAGTTAGTGAGGAGACATATAAAAATGAACACATGAACAAATGATTAAAATAAATGAATGAAGAAATGCTATTCCATTCTATGTTGAAGAGTAACACGGCTTTGAAGTATACTTAAGTCAAGGCTATGGTTTTTCCAGTAGTCACATATGGATGTGAGAGTTGGACTGTGAAGAAAGCTGTGTGCTGAATAATTGATGCTTCTGAACTGTGGTGTTGGAGAAGACTCTTGAGAGTCCCTTACACTGCAAGGGGATCCAACCAGTCCATCCTAAAGGAGATCAGTCCTGGGTGTTCTTTGGAAGGAATGATGTTGAAGCTGAAACTCCAATACTTTGGCCACCTCATGTGAAGATTGACTCACTGGAAAAGACTCTGATGCAGGGAGGGATTGGGGGCAGGAGGAAAAGGGGATGACAGAGGATGAGATGGCTGGATGGAATCACCAACTCAATGGATGTGAGTTTGAGTGAACTCCAGGAGTTGGTGATGGACAGGGAGGCCTGGCATGCTGTGATTCATGGGGTCGCAAAGAGTCAGACATGACTGAGCAACTGAAGTGAACTGAACTGAACTAAGTTATAATTGCTCATAGGGATATATGGGCTGGGAAAGTGATTTTTCTTTTATTTTCAATAGGATGATTAGTAAAGGTATCTCTGAGAGGTTAAAACTCAAGTAAAAACCTGAAAGAGGTTAGGTAGCATAATATTTAAGTGAAAAGCCTTGAAGCAAGGACATATCATCCCAGTAAAAGGAACCACAAAGAGCTCAGTTTATCTCAAACAGAATAATATAAAGGGAGACTAACAGGAGATGACTCAAGAAAGGTAAGGGAATTTGTAAGCCCTTGGGAAGTCTTTGGCTTATACTCTGAGAGAATTGAGAAGGCATTAGAGGGTTTGAGCAAATTAATACCTTGAACTGATTTATAGCTTAACAGGATTACTCTTGTTGTTATGTACCAAGTGGAAAACAGAAAGGCAAGTGCAGAAGCAAAGACAACATAGAGGGCAACTGCAACACTCCAGATAAGAGACGATCATGGCCTGAAACAGTGAGATAAAGATAGGTACTCAGACTGTTGAAATGTTTTGAAGATACAACTGACAGTACTTACAGATGTATTGGTAATGGGATGTGAGATGAGAGAAGTCAAGGCAGTATCTCAGATATCAGCATTTAGCTGAGAGAAGGAAAATGTACCCACTTATATATTTTTGACAAGATTGTGAGAAGATTATAGTTGGAGATAAGAGCAGTAGGTCTGTGTGTACTTAAAGTTACATATTTCAATAAAGTTTAATATAAAATATGGAATTAGTTATTATGACTGCAATGGAAATATAAAAGGTATTGGAAGCTCTAATACTAAGTGATGATATTGATAGAGAAAGAGAGAAAGGGAGAGAGAGAGAAAGAAGAAAATAAGCTAGTATTGCATTTAGAGACCAAGGAAATAAGTTGAAATAGTGAAGGAATAATTATTGAGGTAGGAAAAACAGGATTTTTTTCTTTTACTGAACCCAAGTGAAGAAAGTGTTTCCATGAGAAGACAGGAATCTTTAAACAGTTGTTGGTACATTAATTTACTAAAAAAAAAAATAGATTCTAAATATACAGTTTTATATAATTAAATATTTATAAATAACATGTGCTACTCTCAAGATTGGGTATGCAAAAGAGTATGAACTGAAAGTTTGTACAGTATAGCTAAAATAATACCTTGCTTAGAAGGAAATGGCAACCCACTCCAGTGTTCTTGCCCTGAAAATCCCATGGACAGAGGAACCTGGTGGGCTACAGTCCATGGGGTCACAAAGAGTCAAACACCACTGAGTGACTAAACTTAAACTAGTTTTCTATTATTCATATTATTACCAACAGGGATGAATTTAATCTTTCTTTTTCCCAATGAAAAAATAGCAAGTGTTTAAGCATTTTTACAGATTATACTACATTCACCAAAATATATTAGAATCACAAATTTAAATGAAGTAAAATATGTAATTAAATCTTTTAAATTAACATATTAAGTGCCCAATCTCTTTCTTTTTCTTCTCCATTGTACTACACACTAATATGTCATGATGAGACCTATTTCCTATAGAGAAGTAGAATTATTATGCATGGAATTATCTTTTTAGTCTAAATTATTGTGCACATGTTTATAAGTAAATGAAAAAATTTCTATTTTCTCTTTTATTAATTCATTCTTTTTTTTAATTTTTTTAAAATTTTATTTTATTTTTAAACTTTACATAAGTGTATTAGTTTTGCCAAACTTGCAAGGAAAAAGCAATAACATTTTCTTTAAGGTTACAGTGAAAGTCTACATATGCTAGATAATACAATCTAAAGAATTTTCATAAATATATTTATGCAAAATACAATATTGCATAATGCAATATCGTATCAAAAGATAAACTTGTATAGGAACATATTTTATGTATTAGAGAAAGGGAAACCATATAAGATTCAGAAGTATTTTTGTCTAAAGGGTTATATATGTATTTTCTAATTGTGCAAATTATCTTCATAGAATTCCTTGAAAAGTTTTGAAATATGTAAGTAATCTACAAATCACAAGAGCATAGCATAGTCATGGAGCATAAGCTACCATTACTAAAGAGAACCCTTACAGTCCTAAGAAGTGAAAATGTCTACATTCTTAAATTCCTGAAATCACTCTGAAAACAAATTTTATAAATATAAAAATATTTTTAAAACTCATAAGATAAATAAATTTCCATCATTTTGATTAAATAAAATGATTGAAAAAATACCCCATAGATAATTTTCTGCATCATGCTATTGGTGATTAGTAGATTTTAGGTAGGAAAATATAGGTTTACATTTTCTATCTAATTCACAAGAAGTAAAAAATGTATATATAATTTTTATGTCATCTAGAAACAAATGGTTTCTGAATTCACATTTTAAGCTGATGGTAGAGTATTTCACAGAGGTTTACATAGAGCGCTCGCAGGAAAATTGATTCTTCCTTAATCATACCAACTGTTGCCAATATCAAGTAATTCCAGGAGGGATTTTTCTCTCATATAGGCAACAGCTGCATAATGACTCTGATGAGCCCTCAAAATGGGGGATATGTGTCCTAGATGTCCATTTCCTACTTAAAAATCAACTGACCAGGACCTAAGTGAGCACATGCTGTTGTAGCCAAGTGCCTAATGTCATTTGACTCTAAGTTTCATTATCTAGTATCCTTTGAAATACAATTTATAAACTATCTTTTATTCTTTATGTGTAAATTCTGAAAGCAAGAGAAGGTAGTTTACTTCTTTGTATGCTTCTTAAGTAATACAAAGTATTGCATTAGAAACATAAAGCAATGTACTCCTTATTTATAATGTATCATTCTACAAATTATTATGAAAAGTAATCCTAAATTGGTGCAAAGTAAAACAAACCCAGTAAAAGAAACTTAAATTAAAAACTTACCTTAAGCATTTGTTGAAGAGCTGTTTTGGTGGTGCAGAATTCTCTGAGCTTTTGCTTGTCTATAAAGCTTTTAATTTCTCCTTCATATTTGAATGAGATCCTTGCTGAGAACAGTAATCTGGGTTGTAGGTTTTACTCTTTCATCACTTTAAGTATGTCCTGCCATTCCCTTCTGGCTTGAAGAGTTTCTATTGAAAGATTACTGTTATCATTATGATATGAGGATCCCCTTGTGAGTTATTTTTGTTGTTGTTGTTTTTCCCTTGCCGCTTTTAATATTTGTTCTTTGTGTTTCATCTTTGCTAATTTGATTAATATGTGTCTTGGGGTGTTTCGCCTTGGGTTTATCCTGTTTGGGACTCTCTGGGTTTCTTGTACTTGGGTGGCTATTTCCTTCCCCATTTTAGGGAAGTTTTCAACTATTATCTCCTCAAGTATTTTTTAATGGCCTTTCTTTTTGTCTTCTTCTTCTGGGACTCCTATGATTCAAATGTTGGGGCACTTAACATTGTCCCAGAGGTCTCTGAGGTTGTCCTCATTTCTTTTAATTCTTTTTTCTTTTTTCCTCTCTGCTTCATTTATTTCCACCATTCTATCTTCTACCTCACTTATCCTATCTTCTGCCTCAGTTATTCTACTGTTGGTTCCCTCCAGAGTGCTTTTGATCTCAGTTATTGAATTATTCATTATTGATTGACTCTTTTTTATTTCTTCTATGTCCTTGTTAAACTTTTCTTGCATCTTCTCAATCCTTTTTTCCAGACTATTTATCTATAACTCCATTTTGTTTTCAATAATTTGGATCATTTTTACTATCATTTGTCCAAATTCTTTTTCAGGTAGACTCCCTATCTCCTCCTCTTTGGTTTGGTACAGATGGCTAACAAACACATTAAAAGATGCTCAACATCACTCATTATCAGAGAAATGTAAATCCAAAGCACAATGAGGTACCATCTCATGCTGGTCAGAATGGCTGCTATCAAAAAGTCTACAAACAATAAATGCTGGAGAGGGAGCAGAGAAAAAGGAACCCTCTTACACTGTTGGTGGGAATGCAAACTAGTATAGCCACTATGGAAAACAGTGTGGAGATTCCTTAAAAAACTGGAAATAGAACTGCCATACGACCCAGCAATCCCACTACTGGGCATACACGCTGAGGAAACCAGAATTGAAAGAGACATGTATACCCCAATATTCATTGCTGTGCTATTTACAATAACCTGGACATAGAAGTAACCTAGATGTCCATCAGCATATGAATGGATAAGAAAGCTGTAGTACATATACACAATGGAATATTACTCAGCTATTAAAAAGAATGCATTTGAATCAGTTCTAATGAGGTAGATGAAACTGGAGCCTATTATACAGAGCGAAGTAAGTCAGAAAGAAAAACACCATTACATTACGTTAACGCATATATATATGGAATTTAGAAAGATGTATGGCAAAACCAATACAATATTGTAAAGTAATTAACCTCCAATTAAAATAAATAAATTTATATTAAAAAAAAGAAAGGTGGTAACAATGACCCTATATGAGAGACAGCAAAAGAGACACAGATGTAAAGAACAGGCTTTTGGACTCTGTGGGAGAAGGCAAGGGTGGGATGATTTGAGAGAATAACACTAAAACATTTATGTTATCAAATGTGAAATACATCACCAGTCCAGGTTTGATGCATGAGATAGGGTGTTCAGGGCTGGTGCACTGGGATGACCCTGAGGGATGAGATGGGGAGGGAGCTGTGAGGGAGGATCAGGATGGGGAACACATGTACACCCATGGCTGATTCATGTGAATTTATGGCAAAAACCACCACAATATTGTAAAGTAATTAGCCTCCAATTAAAATAAAAATAAATAAATAATAAAAATTAAAACTTACCATCAGGACTTCCCTGACAGCTCAGTTGGTAAAGAATCCACCTGTAATGCAGATGACCCCTGTTTCATTCCTGGGTCAAGACTATCCGCTGGAGAAAGGATAGCCTACTCACTCCAGTATTCTTGGGCTTCCCTTGTGCCTCAGCTGGTAAAGAATCCACCTGCAATGCAGAAGACCTGGGTTTGATTCCAGGTTGGGAAGATCCCCTGGAGAAGGGAAAGGCTACCCACTCCAGTATTCTGGTCTGGAGAATTCCATGCACTGTATAGTTCATGGGGACTCAAGGAGTTGGGCAAGACTGAGTGACTTCCACTTTCACTAAACAGTGAAAGGAATCCAAAGTGTTTATATAACTCTACTTTCATACTTTGTCTTTGTGGAAAAACATTAATTAAACATTATGAGAAATAAAATATTATTTGTAATTTTAATACTGTGGTTAACATCCTGATTACACTCTTTTCTGGTATAGCCTTAAATTAGGATTTCATCATACATCGTATTTATAAATTTATTTATTTATTTTTATTTTGTGATAGCTTAGTTGGTAAGGAATCCAACTTCAATAAAGGAGACCCCGGTTCCATTCATGGGTTGGGAGGATTCCGTGGAGAAAGGATAAACCACCCACTCCAGTATTCTTGGGCTTCCCTTGAGCCCAGCTGGTAAAGAATCTGCCTGCAATATGGGAGACCTGGGTTTGATCCCTGGGTTGGAAAGATCCCCTGAAGTAAGAGAAAGGCTACCCACCCCAGTATTCTGGCCTGGCTATTTCTATGGACTACAGTCAACGGGGTCACAATGAGTCAGACATGATTGAGTGACTTTCACTTTCATGTAAAGAAAAATTTTTGATGACTAAAGAGTATTTAGAGAGACATGCTTAACAAAAAGTCCAGTAGGGAACATGTATTTGCTAAATCAAAACAAATATTGACTGAAAACTATCAGTACACTTGATTCAGCCAGACACCTAAATATCATTAAGTATGTATTACATGGGATGAATACTTAGAAATCAATTTTAACCACTTTTGCTAGTTTTTTGTTGTTAGTGGCGGTGGTTTGTATTTTTTTAACAGTAAAAATAATGCAGAATAATGTTTCAGAAAACTGATTTATCATTAATAAGATATGGATACTGTTTGTATATATGACCAAGTGATATAATTTGAACAAATAATTTAATGTTTATTTCTGTAGTTTTAATCATCTAGTTTGTAAAAATGGAACTAAAAACTGAAAACATCACAGGAACACTCTATGAAATGACATAGTCTTATATGTTAGCCTGGTGCCAATTAATAAGGAATTGGATATTTTCACTCCAAGACCATGGACAGGTCAATAATGACCTTTTCAACTTCATACAGTGAGTTCTAGTTAGTGCAATAACAAAATAAAAAGAAATAAGATGTATACAATTTAAAAAGGAAGAAATAAACTGGCTTTAAACTCAAATGACAAGATGGTCTACATAAGATATCCCAAGGAATTGAAAGGTAAACTCCTGACACATAAGCAAATATAGATTGCAGGATACAAATCATCCTCTTCTCCTTCCCTCAGTCTTTCCCAGCATCAGGATCTTTTCCAATGAGTTGGCTCTTCGCATCAAGTGGCTAAAGTATTGGAGTTTCAACTTCAGCATCAATCCTTCTAATGATTATTTAAGGTTAGGTTTCTTCAGGATTGATTGGTTTGATCTCTTTGTAGTCCAGTTCAGTTCAGTTCAGTTTGTTGCTCAGTCGTGTCAGACTCTTTGTGACCCCATGAATCGCAGCACGCCAGGCCTCCCAGTCCATCACCAACTCCTGGAGTTCACTCAGACTCACGTCCATCGAGTCAGTGATGCCATCCAGCCATCTCATCCTCTGTCATCCCCTTTTCCCCCTGTCCCCAATCCCTCCCAGCATCAGAGTCTTTTCCAATGAGTCAACTCTTTGCGTGAGGTGGCCAAAGTACTGGGGTTTCAGTTTTAGCACCATTCCTTCCAAAGAACACCCAGGGCTGATCTCCTTTAGGATGGACTGGTTGGATTTCCTTGCAGTCCAAGGGACTCTCAAGAGTCTTCTCCAACACCACAGTTCAAAAGCATCAATTTTTCGGTGCTCAGCCTTCACAGTCCAACTCTCATATCCATACATGACAGCTGGAAAAAACCTAGTCTTGACTAGATGTACCTTAGTTGGCAAAGTAATGTCTTTGCTTTTCAATATACTATCTAGGTTGGTCATAACTTTTCTTCCAAGGAGTAAGCGTCTTTTAATTTCATGGCTGCAGTCACCTTCTGCAGTGATTTTGGAGCTCAAAAAAAAAAAATAAATAAATAAAGTCTGACACTGTTTCCACTGTTTGCCCATCTATTTACCATGAAGTGATGGGACCAGATGCCATGATCTTAGTTTTCTGAATGTTGAGCTTTAAGCCAACTTTTTCACTGTCCTCTTTCACTTTAATCAAGAGGCTCTTTAGTTCTTGTTAGCTTTCTGCCATAAGGATGGTGTCATCTGCATATATGAAGTTATTGATATTTCTCCTGGCAATCTTGATTCCAGCTTGTGCTTCTTCCAGCCCAGTGTTTTTCATGATGTACACTACATAAAATTAAATAAGTAGGGTGAGAATATACAGCCTTGACATGCTCCTTTTCCTATTTGGAACCAATCTGTTGTTCCATGTCCAGTTCTAACTGTTGCTTCCTGACCTGCATACAGGTTTCTCAAGAGGCAGGTCAGGTGGTCTGGTATTCCCATCTCTTTCAGAATTTGCCACAGTTTATTGTGATCCACACAGTCAAAGGCTTTGGCATAGTCAATAAAGCAGAAATAGATGTTTTTCTGGAACCCTCTTGCTTTTTCCATGATCCAGCAGATGTTGGCAATTTGATCTCTGGTTCCTCTGCCTTTTCTAAAACCAGCTTAAACATCTGGAAGTTCACATTCACGTATTACTGAAGCCTGACTTGGAGAATTTTGAGCATTACTTTACTAGCATGTGAGATGAGTGCAATTGTGCGGTAGTTTGAGCATTCTTT
Organism: Bos grunniens; assembly: GCF_055505025.1. Lineage (NCBI taxonomy): Eukaryota > Metazoa > Chordata > Mammalia > Artiodactyla > Bovidae > Bos > Bos grunniens. Next base: position 49,882,154 of record NC_141175.1, read on the forward strand.
GGCATTGCCTTTCTTTGGAATTGGAATGGAAACTGACCTTTTCCAGTCCTGTGGCCACTGCTGAGTTTTCCAAATTTGCTGGCATATTGAGTGCAGCACTTTCCCAGCATCATCTTTCAGGATTTGAAATAGCTCAACTGGAATTCCATCACCTCCACTAGCTTTGTTTGTAGTGATGCTTTCTAAGGCCCACTTGACTTCACATTCCAGGATGTCTGGCTCTGGGTGAGTGATCACACCATCGTGATTATCCTGGTCGTGAAGATCTTTTTTGTACTGTTCTTCTGTGTATTCTTGCCACCTCTTCTTAATATCTTCTGTTTCTGTTAGGTCCATACCATTTCTGTCCTTTATCGAGCCCATCTTTGCATGAAATCTTCCCTTGGTATTTCTCATTTTCTTGAAGAGATCTCTACTCTTTCCCATTCTGTTGTTTTCCTCTATTTCTTTGCACTGATCGCTGAGGAAGTCTTTCTTATCTCTTCTTACTATTCTTTGGAACTCTGCATTCAGATGCTTATATCTTTCCTTTTCTCCTTTGCTTTTTGCTTCTCTTCTTTTCACAGCTATTTGTAAGGCCTCCTCAGACAGCCATTTTGCTTTTTTGAATTTCTTTTCCATAGGGATGGTCTTGATCCCTGTCTCCTGTACAATGTCACAAACTTCCATCCATAGTTCATCATGCACTCTATCTATCAGATCTAGTCCCTTAAATCTATTTCTCACTTCCACTGTATAATCATAAGGGATTTGATTTAGGTCAACCCTGAATGGCCTAGTGGTTTTCCCTACTTTCTTCAATTTAAGTCTGAATTTGGCAATAAGAAGTTCATGATATGAGCCACAGTCAGCTCCTGGTCTTGTTTTTGCTGACTGTATAGAGCTTCTTCATCTTTGGCTGCAAAGAATTTAATCAATCTGATTTCAGTGTTGACCATCTGTTGATGACCATGTGTAGAGTCCTCTCTTGTGTTGTTGGAAGAGAGTGTTTGCTATGACCAATGCATTTTCTTGGCAAAACTATTAGTCTTTACCCTGCTTCATTCCGTATTCCAAGGCCAAATTTGCCTGTTACTCCAGGTGTTTCTTGACTTCCTACTTTTGCATTCCAGTCCCCTATAATGAAAAGGACATCTGTTTTGGGTGTTAGTTCTAAAAGGTCTTGTAGGTCTTCATAGAACCGTTCAACTTCAGCTTCTTCAGCATTACTGGTTGGGGCATAGACTTGGATTACTGTGATACTGAATGGGGTGAATTTAACTCAGATAACCATGATATCTACTACTGTGGGCAGGAATCCCTTAGAAGAAATGGAGTAGCCATCATGGTCAACAAAAGAGTCTGAAATGCCGTACTTGGATGCAATCTCAAAAAGGACAGAATGATCTTTGTAGTCCAAGGGACTCTCAAGCGTCTTCCCCGGCACCATAATTTAAAAGCATCAGTTCTTGGGTGCTCAGCTTACTTTGTGGTCTAACTCTCACATCCATACATGACTACTGGAAAAACCATAGCTTTGACTAGACAGACCTTTGTTGGCAAAGTAATGTCTCTGCTTTAATATGCTGTCTAGTTTGGTCATGGCTTTTCCAAGGAGCAAACATCTTTTAATTTCATGGCTGTGGTCATCATCTGCAGTGATTTTGGAGCCCAAAAATGTAGTCTCTCACTGTTTCCATTGTTTCCCCATCTATTTGCCATGAAGTGACAAATGATCTTAGTTTTCTGAATGCTGAGTTTTAAGCCAACATTTTCACTCCTCTTTCAACTTCATCAAGAGACTCTTTAGTTACTCTTCACTTTTTGCTGTTAGGGTCGTCATCTGCATAACTGAGATTCTTTATATTTTTCCCAGCGATCTTGATTCTAGTTGGTGATTAACCCAGCCTGGAATTTCACATGATGTACTCTGTATATAAGTTAAACAATCAGGGTGACAATATACAGCCTTGACATATTCCTTTTTCAACTTTGAATCAATCCATTATTCCATGTCAGCTTCTAACTGTTGCTTCTTGACCTACACACAGGTTTCTCAGGAGACAGGTAAGGTGGTCTGGCATTTCCATCTCTTTAAGAATTTCCCACAGTTTGTTGTGATCCACAGAGTCTGGAACTCTGAGAGCAGACTTATGGAGCTTATTCTTGATTACCTCAAGAAAGATCTATTAGGGCAGACTTTTTTTTTTTTTTTTTTTTAAGTGGTACATAGGACTCTAAACTTTCAACATGTTTCACTAACTCTTAAGCCATTGAGTATTCTTTTTGATGGAAACTTTTAATGAAGCTTTGAAAGTGTTAGTTGTTCAGCCATTTCCAACTCTTTGTCACAACAGGGACTATACCCCCGCAAGCTTCCTCTTTCCATGGAATTCTCCAGGCAAGAATACTGGAATGGGTAATCATTCCCTTCTCCAGAGGATCTTCCCAAACCAGGAATTGAACCTCGTTTTTTTTTTCTATTGCAGGCAGACTCTTAACCATCTAAGTCACTGTCTCAATTTTTAATGAACTAATCATTACATTTGTTTACAATTTGCTTGTCTATTACATTAAAAAATGTATTCAGAGCCAAGCAAACATACAGACTTCCCTGGTTGTCTAGTGGTTAAGAATCCACCTGCCAGTGCAGGAGGTATGGGTTTGATCCTTGGTCCCGGAAGATCCCACATGCATCAGGGCAACTAAGCCTATGCACCACAACTATTGAACACACACTTTAGAGTGTGCAAGCTGCAACTACTGAAGCCTGTGTGCTCTGAAGACCATGCTGTGCAGCAAAGAGTATCCCTCAATTGCTGTAACTAGAGAAAGCCCCCGAGCTGCAACAAAGACCCAGGGCAACCAAAAATAAATAAATAAATAAAATGAAAATAAAACTTTGGAAAAAGAACAAGACAACCATAAATGTAATCTATGTAGATTTGTTATGATCAACATATCACCTCACAGTTACCATTGTGTGTGCATGGGGAAGGGATGAGAACACTTGAGATTTACTGTCTTAGTAAATTTTGAGTATACAATATGTTGTTATTAGTTATAGTTACCACAACTAGAAATTATTTCCAGAACTTATTCATCTATAGCTGAAAGCATGTATCTTTTGACCAGTATTTTCCATTTCTATCAAGTTCCAGCATTGATCCTAATAACATCATTCTTTCTGCTACTATAAGTTTGATATTTTTAGATTTTGCATACAAGTAAGACCATGAACTATGTGCCAGTATAACTTCTCTTAATACAATATTCTTCAGGTTTATCCATGTTGCTATAAGCAGCAGGATTCCTCCTGTTTTTTACGATTGAAAATACTCTACTGTGTATGTATGCCCTGTTTTCCTTACCCATTCATTTTTGAAAAGACAATTCAGTTGTTTCCATATCTTGGTTACTATGGATAATTTTGCAGTGAATATGCGGATACAGATATGTGCTCAATTATATTTTTTCATAGTGATGTTTGAGTCACTTACTGGCTAGAGTTAATGACAGGCAGTAATAATCTCTATTTCCAAGTGCCATATTTGGTGAATATCTGGAGGAGGAAGAGGAGAAAGAGGGTGAAAAGGGGGCATGTTTAGCAATAAAGAGCCAAAAAGAGATATAGTTTAGATTTTTTTCTTTCTTTAAACCAATTAAAATTATCACAAATATGTCTTGTTAAATATATTATAAAAATGACTTCTGGCTGAAACACAATTTATCTCCGGAATGCCTGCAGCAGCCAGTTACCAGGCAGAGTGTGCATACTCACTCCAGCTAATCCTCTATTTCACCAGAGGTTGATTATGAGGCTCAAAATAGAGAATTATTTCTTCAGGTTGTACTTGATTTCTCTAAATCCCTTTGTTCCACATTACACTTCATCTGCTTTATTTATTTTCCATTCTTGGCATTAGGTATTCCCTGGATATTCATTATGCCACTAAGAAAAATGAATATAATTGATAAATGAACTATAGCTAGCAGCTGCTTTCTTTCCATCTATCAGCTTGATTCTCTACTTCTGTACATGGCCAAACAGCTAAATTTGTCATGATTCCCCAGTTCTCTAGCAATCTGATGATAGTTGTATCATATACTAATCCAACTAAATATATTTATAACATCTTTATCTTTTAAAGAATAGATAGGATTATAAAGTAATATGAAAAAATATACTCATGACTCTGAGAAGAAATGGAAAAAATAAAAGCTGAAACAAAACACCATGTGTACCATCTCTCTTTTGAATAACTTTTGTTCCCAACATACTTTATTTTTTAGAATTCACTTTCTGAGGTGCTGAATGACAAATTATACTCTAAATAAATTAGTTGCATGAGTTTATTGTGGAATTAAACATGTTCACTCTAAAAAGTGCTGACAAATAAAATGTAGGATGAACAGATAAATTTAATATTTGGCAAAAAATAAACACTTAATATAAAATGCCCCAAATACTGTATGGGACATACATATAAAATATAGGTTATTTATCTGATAATCAATTTAGTTTTTTTATTTTCTGGAAATTTTTCCTGTAGATTAGCTTAACTCAGTGTATTTTTTCACCTTGGGAGAAATCAATGCTCTTTTTAATTCCAGCTGTTGCTTCTAGGTTAATTTTTTCCTCTCAAAAAATAAACAAAAAAGAAAAAAAAAATTATTGTAAACATATTTCCTATATTCCTTCCCAGTACATGTAATCTTCTGACCTGTGTAGAAAGTTTGCAGCCATCATTTGGAATTCAAAACCTTAGTCTCATCATGTTTTATCCTTTTATTTGATGCCTTGCCTTAGAATCTTCCTTCTTTGACGAACTAAGAAAAGAAATTAATTCACAGAAGGGGAGAGAATAATGTCTTTCTGGATCTCTACATCTTCATGCCAAAACTTGCTTTATATTATTTTGTCTTTAATTTTTTAAAATAAATTATTTTATTGAAGGATAATCGCTTTACAAAATTTTGTCATTTTCTGTGAATCTTCAACATGAATCAGCCACACATATATACATATAACCCCTCCCTTTTGAACTTCCCTCCTATCTCCCTCTTCATCCTAGCCCTCTAGGTTCACACTGAGCCCCTGTTTTAGTTTCCTGAGCCATAGAGCAAATTCCCTTTGGCTATTTATTTTACTTACGGTAATGTAAGTTTCCATGTTACTCTTTCCATATATCTCACCCTCTCCTCCCCTCTTCCCTTGTCCACAAGTCTATTCTCTATGTATGTTTCTCCACTGCTGCCCTGTAATTCTTCAGTACCATTTTTCTAGATTCTATACATATGCATTAGAATATGATATTTATCTTACTCTTTCTGACTTACTTCACTCTGTATAATGGGTTCTAGGTTCATCCTCCTCATTAGAACTGACTCAAAGGAGTTCCTTTTATGGCTGATTAATAATCCATTGTGTATATGTGCCACAATTTCTTTATTCATTCATCTGTCAATGAACATCTTGATTGCTTCCAGGTTCTAGTATTGTAAGGAGTGCTGCAATGAACAATGAGGTCAGTCAGTCAGTTCAGTTCAGTCGCTCAGTCGTGTCTGACTCTTTGCGAGCCCATGAATTGCAGCACGCCAGGCCTCCCAGTCCATCACCAACTCCCGGAGTTCACTCAGACTCACGTCCATTGAATCAGTGATGCCATCCAGCCATCTCATCCTCTGTCGTCCCCTACTCCTCCTGCCCCCAACCCCTCCCAGCATCAGAGTCTTTTCCAATGAGTCAACTCTTCGCATGAGGTGGCCAAAGAACTGGAGTCTCAGCTTCAGCATCATTCCTTCCAAAGAAATCCCAGGGCTGATCTCCTTCAGAATGGACTGGTTGGATTTCCTTGCAGTCCAAGGGACTCTCAAGAGTCTTCTCCAACACCACAGTTCAAAGGCATCAATTATTCGGCGCTCAGCCTTCTTCACAGTCCAACTCTCACATCCATACATGACCACAGGAAAAAGAATAGCCTTGACTAGACGAACCTTTGTTGGCAAAGTAATGTCTCTGCTTTTGAATATGCTATCTAGGTTGCTCATAACTTTCCTTCCAAGAAGTAAGCGTCTTTTAATTTCATGGCTGCAGTCACCATCTGCAGTGATTTTGGAGCCCCCAAAAATAAAGTCTGACACTGTTTCCACTTTTTCCCCATCTATTTCCCATGAAGTGATGGGACCAGATGCTATGATCTTTGTTTTTTGAATGTTGAGCTTTAAGCCAACTCTTTCTCTCTCCACTTTCACTTTCATCAAGAGGCTTTTTAATTCCTTTTCACTTTCTGCCATAAGGGTTATCTCACCTGCATATCTGAGGTTATTGATATTTCTCCTGGCAATCTTGATTCCAGCTTGTACTTCTTCCAGTCCAGCATTTCTCATGATGTACTCTGCATATAAGTTAAATAAGCAAGATGACAATATACAGCTTTGACGAACTCCTTTTCCTATTTGGAACCAGTGTGTTGTTCCATGTTCAGTTCTAACTGTTGCTTCCTGACCTGCATATATAGAGTGCCTGATGAACCATGGACTGAGGTTCATGACATTGTACAGGAGATAGGGATCAAGAGCATCCCCATGGAAAAGAAATGCAAAAAAGCAACATGGCTGTCTGAGGAGGCCTTACAAATAGCTGTGAAAAGAAGAGAAGTGAAAAGCAAAAGAGAAAAGGAAAGATATAAGCATCTGAATGCAGAGTTCCAAAGAATAGCAAGAGATAAGAAAGCCTTCCTCAGTGATCAATGCAAAGAAATAGAGGAAAACAACAGAATGGGAAAGACTAGAGATCTCTTCAAGAAAATTAGAGATACCAAGGGAACACTTCATGCAAAGATGGGCTCGATAAAGGACAGAAATGGTATGGACCTAACAGAAGCAGAAGATATTAAGAAGAGGTGGCAAGAATACACAGAAGAACTGTACAAAAAAGATCTTTGCAACCCAGATAATCACGATGGTGTGATCACTCACCTAGAGCCAGACATCCTGGAATGTGAAGTCAAGTGGGCCTTAGAAAGCATCACTATGAACAAAGCTAGTGGAGGTGATGGAATTCCAGTTGAGCTATTCCAAATCCTGAAAGATGATACTGTGAAAGTGCTGCACTCAATATGCCAGCAAATTTGGGAAACTCAGCAGTGGCCACAGGACTGGAAAAGGTCAGCTTTCATTCCAATCCCAAAGAAAGGCAATGCCAAAGAATGCTCAAACTACCGCACAATTGCACTCATCTCACATGCTAGTAAAGTAATGCTCAAAATTCTCCAAGCCAGGCTTCAGCAATACGTGAATCTTGAACTTACAGATGTTCAATCTGGTGTTAGAAAAGGCAGAGGAACCAGAGATCAAATTGCCAACATCTGCTGGATCATGGAAAAAGCAAGAGGGTTCCAGAAAAACATCTATTTCTGCTTTATTGACTATGCCAAAGCCTTTGACTGTGTGGATCACAATAAACTGTGGCAAATTCTGAAAGAGATGGGAATACCAGACCACCTGACCTGCCTCTTGAGAAACCTGTATGCAGGTCAGGAAGCAACAACTAGAACTGGGCATGGAACAATGGGGTACATATGTCTTTTTCAAATTTAGTTTCCTCAGGGTATATGCCTAGGAGGGGGATTGCTGGGTTGTATGGTGGTTTTATTCCTAGTTTTTAAGGAATCTCCATACCATCTTCCATAATGGCTGTATCAATTTACATTCCCACCAACAGAGCAAGGAAAATTACTAGAGCTAAATTCACTGATTAGCTCTAGTAATTTTCTCCCACCCTCTCCAGCATTTATTGTTTGTAGACTTTTTGACGATGACCATTCTGACCGGTGTAAGGTGATATCTCACTGTGCTTTTGATTGGCATTTCTCTAATACTAAGCAATTTTGAGCATCTTTTCATGTGTTTGTTAGCCATCTGTATGTCTTCTTTGGAGAAATTTCTGTTTAGGTCTTTTTCCCACTTTTTGACTGGGCTGCTTGTTTTTCTGGCATTGAGTTGTATGAGCTGGTTTTATATTTTGGAAACTAAATCCTTTGTCAGTTATTTCATTTGCCATTATTTTTCTCCCATTCTGAGGGTTGTCTTTTCACCTTGCTTAATGTTTCCTTTGCTGTGCAAAAGCTTTTATGTCTAATTAGTTCCCACTAGTTTACTTTTGTTTTTATTTCCATTACTCTGTCATAGAGGATCTTGCTTTGATTTATGTCATTGACTGTTCTGGTTATGTTTTCCTCTAAGAGTTTTATAGCTTCTGGTCTCACATTTAGTTCTTTAATCCATTTTGAGTTTATCTTTGTATATGGTGTTAGGAAGTGTTCTAATTTCATTCTTTTACATGTAGCTGTCCAATTTTTCCAGTACCATTTATTGAAGAGGCTGTCTTTAACCCATTGTATATTCTTGCCTCCTTTGTTAAAAATAAGGTTCCCAAAGGTGCATAGGTTTATTTCTGGGCTTTATATCTTGTTCCATTGGTCCATATATCTGTTTTTGTGCTAGTACCATACTGTCTTGATGACTGTAACTTTGTAGTATAATCTGAAATCAGGAAGGTTGATTCCTCCAGCTCCGTTCTTCTTCCTCAAGACTCCTTTGGCTATTCAAGGTCTTTTGTGTTTCCAAAGAATTGTGAATTTTTTTGTTCAAGTTCTGTAGGAAATGCCATTAGTATTTTGATAGAGATTGCATTGAATCTGTAGATTGCATTTGGTAGTATAGTCATTTTCACAATATTGATTCTTCCTACCAAGGATCATGGAATATCTCTCCATCTGTTTATATCATCTTTGATTTCTTTCATTAGTGTCTTATAATTTTCTGTGTACAGTTCTTTGGTCTCCTTAGGTAAGTTTATTCTTAGATATTTCATTCTTTTTGTTGCAATGGTGAATGGGATTGATTCCTTAATTTCTCTTTCTGATTTTTCATTGTTAGCATATAAAAATGAAAGTGATTTCTGTGTATTGATTTTGTATCCTGAAACTTTGCTAAATTCACTGATTAGCTCTGGTAATTTTCTGATACTATCTTTAAGGTTCTCTGTGTACAGTATCATGTCATCTGCAAAGAGTGAGAGCTTTACTTCTTTTCTGATCTGGGTACCATTTATTTCTTTTTCTTCTCTGATTGCTGTAGCTAGGACTTCCAGAAATATGTTGAATAATAGTGGTGGAAATGGACTTGTCTTGTTCTTGATCTTTGGGGAAATGCTTTCAGTTTTTCACCATTGAGGATAATGTTTGCTGTAGGCTTATTACATATCGCCTTTACTATGTTGAGGTAGGTTCCTTATATGCCCATTTTTTGAAGAGTTTTAAGCATAAATGGGTGCTGAATCTTGCAAAGTCTTTTTCTGCATATATTGAGATAATCATATGGTTTTTATCCTCCCCTTTGTTAATATGGTGTATCACATTGATTGATTTGCATATATTGAAGAATCCTTGCATCCCTGGAATAAACCTAACTTATTATGGTGTATGAGCTTTTTTATGTGTTGCTGAATTCTGTTTGCTAAAATTTTGTTGAGGATTTTTGCATCTATGTTCATCAGGTATATTGGCTGGTAGTTTTCTTTTTTGTGTGTTATCTTTGTCTGGTTTTGGTATCAGGGAGATGGTGGCCTCATAGAATGAGTTTGGAAGTGTTCCTTCCTCTGAAATTTTCTGAAAGAGTTTTAGAAGGATAAGCATTAGCTCTTCTCTAAATATCTGAGAGAATTCTCCTGTGAAGCACCTGGTCCTAGGCTTTTGTTTTATGGGAGATTTTTGGTCATAGCTTCAATTTCAGTGCTTGTAATTGTGTTGTTCATAATTTTTTTTTCTTCCTGGCTCAGTCTTGAAAGATTGAACTTTTCTAAGAATGTGTCCATTTCTTTCAGGTTATCCATTTTATTGCCTTATAGTTGTTCATAATAGTCTCTTATAATCCTTTGTATTTCCGCATTGTCTGTTGTAACCTCTCCTTTTTCATTTCTAATTTTGTTAATTTGATTCTTCTCTCTCTCTCTCTTTTTTTTTTTTCTTGGTGAATCTGGCTAAAGGCTTGTCAATTTTGTTTATCTTCTCAAAGAACTAGCTTTTAGTTTTATTAATCTTTACTACTGTTTCTTTCATTTCTTTTTCATTTATTTCTGCTCAGATCTTTATGATTACTTTCCTTCTGCTAAATTTGTTTTTGTTTTTGTTGTTGTTCTTTTTCCAGTTGTTTTGGGTGTAAAGTTAGGTTTTCTATTTGATGTTTTTCTTGTTTCTTGAGGTAGGATTGTATTGCTATAAACTTCCCTTTTAGGACTGCTTTTGCTGCATCCCAAAGGTTTTGAGTTGTCATGTTTTCATTGCCATTTGTTTATAGAAATTTTTTTATTTCCCTTTTGATTTCTTCAGTAACCTGTTGGTTATTTAGAAACATGCTGTTTAATCTCCATGTGTTTGTGTTTCTTACAGTTTTTTTTTTCTTTTAATTGATATCTAGTCTCATATTATTGTGGTCAGAGAAGATTCTTGATATGATTTCAACTTTCTTAAATTCACTGAGGTTTGATTTGTGACCCAAGATGTGATCTATCCTGGAGAATGTTCCATGTGCCCTTGAGAAGAAGGTGTATTCTTCTGCATTTGGATAGAATGTCCTGAAGATATCAATGAGACTCATCTCGTCTAATGTGTCATTTAAGACTTGTGTTTCCTTATTAATTTTCTGTTTTGATGATCTGTCCATTGGCGTGATTGGGGTGTTAAAGTCTCTTACTATTTTTGTGTTACTGTTATTTTTTCCTTTTGTTTCTGTTAGTGTGTTTGTCATGTACTGAGGTGCCCCTTTGTTGGGTGTGTAGATATTTACAATTGTTATGTCTTCCTCTTGGATTGATCCTTTGATCATTATGTAGTGTCCTTCCTTATCTCTTGTAATCTTCTTTATTTTAAGGTCTATTTTGTCTGATATGAGGATTGCTACTCCAGCCTTCTTTTGCTTCCCATTTGCATGGAATATATTTTTCCATCCTCCCACTTTCAGTCTATATGTGTGTTTAGGTCTGAAGTGGGTTTCTTGTATACAGCATATATATGGGTCTTGGTTTTGTATCCATTCAGCCAGATACTAGCTTCATATTATTTTATTTCACACCAACAATTTATGCAAGTGCTTATATTCCCAAAGGACTATCAAGAAAATATGTCATCAAACCGTTGAATATTGCCGATCTGATAGGAGAAACGTAATTCATGTTATTTTGTTTAGGTTCATATTTAGGAAAATGATATTTTGGAGAAGGCATTTCGTTTTCTAATATATAAATTTCTATCCTATGCAAAGGTATTCCTTTTCTACCTGAGATAATAATAAAAATTTAATAAGTGATCTCTTTTTCTCTATATGCATGTGATCATGCACACACACACATGCTACATACAAACACATATCTATATCAATGATTTTTTTTCTTTCTATGAAGATTTTTTAATTTTTAAAATTTTGTTACCTTTGTATTATTATTAATACCTCAATAATGTGATCAGTCACATCTAACTCTTTGCGTCCCTGTGGACTGTAGCCTGTCAGGTTCCTCTGTACATGGAATTTTCCAGGTAAGAATACTGGAGTGGATTGACAATTCCATTGCTATTTCTACCCAGAGATCGAACCCTCAACTCTTGAATTCCCTGCATTGGCAGGTGGATTCTTTACCACTGCACCACCTGGAAGTCCTACAATAATAGTAACAGTAGCATTAGTAGTCTTAATCTTACTTGTTTGAAAAGAGGTCCTTTATTCATTGCTTTCCCATTAGGGACAATGTTAGAACTCAGTACCAACTGCTTCTCTTCCATCTCTGTCATTACCCCAAGAATCACATAATAGTATCTCATTACGTAAGTGCTGACCATTTTGCTTCTATTTCCCAGGTTTGCAGTGAGTTCTTTCACGCCACACTTTAAGTAATCTTAAATTTATTTTAGGAATAATAAGATAACAATGATAAATTTATTTGAAATAACACTAATTTTATTATATTTTTGGCTTATAATATTACTATCTATACTGTTTCATATTTTAAAAAAGTTTTAAAAAGTATATGTACTTTAGATTTTCTTAAATTCTTTCAGCTTATTTAAAATATTAAAGCTTCAGTTTTACTTGTTTTGCATATGTGTATTTCTAGTATGCCTTCATTTTCTTAGGAGCATTAGCTGACTCTTATAACCTGCAGTAAACTTGCATGGAATTAGACACAGTTCTTTTTTCATTGTTGCTTAGTTTTAAGATATATAAAATTTTTGTTCTTTCAGTAGGGAAAGGTCTACCAAAGTAATTGTCCCACCTGTATAATTCAGCAGTTCTCTCTTCTTTTCTTTTGTGAAGTGGTAAAACATGTTTCTTTCCACTTTTTGAAATTTGCCTCCACTGCTTTTCTTTTCCACTTTTGTCTGCACTTTCTCTTTTATTTGTCTTCATTTCAATTTACTTATTTTTGACTCTAAGAAAAATCCACAGCCTTTGTCCTAGAAAGGACTTTAGAGGGTTGGTTCCAGAAGTGCATAACATTAAGATTTTTATTATTTGCAGATCTTATCATGGTCTTCTTCATTCTCTCTGAGGTGAATTTAGGTGTACAAATTTCCATGTTTTCTCTGCTCCTTTCAGACCACTAAGGTTTTCAGTGAATACCTAGTTACAATTTGCATGTTATAGTTATCTTCATTGTTGGAAAGCAATTCCCTTCCTTACCCTTATCCACATTTTTGCTTACAAAAAGCAGATCATTAGTTCTCTTTACCTGATACCTGTATTTTATATTTTATGTGTATATCTTTTTGTCAATTTTATTTTAGATATTATTTTCCATTCAATGTACTCAATCATGTTTAAATAAATTTAAAATTCAGTAAAATGGTATTTATGCATGTTTCCATTTTTGTAGTCTTCATTTATTTCTATAGATTCTTATTTCCATAGGTATAACTTTTCTACTTAAAGAACTGCTTTTAACAATCTTTACAGAATAGCTCTTCCAACAATTAATACTCTGTTTTTATTTGTATCAAAAATCTTTATTTTGTCTTTAAATTGGAAGGACATTTCATTGGGAATAGAATTAGAATTCTAGGTTGAAAGTCTTTTTTTTTTTTTTTTTCCTTATTCTTTAGCAATATAATTCTATCATCACTTTGCGCACATAGTTTCTGAAGCAATGTCTGATGTCTTCATTAGGTTTTATATAATATTTCTTTTCCTCTAGCTGACTTCAAGATTTGATCTTTGGGATTCAAAAATCAGACAATGATGTGCCAAGTTTATTCTTCTTGCATTCAGGATACACAAATTGTTGTTGTTCATTGTATTTGGGAATTTTATATTCATTAACTCTTTAAATACATTCTTCCTTGTCATCTCTCCTCCAAATTTAGTATTTCAAAAATGTTTATGTGTCTGTAGACCATTTGATAGTCTTATACAGTTTTGAATAATTTGTTTTTTGTCTGTGTTTCAATTTGAAAAAAATCATATTGATTTATCTTCAATTTCCTTGATATTTATTTCTTCTGTATCTTATTTTGTGATAATTCTATCAAAAGCATTTCTCATCTTTGGTATTGCTCCTCATTTCTAATATTTTTACTTAAATTTATTGTATAGCTTAAATCTTTTAAGTTTTCCTAATCTATCTCAGACATCTTGTCTTTTTCCCCACAAGATCTTCTGACACATTTATAAGAGTTATTTTAAAGTTTGTATTCTTTCATATCAGTGTCTTTTTCAGCTGAGTATTTTGTCTTGACAATGCTTTTTTTCCCTTGTAATTTTGTGTATTGCTTTATTTTTAATTAATTATGGACACTATGTGTAAAAACAAAAACAACCCAACAGAGACTGTTAAAGAATATTTATGTTCAAAGCTGGGCATGATTTTCTTTTGTCAGAGTATTTGTGTGGAGGTTTGAGGCTAATCTAGTTAATCTGTATTTGTTTTGTATTACAGACAATTGGTAATATTTAGAGTTATGTTTTGTAACTTCACTTTATAAGGGCTTCACTGGTAGCTCAGATGGTAAAGAATCAGCCTTCAGTGTGGGATACCTGGGTTCAATCCCTGGGTTGGGAAGATCCCCTGGAGGAGGGCATGGCAACCCACTCCAGTGTTCTTGCCTGGAGAATCCCCATGGACAGAGAAGCCTGGTGGGCTACAGTCCATGGGGTCACAAAGAGTCAGAAAAAATTGAGCGACTAAGCACCACACACACGTTTTATAAAGTTGCTGAGAATATTAAGTTTCTGAATACTGACCCATTGATTTCAGAGGAATTACAAGATAAATTCCTAAAAATGTCAGGTCATATTATTTTCATTACCAGATAAATATGTAGCCTTATTTTGTGCTTTTTTTTTTCCTGTTAAAAGAAATTGTATTTAATGATGTTTTGTTTATCAATTAACATGAAACTCATGGCTACATATGCATCTATATATATACATATATATGTATGTATTATGTGCTATGTATGTATAGTGCTATATTAGCACTATAATACATACCTGAATGAAGCTAGTCTAACACTGATATTTCCTCCATGAGGAGTATCATAGCCTTCTTGCACTTTAGAACACTAGACAACACATTAGCAGTACACTTATGGATCATTTAAAACAGCAAAATCACCAAAGAAAAACATACAATTATGAAAAAATGTAGCACTAGTAGACCATGATGGCAGAGCATTATCTTGGTTGACCTCAATAAGAAATATAAATGTCAGGTTAACTCAGATTTATCAATACTCTATGTGTTTCCAAAAAATGACAGCAAAAAGGCTATTATGTTTGATTTTGAAGTGGTAAGCAAATTTCAGCAAGTAGGAGAATTTGCACATTAAGAAGTCACAAATAATGAATATTGGTCATATTTATGTGGTGACCTTCAGTGTACCATAGGAGTCAAGATCACAGTGTAAATAATGGCCAGTTTCAAATGCTAGACTTCAGTTGCTTCCTAGTGTTCATTGTGAGGTCTGGAAGACTAGATAGATATTGTCAGTATTCCTGCTTCATCCTCAGATTCAGCAAGTCATGCATATCCCCACCAAAAAGGAAGTCTTTTTTTTATTGACCATGCTCTTGATCATGCATCTTGCTTGACTTAAGGCTCATGATAGGTTTATAAAGGTTTTTCAATGTTTCTTTCCCAGGTTCAGTCTCATATGGTACTGTGTGCATATTGTGAGCAATAAAACTTTCTCCACTTTCTGGGCCCTTCCCTAGTGACAGGCAACATATGCTTAGTTTTCATAATATGTTCTAGGTCAATATTGCAAAATATTTTCTGTGAAGAACAAGATAGTGGATACTTTAAGCTTTGTATCATGTAATCTAAATATTTTGCCTTTGAAGATGTAAAAAAGAAACAAAAATAGCAAATATTCTTCAACACAAGTGTATACATTCTGTGAACTTTTAGGGAAATACTTGGCAAGTAAATGTATACTTCCTCTATTTAGGTACCTAAAAGTTATGAAGTTTTCATGCAAGACCTGATAAACCTTAATATGCATCCCTATGTTCATAGCAGCGCTATTCACAATAACCAAGACATGGAAACAATCTGAATGCCCATCAATAAAGGAATGGATAAATAAGAGGTAGTACATATAAGCAATGGAATATTACTCAGTCATAAAAAGAATAAAATAATGTCATTTGCAGCAATAGGGATGCAATAGAGATTATCATACCAAGTGAAGTAAATCAGAAAGAAAAAGACAAGCATCATATGATATAATAAGTGGAATCTAAATATGACACAAATGATCTTATCTATGAAACAGAAACAGAATCTCAGTCATAAGGAAGAGATTGGTAAGTGCCAAGTGGGAGAAGACTAGGTGATGGATGGAGTGGGAGGTTGGGGTTAGCAGATGTAACCTTTCATATATAGAATGGATCAATAACATGGTACTACTGTATAGCATAGAGAACTATATTCAGTATCCTATGATAAGCCATAATGGTAAAGAATACATATATATATATATATATATATATATATATATATGTATGTGTGTGTGTGTGTGTGTGTGTGTGTGTATGTATATCTGAATCACTTTGCTGTATAGCAGTAATTAACACATTATAAAACAACTACATTTCATAAAAAGCAAATTAATTTTTAAAAGCCCTGGTCAAGCCTTAGTAAAATTTTAAATGTTCCAGTTCTTCTCATCTCACTTAATTTTATGGCTTCCATTTATTTCTCCTATGCTCTACCAAAGTTGAAATAAGTAACATGATCTGTCCTTTCTTGCAGAAACTTGACACTCTTCAGAATTCAGTGTGTATGGCTGCTTTGAGAATTCAGCACTCTGGTAGACTTGAATTAGAATTTTTAAATTACTCATTTTTTCTTCCTCTTAGAGTGGCATTCCCTCATGGCTTTTTATGTCTCAAGTAGAAGAAAAATATTAAGTTCAAAAAAATTTTTAACAGTTTTAGTCTTCTCAATAGATATAGGGCCTTCCAGGTGGCTCAGTGATAAAGAATCCACCTGACAATGCAGGAAACTCATGAGATGTGGGTTTGATCCCTGAACAGGAAGATCCCCTGAAGGAGGAACTAGCAACCCAATGTAGTATTCTTGCCTGGAAAATGCCATGGACAGAGGAGCCAGGCAGTATACTGTCCACAGGGTCACAAAAAGTTGGATACATCTGATCAACTAATCATGCACACATATATTTGGATTTAATTTCTCACTTTTTTTTTTTTTCTCTGTATAACTTTGAAATTGAACTGAATTGCCCTGGAAGTCCTATCTATGTCCTGTTAGACACTTTTAATAATACTATCTCTTCAGTCAACTAACTTCCATCATTACATAGTCATATAGATATTATTGGGATCTCTTTTTCTGTAAACATATTGTGCATTATTGAGTTATGATTTGGGGAATACTAGCCACATTGGATTTTTCCAAAATAAGGACACTTTTTATATCACATCAACAGTTAAAGAGATTGGCGCTGCTATTTCTTCTGTGCTTTTAAGAATTTCAACAATGAAGCCCATTTTAACATCTGTACTGTACGGTGAAAGTGACATTTATCTATAAACCTTTCAATGACATAGTCTTCAATGAATTTATACATGCATTTACCATGTTATTTATCTTTCAAATATATTTTATTTTATTTATTACTTCTTATTCATCTGTGTTGATTCTTTTGTATGTCTTTTTGGACATTATTGTGATTTTATTATAATTTATTAAATTTAATTATTTAATTCAACATGCATCCTCAAATCCCCATATTTCTTCTGAGTCAGTTTTGTATAATCCGTATTTTGGATCACAATAAACTGTGTAAATTTGTTAAAGGGATGTGTCTCCTGAAAAACCTGTATGCATGTCAAGAAGCAACAGTTAAATTGGACATGGAACACTAGACTGGTTCAAAATTGGGAAAGGAGTATGTCAACAGTATATACTGTCATCCTGCTTGTTTTACAGAGTACATGATGAGAAATGCTGGGCTAGATGAATCCAAAACTGGAGTCAAGATTGTCAGGAGATATATCAACAATCTCAGATATGCAAATGATACCACTCTAATAGCAGAAAGCTAAGAGGAACTACAGAGCCTTCTGATGAAGGTAAAAGAAGAGAGTGAAAAAGCTTGCTTAAAACTCAACATCCAAAAAACTAAGATCATGGCATCCAGTCCCATTGCTTCATGGAAAATAGATGAGGACAAAGCATAAACAGTGACATATTTTATTTTCTTGGGTTCCTAAATCACTGAGGACAGTGACTGAAGCCCTGAAATTGAGACACTTGCTCCTTGGAAGAAAGACTTGACAAACTTAGCATAGTAAAAATGAGAGACATCACTTTGCCAACAAAGATTCATATAATCAAAGCTATGGTTTTCTATTAGTCATGTACAGATGTGAGAGTTGGATATATAAAAGCGAGAGTTGGATATAAAGAAGGCTGAGCACTGAAGAATTAATGCTTTCAAATTGTGGTGCTATAGAAAATTAGAGAAAGTCCCTTGGACAGTAAGGAGGTCAAAGCGGTCAATTCTAAAGGAAATCAACACTGAATATTCATTGGAAGGACTGTCGCTTAAGCTAAAACTCCAACACTTTGGCCACTTGATGGGAAGAGCCAACTCATTGGAGCTTGGAAGGATTGAGGGCAGAAGGAGAAAGAGAATGATGATTGGATGACGTCACTGACTCAATGGACATAAGTTTGAGCAAACTCCAGGAGATAGTGAAGGACAGGGAAGGCTGGTGTGTTCCATCCATAGGATTGCAAAGAGTTGGATGTGACTTAGCAACTGAACAACACAACAACAAAGAATAAAGTGTAGTAATGTGAAGTCACTAAGTCCTGTCTGACTCTTTGCAACCTCATGGATTGTAGCCTACCAGGCTTCTCCGTCCATGAGATTTTCCAGGCAAGAGTACTGGAGTGGGTTGCCATTTCCTACTCCAGAATATCTTCCCAACCCAGGGATCGAACCCAGGTCTCCCGCATTGTAAGCAAGACGCTTTACCATCTGAGCCACCAGGGAAGTCATTAATGAGTAATTGAGTAATTAATGGAGTAATTAATCTGATTAGTGAGTTATGTGAACAATTTGATAGGTGTAACTCAGCACTTTAGTATAGTTAGTTTATAGAAATTCCTACTGTGATGAATCTCTCATGTTTTAGTGATACTGGAGTCATGTAATTTAGACTAACAAAGGAATGAAACATGAGCACCCCAACTTAGCCCATATTGAAAGTTAGTCTTCAATTTTTTTCAAGCTGTCTGATTTCTGTCTTTCTTTCTTTGCTCAGAATTCCAGTAGAGGAGAAAAAATGTTGTTGTTGTTGTTGTTGTTGTTTTTGGCTAAATGAATGAGGAGGAAGTGACAATATACCATTTCCAAGACTCAGCCTGAGGAGATTTCAGATTTGCTAAATACTAATTCACTTTGTAATGCTAATTCATTGATGTGAAGAATTAACTCATTGGAAAATAACTTGGTGCTATGAAAGATTAAAGGCAGAAGAAGGGGCCCAAACAGGATGAGATGGTTGGATGGCATCACTGACTTGATGGACATGTGTTTGAGCAAGCTCCAGGAGTTGGTGATGGACAGGGAAGACCTGTGTACTGCAATCCATGGGGTTGCAAAGAGTCAGACATGACTGAGCGACTGAACTGAAATGAACTGAACTGAACTGAATCCACTTTGAAACTGCTGCCCTTTCATATTGGGTCCTTGCCCAAACACACATGAGGTGGGACGGGTCTTACAGATAATCTCAGTCAAATCTAAGTGCTTGCTGAACACATCCTGGATCAACCAATTCTTTGCTGATCTGTTTGACTGTTGAGAATACAGGGTAGTAATTTCAGCCATGCTGTACTGTGAACATGATTGCAGCAATAGCTATTTTAATTGATATAAGAGGTGCTATTTAACTTAGCACTCCTAAATTCCAATATACAAAGCATGAACAAGACACTATGAAAATACATGTAATGACTGTTATTAGGCATCAAATGCTGAAATCAGATTTTACAACATTGACTATAGCATAGAAAAAATCATCTGCAGATTTTTTTTTCTTTTTAGTTTTAGATAAATGCAGCAAATGCAGAAATCATAAATATATAGCTCAGATAATCAACACTGTACTGTATAAACACTTCCTCAGTCGTGAAGTTAAAACTTCTAGCATCTTAACCCACTTTCCTCCCAGAAACTGCATGAAAAGATGGAACTGTAAGTTGTAATATCTCAAAAGTTAAAATGTTTTGGAGCTCAAATTCACACACCCATAGATTCAAACACAAAAGCAACCGTTGTGAGCTTAAAAAGAATGAAGTATCTTTTTAAGCCACATTCCTAAAATGGCTTCCTCAGCAATGTTTTCAATTCCTTGTTATAAAATGGGAAAGGAAAATGTTAATTAAATGGTATTCACTGAGTTACTACTATAATTTTGGTATGGTACCTGACAGTCTTAGATTTCTTGTATTTTAAAAAGATAACTTATAGGAATCTATATATTTTAATGGTACTAGTGCAAATTTATTCAATTAAATCATTCATTTATATTAATAAATATAGCATACAATAGTATAGAACACAAAATGAAAATTTGTATGAAAAATAGTCCTAATGCATATGTTGATGAAACGTTAAATTTCAAATTATGTGACATTTTTCAAAGTCAGGCAAAAATAAAAGATTTAAACGTCAGCAAATACTTGTACTCAGTTAAATCTTTATTCAAATGAAATCATATTTCTTTACTTTCATTTTAAATAGCAGCTAATTAATATGTTCTTACCAGAATTTACAGTAAAGTAAATTTGGGAACTGACACAATGAATGTGTAGATAAGTATCTTGGGAAAAAAATCAATAAAATTCTTTGTGACAATAATGTTACCCCATTAAATTTATAGCAGCTGGTTAAACAATACACATCCTCCTCCATACTTCTAAGTTTTGCTCCAGGATCTTTTTTTATAGACCATATTATTTCATGGTAGAATTGTAAAGAGGCAGTTAAAATAATTTTTCTTAACATTCAGTGTACCTTCAAGAAAGGTTCTATTTTGAAGATTTCTCCAAATAATAGCTTACTTAAATATCTCAGGAACAGTTTTCTCTGGGGCACATGTAGATTTTCACCATGGGTAATTCTAAAATAGAACATTTTTACCCAAAACAGGAGTCTCCCACAGGGAAAGTTAACCTTTTAAAGATATAATCAAGGCAATTCTATTTCCAGTTTTTTAAGGAATCTCCACACTGTTCTCCATAGTGGCTGTACTAGTTTGCATTCCCACCAACAGTGTAAGAGGGTTCCCTTTTCTCCACACCCTCTCCAGCATTTATTGCTTGTAGACTTTTGGATCGCAGCCATTCTGACTAGCGTGAAATGGTACCTCATTGTGGTTTTGATTTGCATTTCTCTGATAATGAGTGATGTTGAGCTTCTTTTCATGTGTTTGTTAGCTATCTGTATGTCTTCTTTGGAGAAATCTCTTCCCACTGCTGGGCATACACACCGAGGAAACCAGAATTGAAAGAGACACGTGTACTCCAATGTTCATCGCAGCACTGTTTATAATAGCCAGGACATGGAAGCAACCTAGATGTCCATCAGCAGATGAATAGATAAGAAAGCTGTGGTACATACGCAATGGAGTATTACTCAGCCATTAAAAAGAATACATTTGAATCAGTTCTAACAAGGTGGATGAAACTGGAGCCTATTATACAGAGTGAAGTAAGCCAGAAAGAAAAACACCAATACAGTATACTAACACATATATATGGAATTTAGAAAGATGGTAATGATAACCCTGTAAGCAAGACAGCAAAAGGGACACAGATATATAGAACAGTCTTTTGGACTCTATGGAAGAGGGAGAGGGTGGGATGATTTGGGAGAATGGAATTGAAACATGTATAATATCATATATAAAACGAATCGCCAGTCCAGGTTCGATGCATGATACTGGATGCTTGGGGCTGGTGCACTGGGATGACCCAGAGGGATGGTATGGGGAAGGAGGAGGGAGAGGCATTCAGGATGGGGAACACGTGTATACCTGTGGTGGATTCATGTTGATGTATGGCAAAACCAATACAATATTGTAAAGTAATTAGCCTCCAATTAAAATTTTAAAAATAAATAAAATAAAAATAAATAAAGATATAATCAAGATCAAGCTTGATATAGGAGGGCCACTGAGTTTTGATATCTATTTTTAAGTCATTTCCATTTTCATCTGACTTCCTCATATAAGTATATATGTATATTTTTTTTCTATTGGAACTAGCTTACTTTATTAGCCAAAGTTTTTGTTTTTTGTTTTTTTTTTAAGTTTCAAAATATTAAATCTTAAACCATTATTCTATACTCACGGAACATTATAACAAACAGCCTAATCAAAACTGTCACTGTTGACAAGATAGTAATACCACAAAGATCCCACTGCTCCAGTATCATCTCTAAATGGAGACAAAAAGAAAAACAGACTCAATTTTACCACCTAGAAAACTTGTGTTGTACTTGACCAGTTTATTATTCACTTATTGCCTGTTACTGCTTTGATGTCTAAAGAAACATCAAATTTATGGTTCATTTTTTACAGATACATAATACTGTATTTCTGTTTTTTTTTTTTTTTTTAATTTAATATATTCCTTACAAATTTAAGAACTGGGACCACCCAGAGGGATGGTATGGGGAGGGAGGAGGGAGGAGGGTTCAGGATGGGTTCTTAAATTTGTATTTCTGTTTTTAATATTATAATTTATTATTCATATTAATTTGCATGAATTGGTTAATTTTAATTTTATGTTTTTCACCTCTCAACCTAATTATTATAAATATTTATATTCATATATATTAAATCATATAATTTTCTGATATGAAACTGCAACTACATTGAAGAGCAACTACAATGAAAACATCTGTAATCCCACTATTTAAAACAAAAATATACCAAATCTATTCCTTTGAATGAGTTTATAGGTACATGCATAATTACATGTAGTATATATGTTTCATATACTTTCTATGTTCTGTAAATAGGTTTTAGATGTATACATATGCATATATGTACTATATATCTCTCTGCTTATATACATAGGAATGTAGTTTACAGGCATGCTGTAGTGTGAATATTTTGCAACAATAGCTATCTTAATTGAGGGCACCCCACTCCAGTACTCTTGTCTGGAAAATCCCATGGACGGAGGAGCCTGGTAAGCTGCAGTCCATGGGGTCACTATAAGTCGGACACGACTGAACGACTTCCCTTTCCCTTTTCACTTTCATGCATTGGAGAAGGAAATGGCAACCTACTCCAGTGTTCTTGCCTGGAGAATCCCAGGGATGGGGGAGCCTGGTGGGCTGCCATCTATGGGGTCGCACAGAGTCGGACACGACTGACATGACTTAGCAGCAGCAATCATATGGAAAAAATAATTTACATAAATATTTCTCAATGGTTTTATAGAATTTTATGTTTTTCTGATTATGAAATAGTGTTTTATTACTTCCTAGATATAGAATCATTGAATCAAATTTTGTACAAAATCTTAAAATATATGCTATACTTTTAGAAAGAGAAGTAAACACCTTGCAAGGATCCTTAGCATGAAGAGGTTTAAGTTCAAGATGAAGCTTAGATGTCTAACTTTATTAACTTAATTGATTAACTTAATTGATTGCCAGTGAATTAAATCATAGACTGTAATACAATAATATGTTTATCATATATCAAATTATACACTCTGGCAACAAATATAGAGAAATATGATTATACTGATAATAATATTACAGTATCTGTAAAATGATCTATAGGTTAATACAGCAGTCACATTTTAAAACATAAATTCAGAGTATATACATAAAAAGATCTATCAACAAATGGAAAGATATGCAACTTTAATCATTTTTAAAACAATACATTTTAAAAGTAATTATAGTGTTTTCATCTATCCAGAGGGCTAAAGCAGTAATCTGGTTAAACTGAGTAAAAAATAAATTGGTAAACAAGTAATTTCAAAACTCTTTGCGGTAATGAAAGTGAATATGGCCTCACTGGAGGGTATGGGGTCAATTCCTTTAACAGTGCACATGCCCTATGACACAGAAGTTACACGTCTGGGAATACATCTTGATACAGATTGCATGTGAACATCAAGTCATGAAACAATAGATTGAATGCTATTTTCTTTCACGTTTTCCTTTTTTCTGTACCATGTTGCAATATCCCAGTATCCTAAAGCCAGCTGTTTCACAGCTTGGCCTAAACATGCTAAGAAATTGTGGAACTAACTTTCCTAGGACAGTCTTTTCCTTTCTGGTCTTTATAAGAAAATGTTGAGATTCTGTTGACTGGTTCAGGAGGCCAGTGATGAGAATAACTTAAAAAATTTGAGAAGACTTCAGTACCCTGCTACATTCTGTCCTTGCATCTGTGAGAGGAGAAGGGAATACTTATCTTTCTCAAGCTTAGTGATGAGGTTTTCAATAACCTGCTATGGGTGCTCGATATGTTTGTTGTGCAATTGAAGGAACATGGTGTCCACTGCCTGAATTACACCTACAGAAGTTTACAGAAACCCCTGCCTGTGGCAAAGCAGAGACAGGGGTGTGTTGGGATTGTAATTCCAAAAGTGTTCAAGTTTCCAGTGAAGCAGATAATAACTCCATAATAAGTACTTCAGGAATTCTGAGATCATATTTACAAAGGGATGCTCTGATGGAAACTCCAAAGTGAGGAGGGATCTTTAAGTTACCAGTTGGAGATGGCACTGGCCATGATAAATATATTACAGATAAAATCCATGATAGCCAAGAAAGAATCAGCACTGGATTCTGCCATATGCAGAGGTCAATAGTTCAGATTAAAATTTTGCCAGATAAAATTCTTACTTTTTATTCTACCAGTAGATAAAATATTTCTGATGCTCTTTCTTCTTTGTTAAACATCCCAAATATAAAAGACCCCCAAACTGCAGTTATTAAATGGAAAAGTCATTATAAAAAAAGTTTACCTTTTTGTGTCCACTTCACTGCAGTTACCTAGTTGAGGCATTCACAAACTGGAGAAGAAAAGCAATTGTTTAATTACACAAAAATTAATTACATTGATTTTACATTTGTTAGGATGTCTTGCCTTAAGTGATTGAGAGATATTTTATTATGTGAGCATTACTGACTAACTATAGGACCTGCACAAGTATTTACATATCATAGAGAAGTTTGGAACTCACATCACACATATGAAGGGGTGGTCAGTAAGAAAGAATGAAGTTCAGTTCATTTAGCAAACTAGATTGAGATTTCTATAAATATTTACGTTGAAGCTACAGTCCATGGGGGTTCAAAACATCAGACATGACTGAGCAACACATTATTTGTATTCACAAAAGATAGATTAAAACCTTAGCAGAAAATTGGTTAATGAAAGTACAGTATACATTTAAAATGGAATGCAATTAATTCATCAGAAAATATGCTAGATTTTACTTGGGGTAATTTAAAACAATGCAGAAGATAGATTCTTAAATGGAGGAACATAGACATAACTTCAGAGCATTGTTAATTATATAATAAGTTCTTCATTCCAGAATTTTAACTAGATGTTCCTGAAACTGCTTGTACAAATGAGTTTCTTTAGGCATTAACGTTTGTTTCTTCATCAGGTTGATTTGTATTGTTAGAGATGATTTCATTTTAATAGCTTTCAAACTGTGCCAGTGAGCTGTTGTTATATTGCATTAACAAAAACCTTATATATTTTAGTTGCTTTCAAAAACAAAGGTTTATTTTGTGTTCCTCTAACATATCCTGATGGTGCACCTGAAGTTCTCTTTATTTGAGGACAAAATACAAACTTAGGTTGGGAAAATTTGGCCTCATGAGCAATAAGAGCCATGCTTCTTTTCAGGAGTGATGGGTATATATCACTCTTGTTCAGATTCCACTGGAAAAAGCAAGATACACAAGAAATTCTGATATTTATAGAGCAAAGAAATGCAATACTCTTACTGGGAGAGGAAGTAAATACTTAGACAACCAACAACAAGTTAACCTACCAAATGATTAACACTACATTTTCCTTTTAATACAGTACCATAAAATCATGACTAAATTATTGAGGATTGTTTTTTACAACACAACAATACGTGATTTTAAATTAAAAAGAAATAGTTTCACACATATAGTAAATTGAAGAAATTTAACAGCTAACACATATATATGCAACACCTAGATTCTATCACGATTTTTCTTCAAAACTTGATTTTTTAGTTACTTTTTGAGGTCTAGAAAGACTTTTTTCATTTATAAGTAAACAAGACAGGCATTATTAAGCTCATTTTGCAAATAAGGAAACTGATGTTCAGAGTCACTTACTAGGTCCGCTTACTAGTTCAGTGCAGGTTTCCATTTCTTGACCTTAGTTGTGCAAGCTTTTCATCTAGGAATCCTTAAAAAAACTGATACTTGGATCCCATCCCCAGAGACTGATTATATATAATATTTAAATTATATAAAGTAATATTTATTTTTGTTCAGTCACTAAGTCATGTCTGACTCTTTGCAACCCCATAGACTGCAGCACATCAGGCTTCCCTGTCCTTCACTATCTGGGAGCAGAGTTTGCTCAAAATCATGTCCATTGAGTTGGTGATGCCATCCAACCATCTCATCCTCTGTTGCCCCCTTCTCCTCATGCCTTCAATCTTCCCCAGCATCAACTTTTCCAATGAGCTGGCTCTTCACATCAGGTGGCCAAAGTACTGGAATTTCACCTTAAGCAACAGCCCTTCCAATAAATATTCAGGGTTGATCTCCTTTAGGGTGGACTGGTTTGATCTCCTTGCTGTCCATGAGATTCTCAAGAATCTTTTCCAGTATCACAATTTGAAAGCATGAGTTCTTTGGCACTCAGCCTTCTTTATGAAACAACTCTTACATCCATACATGACTATGGAAAAATCATAGCTTTAGTTAGGTGGACCTTTGTTGCCAAAGTGATGTCTCTACTTTTTAATATACTGTCTAGGTTTATCACAGTTTAATATATTTAATAAAATATCATGTAATTATATATTAAAATAATATATATATCATATAAAATATATGCACATAAATATAAAGTTATTATTATTGTAATAAAATATTGCAAAATTTATCATCTTAACCATTTTTAAGTATACAATTTAGTAGGGTCTAGTATATTCACATTGTTGTAAAACAGATCTTCATAACTTTTAATCTAGCAAATATGAAGCTATACCTATTAAAAAACTGTTTCTATTTTCCCCTTCCCCTAACCCCTGGTAACCATCATTTTACTTTCTATTTCTATGACTTTATTTTCTAAACCTCCTGCAAATGCAATTATAGTATTTGCTTTTTTGTGACTGGCTTATTGTAGTTGCCATAATGCCCTCAGATTCAATGTGTTGTAGCATATGATAATCTGTTGTATTATACACTACATTTTGTTTATTCATTCATCTGTTGACAGAATTAGACTGTTTTCACTTTTTGGGTGTTATGAATAGTGATGCTATCTATGATCATTGTACAAGTATTTCTGAGTAAAGCACTTTTGTTTCCTTGATTTTTTTTTTATTATTTTCCTATTCTCTACTTCATTTATCCCTGTTCCAATCTTTATTTCCTTTCTTTTGCTAGCTTTGGGTTGAGTTTAATAGTTTTTATTCTAGTTTCATAATGTGCAATTTTAGGTGGTTTATTTTGGGTCATTCATTTTTAAATGTATATATTTATTGATATAAATTTCCCTCATAGCACATATTTCACTGAATTACACAAATTTTGGTATGAGATGTTTTTTATTACATTTGTGATTTCATTTCATTTTTGATTTCAAGGCATTTCCTAACATCCTTGGAGACTTCATTTTTGACATTCTGGAAATTTAAGAGTGTAATGAGTTTCCAAACATTTGTAGATTTTTTTACTTTTCTATCTACTATTAAATTTTAGTTTCATTTAATTGTGATCAGAAATGATTTGTATGATTTCAATCTTCTTGAATTCTATTATGAATTCAAGAATTTGTCTACATTTTGCTCAAGATCTTTATTTCCTTATTGATTTAATGTCTGGTTATTTTACCCATTATTAAAATAGAGGCATTATTATGTTCCTATCTCTTATCTATTCAATTCTGTCAGTGTGCTTCATATATTACAGAGCTCTGATGATTGAGGCATAAACATATAAAATTTTTATATTTTCTTGGTAAATTGGCCCTTTTACCATTGTATAATGTTGCTCAAAAACTCCTATAACAATTTTTTTTGCTATTTTTTTAAAATTTTGTTTTATTTTTAAACTTTACAATATTGTATTGGTTTTGCCAAACATTGAAATGAATCCACCACAGGTATACATGTGTTCCCCATCCTGAACCCTCCTCCCTCCTCCCTCTCCATACCATCCCTCTGGGTCGTCCCAGTGCACCAGCCCCAAGCATCCAGTATCGTGCATCGAACCTGGACTGGCGACTCATTTCATATATAATATTATATGTATTTCAATGCCATTCTCCCATATCATCCCACCCTCTCCCTCTCCTACAGAGTCCAAAAGACTGTTCCATACATCAGTGTCTCTTTTGCTGTCTCGTACACAGGGTTATTGTTACCATCTTTCTAAATTCCATATATATGCATTAGTATACTGTATTGGTGTTTTTCTTTCTGGCTTACTTCACTCTGTATAATAGGCTCCAGTTTCATCCACCTCATTAGTACTGGTTCAAATGTATTCTTTTTAATGGCTGAGTAATATTCCATTGTGTATATGTACCACAGCTTTCTTATCCATTCATCTGCTGATGGGCATCTAGGTTGCTTCCATGTCCTGGCTATTATAAATAATGCTGTGATGAACATTGGGGTACATGTGTCTCTTTCCCTTCTGGTTTCCTCAGTGTGTATGCCCAGCAGTGGGATTGCTGGATCATAAAGCAGTTCTATTTCCAGTTTTTTAAGGAATCTCCACACTGTTCTCCATAGTGGCTGTACTAGTTTGCATTCCCACCAACAGTGTAAGAGAGTTCCCTTTTCTCCACACCCTTTCCAGCATTTATTGCTTGTAGACTTTTGGGTCACAGCCATTCTGACTGGCGTGAAATGGTACCTCATAGTGGTTTTGATTTGCATTTCTCTGATAATGAGTGATGTTGAGCATCTTTTCATGTGTTTGTTAACTCACAAACAATTTTTGACTTCAGTCTATTTGTTTATTTGTATAGACATCCCCCTGTTCTTTTAATATTCATTTGCACAGGTTATCTTTTTCTTCATTTCACTTTCAGCCTTTGTGTGTCCTTAAATCTAGAATGAGTTTCTTGTAAATAGCATGCAATTGGATCAGTTCAGGTCATTCAGTTGCTCAGTCTTATCCAACTCTTTGCTAACCCATGATCTGTGGCATGCCAGGCTTCCCTGTCCATCACCAACTCCCAGAATTTACTCAAACTCATGTCCATTGAGTCAGTGATGCCATCCAACCATCTCTTCCTCTGTCGTCCCCTTCTGTTACTGCCTTCAATCTTTCCCAGCATCAGGGTCTTTTCAAATGAGTCAGTTCTTCGCAGTAGGTGGCCAAAGTATTGGAGTTTCAGCTTTAGCATCAGTCCTTCCAATGAATATTCAGGACTGATTTCCTTTAGGATGGACTGGTTGGATCTCCTTGCAGTCCAAGGGACTCTCAAGAGTCTTCTCCAACACCACATTTCAAAAGCATTATTTCTTTGGCACTCAGCTTTCTTTATAGTCCAAATCTCACATCCATACACAACTACTGGAAAAACCATAGCTTTGACTAGATGGAACTTTGTTGGCAAAGTAATGCCTCTACTTTTGAATATGCTGTCTAAGTTGGTCATAGCTTTTCTTCCAAGGAGTAAGCATCTTTTAATTTCATGGCTGCAATCATCATCTACAGTGATTTTGAGCCACCCCAAAATAAAGTCTCTCACTGTTTCCATTGTTTCCCCATCTACTTGCCTTGAAGTGATGGGACCAGATGGCATGATCTTAGTTTTCTAAATGTTGAGTTTTAAGCCAATTTTTTCCTTCTCCACTTTCACCTTCATCAAGAGGTTCTTTAGTTATTCTTCACTTTCTGCCATAAGGGTGGTGTCATCTGCATATCTGAGATTATTGATATTTCCCCCAGCAATCTTGATTCCAGCTTGTGCTTCATCCAGCCCAGCGTTTCTCATGATATATTCTGCATATAAGTTAAATAAGCAGAGTGACAATACATAGCCTTGATATACTCCTTTCACAGTTTGGAACCAGTTTATTGTTCCATTTCCAGTTCTAACTATTGCTTCTTGATCTGCTTACAGATTTCTAGGAGTCATATCAGGTGGTCTGATATTCTAGTCTCTTTAAGAATTTTCCACAGTGTGTTGTGATCCACACAGTTAAAGGCTTTGGCATAGTCAATAAAGCAGAAGTAGATATTTTTCTGGAATTCTCTCACTTTTTTGATGATACAGTGGATGTTGGCAATTTGATTTCTGGTTCCTCTGCCTTTTCTAAATCCAGCTTGAATATCTGGAGGTTCACAGTTCACATACTTTTGAAGCCTGGCTTGGAGAATTTTGAGCATTATTTTGTTAGAATGTGATATGAGTGCAAGTGTGCAGTAGTTTGAGCATTTTTTGGCATTGCCTTTCTTTGGGATTGGAACGAAAACTTAGGTGAAAGATGACGCTGTGAAAGTGATGTAGTTAGATGCTATCTTCTTTTGTCCATTCAGTCACTGTATAATTTTTATTGGTGAGATTAATACATTTATATCAAATGTAATTATAGATAAAGTAATTACTATTTCCATTTTATTAGTCATTTATGCTATGTCATATAGAATTTTTGTCCATTTTCTCTCTTACTGCTTTCCTTTATGATTTCACTCATTTGTTTTTCTCATAATAAGCTTCAAGCCCTTCTCATTTATTTCTGTGTGTATTCCATAGGTACTTTTATTGTGGTTTCCATTGTAACTACACATATCTTATATTTATAAATCTATTAAAATTGATTGTGTACAAAAATCTCTACATTTTCACCCTCCCATCCACCTGGTTTTGGGTTATTGAAGTGACTAATTGCATCTTTATACATTTTTTACCCATTAACATAAATTTATAATTTATGTGTTAGCATTTAGCATCTATACAACAAAATTGCAATATTATGGGTTAATGCATTTGCCCACTTCTTCATCTTTCCTGGAGAACTTCTTTCTCTGCCTTGTGTTCCTATTTTGATCCTTTTATTTCAACTTTAAGGACCTCCTTTAACATTTCTTGTAGAGTAGGTCTAGTAATGAATTGCCTCAACTTTTGTTTACCTGGGATAATCTCAATTTCTACTTCATTTTTTAAAGACAGGTTTTCCAGATACAGTATTATTTGTTGATAACGTTTTTATTCTTTTATTGCTTTGAACATATTCCATTCTCTTCTGATCAGCAAGGATTCTGCTGAGCAAACCATTGGTCTCTAAAGTTCTCACAGACCTATTCTGACCTGTATATTTTTATTATCTCAGTGTCTCCATGTAGAAAGGAGGACTGAAGTTTCCTAGTCCTCCATTTATCACTTTGACTACTTTGAGATAAGTGTCATTCTCATTACTCAGTATATTGGAGTGAGTGCTGTAATGTGCCACCTACTTCTTTTCAGACCCATTCCTCCAGTTTCTGGGAGTGTTGGCTACTCGTTGCTCAGAATGGAATATCTTCCTGGGGACTGCCATAGGCAGATACCTTATGCCAGTTTACTCTTGCTAGAAGCAGCCAACCTCCAGTGACTATTTCCTTTGGTAGTTCTAAAACTTTACTGGTAGATCAGGGGGAGTAATTTTGATGATCTATATGAGTTTTAGAGCTC
Organism: Bos grunniens; assembly: GCF_055505025.1. Lineage (NCBI taxonomy): Eukaryota > Metazoa > Chordata > Mammalia > Artiodactyla > Bovidae > Bos > Bos grunniens. The sequence goes on from NC_141175.1 coordinate 49,913,624, forward strand.
CTTATCGAATCATCTGAAGCTGAACTGTTCTCCTCTTTCTCAGTCTTGCTTCTCTTGTTCTCTCACTGATGTTAATAAGAACACTCCTCAACTTACTGTATGTAAATTTGTGTCTCAGTCTTTCCCAGGAAATCTGGCTCAAATAATTAAAGTACATTTCTGTCTCTACCAAAATATCTCTAACTTGCTTTTTATGAAACTGCAAATGTCACTAAATTATTTTTTGTAGTTATGTTTGTGCATATATGTATACATGCATGTATGTATATTGGATCTTCTCTGTAGCTCAGTCGGTAAAGAATCTGCCTGCACTGCAGGAGACCCAGGTTCCATACCTGGGTTTGAAAGAACCTCTGGAGAAAGGAATGGCAGTCTACTCCAGTATTCTTGCCTGCAGAACCCATGGACAGAGGAGCCTTGTGGGCCACAGTCCATGGGCTTGAAAAGAGTCAGACACAACTGAGGGACTAACACTAAACTACTACATGTGTATATTATGTGTACTGTACACCACATAGAAATGACTTTTATCTCTGATTGATCTAAGAATTAATTAGAACTCAAAGATGGACTAAAGAGCCTCTTGATGAAGGAGAAAGAGGACAGTAAAAAGCTGACTTAAAACTCAGCATTCAGAAAACCAAGATCATGGCATCCGGTCCCATTTGTTCCTGGCAAATTGATGGGGAAAAAAATGAAAACAGTGTCAGACTTTATTTTCTTGGGCTTCAAAATCACTGTGGATGGTCACTAAAGGCACAAAATTAAAAGACGTTTGTCCCTTGTATGAAAATCATGACAAACCTAGACAGTGTATTAAAAAGCAGAGACATCACTCTGTTGACAAAGATCCGTATAGTCAAAACTATGGTTTTTCCAAAGCCATGTACAGATGTGAGAGTTGGATCCTAAAGAAAGCTGACCACCAAAGAATAGATGCCTTTGAACTGTGGTGCTGAAGAAGACTCTTGAGAGTCCCTTGGACAACAAGGAAATCAAACAAGTCAAGGCTAAAGGAAATCAACCCTGAATATTAATTGAAAGGACTTATACTTAAGCTCCAATACTTTGGCCACCTGATGCAAAGAGCCTACTCATCAGGGAAAAGACCCTGATGCTGGGAAAGATTGAGGAAAAGAGAAGAAGGGGGTGACAGAGTTGGATGGTATCATCAACTCAATGAACATGAGTTTGAGCAAACTCTAAGAGATAGCAAAGGACAAGGAAGCCTGGGGTGCTGCAGTCCATGGGGGTCACAAAGAGTTGGACATGACTGAGTGACTTGAGAAACCCATGAACAGTATGAAAAGGCAAAATGTCAGGATACTGAAAGAGGAACTCCACAGGTTGGTAGGTGCCCAATATGCTACTGGAGATCAGTGGAGAAACAACGCCAGAAAGAATGAAAGGATGGAGCCAAAGAAAAAAAAAAAACACCCATTTGTGGATGTGACTGGTGATAGAAGCAAGGTCCGATGCTGTAAAGAGCAATATTGCATAGGAATCTGAAATATTAGGTCCATGAATCAAGGAAAATTGGAAGTGGTCAAACATGAGAGGGCAAGAGTGAATGTCAACATTCTAGGAATCAGCAAACTAAAGTGGACTGGAATGGGTGAATTTAACTCAGATGACCATTATATCTACTACTGTGGACAGGAATCCCTTAGAAGAAATGCAGTAGCTATTATATTTGACAAAAAAGCTCAAACTTCAGTACTTGGATGCAATCTCAAAAACGACAGAATGATCTCTGTACATTTCCAAGGCAAACCATTCAATATCACAGTGATCCAAGCCTATGTCCCAACGAGTAATGCTGAAGAAGCTGAAACTGAATGGTTCTATGAAGACCTACAAGACCTTTTAGAACTAACACACAAAAAAGATGTCCTTTTCATTATAGGGGACTGGAATGCAAAAGTAGGAAGTCAAGAAACACCTGGAGTAAAAGGCAAATTTGGCCTTGGAATACGGAATGAAGCAGAGCAAAGACTAATAGAGTTTTGCCAAGAGAACGCACTGGTCATAGCAAACACCCTCTTCCAACAACACAGGAGAAGACTCTACACATGGACATCACCAAATAGTCAACTCCAAAATTAGATGGATTATATTTTTTGCAGGCAAAGATGGAGGAGCTCTATACAGTCAGCAAAAACAAGACCGGGAGCTGACTTTTGGTCAGATCATGAACTCATTATTGGCAAATTCAGATTGAAATTGAAGAAAGTAGAGAAAACCACTAGACCATTCAGGTACGACCTAAATCAAATCCCTATGGTATACAGTGGAACTGAGAAATAGGTTTAAAGGACTGGATCTGATAGATTGCCTGATGAACTATGGAATGAGGTTCGTGACATTGTACAGGAGACAGGGATCAAGACCATCCCCATGGAAAAGAAATGCAAAAAAGCAAAATGGCTATCTGAGGAGGCCTTACAAATAGCTGTGAAAGAAAAGAAGCAAAAAGCAAAGGAGAAAATGAAAGATATAAGCATCTGAATGCAGAGTTCCAAAGAGCAAGAAGAGATAAGAAAGTCTTCCTCAGTGATCAATGCAAAGAAATAGAGGAAAACAGCAGAATGGGAAAAGCTAGAGATCTCTTCAAGAAAATTAGAGATACCAAGGGAACACTTCATGCAAAGATGGGCTCGATAAAGGACAGAAATGGTATGGACCTAACAGAAGCAGAAGATATTAAGAAGAGGTGGCAAGAATACACAGAAGAACTGTACAAAAAAAATCTTTGCAACCCAGATAATCACGATGGTGTGATCACTCACTTAGAGCCAGACATCCTGGAATGTGAAGTCAAGTGGTCCTTGGAAACATCACTATGAACAAAGCTAGTGGAGGTGATGGAATTCCAGTTGAGCTATTCCAAATCCTGAAGGATGATGCTGAGAAAGTGCTGCACTCATTAAGTCAGCAAATTTGGAAAACTCAGCAGTGGCCACAGGACTGGAAAAGATCAGTTTTCATTCCAATCCCAAAGAAAGACAATGCCAAAGAATGCTCAAACTATTGCACAATTGCACTCATCTCACATGCTAGTAAAGTAATGCTCAAAATTCTCCAAGCCAGGCTTCAGCAATACGTGAATTGTGAACTTCCTGATGTTCAATCTGGTCTTAGAAAAGGCAGAGGAACCAGAGATCAAATTGCCAACATCCTCTGTATCAGCGAAACAGCAAGAGAGTTCCAGAAAAACATCTATTTCTGCTTTATTGACTAGGGCAAAGCCTTTGACTGTGTGGATCACAATAAACTGTGGAAAATTCTGAAAGAGATGGGAATATCAGACCCCTGACCCGCCTCTTGAGAAATCTATATGCAGATCAGAAAGCAACAGTTAGAGCTGGACCTGGAAAAACAGACTGGTTCCAAATAGGAAAAGGAGTTCGTCAAGGCTGTATATTGTCACCCTGTTTATTTAACTTCTATGCAGAGTGCATCATGAGAAATGCTGGGCTGGAAGAAGCACAAGCTGGAATCAAGATTGCTGGGAGAAATATCAATAACCTCAGATATGCAGATGACACCACCCTTATGGCAGAAAGTGAAGAGGAATTAAAAAGCCTCTTAATGAAAGTGAAAGAGGAGAGTGAAAAAGTTGGCTTAAAGCTCAACATTCCGAAAACGAAGATCATGGCATCTGGTCCCATCACTTCATGGGAAATACATGGGGAAACAGTGGAAACAGTGTCAGACTTTATTTATTATTATTATTTTTTTTTTGGACTCCAAAATCACTGAAGATGGTGACTGCAGCCATGAAATTAAAAGACGCTTACTCCTTGGAAGGAAAGTTATGACCAACCTAAATAGCATATTCAAAAGCAGAGACATTACTTTGCCAACAAAGGTCCGTTTAGTCAAGGCTATGGTTTTTCCAGTGGTCACGTATGGATGTGAGAGTTGAACTGTGAAGAAAGCTGAGTGTCAAAGAACTGATACTTTTGAACTGTGGTGTTGGAGAAGACTCTTGAGAGTCCCTTGGACTGCAAGGAGATCCAACCAGTCCATTGTGAAGGAGATCAGCCCTGGGATTTCATTGGAAGGAATGATGCTCAAGCTGAAACTCCAGTACTTTGGCCACCTCATGTGAAGAGTTGACCTATTGGAAAAGACTCTGATGTTGGAAGCATTGGGGGCAGGAGGAGAAGGGGATGACAGAAGGTGAGATGGCTGGATGGCATCACCGACTCGATGGACATGAGTTTGAGTGAAATCCGTGAGTTGGTGATGGACAGGGAGGCCTGGTGTGGTGCAATTCATGGGGTTGTGGAGTCTACTGAGTGACTGAACTGAACTGAACTGGTAGCTCACATGGTAAAGAGTCTACCTGCAGTGCAGGATACCAGGATTTGATCCCCGGGTGGGGAAGATCCCCTGGAGAAAGGATGGAGAAGCCTGGCAGGTTACAGTCCATGGGGTCGCAGAGTCAGACACGACTGAGAGTCTTCACTTTCAGTTTCAGGTATCTCTTAGAAGGTGCCTTTAAATAATGAATATACAATTTATTAAAGATATAAGATATCTCTCCTTTATCAATGTTATCTCTGTGTTTAACTGTAAACATCATAAAGTTTAATTCCTGAAACCAGCCCCATGGGAATAGCATTTGTTTCTGCAATACTATTTTCAATATTACAAACATATCAACTTGTTCAAAAGTATGATGAACAAGAAATCAGGCAAAAATACAAATTGTTATTAGAATATTCATTTTAAAAATACTTATTAATAATTTAACAATGCATGCAATTCATACTGTAATTAACAGTTTACATTTTCAGTATTTAAAGTCTGAAATTGCAAGCAGTAACCATAAAATAAAGTGATAAATAATGACAATAACTAATTACCCACCAAAATGGAATGAAACCATAGTAATAATCACAGCTTTTATTGACAACAGCTCCTTTATAGCATTCCAAATGACTGCATAATTCTACAAAGATTATTTTTATTACCAACAAAACTTTTGGTTACATCCATTAAATAAATCAAGCACTAAGTTTTTCCACTACTTACGTAAGAGCACTATCTTTTTATCATTTCTCTTTTGTAAACTATCCATGAAGCAGTGCCATTTCATACATTTTATTGCCTGTGTCATAGATTACACATGATAATGTAATTGACGACCCCCTTCAAATTGTAGAATTTGAAGTCTTCCAAAATAAATGCATGAAGGTATAAATTTAACTGGTCAAATTACAAAACAGTCATTATCAAATAAAGTAAATTTTCCTGTTTATTCCTTTTCATTTACCCACTGTGTTGATTTTTAATTCTGGAAAACCAAACAGAAAGATTACAGAAACTTCCTAGAAGCTAGGAAAGTATGAAATAAAGCTGGTTGGATATATGATTTAGGAAAAATAATGGCTAATAAATAAAACAAAGACTAAAATTATCAAATAAAATTAATAATTTCATTTTTCAAAGCACAACTTAAGAAAATGAAGTCAAGGGAAATAGTGAGAGAGTGGTAATACTCATACAATACATAAACAGCAAAGAATCTGTCCACTATATAAGAGGGTATGCGTGTACCTATATTAAGCATGTTTATTTCAATTTAAAAAAACACAGAATACTAAGTAAGAAAATTATGAAAATATTTTATAAAAGAGAATCCCAACATTAATTAATTATTTGAAACATTCATAAATATTAACAGAAGTCAGATAAATGCAATGTACACTGTAATGAGCTATCACATACATCTAGGGAGTGATTAAAAATGACATATTGACACATTTAGGGCTATCGAAAAGGAGAGGAATAGGGGCTCACAACTGCACATGAGAATGCAAATGGAAGACTATTGGGAAAATTTTCTACATCATCAATAATTGTTGGAAAGATACATATCTTTTGATTTTTATCCCTCTCCCAAGTATAAAGTAAAAAGTATTGTGTTCATATGTGTGCCAAAAATAGAAACAAGCTGTTCATAATGGTATTATTACTAAATAGTTCTTTGTTGTTGTTTCTGTTCAGTCACTCAATTCTTTGTGACCCCAAGGACTGAGGCCTACCAGATTTCACTGTCCTTCACTATTTCCTGCAGTTTCCTCAAACTTATGTCCATTGAGTTGATAATGATATCCAACCATCTCATTCTCTATCACGCCCTTCTCCTCCTGACCTCAATCTTTCCCAGCGTCAAGGTCTTTTCCAATGAATCAGCTATTTACATCAGACGACCAAAGTTTTGGGGCTTAGCTTCAGTATCAGTCCTTCCAATGAATATTCAGAGTTGATTGTCATTAAGATTGACTGGTTTGACCTCATTGCTGTCCAAGGGGCAACACAGTTTGAAAGAGTCAATTCTTTGGTGCTCAGCCTTCATTATGATCGAATTTTACAACCGTACCTGACAATTGAAAAAATCACAGCTTTGACTATATGGACCTTTGTTGGCAAAATGATGTCTCTGCTTTTTAATACCCTGTCTAATAATGAAGAGATAAGAAAGCCTTCTTCAGCGATCAATGCAAAGAAATAGAGGAAAATAACAGAATGGGAAAGACTAGGGATCTCTTCAAGAAAATCAGAGATACCAAAGGAACATTTCATGCAAAGATGAGCTCGATAAAGGATAGAAATGATATGGACGTAACAGAAGCAGAAGATATTAAGACGAGATGGCAAGAATACACAGAAGAACTGTACAAAAAAGATCTTCACAACCCAGATAATCACAAAGGTGTGATCACTGATCTAGAGCCAGACATCCTGGAATGTGAAGTCAAGTGGGCCTTAGAAAGCATCACTACGAACAAAGCTAGTGGAGGTGATGGAATTCCAGTTGAGCTATTCCAAATCCTGAAAGATGATGCTGTGAAAGTGCTGCACTCAATATGCCAGCAAATTTGGAAAACTCAGCAGTGGCCACAGGACTGGAAAAGGTCAGTTTTCATTCCAATCCCAAAGAAAGACAATGCCAAAGAATGCTCAAACTACTGCACAATTGCACTCATCTCACACGCTAGTAAAGTAATGCTCAAAATTCTCCAAGCCAGGCTTCAGCAATACGTGAACCGTGAACTTCCTGATGTTCAAGCTGGTTTTAGAAAAGGCAGAGGAACCAGAGATCAAATTGCCAACATCCTCTGTATCAGCGAAACAGCAAGAGAGTTCCAGAAAAACATCTATTTCTGCTTTATTGACTATGGCAAAGCCTTTGACTGTGTGGATCACAATAAACTGTGGAAAATTCTGAAAGAGATGGGAATATCAGACCACCTGATCTGCCTCTTGAGAAATTTGTATGCAGGTCAGGAAGCAACAGTTAGAACTGGACATGGAATGACAGACTGGTTCCAAATAGGAAAAGGAATTCGTCAAGGCTGTATATTGTCACCCTGTTTATTTAACTTATATGCAGAGTACATCATGAGAAATGCTGGACTGGAAGAAACACAAGCTGGAATCAAGATTTCTGGGAGAAATATCAATAACCTCAGATATGCAGATGACACCACCCTTATGGCAGAAAGTGAAGAGGAACTCAAAAACCTCTTGATGAAAGTGAAAGTGGAGAGTGAAAAAGTTGGCTTAAAGCTCAACATTCAAAAAACGAAGATCATGGCATCTGGTCCCATCACTTCATGGGAAATAGATGGGGAAACAGTGGAAACAGTGGTAGACTTTATTTTTCTGGGCTCCAAAATCACTGCAGGTGGTGACTGCAGCCATGAAATTAAAAGACGCTTACTCCTTGGAAGGAAAGTTATGACCAACCTAGATAGCATATTCAAAAGCAGAGACATCACTCTGCCAACAAAGGTTCATCTAGTCAAGGCTATGATTTTTCCTGTGGTCATGTATGGATGTGAGAGTTGGACTGTGAAGAAGGCTGAGCACTGAAGAATTGATGCTTTTGAACTGTGGTGTTGGAGAAGACTCTTGAGAGTCCCTTGGACTGCAAGGAGATCCAACCAGTCCATTCTGAAGGAGACCAGCCCTGGGATTTCTTTGGAAGGAATGATGCTAAAGCTGAAACTCCAGTACTTTAGCCACCTCATGCAAAGAGTTGACTCATTGGAAAAGACTCTGATGCTGGGAGTGATTGGGGGCAGGAGAAGAAGGGGACGACAGAGGATGAGATGGGTGGATGGCATCACTGACTTGATGGACGTGAGTCTGGGTGAACTCTGGGAGTTGGTGATGGACAGGGAGGCCTGGCGTGCTGTGATTGATCGGGGTCGGAAAGAGTCGGACACAACTGAGTGACTGATCTGATCTGATCTGATCTAGGTTCATCATAGCTTTTCTTCCAAATGGCTGTATGCTGTGCTGTGCTAACTCACTTCAGTCATGTATGACTCTTTCCAACGCTAGGGACTGTAGTCCACCAGTCTCTTCTGTCCATGGGGATTCTCCAGGCAAGAATACTGGAGTAGGTTGCCATACCGTCCTCCAGGGATCTTCCTGATCCAGGGATCAAGCCTGCAGATCTTATGACTCCTGCATTGACAAGTGGGTTCTTTATCACTAGTGCCACCTAGGAAGCCCAATGTTATTTCCAAATGGCAGTAATAGACAAATATATGAAATAAAATTAAAAAAAATAAAAACTCAAATTCAATCTCCAGTGGAATTGATAAAATGTTGAGTATATTCATAAAATAGGAAAAGGTACCACACTAAAATGAATCAATTGAGGTTACACATAACACAGAGATGTATCTCATAATCATATAATTTGAGTGTGAATGCCTAGGCGTTCTGCACACTTTTTTTACTGGGTTGTTTATATTGAGCTGGATGAGCTACTTTTATATTTTGGAAATTAATCTTTTGTCAGTTATTTCATTAGCTATTTTTTTTTCTCCTCTTCAGAGAGCTGTTTTTTCACCTTGTTTATAGGTTCCTTCACTGTGCAAAAGCTTTTAATTTTAATTAGGTCCCATTTGTTTATTTTTGTTTTTATTTCCATTACTCTGGGAGGGGGGTCATAGAGGATCTTGCTGTGATTTATGTCAGAGTGTTCTGCTATGTTTTCCTCTAAGAGTTTTTATAGTTTCTGGTCTTACATTTAGGTCTTTAATTCATTTTTAGTTTATTCTTGTTTATGGTATTGTGATGTGCTCTAATTTCATTCTTTTGCATGTAGCTATCCAGTTTTCCCAATTACTGAAGAGACTATCTTTTCTCTATTGTATATTCTTGCCTCCTTTATTGAAGATAAGGTGCCCATGGGTGTGTGGACAGAAATTTATCCAAAGAAGACATGCGGGTGGCTAATAACTATATGAAAAGATGCTGAACATCACTCATTATTAGAGAAATGCAAATCAAAGCTACAATGAGTTATCACCTCACAACGGTCAGAATGGCCATCATCAAAAAATCTACCAACAATAAATGCTGGAGAGGGTGTGGAGAAAAGGGAAACTCTTGCTCTGTTGGTGGGAATGCAAACTGATACAGCCACTATGGAGAACAATATAGGGATTTCTTAAAAAACTAGGAATAAAACTACCATATGAACCCAACCCAAAGTCTTACTACTGGGCATATACCCTGAGGAAACCCTAATTGAAGAAGACACCTGTACCTCAATGTTCATTGTAGCAGTAATTACAATAGTTAGGACATGGAAGCAACCTAGATGTTCGTTGATAGATGAACGGATAAAGAAGTATGGTACATATATACAATGGGGTATACTCAGCAATACAAAGGAGCTCATTTGACTCAGTTCTAATGAGGTGGATGAAGCATGTCTGTTATTCAGAGTGAAGTAAGTCAGAAAGAGAAAGAGAAATATTGCGTGTGTGTGTGTGTATATATATATATATATATATATATATGGAATCTACAAAGATGTTACTAATGAATTTATCTGTGGGACAACAATGGAAACACATAGAAATAGACTTGTGGACACAGGAGTAAGGAAAAAGGGAACAAACTGAGAAAGTACCATTAAAACATATATATTACCACATGTAAAATTAGATAGCCAGTGGACATTTGCTGTATAATGCAGGGAGCTCAAAATGTGGTGCTTTGCTACAACCTAGAGAGATGGGATGTGGAGGGAAGTGAGAGGGATGTTCTGTGGGAGGGGACATGGGTAAACGTATGGCTCTTTCATACTGATGTTTGGTAGAAACCAATGCAATACTGTAAAGCAATTATCCCTCAATTAAAATGTTTAAAAACATTTAAAAATTAATTAATTAAAATAAATATATTACCTAAAAAATAAAAAACCTAGAGACAGCACTGTGATTCTATCAATACAAAATCAATTTTGTTTTTTTCTTAAATCAGCAAATATTAAGCTGGTGCAAAAGTAACTGCAGTTTTGCATCATTGAAATTTACCATTTGATGTTGGAATACATTCTTAAATAAATGTGGTTTTGTTATACCTCATTTTAATGCACCTTTCTTATCATCTCTTATTACTTGCTGTGTATTTTATATTTATTTTAGACTATGGAAATGACATTAGATAAAAAGTAAATTCAAGTGATTTTCTTGAGTTCAAAATGGGTGATAAAGCAGCAGAGACAACTCGCAACATCAACAGTATATTTGCCTCAAGAAATGCTAATGAACACACAGTGCAGTGGTGGTTCAAGAAGTCTTACAAAGGAGATAAGAGCCTTGAAGTTGAGGAGCATAGTAGCTGGCCATTGGAAATTTACAATGACCAACTGAGAGCATCATCAAAGCTGATTCTCTTACAACTGCACAAGAAGTTCCCGAAGAACTCAACATCAACCATCCTATGGTCATTCTGCATTTGAGGCAAATTGGAAAGATGACAAAAAGTGGGTGGCTCATGAGCTGACCAAACACACACACACACACACACACACACACACACACACGTCATTTTAAAGTGTCATCTTCTCTTATTCTATGCATAAACGACTAATCATTTCTCGATTGGATTATGATGTGTGACAAAAAGTGGATTTAATACAACAGGACAACTGGAGATGAGCAACTCGGAGGTTGACTGATAAGCTCCAAAACACTTCCCAAAGCCAAACTTGCATCAAAAAAAAGGTCATGGTCACTGGTGGTCTGCTACCTATCTGATTCATTTCAGCTTTCTAAATCTTGGAGAAACCATTACATCTCAGAAGTGTGCTCAGCAAACTGATGAGATGTCCCCCCAGACTGCAATACCTGTAGCTGTCATTGGTCAACAGAGTGGGCCCTGTTCTTCTCCACAATGATGCTTGACTTCATGTTGCACAACCAACATTCCAAAAGTTGAATGAATTGGGCTATGAAGTTTTGCCTCATCTGCCATATTCACCTGAACCTCTTGCCAACTAATTATGACCTCTTTAAGAATCTCAATAACTTTGCAGGGAAAATGCTGCCACAACCGGCAGAAGGAAGAAAATGCTTTCAAGAGCTTGTTGAATCCCAAGGCATGGATTTTTATGCTACAGGAATAAATCAACTTGTTTCTTGTTGGCAAAAATGTGTTGATTGTAATGATTTCTATTATGATTAATAAAGATATGTCTGAGCCTAGTTTAAATTATTTGAAATTCATAGTCTAAACCTTTAAATATATATGTATATAATTATTTGTATATATTTAAGTGTATTTTATATATTTTTATATATTAAATTGAAAATATATTATATAATAAATTAAAATATATTTACAACTAAATTAATATATATTTTAACTATATTCAAATGTATTATTATTAAATTCAATATTTAATTTTGTGTATATAAACATTATGTATATTTAACCAGCCTAATACTTTTGTTTTCATTCCAATCCCAAAGAAAGGCAATGCCAAAGAATGCTCAAACTACCACACAATTGCACTCATCTCACACGCTAATAAAGTAATGCTATAAATTCTCCAAGACAGGGTTCAGCAATATATGAAATGAGAACTTCCAGATGTTCAAGCTGGTTTTAGAAAAGGCAGAGGAACCACAGATCAAATTGCCAACATCTACTGGATCATGGAAAAAGCAAGAGAGTTCCAGAAAAACATCTATTTCTGCTTTATTGACTATGCCAAAGCCTTTGACTGTGTGGATCACAATAAGCTGTGGAAAATTCTGAAAGAGATGGGAATACCAGACCACCTGACCTGCCTCTTGAGAAAACTATATGCAGGTCAGGAAGCAACAGTTGGAACTGGACATGGAACAACAGACTGGTTCCAAATAGGAAAAGGAGTTCGTCAAGGCTGCATATTGTCACCCTGCTTATTTAACTTCTATGCAGAGTACATCATGAGAAATGCTGGGCTGGAAGAAGCACAAGCTGGAATCAAGATTGCCGGGAGAAATATCAATAACCTCATATATGCAGATGACACCACCCTTATGGCAGAAAGTGAAGAGGAACTCAAAAGCCTCTTGATGAAGTTGAAAGAAGAGACTGAAAAAGTTGACTTAAAGCTCAACATTCAGAAAACTAACATCATGGCATCTGGTCCCATCACTTCATGGGAAATAGATGGGAAAACAGTGGAAAGTGTTCAACTTTATTTTTGGGGGCTCCCAAATCACTGCAGATGGTGACTTCAGCCATGAAATTAAAAGACGCTTACTCCTTTGAAGGAAAGTTATGACCAACCTAGATAGCATATTCAAAAGCAGAGACATTACTTTGCCAACAAAGGTCCATCTAGTCAAGGCTATGGTTTTTCCAGTGGTCATGTATAGACGTGAGAGTTGGACTGGGACGAAAGCTGAGCACCGAAGAATTGATGCTTTTGATCTGTGGTGTTGGAGAAGACTTTTGAGAGTCCCTTGGACTGCAAGGACATCCAACCAGTCCATCCTAAAGGAGACCAGTCCTGGGTGTTCATTGGAAGGACTGATGCTAAAGCTGAAACTCCAATATTTTGGCTACCTCATGTGAAGAGCTGACTCATTGGAAAACACCCTGATGCTGGGAGGTATTGGGGGTAGGAGTAGAAGGGGATGACAGAAGATGAGATGGCTGGATGGCATCATCAACTCAATGGACATGAGTTTGAGTGAAGTCCAGGAGTTGGTGATGGACAGGGAGGCCTGGCGTGCTGTGACATGGGGTCACAAAGAGTTGAATATGACTGAGCCACTGAACTGAACTGGATGTTGCAGATCAGAGCAGTTATCCTTCATAAGGAGGGAAAACCTAGTGATCCATCAGGAATAGAGAGGGCTTTTTATTCTGTATTTAATCTCTGAATCTAATTGGTGTTTACTTTTGATAATCCTTTGAGTAAGTACACTTACAGCTAAGTAACTTTCTCTGCATTATATTAAGTCTCTCTTTCCTCTGTCTCTCTCTGGTCTAGCTAGGTCATGTGGATATATAATGAAACTTATGCTGTACAAATGCCTTATTTTGCAACATCAAAAATGACAATAGAACTATGTTTAACCTTAAATTTTCAATAAAATTTAACAGCAGACATTGTGTGGGTTCTATATGATTTGAGGTTGGTCATAGCAAAATATACATTTAAAATGAATTACATTTGTTGAAAAACTTCTTGACCAAGAAATATTTTCAGTGTAAAAGCAAAACTATTCCATTATAAAATTTAGACAGCATATTGTATCTAACTGATTGAACAAATTCAAAGGCTATTTCTTAAGGAAATACATGAAAATACAAATTAACATATTTTATCCTTCTTAAAATCAAGTTCTACTCACAGTTTTTAATTCCTATTTTTCATCATTCACAGGTATTCATACAACAATATTTTTCAGTTTTTCTATAGTACCAGATACTGACAATGAAATGGTTTCACATCAATGAGGAAATAAATTAATCATTTTGTGTAGTTGATTAAAAAAATATGCTAGCACTATGAAATTAATTTGAAAGGATTTCCACTGTGTGCAATTAAGTGAGAATAAAATAAGCTATAGAGATTGTATATGAGATAATATTAATGAAATAATAAATAAAAGCTATATTTACAATGAAATTACATTAATTCTATACAGATGTGTCCATGCATATAACAGAGTATGAATTGTTCATGCAAAGACAGCCAAGAAAATGAAATGATGGTGGGATTTGGGATAAGTTTTGTGTTTTAATTTTGATTTTATATATTATTTCAATTATGGAAATATTTATTTGGTCAATTAAAGTGTAATGCAAGTACTTTTGTTAGAGAAGTATTCATTTATAATTAGAGAGTTATTTTAATGTATACAGTATTTAAATTATATCTAATATAAATTAAGTGATCTCTGTGACTTCTATTTTTCTGAATTTGTACTTTCTCCACATTTTTGACTCATGTGGTTTCTTCTCTCTTTTTTCATAGTTTGGTTACATATTTAAAGAGAATTAAAAACACACATTCAAGTCTCTTCACAATATTTACTCTTCCATGCTTCTAGATATAGGGTAAATGAATCGTATTTTTCCTAAGCATTTTGAGTTAATGGGTTTTAAAAATGAATAGGAATAGAATTCCCCTATATAATAATTTTATGTTTTAAAATACAATTTATTCACCATAGAGCTTTAGAGAAAAATAAGTGTTATGATACACTTAAAGGTCTTCCTAATTAGGTAGATTAAATAAAAATATTTCTCTTTTCTCTAGGTGGGGATTCTTTGTATTTCATCTGCAAAGCCACTAGTTAGTCATATGTCACTTAGCACTGGCATACATAATGGGCTTCCCAGGTGGCACTGGTAGTAATGAATCTGCCTTCCAATGCAGGAGATGCAAGAGACACAAGCTCAATCCCTGGGGTCTGGAAGATCCCCTGGAGTAGGGACTGGCAGTCCACTCCAGTATTCTTGCCTGGAAAACTCCATGGACAGAAGAGCCTGGCAGTCTACAGTCCACAGGGCTGCAAAGAGGTGGACACAACTAAGCACTTCTTCCTTCCTTCCAACACAATGGTAAATCCTTTATGATAGATCTTTTCAGCTTATAAGATTCTATATCCCACTAAATCATCTAACAAGGTATTTGATTACTTTTATATCACTCATTTTAAAACTGTAATTCCTGGGGCAACATTGAATTGAAAGATAATGATAAAGGAGTGTCTCCATCTGCAATTAACATGCTTTGATTTTACTCTTTCTTCTATCATACATTCAGTTCAGTTCAGTCGCTCAGTCGTGTCTGACTCTTTGCGACCCCATGAATCGCAGCACACCAGGCCTCCCTGTCCATCACCAACTCCCAGAGTTCACCCAGACTCACGTCCATCGAGTCAGTGATGCCATCCAGCCATCTCATCCTCTGTCGTCCCCTTCTCCTCCTTCCCCCAATCCCTCCCAGCATCAGAGTCTTTTCCAATGAGTCAACTCTTCGCATGAGGTGGCCAAAGTACTGCAGTTTCAGCTTTAGCATCATTCCTTCCAAAGAAATCCCAGGGCTGATCTCCTTCAGAATGGACTGGTTGGATCTCCTTGCAGTCCAAGGGACTCTCAAGAGTCTTCTCCAACACCACAGTTCAAAAGCATCAATTCTTCGGCGCTCAGCCTTCTTCACAGTCCAACTCTCACATCCATACATGACCACAGGAAAACCATAGCCTTGACTAGACAGACCTTTGTTGGCAAAGTAATGTCTCTGCTTTTGAATATGCTATCTAGATTGGTCATAACTTTCCTTCCAAGGAGTAAGCGTCTTTTAATTTCATGGCTGGGGTACTAAATTGTTTTCATGATTGGGAATCATCCATTTCAGTTGGTTTTAGTCATAGATGATTTTGCTCCCATGGAAACATCTAGAGACAATTTTTATTAGCACAGCTGGAAGGTGGAGGGGCCTCCTGGCAGTAGGAAGAGGCCAGGGATGCTGCTAAACACCCTACGCTTCACAGGATAGTTCCCTTTCCAGCAAAGAATTATTGGAAGCAAATGTCAATGTGTCAAGATTGAGAAACCCTAGTCTATATCCTGGGCTTCCCTGTTAGCTCAACTGGTAGAGAATCCTCCTGCAATGCAGGAGACTCTGGTTTGATTCCTGGGTTGAGAAGATACTCTGAAGTAGGGCATGGCAATCCACTCCAGAATTCTTGCCTGGAGAATCCCCATGGACAAAGAAGGCTAGTGAGCTATAGTCAATGGGTAGCAAAGAGGCGGACACAACCGAGGGACTAAGCACTGCACACATTCTATATCCTAACTTCATGTTACTTAATTTAGCATCATATTAGCAAAAATATGCTTCCTACTTCATTTCCACAAATTTATCTCTTTAGTAAATAGTTAACCTGGAGTTAACTTTTGCAGTGAGTACTGATAGTTGTAACAAGCATATCATTTACACCATGTGCAAAAAACCATTGTAGCATTATACAATGTGGGACCTCATAGTAATTTAATAATGTGTCAGGGAATATCACTATCAACTTTTAAAAAAGAGAGAAGAAAAAGAGTAAAGAGGTAAAGAAGGTAAAGAGTAAAGAGGTAAAGAAGTAAAAAAAGAGAGAAGTTCAAAGGCATTAAGTTAGTTTCCCATATGATATCAATATTAAATAGAAATGTGGAAATCTGCTAAAAAATTTGACTTCAGAATCAGTATAAATTTTTTCACAATGATAGAATAAACTCAATAGCTTGTATACTTTTGATATACCATACAGAGAACAGGAAGTATTGAGGAATTTAATGTAAATCTCCTTTTTGGATGTTCCTTTGCTCATTTCCCCATGGTATGAATACACATTTAGTCTAATATCTGAGCATTCCCAGAATATCCAGCTCTCTATTCATAAGACTTGGAAAAGACCCCAATGCTGGGAGGGATTGGGGGCAGGAGGAAAAGGGGACAGAGGATGAGATGGCTGGATGGCATCACTGACTCGATGGACATGGGTTTGAGTGAACTCCGGGAGTTGGTGATGGACAGGGAGGCCTGGTGTGCTGCAATTCTCGGGATCGCAGAGTCGGACACGACTGAGTGACTGAACTGAACTGAACTGAATGCATAAGACGCTTCGAGGGATTAGAAAGCTAAAAGTTTAGAGAATTAACAATGGGATTTGTGGAGTGGTAAAAATATACATTTTACAATAAGAATATACATATTTTCACCTTCTTACCTTATCAACCCTTCTGTCAGCATTCATTGCCTTTTCCCTGGTCATGGATTCTGTCTGGCATGACTGCGTCTTGTTTCAGGGACCTTGTCACTAAATTCCTTTATCTTTAATTAGGTCTTCTATTATCATATGCTTTTAAATATTGAGTTTCCATGCATTAAGTTCTTTGATTTTTAATAATACTCATTCTCTTCAGTCTCTCTGTCATTAATATAAATTATCACTATTGTTCTTTATTTGTTTATTAATGTCTCAGAAATGCTCAAGATTGTAAACATTGTGAACTTTCTATGAAATGGTGATTCTTTCTCCCTAGATGTCTTCACAGTTCATGATTCCATCATTCACATCTGTCTTACATACCCTCTTATCCAGTCTTACATTTATGGTAAGATTTATTCTGACTTGACATCATAATCTCTCAAAATTAAAATATCCGGTAAGTGAGAGTGGAGTCTTGACTCTTTTATTGTGAATTTGAGACAACTATATATTAGAAACTAAATATATCAGATAGTCATACTCAATATTTCCAATCTCTGTATTCAGAAACCCCACATTGGATTCACAATATTCCCTGAAATAGCATCCCCAAGAACTTAATGTTTCTGTGTAGCTGTACCATATAAGACCCTCTGAGCATAGTTGTTGTTTCCTGTCATCTAGTGTTATATAGTAAATACAAAACCAAATGAGTTCTAAATAAATGCCAAATAAATAAAATTAATGAATTCACTGTATGACATTGCCTCTGTGTATATATTTTTCTATTAATATTTTGATAATTATTTCATTAAAATTAAATATTTCAATGTATTCATTTAATATTTATCCTGAGAAGTGGTCTATAGGCATTATTAGATTGCCATAGGATCTATTTTATATTTATTTTCTAATTCCCCTAGTAATCATTCACCTTTTGGCAGAGCTATATCCTTTAGAATTACACCTAGTGAGGCTTTATTGTAATTAATTTTCATATATATGTGTGCTTAGAAACTTGTATCCTTGTTTGCCTTTGGAATATATTTTGTACTAATCTTAGAAT
The DNA here is from genome assembly GCF_055505025.1 of Bos grunniens. Lineage (NCBI taxonomy): Eukaryota > Metazoa > Chordata > Mammalia > Artiodactyla > Bovidae > Bos > Bos grunniens. The sequence continues at coordinate 49,931,726 of NC_141175.1, forward strand.
TCTAATTTGGTAATTTCATCACTCACTGTAAAAATAATTTTACTGTATTCAGGTATCTACTAGACTGTAAGTAATCTTTGGTCTTACTGATATTCTTAAGGTAGTCTGTTTTATTTCTTGGGCTAGTGCTCACCTTTCATTTTGTTTCTTTTCTTTCTTTTACCAGCATTCATGTCAGTATGAAACTATTTTCTTTCATCTGCTTCATATACATTGTGAGTTTGCATCTAGGTCTTGAATCTTTTATCAGTTCATTATTTCTTTGACTTTTGCTTCTGTTTTAATTTTTATTTCCTTTCTTATATTCCACAAAAATGTATCTTGGTCCTTGTCATGCAGTCATCCAAATTTCTAAACTTCTTTCTTATGTTAAATATTTTTGTCTCTGAGTTGTATTCTAAATAATTTCTCACTATTGCATCATACTTTTGGTCAAACTGGCCATGGGATTAGTATTTCATGAACCCCATGCTTCTTAAATATGTGACAACATGCTTATAATTTCCTTTCTTTTACAAATATTTTAAATGTGTTTTATTTCTTGAAAATATCAAACTTTATTATTTTATGATCTACATCTGGTATTTTCTTTATCTGAAGTATTTGTATGTCTGTTATTTTTGCACCTATCTTTAATAGAATCATGCTTATATAATTTGCTTTTGGCTCCTCAAGACTCTAAATGAAGATTGTTTTTGAGAGTGGATTGTCTTAAACTCCTGCAAAGTATTAAAGCCTTTGGAAGTCAGAGATAATCTTATATAACAATTCATTATGGCACTGAAAACTACAGCTACCAAAAAAAAAAAAAATGAGAAAGCTGAACTATAGCCACAATTCCTCAGGGATTTTGTTGTTTTTGTTCTTTTTTTATTTAGTCCATTCTTTCTGTCTCCTGAAAGGGAAGATTTTCATGGGAAGGATCAGGCTTCTAGCTTTTAATTTTCATTCTAGTTTTGTGACTCTCTATTCATAGCTTATTGAAGGTGCGTTTCCTGTAACTGGTAAAACCTCATCTCTTTTCTCCTCAAGGTCACTGGCCTAAAGCTTCAGTTTGCTTTGGCCTTAAAATATACTCAGAGCAAGGAGGGACTTTTCTTGTGTTTCTAGATTCTCACATCCTCCTAAATTTAGTTAGCAATTATTTGCTCTTTCCTCAACTTTATAACATTTTTAAGAAATTAGAAAAATAATAATTGCAAGACTGAAAAAAAAAATGTTTTTAACTGGAAATTTTCTCCAAGAAAGAAAAATAAAAACAGAAACAAAAACAAAGCAACAACAACAATAAAACACTGTTCCTCCAAGCAGAGATTTTATAAAGGCTTTATTTGTCTTACATGCACCACCACTGGAAATAAATTAAGCAGAGGTCTTCCAGGTAGCACAGTGGTAAAGAACCTACCTGCCAATATAGGAGATACAAGAGATGCAGGTTTGATCCCTGGGTCAGGAAGATATCCTGGAGTAAGAAATGGCAAGCCACTTCAATGTATTCTTGCCAGGAAAATTCCATGGACAGAGTGGCCTGGTGGGCTACAGTCCATGAGGTCACAAAGAATCAGACATGACTGAGCATCCATGCATGCAAAGGTAAATATATTTATATATTTTTAAATTTTCTTATGGTATAAAACTAATTATCAGTAGAATTAAACTGTAAGAACATGACCTCAAATTTGTCTAAAAAACATGGATAACTTATGCTTTATTAGCAACCCCACTTAAATAGAACCTCAAAAAATCCAGAGAAAAGAGTTTATGCTTTATCACAAGATAACTGATCTCAGTAATATACTCGTTATACATTAGAATTACTAGTTTAATTAATAAAATAAGTATTCAAGGGACTTTGGTTTTCAGTTTACATGTAATATAAAATAATAATGAGCACCAAAGATATATTATTGTCTCTTCAAAAATGAAAACTTACATATTCTGTAATACACCAAAGTTAGTAAAACATAACTGACTAGTTTTAGAAATCTAAGAAATTAAAATAAAATAATTAAAAATGATAGATTCTACTCTCATAATTATATATGCACATGTACACACACATATACACCTTTTTATTTGAGAAAAGCTGAGCATTCACAGGTCTCCAACCATTATTTTAAGTCCTCAAATAAAAGTCAAGATACAGGTATAATGATCTTATTTTTTAAAAAGCTATGAAGAAAGAAATTAAAATAAGCAAACTATAATAATAATAATAGCAGCAAAAAATAAAAACAAATTAAAGCTTTGTGAGAATTATAGTTAATAGTGTATCATTCTTAAAGACAGTTGAAAAGTTGGTAGATGCTTGAGAAACCTCACACATCTCAACCCATTATGTGCAAAGTATATTTTATTGCTGGAAATATTTGGGGAAAGAGACCCACAGAGAGAAGTAAACTACTTTCTTTACTGGAGCTCTACTGCACTTAAAGTATTTTAGAGTACATTGAGGTAAAAGTAATAGCATTTACTGAGGCAATATGCTTTTTAAAGTCTAGAGATTTTTCCCTCCAGTAAAAATGCTTTTTGTAGTCCAATGTGATTTTTTTTGAGAGAATTCTCTTGATCTGAACATGGATCATTTGAGTGTTCCTTGTTAAATATTTAAAAATCCAATTATTTAATTCAGTTGTGGCTATTAAAACATGAGAGAATGCATGACTTTCTTCATTGAAAACTGAATAATGGACCATTGTTCTTTTTTCTCTTTATCTTGTTGTAATACACATCAGGTGTTACATGAATCTGGCACTTTGGGAAAATCAAAAGTTACATTAAATGTTTGAAAGTCTATGGGAGTAAGCCTTGGTATTCTAGTGAAATAGAGTCCAATTTACCAACCTTCACTGTTTTTCTTTGCTTAGTTAAAACGTAATAGATGGTTATCTTAGTTCAGTCAGTTAGTCAGTTCACTCACTTAGTCATGTCCAACTCTTTGTGACTCCATGAATTGCAGCATGTCAGGCCTCCCTGTCCACCACCAACTCCCGGAGTTCACCCAAACTCATGTGCATCGAGTCGTGATGTCATCCAGCCATCTTATCCTCTCTCGTCCACTTCTCCTCCTGCCGCCAATCCCTCCCAGCATCAGAGTCTTTTCCAACGGGTCAACTCTTCGCATGAGGTGGCCAAAATGCTGGAGTTTCAGCTTCAGCATCAATCCTTCCAAAGAACACCCAGAACAGATTTGCTTTAGAATGGACTGATTGGATCTCCTTGCAGTCCGAGTCTTCTCCAACACCACAGTTCAACAGCATCAATTCTTCGACGCTCACCCTTCTTCACAGTCCAACTTTCACATCCATACATGACCACTGGGAAAACCATAGCCTTGACTAGACAGACCTTTGTTGGCAAAGTAATGTCTCTGCTTTTGAATATGCTATCTAGGTTGGTCATAACTTTCCTTCCAAGGAGTACGCGTCTTTTAATTTCATGGCTGCAATCACCATCTACAGTGATTTTGGGGCCCCAAAAAATAAAGACTGGCAGTGTTTCCACTGTTTCCCCATCTATTTGCCATGAAGTGATGGGAACAGATGCCATGATCCTCATTTTCTGAATGTTGAGCTTTAAGCCAACTTTTTCACTGTCTTCTTTCACTTTCGTCAAGAGGCTTTTTAATTCCTCTTCACTTTCTGCCATAAGGGTGATCTCACTTGCATATCTGAGGTTATTGATATTTCTCCTGGCAATCTTGATTCCAGCTTGTGCTTCTTCCAGCCCAGCATTTCTCATGATGTACTCTGCATAGAAGTTAAATAAGCAGGGTGTCAATATACAGCCTTGACGTACTCTTTTTCCTATTTGGAACCAGTCTGTTATTCCATGGCCAGTTCTAACTGCTGCTTCCTGACCTGCATATAGGTTTGTCAAGAGGCAGATCAGGTGGTCTGGTATTTCCATTTCTTTCAGAATTTTCCACAGTTTATTGTGATCCACACAGTCAAAGGCTTTGGCATAGTCAATAAAGCAGAAATAGATGTTTTTCTGGAACTCTCTTGCTTTTTCCATGATCCAGCGGATGTTGGCAATTTGATCTCTGGTTCCTCTGCCTTTTCTCAAACCAGCTTGAACATCTGGAAGTTCACGGTTCACGTATTGCTGAAGCCTGGCTTGGAGAATTTTGAGCATTACTTTACTAGCATGTGAGATGAGTGCAATTGTGCAGTAGTTTGAGCATTCTTTGGCATGCCTTTCTTTGGGAAAGAAAATATATCTTAAGTATAGCAAATATCTTATATACTTATATCTTAAGTATAGCAAATAAAAAGCATAAAGAAGAGAAGTGAAATCACTTTGATGCCTTAAGGACATGATCATTATGAATTAGCAGATTATTTCCTTCTAGGATCAATATATCTATCTATCCTCCACTGTCTCTGTAATAGTTAAAACTTTACCCATACATAAAAGTACAATTTATTGTTTCATATCTTATGTTTATCTTTCCTGGGATTTCTAAAATTAAAAAACCTTTTTCATTTGACTAATAATATTATGTTCTTAGTATATGCTAAGAATTGTTATAATCACTGGGAATACAGAAAAGAATTACAGAGACAAAAATCTCTGCCCTCAGTGATGGTGGAATGGGCACCAGAAATAGGAGCAATGTGGTTCCACATGGAAGTCCTTGAAAATGAGTATCTATTTCTGTGCTTTGGTGATGTACTTCACTCTAGTCCACATCCTGAATACAGCAAACCCTCTGTGATCCTAATTTAAGGCTAAAATTTCCTAGATATATCCACAAAAATACAATATATAAAATAACACATTAATGAGTTGGACTTCACCAAATTAGATTGCTCTATTATTAAAATGATACTATTAAAACAAGGAAAAGATACCACAGACTAGATAAAAATATTTGTAAGTAATATGTCTTGTAAACAGATTGTAAAATACTCTCACAATTCGGTAACAAGAAAATAATCCATTTAAAAAATAGGCAAAATTTTAAACTGACACTTTACCAAAAAAGATGTCAGATAAAGCCATGAAAAGATTCTCAATAATATTAGTCATTAGAGAAAAGTAAGTTAAGTCACAATGAAATATCACTACACAATTATTAGAATGATTAAAAAAGAGTCAAAACCAATACAATATTGTAAAGTCAAAAAAAAAAAAAAAAAAGAAAGGAAACCACTGCATGAATTGCTGGCAAGAATATGGAGGCACCAGGACTTTAATAAAACATTGGAGGAATTGTAAAATAAGGCATTCACTATGGGGGCTTCCCAAGTGGCTAAATGGTAAAGAACCTGCCTGTTAATGCAGGAATTGCAGGAGACATGGATTAGATCCCTGGGTCAGGAAGATCCCTTGAAGGAGGAAATGGCAACCCACCCCAGTGTTCTTGTCTGGAGATTCCCATGGACAGAGAAGCCTGGTGGGCTATAGTCCGTGGGGGTCACAAAGAAGTTGGACACAAGTGAGTGACTGAGCACATTCACACACATTCACTTTGGATATGGCTACCTACATGTGATATTCTTTGTGTGTTAGTGTTTACTGTAAAACAAACCTCCCCAAAATAGTGATTTATAACATTATTACTTGCATTTAATTTCTCACTTACATATTTTGCTTTTCCTATTTTACTTTGAGATTTGACCAAGTTGCCCTTGAAATTCACTCTCTATTAAGCATCTTTAATAATAAAGCCCCCTTCTCAGTCAAGATGCTTCCACTGTATCATATTCAGGTGGATGTTACTGGACTCCTTTTGTAGAAATGTATTGAGCATTCTGAAGGGATGACTTCTGCAATACTAGCCATATTGGATTCAGTGACACTTTTTCCATAATAAGCCTGCTTCTTGTATCACAGCAAGATTTTTTTTCTTTCAGTTTTATTCAGGTAAAACTGACATACAGCAGTGTATGAGTTTGATGTGTACAATAATTTGTTTCAATGCCTTGACTTACATTTGTTGCAGAGTGATTATCATGATAAGTTTAGTTAACATCCATCATTTCATATAATTACTGACAAAAAATAAATAAAAGGAAGGAAGAAAAAGGAAAGAAAGAAAGAAAAAAAATTAAACTCATAATGGAAACTTTTAGGAGTTACTTAGCAACTTTCAGATATACTGTACCACAAAACAGTGTTAACTACAGTCAAGTTTGATATGGGCAGCTCTAATTAGGCCAGCATGGAGCTGGTGATCTTGGTTGACATTATTCATATGTCTAGTGTTTGGCATTCTGAATGATCTAATGGGTCTGAAATGGGCTGTTATTTCCCCACCTCGTGATTGCTCTCCAATGGCTTTAAAGAATATTTTTAAAGAAATCATCTTTCATAATTGTTATGAACTGTAATCTTAGTCAAATGTACTTACCTGGAAATGTACAAATAGAAAGTTCAACTGCAACCATTTAAAACTTGGACTCTTAGTATATAGATGTTAATAACATTTCTATCTTCTATATATTTTAAATTTGATTTTGTCTTCCATATTTCTGTTATATATGTCTATTAAAAAAAGAGTTCTTCAACAAGATCTCACAGCTCAATAATTTATTTCTGGTTTTATTTCATTTTCAAGTTCTTTATCTAAAATATTGCACATTTTATACTTATGTCTTGATATGAGTTTTCATAATTGCAAGTATTAAGTTCATGCCCTCAGTAGCTCCCTTTCAACTATTACAAATCTATTTGGCTTGTGCTCTTTCTTGTAACAGTGTATCCTCAGTTATCTAATTATGTTTCCATTAGTTCATTTCCCTTGCTTAGCTCAGCCACTTTGACAGTTAATTTGTACCTGAGGAGAGTGGCAGGGCTCCAGGTCCCTCCTTATGCTCTTCTGGTGAATTTAAGCTGGGATGTGGCATAAAGCAGACAACCTTGTTGCCGCAGCCCAGGATAGGCTACCTCCATCTGCTGCATACCACATCCTGCCTTTATGTACCCTGAGCCTCCACACTGATTTTTACAAAAGCATTTTTTTCTTTCACCATCTCTGGCTGGTCCTATTGAGAAGTTTCTGATCAGATATTTATGTTCTATAAATACATCTGTTTCCGTATTTTGATACCTGGATCTTCTCTAAACTCTACTGTCATTCCCTCCCATGGCAGATCAGAGCTATCTTTTTTTTTTTTTTTCCCTACAAGAGTGACATCATTTTTAAAATTATTATTAGTCATATTCTTATACTTCCCAATAGCTTTTGTGGCATCTCCAGTGATGGGTTGAAACAAAAGCCACTAAAAGCCCCAGTTTTAGCTTTCTATTCATAACTGAATAAAATATACATTATTGATAGACTATACTTAATTGAATTAATGGTATTTATACCTTATTATGGTCACAAACTAGGTAAAATAATTATAAATATAAACTGCTGTTGTTGCTGCTGCTGCTAAGTCGCTTCAGTCGTGTCTGACTCCGTGCGGCCCCATAGACTGCAGCCCACCAGTCTCCCCCGTCCCTGGGATTCTCCAGGCAAGAACACTGGAGTGGGTTGCCATTTCCTTCTCCGAAGCATGAAAGTGAAAAGTGAAATTGAAGTTGCTCAGTTGTGTCTGACTCTTAGGGACCCCATGGACTGTAGCCCACCAGGCTCCTCTGTCCATGGGATTTTCCAGGGAAGAAGAGTACTGGAGTGGGGTGCCATTGCCTTCTCCGAAATATAAGCTAGCACTATGTTAAAATATATTTGGTTTCCAAATTAATTAATCAACCATGGTTTTCAAACTTTAGTCTGTATCATAATTACACAGAGTTCTTGCTAAAACACAAGTTCCTAAGTCCTAGTATCAAGAGTCACTGATTCTAAGATCTGGGATTTTGCCCTGAGAATTTGCATTTCTAAAAAGTTCACAGGTGCTGCTGCTGTTTCTTTGTTATAAATAATGAGATTTGACTCAGACACTTACATTAGCACAACAGAAAGACAGATGAAATACAACTTAATTTGATGTCAGGGTTTACTTATTGTCAGCTCTTTAACTTTCAAAAGTTTTGATTATTCTATTAGTATTCTCTGGAAGATTTCAAACTCTTTCCACCATAGCCAATTTGATATATCTACATGCAAAGACTTGTACACAAATCTTGCCTGTAAGAATTTGATTGGTGCCCCCTTATCCTTTGTACAAGGTAGACTTCTCCAGGGAAATGGAACAAACTGTAAATATACATTGCTGCTCTTTAGTTGCTAAATCATGTCGGACTCTTTGCAACCTCATGAACTGTAGCCCACCAGGCTCCTTTGTCCATGGGATTTCCCAGGGAAGAATACTACGGTGGGTTGCCAGTTCCTTCTCCAGGGGATCTTCCTGACCCAGTGATAGAACCAGGGTCTCCTGCATTGCAGGTAGATTCTCTACCATCTGAGTCACCAGGGAACCGCCCCCCCCCCACCACCATATATATATGTGAGTGCATGTGTGTGTGTGTGTGCATGTGTGTGTATGTGTGAGAGAGAGAGAAAGAGGAGGTGAGTGGAGAGATGTTTACATTATTTGGGTGGCTTGCCAGTAAGCTTGAAATTCTGGCAAGACTTGACGGTGAAGTCTTGAGCTGAAAGTAGTCTGGAGGTAGAATTCTTTCCTTCTAGGGGGATCACAGTCTTTTCTTCTAAAATCTTTTATTGGATGAATCATATACATTTCATGAAATGTAATCTTCTTTACTCATGGTCTACTATTATAATTTAAAAGTTGTTGTTGTTCAATCACTTAGTCATGTCTGACTCTTTGCAACCGCTTGGGCTGCCAGGATTCCCTGTCCTTCACCATCTCCCAGAGATTGCTCAAACTCATGTCCACTGAGTCAGTGATGTCATCCAAACATCTCATCCTCTGTCATCTCCTTCTCTTCCTGCCTTCAATCTTTTCCAACCTCAAGATCTTTTCTAATGAGTCAGCTCTTCATATCAGATGGCCAAAATATTGGAGATTCAGCCTCAGCATCAGTCTTTCCAACGAATATTCAGCACTTATTTCCTTCATTTTTTACTTTGATGCACTGGAGAAGGAAATGGCAACCCACTCCAGTGTTCTTGCCTGGAGAATCCCAGGGACGGGAGAGCCCGGTGGGCTGCTATCTATGGGGTCGCACAGAGTCAGACACGACTGAAGCAACTCAGCAGCAGCAGCAGCATCTCCTTTAGGATTGACTCTTTTGTTCTCTTTGATGTCCTAGTGACTCTTGAGTCTTCTCCAACACCACAGTTCAAAAGCACCAGTTTTTCAGTGTCCAGCCTTCTTTATGTTCCACCTCTCACATCCATACATGACTACTGGAAAAACCATAGCTTCAACTATATGGATCTTTGTCAGCAAAGCAATGTTTCTGATTTTCAATGTGCTGTCTAGGTTTGTCATAGCAGTGTCTTTTAATGTCATGACTGAAGTCACCATCTGCAGTGATTCTGAAGCCCAAGAAAATAAAGTCTGTCACTGTTTCCATTGTTTCCCCATCTATTTGCCATGAAGTGATGGACCAGATGGAATGATCTACTTTCTTTTGAATGTTTTTTGAATTTACATGTTAATCACAGCCTTAAAAAAACACCTTTCCAGAAACATATACACTAGCATTTGGCCTAAAATCGGGTCCTAAAGTATAGCCTAATTGAGTTATAAAATTAACCTTTATTCTCTCTGACATCTAGTTTAGTTTATTCAATGGTGAACTCTAGCAGGAAAAGTCAAAAAATCTGTGAGAATAGCCCTTGGTTTCCTTCTAGTCCTTGGGCTTCCCACATAGCGCAGTCAGTAAAGCGTCCGCCTGCAATGCAGGAGGCCTGGGTTCAATTCCAGGTCTGGAAGATCTCCTGGAGAAGGAAATGGCAACCCACTCCAGTATTCTTGCCTGGAGAATCCCATGGACAGAGGAGCCTGGCAGCCTACTGTTCATGGGATTGCAAGAGTAGGACACGACTTAGCGCTATCTTTCCTTCTAGATATGTTAGCATAGATCTAGCTTCTGATGAGGACACTCTTTTCACTTCACCCTCAGTTTCCAATTCCAGTAATGACTCTCCATCTCTCTCACCCATTCCCATGGTCAAGTAGAATTTCTTCTTCTCACCTCTTACCAGTTCCCTGGTCCTATATTACCCTTTATGATTTGCTCGAACACTTCTCATATCTTTGATAATAGCCCTTTTAAAACTCTCCTCAAATTGTCCCATTTGACCTTGCTCTCCTTTTCCTTCTGGAACTAGACAGACAAAATAAAATGTTGGATTGGACATTTGTAGACTATTCCTGTGGATATTCAAATCTCTATAACAAAGTTACCCATATTTCTTCCACTTTTTAAGAATTTCTTTTTGACTCTTAGAAATTTCAACTGTTCATTGTGATTTCCAGTTTTACCTTAAATCCGCTTCATTTGCAGAGACATCATTTTTCAACCTTCCATTGACACCAGAAAACAGGTTTGATATTTGGAAATACAACAAATGCTGATATTGAGCTGAATAATACTATAGAACATAGAATATACTCTTCACTATCAAACTGCTTCAATCATACCTGGCTCTGCTGGAAGCAAAAGACTGGCTGTCCTTTAGGTCAGCAGTTGGTACCAATTATATAATTGTGGTGGGATAATATGGTACTTTCACTCACTTTATCCACCTCTGTTGGCTCTTCTCAATGGGAAATATAATGATTTTTGACTGGTTGGTTAGGGTTTGTATAGCCAGCACTCTATCTGTACCTGCTTGCTGTGCAGAGTAATTCTCCTCTCCCTCCCTGTCTTGTGAAACAGACCGGATTCTAGCCTCAGTGTCAAGGCAAGCTAGTGATAGAATTTTTATAGGACTATGATATAAAAACAACAGAAAAGCTACTTTATAAGCTTACTATACAGTTTAGTCTAGAGTTGGTAACATGATACATCAAAGCTACAGCAAATGCACTTTTTTACTATTTATTGCGTGTGTACTCAGAGAAAGCTATGGCACCCCACTCCAGTACTCTTGCCTGGAAAATCCTATGGACGGAGGAGCCTGGAAGGCTGCAATCCATGGGGTCGCTGAGGGTCAGACACGACTGAGCAACTTCACCTTCACTTTTCACTTTCATGCATTAGAGGAGGAAATGGCAACCCACTCCAGTGTTCTTGCCTGAAGAATCCCAGGGATGGTGGAGCCTGGTGGGCTGCTGTCTCTGGGGTCGCACAGAGTCGGACATGACTGAAGCGATTTAGCAGCAGCAGCAGCAGCAGCAGCATGTGCACTTGTTTCTTCAAACAGAGTTTTTAGAACCCATTAGTGCATCATGCAAAATGCCAGGCTAGATGAAGCGCAAACTGGAATCAAGATTGCTGGGAGAAATAGCAATAACCTCAGATGTGTTGATGACACCACCCTCATGGCAGAAAGCGAAGAGGAACTAGAGCCTCTTGAAAGTGAAAAAGGAGAGTGAAAAAGCTGGCTTAAAACTCAACATTCAAAAAACTTATATGTATTCCTACATAGACATTATCTTTTAGCTAATACATTTGTGAGTATTTTGAAGAAATCTCTGTGTTTTACCAACAAACACTGCAAAGAACAAAAACAACCTTCTACATAAAGATAGTATGTGCATATTTCTCAATAATTTAACATTGATTCATGAATTGTCCCAATAACAAACATTAGAAATATTTTCCTCTTATTCTAAGGTCTGCTTAAAAGTATCATACACTGAATTTGGTTGTTTTGTACTTTAGTCTACATTTAATTTAGAAGTGTCTCTTTTCCTAAACTAACTTGGATTTTTTGTTGTTGTTGTTGCTAACCAGTATAGGCAAGTTATTTTTAAATACATACATGTTTGGTTGTCTGATAGCTGTCTCATGATTGGATCCAAGTTAAAATGTTTTGGCAGGAATACAACAAATGTCATATGTATTTATCACAACAAGGGATTATCCTATTATTAACCTATTATCTTGATGCTCTTATTAATCAGTTTGCCCTGTTGCTGATGCTATTAAGTTATAGAGAGCCTGTGAATATCCAAGTCACTGAGTGTTTAATTGATGATTTCTAATTTTGTCATCTCTTGTACATTTATTGGCTTCCCTGGTGACTCAGACAACAAAAAATCTTTCTGCAATGCAGAAAACTCAGGTTCGATCCCTGGGTCAGGCATATTCCCTCGAGAAGGGAATGGCTACGCACTCCTTCCTGGAAAATTCCAAGGAGAAAGGAGCCTGGCAGGCTACAACCCATGGGATCTCAAAGAGTTGGACATGACTGTTTCACACTTTCACTTTCATACATTTATTAGCATTTGTTTGTCTCTTTAAATGAATTGCTTTCTTTAATGTTTATTTAGATTATCCATGTGGAACTTATGGGTCTCTTCTTTTACATTTAAGTAAAGTTAAACTTAAAATTAAAATCACCATTATCACTATTTATTTTGATATATAAATTTTCCTTTTAAATATTCCTTAGTCTTTAAGATTTTTTTTTCCCCAAACAAATTATTTTGGGAACAAATTGCATTTTATTTGTTCTCTCTAGACTTGGAATCAGCATATTAAAAGTTGGTGAAATTTAATAAGGGATAGTAAGAGTGGCTCAGTTATGTAAAATGGAATTTAGAAATCAATATTGGAGTACTAACTTTATTCATTACTACCAAAATGCAATTGAGTTTAAACTGTTTTAGTGGTGAGAAGTAGGGAACATATGGTAAAAAAATCACAAGTTTATGTCAATGCCTCCAAGTATTAGCCAAGAAAACAGGGTTTTTCTCCACTGTATATACTTATATACTGAGAATTTTGATTCACAGGAGTTGTTGCCTGAAATTTTTATAAGGCAATATCATATGCGTAAGGATAGTTAAATGTACCTCTGCTAACAGTAAAGCTACTTAGTAGACTTCAATAGTCCTATGCAATCTTTTGTCTTTAGTATCTTATAGAAAACATACATATCTTACAGAAAACATACAGTTAGAGTAAGATATTCAAAAAAAAGTAGGATTAATTTTCTTTTTAAATGTTCTTCCGGCCAGATACTGTGAATATGACGTGTACTTAAGGTCATTCAGTACAGTTCAGTCACTCAGTCATGTATGACTCTTTGTGACTCCATGAAACTCAGCATGCCAGGCCTCCCTGACCATCATCAACTCCCAGAGCTTACACAAACTCATGTGCGTCGAGTCAATGATGCCATCCAGCCATCTCATCCTCTGTTGTCCACTTCTACTCCTGCCCCCAATCCCTCCCAGCATCAGGGTCTTTTCCAATGACTCAACTATTTGCATAAGGTGGCCAAAGTATTAGAGTTTCAGCTTCAACATTAGTCCTTCCAATGAACACCCAGGACTGGTCTCCTTTAGGATGGACTGGTTGGATCTCCTTGCAGTCCAAGGGACTCTCAAAAGTCTTCTCCAACACCACAGTTCAAAAGCATTAATTCTTTGGCACTCACCTTTCTTCAACTCTCACATCCATACATGATCCTGGAAAAACCATAGCACTGACTAGTCGGACCTTTGTTGGCAAAGTAATGTCTCTGCTTTTGAATATGCTATCTAGGTTGGTCATAACTTTCCTTTCAAGGAGTAAGTGTCTTTTAATTTCATGGCTGCAATGAATATCTGCAGTGATTTTGGAGTCCAAAAAAATAAAGTCTGACACTGTTTCCACTGTTTCCCCATCTATTTCCCATGAAGTGATGGGACCAGATGCCATGATCTTCGTTTTCTGAATGTTGAGCTTTAAGCCAACTTTTTCACTCTCTTCTTTAACTTTCATGAAGAGGCTTTTCCGTTCGCCTTCACTTTCTGCCATAAGGGTGGTGTCATCTGCATATCTGAGGTTACTGATATTTCTCCTGGCAATCTTGATTCCAGCTTGTGCTTCTTCCAGCCCAGCATTTCTCATGATGTACTCTGCATATAAGTTAAATAAGCAGGGTAACAATATACAGCCTTGATGTACCCCTTTTCCTATTTGGAACCAGTCAGTTGTTCCATGTCCAGTTCTAACTGTTGCTTCCTGACCTGCATATAGGTTTCTCAAGAGGCAGGTCAGGTGTCTGGTATTACCATCTCTTTCAGAGTTTTCCACAGATTATTGTGATTCACACAGTCAAAGGCTTTGGCATAGTCAATAAAGCAGAAACAGATGTTTTTCTCAGACTGTCTTGCTTTTTAGAGGATCCAGCAGATATTGGCAATTTGATCTCTGGTTCCTCTGCCTTTTCTAAAACCAGCTTGAACATCAGGAAGTTCACAGTTCACGTATTGCTGAAGCCTGGCTTGGAGAATTTTGAGCATTACTTTACTAGCATGTGAGATGAGTGCAATTGTATGCTAATTCGAGCATTCTTTGGCATTGCCTTTCTTTGGGATTGGAATGAAAACTGACCTTTTCCAGTCCTGTGGCCACTGCTGAGTTTTCCTGGTATATTGCTGGTATATTGAGTGCAGCACTTTCACAGCATCATCTTTCAGGATTTGAAATAGCTCAACTGGAATTCCATCACCTCCACTAGCTTTGTTTGTAGTGATGCTTCCTAAGGACCACTTGACTTCACATTCCAGAATGACTGGCTCTAGGTGACTGATCACACCATCATGATTATCTGGGTCATGAAGATCTTTTTTGTACAGTTCTTGAGTGTATTCTTGCCACCTCTTCTTAATATCTTCTGTTTCTGTTAGGTCCATATAATTTCAGTCCTTTATCGAGCCCATCTTTGCATGAAATATTCCCTTGGTATCTCTAATTTTCTTGAAGAGATCTCTAGTCTTTCCCATTCTGTTGTTTTCCTCTATTTTTTTGCATATAATATATATATACACACATATATATATATGTAATATATATGTTAAATATATATAATGTGTATAATATATATATGTTATGTATATATATATATAATATTTAAGGAAATAAAGCAAGGATCATGAAGAGATATCTGCACAGTTTGTTACATCATTATTCACAATAGCCAAGATATGGAAACATCCTAAGTGGTGTCTGTCATTGTATGAAAGAATAGGGTATGCATATATACACATATATGTATATAAACACAATGGAATATTATATAGTTATGAGAAAGAGAATTCCTGCCACCTGAGACAACATGAGTGTACACTGAGGGCTTTATGCTTATTGAAATAACAGACAGAGAAAAACAAATACTATTAGATCAGATCAGATCACATCAGTTGTTCAATCGTGTCCGACTCTTTGCGACCCCATGAATCGCAGCACGCCAGGCCTCCCTATCCCTCACCAACTCCCGGAGTTCACTCAGACTCACGTCCATCGAGTCAGTGATGCCATCCAGCCATCTCATCCTCTGTCGTCCCCTTCTCCTCCTGCCCCCAATCCCTCCCAGTCAGTAATGTGTGGAATCTGGAAAATGCAAACTCATAAAAAGAGTTGTAGAATGGTGCTTCGTGGGGGTTAATAGGTAGAGAAGATGAGGAATTGTTGGGCAAAGGCATGTATTTCCACTTATAAGATCAAATAGGCTTTAGGATGCATTACAATGCAGTCCATGGAGTCACTAAGAGTCGGACATGACTGAGCGACTTCACTTTCACTTTTTACTTTCATGCATTGGAGAAGGAAATGACAACCCACTCTAGTGTTCTTGCCTGGAGAATCTCAGAGACAGTGAAGCCTGGTGGGCTGCTGTCTATGGGGTCGCACAGAGTCGGACAGGACTGACTCGACTTAGCAAATAGCACAGTGAACAAAGCTAATGGAGGTGAACTATTTCAGCTGAACTATTTCAAATCATAAGAGATGATGCTATTAAAGTGCTGCCCTCAATATGCCAGCAAATTTGGAAAACTCAGCTGTGGCCACAGCACTGGAAAAGGTCAGTTTTCATTCCAATCCCAAAGAAGAGCAATGCAAAGAATTGTTCAGACTACCACACAATTGAGCTCATTTCACTTGGTAGGAAGATAATGCTCAAAATCCTTGAGGCTAGACTTCAGTAGTGGGTGAACTGAGAACTTTCAGATGTGCAAGTTGGATTTAGAAAAGGCAGAGGAACCAGAGATCAAATCGCCAACACCTGCTTGATCACAGGAAAAGCAAGAGAATTCCAAAAACACATCTACTTTTGCTTCACTGACTACACTAAAACAATTGACTCTGTGGATCACAACAAACTGAAAAATTCTTAGAGAGATAGGAACACCAGACCACCTTATCTGTCTTCTGAGAGACCTGAATGCAGAACAAGAAGCAACAGTTAGAACAGGACATGGAACAACAGACTGGTTTAAAATCAGGAAAGGAGTACATCAAGGCTGTATATTGTCACCCTGCTTATTTAACTTCTATGCAGAGTACATGAAGCAAAATGCTGGGCTTGATGAGGCAAAGACTGGAATCAGATTTCTGGAAGAAATATCAACAAACTTCATATACGCAAATGACACCACTTTAATGGCAGAAAGGGAAGAGGAACTAAAGAGCCTCTTGATGAGGGTAAAGAGAGATGGTGTAAATGCTGGCTTAAAACTCAACATTGAAAAAACAAAGATCATGGCATCCAGTCCCATCATTTCATGGCAAATAGATAGGGAAAAAGTGGAAAGAGTGACAAATTTTATTTGTTTGGGCTCCAAAATCACTGCAGATGGTGACTCCAGCCATGAAATTAAAAGATGCTTGCTCCTTGAAAGAAAAGCTACGACCAAACTAGACAGCATATTAAAAAACAGAGACATTACTTTGCCAACAAAGGTCCATCTATTCAAAGCTATGCTTTTTCCAGTAGTCATGTATGGATGTGAGAGTTGGATTGTAAAGAAGGCTAAGCACTGAAGAACTGATGTTTTCATATTATGGTGCTCCCGAGAGTCCCTATCATAAAGGAAATGAACCCTAAATATTTATTGGAATATTGAGCTGAATATTCAGCTGAAGCTTTAACTCCAATACTTTGGTCACCTGATGCAAAGAGCTGACTCATTGGAAAAGCCTTTGATGCTGGGAAAGATAGAGGGCAGGAGAAGAAGACGGTGACACAGGATGAGATGGTTGGATGGCATATTGACTCAATGGATTTGAGTTAGAACAAACTCCAGGAAACAGTGAAGGACAGGGAGCCTGACATGCTGCAGTTCATGTGGTTGCAAAGAGTCAGACATGACTTAGGGACTGAACAACAATATTGGTTTATTTCTATGTATAAAATCTTGTTCTTTCTTCTCTTCCTACTATCCTTTTCATTTCTATTCTTTGTAGGTAACTAGTTTCCTGAAAACTAAGCAGTTATATTCGCTTATTCTTCTTTCCTGTTATATATTTCTTGCCCTAGAAATAGTATTTTAGACTTATTCAGTGGTATCTGTGTTTTTTTCCCACTTGACACATATTTTAAAACTACAATATTCTAAAAAGTGTGATTTATGGATCAAGTGGTAAATGCATATTCATTTTTGTAGACAGTGTCTTCACAGGGGTTATGCATTTCACAGTCCCAGCAGCAATAATAAAATGAAACTACATTTCTCCACAACTTGGCCAACAGCATATGTTGTCATGTCTTTGAATTCTGTCAGTTTAATGGTAAAACACTATGACTAAATATGGTTTTAATTTTCAAATCATTAATTCAAATATATTTTCATATAATTAGAACTATCTAATATTTTTTGAGCATTTTAAAAATTAATTTTGAATCTCTTATTTGTTATCCCATTGAGTTTTTAGGTCTTCCTTTTTGAGATTTTTTTGAATTAAGATTATGGATCATTTATTCTGTGGTATTATAAATATTTGTACTCTGTTGGCCTTTGCTTTTTTATATTTCTGTGTTTAGAAACAGAATTATTATAAAATTCTATGCATCATTCAATATGCCAGCAAATTTGGAAAACTCAGCAGTGGCCACAGGAATGGAAAAGATCAGTTTTCATTCCAATCCCAAAGAAAGGCAATGCCAAAGAATTCTCAAACTACCGCACAATTGCACTCATTTCATGCATTAGTAAAGTAATGCTTAAAATTCTCCAAGCCAGGCTTCAGCAAAATGTGAACCATGAACTTCCAGATGTTCAAGCTGGTTTTAAAAGGCAGAGGAACCAGAGATCAAATTGCCAACATTCACTGGCTCATTGAAAAAGCAAGAGAGTTCCAGAAAAACATCTATTTCTGCTTTATTGACTATGGCAAAGCCTTTGACTGTGTGGGTCACAATAAACTGTGGAAAATTCTGAAATGGATGGGAATACCAGACCACCTGACCTGCCTCTTGAGAAATCTGTATGCAGGTCACATCAAGAGAAATGCTGGGCTGGATGAAGCACAACCTGGAATTAAGATTGCCAGGAGAAATATCAATAACCTCAGATATGCAGATGACATCACACTTATGGCAGAAAGTGAAGAAGAACTAAAGAGCCTCTTGATGAAAATGAAAGAGGAGAGTGAAAAAGTTGGCTTAAAGCTCAACATTCAGAAAACTACAATCATGGCAACTGGTCCCATTACTTCATGGCAATTAGATGGGGAAACAGTGGAAACAGTGGCTGACATTATTTTTGGGGCCTCCCAAATCACTGCAGATGGTGATTGCAGCCATGAAATTAAAAGACACTTGCTCCTGCAAAGGAAAGTTATGACCAACCTAAGTAGCATATTATAAAGCAGAGACATTACTTTGCCAACAATGTTCCATCTAGTCAAAAGCTATGGTTTTTCCAGTAGTCATGTATGGATGTGAGAGTTGGACTATAAAGAAAGCTGAGTACCAATGAATTTATGGCTTTGAACTGTGGTGTTTGAGAAGACTCTTGAGAGTCCCTTGGACAGCAAGGAGATCCAACCAGTCCATCCTAAAGGAGATCAGTCCTGGGTGTTCATTGGAAGGACTGATGTTGAAGCTGAAACTCCAATACTTTTGCCACCTGATGTGAAGAGCTGACTCATTTGAAAAGACTCTGATGCTGGGAAAGACTTAACGCAGGAGGAGAAGGGGACAACAGTGGATGAGATGATTGGATGGCATCACCGACTCAATGGACATGAGTTTGGGTAAACTCCAGGAGTTGATTGACAGGGAAGCCTTGTGTACTGCAGTCCATGGGATCACAAAGAGTGAGACTCAACTGATCGACTGAACTGAACTAATGCATCATATTTGTTATTTGTTTTTATTATTCATCTGAATTTTGAGATACAGTTGAAAGGTACTTATACACATGCAGATTTTAAAGAAAGTCTGTCATAATTTTCCAGTATATTTATGTTGCTCATATCTATCTTTTGATCCTAACTCTTAAGTTTCACTGACGTATTTTAACAAGTGATGCCATTTTATCCTTATAAATGAATGTCTAATCATACCATTACCATATATTAATAAGCATATTTTGACCCTAGCAATTTGGAATATGAAATTTATTATCATAATAAAGTTTCATATTTCTTTAGTATACTTTGGACTTTCAGCTTCTGTTCTACTCGATTATTTATCAGCCAATGCTACAGTTTTAAAATTTTAGATGGTCTGTGCTTTAATATCTGATTGGGTTAGTTCACCCAATTTTGTTAAAATATTTTGTTTTATGGCCATGGTAAGTAAGCTCTTGTCTTTCATTATATTTTTAACTTTTTATTGTTTATTTATGTGATCAGTATTCTGTTTTGTAAGTTGATATTACATTTTGCCACATTAGTGAATTATTTTCTGTTTTTAGATACTATATATGAACAATCCAAAGGAATTAATGATAAAAAATATCACATCACAAATATATATAATGTTACTTATTTTTTTAAAAGTTTGATGTCTGCAAATTTATCTTTCTCCTGATTACATTTCCTAATTGTATTTGAATTGTTTCCCCATTTGTTCTAATACTGATTTTGGAAACTGTATATCTCAGGTTCTTACCACACAGATTCCACTTGCTGCCCCTCTACATGTCCCTGACAATAGATAAACTCCTTTAATTTGTCTATCCATTCATATTTTAGTCTTATAGAGAACAAAGAGCATAATGGTGACCTTTGTAATTCTTCTCTTTACTACATAGAACATTATTTTCACAAGTCAATCTGTTTAAATGATCTAGACTCATCACTTATAAAAATGTATGTTCAAAAAATGTATGCATAAGGCATGATTTTTTTAAGACTGAAAATGCAGAGGAAGTAGAAATATTACAGAAAAAATTGTAAAGATTTTTATTAGCTGTTAACTGCAAAAGCAAAAGCTTAGGTAATGTGATTTTAAATTCCAGTGAGTTTTTATACACCTGAAAATGCCTATCCAGAAAATGCTCAAACTATTTTATATCTCACTTTAAGAAATGCATAATTTCTTAAAAAGCGAAAGAATACAAGATTCCCTATGTGCACCTTAATTTATGTGAAAATGTAGCAATACTAAAAGTCAATATTAAAAATGTTCAGTGTTAAAATTGGGCCACCATTCTGGTCTTTACACACTATTCCTCCCCCCGCCCCCCACCATAGGCCATCTTGAAAGTATCTACAAATTATTTATTTTAAACTGGTTTTCATCAAGGAATGGATGGTGTTCACTTTATTTTGTTCATTTGATTTTGAGTTTTCTCCATTGTAGCAAAGTTTTGAATTGAGGAAATTCTCAGAAGATCTGAATATCTTGGATCCAAGAAGGGCAATGTCATGGAGGATGCCCAAGTTCTTGGACAAAAACTAGCCAAGTCTCCCTTGATGAATTAAAATTTTGTTCAAGAGGTATATCTATGAATTGAATGAGTTGAAAAGATTAGGCCTAAAGTGTATCTTTGAATGAATGCCAAGATCACTTTGTCACAGGGTTCAACATTAATACAAATAATAAAACATTTTAATGTTGCTTCTGTGTGTGCATCTCCTTAAATCACAGCTTTTCTTGTTCAGTTGTCCTGTCCATCAAAATCAATGCTAGAGTGAAGAAAGTCTGTTCAAAGAGATGAGAAATTTTATTTAAAGTTCCTTTTAATTCTATGAAGAAAATATGTGTTTGTGTGATCAGATCTTTTAATTTGTTATTGCTGTTGTTGTTGACCTATAAAAATAGGTAGTAGTGGGAAACTTGCAAAACCTCAATAAATGAATTTTTCTTAGAGTGAAAATAACCACCTTCCCCCACGAAAAGAGTACTTTTTGTTACACAGTTTAGTTTTGAATTATCTTTATCTTTTAGCAACACTATAAAATATGGTGTTAGCATTTAGAAATTTCAAGCATGCTTAGAGACATTGAATTAATTTGTGTTTGAAAAGAAAGTGAAAGTGGCTTAGTCCTACCCATCTCTTTGGGACCCCATGGACTATACAGGCCATGAATTCTCCAGGCTAGAATACTGGAGTAGGTAGCCTTTCTCTTCTCCACGGGATTTCCCAACCCAGGAATGAAATCCGGGTTTCCCGCATTGTGGGCAGACTCTTTACCAGCTGAGCCATAAGGGAAACCCCACAAAGGAGCTACAAGGGAAGCCCCGCAAGAGAGCCACAAGAATTTGTGTTTACTGGTAACTATTGCTTCATCATGGGTTTCTCAGGTGGCGTTAGTGGTAAAGAACCCACCCAACAACACAGGAGACATGAGAGACTCTGATTAGATCCTTGGGTCAGGAAGATCCCCTGAAGGAGGACATGGGAATCCACTCCAGTATTCTTGCCTGGAGAATCCCATGGAGAGAGGACCCTGGAGAGCTACATTCCATAGGGTCACAAAGAGTCAGACATGATTGAAGCGACTTAGCACACACACACACATTGTCTCATCATAGTGACTTTTGATATTTAAGCTTTTAAAGGAAAATGCAAAGAGGGAAAAAATTCCAGAATCTCTAATCCCAAATGATTTAGCAAATCTACATAACTATATAGTTAAGTGATGTACCAGAAATGAACAACAAAATAATTAGGATAATATTCTTACTAGTGCAGGAGAAATGTAATCATTTTGAAATATTTTTTATGAATCATAAAGTCACACATATAACTTCTTCTTCACCATTAATTCCTTCATCTACCCTCACTATACTTTTGGAAAATGCATATGTAGAAATAAGCAAAACAAATGATACAGTTAAGAATGATTTTCAGAAATAGAAAACAAAATTGTTTACGTGTTTAGGGGTTAGATAGTTGAAAGTCATTTATGCAATAGAAAATTCATTTCAAGGCTAGAAAGTTTAGTAGCCTGGAAAAATTACCTGTTGGAATAAATAGCCATATTCTTCAGAACAACAGCTTGTCAAAAGAGAAGAGCAATTTACAACCGCACACTCTACAAGTTTTGGGAGGAGGGAATACTCCTTGACTACCAGCAACTGAAAAATGAACCGAAGGAATCCAAACTAGTTTTAGATCTCTGTTTCTTTTAAAGACACATGGGGGATTGATACATATTTCTTATTCTGAAACAGATTTTTTAAATCCCTGGGAAGAAAAATGTCCAAATAATAAATTGGCTGACAATTTATAGACAGTAGAAATCTATGGACATACAGCCTCTAGAACTATTATTTGGCATATATTTAAAACTGCCAGTAAAGCCAGATGACCTTCCAGACTTCCTCTATATTAATCTGAATTCAGACTATTAAAAAGAAACATACACTCCATTCATCCACTTACTGAATTTCTCAGAGCATTTTGGAAAATACAAGTCAAAACCCAAGTAACAGCTTTACATTTAATCTTGTTTAAATGTACTACATTACATAAGTGCTACTTTTTAGTATTCATAATTGATTAATAATTGAATATAATGAAATTTAGACTCATCAATATTCTTTACAGGATGATAACTGATATTTGATTACTGTGAACTAGCAAAATCAAAATAAATAGAAACATAGATGTGACTTTTACTTTTCTGAACAAGTTAATAAAAAATCCCAAGTTTACACATTATAGCTATACGTTTTTGAAATTAAATATTGTTATAAGATAAAAATAATAATGTCTGTTATCTTTAAAAAGGTTATTTTCAGTTGGTATATTAAGAAAAATATATCAAGGAATCTTGTATTTATATTTTCATACATCACACTTTTATCTTATATGTTCATATCTAAAAAAGATACTAAATGCTAGATATTCATGTCTTCCTTTTGAAATTTAATGACTTTTCTAGAGTTATTCACAAAAGACTGAGAGTATGTTTTATATCTCCATACACTTACTTTTGAATTCATAATCAATATAGTCCTTAAAATGTAATAACCTAAACTACACTAGTGTTTCCATTTCATAGCATATTATGCCTGTCCAGAATCATCAATGTATATGATTGATAGGTCAGGCACTTTACTCAAGAGATTCACAAATTTAGATGATGATTCTTTCTTAGGATCATCAACAGTAAATATAAATAGATGGAAGCCATCTGTTCTAGGGCTTTCATGTCACAATATCAATCTGAATATATTTTCCCAGATAATTCTTTGAGCTCAACATAATCCTGGTCTAAATCATCTGTATTATTCCCTCTTCCCTCAATCATATCACTTCTGTAAATCCACTAGAGTATTTGTGGTAGTGATTTTTTTGTTGTTACTTAAAGAAATTGACTAAAAAAATTCTAACATTACACAAGAGATATGAATACTTCAGCTTTTCAAAGTACAAAAACAAGGTGCTTTACCTTACTTTTGACAAGTAAGTGATTTTAAAATAGATAAAAATAAGCAGCTATGAAATTGACAAATGGCTGAGTATTGAAAATAATTGAATTTTGTTAATTAGATCTCATAGCAGATATTCTGCATTTTGTGATTAATATATACACATTGCTATATATAAAATAGATAACTGATAAGAACCTAGCACAGGGAACTCTGCTAAGTATGCTATGGAAACCTACATGGGAAAAGAATTTGAAAAAGTGAATGTGTGTATACATATAAATGGTTCACTTCGTTTTATTAGCTGAAACTAACACAATATTGTAAATCAACTATACTCCAATAAAATGTGTTTATTAAAAAAAAATACTGGTATATGTTCCCCAAGAGGATTTAAATTTGGTCAGCTAAATGAACATTGTAAGTTGTGTAGAATTTTATTAACATTCTATTCATTCCTGATTTGGATTGTAGTTTGCAGTCATTAACAAATCTCATATAATTTTAGGATTTTTCTAAATATCTTGTTAGATCATTCTATATATTAGTTATTTAAATTGCTAAAAAAAGTAAAACTAAGCATGGGATTTTAATTGTACTATAAATAACTCACCTACTGCCCATGAATATAAAGCATCAGTTCAGTTCAGTTCTGTCACTCAGTCGTGTCCAGCTCTTTGCAACCCTATGAACCATAGCACACTAGGCCTCCCTGTCCATCACCAACTCCCAGAGCTTGTCCAAACTCATGTCCATTGAGTCGGTGATGCCATCCAGCCATCTCATCCTCTGTCATCCCCTTCTCCTCCTGCCCCCAATCCATCCCAGCATCAGGGTCTTTTCAAATGAGTCAGCTCTTTGCATCAGTAGGCCAAAGTATTGGAATTTCAGCTTCAACATCAGTCCTTCCAATGAACACCCAGGACTGATCTCCTTTAGAATGGACTGGTTGGATCTCCTTGCAGTCCAAGGACTTTCAAGAGTCTTCTCCAACACCACAGTTCAAAACCATCAATTCTTCAGCACTGACATTTCTTTATAGTCCAACTCTCACATCCATACATGACTACTGGAAAAACCATAGCCTTGAGTAGCTGGATCTTTGTTGACAAAGTAATATCTCTGCTTTTTAATGTGCTGTCTAGGTTGGTCATAACGTTCCTTACAAGGAGTAAGTGTCTTTTAATTTCATGGCTGCAATCACCATCTGCAGTAATTTTGGAGTCCAAAAAAATAATGTCAGCCACTCTTTCCACTGTTTCCCCATCTATTTGCCATGAAATGTGGGACTGGATGCCATGATCTTAGTTTTCTGAATGTTGAGCTTTAAGCCGACTTTTTCACTCTCCTCTTTGACTTTCATCAAGAGGCTCTTTAGTTATTCTTCACTTTCTGCCGTAGTGTGGTATAATCTGCATATCTGAAATTATTGATTTTCTCTATAATATCACAAATAACACAACTTGAATTATGGCAAACTTAAAAGCTTAGAGTTGATGTCCTTGTTCCACTTCAGGAGACTCATGACTCTTGCCAGTTGCAAGATCATAAATTTGCTTTGTTCTCCACAATCATGAGTGTGAGGTGAAGACAAGCACTCATACTCTTTAGAAAACATACTCTTTCAATTGGTAACAAAGGGGTCTGTAGCCTGACTGGATTCTGTAGGTAATTATGACAGCAAAACAGAAAGTACCTTTTCTGCATTTAGAGAGTGGAATTAAAGGTCACTGCAGGCACCAGATCTGTATTTATGACCACCACCTTAAATAGAAGCTCAGCAAATGGGGAATGGAAAATATAAGTGAAATTAATCCAAAAGATACAGCCATGCAAAAAAATACTCTATAGACTAGAGCTTTAAAATATTTCATTTTTTTTCTTGTGTAATTCAAATATGGCAACAAAAATATTACAAGACTTTTTGGAAAGGAAGAGTGCCTATTAGTCTAAAATCCAAATAAAACTACAATGTCATATTTTCCTGGTTTTCCCATTTTTCCCAGTATCAATTTCCATGCTTCTACCTTGGTTATATTTGTAATTTTAATGATCAAAAATGTTTTCATTTAGAATACCTCAGTATTAATGCAATCATTGCATTATCATTTATATTTTTATTGATATAAATTTTGCTTTTAGACTTTAGTTATTCCTGCAAAAAAGAAACTTTAATTATGTCAAAATAGTATCCTCAAATTTTTTATTGTAATATTTAATAAACATGCACACAATCAGTAAGGCTAATTCAAATATAAAACAATTAATAATACCCATCTTCTTAACATACATAAATATATATATAATATTACCATTAATTGAATTTAAAATTTTCTGTTTCTAAATTAAATAGACCTATTAAATAAGCCATGTGTCCTGGCTTATTATATATAATGAAGTCTGAGAAGAAAATTAGATATATAATAGGAGAAAATCTGAACTCAAATATTAACAAATTTGGATATTTGTGGAACCTAGTTCCCAAACTATACCTCTGAGTTGTAAGGATCAAGTCAAATTAGTTAAGTGCTTTATATAAAATAGAATCTAAGTAAAAGTTATTCATGGTTGCATTATAGACATTTTGTTTAAAATGAATGTAGAAGTTTAACTATCATTCTATTAGTAATTAGTTTCATTGAGTCTATCTTGATTTTCTTTTTTATTTTTCTTTTCTTTTGCTGCTCATATATGCTTTTTAGAAATGTGTGCCTTAACTTGAAGAGAACACTTCTTCATTATATACTCTGTGACACATGACACTCTCCCTCCTTTAAAGACTCCCATCTCCCTCCTGTTCTCCCTCCTTTAAAGACTCCTTTCTGGTTCCTTATTAAATACTCTCATCTGTTTTCAGTTCTGTTATCTTCTAGTTCATCTCAAACCCTCAATCCTTTTCTCTTCAACACAAGAACTCTCCCATTGCACCTCTCACGGACATTTCTAGTCATCAGTATTACCTCTTGTTTCTTTTTCAAGAGCTTCTCTGAAAGTGTTTTATAATTAAATATTTGTGTGTGTGTGTTAGTTTCCAACATTTCTAAGAGTGTAGTAAAATTTCCCCTCACTTCTCATTGCTACCTCCATATTCACTCTTAACTGTTAATATCCTAAACTTCCAATTCATTTAAAGATCATGCTTATTTTCATGCTAGTCTTCTGAGGAACTCAGGGTTATTCCTACCTCCTTTCTTGACAGTTTTATCAATTGACTCATGTTTCCTTCTCTACCAATATGGTGATAACTTATTTCCTTTAACCAGATTCAACTGTTTGTCTCTGGATCCTAACTGGCATTTTTTTTCTTTGAGGAAACAATTAATTGTACATCGCTCTATTCTCTGCCCATGGTTTCAGATGATGTATTGAAAATAATGTTCCAACTTTTACATTCTCTTCTCTGATATCCAGAGGCAGTGATAAATAAGTTGATGACTAAGAATATGATAACCTGATGTAATCAATATAAATTTGGTGGCTTGCCTAATGCTGGCACAAAGAGGAAAACTAAAAATAAATTATGGTCATCTATGTCCAATTAAATATGAAATCCTGTTTTCTCTATTTAATAATAAGGGAAAGTTACCGGAAATTTCTAATTTAATTCAAAATTTTTTACAAAGTAAAATCTTAAAGAATTGATGAACTGAATTGATTTGTAATACTGAGTTAAAACTTTTACTATAATTAGAAAGAATATGTTGCCAGAGTATTCTTCTTTATGCCAATGGTTGATGTATCTTTATCTTTTAAACCAAGCTAATGTACTTTGTTTCTCCTAATATGCTCGTGCAGTGTAATATTTTGCCTATTTTAATGTTGTAAGCCAGAAACATTAGTATGAAAACTCCTCATAACAATACACCCATAAAGTAAAAAAAACTGGTCATAAATCATGTCTGCATGATACAAAATGAAATATGTAGAAGGAAAAAATATGTCTTTAAATCTAAAATTTTATATGTGTTTAATATATAGTAATTTCAATTTCTATTTGTTAGTTCTAAATGATATGTTATACTAACACATATATATGGAATCTAGAAAGATGGTAACAATAACCCTGTGTACGAGACAGCAAAAGAGACACTGATGTATAGATCAGTATTATGGACTCTGTGGGAGAGGGAGAGGGTGGGGAGATTTGGGAGAATGGCATTGAAACATGTATAATATCATGTATGAAACGAGTCACCGGTCCAGGTTCGATGCACGATACTGGATGCTTGGGGCCGGTGCACTGGGATGACCCAGAGGGAGGGTATGGGGAGGGAGGAGGGAGGAGGGTTCAGGATGGGGAACACAGGTATACCTGTGGCTGATTCATTTCAATATTTGGCAAAACTAATACAATATTGTAAAGTTTAAAAATAAAATAAAATTTTAAAAAATATATATGTTCACACACATACATCACACATATAACACACACACATATACACATAAGGAGAGAGGGAGGGGTGGATGAAGATAGGAAGAGAGAGAAAAATATAGAGATTCTGTAAGAAAAGAATGTACGATTTGATAAACATTTAATAGGTTAAGTCTCTTACTAAGAAGCCACCAGAATGTCAGTATTAGAACACAAAACTGAGCCCACATTTGTGCTCTACTCACTCGAGATTCTATACAGTGTATCACAATGGTCAACCTAGAATTTTTATTATTTGTATGAGTTAGCTCCTTGGCCCCAACAAAACCTCAGTTCTGTCACAATGTGTGATATTCATAACATTCACAGAAAGAAGAAAAAGAGTCAGATCTACCATCACATTTGTGCTTGAATTTAATGTCTATTAGCCTGACTCTATATCAAGAATTGTAGAGAGCAATCCTGAGAATCCCAAAGGGCTTCAAGCAAGTAAATACTCTAGACTACTGACATTCTTAACAAGATTTCTTTTTTGAAATTTATTTTGGCATCTGCATCACTACCTAGGTATCCTCTTAAGGTTGAGTTGGGAAAAACATTTCTAGAGTTTTTACCATGAAAGGAAGAAGATAAATTCCATAACCATATTTCATTTTTCTTCTCATTTTCTTCTCAACACCACCACTATGTCTAAAGTGAAACATGTAAATCTTACACAATTGCTCGTACTCAGAGTAATTTCATAAACCAGTACTATGATGCAAGTACCCCTAAAACTTCATTGAGTTCTAGTATACAAACTTAAAATATATTGCTCAGATTGATAGGTGTGTCATTTCTGTCCTGAGGAATTACAACCTAGTTTTACTTCTTTGAGTTATGAAGACCACACTATTAAAAATTATTGGAGTATAGTTGCTTTGCAAGTTTGCATTAGTTTCTTGCTGTACAGAAAAGTGAATCAGTCATATATATTCATATATCTAATCTTTTTTAGGTTAATTTCCCATTTAGGTTAGCACAGAGTAGAGTTCTCTGTGCTATAAAGTAGTTTTGCATTAGTTATCTGTTTTATACACAGTAGTGTATATATGTCAGTCCCAGTCTCCCAAGTCATCCCACTCTCCTTCCAACCTTGGTAACCATAAGTTTGTTCTCTACATCTGTAACTTTATTTCTTTTTTTGCAAATAAGTTCATCTCTAATATATTTCCAGAGTCCACATATAAGTGATATTATACAATATTTTTCCCTTTCCAATTTACCTTACACTGTATGACAGTCTCTTAGTTCTTCCATGTCTCTGCAAGTGGCACCATTTCATTTCTTTTTATGAGTGAATAATAGACTGAATAATATTCCATTGTATATTTGTACCACAACTTCTATAATTGGGGATGAAAACAGAGAAGTTGCAAGGATCATAAGAGATTACTACAAACAACTTGGACATCCTAGAAATGGACAAATTCTTAGAAAGATACAAACTTCCAAGACTGAACCAGGAAGAAACAGAAAATATAAACAATCACAAGTACTGAAATTGAAACTATTATTAAAAATCTTTAGTTTAATTTAAATTAAAATTGGAAATGTTATTAAAAACTTTTGCCAGTAAAAGTCCAGGACCTATGGCTTCATGGGTAACTTTGTCAAACATTTAGAGAAGAATTAGCATCTGTTGTTCTTGTTCAGTTTTCAGGTCCAATTCTTTGCAACCTCATGGACTGCAGCATGCCAGGCTTCCTGTCCTTCACCATCTCCCAGAGCTTGCTCAAACTCATGTCCACTGAGTCTGTGACGTCATCCAACCATCTCATCCTCTGTTGTCCACTTCTCCTCCTGCCTTCAATCTTTCCAACACTAGGGTCTTTTCTAATGAGTCAGCTCTTTGCATCAGGGACCCAAGTATCAGAGCTTCTGCTTCAGCATCAGTCCCTACACTTCAGAAAGACTTCCCAAAAAATTGCAGAGGAAGGAACACTCCCAGGCTCATTCTCTGAGTCCACCATCATCTTGATATAAAAATCAGACAAAGATAAAACAAAAGAAGAGTATTACAGGCCAATATCACTGATGAAGATGTAGACATCTTCAACAAAATACTAGCAAATAGAATCCAACAAATCATTAAAAGACTCATACACCCTGATCAAGTGGGATTCATCCCAGGGATGCAAGAATTCTTCAGTGTACACAAATTAATCAATGTGATACAACATATTGATAAGTTGAAGAATAAAACCTATATGATCATCTCAATATATGCAGAAAATGTTTGACAAAATTCAACACCCATTTATGATAAAATCTCTCCAGAAATTGGACTTTAGGGAACCTACTTCAATATAATAAAGGTCCTAAATGACAAACATACAGCTAACATTACTCTCATTGGTGAAAAAATTAAAAGCATTTCCTCTAAGATCGGTGACAAAACAAGGATGTCTGCTCTCACTACTCTGATTCAACACAGATTTGGAAGATCCAACTATACTTTTAAGGTAGAATTAAAGCTATAAAACTGACAAAGAATAAAAGAGCCTAAAAATAAATTGGTAGATAGAATGAAAAATCCAGTCATAAGAAGCATGACAATTTAAAATCTCTCATTAATGTTTGTTCCATGAAAGTGTAAGAATTTTTTGCACAGATTATTATAGAAAAATAAATTAGTAAAGATTTTATGTTTAAACATGTATTTTAGACTTGCTACAGTAAACAAACAAAAAAATTGATCCTCACACATAAGGCCTGCACTACATCACTGATTCTTTTGTAGTAAACAGGATTTATGTTCAGGGTAATGAGGTACTGGGTTTGATTATCATTATTTTCCAGGTTTCCTATAGAGACGTGTACATTTTACTCAAATCATCTCTCAGAGGTACAGCTTGCAATAGTTTATTACTTTCTATCTTACACCATAAGTTTAATGGGAACATTTTTGTTTAAAAGAATATAAGAAAAAAACATATCAGTGTAGACTGTTGTTCATGCAATTTTTCTCACATTTATGATTTTTACCTTAAGTATAAATATTCAATAGTAAAATACCTATATTAAGTAACATGAGGAAGACAGTTTTTAGTCTTCATATGCATTGTCAAATTTATTCATCTATTACCTATTCACACACACATGCATATATTGACAGAAATGTATAGATAGGCAAATAAGTATAGATTTTTTTACATTTACTAATTTATATTTCTACCAGCTGTGAAGAATAGCCATTTTGCTTACTCTTAGCACCAAGCATATTTAAATTTTAAAACAGGCAAAATATAATGGGCAACTTTATAGGCCTAAATTTTTTACTCAACTCATTATGATTTAATTAGCCATCTCATTCATCACAACTAAAATTGTTCTTTTTTTGTTTTTCACACCCTCATCAGCCTTTTAAGTTTCCTTCAGTGTTAACTTACATATATTTTCTTAGTTTATTTTTCTTGGGAAGTTTATATCTTAGTGATTTGGAAAAATTCTTAATATATTGAAGATGTCCATACACTAGCTGTCACATATACTTATAGTGAACATTTTTTTCTTTTTCCTTCACTAGATTCAATTTACCTTTATTCTTGGCTATAAAATACTGTTTTTTTCCATCACCATCCATTCACTTGTATGGTTGGGCACATGGCTCAGATCTAAATGTATTAGCATGACTACTGCCAAGCCATGATCATTTCAGTCTACAGCATAGGGCATAAGAAGATACATTTAGACTTTGGGATTTTGTTTGAAGTTTGGGGGAAAAAATGTTAACTACCTTTACTTAATGATGAAAGAAGTACCCAGGTAAATTGTCAACACTTCTAACCATGAATTCAGTGAGGGAAAGGATCAGACAGATGTTGAAAACAGAATGAAGGAAAAGAAACAGTGACTATTTTTACTCCATTTGTTTTCTTATCAAGCCTCATGTAACAACATAAAAAAAATATTTTTTGAATTAAAAGCACTGTACTTGCTTTTCATAATATTAACTCATAATTTAATTATTTTAATGTTTGAATTTTTACTTGACATTTAAGCTTTATGGACCCACATATTTCATGTATTAATAAGCTAACATAGAGAAAATATTTAGAGGGTAAAAATCAGTAAATATCAGCTTTGTATTATTATTAATATGTCTATTCAAAAATGTTTCTTTGCTTGCTGTTTGTGACTTTTTTTTTTAATCTCATGTTTCTAAAAATTAGCTTATATTCTTCAAATCAAAAATTTGGTTAATTACATAGAAAATTTTAATTCACTTAAATTTATTTGGGGTATGAGATAAGACTAAATTATCAGTTTATCAAATCATACATTCTGGAATTATTTGCCTTTACTACCAGATTGCTGCACTCAATATGCCAGCAAATTTGGAAGACTGAGCAGTGGTCACAGGACTGGAAAATGTCAGTTTTCATTCCAATCCCAAAGAAAGGCAATGCAAAGAATGCTCAAACTATCACACAATTGCACTCATCTCACACGCTAGTAAAGTAATGCTCAAAATTCTCCAAGCCAGGCTTCAGCAATATGTGAACCGTGAACTTCCTGATGTTCAAGCTGGTTTTAGAAAAAGCAGAGGAACCAGAGATCAAATTGCCAACATCCACTGGCTCATGGCAACAGCAAAAGAGCTCCAGAAAAACATCTATTTCTACTTTATTGACTATGCCAAAGCCTTTGACTGTGTGGATCACAATAAATTGTGGGGAATTCTGAAAGAGATGGGAATAACAGACCACCTGATCTGCCTCTTGAGAAATTTGTATGCAGGTCAGGAAGCAATATTTAGAACTGGCCATGGAACAACAGATTGGTTCCAAATAGGAAAAGGAGTACGTCAAGGCTGTATATTGTCACCCTGCCTATTTAACTTCTATGCAGAGTACATCATGAGAAACGCTGGGCTGGAAGAAGCACAAGCTGGAATCAAGATTGTTGGGAGAAATATCAATAACCTCAGATATGCAGAGGACACCACCCTTATGGCAGAAAGTGAAGAGGAATTCAAAAGCCTCTAGATGAAGATGAAAGTGAAAGTGGAGAGTGAAAAAGTTGGCTGAAAGCTCAACATTCAGAAAACAAAGATCATGGCATCTGGTCCCATCACTTCATGGGAAATAGATGGGGAAACAGTGGAAACAGTGTCAGACTTTATTTTTCTGGGCTCCAAAATCACTACAGATGATGACTGCAGCCATGAAATTAAAAGACGCGTACTCCTTGGAAGGAAAGTTATGACCAACCTAGATAGCATTTTCAAAAGCAGAGACATTACTTTGCCAACAAAGGTCCATCTAGTCAAGGCTATGGTTTTTCCTGTGGTCATGTATGGATGTGAGAGTTGGACTGTGAAGAAGGCTGAGTGCCAAAGAATTGATGCTTTTGAACTGTGGTGTTGGAGAAGACTCTTGAGAGTCCCTTGGACTGCAAGGAGATCCAACCAGTCCATTCTGAAGGAGATCAGCCCTGGGGTTTCTTTGGAAGGAATGATACTAAAGCTGAAACTCCAGTCCTTTGGCCACCTCATGCGAAGTGTTGACTTACTGGAAAAGACTCTGATGCTGGGAGGGATTGGGGGTAAGAGGAGAAGGGGAAGACAGAGGATGAGATGGCTGGATGGCATCACTGACTCAATAGACGTGAGTCTGGGTGAACTCCGGGAGTTGGTGATGGTCAGGGAGGCCTGGCGTGCTGCGATTCATGGGGTCGCAGAGTCGGATATGACTGAGCGACTGAACTGAACTGAACCAGATTTTGAAAAGCTACATTAATTATATTTCCAGTATGCATAATTTGAATACCTTTTGCACTTTCTTTTCAGTTCAGTTCAGTCTCTAGTTCATGTCGGGCTCTTTGCAAGCACAAGAATGGCAGCACACCAGGCCTCCATGTCCTTCACCAACTCCCGAGGTTTATCCAAACTCATGTCCATTGGTCAGTGATGCCATCCAACCATCTCATCCTCCATCGTCCCCTTCTCCTCCTGCCCTCAATATTTCCAAGCATCAGGGTCTTTTCAGATGAGTCAGCTCTTCACATCAGGTGGCCAAAGTATTGGGGTTTCAGCTTCAACATCAGTCCTTTCAATGAACACTCAGGACTGATATCCTTTAGGATGGACTGGTTGGATCTCCTTGCAGTACAAGGGATTTTCAAGAGTCTTCTCCAAACCCACAGTTCAAAAGCACCAATTCATTGGCACTCAGCTTTCTTTATAGTCCAACTCTCACATCCATACATAACTACTGGAAAAACCATAGCCTTGACTAGACGGACCTTTGTTTACATAGTAATGTCTCTGCATTTTAATATGCTGTCTAGGTTGGTCATAACTTTCCTTTCCAGGAGTAAGTGTCTTTTATTTTCATGGTTTCAATCACCATCTGCAGTGATATTGGAGTGCCCAAAATAAAGTCAGCCACTGTTTCCACATTTTCCCATCTATTTGCCATGAAGAAATGGGACCAGATTCCATGATCTTAGTTTTCTGAATGTTGAGCTTTAAGCCAAATTTTTCACTCTCTTCTTTCACTTTCATCAAGAGGCTCTTTGGGAGACTTCCCTGGTGGCTTAGACAGTAAAGCGTCTGCCTACTATGAGGGAGATCCAGGTTCAATCCCTGGGTTGAGAAGATCCTCTGGGAAGGAAATGGCAACCCACTCCAGTACTGTTGCCTGAAAAATCCCATGGACAGAGGAGTGTGGTGGGCTACAGTTTGTGGGGTCACAAAGAGTTGGACAGGCTATACTCCATGGAGTCGCAAAGAGTTGGATACGACTGAGAGACTTCACTTCACTTCACTTTGTGCCATAAGGATGGTGTCATCTGCATATCTGAGGTTAT
The DNA here is from genome assembly GCF_055505025.1 of Bos grunniens. Lineage (NCBI taxonomy): Eukaryota > Metazoa > Chordata > Mammalia > Artiodactyla > Bovidae > Bos > Bos grunniens. Next base: position 49,966,534 of record NC_141175.1, read on the forward strand.
TGATATTTCTTCCAGCAGTCTTGATTCCAGCTTGTGCTTCTTCCATCCCAGGGTTTCACATGATGTAATCTGCATAGACGTTAAATAAGCAAGGTAACAATATACAGCCTTGATATACTCCTTTTACTGTTTGGAACCAGTCTGTTGTTCCATGGCCAGTTCTAACTGTTGCTTCCTGACCTGCATACAGGTTTCTCAAGAGGCAGATTAGGTGGTCTGGTATTCCCATCTCTTTCAGAATTTCCCACAGTTTATTGTGATCCACACAGTCAAAGGTTTTGCCATAGTCAATAAAGCAGAAATAGATGTTTTTCTGGAGCTCTCTTGCTGCTTCCATGAGCCAGTGGATGTTGGCAATTTGATCTCTGGTTCCTCTGCCTTTTCTAAAACCAGCTTGAACATCTGGATGTTCACGGTTCACATATTGCTGAAGCCTGGCTTGGAGAATTTTGAGCATTACTTTACTAGCGTGTGAGATGAGTGCAATTGTGCAGTAGTTTGAGCATTCTTTGGCATTACCTTTCTTTGGGATTGGAATGAAAACTGAGCTTTTCCTGTCCTATGGCCACTGCTGAGTTTTTCCAATTTGCTGACTTATTAGATGCACTACTATCACAGCATCATCTTTTAGGATTTGAAGTAGCTCAACTGGAATTCCATCACCACCATTAGCTTTCTTTATAGTGATGCTTCCTAAGCCCCACTGGACTTCACATTCCAGGATGTCTGGCCCTAGGTGAGTGATCACACCATCGTGATTATCTGGGTGGTGAAGATCCTTTTTGTATAGTTCTTCTATGTATTATTGCCACCTGTTCTTAATATCTTCTGCTTCTGTTAGGTCCATACCATTTCTGTCCTTCATTAAGCCCATCTTTGAATGAAATGTTCCCTTGGTATCTCTAATTTTCTTGAAGATATCTCTAGTCTTTCCCATTCTATTGTTTTCCTCTATTTCCTTGCACTGATCACTGAAGAAGGCTTTCTTTTCTCTCCTTGCAACTCTGCATTCATATGCTTATATCTTTCTTTTTCTCCTTTGCTTTTCACTTCTTTTCTTTTCACAGCTATTTATGAGGCCTCCTCAGACAGCCATTTTGCTGTTTTGCATTTTCTTTTTCTTGTGGATGGTCTTGTTCTTTGTCTCCTGTACAATGTCACAAACTTCCATCCATAGATCATACGGCACTCTGTCATATCTAGTCCTTTAAATCTATTTCTCACTTCCACTGTATAATCATAAGGGACTTATATCATATCTGAATGGTCTAGGGGTTTTCCCTACTTTCTTCAATTTAATTCTGGACTTGTCAATAAGGAGTTCATGATCTGAGCCACAGTCAGCTCCTGGTCTTGTTTTTGCTGACTGTATAGAGCTTCTCCTCTTTGGCTGCAAACAATATAAGCAATCTGATTTTGGTGTTGGCCATCTGGTGATGTCCATGTGTAGATCTTCTCTTGTGTTGTTGGAAGAGGGTGTTTACTATGAACAATGTGTTCTCTTGGCAAAACTCTATTAGCCTTTGCCCTGCTTCATTCTGTTCTCCAAGGCCAAATTTGCCTGTTACTCCAGGTGTTTCTTGACTTCCTATTTTTGCATTCTAGTCCCCTATAATGAAAAGAACAATTTTGGGGATTTTAGTTCTAGATGGTCTTGTAGGTCTTCATAGAACCGTTCAACTTCAGCTTCTTCAGCGTTACTGCTCAGGGCATAGACTTGAATTAGCGTGATATTGAATAGTTTGTCTTGGAGACGAACAGAGATCATTCTGTTGTTTTTGAGATTGCATCCAAGTACTGCATTTTGAACTCTTTTGTTGACTATCATGGTTTTTCCATTTCTTCTAAATGATTCCCACCCACAGTAGTAGATATAATGGTCATCAGAGTTAAATTCACCCATTCCAGTCCATTTTAGTTCACTGATTCCTAAAATATCTACATTCACTCTTGCCATCTCCTGATTGACCACTTCCAATTTGCCTTGATTCATGGACCTAACATTCCAGGTTCCTATGCAATATTGCTCTTTACAGCATCAGACCTTGCTTCTATCACTAGTCACATCCACAACTGGGTGTTGTTTTTGTTTTGGTTCCATCCCTTCATTCTTTTTGGAGTCATTTCTCCACTGATCTCCAGTAGCACATTGGGCACCTACTGACCTGGGGAGTTTCTCTTTCAGTATCCTATCATTTTGCCTTTTCATACTGTTCATGGAGTTCTCAAGGCAAGAATACTGAAGTGGTTTGCCATTCCCTTCTCCAATAGACCACATTTTGTCAGAACTCTCCACCATGACCCATCAGTCTTGAGTCTACCTACATGGCATGACACTGTTTCATACCCTGTTAATTTGTACTGGCCTTCTGTCATTATGATATAATTTTCATAATTTTAAGATATATCTATATATATACTTCTCTGGATATCTTGGGTAAACAAAGTTAAGTTTTGTTTTTCATTTGTTAATTATGTATGTGCTTGCAATATTGAATGCTCATTTTATTGTCATTTATTATTTACTAATATTCCTCCCTAATATTCAATAGTTTCAGATACTTACACTTATAATTTTATTTTTGATTTTTATTTTTTGACATTGCTATGACTAGTATTACATTGTATGTCTAATTTTTGATGTGTTTATCTACCTGCTACTGCTGAATATATCACTTATTTAAAGTCCTTTTTCAATTATCAATAAGCCAAATAAATAATGCCAAGCAATGGCTCAAGTATATTAGAAGTTTAAACAATAGAAATGAGATTGCTAGTTCAATCCTTATATATATTTGAAATTTGTGTAAATATATTAACAAGTTCTGAAGCTGTTGGCTCTAAACCAATATTTCCTGTGCCTGTTTCCTTATATCCTTGCCAAGAGAATTTTATTCAACATTTATGTTTTGGTAATGTTCTTAATACAAGTAGTATCTTTGTGAAATTACTTTATGTGTCCTCTAATAAAAATAAGATGGATTATTGGATTATATTTTACCATGTTTGAATATTATTTTCAAATCCACATCTGTGTAATGTGAGTTCAGAGCTATTTTTCTATAGGACTATTGTTCTTTTCCTATCAATTGTCATAAAAATCTTTATACGTCTTGAGATATATAGATTACAGTGTTGATAAAAGTTACAAATGTTTTCCCTAACTTTTCATTTATATTTTAATTTTACTTCTGTTTATAAGATGTACAGATATGTTTGCTGCTTTTATAGCATTTTAAAATTATTTTCTTTAATTTATAGCACACTTCATATAAAAGCATTATTCAGAAATTTTTACATTTTTATTATTTTTATTTTGTACACATGTAAATCCTTGATCCATTTGAAGCTTATGCTGGTTTACAGTGTAAGTTTCCAAATATTTCATTTTCCAGATAGCTACAAAATTACTTCAACATTGTTGAAAGTTATCAGTTTTCACCAAATAATTGAGATACCATATCCTTTTACATAAATTTATTTTTCTAGATTTACTTTATTAATCACATTTATTTTTCTATTTATATACCAATAACATTTTTGATGTTTTATAACTTTTAATAGCCAGTAAGACATTAGGGCACATTGATTTTGTATTTAATGTTTTCTTACTGCTTTTACTTTTTTTTTCTTTCATTCAATTGTGTCCAGATTCTCCATCTCCACTCTCAACATAAAAAGAGTTGTTATTTTTATTAGTTATCCCTAAATATGTTATGGTAACTGCTACTATAAACTCTAACTGCTTATTCTTTGTATGTAAATAAATGTTGTGACACTTTATAGCTCATGTTAACATTGTGAATAGAATTTTATTCTAATTATTTGTGGTTATTGGTGTCAGGTATGAATGAGTAGTAATTATTTCTAGCAGCACTACTTGTAATTTTAGTGCCATCAATCCGTTATATTTTTAAAAGTTATATGCATCAAATGATACAGCATGAGAACAATATTTGAAATGACTTGAAATGATTCTCCTTACAAAGTTCTGAGCTAAGTGCCTTCCTTTTTATAATCTTTTGATTTAAAACTCCAATATATTTTAAATTTATCAGTATAGCCACATTCTTTCTTGCTTTTCAGATAATCACATTATTGTGCATATTTGTAGAGATCATTGCTATTACATTTTTTTTCAGATTTATTTCCATAGTGCTATATTGCATTTTATTGTGAAGTTTCTCTCATGTTTTGTTTAATATACACAGTTATAGTGCATATGCAATGAAATTGGCTCAATTCTTACATTTTAGAGGAACTGTAAATTTATACACAACACTTTTTAAAAAGCAGTTCACCAAGAAGTATCTGAAACCATAAATATATTCATATTATTTGAAAAAGTAATACCACTTCTGGGAAGTGATCCCAAGGTAATAAACCAATGTAAGTGAAAAGCCTTGGAAGAGGAGATTTTCATTTCCCCATTACATATCACAGAGAAGAGTCAGAAGCAATATAAATATTCCTGACAGTCACAGAACTTGCAACATGTTTGTTTATCAAATAAATGGAATAACCTTTACATAGGATTTGAGAGCTCAATAGGGAGATAATCATTCTAGAAAGACAAACCAGACAAAATGCCCTAGCTCCAGAAAGTGACCTAGCTGTTAGATGGGAGATTCAACTTTGATTATAGCGCAGTGGTTCTTTTGTTGGGGGTGAGAGGTATGTCTCTCAGCTGATCCACCGTTGGACAGCAAAGTTACAACACTATAAGATTTTTAGGCATGTTTTCAATGAAACATAACATAAAGATGGAGTCATCCTTCATTTGCTAAACTTCAACAACTAATTTAGTCATGTGGGCCTGTCAATGCCGTATTTAAAGCAGGAGTGGATGGAGATCAGTGAAAAGCTGTTACCAGCATATTCATAGAGGGTATCAACAAGACCTGGCAGAGATGGCTTCTGTAGTAGCATCTAAGTTCTTCCCCCATGCACAATCCTTCAATTCCTTTTACAGGAGAATTGTGAAGCTAAAGCAAAATACAGTATCAAACTAATACAGTAAAAAAAAAAAAAAAAAAAAATATTGGAAACTGGAGAAACACAGGTTTCAGAGCTTAACTAACCTGCCCAGTGTTATAGAGGCAGTAAAAAGTAAAATAATATATGAAATTATCTTCTCTGCAGAGAAGGTAGCAGATATCTATTTATATTTCACTCTGAAGTTTTTCGTCAGAGAAAGAGGCTCAGTAGTGATTATGGAGTGAGCGTGAAGAAAGTTAAGAGAGCTTATGTTCTTGCATTTGAATATTTACATCCTATTGCAAAGAGGGGAAAAATATTAAGGGTCAGACATTCATGTTTGCTTTATGATTTTCTTAGTAGTAATAGGTGGTCAACAAATTTATGTTAATGGTTGATTGATTCTTTACTTCAGAGCATTTCAAAGTTTTGCCTCCATGGGTAGCAAATGTTACATTTTCTATTACACTCTTATTTCTGTGTAAGAACTTTTTCCCCATTTCCTTTGATGTCTTTGGCAAATTGCATCAAATTTTATGTTGTGAGTTTTTGATCTTGCATCTCTAAGGCTAAGCAATTTCCTTATACAACTTGGTTGTTTAAACTCCTGTTTTTTTGGCGTGTTCATATTTGTTTCAACTGCATGAGCATTTCTTTGCAGTCATGTGAATTTCTCCCTTTCTGTAAATATTTCTGTGAGACTGCTTAAACAATGTTTCATTTATCAATATATTAAGAGATCTGTATCTGTTATACATAGGTACATACACACATGTTTATATATGTTTATATATGTGCTTATGTTTGTATAAGTGATTAGTGATTGCAATCATGCTACATTTAGTAAAAATAGTTTAACCATTTTCAAACAGCAGTAGTAAATTTAGAACACAAAACTAAAACCTAGGAAACAATACATTTTCAAATTCAGAATTATTATTTATGTATATTGTAATGAAGGAAATACTTTTAAAATCAAAACTAACTGATGACATTTATATTTTGTTTGTATTCAAACTAACTGATGATGTTTATATTTTGTTTGTATTCAAATTCTCTCATTTTGGTAAAGCATCTGAATAATCACACTTTTTATATTTGCTATTTCTTCTCTGAATTATAACAGGTGTTGTATATCTCCCCTTTTGTTTTCAGGAAAGAATGCATTGTCTGCTCAAATGCATTATAAGTATTTAGTCAGTACTGTGTCTTGTACTTTATTTTTATCATATACACTGCAAACACACAGAGTAGGTGTTAAATGAATAGTTATTCATTGGTAAATTAAAGTATATAATTAATCAGAAAACCGCATTTATCAACTATCTAGAACTTTAGGATTGTATTACATGTAATACTACCCTATACTTGTTAATTATAGCTTCTACCTGTGTAGTAAGTATATTCTTATTATCATGGCCATTTATAGCATCATTATAATAAAGCATATTATTTAGATATGTTAGGGAAATGTAAGATGTGCTGTATGTTACCTCTAATTCAGCATTGTTTAAGGTAAAATTATAACTAGACAGCTTATCTATTACTTTGCATTATCTAGTAATCTGAACATTTCATCAGTAGAATCTATTATTTACATGATAATGAGGCTACATTCTCTGATATATGCATTAGATCACTTTTTCACATTTGCTTTTTTTCCTTACAAATTTCTAGCTCAGGCTTCCTTCATAAATATGTATATTGGTAGTGAAGAATAGGAAATAGTTATGCATTTGAATGCCTCTCAGTAATACTTTAATACCTCCTCACTTTTAGATAGTAGAATCTTTTATCTTTTAAATAATAAGAATGTAATGATTTCTAAAATATTTATTGATGAAAACAGTGTGCAGAGTATCTGGAAACAGGAAAAAGCAAGAGCATTCTGGAAAGCTATCTAATGGGAGCATGGAAATAATACAAATAATTCTAATGAAAAAGGAAATTTCTGAAGTATGTTCCTTGTGATATAAGGATTGAAAGACAGGATTCCTGAACAATCATTGAAGGGATAAAATTACATGAAGCTCAAAAATAGATAATACTGTAAAAGAGGTGAAAGTTTCCTGACAAGGTGACATATAGAATGTGCTGCCATGTGTATTCTCTAAATTCATCTGTGAAAATAAAATACAGAAATTGCAGGGCAGACTAGATGTGAAAACTGACAGACAATATCTGCAAAACTCCTAGGGAGAATAAAGAATATCGTGAACTTATGGAAGAGAAGGTGGTATTGCCTTGAAAAGAAAATACACTTGGGGAAAGATTTAAGTTCTTTTATCATCTTTTATCATCTTAAATTATCTGGGAAAGTGTTTGACCTGTACAACAGAAATGACCAGGATCAGCCCAGGGTCCTCAGTTGTGAATGCAGATAATGCTGGGTTGGCACGATACTTTGGGTGAGGCACAATAAAAGGGGTGCAACTGACTCTTAGATGTCAAGCATTCCACAACTCCTTCTGTTCTGACTTTAAATCCCCAACAATGGTACATCAAACTATGCAAATGAGAGAGTATGCTTCCCAACTCCAGTTCCTTTGTAAGCCTTTAAGGATGGCTCATTAGTAGAACTGTTGCTTGGTGAAATGATGAGATAATTAGCAGTTTTATATTCCCTCTTCTTTAAACTCATTGAGAAGGTTCCAAACTTTCATATGACCTTTCGTTTTTCCATTACACTTTACCAGACAGGAAAGTTGATATGGTCAGACATTCAGTTTGCTTGCTAAAATAACTGAATACCTCACAAGTTCAACTGCTATAAAGGAAAGATACCAAATATGTTATAGATACAACATGAACTGAAATAAATAGAAAAGAAAAAATAGAAATTAAAATAATTATAATAATCTTTCAACTAAGGCAATTAGTAATATGAAACAGAAATAGGAAGTCATAAAAGGAAACATATGGAATAATAAAGAAAGAAAGTAAAATGTGGAGCAGCAGTGTTTGGCTGAAAGTTTTCACTTTCGTCTCAGATTCAAAGGATTTGTTAACAAAATAAGCCACTCGTTACATACAAATAAATAATATAAATATTTATTGAGAATTATCTAGCTTACAAAAAAAAATAAATAAATAAATCAATATTCTAATATTAAAAGAAAAAAGACATAGAAAGAGCAGAAGATACATCATCAAACTGGATTTTGACCAACATCCAGACTTAAACGGCCTGGAAAGTCCCATGTCACAGCTTATCTGGAGTACCATTTGGTCAAAGATCCCAGGCAGTGTGTCTGCTCCTTGGGTGAAACTTCAGATTGCAGTCCCATGGGTTCCCACTTATAATCCCCAGGCCACAAACCTATATCAATTCTAAGTCTAGGAGCAAAACTGCAGCTCTTGTATTATGTTAATTTTTTTACAATGCTGTTTCCTTTGTTCTGAAAATCTTGGAATGTTGCTAAATCCAGGGTGTGGCTGGCCAGACCTCCTCCAGGGACTTAACAAATTCCAAAATCATCTTCTTATCTATCTACTGTGTTTCTCTTCCAACACTGACACTCACAGAGGTGTGACTGGCACCCTTAGCAGTAGTCAGGGCAGTGCTCAGGTAGGTCAGAAGCAAGGTCAGAGGTCTTCTCTGCTTTGTCTCTGAAGCCTAAACAAGACTATTTAATTTCCCTAACAAGTAGGAGGATATGGAATTCATTTTTCTCCACAAATGCATTAAGGATACATCTACAAATGAAACAATTCTCACAGAACACTGGCTGAACATTTGCAGAAGATCTTGGACACCAGAAAGGATAGGAGAAATCCCTGCAGAGCTGGGTAGGATGAAAAAAAGAAGGGGGGAAAAAAAAGAGAGAGAGAGAGAGAAGAGGTTATAAGATGGGACCTGCACCCTTGAGGGTATTGAAGGAGAGGAAAATTTCTCACATCTGGGAAAATCCCCTCAAATGATGGGGACATCAATTGGGACAGAAGGGCTGTCAGAGGAGAGTGAAACAGCATGTCTGTGGGACACAGAATAGAGTGGGACCTATACAGACGGTCCATGCCACAACCCTGCACACCCCAGCCTGGGATATATGTCTGCCATTGTGCATGAAGTGCTGTGTGCTGGAATGTGGGGATTGGAAAGCAAACCTTAGCGAGGACTGTTTCTGGCTGCAGGGGACAGTCTGAAAGGAGGGAAGTGAGTTGATCTTTGATGGAAAATATTTGTGGAGGAAACAGACTGCCACAAAAGCATGGCACCATTGTTGAATGATGTGCAGGGGGTCGACCTGCTTTTGCAGTCTCTCCCCAACCCCACACCAGGGCTGGCTTTTTTATGCCTATAACAAAATGCTAGGAAAGGCCTCTTCCAGGGCAAGCCTACATGTGCCTGCCACTGGGTGCTAGAAAAAGACCTGGGACAGGCCCAATACTGAAACTGGGAACTGGAAAAGAGCCCCATCTCGGCTGACCCTCTTGCACATGCTGCTGGGAAATGGGAAAGGTCTCTGCTAGAGCTGGCCATCTTGTGCCAGTAGCTGGAAGCTAGACAAGTCTTTCAACAGGACCAGACCTGTTGTGCCTGTGACCACCTGATTTCCCAGGATCCCCATCACCAATGGGGCTGGATCTCTTGCAGTCTCTGAATCCCTAATACATCTGTCATCACCACGGCTTCTGCAACCCTGGAGGCCATGTCACCTTCACACTGTCTCCACAATGGAGCAGAACCGAGTGCTTCAGAATAGCCTCAGTAGTAGGATTCTATGAGTGGCCCATATGTAGAAGTAGGGCTAATACCACAGCTGTGGTGTTAATATGACAGGCCATGCAACTGTTAGCTGAGGGCTAACACTGCAGGCCATGCAACCACGGAAGAGAAGCTAAAGTCTTTCTTCACAGATGAGCAAACTGCAAATTTAACATCCCCATGACTGGCTTGGTAAAAACTCAGCACCTGCAAAACATCTGAACAGACAAATGCTCCAGCAGCCAAGAAGGCCCTAACTTTAGTAACCGTAGATTTTTGTGGGCACAAACATGCGGGAGTAGAGCCAGGCTAAAGTATGAACTGTCCCTATAACACCCACAAGAGCTCCTGATCCATGAATATTGCAATTCTGGGACCTGACTTCAGTGGATCAACCCTGGTGGTCAGGTGAAAGTAACATCTGGGACATAAAGGCCAACTGTCAGCACACCCACGTTAAGGGCAGGGGGCTGAGAGCAGTGCCAAACATCAGTGTAATCTAAGGAGTTGCACAAAGGGTGAAAGATGACATAACAGAGCACACCCAGAAGTGAAAAGCTGCAAAAAAAGAATACTCAGTGTCTTCCCTCTCAGTGGGAGTGTTCCAATCCCACCTACGTCACACCACAGATCATGAATACAGCAAGAATCAGATCTTGGAGCCTTTCTACAGCAACTAGAGAGAAGATCCTGCCCTTAATGGAGCAGTGACAAACATAGAACAAAGGTGAGGCCCACTCAGTACCCAGGGCAGGCTCTGGTCATCACGACACCAGTCAAACTCCCTATCACAGGTTTGGCATTAGTAGTTATGAGCTTGGTGGGTATGCATGTGTAGGGGTAGGGCCAAACCAGAGTTTGAACTTCCTCCATAGCTCCTACAGTGAGTCAAGGTAAACAGCTACTGCAGTACTGGAACCTAATTTCAGTTCATCTGTGCCAATGCTGGGTGAAAATAGCACCTGAGAATCATCAAGGCCAACTGCTTGCATATCCACAGTTAACACAGGACTGAGAGCAGTGCCAACAATAGTGTACTTGTAAGCCCACACGATTTGTGAAAGGGGAAACAACAGTACAATCTCAGGTAAACAGTTCCAGAGGAAGAAAACTCAGTGGCTGCTCTTGCAGTGAAGTGAAAGTGAAAGTGTTAGTTCCTGAGTCGTGTCCAACACTTTGTGACCCCGTGGACTGTAGCCATGAGGCTCATTTGTCAATGAAATTCTCCAGGCAAGAATACTGGGTAGGTAGCCATTTCCTTCTCCAGAGGATTTTCCAACCCAGGGATCAAACCCTGGCCTCCCACATTGTAGGCAGATTTTTTTTTTTTTTTAACATCTGAGCCACCAGGGAAGCTCTTGCAGTGGGAATTATCTAATCCTTTTTACTTCATACTGCAGATCAGAATCACACCTAAGGGACAGATCTGAGGCCTTTACTCCAACAACCAGAGAGCAAACCTCATGCCTGACAAGGCAAGGACAACCACAGAGCAAAGGGGAGGTCCCACCCCCTATCTAGGATTGGCTCTGATTAACACAACAACAATCAAACCCTCTAACAAGGGGATAATAGCACAAGCCTCTGGACCAAACTCACTCATCAGGGGTCAGACACCAGAAGCAAGACAAACTATGATCCAGCAGCCTGTGGTAAGGAGACCACAAACACACAAGTCTGACAAAATAAGGTAACAGAGAAATATATTGCAGATGAAGGAGCAAGATAAAACTTACAATAACAACTAAATGAAGAGGAGCTAAGCAATCCACCTAAAAAATAATTCACAATAATGATAGTAAAGATGATTCAAGATCTCAGAAGCAGAAAAGAGGAACAGATTGGGAAGATATTAAAAAGGTTAAGAAAGACCTAGAAGAACTGAAGAATGAACACACAGAGGTGAACAAGACAGTAACTGAAATGGAAAAGTACTAGCAAATCAACTAATCAATAGCAAAACAACTAAAAAAGTAGAACAGATAAATGACCTGAAAGAGAGAATGGTTGAAACCTCTAGTGCAGAACACAGTAAAGAAAAAATAATAATAATAAAAAGAAATGAGAACAGTCCCAGAGACCTCTGGAACAACATTAAACAGACCAACATTTGAGTTATAGGGGTCCCAGAAGAGTAATAAAGAGGGAAAGGAGGTCAGAAAATATTTGAAGAGATAACAGTCAAAAACATTCCTAATATGAGAAAGGAAATAGTCACCCACATCCAGGAAGCACAGAGTCTTAACAGGACAAACTCAAGAAGGAACATCCCAAGAGACATAATACTCAAACTAACAAAATTAATGGGGAAACAGTGGAAACAGTGTCAGACTTTTTTTTTTTTTGGACTCCAAAATCACTGCAGATGGTGATTGCAGCCATGAAATTAAAAGATGCTTACTCCTTGGAAGAAAAGTTATGACCAACCTAGATAGCATATTCAAAAGCAGAGACATTACTTTGCCAACAAAGGTCCATCTAGTCAAGGCTATGGCTTTTCCTGTGGTCATGTATGGATGTGAGAGTTGGACTGTGAAGAAGGCTGAGTGCCGAAGAATTGATGCTTTTGAACTGTGATGTTGGAGAAGACTTTTGAGAGTCCCTTGGACTGCAAGGAGATCCAACCAGTCCATTCTGAAGGAGATCAGCCCTGGGATTTCTTTGGAAGGAATGATGCTGAAGCTGAAACTCCGGTACTTTGGCCACCTCATGAGAAGAGTTGACTCATTGGAAAAGACTCTGATGCTGGGAGGGATTGGGGGCAGGAGGAGAAGGGGATGACAGAGGATGAGATGGCTAGATGGCATCACTGACTCTATGGACATGAGTCTGAGTGAATTCCAGGAGTTGGTGATGGACAGGGAAGCCTGGTGTGCTGCAATTCATGGGGTTGCAGAGAGTTGGACACGACTAAGCGACTGAACTGAACTGAACATAATTAAATAGAAACAATATTAAAAGCAAAAAGAAAAAAATCAACAAATAATATATAGGTGAATTGTATATTATAACCATAAGTTTATCAGCTGATTTTTCAACAGAAACTCTGCAAATCAGTAGGAAGTGGCAGGATACATTTAAGATGATGGAAGAAAAAAACTTGTTTCCAGGAATACTTTGCCCAGCAACACCCTAATTCGATTCAACAAAGAAGTCAAAAACTTTATAAACAAGCAAAAGCTAAGAGAATTCATAACCACCAAACCAGTTTTACAACAATTGCTAAAAGAACTAAACTAGGCAAAAGAGAAAAAAAGAGGAAGGGGAAAAACAAAACAAAAAATGATATGCAAAACCAAATACCAAACAGTTAAGAAATTGGCTATAAGAACATACATACTGATAACTGTCTTAAATGCTAAATGCTCCAGTTGAAAGACACAGACTGACTAGATAGAAAAACAAAACCCATACGTATCCTGTCTATAAGAGACTCACTTCAGACCTCAGGATACATGTGGAGAGAAAGTGAGGAGATGGAAGATATTTCATGGAAGTAGAAATCAAAAGAGAGCTAGAGTAGTATTTTCATAGACTTTAAAATAAAGACTATTATAAAAGACAAGGAAGGACACTATCTAATGATCAAAGGATCAGTCCAAGAAGATGATATAACAGTTGTAAATATTTATGCATCCAATACAAGAGCACCTCAATACATAACACGAATGCTATTATGATAGCTCTAAAATGGGAAATCTATGCACACAATAAGAGTGAGCGATTTCAACACTACACTTGCATAAATGGACAGAATATCCAGATGATAATTAATAAGGAAATACAAATCTTAAATGACACATTAAATGACACAGATCAGACTTAATAAATGTTTATAGGATGTTCCATCTGAAAGCATCAAAATGTACTTGCTTTTCAAGTGCACATGGAACATTCTCTAGGATAGATCACATCTTGGGTCACAAATCACACCTTGATAAAAACTCTCCAAGATGTGGACTCTCCACCTTGTTGAGGTGGAATCCACGTCAACAAAAAGGTCATATATGACAAACCCACAGAAAACATCATTCTCAATGGTGAAAATTTGAAAGCATTTCCTCTAAGATTAGCAACAAGGCCAAGATGTCCACTGTCAACCACTTTTTTCCCCACTTTTATTCAACATAGTTTTGAATAAAGAAGTAAAACTGTCACTATTTGCAGATTACATAATACTAGTGGCTCGGAAGTTAAAGTGTCTGCCCACAATGCGGGAGACCTGGGTTTGATCCCTGGGTCTGGAAGATCCCCTGGAGAAGGAAATGGCAACCCACTCCAGTATTCTTGCCTGGAGAATCCCACGGATGGAGGAGCCTGGTGGGCTACAGTTCACAGGGTTGCAAAGAGTCGGACACGACTGAGCGACTTCACTTTCACTTTCAAAGATTGAAAATCCTAAGAAGCCACCAGAAAATTTCTATAGTTTACCAGTGAATTTGGTAAAGTTGCAGGATTCAAATAAATGTAATTTTTTTTTATTATTGCATTTGCTCTGGTGATCTATGATCAGTATCTTTGATATTAATATTATATCATATTGGCATTTTTTAGCAATAAATTATTTTTAAGTAAGGTATTTACATGTTTTAGGCATAATGCTATTGTACACTTAATAGACTAAATGTAAATTTGTATAACCTGTGTAAACAAAATGTTAGTTTCTTAAGGGAGGGAACATATGTACATCTATGGCTGATTCATGTTAATATCTGGCAAACACCAAACCTGTCACAAACTACATAAGGTTAGCGTTGTGGAACTTTGTAAAACATTTAAAAGCATCACGTGCATAGGTCTCTTTTCTTTCCCCTCACCCTTTATAAGCACACCTGGGAGACAGTGCTGTTTTGGTTCCAAACCACCACAATAAAGCAAATATTGCAATAAAGTGAGACACACTAACTTTTTCTTTTATTTATTTTTAACTGGAGGATAATTGCTTTACAATGTTGAGTTGATTTTTGCCAGACATCAACATGAATCAACCAAAGGTTGGAAGGACATATATTGGAAGGACTGATGCTGAAGTGCCAATACTTTGGCCACCTGATGTGAAGAACCAACTCATTGGAAAAGACTTTGTTGCTGGGAAAGACTGAAGGCAGGAGGAGAAGCAGACAACAGAAGATGAGATGGTTGGATGGCATCACTGACGCAATGGACATGAGTTTGAGTAGGCTCTGGGAGTTGGTGATGGACAAGGAAGTGTGGTGTGCCACAGTCCATGGGTTGCAAAGAGTCGGACACAACTGAGTGACTGAACTGACTGATAACACAATTATCCAAATGCTAAAAAAAAATATAAATGAATGTAGAAAATGTGAAACAGACAAGAAACAAACAAGATAAATATAAGCAATAAAAATTCAAAATTAAATTCAGCCACATAAATACTTACATTAAAAGTAAATGGTTTAAACATGTTATTTTAATGACATGAATTATTGGATTAGATAGAAAGACCCTGGCTCTCTGCTACGAATAAGAAATCCATTTGAAATATAATTATATTGACAGGTAAAATGGCAAAAAAGAAAAGGACATGCCATGAAAACATAATTTCAAAAAGCTTAAGTAACTATATTAATATCATAAAAAAGTAGAATTTGAAACAAGGAAAATTACCAGTAAAAAGAAATATTTATGATAAAAACGGTCAGTTGATCCTAAATCGCTATGTGCCTAACATAAGAAATTTAATATAGATGAATAAACAACTGATAGAAGTGAAGTGAAAAATAAACAAAATCAGAACTACACTTGGTCAGTTCACTCCTTTTCATTGTAACTGAGAGAACAAGTAGAAAACCAGCAAGAATATAAAACACTTATTGAATACGATTAATTCAGTTGACCTATTTTCCATTTATATAGCATTCCATCCAACAACAGTATAATGTTCATTGATTTTTTAAAATTTTTATTTGTTTGCCTTTTTTTTTTTTTTTAAAGCACTGCTAGGACTAGAGTGAAGCTGAAAACAGATCACCTAACAAATGTTTCTTAAAAAAAGTATAGCAAGATTATAGGTGTAAAATAATTATAATCCATTTTCAATTTAAAGGAAACTTTGAAATAGATTTGAATCCTAAATAAGAATAAAAATGGCAACCCTTTACATGTAATAGCATCATTTAAGGAAAATGAAAAATACGGCACAGAGAAAGAAAAAAAAATCCATGTAAGAAGAGAAATAATGCTATTTATAGTTTTAACAACAAAACTGGATATAAGAAGATAAGAGACCAATCCAAGAGCCTTTTTCCTTAATGTTCCTGAGTATTACTGGAAGACAAAACATCTAAACAGAGATTTATATATCTAATGACAATTTCCTGTGTAATAAAATATACATAGATATGCAAAGCTGCCGAATACAATGTCCAACACGTGGGATGTAGAGTTGTCTGACAAGTAAACCAAAGCAATAGATGGAATTAACAGCTATGATGCGGGATGTCAGTAATTTTTGCACTTCCAAAATACTATATAAGATATGAGCTCAGGCAAGAATTTGCTGGTTTCAAATGCAAAATCAATGAAAGGAAAAAGAGTATAGAAACATGTGCCTTGAGAGATGAAAACACTGAATGCTTCTGGACCCTAAAAAGCAGGAAACTCGGTTTAAAAACAAAAAGCAAAAACAAAACAAACAAACAAAAAAAAAATCATTTAAATGGCAATATCCCTTTAGTATTTCCCAATAAATGGCAGAGTTAAATATCCGTAAAGATCAAATTAAGGGTTTCCATTCCCACCCAAGTCGATTGCTTCAAATAGCCACCATTAAGTTATGGAATATAAATAAGAAAATAAATGTCTGTTTTACTAAGTATATCTGGGAAAGAGCTTTAGTTAAAGTTACTGACTCATAGAGCTCACTGTAAGCAAATAGTTCAGAAGTCTATTTCATTTTTGAGGAAATTACACTGATAAAGAAAAAACTAACATAACCTGCTGCTGCTGCTGCTGCTAAGTCCCTTCAGTCATGCCCAACTCTTAGCAGCCCCATGGACTGCAGCCGACCAGGCTCCTCGGTCCATGGAATTTTCCAGGCAAGAGTACTGGAGTGGGGTGCCATTGCCTTCTCCAAATACTTAAATATCAAAACACTCAAGAGCCCACATAGTCCATGGCCAGAGAAGGAGTTAGTCAACAACATAGCCCTCAAGGACAGCAACTTTTTCAATACTTAACTTTATATTTTATCATGGATAATGAAAAAGGAAGAATATCTCAGAAGTTCAAACCAGTAGTTAATAGGGCCAGTCATGGGTGTTCAAGCTGTGTAATTACTCATGATTCCATAATTGGTTTAATGTTTTCCTGTCATGATCTTGAAATTTATAATAAATTAATTTTCAAGCTTGTGTATTGGAAATGACATCTGATGATCCATCCTGTGAGCAGAGGAGTGATGTACAGTATGTGTTCTGCAATATCTTGCACATTTCTATTTGAAATGCCCTGAGCACAGTGACCCCACAAGAGACTGAGCCAGACTTGCCTATGAACGTCCAGGAGTCTCTGGCAGAGGTGTGGGTCGACAGTGGTCTGCCTTGGGGTTAGGCGCACTGACTACAACAATCCTGGCATAAGCCCTAAAGAAGGAGGTGTCATTACTGCCATTACCCCTACCATAGTTTGGCCTCAGGCCAAGCTACAGGGAGGGAACACAGCCCCAACTATCAACAGAAAATTGGGTTAAAGATTTTCTGAGCATGGCCCTACCCATCAGAGCAAGACCCACATTCCCCCACAGCCAGTCCCTCCCATCAAGAAGCTCCCACAAGCCTCTTATCCTCATCTATCAGAGAGCAGATAGAATGAAAACCACAACTATAGAAAACTAAACTGGTCCCTTGGATCACGGTGATGTCTAACTCAGTGAAACTAAGAGCTATGCCATGTGGGGTCACCCAAGACAGACAGATCATTTTGGAGAGTTCTGTCAAACGCTGTCCACTGGAGACGGGAATGGCAAACCAATTCAGTATTCTGGCCTTGAGAACCCCGTGAACAGCATGAATTTGAGCAAGTTCTGGAAGTTGGTGATGGACAGGGAAGCCTGGTATGTTTCAGTCCATGGGGTCACAAATAGTCAGACATGACTGAGCAAATGAAGAACGACAAATTGTAAAATTAAGGGATTTTATTTAGGTCATACCTAAATGGCCTAGTGATTTTCCCCGGTTTCTTCATTTGAAGCCTGAATTTTTCAATAAGGAGCTCATGATCTGAGCCACAGATCATGATTTGATATCAGCTCCACTTTTTTTTGCTGACTGTATAGAGCTCCTCCATCTTCAGCTAAAACAATATAATCAATCTCATTTCTGTATTGACCATCTGCTGATCTCCATGTGCAGAGTTGTCTCTTGTGTTATTGGAAGAGGGTGTTTTCTATGACCAGTGTGTTCCCTTGGCAAAACTCTTGGAAAACCCTGCTTCATGTTGTATTCCAAGGCCAATCTTGACCATTGTTGCTCCAAGTGTCTCTTGACTTCCTACTTTTGCATTCCAGTTCCCTACTGTGAAAAGGACATCATTTTTGGGTGTTAGTTTCAGAAAGTCTTGACGTCCTCATAGAACCGATCATGTTTCTGAATGGTGAACAGCCCAGACCCCTGGCCAACCTGGACTGCAGGACTGCGGCCTGGTGCTGACCACTGGTCTGTGGCTGTGGTGCCCTGGGTGGGTCTATATGTTTAATACTCTAACAATTAACATGTCATAAAGTTCTTTGATTATATTCTTATAGCATTTTATTGTCATATTTCCACTGCTATTTAAAATGTTACCCTTCTAACTTTAAAATAATTTTAGTGAATATTACCTGAATATTTTTTTAAGTAAAAGATCAAATATATTCTCTCATAAACACACAGGTTGTGTACATTAACCAACATATCTGAATTTTTTGAGGGAGAAACTGTTTTGTTTGGAGGAAGAAAATGTTTGTATACATTTTTCAAAGGATAAAGTTTTCCTATTTTAAAGCTGTATAAACATTTTTTAAACAAATTTTTTGTGTGTTTCCAGATTTGGGTACTGTACAAACAGTATAATAAATGTCAGAATTTATATGTTACAATTTTTAATATAATTATTTTCTTGATGTATGGATTTATAAAAAGAAAACTTTGGTGCAAACATTGATGATTTTGATATGTTAATCAGCTATCTCTCCAGAAATTTTGTGAAATGTATGTTCTGCCCTAAAAGAAAAATGTTTGTTTCCTGACACTTGTGAACATATCAAGAATCCTTTTTTATCATTGAACATTGAATGTCTAAAAATGAAATTAATTCACTATATTGGAAAATATTTGTTTCAGCAATAAAAGAGTATTTAAGTATTTACTTGAGCAGCTATTTTAGACTGTATATCATATCAAATTCATTAGCAATTATTTGGTTTATTATCATGCTAACTTTGGAAATATACCTATAAGCCTAGTAAGGTATAACTTTCATCTAGGTTTTCACTGTTCATGTATTTCATAATTTAATATATTGCTTTTATCTATGATGTTTTTATAGTTATATCTTATTTTTAATTTTTATTTACTATTTAATCATTATTTTATAATAGCATTTCTGATTAATATAGAGCTTAGTTTTGTAGGATTGAAGCTTCACATAAAGTGAAAACAGTATATATTCTATAAGTATGGATTTGTTTAATATTATATTTACATATTACTTATGTTGATGAATGGAACTATAGTTCATTCTTTTTTTACTACTATACGTTTCTTTTGACTATATCACACTTTTTCTTCATCCTCGTGGTTACAGATATTTGTGCTATGCACTGGTTTTGCTGTTACTTAAAAATTTTGTCATGAGCATCTTTCCTTTTGTGTAACTAGAATATATAATTAGAAGTGAGTTTTCTGCATCTTTTTATGTATGTAACTTCAATTTTATTTGTGTAATGCAAATTCTTTTCAATCTTAGTAATTAAAATTTCCTATTCTACAAGCATATATCTTTTAAAAACATTTTTTTTCATTTTATTGTATTGAGTATATCTAAAATAGTGTTGCAAATTAATTTTATTGTGCATTTTCTAATAATTATTGAATATCAAGGTCTTTTGACATGTTAGTCATTTGTGTGTTTATTTCTTCCTGAAATGTCAGTTCAGGAGTTGTGCTGATTTTGTATTTTCTTATTTTTCATTTTATTACTGATTTATAAATCTCTCCATGTGTCTTTATAAATTTCATGTTTGGCAAATATATTCCAAGCTTTTAAATGATGTCTTAAGATTGTATAAACACATATACATGAAATTTTGCAAATTTAGTTAAATTTAGCACTTATGTAATTGACTGTAATATATTGTTTTAAAATTTCTTCCCAACCTACAGTAGCAATACATTCTCATTTATTTTTTGGAACATTTAAAAATTTTGTTTTTTATATTTAAGATTTTAATCCACAGTATGGTTTTATAAATCTATTATAAGAAATAGATGTCCTATTGATCAGCTGTGGCACAGTCCACTATGTATGTAGCATCCAATAAGGGCTCATCCATGTTAGCCTGGTAAGATGTTGGGGACAAAGGGAAGAGATGTGAGTATTAAGCTCACACTGCCTTTTTACGATGAGTAATAAGGACTTTTCACTTTGGCCCAAGAGTTTCTTATCTTCTGCTGGTATCTATAAAAACTGTGGTAAGATAAATTATTGGTTTGCCCATAAAGAAAGTTGAATGAATTGCAGTGCTGGAGAAGACTCCTGAGAGTCCCTTGGACACCAAGGAGATCAAACCAGTCAATCCTAGAAGAAATCAACCCTAAGTACTCATTGGAAAGACTAATGCTGAAGCTGAAGTTCCAAACCTTTGACCACTTGATGCAAAGAGCCAACTCATTGGAAAAGATCTTGATGCTGGGAAAGATTGAGGGCAAGAAAAGGGGGTCACTGAGGGTGAGATAGTTGGATGACATTACTGACTCAATGGATATCAAATTGAGCAAACCCTGGGAGATAGTGAAGGATGAAGGATGGGGAAGACTAGAATGCTGTAGTTCATGGGGTCACAAAGAGTCAGACACGACTTCATGGCTGAGCAAAAAAAGTAAAATTGTGAGACCCCTCATAGTTCTTGACACTAAGTGTTCATCAAAAAACAGGTGCAAGTCATTAAAAAACAAAGTTCTGTTACAGCTTTCAAGAAATTCAGGATTCTCATACATCTTCAAATAAAATATAATTGAATACAAAACCTAATCTCTGATTAGATAAATCATTGAAATTACACAGAATTATAAGTTCACAATACTATATGATTGGGTTATTAATGCTAGATATGTAGTTCTTAACATTCGAAATAGTGGCTTGATTAAACTATTCTCATCCCATATAGAATTATACTATTAAATTTAAAACCACAAACAAATTATACACTTGCTTTGCATTTTCTATTTTATCTTATCATATTTTTCTTCTCAGAACATATGTCTTTTTCTGTTTATATATTAACCCACAGATTCTGAAATCCAATAAACTGCACAATGTAAAGCCAAAACTGGTGAAGAGTCTAGAAGAATAGACATACATAAAAACAAAAAGAGGTTTAAAAAAGTAGGTGTGAGAAAAGACAAAAAATTCAAATGAATTTTTAAGATTAAATAAAACAACCGCTAATAAAAATGACCAGCAAAGTATGGTCACAGCTATTGCTTTGTAGAAGAACATACTTTGAGTTGTATAGGTTAAAATAAAAATGTGTTTCCTCTACACATATGCTATTTTTGATGCCAAATGTGTGGGCTTTTCCCCCAGTCTCACCCAATGTCCCACTCTCAGGCACCAACCAGCTGTCCTATAATTCAATCATGACCTTACTACCTGAAATTAGCATAGAACCCACAGGTTAAGGGATTAGTCCTGCGAGACCATCCTCCACTTTAGACAGCAGTTCCAAGTCCCAGGTTATGGCCTGTACTTCTGCCCAACTAGATATAAATTGCGGGTTTGAACAGTCCCTGAAGCTGGTTCTACATTTGCTATAACAACTCACAGAACTCAAGTAAATATTTGCTTACATTTGCCAATGTATTATAAAGGATATGATAAAGAATACAGATGAATAGTCAGATGAAGATGTATATAAGATAAGGTTTGGAAATGTCCTTGTGGAGTTGGAGGGTGCCACCTTCAATTGTGCACAAATCTGGAAACTCTGGAACCTTGTAGTTAGGGGATATTTTTGGATGCTTCATCCCATGGACAGAGGAGCCTGGTAGGCTGCAGTCCATGGGGTCACGAAGAGTCGGACACAGGACACAACTGAGCGACTTCACTTTCACTTTCATGCATTGGAGAAGGAAATGGCAACCCACTCCAGTGTTCTTGCCTAGAGAATCCCAGGGACGGGGGAGCCTGGTGGGCTGCCATCTGTGGGGTCGCACAGAGTCAGACATGACTGAAGCGACTTAGCAGCAGCAGCATCACATAGATATGATTGATTGTAAATCAATTTCTGGCCCCTCTCTTTTCTCTGGAGAATGAGGCTGAAAGTTCCAAGCTTCTTACCATGACTTGGTCTTTCTGATGATCTGTTCCCATTGTGAAGCTATCCAGAAGCCTACCAAGAGTAGTCACATTAGAACAACAAATGTTCCTATCACCTAGGAAATTGCAAGGGTTTTAGAATCTGTCCGTCAAGAACTGGGGGAAAAGACCAAATACATATTTCATTTTTCATATATTTCATATATATGCATTCAAGATAAGAAAATATTTAATAATTAAAATAATATCTTTGCCAACAAAGGTCCATATAATCAATGCTATAGTTTTTCCAGTAGTCATGTACGGATGTGAGAGTTGAACCATAAAGAAAGCTGAGCACTGAAGAACTGATGCTTTCAAACTGGTGCTGGAAAAAATTCTTCAGTCCCTTGAACTGCAAGGAGATCAAACCAGTCAATCCAAAGGAAATCAGTACTGAATATTCACTGGAAGGACTGATGCTCAAGCTCCAATACTTTGGCCAACTGATGTGAAGAATCAACTCACTGGAAAAGACCATGATGCTGGGAAATATTGAGGGTAAGTGAAGAAGAGGGTGACAGAGGATGAGATGAATGGATGGAATCAATGACTCAATGGACTTGAGTTTGAGCAAATTGAGAGATTGTGAAGGACAGGGAATCCTGGGATGATGCAATACATAAGGTTGCAGAGTTAGACACAGCTTGGCCACAGAACAACAACAATGAGCATTTTACTTAAATTATAGTATTTAATACCCATAGTCACTCATTATCAGGGACATTTCCAGTATCATGTTGACCGTCCTCCTCAGAGTGACAGTATCACTGTTTCTTTGTATTGCACTGTAGGGAAAATTGAACATGTAGTTAGATTTTGCAACCAACACACACTCTTTAGCTTGACCCTGAAAATTTCACAGGTGAACAGATTTAATCAAACTTTATGCACTTGTTTTTGTTTGTCTATAATAAGAATATCATAAATACAGCATTGACTATCTTTGTAGAGCAGATTGTTTTTCAGACAAAAAGTATGTGCCTCTCCACTTTTGTCTGTTACAGTAGAACATCTAAATATCTGTGAACAACATTAGTAAGAGGAACCAATGGATTTGTCAGTATCTGAAATACTGACACAGGAGGAGCCAAGAACATAGACATGCTAGAAAATCTTTTAAATGCAAAAGGAAAGCAGAGATGAAATGGAGTCAGATTTGATTGACTCCATTTGAGTAAGATTTTATATTAAAAAAAAAAGACCATAGAGGGAATATATAGAATTATTATTGGTTTAAGGTATTCATTCTAAAGTTAATATTTGCTGGTTTCTTACACAAGACTCACCCCCTAGAATTCTCACTAAAGCACCCATATTTTCTTTTGTGTAATAGCATCTCTATTGCACTCTCTAAAGATCTATGGGAATGAGTCATCACAAGCTCCAAGAATTACTCCCATTATTCCAGCTATAGAATGCAGTTCTGAGATGATCATGAGACCTAATCTAGGCCATGTGGCATTCAGGAGATTTTGCTAAATAAATGAGGGCAGAAGCTTTGTCTAATTTTTTGAGAATGAACAGAATATTGAGTGACTTGGAATAGTACAGTGATGGGAGTTTAGGAACTGTTACATATATTTTAACTCATCAGATGGGCTATCTTCATTGTGAAAGTGACTTATAGAGGGGAAAAATAACAAAAACTTCAGAGTATACATAAATAAAGCCAAAGTTCTAAAGACGTGTGAATGTTGAAATTAACATTCAAATGAATCCAGTTCTCCTCGGCTATTTTGGTTATATGATCCAATCAGTTACCATTTTATTTAAATGAGAGGTATGTGTGTGATCAGTCATGTCTAGCTCTTTGGGAGCCCAGGGACCATAGCCCCCCAGGCTCCTCTGTCCATGGGATTATCCAGGCAAGATAACTGGAATCAATTGCTATTTCCTACTCCAGGGGATCTTCTCAATCCCAGGATTGAACTTGCCTCTCCTGCAGCCATGTATATATATATATATATGTATGTATGTATGTATGTTTGCATATATATATTTATATATGAATTACATATACATTTTTTATATAGGCATATTTATATAGGAATATTTAGCAATTAGAATCAAATTTTTCAAAAGCCAGTTCAAGATTGAGACTCCCAATAAACCTCAAAAAATAAGTGAAATGATATTGAATTCAAATTTAAATCACTTAATACATGTGTAAATAATATCACAATGCCCTTTATTCTAAAAGTACATAATATATATTTATTTTATAATTTTATTTTTTCTTCATGTGTGTTAACAGTCAAAAAATCTCAAGAAGGCAATTTTGCAGAGCATTTTACTTAACTTACTTAAGTAGTTGCTCAGTCGTGTCCAACTCTATGTGACCCCATGGACTGTAGCCTACCAGGCTCTGCAATTCATGGGATTTTCTAGGCAATAATACTGGAGTGGGTTGCCATTTCCTTCTCCAGGGAATCTTCCTGACCCAGAGATTGAACCCAGGTCTCCCACATTGGAGGCAGACGCTTTACCATCTGAGCCATGTCCTAAACATTGCTCTAAATATTTTCACATATTAAATTATATAATCTTTATAGCAACACTACTGCTAAGTCACTTCAGTCGTGTCTGACTCTGTGTGACCCCATAGACGGCAGCCCACCAGGCTCTGCTGTCCCTGGGATTCTCCAGGCAAGAACTCTGGAGTGGGTTGCCATTTCCTTCTCCAAAGCATGAAAGTGAAAAGTGAAAGTGAAGTCGCTCAATCGTATCTGACTCTTAGCGACCCCATGGACTGCAGCCCAACAGGCTCCTCCATCCATGGGATTTTCCAGGCAAGAGTACTGGATTGGGGTGCCATTGCCTTCTCCAATAGCAACACTATGAAGTAGATTTCCTTATTATATTGGTATTACAGAAAAATACATCCAAAATATTAGGTACCATCATCCATGAAATTAACATGTACTTATTAGATGAATAATAGTTTCATTGTGAAGAGAAGTTGTAGGAGGAAAAGTATAAAGTCACCTTGTCACAGGTCAAGATATATTTAAAATTTTACCCATCGCTAAGTCACTTCAGTCGTGTCCAACTCTGTGCGACCACATAGACAACAGCCCACAAGGCTCCCTTGTCCCTGGGATTCTCCAGGCAAGAGTACTGGAGTGGGTTGCCATTTCCTTCTCCATTTACCCATTAGGTTGGAATAATTTTGTTTTTGTGCCTCTTTTTAAAATTTTTCCTCTTACCATTTTGGACCTGTAGTGCAAGAATTAAGCATATATTTCCCCATTCTACTCTCCACATTCTTTCAATACTCCTATTTTCTCCAAAAGACACTCTAACATATTTTAAAGTATAATGTATTTTTCTTTTATGTTTGTATTGTATAGCTACATATATAGCATTTAGCAATAATAATACAATAATATTTTGACTCAGCTTCATATTTTAAAGTCCATCCATATGCTCTGAGTACCTCTTGTTTATCTATTGCTTTTACTACCTGTTATGGCATCATAGGTATTACATATATCCTACTTTATTTAACATTACTTATTTTTAGTGGTCATTCACAAGGATGGTTCCAATTATCTGCTTTCACATACTATGTTGAAACAAATGTCTTAAAAATATACACTAAAAAGCAAAAGTGTGATAAAAGTGGCTCTTAATTGCTTGTCAATAAGCTTAGCCCTCTTTGTATCGGGTTTCTGCTTTTATTTTGTTTATATGAACTTCTATATTATAAATATAAAATATTTTCCAGGCACTAACTTTTCAAATATATTCTATTTCTCTATCATCCCCAGCTTAATTTTCAATTGTGTCTTTGGAAAATAGTAAATATGACAACACTGAATGAGAATTTTATTTTTTGCCTTTTATATGTGCTTTCAAATGCTTCATTAAAATCTCTTATCAAACCCAGAGATACAAAGATATTTTCCTTGGTTTTACTCTATTACTTACAGTTTTACTGTTCTTAGACATAGTATATATAGTGATGAATAGAGATCCAAAGTTATACTCTTCTCCAAGACAGTTTTTCCACCATCATCTCTTAAACAGTCCATACTATGTCCAATTTTTGTGATACTTTATCACAAAATAAATTCATTCATATGTGTTTTATTTACATTTTTTAAAGTTTCCATTCTGTTTAATTTGTTTACTATGATGCTCACACTACACTGTTTTATTACCATGATTTCTTAAAAATATACCATCTTATCAGGTAGGAAAAGCCTCCCTAATTCTTTTTAAAGAATGACTAGACTATTATTGGATAGATGTTCTTATGTGTATATTCCCTGGTGGATCAGACAGTAAAGAATCTGCCAGCCAGTGTAGGAGATGCAGAAGACTTGGGTTCGAACCCTGGATCAGGAAGATCCCCTGGAGAAGGGAATGGCTACCCACTCCAGTGTTCTTGCCTAGAGAATTCGACAGAGGAGGTTGGTGGGCTACAGTCCATGGGATCTCAAGGAGTAGGACATGATTGAGTGACTAAAACTTTTTCACTTCAATGGGTATTTACTAAATAAATAATATGTCAGGAGGTATAATTTAAACTGCCCTAAAATTGCAGTGATTGAGATAATGATATTGGGTGATCTTGGCTTATTCTGTCTTAAGAAAATATGGAACTAACAGTTACAAGCTACGACATATAAAAAACAGATAAGCAAAAAGTATTTACTGCATAGCACAGGGAATTATATCCATCACCTTATTGAAACCTGTAATGGAATATACACTACAAAAATACTGAATTACTATGCTATACACCTAAAACTAACACAATATTGTAAATGAACTATACTTGAATATAAAAAAGAAAAAGAAAAAATGCATCTAACATTTTCTAGTAAATATAAATTTTACACAAAGTTTTATAGCATTTTTTATCTTGAGAGAGCTACCTTCTGCTCACTGCATAAACAGGATAACATTCATCAAGTACATCTATATAAAACAGGTGAATGAGAAGCACATCCTGAATTTAGTGCCCTGACGAGGCAGAATAAATTTGGAGTACTCTATAGAGCCTCGTTTGTACAGATTTTTTTTCTTACATCGCCTGTAAGTTCCCTGTAAACCCAAATTGGACAGCTTGCTCTTGTTTAACCTGAGTCAGAATTCACAGTGAAAAGTTTTCATCCCTGGACAGTTGCTTAAAATAATCAGCCACAATGGTTTACAACCACAACTGCTTGAGCCAGTGCTAACAATTGGGGCAAATGGGAAAACAACCAAAAACTTAAAAGAAAAATTGGAAAATGAGATGTTCACAGGAGGTTTTGAAAAGCTCTACCATATTCCTGAGAATCTGGAAGGTCATATTTGAGGCAGTTCATATGTCCAGGAAGATCTGAAGAGGCCCTAAAATCTCACCTCTGGCCAATCTTGAAACTTCAAAGTGAAGAATTAGGCACTACTGTGAACTGAAGGAGTACTAAAGGTGTGCCTAAAGCATGCAACCACTCAGTAACATCTAGGAGATGTACTGGATCAAGATATCTAAGTAAAATATGTGGATTTATTAGCCAACCCCTAAGCTAATCGAAGAGAGAGATCAGTGACAATACATGATCCAGACTTTACAGAATAGTCAGGAAATTTACACACTTTCACACAAACCAACAAAAGTCTTATTTGCATAGTTACTACATTATACTAATTGTTCAGATTTCGACAAAAACTATGAGACATGTAAACATCAAGGAAATAGAGTTATGTTTTGCCAAATATAGAAATGTTTGCATTTTTTTTTTACACATGGCATACTAGTGGATGCAGAAACTACAAAAGATTTCACACACACACTCTCAGAAATAATACATGAGTTTAACAAGATTGTAGATTATAAAATCAGTATAAAGTATCAGTTGTACTACTATATATTAGCAATAAACAAATTTCATTTATGTTCTTGCATATTATCAAATAAAAAGTTCAAGAAAAAATTAAGCAAAAGAAGTGTAGGATTTGTGCACTGAAAACTATAAAACATCTCCAAAAGAAATTAAGGAAGATTTGCATAAGTAGAGAGGCATCACATATTCACAAATTGGAAGACAATATTGTTGAGATGTCAATAGTCCCAAGGCTAATTGAAAGATCTGATACATCCCTTGGAGAAGGAATGGCTACCCACTTCAGTTTTTATACTTGGAGAATTCCATGGAGAGAGGAACCTGGTCAGCCACAGTCCACAGAATCGCAGAGTTGGAGATGACTGAGCCACTGAAACTTTCACTTTTTTCACTACTGTAATTCTACCTGGAGTTTTCACAGAAATTGGCAAACTGACAGTAGAATCCATTGGAAATTCAAGAGTTACAGAATAGCCACAATAATGAAAAGCAAAAACTAAGTCAGAAGACTCCCATTTTCCAGGTTCAAAACTTATAATGAATTACGTTATTCAAGACACAGTGGCACCGTCAAAAAGATGGAAGTAGAATTAACATACCCCATCTCTTGATCAACAATGTCGAAGAGATTACAATTCAAATGATGGTAAAGGAAAACATGTAAATACTGACAACTTGTAGCCCATGAAAATACAGTACAGAGTCAAATATATTGAACAAAATACAAAAGACTTAAAGGAAGATATTAATTCTGAAAATGATGTATTCCATTATCTGAAAAATGTTTGGGAAATAGTTTTGAATTATCAGAAATTATCAATTAAGAGATGTGGGGAAGAATTTGAAAAGCTTTCCCAGAATTCATAGGACAAAGTGAAAATTAACAGATAAAAAATGCAAGGATATCTATGGAAGCTGCAACTGGTGATTTAAAAAAATGCAAATTATTGGTGATTACTGATAGAACAAATAGGGCAGAAGTTGGAATCATACAGGAGATGGAAGAAACACGTGTTGTGTCCCTGGGTAGGGAAGTTTCCTGAAGTAGGAAATGGCAACCTACTCTAGTACACTTGTCTAGAAAATTGCATGAACAAAGGAGCCTGGTGACCTACAGTCCATGGAGTTGCAAAGAGTCAGACATTATTGAGCACATACACACAAGTACACATATATGTTTTCTAGACAAAAAAAAAAATTTTATATATATATATATATATATATATATATATAGCATGTGTAAAGTTCACTGTGGGTCATGCAATATCATTCACCATCTCTTTAACAAGTGGTGCTGGGAAATCTGGTCAACCACTTGTAAAAGAATGAAACTAGAACACTTTCTAACACCATATACAAAAATAAACTCAAAATGGATTAAAGATCTAAACGTAAGACCAGAAACTATAAAACTCCTAGAGGAGAACATAGGCAAAACACTCTCTGACATACATCACAGCAGGATCCTCTATGACCCACCTCCCAGAATATTGGAAATAAAAGCAAAAATAAACAAATGGGACCTAATTAAACTTAAAAGCTTCTGCACATCAAAGGAAACTATTAGCAAGGTGAAAAGACAGCCTTCAGAATGGGAGAAAATAATAGCAAATGAAGCAACCGACAAACAACTAATCTCAAAAATATACAAGCAACTCCTACAGCTCAACTCCAGAAAAATAAATGACCCAATCAAAAAATGGGCCAAAGATCTAAATAGACATTTCTCCAAAGAAGACATACAGATGGCTAACAAACACATGAAAAGATGCTCAACATCACTCATTATCAGAGAAATGCAAATCAAAACCACTATGAGGTACCATTTCACACCAGTCAGAATGGCTGCAATCCAAAAGTCTACAAATAATAAATGCTGGAGAGGGTGTGGAGAAAAGGGAACCCTCTTACACTGTTGGTGGGAATGCAAACTAGTACAGCCACTATGGAGAACAGTGTGGAGATTCCTTAAAAAACTGGAAATAGAACTGCCTTATGATCCAGCAATCCCACTGCTGGGCATACACACTGAGGAAACCAGAAGGGAAAGAGACACGTGTACCCCAATGTTCATCGCAGCACTGTTTATAATAGCTAGGACATGGAAGCAACCTAGATGTCCATCAGCAGATGAATGGATAAGAAAGCTGTGGTACATATACACAATGGAGTATTACTCAGCCATTAAAAAGAATACATTTGAATCAGTTCTAATGAGGTGGATGAAACTGGAGCCTATTATACAGAGTGAAGTAAGCCAGAAGGAAAAACACCAATACAATATACTAACGCATATATATGGAATTTAGAAAGATAGTAACGATAACCCTCTATACGAGACAGCAAAAGAGACACTGATGTATAGAACAGTCTTATGGACTCTGTGGGAGAGGGAGAGGGTGGGAAGATTTGGGAGAATGGCATTGAAACATGTAAAATATCATGTATGAAACGAGATGTCAGTCCAGGTTCAATGCACGATACTGGATGCTTGGGGCTGGTGCACTGGGACGACCCAGAGGGATGGTGTGGGGAGGGAGGAGGGAGGGGGGTTCAGGATGGGGAACACATGTATACCCGTGGTGGATTCATTTTGATGTTTGGCAGAACTAATACAATTATGTAAAGTTTGAGAATAGAATAAAATTAATTTTAAAAATAAAAAAAAAAAAGAAAGTGAAACAACAGAAAAAAAAAAAGATACTTCCATATAAACACAGAGGAATGAAGAGAGATCTTATTCTATAACATGTATAAAAACAGTCAAAAATAAAGGTTAACTTCATACTAACAATAGAAAATAAACAAACTCATGTTATCAATATAAAGTCATAGTATCCTCAGTAATTTTAAGCTGAAAATAAAAGTTTATGACAAGATACTATTTTTTTTTAAGATAATAGCCCCTGAAAGTAAATAGGGCTCAAGGAAAATTTGAACTAGTTTATTCTCCTTAAAAAATGTTTAAAGATCTATTTCAACCACTTGAGAGAGAAAGCAATGTTAATACCCATAAATGGAAAGATTGATAAAAATGTATAATAATAAACAAGACAATGATAATTCCAAGACAGTGTAATTAATTGTTTATCTCAATAGAAGTGTAACAGCAAGATATAATTAATAAGATAATATTGGGCCCCTAATGCTGAAGTTGATTATAATTTTTATTTATGCATTCTACTCTCATATGCTGGTATCAAGTACACACACCCCTGTTTTTGTTATCTATCCTTCTACCTGCTAGAAATTTCTATCAAAATGTGTAACTTACCTTTTTCAGAGTTAGGAATATTGAGGTTGTTTTAAACAGGTCCTCAAATTCTTTAAGTCTCCTCTCACAAAATATGTCTTTAGAATACTGATTGGATTATTAACTTACTTTTAATGAATAGAATGTGTCTGAAGATAGGTATTATAGTTTCTGAGTCTAAGAAAAAGGCATTGAAACTTCTAACTCTCTCTAGAATTTCTGAGCTGACATGTAAAATGTCTGGCCACAGCCGTCAAACTTCTACTTCAGGTGAGGAGGCCACATAGAATAAGAGATCAGTCAGTTCAGTTCAGTCACTCAGTCGTGTCCGACTCTTTGTGAGCCCATGAATCGCAACATGCCAGGCCTCCCTGTCCATCACCAACTCCTGGAGTTCACTCAAACTCACATGCATGGAGTCAGTGATGCCATCCAGCCATCTCATCCTCTGTCGTCCCCTTCTACTCCTGCCCCCAATCCCTCCCAGCATCAGAGTCTTTTCCAATGAGTCAACTCTTCGCATGAGGTGGCCAAAGTACTGGAGTTCCAGCTTTAGCATCATTCCCTCCAAAGAAATCCCAGGGCTGATCTCCTTCAGAAGACTGGTTGGATCTCCTTGCAGTCCAAGGGACTCTCAAGAGTCTTCTCCAACACCACGGTTCAAAAGCATCGATTCTTCGGTGCTCAGCTTTCTTCACAGTCCAACTCTCACATCCATACATGACCACAGGAAAAACCATGCTTGACTAGATGGACCTTTGTTGGCAAAGTAATGTCTCTGCTTTTGAATATACTATCTAGGTTGGTCATAACTTTTCTTCCAAGGAGTAAGCGTCTTTTAATTTCATGGCTGCAGTCACCATCTGCAGTGATTTTGGAGCCCAGAAAAACAAAGTCTGCCACTGTTTCCCCATCTTTTTGCCATGAGGTGATGGGACCAGATGCCATGATCTTCGTTTTCTGAATGTTGAGCTTTAAGTCAACTTTTTCACTGTCCTCTTTCACTTTCATCAAGAGGCTTTTGAGTTCCTCTTCACTTTCTGCCATAAGGGTGGTGTCATCTGCATATCTGAAGTTATTGATATTTCTCCCGGCAATCTTGATTCCAGCTTTTGCTTCTACCAGCCCAGCATTTCTCATGATGTACTCTGCATATAAGTTAAATAAGCAGGGTGACAATGTACTGCCTTAATGTGCACCTTTTCATGTTTGGAACCAGTCTGTTTTTCCATGTCCAGTTCTAACTGTTGCTTCCTGACCTGCATATAGGTTTCTCAAGAGGCAGGTCAGGTGGTCTGGTATTCCATTCTCCTGAAGAATTTTCCACAGTTTATTATGATCCACACAGTCAAAGGCTTTGGCATAGTCAATAAAGCAGAAATAGATGTTTTCTGGTATTCTCTTGCTTTTTCGATGATCAAGCAAATGTTGACAATTTGATCTCTGGTTCCTCTGCCTTTTCTAAAACCAGCTTGAACATCTGGAAGTTCACGGTTCACATATTGCTGAAGCCTGGCTTGGAGAATTTTGAGTATTACTTTACTAGCGTGTGAGATGAGTGCAATTGTGTGGTAGTTTGAGCATTCTTTGGCATTGCCTTTCTTTGGAATTGGAATAAAAACTGACCTTTTCCAGTCCTGTGGCCACTGCTGAGTTTTCCAAATGCTGGCATATTGAGTGCAGCACTTACACAGCTTCATCTGTCAGGATTTGAAATAGCTCAACTGGAATTCCATCACCTCCAATAGCTTTGTTTGTAGTGATGCTTTCTAAGGCCCACTTGACTTCACATTCCAGGATGTCTGTCTCTAGGTCAGTGATCACACCATCGTGATTATCTGGGTCATGAAGATCTTTTTTGTACAGTTCTTCTGTGTATTCTTGCCACCTCTTCTTAATATCTTCTGCTTCTGTTGGGTCCATACCATTTCTGTCCTTTATTGAGCCCATCTTTGCATGAAATCTTCCCTTGGTATCTCTAATTTTCTTGAAGAGATCTCTAGTCTTTCCCATTCTGTTGTTTTCCTCTATTTCTTTGCATTGATCGCTGAGGAAGGCTTTCTTGTCTCTTCTTGCTATTCTTTGGAACTCTGCATTCAGATGCTTATATCTTTCATCTTCTCCTTTGCTTTTCACTTCTCTTCTTTTCACAGCTATTTGTAAGGCCTCCCCAGACAGCCATTTTGCTTTTTTGCATTTCTTTTCCATGGGGATGGTCTTGATCCCTGTCTCCTGTACAATGTCACTAACCTCAGTCCATAGTTCATCAGGCACGCTTTTGTCTATTCTTTTCCTAAGCTGTTCAGCTCCTGGCATCAACTTTCAGATGTATGTGTGAGAGAAACATCAAATGATTTCAGATCCCAGCCTCTGAGACACCTTGACAGACCAAGTGAAGCACATAAGGCTTCCCTACCATGCCCTTCAGAATCCACAAGCAAAGTGAATGATCATTTTTCACAACAAAGTTTTTGCATAATTTGTTAAGAATCAGTCACTGGAACCCACACAGACAATCTTTCAATTAGAATATTTCTTCCATTTAGATTGTAACTGGTTTAAGGATGATCATATGATTTAAGCAGATCCAGTCAGAACTGGAGTTGCTTGCTTATCTGGTTACTTGAATGATTTGATTTGATTCAATTTATTCCCTTTTCAGGGTGCTAAAAAGAGAAGTAAGTGGAATTATTGACTGGAAGTTGGGTTGAAGAATAGCTCTGCCTGTGAAGTAATGAAAAATAAGTTCTTTATTAAACTTGAGTTTTATAGTCAACATTTTTAATGATAAAGAGGATGATATCTCAGAATGAAATCAGAAACAAGAGATAAGAAAATCACACAGGTTGCTGTTGACATATCTGAACCCTGGGATCCACTCTCACTTGAAATAAGCACTGCTATTTAGCCTTCAGGATATGTGGACATAATCTAGTATGAATCAGTGCCACTTTTGACCAAAAGATCACTGAAAACTGTAGCAACACAATATGTTTTATTGTTCTGTTACGAATTTCATGCCCTCAGATTTCTTCCAAACAGCAAACAGTCAATTTTCATCAGTGTTGTTGTTCAGTAATTCTCCAAGATACATGATGCCCTCTCAGGGTTTATCTTTATCAAGAAAAAAGTTGGCTTAATTTATTTGATTAGAAATTACTTTAGTAAATACAATTTTGGGAATACATTTTTTTCCCAAGGAAGCTGCTTTTTAAATTTGGATAAGCAGCAATTGTGAGCTATTACAAGTCAGAAATCACAACCTGAAAATGTCAAAAATTTGAGCAACTGACAGTGGAATTCTAATCTGCCAAAAATAATTGAAAGGTGATATTGACACTACCTTATTTACATATTCATAAAGGAAGGCAAGAAGGGCTGCAGAAATAACTTCCCATTTATTTGTATTATGCTATTTGTCAAATCCTAATAATGCATCTGAGATTGTACAAAATTTCAGATGCATCTAGAAACTAAGGCATTCAAAAATTAATTGTTTTAAGTTTACTAGAGAGACAAATTCAAAATGCTTTTCTTTGTTAAAAGACTAAAAAACAAATGAGAATGAGTATTTTAAAAGGTTAGTTTTAGTCTCGATTTCAAACTTCAGGATTATAGATAAAAAGAAGAAATTATGGAATTCTTTCAATTTTAGGGAAAAAAAAGTGCTGGTAAAGATTGAAGGCAGGAGGAGAAGGGGACAGAGGACGAGAAGATTGGATGGCATCATTGACTCAACCAACATGAATTTGAGCAAGCTCCCGGAGATGGTGAAGCACAGGGAAGCCTGGTGTGCTGCAGTCGTGGGGTTGCAGAGTCAGACATGACTGAGCGATTGAACAACAGCAACCAAACAGCTGTTCCACCATCCTCTTTCCTATGTTTCTTGTTTTAAAACTGCAGAAGCCAGCCATGCCTTTCCATAGGACACATAATCTTCTGATTCTATTCCTTTTAAAATCTAGCTTTTTCCTTGATAAAAATTTTATAAAAGGATCTGGAACTTCTCAGGATAACGGAGCCACATTGGAGAAGAAAAGGATACAGATGTCATCTCTCTCTCCTTCCCCTTCTTCCACCCATTCTGTTTCCATGAGACACAGATATATGGCTGTATCACTGATCATCCTGTTCATGAGGACAATTGTCTTGCTGCATCTCACTCTGCACACTGTTTGTTGAACCCAGGGTAGGCAAGGCAAGGTAGGTAGGCAAGCAACCCAGAGCTAAGAGGCTGGAAGAAGACACAAGGAGGCATAGGAACTGCAGACATGTTTAGTCTCTTCTGGCAACAACCATAGCATAACCTGACACAAAACAACCCTTCTCCTGGCTGGTACAGCAGCCACAACAGTATGCCTTCCTGGCTGATGCAGCAGCGATAACAGTAGACACGCTATAGTCTCTCCTCTGTGAATGACCCAGTGAACACAGCCATGACGCAGCAGTAATACGCTGCCATTTTCTGAGTGGAGCGCACATATATACTTATAACACACAGCATGTGACCAAGTAAGTACCTCGTGAGGCACATGTGCAGTGCTATAACAATCATTACATAACCATTAGTTACAAAATGTGGGACAAGAGCAAGAGGTTATGGGGCAAGAGAGCCTGACCATGCCATCTTGGTTAATTTGCTGTTTCCCTACAATGACAAATTACAGAAAACAGAGGGATAATTTCAAGAGGACCAAAGTATGACAATAGTGACATGGGATTCAGTTTTTACATTATGTATCTGTGTGTATATTCTTTATTTCCCTTTTATATTGTCATTTTTATTTGCTTACTCTAGGTATCAGTGCAGTCTGACTATAAGTGAATGAACTGTCCTTTTCATCAAAGAGGAAAAAATAAAATAAAATAAAACCATTGCCAAAAACAAAAGGAAAAAGAGGAGAAGTGAGAGGAGAGAGGAAGGAAGGATCATAAGAGAAAATGCTGCCAAAAACCTGTTAGTGCAAACGGTAAGCACATTGGAAGTAGAAGCAAGGTAGCAGGCATGACTCAAGAAACAGAGTAATTGACTTGATATACAGGAGAAATTTAGGCACAGGAGGATATACAAACACAGGAAGTACAGTTTCCTATCACACATTTGACATAATTGCTTAACGAATGCTAATTTCTGTTTTATTCTTGCAACTAATAATCCTAAACACTAAAAAATGAGAACAACAGTTACCCTTACCCTCCTCCTCAAAGTCAGATAAGAGTCATATCCTAGGGATTGTAGCTTTTCTAGATTTCAGGGGATAATTATGAGAGCTTTGTTTTTTTTAATATTCAAATTTGAGAGTTAGAATGTTTCAAAGTGTGCAAAGATAAAAATGACACAACTGAAAGACAGCCATATGCCCCCAAATGATTTTACCTGGGGAATTTTGCTAAGGATTGACCCTGTGGTCCGATTCTGCTTCACACACCATTTTCAAGTATGTACCTCCTCTGGGTCTTGTCAAGGGCCAGCTGAGCTAGAGACAGATAAGATGCCAGATGTTGCAGTAGCTAAAAACAGCCAAATGAAGGTAGCAATCAAGCTTTTAATCACTTGTTGAGATATTACAGTGAAAGGCTAAAGGAAAAAGTGCCAGCTCCCTCAGTAGCCCACTTTCTCCCATGGAATGGCACCAGGTGATGGTCAGATGGATCAGTGTAGATGTTTGTCTTACTGGCTAGGGAAGCTCCAGACAAAAGACTCCTGACATCTTTGACCATGAGTGCTGAGGGGAAGCAAAGGGGAAGAAATAGTAATTAGAGTGGAGAAAAATGTTTTCAAGGATGCTTAAAGAGGTGATCTGGGCAGGAGTGCTTGAGATCTTCCTTCTGTATAGGGCCCTTGATTGGAAGACCTCCAAACAGAGGGCCTGGGCCAGGAATTCAAGTATATACAAGGGCATGTGTCACTAGGAGCCCTGAGTTCTGAGACTACAATGCACTGACTGTGTACCAGGTCTGGTGTGGGCAGAGCTGTTTTCCCTTGGGAACCTCCTCAGATGAAGCCTTTGCACATGCCTATGGTTGAACCTGAGAAGTCAGACATAGGATTTTGGCCTGGAGTCAGACAACTCAGGTCTGTCTATGTGAATGATAGTAGAGATAGGACATTAGGCAACTAAGCTGGAACTTTCAAAATGAACATAGGCCTTTAGTGTAACATGTTGAATAGATCATGGTGGGGAGTAAGTTGGTGTGTAGGGGAGTATTTTGTCTCAATATTCTGGTCAGTGAAAATCCCCACGGGGCAAATGTAGAAATCCCAGTGAGGAAGAAACAGCTCCCCACTGAGTGACTGAGTGGGATATTTCTCATCACATAAGGAGAACTGTTAAAGCACAATTAACACTTAAGAAAGTTAATGTAATATTTAACTTGAAAGATATTGAGCAAGAACATATCCATTATACAGCTATATAAGGGTATCACTATTAGGGTTACATTCATCAGAAATTTACAGCCTAACACTGACTGCAAACGAAGACATTTACTGAACAACATGTCAGAGTACAGGTGACTCCAGGTTCTATATAAATCATCTGGCTATGCTTTCAAGGCCCCAGGCTCCATTTTGTGATGTCTACAGTGTAGGCTCTTTGTTCTTATGTTAAATGCTTCATGATCAATGGATCAAAGTTGGTGTTCTAGACACAACATCAAATCAGGAAGAAGGGAAATGGGCAGAGTACATAGCCTCCATTCTTGTTTGACCCTTTAAAAAGAGGCAATAATTTTCCAACAAGCTACCTCTGATGACCTCTGTTTAAATGCCATTAACCTAATCTGAGTCATAAAACACCTGCAAAGTAGACTGGAAGCTGAGTAGCTCTCTTTCAAGCCACAGCAAAGAGAAGCACAAGAAAAGCAGAAATATGGATTACATGTGCAGTTAACAAAATAAGACTGTACTGTATGACAATTGCAAAATACCTAAACTATACTACACGTCTTAACAACTATTTGAAAATCTATAATTCTATTTAATC
Source organism: Bos grunniens (assembly GCF_055505025.1). Taxonomy (NCBI): domain Eukaryota; kingdom Metazoa; phylum Chordata; class Mammalia; order Artiodactyla; family Bovidae; genus Bos; species Bos grunniens. The sequence goes on from NC_141175.1 coordinate 50,004,874, forward strand.
CTTCAATACTAATGGCAGAGGTCTGATTTATTCTTCAATGTTGACACATATTTAGCTTTGAAAAAAAACAGTATTATAGTAAGTTCAAAAACAATGACTGAAAATTATATTTTAGTATTAACATTGTATCTCCTTCATATAGGAAAGTAGGGTGCTAAAAATTCTGGAAGAATTCTTGAAAAAATAAAATCTTAAAAATCAATAATTATCTGGTATATCTTACTAATATAGTTGAAGTGAAGTGAAAGTTGCTCAGTCATATCTGACTCTTTGTGACCCCATGGACTATACAGTTCATGGAATTCTCCAGGACAGAATTCTGGAGTGGGCAGCCTTTCTCTTTTCCAGGGGATCTTCCAAACCCAGAGATCAAACCAAGGTCTCCCACATTGCAGGCAGAGTCTTTACCAGCTGAGCCACAAGGGAAACCCAAGAATACTGAAGTGGGTAGCCTATGTCTTCTCCAGCGGATATTCCTGATCCAGGAATTGAACTGGGTTATTCTGCATTGCAGATGTATTCTTTACCAACTGAGCTATCAGGGAAAGACAGCATATTAAAAAGCAGAGACATTACTTTGCCGACAAAGGTCTATCTAGTCAAAGCTATACTTTTTTTCAGTAGTCATGTATGTATGTGAGAGTTGGACCATAAAGAAGGCTAAATGCTGAAAAATTGATGCTTTTGAACTGTAGTGTGGGAGAAGACTCTTGAGAGTCCCTTGGACTGCAAGGAGATTTAACTAGTCCATCCTAAAGGAAAGCAGTCCTGAATATTCATTGGAAGGACTAATGTTGAAGCTGAAGCTCCAGTCATTTGGGCACTTGATATGAAGAGCTGACTCAGTGGAAAAGACCCTGATGCTGAAAAAGACTGAAAGCAGGAGGAGAAGGATGTGACAGAGAATGAGATGGTTTGATGGCATCACCAACTCGATGGACTTGAATTTGAGCAAGCTCCAGGAGATAGTGAAGGAAAGGGAACTCTGGTCTGCTGGAGTCCATGAGGCCACAAAGAGTTGGACACTACTGAGCAACAAAACAAAACCAGAGATCAAATTGCCAAAATCTGCTGGATCATCGAAAAAGCAAGAGAGTTCCAGAAAAACATCTATTTCTGCTTTACTGATTATGCCAAAGCCTTTGACTGTGTGGATCACAATAAACTGTGGAAAATTCTGAAAGAGATGGGAATACCAGACCACCTGACCTGCCTCTTGAGAAATCTATCTGCAGGTCAGGAAGCAACAGTTAGAACTGGACATGGAAAAACAGACTGGTTCCAAATAGGAAAAGGAGTACGTCAAGGCTGTATATTGTCACCCTGCTTATTTAACCTATATGCAGAGTACATCATGAGAAACACTGGGCTAGAGGAAGCACAAGCTGGAATTGAGATTGCCAGGAGAAATATCAATAACCTCAGATATGCAGATGACACCACCCTTGTGGCAGAAAGTGAAGAAGAACTAAAAAGCCTCTTGATGAAAGTGAAAGAGGAGAGTGAAAAAGTTGGCTTAAAGCTCAACATTCAGAAAACAAAGATCATGGCATCTGGTCCCGTCATTTCATGGCAAATAGATGGGGAAACAGTGGAAACAGTGGCTGATTTTATTTTCGGAGGCTCCAAAATCACCGCAGATGGTGATTGCAGCCATGAAATTAAAAGACACTTACTCCTTGGAAGGAAAGTTATGACCAACCTAGATAGCATATTCAAAAGCAGAGACATTACTTTCCCAACAAAAGTTCGTCTAGTCAAGGCTATGGTTTTTCCAGTGGTCATGTATGGATGCGAGAGTTGGACTGTGAAGAAGGCTGAGCACCGAAGAATTAATGTTTTTGAACTGTGGTGTTGGAGAAGACTCTTGAGAGTCCTTTGGACTGCAAGGAGATCCAACCAGTCCATCCTAAAGGAGACCAGTCCTGGGTGTTCATTGGAAGGACTGATGCTGAAGCTAAAACTCCAATAATTTGGCCACTTCATGGGAAGAGTTGACTAATCGGAAAAGACTCTGATGCTGGGAGGGACTGGGGGCAGGCGGAGAAGGGGACAACAGAGGATGATATGGCTGGATAGCATCACTGACTCGATGGACATAAGTTTGGGTAAACTCTGGGAGTTGGTGATGGACAGGCCTGGCGTACTGTGATTCATGGGGTCGCAAAGAGTCGGACACACCTGAGCGACTGAACGGAACTGAACTGAGCAACCAATGTTAATCAGGTAAGAACAATTCTCCAGACAGACTACTTGACCAGGGATCAAACCTGGGTCTCCTGCATTGCAGGCAGATTCTTTACAGTCTGAGCCACCAGGGAAGCCAACATGTGATGCTAATCCATGTAAAAAATCTTTGGTAAAGAACTAGAATGAATAAAACACAGACCTGGAATTAAGCAAATGTTAGTTTACATCCTGACAGCAGGTCATTTGTAACAGTAATAGTTTCAGTAAATACTGAATGACAGTAAATATAATGTGATTAAAAACTAGCACCAAATATTTTATCAAGTTAATTTTTGTTTTGAGTCAAAAGTTCAAACCATTTGCTAACTGACTTAGGGAGGAATTTGAGTATAACGTGTTATTTATTCACATTCAATTAATGTAATAAAGATTTGTTTTATTTGGAATGCCATTGCCTGTGCAGTTAATCCATAAAATTAGAACTTTGATTAGACACATGCATGATAATAGGACAAAATATTAAATAAGAAGTATCTAAATATAGACTCTTTATCGCACAAAACTGTGCTGTTCTACAAAGCATAAATCCATACATATTTGTAGGCTTGTATGCCTTTAGGTAAAATATACATGTAGTTAAAAAATATAGTCCTAGGAACTTAGTTTTAGAATTATTTCTAATTAAGTTGCTGATATTACATGTTAGAGGTAAAATGTGTTTCCCTGAAGCTCTTCCCATTTTTCTACTTATGGTCATGGAGGCTGACAGATTTTATGTTTATGGTGTCTCCCATAAGATAACGTCTTCACCTCCAGGGAGCACAATTGATACTTTTATTTTGTCTCTCTCAGCTCTTCAAAGCTTTCCACATGCTTTGTGTTATTATAACTTAGTAATTGATTTGGTATAGCAAGATAGATTTCATCTTAGAATGATCAGGCAAGGAATGTCGGTCAGCATGTTCTGGCAGCAACTGACAAAAAATTGTTTTTACAGCGTGAGTGAACACAAAGGCAAACCTTGGACAAAATTCTGAGATGTATAACATTGGCCGGATGAAACCATCTATTTATCATTTTTCTTTCATCCTCCCTACATTTTACTAACAAATTATTCTCTTTTCTTTTGTCTTATTAAATGGTTTATTAGAAAATAGTAGGATAAAAAGCTCAATTGCAAATGGAAGAGAAATCCTAAACACATCAGGACTTTTGCCTTCTGTATAACATCACCTTTATACATCAATCTAATTTTTAGAGTAAACAAAAAGTTCATGTTTTTAGATACTGAGTTCTATGTCTAACTCTGTTGCTTATTAAAGTGACTTGAATGTATTCACTTGTCCTTGTAGAAGTTTTTCAACTAGAAAATGAATTGAATCCTAATACACAGAACTGCTGGAAGTGGCTCTAGAAAGCCCTGGAGCTCTCTGTGAAGACTCATGGAATTGTTATGAAAGAAAAGTAGGGGCTTTTTATTAAATATAATTTCAGAACAAAGTGGTATCCACCTCAAAATTGAACCTGGGGCTCTATAATTTTAAATTCTATTATATTGAAAATCACATTTCCCTCCAGGACTTCAGTGATCCCTAGACTAAATTTAGGCAAGTTTAAGATACTTGGGACTTCCAAGTTTCCCAATAGAAACTAAGTTGATTACTTACTCAGATGATCATGAAATAAGAAAGTAGATTTTTTTTCTTTCACAGGTGTCACAAATTTTACATTTTTAATTAGCCTATATTAACATTTAGCTTTAATCCCTATAAATATAATATCTATCTATATTGTACTTTCCTTCTTGAAGGCTATAAACAGGGTAATTTATTTTTTTAATGGTTGAAAATGGATAAAAGGCTAGAAACAACAAGAAAAAGACAACAGGCTAATGTTTTAAACTTATTGACATATCTCATGGATCTGGTGAAAAAGCAGAGAGGAGAATATTTAAGGTCTTCCAAAAGACAGAGAGAGATTCCCTGGTGGCTAGATGGTAAAGAATCTGCCTGCTATGCAGGAGAACTGGGTTTGATCTCTGGGTCAGGGAAGATCCCCTGGAGAAGGGAATGGCTACCCACTCCAGTGTTCTTGCGTAGAAAATTCCATGGGAGAGGAGCCTGGTGGGTTACAGCCATGGGGTGGTAAAGAGTCAGATACAACTGAGCAATTAACACTTCTACTTCACTTGCAAGTGGAGAGAGAAAGTTTGGGTTTAGAGACAATAAGATAAATTCAGCATAAACATGAGACTTAGGTAACAGTTGGATTTTCAAAAGTAAGTGCAAGCATATTTTTGCCAGGAAGTGACATTATGCTACTCTCCTTATCAATTCTTAATATTTTACCAACAGAGGGTTGTGAGCTCTCTTTAATGCGGTTGAGAGGAGTGTTTGTAAAACATAAAAGTGCTTTGAATGCATGACTTCATTTGCATGTTTATAGCTACATTGACAATATTGACCTCATCTCTTGGTAATGGAACCTCATTTTCCAACCTGTAAAATTAAAATCTAAGTTTAGGGCAATACTAATGTTTAGTTTCACGATAAAAACCTCTGATTTCTATCACTTAAAATGTAACATAAAATTTTATTAGCAAGCTCTCTCCAATGGTCTAAGATAAAACTGGAAATAATTTTCTGTTTATGAATTTCACTTGGACATTTTTGTAGAGTATATGAAGACGTTAAAAGCTAATTTTCACTTTCTTTGCCTATATTTGTCTTTCTTTTCTTTATTCTAGAAATAGAAAAATAGAAACTGCTAAGTCTTTCTAGTATCACCGACTCAATGGACATGAATTTGAGCAAACTCCAGATGATAGTGGACAGAGGAGTCTACTGTGCTACAGTCCATGACGTTGCAGAGAATTGCACACAACTTAGCAAATGAACGACAAAGTCTCTCTGTATGTCAGGACACTAGAAAGTATTTATCCAAAATGCAGAAGCAGTTCCTGATCCTGACTTAACAGCTTCAGTTAGGTGCAATGAGTCCAACTCAAGACTGTGACAGATTGTGTACAGTCTCTTTGTGGAGATAAAACAAGGAACTAACAGTTCTAAAGGTAACAGAATGTGCGTAAGCCCATCACCAGTTGACTATCAGCCATTTTACTTATATTAGAAGCAAGATAAAATTTCTTTGCACACTTTGTAGCTTGTCATTTAGAAATTAAAAAGACACGATAAGAACATTTTCTAGTTAAAAAAATAAAAAAAGATAGTGCATGTGTTTTGCCTTTAAGTAACAAAGCAATTGCCATTCCAAAATAAAATAGCACTTGGCTATCAGCCCAAATGAATTTTCCCTCAGATTCTTGCTAACAAGAAATCAATGTGCTTGGTTTTTTTGTTTTTGTATGTAATTGTAGTAATTGCTATTAACCAAGGTAAAGTGTATATGCCTTTTCTTGAAAGCTTGTACCTTGAGAAATCCATGATGTTATAGTGTTGTCTTATAAACCCCAAGAGGTTTGTTTAAAAAAAAAATCATAACCAACAAATAAAACAACCAATTTACCCAGATAATTTTCCTCATTTATCAGATCAACACACATATATCAAAGTTGTGAGAAAATAAACACTCTTGGTCCCATCACTTCATGGAAAAGAGATGGGGAAAAAAAATGGAAACAGTGAGAGACTTTATTTTTTTGGTTCAAAAATCATTGCAGATGGTGACTGCAGCTATGAAGTTAAAAAACACTTGCTCCTTGGAAGAAAAGTTATGACCAACCTAGACAGCATATTAAAAAGCAGAGACATTACTATGCCAACAAAGGTCTGTCTAGTCAAGGCTATGGATTTTCAAGTAGTCATGTATGGATGTGAGAGTTGAACTATAAAGAAAGCTGTGTGTTAAAGAATTAATGCTTTTGAACTGTGGCTTAGGAGCCTCTTGAGAGTCCCTTGGACTGCAAGGAAATCCAACCAGTCCATCCTAAAGGAGATCGGTCCTGAATAGTCACTGGAAGGACTGATGCTAAAGATGAAACTCCAATACTTTGGCCACCTGATGTGAAGAACTGACTCATTGTAAAAACCTTGATGCTGGGAAAGATTGAGGGCAGGAAGAGAAGGGGATGACTGAGGATGAGATAGTTGGATGACATCACTGACTCAATGGACATGAGTTTGAGCAAGCTCCAGGATTTGGTGATGGACAGGGAAACCTGGCATGCTGCAGTCCAAATATCGCAAAGAGTTGGACATGACTGAGAGACTGAACTGAATTGATCTCAACCCAGTGCTCTGTGATGACATAGAGGGTGGGATGTGGGAGGTGGGTGGGAGTTTCAAGAGGCAGGAGATATATGTATTCTTACGGTTGATTCACATTATATGACAGAAAGCAACACACATTGTGAAGCAATTTTTCTTGTTGTTTAATTGCTAAGTCATGCCTAACTCTTTTGCAACGGCATGAACTATAGCCCACCAGGCTCCTGTATTCCTCTATCCATAGGATTTTCCAGGCAAGAATACTGGAGCATGTGAACACATGCTGAAGAATATATGAATATATGCACAAGAATATATGCTTTCTGTTATTCAATCACAAGAGTAAAACATCAACTAACTGTGCAGCATTCTTACAACAGTGTTTAAGCTGAAACGAACAATGAAAATTCAATCATAGAATTCCAAGCTGTTGAACATTTTATAAACTTATAGGTAATTGGCCTATATTCTTTTAAAAGTTGAAGAAACTACTCAAGAATGAAAAGAGATTAAAACATACTAAGGATTCCCTGGTGGCTCAGATGGTAAAGTGGTGGCTCAGATAGTAAAGAGTCTGCCTACAATGCGGGAGACTTGAGTTTGATCCCTGGGTTGGGAAAATTCCCCTGGAGAAGGAAATGGCAACCCACTCCAGTATGCTTGACTGGAAAATCCCATAGACGGAGGAGCCTGGCAGGGTACAGTCCCTGACGGACTGTAGAGTCAGACAAGATTGAGTGACCTCACTTTCACTTTCAAAGAAATAAAACACCAAAGTGCATCATATTGCTTGCTTGCTTGGTGCTTAGTTATTGCAAGGGCATTTTTGGACAATTGAAAAATTTTAATATTTCTATATCAGAAACTTTTCTGAAATAAGCAATCTTTAAAAATGTCTAGTGGAAGAAATAAGAGCCTCTATTCATTATCAAGATATACCAAGATATAAAGCTGATGATTGTCAGTTTGTTAAAAGATTGCATATGCCCAGATTAAAATTAGGCTATATTATATCATAGAATTTACAACCCTAAAGGGATTTTTATTTTGAACACACACACACACAACACACATTGAAAAATTTATCTGAAGATTAGCTTAAATAGTGTTATTGTATCAGTATTCAAATTTTCATTTTCTGAGTAAAAGAAAATGCTTACAAATAGCATAAACTCCCCCCACAAAAAAAGTGGGGGCTATTTATTTGCAAGATGCTGAAATTCAAGTTTGAACATCAATGTCTTGGGATAACCTGAAAATGGAGGAACTCCAAGCAACCCAAGAACCAGGAGCTTATGGGCTTTCCTTCTTTAAAGGTTAAAATTAAAAAGACTCAAATTTTCAGGCACAATAATATAATATTTGAATCATCCTTTGGAAACATAGCAAGGAAACAATGATAGTTTTAAGCAAACAAAAATTTCAATTATTTTTTAAAATGACAATAGAAATATTACATCAAACAAAATTAGGTGAAAACTGCCAAGTCATTTGAAATTGGCCAAGTACCCCATATGTGTGCATGAGAGTGTGCTAAGTCATTTCAGTCATGTCTGATTCGGTGCAATCCTATAGACTAGAGCTCGGCAGGCTCCTTTGTCCATGGGAATCTCCATGTTAGAATACTGGAGTTGGTTGCCATGCCCTCCTCCTGGGTATCTTCCCTACTGTGTTTCCTGCATCTCCTGTGTTGTAGGTGCCTTCTTCACCACTGAGCCACTAGGGAAACCCCTAACATCCCATAGAGGAAGTTACAAAAAAGAAATGCAAGAGAGTTGAAAGAATAGGAGTGATCACTTAGAAAATGCCAGCAAAATTCCACTTTTTTTTTTTTTGTTCTGTTTTCATATTTTTATGTACCTTTCTTTTTTTATTTATTTATTTATTTATTTATTTATTTATTATTTTTTTTTATTCTTCCAATTTTATTTTATTTTTAAACTTTACATAATTGTATTAGTTTTGCCAAATATCAAAATGAATCCGCCACAGGTATACATGTGTTCCCCATCCCGAACCCTCCTCCCTCCTCCCTCCCCATACCACCCCTCTGGGCCGTCCCAGTGCACCAGCCCCAAGCATCCAGCATCATGCATCGAACCTGGACTGGCAACTCATTTCCTACATGATATTTTACATGTTTCATTGCCATTCTCCCAAATCTTCCCACCCTCTCCCTCTCCCACAGAGTCCATAAGACTGTTCTATACATCAGTGTCTCTTTTGCTGTCTCGTACACCGGATTATTGTTACCATCTTTCTAAATTCCATATATGTGCGTTAGTATACTGTATTTATGTTTTTCCTTCTGGCTTACTTCACTCTGTATAATAGGCTCCAGTTTCATCCACCTCATTAGAACTGATTCAAATGTATTCTTTTTAATGGCTGAGTAATACTCCATTGTGTATATGTACCACAGCTTTCTTATCCATTCATCTGCTGATGGACATCTAGGTTGCTTCCATGTCTTGGCTATTATAAACAGTGCTGCGATGAACATTGGGGTATACGTGTCTCTTTCCCTTCTGGTTTCCTCAGTGTGTATGCCCTTTTTAAAGGGAAAGGAACCATATTGTAAAACAGAATCAGTATATCATATATGCAAGATGGCTATTGGAATTGGGGTGAGAAATATCTATTAAATTCTACTGAAAATGTAGGAGAAATAGAAATGCCTATAGGATCCCACCAGTTATTAGTATTTGTAGGAAGCAATTATCTCCATGTCATCAAAGAAAAAAAAAAATAAACTGTAAAATGTACTCTGGACATATCCTAGACCTACTCAGAAAGTAATATTTGCTGTATAAAACACATTCAGTAAAGTCCTGTAGCATAGTATCAGCAATAAAACACATGTAAGAGGATACTCTACAAAAATAAATATGTAACTTACAAATACATAAAAATCAATCATCAGAACTATGTGATATCACAAATCTAATACACTTTTGAACAACTATTCCATAATAAATTAAATCAGTAGTAATAAATTGCTTTACAAACCAGTCATGGTAAAACAATGAAATATATATGAATTGGTAGAGTTCAATAAAGAAGTAAAACAATCAACAAAACAGCATGGGAATGAAAATTAAAATAGAAGGAAAGAATAGACACAGTGAAAGAAACAATTAAGAGACATGATATATAGAAACTAGCAAAGCAAAGTAAAACAAAAAGAACCACTTTAAAAGGACCAAAGAAATAAAGATAGATGCAACAGATGTGCAAAGTAGATTAAATAAATATGTAGATATGTCTATATGTGCCTAATTAGAGTACATGGAGAAGAGAGCTTAAACAATAAAAAATAACTATATCGGGTATATAATTTGAGAATACTTTCAATAAATTAAAAAAACTACAGATATGCAGACAGCATATGTAAAATATAACAGATACAGAAGAGTCAATACCACAATGTAATTTAGTAAAATATTTAGCTTTCAAATATAAATATTTCTTCTATGGCCAGGATAAAAACATCAAGTAACTTATAAGAGAAAAAAGAAAGCTTGCCTTAGACTGACTCACAGCAAAATTCAGTGTCACGAAAGACATATAGCAACACCTAAAAGCACTCATAGGAAGACATTCTGAATGAAGACTTTTATATTTAGTCAATTCATATTAGCTTTAAGAATGAAACCTATGGAAAAGTAAGTTTGAACATATATAGATTTTAGAATATTTTTTTTTTCCTTGAGACCATCTTAAGCATGCTGAGAATTCACCTGGAGTACTATGACAAAGGAGCTGGCAACAACTAAAAATCTTAGCCTTTAATTAAACCAAATAGTAGTACTAAGATTACAAAATACAATGCCTTAAAAACAGGGAAAAAAATTCTGAAAACTGGGAGATAAAAGAAAACTGGAGGTAAAGGTAATTTAATTTTACTTGATATCTTGCATCTGTGAATTGAAGAACATCATTAATAATATGCAGATAAATAAATAAAATAAATGCAATAATAAAGCAGATAGTTTTCAAAAATATTCCATGTGTTCATAAAAAAGAATAGGCCTTATGAAGTTGTTCAGTGAAGTTCTCCATGTATATCCAGCAAATAAAGTTCATTAATCATGTTGCTCAACCTTTACATAACCTTACAGAGTTTTTGTGCTTGTGTTTTCCGTTTCTTTGATATGCTTCTGGGAGACATATAGGTAAAATCTTCCATTTCATTCCTTTGCATGTGGAAATCCAGCTATCCTTCTGCAAATTTTGAAAAGACTTATTTCTCTGTGAATGATCTTGGAACCCTTATTGAAGATCAGTTAGTAACAGATGTTTGTACTTATTTCTGGACTCTCAACTATATTGCAACTAGAAAGTCTAAGCACTGCAGCTTCATTTTTGTTTTTTCAGGATAGTTTTGAATATGTAGGGCTCTTGCAAATCCATGTGAATTTGAGAACTGGCATTTCCATTTTTAGAAAAAAAAGTTTTGGAATTTTTATATGAAATATACTAAATTTATAACTCCCTGGTGGGATTCCCTGGTGGCTCAGACGGTAAAGCATCTGCCCGCAATGGGGGAGACCTGGGTTCGATCTCTGGGTCAGGAAGATCCCCTGGAGAAGGAAATGGCAACCCACTCCAGTATTTTTGCCTAGAAAGTCCCATGGATGGAAGAGCCTGGTGGGCTACAGTCCATGGGGTCACAAAGAGTCAGACACGACTGAGCAACTTAATGTATACTAAATTTATAGATCATTTTTGGTGATATTGACATCTTAGAAATATTTTTTACAACCCATAGGCATTTGATGTTTTTCCATTTATTTAAGTTGTCTTTATTTCAACAAGGTTTTGTAGTTTTCAGTGCACAAGTCTTTCACTTCCTTAGTTAAATCTATCCATATATATTTTATTGGGCTTCCCTATTGGTTCAGAAGGTAAAAAATCTGCCTGCAATGTGGGAGACCAGGGTTGGATTCCTGGGTTGGGAAGATCCCCTGGAGGAGGACATGGCAACCCACTCCAGTATTCTTGCCTGGAGAATTCCCAAGGACAGAGGAGCCTGGCAAGCTACAGTCCCTGAGGTCACAAAGAGTTGGACACGTCTGAGTGACTAAGTACACGCAGCACACATGTATTTCATTATTTTGACTGCTACTATTTATAAAATTATTTTCTTAATTTTCTCTTGAGATTGTCCATTACTAAGTTATAGAAACAAAATGATTTTTGTGTTAAATTGTGTATACTTTCACTTTTCCTTTTTTAATTTATAATTTAGGTATTAAGTAACTAGTCAATCCTAAAGGATCCTGAGTATTAATCCTGAGTATTCATCAGAAAGACTGGTGCCGAAGCTGAAGCTCCAATACTTTGGCCACCTGATGCAAAGAACTAACTCATTGGAAAAAACCCTGATGCTGAGAAAGACTGAAGGAAGGAGAAGGGGACGACAAAGGACGGATGAGATGGTTGGATGGCCTCACCGACTCAATGGACATGAGTTTGAGCAAGCTCTGGAAGTCGGTGCTGGACAGGGAAGCCTGGCATGCTGCAGTCCATGGGGTCACAAAGAGCAAATGAACTGAACTGACTTATTTAAGAGATAGCAATTCAAGCTTAAATTTAATGTTAGGTGATACTTTCCATTTCTTCTGGAATACCTTCAAATATTTAATTCTACTTACCACTTCCTGAGTTATATCTGGTACTATTTTATACATAATTTATTAAGACAATTATGATTTTTAGTATTTCCTTCAGTGTGGTTCTGCTGGTTACAAGTTACTTCATTTTTTAAATTTATGGAAAATATTTTTATTCAACCTTAATTACTGGGGAATATTTATGTTAAGTACAGTGTTGTACACTGACAGTTATATTCTTTAAACACATAAAATACATTATTATACTTTCTTCCAGTATTCATCAATCATTTAGAGAGATTAGTTCTCAATTAATTTTTTTCTGCTGTTGCTACTTTTTTAAAAAATTTTGAACAGTTTTATTGAGGTATGATTAACAAATCATATATATGATTAACAAATCATTTGTTTTTTAAGGTGTAGGATGGTTGGTGGTCATTTAGTCACTAAGTCGTGTCTGACTCATGCTACCCCATGAACTGTAGTCCACCAGGCTCCTCTGGCCATGGGATTTCCCAAGCAAGAATACTAGAGTGGGTTGCCATTTCCCTCTCCAGGGGCAATGAGGGTAGGCCTAGCCAAAAATGATTCAAGCTGATCTCTAAACTTCACCTCAGACACACTCCAGTGCGACTGAGGAGAGCTCACAGATATGCTACAAAATAACCACAGATTCTTTTCAACTCTGGAGCATGTTCCCTCAGTGCACAGTGGATGCAAACTACCTACACAGGCTCCTCCAACTCCAACACACGCACCTTGGAGGCACAGCTGTGTCCTCAAGTCAGCTTAGGTAGCTGGGAGCCTAATAAGGGTTCATAAGTATTGTACGTTGAGTCCTGCCCCAAGGCCCCAGGTGCAAGTGCCTTTTACCAAGGCCACAGAAGCAGAGCCCAGAACCAAGGTCACCTCCGAAGGTAATTGAGCCCCTATGTAACGATTGCCAAAAGCCACCTGTTCATTACTGACAAGCTTCCAAATTTCAAATTAGGCAAAGATGCCCACTCCAACAATAAGCCACGTATCTCACCCCAAACAATCACCCATTGTCAACCTTCCAGCAGGATATTTTTTTTTTTTTGTCTTGAGATTATAAAATTGGCTATTAACTCATGAAAACTATCAACTCTCCCTGGTCTGTCAGGAGGTTGGCTGGCCCACTGTACTCATAGTGCCCACATTATCTTATCTCTGCTTTTTGCTCTTAATAAACTCACTCCCTTCTGAAATGCCCTGTGTCTGGAAATTCTTTTCCAATTCACACTTGGACTGCCTCAACACTCTATACATACATATATCTGATTATAGCAGACTGAATTATGGGGAAAAAATGCACAATAGAGCCTGTTATAATGTAACTTGCAACTGTCATATAAAACTGTCAGTCCACATGCCTGCCTAGGTGAACATGTGAAATTCCTGTCCTGAAAACTCCATACTTCATCATTCTGGTGCCAAAGCCTCTCTTGGTTTCGCCCACCTCTTCCTTGAGGTGTTCTTTCTGTTCTTCATTAAACTTGTTTTTGCCATGGGTAAGACCTCTGATTCTTCTTTGTTTCCTTATTAAGGGTAAGAAGGGTGGAGAAGCATTCAGTTTGGGACCCACCTTCTTAGCAAGTGACACAAAAAGATGGAGAATTGCAAGTTCAGAGGTCCTCCATTGGGCGTGAGGGCTTCAAGTCATAAATCTGACACCACAGTTCTGAAAGACAAGTTTCCTTAGCTGCTTTGCAAACCAGTGGACTTAACAGAGGGTTGTAATAAACCAGATTCCACTTGTGAAGAGCTGCATATATACTTGTTTATTCTCAGGAATAAGGAAGAACAAACAGACAGAAAACAGTCTGAGTTCTCTTACCAGCTTCCCAAGAATATCACAGTACACACTCATGCCCAGAAAGGGGGTCAGCTCCAGTCCCTTTTGCTTGGGAGCTATCCACTAAGGTAAACACTGACATTGCCAAGGAGATTGTATATAAATACTTAGAGAAAATGAAGCCAGTCTGGACTTGACCTTACCTCTCAAGAGGGCAAGGCAGGCATTGCTAGAGTGCATGCAAAGGTGGTCAATTAAAAGCTGCCTGGAGTTCTGACGGACTTACCCTTACTATCCCAGCATGCACTCCAACCCTCACCAAATGCCCACTCCACCCTTTCTTGTACAAACACTGCTTTTCATTGAGGTGGAGATGCCACTGATGAGGAGAATGTATGTACACTGTAGGAACAAGTCTGGTTTGGATGCTTCCATGTTTCTGAACAAGGTGAGGTTAACCATTGCCAGTGAGCACTTGGAGGCACTTGATTAGGAGCTGCCAGGGGCTCTGACTAGATTGCTGAGACTGTCCCAGTGAACCTCAGAACTGCACCTGGTATCTGTGCCAGTTCCTCTAGCTCTTGTGCTGCTTTCCACTAGGGTAGAGGGGACATTGCTGGAGCAGAGTACACACTTAGAGGTCAACTTGGACCTGACAAGTTGGTCCAAGTTGTCTTGAACCTTTGAAAGTTGTCAAAGCACCTTTGGCTTCTGATCAACTACTTTGGTCTTAACCTTGCCCCCTACAGAGCTGTGGTCATCAATAAGTAGATAAAAAGAAGACCTGGCTCATAACTAACACTGGTTCTAGTTCCTCCACCCCCAATCTTACTTCCCACCAAGGTAGTTGCAATCACAAACTTAGAGAAGACTTGACTCCTGTTCACTTCAGATCCAGTTCTCGCACCAAAGCCACTGGGCACAAACAATGGGTACATGGAGATACATCTGTAAAAGGACATCCCTTCAAGGGCAGAATAGGTAACTGTTCTACCTAAATTCATAGAGACAGAGAGAGTTAAACAAAATTAGAAAAAAAAGGAGTTGGCTTAAAATGAAAAGACTAGGGGAAAATTTAAAAAAAAATCATAGTGAAACATAGAGATAATTTATCAGATAGCTCAAAGCATTAATAAAAATAATGCTAACTGAACTTGGAAAAGAATAGATGAACACAATAAGAATTTTAATAAGGAACAAGCAAATGTAAACTAGAACCAGCAAAGATAAAAAATAAAATAACTGAAATGAAAATGCACTAGAAGGTATTGATAGCTTGTGGTGAACAATGTCAAATTTGTGAAATCCAAAGATTTAGCTTCAGGATCAGGGATTAGGCTTAATAACTCAGAGTTTTGTGTGGCAGTTTTATTACAGTGCAAAAGGACAGAGAAATCTTCTGACATAGACATCAGAAGGCAGACTGAGAGCACCGCCTCCACCTTGCTAGTCTTATCAAGGCCTTATTTTACCAGACTCATTCCCACAACACACATCTTAAATTAACAAAATCAGTCAGAAGGTTCCTATTAAGAAAGAGAAACATGTCCTCAAGCAAGATACATTGTTGTTATATAATCATTAGTACAAAGCTTAAAGAAAAACATATCCTTGAGCTATTAGCTCTGGACTTAAAGAAAAAAAAAAAAAAAAAAAGTTAATAAAGTCACTACTGAAAAGTTCCTAAAGCTAAAAATGAAAAAGAAAAGAATCTTATACAAGGGAACCCCATCATAAGACTATCAGCTCATTTTTCCCCTTCAAAAATCTTCACAAGACAGAAGTGGGTGTCAGGATATATTTCAAATACTGAAATAAAAGAAATAGAAATAGATTAAAAAATATATACCACTTGATTCTCTGCACTGAAAACTTACCATGCTAATTAAAGGAGATAAAGAGTATTTCTCATAACAGTGAAAACTAGGAGTCTAATACAAAACATTAGAGGATCTTCTCTAAGTGGAAATGAAAATGCTGCAAGAAGTAACAATTATACAATAATAGAAATCCTACCACTAAAGGTAAATATATAGTTAGGGTTGTGGATCAGGCATTAAATAAACTAATATGAAGATTCAGTTCAGTTCAGTCGCTTAGTCATGTCAAACTCTTTGCAACCCCATGAATCGCAGCATGCCAGTCCTCCCTATCCATCACCAACTCCCAGAGTCCACCCAAACCCATTTCCATCGAGTCAGTGATGCCATCAAACCATCTCATCCACTGCCGTCCCCTTCTTATCCTGCCCTCAATCTTTCCCAGCATCAGGGTCTTTTCCAATGAGTCAGCTCTTCGCATCAAAGTATTGGGCCAAAGTATTGGGATTTCAGCTTCAACATCAGTCCTTCCAATGAACACTCAGGACTAATCTCCTTTTGAATGGACTAGTTGGATCTCCTTGCAGTCCAAGGGACTCTCAAGAGTCTTCTCCAACACCACAGTTCAAAAGCATCAATTCTTCAGCACTCAGCTTTCTTTATAGTCCAACTCTCATCCATACATGACCACTGGAAAAACCATAGCCTTGACTAGACAGACCTTTGTTCGCAAAGTAAGGTCTCTGCTTTTGAATATGCTGTCTAGGTTGGTCATAACTTCCCTTCCAAGGAGTAAGCATCTTTTAATTTCATTGCTACAATCACCATCTGCAGTGATTTTGGAGCCCAGAAAAATAAAGTCAGCCATTGTTTCCACTATTTCCCCATCTATTTGCCATGAGGTGATGGGACCAGATGCCATGATCTTCGTTTTCTGAATGTTGAGCTTTAAGCCAACTTTTTCACTCTCCACTTTCACTTTCATCAAGAGGCTTTTTAATTCCTCTTCACTTTCTGCCATAAGGGTGGTGTCATCTGCATATCTGAGGTTATTGATATTTCTCCCGGCAATCTTGATTCCAGCTTGTGCTTCTTCCAGCCCAGCATTTCTCATGATGTACTCTCCATATAAGTTAAATAAGCAGGGTTTCGATATACAGCCTCGACATACTCCTTTTCCTATTTGGAACCAGTCTGTTGTTCCATGTCCAGTTCTAACTGTTGCTTCCTGACCTGCATACAGGTTTCTCAATAGGCAGGTCAGGTGGTCTGGTATTCTCATCTCTTTCAGAATTTTTCACAGCTTATTGTGATCCACACAGTCAAAGGCTTTGGTATAGTCAATAAAGCAGAAATAGATGTTTTTCTGGAACTCTCTTTCTTTTCCCATGATCCAGAGGAATTTGGCAATTTGATCTCTGATTCCTCTGCCTTTCCTAAAACCAGCTTGAGATCTGGAAGTTCACAGTTCACGTATTGCTGGAGCCTGGCTTGGAGAATTTTAAGCATGACTTTACTAGCATTTGAGATGAGTGCAATTTTGTGGTAGTTTAAGCATTCTTTGGCATTGCCTTTCTTTGGGATTAGAGTGAAAACTGAACTTTTCCAAAAAGTTAATAAATGTAATATTTATTGAATTTCAAATAACAAGTAAGAGATAGACATAAAAACATAAACTATAACACGAAAAACATAAAAGGTGACAAAATGGGGTGAAAAAATTGTAGATCTTTAAGAACGTGTTGAATTTAAGTGATTATCACTTTAGAACTAATATATAAACTAATCGGTCTACATATATGAAAGCCATGATAACCATAGATGACCAACCTATGGTAGACACACACCAATTAGAAAGAAATACAAGCATATCACTAAAGAACATCATCAAACTACATGGGAACAAACTAAAACAAGAAGAAAATAACTACAGAAACATAGAAAACAAATAATGAAATGCCAATACGTACACTCCTACAAGAAATCACATTAAATGTCAGAGGACTGTTGTTATTCAGTCACTAAGGTATGTCTGACTCTTTGAGATTGCATGAACAGCAGCAGCCAGGCTTCCCTGTACTTCACCATCTCCTGGAGTTTGCTTAAACTCGTCCATTAAGTCAGTGATGCCATCCAACTATTTCATCCTTTGTCGTTCTTCTCCTTTTTTTCTTCAATCTTTCTCAGTATCAGGGTCTTTTCCAGTGAGTCAGCTCTTTTCATCAGGTGGCCAACATCAGAAGGCCAGTCATTCCAATGAATATTCAGTGTTGATTTTCTTTTAGACTGATGACTGGTTTTATCTCCTTGTTGTTGAAAGGACTCTAAAGAGTCTTTTCCAGCACCACAATTCAAAAGCATCATTTTTTCAGTGTTCAGTCTTCTCTATGGTCCAACTCTCACATCTGTACATGACTACTGGAAAAACCATAGGTTTGACTATACGGATATTTGTTTGCAAAGTGATGACTCTGCTTTTTAATATGTTGTCTAGATTTGTCATAGTTTTTCTTCCAAGGATCAAGTGTCTTTTAATTTCATGGCTGCAGTCCATCCATAGTGATTTTAGAGTTCAAGAAAGTATTTTTCTATTTTCTCCCTATCTATTTTCCATGAAGTGATGGGACTGAATTCCATGATCTTAGTTTTTTTAATGTTAAGGTATTTTTTTTTTCTGTGTTTGTGTGCACTTTGCCACAGATATATTTATTCTAACTCAACTAGTTACCAAGCAGTCAGAGAACTGATCAATAAGCATAAGAATGAAAGCTAACAAACACCCTGTGCTAGGATTTGGTCAGTTTTGCTTGGCTTTTAGTCATTGCTTGCTCCCAAGTGATGCGTCAGAGAAATCCTTTGCTCACAGATGTTCTTTACCCTAAGCAGAACCATTATAGCTATAGTGACCTCATGGCATAAATGAAAGGGTCCAGTACATTCTGGAAAGATAGGGAGTTTAATGCTGCTGTTTGATGGCAGGCAAGGATAAGCCATGCTTTCAAATTGTGGTGCTATAGAAGACTCTTGAGAGTCCCTTGAACATCAAGATGATTAAATCAGTCAACCCTAAAGGAAATCAATCCTGTATCCATTGGAAGGACTGATGCTGAAGCTCCAAAACTCTGGCCACTCATTGTAGAAGACCCTGATGCCAGGAAAGATTAAGGGCAGGAGGAGAAGGGGGTCACAGAGAATGAGATGGTTGGATGGCATTACCGACTCAATGGACATGAGTTTGAGCAAACTTCAGGAGATAGTGAAGGACAGGGAAGCCTGGAGTGCTGCAGTCCACAGGATTGCTAAGTTGGACATGACTTAGCAACTGAACAACAACAACCAAACTAACAGAGAGTAATTTTTAGTAAAAAAAAAAAAAAAAAAAAAGTTAAAATTAGCTTAAATGCATTCTTATCTTGATTATTTAAGAGATTATATAAAACATAAACATATATAAAAATTTTGGTAAATATTCTTAAATGTTTTCTGTGTCTATACTGAGAACATTTCATTTTAACTTAGGCATGTATATTTTCAAGGTGTACAAAGACATTTTCTTTAAGGATTATTATTTTGATTACGAAAGAAGTGAAGTGAAAGTCGCTCAATCATGTCCCACTCTTTGCAACCCCATAGACTGTAAAGCCCATGGAATTCTCCAGGCTAGAATACTGGAGTGGGTAGCCTTTCCCTTCTCCAGGGGATCTTCCCAACCCAGGGACCAAACCCTGGTCTCCCACATTGCAGGTGGATTCTTCACCGCCTGAGCCACAAGGGAAGCCTATAACTATAATTTTGATTATAGTTCCATATCAAATCTGTTTTATAATAAACACATTGACAATTTTTTTAAGATGCTTACATTCAATGTATTTAAGACAGAATCATTTTAAGAAAGCTGTAAAACAACTGAGTTGAGAAACTTTCCAGATTGTATTATTTTTCTAGAGTTTTACAGTTGTTTACATGCGTACAGTGGCAACACTTTTTTGAGCAAATTTTACTGAGTATTTCCCAAGCAGTCACTTTAACTTTCATATGATTTTCTTTCAAGCTCCATTAACTTACACACTTATCACCTGATATAGTAATGTGAGTACCTAGAATAAATATATTGTGTTAGACTGCTCAGACTGCCAAAATAAAATACTGTAGACTGAGTGGCCTAAACAATAGAAATTTATTTTCTCCTATTTCTAGAAGCTGAAATGTTCAAGATCAAGGTATCAGCCTATTAAATTTCTGGTGACAGCTCTCTTCCTGACCTGCAGATAGTCACCTTTTCTCTGTGCACTCACAGTTCTTAGCATGTGTGCATGGAGGTTGGAAAAAAGGTTTTCTTCCTCTTCTTATAAGGTCACTGGTCCTTTAGATTAGAATTCCATTCTTATGATTTCATTTAATCCCAATTACCTCCTAAAAGCCCTGTTTCCAAATACAGTTACATCGGGTTTAGGACCTAAAAATATGAAATTTGAGGACTCACAAATTCACCTG
Organism: Bos grunniens; assembly: GCF_055505025.1. Classification (NCBI taxonomy): domain Eukaryota; kingdom Metazoa; phylum Chordata; class Mammalia; order Artiodactyla; family Bovidae; genus Bos; species Bos grunniens. The sequence goes on from NC_141175.1 coordinate 50,025,035, forward strand.
GTAAAAGATGGTAAGCATAAGAGAACTTGTTAAAGCAGATGTACCAGGCCTGCTATGCAGGGGTTTTCTATCTAGATTCACAAGCATGACAGGAGCTTTAGTTCTGAAGATTTTATAGGAAAGGGGTATACCCATTACTCTTGTAAGTAGATTATTTGAGTACCAATTATGAGTTCTACTATGTTTAATTATGAAAGTGAAAATAAATGTTGGAAGTAGTAAATCAAAACTAGGCATTTGTATTAGGTATGATTACACTACAAATACAAAATAGCATGCAATTGTAAAAGGTTTTAAAGAGGATGTTCTTGTGGCCTGACGTTGATCATGTCCTAGCCCTTGCCTCCTGCTCATTTCCAAATCTGTTTCCCCAGGCTTCCTGATGAGTCTGTGATTGATTCTCTTACACATCCCAATGATTTTGTTTTTCTCTTAAGACAGCTAAAGGTATTTGTACTCTGGATAGCTGACTGACAGAAAAACTGTTAACATCATTTCTGTGTCAAAGCAAGTGGGTCTTAGAAGCAGAGTTGAAAGGGTGCCAAAAGTGGAGAAAATTCCAGCTAGCTCGGTTGTGGTTGTGCCATCTAGCATGTAATTTGTGTATGTGCTTTGAAGACAGATGAATATAGGGAGTGGAGTTAGAAATTATTTTTATTTGCCAGAATTTTCTACTTTCAAATGAATATAAATAAATTTGTGATTGAGAAAATAGTATTTTATACACAATGTAATTTTCTTTCTGCTCACAGAGCATTGATATACTAATTACCAGACATTGTTTATTTATTAGCTTTGTTTCTCAGAAGACATTTTTGCAAACTTAGTTTAAAAAGTACCTTAGAGGAACTCAAACTACTAACACTACATTTCTGTAAAATTCCTGTAATCTATATTTTTCAGTAATTGTTTCCATATATATTTCTCATCAAACTATAATGCATAATTTGCTAAGAATTATATCAGAGTCATTTAACTTCCTTCAGTCTTTAAAAAGCTTGTAAAATATACATTGTAGTTTATTTTGAAGAAAAAGCATCTGGGAAAATGACTTACAATGAAATTTGCAAGGGAAATTATTGCAATGCTTCAAACATCTTTATTAGTATAACCATAGATCACACAATAACATTAAAAAAATTTAGTCTTGATATAATTTTTTTTGAATCACTAACAAAATGCATAGTTTTTAACTATAGGCCTTGCAAAGAAAAGAATATCAATGCTAACCTGACATATGTGTCCTTTCTGCAGAACAAGTATAATACAGGGAGAACTTTCCCTAGACAGATATCATTAATCTTAGCCTTTAAAAATCTATGAATTCTCATCAGTTACACTTGAAATGAAAGTAATTATGTAATAATAACATTGACATTATAAAATATTAAAGTTCTTTAAAAGGAAATAATTGTCCTTTGTCATTTCCAAAGGAATAGAATTCCAAACATGGAGTTACATCATTTATGGATGGTTATGTTTTAAAATATAAGTACATCTACATATACATGGGAGATATTATATTGTTTGATTATAAATAAAATTAGTTTTATAATTAATTTTCTCTGTAAGTAATGTTCTATATTTTTAATAATATTAATAAATATAATCTAATAATATGTATTCAGGGAATTATTTAAGGAAAAACTGCCAGTACTATCTGGTTTGTATATGCATAGTGGGAGTTAAGTCTACTGGATAAATTGTGGAAGATCATAAGGAATCTTTGGGAATCAGCATTGTAATGAGAATACAGTGATATATATGCTCAATGATTGAAAAATGTACTAATTGAGACTAATAACAGACAAGTGATTCTAAATGCAATATCAGTCCAATCATACAACAAATGGATTAATTATAGAAACCAAAATCCATTCTACTTCACATATATTTAGTTTTCTAGTATTATATACACTACAGTGATTATTTCGCCTGGTATTTATTTCTTAAGGTGTAAATATTCTGCCTCGAGTTGTGTGCAATAAATTAAGGACATTTCTGGTGCCATTAAGATTTAGAATCTCATACGTAATTGTGTCTCTCAAAATCTATTCAAATCACTGATTTAAGATCTATATGTCTTGTTATGAACCTAGGATTATTTTGGAAAATTTAATCTCTTCCTACATGAATTCTAAAATCATCCTCTAACTCATAAATACTTATGTGAAAGCAATTTTTGAAGAACTTTTGAACTATAACAAATAAAATAAAATCCCTTTCATTGAGTGTTGCTATGAGATTTGTATAGATATATTAACAGACCTTATCTTTAACAATATGTTACATGTTTGAATTGATTCCTAAAGCCAATACCTGAATAGAAAATGTGTTGATTCATAAAAGTTTTAGGTCAACCAGTTTTGTTTACAGTACGGGTGAGAGACATTGGAAAAGAAACTGAAAATCAGAAAAGAAAAGGCTATTTTGAGAGGATGCTGTGAAATAATTTCAAAGTAACTTATTACAAGTTTGATAAGAAGTAAATAATTTGCAAAAATAGTTTAATGAGTTCAGTTCAGAGTCAGTCATGTCTGATTCTTTGTGACCCCATGGAGTGCAGCATGCCATGATTCCCTATCCATCACTAACTCCCAGAGCTTGTTCAAAAACTCATGTCCATTGAGTAAGTGATGCCATCCAACCATCTCATCCTCTGTCATCCCCTTCTCCTCCTGTCTTCAAATTTTCCCAGCATCAGAGATTTTTCCAGTGAGTCAGTTCTTCACATCAGGTGGCCAAAATATTGCAGTTTCAGCTTCAGCATCAGTCCTTCCAATGAGTATTCAGGACTGATTTCCTTTAGGATTTACTGGTTTGATATCTTTGCAGTCCAAGGGACTCTCAAGAGTCTTCTCCAACACCACAGTTCAAAATCATCAATTCTTTGGTCCTCAGTTTTCGTTATAATCCAACTCTCACATCCATACATGACTACTGGAAAAACCATAGCTTTAACTAGACAGACCTTTGTTGAAAAAGTAATGTCTCTGCTTTTTAATATGCTCTCTAGGTTGATCAAGCTTGTCTTCCAAGGAGTATGCATCTTTTAATTTCATGGTTACAGTCACCATCTGCAGTGATTTTGGAGCCCCTCAAAAAAAGTCTCTCACTGTTTCCATTGTTTCCTCATCTATTGGACATGAAGTGATGGGACCGGATGCCATGATCTTCGTTTTCTGAATGTTGCATTATAAGACAGATTTTTCACTCTCCTCTTTCATTTTAACCAATAAGCTCTTTAGTTTTTCTTTGCTTTCTGCCATAAGTGTGGTGTCATGTGAATATCTGAGGTTTTTGATATTTCTCCCAGAAATCTTGATTCCAGATTGTGCTTCATCCAGCCTGGTATTTTGCATGATGTACTCTGCATATAAGTTAAATAAACAGGGTGACAATATACAGCCTTGACATACTCCTTTCCCGATTTGGAATAAGTCTGTTGTTTCAAGTCCAGTTCTAAATGTTGCTTCTTGATCTGCATACAGATTTCTCAGGAGGCAGGTAAAGGGATCTGGTATTCCTATCTCTTTAAGAATTTTCCACTGTTTGTTTTGATCCACACAATCAAAGGCTTTGGCATAGTTAATAAAGCAGAAGTAGATGTTTTTCTGGAATTCTCTTGATTTTTTGATGATGCAACAAATATTGGCAATTTGATCTCTGGTCCCTCTGTCTTTTCTAAATCCAGTTTGAACATCTGAAAATTCATGGTTCATGTACTGTTGAAGCCTGGCTTGGAAAATATTGAGCATTAATTTGCTAATATGTGAGATGAGTGCAATTGTACGGTAGTTTGACCATTCTTTGTCATTGCCTTTCTTCAGAATTTGAATGAAAACTGACCTTTTCCAGTCCTGTGGCCACTGCTGAGTTTTCCAAATTTGTTGGCATGAGTGCAGCACTTTCATAGCATCATCTTTTCGGATTTGACATAGCTCAACTGGAATTCCATCACCTCCACTAGCTTTGTTGGTAGTGATGCTTCCTAAGGCCCACTTGACTTCACATTCCAGGATGTCAGGCTCTAGGTGAGTGATCACACCATCATGATTATCTGCGCCATGAAGATCTTTTTTGTATAGTTCTTCTATACAAGAATACACATTCTTCCCACTTTTTAATATCTTCTGCTTTTGTTAGGTCCATACCATTTCTGTCATTTATTGTGCCCATCTTTGCATGAAATTTTCTCTCAGTATCTCTAATTTTCTTGAAGAGATCTCTAGCCTTTCCCATTCTATTGTTTTCCTCTATTCTTTGCACTGATCACTGAGAAAAGCTTTCTCATCTCTCCTTGCTATTCTTTGGAACTCTGCATTCAAATGGTATATCTTTCCTTTTCTCCTTTTTTTCAGTTTAATGAGTAGACAGTCTTAATCATACACACAAAAACAGATAGAAATGCATGTACACACATACTTTATGGTAACTATTTATGCTTTATAGGAAAACCAGATTATACAGAAGAACTGAAAATCAATTTACTTTCAAATACTTACTAATGAATATTGTTTATAATAATTTGAAGATGTGACATTAAACCTATAAATTAGAATTGGAAGTAAACTAAGAAAAGTACAAATATTTTGCATTTTCATATTTCCCATAGAAATCCTAATGTAGAATGAAAGGCCCAAGGTCTGTGTAATGGACCAGTTTTGTTCTTTTTCTTTTCAGAGAGTTTTATTATTGAAATGAAGTGAAGTGAAGTCACTCAGTCATGTCCGACTCTTTGCGACCCCTTGGACTGTAGCCTACCAGCCTCCTGTGTCCATGGGATTTTCCAGGCAATAGTACTGGAATGGATTGCCATTTCCTTCTCCAGGGGATCTTCCCAACCCAGGGATCGAACCTGGGTCTCCTGCATTGTAGACAGACGCCTTACCTTCTGAGCCACCAGGGAGGTGGTGGCTTTGTTATTGAAATCCACAGACAATTATTATGGGGTCATTTGCAAAACCCAATTTAAAAAGAATATTTTATTCCATAACAAGGCTATATGGTTAAAAAATGCAAGTAAATGAGAGGTTTAAAAAATTAGTCAAATTAAATAGACATTTCTCCAAAGAAGACATACAGATGGCTAACAAACACATGAAAAGATGCTCAACATCACTCATTATCAGAGAAATGCAAATCAAAACCACTATGAGGTACCATTTCACACCAGTCAGAATGGCTGCAATCCAAAAGTCTACAAATAATAAATGCTGGAGAGGGTGTGGAGAAAAGGGAACCCTCTTACACTGTTGGTGGGAATGCAAACTAGTACAGCCACTATGGAGAACAGTGTGGAGATTCCTTAAAAAACTGGAAATAGAACTGCCTTATGATCCAGCAATCCCACTGCTGGGCATACACACTGAGGAAACCAGAAGGGAAGGAGACATGTGTACCCCAATGTTCATCGCAGCACAGTTTATAATAGCCAGGACATGGAAGCAACCTAGATGTCCATCAGCAGATGAATGGATAAGAAAGCTGTGGTTCATATACACAATGGAGTATTAGCCATTAAAAAGAATACATTTGAATCAGTTCTAATGAGGTGGATGAAACTGGAGCCTATTATACAGAGTGAAGTAAGCCAGAAGGAAAAACATATATACAGTATACTAATGCATATATATGGAATTTAGAAAGATGGTAACAATAACCCTGTGTACGAGACAGCAAAAGAGACACTGATGTATAGAACAGTCTTATGGACTCTGTGGGAGAGGGTGGGAAGATTTGGGAGAATGGCATTGAAACATATAAAATATCATGTAAGAAACGAGTTGCCAGTCCAGGTTCGATGCACGATACTGGATGCTTGGGGCTAGTGCACTGGGATGACCCAGAGGGAGGGTATGGGGAGGGAGGAGGGAGGAGGGTTCAGGATGGGGAACACATGTATACCTGTGGTGGATTCATTTTGATATTTGGCAAAACTAATACAATTATGTAAAGTTTAAAAACAAAATAAAATTAAATTAAATTAAAAAAAAGAAAAAATTAGTCAAAGTAATAAAAATTATTGTTTGAGGATGTGATTGTAGACTTAAAATTCAAACTTACTTAATGGAAAATTACTAAAAATCTATTGAGAAATGGATGGATATATTGATGAAATTAGTAATTGAAAAAATTATCCCCTACTTGGATCTTCTGCTTTTCTATCTTTGAGTTTTTTTTTTCATTCTTGTAACACCACACTGACTAATTTGCTTGAGTTATATATTTTAAGGATCAGAGGACATAGTCTGATTGTTCTCATAAATGGGCAATTGGTACTTTAGAAGCATATTCCTTATTAAAAGTTGATTTGTAATTAGGTTTATTTCTTTTTGTCCCCCTATATAGACTGTTTCTGACACATTCCCATAATATACAATTTATTAGATATGTATGCTTGATATTTTATATATGTATGTATATATATATATATATATATATATATATATATATAAGATCCCCTGGAGTAGGAAACAAAAACTTACTCCACTATTCTTGCCCAGAAAATTCCATGGACAGGGGAGCCTGGCAAGCTAAAATACATGAGGCCTCAAAGAGTTGAACATGACTGAGTAACAGATCACACATATTGTACGTATACGAGAAATGTCTGCCTAATGTAAAGCAATGCTCAAAATTCTCCAAGCCAGGCTTCAGCGATGCATGAACTGTGAAATACCAGATGTTCAAGCTGGTTTTATAAAAGGCAGAGGAACCAGAGATCAAATTGCCAACATCCGCTGGATCATGGAAAAAGCAAGAGAGTTCCAGAAAAACATCTATTTCTGCTTTATTGACTATGCCAAAGCCTTTGACTGTGTGGATCACAATAAACAGTGGAAAATTCTGAAAGAGATGGGAATACCAGAACACCTGATCTGCTTCTTGAGAAACCTATATGCAGGTCAGGAAGCAACAGTTAGAACTGGACATGGAACAACAGACTGGTTCCAAATAGGAAAAGGAGTACGTCAAGGCTGTATATTATCACCCTGCTTATTTAGCTTATATGTGGAGTACATCATGAGAAATATTGGGCTGGAAGAAGCAAAACCTGGAATCAAAATTGCTGGGAGAAATATCAATAACCTCAGATATGCAGATGATACCATCTTTATGGCAGAAAGTGAAGAGGAACTAAAAAGCCTTTTGATGAAAGTGAAAGAGGAGAGTGAAAAAGTTGGCTTAAAGCTCAACATTTAGAAAAAAAAGATCATGGCATCCAGTCCCATCACTTCATGGCAAATAAATGGGGAAACAGGGCAAACAGTGTCAGACTTTATTTTTCTGGGCTCCAAAATCACTGCAGATGGTGATTGCAGCCATGAAATTAAAAGGTGCTTACTCCTTGGAAGGAAAAATATGACCAACCTAGAAAGCATATTGAAAAGCAGAGACATTACTTTGCCAACAAAGATTCGTCTAGTCAAGGCTGTGGTTTTTCCAGTAGTCATGTATGGATGTGAGAATTGGACTGTGAAGAAAGCTGAACACTGAAGAATTGATACTTTTGAACTATGGTGTTGGAGAAGACTCTTGAGAGTTCCTTGGACTGCAAGGAGATCCAACCAGTCCATTGTGAAGGAGATCAGCCCTGGAATTTCTTTGGAAGGAATGATGCTAAAGCTGAAACTCCAGTACTTTGGCCACATCATGCAAAGAGTTGACTCACTGGAAAAGACTCTGATGCTGGGAGGGATTTGGAGCAGGAGGAAAAGGGGACGACAGAGGATGAGATGACTGGATGGCATCACTGACTCGATGGACGTGAGTCTGAGTGAACTCCGGGAGTTGGTGATGGACAGTGAGGCCTGGCGTGCTGCGATTCATGGGTTCGCAAAGAGTCGGACATGACTGAGCGACTGAACTGAACTGAATGTAAAGTGTAATGTCTGTTGCTGCTGCTAAGTTGCTTCAGTCATGTCCGACTTTGTGCGACTCCATAGAGGCAGCCCACCAAGCTCCCCCGTCCCTGGGATTCTCAAGGCAAGAACACTGAAGTGGGTTGCCAATTCCTTCTCCAGTGCGTGAAAGTGAAGAGTGAAAGTGAAGCCTCTCAGTCGTGTCTGACTCTTAGCGACCCCATGGACTGCAGCCCACCAGGCTCCTCCATCCGAGTGATTCTCCAGGCAAGAGTATGGAGTGGGTTGCCATTGCCTTGTCTGTAATGTCTACATTTATTATAATATGTTTTAAAATCTATGCTAAGGTTTTCTTTATCACTTGAAATTGAATATTATACCATTTCTTTTAAAATTTCTCTTCAAAAGATTTTTGGCTTTTATTATAGCAATTCATAATGCATATAAGTTTCATAAAATTGGCACACATTTGGTTTACTTTCTAAAAATGAATGTATACATCATAAAGATTGTTTTACTTTTTAATGAAGCTATGATACTTATATGAAAATTATTTTTAAAGGAGAAAAATGCAAAAACTAAAAAGCCAAATCTTTAAACTTTGAAATGCATGAAAAACAATTGGAAATAACTAATAAATTATTTAGAAAGACCTCAATATAGAGCTTAAAGTAAAATCTCATTGTAATACAAATATTTATAGAGCATATCTCATGGATTAGATTTAGGGGAAAATATCTAAATGTGATATATTCACTTCCCTATAACATCACAGCATTTTTTTACTTTTATTTTTGATGGTGATGAATAAACCAATGAAAATTTAATACTAGACTGGATTCACTCTCATGAACTCAGGGATTTGTACTGTGACAGGGAATTCAAGGGAATAATTTTGGCTGAATCAAATTTCCCTTCAGGGGCTGTCTTTGAAAACATAGCTCTGCTTTGTCTCCATTATCTTCTGCTTTCATTATGGAAAAACTGGTTATGTGAACTAGCACATCTTTGTCCTCACTTAATAACTATTAAATTTATGTTTAATAAAAAATAATTTTACCATCTCCAGGAAATAATATACTTGGTATGCAGATTTTGTTTTTTCCATCTAGGCCACATCTTCACAACCTCACTAGCAGATAGAAAAAAACAGTTTATTTACTTCCAACTTTAAAGTTCGTAGAGAAGAAATTTCAATGATGTGGAAGTGGGGGAGGTAATATTCCCATCTCTGCTGCCATGGAAATGGACTAATCTTCATTTACCATTCCCTCAAGAACTCTCAAGCCACTTCCCTGGTGGCTCAGATGGTAAGGAGTCTGCCTGCAATGCAGGAGACCTGGGTTAGATTCCTGGGTTGGAAAGATCCCCTGGAGAAGGAAATGGCAACCCATTCTGGTATTCTTGCCTGGAAAATCCCATGAACCTAAGAGCCTGGCAGGCTACAGTCCATGGGGTCACACAGAGTCAGACATGACTGAGTGACTTCACTTTAATTTCAAGAACCATATGACATGGAGTCAAACTGTTGAGTTTTCCTTGCAGAAAGGAAGGCAGCTTGGCAAAATTTATTAACTACTTAAAAATATGCTTATATTTGTATCAAGTAGAATAAAAAGCAATTTCACACTCTGTAGCTATTTTAAGCCTTAGTAATTTTCTAACAAAAACATTTTGGAAATGGTGAGATTGAGTCCCAAAAGGCTTAAGTACTTTACAGAGTTAACACACATAGTAAATACTAGAACTTAGACTAGTAACTTAGAGCTTAGAATTTGAAATTCATGTTCACATCACATTCAGATATACATGACTATGGATTTCCAAATTATTTAATATTAGAGACTAAATACTAATTGTACAAAGGAAATAAGTTCAAAGAAAAATTAAATAACTCAAGCTAAATGACAGACATTTAAAAAATCTCTTTCCCAACTACTTCTAACCATCAGATCCCTCTAACCACTACCTACTTTATCTGTAGTCCAGCTAGTATTTTCTTATGATGAATGATTTGATTTCAGAGTGAATTTCCTCTGTTACAAGATTTTATAACAGACAGCAATTCTGCAGATGTAAAAATTCTGAAAGCATTTAGATGAAGACATTCTTTTTAAGAGAATAAATATAAAGACTGTGTGTTTCCTTTATATAGTATATAAATATCTACATGCCTTATAATTATTGATGTCTAGAATGACTACAAAAAAATTTGGCTGCAGAGGGTTAGGTGAACATCAATGGTCATGAGTACTGGAATGAATCATATTCCCAAACTTCCTTTAGTTTGAACCCTGACCCAATTACAAAATGAAGGTTAGCCACAAGAATATAGGAAATATACAGGATGATGCATTGGGGTCTCTCTTTTATCCCCCCCCCCCCTATTCTTTATGCCTTTAGTCCACTGGACTGTCCACTTCTCTATTGCTGAGAATTTTCCATATTTTTTTTCCACTCCCATTGGAAGGTATATTGTAAATTCCTTTTCTACTCTTTATTTTCAGACTTAAATTTCCTGGTTATTGTATGATAGTATTTACCATGAAGTAATTACATACTCTCTTTCATCATGTAATTTTGATCTGTACTTATGTTGATAATAACTTTTTTGCTTTATTCTATGTCTGTGATACTTTTCTACTAGATATAAGGGTAAAAATCATCCAGACTTATGCTATTACATGATATTATGGAATGTTTACTATCCGTTTCAAGAAAGTCACCAAGTAGAGATAAAGTTGAATAAGAAAGAAGTCTAGTACCAATAAGAAACGTGTTATTTGTTTGTTTCTGTTATGTTTAAAGGCACATGTGCTATCGTATATGTGTGTTTCAATTTGAGTAATTTCTCTTGACCTGTCTTCAAGTTATTTGACTTTTTTTCTCCTTTGTGTCAATCTATTGATGAGCTCACAAGAGGTATTCTTCGTTTCTGATAGTAAAATCTTAATTTCTCAGTTCAGTTCAATCACTCATTCGTGTCCGACTCTTTGCAACCCCACAGACTACAGCACACCAGGCCTCTCTATCCATCACTAACTCCCAGAGTTTACTCAAACTCATGTCCATTGAGATGGTCCATCCAACCATCTCACCCTCTGTTGTCCCCTTTTCCTCCTGCCTTCAGTCTTTCCCACCATCAGGGTCTTTTCCAATGGGTCAGTGTTTTGCATCAGGTGGCCAAAGTATTGGAGTTTCAGCTTCAACATCAGTCCTTCCAATGAATATTCAGGACTGCTTTCCTTTACGATAGACTGGTTGATCTCTTTGCAGCCCAAGGGATTCTCAAGAATCATCTCCAACACCACAGTTCAAAAGCATCAATTCTTCGGCACTTAGATTTCTTTATAGTCCAAGTCTCACATCCATAAATGACTACTGGAAAAACCATAACCTTGAGTAGATGGACCTTTGTTGGGAAAGTAATGTCTCTACTTTTTAATATGCTGTCTAGCTTGGTCATAACTTGTCTTCCCAGGAGCAAGCGTCTTTTAATTTCATGGCTGCAGTCACCATCCACAGTGATTTTGGAGCACCCCCCCGCCCCAAAATAAATTCTCTCACTGTTTCCACTGTTTCCCCATCTATTTCCCATGAAGTGATGGGACTGGATGCCATGATCTTTGTTTTCTGAATGTTGAGCTTTAAGCCAACTTTTTCACTCTCCTCTTTCACTTCCATTAAGAGGCTATTTAGTTCTTCTTTACTTTCTGCCATAAAGGTGGTATCATCTGCATATCTGAGGTTATTGATATTTCTCCTGGAAATCTTGATTCCTGCTTATGCTTCATACAGCCCAGCATTTCTCATGATGTACTCTGCATATAAGTGTAATAAACAGGGTGACAATATACAGCCTTGACATACTCCTCTCCCTGTTTGGAACCAGTCTGTTGTTCCATGTCCAGTTCTAACTGTTGCTTCCTTACTTGCACACAGATTTCTCAAGAAGCAGGTCAGGCATTTCTATTCGATGCTTCCTTACAATTTTTTACACTGTTGATGTTGATAGTGTGGCCCAGGTTTTCTTTAGAGCCTTTCACACTGTGAGGAGAGAGCAAATTAGCCAAGATGGCATGTTCAGGCTCTCTCTCCCCAAGTTTTTCAAATAATGATGATGGAACAACTGAGATCATTTGTAGCACTGTGCATGTGTATGTCACGAGGTACTCACTTGATCATGGGACACTGTGTGGTATGCATATATGTGAGCTCCACCTAGAAGGCAGCAGCTTTTTACTGCTGCACCATGGCTATGTCCATTGGGACAGCCATTAGAGGAGGGACTATAGAGTGTCTAGCTGCTGCATCAGCCAGGAGAGAATACTGTTAGGGCTGTTGTTAGCCAGGAGAGATCTGCAGTCCCTATAGTTCCTATGCTTCTCTAGTTGCCTTCCAGCCTCTTAGTTTACAGCTTGCCTACCCTGGGTTCGGTAAATAGGGCAAAGAGTGTAAATAGCAAGACAGCTGGCATCACAAACAGGATGAAAAGCAGTATACACACATTAATCATAATTATTTTACAGTCCATATCAGATAGCTCTAATGTCTCTGTTTATCACTGAGTGTTCTGACGTTTTTGCTCTTCATCTTTTCTCCCTCTGTAATATAAAGGTGTTAATTGTTATTTAAGGTTTGTTATTCTGGTGGCAGGGGTGTCTTATTCCAATTAGCCTAAGGTATAGGCACATTCTGTTCCAGGGAACTCATGGATGTGGTGCTTTTGGTTCTACTCTTCTTTTTTTAGTTACAGATTTAATTATAGTTACAGGTTTAATTATAGTTGTGAGTCCAGTGTACAATCCTGCTTCTCTACCAGGAATAGGATTTTTTCCTTTATTTCTTTTCCCAACAGCCACAAGTTTGTACCAGTAACCAAGAAAAGCATAGCCTGTTTCCCTTTCCTGCTCAAATTCAAACTCCCCCCTCCATAGTGTATGGGCGAGATGAATTTGGATAGAGTTTCTTGCCCTCTTCAAACAACTGCTTTTCCTTGCCCAAGGTCATTACAATGGATAATTATTAGCACCCTTTCTTGGCTTTTCTGTGAAAATCCAGTATCACAGAGAAAGAAGAATCAACAAAATTGACTGCCATTAATTTAGCAGGTCCTTGAGTTTCACAGTGTCCCACCAGCTCAATTTTCAAGTTCAGCAAGGTCATCAATGATTCTAGTTGAATGTTTACCTGTTCAGTTGCATTATTATACACTACCTGAGTAAGTGCTTCCATTTCATCTCTCCCTGCAGGTTTTCATCTCTATTTGATTTGGGACTAGTTGTTAACTATGTGACCTAAGATCTTAATGTGTTGAAGAAAGAATTTGAAATTATTTTAGATTTCCTTTGTGGCAGGGTGTGAGCAGCACTTCTAGCTCTCTATACCAAGCAGTGGGGCCAGAGGTACTCATTATAATTAATGTAGGAACACAGTTTCAATTAATCATTAAGAAGTTAGGCAGTTTTTGAAGATGATGTATAGGTTTTTCAGTCCAGAATATAATTCTTTGCCTATGTGATCTAAGGTCCCAAGAATTTAAATATATCTCTAGGCCAGAAAACTCTCTTATGTGTATATATTGTCTTTCCACTAAATACTTGAATTGTATTCACAGACTTACTATATGCTAAAACTTAAAATGTGAACACCAAAATTCTTGATTATTTGTCCATGAATTGAGACATCTCACAGTGTTCTCACTAGTACTTTACTTCAGTTCAGTTCAGTCCTTCAGTCGTGTCCGACTCTTTGCAACCCCATGGACCGCAGTATGCCAGGCCTCCCTGTCCATCACCAACTCCTGGAGTCCACCCAAACCCATGTCCATTGAGCCAGTGATGCCATCCAACCATCTCATCCTCTGTCATCCCCTTCTCCTCCTGCCTTCAATCTTTCTCAGCATCAGGGTCTTTTCCAATGAGTCAGTTCTTTGCGTCAGGTGTCCAAAGTATTAGAGTTTCAGCTTCAACATCAGTCCTTCCAATGAACACTCAGGACTGATCTCCTTTAGGATGAGCTGGTTGGATCTCCTTGCAGTATTTTATTACCCATAAATAATACAAATATTGCTATAATTTAATATAAAGACATTTATTGGGAGAGTCACATTAACTGAACATTATGCAAATAAGCAAATAATTATGAATTTTGTTGGGTGCTTTCAAGGAAAGCTACAGAGGCAAAATGAAGGGAGTATCATGGAATTCTTTGTTTAAGGAGAAGGACATGTCCTACAGACTTAGAGAAGTCCCATGGGGTTTGTTTCAGCAAACATTAGGGCAATGGAATGAAGGAGAGTGGGAGGAATAGGTGAAGGTAGGTTCTTTATATATGCATATGTATGTGTATATATGTATATTTATATTGATGTTTATATTTTGCAAGAAAATTCCTTTAGTAGTCTAAAGGATTGGTGTCTAAATGTGTGGTATTTGAGTAGGTTGTACAATTGCAGGTTTTAAATAACATATTTAGAATCATTATTACATCAGTATTACAAGAATGTCTTCTACTTCCGTGGGTTCAATTTTTACATGGTGAACTTTTAGGCAATTAAACCATTATAATTAAGACAATAATTTTACTATCATTTTGAACAGTTGTCCATCAGCTAAAATTAATATATCTCAAGCATAAACATACTGGTTCTATATGTCAATTAGCTGTCTAATTTTGACATTGTCATCTTTGGCTCTAAAGTAGCTTTTCCAAATAGTATTTTGCTGCATTTGATCTTGCAAGCATGCATGTTCAGTTGCTTCAGTCATGTCCAACTCTATGCAACTCTATTGATTGTAGCCCACCAGGCTCCTCTGTCCATGAGATTCTCCAGGAAGGATACTGAAGTGGGTTGCCATGCCCTCCTCCAGGGTATCTTCCCAATCTAGGGATTGAATCTGTGTCTCCTGCATTGCAGGCAGTGGATCTTATTATACTCTAAAAATAGAAAGAAAATGAAAAGTTAAATTGCTGATAAGAATTTTAGGCATCAAAAATGAAATACAGTTGAGTCATGCGTAGGTCCCGTATCTTATCCCTAATCTCAAACCAATCTTAATTCTCAAGCAACCTGTGTTTAATTGCAAAGAAAAAGAAATTCAGGAATATTACAAAATAAGCTGTGAAAAACAAACATTAACTAAGTGATTAACAGGCGAATAAACAAAAATATCTATTTTATAGACAATAAGCTGAGCTACTTGATAATGAAAAAATTAAATTGTTGGGAATTATTGAGGGGGAAAGTTGGAAGATAAAAATCAAACACACATATTTAGAATATGAATTTGGGCACTCCCTACAGGGTGAGAAGTTTTAATAATTTGTGAAAGGCTTACATTTTTGGTTAGGTTGGTTTCACTCTAGATTTGAGGGGGAATTTTCTTCTCCCTTCCTTAATACCACCTTTGCTACTATTTTGAATGTTTCTTTTTTGTTTTTTTTCTAGCCATTAGTGTGGCAAAATAAAGTATGGTACTTCAGTCATCAATCCAAAAATCCAAAGCATTCCCATACTGAATTCAGGATAAAGCATTTTTTTTAAAAGCAGCATTGATGATAGTGATGCACAATGAAGCTTTATGTGTCACAGTTCTAAAAAGTTCAATTGGAATGGGAACTCAATAAAATATGCCAAGAAAGAAAAGAAACTGTTTAGTTTTGTCTATCACTAACTTAAAAACACTTCTGTAGTTTATCAGGAAATTATCTAACTTGAGTTCAAAACCAAGCTAGTAATAAAGGATTTATTTGTTCTTGACCTTATTTTGGGTAGATGGTTGAGCTGAGACAAGATTCTTTAACCTAAACACTAATGATGACGCCTCAGGATGTGGCCCTTCCATAAACACAAAATATTTTCAATTGAACTCTGGAATTCTATATTTTTGCTAACTCAAAAGCCAACAAAATAGTTTAACTATGAATAAATAAAATATAGAAACTATTAATAATAGCTTGTAAATCCTAAGATTGAGAGATAAATAAATTTTAGCTATCTAACCTGAATCAAGATCAAGGAGGAGGCTGTTTCCATACATGTTGCAAACAACAGACAATTAACTATTCTTTAATTGAAAAAGGGGGAGTATGATCTGTTACACACACACACACACATATACACACAAACACATACGCACATACACCCATATCTCACGTTAATGAGATATTTCATTATGGCTGTTTAACAAGAGCTTTTTATGCTTAATCAAAGCATTTAATGCACTTCTAAGGATATTCCACTTAGCAGTAGGCTGATTGGGAACTGCCTTCAGGGACCTCTGAGTTTACACCCATTTAAAAATTGGTTTATGAAACGTGTTCTGCATACTGCATGTTAATATAGGCTGTATTTTATGTAATTATAACAAGGATATTGGGAATTCTTAATTAAATATTCAAGAGATTTCTTAACTTCTTGTGGCATAAGCAATTAAGAGAGAGATTTCTTCAGGAAATCAGAAAGATCATTGGAATGAGCTTCATTTTGTCAAGCTAGTCTGATAATTAAAGTTATTAATGGTTTTATTGATTAATATTTAAACTTTTTATATACTAATCATGATTTCTATTTTGAGAATTTCTCTGGCCCTTGAGCTAATTGATTTTATATCTTTATCTATATCATATTTATAAAAATCCAGTGAGATAGTTATTACTACTTCTATTTTACAAACAAATGGAAGCTTAGACATAAAGTAATTTTAAGAAAAGACACACAGATAGTAGACGGTAGAATTAGAAACTTATTCCTAATGTATTTGACTCCTAAGCCAATATTCTGAACAACAACAACTAAAAATTCCAGAGGACAAATTCCTCATTATTCTTTCCACTGATTATCTTCCTTCTGTGCTCAGGAACTAATTTATTATAGTTACCTTGTCTTTTTACTAGGATTCAGCCTCAGAAATTTTCACTGTTTGAATTTGTGGGGGCTTATAGAATTTCCTTGCTACTCTGAAGTTAAACATAGAAAATATAATTAGTATGTTGATATTTAAAATTCTAAAAATATTTTTGCATATTTCAAACAATAGTGTATATTTGTATAGCTGTGATTCTTTCAGAAATCTTAAGTGAATGAATACTTTTTATGGAGAATTACATGTATAGTAAAATTTTTATTTAAGAAGTATATACACAAAATTCAATGTTATTGCAAAATAGTTGGAAAATAAAGTTAAGCAATAAAACTATATAAAACAAACCCTGAATTATCCCACATGTGTGTGCTGTGTGCTAAGTCGCTTCAGTCACATCCCAGTCTTTGCAACCCAATGGATGGTAGCTACCAGGCTCCTCTTTCCATGAGATTCTCCAGGTAAGAATAATAGAGTGGGTTGCCATGCCCTTCTTCAGCAGATCTTCCCAACACAAGAATCAAACCCCTGTCTCGTGCATTGGTAGGTGGTCTCTTTATCCCTAGCACCACCTGGGAAGCCCTGATTGTGCCATGATTGAGAAAAATTTCAATGTTGGTAGCCAGCTCATATCTTTTTTTTTTTTTTCTAATTTTATTTTACTTTTAAACTTTACATAATTGTATTAGTTTTGCCAAATATCAAAATGAATCCGCCACAGGTATACACGTGTTCCCCATCCTGAACCCTCCTCCCTCCCCATACCATCTTGTGTCATGTGGGCTATCACTGACAGGCCAGTGTTTTTCTGTTCAGGAACGGCAACTTTTCCACCATATGACTTGGGGGCCTGATATTATAGGTGCTTTGCTCCAGGGCAAGCTTTCCTTTCTATTCATGTCATGCTCTTTTAAAACACAAACACCACCCTGCTAAAAAATAGAGAAATGGGTTTCTCTTTCTCTTGATTTCAATACTTTTAAAAGTGTCTTGTAGATAGATTATGAAGGTCTCAGTGTTGACTTTTTTATATATTTCACCTAGAAGTATTCCCTCCCTAGTTTTCATGAATTCTCCTGATGGAGATATATTTGGAAGCGGTATTAGCAACAACTGTCAATTCGTACCTGGATGCACAGCCTTCATATTATTCTCAAATTAATTGCTGAGGCTAGCTAAATATGCCCGGAGAAGGCAATGGCAACCCACTTCAGTACTCTTGCCTGGAAAATCCCACGGACGGAGGAGCCTGGTAGGCTGCAGTCCATGGGGTCGCTAAGAGTCGGACACGACTGAGAGACTTCACTTTCACTCTTCACTTTCACTCTTCACTTTCATGCACTGGAGAAGGAAATGGCAACCCACTCCAGTGTTCTTGCCTGAAGAATCCCAGGGACGGCGGAGCCTGGTGGGCTGCCGTTCATCGGGTCACACAGAGTCGGACGCGAATGAAGTGACTTAGCAGCAGCAGCAGCAGCTAAATATGCCAGATTGTTTCTTTTCTCAGGGTAAGCCATTCTCATAGACCATGGAGGTCCCCTTTATCTGTGTTTGATTCCATCAATTTCCACTCCAAATGTGCACACATCTATTTCTGAATCCTAAACAGCTTATTTATAAACAACACAAAACTGTTTTATGAAACGTATCTTTAAAAATAATCAATGAAATAGTTAAAATCTTGTAAGACTAATCAATTTAAAGGAAGAAAGATACAAATAAAGTTGAAAAAATATAATTCTAGATTCACAAGAGAAAAATAAAATAACTGTATAATATAGCCAAAACTAAAATCTTTGAAAATATTGGTAATACACATAAAACTATCAATATTTACAGTATGTCTTATGAAATCAATACAATGGAAGAAAATAAAACTGTTTTAAAAGAACCATCCTCACAGATATATGATGTGAATTATGATTTACATTCCATTGCAAAAATAGTAGTTAGATACTTTTATTGTTCCAATTCATAAGTTAATGATTATTTAATAAATGATTTTTAGCTTGTTCTTTAGTTTAAGCGTATCATATGAGTTTACTGACAGCAAATACATTTTTAATGGCATTTAAATCCCCATCCATTATATGAACACAAATAATTTAACTGCTGCTGCTGCTAAGTCGCTTCAGTCGTGTCAGACTGTGCAACCCCATAGACGGTAGCCCACCAGGCTCCCCTGTCCCTGGGATTCTCCAGGCAAGAACACTGGAGTGGGTTGACATTTCCTTCTCCAATGCATAAAAGTGAAAAAGTGAAAGTGAAGTCGCTCAGTCGTGTAAGACTCTTAGTGACCCCATGGACTGCAGCCTATCAGGCTCCTCCATTCATGGGATTTCCCAGGCAAGAGTACTGGAGTGGGGTGCCATTGCCTTCTCCGAATATTTACCAGAAAATTTACTATAAAGTCTTTTGTTCATCTATATAATAGATTCTAATATCCTTGAAATACAGAATCCAAAAGTAATCACATTTTGCACTATCAGCAATATAGTATGGACAAGCATATTCATCTAGAATTTCAACAAACTTGGCCTTACTTTTTTGTATCTTATTATTGCTTTTCCCTTATTACTATTTATTCTTTGTATGGTGAACTTATACTTGAGCTAATGAAATTCTTTGTACCTTGCCAAAACATTGTCTAAATTAGAAAAGAGAAAAAAATCCTACAATTTATTTAAAGCATAATGTAGCAGGTTGAAAAGATTCAGAATGTGATCTCATATGCTAATGGGTTCTTTGTATATGTAATTAATTAAGAATCTTGATGTTTAATCATCCTTGCTTTAATAGAATGGTACCTAAATCCAATGACTTGATGTCCCTATGAAAAGAAAAGCAAACATAAAGAGATAGAAGAATGTCATTTGGAGACAAAAACAGTGATTAGAATAACGATGCCACAAACCAAGGAATGGCTAGGACCACAAGAAACCAGAAGATAAAAGAATATTTTCCTAGAACCTTCAGAAGGAGTGTGTCCCAGCTGATAGTCCCAGATTTCAGATTTCTAGATTCCAGAATGTGAAACAATACATTTTTGTTATTTTTAACTCTCTCAGTCTGTGGTAATTTATGTTGACCCTAGGAAATCACTATGTATGGCGTGAGTTATCTTTTTACTTTCTTTCAAGTTGTTAGCCCAGTCTTCCATTGTGCATAATAATAACCTTATCCTTGATGTGAAATATCACTCTTAACCTTTAAAATACTTCAATCAGTTTCTAATAGAAACACTATTTTAAATGTACCCAACCATTCATTTCTTCAAATATATGATCGAAGATTTTCCTAATTGTGTTAGTTCTTCCTTAAAACTTCTAAAATTTATTTTAAAAATTATTCCTCCAAATGAATTTTAAAATCCTTTATAAAATGACAAAAAATTGTCATTGACTTTTTACTGCAAATGAACTCAATGTATGGAAAATATATGGAAATAAAAATTTTTGCTCCTACCCTAAACTCTTACCCAAGAAATTTCTATGTTTGCCATGAATCAAATCTAATTTTTACTTTTCAGTTGTTATATTCATATATTTTATATATCATGTATATTTCTTATTATTTTTTTTCTGAATTTAATTGATATCTTTAGTGTTCTATCCTTTAGTAGTCAGGAAGTTGTACTGCTAACTGTGGCTTTTATTCTTTTTTTTTTTTTTTTTGGCTTTTATTCTTTATTATGTACATTATTCCTATTTAACTAAGTAGTTTGATTACAAATGGTGGTAGATTCTATTAGACATCTTCCTGGTACCTATTGAATTAGTAATTAGGCATTATACTATTGACCTATGTTATTGTTTTGAGTTTATTTTCTGTAGGTTGGTCTTTTCCTTCTCTTGTTTCCTGCCTAAAGAAGTTCCTTTAGCATTTGTTGTAAAGCTGGTTTTCTGGTGCTGAATTCTCTTAACTTTTGCTTGTCTGGAAAGCTTTTGATTTCTCCATCAAATCTGAAGGAGAGTCTTGCTGGGGAGAGTATTCTTGGTTGTAGGTTCTTTCATCACTTTAAATATATCATGCCATTCCTTCTGGCTTGTAGAGTTTTTTTGACAAATCAACTGATAACCTGATGACAGTTCCCTTTATGTTATTTGTCATTTTCTCCTTGTTGTTTTTAATATTTTATCTCTGTCTTTATTTTTTGTCAATTTGATTACCATGTGTCTCGGTGTGTTCCTTCTTGGGCTTACCCTGTTTAGGACTGTGTGCTTCCTGAGCTTTGTTGACTACTTCCTTTCCCATGTTAGGGAAGTTTTCAGCTATTATTTCTTCAAGTATTTTCTCAGGTCCTTTCCCTCTTCTTCTGGGACTCTTATAATGAGAACGTTGGCGAATTTAACGTTTTCTCAGAGGTCTCTTAGGCTGCCTTCATTTCTTTTCACTCTTTTTTCTATATTCTGTTCTGTGGCGGTGATTTACACCATTCTGTCTTCCAGGTCATTCATCATTTCTTCTGCCTCAGTTATTTTGCTATTGATTCCTTCTAGTGTACTATTCATCTCTGTTTGTTTGTCCGTTAGTTCTTCTAGGTCTACGTTAAGCATTTCTTGCATTGTCTCAATCTTTGCCTTCACTCTTTTTCCTAGATCCTGAATCAGATTCACTCTCATTATTCTGATTTTTTTTTTTTTCCTGGAAAGTTGCTTTTTCTGGGATTTTATCTTGTCCTTTCATCTGGGACATGACTGTCTGCTTTCTCATGCTGATTAATTTTCTGTAATGTGTTTTAGTCACTGTGGGATTGTGGTTCTTCTTCTTGCTTCTTCTGTCTGCCCTCTGATGGATGAAGCTAAGAGGCTTGTGTAAGCTTCCTGATGGGAAGGACTGCTGGTGGGAAGAACTGAGTCTTACTCTGGTGGGCAGAGCCTTGCTCAGTAAAGTTTTAATACAATTATCTGCTAATTAGTGAGGTTACACTTGCTCCCTGTGTACATGCGTGTGTGCTACGTCACTTCAGTCATGTCCAATTCTTTGTGACCCTATGGACTATAGTCCTCCAGGCTCTTCTGTCCATGGAATTCTCCAGGCAGGAATACTGAATTGGGTTTCCATGCCCTCCTCCAGGGGATCTTTTCAGCCAAGTGACTGAACCAGAGTCTCTTACATCTCCTGCAGTGGCAGAAGGGTTCTTTACAACTAGTGCCACCTGGGAAGCTCTACAAGTCACTTGGGAAGCTTAAAAATCTTTGTCCTCCAGAGATTCTGATTATCTAGTTGAATGGTTTCAAAAACTCTCCAGATGATGCTATCTGCCTCCAGGATTGAAAACCATTTCAGGAGAGCAACCCCTCAAGCTTCTCAAACTATGCCTTCTACCTTCCTCCCTTAGAAGGGACAAGGCAGAGAAAGTGGTTTTCTTATGTCCTCTTTCTGGATATTATTATCCTTGCTTAAATACATCAAATGATAAAAGGTATACATAAATGACAAATACTCATATACAACACTAGAGTCGTGTTCAAGAGAAATGGCTGATAGCTAAAGAGATGATATATGCAGGGTTATTTCTTCTAGTTAGCCCAAATAAAACCATTTTTGAAAAAAGAAATATCAGCCATAAACCACACACACAAACAACATGGGAGTGGGTCACTTTCCAGGTAAAGAGACCGAGAGAGAGAGAATGAGAAGACAAGCGGGGAAAATGAGAAATAGAGAGAGAAATTTGAGAGAGTTGGAGAGAGAAAAAGGTAATGAATAATAGATGGAGAGGGTAAAGAATAAGCTTTTGTACCAGGAAATATATTCACAGTGCAATAAAAATGTAATCTGTAATACAGGAACCTGTGGATCTATCCTGGGCACTTTGGCACTGAAGTAGTAATTCAAGCTTTAAGAGAGCCATGAAAGCCTAAATAACTTCAATTTTGTGCTTGTATTTTATGAGATCATCAAAACACTTCAAGTAAATTACAACTTCAAAATCAATTTCTCTCTTCAGCAGATCATCTATTATCCTATATGATTGAAGCTTGCATCTCTTAACTGGTGTATTATCCAAAGCAAAGTCAAACCCAAAGTTCTTATTTAATACCAGCACTTCAGCTCCTTGAAGAAATAGAAAATAAAAATGCTAATCTATATACATCACTTTGTGTTATAGTGCTGGGTTTTTATATTTATGTGGAGAAAGTAATTGGAAATGAAAGAAAATAGTGTGTTTGAAATGGGATAAATGGCCTAAGTTCAGAATTTGGGGATTTCCCCTGTCACATACTCACTACATTATGTAGACAGATCAATTAACCTCTGAACACCCTTTTTCTCAGGTATGAAATGAGAATAAGATAAAGCATCTCTGAAGTACTTATCTATGGATAGATTCATACACATTAGTAGGATGGTACTGTGTTGGCTCATTCTATCTATAGAGAATGGACCAACTTCAATATCGAGGGTGGGAAAGATTAAGAGATAATAGCAATATTGATCATAGCATATGATATACATACTAAAGTATTTGGAAATATATAGGGTAGACTTCTATAAATTGTAAATATGTGTGCTAGTTATAGAAAGATTTGGAATTTAAGAAAACTAGAAGATCACAGCAAATTAAGAATTTTCTATGGTTAGGATTTCGTAGTCAAGGTACACCTAGATAAGAGGAAATATAAAATCTAAAATGACCATAGCATAACACTTGGGACTATTAACAAAAGCTGAACACTTCAAATTATGTTCTCCTTTATAGTAGAGAGTGCCCTGAAGACAAAAGGTTAATAATGAAAATGTGGGTATTAATAATCTGCACTGTGTACACAATGAAATGAATGAAAAAGACTCTCAAGACTGGCCTCTTAGAAATCTCTGTTTGTTTTCTTTCAGGCTTGGTTAGATAAAGAAAAGGAATATAGCTTCAGAAATAAAAATGACAATAAATGATGATTGTAAGAGTGGTTTTAAAGAGTCAACATTTTTGTTGCAGCATTAAAATATTAGATGTGGGATTGGAGCTGTTATTTGGAAATAAGTTTCAGGAACATGAATAGAATGTCAGGACTACAAATATTGATTCATTTGTTTTTAGGTTCAATATTCATAGCAAAGAATCCAGTTTTAAGACATTAGAACCAGAATTCCCTGACAGTCCAGTGGTTAGGACTATGTGTTTCCACTTCAGTGGGCATGAGTTCAATCTCTGATAGGGGAACTAAGATACCACACGCTGCACGGTGTGTTTAAAAACTTTAAAGATAAATAAAAGATAAATACATTAGAACCATGTATTATTAGTCTTTATTAATATGAATATATTATAGATACTACTTTAAAGTATTTTTAAGAGAGTATTTTACTATCCTGTAATTTATTTTTCCCTTTTTCCTTGTCCTGCCCACAATATGACAATCAAGACCAATAATCCAATCAATAGGGTAGATATATTTAACTCAAAATTCCAGTCTTCCCTAGCCCTTACCCTAAATTCTGAATTATCTACACTTATTAACTCTATTTTCTCTAGTCTATTATATGATTTTCTCTAGTAATAGTATTTAGCAATGTATATCTCATCTGTTAGCAAAATACTTTAAATTACCAAGTGTACCTCACAAATTATTTATACTATTACATGTTTTGACAACTCTACAATTAATTAATTTTTTTTTCTGTATGGAATGTCTCATGATGTGAAAATTTCCTTTCTCTCCTTTTTTCTATCTTTATCTTCATATGCTCAGTGAAAAATAAGAGTTCCTTATATTTCTGATATCAGTAATAGTAGGAAAATATTGGTGAGGAGATTCATTCATTTTTAATTGGAGGAAAAATGTTTCACAATTTTGTGTTGGTTTCTGCTGTACAACATGAGTCAGCTATAAGTATACATGTATTCCCTCCCTCTTGAGTCTCCGTCTCACCACCACCATCCCAGACCTCTGAGCTCCCTATGCTATATAGCTGTTTCCGTCTACCAGTTTTACATATGGCAGTGTATATATTCAGTGCTGCACTCTCAATTCATCTCACACTTTCCCTCCCCCACTGTGTTCACAAATTCATTCTCTACATCTGCATCTCCATTCACGCCCTGCAAATAGGTTCAGGAATACCATATTTCTAGATTCCATGTGTGTGTGTGTGTGTGTGTGTGTGTGTGTGTGTTAATATAGGATACAAGTTTTCTTCTTTCTGACTTACTTTACTCTGTATAGCAGACTCAAAGTTTATTCACATCACAAATGACCCAGTTTCATTACTTTTTGTGGCTGAGTAATATTCCATTGTATATAAGTACCACAACTCTTTATCCATTCATCTGCCCAAGAACATCTAGGATGCTTCCATTCTCTGACTATTGTAAAGAGTGCTGTTATGATCACTGAGGGTACATGTGCCTTTATGAATTATGGTTTTCTCAGGGTATATGCCCACTAGTAGGATTGCTGGGTCATATGGCAGTTTTATTCCTAGTGTTTTTTTAAAGAATCTCCATACTGATTTCCATAGTGGCTGTATCAATTTACATTCCCCTAAACAATGCAAGAGTGTTCTCTTGCCTTCACATCCTCTCCAGCATTTATTGCTTGTAGATTTTTGACAACAGCCATTCTGATCATTCTCCCTCTAGTTTTGATTTGTGTTTCTCTAACAGTGAGCAAAATTGAGTATCTTTTCATGAGTTTGTTGCCCATATGTATGTCTTCTTTGGAGAAATGTCTATTTAAGTCTTCTGTGCTGTTTTCAATGGGGTTGCTTGTTCTTCTGATGTTGATCTGCATGAAATGTTTATACACTACATTCTGGAGATTAATCCCTTGTCAGTTGCTTAATTTGCAATTATTTTCTCCCATTATGAGGGTTGTATTTTCATCTTGTTTATAGTTTCCTTTGCTATTCAAAAGTTTTTAGGTTTAATTAGGTTCCATCAAAAATTTTTTTTGGTCTTTATTTCCATTACTTTTAGAGGTGGGTCAAAGAGTGTTCTGCCTGTGTTTTCCTCTAAGAGTTTTACAGAGTCTAATCTTACATTTAGGTCTCTAATCCATTTCAAGTTTATTTTTGTGTATGGTGTTAGGAAGTGTTCTAATTTCATTCTTTTACATGTAGCTGTCTAGTTTTCCCAGCACCAATTATTGAAGAGGCTATCTTTTCTCCATTGTATATTCTTGCCTCCTTTGTCAAAGAAGGTGTGTGGGTTTGTCTGTGGACTTTCTATCTTATGTCATTGATCTATGTTTCTGTTTTTGTGCCAGTACTATATTGTCTTGACTACTGTAGTTTTTCAGTATATTCTGAAGTATGGAAGGTTTATTCCTCCAGATCTGATTTCCTTTCTCAAGATTGCTGTTTGCTATTCAGGGTCTTTTGTGCTTCCAAAGAAAATGTAGAATTTTTTTTCTGTGAAAAATATAATTTTTTACTTGATAGAAATTTTATTGAATTTGTAGATTGCTCTGGGTAATATTCTTTAGTCATTTTCACAACAGTGGTTCTTCTAATCCAAGAACATGGTATATCTGGAATTCTTTGTTATACTGAGGACACAAGCAATATATACTCAAATAAGATTTTGAGTTCAGTGAACTCAGAGGACACATTTGATTGAATTTTTGAATGCTTGAAAGAATGTGTTCTTAAAAGCTAGAGTGACTCAAAAGAAATTTATCCCAGAGGAGCGGAAACCACAACTGGAGAGAAAAAAGGGTCACTTAACCTAATGGTATTATAAATGTAAGTGTGCAGTGGGGAAAAAAAAAAAGTGAAAACTAAGTTCAAATGACTTGTTCTGACTATGTCCATCTTGGAGGATAATCAGGGGATGGAATTAAGAAGGGGTTTCAATAGTAGATTATTGAAATGAGAGGAAAAGTGTTCATTATAATCTGATCTGTTGAAGAATTGCTGGATAAGGCCCCAATTTATTACTTCATCATTCAGTATAGATAGTAGATCATGTAGCTGCTCACATTGTTTACTTCTCCAACATCTGCACAACTTTTATAAACAATCTTGAACTTGATGTCTTACTGATCTTAATGATGTGTGTATGTTAATATTTGTAATAATTACTTGTAGAAGGCCACATTTTAGATTATTACCCTACCTGACCTAGTTAGATTACAACTATTTAGAGGAGCTAAAGGAAAAGGACCAGTAGTCTCCTCTCAGTCCTCTTATTTTGTTTCTCAAACTATTATATTTTAACATTTGTCTTCTCTGATTTCATAAACTGACACTCAATGTAAATAGCTCCAAAATATCTGCTGATAGCCTGAGCTCTCTCTTCAGACTTGGCTTGGATTTTAACTGTTTTTGTTTCCTTAGACTACACATCCCCAACTCATCACACTTATCATGTACAAATCAAAAAGTGCTACATTTTCCACAGAACCAATTTCCCTCAGTCCTTGCTTTCAAGCTTTTATTTACAGTTCCCACTAGACTTCCAGTTCTTGAGAGCAGTCTTAGTCAACTTCACCTTTTAATCTTCTATGTTCTACTCAGAGCCAGTATGTAGATTCTTCAGTAATCCTTCTGGAATACTTCTTTCCACTACTATAGTTATTGTTCTTATAAAGGATGTAATTCCCTTTGCAATGACTACTTTATTAAGTTTCCAACTGGCCTTCTTGCCTCTTTTCTTTTTCCACCGAAGCCCAAGATTAATCTTCTTAAAAGAGGCCAAATTATATATCCATGCTCAGTTAACTTCTGTGACCCATTTTTGTGTGCCAAATTAATTATAAATTTATTAACCAGGCACTTAAGCCCCTCCATAAATCCCAAGTCTACTTTTCCAGCATTGCCACTCTGTCACTATTGTCTAAATGAACCATATCCTCCGATCAAAATTAACTTCTACTCTTTCTCAAAAATTTTCATGCTGTTTTCCATTTTTTGCCCATATTGTTTTACTACTATGGTACCTTTTCCACTAGTAGATGTAGTAATTACAATTATTATTGTAACTGCTAATGAGAACTAAACCTTGATTGAACATGTAAAATATAAAAGGGGCTGTGCTACATTCTTTATAAATGTTTCTCGTTTAAGCTTCATAGCATCTCTGCATTAAAATGCTACTGTCTCCATCATATACATCATATAATGGAGGCTTATAAAGACTATATTACTTGCTCAGTTCATTCATCAATGGTGGAATTAGTCATCCAATGTAGGAATGCTGAGATCAGGACAACTAAATCTACCTTCTCAATACAAATCCAGAGAGAGGTGGAATTCAACTTGCCTGTCATTTCAAGTGTCACTTTTTTAGTGGAGACTTCTGGGTCTTTGTTTCTTTCTTTCCTTATTTTCCCCCATCTCTCTGTCTATCTGTCTCTCTCTCTTTTTAAAAACTATGAAGAGCTTCTTCTTTAAGTCACTAAATCCACACTCCAACAAAGCATTTTTATTGTTCTTCTTAGGTAAAAAATACTTTACTATACTTTGCTTTATAAAAATACAATAATTTGTCCAATATCCAAGATTTATAATTTAAGCAGCTTAAACAAAAGATTCTTTCTATCTTCTGAGACATATAGCCAATAGCATAATATGTATATAGTGGGTGCTCAATAAATAATTGTTGAATTGTTTCCAAGAGTTCTCCAGAGGTAGAATGGTGCTAAGTACAAACTCTTTTGAGATAATTTTATAACCCAGATCTGCTGCTGATTTATAATTTCAATATTTCTGTGATTTATCAGAATCATCTATGTATGCTTAAAGGACATATGTCCCTGAGCACTATGGGAGATACTCATGCAGAATGTGAAATTGTGCCTTTTTTTCCCTTTGAAAATCTGATATTTCTGAACAAAAATAATGAACTCTCCATGACAGATCCATAAGAAAACATGTAACAAAAGTAGAAGCAATAACTATGAATCTAAGGGATGATTCAAAACAGTAGGAACCTGAATTGAACTGCAGTTACTTAATGCTAGATATTCTTGCTCTTGAACACCGTGAACTTCCAGAAAAGGTAGAGGAAGCAGAGATAAAATTGCCAACATCTGTTGGATCATTAAAAAAGCAAGACAGTTCCAGAAAAAACATCTACTTCTGCTTTATTGACTAGGCCTGAGGCTTTGACTGTGTGGATCACAATAAACTGTGGAAAATTCTAAAGAGATGGGACCACCAGATCACCTTACCTGCCTCCTGAGCAATCTGTATGCAGGTCAGGAGGCAACAGTTAGAACTGGACATGGAACAACAGACTGGTTCCAATTTGGGAAGGAAGTACATCAAGGCTTTATATCGTCACCTTGTTTATTTAACTTATATGCAAAGTACATAATGAGAAATGCTGGGCTGGATGAAGCACAGCTGGAATCAAGATTGCCAGGAGAAACATCAATAACCTCAGATATGCAGATGACACCACCCTAATGGCAGAAAGCGGAAAAAAAAAAAAAAAAAAAAACCTAAAAAGCCTCTTGACGAAAGTGAAAGAGGAGAGTGAAAAAGCTGGCTTAAAATGAAACATTCAGAAAACAAAGATCATGGCATCTAGTCCCATCACTTCATGGTAAATAGATGGGGAAACAATGGAAATAGTGAAAGAGTTTATTTTCCTGTGCTCCAAAATCACTGCAGATGGTGACTGAAGCCATGAAATTAAAAGACGCTTTCTCCTTCGAAGAATAGCTATGAACAACCTATACAGCATTATTAAAAAGCACAGATATTACTTTGCCAACAAAGGTCTGTCTAGTCAAAACTATGGTTTTTCCAGTAGTCATATATGAATCTGAGTTGGACTATAAAGAAAGCTGAGCACCAAAGAATTGATGCTTTTAAACTGTGGTGTTGTAAAAGACTCTTGAGAGTCCCTTGGACTCCAAGGAGATACAACCAGTCCATTCTAAAGGAAATCAGTCCTGAATATTCATTGGAGGCACTCATGCTGAAGCTGAAACTCCAATACTTTGGCCACCTGAAGTGAACAACTGACTCCTTGGAAAAGATGCCCATGCTGGGAAAGATTGAAGGTGGGAGGAGAAGGGGACAACAGAGGGTGAGACGGTTGGATGGCATCACTGACTTGATGGACATGAGTTTGGGTAGACTCTGGGAGTTGGTGATGGACAGGGAAGCCTGGTGTGCTGTAGTCCATGGGGTCACAAATAGTTGGACATGACTGAGCAACTGAAATGAATTGATTCTTGCTCAAATACAGGGACACATAAATTGCTAATAAATAAGGTTTTAAAACTTTTTATGGACTATGCTATAATGTCTGATAAGTACTTCTTAAATATTTGACTGGAAGACCAAAGTAGAGAAAACACAGAGATGCTAATAAGACAGACATGTAATGTTGACTTAATTGCTGAAAGCTGATGGTAAGAAATAAAAGCCCTTCCAGCACAGCGATAGTGATAGTGAAGTTGCTCAGTCTCTGACTCTTTGTGACCCCATGGACCGTAGCCTACCAGGTTCCTCCATCCATGGGATTTTCCAGGCAAGAATACTGGAATCGGTTGCCATTTTCTTCTCCAGGAGATCTTCCCAACCCAGGGATTGAACCCGGGTCTCCTGCATTGTAGGCAGATGCCTTACTGTCTGAGCCATCAGGGAAGCAGCTCATTCTTAGCATGCATCATTTAATATTCCAGGACACTGCAACTTAGGTCATAAGAAGACCTAGATACTGCTAAGAAGCTGGCCTCTTGAAACAAATTCAACACAAAGATCTTCCTAGAACATCATAAACTTTCTTACAGAAAACCCTGGGTAAAGTTGCATATGTTTTTTGTTCACCCCCCCACCCCACCCCCACCCCAGCTACCCCCCACCACACAGGAGTCTTTCAAATGGCAGGTACTTCTATATTGTCATGAATAGCCTTTATAATGGAATGAATTCCTTAAAAAACAAAGAGGCAAACACATAATCCCTCATCATTTTTCTTATCTCTAGTAAAACTTATTAAGAAATTACTGAAAATAGAAGCTAACTATATAGACAGTGACTGTTTTAAAAGTAACACAATGATGTTAAAGTTAGGAAATGAAATTCGAAAAACTGCAAAGGACAACTTTTAAATATAAAATAGATAATTCAAAGTTCTTAAAGAAATAAGGAGACCATTTACATCTGATAGGACTGAATTACCCTAACATAAAGCAAGTAATGTTTTTCCTTAATATTAATATTTATGTGCTCATACACAACTTCAGTGGAGTCTAATGTTTTCTTGATATAAGAATGACTTATTATATGTTAAATTTATTCTTAGATATTTTATATTCTCTAGCATTGTGAAATGAAATTTTTACATCTTTCATTTTTAACTGATAATTATAGGAATATAATAATATATTCCTATAATTATCAGTTCCTTTTCAACCAGATATCATGAAAATAACCTATTTTTATATAGATTTTCTAAGTATTTCAATGTTTTTCTTAGAAATAGTCATTTGAAAATAGTGATCTTTTTCTCCTTGTGTGTATTATCTTATTAAATGATGCATATAATTTAATTAAATTATTACATGATTTAATTATTCAATAATTGATGCAGAATTATATTACATATGGGCTTCCCTCATAGCTCAATTGGTAAAGAATCTGCCTGCAATGCAGGAGACCCCAGTTCCCCAGTTGGGAAGATCCCCTGGAGAAAGGAAAGGCTGCCCACTCTAGTCTTCTGGCCTGGAGAATTCCGTGGACTCTGTAGTCCATGGAGAGGCAAGGAGTCGAACACGACTGACTGACTTTCACTTCATTCTTTCATTTCACTCTTAAATTTCAGTAGTTGATGTAGAATTATGTTACATAATAGTATAATGAAAACCAATTGTGATTGCTTTCCTGATTTTATTGGATTTACTTTTAAGTTTATTCAGAATTTTTTTTTACTTAGAATTTATAAATGCAAAACTATGTTTTACATGTTCTATGCTATTTACAAAGTAAGAATCATTTGGTATATGTATTTGGGAAAAATGTCATTTTCTATGCTGGCCATACATTTAAAGTAGAACAGATATTATGTATACTTTGGAAAATTGGTAGTTGAGGCTAATAAAACCAGCATTTCTTTGTATTTTTGAATAGCTTTTTCAGGTCTAAATTGATACATAATAAGCAGCTGTGTTTATGTATTACCCTGAAGATGAACATTATAATCATTTTCAGATTTTGGTTATCATACACTTTAGCATTTAATAACGTGTTAACAACACACACATGTTTGTTGTTGTTCAGGCACCAAGTCTTGTTCAATTCTTCACCACTCAATGGATTGTAGCATGCCAGGCTTCCCTGTCCCTCATGATCTCCCGAAGTTTGCCCAAGTTCATGTCCATTGCCTACACGTGTATATATATTACATAAATAGTAATCACAATAAAGGTAAAGAAAATTTCCATCACTTTCCAAAGTGCCCTTCCAAACTACTACCAGCTCCTCTCATCTCAATTCTCAGGTAATAATTGATCTTCTCATCATCACTGTAGTTTATTTTGAATTTTCTATAGTTTTATATCAGTGAATCATTTAGTATGTACTCTATTCATCTGGTTTCTTTCACTTAGCATATTTTATGCTGCAATTTATTCTTGTTGTTTTTTGTATCAATAGAACATTCTTTTATATTGCTAAGTAACATTGCATCATATGCATATACCATTGTTTGTGCATCCCTTACCTTGTGACTGGACATTTGAAATGTGATGAAATAAAATTTATATTTTATGCCAAGACAAGAAACATTTAAATATAAAAAAAATTTATTTGGACCTTTGTGCCTCCTCCCTCTCTCTTAGTGTGTATTGTGCATCTGCATTAATCAGCTCTCCTTTTAAATCTAATTAAGAATTATAACTCCTTAGGAGATGACCTTACTTCTTAATCTTATAAGGGAGCATTATACTCCATGATCCACTACTTCATAAGTTTAATTCTTGATTTTGTTAATTTCCAATAATGTAATTGAAAGGTTGTTGTTGAATACACAAAGACACAGGGATTCTTGGCCCCTGGAGGAGAAGAATTCAACCCGGGGCCAGAGACGAGGCTTGATCGCTCAGAGCTTTTGTGTAATAAAGTTTTATTAAAGTATAAAGGAGATAGAGAAAGCTTCTGACATAGGCTTCAGAAGGGAGCAGAAGAGTACCCCCCTGCTAGTCTTCAGCTGGAAGTTATATAGTCACTAGCAGTCTGTTAATGAAAGAAAGGAATGTCTTAAAATTCAGAATGGCACCAGGCCCCTCACCCGTAAGATGCATTTTGGGATAATCTTCGCACCAAATGGTTTATCCTGGGCCATAAAATGATTAATTTGAATCTTGAAGAAGGGCAAACCACCATATAAATAGTTTTATTTAAATAGATTAGGGGAACAAGAGCTGAGTATAAAATACTGGTTTGTCAAGTAGGTTCTGAGCCAAGAGGCAAACCAACTTGAAGACAGAGTTTGGGGGTAAATGCATAGTACATTAGCATCAGATCAGATCAGATCAGTCACTCAGTCGTGTCCGACTCTTTGCGACCCCAGGAATCGCAGCACGCCAGGCCTGCCTGTCCATCACCAACTCCCGGAGTTCACTCAGACTCATGTCCATTGAGTCAGTGATGCCATCCAGCCATCTCATCCTCTGTCGTCCCCTTCTCCTCCTGCCCCCAATCCCTCCCAGCATCAGAGTCTTTTCCAATGAGTCAACTCTTCACATGAGGTGGCCAAAGTACTGGTGTTTTAGCTTTAGCATCAGTCCTTCCAAAGAAATCCCAGGGCTGATCTCCTTCAGAATGGACTGGTTGGATCTCCTTGCAGTCCCAGGGACTCTCAAGAGTCTTCTCCAACACCACAGTTCAAAAGCATCAGTTCTTCGGCGCTCAGACTTCTTCACAGTCCAACTCTCACATCCATACATGACCACAGGAAAAACCATAGCCTTGACTAGACGGACCTTTGTTGGCAAAGTAATGTCTCTGCTTTTGAAAATGCTATCTAGGTTGGTCATAACTTTCCTTCCAAGGAGCAAGCGTCTTCTAATTTCATGGCTGCAGTCACCATCTGCAGTGATTTTGGAGCCCAAAAAATAAAGTCTGACATTGTTTCCACTGTTTCCCCATCTATTTCCCATGAAGTGATAGGACCGGATGC
The DNA here is from genome assembly GCF_055505025.1 of Bos grunniens. Classification (NCBI taxonomy): domain Eukaryota; kingdom Metazoa; phylum Chordata; class Mammalia; order Artiodactyla; family Bovidae; genus Bos; species Bos grunniens. Next base: position 50,058,844 of record NC_141175.1, read on the forward strand.
CATGATCGTTTTCTGAATGTTGAGCTTTAAGCCAACTTTTTCACTCTCTTCTTTCACTTTCATCAAGAGGCTTTTGAGTTCCTCTTCACTTTCTGCCATAAGGGTGGTGTCATCTGCATATCTGAGGTGATTGATATTTCTCCTGGCAATCTTGATTCCAGCTTGTGTTTCTTCCAGCCCAGCGTTTCTCATGATGTACTCTGCATATAAGTTAAATAAGCAGGGTGACAATATATAGCCTTGATGTACTCCTTTTCCTAAATGGAACCAGTCTGTTGTTCCATGCCATGGCTGCGCGGGTGAAGGAGGGCCTAGAGGAGCTATCCCATGTTGAAGGTCAGGAAGGGCGGCGGTGAGGAGATACCCCTCTTCCAAGATAAGGAGCAATGGCTGTGCTTTGCTGGAGCAGCTGTGAAGAGATACCCCACGCCCAAGGTAAGAGAAACCCAAGTAAGATGGCAGGTGTTGCAAGAGGGCATCAGAAAGCAGACACACTGAAACCATACTCACAGAAAACTAGTCAATCTAATCACACTAGGACCACAGCCGTCTAACTCAATGAAACTAAGCCATGCCCGTGTGGCAACCCAAGATGGGCGGGTCATGGTGGAGAGATCTGACAAAATGTGGTCCACTGGAGAAGGGAATGGCAAACCACTTCAGTATTCTTGCCTTGAGAACCCCATGAACAGTATGAAAAGGCAAAATGACAGGATACTGAAAGGGAAACTCCCCAGGTCAGTAGGTGCCCAATATGCTACTGGAGATCAGTGGAGAAATAACTCCAGAAAGAATGAAGGGATGGAGCCAAAGCAAAAAGAATACCCAGCTGTGGATGTGACTGGTGACAGAAGCAAGGTCCGATGCTGTAAAGAGCAATATTGCATAGGAACCTGGAATGTCAGGTCCATGAATCAAGGCAAATTGGAAGTGGTCAAACAAGAGATGGCAAGAGTGAATGTCGACATTCTAGGAATCAGCAAACTCAAATGGACTGGAATGGGTGAATTTAACTCAGATGACCATTATATCTACTACTGCAGGCAGGAATCCCTCAGAAGAAATGGAGTAGCCATCATGGTCAACAAAAGAGTTCGAAATGCAGTACTTGGATGCAATCTCAAAACGACAGAATGATCTCTGTTTGTTTCCAAGGCAAACCATTCAATATCACAGTAATCCAAGTCTATGCCCCAACCAGTAACGCTGAAGAAGCTGAAGTTGAACAGTTCTATGAAGACCTACAAGACCTTTTAGAACTAACACCCAAAAAAGATGTCCTTTTCATTATAGGGGACTGGAATGCAAAAGTAGGAAGTCAAGAAACACTGGGAGTAACAGGCAAAATGTACATTAGCATAGCTTAAGACAAACATTTCCATAAGAAAAAGGCATTGGTTATCTCTAGGTTTGAGAATAGTTAACTTCAGGTGAAACCAGGTGTCATTATGGCAACACAGTATTTTAAGAGAAACCGCCTTTTAAATTTGTATAGAGAAGGAAAAAAATATTGCTAGTTTGTTTCCTCCTGCTGCTTAAGAGAGATAAAAATGTCTGACACTTGCAGGCTATTTCCTCCGTTTGGAGACCCCTGGCCTTCCTGCCTGTTACCCTCTCAGTAATTTAATGTTCAGTATTCTATCTCAAAAACTTATGTAACTGTGCTTTGAACTTTAATGGGAAGCATAGTTCTCAGAGATTTTTATAGATACATGTTTTTATTTTTCCTGGCTATGGAATGTCTTGATTATATGGTAGATATATATCTAATTTTTAAGAAAATGATGAACTATTTCCAAACTGGTTCAATATATGGGAAACAGTTGTACTAATGGCTTTGCTATCTGTATCAGTTCATTCTATTGCCTGCATCAGTTCTGTGTGGTTTTGATTCATTTACTTTTCTCTTCAGTATAGGCCTTATTGTCCTGATTCATTACATACCTGATAATTTTTTATTAGGGACCAGAAGTTATCTGTTGGTCTCAGGCTATCAGTAGCCAGTGTTGTGACTGGACTTGCTCTTGTGATTCCTTTGCACGATCCCAAGATGTCCTCAGGAGTAACCATCAGGAAAATCTGAAAATGCAAAACAAGTTTATTGGTTATTATTTGTGAATCTTAGAAATTGTATGGCACAATTGGGGCTATACTGTGAAGTCCAGGGGATGGGGAGATGGAGAAAAGAGAGAGAGAACTCCAGTGAATACACATACAAGCATGGGGTTTTCTTTTATTGGGAACAAGAGCAAGGGTCTAGGATTTTGTAGGCTCACTCTTTATTCAGTTCAGTTAAGTCACTTACTCGTGTCCAGCTCTTAGCGATCCCATGGACTTCAGCACACCAGGCTTCCCTGTCCATCGCCTATTCCTGGAGTTTACTCAAACTCATGTTCACTGAGTTGGTGATGCCATCCAACTATCTCATCCTCTGCTGTTCCCTTCTCCTCCCCTCTTCAATCTTTCCCAACATCAGGGTCTTTTCAGATGAGTCAGTTCTTCCCATCAGGTGGCCAAAGTATTGGAGTTTCAGCTTCAGCATCAGTTCTTTCAGTGAATGCTCAAGACTGATTTCTTTTAGGATGGACTGGTTGGATATTCTTGCAGTCCAAGAGGCTCTCAAGATTCTTCTCCACACTGCAATTCAAAACCATCGATACTTCAGTGTTCAGCTTTCTTAATAGTCCAACTCTCACATCTTTACATGACTATTGGAAAAACCATAGCTATGGCTAGACAAGCCTTTGTTGGCAAAGTAATGTCTCTGTTTTTTAATATCCTGTCTAGGTTGGTCATACATTTTCTTCCAAGGAACAAGTGTCTTTTAATTTCATGGCTGCAGTCACCATCTGCAGTGATTTTGGAGCACACACAAAAAATTAAGTCTCTCACTGTTTCCACTGTTTCCCCATTTATTTGCCATTAAGTGATGGGACCAGATGCCATGATATTAGTTCTCTGAATGTTGAGGTTCAAGGCAACTTTTTCACTCTCCTCTTTCACTTTCAAGATGCTCTTTAGTTCTTCACTTTCTGCCATCCGGGTGGTGGTATCTATGTATCTGAGGTTATTGATATTTCTCCCAGGAATCTTAATTCCAGCTTGTGCTCCTTCCAGCCCAGGGTTTCTCATGATGTACTCTGCATAGAAGTTAAATAAGCAGGGTGACATTATACAGCCTTGACATACTCCTTTCCCGATTTGGAACCAGTCTGCTGTTCCATGTCCAGTTCTAACTGTTGCTTCCTGACTTGCACACAAATTTCTCAAGTGTCAGGACAGGTCGTCTGATATTCCCATTTCTTTCAAAATTTTCCACAGTTTGTTGTGATCCACAGTAAGGCTTTGGAATAGTCAATAAAACAGGAGTAGATGTTTTTCTGGGACTCTCTTGCTATTTCGATGATGCAACAAAAGGTGGCAATTCAATCCCTGGTTCCTCTGCTTTTCTAAATCCAGCTTGAATATCTGGAAGTTCAAGGTTCACATTTTGTTGAAACCTGATTTGGAGAATTTTGAGCATTACTTTGCTAGCGTGTGAGATGAGTGCAGTTGTGCGGGAGTTTGCGGGAGATTGAGCATTCTTTGGCGTTGCCTTTCTCTGGGATTGGAATGAAAACTGACCATTTCCAGTCCTGTGGCCACTGCTGAGTTTTCCAAATTTGCTGGCATATTGAGTGCAGCACTTTCACAGCATCATCTTTCAGGATTTGAAATAGCTCAACTGGAATTCCATCACCTCCACTAACTTTGTTTGTAGTGATGCTTCCCAAGGCCCACTTGACTTCATATTCCAGGATGTCTGGCTCTAGGTGAGTGATCACACCATCATGATTATCTGGGTCATGCAGATCTTTTCTGTACAGTTCTTCTGTGTATTCTTGCCACCTTTTCTTAATATCTTCTGCTTCTGCTAGGTCCATACCATTTCTGTCCTTTATTGAGCCCATCTTTGCATGACTTTCCCATTCTATTGTCTTCCTCTATTTCTTTGCACTGATCACTGAGGAGGCCTTCTTATCTGTCTTTGCTCTTCTTTGGAACTCTGCATTCAAATGGTATATCTCTCCTTTTCTCCTTTGCCTTTTGCTTCTCTTCTTTTCTTAATCATTTGTAAGGCTTCCTCAGATAACCCTTTTGCCTTTTTGCATTTCTTTTTCTTGGGAATGGTATTGATCCCTGCCTTCTGTACAATGTCAAGAACCTCTGTCCATAGTTCTCCAGGTAGTCTGTCTATCAGATCTAATCCCTAGAATCTATTTAGCACTTCTACTGTATAATCATTAGGGATTTGATTTAGGTCAAACCTGAATGGTCTGGGAAGCAACAGTTAGACCTGGACATGGAACAACAGACTGGTTCCAAATAGGAAAAGGAGTACGTCAAGGCTGTATATTGTCACCTTGCTTATTTAACTTCTATGCAGAGTACATCATGAGAAACGCTGGGCTGGAAGAAGCACAAGCTGGAATCAAGATTGCTGGGAGAAATACGAATAACCTCAGATATGCAGATGACACCACCCTTAATGGCAGAAAGTGAAGAGGAACTAAAAAGCCTCTTGATGAAAGTGAAAGTGGAGAGTGAAAAAGTTGGCTTAAAGCTCAACATTCAGAAAACTAAGATCATGGCATCTGGTCCCCTCACTTCATGGGAAATAGATGGGGAAACATTGGAAACAGTGTCAGACTTTATTTTTTGGCTCCAAAATCACTGCAGATGGTGACTGCAGCTATGAAACTAAAAGACGCTTACTTCTTGGAAGGAAAGTTATGACCAACATAGATAGCGTATTGAAAAGCAGAGACATTACTTTGCCAACAAAGGTCTGTCTAGTCAAGGCTATGGTTTTTCCTGTGGTCATGTATGGATGTGAGAGTTAGACTGTGAAGAAGGCTGAGCACCGAAGAACTGATGCTTTTGAACTGTGGTGTTGGAGAAGACTCTTGAGAGTTCCTTGGACTGCAAGGAGATCCAACCAGTCCATTCTAAAGGAAATCAGCCCTGGGATTTCTTTGGAAGGAATAATGCTAAAGCTGAAACTCCAGTACTTTGGCCACCTCATGCGAAGAGTTGACTCATTGGAAAAGACTCTGATGCTGGGAGGGATTGGGGGCAGGAGGAGAAGGGGATGACAGAGGATGAGATGGCTGGATGGCATCACTGACTCGATGGATGTGAGTCTGAGTGAACTCCGGGAGTTGGTGATGGACAGGGGGGCCTGGCGTGCTGCGATTCATGGGGTCGCAAAGAGTCAGACACGACTGAGCAACTAAACTGAACTGAACTGAACTGAATGGTCTAGTGGTTTTCCCTACTTTCTTCAAATTATGTCTCATTTTGGCAATAAGGAGTTCATGATCTGAGCCACAGTCAGCTCTCAATCTTGTTTTTGCTGACTTTATAGAGCTTCTCCATCTTTGGCTGCAAAGAATATAATCAAGCTGATTTTGGTGTTGGCCATCTGGTGATGTCCATGTGTAGAGTCTTCTCTTCTGTTGTTGGAAGAGGGTTTTTGCTATGACCATTGTGTTTTCTTGGCAAAACTCTACTAGCCTCTGCTGTGCATCATTCTGTACTCCAAGACCAAATTTTCCTGTTACTCCAGGTGTTTCTTGACTTCCTACTTTTGTATTCCAGTTCCCTATAATGAAAAGGACATCTTTTTTAGGTGTTAGTTACTGAAGGTCTTGTAGGTCTTCATAGAACCGTTCAACTTCAGCTTCTTCAGCATTATTGGTCGAGACATAGAATTGATTACAGTGATATGAATGGTTTGCCTTGAAAACAAACAGATCATTCTGTTCTATTTGAGATTGCGTCCAAGTATTGCCTTTCAGACTCTTTGTTGACTACGATGGCTATGCCATTTCTTCTAAGGGATTCTTGCCAACAGTAGAAGATATAATGGCCATTTGAGTTATTTCACTCGTTCCAGTCCATTTTAATTCACGGTTTCCTAAAAGGTCATTCTTCACTCTTGCCATCTCCCATTTGAGCACTTCCAATTTGCCTTGATTCATTGACCTAACATTCCAGGTTCCTATGCAATATTGCTCTTTACAGCATCAAACTTTACTTCCATCACCAGTCATATCCTCATCTGGGTGTTGTTTTTGCTCTGGCTCCATCTCTTTATTCTTTCTGGAGTTATTTCTCCACTGATCTCCAGTAGCATATTGGGCACCTATCGACCTGTGGAGTTCATCTTTCAGTGTCTTATCTTTTTGCCTTTTCGTTACTGTTTATGGGGTTCTCAAGGCAAGAATACTGAAGTGGTTTGCCATTCCCTTTTCCCATCAATCATGTTTTGTCAGAACCTTCCACTATGACTCTTCTGTCCTGGGTGGCCTTACATGGCATAGCTCATAGTTTCATTGAGTTAGACAAGGCTGTGGTCCATGTGATCAGATTGGTTAGTTTTCTGTGATTGCGGTTTTCAGCCTGTCTGCCCTCTGATGGAAAAGGATAAGAGGCTTATGGAAGCTTCCTGATGGGAGAGACTGACTGAGGGGGAAACTAATGTCTTCTTCATTGCAGTAGATTCTTTACTACCTGAGCCACAAGGGAAGCCCCAATTAACTACATTCAGCTGTCTTTCTATTTATTTTTTTGGTCATGCCTCATGGGATCCTAGTTCCCAGACCAGGGATTGAACCTCTGCCCCTAACACTGGGAGCATGGAGTCTTAACCCCTGGACCACCAGGAAGTCTCACTCTTTATTGGTGAATCTAAAAGTATAAGAGCAGGAACTTAAAACACAGGAAGAGGGAAAAAAAAATCAAGGTATTCTAATCGGTCAATTATATATAAATGAAGCAGAATCTCTAAAAGAAATGAGGCTGGGAAAAGGCAGGACAGGGCTGGGGCTGGTATTGTGTTTATTACAAATAGTCTTCTTTGAAGTAAAGGCTTAATTGAAATGGCTACTCCCACAATCAAACCTCAAATTAGGCACTTCAATACCAAAATAAAGGTTAAATTTCAGGGCTTACACTATATTAGGTTGAGTTCAGTCGCTCAGTCGTGTCCGACTCTTTGAGACCCCATGAATCGCAGCACACCAGGCCTCCCTGTCCATCACAAACTCCTGGAGTTCACTCAGACTCACGTCCATCGAGTCAGTGATGCCATCCAGCCATCTCATCCTCTGTCGTCCCCTTCTCCTCCTGCCCCCAATCCCTCCCAGCATCAGAGTCTTTTCCAATGAGTCAACTCTTCGCATGAGGTGGACAAAGTACTGGAGTTTTAGCTTTAGCATCATTCCTTCCAAAGAAATCCCAGGGCTGATCTCCTTTACAGTGGACTGGTTGGATCTCCTTGCAGTCCAAGGGACTCTCAAGAGTCTTCTCCAACACCACAGTTCAAAAGCATCAGTTCTTCGGCACTCAGCCTTCTTCACAGTCCAACTCTCACATCCATACATGACCACAGGAAAAATCATAGCCTTGACTAGACGGACCTTTGTTGGCAGAGTGATGTCTCTGCTTTTGAATATGCTATCTAGGAGGGTTATAACTTTTCTTCCAAGGAGTAAGCGTCTTTTAATTTCATGGCTGCAGTCACCATCTGTAGAGATTTTGGAGCCCAAAAAATAAAGTCTGACACTGTTTCCACTGTTTCCCCATCTATTTCCCATGAAGTGATGGGACCGGATGCCATGATCTTCATTTTCTGAATGTTGAGCTTTAAGCCAACTTTTTCACTCTCCTCTTTCACTTTCATCAAGAGGCTTTTTAGTTCCTCTTCCCTTTCTGCCATAAGGGTGGTTTCATCCGCATATCTGAGGTTATTGATATTTCTCCCGGCAATCTTGATTCCATCTTGTGCTTCTTCCAGCCCAGTATTTCTCATGATGTACTCTTTGGAAGTTAAATAAGTAATGTGACAATATACAGCCTTGACGTACTCCTTTTCCTATTTGGAACCAGTCTGTTGTTCCGTGTCCAGTTCTAACTGTTGCTTCCTGACCTGCATACAGGTTTCTCAAGAGGCAGGTCACGTGGTCTGGTATTCCCATCTCTTTCAGAATTTTCCACTGTTTATTGTGATCCACACAGTCAAAGGCTTTGGCATAGTCAATAAAGCAGAAATAGATGTTTTTCTGGAACTCTCTTACGTTTTCCATGATCCAGCAGATGTTGGCAATTTGATCTCTGGTTCCTCTGCCTTTTCTAAAACCAGCTTGAACATCTGGAAGTTCACGGTCCACATATTGCTGAAGCCTGGCTTGGAGAATTTTGAGCATTACTTTATTAGCTTAGACAATGCAAATTTTCATTTATTGGATTCTGGATATTTTTATAATCTGTGTATTGTTTTGAGCCTTGTTCTAGGAAACAGATAAGTCACTTGGAAATGGTTCGATACTTCTAAATCTAAGATAATTTAAACATTTGCTGTACATTTATTTTTCTTTGAATACTTCTTAGGAAATTGTCTAGGTTACAGAGGTTAACTCAGTTCTTAGATTTAAATTTACATATAGTTATTTTTATTCATTGTTTACATTTTTGCCATATAAGATAGTAAATTCTTTATTATTCTAAATTTCAGATATGTGGACTGTAAGTATACCCAAATTAATGTTATTCATGTACCAGTTTCTCTTCTGGTTTCTGTAACTTCCAACAGTTAGAAATAGTTGATAATTGGATGTTTAAGAGTAAATTCTTTCATAACGACACAGAGGATGAACTTGTCTTATACAATTAAAGTTTCAGTTATCGTCCTTCTGATTCTTTGGGTGGCACAGCTTGCTTCATGAAAAGCAGCTGTGGCAATGTCTAAAGGAAGGATTCAGCTAATCTTACAATGAGTATAAGGCTTCTAAAATACTTCAGTATCATTACTGGACCTTACAACAAGCCTGGATTTATTTTCAAAGTACATAGACTACAGTGTTTATTAGAATCTTATGCACAGTTTATTCAATAGTAGAATGCATTCAAGTTATATTTCCAGCCACTCCGTATATCTAGTTTGCTAATTAAAAAATCCTACAGTGATGATAACTGGAATTAAAGGAAGCTGAAGAATTCATGATAGCTACTTCTGCATAAATATTGTTTTTATCAAATCATAACCAAACATATCATGAGCATTCATATCTCAGTTAATACATCTCAATATAATATATCTCAATGAAAGCAAAGAAAGCAAATAAAAAACTGGCTTATAGAGTAAACCGCTCCATCCCAACACTCCCTTACACATTGCACTTTCTATATTGAAGCATATTATAGATCACATTTTACATGTATTTCTCCTACTTTTATTCAATAGCCTTATGCAAAATAAAAACAGTTGCTCACTCTTGGGTTCTAAAAAGGTTAAATCATTGGATATCAGTCACCTACCTACAGTACACCCTGAAAGGAATTCAGGGGAAAACAAACAAACAAACAAAACAGGGTACGTCAATCTGTGTTTTGGAAAAACAGGCCCTCATAGGGTTATGTATATATTTCAGGAAACATTTAAATAAGCAAAGATATTTGTATCTTCTCATATATAGAAAATCTATAAAATCTTTCTCTTTCTGATTTACTTCATTTTGTATTATAGGCTCTAGGTTCATCTATCTCACTAGAACTGACTTGAATGCATTCCATTTTGTAGCTGAGTAGCATTCTATTTTATAGCTGAGTAGTATTCAATTGTGTATATGTACCACAATTTCTGTATCTATTTATCTGTCACTGGACATCTAGGTTGCTTCCATGTCCTAGCTATTGTAAAAGGTGCTGCAACAGACGCTGTGGTGCATGTGTCTCTTTCAGTTATAATTTTCTGAGTATATGCCCAGTAATGAGATTGTTCAGTCACATGTAAGTTCTAGTCCTAGTTTTTAAAGGAATTTCCATATAGTTCTCCACAGTGGCTGTATCAAATAATGCATGCATAGGGAATCTAGCAAGATGGTGCTGATGAACCTGTTTGCAGGACAGCCATGGAGATGCAGATATAGAGAATAGACGTGTGGATGCAGTGGGAGAAGAAGAGAGAGGGATGAATTGAGAGAACAGCATGGAAACATGTATATTACTGTATGTAAAATAGATAGCAAATGAGAATTTGCTTTGTGACACCAGGAGCTCAACTCTGTGGCAACCCTAAGGGTGGGTTGGGGTGGGAGATGGGAATGGGTTTCAGGAGGGAGGGGACATTTGTATACCTGTGACTGATTGATAGGGGGCAGAGGACAATACTATACTGTACAGCAATTGTCCTACAATAAAAAATAAAAGAGAAAACAAAAAAAAAATCCACCTTTACAAAAAAAGAGCACTAAAATCATTAACTGAGATATCTGAGTCTTATTACTAGCAGTGACTTTTCACTGAGATATATGCTTGACTGCACTATCCCCTAATGAAAATCATATAGATACAGATATCAGTTCACTTCAGTTCAGTAGCTCAGTCGTGTCCAACTCTTTGCGACCCCATGGACTGCAGCATGCCAGGCTTCCCTGTCCATCACCAACTCCCAGAGCTTACTCAAACCCATGTCCATTGAGTCGGTGATGCCATCCAACCATCTCATCCACTGTTGTCCCATATAGATACTCATTTTTACACCTATTTCTTCAGAGATGTTCTTCAGATTTATCTGAGAAGCAATTTCACTGCACTGTAGTCCTCAGTAAGGTCCTGAGACAAAATTGAAACTTGAGACTCTTATTGTTTTTAATTTTTCAGTCAACTCTTACTTTATATTTTTGTTGGACAGATTTGTGGTTATTATTTTTTTAATTAATGTTGCTAACTTTTTTAAAAGAACTAGTATATATATATTTTTTGTTGTTGTTTGTTTGTTTGTTTTCCTTTTGAATGCAGTTTTGAAATAGGTAGGAAGAGAACAGGGCATAAACTTTAAAAAAATGACATAGCCTGAGGACATGACAGAAACTGACTGAAATCAATTAGGTTTTAATAAATCAAGTTTTACTTAATAAAGTTTTACTTAAAAAACTAAATAGGTTTAAGATAACAGACAGGTCGATTTCCTCTAGACCTTGAGCCTCAGTATGCTTTCATGTACATAACACATCAACGAGCTAACTGACACACTCACCAGTGCCATGACAGATCTGAGGCCAACCATTAAAGGCCAAAAGTTGGCCGTGTCCTAATTCCTGGAAATCCCCACCCTTCCCTAAAATAGTTGGAATGATCCTCCCACTCATTAGCCTATGAAATTATTCTTCAGCACACAAAAATAAACCCATATTTTGGGGTCACTCTCTCTCCTTCTGACATGACTGACATTGGGTTTATGGAGTGTGTTTCTCTCTAAATAAATCCACTTCTTACCTGGTACTTTGTCTCTCACTGATTTTTTTCTGCAATGAGACATCAAGTACCTGAGCATCATTAAATCCTGAAACCAGGTGTGATCTCTGTTGGGAGACCATGGGTTTTATCCTGGTTTGAATCCCAGGCACATGGGTTCAAGTTCCTATATGAGTTACAAGGTTTCACTTTTGTTTTTAGATTCCCAAATATTTTGTTGCCTGTTTTATTAATCCATTTATTTCATGTATCTTTCTTAACTATCTTACACTGATTTTTGTTTTATTTTTATTTTCTTGACTGAAAAGAAAAATTATTTTAGGCTTTGTGTTTTTCCCCAAGCAGTGCTGTATCCATTTCATATAAGTTTAAATATATTCTGTAACCTAACAGAACCCTATGGACTTTGCCTGTGACAGACCCCCTTCCCTACATTCTCTGCTCTAACTCCTCTCTGAAATACCTGGATCTGATGCACAAATCCTGAACTGTTTTACAGATGCTAAACCCCACACCAAATGAAGTTAATGGGCATCAGACCTACTGGTGTCTGAGGACTGATGGTGTTAACCTCTGTGTCACAGCCCTATTACCTCACCATCAAATAATCAGAATAGTGCACAAGCTGATTCCCTACCCTGTGAACAAACCCCACCACACTTGGTCTTAAAAAAAAATGCTCTCCTGAAAGCCATCAGGGAATTCAGGTGCTTTTGTGCACTAATTTACCCAGATTCCTTGCTTTGTGCCCTGCAATAAAGGCTGTGATTTTCTTCACCATAATTCAGTGTTAGTAGATTGGTTTTACAGCCTGTAGGTGAGAGGACCCAAGTTTGGTTTGGTATCACTACTGTCTCTACCATTCAGTTTCTTAAAAACAATTGTTTGAAAATTATTACAAAGCTGATACTTTAAGAATTTTACTTTTTTATTGTTTTTATTTATAGAACATGCTTATTTTTTCTCTCTTAAATTTTTCTTTTAAGCACAAAATTAGCTTTAAGATTTGATCTCACTGTCTTTTTTTTTTTTTTTTTTTAACCAGTACGTGTGGCATCTAGACATTTTTTCATTCTCCTAAATGCCTCCAAGGGGCTTCCTTGTTGGCTCAGGGGGGAAGAATCTGCCTGTAATGCAGGAGGAATGAGTTCAATCCCTGAGTTGGAAAGATCCCCTGGAGAAGGAAATGGTAACCCACTCCAGTATTCTTGCCTGGAAAACCCCATGGACAGAGGAGCCTGCCTGGCTATAGTCCATGGCGTGGCAAAAGAGTCGGACACAACTGAGCCACTTTCATTCACTCAAAAGCCCCCAATGTGCGACCTCTCCTTGACCAGTAACAGTCCAGATGCATCGTGTTAGAAACTCACTTTAGAGCTTAAACTGTAGGTCTGGTTGATGTAAATTTATGTCGATAGTTGAACAGTGAATTAGATTAAATGGGAAGGGTGCCAGAACCATTGGCAGCTCAAGACAAATTTATCTCTATTTTTTTTTCCCTTTGTGTTTTATGAAACCACTGCTTTCTATACAGTTTTTTCCTTAGACTAATCACTCTGCCAGCTCCTGGCTGGATTAGCTCCTCTGTCCTTCCTATTGCTTGCCCTATTAGAGGCTGTCTTCACATGTCCTGTCTTCCTGCCTGCTATCCCCACATGCTGTGCTTATGACCTACAAGCAGCTCTGTAAATGTAGCTGATTGCATTGTAAGGAGAGTCTGAGAAGCCTGCTGCTCCTGTAAACTATAGCTGATGATCGTCTACAGTCCTCACCTACAAACCTGGAAATGTGAGAAGGTTTCAGAAACGTATCTCCTCCTCTTGTCCAGGGTTGATGTTGCTTCTCAGGAAAAAAAAAACAAAAAAAAACAAAAACCTGTGTATGTGGAGGCCCTTCGCAGAGCCTATAATCTGATCCATGGTCACTGGTACAGCATTTTATTTGTTTTTTTATCTTTTTTTTTTTTGGTTGTTGTTGAATCTTCTTGGAACTGTTACCAAACCAGACTTGACGACCCTCTCACCTGTATGCATAAAGTCAAATCCTCACACCAGGTTGAGGTTAAGGAAAGTGCAGCATTTATTATAAGGCACCAGAGAAGAAGTCTGGAACCACTTGTGCTCAAAAACCCCAGCTCACTGATGGGATTCACAGAGACATTTTTATTTTTATTTTTATTTTTTTTTAATTTATTTTAGTTGGAGGCTAATTACTTTACAATATTGTAGTGGTTTTTGCCATACATTGATATGAATCAGCCATGGGTTTACATGGGATGGGGAGGGAGATGGGAGGGGAGTTCAGGATGGGGAACACATATAAACCCACAGAGACATTTTTAAAACAAAGTGAGGGAGGGGAGTCGCAGGGTGTTGTGATTACCTTGTGCACAATTCTCTGAAAGTTTGATGGTAATGTTATAGGGCAATTCCACAGTGGGTAATATTATCAATTTTCAGGTCTAGTGCTCATGGTCATCTAATAGTTAACACTTGCTATTTGGCAGGGTGGAACACCTTTGAAGTAACTCAGGAAACGTGCATCTGATACTGTTATCTAGGTACTTCAGACAGGGAATAAAGAGGACTCAGGGGAAGAGGTCTGTCCTAGGAAGACCCCACAGGGTCCTGCATGTTATGTAACTGGATAGCTACCTATTCTAGCTTTCAGTATTGAACCAGGCAAATCCTTATTATGATGTCCTGTAAATGGAAATCCTTTATTTCAGGCCAGGGGATCCATGTGATATTAGTTTGCTTGTGTGCATGCTTGCTAAGTCGCTTCATTTGTGTCTAATTCTGTGTGACCTTACGAACTGCAGCCTGACAGGCTCCTCTGTCCATGAGGTTCTCCAGGCAAGAGTACTGGACTGGGTTGTTGTCCCCTTCTCCAGGGGATCTTCCTGACCCAGGGATTGAATCTGTACCTCTTACGTCTCCTGCATTGGCAGGCAGGTACTTTACCACTAGCACCACCTGTAAATCCCTGATATTAGTTTAAATGCATATATTATACACATCCCTAAATACAAAACACACTACATGGTAAAGTAGTTGTTGTTCCTTTACTTTATTAAAATATTGCAAGCATGTGAAGAAACAGTACAAAAGAATGAAAAATGAAAATAAAATCCCTTTTATTTTATTCCTATTAAGACATAAAATTACTGAAAAAGTTTGCCTATTTGAATATTGGATACAAAATATTCCAGATTTCCTTATTTGTATAGAGAGAATTTTATATATAGAAATATATTCTACTTGTATTCAGTCAAATGATATATCATTGTGCTTCATGTCCTACAGACAAATCTTCCTAAATGTTTTAAATGGCTGCAGACATTTTATCTGGGTGATATTTCCATATCAACAGATATAGTCAGTATCATTTTAAATAGTTATAACTATTATCACTGTATTACATAAATTATATAATATTAACTTCTATGCAGAGTACATCATGAGAAACGCTGAACTGGAAGAAACACAAGCTGGAATCAAGATTGCTGGGAGAAATATCAATAACCTCAGATGACACCATCCTTATGGCAGAAAGGGAAGAGAAACTAAAAAGCCTCTTGATGAAAGTGAAAGTGGAGAGTGAAAAAGTTGGCTTAAAGCTCAACATTCAGAAAATGATCATGGTCCTATCACTTCATGGGAAATAGATGGGGAAACAGTGGAAACAGTGTCAGACTTTATTATTTGGGGCTCCAAAATCACTGCAGATGGTGACTGCAGCTATGAAATTAAAAGACGCTTACTCATGGGAAGGAAAGTTATGACCAACCTAGATAGCATATTCAAAAGCAGAGACATTACTTTGCCAACAAAGGTTCGTCTAGTCAAGGCTATGCTTTTTCCTGTGGTCATGTATGGATGTGAGAGTTGGACTGTGAAGAAGGCTGAGTGCCGAAGAATTGATGCTTTTGAACTGTGGTGTTGGAGAAGACTCTTGAGAGTCCCTTGGACTACAAGGAGATCCAACCAGTCCATTCTCAAGGAGATCAGCTCTGGGATTTCTTTGGAAGGAATGATGCTAAAGCTGAAACTCTAGTACTCTGGCCACCTCATGTGAAGAGTTGATTCATTGGAAAAGACTCTGATGCTGGGAGGGATTGGGGGCAGGAGGAGAAGGGGACGACAGAGGATGAGATGGCTGGATGGCGTCACTGACTCGATGGACGTGAGTCTGGGTGAACTCCAGGAGTTGATGATGGACAGGGAGGCCTGGCGTGCTGTGATTCATGGGGTCGCAAAGAGTCAGACACCGACTGAGTGACTGAACTGAACTGAAGTGATATATAATATAATATTATATATATTTAGACAGGGAGGCCTGGCGTGCTGTGATTCATGGAGTCGCAAAGAGTCAGACATGACTGAGCAATTGTTCTGATCTGATCTGATCTGATATATATATTACAGAAACAACAGATTGGGAAAGACTAGAGAACTCTTCAAGAAAGTTAGAGATACAAAGGGAACATTTCATGAAAAGATGGGCACAAAAAAGGACAGAAATGGTATGGGCCTAACAGAAGCAGAAGATATTAAGAAGAAGTGGCAAGAATACACAGAGGAATTGTACAAAAAAGATCTTCACGACTCAGATAATCAAGATGGTGTGATCACTGACCTAGAGCCAGACATCCTGGAATGTAAAGTCAAGTGGGGCTTAGAAAGCATATCACTATGAACAAAGCTAGTGGAGGTGATGGGATTCCAGTTGAGCTATTTCAAATCCTGAAAGATGATGCTGTGAAAATGTTGCACTCAATATGCCAGCAAATTTCTCCTCAGTGGCCACAGGACTGGAAATGGTCAGTTTTCATTCTAATCCCAAAGAAAGGCTATGACAAAGAGTGCTCAAACTCCCGCACTCATTTCACACACTAGCAAAGTAATGCTCAAAATTCTCCAAGCCAGGCTTCAGCAATATGTGAACTGTGAACTTCTAGATGTTCAAGCTGGTTTTAGAAAAGGCAGAGGAACCAGAGATCAATTTGCCAACATCCGCTGGATCATCAAAAAAACCAAGAGAGTTCCAGAAAAATACCTATTTCTGCTTTATTGACTATGCTAAAGCCTTTGACTGTGTGGATCACAATAAACTGTGGAAAATTCTGAAAGAGATGGGAATACCAGACCACCTGATCTGCCTCTTGAGAAACCTGTATGCAGGTCAGGAAGCAACAGTTAGAACTGGACATGGAACAACAGACTGGTTCCAAATAGGAAAAGGAGTACGTCAAGGCTGTATATTGTCACCTTGCTTATTTAACTTCAATGCAGAGTACATCATGAGAAATGCTGGGCTGAAAGAAGCACAAGCTGGAATCAAGATTTCTGGGAGAAATATTAATAACATGTAGATGACACCACCCTTATGGCAGAAAGTGAAGAGGAACTAAAAAGCCTCTTGATGAAAGTCAAAGTGGAGAGTGAAAAAGTTGGCTTAAAGCTCAACATTCAGAAAATGAAGATCATGGCATTCGGTCCCATCACTTCATGGCAAATTGATGGGGAAACAGTGGAAACAGTAAGAGACTTTATTTTTTGGGGGGGCTCCAAAATCACTGCATATGGTGATAGCAGCCATGAAATTAAAAGATGCTTACTCCTTGGAAGGAACATTATGACCAACCTAGACAGCATATTAAAAAGCAGAGACATTACTTTGTCAACGAAGGTCCATCTAGTCAAGTCTATGGTTTTTCCTGTGGTCATGTATGGATGTGAGAGTTTGACTCTAAAGAAAGCTGAGCACCAAAGAATTGATGCTTTTGAACTGTGGTGTTGGAGAAGACTCTTGAGAGTCCCTTGGACTGCAAGGAGATCCAACCAGTCCATCCTAAAGATCAGTCCTGGGTGTTTATTGGAAAGACTGATGTTGAAGCTGAAACTCCAATACTTTGGCCAGCTGATGTGAAGAGCTGTCTCATTCAAAAACACCCTGATACTGGGAAAGACTGAGGGCAGGAGGGCAGGAGGAGAAGGGGATGAGAGAGGATGCGATGGTTGGATGGTATCACCAACTCAATGGACATGGGTTTGGGTGGGCTCTGGGAGTTGGTGATGGATAGGAGGACTGGCGTGCTGTGGTTCAATGGGTGGCAAAGAGTTGGACTGGACTGAGCCGACTGAACGGATACTGATTACAGAAATTAAATTATTAATGATTATTTAGGTAATTTCTAGTTATTTGTTTAGATTTTGTTGCAGGAATGAGAATGGGGTGAAAGAGAATGGTTGCATCCTAGAACTCAGGTGAGTCCCTGGGATGGTGGCCAAGTGGGGATTCTTGACTTCTCACACAAAAGAATTCAAGAGCAAGCCATACTAAAGTGAAAGGTGCTTTATTCAGGGAGATACACACTCCCCAGATTGTGGGTCATTGCAGAAGCCAAGAGTCCCCCAAATATGTGGTGATTATTTTTTATGAGCTGTCATTTCATTGGCTAATGAGTAGCAGGATTATTCCAACTATTTTAGGGAATCGGTAGGGATTTCCAGGAACTAGGCCACCACCCACTTTTTGACCTTTTATGGTTGACCTTGGTGAGTATGTCAGATAGCTCACTAATGTATTGCAATGGGTACATACTGTAGCCCAAGGTCTTGTGGAAGTCAACTCATCTGCTGTCTTGGACCTACCTGATTCTAACCAGTTAATGTTGTGTTTTCAATGGTTAAGTCATTCTTTTAAGGGTTGTGCTCTGCCTTTTTTCCTGTCCCAGTTTTTCTATAGCAAACAATGCTAAAATTGAACATCTTTAAATACTTTATTCTGTGTTCATGGGAGAATAGGTGAAAGAAAAGTTGATGAATGTTAGATATTTCAGTCAAAGATAATTAATTTTGAAATATTGTTAGGGTTGGCAAGTTGACCTTACAATATTACCTAAATGAATAATTCTTATATTAGTTTTCTATTTCTTATATTAAAATTACCACACATTATAACATACTTAACATATTCCTGTGCCACTATCAAACTGATTTATTTTAAGTGGTTTTATAATGTGTTTCCATACCTAGTATGGAGCTCTTATTCAATATGCATTATTATTTCATTGTTATTCTTAATATTTGTAATAAAAATGTAATATTTTTCTACATTCATCAAGTTGCCAAAATTTTCTTGTTATTTGAATTGAAGGCAGTTTTAATTGATTGACTCAGGAAACAATGTGATTTAAAGATGAATTAATCAACAATGGCTATTTAAGTCACTATTTTTTAATGTTGTTTTGGATTTACTAGTTTAAAGAGAGAATGAAGGTAGGTATATATTTTCCTCCTCTTTCCAACTATTATTGCGGTTGTAGATGACAAAATTCTATAGTTGGAAAAGTCTAGATGATAAATTAAGAAAGTATTCAAAATAATAATTCAGCCTAGAGTGACCAGATAATACAAGGTAATATCAATATCAGACTTAAACACAAACTACCCTTTTAAAATGATGAAGGCATTTTTCAGAGATAATGTCCAGTTTGGGTTTCTTACATAGAATTCATCCTCCACTTTTATTTTTCATAGTACCTAACATTTTTATTTTAATTTTTTTTTTCAGGTAGCCATCTCTTCCTAGATTCTAGGAGATCAATAATAAGGTAACAAATTCATCTCTCCTGGCCAATTCAGTGTGAGTATTTTATGTTGAGGGGCTTCTAGGAAAGAGAAGCAGTTGGTCCTAGGTAGAAGCTGCTTAGAAAATCATTCAGACTTCTCCAAGCTAAAGAATATTGAACTTAAAGCCTTAATCTTTTACATGAGGTTTCAAGCAAACATTCCCTACTACAGTCCCAGAAGGTGTTACTCTATTTTCTTGGACAGCAAACATATCTGCCCTCTAGAAGACTTGATCTCTATTTCCCAAATCTCTTTGTTTATTATGCAAATATCCTTAAAAAGATAGCTACTCTGCTGCAGACTGTCAATGTCTTTGCTTGCAAGACATGCAGAAATATGAGCTAGCTATGGGAAAGAGTCTCCTATCATTTATTAAATGAATTGTAGAAATACAGCTAAAATAGAAATATCATATTAAAAGGGACCTGATGAATTCTCTCAGATCCCATCCAGTCTAGCCATATTATCCAAAAAAAAAAAACCAGATTTATATACCTCAGCTGGTAAAGAATCTGCCTGCAATGCAGGAGACTCTGATTCAATTCCTGGATCTAGACGATCCCCTGGAAAACAGATAGGCTTCCCATTCCTGTATTCTTGGGCTTTCCTGGTGGCTCAAATGGTAAAAAAGACTCCTGCAATGTGGGAGACCTGGGTTTGATCCCTGGGTTGGGAAGATCCCCTGAGAGAAGGGAATGGCTACCCATTTCAGTATTCTTGCCTGGAGAATTTCGTGGATAGAGAAACTGGTGGGCTACAGTTCATGGGGTTGCAAAGAGTCGGACATGACTCAGCGACTTTCACTTTCACTTGCTTAGAAGATACTTCCTTAATTTTATTTTCAGAGAATAATTTTCTGAAAATATTATTTGTGCACCTTTCTTTGTCTAATCCATGACTGACATAATGTACATATGATAGCTATCATATCTGAATAGTTTATTAAAATGTGTCTTCTCTTTTAGTGGCTCTGTTTGCTTAAAAACACTTTGCCATTTCAAGGAACTCCTGGCAGTTTCAAACCCCAGTTTTGGAAGGGTTATTGCACTTGACAATTCACATGGGTGTGTCACATAAATAATTGTTTACAGCTTTATGAATAGGCATAATAGTTAATAGAAAAAAAATCAGCTTTTTCATTTTTATTAACACCAATATGTTTAAATACTGACATGAAAATTTACATTTGCAAACAGTATCCCCAAGGAAAAAGAAAAAATTTCAGTCTTAATTTGATAGCTCTGTACCCTGTAAACATGGTGTTGAAATCTTAAGGGGTCTCACGGACTTGTTATTTCAATTACAATTTTAATGATACATGCTATCTGAATTAAAAAGGCTGTTTAAATGTCCTGCTACATAAAACTAAATCAATTCACAGAAGAATATTGAGAGAAACAGATTTATTATTATCAGGATACATGATATGTGGGAACACACAACAAAAGAGAGATGTTTTCTTATTCAATAGCAGAAAATTCATATATATATATATGTATATATAGTAGTATATAATAATAAGTAATACAGAAAGGCAATCACTCTGTTGAATGGCTTTGTTACTGCAATAAAACACTGCAGCCAAGCATTTTCTTCCCTTCAAGCACAGTTTGAAGTCACATCTGAATCATGGAAAGGAATAGCTAAACATTTGTAAAATAAATGAAGTCCAACAGGATCACAAATCACTAGTATTTATAAGTTGAGGGAATTCTTAATATATTATAATGTCATAAATGATATATTTTTCAGAATCTGTAAATTTCCATAGAAATCAAGGAGTATTTCTGTTCATCTGTCTTATGTACCATATGCTTACAAGAATCCTAGAGACAGATTCATATAAGAAGCATAGTGCTATAGCAAAGTGTGAAAAATTCTATGAAAATTATCTCCAACCTGGCATAGATGCTCAGATCGAATTTGACAGAGGTTAAAATATTGAGGAGAAATAACACAATTCAGAGTTGTGGAGCAATGTCTGAAGGCAGTTGTTCTCAAACTTGGGTGCATAGTATAAAGTACTGTGGAGAACACTGAAAAAGGGTCAACTATTTAAATCCCAATTTCTGGAGCAGAGAAGGGAGGCCAAGTCTTAAAATTATCTAAAAGCTCTTCTAGATGTTTACGTTTATTCAGGAAGAACTGAGGACCAATTTTAATCAGAGACTTTTGATTCTTAAGTTCTGTATTTTTATTACTAAACTTATTAAATGTATCTAATACTACCTTTACATTGTTTGGTAATAATATTTGCATTATCATGTGGAATTAGGTCATTCCATGACATTTTGTGGATATAATGCTTTTTTTTTCTCTAATGCCTATCTTAAACTACCAATAGTGATAGTGATAAATGGTGATTTTATTTCCTTTGGATGTATGTCCAGAAACTAGCATTCCTGTGTCATTTGATAGTTGTAATTTTTGTGGGGGAGAAGGTCTATATACTGTTTTCCAGTGCTTCCCTGGTGGCTTAGTGGTAAAGAATTCACTTGCAATTCAGGAGACACAGCAGGAGCCATGGGGTCACTTCTTGTGTCAGAAAGATCGCCGGGAGAAAGGAAGTGGCAACCCACTCCAATATTCTTACCTGGGAAATCCCATAGGCAGAGAAGTTTGGGGGATTACAGTCCATAGCGTGGCAAAAGAGTTGGACATGACTTAACAACTTAAGAGCAACAATATTGTTTTCCACAGTGGCTGATCCAATTTACATTTCCATAACCAGTTCACCAGAGTTTCTTTGGTTTCTCACCAGAGTTTTCAGAGTTTCTTCTTCACAGCATCCCCACTTAGTGTCTCCTGACTTTTTGATAACAGTCATTCTAACAGGTGTGAGGTGATGTCTCACTGTGGTTTTTAGTTGCACCTTCCTGATGATTGGAGACGCTGAGCATCTCTGTGGTATGACTCCTCATAAGTTCTCTCCTGGATGGTTACAAAATCTTCTGAATTTGTAATCTTTTTTAAAAATCTCTTAAGTCTTTAATACTTCAATTTTTTTTAATTCTTTTTTTTAAATTTTATTTTATTTTTAAACTTTACATAATTGTATTTGTTTTGCCAAATATCAAAATGAATCCACCACAGGTATACATGTGTTCCCCATCCTGAACCCTCCTCCTTCCTCCCTCCCCATACCATCCCTCTGGGTCGTCCCAGTGCACTAGCCCC
This sequence comes from Bos grunniens, assembly GCF_055505025.1. Lineage (NCBI taxonomy): Eukaryota > Metazoa > Chordata > Mammalia > Artiodactyla > Bovidae > Bos > Bos grunniens. The sequence goes on from NC_141175.1 coordinate 50,080,956, forward strand.
AAGCATCCAGTATCGTGCATCGAACCTGGACTGGCAACTCGTTTCTTACATGATATTTTACATGTTTCAATGTCATTCTCCCAAATCTTCACACCCTCTCCCTCTCCCACAGAGTCCATAAGACTGTTCTATACATCAGTGTCTCTTTTGCTGTCTCGTACACAGGGTTATTGTTACCATCTTTCTAAATTCCATATATATGCGTAGTGGCTGTACTAGTTTGCATTCCCACCAACAGTGTAAGAGGGTTCCCTTTTCTCCACATCCTCTCCAGCATTTATTATTTGTAGACTTTTGGATCGCAGCCATTCTGACTGGTGTGAAATGGTACCTCATAGTGGTTTTGATTTGCATTTCTCTGATAATGAGTGATGTTGAGCATCTTTTCATGTGTTTGTTAGCCATCTGTATGTCTTCTTTGGAGAAATGTCTATTTAGTTCTTTGGCCCATTTTTTGATTGGGTCATTTATTTTTCTGGAGTTGAGCTGTAGGAGTTGCTTGTATATTTTTGAGATTAGTTGTTTGTCAGTTGCTTCATTTGCTATTATTTTCTCCCATTCTGAAGGCTGTCCTTTCACCTTGCTAATAGTTTCCTTTGATGTGCAGAAGCTTTTAAGGTTAATTAGGTCCAATTTGTTTAGTTTTGCTTTTATTTCCAATATTTTGGGAGGTGGGTCATAGAGGATCCTGCTGTGATGTATGTCAGAGAGTGTTTACTCACCTTTACACAGAGGAGATATTTTTTTAATTAAATAAATTAGTTTTTATTAATACAGAATATGATCATATTATTTACAAGGTACAAATCTTAGGCTCAAAATAGCTACCCATTACAACAGAAATAAAACTCAGTCTTCTCACCTGATCTCCAACTCCCTAACCACTTTCAATTCTTCCCTCTGTTCTGTGTCCTCCAGCCTTCCTAAGTTTCTTTTTATTATTTGAACATTACAGTTTCCTTCACAACCTGAGCATATTGCTCCTTCCTTGAGGAAAACGTCTTTGTTCACTTAACATGCCTCATTCCTTCTAATTTAATAGCAGTGTAAAAATCCCCTTTAAGAGACAACTTATATGGGTTTACATGGTCATAGTGGGATTCTCCGGAGAAGGCAATGGCACCTCACTCCAGTACTCTTGTCTGGAAAATCCCATGAATGGAGGAGCCTGGTGGGCTGCAGTCCATGGGTCACTAAGAGTTGGACACGACTGAGCGACTTCACTTTCACCTCACTTTCATGCATTGGAGGAGGAAATGGCAACCCACTCCAGTGTTCTTGCCTGGAGAATCCCAGGGATGGTGGAGCCTGATGGGCTGCCGTCTGTGGGGTCATACAGAGTCGGACACGACTGAAGCGACTTAGTAGTAGTAGTAGCAGTAGTAGTAGTAGTAGTGGTGGGATTCTCTGGTGGCTCAGATTGTAACGAGTCTGCCTGCAATGTGGAGACCTGGGTTCAATCCCTGGGTCGGGAAGGCCCCCTGGAGAAGGAAATGGCAACTCACTCCAGTATTCTTGCCTGGAAAATCCCATGGATGTAGGAGCCTGATTGGACACAGTCCATGGAATCACAGAGACAGACATGACTGAACAACTTCACTTTCCACATTACATGGTCATAGTACTAAAGTAATGCTCCATTTTTATCTATTCTTGCCTTCTATTATGTATCCTACAAAAGTTTTATGTCATTTATAATTTTTTTCATATTACCTTTTTTTAGCTATTCAGTTTCTTTTGATTAAAATGTGCTAACATGTCTAATTGTCTATTTCTGTTAGTAGTATTTCTGTGTTGGAAAGCCCCTACCTAGATTCAAACTGTGAAGAATCATTTTCTCATTTGACCTCTTTTATTCTCATGTATACTCATGTGTCACATTTTTAAAATTGTATTTCCTACTTGTCTTTTCCAGCTCCCTTATTTATTTGATCCCTGATGTTACATTCCTAATTCAGATCCTTTTTATATCTCTCCTGAATCATAATGTGTTCTTAGGAAAACAAAATATCTTTAAAATACTTTAAAAATAATATTCAAATTTCTATTAAATTTTTATGTCATGGACATAGGGAACAGGGACATAGGGACATAGGGAAGAAAGCCTTCTTAAGCATCATGCTCTCTGACTTTAGACTATATTACGAAGCTGCAGTAATCACAACAGCATGGCACTGACAAAAAGTACAGTCACATAGATCAGTGAAATAGAATAGAGAACCAAAAAACAAACCCAAACACTATGGGTAATTAACATATGACAAAGGAGACAAGAGTATAAAATGGATAAAAGATATCCTTGTCAATAGTGGTACTGGGAAAACTGAATAGATCCTTGTAAAACAATGGAACCAGAACTTTTCCTTATGCCATGTACAAAAATGCCCTCAAAATGGAATAAAGATCTCAATGTAAGACGTAAAACCATAAAATTCGTGGAAGATATCATAAGCAGAACACTCTTTGACATAAATCATTGCACTGATTCTGTAGATCTGTCTCCTAAGGCAAAAGAAATAAATTAAACAAATTGGAGTTTAGTTTAACAAATTGAACTTAAAAGCTTTTGAACAAGAAATAAGACCATCACAAAAATGAGAAGACAACCTACTGAATGGGAAAAGTATTTCCAAATGATATTGCCATCCAAAATATACAATAATATTCAAAATATAAAAGCAGCTCATGCAACCTGATTAAAAAAAAAAACAAAACTGATTAAAAAATAGACAGAAGATCCATGAGGCATTTTTCCAAAAGAAGACATGAAGATGACTTACAGGCACATGAAAAAGTGCTAAATATTGCTAATCATAAAAAATGCAAATCAAAACCTCATTGAGGGCACAGAGGGAGGCAAGGAACCCACAAGGTGCTGAGTTGGAGCCCCATCTGCTTTCTGTTGAGAAAATAAAACAATCTCTAAATCTTTCTAAAACAACAGCAACAAAACACATTTAGACACCACTTAACAGCTATTAGAATGTCTTTCATCAAAAAGAACACAAATAAGTAACTTTGGCAAGGTGGTGGAGCAAAGGGAACACTTGTACAGCTGTTCAGAATGTAAATTGGTGCATTTGCTATGGAAAATACATGGAGCTTCTTCAAAAAATTACAAATAGAACTAGCATATGATCCAGCAGTTCCACTTCGGAGTATGAATGCAAGAAAAACAAAAACACAATTTTGAAAAAAATACATGCTTTCCAATGTTCATAGCTAATTATTTCAAATAGCTAAGATATGTAAGCAACCTAAGTGTCTATCAAAAGATGAAAGTATAAAGATCTGGTATATATGTACAAAGGGATATTACTCAGTCATTTAAAAAAATGAAAAAAAAATGTTGTTTTTGCAACCATGTGAATGGTCATAGAGAGCAGTTTTTTTTTTTTTTTTTAGTGAAATAAGTCAGAGAAAGACTTACTTTTTGTTACTATTTATTTGAAAACTCTAAAAAGTAAAACAAACAAATGTCAATAACACTAACAGACTCCCAGATAGGAACAGCAAACTAGTTGTTGTCATTGGGGAAAGGATAGGAGGGAGGTCAAGATAGGGTTATGAGATTAGGTGACACAAAGTTTTATGTGCAAAATATGTAAGCAACAGGGATATATTAAACAGCACTGGGAAATATGGCCATTGTTTTGTAGTAACTTTAAATGAAGCATATTCTATAAAATATAAAATCACTGTTATATATCTGAACTAATACATTGTAAATCAATTATATTTCAGTTAAAAAGATAAAAGCTAAAGTTCTCTTGAAAAAGAAGATGGGTAAAGCACAATTTGATGACAAATAAGTTACTAGCTGTGAGAAAGTAACTTTAACTTTTGCACAGTGACCTTAACTGTACATTGAATGAATAGAATTGCCACAAGAATTAAATAATACATATGAAGACATTTTAAAAGTTATAAAATGTCATACAAATGCAATATGAGCTGGGAGAGACTGGCAGTATCTCTCCACTGGCTTAGAGGCTATTGTATAGTACAAGTAAAAAAATAAAGAAGAGCATAATTAATGATAATAACATTAGAGATGATATGAACATCATTTCAAAAAAGCAAAAGAGTTCCAGAAAAAACATCTATTTCTGCTTTATTGACTATGCCAAAGCCTTTGGCTGTGTGGATCACAATAAACTGTGGAAAATTCTGAAAGAGATGGGAATACCAGACCACCTGACGTGCCTCTTGAGAAACCTATATGCAGGTCCGGAAGCAACAGTTAGAACTGGACATGGAACAACAGACTGGTTCCAAATAGGAAAAGGAGTACATCAAGGCTGTATATTGTCACCCTGCTTATTTAACTTCTATACAGAGTACATCATGAGAAACACTGGGCTGGAAGAAACACAAGCTGGAATCAAGATTGCCAGGAGAAATATCAATAACCTCAGATATGCAGATGACACCACCCTTATGGCAGCAGGTGAAGAAGAACTAAAGAGCCTCTTGATGAAATTGAAAGAAGAGAGTGAAAAAGTTGGCTTAAAGCTCAACATTCAGAAAACGAAGATCATGGCATCTGGTCCCATCACTTCATGTCAAATTGATGGGGAAACAGTGGAAACAGTGGCTGACTTTATTTTTCTGGGCTCCTAAATCACTGCAGATGGTGATTTCAGCCATTAAGTTAAAAGACACTTACTCCTTGGAAAGAAAGTTATGACCAACCTAGACAGCATATTAAAAAGCAGAGACATTACTTTGTCAACAAAGGTCCATCTAGTCAAGGCTATGGTTTTTCCAGTGGTCATGTATGGATGTGAGAGTTGGACTATAAAGAAAGCTGAGTGCCGAAGAATTGATGCTTTTGAAGTGTGTTGTTGGAGAAGACTCTTGAGAGTCCCTTGGACTGCAAGGAGATCCAACCAGTCCATCCTAAAGATCAGTCCTGGGTGTTCATTGGAAGGACTGATGTTGAAGCTGAAACTCCAATACTTTGGCCAGCTGATGTGAAGAGCTGACTCATTTGAAAATACCCTGATGCTGGGAAAGATTGAGGGCAGGAGGAGAAGAGGACGACAGAGGACGAGATGGTTGGATGGCATCGCCGACTCAATGCACATGGGTTTGGGTGGACTCTGGGAGTTGGTGATGGATAGGGAGGCCTGGAATGCTGGGGTTCATGGGGTCGCAAAGAGTTGGACTCGACTGAACTGAATTGAACTGAACATCATTTCAGAAGCATTGTGGATCAAATTTGATGGCTAATTAGGCAAAATTCATAGGAAAGGAAAAGTTAAACATGACTAAACAATGAACTTATATGGTTTAGACAATTGATGATAATAGTAGAGCCAGGAAACTTTGAAATGTGCTCTATTTTGAACACTAGTGCAGCATTTATAGGAGATGTGTGTGTGAGTTGCTCAGTACGATCATAATTTTTGTGACTCCGTGAACTGTAGCCCACCAGGCTCTTCTGTCCATAGGATTCTCCAGGCAAGAATACTGGAGTGGGTTGCTATTCCCTTCTCTAGGGGACCTTCCCAGCCCAGGGACTGAACCCATATCTCCTGCATTGCAGGCAGATTCTTTACCAAGAGAAAAAGACTTAGTTGAATATGGAAGAATGTAGTAGACTTCTAAGTTGCCTTTCCCTCCACCCCTAATTTCCTTCCCTTATCCATGGAAGTATGAATATGATGGGCTCCTATGTCCTAATTCTGTTATGTTTCATGGAAAATGACATCAAAGTTTTGATTAAAGTGTCCATTATTTGATTTTAAGTTAATCAAATGAAGATTAGGGCTGGAGTTGGTCTAAGCACATGAGCCCTTAAAAGTACAATTTGTGTGTGTGTGGTTACAGAAAACAAAGTTGTAGAGATTCAATGAATGAGAAGAACTAAATTCACTGTGCTGACTTTCTTGTACTGGTACTGGATTGGTTATTGAAGGCAAAGCACAAGAACCTGAGAGTGGTTTCTGGGAACTAAAACAATCCTTAGTGGAAAACTAATGAGGACACAGGGAACTTCATCCTAAAATCACAAGGAACTAGATTATTCCAGCCACCTGAGTGGGCTTAGAAGATAATTCTTCTGGTAAATCTTCTGATGACTTCCCAATGCAACCAAAATCTTAATAGCAGCCTTTTGACCCTAAGCAGAGAACCTAGCCAAGCCTTCCAAGATCTCTTGTTTAGACAACTATGAAAAAAGAAATAAAGGCAAAAAAAGAAAGTAGAGGGGAGAAAGGAAAGTTTTAGTGGCTATATTAATTTTGGAAAAAAAGTTTTCAAAGCAAAAAATATTGCTAGATATAAAGAAATCCATTTGATAGTGTTGAAGGGGTTAAGGCATCTTGTGAATATGGCATTCTTAAATGTCATTCTCTTAATAACAGAGCTTCAAAACATACAAAGCAGTAACTGATAGAATTGCAAGGGAAACTAGACAAATTCAAAACTATAGTTGAAGAATTCAATACTACTCTCAACAACTGAGAGGATAAGTAGACAGAAAATCAGTAAGGATATATAAAAATGCCATTATTCAATTTTATCTAATTGACATTTATAGACTCTCACCCCAAATCCAACAGAATGGCTTTTCAAGAGCACATGAAACATTTAACAAGATAGGTCATAAAAAACGTTTCAATAAATGTAAAAGAAGCCATACAAAGTGTATCCTACTCTGTTCACAATGAATTAGACTAATACTCAAAAAGAAAATGAACTCTCAAAATTGTCAAATATTTAAAAGCTAAGCAACAGTCTTTTGGACTCTGTGGGAAAGGGAGAGGATGGGATGATTTGGGAGAATGGCATTGAAACATGTATAATATCATATATGAAACGAGTCGCCAGTCCAGGTTCGATGCATGATACTGGATGCTTGGGGCTGGTGCACTGGGAGGACCCAGAGGGATGGTAAGGGGAGGGAGGAGGGAGGAGGGTTCAGGATGGGGAACACGTGTATACCTGTGGTGGATTCATGCTTATATATGGCAAAACCAATGCAATATTGTAAAGTTAAAAAATAAAATAATTTTAAAAAAAAGCTAAGCAACAGATCTCAATTACAAATAGACTGAAAAGCTACAAAAAAGTAAAACAAATATGTATGTTGAATTGAACAAAATAATAAAATACAATGTATACAAATGATAAAACTCTCCTTGAAAGGTATTAAGTGGTATTTATAATACCAGAGGAGAGTGAAAAAATTGGCCTAAAACTCAACATTCAGAAAACTAATATCATGGCATCTGGTGCCATCACTTCATGGCAAATAGTTGGGGAAACAATGGAAACAGTGAGAGACTTTTTTTTTTTTTTCCAGGCTCCAAAATCAGTGCAGATGGTGACTGCAGCCATGAAATTAAAAGATGCTTGGTCCTTGGAAGAAAAGTTATGACCAACCTAGACAGCCTATTAAAAAGCAGAGACACTAATTTGTCAACAAAGTCCAGTCTAGTCAAAGCTATGTTTTTTCTAGTAGTCATATATGGATGTGAGAGATGAACTATAAAGAAAGCTGAGTACTGAAGAATTGATGCTTTTGAACTGTGGTGTTGGAGAAGACTCTTGAGAGCCCCTTGGACTGCAAGGAGATCCAACCAGTCTATCCTAAAGGAAATCAGTCCTGGATATTCATTGGAAGGACTGATGCTGAAGCTGAAACTCCAATACTTTGGCCAACTGATGTGAAGAACTGACTTATTTGAAAATACCCTGATGCTGGAAAAGATTGAAGGTGGTAGCAGAAGGGGTCGATAGAGGATGGTAGCAGAAGGGGTCGATGGAGGATGGTTTGATGGCATCACCGACTCAATGGACATGACTTTGAGTAAACTCCAGGAGTTGGCATTGGACAGTGAGGCCTGTCCATGTATGCATGCTGCAGTCCATGGGGTTGCAAAGAATCCGACACTACCGAGCAACTGAACAGAACTGATGATACCAAATGCCTATGTTAGAAAATAAGAAAGATCTCTTGCTAATGACTTCATCTTTCTCATAAGAAATTAGACAAGAATCACTAAGCAAACCCAAAGGAGAAGGGAAAAATCATAAGAAAAAAATAAAAAAGAAAATTATGGAGAAAAATCAATGAATTCAAATACTTGTTCTTCAGGGAAAACATGGTAAATTTCTAGTCAGATCAATCAAGAAGAAAACAATGAAGACAAAAATATTCCAATATCAAGAATGAGAGAGGAGACACTATAGACTTGGACAGGATAATATGGCTATACTATGTGATGATAGCAAGACTTGTACACAGCTTTCTTTAGCAGCATTTTTTGTCATATCCCAAAACGAAACAACCCAAATGTTCACCAGAAATGTATAAATTGTGATATATCCATGTATTGAAATATTTCTCAGTATTAACTTAAAAAAATTATGAGTGCAGGAATCAGAGAAGAATCAGTAACTTCTTTGTGATTACATGAATATAAAATTATAAATATGAATTTACATGGAAAAATTGGAAAAAAAAAAAAAAAGATCAGTAGTTATCCTAGTGATGGGCAAAATGGACCATGGTGAAGCTGTTGGTATACAAGAAAACTTTTGCAGGTAAAGGATATGCTTAGCTAAGCATTGTTGGATATAACTGCTTTATTACTTTGATTGAGACTGTGACTTCCCAGTTGTAACCTCACTTCAAAAGGGAGCTCATACCTTTTCTTTTGAAGAGTAGCAGCACACAGGGAAAAGTGGAAAGTCCTGCAAGGGGGAACCATGATGTCACTGCCATCTCGACGCATGAGCCTGTGATACCTTCAGTTATTGTCAACACAGTATTTAGCAATGCTCCTCTTAATCTGAACATGCTTAATTGGGAAATTTAAAAATAAGTGGGAGACATTATTTTCATTTTGTTGTTTGAATTTTAATTTTCTAAAGTACCTTTTGGAGTTATATTTAGCAATAAATACATTTCTACTCTTGGAATCTACCAATTTTATTTGTATTGTATATATTTTTTACTTATCCAAATGATCCTGATCCAAAAGAAAAAATATTTTAAAAGTTTGTAAGTACATGAATTCAAAACAGCATTATATCTTTTATGGTTATTCATATTTATCAAAGCAAAATTATTATGAGCTCACATTGTGCCAGGCACCTTACTGACTGAGCACGTTAAAAATGTCCTACAAATGATTGTGTAATGGAAAATAGATGAGTAAAGTCTCATGCCCTTATAGATTTGATGTTATATTTGCTTATAATCAGAAAAAAATTTTTCACTGATTTTCATTAGAGATTATTTTATAATGATATACATATATTTAATGGTGAATTGCATTGCTATTGCTTTCAACTTCTTCAACCCAGCGTTTTCTGGAATGTGAACCCACTATAGAGATTCAGGTGATATTTTGCTAAGGAATGTGCTCATTTTTCCTGTATGTACTATGGTGTGCAATTAAATTACTAAGAAGATTTTAATTATGTTCAGTGATAAGTAATTTAGATATGATAGCTTATTTTATGCTGTAATGATGTTTTTCATCTGCTCAGTCTTCCATGAAATGTCAGGTAGACGTAATAACACAAGCATTTCATCTTTAAATTCTTATAATTATTTAGGCTGAATTTTACTTGAGTTGTTCCTGACTTTCTCTGTACTTATCATTCAGATAGAGAAGATTATGATTTCATTTTATTTAATAGTAACTCTTCCACTCTCTAGCCTGAACATATTGACCTCAATTATTCTTACAAATCAGATTATCCTTGTTGGCTTCAATCATTTCAGTTACTATGAAACATAAAAAAAGGACTATATTCTGAGTAGCTGCCTTCCAAGTAGCAATAATCAGCAGGACCAGTGTGCTTAGAGATATGTATTTTTCTCTTAGTGAAATTTAAGGCATGGATTATAAGATTAAGCTCATGTACATTACCAACTCAGCTAGAGGAATGGAGTGAGGTCTTCTTTCTCCCACATGGCTTAAGAGTTCTCTTCAGGACAAATCAAAGCTGCAAAATAGAAACTTAAATGCTCCTCAAATCCCTACCTTTGTATCCCAATAGGAATTATGTGATGAATAACTGATACAAATATCAGATTAGAGTAACCAGACAACCACAGCAAACCAGAGACAACTTCTCTATCTTTTCCAGGCACTCAAAAAATGTTTCTTCCCTTTTATAAGTGTACTGATTCAACAATAATGTACATAAAATCCAATGCAAACTTTCTACAGCAAGTACTCACTTTGCATGTGACAGAATATATTACAAGTAATTTTAACATCTCTGAGACTCTTTCTTTAATAAAAAGTATCTCACACATTAAAGAAGTAAATATGTAAAAAACTTTTATTTTGCCTAATTCTTCAGCTCAGATTTCTTCTGTATGTGAAGAGAATATGGAAATATAATTTATTTTCTAAATGAATTATCTTAAAAGCTTTAAGTAACCAAAGAAAAGGCAAGATTTTAGACCAATTACTTTAGAGTCATTTGCTAATTGTGTATCCCTTACTAAGACTGGCATAACAAAGGGCATCAAAAAAGTCTTAGATATTTTAGTCATAGAATGACTAAGTGAAGGTCCATTGTCTTTTTCATTTTGATGGTTTAGATACTTTTTTAAGCAAGTCCTTCTGAAAGAAGCTCTTTTCAATATGCTTTTTCAAGGTATTCCATTGGGTATCCTTCTCAATATATACATCTTTGCATGATAAGAAAATTAAGATAATAGTCATGATTTCCTAAATCTTAAGACAACGATTTCCCAAATTCTCTATCCTATTACCCTTTTTAATGAAACTGCATGTTTGTCATCTCTGATTTTCTGTGACCTTATAACAAGGTATTTGGACTAATAGTCCCAACTGTGTGAAAATTGATTTAGGCTACTTGTGATATCTGATTAAATTCAAACTAGCTTGAGTCTACAAAGTGATTCAATGTTTCTGAATCCCCACTCGTTGATTTTCTGCAGGACTTTTTGGTATGAGAAATGAATGTAGTGGACAGTAGGCCCTGACCACACTGTCTCATTTCACTATGACCATGCCTAAAGTTTTTAACTTCTAAAACTGCTTTGTGGTGCACATGTGCTCAGTTGTGTCCATCTCTGTGACCCCATGGACTGTAGTCTGCCAGGCAGGCTACTCTGTCCATGGAAATTTCCAGACAAGAATATTGGAGTGAGTTGCCATTTCTTCCTCCAAGGGATCTTCCTAACACGTGGATCAAAGCTGCATGTTTGGCATCTTCTGGATTGGCAAGCAGATTCTTTACCACTAGTGCCACCTGGGAAGCCCTTTTATCATCTTTGGAATCATAAATATGCAATCATTACTCTCTAAGAACTCCTTTAAAATGTATAGTTCACTCTCAGTTCATGATACTCTTACCTCAGTGCTCTATTCTTTACACTTATGTTCCCTTCATTTACTACTAATGTATAACTGAGATATGTTATTCTTCTCTTTGTCTACTAACTCTATGCTGACTATGCATGTATCTTACTTCATTAAATACAAGGTAAACCAAAAGAAGCAAAGGGTGATTATATCCATCCAGCACTGCCCAGGGAAATGAGTGCTGAGATTCAAGGATAATGCCTAGATAGACTTGCTGCAGTCTGCAGTGATATAAACTTTACCTTTAGGAGAAGCCACTTAAAATTCAAACCATATATCTTGCTTCCTTATGAAATTATCATCACAAATTGATTATTATTTGGCTTAACAAATAATATGTCCACAGGGAGAGAAGGTGCTGCCTGAATAATGTGCCTATTGGCTTTGGAAGTTTTTTCCCTAGAGTAAAATAATAAGCTGGCCATCACATTATAATTAACTTTTCATCCAGCAGTTCTTCCACATCAAGCATTTTGGTTCACTTGACAGTTGTATTTCTCATTATGAATTAATAAGTTGGTATTATCGAGTTTTGTTTTTTTTTTTTCCACTCTTTGTTCTATAGCCAGTCCTCTTTTAGAGAAGGAGGGCAGAAGTTGGATGTTGGGAGAGAGGGAAAGTTGGGGAGAATAAAGTTGCTAGCCTGATCCAACTCAGAGGGATGATTTTTAATAAAAGGACAGGATTACTCTTTCCTTTACTGCAGAATTCTTAGTCTGGAACAAGGCAGAATCTCTGGGATGGCCTCTTAAAAGTTACCAAGTGTAGCTTTAAGGGCAGCATGATTAGAAAGCTCCTAACACAGTTTCTTCAACCACTGGGAGGGACGCATAGGGAGCAGTATGTTTAGGGATTCCGAAGATAGACAAGGGCCAGTTGGTAAAGCAAATGCAATTCATGGCAAAGTTAGAGATAATAGCCTACTTGCAAATGGTTAGGAGACTGGGAGTTATAGACTTAGCTTTTCAGGGACCTAGGAGGAACCCTGCTAAACCTGATTATGATTGAAGAATGAGCATGCCCCCACTAGACAAGTCCAATAGAATGTCTTTATATTATGACTGTCACATCTACTACATTAATTCATTTCTAACTTGGAGATTGTCTCTGTCTACAATTGATTCCACTGAGATAAGGTACTACTATCTGTACTCCAGAAAGCTCTTATGAGTTGTACAAGATGAACCCATTCTTTAATTGTGACTGTATAATCTAATCTGGTCCTTAAAAGAGGTTAAATGGAGAATACTCTCTTGGTCCATTCAAATAGGTAAATTAAAACTAGTATTGGCTATCAGTCAGTCACTCTTTATATGATTTCTGTAATGCTGTGTCCTATGTATGTCTTTAACATTTGATTTTTAATAAAATAAACTTATCTGTTAGTGGTCTGTGTAAGGACATTTTTAGTCATATCTGACTCTGTTCTTTCTTTTTTCTCTTCACACATTTATTTTGGCAGTAACCTTCAATTTGTAAACCTACAAAAATCTCACCATAACGATAATTTCTTCATAAATACATTCCTATGTGACTACTTATATATCCCTAAGTTTTATTTATTATCATCTTTGTCCATAGTGTGTCCAGTGTTATCTTTTATTTTTAAAGTCTTTCGCCCCTTAAAAAACAAAACCCAATTTTCTTGGTAGAATTGAAAGTGTACTTCACAGTTTAGTACTGATTTACATTTCCAAGATTACCTGCTCTCTTGTTTCCCGATAACTCAAATGCCTTGGTCACTTGGGAATGGTGCTAGTCCAGCACGAAAGCCCAGAGTGTAAGGCATGTGCTCTATTTCTTATAGCAGAACTCTGAAAACCAAGAGAAATGAAACCCAGTGCTCATCAAATGGTGCCTAAACCCTGTCCACTTTCTTTCTTTCCCATCTTCATGGTTTTGAAGGTAAAAACCTTTAATGCAAACAGTAAAAGAATAGTAAATGAAAATGCAAAGTAATTGCAAGTTAGAACCATGCTAACATACCACTTACTGTGTTTAAAATTGGAAAGTTTAGGCATTTTATAATATAAAAAGGAATAGAGAAATAAGAGAAATTATAGATTCATACACTTCTGATAAAACTAAAATATTTTTATGAACACTTTGAAGAAAAATATAACAGCACTAGTTTTTAAGTGTATGTATCCTATTGTTATCAGTTCTATCCCTTGATAACTACCTGGGAAAAATACATGAACAAATGAACAAGGAATCATGTGGGAAGGTGTTCATTGAAGAATGAGTTGTAATAATCGAATAACCAAATTTAAAGGACACAAATGTTTAACAGCATTATGGAAAATTCATGTTTCCTCATTACATTGAATCTCAAGAAAAACAAACAGTAATATGAATCATTATTAATGTGTAATCAAAACATTAAAATGAATCAAAACATTAAAATGAATTAAAATTATTTTTTAATTTAAAAAAATATTCAATTAAAATGTGAAAAATGCCTTTAAACAGTTTTTTATAATCCTTGAATATGTCATATCAGTTACATTATTTTTACTTTGAAATTTATTTCAACAATTGTAAGGGATTTTCTATCATCTATTTGTGTATATATATTTGCAATATGTGAAATGTGATAGTCAAACTTGTATGCATTTCTTATTAATACACTTGATATTTCTACTGTTGGTGTCATCTTTTCTTAGGTCCTAAAGATGGCACCCCACTCCAGTACTCTTGCCTGGAGAATCCCATGGATGGAGGACCCTGGAAGGCTGCAGTCCTTGGGGTCGCTGACTTCACTTGAACTTTTCACTTTCATGCATTGGAGAAGGCAATGGCAACCCATTCCAGTGTTCTTGCCTAGAGAATCCCAGGGACGGGGGAGCCTGGTTGACTGCTGTCTCTGGGGTCGCACAGAGTCGGACATGACTGAAGTGATTTGGCAGCAGCAGCAAAGATAATTTTGTTGCATATTTTAAAAAGAACATGAAATATTGTTTACAATGATGAACAGTTGAAATTGAAAGTCGCTCAGTCATGTCTGACTCTTTGCAACTCCATTACTATACAGTCAGTCCATTGAATTTTCCAGGCCAGAATACTGGAGTGGGTAGCCTTTCCCTTCTCCAGGGGATCTTCCCAACACAGGGATCGAACTCAGGTCTCCTGCATTGCAGGTGGATTCTTTAAGATGAACCACAAGGGAAGCCCAGTAACTTTATTTTAAATTCATGTGTTGCTCTCTGTGTCCATGAATTTCTACATAGAAAATAACATTTAATTTAATGCCAAATCAGAGTATAAGCTTTTTGAAATCTGTGCAATATCAATTAAACTCAGCACAGGTTTTACAAATAATGACAGAGTTCGACTGAAGTAATAAAAATATGAACATCTTTCACAAGTATTTATGGTTGTATATGTGTGCACAGTCACTAAGTCATTCCTGACCCTTTGCAACCTCTCTGTCCATGGGATTTCCCAGGCAAGAATACTGGAGTGGGTTGCCATTTCCTTCTCCTGGGGATCTTCCCCACCCAGGGATCAAACCTGCCTCTCTGACATTGGTAGGTGAATTCTTTACCTCTGAATCACCAGGGAAACCCATTTATGGTTATGGGCAATGACAAATATACAAATTCTGCAGGCATATAATGAATATAAGATACTATCAATCTTAAAACATCTCTACTTCAGAAATTCTATAAAAAATGAAAAATGTATCTTACAGCCAGTAAAATCTAGTGTTAAATTCAGCAAATAAAATAAAAGGGAAATCTAGATAACTGACATGGAACCATGTCATATATTACTAGTGAAAATGAATTTACAACAAAATATAGTTTCATTCATATCAAACATACACACTCAAGGTATAAAATAAGTATTCACACATTTATAAATAAATTATTGAAAAATATGTGAGGGAGAAGAGAGAGCTGCTCAGTGCTGAGTAATTCCATGTAATAAATTTAGATACTCCACCTTCAAGAAGGTAGAACACAACTTCCCCTTTCCTTAAATGTGGGCTGTGCATACCATTTTTCCTGAAAAGTACAGCATGAAAAGGAGTGAGTGGGGCAAATTTATGGTGAAGAAAACTGAAAAACACTACATAAATCATATGATCAAGGTAAATATCAATGATAATAACCCATACTAAGAGCATGTACCATACATATAATGTGATGAAAATTACACTAATTATCTGTGGGCTTCTTCCAAAAACACATAACCCAAGTCTAATCATTAGGAAAACATCATACAAACTTTTTGAGAGACATTCTGTAAAATATCTGGTTGGTACTCCTCAAAATTGTCAAGGTAATTCAAAACATACCTTGACAAATTGTCACTGGCAAAAGCCTAAGGAGACAGTATGACTAAATATAACATGTCATTCTGGATAGACTCCTAGAACACACACACAAAAAGACAAGAGGTAAAAATGAGAAAATTTGAATAAAGAATGAGTTCAGTTAATAATAATGTTTTAATATTTCTTCAGTAATTGCAGCAATGAATCATATTAATGTAAGATATTGAAAATAGGGGAAACTGAATGCTTGTACATGGGAACCCTAGGTACTATCTTCACAACTTTCTGTAATCTAAAGCCATAATAAAATAAAGATTCATTGAAGATACATGCCTGTGAAACAATGCTATACAATAGACAGGAAATAAATATCAGAGTAATGAAATAACACTATAATGAAACCTTTCATGCAATAATAAAATTTATGTTAATTTGAATCAGTAAAAGACAGAACAGAAACTTCAGGAAAACCACCTCTGTGAGAGAGAGGACATGTGTAAGATGTTTAACCTAGGAAAAGGGAAAGAGGATAGCTTAAAATGATTAAAGTTACAGAAAATTATGAAGAAAATTAGGAGGAAAGAAGCCCCATTTTCAACAAAGATTGCAAAAATGAGATACATCCTGGTCTGTTAGGAAACCCTTCATGTAGTGACTGCGTTGACTTTACACCAAGGCCAAATAAAATGCAAAAGAATATGCTTACTTAAATACACACTATTATTTACAATCAGAAGATGTAACTATTATCATTAAAGTACTGTGATTAAATAATTCACTTCTGCTCAAATATTTGTACAGTAATTACATTATTAAATATTTTACTGTTATTACAAACCACAGTTATGAAAAAAAACTTTTTTTTTTTTTTGTCTGGCTGCACCAGGTCTTTATTATAGCACATGGGATATAGTCCCTAACCAGAGATCAAATCCAGGTCTCCCGCGTTGGAGCACAGAGTCTTAACCATCGGACCACCAGGGAAGTCCCTGAAAATTTGTTGTTCGGTTGCTCAGTCATGTCCACCTCTTTGCGACACCATGGACTACAGCACACCACGCTTCTCTGTCCACCATCTCCAGGAGCTTGCTCAGATTCATGTCCATCGACTCAGTGATGCCATCCAACCATCTAATCCTGTCATTCCCTTCTCCTCTTGCCTTCAATCTTTCCCAGCATCAGGGTCTTTTCTAATGAGCTGGCTCTTCACATCGGGTGGCCCAAGTATTGGAGCATCATCTTTAGCATCAGTCCCTCAAATGAATATTCAGGGTTTATTTCCTTTAGGATTGACTGATTTCATCTGCTTGCAGTCCAAGGGACTCTCAATAGCCTTTTGCAATAGCACATTCAAAGCATCAATTCTTCAGTGCTCAGTCTTCCTTATGGTCCAATTCTCACATCCATACATGACTACTGGAAAAACCATAGCTTTGACTAGATGAACTTTTGTTGTCAAAGTAATGTCTCTGCTTTTTAATATGCTGTCTAGGCTTGTCATCAGGGAAGGCAATGGCAGGCCACACCACCACTCTTGCCTGGAAAATCCCATGGACAGAGGAGCCTGGTAGGCTGCAGTCCATGGGGTCACTAGGAGTCGGACACGACTGAGCGTCTTCACTTTCATTTTTCATTTTCATGCGTTGGAGAAGGAAATGGCAACCCACTCCAGTGTTCTTGCCTGGAGAATACCAGGGACAGCGAAGCCTGGTGGGCTGCTGTCTATGGGGTTGCACAGAGTTGGACATGACTGAAGTGACTTAGCAGGCTTGTCATAGCTTTTCCAAGGAGAAAGTGTCTTTTGATTTCATGGCTACAGTCACCATCTGCAGTGATTTTTGGAGCCCCCCCAAATAAAGTCTCTCACTGTTTCAATTTTTTCCCCATCTATTTGTCATGAAGAGATGGGACCAGATATCACGATCTTAGTCTTGTGAATGTTGAGTTTTAAGCCAACTTTTTCACTCTCCTCTTTCACCTTCATCAAGAGGCTCTTCAATCCTCTTCAGTTTCTTCCATAAGGGTGGTGTCACCTGCATATCTGAGGTTATTGATATTTCTCCCAGCAATCTTGATTCCAGCTTGTGCTTTATCCAACCTAGTATTTCCAATGATGTAGAAAACTTTGTTGTAACATGAAATAATAATCTACCAAGGGAAATTATTAAATGTGTATGTTATATTATTACAATTTTAAAACATTATATGGGTACGTGCTTCATCACTCAGTCAGGTCCAACTGTTTGCAACCCAATAGACTGTGATCCACCAGGCTCCTCTGTCCATGGAACTCTCCAGGCAAGAACACTGGAATGGGTTGTCATTTCCTTCTCCATGGGACCTTCCTGACCCAGGGAGCGTAAACATGCATCTTTCATCTCTTGCATTGGCAGGCAGATTCTAATACTAGCACCATCTGGGAAGCCCTAAAATACGATATAACTATGACTAAAAGGTTAAAAAGGAAAGCTTTTTTCTAATACTTCATGTAATAATATTTCTTGTATAATTACATCTTAGATATTAAGACAGTATCTGAGTAAGTTAGAATAGAAAAAAAATTCATTTTATTTTAATAGTTGAAAAATGAACAATAAATAAGATGTAGGTTTTATTGCATTTTGAGGTAGTTTGATCTGCTTTCTCTATAAATGGAAGGAATTTTGAAAACAAATCTCAGGATATATTATGAAATGAGTTTGAAACAAATCATAGACCAAATTTAATGAACTAAAGCAGAGTAGAAAGATTTAACAATTCATTTTTCTTTCTTTTATGATACAGTTTATATACAGTTCCGCCGCCACCGCCACAGCCAAGTCGCTTCAGTCGTGTCCGACTCTGTGCGACCCCATGGACGGCAGCCTACCAGGCTTCTCTGTCCATGGGATTCTCCAGGCAAGAACACTGGAGTGGGTTGCCATTTCCTTCTCCAATACAGTTCAACAAGGGAAAAATAAAACTTTTTATTTTTTTATTGAGAAAATTTGTGGGGGTTTATGATTTTTACTGCATTTACTATGTACATAAAATATAAGTATCCATTTTGTGAAAATAGGTTTTTTATGATCACAATGCAATCACAATTTCCAAAATGCAAAAATATCCAAACATGGAAATCAGAATGACTAATAATCCCCTGAAACTTTTTTTGAATCATTTCAGCTTCAAATTTCAGCTCTTTTTATGGGAATTTTCTGTGCTGTACTTATTTGCTCAGTCACGTTCAACTCTTTGCGACCTACTGGACTATAGGCCGCCAGACCCCTCTGTCCATGGGAATTCTCCAGACAAGAATACTGAAGTGGGTTGCCATGCCCTCCTCCAGGGGATCTTCTCAACCCAGGGATTGAACCCGGTCTCCTGCATTGCAGGTAGATAGATTCTTTACCATCTGAGCCACCAGGGAAGCCCTTTTATGGGAATATGCTATGCTAAATATATTGGGAATATGAATGGATTACTACTTCTGTTGTTTCAGGTAAAACAGTGAACTTAATAATGTTAATATTAAAAGCAATAGAGCCAGTAATTTAAATAACATGACTAAAACACTTGTTTCACTTAAAAATTGAAAAATATAATTTCAATAAATCATGTTTCCTTTCATACAGGAGGACTGTCAATCCAGTAAATTGTATTATAGAAGATAGACAAGAAAACTAATTTTCTAATTATATAGAAAATTCTATATTATATATAATTCACTGTATATAATTCTATGTTATAACTAATTTCTAATTATCTTGTCTAAACAAGAAACTAATATCACTTAGAATAAAATAGCATATAATGAATTATCTCCTACTTGTTGAGTGTTTTAAATTGGATATTTAATCCAAAATTTTATATCTCTTAAAGACTAACAAAAAGAACCACTTTGATAGTGCAGCTATCAGTGTGACACTTTGTAACATATCAGTTTTAAACTTTTTGATTTCAAGCTTTCAAAGATTTGTCATTATTTACGTTGATACTGTTTTATCATTTTAGTCAGTACCATAGATTTTTTTTTTTTCAATTGTGGGAAAATACATATAACATAAAATTTGCCATGTTAGGCTTTTTAAGTGTACAGTTCTACAGTGTTAAGTACATCCACAATGCTATGCAACCAGTCTCCAGAAGTTTTTTTTATAGTTTCAATGCAAAATTGAAACTATATGTATTTGCAAAGGGAAACAAAAACAAAACAAAACCTCTGCTTCTCTTCTCAACACTTTATACACTACTTCTGATACCAGATAAGTACATTTTTTTCATGATTAGCTAATCTCCCATTCTTAGCAGACACCAAATGAGCATTCTACAATTCAATTCAGTTCAGTTCTGGCACTACCTGGAGTTAGTATCAGATCTCACAGGTTAAGGCCTGTCTCAGCAGACCAATTCTCCTTTCCCTACTACCTTCATTTATGATGAACTGTAAATGAGAGTGTAAATGAGAGGTTCTCACAACCTTCTCCTAATGCACTAAAGCAGTTCACGAAACTCAGGACTTTTTCCTACTAGATTACCAGTTTATTATAGATGGATACGGTTTAGAAAAACCAGATGAAAGACATGCATAGGGAAAGGTGTGGATGAAGGGGCGCACTATGTCCACACCCTGCTGGAATGCTACTTTCCCGGCACCTCCACGTGTTCACCAATACTGAAGCTCTCTGAAGCTCAGAACACCTTACTTTAGGTATTTTTCTTTTGAATCCTTCCTTAGCGGGGCATGATTAAGTTGTTGGCTGTTGGTGATTGAACCCAATCTCCAGGCCCTCACTTTTTTCTGAAGATCAGGGGGTGAGGCTGAATGTTCCAATCCTTTAATCACTGGTTAGTTCCCCTGGCAATCATCCACTCATTCTGAGGGGCTTTCCAATAGTCATGTCATTAACATAAACTCAGATGTGATTGAAAGGGGCTTGCTATGACTAACAAAAGATGTTCCTTTTATCTTTCCTAAGTGATGCAACCATTTAGGAATGGAAGACAAAAAATAAAAAGATGCTCCATTGGTCTTATCATTTAGGAAATGATGACAATTTTAGGAACTGTGTGCTAGAAATGGGACAAACACCAAATGTATATTATTAAAAATTACAATTTCATACTATTAAACAACAGCTCTGAATTTCCTCTCCCCAAAGTCCCTGTCAATCACCATTCTACTTTCTGTTTATCTGAACCTGACTAATTTAGGTACATCAAAGAAGTAAAATCACTCAATATTTCTTTTTATGACTGGCTTATTTCACTTTTCAGTGTCCTCAAGCTCCATCCATGGTGTAGCATTAGTCTAAATTTCTTTCATTTTAAGTCTGAATAATATTCTGTTGCATGAATATACCATGTTTTATTTACCCATTCATATATGCATGGACACTTGAGTTGCTTCCAAATTTTGTCTATAATAATGTTACTATGGGTATGTAAATATTTCTTTGTGATTCTAATTTGAGTTCTTCTGTATGAATATCAGATGTAGAATTGCTGGATCATAGGGAACAAAAATTGTTTTAAAATATTTTAGAAACTTCTATATTGTTTTCATAGCAATTGTATCATTATATATTCCCAGCAAGAGTATACAAGGGTTACAATTTTTCCACATTGTTGCAAACATGTGTTATTATTCTTTTTTACAGTATTAGACATTCTAATGGTATGGAATGACATTTATTGTGATTTTTATTTGTATTTCCCTAATAATTAGCGTTGTTGAGCACCTTTTCATATGTATGTTGGTCATTTATATATTTTCTTTGGAGAAATGTCTATTTAATCTCTTGCTCCTTTTTTGTAATTGAACTTTTTGTGTTATTTATTTTGTTATTGTTGAATTGTAGGAGTTATATATATATATTCTGGATACTAACCCCTTATTAGATATATGATTTGCAAATAGAGTTTTTTTTCCTATTCCACGAGTTGCCTTTCAATACTACTGATAGTGTCCTTTGATGTACAGATGTTTTAATTTTGATGTAGTACAATTACTTTTACTTTGTCTATACTTTTGATATTGTATCAAAATCATTGCCAAATAATGCCATAAAACTTTTCTACCTTCTTTTTCGTTTCAGAGTTATATAGTTTTAGATCCTACATTTAAGTTTTTGATGCATTTTGATTAATTTTGACATATGCTGTAAAGAAAAGGTACAGCTTTATTCTTTACGTGGAGATATTCATTACCATTTGTGAGAAATATCATAGTGTTTTGGAAGAATATATCTATATTGTGCATGTGCATTTGTTGTTGTTCAGTCACTCAGTCATGTCTGACTCTTTATAACCCCATGGCTGTCATGTCTGACTCTTTATAACCCCATGGCTGCCGCACTCCCAGGCTTCCTTGTCCTTCACCATCTCCCATAGTTAGCTCAAACTCATTTCCATTGAGTCAATGTTGCCATCCGACTATGTCATTCTCTGTTGCTCCCTTCTCCTCCTGCCCTCCATCTTCCCCAGCATCTGGGTCTTTCCCAATGAGCCTGCTCTTCTAATTTTCCAAGAAACATTTTTTTAAATGTATATGTTTCAACCAGTTAGATCACACAGTCAGAAAAAGATCAGAATCAGAGAATAAACTCATGAATCTTGGCTGCAGTGTTGTTTGGCCTACTTGTTCATTTGTTTGTTTTTTATTGTTGTTGTAGTTGTTATTTGTGTTACCTGTTCACCCCTTCCAGAAGAGAATTAACCAGCAATATGACATCTTAGAAAATATACTCTATACTCTGCTGTTTTCTGGTCACCTAATTCATCTGTAGATACTCAACTGCTAAGTTCCTCCAATCACTTTACATACTTAGGATCTATTATCTCATTTTAAATGAACAGCAGAGAAATTGAAAATCATTTTTAAGTATACAACTTTGAATAACTGCTTTGCCTCATTTAATTTTGTAGTATAAACAATTGCTTTTTTTTTTTTTTAAGAAAGCTATTTAGATCATTACAGTCCAGATTATTTTTGGAAGACTTACATTATACTTTAGAAATCATTAAATACATTTAGACTTTCTGTTCTTCCAGTAATTTTTATTTTTTGCATTTATTGCCAATATAGTTAATAGCAGGAAACATTAGATTCAGGTAAACTAATTTTTAACACTAGTTTCCAGGGTTTATGATATCCATTTTCTTATTATTTTATAACCAAAAGGATTTTATGAAGCTTTGTTCTAAGTATTTTTCATGTAACTTATTTAATTTTAGAATATTTATGAAAATTTAGATACTATTACACACATGTTCTCTATATATATACATATATATATATATCTTTATATATCAATAAGTTAAAAAATTTAGAAATTTTGATTAATATCACATAGCTTGAGGATGGCACAACTAGGATACAGACCCAAACTGTTGGTCTATAGACATCTAACTCAAATGACTACACTATAATTTATTTCATGTGACTCAAATTCAGATTTAATTTATGTAATGTCCTCAGTGATTGAGAACTAATTGAGTCTAATTGGTTGAAACGTATACACATTAAGCAGCTACGTTTTCTTGGAAAATTAACTTCTTTTTAAATATATGCAAAATGGAGACATATTTCTTTCTAAAACACTATAGAAAAACCTGCTCTTAGAAGAATCACTCTTAAATAGCTTTAAAATTCTGAGCAGAAGCACAAGATGTTGATTCATCCCACATATGAGTACTATTTTTACTTTCAAAGTTAAAATTTGTGATGGCAAATTAAGTTCATGTTTCAATTACCATTTGCAAGGCAAAATCATTATAATATATACAATATGAAAATATATAACTCAAAGATTCAAATATAAGACAGATATCTTTAGAAGAAGAGACAGATCAGAAATATAAGATGGCAAATGTGTTTGTCCCATGGGTTAGCTCACTGAGGTCTGATAGACACAAAAGTGGGTGGAATAAGTCAGGAATTTTGCTTTTGTAGAAAAAAAGCATTGGAATGTCCTCCAGTCAAGATGAAGTACTTGGATCAGAATCACAGATTACAACTGGTGACTAGATTTAGGCACCCTATGCTAAAGAATGGAAATTGAAAAAACTGCCAAATGCTACATGCAGCAATTGCAAGTGCTAAGTGGAAGAATGGTAGAAAGAAACATTTCTTGCTGGCTAAGTGACTAGATATGCTACATTATCCAGATTACCACAACACAGTAACTCCAAAAAATAGAACATTAATTTTTTTATTGAAGAAGGAAAAAATAACTATCAAAAACCAATGTACATCAATTAATTTCATGAAACATTCCTACAAATATTGTAAAAATTATTTAAAAATTTCAAATGATTTATCAATTAACATTTAAAGGTAGCATGAATTTATGAATTGAAATAATCATTACTATGAAAAGGACTTGGAAATCACAACATGAAATCATGAAATATATTTCACTGATAACAAAATATTTTTCAGAAAAATGTTTTGCACGTCTCTTGACTGAATGAAGTAAAAGAGAAAAATGGTAAACTGAAGATAAAAAATTCGGCCAGTACATGTGCAGAAAAATTCAGGCATACAATGGAGGATATAATAACAACTCCAAACATTCATATAAAAAGTGTTTTGTTTTTTTTTTTAAAGTGGAGAGTATAGGAAAATAGTGGAGAAACTGCATTTGAATAAACTATTTCAGTGTTTTCAAAATTGAGAGAAGACAATATGTGACTCTTAATAAAATGTGTATTTTTAATAATAAAGAGAAAAATAAATGTCATACCCTGAATATATTATACTGAAAAATGCTGTACATTAAGAATAAATAATTCATAAAAATGCCTAGCAAAAAGGCATTTTAACAATAAAAGAGTGACCGACAATGGATATTTCATTTACAACAATGGATGACAGGGAAAGTGGGATTATATCTTCACCCTACTGAAAGAAAATAACTCTAACATATAATTTTATACCCAAGCATAATATTTTTTAAGAGTGAGTACAATAAAAATATATTTCAGCAATAGACACACAGAATAACAAGAAATTTGATCACCCACAGAATCTAACTAAAATATTATTAAAGAAAAATAAAATACTAACAGAAAGAATAAGATTTAAGAAAATAATAAGTACATAACTGATATAATGTAGCAATAAATCTAATTAGCTATTTTAAAATTTTTATTTAAAATTATTGGATAATTAAATACTAACAAGAAGGGAGAAGTTTCTTCATATGAGGATTGGTTTGTCTTAAGATTACTAAAAGAAGGGAGGATAAAAGGATTCAATGAATGGATTTTCTTAGAAAAATTTTATATCTTAAGTATAAAACAGTATACCTTGAAGTTTCCAAACCAGCATAGAGCAAACAACCAAAAAGGAATACTCAAAAAAATATGTCAGTACTACATTTGTGGGGATGTATTGTGAAGAAAACACAATGAAATCATAAGAACCTTCTAGCATTTGGGGGGAACATATTACATATGATATTGATTTTGTCCTTCCTCTATAAACAACTAAAAAACTTACAATATATTTGAAACAGCATGTTTCAAATACTAAACAAAGGGCAAATTTTTTGAAAGAAAAAAAAAATATATATATATGCTTCCCTGATAGCTCAGTTGGTAAAGAATCCACCTGCAAATCAGGAGACCATGGTTTGATCCCTGGGTCAGGAAGATCTGCTGGAGAAGGGATAGACTACCCACTCCAGCATTCTTGGGCTTCCTTTGTAGCTTAGGTGGTAAAAAATTGTAATGTTTTTCCTTTGAAGCATTTATCTAACTCCAAAATAGGGAGGAATAATGTAACTAGGAACAACCTTGCTGCTGAGCTGAAAAGTCAGACATCACAGTTTGTGGGGCCTAAAAGAGATGGAATGTAACAGAGGATACTACCTGAAAGGAGGCATCTAGACAGATACAGAACAAAACTAATTCTTTGAGGTCTATTGAATCTTTGGTTGAAAGGCTCAGTGACACTGACCAAGAGCAGGCAAAAAACAACAACAAAACAGAACTACTGGAGTATCTTACATTATCATTACTGCAAAATAATTTACTATACACTAAGGAAAAATCTTTTATAATCTCACAATTTCTATAAATCAGATATCTAAGGCTGACAAGACTGAATTACCCTTTGAGTGTCAGACAAGACTGAAGTCAAAGTGAAAGACATGGCTTCTTTTTTTTATCAGGGTCTTTTTAAGCTCAGTGGTTTTATTTGTGTTTATATTACAAACTCTGCATTCTACCTCTCAGCCAAGGATCATTCTCAATATTAAAAAATACTCAGATTTTCCTTGATGTTATCATACTCAATCAACGGCATGAATGTTTGTTTTATTTCACACCAGAGACAGGCTCTCTATAACTTCTGCTTGAGTGACTAACAAGACTAATTTATTTATATTATTCAATGTTAGTCAGTTAGTTCAGTTGCTCAGTCGTGTCCAACTGTTTGCAACCCCATGAATTGCAGCATGCCAGGCCTCCCTGTCCATCACCAACTCCGGGAATTCACTCAAACTCATGTCCATGGAGTCAGTGATGGCACCAGCCATCTCATCCTCTGTCGTCCCCTTTTCCTCCTGCCCTCAATCCCTCCCAGCATCAGTGTCTTTTCCAATGAGTCAACTCTTAACAGGAGGTAGCCAAAGTACTGGAGTTTCAGCTTTAGCATCATTCTTTCCAAAGAACACCCAGGGCTGATCTCCTTTAGGATGGACTGGTTGGATCTCCTTGCAGTCCAAGGGACTCTCAAGAGCCTTCTCCAACACCACAGTTCAAAAGCATCAATTCTTCAGTGCTCAGCTTTCTTCACAGTCCAACTCTCACGTCCATACATGACCACTGGAAACACCATAGCTTTGACTAGACGGACCTTTGTTGGCAAAGTATTGTCTCTGCTTTTCAATATACTATCTAGGTTGGTCATAACTTTCCTTCCAAGGAGTAATCGTCTTTTAATTTCATGGCTGCAGTCACCATCTGCAGTGATTTTGGAGCCCCCCAAAGTAAAAAGTCTGACACTGTTTCCACTGTTTCCCCATCTCTTTGCCATGAAGTGATGGGACCAGATGCCATGATCTTTGTTTTTGGAATGTTGAGCTTTAAGCCAACTTGTTCACTCTCCTCTTTCACTTTCATCAAGAGGCTCTTTAGTTCTTTTTCACTTTCTGCCATTAGGGTGGTGTCATCTGCATATCTGAGGTTATTGATATTTCTCCTGGCAATCTTGATTCCAGCTTGTGCTTCTTCAGTCTAGTGTTTCTCATGATGTACTCTGCTTAGAAGTTAAATAAGCAGGGTGACAATATACAGCCTTGACGTACTCCTTTTCCTATTTGGAACCAGTCTGTTGTTCCATGTCCAGTTCTAACTGTTGCTTCCTGACCTGCATACAGATTTCTCAAGAGACAAGTCAGGTGGTCTGGTATTCCCATCTCTTTCAGAATTTTCCACAGTTCGTTGTGATCCACAGAATCAAAAGCTTTGGCAAAGTCAGTAAAGCAGAAATTGATGTTTTTCTGGAACTCTCTTGCTTGTTCGATGATCCAGTGGATGTTGGCAATTTGATCTCTGGTTCCTCTGCCTATTCTAAAACCAGCTTGAACATGGGGAAGTTCACAGTTCATGTATTGCTGAAGCCTGGATTAGAAAATTTTGAACATTACTTTACTAGCATGAGAAGAGTGCAATTGTGTGGTAGTTTGAGCATTCTTTGGCATTACTCTTCTTTGGGATTGGAATGAAAACTGACCTTTTCCAGTCCTGTGGCCACTGCTGAGTTTTCCAAATTGCTGGCATATTGAGTGCAGCATTTTCACAGCGTCATCTTTCAAGATTTGAAATAGCTCAACTGGAATCCCATCACCTCCACTGGCTTTGTTTGTAGTGATGCTTTCTAAGGCCCACTTGACTTCACATTCCAGGATGTCTGGCTCTAGGACAGTGATCACACCATCGTGATTATCTTGGTCATGAAGATCTTTTTTGTACAGTTCTGTGTATTCCTGCCACCTCTTCTTAATATCTTCTGCTTCTGTTAGGTCCATACCATTTCTGTCCTTTATCGAGCCCATCTTTGCATGAAATGTTCCCTTGGTATCTCTAATTTTCTTGAAGAGATCTCTAGTCTTTCCCATTCTGTTTTCTTCCTCTATTTCTTTGCATTGATCGCTGAGGAAGGCTTTCTTATCTCTTCTTGCTAGTCTTTGGAACGCTGCATTCACATGCTTATATCTTTCCTTTTCTCCTTTGCTTTTTGCTTCTCTTCTTTTCACAGCTATTTGTAAGGCCTCCTCAGACAGCCATTTTGCTTCTGTGTATTTCTTTTCCATGGGGATGGTCTTGATCCCTGTCTCCTGTACAATGTCATGAACCTCAGTCCATATTTCATCAGGCACTCTATATATCAGATCTAGTCCCTTAAATCTATTTCTCACTTCCACTCTATAATCATAAAGGATTTGATTTAGGTCATACATGTATGGTCTAGTGGTTTTCCCTATATTTTTCAATTTAAGTCTGATTTTGGCAATAAGGAGCTCATGATGTGAGCCACAGTCAGCTCCCGGTCTTGTTTTTGCTGACTGTATAGAGCTTATCTGTCTTTGGCTGCAAAGAATATAATCAATATGATTTCGATGTTGACTATCTGGTGATGTCCATGTGTAGAGTCTTCACTTGTGTTGTTGGAAGGGGGTGTTTGCTATGATCAGTGCAATCATTCTGTATTCCAACGCCAAATTTGTCTGTTACTCCAGGTGTTTGTTGACTTCCTACTTTTGCATTCCAGTCCCCTATAATGAAAAGGACGTCGTTTTGGGGTGTTAGTTCTAAAAGGTCTTGTAGGTCATCATAGAACCGTTCAACTTGAGCTTCTTCAGCATTACTGGTTGGGGCATAGACTTGGACTACTGTGGTATTGAGGGTTTGCCTTGGAAATGAACAGAGATCATTCTGTCGTTTTTGAGATTGCATCCAAGTACTGCATTTCAGACTCTTTTTTTGACTAGGATGGCTACACTATTTCTTCTAAGGGATTCTTGCCCACAGTAGTAGATATAATGGTCATCGGAGTTAAATTCACCCATTCCAGTCCATTTTAGTTCACAGATTCCTAGAATGTCGACATTCACTCTTGCCATCTCCTATTTGACCACTTCCAGTTTGCCTTGATTCATGGACCTAACATTCCAGGCCTTTGACTGTGTGGATAACAATAAACTGTGGAAAATTCTGAAAGAGATGGGAATACCAGACCACCTGACCTGCCTCTTGAGAAACCTGTGTGCAGGCCAGGAAGCAACAGTTAGAACTGCACATGGAACAACAGACTGGTTCCAAATAGGAAAAGGAGTACTTCAAGGCTGCATATTGTAACCCAGCTTATTTAACTTCTATGCAGAGTACATCATGAGAAACCTTGGGCTGGAAGAAGCACAAGCTGGAATCAAGATTGCTGGGAGAAATATCAATAACCTCAGCTATGCAGATGACACCACCCTTATGGCAGAATGTGAAGAGGAACTAAAAATCCTCTTGATGTAAGTGAAAGTGGAGAGTGAAAAAGTTGGCTTAAAGCTCAACATTCAGAAAACGAAGATCATGGCATCTGATCCCATCACTTCATGGGAAATAGATGGGGAAACAGTGGAAACAGTGTCAGACTTTATTTTTTTGGGCTCCAAAATCACTATAGATGGTGACTGCAGCCATGAAATTAAAAGACGCTTACTCCTTGGAAGGAAAGTTTTGACCAACCTAGATAGCATATTGAAAAGCAGAGACATTACTTTGCCAACAAAGGTCCGTCTAGTCAAGGCTATGGTGTTTCCAGTGGTCATGTATGGACGTGAGAGTTGGACTGTGAAGAAGACTGAGCGCCGAAGAATTGATGCTTCTGAACTGTGGTGTTGGAGAAGACTCTTGAGAGTCCCTTGGACTGCAACGAGGTCCAGCCAGTCCATTCTGAAGGAGATCAGCCCTGGGATTTCTTTGGAAGGAACGATGCTAAAGCTGAAACTCCAGTACTTTGGCCACCTCATGTGAAGCGTTGACTCATTGGAAAAGACACTGATGCTAGGAGGGTTTGGGGGCAGGAGGAAAAGGGGATGGCAGAGGATGAGATGGCTGGATGGCATCAGTGACTCAATGGACGTGAGTTTGAGTGAACTCCGGGAGTTGGTGATGGACAGGGAGGCCTGGAGTGCTGCAATTCATGGGGTCACAAAGAGGTAGAACACGACTGAGCCACTTATCTGAACTGTACTGAACTAAATGGGCTAGTGGTTTTCCCTATCTTCTTCAATTTAAATCTGAGTTTGGCAATAAGGAGTTCATGATCTGAGCCACAGTCAGCTCCTGGTCTTGTTTTTTGACTGTATAGAGCTTCTCCATCTTTGGCTTCAAAGAATATAATCAATCTGATTTTGATGTTGGCCATCTGGTGATGTCCATGTGTAGAGTCTTCTCTTGTATTGTTGGAAGAACATGTTTGCTATGACCAGTGTGTTCTCTTGGCAAAACCCTATCAGCCTTTGCCTGCTTACTTCTGTATTCCAAGGCCAAATTTGCCTGTTACCCTAAGTGTTTCTTTACTTTCTACTTTTGCATTCCAGTCCCCTATAATGAAAAGGACATCGTTTTGGGGTGTTAGTTCTAAAAGGTCTTGTAGGTCGTCATAGAACCATTCAACTTGAGCTTCTTCAGTGTTACTGGTTGGGGCATATGCGGAGAGTGAGCTCCGCCCATGGCAAAGGTCATGAGGAAGGAGACTTGGCATACGCAAAGGCGGGATCAAGCCTCAGGAAATTCTCGAACATCTCCCTGGAAATTCTCGAGCTTCTACCCCCAAAACCAGAGTCTGCCTACTTTCTGCTTTGTGCTTTCACCTACACCTCAGACTTTACGGGGGGCTGTCCCCCACTACCTCTCTCTGAAACAAGAGTTAGCTTATAGCTCCAGTTAATAATTCCTGGGTGTGACAGTGTTTCAACCTACAAACTCCTTTGGAAGTCCTCTAGCCTGCCTGAATAGGTTTTTGCGGCCACATGTGATTGCTCAGAGCCTCCCAACTGTGAGAGGCATGAGATGTTCTAAACTGTCTAAATACAGATTCCTTTGAGCAGTTAAAAGATTGATTAGAAATTGTATTGGTGAAGGGTTTTTCACTTGTTGGGCCAATGTTTGCTGCTAAGTTTCCATATCCCTTACCTGCTGTGTCCCTGGCAGTGTATTGATTAATATAATTGGTGTAAGTAGTAGCTTTAATGTTTGTAACCTGGGACCCTTGAGTTAATTCTTTTTCTTGTTATAGCCCACCATACGTTTGCTCTGTCGGAATGCAACTTTATCAAATGCTTTTGGAGGGTGGCTCCTGACCAATCACCTTTAGAGAAAAATAAGTTTTCTGAAGAAAGGGTCTTAAAATGTTAACAGGCCTCCGGGCCAGAAGATGATGCAAATCACCTAAGCTTTTGCATATGATAAGTTTGCAGGAAGAAAGCCTGGCTTGCTGCATGACTCTACCCCTTCCCCCATTATCCTCTATGCATAACTTAAGGTATAAAAACTACTTTGGAAAATAAAGTGCGGGCCTTGTTCACCGAAACTTGGTCTCACCATGTCGTTCTTTATCTTCTGGCTGAATTATTCAGCCTCTTTTCTCCACTGAATTTCCTCACTGAGCTATCCTTATTTCAGCCTCTTTTCTCCACTGAATTTCCTCACTGAGCTATCCTTATTCTATTACTCTTTATATCCTTGATTAACGTTTAATTAAGCAGTTGTTTCCTGATCCTCGCCAACACCATCCTCGCTTCGAATTCCCTGGATCCACTGGGGCTGGACCCCGGCAGGCATAGACTTGGGATACTGTGATATTGAATGGTTTGCCTTGGAAATGAACAGAGATCATTCTGTTGTTTTTGAGATGGCATCCAAGTACTGCATTTCAGACTCTTTTGTTGACCATGATGGTTACTCCATTTCTCTAAGGGATTCTTGCCCACAGTAGTAGATATAAAGGTCATCAGACTTAAGTTCACCCATTCCAATCCATTTTAGTTCGCTGATTCCTAGAATGTCGACGTTCACTCTTGCCATCTCCTGTTTGCGCACTTCCAATTTGCCTTGATTCATGCACCTAAGATTCCAGGTTCCTATGCAATATTGCTCTTTACAGCATCAGACCTTGTTTCTATCACCAGTCACATCCAAAACTGGGTATTGTTTTTTCTTTAGCTTCATCCCTTCATTCTTTCTGGAGTTATTTCTCCACTGATCTCCAGTAACATATTGGGCACCTACCAACACAGGGAGTTCCTCTTTCAGTAACCTATCATTTTGCCTTTTCCTACTGTTCATGGGGTTCTCAAGACAAGAATCCTGAAGTACTTTTCCACTTCCTTCTCCAGTGGACCACATTCTGTCAGACCTGTCCACCATGACCCTCCCATCATGGGTGGCCCTACATGGCATGGCTTAATTTCAATGAGTTAGACAAGGCTGTGGTCTGTGTAATTAGACTGACTAGTTTTCTGTGATTATGGTTTCAGTGTGTCTGCCCTCTAATGCCCTCTCTCAACACCTACCATCTTACTTGAGTTTCTCTTACCTTGGACGAGGGGTATCTCCTCATGCCGCCCCTCCTGACCTTGAATGTGGAGTAGCTCCTCTCGGCCCTCTTGCACCCATGCAGCCACTCTCCTTGGAAGCGGGGTAACTCAACCCAGCCACCGCCCCGGCCTCGGGCGTAGAGTAGATCCTCCATTTGAATGGAGAGTTCCAAAGAACAGCAAGGAGAGATAAGAAAGCATTCCTCAGTGATGAATGCAAAGAAATAGAGGAAAACATTAGAATGGGAAAAACTAGATATCTCTTCATGAAACTTATAGATATCAAGGGAACATTTCATGCAAAGATGGGCTTGATAAAGGACAGAAATGGTTGAGTTAATAGAAGCAGAAAATATTAAGAAGAGGTGGCAAGAATACACAGAAGAACTGTACAAAAAAGATCTTCATGATCAAGATAGTCACAATGGTGTGATCACTGACCCAGAGCCAGACATCCTGGAATGTGAAGTCAAGTGGGCCTTAGAGAACCTCACTACAAACAAAGCTAGGGGAGGTGATAGAATTCCAGTTGAGCTATTCCAAATCCTGACAGATGATGCTGTGAAAGTGCTGCACTCAATATGCCAGCAAATTTGGAAAACTCAGCAGTGGCCACAGGACTGGAAAAGGTCAGTTTTCACTCCAACCCCAAAGAAAGGCAATGCCAAAGAATGCTCAAATTACCACACAATTGCACTCATCTTACACGCTAGTAAAGTAATGCTCAGAATTCTCCAAGCCAGGCTTCAGCAATACATGAACTGTAAACTTCCCGATGTTCAAGCTGGTTTTAGAAAAGGCAGAGAAACCAGAGGTCAAATTGCCAACATCTGCTGAATCATGAAAAAAGCAAGAGAGTTCCAGAAAAACATCTATCTCTTCTTTATTGACTATGCCAAAGCCTTTGACTGTGTGGTTCATAATAAACTGTGGAAAATTCTGAAAGAGATGGGAATACCAGACCACCTGACCTGCCTCTTGAGAAACCTATATGAGTCAGAAAGCAACAGCTACAACAGGACATGAAACAACAGACTGGTTCCAAATAGGAAAAGAAGTATGTCAAGATTGTATATTTTCACCCTGTTTATTTAACTTCTATGCAGAGTACATCATGAGAAATGCTGGGCTGGATGAAGCAAAGCTGGAATCAAGATTGCCGGCAGAAATATCAAAACCTCAGATATGCAGAGGACACCACCCTTATGGCAGAAAGTGAAGAGGAACTAAAAAGCCTCTTGATAAAAGTGAAAGCGGAGAGGGATAAAGCTGGCTTAAAGCTCAACATTTACAAAACGAAGATTATGGTATCTGGTCCCATCACTTCATGGGAAATAGATGGGGAAACAGTGGAAACAGTGTCAGACTTTATTTTTGGGGGCTCTAAAATCACTATAGATGGTGACTGTAGCCATGAAATTAAAAGACACTTACTCCTTGGAAGGAAAGTTATGACCAACCTAGATAGCATATTCAAAAGCAGAGACATTACTTTGCCAAGAGTGGTCCACCTAGTCAAGGCTATGGTTTTTCCAGTGGTCATGTATGGATGTGAGAGTTGGACTGTGAAGAACGCTGAGTGCCGAAGAATTGATGCTTTTGAACTGTGGTGTTGGAGAAGACTCTTGAGAGTCCCTTGGACTGCAAGGAGATCCAACCAGTCCATTCTAAAGGAGATCAGCCCTGGGATTTCTTTGGAAGGAAGGATGCCGAAGCTGAAACTCCAGTACTTTGGCCACCTCATGCAAAGAGTTGACTCATTGGTAAAAACTCTGATATTGGGATGGATTGGGGGTAGGAGGAAAAGGGGACAACAGAGGATGAGATGGCTGGATGGCATCACTGACTTGATGGATGTGAGTTTGAGTGAACTTTGGGAGTTGTTGATGGACAGGGAGGCCTGGCGTGCTGCAATTCATGGGGTCACAAAGAGTCAGACATGACTGAGCAACTGAACTGAACTGAAATAATAATTGGCCTCAAAAAATTTAAAGGTAACTTTTATTAGGCTAGTGAATATATATATATATATATATATAAAATCATATATATGTATATATGACTCAATGATAAAATCAAAGTGGAAATTTTAAAAATTGCCTCAAGACAGTTGGCATTGAAAATACAACCATACAAAACCTATAGGGTGCAGCAAAAACATTCCTAAAAGGGAAGTTGATAGCAGTACAGGAACTCCTCATAAAAACAAGAGTAACCCAAAGTAAACAAACTAACCAACCTCCAAAAAGAATTAGAATAAGAAAAATGAGCATAACCTAAATTTGGCAGAAGAAAAGAAACAATAAATGTCAGAGAATACATAAATACATGTACATATGTGTGCTGCATGCATGTTCAGTCACGACCAGCTCTTGGCAACCCTACAGACTATAGACTGCCAAGTCCTCTGTTCATGGAATTTTCCAGACAAGAATACTGGAGGAGGTTGCCATTTCCCACTCCAGGGGATCTTTGTGTCCCTAGGATCAAACCCAAGTTTCCTACATCTCCTGATTTGACAGGCAGATTCTTTACCACTGAACCACCTGGGAAGCTCATACATAGATACTATAATGATTAAAATATAGGGGGAAAAATAAATGAAAACCAAAGGTTGTTTTTTTTTTTTTTCCAAGAATAAGCATAAACTTCTGACTAGGCTCACCAAGAATGAAAGAGAAAGGATCCAAATAAATAAGAAATTAAGGAAGAAAATAACACTGATATTTCATAAAAACAACCAAATAAAAAAATCATAAAATGTACTATGAACAGTTATATGCCAACAAATAGACTACCTGGAAGAAGTGGAAATTTTTCTAGAAACATAAAGAATGCCATAATCAAATCAAGAAGAAACAGATAATTTGAACAGACCAATCCCTAGGAGCAAAATAGAATAGCAAAATATCTATTCCATTTTTATTTTTTAATTTAATTTATTTATTTTTAATTTTAGGATGATTGCTTTATAACATTGCATTGGTTTTTGCCATACATCAACATGAATCAGCCATAGGTATACCTATGTCCCCTCCCTGTTGAAACTCCCTCTCATCTTCCATTCCATCCCACCCATCTATGTTGTTACAGAGCCCCAGTTTAAACTCCCTGAGTCATACAGCAAATTCCCATTGGCTATTTAATTTATGTATGGTGGTGTATATGTTTAAATGCTAGTCTTTAAAACTGTCCCACCCTTTCTTTCCTTCTATGTGTCCACAAGTCTGTTCTCTATGTCTACATCACCATTGCTGCCCTACAAATTGGTTTATCAGTGCCATCTTTCTAGATTCCATATATATATATCTCAATATATATTAGTTTTTCTCCTTTTGAGTTACTTCATTCTATATATTCTCTAGATTCATCTTCCTCATTAGAACTGATACAAATGTGTTCCTTTTATGGGTGTGTAATACTTTATTGTATATATGTGCAACTTCTTTATCCATCCATCTGTTGACGAACATGTAAGTTACTTCCATGTCCCATCTATGGTAAATAGTGATGGAGTGAACATTCGGATACATTTTTCTTTTTCAATTATGGTTTCCTCAAGGTATACAGTATATGCCCAGTAGTAGGCTTGTTAAGTGGTATAGTAGTTTTATTCCTAGTTTTTTAAAGGAATATCCATACTGTTCTCCATAATGACTGCATCACGTTGCATTCCCATTAATGATGCAAGAGATTTCCCTTTTCTCCACACACTCTTCAGCATTTATTGCTTGTATATTTTTTGATGATGGCCATTCTGATCAGCTTTTAATCTAAAGATTTCTCTTGATGCATTTTGTTACAAATAGCTATTAAAGAACTTAACTTCCTTGAGTTTCTGTCTTGGTTTTGGAAAATTAAATATTAATGCCTCAGTTCAACATATTCTTGATCTTTTGTATTTCCTGCAAATTATCTGCTGGACTCAGAGGTTCCAGTTCAGGTTAAATCTCTGTTTCAACGTACTATAATGTATGGTGTATTTTTTCATTAGGAGATTCATATCCCTTGTTTTTGAACTGTGATGTTGGACAAGACTCCTGAGAGTCCCTTGGACTTCAAGGAGATTAAAACAGTCAATCCTTAAGGGAGTCAGTCCTCAATAATCATTGAAAGGACTGATGCTGAAACTGAAGCTCCAATATTTTGGTCACATGATGCGAAGAACTGACTCATTGGAAAAGGCCCTTATGCTGGGAAAGATTGAAGGCAGGAGGAGAAGGGTACAACAGAGGATGAGATGGTTGGATGGCATCACCAACTCTATGGACATGAGTTTGACCAAACTCCGGGAGTTGATGATGGACAGGGAAGTGTGGCACAATGCAGTCCATGGAGTCTCAAAGAGTTGGACACAACTGAGCAACTGAACTGAACTGAGCCCCTGGTTGTCTCTTTGTGATTTTTAGCAGTCATTGAGACTAAATGTTCAGATTTATGAATCTTTGGATATTTAAACACAATAATAAGCTAATTCTAGCATATTATGTTATTTATTAACTTTAATACTTTTATATGGAGATACTTTCCATCAGATTTTATTTGGATAAACAGTAATAGAGTTTATTTAGGAAAGCTGCATAAGTGGTGACAAATTTTTAAATATTATTATTAATTTATGGATTTTAACATCTTGCTGGGCTGTGTTATGTTGCAATTCTTATCTTTATTTAATCTTAAAATATCCCTCAATAGCCAGTATGGGTTTCTGCAAATTGTCTCCTGAGATCTTTTGGCAGACCCTAGTAGTCTTACTGGTTTTCAAGGTATTTGCTATGCCAATTCTGGTAAAGACTTACCTTGTAAATTTCTTGGTCAAGAACTAGAATCAATCATTTATTTAAGAACTCCTGGTTCTTTTTGGGGGGGAATGGTAATTCGTGCTCACAATATGGGTGCTGGGGAGGCTAATTGTTACCAGACTGGTAATTTTTTAGGGATTTTTAGGGAACAGAATTAGGATTTTAAAAATAAAGTAACCCTGATGAATTCATGCTGAACTTCCAACTCAAAGTTAAGACTATTAAGTTCTATTCTACCCCATTTTTATTACATATCTTTCTTTTTTTCCACACTGAGGATAATGACTTTCAAAGACATAGGAGATAACAGAATTAGAATAACCCATAATTACCAATTTTATTAATCCCACATTGAGCATTCCACAACTTCAGAAGAATACTACCACCAGTAGGGCTATTCAAAACAGTATAAACATTTCTGCATGTATTTTCCTTATTCTTCCATTTTTAAAATAGTTGAACTATATCTACACTGCCAGCACTTTAAGCATACACCGATTACGCTCTGTACTTTCTCCCTTTAAATTTCATTTGGTGTTCACGTTTATAAATAACTACACATTTAATTTTCATCTCCAGTTCAGGTTACCTAGAACATGTTCTGTAAAATGATTCTTAAAGAGCAATTCATTAAAACAACCTTTCAAGAATTCTTGCCCAATGATAAAGTGTGCACCATTTATATTTGAAAATCAGTTTTTCAAGATTGTCAAATCCTGGTCTCACATTTTATTTGGGTATTTTAACTGTCTGACTCCATTTACTTCTAGCCAAAGAATTGCTGTTGAAAGATAATCTTATTTTCTTATTCCTTATTTATTGTTACCTATATATATATATATATATATATATATATATATTCCTTATATATTCCAAGATGCCTGAAAACATTTTCTAAAGCCCAGCAGTTTTACTAGATTTTGTTTTGTTATTAGTTTTTCTGTATATGATTTTTGATTTTTAATATGTGTTTCATGTATTTTCCTCTTAATTTCAGGAAAGCATTCTTGAAATAAAAATTTTAAAAAATATTTTGACGGGTTCCAAATCATGAAAGGGGTACATCAAGGCTGTATATTGTCACCCTGATTATTTAAATTATATGCAGAGTACATCATGAGAAATGCCAGGCTGGATGAAGCACAAGCTGGAATCAAGATTGCCAGGAGAAATATCAATAACCTCAGATATGCAGATGACACCATCCTTATGGAAGAAAGTGAAGAAGAACTGAAAACCTTCTTGATAAAAGTGAAAGAGGAGAGTGAAAAAGCTGGCTTAAAGCTCAACATTCAGAAAACTGAGATCATGGTATACAGTCCCATCACTTCATGGCAAAAAGATGGGGAATCAATGGAAACAGTGGGAAACTTTATTTTGGAGGGCTCCAAAATCACTGCAGAATGTGACTGCAGCCATGAATGTAAAAGATGCTTGCTCTTTGAAAGAAAAGCTATGACAAACCTAGACAACATATTAAAAAACAGAGACATTACTTTGCCAACAAAGGTCCGTCTAGTCAAAGCTATTGTTTTTTCAATAGTCATGTATGGATATGAGAGTTAGACTATAAAGAAAGCTGAGCTCCAGAGAATAGGTGCTTTTGAACGGTGGTGTTGGAGAAGACTCTTGAGAGTCCCTTGGACTGCAAGTATATCCAACCAGTCCATTCTAAAGGAATTCAGTCCTGAATATTCATTGGAAGGACTGATGTTGAGGCTGAAACTCCAATACTTTGGACAACTGATGTGAAGAACTAACTCATTTGAAAAGACCCTGATGCTGGGAAAGATTGAAGGCAGGAGAAGGGGATGACAGAGGATGAAATGGTTGGATGGCATCACCAACTTGATGGACATGAATTTGAGTAAACTCCAGGAGTTGGTGAGGGATAGGAAAACATGGCGTGCTGCAGTCCATGGGATAGCAAAGAGCTGGAATGACTGAGCGACTGAACTGAACTGATTTTATTCCTCTGGTTTGGTCTTTTCCTTTAGTAACTATTCTGATCTATGTGATGGATATTTTTGTCTATATAGGAGGACACACTGTAGAATATTTTTCAAACTTCTCAGAGCCACCTCATTTGCTGTTTCTACACATCTTTTTCAAACACACATGATTCTATATGGTTCAAGCTTAGAACTTATTGCTGGTCCCTTGCATTAAAACAAAATTTGATTCAGCAAGATACCTAACAGGTCCAGCTGCCATTCTCAAATAAATGCCCTGTGCATTTTGCATTGTAAGTTTTGATTACTGGAAAGGAGGACTTTTATGGCTTCTCTTGTTTTTAGGTTTTGCTCACTTCTGTTATGTCCCATTTTCTCTTGTGCAGATGTTGATCGTGTACCCACCCACTTACAGTTACTGGTTCAGGAGGACATCTTGTTATCTAATTTGACATAAATAGTACTTGTGAGTTTTGATGTTGCTATCTACTTGCTTTGTGTTTTATATGGGAATTATGGGAAATCAGACTGAGCTAGCACCAAAACAGACCATTGTTACCATACGGCTTTCAAATTACAGCTTTAGAAAACAGAAAAAGAAGAATACTACTTTCTCCTTTAAGAGAGCATTGAAACTATGATAAAAATCTTCTTTAGTCAAGAAGAGTACAAGAAAAAGAAAATTATATCCTAATGTCACATAAAGTATAAAAAACACATATAAACTATTCAGATCAGATCAGATCAGTTGCTCAGTCATGTCCGACTCTTTGCGACCCCATGAATCGCAGCACGCCAGGCCTCCCTGTCTATCAACAACTCCCAAAGTTCACTGAGACTCACGTCCATCGAGTGAGTGATGCCATCCAGCCATCTCATCCTCTGTCGTCCCCTTCTCCTCCTGCCACCAATCCCTCCCAGCATAAGAGTCTTTTCCAATGAGTCAACTCTTCGCATGGGGTGGTCAAAGTACTGGAGTTTCAGCTTTAGCATCATTCCTTCCAAAGAAATCCCAGGGCTGATCTCCTTCAGAATGGACTGGTTGGATCTCCTTGCAGTCCAAGGGACTCTCAAGAGTCTTCTCCAACAACACACTTCAAAAGCATCAATTCTTCAGCGCTCAGCTTTCTTCACAGTCCAACTCTCACATCCATACATGACCACTGGAAAAACCATAGCCTTGACTAGCCGGACCTTTGTTGGCAAAGTAATGTCTCTGCTTTTGAATATGCTATCTAGGTTGGTCATAACTTTCCTTCCAAGGAGTAAGCGTCTTTTAATTTCATGGCTGCAGTCACCATCTGCAGTGATTTTGGAGCCCAGAAAAATAAAGTTAACACTGTTTCCATTGTTTCCCCATCTATTTGCCATGAAGTGATGGGACCAGATGCCATGATCTTTGTTTTCTGAATGTTGAGCTTTAAGCCAACTTTTTCACTCTCCACTCTCACTTTCATCAAGAGGCTTTTTAATTCCTCTTCACTTTCTGCCATAAGAGTGGTGTCATCTGCATATCTGAGGTTATTGATATTTCTCCTAGCAATCTTGATTCCAGCTTGTGTTTCTTCCAGTCCAGCGTTTCTCATGATGTACTCTGCATATAAGTTAAATAAACAGGGTGACAATATACAGCCTTGATGAACTCCTTTTCCTATTTGGAACCAGTCTGTTGTTCCATGTCCAGTTCTAACTGTTGCTTCCTGACCTGCATACAAATTTCTCAAGAGGCAGATCAAGTGGTCTGGTATTCCCATCTCTTTCAGAATTTTCCACAATTTATTGTGATCCACACAGTAGATATTAATGAATTTAATGTCAGAAAAGTCTTAAAACTATAAGATTCAAAGAAAGCAATAATTATACACTACATTGTATGTAGAAAAGACACCTGAAAATATTCAAAATTCATTCTTTAAGGAAATATTCAGCAAAGTAATTTTAGAAGGGAACATCGTTAGCTTCTTTAATTTCTTTGTTTTTTTTTTTTTTTACAGGTTTTCCATGACCTAAAGAGAATATTCAAGTCAAAAGAGAGAAATTTAATAAAGAAGTAACAGAAAATCCAAAAACCCAGTTAGGTGAAAGTGTTCAATTTTACTAATTGTTTAAGAACAATAAATTATTTTTATAATGGACATCACTTTACATGCTGATTCAATAATTGGCAAATGTCGAAAAGTCTGACAATATAATTTTGGAAACTATGTCATGAGCAAGGAGCACTCATGATTTTTTGAGAGATATTTAACAAAATATAATACAATCTAAGATGATCAAACTCTGTAATTCAGGAATTCCCTTTATTACTTCTTAGAAAATTACACTTATGTGCACAGAGAAAGTTGCAATTTGCAGAATTATGCCTGTAGGCATGAAATTAGATTCCAGATATATAAATAATAGCTTATCTGCAAAATGATAATACACCATTTATGATTAACTATTTAGCAAAATACACACCAAAATCATAAACTTTGAATTTATGGTAGAAGTTAACTTTCAGGTAAGAAAGAAGGAAATGAGATTAGGCAGAAAATTATGGGGACCTCAATTATCTCTGCCACATTTTAATTCTTAGAAGACCTGCAATAAATATCACATAACAACAAGTGTTGGTAGAGCCAAGAATGTAAAGGAGTAGTTGTTATGTTATTCATTAATCTTTACTACATCATTTGAAATATTTCACAATAAAGAATTTTTATTTTAATAAAAATGTTTATTTGTATGAATGTTATAT
This sequence comes from Bos grunniens, assembly GCF_055505025.1. Taxonomy (NCBI): domain Eukaryota; kingdom Metazoa; phylum Chordata; class Mammalia; order Artiodactyla; family Bovidae; genus Bos; species Bos grunniens. The sequence continues at coordinate 50,122,681 of NC_141175.1, forward strand.
ATACTCAGGGGGTAGAGTAAGGTATCTTCCAGAAAATGGTGCTTGTAAACATTTGCACTGACAGATTGCTATTTTGGAGAAATCCTAGTGGATAGCTACTTCAATGCCAAAAAAAGCACTAGCAGATGTATCTACAGCTGGACCAAAAAAGCTACACATGTGGTACAGTCACATTTGGCAATGAGAAAGAACTTTGGAGTCTGCATTGGCTCCCTTTTCTGTTTGTTTATTTTAATTTTTTTTTTTTTTTTTTCTGTTTGGTTAACAAGGCAGAGAAACCTAGAGTCCTCTCCCAATATGGAGCATGTACAGAGAAGACAGCAATGAGAGTGAGGAGGCAAGTTTGTCTCTTAATATTGCTTCAACTCATAGTTATTTGAACTTTTAAGTCATAGTACTTGACATTCTTTCCAACAGCTAATAAATAATAATGTTTCCTATAGAAAATACTAGCAGATTCTGTTTTAAGCATTCTTTTCCTAAGAAATTCCAAAGTTGTGGGTGAGAGGAATCTTTATACACACATTTAAAATAACAATATCATTCTTAAAGAAGAAATTGGAAAGACTTTTGCTTTCAAGAGAAACATAGCATACATCAAAATACAAAGAAAACAATAATTAGGAAATTTAAATTAAAAATAAACATAAACTAAATAATGATTGGCCTCAAAACATTTAACAGTAACATATTAGGCTAGTGAAAGTATATATATATATATATATAGTGCATTTCACATTGTTCCACAACACAATTTTTTTAAATTAAAAAAAATGAGAACTGTAAGTAAACATTTGCAAGACAATTTTTTCTTTACTAAAGAAAATAAAAGTGATACACAAAGTTTAAGAGAAATTGTCTGAAGATACAGGGAATGAGTTGAGGCCTACAGTAGACTATTTTATACTTATGGAACAAAACAGAAATGAATTTGAGTACAAAATTCCTAAGAGGCCACAACCTGCTTTGGTAGCATAGAGGTGAACATAGCTGCTTTCCATAAAAGGACACAACAGTGAACAATGTTCACTTATGAATAATAATTTAAACAGTGGTAAATTTATACCTCCATCCACAGCCAATTCTCTTTTTTTTATTTTATTTTTTAACTTTACAATATTGTATTGGTTTTGCCATATATCAACATGAATCCCCCACAGGTATATACGTGTCCCCCATCCTGAATCCTCTTCCCTCCTCCCTCCCCATACCATCCCTCTGGGTCGTCCCAGTGCACCAGCCCCAAGCATCCAGTATCATGCATGGAACCTGGACTGGTGACTCGTTTCATATATGATATTATGCATGTTTCAATGCCATTCTCCCAAATCATCCCACCCTCTCCCTCTCCCACAGAGTCCAAAAGACTGTTCCATACATCAGTGTCTCTTTTGCACAGCCAATTGTGGTATCCTTTTCAAAGATCGGGCAGGAAAGGTATTTGGAGTGTTGTTGGAATGAAGGTGGTTGTTGGAAGCTGGTGTGACTAAAGCCTTATTACATACTTTCATGGTCACCTAACTATGGATACTAGGTTGCAACCTCTCTGAAACAAGGATTTGTATCTATTTAAACAGATGTATTCCTTGGTGACTTAGCAGTAAAGAATCCGCTTGCCAGTGCAGAAGACATGGGTTTGATCCCTGGGTTGGGAAGATCCCCTGCAGAAGGAAATGGTAATCTACTGCAATATTCTTGCCTGGGAAATCCCATGGACAGAGGAGTCTGGTGGGCTACAGTCCATGGGGTCACAAAAAGTCAGACATAACTTAGTGAGTAAACAACAACAACAACATCCTCAATGCCAGAAAATATCCTGGCACTTGCATGAGTTCATTAAATATTTACCCAAAGAAAAATGCAGCAATGGGAGTGCAAAATGGCACCTAAAATCAAAGCAAAGGATAAGATAGCCATGGCTTCTTGAAACTTATATTAAGAGTGAGTGTCCTTAGAATGAGTTTTCATGGAGTAGATTGCATCCTCTATAGAGTAGCACTGCTTTGGGGATCATTTGAAGTGATTCTTTTCTCTTAGGTTGATTTCTAGCATTATTTTTCATGGAGCAATCCATACTTCACTCACCCTGCCTCATTAGGGTAACTTAACCTACAGCTTTTGGGTAAGATTCTTCAAATTTAATTATTTCTCCCTGCTACTTTCCATGGTGTTTCTGCCAGAGGAAAATCTCAAAATTTCCCTTCCCCAATCCTGTGATCTAGAACAAACGATAGCCCTCACTTTCTACTCCAGAGATAAAAATGGCTTTACATCTTCTGATTTTTCTAGGAAACAGTGCCTGTGCCTAACTATTCCAGAAAATTCTTTTCAAATTATATGAATAGTTATCTTTATCTGGTTCAAAATAGGATAATAACTACTGATACCTGCCTCCCTCTGTGAGCTTCTAGGTACTCTTTTTTTCTCCAAAGATGTTTTAGAGTGGATGCTTCTTTTCATTTCTTTTTTTCCTCTCTGTTTTTCTTGGATGACATCACCAACTCAATGGACATGAGTTTGAATAAACTCTGGGAGTTGGTGATGAACAGGGAGGCCTGGAGTACTGCAGTCCATGGGGTGTCAAAGAGTTGGATGACTGAGGGACTGAACTGAACTGATTTTTCTTGGCACATAGTTCAAGTGTAAATGAATATCCCTCAACTATTGGAAATTTTCCTAAATAGTTTATTTTTTAATTTCCTCCACTCTCTTCTGTTTCTTTTGGTTAGAATTCCTATTGTTGAATAGATATTGAATTCTGATGTTGATAGATATTGAATTCCTAAGACAAATGCTCCAGTTTCTTAACACTTTTTTTTTTTTAACACACACACACACACATATTTTAATTTCTAGAGGTTTTTTTGGGGTTTGTGAATTTTCCTTCTTTGTAATCCCTATTCATGTTTCATGGATGAACATCTTCACTTGTTTTTTGAGAACATTATAGTATGTGTAAATATTTTCTTCTACTCATTGCATTGTTTCTTTTCTTCTTGATTTCCTTTTATTCTCTTTGTTTTTGATTTCTGTTCCCTGCTGCTGTAACTCAAAGATGTGGGGTTCAGTGGCCCATGCATATTTCCCTAATCCTGTTGTCAAACCCAAGTTCACATGTAGGATGCACAGTGACACCGGAAAAACCCAAACATTAGAGTTTTGAAAAGAGAAAATTTGTTAATCAAGGAGGCACCAACACAGACAATGGGAGACCTACACTTGTCTCAAATCCATCTCGTTGGCTGGCTAGGGTGTAAGATTTTTAAAGGCCTAAGAGCAAGAATAGGGAGGAGTGGTCTCTGTGAGGCCAGCTTCCCCATAGGATCTCAGTAGCAGATATTTTGGCACCACCTTGTGACTTAGTTCGTCCCTAATGGTCGTGATTATGCTCTAAGTTCCTACTAAACAGGCTCATTAAGGTCTGGAGATCCTTTAACTTCCCTCCAGGAGAGGGCAGAAGCAATAGTGGAAGCATTTTATCATTTATTTAAGGACTATATGATGGTTTAGGAGTTTAAAGTTCTCAACTGACACTCCAGAGGTCATTAATTAAGTCTGTTCAAGGGAAGCTGATTGAAGCCTTAGAATATTATCTCAGTAGTTTAGGGTTATGAATCAAGGTACTGGTTTAGATAACAATCATGTAAAATATTATGATGGGCTTAATCTTAGATCAGATCAGATCAGTCGCTAGTCGTCTCCGACTCTTTGTGACCCCATGAATCGCAACACGCCAGGCCTCACTGTCCATCACAAACTCCCGGAGTTCACTCAGACTCACGTCCATCAAGTCAGTGATGCCATCCAGCCATCTCACCCTCTGTCATCCCCTTCGCCATTTGCCCCCAATCCCTCCCACCATCAGAGTCTTTTCCAATGAGTCAACTCTTCGTATGAGGTGGCCAAAATACTGGAGTTTCAGCTTCAGCATCATTCCTTCCAAAGAAATCTCAGGGCTGATCTCCTTCAGAATGGACTGGTTGGATCTCCTTGCAGTCCAAGGGACTCTCAGGAGTCTACTCCAACACCACACTTCAAAAGCATCAATTCTTTGGTGCTCAGCCTTCTTCACAGTCCAACTCTCACATCCATACATGACCACTGGAAAAACCATAGCCTTGACTAGACGGACCTTTGTTGGCAAAGTAATGTCTCTGCTTTTGAATATGCTATCTAGGTTGGTCATAACTTTCCTTCCAAGGAGCAAGTGTCTTTTAATTTTGTGGCTGCAGTCACCATCTGCAGTGATTTTGGAGCTCAGAAAAATAAAGTCTGACACTGTTTCCCCATCTATTTCCCATGAAGTGATGGCACCAGATGCCATGATCTTCATTTTCTGAATGTTGAGCTTTAAGCCAACTTTTTCAGTCTCCACTTTCATTTTCATCAAGAGGCTTTTGAGTTCCTCTTCACTTTGTGCCATAAGAGTGGTGTCATCTGCATATCTGAGGTTATTGATATTTCTCCCAGAAATCTTGATTCCAGCTTGTGTTTCTTCCAGTCCAGCATTTCTCATGATGTACTCTGCATATAAGTTAAATAAAAAGGGTGACAATATACAGCCTTCACGGACTCCTTTTCCTATTTGGAACCAGTCTGTTGTTCCATGGCCAGTTCTAACTGTTGCTTCCTGACCTGCATACACATTTCTCAAGAGGCAGATCAGGTGGTATGGTATTCCCATCTCTTTCAGAATTTTCCACAGTTTATTGTGATCCACACAGTCAAAGGCTTTGGCATGGTCGAGAAAGCAGAAATAGATGTTTTTCTGGAACTCTCTTGCTTTTTCCATGACCCAGCGGATGTTGGCAATTTGATCTCTGATTCCTCTGTCTTTTCTAAAACCACCTTAAACATCAGGAATTTCACGGTTCACATATTGCTGAAGCCTGGCTTGGAGAATTTTGAGCATTACTTTACTAGCATATGAGATGAGTGCAATTGTGTGGTCGTTTGAGCATTCTTTGGCATTGCCTTTCTTTGGGACTGGAATGAAAACTGACCTTTTCCAGTCCTGTGGCCACTGCTGAGTTTTCCAAATTTGCTGGCGTATTGAGTGCAGCACTTTCACAGCATCATCTTTCAGGATTTGGAATAGCTCAACTGGAATTCTATCACCTCCACTAGCTTTGTTCATAGTGATGCTTTCTAAGGCCCACTTGACTTCACATTCCAGGATGTCTGGCTCTAGGTCAGTGATCACACCATCGTGATTATCTGGATTGTGAAGATCTTTTTTGTACAGTTCTTCTGTGTATTCTTGCCATCTCTTCTTAATATCTGCTTCTGTTAGGTCCATACCATTTTGTCCTTTATCGAGCCCATCTTTGCATGAAATATTCCTTTGGTATCTCTGATTTTCTTGAAGAGATCTCTAGTCTTTCCCATTCTGTTGTTTTCCTCTATTTCTTTGTATTGATAGCTGAAGAAGGCTTTCTTTCTTTCTTTTTTTTAAATTTTATTTTATTTTTAAACTTTACATAATTGTATTAGTTTTGCCAAATATCAAAATGAATCCGCCACACATATACATGTGTTCCCCATCCTGAACCCTCCTCCCTCCTCCTTCCCCATATCATCCCTCTGGGTCGTCCCAGTGCACTAGCCCCAAGCATCCAGTATCGTGCATTGAACCTGGACTGGCAACTCATTTCTTACATGATATTTTACATGTTTCAATGTCATTCTCCCAAATCTTCCCACCCTCTCCCTCTCCCACAGAGTCCATAAGATTGTTCTATACATCAGTGTCTCTTTTGCTGTCTCGTACACAGGGTTATTGTTACCATCTTTCTAAATTCCATATATATGCATTAGTATACTGTATTGGTGTTTTTCCTTCTGGCTTACTTCACTCTGTATAATAGGCTCCAGTTTCATCCACCTCATTAGAACTGATTCAAATGAATTCTTTTTAATGGCTGAGTAATACTCCATTGTGTATATGTACCACCGCTTTCTTATCCATTCATCTGCTGATGGACATCTAGGTTGCTTCCATGTCCTGGCTATTATAAACAGTGCTGCGATGAACATTGGGGTACACGTGTCTCTTTCCCTTCTGGTTTCCTCAGTGTGTATGCCCAGCAGTGGGATTGCTGGATCATAAGGCAGTTCTATTTCCAGTTTTTTAAGGAATCTCCACACTGTTCTCCATAGTGGCTGTACTAGTTTGCATTCCCACCAACAGTGTAAGAGGGTTCCCTTTTCTCCACACCCTCTCCAGCATTTATTGCTTGTAGACTTTTGGATTGCAGCCATTCTGACTGGTGTGAAATGGTACCTCATAGTGGTTTTGATTTGCATTTCTCTGATAATGAGTGATGTTGAGCATCTTTTCATGTGTTTGTTAGCCATCTGTATGTCTTCTTTGGAGAAAGGCTTTCTTATCTCTTCTTGCTATTCTTTGGAACTCTGCATTCAGATGCTTATATCTTTCCTTTTCTCCTTTGCTTTTTGCTTCTCTTCTTTTCACAGCTATTTGTAAGGCCTCCCCAGTCAGCCATTTTGCTTTTTTGTATTTGTTTTCCATGGGGATGATCTTGATCCCTGTCTCCTGTACAATGTCACGAACCTCATCCCATAGCTCATCAGGCACTCTATCTATCAGATCTAGGCCCTGAAATCTGTTTCTCACTTCCACTGTATAATCCTAAGGGATTTGATTTAGGTCATACCTGAATGGTCTAGTGGTTGTCCCTACTGTCTTCAATTTAAGTCTGAATTTGGCAATAAGGAATTCATGGTCTGAGCCACAGTCAGCTCCTGGTCTTGTTTTTGCTGACTGTATAGAGCTTCTCCATATTTGGCTGCAAAGAATATAATCAATCTGATTTTGGTGTTGACCATCTGGTGATGTCCATGTGTAGAGTCTTCTCTTGTGTTGTTGGAAGAGGGTGTTTGTTATGACCAGTGCATTTTCTTGCCAAAACTCTATTAGGCTTTGCCCTGCTTCATTCCATATTCCAAGGCAAAATTTGCCTGTTACTCCAGGTGTTTCTTGACTTCCTACTTTTTCATTCCAGTCCTCTATAATGAAAAGGACATCTTTTTTGGGTGTTAGTTCTAAAAGGTCTTGTAGGTCTTCATAGAACCGTTCAACTTCAGCTTCTTCAGCATTACTGGTTGGGGCATAGACTTGGATTACTGTGATACTGAATGGTTTGCCTTGGAAACAAACAGAGATCATTCTGTCCTTTTTGAGACTGCATCCAAGTACTCTACTTCAGACTCTTTTGTTGACCATGATGGCCACTCCATTTCTTCTAAGGGATTCCTGCCTGCAGTAGTAGATATAATGGTCATCTGAGTTAAATTCACCCATTCCAGTCCATTTTAGTTTGCTAATTCCTAGAATGTCAACGTTTACTCTTGCCATCTCTTGTTTGACCACTTCCAATTTGCCTTAATTCATGGACCTGACATTCCAAGTTCCTACGCAATATTGCTCTTTACAACATTGGACCATGCTTCTGTCACCAGAATGACAGAATGTCACCCACATCCACAGCTGGGTATTCTTTTTGCTTTGGCTCCATCCCTTCATTCTTTCTGGAGTTATTTCTCCACTTAATCTTAAGTAGATAGGAAAGCTAAATCTTAAGCAGATAGGAAAGCTTAAGAGCTATTGAACAATTTAAAGAAGCAAGAAGGAAAACAAGGCTTTTCTGGGTCTGTTATAGCAGGATAAGAAAGGGACTAGAGGCTAATCAAACTTGGCAGAGTGACTCAGATTTAGGAAAACTGGGTTTAAATATCCCATGTTCAGTATGGCTCTGCCTATGACCCTCTAATTTAATTTACCAACACATGGATTTGAACCTAAGACAGTCTGATTCAAGTCTACTCTACTATTCTAAGAAGTTTACAATCTCTAATCTAAAATAATATTTACAAATAGCCAGGAATGGAAGCAACATAAATGTCTGTCGGCAGGGCAATGGATAAAGAAGATGTGGTACATACATAAGAGAATGTTATTCAGCAATAAAATAACAAAATAATTCCATTGGCAATAACATGGATGGACTGAGAGATTGCCATACAGAGTGAAGTAAGTCATACAGAGAAAGGCAAATCTCATATGATAGCACTTATTTGTGGAATGCAAAAAAAATAAAGAAAAAAGACTTTAATGAGCTTATCTATAAAACAGAAATGAAATTGCAGATGTAGAAAATAAACATGGTTATCAAGGGTAGAAGGATGAAGGATAAATTGGAAGATTAGGATTGACAGATAAATATTCCTATATATAAAATATATAAAATAGATAACTAATTAAAACTTACTGAATATCACATAGACCTCTACTCAATCCTTTGTAATGCCTATATGGGAAAATAATCTAAAAAAGAGTGACATACATATATATGTAATATATTTACTTTGCTGTACGCTTGAAGCTAATAAAAGAATGTAAATCAATTATACCCCAATAAAAATTCAAAAAAAAAATGCAGAAACTGTAGGACTATGCTTGGTCTTAATATGGAATATCTAGGAGAACCATCTCTAGAAGACAGGGCTACCTATTCTTGCTCCAATTTAACACGTTCAAACTTGCAAATGCTATGCCCATTTGTTACAATGCTGTCTATAGGCAATGGTCATTTGATCAATAGATTTTTGCTGTTAATTTACATTGGGGGAAAAAAAAATGATAGACAGCAATTAATTTATCAGATCAGACACAGAAGGCTAGGCATCTAACATAGACCAAAGTGAATTTTCCAAAGTCAATAGATAATTTATATCTTAAGTAATTAGAAGACCCAACCAGAATTGATTACAAGATACATTGTGCTGGAATTGTGACAATTTGAACTGTTTTTAAATTTTACATGCATGCTTTGTAGGTATTATAAAATGCATATTATTATGCATTTTAATAATTTTATATGAAATTATTTGGATGTATTTATAAAGCACTGATAAAAGACAGCACTAACAGTTAAAAAGTACTTTAAAAAAGCTTGATTCAGGATATAATTACATCAAGATTCTAGTGTACAAGTGAGGAAAATTTATATAATGGGGTGTATTAAACATAGGCAAATGTATAAAACACTATACACATGCCTGTGAACATACAATATGTAAAATAAGAAAAAATGGAGACTGTTCACTATAAAAGATTTACTGCACATACCCTTCTACCTAATAAAAATGAGCACACCATCATTCCATATTAAATGTGATGAGTACCAGTCTTTCATAGCTCATCAAATCCACAAATGAATCTTTAAATGAAAAAAAATCAAGTCAATTTAATTATGTATATAAAAACAGTATCTCTGAAGAACTGTTTGCATGGAGGAAATTAATGTTAGCAAGAAATGAAAAGCAGCTTTTGTTTAGAGATCTATAACACTGAGAAAAAGACAGACAGAACAGACAACTTAAAATAGAAATCTGCCTTTACCCATGTTAAGCCTGAAGTAATAAAAAGACATCTTGTTGGAAGTGAACTGGAAAAAGAATGATACTTAGGGAAGATGTAAGGCTATAAGATATATCTGACATGATCTCTATAGCACAGAAAAGAATACAATGTTATTTAAACAAATATTAATATATTCACTTTTGCATTATAAAGATGTGCTAGGGCAGAAGGGTTCATTTCAGCAGTTTGCACTGTTACACAAAGGATTTAAAATGTTTTGTAAAAGGAATTTGCAAGTTGATCTCTAGTTTCAATTAACTTTGAAACTCACTTTAATGTCACATAAATTTTCTTATTAGCTTCTGTGAACTGACTTTAGTTGTTAATTGGAAGAGTATTCCTGAATTTGAGGAAAATAAGAATGATAAGTAACAGGACAGAAGTGGGTCTGCACAAAATACTGGCAGGTAGGAGCCCAAAATGAAGGAGGGCAAAAGAGGAATGTATTGTGATTCAGAGAGCCAAAGAACTTTAAGAATGTTGGCATCATGGGATCAGTTTGAAGCCATATCATCTTTTGCACAGTGCTGTATTCCTCCTCTAATATGTCTGAAAATCCCATTAAAGTCAGTTTCCTATGCATGATGCGTATGCAAGAACCTACAAAATGTGTTTGTTGACAGAGTAAATGGAGAGCTGTACTCAAGCACAGTGAATGAATTCAGAAGACAAGACAGCAGCTTCAGGAGTAAAGATGAGACAGAACTGATTGAAAAGGATCTTAAATTCCTGATCTCAGAGCAAGAATTCACTGTAAGATTTTCTTTCATTAAACCTTGTGAAAATTGTGGAGGGGGTTTGATTGTTTAAAATATAAGGAATAATCATAATAACCATTATTATTATTGTGTTCTAAGAGTAGGGGAGGAGAGTAAGTACCCTTCTCTGGGTCTTTAAGGATCCCCCCAAACACAGCTGTGAAAATTACACTAGGAGAGACGTATGGAAAGATTAAATATATTCACAGATACTAGAGAGAGGGGCATGGCATGCCCAGAGAGCACACAAAGTCACCCAAAAGCCTGAGGTTTGGTCAGAGCAGGCAGAAAGAAAGCAGGGCAAAGACCTTTGGGCAAATGCCTTTATTGAGTGTGTCATGGGCGTTGTAGTTCATGACACATGGAAATCATTTTTGATGGATAATTTTAATGTAACTGGATCAACATGGAAAGGAGGAAAGAGTAATATGAAGTCATCATGAAGCTTATTGTTGAAACACACATCTTGGGGATGGGTTCCCAGAAATGGACAATGGCTAGCTAAAAATTCAAAAAAAGCAGGCAGGGTATTGGCATTCAGGGAGTCATTGAGGCAACAAATATTAATAACTCTTTACATTATAATCATAATTTAAAATTTATTGACCATTTGCTAAATTCAAGGCTCTGTTCTAAGTCCTTTTATTTATACTAGCTCACATAAGCCTCAGAGCACTATTATGCTCTATTCTTTATCCCCACTTACCAATGAGGAAACCAGGCAGGCAGAGATTCTCTAAAGTTTATCATATACTGTCAAAATGATGAGACAATTTTAGGTAAAATAAATCATTACCCCCAGAATACCCAAAGCAGAAGGATACAGAATTGCTTAATATACATCGTTCCACTTTAGGTAACAAATGAAGCTGGCCTGAGGATAAAAATGTGTTTTTCAGCATAAATCCTCCAGGACCAGAGAAGTGGTCAGAGGGGAGAAAAAAAATAAGGTTTTTTTTTTTTTCTTACAAAGTTCTAGAAAGTGAAAGTTGCTCAGTGAATAGCTGTTCCCTTCTCCAGGGTATCTTCCCAATCCAGGGATCAAACCCAGGTCTCCTGCACCGTAGGCAGATTCTTTACCAGCTGAACCACCAGGGAAGTCCAAGAATATTGGAATGAGTAGCCTATCCCTTCTCCAGGGGATCTTACCGACCTAGGAATAGAACTGGGGTCTCCTGCACTGCAGGCGGATTCTGGATGCTGACTATTAAATTAGCCATGAACAAAATTATACAGACGACAAAGCTCAAAATTCAACACATTCTACAATTTGGCCATGAAAGAAAATAAAGAGAATCACAGGATGAAATAAAGAGTTACTTCTTCTTGTTGCTTGTTTATTGCTTGTTTAGTTGACTGGTTTGAATTGTTTTCAACTTTAGAAAAAACACATTTTGAAAGCAAAAAGGAAGAAGTCAAGTGAGAGGCAAATGATTGAAAAGTCTGTAAAAAGAATGTGTAATTGATGGAGCAATTTCCCTGTTGCTGCTTCTGCTGTTGCTAAGTCGTTTCAGTCGTGTCCAACTCTGTGCTACCCCATAGACGGCAGCCCACCAGGCTTCGCTGTCCCTGGGATTCTCCAGGCAAGAACACTGGAGTGAATTGCCATTTCCTTCTCCAATGCATGAAAGTGAAAAGTGAAAATGAAGTCACTCAGTTGTGTCCGACTCTTAGCGACCCCATGAACTGCAGCCTACCAGGCTCCTCTGTCCATGGGTTTTTCCAGGCAATAGTACTGGAGTGGGTTGCCATTGCCTTCTCTGAGGAGGTAAAAAGTTAGGGATCAAGAGAATAGGCAGAAAGTTTAGCCTTAGAGACAAGAAAGTTATATTAACTAGAATATACTTTGGAATAGACAGAGAAATGATTACAATGGTAAATAAGGAAGATTCAGGAGAAATCTGGTTTCAGCAAGAATTTATTGAACACATAACTTTGTTCTTAGCACTGCACATGTTACAAGAAGGACTTCAGAGAGATCGAAGATGCTTTATGCCCTTAACGTGTTGTCTGGTTATAATATTCAATCTACTGGAGGCTTGAAATGGTAGAGATGAGAGAAGTTATAGTCATTCAGACAAGATCATAATTCTGTTTCAGTTATTTGGTTTTTTACATGCAAGAAAAGGAAAATAGCTCCAAAAGTAAATGTCTTGATAAAAATATAACCTTACAAAAGCCTAACAGGATTTCCTTTGCTTTGCTTTTCTTATTATTTACACCTTACTTCGCATAAAATCAGGAACTATAACAGGACATTTTAAGATAAAGAGCATTTTTCCTTTCAAATTGAAATTGTCTCTTTAGGAAAAGATAATATAAAAAAGTAATCTTATAAAAATTATAGCATGTTTATCCCATTTCTAAAGCAAGAGAAAAAGTAATATTGAATCAAAATTTTTGTTTTATCATAGTAAGATTTACATTGTTATTATGAAAAGTCAAACCATATATACATACAAATGTTAATATTTTTCTGAAATAAAAACAGTATCTTAAAATGATAATATAGCATATACTAGAAATCATATAATATTTCTAAAAGAAAAGGCTTCGGGCATATTTGAAATTGTGGATCACTACCTTACCACTATGTCTTACTTGTATTAAAAATTAAATATAGTAACCCCAACATGCACTTGAAGGCACCAGATGTCACTGTTGTAGACATGATACATTTATCACTGTAGATAATTTATAAATGTGAGGAAATAATTGAACATTCTGTTAAAATTATTTCCCAGCAAAATTATGACAAAATTGATGGTGTTAGCGAAACCAAGTAAGACCTTGTGAGGCCTTCTTGGGCATGAAAGCCCTTCTGTGTCTCCCATTTCTCAATTGTTTAAAAAAAGATTTTCAACTTCCTAGACCTTCTCTTAGTTTCAAGGGGCAGATTTAAACAGTTCCTTATTAGGGAAGTGAGAGAATGCAGAAAGAAATAGTGCAGGAATGGGGCCTGGGCCTGGGAAGGTGCATAACAATCTGATATATATCTCTGAGTTCTTCTACAGAAACAAAGGTCCCCAATCAAAAGGAGAATATTATAACCAAAAGAAGAAAAACTTTAGGCTGAGCACAAGCTTATGGACCCCAGAAAGGTTGGAACCAGAGACTGATGATTGAGATTTCTAGAATATCACCAACCAATCAGAGGCGAGTTATATACTCTGCAGCCCTCCCCCCAAATTTTCCCTATAAAAACTTACTCCTATAAACCCATTAGGGAGGTTGAGTCTTTTGAGCATGAGCCTCCCTATTTTCTTTGCACGGCCCTTGCAGTACATCTTTCTCTGCTCTAAACTCTGACATTTCAGTTTGTTTGGCTTTACTGTGAGCTAGGCACAGGAACTTGGGTTCAGTAACACTGAAATCTCATCATTGTAAATAATATTCATACATATACATAGAGCAGGGAAAACCATGTTTATATTACCAACTTAATTTTAATTTTTTTAAAAATCAAGGATTCCATATTTTTGCCCTAAGGACAATTTACAACAGTTCATTGTAAATAATTTAAAAACACTTAAAACACAGGAACATTAGTATTAGGGAAACAAGCTCAAAACACTCTTTCACAGATGATGGAAAGAAGTCTATTAATAAAAATATTTGACTAGTTATCTAATAATCTTGACTACATACTTAGTATTTATTACATAATATTATGGGGTTTCCCAGATGGCACTAGTGGTAAAGTACTTGCTTGCCAACATACATAGATGTAAGAGATGTGGGTTCGATCCCTGGGTCAGGAAGATCCCCTGGAGAAGGACAGGGCAACCCACTCCAGTATTCTCACCTGGAGAATCCCATGGACAGAGGAGCCTGGCAGGCTACAGTCCATAGGGTTGCAAAGAGTTGAATACAACTGAAGTAACTTAGCACCCATGCACGCACATACATAATATCATAATGTTCCTTATTGGCAAATTATTTGAGTGTAAGCCCCATAGCATATTTGATCTATAGTTAAATAAGACAAAAGCAATTAAAAATATGTGTGAAATGGCAACCCACTCCAGTATTCTTGCCTGGAGAATCCCAGGGACAGAGGAGCCTAGTGGGCTGCCGTCTTTGGGGTCGCACAGAGTCGGACACGACTGAAGCGACAGCAGCAGCATGTATATCTTTGGATTTTTCAAATATATATAAACATTCTCTATATCTACTTTTTCCTCTTTTATCACAAACAGTAATACACAACAATCATGGAAAAATGTACAAAACCATAAAATACATTCTTAATATTTTGTCCTTTACAATTCTGATGATTTTTTAGCATTTGATTAATATTTAGATTGTATTTACTTGCATGTTTATAAAATATATATTAAAACATATATTATTTAAGGTTTTACTTATTACAAAATAATATTTTCTCACATCATTAATACGGTCAAACAAGGAATGTCCTATATTCTTATCATTGACTGGCTTTCTTTATCAGTCAGCTAACTGTCTTAGTGCTGCCATCATTCTGGAGAACTTGGTGCATTAGAATTCCCTGCCAATGTTTTATTTTGGATTATTCAATTCTGGTGAACACTATCTACATTCTACTAGCTCACATGGCATTTGGGGTCACTGAATCATCTTAAACTATGTCTATCGGAAGTATTAAATGCAAACATTCTATTTTTGAATACATCCTTCTCACACTTTTATCCATTACCCAATTGCTCTGGAGCAACTACTGCCAGACCATCTGTCTATCAAGCAAAACATGCAGATCAGGTCATAACAATTTGTGGCTTTCTATTAGAGCTACGCAGTCAAAGCAATGTGGCAATATTTGTATAATATCTGGGTCATTTTATTCTCCTTCTATCCAAAGAGAAATTTAAAACTGCCTAGATAAATGACCCTCCTGTGTCTCTCTCTGAAAGAAAGTAGGCTGAGAAAATATTACGTTATTTCCTGAGATTGTGTCATGCTGATTACCTGCATAAGCAGGGGGAATGGAAACTATCAGGCAGATGAGTGAGACCTGCACAGAGCATGATGACAACTAATTAATAAGTTTGGCAACATGTACAATGTCACCATAACACAAAAATCCTCAGTTAAAAATAAAACATTGTTCTGAAATAGGTTTAGGTTGTGGAATGAGGCAACTGGATAAAATGACAATAAAGTTAGACAAAATGGCTGAGATCAAATAAAAGAAAATAAAAGCAAACTCGAAGTACGCTCTCTGAAACATGTGTGGAAAACTTGAGCTACCAGGGAAGCCCTATAAAAAGAGAATCCAACTATTAATAACTTATCAAAAAAGATAAAACTATTCTAATATTAATAATAGGGAAATCCTAGAATAACTATGAAATAATTTTAAAATTGAGTTTTAAGAATCTTAAAAACAGAACTAAAATTTGCATAAAGAAATAAGCAATTTTAAAACCAAAACAAACAGGTATGAAAAAAGGCCACATATTGTTCATTACTCTGACTGTGAAAACAAACAAACAAACAAACTCAGTGGCATAAAATAAACAACTGTAATTTCATGAATTCTATGGGTCAGGAATTTAAACAAACCTTCACTTCTGTTCTGATGGATGCAAGCTGTCTCAGTTCAAAGACTAGGGTCTAGAGGCATTTAAATGCCTTGTTCATTCACATGTCTTAACATTAGACTGAGAAGAAAATTAGAATATCTGGATCTAGAATTGCTGTGTTTCCTCAAGTGTATTTATCTCTGCCTGTTCTCTCCAAATGTTCTTTTTACCATGGTGGCTTCCAGCAGCCAGACTTCTGACATGGTGACTCAGGTTTTCAAAGTTTTGGAAAAGAAGGTAAGTGGGAAGCTCCTTTTTTAGACACTGCTTATTTTCCAGGATAAGAGGCAATATTACAGGAAGCTGTATCTTCATTTTTTCAACTGTAAATATCTGGACATCTGAGGCCTGCAGCAGTTGGAGTACTCTTGAGCATTATTTTTTATTTGTATGTGGTTGCTACACATGGCTTCCCGCAGAGGATGGATTTGGAATAGCCAGACATCTTACCTGGTAGTTCAGAATTCTAAAATTTCAGAGAGAAAGAAAGAGTGAGACAGAGACAGAGAGACAAACTGAGAAAGGACAAAGAGAAGCAGAAGCTGTATTTCTTTTTATGAGGTAGCTTCAAAACCCGTTTCTTCTACGTCGTGTGTTTCTAAGTGAGTAACCAAGCTTATCTGATTTTTACAGGGACACAAACCAGACTTCACCTTTTGTGAGAAGAATGTCAAAGAATGTGCAGACATGTTTTAAAAGTGTCACATGCAGGTATGCAAAGAAATAATTAGAAAATTTGGGAACATATTGAAAATCTAGACTCAATTTGGCTGTAGAGAAAATACATTATTTTCTTTTAACAAGGAATTGACTCATATAGCAATGCATAAAATAATGCAATAAAAAATATGACAAACTTTAAAAAAAGTAGAAATATTAACAAAACTTCAATACATACCTGATAGGTGTTATAGGGAGCGAGAATAGGGGTAATGGCAGAGTAATTATTCAAAGACAAAATAACTAAGAATTTATCCGAATTGATAAAATCATCCTACTAATAATAACAAGTGTATAGCTCGAGCTTTCCAGTAGCTCAGTGGTAAAGAATCTGCTTGCAATGTGGGAGATATGGGTTTGATCCCTGGGTAGAGAAGACCCCTATGGAAGGAAGTGACAAACTACCTTAGTATTCTTGCCTGGAAAATTCCATGAACAAAGGACCCTGACAGGCTGCTGTCTATCAGGTGGCAAAGGTTCAGATATGACTGAGCATACATTCACACATAGATGAAAAACTCATAAGTGCTAATAAAGATATATAAATATAAATGCACACCCATAAAAGAAAAGTAAAACTTCAGAGTATTAATGATAAAAAGAAAACATTAAAACTACCTGAAAGAAACAAAAGTGATATTCAAAGGAATGAAATAAGACTAATTGCAGAGTATTCAGAGAATAATAGCAAAATAAGCAATCCCAGATGTAAGAAGACAATGAAGTAATGTCTTCAAAGTTTTGAAGGAAATTGTGCCACTGTGAATTCTATATTCAACCAACCATATTAATCAAAGCATAAAAAAAATATAGCACAGTGTATAACCTACAATACCTTGATGTATTTAGTGTAAAATATATTTATAGAGAAGAATGATGAAAGTGGGAAAAAAGTGAGAAGCAAGGAATAATGCATGACAATGAATTCATTATAACATGGTGTATCTGTTTAATGACTACAAAAATATAGTTAATGTCTAAAAGTTGAAATCATAACTTTTTGCAAAAATTGCAAGGCTATAGGATGGGATGTTTAGTCAATAAACAAGTAGTGCAGTTGGACCCCTATATCCACGGGTTCCGATTCTGCATATTCATTGAAAGGTGAATCAGAAAATGTTATTTATAAAACTCAGAAAGTTCCAGAAAGGAAAATCTGAATTTTCCTTTCTCTGGCAACTAGTTACATAGCATTTACATTGTATTTACAACTATTTACATTGTATTTGATAATATAAGTCATCTAGAGATTATTTAAAGTACATGACAGGTGATGTATGTAAGTGATATGCAAATACTGTGTCACTTTATACAGGACTTAAGCATCACTGATTTTGGTAACCTCATAGGGTCCTGGAACCAATCCCCTTGGGATATGGAGGTATGACCATATTAAAGTGCATGAATACAATTGTGTAAAAAAGAGAAAGAAAAATCAGAGTAAAAATAAAGATACATGTGTAAATACTATGAAGTCAGGAAAAGAAAG
The DNA here is from genome assembly GCF_055505025.1 of Bos grunniens. Taxonomy (NCBI): domain Eukaryota; kingdom Metazoa; phylum Chordata; class Mammalia; order Artiodactyla; family Bovidae; genus Bos; species Bos grunniens. The sequence continues at coordinate 50,140,657 of NC_141175.1, forward strand.
GAGGGCAAATTAAATGCACAATTAAAATAAAATAAAAATGAGAAAAAGTCAAGCAAATTTGGTAGTAATCATAATGCACCAGATTAATTACCTATTAAATATAAAGATTAGTAAGTCAAGTTGAAAAAGAAAGCTTCAGCTCACTCTGGCTTACCTTGAACATGCTTAATGAATATGCCACATAACAGTTGAAAATAAAGTGATAAAATTAATTAACCAGGAAAATACTATGATTCAAAAAACAAAAAACTGTCTCTAAGCTGTTCATGTCCAAATCCCTAGGGCATGTGACTGTTTTAGGTTACCTGGCAAAAGAGAATAAATATTGAAGGTGAAATCAGGTTGTTAATCAAGACCTCAAAATAAAAAGATAAAAACTATATTATCCAGTTGGATCTAATATATAATCACAAAAATCCTTAAAGAGAGAAGTGGGAGGCAGAGACGTTCCAAAGTAATGCAATATGAGAAAAGTCTCAATGACTATTACTGATTTTGAAGGTGGAGAAATGGGTTCATGAACCAACCGATGTGGACAACCTCTAAAATCATGAGGAGCCATGAAAATAAATATTCTGTATTTGTTCACATTATCATGTAATGGAAATGTAAGTGTTTTTAATTCTAAAATATTTTGATCAGTAATATGACCACAAAACTTTGAAATTATTGGTCCTGATCTCTGATTTGACACTGCTGTCAAGTTCTTAGGTATGAATTATTTTGACTTCCATACCACTTAACTCTTCATCTTTCCTCATCAAGGATATAGTTTAAGCCTCCTTTAGAGAGAGAAAGATTTAGAGATGGATTTTCTTTGTTCATCAGTTACATTGTGATATTCTTCACGTTTTTGTTTTTGTACATGTTTTTTCTTCTTAATTTTTCTTCAGGAAGATCTCATGCACTCAACTCTAGTTTTTATACATATGACTCCCAAATTAATATGTCTCTCAGATCTTTACTGAGTTCTGAAATTGTTCATCTGACCATTAAAATTTTCCACAAGGAATCTCCAAGCCTATTTATTTTCCTTGGTACATCATCTCAGTACATGATGTCACCATCCTTCAGGATGCACAAACCAGAAAATTCAGAACCATCTGTAAAAAATCCTTCTTACACATTCTTTGTGTGTGTGTGTGTGTGTGTGTGTGTGTGTGTGTGTATGTGTGTGTATGTATGTTTTATTCAGTGGGAATTTTTAGGACTCAAGTAATTTTTAGCATCTCAAGTAAACCTAAGAGAACTGCTTATAGGTTGCAAGGCAGGGAGCTAGGTTATATAGGTTTTGCAGCAAAGGGCAGGTAGTCTGAATGTCAAAAGATTATTGTTAATTAAAGAAAACCAAATATCCCAAGCTAAGGAATTTAGTGCAGGCAGCTGCAATGGACGCGCTAAAGTGCAGGCGGCTGCAGACGGGCGCGCTAAAGCGCGGCCGAGAGGGGACACCCCACGTCCCAGGTCAGGGGCAGAAGCCGGGAGGACCCCATGCACAAAGGGCGGCAGCCAAGAGGAGTTACCCCAAGTCCAAGGCCAGGGGCAGTGGCCAAGAGTACCAGACTGTGATGGCGCAGTAACGGCTGAGAGGAGCTACCCCGCGTCCGAGGTCGAGGGCAGGGCTGAGAGGAGATATCCAGCGTCCGAGTTCAGGGGCGGCGACGAGAGGAGTTACCCCATGTCCGAGGTCAGGGGCGGCGACGAGCGGAGCTACATAGCGTCTGAGGTCAGGGGCCACGGCCAGGAGGAGATTTCCCATGCCCCAAGCCTGAGGCCAAGGGCGGCAGCCTGGAGGAGCAACCCCAAGCCCAAGAACAGGGGCCGGGAGGACCAACCTCACGTCCAAGGAGCCGGGGCTGCGCGGGCGCAGGGGGGCCTAGAGGAGCTATCCCACTTTGAAGGTCAGGAAGGGCGGCAGTGAGGAGACACCCCTCGTCCAAGGTAAGGAGCAATGGCTGAGCTTTGCTGGAGCAGCTGTGAAGAGATACCCCACGCCCAAGGTAAGAGAAACCCAAGTAAGATGGTAGGTATTGCAAAAGGACATCAGAGGGCAAACACACTGAAACCATACTCTCAGAAAACTAGTCAATCTAATCACACTAGGACCACAGCCTTGTCTAACTCAATGAAACTAAGCCATGCCCGTGGGGCAACCCAAGATGGGCGGGTCATGGCTGAGAGATCTGACAGAATGTGGTCCACTGGAGAAGGGAATGGCAAACCACTTCAGTATTCTTGCCTTGAGAACCCCATGAACAGTATGAAAAGGCAAAATGATAGGACACCGAAAGAGAAACTCCTCAGGTCAGTAGGGGCCCAATATGCTACTGGAGATCAGTGGAGAAATAACTCCAGAAAGAATGAAGGGATGGAGCCAAAGCAAAAACAATACCCAGCTGTGGATGTGACTGGTGATAGAAGCAAGGTCCGAAGCTGTAAAGAGCAATATTGCATAGGAACCTGGAATGTCAGGTCCATGAATCAGGCAAATTGGAAGTGGTCAAACAAGAGATGGCAAGAGTGAATTTCGACATTCTAGGAATCAGCGAACTAAAATGGACGGGAATGGGTGAATTTAACTCAGATAACCATTATATCTACTACTGCGGGCAGGAATACCTCATAAGAAATTCAGTAGCCATCATGGTCAACAAAAGAGTCCAAAATGCAGTACTTGGATGCAATCTCAAAAACGACAGAATGATCTCTGTTCATTTCCAAGACAAACCATTAAATATCACAGTAATCCAAGTCTATGCCCCAACCAGTAACGCTGAAGAAGCTGAAGTTGAACGGTTCTATGGAGACCTACAAGACCTTTTAGAACTAACACACAAAAAAGATGTCCTTTTCATTATAGGGGAATGGAATGCAAAAGTAGGAAGTCAAGAAAACACCTGGCTGCTGCTGTTAAGTCCCTTCAGTTTTGTCCGACTCTGTGCGACACCATAGACGGCAGCCCACCAGGCTCCCTCGTCCATGGGATTCTCCAGGCAAGAACACTGGAGTGGGTTGCCATTTCCTTCTCCAATGCATGAAAGTGAAAAGTGAAAGTGAAGTCGCTCTTAGTGACCCCATGGACTGAAGCCTACCAGGCTCCTCCGTCCATGGGATTTTTCAGGCAAGAGTACTGGAGTGGGGTGCCATTGCCTTCTCCAAAGAAACACCTGGAGTAACAGGCAAATTTGGCCTTGGAATACGGAATGAAGCAGGGCAAAGCCTAATAGTTTTGCCAAGAAAATGCACTGGTCATAACAAACACCCTCTTCCAACAACACAAGAAAAGACTCTATACATGGACATCACCAAATGGTCAACACCTAAATCAGATTGATTATATTCTTTGCAGCCAAAGATGGAAAAGCTCTATACAGTCAGCAAAAACAAGACCAGGAGCTGACTGTGGCTCAGACCATGAACTCCTTACTGCTAAATTCAGACTTAAATTGAAGAAAGTAGGGAAAACCACTAAACCATTCAGGTATGACCTAAATCAAATCCCTTATGATTATACAGTGGAAGTGAGAAATAGATTTAAGGGCCTAGATCTGATAGATAGAGTGCCTGATGAACTATGGGATGAGGTTCGTGACATTGTACAGGAGACAGGTCTCAAGACCATCCCCATGGAAAAGAAATGCAAAAAAGCAAAATGGCTGACTGGTGAGGCCTTACAAATAGCTGTGAAAAGAAGAGAAGTGAAAAGCAAAGGAGAAAAGGAAAGATATAAAGATCTGAATGCAGAGTTCCAAAAAATAGCAAGAAGAGATAAGAAAGTCTTCTTCAGAGATCAATTCAAAGAAATAGAGGAAAACAACAGAATGGGAAAGACTAGGGATCTCTTCAAGAAAATCAGAGATACCAAAGGAACATTTCATACAAAGATGGGCTCGATAAAGGACAGAAATGGTATGGACCTAACAGAAGCAGAGGATATTAAGAAGAGATGGCAAGAATACACAGAAGAACTGTACAGAAAAGATCTTCACGACCCAGATAATCACGATGGTGTGATCACTGACCTAGAGCCAGACATCCTGGAATGTGAAGTCAAGTGGGCCTTAGAAAGCATCACTATGAACAAAGCTAGTGGAGGTGATAGAATTCCAGTTGAGCTATTCCAAATCCTGAAAGATGATGCTGTGAAAGTGCTGCACTGAATATGGCAGCAAATTTGGAAAACTCAGCACTGACCACAGGACTGGAAAAGGTCAGTTTTCATTCCAATCCCAAAGAAAGTCAATGCCAAAGAATGCTCAAAGTACCGCACAATTGCACTCATCTCACACGCTAGTAAAGTAATGCTCAAAATTCTCCAAGCCAGGCTTCAGCAATATGTGAACTGTGAACTTCCTGATGTTCAAGCTGGTTTTAGAAAAGGTAGAGGAACCAGAGATCAAATTGCCAACATCCGCTGGATCATGGAAAAAGCCAGAGAGTTCCAGAAAAACATCTATTTCTGCTTTCTTGACTATGCCAAACCTTTGACTATGTGGATTCCAATAAATTGTGGAAAATTCTGAAAGAGATGGGAATACCAGACCACCTGACCTGCCTCTTGAGAAACCTATATGCAGGTGAGGAAGCAACAGTTAGAACTGGAAATGGAACAACAGACTGGTTCCAAATAGGAAAAGGAGTACATCAAGGCTATATATTGTCACCCTGCTTATTTAACTTATATGCAGAGTACATCCTTATATGCAGAGTACATCACGAGAAATGCTCGACTGGAAGTAACACAAGCTGGGATCAGGATAGCCGGGAGAAATATCAATAACCTCAGATACGCAGATGACACCACCCTTATGGCAGAAAGTGAAGAGGAAAATAAAAGCCTCTTGACAAAAGTGAAAGAAGAAAGTGAAAAAGTTGGCTTAAAGCTCAACATTCAGAAAACGAAGACCATGGCATCTGGTGCCATTACTTCATGGGACATAGATGGGGAAACTGGAAACAGTGGCAGGTTTTATTTTTGGTGGCTCCAAAATCACTGCATATGGTGACTGCAGTCATGAAATTAAAAGACGCTTACTCCTTGGAAGGAAAGTTATAACCAACCTAGATAACATATTCAAAAGCAGAGACATTACTTTGCCAACAAATGTCTGTCTAGTCAAAGCTATGGTTTTTCCAGTGGTCATGTATGGATGTGAGAGTTGGACTGTTAAGAAGGCTGAGCGCCAAAGAATGGATGCTTTTGAACTGTGGTGTTGGAGAAGACTCTTGAGAGTCCCTTGGACTGCAAGGAGATCCAACCAGTCCATTCTGAAGGAGATCAGCCCTGGGATTTCTTTGGAAGGAATGATGCTAAAGCTGAAACTCCAGTACTTTGGCCACCTCATTGGAAGAGTTGACTCATTGGAAAAGACTCTGATGCTGGGAGGGATTGGGGGCAGGAGGAGAAGGGGACGGCAGAGGATGAGATAGCTGGATGGCATCACTGACTCGATGGATGTAAGTCTGGGTTAACTTTGGGAGTTGGTGATGGACAGGGAGGCCTGGCGTTCTGCCATTCATGGGGTGGCAAAGAGTCGGACACGACTGAGGGACTGAAGTGAACTGAACATTCCTTAGTCTTAGTCACGTAAAACTTTTTTATCTTTAAGCCTTGAACTGATGATTACACAGCAAACAACTTGGTATGGACTCTGTCCTAAGAGTTATATGGCAGCAATGTATCCTTTTTGAGGACATTTTCGTGATTCCCTGGTGGTAGAGAGTAAAGCATCTGCCTGCAATGCAGGAGACCTGGTTTGGATCCTTTGGTCAAGAAGATCCCCTGGAGAAGCAAATGGCAACCCACTCCCATACTGTTGCCTGGAAACCCCATGGACGGAGGAGCCTTAGGTCGCAAACTGTCAGACATGACTGAGGGACTTCACTTTCCTTTCTCCTACCTGAGTGCCTTCTGGCTAATCCTGTTATCTTGAAATGTGGATTGTGGGGAGTGGGTCTAGTAAGATCTTTGCAACCTCTAGACATTCTTTTGATTCATTGTAATAATTAATTGGAGAGTATATAACTCCCTTGCTAACACTGGCGGGGTGGCACTCTCTGCCACCCTTCTGATGTCTGTGTCAGAAGCTTTCTCTATCTGTTTTATACTTTAAAAAAACTTTATTACACAAAAGCTCTGAGCAATCAAGACTTGTCTCTGGCCATGGATTGAATTCTTTTCCTCTGGAGACCAAGAATCCCGGTGTCTTTCATGGTTAAGCAACACTGTTTCACCCTGATATTAAAAGTGAGTTAAATCTGACTCTGCACATGTTCACAGAGATGTGGGAAGTATTTCACGTGATTTGGTAAAGACTCATGATCCTCCTTTTTTCAGAATACCTGTATTTGTCAACAAAATGTAATGTGCAAAATAATTGTTTCAGAAAGAATTACTATCCAACTCCAATAGGTGGACTGAGATGTCCAGACAATGCATTGTATTATTCTCCTATGAATAATAGGAGAATAATAAGCCTGAATTAAAGCTGCCTACATATGCCTACACATGAAGAAAGAAAATGGCACCCCACTCCCGTACTCTTGCCTGGAGAATCCCATGGAGGGAGGAGCCTGGTAGGTTACAGTCCATGGGGTCGCAAATAGTTGGACACGACTGAGCGACTTAACTTTCACTTTTCACATATGAGTTAAGAACAGAAAGTGGCAGTGACTACACAAATCTTGATCAGCTGTAAAGTGGAAAGAAAATTGGATTTGGAATCATAAGACATTAAGTCACACCCCCTCTGGCACTTAACAGTTGTGTACATTGAGTGAACCCCAATCTCACTTTTCTCAGCAAAATAATAAGATAATTATCATAGCTTCTTTGCATTTCTCACAGTATTGCTGTGAAGGTCAAGTAGTAGAATAGTAATAAGAATGTTCTATCAAGGAGACAGAGTAGCATAAGAGGAAGGAATGAGTGCTCAGAACTCAAGCTCCCTAATTTTACAAGCTGGCTCAACCAATGTGATCAGGGTGACCTGGGAAAGCTGTTAAGCATCTTGTATGTAAATCTACCTGTGTGTGTGTGTGTGTGTGTGTGTGTGTGTGTGTGTGTGTGTGTGTGCTAAGTCACTTCAGTCGTGTCCGTCTCTTTGTGACCCCCATGGATCACAGTCTGCCAGGCTCCTCTGAAAGAGTGGGTTGCCATGCCCTTTTCCAGGGGAGCTTCCCAATCCAGGATTGAACTCCCGACTCTTCCCTCTCCCGCATTGATAGGCAGGTTCTTTACCCCTAGCATCTCCTGGGAAGCCTGCAAATCTACTTACCTAAAAAGAATTATTGATGACATCGTTTAAAGTATTCCATATCAAGTATAAGGTTTAGAGCCTGCCAAGCACCCTTGGCTGGGCATTCAACATGAAGACAGTTTGTACACAAGAGCTGCACTATCCTGGCCCTACTTGGGCAGTGGGCCAAGAACAGTATCCCCTTCTAGTTGTACTCCTCTCTTTTTGATGTTTGAAGGTGAGTGTGCTGATCCATTTTTATATTTTCTTGGATTAGAGTTGCTTGGCTTGAGCCTTAGGTTTGGGAGTTGATGTAAGGAAGATACTTAGAGGGATTTCCCAGGACTCTCAGTGGGTAAAGAATCTGCATTCAATGAAGGAGACAGAGGAGTTGTGAGTTTGATCCCTGGGTCAGTTCCATCTCTGGGTTCAGGAGATTCTCTAGAGGAGGGTACAGCAACTCACTCCAGTATCTTGCCTGTAGAACCCCATGGACAAAGGAGCCCAGGGGATTGTAGTCCACGGGGTCACAAAGAATCGGACTTGACTGAAGTGACTGAGCAGGGCACACGGGCAAGATATTTTGAGCTTTGTCATGTTGTTCTCAAGGTCATATTGTTCTCAAGGAGACTGAGATGAAGGCACTCTAAAGAGGATTCAACCTAGCTTAAGGAATTTTATCTTATGCTTTGGAGGTAAAATCCACAGATAATAATAAAGTGTTACTTTGTCTTGCTAGTCTTATATCTCCAATTTTCAAATAACATAGAAGAGGAGGTTGTATGTATACTTCTAAATTCCTAGGCAAAGCAACTATTATTATTTTCCCATAAAAATAATTCATTATTTGTGTTATTTGTGTTTCCAGCATCTTCAGTACTTTCCAGGTGTGTTTCTCTCTCCTGAAACTCCTCTTTCCCTCCTGAACTGTTTCTTTGTTGTTGTTCAGTTACTCAGTCATGTTCTACTCTTTAAAACCCCATGGGCTGCAAAACACTAGGCTTCCCTGTCCATTACCATCTCCAGGAGATTGCACAAATTCATGTCCATTGAGTCAGTGATGCCATCCAACCACCTCATCCTCTGTCATCTTCTTCTCCTCCTGCCTTCAATCTTTCCCAGCAACAGGGTGGTTTCTAATAAGTCGGCTGTTCACATCAAGTGTCCAAAGTATTGGAGCTTCAGCTTCAGCATCAGTCCTTCCAATTAATATTCAGGACTGATTTCCTTTAGGATTGGCTGGTTTGATTTCACTGCAGTCCAAGGGACTGTCAATAGTCTTCTCCAACACCACAGTTCAAAAGCATCAATTCTTTAGTGCTCAGACTTTTTTATGGTCCAACTCTCACATCCATACATGACTACCAGAAAAACCATAGCCTTGACTAAACAGACGTTTGTCAGCAAAGTAATTTCTCTGCTTTTAACTATGCTGTCTAGCCTTGTCATCGCTTTTCTTCCAAGGAGCAAGCATCTTTTAATTTCATGACTGAAGTCACCATCTGCAGTGAATTTTGGAGCCCAAGAAAATACAGTCTGTCACTGTTTCCATTGTTTCCCCATCTATTTGCCATGAAGTGATGGGACCAGATGCCATGATCTTAGTTTTTTGAATGTTGAGTCTTAAGCCAGCTTTTTCAGTCTCTGCTTTCATCTTCATCAAGAGGCTCTTTAGTTCCTCTTTGCTTTCTGCCATAAGGATGGTCTCACCTGCATACCTGAGGTTATTGAAATTTCTCCCTGCAATCTTCACTCCAGCTTGTGCTTCATCCAGCCTGGAATTTCACGTGATGTAATCTACATATAAGTTAAATAAGCAGGGTGACAATGTACAGCCTTGAAGTACTCCTTTCCCAATTTGGAAGCAGTCTGTTTTCCCATGTGCAATTCTAACTATTGCTTCTTGACCTGAATAGAGGTTTCTCAGGAGGCACATTAAGGTGGTCTGGTATTCCCATCTTTTTAAGAATTTTTCACAGTTTATCTCCTGGCTGATTACTATTCATCCTTCAATACTCAAATTGAATGAAATTTCATATAATGAGCCATTTTTAATACTATACAATACTTCATAATTAATATTTAATGTTTTTAAATTAATGTTAATGTTGTTCTTCAATTATAGCTTTTACAAAATACAAAATACCTGAAACTTAATGCATTAGCTTCCTGGGATTAACCTGCCACTTATCACCAAATAACATTCCACTCATCATTCCTTAATTATAGAATCCAGAATTTATTTAGGAATTGAATAAGCTTCCTAAAAGATGGCATTCCTCAACCCTGCTTGCAGAGTATACCTTTTGACAACATTCTGACTCATTAGATCTAAGCAGAAGTGTGTGAGGTTTGGGGGAAAGCCACATGAAACTATTGTGCTTTTCCTACTTTTTTCTTCCTATCCTTTAAATCACACATGCAGATATAATAGATAGAGCTTCCTTGGTTATCTGTGAAAAGGAAAGAATCTCCAAGATGGTAATCAAAAATAGGATGGTGAAAAAGAAAAGTAGAAGGAGGCTGATTTCCATAGAACTGTTAAATTACCCTGTTCTCCAGGTGGCTTTTTTTAGTGAGAGAGAAATAAACTTTTTTATTTTTGGTGGAGGCGGGAGGGTATACAATGATAGTGTTATTTTGGACACAATGTTAAAAACAGCTAAATTAAAACAGTTCTTTTCTTCCTTCTAACTCTAAATCTTAATCTCTGAATCCAAAGTGACACATATCTTATTACAGAAATCCCATAAAAAAAACTTTGAGTTTGGAAGGATCATTCTTAAATGAATTTTTTGAATCCACCATAGTTTCACATTTAGATAATTTAATATTCTATGAATTTACTTGGATATCTAACTCTTAGCCTCATGTACCACAGGAGGACAGTAAAGCTATAAGGAGGAAGGACTTAAACTTTCCTGTATGTATTCTGTTCCTGTCAACAGCATTCCAGAAACAACTATTCCTCATACTGTGAAACTGCTTCTTATCTCAGCATGTCATAGGTACTCCCAGAACCAGACTCATATGCCCACTTCAGTCAGTTCAGTCGCTCAGTCGTGTCCGACTCTTTGCAACCCCGTGAATCGCAGCACACAAGGCCTCCCTGTCCATCACCAACTTAGGTAAAAATCTTCGGCAGGCTTGTTTTGAGTGTGTGTGTGGTGTGGAAGGCAGTGATCTAGTAATCTGTGTGGTTTAATAAATTCAGGTGATTCTGATGCACACCCAAGTTTGTACATTCAAATGTCCTGTCTAATAATTACTTCATATTTTTCTCTATATATCTTTGCTTAATATTCTTTAGTCTTTTCTTTAATTCTATTGGGTGTTATAAAAATCCTCATAGCCTGGCCATCTCATAGGATTCTCTGCCATCCTGGTCAAAATATTAACTGGCTCTCTGCTTTTTTGTTTTGCTTTTGGGCTTTCTGAGTGGACATGATCCTAAGGATTCCTTTTATGTCATCTTTCATGGCATTCTACAAATTTTCTTCATTTCTCTCTTGTATTCATTCCTTTATTGCCTAAACACTTGTTTCAGTAGAATAAAAAATCAAGCAACTTCCTAAAAAGTGATACATGGCAGAAGGGGGTGATTATTTTAAGTACTTGAAAACGTCAATTTTTACTTTATATTTTTATGAATATTTAACAAACTACAAAATTCCAACTTACAAATATCTTTCAGCAGAATTTTGAGAATGTTTTGCTCTATTTTCTGCTAAAAGGGAATATTATTTTTCAAAGGTCTGATGATATTCTCATTCCCATTTTGTATGTAAATTTTTTCCCCATCCTTACCTCTACTCTGCTCTTTGCCTTTCCTCTCTCTTGTCTCTTTTCCTTTCCTCTCTCTTGTCTCTTTTCCTTTCTGTGGTTTCCTGAAATCTTTTGATAGGTTTGGTAATTGTTTCATTAGTTATTCTTTCCAAAGATAAGATTTGTATCCTCCTATTATATAATTTTTTCTTGTGACACGTTTTGAATAGTTTATTTTTTAATTTTCTTCTTCTTTTTAAAAATATTTTCAAGAGTATTTATTACTCTGATGTTAGACATCTCCAGTTGGATTTTGAAAGTTTGGCTCATATTGTACATATTTATCATTATTAGGATTTTTCTCTTGCCTGGAAAATCCCATGGATGGAGGAGCCTGGTAGGCTGCAGTCCATGGGGTCGCTAAGTTGGGCAGGACTGAGCGACTTCACTTTCACTTTTCACTTTCATGCATTGGAGAAGGAAGTGGCAACCTACTCCAGTGTTCTTGCCTGAAGAATCCCAGGGACGGGGAGCCTGGTGGGCTGCTGTCTATGGGGTTGCACAGAGTTGGACAGGACTGAAGTGACTTAGCAGCAGCAGCAGGATTTTTCTACTTTCTGGAAGGTTGAGATTACTTAAACTTCTAGCAAACTTGCTGAACTTGGGGATATATACTCAAATGTTTGATTTTGAAAAGCCCATTCTTGTTCTTCAGGTTTTCCAAATTATAATACTTCCAATTTTTGGAGCTCTGTCCTAATCTTTTTGTGCAGAGTAATTAGGCTTTAGGTTTTCTGTTGCTCCATTTACGTTCTTTGTTTGTGTGTGTTTATCTTCTTGTAATTTAAGAAATTATTTTTCATGTTCAGTTCAGTTCAGTTCAAAAGGTCAGTTGTGTCCGATTCTTTGCAACCCCATAAACTGCAGCAGGCCAGGCCTCCCTGTCCATCACCAACTCCCAGAGTCTACCCAAACTATTGAGTCGGTGATGCCATCCAACCATCTCATCCTCTGTCATTCCCTTCTCCTCCTGCTCTCAATCATTCCCAGCATCAGGGTTTTTTCCGATGAGTCAGCTCTTCTCATCAGGTGGCCAAAGTATTGGAGTTTCAGCTTCAGCATCAGTCCCTCCAATGAATATTCAGGGCTGATTTTCTTTCAAATGGACTGGTTGGATCTTCTTGCAGTCCAAGGGACCCTCAAGAGTCTTCTCCAGCACCACAGTTCAAAAGCATCAATTCTTCAGTGCTCAGCTTTCTTCACAGTCCTACTCTCACATCTATACATGACCACTGGAAAAACCATAGCCTTGACTAGATGGACCTTTGTTGGCAAAGTAATGTCTCTGCTTTTTAATATGCTGTCTAGGTTGGTCATAACTTTCCTTCCAAGGAGTAAGTGTCTTTTAATTTCATGGCTACAATCACCATCTGCAGTGATCTTCGAGCCCCCAAAAATAAAATCAGCTACTGTTTCTCCATCCATTTACCATGGATTGATGGGACTGGATGCCATGATTTTAGTTTTCTGAATGTTGAGCTTTAAGCCAACTTTTTCACTCTCCTATTTCACTTTTATCAAGAGGCTCTTTAGTTCTTCTTCACTTTCTGCCATAAGGGTGGTGTCATCTGCATATCTGAGGTTATTGATATTTCTCCTGGCAATCTTGATTCCAGCTTGTGCTTCCTCCAGCCCAGCGCTTCTCATGATGTACTTTGCATAGAAGTTAAATAAGCAAGATGGCAATATACAGCCTTGACGGACTCCTTTTCCTATTTGGAACCAGTCTGTTGTTCCATTTCCAGTTCTAACTTTTGCTTGCTGACCTGCAAACAGGTTTCTCAAGAGGCAGGTCAGGTGGTCTGGTATTCCCATCTCTTTCAGAATTTTCCACAGTTTATTGTGATTCACACAGTCAAAGCCTTTGGCATAGTCAAGAAAGCAGAAATAGATGTTTTTCTGGAACTCTCTTGCTTTTTCCATGATCCAGCAGATGTTGGCAATTTGATCTCTGGTTCCTCTGCCTTTTCTAAAACCAGCTTGAACATCTGGAATTTCACGGTTCACATATTGCTGATGCTGGGCTTGGAGAATTTTAAGGATTACTTTACTAGCATGTGAGATGAGTGCAATTGTGCAGCAGTTTGAACATTCTTTGGCATTGACTTTCTTTGGGATTGGAATGAAAACTGACCTTTTCCAGTCCTGTGGCCACTGCTGAGTTTTCCAAATTTGCTGGCATATTGAGTGCAACACTTCAAAACATCATCTTTTAGGATTTGAATTAACTCAACTGGAATTCCATCACCTCCTCTAGCTTTGTTCATAGTGATGCTTCCTCAGGCCCATTTCACTTCACAGGATGTCTGGCTCAAGGTGAGTGATCACACCATCATGATTATCTGGGTCATGAAGATCTTTTTTGTACAGTTCTTCTGTGTATTCTTGCCACCTCTTCTTAATATCTTCTGTTTCTATTAGGTCCCTACTATTTCTGTCCTTTATTAAGCCCATCTTTGCATGAAATGTTCCCTTGGTATCTCTAATTTTCTTGAAGAGATCTCTACTCTTTCCCATTCTATTGTTTTCCTCTATTTCTTTGCATTGATCACTGAGGAAGGCTTTCTTATCTCTCCTTGCTATTCTTTGGAACTCTACGTTCAAATGGGTATATCTTTCCTTTTCTCCTTTGCCTTTCACTTCTCTTCTTTTCACAGTTATTTGTAAGGCCTCCTCAGACTGCCATTTTTCTCTATTACATTTCTTTTTCTTGGGATGGTCTTGATTTCTGTGTCCTGTGCAATGAATCGAACCTCTGTCCATAGTTCATCAGGCATTCTATCTATCAGATCTAGTCCATTAAATCTATTTCTCACTTCCACTGTATAGTCATAAGTGATTTGATTTGGTCATACCTGAATGGTCTAGTGGTTTTCTCCACTTTCCTCAATTTCAGTCTGAATTTGGCAATAAGGAGTTCATGATCTGAGCCACAGTCAGCTCCCGGTTTTGTTTTTGCTGACTATATACAGCTTCTCCATCTTTGGCTGCAAAGAATACAATCAATCTGATTTCGGTGTCAACCATCTGGTGATGTTCATGTGTAGTCTTCTTTTGTGTTGTTGGAAGAGGGTGTTTGCTATGACCAGTGCATTATCTTGGCAAAATTCTATTAGCCTTTGCCTGCTTCATTTTGTACTCCAAGGCCAAATTTTTCTGTTATTCCATGTGTTTCTTGACTTCTTACTTTTGCATTCCAGTCCCCTATAATGAAACGGACATCCTTTTTTGGTGTTAGTTCTAGAAGGTATTGTAGGTCTTTATAGAACTTTTAACTACAACTTCTTCAATATTACTGGTCAGGATATACACTTGGATTACCGTGATATTTAATGGTTTGCCTTGGAAATGAACAGAGATAATTCTGTTGTTTTTGAGATTGCATCCAAGTACTGCATTTTGGACTCTTTTGTTGACTATTATGGCTACTCCATTTCTTCTAAGGAATTCCTTCCCACAGTAGTAGATATCATGGTCATCTGAGTTAAATTCACCCATTCCAGTCCATTTTAGTTTGCTGATTTCCTAGAATGTTGAGGTTTACTCTTGTCATCTGTTTGACCACTTCCAAAATCCCTTGATTCATGGACCCAACATTCCAGGTTCCTATGGGATATTGCTCTTTACAGTGTCGAACCTTGCTTCTATCACAAGTCACATACACAGCTGGGTGTTGTTTTTGTTTTGCCTCCTTGCCTTTATTCTTTCTGGAGTTATTTCTCCACTGATCTCCAGTAGTATATTGGGCACCTACCGACCTGGGGAGTTCATCTTTCAGTGTCCTATCTTTTTGCCTTTTCATACTGCTCATGGGTTCTCAAGGCAAGAATACTGAAGTGGTTTGCCATTCCCTTCTCCAGTGGATCACACTCTGTCAGACCTCTTCAACATTACCCTTCCATCTTGGGTGGCCCCACATGGCATGGCTTAGTTTCATTGAGTTAGACAAGGCTATGGTCCATGTGATCAGATTGGATAGTTGTCTGTGATTGTGGTTTCAGTCTGTCTGCCCTCTAATACCCTCTCTCAGTGCCAACCATCTTACTTGAGTTTCTCTTACCTTGTACATGGGGTCTCTCTTCATGGCTGCTCCAGCAAAGTGCAGTGGAGTAGCTCCTCTTGGCCGCTGCCCCTGAGCTAGGATGTGGGGTAGCTCCTCTTGGTTTTCCTTCTGCACCACCCTCACAGCTGCCACCCTACCATGTTCAATGCCTCCCACAAATGTACGTATTCCTTTCTATTTATTTTTCATAATAAATCACTAAAAAATAAAATTGAATGCTCTGTTTTATGGGTGGAGTTTGTTGATGTTTCTTCATCATGTGTTAATTAGTCAGAGGTATAGTGTATAACAGGTTTCCCAGTGGTACAAGTGGTAAAGAATCCACCTGCCAATGCAGGAAACTAAGGGATGCAGATTGGATCCCTGGGTCAGCAAAATCCCCTGGAGGAAGAAATGGCAACCCACTCCAATATTCTTGCCTGGAGAGCCCATGGAGAGGAGCCTGGCAGGCTACAGTCTATGGGGTCGTAAATAGTCAGATGTGACTGAGCAGGGTCACACACACACACACACACACAGTGTATAAATGAGAAACCACTAAATAATCATGATATTCATTATTCATTATTATATTAATTATTCCTACCTATTATTTTGGGGGGCTCCAAAATAACTGCCGGAGAAGGCAATGGCACCCACTCCAGTACTTTTGCATGGAAAATCCCATGGACGGAGGAGCCTGGTAGGGCTGCAGTTCATGGGGTCGCCGGAGTTGGACACGACTGAGCGACTTTACTTTCACTTTTCACTTTCATGCATTGGAGAAGGAAATGGCAACCCACTCCAGTGTTCTTGCCTGGAGAATCCCAGGGACGGGAAGCCTGGTTGGCTGCCGTCTATGGGGTCGCACAGAGTCAGACACGACTGAAGCGATGCAGCAGCAAGATAACTGCAGATGGTGACTGCAGCCATGAAATTAAAAGACGCTTACTCCTTGGACGGAAAGTTATGACAAACCTAGATAGCATATTGAAAAGCAGAGGCATTACTTTGCCAACAAAGGTCCATCTAGTCAAGACCATGGTTTTTCCAATAGTCATGTATGAATGTGAGAGTTGGACTATAAAGAAAGATGAGTGCTGAAGAATTGATGCTTTTGAAGTATGGTTTTGGAGAAGAATCTTGAGAGTCCATTGGACTGCAAGGAGATCCAACCAGTCAATACTAAAGGAAATCAGTCCTGAATATTCGTTAGAAGGAAATGATGCTGAAGCTGAAACTCCAATACTTTGGCCACCTAATGTGAAGAACTGACTCATTGGAAAAGACCCTGATGCCAGGAAAGATTGAAGGTGGGAGGAAAGGGGGACAACAGAGGATGAGAAAGTTGGATGGCATCACCGACTCAAGGGACATGAGTTTAATTAGTTCTGTTACTTGGTGATGGACAAGGAAGCCTTTTGTGCTGCAATTCACGGGGTCACAAAGGGTTGGATATGACTGAGTGACTGAACTGAACTGAACTGATTCTTACCAAGACACTTGTAATCTTCAGTCTTGCAAGCTGAATTATGGGATCCAAAAAAGTGAAGTCAGCTGTTGTTTGGCCTCACAATTCAGTATGCAAATTTTTATTTAATCTAGAAAATCAAGGAAAGACAATAAAGTTTGAGAAATATTGTTAGAACTTTTAAGAGGGAAGAAGTCATTAAAATAAATATTCAAAAATAATCAATTACAGAATGGTAACTATGTTAGCATCAAATTAAACTTTATGGCTGTGATACTAGAGAAATAGCATGTTATCTCCAGTGAAGAGTAACGGTAATAAAAACATCTTGATGTTTCAATAAAACATTTATTTTCAGAAAAATAAAATTAATGTAGATGTTTATTGATATAGAAGTTTATATTCAAAATTTGAGACATAAAGATGGTAACTCAAACACCATCACTTCTTAATTAAAGAATGCCTTTTTTGCCAAATGGATAAATATTATCATTTGGGGTAAATATAAAATGGGGTAAATTGTTTCATTAACTTTGAAATTTTAAATATTATTGAAATCCTTGATTCATATCTCAGCTCAGTTATTTTTGTTGTTTAACATTCATTCAAAGTTAATTAAAGAACTGTCTTCTCAATAACTATAATTTATTTTCCATGTTTGCTTCCACACACACACACATATATATATGTTTATATATAAATATATTTAATGCAGTTATAATTGTTCTGTTCTGTTATGATGTAAGATTATAATGAAATGTGAACTTTTACAGATATATTTTCCTGCTTATATGTCTCTCTTTAGTGGCTGCTCTTTATTTCTTGAAATAACCAAGATACTCTAGATGTATGTACTGACCAGTGATGGTAAACTATACAGTGAGCAATGGTTGCTCAATGTCCTAAAACATTCTATGTCACAATGATGTGATAATAGTGCTAAATCTCAACAGTCTACTTAGTTTCAAGAGATAAATGCCTTGTGAATATGTAGTACTCAGTCAGTCAGTTCAGTCACTCAGTCGTGTCTGACTATTTGTGACCCCATGAATTACAGCACACCAGGCCTCCCAGTCCATCACCAACTTCCAGAGTTCACTCAAACTCATGTCCATCGAGTTTCCAGGTTTCTCTTACTTTGGAGTGGGGTATCTCTTCACGGCTGCTCCAGCAAAGTGCAGCCGCTGCTCCTTATCTTGGATGAAGGATATCTCCTCACACTGCCCTTCCTGACCTTGAATGTGGAGTAGCTCCTCTCGGCCCTCCTGGGCCCGTGCAGCCGCTGCTCCTTGGACATGAGGTTGCTCCTCTCGGGCGCTTCCCCTGACCTCAGGGAAAAGCATCTCTTGGATTATTCCTTTGAAATATCAATTTTCTCCATAGGAATATAGATGGAACTATGTATCAGAGACATTATGGAAATACTTAAGGAAAATATTCTGTATTAAAGACAAAATAAATTACATGATCTATATGTGCTTTGTTAATATATCTTTTTTGAATTTTCTCAGTTTTTTGAATTAATGGATGACCCTTAGTCAGCTGACTTTTTTGGAAGGTTCAAAAAAAAAAAAACATTAAACACATACACCTACTTCTAGTTCTTGAGAAAATCATGCCTATCTGAAAAATTTTCCCTGATTCATATCGCCTTATCTGAAATAACATCTCCCTGCTTTAAGCCTCTGCAAATTTTTGATATATTGTTTTATTTTTTGTAACATCATTACACAGTATTTGAAATATTAAATATTTATCTATACAGTTATATGTATCTCTCACACACATGCATCCATTGTTAAGAGCAATCATATCAGGGAATTAATTTTATTCTTTATTATATCTCCAGTGCTTAGAATAATGTCTGACATGGAATAGATCACAGTCATTATTTATTAGAATGAATAAGAGAAAGGATTCCTCTATCTCCCATTTACCCCAAGGTCTATTGAAATGGTAGAAAGATGTGAAAAAGTATAATAAACTCACAAACCTGGGCAAGAGGGAAAAAAAAAAAAAAAACTAATGACTTTTTGGAAAAATAAACAGCATAAAAAATAAAATTTATAGATACAATGGAGAAGAGAAAGAACCAATCCAAAAATAAGATATATCAAAAACAAACCAACAACACATAGCACACACCAGAGAAGGCAATTACAAATGGCAAAGTATTTGTTTTTCTTATTTAAAAATATTCAAATTATGGATTAAAAGAGAAAAGATTCCTGGAAAACATACTAAGGTAAATATTAATTACCAACACAAAAAAATAAAAGTGCAATTGGAGAACTCTCTTTAACAAAGTAGGCTGAGTGTACTTCCCCAACTCAGGAAGCAGTGTAGAAGAACCACACTACTAGAGATGTTAATTTCTGTACCAAATTATTTTGTCTCATGAGTATGGAGAAGGCAATGGCACCCCACTCCAGTACTCTTGCCTGGAAAATCCCATGGACCGAGGAGCCTAGTAGGCTGCAGTCCATGGGGTCGCTAAGAGTCGGACACGATTGAGTGACTTCACTTTCACTTTTCACTTTCATGCATTGGAGAAGGAAATGGCAACCCACTCCAGTGTTCTTGCCTGGAGAATCCCAGAGATGGGGGAGCCTGGTGGGCTGCCCTCTATGGGGTTGCATAGAGTCGGACACGACTGAAATGACTTAGCTAGCTAGCTATGATAGAAACAGAAAGAAGCAGCCTAGAGTTCTTGGGAAATTATCTACCAAAATATGGAAGAATCATGTTGTTGAGAATGGAAGAAACAAGACAACCTCGTGTATAGGAAATGCAAGAAATGACAAAAGTGTATGTTAAGTGGTTGTAATATATGTAGGATGATTAAATTTGCCTATCAAAAATGCTGCAGTTATTTGGTTTTAGAATGAAAAGAGTAATCAATGAACCAGAGATAGGGCAGAAGGAAACATACACCCTGAAGCACAAGGAGGCAAAATGAAAGAAAATATAATTGCATTGCACTATTGAATGAAAAAGAGTTGAATTTCACATTTGTAAGAGTAAAGCAGAACAGAGAAAAAAGCAACTAAAGCAAAATAAAAGTGATAAAAAAAGTCCTCTGTTCCCCAAATTAATGCTATTATAACACATACAAACATATTTAAAATAATTTGCTATAGAGCTAGAATGAACTATTCTCTTGTGTCCTTAGCTTGAAGCAGGGTTTGCAATATCTCCCAGATATTTAACTTGTTGCTTTGAGATTTGTATCTTTGTCTGAGAGACTCTGTAACCTTGGGCCCCAAGGAAATTAAAAACTTCAATGGTATTTTGATCTGAGACCTTCATGGGGGAATACATATTAATATGTCATCTACATACTATAGGATAACACCGTCTTTTAGGTGTTTTTCCTTTAGTTCCTTTCCTACGAACACACACAGAAGCCACTCAGTTGTGTCCGACTCTTTGCGACCCCATGGATTGTAACCCACCAGGATCCTCGGTCCATGGGATTTTCCAGGCATGAATACTGGAGTGGGTTTGCTGTTTCCTTCTCCAGTGTATTGTCACATTTGGCCTGAGTTGGGATCAGTCCACCCAAAGATAAACAGATATTGTGATTAGGGATGACCTGAGATGCAAAAAAAAAAAAGAAACAAAAGAAACAAAACAGACATCCTTGAGATCAAGCACAATAAACCATTTAGCATCCTCAGGGATATGGGCTAATATTCTTTAAGGATTGGCCAAAAGGGTATGTATAGGGACCAGCACCTTGTTTACTTCTCTAAGGCCTTGTGTCATCCTATATTCCCCATTTGGCTTAACAACTGGCAGAAAAGGAATATTGCATGAAGACTGGCAGAGCATCAACAGGCCATGTCTTAAGAATTTATCTAAGAAGTGTTGTAAACCGTTCTTAGCTTCCAACTTTATGGGATATTGTCTCTTGTAAGTGTTGGAAGTTTCTGGCCTAAGGCTAATTCTTAGAGATTGAGAATTTATGGACTTTCGAGGAATTCCTTTGTCCCATATTAATGGATCCACTGCTTTTAGAATATGGCTGGAAATAGGACTCTGCTCTTCTGGCTGGTTTGTCTTAGAGCCAAAATCAGTGTTGCTTGGGGTCTCCTAGTCAGAGTATGGCCCCAAGGGAGCTCAGAAGATCTCTCCCCAGAAGTGGGATGGGACAGTCAGGTAAAACTAAAAAAGCAAGTGAAATCAACTGCTGCTCAAATTGGCAAGTGAGAGGTCCAGTAAAATAATGGTACAAGGCTTTTTCGTGATACCAATCACAGTACAGCTTTTGGAGGAAAGATGTCCAGTGTGAGAAATTAAAGACAAATTAAATGGCTCTCATATCAATTACAAAATCAATCTTCTTAACTGCCAAGTATATGACTATTTAGGGCTCCTCAGTGGATATAGATATTTTGTTGGAGTGGGGGTGGGGGGAGAGGGAGCTCCCAGAATCCCTGGGCCATCTCAGTCATCCAGTAGGGCCATTTCAAAAGTGGGAGCTTCCTTTCCCCCTTAGGACTGAGGACAGTCCCTGTTCTGATGAAATGTTCGTTTGCATACTGGGCTTAGCCCCAGGGGCTCTTGATGGCAATTCAGGCCCAGTAGCCAAATTTACTTGCATTTTTAACATTCAGATCAGATCAGATCAGTCGCTCAGTCTTGTCTGATTCTTTGCGACCCCATGAATTGCAGCACGCCAGGCCTCCCTGTCCATCACCAACTCCCAAAGTTAACCCAGAATCACATCCATCGAGTCAGTGATGCCATCCAGCCATCTCATCCTCTGTCATCCCCTTCTCCTCCTGCCCCCAATCCCTCCCAGCATCAGAGTCTTTTTCAGTGAGTCAACTCTTCGCACGAGGTGGCCAAAATACTGGAGTTTCAGCTTTAGCATCATTCCTTCCAAAGGAATCCCAGGGCTGATCTCCTTCAGAATGGACTGGTTGGATCTCCTTGCAGTCCAAGGGACTCTCAACAGTCTTCTCCAACACCACACTTCAAAAGCATCAATTCTTTGGCACTCAGCCTTCTTCACCTTCCAACTCTCACATCCATACAAGACCACAGGAAAAACCATAGCCTTGACTAGATGAACCTTTGTTGGCAAAGTGATGTCTCTGCTTTTGAATATGCTATCTAGGTTGGTCAAAACTTTCCTTCCAAGGAGTAAATGTCTTTTAATTTCATGGCTGCAGTCACCATCTACAGTCATTTTGGAGCCCAGAAAAATAAAGTCTGACACTTTTCCCACTGTTTCCCCATCTATTTCCCATGAAGTGGTGGGACCGGATGCCATGATCTTAGTTTTCTGAACGTTGAGCTTTAAGCCAACTTTTTCACTCTCCACTTTCACTTTCCTCAAGAGGCTTTTGAGTTCCTCTTCACTTTCTGCCATAAGGGTGGTGTCGTCCACATATCTGAAGTTATTGATATTTCTCCAGGCAATCTTGATTCCAGCTTGTATTTCTTCCAGTCCAACGTTTCTCATGCTGTACTCTGCTTAGAAGTTAAATAAACAGGGTGACAATATACAGCCTTGATGAACTCCTTTTCCTATTTGGAACCAGTCTGTTGTTCCATGGCCAGTTCTAACTGTTGCTTCCTGACCTGCATACACATTTCTCAAGAGGCAGATCAGGTGGTCTGGTATTCCCATCTCTTTCAGAGTTTTCCACAGTTTATTATGATCCACACAGCCAAAGGCTTTGGCATAGTCGAGAAAGGAGAAATAGAAGTTTTTCTGGAACTCTCTTGCTTTTTCTATGATCCAGCAGATGTTGGCAATTTGATCTCTGGTTCCTCTGCCTTTTCTAAAACCAGCTTGAACATCAGGAAGTTCATGGTTCACATATTGCTGAAGCCTGGCTTGGAGAATTTTGAGCATTACTTTACTAGCGTGTGAGATGAGTGCAATTGTGTGGTAGTTTGAGCATTCTTTGGCATTGCCTTTCTTTGGGATTGGAATGAAAACTGACCTTTTCCAGTCCTGTGGCCACTGCTGAGTTTTCCAAAAGTGCTGGCATATTGTGTGGAGCATTTTCACAGCATCATCTTTCAGGATTTGGAATAGCTCAACTGGAATTCTATCACCTCCACTAGCTTTGTTCATAGTGATGCTTTCTAAGGCCCACTTGACTTCACATTCCAGGATGTCTGGCTCTAGGTTAGTGATCACACCATCGTGATTATCTGGGTCGTGAAGATCTTTTTTGTACAGTTCTTCTGTGTATTCTTGCCACCTCTTCTTAATATCTTCTGCTTCTGTTAGGTGCATACTATTTCTGTCCTTTATCGAGCTCATCTTTGCATGAAATGTTCCTTTGGTATCTCCGATTTTCTTGAAAGGATCCCTAGTCTTTCCCATTCTGTTGTTTTCCTCTATTTCTTTGCACTGATCGCTGAAGAAGGCTTTCTTATCTCTTCTTGCTATTTTTTGGAACTCTGCATTCAGATCTTTATATCTTTCCTTTTCTTCTTTGCTTTTCACTTCTCTTCTTTTCACAGCTATTTGTAAGGCCTCCCCAGTCAGCCATTTTGCTTTTTTGCATTTCTTTTCTATGGGGATGATCTTGATCCCTGTCTCCTCTACAATGTCACGAACCTCATTCCATAGTTCATCAGGCACTCTATCTATCAGATCTAGGCCCTTAAATCTATTTCTTACTTCCACTGTATAATCACAAGGAATTTGATTTAGGTCATACCTGAATGGTCTAGTGGTTGTCCCTACTGTCTTCAATTTAAGTCTGAATTTGGCAATAAGGAGTTCATGATCTGGGCCACAGTCAGCTCCTGGTCTTGTTTTTGCTGACTGTATAGAGCTTCTCCATCTTTGGCTGCAAAGAATATAATCAATCTGATTTCAGTGTTGACCATTTGGTGATGTCCATGTATAGAGTCTTCTCTTGTGTTGTTGGAAGAGGGTGTTTGTTATGACCAGTGCATTTTCTTGGCAAAACTCTATTAGGCTTTGCCCTGCTTCATTTCTTATTCCAAGGCCAAATTTGCCTGTTACTCCAGGTGTTTCTTGACTTCCTACTTTTGCATTCCAGTCCCCTATAATGAAAAGGACATCTTTTTGGGGTGTTAGTTCTAAAAGGTCTTGTAGGTCTTCATAGAACTGTTCAAGTTCAGCTTCTTCAGCGTTAGTGGTGGGGCATAGACTTGGATTACTGTGATGTTGAATGGTTTGCCTTGGAAACGAACAGAGATCATTCTGTCGTTTTTGAGATTGCATGCAAGTACTGCATTTAGGACTCTTTTGTTGACCATGATGGCCACTCCATTTCTTCTGAGGGATTCCTGCCCGCAGTAGTAGATATAATGGTCATCTGAGTTAAATTCACCCACTCCAGTCCATTATTAATCTTACTTGTAGATGGATTATTGAACTTTTTTGGCCCCCTTTAGTTGTTCTGAGGTTGCAAAGCATGACTTACAGCAACTATCAATTTCATAAGACCCCAGCCTGTCTTTTCTCACATTGGTTTTTCTCTTCTTCCTCAGTTTGTTCTTGACTGTTAATCACCCTTTGGGCTACATACAGGATCTGGAACAGTGGAGTGTGGGGCAAATTGTAACTTGCAAGTTTTCTGCATAATATAAAGAGTAGAGTTAAAAAGAGAACAGTACAAGTGGGTAGACACACAGATGGACTCAGAGAGGGAGTTGTGCCCTTGTGGTAGATGAAATCACTTATATAGGGCATTTTCTTCTGGATTTCTTTTGACCAATCATTTTTATTTGCTTAGTTTTGAATCTGTATTTGCTATATCTCAGGATCCTCCAATATGCTTGTGTATTTCTCAGCCAAGATGGATTGCACCAAAGAGGCCTATGGGTAAACTTGACATCCACTCACCTTTTGGTCTCCAAGGAGCTTTCAAGTGAGGAAGGTTTCCTTGATTTCAGGAATGAGAAATATGTGGTCTCTTATCTCTTATCTGGCAGCCCCGGACTCTTCTCCCAGTTATCCTGATATTGATATTTTGAAGTTTCTGTTCATTGGGAATGAACTCCAGCTGCTTAACCTGTGGTCCCTCTATCTCCTGTCTCAAAGTCATCAGGGATACTTACTATAGCATGTTTATCTTTTAAATAAAGGGAAACTATGTATTTTATTTAACATTTCCAAATCTAATATAATATGATACTGATTTTTAATATCATAATATTTAATTCAATCTATCAGAGACAGTTACTTGGAGTGAAAGGACTGATTTTTAATGTAATTTGATAGAAAATAAGATTTTTCTGTAGGAAAAAAAAAACCTCTTAGACACAACTTATATCCTTGCTGGGACTGATGAAGTAGATGTTACTTACTTAGTTATATATTAACTTGATGGAAATCATATTCAGAACAATTAAATCTTGTCCCTGCACACTGTACTATCATTTCAAATCAGCTATTGCCACTTAAAAAGAAATTTCTGCCAATTATCACCATATTTTTCATCCTCTTTTTTAATAGTATTTTTGAAATTAATCAGATTTGTAAACAATTATATTTCAGAAGCAAGATGTAATGACTAGATACATTATTTTTAAAAATGAGGTGAAAAGCAATGAATAAAATAAATGACAAACAGAAAAATAATGTAATTTCTCACATTCAAAATTGCTTTGAGGACTAAGGGGAATTAGCATTTTAGAGGTGACTGTTCAATTTTAAATCGATCCTTCCATACACTATTAAAATAATAACAGAACAGCAAGGAAAGTCACCTCTGTACCTGACAACAAAAAGTGGGGAAAAAAAACAAAAAACTTAGTTGTTTATGCAACATATCCAATTAAGTGATTCATACAGTACTTTATTTGGTTGGGCATTCATCAGATAACCTTCCCAGTGTTCCAGTGGCATCTTTGTCATTTGTATACTGTTCTAAATTAGTGTGCAAGAATGTCACCTGAAGGAAGCTAGTTAATTAAGAGCTTTTAATGAGTATACCATTTCTCTAAGAAACTTTATGGTCTCTTTGAATATAATGTTACAGTGATAATTTTTTTAGTTGTCAAGATTCATCTTATTCTATTTTATTGTACTATACATTTGTAACTCATGTCAGTGATTAAAATGTTAAATTGTTGAGGAAATATATTCAAACTTATGGTAAAATTATATATTCAAACATCACACAAACCAGCATCAAGCAATTACACTGGTGGAAGAAAACACTATTAAAAGTTGAAAACTGCAATTAGGGTGATGTCAGCAAGATGGCAGAATAGAAGGTCTCTGACTTTATTCCCCCTGCTGCTGCTGCTGTTGCTAAGTCGCTTCAGTCGTGTCCGACTCTGTGCGACCCCATAGATGGCAGCCCACCAGGCTCCCCCGTCCCTGGGATTCTTCAGGCAAGAACACTGGAGTGGGTTGCCATTTCCTTCTCCAATGCATGAAAGTGAAAAGTGAAAGCGAAGTTGCTCAGTCATGTTAGACTCTTCTCGACCCCATGGACTGGAGCCTACCAGGCTCCTCCATCCATGCGATTCTCCAGGCAAGAGTACTGGAGTGGGGTGCCATTGCCTTCTCCATAAGTAATTGACAAATTACAATTATCCTCAGACAAAAGTGCATTTGTGGGAGCTTTGGGATCCAGATAGAAGATGATAAAACTGCAGTGGAGTTCAGGACCAAAGAGCATCATTTTGAGAATGCAGGCTGTGTTCAGTTGTCTGACTCACAAACCACATTCACAGCTACAGACCCAGAAAAAGCTTCATACTTTTGTGAACTCAGTTACTTGGCCTTTGTCCTGCCATCAGAACAATATATCAAAGGACCTTGGAAGAGTCATGCTTCAGGTGAGTCTTGCAGACTTTGATCCCAGCTATTGACATTGAAGTAAGCCTGTGACCAAGCTCTAGCCCCTCTTGGCCCAGTCTAGGAGCCCCTGGAGGCAACTGTGGAAGTTGGTCTGACAGTAGATTCTTAAATGCCTTGTAACTGTATTATAACTTCTTCTATATGCAGTATGTGAATTGTCCTGCTGGCCTAGGGATCCGACCATAAACACTCATGCCTATATCCCAAACATCCTGAAATAGATCTATACTTGGTTCTATCTCCTCCCAACTGCAGACCATAAGCAGTCTTGATAGTCCAAAGTTCTGCAGGGAGACAGACCTATCAGAGCACTTGGAGACAGACCAGTCCACATTGGTCCAAGAGCAAGTACGGACATGATCAAGTGCTCAGCTCCAACACTTCCCAGCTCTGGTCCACACATAGTCCTGCTTACCCAGAGACCAGAAAACACACGTGTTCATGTACCTGGAGGTAAGCCTGCCAACCACAGTCTGACTGTTTATCCCAAAACAACAATATAACAGCTTTAATCCCTCCTATCCTTTCAGGGATCAGTTCTGCCCACTCAAGACCTGGTTAGAGACATATCCACCCATTTCCCAGAAACAGAGCTGCGTACCTCAGACTCAGTAAAGTCCCTGAAGCAGCCCTGGGATTTGGTTCTGGTCCAGTCTTGGTTCCAGTCTTGCATGTGTAAGGAACCACCCAGCAGGAGCCCTCCCAGGGAACTAGTGGGGATTCATACATATCTGTGCATTTGACAACAGACTCATTAGCTGCAGATTCAAGAGTGGGGCTTGAGACAAACACTTATCCAAGCATTACTCTACTGAACAAGGTCTTAAAGGAAGTCCTATTCACATTGGGACCAGATAGATTCAATTCTCTGATAGCAGGCCTACAAACTGTACCACCTACTGAAAATTCAGTAACAATTTCACAGCCTGGTTTCAACCAGGCATAACTGTAATTTTGAAAGTAATCCCAATAGCCCAGGGAACTGACAGAAGGTATTTACTTATCAAAATCAATCTTTAAAGACTGAAGAGATCTTTATTATTGCAATGAATCTTTATTATTGCTAAATGAATCACATACACACGCAAAATCAGGCAAATATGATGCACCAAAGGAAACTAATAAAACTCTGATAGCCAACCAAGAATGAATTGAATATCTGAATTTTACCTAACAAAGATAGAAAACAATCATCTTAAAGTAACCCAATGAAATGCAAGAGAACACAGGTAAACAACTAAAGAAAGCAGGGAAAAACAATGCATGAACAAAGTGAGAAAAGTAATAAGTAAATATAAACCATACAAAGGAACAAAACAGAAATCCTGGAGCAGAAGATACAATGACAGAATGGAAAAATTCAATAGAGATCTTTAACAACTGACTCTATCACACAGAAGGAAAAAAAATCTTCAAACTCATGGACAGATTATTTGAAATTAACAAAAGAAGAACAAAAAGAAAAAATGGAAAATAGGTGAAGAAAATTTCCATGAATAATGGGACTATCAAGTAAATGAACATTCATTCACATCATGAAAGTCCCAGGAGAAGACAGAGAGAAAGGGAAACATTTTTTTATTTAAAGAAATAACAGCTGAAAACTTATATATTAAATTTTAGTAGAAATATGGACATCCAGATACAGAAAGCTCAAAAGACCCACCAAAAAGTTCTCTCAAAAATGATTAACCCAAGAAACATTTTAATCAAGATATTAAAAGTCAAAGATAAATGAGAAAGTTTGGAAGCAATAAGAGAAAAATGATTCATTACATACAAAGCAACCTTCCTACCCCCATAAAAATCTATCAGCAAGTTTCTCTGGAGGAACATTTCACACCAAGAGAAAGTAGGATGATATATACAAAGTGCTAAGAAAAAGACAACAAAGAATACCATCCCAGAAAAATTATCCTTCAGAAATAAAGGAGATACTAAGACATTCAAGACATTCCCAGATGAACAAAATCTAAGGGAGTTCATCACAACTAGCATTGACTTACAAGAAATTCTAAAAGTAGCTCTTCAAGTTGAAATAAAAGGATGCTATGTAACAATATGAAAACATAAAAGTATAAAACTCACTGGTACAGGTGAAAATATGGTTGAATTCAGACTACACTAATACTGTAATGATGGTGCATAAATCTCTTTTATCTCTAGCATAAAAGTTAAAAGACAATAGTTTTAAATGTAGGTGTAGCTACAATAATTTCATGATAGATGAAAATTATGACATCAATAGCATAAGATGTGGAGGTATGAGATGTGGGGGTATGAGAAGTAAAATCTAGAGATATTTTTATGAGTTGAATATAATTTATTGTCAGTTTTAAAAAAGCTGTCATATCTATAATGTGCTTTGTGTAAGTCCCATGATAACTAGAAAGAAAAATGTCTGGTAAATACACAAAAGTTATAGAGAAAGTAACTAAATCATACAACTAAAATAAATAAATATACAACAAAGGAAAATGTCAAAAGTGGAAAAAATGAGCAAAGGAACTTAAAAAGTCAGAAAATTGTTAAATGGCAATTAAAAATGACAATATCAATAATAATTATTTTAAATGTAAATTGATTAAATTGTCCAATCAAAATATGCAGAGTGGCTGAATGGAAAAAAACAAAACAAAACATGATCTAACACTACAAGAGACTCACTTTAGTTTTAAAGATAGATATAGATGAAAGTGAAGGAATGGAAAAAGGTATGCTGGGAAAAATGCTGGGAAAGATTGAAGGGGATGGCAGAGGATGAGATGGTTGGATAGCATCACCTACTCGATGGACATGAGTTTGAGTAAGCTCCCGGAGTTTGTGATGGAAAGGGAAGCCTGGAATGCTGCAGTCTATGGGGTCGGACATGCAAAGAGTCGGACACGACTGAGCGACTGAACTGATGCAATAGTAATCAAAGAACATAAGTGGCTACACTTAAATTACATAGGTTTATAGTCAAAACTCGACTTCCCTGGTGGCTCAGATGGTAAAGTGTCTGCCTACAATGCGAGAGACCTGGGTTCAATCCCTGGGTTGGGAAGATCCCCTGGAGAAGGAAATGGCAACCCACTCCAGTATTCTGGCTTGAAAAATCCCATGGACGGAAGAGCCTCGTAGGCTACAGTCCATGGGGTCACAAAGAGTTGGACACGACTGAGTGACTTCATTTCACTTCACTTCACTTCGCTTCATAGTCAAAATTGGTCACAAGGGATAAAGGTCACTATATAGTGATATAGGAGTGAATTCATCAAGAGAATATAGCAATTGTAAATATATATCTGACCAATATTGTATCATCTCCTTCTTTAAAGGAATGATTAGCAAAATTGAAGGAAGAAAGAGACAGAAATATGATAATAGTAAAAGACATCAATAACTCACTTTCTAACTGGATAGATTACCTAAACAAAAAAATCAATGAGGAAACAATGAAATTATAGGCAGAAAGGACATTAAAGATTATAGAGAACTTCCAATCCAATAGCACCAGAATACATACTCTTCTCAAGAGCACAAAAAATGTTTCTTAAGACATATCATATTTTAGGCTGCAAAGTAAAACTTAAAAATTTTAAGATATCAAAAATCATATTAAGTATATTTTCTGACCAAATTTTATAAAAATTGAAATCAGTAACAGGAGCATAACTGCCATGCCCTCCTCCAGGGGATCTTCCTAACCCAGGAATAAAACCCATATCTCCTGAATCTCCTGTATTGCAGGCAGATTCTTTACCCACACTGAGCCACCAGGGAAGACCAAGAACTATCACATAGTCCATTAATTCCACTTCTACATTTCTATCTGAAGAAAACAAAAATAGTAACTCAAACAGATATATGCTATTCCAAATTCATTGTTATTTACAATAGCCACAATATGGAAACAACCTAAGTGTTCACTGATGGATGAATGGATAATGAAATTATATATATATATATATATATATATAACCTGGAGAAGGCAATGGCACCCCACTCCAGTACTCTTGCCTGGAGAATCCCATGGATGGAGGAGCCTGTTAGGCTGCAGTCTATGGGGTTGCTAAGAGTTCGACACAACTGAGCGACTTCACTTTGACTTTTCACTTTCACATATTGGAGAAGGAAATGGCAACCCACGCCAGTGTTCTTGCCTGGAGAATCCCAGGGAAGGGGGAGCCTGGTGGGCTGCTGTCTATGGGGTCACACAGAGTCGGACACAACTGAAGCGACTTAGCAGCAGGAGCAGCATATATATATCCCCCTTTCCAGGGGATCTTCCTGACCCAGGAATCAAACCTGGGTCTTCTGATCTGCAGACAGATTCTTTAGCATCTGAGCCACATACATAAATTCATATGTTGTATGATCTCTTATATGTACTGAGAACCGACTGATGGTTATCAGAGATGGGGGTGGGAGTAAGAGAAACAGGTGATGAAGTTCAAACGGTAAAAAAGGAAAAAATAAGAATTATATGAATGATCATGAGATGGAGAGATTTTTAAGGACCAGTTGTTTTTAAACTTGGAAAAGTTCAATAACAAAAAAGAAATATAGATATGTATATGTGTGTATATATATATATATATATATCAGGGGAGTAAGTCAGATGTGGGCAATTTTTAAGAGAGGAAATTATTTTAGAAAAATACTGTTCATTCATTAGTTAGGTGAATGCAGGCATTATTTTTAAAAAATGCATTTTGAGCTGAATATTTTGGCTTCAAAAGGCTATCTCTGGCCTTGGGTGAAACTCTAGTATGTGCTACATTTTAATTTACACACAATCTTGCAAACATTTTTAAGTGCTCACATATTATATGTCAGTTGTTTTATATAGAAATGTGATTTTTATATCTATAATGTTTGCCAGCCACAATAAGGAATTCAAATGTCATTGAACTTATTGTTTCCTTGAGACTCTACTGATCTATGTTCTCTTACTGCCAGTTCTTTTTCCTCAATATTTTTATGCTATAAATTTTATCTAACTGTGCTACAAATGAAAATTCTGTGCAAGTTGAGAACCAAAAAATAAAAATCCCACATATCCTAACCCTTTTTCTTTTCAAAGAAGACTTTAAAATGACAAGTACCTCAAATCTGCTAGGATGGCTTTTATCAAAAAGAGAAGAAGCAAGTTTCAGTGAGGATGTGGAATAAAGGGAATCCTTGTACAAGCTGATATGAATGTAAATTTGTGTAGCCAGTATGGCATGCAGTATACAGTTTCCTTAATAATTTCCATATATATATATATATATATATATATATATAAACATTGCAATATATATATTTGAATCTTGAACAACACAAGGATTTGGTATATTGACCCCTGCACAGTCAAGAGTCACATATAACTACATTTGGAATCCTCTATCCAAGGTCTTGCATTTTTAGATTCAATCAACCTCGAATTGTGTAGTACTATAATAGGGCTTACCTGGTGGCTCAGATGATAAAGAATCTTCTTGCAGTCCAGAAGCCCTGAGTTCAATCCTTGGGTTGGGAAGATCCCATGGAGAAGGGAATAGCTTCATTCCAGTATTCTTACATGGAGAATCCCGTGGACAGAGGCACACATATGGCACCATTCCCAAGTAGCTCAGTGATAAAGACTCTGCCTGCCAATGCATGAGACACCGGATGCAGGTTCTGGTTCAACAAGATCCCCTGAAGGAGGAAATGGCAACTCACTCCAGTATTCTTGCCTGGGGAATCCCATGGATGTAGGAGCCTGGCAAGCTACAGTCCATAGGGTCGCAAAGAGTCAGACATGACTGAGCATGCAAGCATGTAGTACATATGTATTGAAAAAAAAAATTGACATATATAAGTGAAACTGCATAGCTCAAAGCCATGTTGTTCAAGGTTCAACTGTTTATGTAATACAAGCATAATGTATACATAATGTGAGATATGTATTATTGTGGGCTTCCCTGGTGGCTCAGACAGTAAAGAATCTGCTTGCAATGTAGAAGACCCTGGTGCAATCCCTGGATTAGGAAGATCCCCTGGAGAAGGGAATGGCTAGTTCAGTATCTTCCCTGGAGAATTCTGTGGACAGAGAAGCCTGACATACTACAGTCCATGGGGTTGTCAAGAGTTAGACATGACTGAGTGACTAACACACACACACACACACACACATATTATTTTATACACATTTATCTTACAGCTGTGGAATCATAGTTTGAAAGAAGAAACAGTTCCAGAAGACTCATTTGAAGTACTTGTGATCCTATATGATTTATTAGCACTCATGGTGATTATAGAAGGCATATAATCACTGTACTATAATCAGAACTCTACTCAAATATATTAATCACTTTTGGATCAGGTTTTTTTTGTATTATTATTGAATTACAAAATTTTCTGATATAATTTGGTTATAAATCTGTTATCATATATATGCATGACAAATATGTTTTTCACATTTGTGAATTACTTTTTATTTTTGCTAAATGAATTGTCTGAAAAGTACTTTGATTTTTTTCTGAGAAGTTGTTTTATGAAATATATTTCCTTAAGAGTTCATTGATTGTTTGTCCTGTTTGTGTTAACTGGTACATTTATGTCTCTCATGATGTTACAAAGATTTTCTCTTATTCTCTTTCAAAAGTTTAATAGTTTTGGCTTTCATTTAGGCCTATGATCAATTTTTATTTTTCTACATAAGGTAGGGTATTAAAACTTAAATTCTCTTTCTGATAAGAGACATTTTAATCTAGCATTCTGATTTTTATCTAGCATTCTTTGTTAAATGGCTGCTCAATTTAGCTATCTAGGTACCTTTGTTAAAAAAAAAATTTACTGTATATGTGTGATCTTGCTTCTGAACTCTGTTTTATGGCAATGTTAAAATTTTTTTCATTGCTTTTTGGGGACAAAAATTGAAAACATCAGATTTACATTTCTGCCATTTCTTTAGATGGTCAGAATACCTCCCACTAACTTCTAAAATGATTTTTACACAAAATAAAGTATTGCTTATACTTAAATATTTGACATTTCTGGCACTCTCTCTTCCTTTATATAGATTCAAATTTTCATCTGGTATATTTTTTTTTCCTTTGCTTAAAGAATTTCCTTTGTAGAAAAATATCTTTCTTTTTTGAAAGACATTTTTGTGTTTAGAATTCCAAGTTGATGGATTTTCTTATTTTTCTTTGTGTTCTAAAAGTGCTCTTCCATCCTCTCTAGTTTATATATATTCTATTGTTGTCAGTTATAAACCTTATTTATTTATATATAACATATTCTTATATCTGGCTGCTCTAAAAGTGTTTCTCTTTAAAACTGTCTATATGCACTTTGTTTAATGCACTTTTCCAATTTTCTAAAAATATAAATCTATAAAGAGGACACTAAAGATGTAAATACTGCTATAAGCATTTAATTTAGAATAACTTGATAAATATACGTATTAAATGATTTTATGACTTTGTTTGGGCTTGCAGAATTGAATCCATGTTATTGTTTTAATTAAACAATCCTTCTTTCCAGAAAAAGGAGAAAGACTAAATTTTTTTTTTTAATGTAAAAAATCTCTCTGGTCATACAACTTGGTTCCAGAACATCTGTGAATTATTTTCCATATAAAACTTGAATATTTTCCAGGGGAAAATAAAAGACATAGAAATGCATAACTCAAGCTCTTTTTGAGATGCTTGAACACTGAACACAAAATTGATAAAAAGTATCATACTTTTTGTTTGGAAAAGAAAGATAATATTTTATTGGGAAAAACATCTCCTTATCAAATGGCATTGTTTTACATTCTATAATTTCACTGACACACAATCTGTAAGAACAGTTACTGATGCATTTGTAGTAAATATTTTGCTTTATAGTCAGATTGGACCTCTGGTATGCAAAGTACAAAACAGTTCTTTGGCTAAAAGTGATAAATATACAAGGCAAATTTGTTTGAGAATGTCTTTGTATCTGTGGAGTTCCATTACATTGGGGGAAATTTCCATTTAGTTGAAGATTATCTTGATTTTAATAGACAATTGAAGTTAGTACTACTAGAGAATTAACAATGTAGAAAGCAGAAAAAATGTTGCCATGAAAATAAAAATGCAGTAAAATGCCTACTAAACAATCTTTATTCAAAACAGAGAATAATTTTCATTTCTCCATATTTTGTTTCAGTATTAACCAAAATATCAGATAATTTGTATTTGAAGAAATTGTCTCTCATGATTTGTGCAGTGAAAGAGAAAAGAGATGATGGTTTTAAATTCACATGGATGAACAGTTGATCTTCAGAGAAAAGGGGTTCACACTTTAAAATGGGGAAAAATATAGAAATAAACAGAAAAAAAAATGAAACCACAAATGGCTTTCTTATTATCTCATTGCTCTCCCAAAGATCATTTCTATTATTTCAAGTAGTTTACTCAAAGGGCATATCTCAAAAATGTACTGAATGTCTTGAATGCACTGACATTATTTTAGCCCAGACACCAAGATGTTAATATTGAAAGTTTCTTAATAAAGCAAACTATGCTGAAAGCGATTTACTAGTTGAATTTATATTTCTCTTGACACAGGATTTTCTTTGCTGGCTGTGAAAGATACAAAATATATATTTGGCATATTTTAAGAAATATTCAAATACCGTAAAAAATGAAGAAATGGTCTCCCAGTCTATATGAAGTGACAGACAAACCATCATACTATCTCCCAAATGGAAACAGTCAACCTCCTTGCTGCCTGCATCTCCACTACCACTCCAGATATTAAATATCATGTAGCAAAGGACTCATCTTTTAAAAGAGAAGACATTTCTTTTCACTACAGAATACATGTTACTTTCTGGTTTTGTGTTCAATTAGAAAATCAAGAACTATCAAACATACAGTTGTTATAATTACTCATAAAGTGGAGCTAAGGTTATGTAATTTATTATTTTAAAGAAATAAGAAAAGGAAACAGCTGGATATCAACATTGATCAACAATTCAAGCAATGCATAATTATCAACCACATTCCTTTCATCATGTAGAATAATTTTTCTAGTTTGTGCATATTTTCTCACTAAAATTTACGAATAAAGACATAGAATTGTATTTCCATGTGTCCTAATCAGCATATAAGCTAGTAAACTTGAAAAAAGTACAAGGAGGCAGAATGATACTACTTGAAAAATTGCTACACAATAAGTCAGTCTGGGGCTGTCCTAGTGGCTCAGAGGGTAAAGAATCTGCTTGCAATGCAGGAGACCTGGGTTTGATCCCTGAGTCAGGAAGATCCCCTGGAGAAGGGAATGACTACTCACTCCAGTATTCTTGCCTGGAGAATTCCATGGACAAAGGAGCCTTGCAGGCTACAGTCCATGGGGTCACAAAGAGTCAGACATGACTGAGCAACTAACATACACAGATCAGTCAAGGAAAAGAGGGGAGTTGTCTTTGTCTTCTTACAACTTTGTACACATCTTCCTAACTGGCCTGCTGTTGTTAGACACTAAGACATATGTAACAACAGAGAGCCATCTATGAAGACTTACAAATTTTTCAATATCAGTGATGGAGAATCACTCTTTATAAGCCTGTATCCTATTTTTCTCTTTCTTGGTATAGAAAGTTCCATTCTAACTGGATGTTTATAATATCAAAATTTTCTGTAATTGTGTGAATTAATTAGACATAAATTTGACTCTGAAATGACAATAACAAAGATAAAAGAGTTCAGAAGTTCAAACATAATTGCTTATGATAACATCTTCAAAGTAGATAATTAATTTTTGTTTTAATCCATATATATAGTAAGACGTTTTTTCTCTTCAGAATGCATTGTTAGTATGTGTGTCTTATCAGCCTGAATGTGATGTGTTTAATTATATTTTTTAGGATTTTAATATGGTTGTACTTCTCCCTTTGTAGGTGTGATTACTGTGAGCTTTGGCAAATGTTTAAGAGTAGAAAAAATGTAATGAGCTTCTATAATAATGCTAATTGTTATGCAGTATAATTTTTAGCAATGATAATGCCCTGTGTTCTTATTTTTTCAAGGTTACAGATAAATTTTGAACTTTTATGAGTTGTTTTGCTGATAATTTCTATTGACACATAGTGTGATTATTTAAATCTGACAAAATCTAAGGAAATTTGTTAACAGTTCCTAATTGGAAATGGGTTTATGTCATCATCCTTGGTTAGGTTTAGAGTGTGGATAAAATTTCTAGTTTAGGGTTTTCTGGTTAAACACAAACTTCTATTTAGCCAAAGATGGAGAAATTATGATCTTGGAATCTCTGTACTAATATAAGTTAAATAAATTGCATTAGAAACAGTAAAATGTGGAAAAAATATTAGCAAAAATACCGTTGTAAACATGTATAATGTTTGCAAAATGATATGGTGAAGACAGAAACAAAAGTAAACCACTCATAGTGGTTCTTAATACTGCTCCTATCCCAATATCTGCTTTTAGAAGCAGCGGTGAGAAAATACTTTGAGTAGGCAATAGGTATTCTTTAATAGTCACTAGTTTAAAAACAGTAGAATAAAGGGATGAGAATGAATAATGCCAAATCCTAAGCAGAAGACAAGTAATAGAAGTCACTGGTGAAAATGAGTGAATCTGCATAGGCTAATCAGTGAAATTATTCTGGTTTTTATACATGTGACACAGTAGAAGGTTGTAAACAGAGGGATTTGGAAGCT
Source organism: Bos grunniens (assembly GCF_055505025.1). NCBI lineage: Eukaryota > Metazoa > Chordata > Mammalia > Artiodactyla > Bovidae > Bos > Bos grunniens. Next base: position 50,177,716 of record NC_141175.1, read on the forward strand.
GAACAATAGCTGTAAACTATCAACTAAAAGTAAAGATACAATAATGCTGTTTCCTATAAGTTATGGTCCATTTACATTTTCTGATATTTTTAGATTTATTTGAGGGAAAACAAAGGTAGATATATAATACAGAAGAGAGACTTGTCTAACATAATAATAAAGGTAAAATCAGAAAATCATCAAAAAAGCTATTTGAAAATATGATAGCATACATTAATTAAATCAATAGAGTTTTAAAAGAGAAAGAAAGCAAAAATATATGAAATATATGAAAATTAGAGGTTCAGTCTAGAAGTCTAACTAAAAGCTGTCCCTGAAAGAGACAGCAGAGAAAACAGAAGTTTTCTAGGCAGAAGTTAGACAAGAAAAAATATAAATCATACCAAAAAATTATAAGGACTGATTTGTTTATATTCAGATTAGAAAATCCTCCCAAACACTTGATCTAATGAAAATATAAGGTCTGCTGCTGCTGCTGCTGCTAAGTCGCTTCAGTTGTGTCCGACTCTGTGCGACCCCATAGACGGCAGCCCATCAGGCTCCCCCGTCCCTGGGATTCTCCAGGCAAGAACACTGGAGTGGGTTGCCATTTCCTTCTCCAATGCATGAAAGTGAAAAGTGAAAGTGAAGTTGCTCAGTCCTCTCCAACTCTTAGGGACCCTAATATAAGCTCTACACTGAAGTTATTACTATGAAACTCTAGAACATTGGGAGATAAAGAGATTCTAACATTTTGAGTTTAAAAAAAAAAAAAAAGCCACATACAAAGGGATATTAAGCAGAGTTGCTACGGCTTCATAATTGGTATTACTGGAAATTTTTGATTCACTTTTTAAGGGCTTATTCAAATATTTTCTTCGTAGCTCTACAGTCACTTGCAGTAAGCCAATGCTTCTTGTCCATCCTGAGTGCCAGGAAAGTAATAACTGAGATTTATCATTTTCTTTTTCAGTTCAGTTCAGTTGCTCAGTTGAGTCCAACTCTTTGTGACCCCATGAACCGCAGCAGGCCAGGCCTCCCTGTCCATCACCAAATCTCGGAGTCCACCCAAACCCAAGTCCATTGAGTCAGTGATGCCATCCAGCCATCTCACCCTCTGTTGTCCCCTTCTCCTCTTGCCCTCAATCTTTCCCAGCATCAGGGTCTTTTCAAATGAGTCAGCTCTTCACATCAGGTGGCCAAAGTATTGGATTTTCAGCTTCAACATCAGTCCTACCAATGAACAGCCAGGACTGATCTCCTTTAGGATGAACTGGTTGGATCTCCTTGCAGTCCAAGGGACTCTCAAGAGTCTTCAACACCACAGTTCAAAAGCACCGATGCTTTGGTGCTCAGCTTTCTTTATAGTCCAACTCTCACATCCATACATGACCACTGGAAAAACCATAGCCTTGACTAGACAGACCTTTGTTGACAAAGTAATGTCTCTGCTTTTTAATATGCTGTCTAGGTTGGTCATAAAAGATCATCATATAATTTCCTTGGAAATTATATACCATAGTGTCTTAGAAAATGTGAAATGTCATCTGCTCTCTGATTCTATAGGCAATAATATTTCATGTGTCACTGACAGAAGGTAAGGGGCCAGCTCACCATGGTTTGTTCTTGAGCACTCTGTTAGTACCATGCTTACTCAAATGCTGTTTTAATGGGCATCACCACCTTTTCTCCAAAGTAAAGAAAAATAAACTACTTTGGGTGGGGGGGGAGGGGAGATGTGAATGGAATGAGGGCTTAATTCTCTTCTAATTTAGAAATTTCTATAATGCAGTGAGTTTCAGGGACACGTGAAGTGTAATGTTTTCCTTCTACTTACTAACTGAAAACATGGAGAGTTAGGATTGTATACCTTACTGTCTGCATGGCACTTGTCTGAGAACGTTTAAATTACTTACCAGCAGTTATCAATATATTAAATTATCTTGTCAAATGAGAGGTGATCAATTTCAGCACAGATAATTTGGAAAACCAGCTGTCCATGGATTTCTCATTCTTTTACATACAGTTTAAATGAGATTATACATCCTGTGTGCAGAATTATAAGAAGGTATCAAGACAAGATACACTAAAAAAAAAGGTAAAACCCTTGTACCTCATGGCTTCCCAATTTTCCTAAAATAAATATGTGGATAGTGGCCTATATTTACACCAACTAACTAATGCAAACCATCCCCCTTTCCTCCCAACAGACCCAGAGTGGCACTAGAAATCATGCAACCATATTTCTATATCCCAGACTCTCAGAATAAGTGTGTTCACAAACCTAAGTCTGTATTTAAAAGGGTGATTAATTACACATAAAATCAAAAAGGTGTTTTTAAAGGAACTAGTGAAGGGGCTATCTAGCATTGTCTCTTTTTAGCCTCATTAATGGAAGGCTACTTCCTGGTTGCTGCTGCTGCTGCTGCTGCTGCTAAGTCGCTTCAGTTGTGTCCGACTCTGTGCGACCCCATAGACGGCAGCCCACCAGGCTCCCCCTTCCCTGGGATTCTCCAGGCAAGAACACTGGCGTGGGTTGCCATTTCCTTCTCCAGTGCATGAAAGTGAAAAGTCAAAGTGAAGTTGCTCAGTCGGGTCTGACTCTTAGCGACCCCATAGACTGCAGCCTACCAGGCTCCTCCGTCCATGGGATTTTCCAGGCAAGAGTACTGGAGTTGGGTGCCATTGCCTTGGGAAACTAAAATATAAACAAACCCAAATTCCAAGTTATTATAGAAAAATAATCTAGTATAGACTATCTTCTTTTACGTGAACAGAGGCCTTATAACACACTGATGTAAAAAATTACAGGACTTACATGATATTTTACATGTTTCAATGCCATTCCAGGTTCGATGCATGATACTGGATGCTTGGGGCTAGTGCACTGGGACGACCCAGAGGGATGGTATGGGGAGGGAGGAGGGAGGAGTGTTCAGGATGGGGAACACATGTATACATGTGGTGGATTCATTTTGATATTTGGCAAAACTAATACAATTATGTAAAGTTTAAAAATAAAATAAAATAAAAAAAAATTACAGGACTGTTACATGTGATTCTTCAGTTTTTAATTTAGTTGTTAAAATTATTTTACAATATCAAATAAACTCAGTATCTAATGAAGCATATCCTACTGAACTCTTTTCATCTTTTTTTGTTGTTTTTTAACCAATCACATTAACCAAACAGATTTAATGAGTTTGAGAATTTTACCCTTTCAGTTATGTTTGCAACACCCAATATTCTTTTGAAATATGAGACAGACTCAGCAGTGGCCAACAGTAAAGTTTAGGCCTCTAAAGTTTAACAGTTCCAGGCTCTGAGCATTTTGTGTTTCAATGGCAATTTTTGCAAAGTTATTACTTCATTATAGTTGGAGAAACTTTAAATGTATCCTCCTTCCCTGATAGCTCAATTGGTAAAGAATTGGCCTGCAATTCAGGAGACCCCAGTTAGATTCCTGGGTAGGGAAGATCTACTAGAGAAGGGAAGGGATAGGTTACCCATTCCAGTATTCTTGGGCTTCCCTTGTGGTTCAGCTGGTAAAGAATCCACCTGCAATGCGGGAAAACTGGGTTCAATCCCTGGGTTGGGAATATCCCCTGGAGAAGGGAAAGGCTACCCACTCTAGTGTTCTGGCCTAGAGAATTCCATGTATAACCCATGGGGTCACAAAGAGTCGGACCTGACTGAGCAACTTTCTCTTCACTCACTTGCCAACATATCTTGACTCCTATCTATTTTCACACTACAAAATCTGATCATTGTCCATGGGGCAGTAAATTAAACAATCTTACATCTTGTTCTTGCAAAGCACATCTAGAATTTTTCCATTTCCTTCAATGTACACATCTACCTTGCTTAGAATTACTGGAGGACCTTGTCTTCATATTCCTGCTGCTGCTGCTGCTGCTAAGTTGCTTCAGTCGTGTCTGACACTGTGCGACCCCATAGACAGCAGCCCACAAGGCTCCCCTGTCCCTGGGATTCTCCAGGCAAGAACACTGGAGTGTGTCTTCATATTCCTACTAGTCTTTTATTTAAAATATTTAGAAGCTGCATGGACCTCCTTCTTGTTTCTTCAGCATGTTTTCCTTTGTAAAAAGCTGACACATTATTTTCCAAAGTGACTTTCCCATTTTCCATTCCCAGCAACAATATACAAAAATTCTAATTGTTCTTCAACCTCACCAGCAATTGATGCTGCCAAATTTTTGTTTATATGTTTGTTTTAATTCATTCTATTGTGTGTAATATTAATATTATCTCATTTTGATTTAAATTTACATTCTCATCATGAATAATGATGTTGAACATTTTAAATATGTTACATTGTCACATGTATATATATATATATTTTTAAATGTTGAAGTATAGTCAAAGTTATGGTTTTTCCAGTGGTCGTGTATGGATGTGAGAGTTGGACTGTGAAGAAAGCTGAGTGCCGAAGAATTGATGCTTTTGAACTGTGGTTTTGGAGAAGACTTTTGAGAGTCCCTTGGACTGCAAGGAGATCCAACCAGTCCATTCTGAAGGAGATCAGCCCTGGGATTTCTTTGGAAGGAATGATGTTAAAGCTGAAACTCCAGTACTTTGGCCACCTCATTGGAAGAGTTGACTCATTGGAAAAGACTCTGATGCTGGGAGGGATTGGGGGCAGGAGGAGAAGAGGACGACAGAAGATGAGATAGCTGGATGGCATCACCAACTCGAGGGACGTGAGTCTGAGTGAACTCCAGGAGTTGATGATGGACAGGGAGGCCTGGCGTGCTGAGATTCATGGGGTCGCAAAGAGTCGGACACGACTGAGTGACTGAACTGAACTGAACAGTTGATTTACAATGTAATGTCAGTTTCAGGTATTCAGCAAGTGAATTGGAGATATATAAATAGGTAATATCTGTATAAGTATATATCTATATATACTCTTTTTTTGGATTATTAGCCATTATAGTTTATTATAAGATGTTGAATACAGTTCCCTGTGCTACACAGTAAATCTTATTGTATATCTATTTTATACATATTGTTTAATAGTGCTTATCTGTTAATCACATACTCATAATTTAACCTTCCCTCTCCTTCCCCTTTGGTAACCAAAAGTTAGTTTTCTACGTCTGTGAGCCTGTTTCTATTTTGTAAATAAGTACATTTGTGCTATTTTTAGATTCCAAGTATAGGTGATTTATGTGATTTTTAGAATCCACATATAAAATATTTGACATTCTCTGTCTGACACTTAATTTAGTATGATACTCTCTATGTTGCTACAAATGGCAATTTTATTCTTTCTTATTGCTGAGTAATATGACATTGTATATGTATATACATATATATATATATATATATATATATATATATATATATACACCATATCTTATTTATCCATCCATCTGCCAATGAACACTTAGGTTGCTTCCGTGTCTTGACTATTGTATTAATTAATAATGCTGTGATGAATATTGGAATGTATGCATCTTTTTGAAATCCAGTTTTCATATATTCCAGATATATGAACAACAGTGGAATTGCTAGATCATATGGTAGCTTTATTTTTAGTCTTTAAGGAACCTCCATACTGTTCTCCTAGTGGGTGCACCAATGTACATTTCCACCAACATTGCAGAAGGGTTCCCTTTCTTCTAAATCCTCTCCAGCGGTTATTATTTGTGGACTTTTGTATCATGGCCAGTCTGGCCAGTCTAACCATTGGAAGGTGATATTTCATTATAGTTTTGATGCAGTTCTCTAACAATTAGTGATGTTAAACATTTTTCTCTGTGCTTATTGATCATTTCTTTGGAGAAATGTCTATTTAAGTCTTCTGCTCATTTTTTTGATTGGGTTGTTTTTTGACAATAGAGTTGTTTGTATATTTTGGAAATTGAGGCTTCATCAATCACAACATTTGCAAATATTTTATACTAGTGCATAGTCTATTTTTGTTTTGTTTTATTTATGGTTTCTGTTGCTATGCAAAAGCTTATAAACTTGATTAGGTTCCACTTGTTTATTTTTGCTATTATTTGTCTTGAAAGACTGACCTAAGAAAATGGTGCTATGATTTACTTTAGAGAATGTTTTGCCTATGATCTCTTCCAGGGGTTGTATGGTATCATGTCCTGTATTTAAGTATTTAAGTCATTTTGATTTTATTTTTATTTATGATGTTAAGGAGTATCCGAACTTCATTGATTTACATGCAGCTGTTCAGTTTTCCAAAACAGCTTGCTAAAAGGACTGGCTTTTTTTTCCATTGTATGTTCTTGATTTTATCAAAGATTAATTGACTGTAGATGTGCAGGTTTATTTCTGAGCTCTCTATTCTGGCCATTAATTCATAAGACTTTTTATTTTATTTATTTATTTATTTATTTAGTGCAAGTGTTTAAGAATTCACCTCCTTGGTTAGCTTTATTCCTATTTCATGTATTTTTGATGAGATTTTTAAACAGGATTTTTTAAACTTTCTGTTTCTGGTATTTCATTGCTTATGTAAAGAAATGCAAGAGACTTTGGTATATTAATCTTGTATTATGCTATTTTGAAGACTTCATTTATCAGTTCAAATAGATTTATGTAGAATTCTGGGGACTTGTATATAGAGTATCATGTTGTCTGCATAGAATGACAATTATACCACTTTCCTTATGATTTGGATAAATTTTATTTCTTTTTATTTTCTCATTGCTGTGATGTGGCCAGCATTTCCAATACTATTTAAATAGAAGTGGTGAGAGTGGGCATTTTTGTCTTGCTCCAGAATTTAGCCAAAAGGTTTCCAACTTTTCATGTTTGTGTTGGCTGTCTGTTTTCCAATATATCTTTTGTTTAAATCCTTAGGATACTTCAATATTTTGGTTTTTCATTGTACTGCTTACTTTGCTAAGGGGTTATGATTTCTCTTCATGTATTTTGACTAGAAGTCAATTCATCAGATATATAGTTTGCCAATATTTTACACAGGTTTTAGCTTATTTTTCAATTTTCACTGTGTCCTTCAAGCAGCAGTGATTTTGATATTGATGATATTATATATATGTATATATATATATATATATATATACACACATATATGTATTATATATATGTGTGTATTTGTGTGTTAGTCCCTCAGTCATGTCTGATTCTTTCTGACCCCAGGGACAGCAGCACGCCAGGTGCCCCTGTCCATTGAATTCTCCAGGCAAGAATACTGTAGTAGGCTCCATTTCCTTCCCCATATATGTATCAGTTCAGTTAAGTTGCTCAGTCGTGTCCGACTCTTTGCTACCCCATGGACTGCAGCATGCCGGGCCTCCCTGTCCATCACCAACACCAGAGTTTACTTGAACTCATTTCCATGGAGTCAGTAATGCCATTCAACCACCTTATCCATTGTTGTCCCCTTATCCTCATGCCTTCAATCTTTCCCAGCATCAGAGGCTTTTCAAATGAGTCAGTTATTCACATCAGGTGGCCAAAGTATTGGAGTTTCAGCTTCATCATCAGTCCTTCCAATGACCACCCAGGACTGATCTCCTTTAGGATGGACTGGTTGGATTTCCTTGCAGTCCAAGGGACTCTCAAGTGCTGTCTCCAACACCACAGTTCAAAAGCATCAATTCTTCAGTGCTCAGCTTTCTTTATAGTCCAACTCTCATATGCATATAAGACTACTGGAAAAACCATAGCCTTGACTAGATGGAACTTTGTTGCCAGTGTAATGTCTCTTGTTTTTAATATGCTGTCTATGTTGGTCATAAGTTTCTTTCCAAGGAGTAAGCATCTTTTAATTTCATGGCTGCAGTCACCATCTGCAATGATATTGGAGCCCCCCAAAATAAATTCTTCCACTGTTTCCAATGTTTCTCTATCTACTTGCCATGAAATGATGGGACCAGATGCCATGATCTTCGTTTTCTGAATGTTGAGCTTTAAGCCAACTTTTTCACACTCCTGACTTCCCTGGTAGCTCAGACAGTAAAGTGTCTGCCTACAATGTGGGAGACCCAGATTCAATTACTGGGTGAGGAAGATCTCCCAGAGAAGGAAATACTCCAGTATTCTTGCCTGGAAAACTCCATGGATGAAGGAGCCTGGTAGTTTACTGTCCATGGGGTCACAAAGAGTCAGACACGACTGAGCGACTTCACTTTCACTTTCATCGAGAGGCTCTTCTTCTTCACTTTCTGCTATAAGGGTGGTGTCATCTGCATATCTGAGGTTATTGATATTTCTCATGGCAATCTTGATTCCAGCTTGTGCTTCTTCCAGTCCAGCGTTTCTCATGATGTATTCTGCATAGAAGTTATATAAGCAGGGTGGCAATATAAAGCCTTGACATACTCCTTTCCTGATTTGGAACCAGTCTGTTGTTCCAAGTCCAGCTCTATCTGTTGCTTCCTGACCTGCATAGAAATTTCTCAAGCGGAAGGTCAAGTGGTCTGGTATTCCCTTCTCTTGAAGAATTTTCCACAGTTTATGGTGATCCACACAGTCAAAGGCTTTGGCATAGTAAATAAAGCAGAAATAAATGTTTTTCTGGAACTCTCTTGCTTTCTTGATGATCCAACAGATGTTGGCAATTTGATCTTTGGTTCCTCTGCCTTTTCTCAAACCAGCTTGAACATCTGGAATTTCATGGTTCATGTATTGTGAAGCCTGGCTTGGAGAATTTTGAGCATTATTTACTAGCATAAGATGATTGCAATTGTGTGGTAGTTTGAACATTCTTTGGCATTGCCTTTCTTTGGGATTTAAATGAAAACTGACCTTTTTCAGTCTTGTGGCCACTGCTGAGTTTTCCAAATTTGCTGGCATATTGAGTGAAGCACATTCACAGCATCATCTTTAGGATTTGAAATAACTCAACTGGAATTCCATCACCTGCACTAGCTTTGCAGTGATACTTTTCAAGGACCACTTGACTTTGAATTCCAAGATGTCTGGCTCTAGGTGAATGATCACACCATCATGGTTATCTGGGTCATGAAGATCTTTTTTGTATAGTTCTGTGTATTCTTGCCACCTTTTCTTACTATCTTCTGCTTCTGTTAGGTCTATACCATTTCTGTCCTTTATTGAGCCCATCTTTATATGAAATGTTCCCTTGGTATGTCTAATTTTCTTGAAGAAATCTCTAGTTTTTCCCATTCTATTGTTTTCCTCTATTTCTTTGCATTGATCACTGAGGAAGGCTTTCTTATCTCTTCTTTCTATTCTTTGGAACTCTGCATTCAAATGGATATATCTTTCTTTTTATCCCATGCTTTTTGCTTCTCTTCTTTTCACAGCTATTTGTAAGGCCTCCTCAGACAGCCATTTTGCTTTATTGCATTTCTTTTTCTTGGGGATGGTCTTGATTCCTGTCTCCTGTACAATGTCATGAACCTCTGTCCATAATTCATCAGGCACTCTGTCTATCGGATCAAGTCCCTTAAATACATTTCTCACTTCCACTGTATAATCGTAAGGGATTTGATTTAGGTCATACCTGAGTGATCTAGTGGTTTTCCCTACTTTCTTCAATATAAGTCTGAATTTGGCAATAAAGAGTTCATGATCTGAGCTACCCTCAGCTCCCAGTCTTGTTTTTCCTGACTGTATTGAGCTTCTCCTTCTTTGACTGCAAAGTATATAATCAATTTCATTTCGGTATTGACCATGTGGTGATGTCCATGTATAGAGTCTTCTCTTGTGTTGTTATCAGAGGGTGACCAGTGCTCTCTCTTGGCACAACTCTATTAGACTTCGAGCTGCTTTATTCTGTACTCCAAGGCCAAATTTGCTTGTTACTCCAGGTGTTTCTGGACTTCCTACTTTTGCATTCCAGTCCCCTATAACGAAAGGACATCTTTTGGGGGGTATTAGTTCTAGAAGGTCTGTAGGTCTTCATAGACCCATTCAGCTTCAGCTTTTCCAGTATTACTGGTGGGGCATAGGCTTGGATTACCGTGATATTGAATGGTTTGCCTTGGAAACGAACAGAGATCATTCTGTCGTTTTTGAGATTGCATCCAAGTACTGCATTTTGGACTATTTTGTTGAATATGATGGCTACTCCATTTCTTCTAAGGGATTCTTGCCCACAGTAGTAGATATAATAGTCATCTGAGTTAAATTCGCCCAATCCAGTCCATTTTAGTTCGCTGATTCCTAAAATGTCAATGTTCACTCTTGCCATCTCCTGTTTGACCACTTCCGATTTACCTTGATTCTTGGACCTAACATTTCAGGTTCCTATGCAATATTGCTCTTTACAGCATCAGACCTTGCTTCCATCACCAGTCACATCCACAAATGGGTGTTGTTTTTACTTTATATATATATATATATATATATATATATATATATATATATATGGAATTTTATTTTACTAGCTTTTCTGAGAAATTTCTATCAAATTCGAGGTCACAGCAATTTTCCTTCATTTCAGTAGAATAAAATACTGCTTTATAAAAATCTCATCTCAGTGTTTATCTGGAATCTAGCATTGATAGTATATACCACAACATGTAGCAGAATCTTTTGTTTCAGACCTCAGAGCTTTCCCACTTTGTTTTTGGGAATGAGCTTGAAACCCCTTTTGGATAGCATAAGGTCCTTGCATTTTTCAGGAAGAGAAAAGTGAAATGTCTCCTAAGGGGATAATGGTATTCTTAATTATTTTAAACTGTGGATTGAGAAAAATTTTTTGTTAACTCAAGAATTTAAATTATTGTACTATGAGATTTGTACTTTGAGTTTTATGGTACAGTCCACAGTTATTACATCTTTGACTAACAACAGTTTGAGAAAGGGTGAAATTCCAGTTCCTGAGAATATTCATGGGTATAATCATTGCTCAGACACTCCTACTTATGATGGCACGGACATTTTTTGTGATAGATTGCTGTGAAAATGACAAACCTGTAAGATCAAGCTCATGCATTAGACATTTAAAAAGTGTTACTCTGATAATGGTAACACTGATCAAAATTGTAGCTTCTACCTCAGTCATATCTTTTTAAAAAAATCATATATATATATATATATATTAATTTTTGCTGTATAGGTTCTTAGTTGTGGCATGTAGGATCTTTCATTGCAACACATAGGCACCCTAGTTGTGTTGTATGGGCTCCAGAGCACAAGGGCTTCATTAGTTGGGGCACATGGACTCCAGAATGCTTGTGCTCAGTAGTTGCAGTGCACAGGCTTAGTTGTTTCACAGCATGTGGGATCTTAGTTCCCCAGCCAAAGACTGAACCCATGCCCTCTGCATTCCAAGGTGGGTTCTTAACCAGTGGACCACCAGGGAAGTCCCAGTCATATCTTATTTGGACCCTCATTTTCACAAAAAGGCATAGAACTGTGACATATAGGGGGAAACTGTATCAATATAAGTATGATTATTTAATATGTCCATATTTGCCTTCTTCTACATGATTTTCTTTAAAACATTAATTCTTGCTATACCATGTTTACAGATCATTAACTTGTAGAAATTTAGTTAATATGAAAAATTCCAGATATTAGATAAATAGGTTTATATCAGCAATTGCAAATTTTTCCCAAGTTTAAAAACTCTTTGTGAATCTAAAAGAATATTATATTTTGCTTAATATGGTAAAGAATATTATACACACTCAAACACTTAACAAATGTAGGGATCATTAAACCTCATGTAAGCAATGAATTTTGCTATGCTTGGTAGTCTCAGACCTTTATTTTTCAGTCACCCTCCCTGCAATTCTCTATATTACTGATGAAAAAGAATAACAAAAGATAAAACCATCACATTACAGGAATATTTCCAATGAAGTGTGTCTTTATTATAGAGGTTTAAGGCTTATTTTCAATCAACTTCTTTCACTATGTTTCACCACTATTCCTGGACAATAAACGTAACCTTTCGGAACATTGCATTAATATTTATGAGCTTTTCACATGGTTACTTAAGAACGTAAGTATTTCAATTTGTTAAACAAGAGAAGATCAAGCTAAGAATTATGTTCTGGCCATTCAATTTTAGCAAAATCGAATAAATCAATGTCTAAGAAGTGAATGATGTCAAATCATCCTGTCTCTGCTTTTTCTGTTACAGAACTGCAAAGACTATTTACATCCCATAGAAACATGACTAATTAACATCTTGTATCCACATTGATCCACCCCCCCTTTCTTCACCACTAAATCTGATACCTTAATGTTCTGTTTTCCTAAAGCTGTTCTCCATTTCTGAAACATTTATCAATGATGCCTATCCCTGGGAAAATTCTCATGACTCTCCTGCTACTGCCATGATGTTATTCTTTTCTGATTATGACTGAAAGTAATAGATCATTCGCATGGCATTATCAAAGCTGTGAATTGTCTTAGTTAAGTCTGAATCTAAGAAGATATTGCGCTTAATTCTGTAGTTTAGTTTTTGCCCAGAGATTGAAAACTTATTTTCAAAGTAAAAAATAAAATCTATATAATTAGAACAAACACCAGTAGTTTATATTAAAACAAATATTGAAACAAACTTAAGGACTTTAAATGAATACATTTATTGGATGCAGATTTTCGTGGTTTGGAACTTACATAAGTTTTAATATAAAGGCTTAAAGTTTTATTATGATTTGTCATTGTTAATGATATAGATATCATCCGAACATTGTGTCTTTTATTAAATGAATTGAAGCCCCCATAAAGACATTTTAGCTCATTAAAACTGAATCTCCTTTTTGTAATAACCCATGTAATAACTGTATCAGGCAATTTCACCAATGGATGATAACACTAATGGGCAAAAGTTGGAAAACACTATTCTCACCACCTTAAAGCATCACTGCACTGATTGCATCTCAATTATACAGAAGAAATGTGTATTTACAATGTGGAGATTTCATGTCATGGTCTTAATTAAGTAGTGACATTTAGCATTGTTTTTGTAATGTAATGCAATAGGAGAGCATGCATCACATGTAGTGCTTTTGCTGGAAATTATTTAGGTTGATCTAATCAAGTAGAAACCTGCGTGCAGGTCAAGAAGCAATAGAATTGGAAATAGGACAACAAACTGGTTCAAAATTGGGAAAGGAGTAGGCCAAGGGTGTATATTGTTGCTCTATTTATTTAACATATATGCAGAGTACATCATGAAAAAGGCTAGGCTGAATGAACCCGGAGCTAGAGTCAAGATTGCTGGGAGAAATAGAAACAACCTCAGATATACAGATGACACCACCTTATGGCAGAAGGCAAAGAGGAACTAAAGAGCCTCTTGATAAAGGTGAAAGAGGAGAGTGAAAAAGTTGACTTAAAACTCAGCATTCAAAAAACTAAGATCATTGAAACATGTAAAATATCATGTATGAAATGAGATGCCAGTCCAGGTTCAATGCACGATACTGGATGCTTGGGGCTAGAGCACTGGGATGACCCAGAGGGATGGTATGGGGAGGGAGGAGGGAGGAGGGTTCAGGATGGGGAACACATGTATACCTGTGGCGGATTCATTTTGATATTTGGCAAAACTAATACAATTATGTAAAGTTTAAAAATAAAAATTAAAAGAAAAAAAAAAACTAAACTAAGATCATGATATCCACTCCCATCACTTCATGACAAATAGATGGGGAAACAATGGACAAAGTGACAGACTTTATTTTCATGGGCTCCAAAATCATTGTAGATGGTGACTGCAGCCATTAAATGAAAAGACACTTGCTCCTTGGAGGAAAAACTATGACCAACCTAGACAGCATATTAAAAACCAGAGATATTCTTTGCCGACAAAGGTCCATCTAGTCAAAGCTATGGTTTTTCCAGTAGTCATGTATAGATGTGAGATTTGGGTCATAAAGAAGGCTGAGTTCAGAAGAAATGATTTTGATCTGTGATGTTGGAGAAGACTCTTGAGAATCCCCTGGATGTCAAGGTGATCAAACCAGTCAATCCTAAAGGAAGGAAATCAACCCTGAATGTTCAATGGAAAGACTGTTGCTGAAGCTGAAACTCCAATTATTTGGCCAACTGATGTGAAGAACTGACTCATTAGAAAAGACCCTGATGCTGGGAAACATCGAAGGCAGGAGGAGAAGGGGATGACAGGGGATGAAATGGTTGGATGGCATCACTGACTCAATGGACATGAGTTTGAGCAAGCTCAGGGAAATGGTGAAGGACAGGGAAGCCTGGCGTGCTGCATTCCTTGGGGTCACAAAGAGTCAGACAGGACTGAGCAACTGAACAAAAACAACAACAATCAAGTAGAAGCAGTCCATTGAATCCAGAAGTACGTGTTCTGAAGAAATCTGGTCTGAACTTCTCAAAAATAAAACAGAATGTTCTCGATCTTGAGAGATAAGGCATTGCACAAACTAAATGAAATGTGCAAATATTAAACGGATTCTAGATTGGAAAAAAACAACTGGGGATTATATTGAAATTATTTGGCAAAACCATAATATAAGCATTATCTTAGATCATGGCATTGAAATATTATTGATTCTCTTAGATGCTGCATGATGATGTTAGTTTTAAAGAAGAATGTCATTATTTTGGAAAACAGAGCTAAATTGTTATGGTATGTTCACATTACCTTAAGATAAATTAATAAAAGGGAAGTGTCTGTGTGTGACTATAGAGATAAACATCAAAGTACATATAGATAACGGCATATGGAGGAGCCTGGCAGCCTACAGTGCATGGGGTCGCAAAGAGTCAGACACAGCTGAGTAACTAACACTGTCTGTTTTTTTCACTTTCATAGAAATGGAAAGAGTGTGGCAAAATGTTAAAGTTAGTGAATATGGAGTCAGCCAGTCAGTTCAGTCGCTCAGTCGTGTCTGACTCTTTGCAACACCATGAATCGCAGCATGCCAGGCCTCCCTGTCCATGTGGAGTAAAAGTATTTAAACATTTGGTGTAGTATTCGTTCAACTTCACCGTGGGCTTGAAAATTATCAAATCATTCAATTACTGAGAAAAGGATCTTAATGGTTAGACTATCTTACGCTTTTATGAACCTCTTACTTTACACATCCTGTGTATTAGATAGATTACTAATTATAGAGATATGAAAATGACTAAGACAACATTATCATGTAAGGAGTAGGGATAGGGGGGAAGCCAAGTTTGTTTCATAGAGTACACTTTGGCTAGAGCAGCAACCAACCACTTCTTTGGTTTAAGATTAGAAGTACAAAGGAAAGATTATGCAGAATAAAGTAGAATAAATAATAACCAAAGGCAAACTATAAATTAGAAACTACAAAAATACTTGTGAACTTTTGTTTAATTTTAACAATTTGCACAAAGAAAAGAAGAAACGAAAAAAAAATAGCTCTTACATGTGTGAAAATATGCTTAGGCAAACTTACTCAAAATAAGAACAAAAGACTAACATACACTAAGAAATCATTTCTCTGTCATATTAGCAGAATTCAACAAGTTTTTTAATATATTGTACATCAAAGGATAAGGGCATAAATATTTTTGCTATTGGGGTTATAAAATAACAAAACCTTCACTTCTAGGAATTGACATTATAAATGAATTGACAAATATATACTATTGATGCATTCATAAATATGCAAAATATCTTATGTACACAGATATTACTGTAGCATGGTTTGTAATATCAAAATATGGGTAGTGGCTTCAATGTCTTCTAGTATGAAGTTAGTTAAATGAGTTCTGATATATTTATTTAGGGAAATATTATGTTGATCTTAAAATATACTGACTTGTTGATACGGAACAAATCCAATAAATATAAATGGATTTTATAAAGCAATTGCTGCTGAATGGTGCAATCTGTGCTGGGAAAATCAAAAGTAGACATAGACATGAATATGTATACACATACACATATATACACATTAACCCATAGATTTAATTATATAAACATATTACTTTCTTGTCAAGTTACTTAAGAATTTGGCAACAGTGTTTGCTATGAGGAATGGAACTGGATCACTGGGAAACACAGGAGAGAAACATTTTCCACTGGATCTTTTATAAATAAAAGATTTATTTGTTTTACAAATAAAATGAACACATTTAAAAGGTGAATGTAAACATATATAGACTGAGGAAAATAAAATTTTAACAGAAAATAAAATGACCAATTACACAAAAACACATCATTCTTCTTATTAACAAAAATCTATACACTTATCTGCTTATCTTATACTCTTACCATTTTTGTTTTTTTAGCTTAATAAAATTCTATTTCACACTTGAAAGTCATTCTATCATGATACAGAATTTGAGATCTTGAGCTATATCTTCAAAACACATATTTTTCAATTTGAGTTTTTTCTTCCTGGAAATTGTTGTAGTTTAATAAATAAACAGGCTTATAAATCTTGTAAAACAGAAATTGTACACTTCTGAAAAGTCACTCCTATCTCTCTATGTGGGCTTCCCTGGTAGCACAGCTGGTAAAGAATCTGCCGTCTATGCAGGAGACCTTGGTTTGATCCCTGAGTTGGGAAGATCCCCTGGAGAAGGGCATGACAACTTGCTCCAGTATTCTTCTCTGGAAAATCCCAAGGACAGAGGAGCCTGGTGGGCTAAAGTTCATGGGGTCGCAAAGAGTCCGATGTGATTAAGCACAGCACAATGCATCTCTTTATGTAACAAAAATAGATATTTATTTCTAATGATGTTTCAGAGTGGTTCTATTTATTGAGATACAGTGTTTTAAATAGTTACCTAATTTAGAAACCTCTCAAAATCTGTTTTACTTGTTGTGCCTGCTTTAGTGATGAGGAAACCAATAAAGATGTGCTTGCCTATATGAGATGCTTCATGCTGTGGGGTTTCATCAGGTCCAGTCTGCCCCCAAGGATGCCAGTAGTTACTGAAGCATTAGAGTCAGCATTTATGTCTGGTTGCCTTCCTTCTTAAACCCCAGAACTCATAATTAGGGGAGCATGTCCATGAGACTCACTGAAGGCAAGGAGTGTTACATGTGTGTCTTCCAAGCTTTTCTTCTCCTTACCCAGCACCGGTGGATTCCTATCTCAGAGAGGATGTTAGATGGTTCAATTTCTATAGAAATGATTTTCCAAAGCCTGACTGTCCTGGCAGTTTTCAGCATGGTGCTCCTTTCTTTGCTCTGCAGTATTTTAGTTTTCAAACCTGTCCTATATAATTATTTACTTACTTACTTGCAGTGATGTTTCTAACATAACTTCAAATGTGTTAGAAATAGAAAAGGCCTTCACTTTGTGTTTTTTGATAGGTGTTTTTTTTTTTTTTTTTCCTTCCTTACTTTCTATTCACTTAAATGATGTGCAAACCTTCACAAACCTGCAGCTGGATGGCAGATTAATGTACAAAGCTCTTATTCAGATGCTGCAGCTTTCACGCAGTGAAGACTGCTGGTCCAAGAGAAATTCTTATCTAAGCTCCACAATCTGGCTCTCTGACACTTCTGGCAGATGGAGTCCATGAAAAATCACTCACTAGAATGCCCTGGTTGCTGTGTCTGTCTCCCGTCTGTCTCCCTCTACCCTGTCTATGGCCTTATTCTTTCAGGATTCAAGCTTCTCATTCATCGTCAATCACCCACATTCCCACCAGATGTTTATCAGAAAGTAGAGTAAGGGAGACAGCAATAAAAGAAAGAAAACCATTCACAAAGCAGAGTCAACAGAACAAAGTCATCTTCAGACATCACTGCACATCAATGTCACCAAGCTAGTTAGCTAAAAGAGCTTTCCTTACAGATATTTGACTTTATAGCCCTGGAGAGTACCCAACTAGTTTGCATTTATTTTTCTTAGTTGGAGGATAATTAAAATATTATGATGGTTTCTGCCACACATCAACATGAATTGGCATTTTGCTCTTGTTTCTCAGTTGCTCAGTTGTGTCCGACTCTTTGTGACACCATGGACTGCAGCACTCCAGAATTCCCTGTTCTTCACCATCTCCAGGAGCTTGCTCAAACTCATGTCCACTGAGTTGGTGATACCACCCAACCATCTCATCCGCTGTCACTACCTTCTCCTACCTTCAATCCTTCCCAGTATTAGGGTCTTTTCTAATGACTTGTCTCTTTGCATCAGGTGGCCAAAGTTTTGGAGCTTCAGCTTCAGCATCAGTCCTTTCAAAGAATATTCAGGGTTGATTTCCTTTAGGATTGACTGGTTTGATCTTCTTGATGCCCAAGGGACTCTCAAGAGTTTTCTTTAACACTACAATTTGAAAGCATCAAATCTTTGGCACTCAGCCTTTTTTAAGATCCAACTCTCACATTCATACATATACATATGTCCCCTCTCTTGAACCGCTTTCCTGCTTTCCTCCCCATCCCACACCTGTAGGTTGTCATAGAGCACTGGCTTTGGTTTCCCTGCATCATACATCAAATTCGCACTGGCATTTTTATTGAATTTCCCAGGAGATCCTGATTCAGAGTGACCAGTGATCACAATTTGAAAAATCATCACTTTTGAGTGTTAGCTGCCTATTTCTGAAGTTTGCATCAAGCGGTAAGGACCCATAGGTGATGCTGCATTGACATCTAACTCTGTCCATTTTATATTTTGGTGAAACCATACAGGATGTCCATAACTTAGGATTTTTAAACTCATTTTGTCAATTGTATAATTAATTTTTTCCTCTAAATATTATTATGCTTGATCTAAACTTCATTTATAAACAAGGATTTTCCTTTGGTAGGAAGGGGGCATTGTCTTATAAATTTCAGTCTTGTCCTGGATCTTGGTAGTATGTTAGGAAGCAACAGTGGGAGTCAGAGTTAAGACTGGTATGCATAGTGTGCCTGTGGAATAAAATCTCATAGTATGCCAAGTGTGTTCTTATCTGTTCTAAAAGAGGAAAATGTTTACATTGCATCTGACAGTAAAGAGATTAATGCTCTCACATTAATAAATAGAATTTGGATGTTCAAATTGTGTTGGCATCAGGGAAACAGGGTATGATTTATGAGCTTCTACGTATATATGAGAAACTTCAATCCACAGAGTGAAATATTGCAGTTAGTATATATTGTACAAGAAGTCACTGATCCAACACAGCACATAACATATAACATATAGCATATAGCATATAACATAGCAAACTACTTTCCTGAGACAGGAAAGGAAATGTCACCACTATTTTTCAAACTTACTGTTATCATGTAACAAAGTGAAATTTCTGTTTCCCTTTTTCAGCTCTGGGTATGTAGTTTAGATGACAAAACAGTATCTTGCAGGCAATCTGAGTTCTTTAAGAACTTGCAGAAAGTAAACACAGCAAATTGTCCAAATTATATATATATATATATATATATATATATATATATATACACATTTAAGAATTTTACATATATATATTTAAGAATTTTACATATATATATATATATTTAAGAATAGGCTGTACTGAAGAGAAGTCAAGGGCTTAAAAGGTTTCAATATGATGAGATGGCAATGATCATATGCATAAGATAAACACATTTCTTAAATCACACATGCCAATGAAGTTGTGAACAGCTTCCATAGCAGTAACACGAGGCTGCTCTTATTACAGGTAATGAGGTGCAGTCATTTAAAAATGTGTCCTACTTCTAATGCCTGTAAAATGCAAACTAAACTAACTCTACTGAGTTATGTTAACAACAAGTGAAAAGCATCTTATTCCAAAGCACTTCAAAAACAAATTATTCAAAGTGTCTATCAGGTGTTGTGGAAAGCAGGAACAGATGAAGTTTGGTTTTGGGTTTCTTCCAAGTCACCTTCAAGAGTACTTCAGAGCTTCTGAAAGTGGCTTATCAGTACACATTTGAATATTTTAATTATACACTTCAAAAAATACTTCAGAGTCATTTGACTAAAAGTGCAATTTGTGTATTACATTTTAGTACTTAAATCAACTATGAAATAGCATTTTAAATTAAAATCCAATGCACTTGCATTCACTCTGTTCAAGAAAAGTGAGGCTAATTATAACTCTCAAATTAAGCAAGACTGGGGGAGCTAACAATGCAATTTTTAGAATATCAAACATTATTATACTTGGAAATAAAACCACTCATACTCAAGAAAAAAAATAAATAAAACTGCCAAATATTCAAAAGAAAAAGTGGGAGAAGAGTAGCAGTAGAAATACATGTTTTCAGTGTTTTATGGAATAAACTTCCAAGGATTACACATGTAAATTAATTGTCTAAATGCCATCTTTTCACAGGTCATTATTTTCTAGTTTATCTGCAAAAGTGGGGGTCCTTTTCAGTCCATGATTCGGGGTGCATCTCTGACCTTTTGATTTAAGCTCCTTATTAGCCTGGTTGCTAGAAAATATGAGAAACTTGGAAATTTAGCCACACTTAAAATCACTGCTGTCCTCATTTTAACCCCACCAGTGAAATAAAGCAAGGAGACTGCACTTCCCCTCCTTGACTTGTCCCTTGATTTCACTTAACTCCAGTATTTAACAACCATGTTTTATAACAGATTTGGTAATTATTGCTTGCCCGTTAGCTTCATTAGATAATGACAAAGGATTTTCTGAAAATACTTTTCAAAGTTATTTTCCACCCATCAATATTTAAGATGCTTTCCTTTCCTGGGTTCCTTGCTAGCACTTTCTATTATCAATATTTAAATTTTGCCAATCTAATGAAAGTTTAGTATAGTATTTTCTTTGTTACTGTTTAATATCCCTTAATATTGTTGATGCATATTTTATTATTTTGAAATTATTCACATTTTGTTATTAATTTTTCATTAATGCTGTTCTTACATTTGGTTACAAATCCTTCAGTCCTTTCTGATGTTATAAATGTTACACACACATGTGCACACACCCACAATTATGTTGTTCTCCATTAGCTTCTTCTGTTTAATTACTTTAAAAAATGTTTTATTGATGTATTATAAACACACATATTTAATGTACACAATTCAAAAGTCATTTTTTTCTGTTTTTTACAGCTGACGTTTTAGAAATTAAAGAAAGCATATATTTCCTGAGAATTTAAATTTTGTAAATGCTTACTTATGTTTTTGCAAACATAAGAAAATGTCATAAATTTTGAAAATGCTT
Organism: Bos grunniens; assembly: GCF_055505025.1. Classification (NCBI taxonomy): domain Eukaryota; kingdom Metazoa; phylum Chordata; class Mammalia; order Artiodactyla; family Bovidae; genus Bos; species Bos grunniens. The sequence continues at coordinate 50,198,713 of NC_141175.1, forward strand.
ACTTATGTTTTTGCAAATGCATTCTAATTTTATTCAGCACATCTTTCCTCTTGCCAGATCACCCAAATTAACATGCTAACATCTTTAAGAGTCTCTCCCCTTTCTTGTCTACCCTATCTTTCATGTTATTGTAAGTTAGAATATTGATTTCATTTTCTTAGTTGCCTTATAAAGTTGAATCTACCAACCTAATTTTCCTAATTAGAGAGCTCATTATTGTCCTTTCTTCCCACCATTTTGTCCTGTTATTTTTTTCCATTATCTTGATATTCTTTGAATTCATTTCTGATGCTATCTTTGGGTAGCAATTTTTAATAGTAAATTCACTGCTCCCATAAATGCTAGTGTAGTGTTGTAGAAATTCAATGGACTCCTTGGGTGTCAAGTATGGAAATTTTTATTAACACCTGACATCAGTATTTACTGCAAGAAGCCTGCAGTCATCTTCATTTCTTTCATTCATAATATTTGTCCTTTGAATACTTAGTAGGTTTTCTCTCAAACCTTTATATTTTATAACAATGCTAAGTTTCTGATTGTGTACTAATTTATATTTAAACTTAATTGAAGTATGGCCTCAGAGTGGCCAGAGGCAACATGAGGCTGGAAAACCCTCTGCTCCTCGAGGCCCTAGGGTGATGCATAAGACCCTAGGATAGCCAGTGGCAGCAGAGAGACCAGGGAACCTTCTGCTCCTGGGCATTCTCCAACATCTATCAGCTACAGCCAACCATTCCAGCAGGGCCTTGGTCCAGGCCCCCAGGTGGCATGTTGACCAACACCCAGCAGCTGGTAAAGGTTTACACACTCAAGATAACCAGCAGTGGCACAACCAGGGCACTGGCCATGTCCTCTGGCTACATGGAGCAGCTGAAGGGCACATCTCTGCTAGTCTGGGCCAGACAAAATGTGGTTCACTAGAGAAGGGAATTGCAAACCACTTCAGTATTCTTGCCTTGAGAACCCCATGAACAGTATGAAAACATTAAAAAATATAAAACTGGAAAATATGACCACTAGCTTAGTAACTGTTCAATATGCTACTGTGGAAGAGTGGAGAAATAACTCCATAAATAATAAACAGGCTGCACAAAAGTGGGAATGATGCCCAGTTGTGGATATGTCTGGTGATGAAAGTAAAGTTTGATGCTGTAAAGAATAATACTGCATAGGAATCTGGAATGTTAAGTTCATGAATCAAGGCATAAATTGGAAGTGGACAAATAGGATATGGCAAGATGACATCGACATTTTAGGAATCAGTGAAATAAAATGCATGGGAATGGGTGAATTTAATTCAGATGGCCGTTATATCTACCCCTGTGGCAAGAATCCCTTAGAAGGAATGGAACAGCCCTCATAATCCAGAAAAGAGTGTGCAATGCAGTACTTGGGTGCAATTTCAAAAATGACAGAGTATCTTGGTTTGTTTCCAAGGCAAGCCATTTAACATCACAGTAATCAATATCTATGACACAACCATTAATGCTGAAGAAACTGAAGTTGAATGGTTGTCAGTTCAGTTCAGTTCAGTCACTCAGTCATGTCTGACTCTTTGCAACCCCATGAGTCGCAGCACACCAGGCCTCCCTGTCCATCACCAATTCCTGGAGTTTACTCAGACTCACGTCCATCGAGTCGGTGATGCCATCCAGCCATCTCATCCTCTGTCGTCCCCTTCTTCTCTTGCCCCCAACCCCTCCCAGCATCAGAGTCTTTTCCAATGAGTCAACTCTTCGCATGAGGTAGCCAAAGTACTGGAGTTTCAGCTTTAGCATCATTCCTTCCAAAGAAATCCCAGGGCTGATCTCCTTCAGAATGGACAGGTTGCATCTCCTTGCAGTCCAAGGGACTCTCAAGAGTCTTCTCCAACACCACACTTTAAAAGCATCAATTCTTCAGCGCTCAGCCTTCTTCACAGTCCAACTCTCACATCCATACATGACCACAGGAAAAACCATAGCCTTGACTAGATGGACCTTTTTTGGCAAAGTAATGTCTCTGCTTTTGAATATGCTATCTAGATTGGTCATAACTTTCCTTCCAAGGAGGGAGACCTAAAAGAACTTCTAGAACTAACACCAAAAAAAGATGTATTTTTCATCATAGGGGATTGGAATTCAAAAGTAGGAAGTCAAGAGGTACCTGGAGTAACAAACAAGTTTGGCCTTGGAGTATAAAATGAAGTAGGGCAAAGGCTATAGTTTTGACAAGAGAATGCATTGGTCATAGCAGACACCCTCTTCCAATAACACAAAAGACAACTCTACAGATGGACATCACCAGATGGTTAATACCAAAATCAAATTAACTATAATCTTTGAAGCCAAAGATGGAGATGCTCTATTCAATCAGAAAAAGCAAGATCTGGAGCTAACTGTGGCTCAGATCATAAGTTCCTTGTTGCAAAGTAAATGAAAGTCACTCAGTTGTGTCCGACTCTTTGCGACCGCTTGGACTATACAGTCCATGGAATTCTCCAAGCCAGAATACTGGAGTGGGTGGCCTTTCCCTTCTTCAGGAGATCTTGGAGTTCTCCTGCATTTCAGGCAGATTCTTTACCAGCCAAAAGGGAAACCCCCTAATTGCAGAATCCAGGTTCAAATTGAAGAAGGTAAGGAGAACAACTAGGCCATTCCAGCATGACCTAAATCAAATCCCTTATGATGATACAGTGTAGGTGATGAATCAAGGGATGAGATCTGGCAGATAGAATACCTGAAGAACTATGTCTGGAGATTCATAACACCTATAGAAAGTGGTGACCAAAACAATCCCCAAGAAAGAGAAATACAAGAAGGCAAAGTGAATGTCTGAGGAGGCCTTACAAATAGCTGAGAAAAGAAGTTAAAGGCAAAGGAGAAAGGGAGCGATATTCCCATTTGAATTCAGAGTTCCAGAGAAAAGCAAAGAGAGATAAGATAGCCTTCCTAAGTGATCAATGCAAAGAAATAGAGGCAAACAATAGAATAGGAAAGACTAGAGATTTCTTCAAGAAATGAGAGATATCAAGGGAACATTTCATGTAAAGATGGTCACAATAAAGGACAGAAATGGCAAGGATGTAACAGAAGCAAAAGAGAATAAGAGGTGACAAGAATACATGAAAGAACTGTACAAAAAAGTTTCAGTGACCCAGATAACCATGATGTTGTGTTCACTCACCTAGAGTCAGACATCTTGGAGTGTGAAGTCAAATGATTCTTAGGAAGCATTAATTACTACAAACAAAGCTAGAGGAGGTGATGGAATTCCAGCTGAACTATTTCAAACCCTAAAAGATGATACTGTTAAAGTGCTACGCTTGATATACCAACAGATTTAGAAAACTCAGCAGTGGCTATAAGACAGGAAAAGGTCAGTTTTCTTTCCTATATCAAAGAAAGGTAATGCCAAAGAATATTCAAGCTACCACACTATTACCTTCATTTCACATGCTAGCAAAGTAACATTCAAAATCATTTAGGCTAGGCTTCAACAGTACATAAAATGAGGACTTCCAGATGTACAAGCTGGATTTAGAAAAGGCAGAGGAACCAGATGTCAAAATGACAACATCCATTGGATCATAGTAAAAGCAAGGGAATTCCAGAAAAGTATACACTTCTGCTACATTGACTGCACTGAAGCCTTTGACCCTGTGGATCACAACAAACTGTGGGAAATTCTTAAAGAGTTGGAAATACCAGACCACTTGATCTGCCCCCTGAGAAATCTGTATGCAGGTCAAGAAACAATAGTTAGAACCGCAGATGGAACAATGGACTCGTTCCAAGTTGGGAAAGGAGTACATCAAAGATGTATATTGTCAGCCTGCTTATTTAACTTATATGCAGAGTATATCATGCGAAATGCTGGATTGGATGAAGCACAAGCTGGAATCAAGATTGCTGGGAGAAATACCAATAACCTCAGATAAACAGTTGACACCACCCTAACGGCAGAAATTGAAAAGGAGCTAAAGAGACTCTTGATGAAAGTAAAAGAAGAGAAGGAAAAAAATGGTAAAACTCAATATTCAAAAAATGAAGATCATGGCATCTGGTCCCATCACTTCATGGCAAATAGATGGGGGAACAATGGAAGCAGTGACAGACTTTATTTTCTTGTGCCCCAGATGCTGACTGCAGCCACGAAATTAAAAGATGCTTGCTCCTTGGAAGAAAAGCTATGACCAACCTTGACAGCATATTAAAAAGAAGAGATGTTACTTTGCGGACAAAGATCTGTGTAGTCAAAGCTATGGTTTATCCAGTAGTCATGTATGGGTGTGAGAGTTGTACCATAAAGAAAACTGAGTGCCAAAGAATTGATGCTTTTGAATTGTGTTGCTGAAGAAGACTCTTGAAAGTCCCTTGGTCTGCAAAGAGATCAAACCAGTCAATACTAAAAGAAATTAGTCCTGAATATTCATTGAGGGACTGTTGCTGAAGCTGATGCTTCAATACTTTGGCCACCTGATGTGAAGAACTGACTCATTGGTAAAGACCTTGATGCTGGGAAAGATTGAAGGTGGGAGAAGGGTATGACAGAGGATGAGATGGTTGGATGGCATTATCGACTCGACTGACTTGAGTTTGAGTAGGCCGGGAGTTGGTGATGGACAGGGAAGCCAGGCATGCTGCAGTCCATGGGGTAACAAAAATCAGACATGACTGAGTGACTGGACTGAGCTGAACTGATGAGTGTTTTCTTGTATAACTTTTTTTGTTTTTCTCTTGCTACCTTTAGAATTCTCTCTTTGTCTTTAACTTCTGCCATTTTTTATATCTTGGTGTAATTCTGTTTGGGTCTATATTCTTTGGGACCCTCAGTGTTCCCTCTACCTAGATCTCTGTTTCCTTCTTTAGGTTTGGCAAGTTTTCAGCCATAATTTCTTCAAATGCCTTTTCAGTCCCCTTTTCCCTTTCTTCTCCTTTCAGGATCCCCATTATGTGTATATTGTCATGGTTTATGTAACCCAATACGTCTTTTATATTGTTTTCACTTTCTTTCTTTTTTTTTTTTTTCATTTGGCTATCTGATGTTGAAGCTGAAACTCCAATGCTTTGGCCACCTGATGCGAAGAGCTGACTCATTGGAAAAAACCCTGATATTGGGAAAGATTGAGGGCGTGAGGAGAAGGGGACAACAGAGGATAAATGGTTGGATAACATCACCGACTCAATGGACATGGGTTTGAGTGGACTCCGGGAGTTGGTGATGGACAGGGAGGCCTGTTGTGCTGCAGTTCATGGGGTCGCAAAGAGTTAGACATGACTGAGCGACTGAACTGAACTAAACTTCTGTCTGGACTTCTGCTTGGATGATTTCAATTATTCTATCTTCTAGGTAATTTATTCTCCCAAATTCTTAATTTTGTTATTCATTGCCTTTAGTTCCACTTTACTTCTGCAAATGAATTTTAAAAATTTTCTTGTTTCCTCCATATACTTTCTGGTTCCTTTTTACAGTAATCCACAGTTCTGTCAATAGTCTGCTTAATCTTTTAGTTTTTTTCATTATCTCCTTTTTTGAACTTTGTGTCTATAGGACTGAAGAGGTCTGTTTCATTGTTCATTTGTGGGAACTCTCTTGATCATTTAATTAAGAGTAGTTCCTCTTCTTCTTCATTTAACTTATATTTCTCTTGCCCTGTGAGTAGAAGAAGCAATTATCCACTCTGGTCTTGGAGAGCTATTTTTATGTGGGTTCATCCCTATGTAGCATCCCTATGTAGCCTGTGTGGGTTTAATTCTTTTGGTAAAAGGGAAGTTTTTAGTATGGATGTCTGCCACCTTTTTCCTCAATGTTTGCTGGCCATTATTCCCTTATTAGGAGGTGTAACTGATATTGTGGTTATCAGAGTCATTGCTAGAAGTTGTGCAGTGCCTCCTCTATGCTCTGTGGTTGTCACTTTCCTATCAGGGGCAGGATCTCCTGCCTAGTTTTTGGAGTAGAAGCCCCCAGATCTGTTTCTGAGCTGTGGTGTGAGAGGTAGACAGGATTGGAGTGCTCCCATTGGGAGAGGAGCCACTGAATATTCGTCTTTCAGAGCTATTCACCAATAAAAGTGCTCTGCTGTGTCACATCCAGTGTGTGGGCTCACGAAGTAAACTGTTGCTGGCACTGACTCAACCCTCTTTCTCAACCTTGGGAATGGCAGTAATTGGCCCTGGCATCTCTTCAAGTGTTTTTTTTTCACAAGATCACTAGCACAGATCCACTGAAGTCAGGTCCCAGGACTGCAGTAATTACACCTGCAGAATTTTTGTGGGAGCTGCGAAGGCAGCTCAGACCCTGGCCCAGCTTAGTCCCTGGCCCAGCTTAGTCCCTACATGCACACACCTACAAAGCCCACAGCTTCTAAGGCAGGTCTGTCCTGAATAGGCTGTTCTCTATTCAGATATCCCACAGGCAGTGAATTTATAAAGTCTGTGTTGGAGGTGTAAATCCAAGGCTAACGCAGCAGCAGAGAAAGATTTTAGCCTTGCTTTCTAAGTCATGCAGTCCCTGGGACTCATTTGCGGTTTCAGCCCTACCTTTGCACATAGGCATTCCACTGACATCTGCTCCGAGGGCCTGCTGAGGCAGCATTTGGTGTGAGAGCCCACCCACACTGCAGCTGGAGCACATGAGCCTATTCAGGTGGGAACTGGCCAAGTGATGGCTGGAGTACACTCTCCCAGAGCAGGACCAGGGCATGGAGAAAGAAGCTTGTACTATTGTATTTGTACTTTATAGTTTGTACTATTTTATATTCACACTTGCTTTTGTTTTTTATGATAATCTATTGGTCTTATTTTCTAATGGCAATTCTGTCATTTATCTCTTGGAGGAATTTGAAAAATAATTATTACAAAGTCATTTGTCATTTTTAGATTTCTCTTTTATTTCTATGCATTGGCATAGTGTTTTTAACTTACTGAAATTTTGTGCTATTTTCCTGTTATTTATTTTTCACCTGTGCTGTGGAAGGTATTTATAAGTTATCTTGAATGAGATGTGGCTTTTTTTTTTTTCCAGATACATGATTATGTAATTTGAGTACAACACAGTGGAACATTCGTTAAAAGTTATTCATGGGAAGAAGGATAAATTAGGAGTTTGGGGTCAACAAGTACAAAAACAGTAAAAGTACTAGCAAATACATTAAAAAGTATTAGCATATACATTATCTGTCTTTATAGATAGATAGATCTGAATCACTTTGCTATATACCAGAAACTAACATGTCATAATTAACAACTTCAATTAAAAAATAATAAAAATATATATACTTGCAAAAAGTAATTTCTGCTTTCCAAGGATGATATAGGTAGGAATGTTTGAGAAATTCATTACACACAAATTTTTCCAAATGGTGCAAGATTCTTGTTATTTTCAGTTCAGGTCAGTCGCTCAGTTGTGTCCAACTCTTTGTGATCCCATGGACTGCAGCACGCCTGGCTTCCCTGTTTATCACCAACTCCCAGAGCTTGCTCAAACTCATGTCCATTGAGTTGGTGATGCCATCCAACTATCTCATCCTCTGTTGTCTCCTTCTCCTGTCTTCAATCTTTCCCAGCATCAGAGACTTTTCAGATGAGTCAGTTCTTCATATCAGGTGGCCAAAGTATTGGAGTTTCAGCTTCAACATCAGTCCTCCCAATGAATATTCAGGACTGATTACCTTTCAGTTGAGTTCAGTTCAATCGCTCAGTCGTGTCTGACTCTTTGTGACCCCATGAATCGCAGCACACCAGGGCTCCCTGTCCATCACCAACTCCCAGAGTTTATTCAAACTCATGTCCATCAAGTCGGTGATGCCATTCAGCCATCTCATCCTCTGTTGTTCCCTTCTCCTCTGCCCCCAATCCCTCCCAGCTCAGGGATTTTTCCAGTGCATCAACTTTTCGCATGAGGAAGTATTGGAAGTATTGGAGTTTCAGCTTCAGCATCAGTCCTTCCAATGAACACCCAGGACTGATCTCCGTCAGGATGGACTGGTTGGATCTCCTTGCAGTCCAAGGCACTCTCAAGAGTCTTCTCCAACACCACAGTTCAAAAGCATCAATTCTTCAGTGCTCAGCTTTCTTCACAGTCCAACTCTCACATCCATATATGACCACTGGAAAAACCATAGCCTTGACTAGACGGACTTTGTGGCAAGGTAATGTCTCTGCTTTTTAATGTGCTGTCTAGGTTGGTCATAACTTTCCTTCCAAGGAGTAAGCGTCTTTTAATTTCATGGCTGCAGTCACCGTCTGCACTGATTTTGGAGCCCAGAAAATAAAGTCAGCCATTGTTTCCACTGTTTCCCCATCTATCTGGGACCAGATGCCATGATCTTAGTTTTCTGAATGTTGAGCTTGAAGCTAACTTTTTCACTCTCCTCTTTCACTTTCATCAAGAGGCTCTTTAGTTCCTCTTCACTTTCTGCCATAAGGGTGGTATCATCTGCATATCTGAGGTTATTGATATTTCTCCTGGCAATCTTGATCCATCTTGTGCTTCTTCCAGCCCAGCGTTTCTCATGATATATACTGCATATAAGTTAAATAAGCAGGGTGACAATATACAGCCTTGACGTACTCCTTTTCCTATTTGGAACCAGTCTGTTGTTCCATGGCCAGTTCTAACTGCTGCTTCCTGACCTGCATCTAGGTTTCTCAAGAGGTAGATCAGATGGTCCAGTATTCCCATCTCTTTCAGAATTCTCCACAGTTTATTGTGGTCCACATAGTCAAAGGCATTGGCATAGTCAGTAAAGCAGAAATAGATGTTTTTCTGGAACTCTCTTGCTTTTTCGTTGATCCAGCGGATGTTGGCAATTTGATCTCTGGTTCCTCTGCCTTTTCTAAAACCAGCTTGAACATCTGGAAGTTCATGGTTCACATACTGCTGATGCCTGGCTTGGAGAATTTTGAGCATCATTTTACTAGTGTGTGAGATGAGTGCAATTGTGTGGTAGTTTGAGCATTCTTTGGCATTGCCTTTCTTTGGGATTGGAATGAAAACCGACCTTTTCCCGTCCTGTGGCCACAGCCGAGTTTTCCAAATTTACTGGCATATTGAGTGCAGCACTTTCACAGCATCATCTTTCAGGATTTGAAAGAGCTCAACTGGAATTCCATCACGTCCACTAGCTTTATTCATAGTGATGCTTTCTAAGGCCCACTTGACTTCACATTCCAGGATGTCTGTCTCTAGGTCAGTGATCACACCATCATGATTATCTGGGTCATGAAGATCTTTTTTGTACAGTGATTCTGTGTATTCTTGCCACCTCTTCTTAATATCTTCTGCTTCTGTTAGGTCCATACCATTTCTGTCCTTTATCGAGCCCATCTTTGCATAAAATGTTCCCTTGGTATCTCTAATTTTCTTTTTTTTTTTCACTCTAATTTTCTTCAAGAGATCTCTAGTCTTTCCCATTCTGTTGTTTTCCTCTATTTCTTTGCATTGATCACTGATTTCTTTTTTTTTTTTTTCCTCATTATTTTATTTTTTTTAATTTTATTTTATTTTTAAACTTTACATAATTGTATTAGTTTTGCCAAAAATCAAAGTGAATCCGCCACAGGTATACATGTGTACATATGCTATTCTTTGGAACTCTGCATTCAGATGCTTATATCTTTCCTTTTCTCCTTTGCTTTTCGCTTCTTCTTCCAATGAATATTCAGGACTGATTTCCTTTAGGGTTAACTAGTTTAATCTCTTTTTACTCCCTTGGACTACTATTATTCAAGAATGTTCTCCAACACCACAGCTCAAAAGCATCAATTTTTCTGTGCTCAGTCTTCTTTATAGTCTAACTCTCACAGTCATACATGACTACTGGAAAAACCATAGCTTGTTATTTTGTTCTGCCTCAAAATATTCTGTCTCTGCTTCCCAGGTGGCATGAGTGGTAAAGAACTCACCTACCAATGCAGGAAACATGAGATGTGGGTTTATCCCTGGGTCAGGAAGGTCCCCTGGAAAAGGGAATGGCAACCCATTCCAGTATTCTTGACTGGAGAATCCCATGGACAGAGGGCCTGGAGGGCTATCATCCATAGGGTCCCAAAGAGTCAGACACACTGAAGCAACTTAGCACACATAAAGTCTACCCGGATGAATCAGTAAACTGAAGCATGAGGATGCATGAAAGACTGGCAGAAGGCAGCACAGATTTCAGTAAATACAACAAAAAGGGAATACACACCAATGTTAGGACTACATATTTAAAAATGAAACCTTACTTTAAAATGCATAACTAATTGTCAATGCTACAAGGATTTTTTTTATGCTGTATTTTAAAATTTTCATCTAGTTCTTGTTCTTATTAATTCACAAACAGATCTCACATTAGTGATTCAGGGTTTCAGCCTTCAGAATGACGTGAGAGCACCAATTATGATATTTGACGGAGAGAATGTACTGTGTGTGTGTTTTTCCCCCTTGTCTTCTGCCACAGGACACAGAGCTTCACCCAAGTCCCAAGTTTATATGGAACCTGACTCAGGTCCTCTCCACAAAGAGCCTGAGATAAAAATAACTCAGGACTGCCTCAACATAACTGTAATTCAATTTGTGACAGATTCAAATTTAATTGTTGTATACATTTCTGCCCCCTCCCCCCGGCCCGCCCCAGTTGGGAGATAGATCTATGGAGTTATCTGTTTTTTGAAGTTTTTGCTGCAACCCAACCAGGATTGCTATATATTTGGAATAAATGCAGAGTGATTATTTGGGAGAATATCAGGCTTAATCTGTGAGACAACCTGACAACAGATTCTGTAATTACTTTCTTAAAGCTTTCTTCTACATATAATTTAATTTAAAATAAAGTATGAGGTTGAGATAATTCATTTCTTTCCCAAAACAATTTAATGAACAATTCATGTTTTCCTTTAATGTTTTGAAATCCCAGCTTTACCATAAAATTCATCGACATACTTTTTTGATTAATGTTTTTATTTCTATAACAATACCATTCTGTTTTAATAACTGAAGCATGCTAAAAACTATAAATGTAACTTGCTAAAAGAGCTAGTATTCTCTCATTAAAAAAAAAATCTCCTGGCTATCTCAAATATTTAATGTTTCTAAAAGAACTTTAATAATTTTCAATGAACAGTAAAAGTTCTAGCAATTTAACTAGAATTTCATTCTGATTGTCTTACATTTAAAGAGAATAAGCACATAAACAAAAAAAATTGTCTTTCAAACTATCCAAATTCAATATTTTTCCTGTTTTTTTTTTACAGTGGAAGACGTCATGGTTAGAATTTTAAACATAATTTTGTGATTTGAAATTATGAATATCTGAAATATTTGATATTTATTTTGTAATAATATAGTATGCTGTTGTAGTTGGCCAAATAACACTACAGACAATTCTGTTACCTAGAAGAGTAACAGTGAGAAATAAATATGGGCATCTGTTAAGAAGCACAAATATAAACATGAATTAACCTGATAGTGAATCTGGTTTTGATATTTCATGGTTTTAAAGGAAATAACTTAAGAATATAAAATTTTGGCTTTATTTTTTAAGAAATGAAAGAGAACATAAAATGTAAATAAATTATGACCAACTTCCACTACTGAAGCAAGAGGGAGTAACCTGCTAAAAATTGTGAAATTAAACAATAATTTTCCATTATCACACAAGGTGAAAAGCCCTGAGATGACATCATTCTGCAGTTTCCATTCTTTACTGTACTACATAACATTTTCTAATGGCCTACCTGGCATCTCAGTTGAATGAATAATTCCCAATTATTGTGTCCAAATAGAGCCCCTGGTCTTTCACACTCCAATCCATTGAACCCAAATTCTTTTTAGTTTAGCACCATCTCTCTCTTAATATGTCTTACCTACCATGTCTGTCCATAATTACCTTTGCTAGATAATGAAATATATCAGTCTGAACTATAGTTAAGCAACTGACGGTCAACTGTTTTTGAAGTTCAAAAGTGACCGTTTCATTTGACTAAACCTAATACCTCAAATCCATCTGATTTTTTGTTCTCAGCTACCACCATTATCTTTATTTTTTTTTTCCCATCATTATCTTTTAATGGATGGTTACAATGACCTCGTAACTGGCATCCCTGTGTCCATGATTTTCCAGCTCTACTCTCTTCTTTGGAGAATCTCAAATTAATTGTTTAATGTAAGCTTCTTATGCCACTGTCTTAGTTTAAAAGCCACTAATGTTTCCACATCCCACCCCAATAGTGAGCAGAATAAAGTCCAAAGTTTTATCATGGATTCCAGATATTTACATGAGCTTTTCTCACTTCCTGCTTTGTATGGCTCAGAAGTTAAAGCGTCTGTCTGCAATGCAGGAGACCTGGGTTCGATCCCTGGGTTGGGAAGATCCTCTGGAGAAGGAAATGACAACCCATTCCAGTATTCTTGCCTGGAGAATCCCATGGATGGAGTAGCCTGGTGGGCTACATTCCATGGGGTCCCAAAGAGCCGGACACAACTGAGCAACTTCACTTTCACTTCCACTTTCTCACTTCAATCTCTTCTCTTACAATTTCTCCTCTGCTTCCTCATACGCAAAGGTCTTCAGTCCATTTCCAGAACAGTCAAGTTGATTTATAGTTTATTTATATCTATGCCTTAGAACTATGTCTCACAACAAATGCACTTGGTTATTTCCTCACGCCAAAATGATTGGCCTCTAACTCTTTAGCATTTTTATCTTGTCAAGATTCACATGAGTTATCTCTTCAAAGGACTCCTTATCCTATGATCTAAAGCTGTCTATCTGTCACTATCCCTCTCATCACTGTTTTATTTCCTGCATGAAATTCATCACTATCTGCAATATCTTGTTCAGTGATTTGTTCATACATTTTTTTCTCTTAGGTCCTCCTCCACTAACAAAAGAAGTTCCAACCTAAAGTGTCTGTTCTGTTCTCTTCACTGTGACATCTTGGGTACCTAGCATGGTACTTGGCACGTGAATATACTCAACAATTATTTATTAAAAATATAGATACATAACAAATTATGTAAGTACTCATGAATGTCATGAATGCACTGTAAATCTAGAATTATATATTTGATTATTCTGTAATTTTTATGTACTTACATTATGACTTTTGTTTGCCATGGGCAGCTTTTTTGGAGGGGCTGGGAAAGAAGGAGTTTTCTTATTTTCATTGTTCTAAGACTGTAAATAAATCATAAATGTAAAATGATTTTGCAAATCCTCAAATTACTTAGAATAACATGAACTACTGAGAAATGAGAGATAAGTAATTTAAGTGTAAAAATAAAGTAAAAAAATAGAAGCTTATATATATATTCACCTTGCTGCTGCTGCTACTGCTAAGTCATTTCAGTCGTGTCTGACTCTGTGCGACACCATAGACGGTAGCCCACCAGGCTCCCCTGTCCCTGGGATTCTCCAGGCAACAACACTGGAGTGGGTTGCCATTTCCTTCTCCAATGCAAGAAAGTGAAGAGTGAAAGTGAAGTCTCTCAGTCGTGTCCAACTCTTAGCGACCCCATGGACCGCAGCCTATCAGGCTGCTCTGTCCATGGGATTTCCAGGCAAGAGTACTAGAGTGGGATGCCATTATTCAGCTTCCTCATCCTGAATTTCATTGCTTTCCCCAAAAGGTAACTAAACCACCATGAACAGGTTTGTATCACTCCTCTTATTTTTTTCCTACTGACTACTAATCTATTAATGCATATATCTACAAGAACTTGGAGAGTTTAATGTGAAAAAGATCATTAGAAAATAAAAACACAGGAAGAAATAGATTTATTACTTTTGAGAGTAAATTAAGCATCTGATAAATTGACTAACACGATTCCTGGGACAAGGTTTTGAAGAAAGCAAATTAAATATTGGGTTACACAATAGAGCTGATATCACTCTGCTCTTATATTTTAGATTTGAAAACAATCATAAGTCTTTTTCTTCAAGTACAATTTAAAGAATCTGATATTTTCCTTATGTGTCTATATTAGCATAAGCAAAACTGTCCTGAATATGTAAACTATTTTCTTCTTCAAAATTTCTCTGCAGTTGTCAGAATACAAATTATTTAACCTTAAAAATATTTTCCTAGTTCACATAGAATATATAAAATGCAAAATATATAAATGCTGTAACACATTTTCTTCAGGTGCTAAAACCCCACTTTCCCTAAAGCAAAATCATTCTGACATTATCAAATATTATAGTGTAGTTAAAGGACAGTTATAAAGTAATTCACAAAATAAATCTCATTACTTTTCAAAGGCCATTTGAATTAAGTGAAATAAATGTTTTTTTCAAGCAGTTGAATGTACAGAAAAATCAACAATAGTGACACATAATCAAAGTTCAAATAACATTTTAAATAAAAGTCTTTTATAAAAATCATCCACACATTTTTTCTCAAGACTTTTTAATATAGCTTTTCCCTAGGGAAAAAAAAAAAGAGTTAAAAATCACTTAGACTAAAATCTACTGGAGTGGTAAAATGTGGTTGTTATCTATCGATTGTCTCCCTTAGGTAATGTTTAGAATATCAGTGATTCAGTTCTTCATTTATTCATTTTCTAACTGCCTTTAATAATACTTTGTTGAATGCAATTCTCTGAAAAGTCCAGAAAACTGTAGATTATTTAAAGCAAATGGCATACAACCTGATAGCTATCATTACCAGGAATCTTGAAATATGGTAGATGAAACTGCCCAAATTGCAAATTTCAAAATATTTTAAAAATCATACAATTATGCTAGGCAATGTAGGCTACAAATTAATTATCAGAATATTTAGTTGAAATGCATTTGCTCAGTCATGTCCAACTCTTTGCAGCCCCATGGACCACCAGGCTCCTCTGTCCATGGAATTTTGAGGCAAGAATACTGGAGCAGGTTGCCATTTCCTACTCCAGGGGATCTTTCTGACCCAGGAATCTCTCCTGTATCTCCTGCATTGCAGGTGGATTATTTACCATTGATAAATCTGTGAAGCCCCATTTAGTTGAAAATGAAAGACTAACTTAGTAAGAATTATAAAGAAACATAGACCAATTAAAGCTCTCTGCTCATAATTTTCTCTATGTTTCCACTATTATAATCATCAACAGGGTTTATTTCCTTTCATTTAAATTTCAGCCATAAACTTGTAGCTTTTTTCTAGACTATAGTGGCTTAGATAATACTTAGTCACAGAAACTGGAATCTGTTTCATTTCAATCACAAAAAATAATTATCCCACTCTTCTGCTAAAAATTTCATTCAGTTCAGTTCAGTCGCTCAGTCGTGTCCGACTCTTTGCGACCCCATGAATCACAGCATGCCAGGCATCCCTGTCCATCACCAACTCCCATTACTGCCATATAAACATTAGAAGCCTTGCAAAATCTGACAAAATATTACTTTTCAACTTCTATCACTTTTTTAGGTTATAATAATAATGCCTAGCATTTCTAAAATGCTTGTAAAATTGCTTTCCTAAGTTAGATTATTTCATTTAATTCTTTTTAATACCCTATTTGTTCTAATTTACAGATAAAAATAGAATAAATGATTCATTAATACCACACAAATGTGTCAGGACCTAAATTGACATCTTCTGACCCCAGCCTAATAACTTTTTTTAGCATGCAATGCATTACTGTCTCTATGTTTTCCAAACTAGGCAATCTAAAATTTTTACAAAGTATAGTTCTTCTTTCCTTACTTGTCCAAGACACTACAGTAGGTGCTTGAGATACAAAGTAATAGAAAGATGTTGGTAACTCTCCAGAAATACTTCTATTTTTTCTGCTTGTGTTCTTTGCTCTGGAAATTTTCTGTAAAGAGACATAATTTCCAAGATGGCCAACACAATTCTGAATGCTCTTCTAGTGAACACTTACTAGATGTCAAGCATTATGTTCAGTTCAGGTCAGTTCAGTCCCTCAGTCCTGTCTTTGCAACCCCATGAATTGTAGTACGCCAGGCCTCCCTGTCCATCACCAACTCCCAGAGTTCACTCAAACTCACGTCCATTGAGTTGGTGATGCCATCCAGCCATCTCATCCTCTGTCGTCCCCTTCTCCTCCTGCCCCCAATCCCTCCCAGCATCAGAGTCTTTTCCAATGAGTCAACTTTTCACATGAGGTGGCCAAAGAATTGGAGTTTCAGCTTTAGCATCAGTCCTTCCAAAGAACACCCAGGGCTGATCTCCTTTAGAATGGACTGGTTGGATCTCCTTGCAGTCCAAGGGACTCTCAAGAGTCTTCTCCAACACCACAGTTCAAAAGCATCAATTCTTTGGTGCTCAGCTTTCTTCACAGTCCAGCTCTCACATCCATACATGACCACTGGAAAAACCATAGCCTTGACTAGATGGACCTTTGTTGGAAAAGTAATGTCTCTGCTTTTCAACATGCTATCTAGGTTGGTCATAACTTTTCTTCCAAGCAGTAAGTGCCTTTTTTTTTTTTTTTCTAATTTTATTTTATTTTTAAACTTTACATAATTGTATTAGTTTTGCCATATATCAAAATGAATCCGCCACAGGTATACATGTGTTCCCCATCCCGAACCCTCCTCCCTCCTCCCTCCCCATACCATCCCTCTGGGCCGTCCCAGTGCACCAGCCCCAAGCATCCAGCACCGTGCATCGAACCTTTTAATTTCATGGCTGCAGTCACCATCTGCAGTGATTTTGGAGCCCCCCAAAATAAAGTCTGACACTCTTTCCACTGTTTCCCCATCTATTTCCCATGAAGTGATGGGACCAGATGCCATGATCTTTGTTTTTTGAATGTTGAGCTTTAAGCCAACTTGTTCACTCTCCTCTTTCACTTTCATCAAGAGGCTTTTTAGGTCCTCTTCACTTTCTGCCATAAGAGTAGTGTCATCTGCACATCTGAGGTTATTCATTAATAAGAATGGAAATGAAAAAAAATTAATTTTTAAAAAAAACAGTATTTCATGGTTAGCTCTCAAAGTTTACAAGTTTAACACAGTCTGATTGTTTCAAAGTGGAAAGGAAAGGAGAGAGTGTGCAGGACTCAGGCATGGAGCACTGACACTGCTCCAGTGGGTCTTCCTAGAATCCTTGCTGTTTGCATGTGAAAAATATACAGGTTTTCTTTCTCTGTTCCTTCACTCTGTACATTCAAAACTATCTAAACTTTCCTGCTTATCTTACTTATCTCACCCCACTCTTCTGGAGTTGAAATAAGGTTCAAATTTAACTCTAATATCTCATATCTTTATCAGTAGCCTTCTCTTATAACATTCCAGCATTTATATTCTGCACCAATTTTAAGCTGAACCCTGAGGTACTAAGCAGCACAGCTGGTAGGCAAAATGACACATCTTGTAGGTTTACTGGTTGTGCCTTCCCACAGTTTCCTTATGACCCATCATTCTGACATTTGAGTTATTTATGATAAATTGCATTAAGTACAAAGACATCAAAGAACATAGTCTCTTCAGTTGCAAAGGATCCTCTTCTCTGTGCTGAAGTTTCTCTTTTCTTTAATGTTTATAAAATTATAATTATTCATTTATTACTGAATCCATTTATTCAACTTTCTTTGAAAATCCACTCTGAGTATGACACCAGTCTAGATTTTGTGGCACTAGTGGTAAAGATTATCCCTGCCAATGAAGGAGACATAAGAGATATGGGTTTGATCCCTGGATGGAGAAGATCCCCTGGAGGAGGGCATAGCAACCCACTCCAATATTCTTGCCTGGAAAATCTCAGACAGAGGAGTCTGGCAGGCTACAGCCCATAGGGTCAGAAAGAGTTGGACACTCTTAAAGCAACTTGGCATGCACACATACATGTGTCAGGCTCCCCAAGACCACACTTTGGTTTGGTGAGTCACTAGGAGACTCACAACACTCACTATATAGGTGTGCTAATTATTGTGATTTATTACAGCAGACAGAAACAAAGCAAATTCAGCAAAGGGAAGAGTTGGATAGAGCAAAGTCTATGCACAAGGCCCAGAGTATGAGTCTGAGAGTCACACTCTCAGAACAGAGTCACACAATACACACTGCTTCCATGTGATTAGTTTTGACAATATGTGTGAAATTTTGTCCAACAGGGAAGCTCATTAAAGATTCAATAACAAAGATGTTAATGAATGAGTACTAACTTGCACAAAAATTTCAGATTCCGTGTAAGAAAGCTGGTGTTCAGCATAAACCATATTGTTCACACAGTTTAGGATGCCTGAGTTATTCTTATCAGTTAGGAAATCAATGGAACCCTCCTGATACCCAAGTTTACTAATACCAGAGAAGACCTTAATTGCAAACAGACTTCCCGGGTATAGTAGTCCCAGGCCTGCTATGCTTTTTCCGCACAAAGTCACGTAAAATCCTTGTTCTATTGGGATTTATGTTCTGGTATGTATATGTGTGGATGTGGAGGATGAGGCAAAACAAACATTCAATTAAATTAAAAATATTGTAAATTCTGATACAGTACTTAATATATTCCCTGTACTCATCTGAGTGTTTTAAATATAACTAATTCAATGAATACAATATTTCTCTGATATACGTATTATAGTCATTCTTATTTTACTATGAAAAACTGGGCAGAGTCATTTCAGAAATCACATCCAGGGCTAACCTTAGCTCAGAATTTGCTATCAAGTGAAGTTGCACGTCTTTTTATGATTTAAGCCATTGATAAGCCTTTGTCTTATAGCTATAAACATTTAAATTGACATAGAAGCTTATATTAAATTTGATGGTTAAAAGAAACTTCTTTTAGTAGATGACATTTAGACTGAAGCCTGAAAGACAAGCAGGCGCTCACAATTCAGAGATAATTTCAGGCAGAGGAAATGATGTAAGGCAGACACACTCTCAATAAGAAAGAAAGTGAAGGTCAGAACTGATTGAGCATAATATATGAGGATATGAGATAAGAAGTTGAAGTGATGAGTGACAACATTCTGGACTTTGGAGACGATGGTAGGAACATGGATATTATCCTGTGTGCAATTAGAAGCTACTGGGAAGTTCTAAGCTGGAAAGTGAAATATTTATGCTTTAAAATCACTTTGACTAACTTTGGAGGATGACCATTGGGTATCAGAGTTTGGAAGAAACACTAAATACAAATGTAATTACAATATTCAGGTAAAGGATGATGGTATTTTGGATTGTGATGGTAAGAGTATAGAATAAGAAACTGGATAGATTTAGGGGATCTTTTGTATATATGGTCAATAATATTGATAGAGGAATGACATCAGAGTATATTCTTTATTGGATTTTCTTATTCTCATGGAGTTATAAAGTTTCTTTTTTCTATATACAAATTATTAATATGTATAGAAAATATTATTTATCTTCCTTTGGCCTTTTTTTCTTCACACAAAAACATGTACACAATCATTGCCAATTTTCTAACAAAATATGCTCTATATCATTAACATCAGGGAAATGATGTTTAAAAAAAATACATGAGAAACTTCTATTTTAAAGCTGGAAATATGAAGGAAATGTGAAATTGTCACTCCTGTCTTTACAACAAGAAAAAACTAAACATAATAGAAATTAATATATTTTTCTTGGAACCATCACAGAGAAATAAGTTTGCAGAAATGTGTAGAAGCAGGCATATCCAGAGAGACACAGCTGACAGCTGAGCAGGAAAAAATAAATGGCAATTTTGAGGAATGGTTGCAGACTGAATGACAACTTAAGTAGCAGTGAGAAACTCTCGGGAGTCACAGTCATAACAGTCTCCCACATTTTTGTGAGTCTTACCTCTATGGACTCCATTAGGGTTCCAAGTTGAAAGATTGCCTCACTGTTCTGTTGGCAGAAGGGGACAATAATCTCTCTCTCTCTCACACACATACACACACATACTTTACACACACACTCACTCACATACACATACACAATAATGGGGGTATTTAAAAAGGATACTCAGATGGTAAAAAAATCTGCATGCAATGCAAAAGACCTGGGTTTGATCCCCGGGTCAGGAAGATCCCCTGGAGAAGGAGATGGCTAACCACTCAAGTATTCTTAGAGCTGATTCATTTGAAAAGACCCTGATGCTGGGAAAGATTGAGGGCAGGAGGAGAAGGGGACGACAGAGGATGAGATGGTTGGATGGCATCACCGACACAATGGACATGGGTTTGGGTGGACTCCAGGAGTTGGTGATGGACAGGGAAGCCTGGCATGCTGCGGTTCATGGGGTCGCAAAGAGTAGGACACGACTGAGCAACTGAACTGAACTGAACTTCAATCATTTCATTTTCTTTAACATAACCCTCAAAATAAATAGTTTTTATTCCTATAAAGGACATTAAAAAAAAAAAAAGTATTCTTGCCTGGAGAATTCCATGGACTGAGGAGCCTGTCAGGCTACAGTCCACAGGGTCTCAAAGAGTCAGACACGACTGAGCAACTAACACTTAAAAAGGAATACCAGTACCAACTCCCACGGGTGGAGTGCTGGAGCATATTTAGGCTATGAGGGAATTCAAGATACCTCTTTTGATGATACCAAGTTTTTAGAAGCCTATGAGATATCCAGAAACAGTTGTGTTACATAAATCTGGAGGTCTTGGAGGACATATATATTAGAGAAATGACTAAATAGCTTTTGCAGAGAGTTTTACCTCCCTAATGCATATTTTCTGATTTCTGAGTTAATATTAGAAACTAGAACACAATTGGAACAAAATATTATTCTTTAACTAGCATAGTTACCTAATCAGTGCAAGCTAAGTGAGCCCTACCTTTTTTTCATTTTTTTTTTTTTTTGCCAAATATAATCCTTTATACTGTATCAGTCTCATTATACATTCCATTATCTGTGCATGCTTACTAAGTTGCCTCAGTCCTGTCCAACTCTTTGTGACCTATGGACTGTGGGATTTTCCAGGCAAGAATATTTGAGTGGGTTGCCATCCCCTCCTCCAGGGGATCTTCCCGACGTAGGTATCAAATCTGTGTCTCTTATGGTCCTGCATCAGCAGGCAGGTTCTTAACCACTAGTACCACCTGGGAAGCCCATTCTCCACAGCAATGGGTAAAAGTTTATGCTTACCTGCCTGGAGTACAAACTATTTTCATTTCCAATATGTTACCCTCTCTTGAGGAGAAATCTTTTTCTCTACTTGTATAATTATTTCCATATCCATATATTTTAAAAATAATGTAAAGGAATTATACATGGGATTTGGAAAAATATTTTTTCTTGCATATTCATCTTGAATGAGAGGTCTTTGAACATTATTTCAAAAATTAAGCCTGCAGAGTGAAATAATTTTTCAGAGGATTATAACATTTCAGCATTTTAGAAAAGTAAGTATTTTAGTATCTTTTAATATTTCTTTTTATTTCTGTCTTTTAAAAGTAGAAATACTTCGCCACACTAATATAATTACTGTACATGAGGTGGGTGTTTTGTGTGAGATCTGTTTATTCTCTTTTGTTTCTGTTTATGTATCAACTCTTTCATTAAAACTAATGTACCGATGAAATTTCTGCTCTATGTGGGAGATATATTTTCAAACACGACTGAACAAAAATATGCAGAGCAGAATTTTACTTTGTACTCTACTTACTAAATTAAATATTTCCTTTATTAATGCAAGATTTCAGTTTGCTGTTAAATCAGAATATGGTTAAAAGCATAATAAAGGTGCTTTTACATATGTTACAACCATGTTCTATAATCTCGGTCTAGACAAGAGTAACAAGCTTCTTGGACATAATGGTTTCTTCTTTACAGAGAAGTTGTTGTACCTTTTTGTAATATGTTACTGCTCTTCTCAAAATTTCCCAACTTTTCTTATCATCCATAAAATAAAAGCCATAAGTTTGTTCTGGCCCACAGATTTCCAGAACAATCCAGATCACTCACCTTTTCCATTGTACCTCTTCTAGATTCCTTGATGTTCACTGTACTGTTGCTCTTCTTTGAATTCAACCAATACATACTCTGGTCACAGACTTCACACTTCCTCGGCCTTGTACTGTCTTAGCTATTTATTTATTTCACTACATTCTTGCCTATTTACAAATAATACCTCATCAGGAAGTTCTTTTTTGCTTACTCATTTTATTTAAATAGTTATCACTATTCCCTTTCTATGTTTACTTTTTCTTAACAACTTTTAAAGCAATTTTGCTCTTTCCTATTATTGTCATAACGAATCACCAAAAACTTAGTGGATTAAAACAACGTAAATTTATTATCTTACAGTTCCAGAAGTCAGAAGCCTAAACTAGTATTCCTGGGTTGAAAGCTAGTCATGGCCAGGTCTGTATTCCTTCTGCGACTCTAGGGGAGAAGCCATTTCACACCTTTCACCCCATCTAATAGAGGTTGACTACAGTCCTTGTCTCATAGCCTTTTTTTCTTCTATCTCCAAAGCCACTCATATAGCATCTTCTTTATCTCAAACTGCTTGCTTCTGTTTCTATATATCTGACCTTCCTGCTTCCTTCTCTAAAGATCTCAGTGGTTTCACTGGGACCATCTGTATAATCTAGGATAATATCACCATCTCAAATCCTTTATTTAGTCATAAGTGAAAATTTCCTTTTATGATTTAAGATAGCATATTCACAAGTTCCACGGATTAGCATGAGGACATCTTTTTTGATGGGAGGGGAAAAGTTATTCAGCCTTCCACATTGGTATAAATATACAGTAAGTCCCTTACATAAAAACCTTTTAAGTTTCAAACTTTCAAAGATGTGAACATGCCCAGGGAAAAGACCAAGGAAGAAAAAGGGAAGAAGAAGTAACTGAAGAACCACGGAGATTCACAATGCATGAAATGGCAAGGGAATTTTCTTTATTTGAGAAGGCACTGTTCATTTTTGAGGCACAAGACCCAAAGCTCAGAATGGTACGCGAAGGTTACAACAGCCATTCCAAGTGCAATCCAGTGCCACCATGTCATCTATGATGAGCAAAAGAGAGCCACTACCCAGACATCATTGGATTGTTTTATCAAGAGGAAATATAGAATTGAATCCAGCAAGGAAAAGAACCTGTGCCATCAATGTCAGGTGTGAGTGAAATTGCACTTGCCTTCCATCTATTGCTAATGATCCCTCAGCTCTACCATCTCCTATCTCCTCTCCTTACTCCAGTCAAAAACTCTTCTTTCCTCTTAATGCCAGCTGTAATACTATAAGATTAAACATGTTATCTTTATTTTTCTGTTTTTACATATTATTAAATGTGAAAAATATTTTAGACCTATTACAATAGAGTACTGTACTACATAGCCAAATGTGTTAGTCAGATACCTAGGCTACCTCTGTTGGATTTTTGAACCAAGTGGATTTAACAAATGCACTCTTGGAATGGAACTTGTCCATACGTAGGGGACTTACTGTAGTCCATATTAATTGTTTTATTTTCTGTTTTCCCCAATGACACATTAATGCAAAAGAACAAAGATTTTATATGTTGTTTGCTCTTCTATCCTCACTTCCTAGTAATATATATGAAATGTAGTAGTTCCTCAATATAAAAGCAGTAAAATTAAACAGTTTGTGAAAACTTTTATCCTGAAAGTGAGCTCTTAGTACCAGTCCCTTTTAAACAACTTAAGTGAATAACCAAAGAGATAAATATGGATTGTAGTCTATCAATACATACCTGCTCATCTACAAGGTGATCTTACCCTGGAAGGAAGGCATATGAGAATGGGGACAAATGAGAAACGTTAGACTAGACTATCCTTTAATATGCTACAATTCCGCTGGATTTATAGGATGTGGATTTCTGAAGCATAGTGTGCTGTTTTCTCTATTACACCTTCTGATGTTGAAATTATGAGTTTTAGCTAAAATACCATCTTTTCTGATTCCAGATTTTTCTCATTTCATAAATATGTCATTCAAATCTCATTAGCAGATGAAGATTGGAAGTTTTAAAATTATTATCCAGATTTTGGAACTCTTTCTTACAGTATGTCTGTTTTGCAAGGAATGTTTTCTCCAATTTCTCATATTAATTTAAATAACTTCATCTTTTCTTTTATGGTCATTTTTCTCTTTTTGAATTTCCTACAATGAGGATCTAAGCTTGTACAATGTCAAGAACTAATGTACAGCTTGTGTGATATTTTTCATTCTCTATTTAAACACAATCTCATATAAGGATTAAGAGAAGTATGGAATTAGCATAATTCATTCCAAGAAAAGAGGTCAAGTGGCTAATGGAAGATTAGGACAAAAGTCCATTACTCAGGTAAGTTCATCTTTGTCTAAGTTTGACTTGCGTGTGTGTGTGTGTGTGTGTGTGATGATACACGTTATCTCCCTATTTGACACCCTGCTCAATTTGACATGTCCCATATAGTAAAGTTATCTGCTTATTTCTCTTGCTCTTTTTGTGGAACACAAACTAAGAATAAACTCCTGCAGGGTGAATATTGTCATGTAATTTGAAATCCCTCATAATATCAATATTTGTCTTTTTTATGACCACCAGCTAGTTTATGACAGCTTTTATTTCCTGGTTCTCTATTCTAAATAGTATTGGTGAAATTCTGCTAGGTATCACTTTCACTTTCACCTCAAATAGATATCACATAAAAGATTTCTTTAATCTACTTTCAGAATAGACAAGAACCCAGTGTGTGTGTGTGTGTGTGTGTGTGTGTGTGTGTCCTGTGTCACTCATTCATGCCTGACTATTTGTGGCTCCATGGACTTTAGCCCATGAGGCTCCTCTGTCCTTGGAATTTTCCAGGCCACATTGTTAGAGTGGATTGCCACTTTCTACTCCAGGGGATATTCCCAACTCAGAAATCAAACCCGTGTCTCTTGAATCTCCTGCATTGGCAGGTGGATTCTTTACCACCAGCACCACTGAGAGCCCCATGCTGCTGCTGTTGCAAAGTAGCTTCAGTCGTGTCTGACTCTGTGCAACCCCATAGATGGCAGCCCATCAGGCTCATCCATCCCTGGGATTATCCAGGCAAGAACAATGGAGTGGGTTTTCATTTCCTTCTCCAATGCATGAAAGTGAAAAGTGAAAGTGAAATCTCTCAGTCGTGTCCGACTCTTCGTGACCCCATGGACTGCAGATTACCAGGCTCCTCAGTCCATGGGATTTTCCAGGCAAGAGTACTGGGAGAGCCCCATAACCTCTACTAAATAAAAGCAAAAACTAGCAAACAAAACAACAACCAAAGATTCTAATAGATAATGATATTCCCTGTTTTTTAAGAACTGACATGAATTTTCTTATTTTTTAATTTCTTCTTTCATTAGAATTTTAGAAAAGTAATTTAGATTTATAGACTTCAGACATGTTTATTCTAAATCAAATAACTATTTTTAATGAAACTCTAACATTATTATTTCAAATATGTTATAAACTTAAAACTGACATTTATACAGTCAATTTAAAGCAGTAGTTATCAATGCAAAGGGATTATCCTGTCCCCAAGGGAACATTTAAACCTCTAGAGACATTATTTGTTGTTGTTGTCATAAATTAAAGTGTTATTTGCATCAGTAAGAGTCCAGTATGGGGATGATCTTTCTCAATGCACAGGGCAGTCCTCCACAAAAAGAATTATTTAATCCAAAATGTCAATAGAGTAGAGGTTGAGACATCCTCTTAAAAAATGAATACACACAATATACAATGGGCTTAATTATAATTGTACTTAATTATAATTAGCTATAGCTGTTATTTTTTTTCTCCAAATATTAACAGGAAATAAAATTCCAGTATGATACTTTTACTTATTGTTCTTGGCATAGAACAAGGGACACAAATATTTTCCGTAGATCATTATGCACGTGAAGTAGCGCTTGTAAAATAAAATATGGTCAATGTTTTATGTAAAAATTAACTGGGAAATAATCAGTCCCTGAAATTCACTCAAATACATGATGATAAGATCTGCAGGGACTATAGCAAAGGTTAGTGGATTCAGTTCAGTTCAGTTGCTTAGTCATACCAGACTAAGGCTTCCCTGTCCTTCACTAATTCTTGGAGCTTCCTCAAACTCAAGTCCATCAAGTTGGTGATGCCATCCAACCATCTCACCCTCTGTTGTTGCCTTCTCCTACGCCTTCAATCTTCGCCAGCATCAGGGTCCTTTCTATTGAGTCAGCTCTTCCCATCAAGTGGCCAAAGTATTGGAGTTTCAGCTTCAGATTCAGTCCTTCCAATGAATATTCAAGACTGAACTGCTCTAGGATAGACTGGTTGGACCTCCTTCAGTCCAAGGGACTCTCAAGAGTCTTCTCCAACACCACAGTTCAAAAGCATCAATTCTTCGGCACTCAACCTTCTTTACAGTCTAACTCTGAAATCCACACATGACTACTGTAAAAATCATAGCTTTGACAAGATGGACCTTCATTGGAAAAGTAATGTCTCTGTTTTTTTTAATATGCTATGTTGGTCATAGCTTTTCTTCCAAGGAGTAAGCATCTTTTAATTCCA
Source organism: Bos grunniens (assembly GCF_055505025.1). Lineage (NCBI taxonomy): Eukaryota > Metazoa > Chordata > Mammalia > Artiodactyla > Bovidae > Bos > Bos grunniens. The sequence continues at coordinate 50,225,109 of NC_141175.1, forward strand.
TGGCTGCAGTCACCATCTGCAGTGACTTTGTAGCAAAAGAAAATAAAGTCTGTCACTGTTTCCATTGTTTCCCCATCTAATTGCCATGAAGTAATGGGACCAGTTGCCATGATTGTAGTTTTCTGAATGTTGAGCTTTAAGCCAACTTTTTCACTCTCCTCTTTCACTTTCATCAAGAGGCTCTTTAGTTCTTCACTTTCTGCCATAAGGGTGCTGTCGTCCGCATATCTGAGGTTGTTGATATTTCTCCCGGCAACCTTAATGCTGGCTTGTGCTTCATCTAGCCCAGCATTTCTCATGATGTACTCTGCATATAAGTTAAATAAGCAGGATGACAATAAACAGTCTTGACGCACTCCTTTCCTGATTTGGAACCAGTCTATTGTTCCATGTCCAGTTCTAACTGCTACTTCCTGACTTGCATACAGATTTCTCAGGAGACAGGTCAGGTGGTCTGGTATTTCCAACTTTTTAAGAATTTTCCACAAGTTTTTGTGATCCACACAGTCAAAGACTTTGGCATAGTGAATAAAACGGAAGTAGATATTTATCTGGAACTCTTGGTTTTTCGATGATCCAATGGATGTTGGCAATTGGATCTCTGGTTCCTTGCCTTTTCTAAATCCAGCTTGGTATCTGGAAGTTCACAGTTTATGTACTGTTGAAGCCTGGCTTGGAGAATTTTGAGTATTACTTTACTAGAATGTGAGATGAGTGCAATTGTGCAATAGTCTGAGCATTCTTTGTCATTGCCTTTCTTTGCAATTGGGATGAAAACTGACCTTTTTCAGTCCTGTGGCCACTGCTGAGTTTTCCAAATTTGCTGGCATATTGAGTGCAGCACTTTCACATCATCATCTTTTAGGATTTGAAATAGCTCAATTGGAATTCCATCATCTCCACTAGCTTTGTTCTTAGTGATGCTTCTTAAGGCCCACATGACTTTGCATTCCAGGATAGCTGGCTCTTGAGTGATCACACCATTGAGATTTTCTGGGTCATGAAGATCTTTTTTGTATAGTTCTTCTGTGTATTCTTGCCACCTCTTCTTAATATCTTCTCCTTCTGATAGGTCCATACCATTTCTGTCCTTTACTGTACTCATCTTTACATGAAATGTTCCCTTGGTATTCCAGTCCCCTATAATGAAAATGACATATTGTTTTGCTGATGCTTAATTGTCTTTTTTTATTTTTTTGGTTTTCTACTTTTGACAGTTCTCTTGCAACAGACACCACAATATAAATCTGCACTTTAAAACATATTCATTGAAATTTATAAGGGAATCCGAATAATATAACATACTACCATTCATAGTCCTCTACCATACTATTAGAAAAATCACCAGAGATTTGGATTAATAATTTAACCAGATTTCTTCCTAGTGAAGGAGTGACAAAATCAATGTTCGTATGGAATTTAATTATATCAGTGTCTATATGAACGTCCCATTGTAGATGGCAAGAAATAACTTTTGAAATTAATTAATCTGTTTAAAAATGTGGGCTTTCATGGTGACTCCAACAGTAAAGAGTTCATCTGTAATAAAGGAGACCCATGTCAATCCCTGGATTAGAAATATCCCCTGAGAAGGGAATAGCTACCTACTCCAGTTTTCTTGCCTTGAGAATTCCATGCCAGAGGAACCTGGTGAGCTACAGTCCATGCAGTCCCAAAGAGTATGACATGACTGAGTGACTAACACATCAAAAATATTATATTGGAAATATCCAAGAACCAATCAAACAATTTCATATACTTATGAAGAAAGCTGAGCGCCAAAGAATTGATGCTTTTGAACTGTGGTATTGGAGAAGACTCTTGAGAGTCCTTTGGACTGCAAGGAGATCCAACCAGCCCATGCTAAAGAAGATTAGTCCTGGGTGTTCATTGGAAGGATTGATGCTGAAGCTGAAACTCCAATACTTTGGCCACCTCATGCGAAGAGTTGACTCATTGGAAAAGACCCTGATGCTGGGAGGGATTGGGGGCAGGAGAAGGGGACGACAGAGGATGAGATGGCTGGGTGGCATCACCGACTCGATGGACATGGGTTTGGGTAAACTCTGGGAGTTGGTGATGGACAGGGAGGTCTGGCGTGCTGCGGTTCATGGGGTTGCAGTCAAACATGACTGAGCAACTGAACTGAACTGACCTGATAGTATATGCAAAATATCATTTCCAGGCAAAAGATGTTTATTATAATTTAGTACATGTTGCCATTAAACTTGTGTCTGTCAATCACATACCATAAATGTTCTTTCGGATAAATGTGATATGCAATGAAGAGAAGAAAAACAAAAGAAAAAGAAGGTAAGCAAGGAGAAATAGAGAGAGAAAGGGGAGACCAAGAAAGAGCTCAGAGGTTTAGCTTCTTTATTTACCCAATTCTCATTTGGAGCAATTTATCATCAAATACTTAAAAATGTGACACTATGTTTTCCATATCCAAAGATGAAATTTACCATCGATATAGATTGCTTTTCTTTGACAGAATGTAACTGCATTTGATGTTGAGGTTAGTTCCCAACATTTTCTTCAGTATTATCCCAAATATAAAACTACCTATTTCCCTTTCTTTGCCTATTTTCTTCTTTACATTTTCAACTTTCAAGACTGAATTTTGAATATAGTTTCTGCCCAGAGGTTGTCTTTGTCTGTCATTGTCTTGAATTTTCCCATAGTAGTCATGTGCAACTTATTTTACCAACTGTTCAAATAAGTTTTCTTTAAATCTGAATTTATTTCATCCACTAACACTTTTGCAAACCTTCCTTCTTTGGTTCTAAGTTCCTTCAGCCTTTAAATTTGATCTATGAGAGACAGATCCCCAACTTTTAATCTCCAACTCTTCCTGTCTAGAATTCACAATAATAAATTATTGAATTGAGGATATGCAACCTAAAGCTGTGAGGAATAGCATGCTTACCCTGTGCTTCGATACACAATTCTGAACATGAATATCCAAGACCTTGTTAAAAATTTTTCACAATGAAAACTGCATAAACACTCCTAGGCACACTCTTTTTTCAAAGAAAAGCAAAAGCTTTCTCTTACATTTTATTTCTGCATGGTGTGTATCTACCTTCTTTATGAAAGTTTATCTGTTTTAAAAATTTTACCTCTTGCTTAACTTGGTCCCTTTTTTCTTTTACCACATGTAGGTTAAAAGAATTTGTTGGATCCTCTTTTCTCTGTCTAGCCCAGAATTTTTTTCTTGACCACAAGATCAAAATTTGTTTTTAAGTTGATCCTATATCTTCCTGAGTTTCTGATGTTCTTATTTCAAAGTGTGAGTTTTACTTTTTGTTCACGTACCAAATTCTGACTTTTTTTTAACTTGCTAACTGTGGTTTTCCTTTTGCCTCTGACAAATCTAATTCTTTGAGGAAAAGTGTTCCAAAAACAGATTTTCAAACTTCTTCCTTGATGCTTTTCTTTGTGATAATTCCAGTTTTTATCTTCTTCTCAATATCAGGGGAATACACATTATTTTTTCACATATATTTCACTTGTTTATTTATTAAATATATTCCTTCTAAAATACATTATGTTTGAAGTCATATTTTGAATTCTAATTTTCATGAACATAGTGAAGATTTGGTGTCATTCCAGCTTCCTTGCTGTCACTATGTAAAAGAATAAGAAATCAAATATAGCCTGACTGAGAAATGATATATCACTCAGCATTTCAAATGCTTGTGCATATAAAGTCTTCATGCTGTGGTCGTTAAATCAGTTCAATTCTCCTCTAAACAGGATTCTTACTAGTGTTCAGTGTGGATTCCCTTCCAATAATTGATCCCAATCACTGGTCTTGCCCTAGTTTTATTTTATTTTTTAAAATTATTTATTTATTTTTACTTTACAATATTGTATTGGTTTTGCCATACATCAAAATGCATCCACCATGGGTGTACAAGTGTTCCCCATCCTGAGCCCCACTCCCACCTCCCTTCCCATACCATCCCTCTGGGTCATCCCAGTGCACCAGCCCCAAGCTTCCTGTATCCTGCATCAAACCTGGACTGGTGATTAATTTCTTATATGATATTATACATGTTTTAATGCCATTCTCCCAAATCATCCCCCTCTCCCTCTCCCACAGAGTCCAAAAGACTGATCTATACACCTGTGTCTCTTTTGCTGTCTCGCATACATTGCCCTAGTTTTAAAATCTGAAATTTTTGAATATTTTTAAAAACAAATCAGTTTGAAAATTTCAAGTTTCACTTTGCCAAAGTAAATTTTCTTGCTCTTGGAGATCTCAATCCCATAAAGTATAATGATTTGTGTGTATACTTTTCACAAATTGATAGCATACAACCAAAGCTAGCTATACCTCTGATGGAAAGATGGAGATGGTCAGAATGAAAGATTAATGACAAAACCCAACCAGGCTGTGATGGACAGACGTTTTGGCAAGTCACTCTTCCCCTTTGTATAATTCTGCCCTTTGGTGGGGGTGGGACCTGTATTTTGCTTCCAATCTACTGAATATTGCATGAGTGATGGAATGTCATCTTCATGATTAGCTTATATGGCAAAGGTCCTTAGAGGTCATTTGATTGTATTATGTTTATAAAACTCTAAAGCTGACTAAAGAGAAGAATCTCCTTGTTGGCCTGACAAAATATGTATTATGTTAAGGAAGCCCTCATGACAAGGAACTGAAGGAAGCCTCTACGAACCGGGGGTGGCTCCTAGGACTTCCATGCACTCTTCAGCAAGTCAGAAAAACACTGGATACCAGTTATGTGGCTGTTAAGAGCATTCTGCCAACAACCTACATAAGCTTGGGATAGGATTCTTCCCTAATCAAGTCTCCAGATGAGAAAACTGCCCAATCAAAACCTTGACTACAGTCCTATGACAGACATTTGAGCTGAAGACCCAGATAAGTTGTGCCCAGACACATCACTCATGGAAACTGTGTGAAATAATAAATGGATAATATCTTACACTAATTCATTTGTAGTAATTTGTTACACAGCAATAGAAAAACATCTCTTTGCTACATATTCCTGAGAGTATAATGTTGCTGAGACATCATTACAGACTTCCTTATTTGGCTTTAATCCTCTGATGGCCTCCCTCTGGAGAACTGGACTGGGAAATACAGGTTCTGGAAGGCTCCTTTCATTGAAACTACAGGTCCACAGTGGCATTGACTTCATCCAAAGGATAGGTCAATGTTTTTACAAACATTCCAGTCATACAAATATTTCCAAGAGGTTGAAATCACTATACCTGAAAGGGGAAAGAAGAAAAAACATAAAAATCTTCCTTATGCATGCAACAATGCTTATCATTTTTATCTTTTATTAGCCCCTGAGCACCATGACTCAATTTTCTGTCCTTGGCTTGTTTTGAAAAGTAAGTGTTTGTGTGTGTGTAATCAGGCTTTTCTTAGAGGCTGGTGTGTGTACACAAAAGTATTTAAAAATCATTTCTGATTTATTAACTTTTGTTAATGACTATAAGGATATGAGATCTTTTCTTTTTTACATGTTATGTTGTGTGCCTTTTTGTTTATTTATTTTTAAATTTTTATTTTTATTTTATTTTTTAATACCAAAAACATTTTACATTGGGGTATAGCCAATTAACAATGCTGTGATAGTTGACTTTGAAAAGATCATGTACACACCATTATATTTAAAATGGATAACCAACAAAATCCTACTGTATAACACATGGAACTCTGTTCAATATTATGTGCCAGCCTGGATGGAGGTAAGTTTGGGGGAGAATGGATACATGTATATGTATGGCTGAGTCCCTTCACTGGAAGGGAAGAATATGAGACATTTTAATTAATATTGTCTCTGATAACTGTCAAGAGGAAATTGAATAATTGTATGTGTGTTCAGTCATGTACAACTCTGCAATTCCATGGACTGTAATGCACAAGTTTCCTCTATCTATGGGATTTTGTTCATAAGAATATTGGAATGAGTTGCCATTTCCTCCTCCAGGGGATCTTCCCAACCTAGGGAGCTAAGCCATGTCTCTAGGACCTCCTGCATTGCTAGTCAAATTCTTTACCACTAGCACTGGCTGGGAAGCCCAAGAGGAGAACTATAATCATATATTTATACTCTTTCATTCATAGAAAATGTTTTACCTAAGATAAGCTATTTTGAGTAAGAAAATAGTTTGTGTGTATGTGTTTTATTCAAAGCCAAGATACAATATTTTGAATTGGAGAAGGGGAAACCTCAGGGAAACTTTGACTGGATATATAAAAATATAGAGTGAAAAGAGGTTGTGAAAACTGTTCCACTAATTGAAAGTCTGTCAAAAGATTTTTACCACATGTCATTCATCACTAGAGAAATATCAAAAAGCATTTCTTTAAATAAAGATAAACACCTTCAAAAATAATACTGTTGATACAGTATTGGAACCTCTAGAATATTTATCTTTTTATTCTAGCTCTTGAAAGTAATCCCTTCTCATTAAATGAAAGCATGTGAGGCACCGTGACACTGACCCCTTTCATGGAGTCCCAGTGAAGTATTTTAATCTAAGGAGAAAACTATCTTGGGAAACAAACTGCATATACAATGGTAGACAAAATGTGCATTAATAGATAAAGTAACCAGTAGAATTATAGCTTCTTAAATAAAAGCAGATATATAAATATTAAAGGATCACATAGGAAACACATATGCCAAGACAGAGAAGCACTAATGCAAGCTAGAAAAATAGCCTCTGAAGGAAACAAAAGAAATGCCTGAAATAATCTGCTTAAAAATTAATGTACTCATTTCTATTTCAGCTTCAATGTGGAAAAAGCTTGAAACAAGTAAAAATGTACTCTGATCTTGTCTGTCTTGTGAGAAATGTTAAAGGATGATTTTTTTCTTTAATAGAAGGAAACTAACATAGATAAGAAACTTAGATTTATATAAAGGAAGGAAGAACATAGGGGAAGGAGTAATATTAAATAAATGGAACAAAATAAAAAATAATAAAATGGAGTAAAGTAAAATAAATTGAAAAGGAAATTAAAATTGTTTTAATTAACATTTAATAACATTTTATTAACATATTTAATAAAAATAACAGTTTATTAAGTTAGGAAGTTGTGAAGGAAACAGAGTATTATTTATTAAGGTAATAATAGCATTGATGTATTAGGATAAGTAAAAAAATGGATATGTGAAATGATTAATACTGAATTATGAGGCACATGGCAAAAACTGGAAATTATTTATATAAGGTAACTATACTTTGCTAAATGCTATAGAGTTATTTGAAGATGAACTTAGTAACTAAACTTAACGGAAGTAATCATTTCACGATATATGTAATTCAAACCATTATGCTGTGCACCTTAAACTTACATAGTGATGTATGTTCATAATAGTCCAATAGAACTGGGGGGAAGGTATTTATTGCAAAGAGTGTGTGAATGTGCATACGCAGACTCCACTGTGCACAGTTGTGTCAGTTTTCTGACACCATGGACTGTAGCAAGACAGTCTCCTCTGTCCATAGAATTTTCCAGACAAGAATATTGGAGTGGGTTGTCATTTCTTTCCCTAGGAGATCTTCCTGACCCAGGAATCAAATCTGTATCTCTTGAGTCTCCTGCATTGTCAGGCAGATTCTTTATCACTGAGCTACCTGGGAAGACCTTGCAAAGAATAATCACTAACAATTATCTTAAAAGTATAATTGATATGAAACGGAGAATAGAATCATACAAAATGCTCAATTAAAAGCATGAAGTACTTGACAATGGAGAAAAATAGCACAATCACCTAACAGAAAATTAAAACATGCATATATGAGTCTATTTCAATAATTATTTTAAATGTAAATAATCTAAATGTATCAATTAAAAGATAGAGATTGTCATAGTAGAAAAACATTAAAAAAAAAAACAAGAACTTAAAACAATTTAAAAACTATGTTGTCTACCAAACCCACTTTAAATGTTAACACTTAATAAAAGTGAAAATGTAAAGGATAGAGAAAAATGTATAATGCGACCACTGATCAAAAAAGTTCTGTTATCTGTGATAAATTTTAACAAGGCAGATACTTGATCAACAAAAATCATCAGGGACACTGGTATTATAATAAAAAAGGATCAACTTTCTAATAAGATGGAATAATTATAATGCTGTTGTTGTTTCATCTTGTTTCAACATCCACTGGATCATCAAAAAAGCAAGAGAGTTCCAGAAAAACATCTATTTCTGCTTTATTAACTATGTCAAAGCCTTTGACAGTGTGGATCACAATAAACTGTGGAATATTCTGAAAGAGATGGGAATACCAGGCCACCTGAACTGCCTCCTGAGAAACCTACATGCAGATCAAGGAGTAACAGTTAGAACTGGACATCGGACAACAGACTGGTTCCAAATAGGAGAAGGAGTACGTCAAGGCTGTATACTGTCACCCTGCTTATTTAACTTATATGCAGAGTACATAATGAGAAACACTGGGCTGGAAAACACACAAGCTGGAATCAAGATTGCTGGGAGAAATATCAATAACCCCAGATAAACAGATGACATCACCCTTATGGCAGAAAGTGAAGAAGAGCCTCTTGATGAAAGTGAAAGTGGAGAGTGAACAAGTTGGCTTAAAGCTCAACATTAAAAAAACAAAGATCATGGCATTCGTTTCCATCACTTCATGGCAAATAGATGGAGAAACAGTGGAAACAGTGGCAGGCTTTATTTCTGGGGGCTCCAAAATCACTGCAGATGGTGACTGCAGCCATGAAATAAAAAGACACTTACTCCTTGGAAGAAAAGTTATGACCAAACTAGATAGTATATTCAAAACCAGAGACATTACTTTGCCAACAAATGTCTTTCTAGTCAAGGCTATGGTTTTTCCAGCAGTCATGTATAGATGTGAGAGTTGGACTGTAAAAAAAAAGCTGAGTGCTTAAGAATTGATGCTTTTGAACTGTGGTGTTGGAGAAGACTCTTGAGAGTCTCTTGGACTGCAAGGAGATCCAACCAGTCCATCCTAAAGGAAATCAGTCCTGAATGTTCATTGAAAGGACTGATGTTGAAACTGAAACTCCAATACTTGGGCTACCTGATACAAAGAGCTGACTCATTTGAAAAGACCCTTAAGCTGGGAAAGACTGAAGGCAAGAGGAGAAGGGGACAACAGAGGATGAGATGGTTGGATGGCATCAATGACTCAATGGAGATGAGTTTAAATAAACTCAGAGTTGGTGATGGACAGGGAGGCCTGGCATGCTGCAGTCCAAGAGGTCGCAAAGAGTCGGACATGACTGAGTAGCTGAACTGAACTGAACTGTTGTTGTTTAGTTCCTAAGTCATGTCCAACTTTTTGTGACCCCATGGACTATAGTCCAACAGGCTCCCCTGTCCATGGGATTTCCCAGGAAAGAATACTAGAGTGGGTTTCCATTTCCTTCTCCAAGGGATCTGCTTGAACCAGGAATCAAACTCTCATCTCCTGCACTGGCACGTGGATTCTTTACTCCTGAGCCATCAGGGAAGCCCAGCACCAATGTGTACACATCTGAAAATCCCTGGGTTGGGAAAATCCCCTGGAGATGAGAAAGGCTACCCGCTCCAGTATTCTGTCCTAGAGAATTTCATGGAACATATAGTCCAAGGGATCACAAAGAGTCAGACACAACTTTCACTTCACTTCACTTCTTTAGGAATCTAAAAAGAGACTCAAATACATGATATAAAATTGAATAAATAAATAGTAAAATCTATGGTTATAGTTGAAACTTCAACACTCCTCTTTCAGTAATTGACAAACTAAATCAAGTAAAATCTGCAGCATATAGTTGACATGAAAAAAATTATTAATCTGTTGGATATAATTGACACCTATAGACTACGGCATGCAACCATATAAAGCTTATTATTCACATTCAAAAACGAAGATCAGTTTCCAGTCATAATACATGCATGCATGCCAAATCACCTCAGTTGTGTCCAACTGTTTGCCTGTAGCCTGCCAGGCTGCTCTGGTCCATGGGATTCTTCAGGCATGAATACTGCAGTAGGCTGGCATGCCCTCCTCCAGGGGATCTTCCCAACTCAGGGATCAAACTCAAATCTCTTAAGTTTCCTGCATTGGCAAGCAGGTTCTTTCCCAGTAGCGCCATCTGGGAACCCTCAGGTCATAATACACATCTGAACAAATTTAAAAGGATAGATATCATGCAAGGTATGTTCTCAGACCACAATAGAGTTAAATTAGTTATCAATAATAGATAACTATAAAATACCCAAATATTTGTAGATTCAACAACATAAGCAGTACATGGGTAAAGGAAAAGTCCCAAGAGAAATTTGAAATTGTCTGAAATGAATAAAATAAAATACAACTTACCAGAATTGGTGAGGTGCAGAGAACACAGTACTTAGAGTTATTCTTATAGCATTAAAGTCATATCTTTAAAAAGAACAAAGTTATGAAAGAGTAAGCTTCCAAATTACTATAATAGAGAAAAATTCAATAAGATTTGTGTTTTTATATGGGCTTCTCAGGTGACACTAGTGGTAAAGAACTCTCCTGACAATGCAGGAAGTGTAAGAGATATGGGCTAGATCCTTGGGTCAGGAAGATCCCCTGGAGAAGGAAATGGTACCCACTCCAGAATTCTTGCCCGGAGAAACCCATGAACAAAAGAGACTGATGTGCTACACTCAACAGGGTTGCAAAGATTTGGAAACAACTGAAGCAACTTAGCACACATGCACAGTGTCCTTTTAAGAGAAGAGACAGATACAGACACACAAGGAATAAGACTAAATTACAATGGAGGCAGCAACTGGAGTGTTCACCAGCCAAGGAATACCAAGGATTGTTGGCAACACCCAAGGCAAACAGGAAGACAAGAAACAGATTCTTCTTTAGATTTTAGAGAGATCTTGGCACTGCCAGAACCTTGATTTCTGACTTCTATCCTCTAGAACTGCAACAGAATGTCTCAGTTGTTTTTAAGCCAGAGAGTTCATGTTAATTTGTTTTAGCGATCCTAGGAAACAGAGAAGGACTAAGTGTAATTTGGTATCCTGAGTGGGATTTTGGAAAGGAAAAAGAACATTAGGAAAGTATTGAGGATATAAAAATAATGTAAATATTTGCATAAATAATAATGTATCAATATAGATTCAGTGTGATAAATGCATATTAATGTAAAATATCAAAAATAGGGAAACAGGCTGTGGGTATAACAGAAATCTCTATCATTGTAATAATTCTGTAAATTTAAAACTTTTGTAGAATTTTAAAAATTGAACTCAAGTACAGACATGTAAGGCCTCTTCAGACAGACATTTTGCTTTTTTGCATTTTTTCTCCATGGGGATGGCCTTGATCCCTGTCTCCTGCAAAATGTCATGAACCTCTGTCCATAGTTCATCAGGCATTCTATCAGATATAGTCCCTTAAATCTATTTCTCACGTCCACTGTATAACTTTAAGGGATTTGATCTAGTTCATACCTGAATGGTCTAGTGGTTTTCCCTACTTTCTTCAATTCAGGTCTGAATTTGGCAATAAGGAGCTCGTGATCTGAGCCACAGTCAGGTCCTGGTCTTGTTTTTCATGACTGTATAGAGCATCTCCATCTTTGGCCTCAAAGAATATAATCAATCTGATTTTGGTGTTGACCATCTGGTGATGTCCATGTATAGAGTCTTCTCTTGTGTTGTTGGAAGAGGGTGTTTGTTATGACCAGTGCATTTTCTTGGCAAAACTTTATTAGGGTTTGCCCTGCTTCATTCCGTATTCCAAGGCCAAATTTGCCTGTTACTCCAGGTGTTTCTTGACTTTCTACTTTTGCATTCCAGTCCCCTATAATGAAAAGGACATCTTTTTTGGGTGTTAGTTCTAAAAGGTCTTGTAGGTCTTCATAAAACTGTTCATCTTCACCTTCTTCAGTGTTACTGATTGGGACATTGATTTGGATTATTGTGATATTGAATGGTTGCCTTGGAAACAAACAGAGATCATTCTGTTGTTTTTGAGATTGCATCCAAGTACTGCATTTCAGACTCTTTTGTTGACCATGATGGCTACTCCATTTATTCTAAGGGATTCCTGCCCGCAGCAGTAAATATAATGGTCATTTGAGTTAAATTCACCCATTCCAGTCCATTTTAGTTCGCTGACTCCTAGAATGTCAGCATTCACTCTTCCCATCTCTTGTTTGACCACTTCCAATTTGCCTTGATTCATGGACCTGACATTCCAGGTTCCTATGCAATATTGTTCTTTACAGCATCAGACCTTGCTTCTACCACCAGTTACATCCACAGCTGGGTATTGTTTTTGCTTTGGCTCCATCCCTTCATTCTTTCTGGAGTTATTTCTCCACTGATCTCCAGTAGCATATTGGGCACCTACTGACCTGGGGAGTTCCTCTTTCAGTATCCTATCATTTTGCCTTTTCATGCTGTTCATGGGGTTCTCAAGGCAAGCATACTGAAGTGGTTTGCTATTCTCTTCTCCAGTGGACCACATTCTGTCATATCTCTCCACCATGATCTGCCCATCATAGGTTGCCCCACAGGCATGGCTTAGTTTCATTGAGTTAGAAAAGGCTGTGGTCCGAGTGTGATTAGATTGACTAGTTTTCCGTGAGTATGGTTTCAGTGTGTCTACCCTCTGATGCCCTCTTGCAACACCTAACATCTTACTTGGGTTTTTCTTACCTTGGGCATGGGGGATCTCTTCACGGCTGCTCCAGCAAAGTGCAGCCACTGCTCCTTACCTTGGACGAGGAGTATCTCCTCACCGCAACCCTTCTTGACCTTCAATGTGGGATAGCCCCTCTAGACTCTCCTGCGCCCGCGCAGCCATGGCTCCTTGGATGTGTTGATGGTCCTCCCGGCCGCCGCCCCGGCCTCACGCGTGGGGTTGTTCTTCCCAGCCGCAGCCCCTGGCCTCGGGTGTGGGGGCATGGGGTAGCTCCTCCAAGTCGCCTCAGGAAGTAACAGTTAGAACTAGACGTGGAACAACAGACTGGTTCCAAATAGGAAAAGGAGTACGCCAAGGCTATATATGGTCACCCTGCTTATTTAACTTATATGCAGAGTACATCATGAGAAACGCTGGGCTGGAAGAAACACAAGCTGGAATCAAGATTGCCAGGAGAAATATCAATAACCTCAGATATGCAGATGACACCACCCTTATGGCAGAAAGTGACGAGGAACTAAAAAGCCTCTTGATGAAAGTGAAAGTTGAGACTGAAGAAGTTGGCTTAAAGCTCAACATTCAGAAAACGAAGATCATGGCATCCAGTCCCATCACTTCATGGGAAATAGATGGGGAAACAGTGGAAACAGTGTCAGACTTTATTTTTCTGGGCTCCAAAATCACTGCAGATGGTGACTTCAGCCATGAAATTAAAAGAGGCTTACTCCTTCGAAGGAAAGTTATTACCAATCTGGATAGCATATTCAAAAGCAGAGACATTACTTTGCCAACAAAGGTCTGTCTAGTCAAGGCTATGGTTTTTCCTATGGTCATGTATGGATGTGAGAGTTGGACTCTGAAGAACGCTGAGCAGTGAAGAATTTATGCTTTTGAACTGTGGTTTTGGAGAAGCCTCTTGAGAGTCCCTTGGACTACAAGGACATCCAACCAGTCCATTCTGAAGGAGATCAGCCCTGGGATTTCTTTGGAAGGAATGATGCTAAAGCTGAAACTCCAGTACTTTGGCCACCTCATGCGAAGAGTTGACTCATTGGAAAAGACTGATGCTGGGAGGGATTGGGGGCAGGAGGAGAAGGGGACGACAGAGGATGAGATGGCTGGATGGCATCACTGAATCAATGGACATGAGTCTCAGTGAACTCCGGGAGTTGGTGATGGACAGGGAGGCCTGGCGTGCTGCGATTCATGGGGTCGCAAAGAGTCAGACACGACTGAGCGACTGATCTATCTGATATGATAGTTTCCTTTGCTGTGCAAAAGTTTTTAAGTTTACTCAGATGTCACTTGTTTACTTTTTTTTTTATTTCCATTGCTCTAGGAGGTGGATCATAGAGGATCTTGCTTTGATTTATGTCATTGAGTGTTTTCCTCTAAGAGTTTTCTAATTTCTGGTCTTACATTTAGGTCTTTAATCCATTTTGAGTTTATCTTTGTGTATGTTGTTAGGCAGTGTTCTAATTTCATTCTTTTACGTGTATATAGCTGTTCAGTTTCCCCAGCACAATTTATTGAAGAGGCTGTCTTTGCCCCATTTTATATTCGTGCTTCTTTTGTTAAAAATAAGGTATTCATAGGTGCATGGGTTTATTCCTGACCTTTCTATCTTGTTCAATATTTTTCTATATTTCTGTTTTTGTGCAAATACCATATTGTATTGATGACTGTAGCTTTGTAGTATAATCTGAAGTCAGGAAGGTTGATTCTTCCAGTTCCATTCTTCTTTCTCAAGACTCTTTTGGCTATTCTGGGTCTTTGTGTTTCCATAGTAATTGTGATTTTTTTTTTTTTGTTTGTTCTAGTTCAGTGAAAAATGCCATTGGTAATTTAATAGGAATCACATTGAATCTGTGGACTGTGTTTGGTAGTATAGTCATTTTCACAATATTGATTCTTCCTACCCAGGAACATGAAGGGAATATACAATATATTCTTGAAGATTAAGAAATAGATTTTTAGAGATGATTTCTTAAATTTACTGAAATATTGTGATGTTTGAAAACTTAGATTAAAAGTAGATGAACAGTGCAGACTAGAAACAGATAAACACATATAGAAATATTCATTAATTTAAAAGATGGCACTGAATCAGCAGCTAAAGGACCATTTTTCAACAGATCACATTTGGACAATTGGTGTACCCATGGAAAAGAATAAAATTCAGAGTATACTATATCAAATCTATTCCAGTTGAATTACAGACATTAATACAAAAATATCTTCTTGAAATTGGAGTACAGGAAAATATTGAAACATAAGAAATACAGATTCTTGTAGGAAAATATTGGTATGAGGGTGTTAATAGCCTTGGTAGGGACGCCAGAAGTCCCCAAGTGGCAGGAGGAAGTAAAGCTGCAAGTGGTAGACTTTTTTTTTTTTTTTTTTCTTTTCTAATCCTGTGTTTTCATGGTGACACCTGGTTCTAGCTGAACCTGACTTTATCTCAAACCTTGAGCTAACCAATGCGTATTTCTCATGGAAATGTCTTCCTCAAGCTGTGTTAATGAACTATGTATCTGCTTGGAAATCTGCCTTTCTTCAAGATTCATGTGAATTGTTTTTATGGTCCAGGATGACTCACCTCGTGCCAATGCAATCTCAAAATTCATGTTGTGGGTGAGGGGCCTAGTGCAACTCTCTCAGTTTGGAGGCACTTCATTTCTGTAATTATCAGAGAAGGAAATGGCAACCCACTCCAGTAGTCTTGCCTGGAAAATCCCATGGATGGAAAAACTTGGTAGGCTACAGTCTATGGGGTCACAAAGAGTTGTACACGACTGAGCAGCTTCACTTTTTTTCTTTCTTTCTAATAGGTATATTACTCCTAACTAAAAACTAGCAAGGGCACACTCTTTTTGTCCCCTTCTAAATTAATGTCTATGTCAGAAACTTTCTCTATATCTTTTATATCTTAATAAAACTTTATTACACAAAAAAAACTCTGAGTGATCAAACCTCATTACTCACCCTAGATAGAATTCCTCTCCTCTGGAGGCCAAGATTCTGGCATTGTTCACGGCTCATAGCAGCAACCTTTCAGGTAAATTAAATATTAAAGTTAAAAACTTCTAATGATCATAGTCAAAGCTATGTTTTTTCCAGTAGTCATGTACGGATGTGAGATTTGGACTGTAAAGAAGGCTGAGCACTGAAGAATTGATGCTTTTGAATTATGGTTCTGGAGAAGACTCTTGAGAGACCCTTAGACAGCAAGGAGATAAAGCCAGTCAATTCTTAAGGAAATCAACCCTGAATATTCATTGAAAGGACTGATGCTAAAGCTCTAATACTTTGGCCACAGGATGTGAAGAGCCAGCTCATTGGAAAAGACCATGATGCTGGAAAAGATTAAGGGCAGGAGGAGAACAGGGCAACAGAGGATGAGATGATTGGATGACATCACCGACTTGATGAACATGACTTTGAGCAAACTCTAGGAGGTAGTGAAGGATAGGAAAGTCTGGCGTGCTCTAGTCCATGGAGTTGCAAATAATTGGACACGACTTTGCGACTGAACAACAATAATGATCATAAACTCTATTAATGGAGAAAACCAGCAAACTATAGAGTGGGAGAAAGTATTTATGACACAAGAAATCGACTAATGTTCTTAAACTGAATGGACTTAAAAACAACAACAACTATAACTCCTTAAGTAAAATGCATGAAATGCAATGGAAATATGCAGAAAAGATTTGAAAAGGCTCTTAAAATGCAAAAATATAAGTGACCTTGAAAAATATAAAAAGGCATTCAACTCTCCAAAATAATTTAAAATCATCAATCACAGCAGGATCATCTATGACCCACCACCCAGAATACTGGAAATAAAAGCAAAAATAAACAAATGGGACCTAATTAAACTTAAAAGCTTCTGCACAACAAAGGAACTATAAGCAAGGTGAAAACACAGCCTTCAGAACAGGAGAAAATAATAGCAAATGAAGCAACTGACAAACAGCTAATATCAAAAATATACAAGCAACTCCTGCAGCTCAATTCCAGAAAAATAAACGACCCAATCAAAAAATGGGCCAAAGAACTAAATAGACATTTCTCCAAAGAAGACATACAGATGGCTAACAAACACATGAAAAGATGCTCAACATCACTCATTATCAGAGAAATGCAAATCAAGACCACAATGAGGTACCATTTCACGCCAGTCAGAATGGCAGCGATCCAAAAGTCTACAAGCAATAAATGCTGGAGAGGGTGTGGAGAAAAGGGAACCCTCTTACGCTGTTGGTGGGAATACAAACTAGTATAGCCACTATGGAGAACAGTGTGGAGATTCCTTAAGAAACTGGAAATAGAACTGCCTTATGATCCAGCAATCCCACTGCTGAGCATACACACTGAAGAAACCAGAATTGAAAGAGACACGTGTACCCCAATGTTCATTGCAGCACTGTTTATAATAGGCAGGACATGAAAGCAACCTAGATGTCCAACAGCAGATGAATGGATAAGAAAGCAGTGGTACATATACACAATGGAGTATTACTCAGCCATTAAAAAGAATACATTTGAATCAGTTCTAATGAGGTGCATGAAACTGGAGCCTATTATACAGAGTGAAGTAAGCCAGAAAGAAAAACACCAATACAGTACATTAACACATATATATGGAATTTAAAAAGATGGTAATGATAGCCTTGTATGCGAGACAGCAAAAGAGATACAGATGTATAGAACAGTCTTGGACTATGTGGGAGAGGGGAGAGGGTGGGATGATTTGGGAGAATGGCATTGAAACATGTACAATATCATATAAGAAACAAATCACCAGTCCAGGTTCGATGCAGGATACTGGATGCTTGGGGCTGGTGCACTGGAACGACCCAGAGGGATGGTACGGGGAGGGAGGTGGGAGGGGGGTTCAGGATGGGAAACATATGTACACCCATGGCGGATTCATGTTGATGTATGGCAAAACCAATACAATACTGTAAAGTAATTAGCCTCCAATTAAAATAAATAAATTTAAATTAAAAAAATAAAAAGTAAAATTTCAAAAAACAAACAAAAAATCATCTAATGAAATTTAGACGATTGTATCTTATAACATCCACTTGTTATTTTCCTTATAGAAGTATCTGCTTGAGCTCACTGGGAGAGGTTGTGGAATTATATTACTCACAATAGCTACAAAAAGGAAGTAACTCAAATATTCATAGACAGGCAAACAAGTAAATTTTTCATATGAAATACTGGGACACAATACACAAATTATACTCAAACAAAACAACATATATTAATATATATTTGTAAATACAGTAGTCTTTACACCATGATTCCATTTACTTAGGGTTCAAAAACAGAAAAAAAAAAGGAAACTACATTTTGAAATGCAAATAAGAAATACAACCATAAGTAGTAAAACTCTAAAAGAAAAGAAGTACTTAAAAAATTACAATACTGTTGCTCTTCAACGAAAATAAAGAGGACTGTGATCAGTTTGATGTGTAAGGAAAGCTTAAGAAGGTGGACAATATAAATATCTTATATTCATAGAGGATATTTATCATTTTATGATAAATGATGGAGCTTTGTTGAATTTTATTATATGTTCTATAATGCAAAATTATTTTTTTAAATATATATCAATGGCATATGTATCATTTATTTAACAGGTTTATTTTACATAAACATTAATATGTTAAAGTTACAGTCTTCTATTTTGTAACCACAAATCTTTAATTTAAAAAATTGTTTATTCAAGCATAGTAGATTTACAATGTTGTGCTAATTAGAAAATTCAGAATGTATGCCATTATTGCTGTCTGAATGTCTCTGCCCAAAATTTGTAGGTTGACATCCTAATGCTCTAGGTAACTGTATTAGACAGTGGAACTCTGAGAGTCGGTTAGGTCATAGGGGTAGAGTAATAATGAATAGAACTCATACACCAGTAAAAGTGACCCCACAGAGCTCCCTAATGCTTCTGCCATTTGAGAACACAGAAAGGAATTGGCAATTTGCAACCTCGAAGAAGGTTTTCACCAGAGCCAAAACACATTGGTATCCTGAACTGGACTTCCAGACTTTAGAACTGTGAGAAATAAATTTCTGTTTTTAATAAACCACTTAACTTACGGTATTTATTTTTTCCAACTTTATTGAGGTATAATTGAAAATACAGTTGTATGTTTTTAAGCATAGGCTATGTTTGGGTTCAGTTCCTGGGCTGGGAAGATCGCCTCGAGAAGGGAAAGGCTACCCACTCCAGGATTCTGGCCTAGAAAATTCCATGGGCTCTATAGTGTGTAGGGTTGCAAAGAGTTGGAAACAACTGAGCAACTTTCACTTTCACTTTTATATGATTATTTAATTGTAAAAAGTTTTCTCCCAACTAATCTATTAGCACATCCATCACCTCATATATTTATCTCTTTTTCTGTGTGTATGAGAATGTTAGGTTTGACTTTCAGCCAATTTCAGTTATACAAATGGTGTTGTCAAATATAGTCAACATATTATACATTAGAGCCTCAAAATTTATTTATCTTACAGCTGAAAGTTTGTACTCTATCTCCCCAAACCTCAGCCCCCAGAAACCATTATTTTACTCTCTGTTTCTATGAGTATGACTTTTTCTTTTTAGATTCCACTTATAAATGATACCATCAATATTTGTATTTCCCTTTCTATATTATTTCACTTAATATAATGCTGTCAAAGGCCATCAATGTTGCTGAACATGGCCGGATTGGATAATAGTCCACTGTATAGATATACTATACCTTCTTTATCCATTCTTTGGTTAGTGGAGACTTAAGTCATTTCAATAACTTGGCTTTTGTGAATAATGATGCAATGAACATGGAAGAAATATCTCTTTGATATACTGTTTTCATTTCCTTTGGATATGTATACCCAGAGTGGAATCACTGGATCATATGGTAGTTCCACTTTTAATATTTTTGAGATAGCTCCATATTGTTTTCAGTAGCAACATTACAAATATACCTTTGTAGCAACAATACACAAGAATTCTTTTTTGTTCATACCCATGTCAATACTTGCGATATCTTGTTTTGTTTGATGATGATAATTGTAATAGGCATGACGTGATTGTGGTATTGATTGGCATTTCCCTGATGATTAGTTCT
This sequence comes from Bos grunniens, assembly GCF_055505025.1. Taxonomy (NCBI): domain Eukaryota; kingdom Metazoa; phylum Chordata; class Mammalia; order Artiodactyla; family Bovidae; genus Bos; species Bos grunniens. The sequence continues at coordinate 50,244,917 of NC_141175.1, forward strand.
GCTGAGCATCTTTTCATGTGCCTGTGAGCCATTTGTATGTCTTTGAAAAAATATATATATTCATTTATTCTGCCTGTATATCAGATTGTTTCTTATCTTCACTATTAAATTGTGAATGTTTTCATATTTTGGATATCAGTCCATAATCAGATATATAATTTAAAAATACTTTCTTCCACTCTGTAGGTTGTCTTTCATTTTGTTAGTTTCCTTTCTTGCGCAGGAGCTTTTAAGTTTGATGTTGTCCAACTTGTTTATTTTTTTGCCTGTCCAATTTTCTGAATACCATTTGTCAAAGAGACTGTCCTTTTCCTGTTGCATATTCTTGGCTTGTCATTGAATTAACTGAACATATATGCATTGATTTTATTTCTGGACTTTCTGTTATGTTCTAGTAACATGTTCATGGTATTCTGATTCCTTTTGCTTTGTTTTTCTTCCTCAATATTGTTTGGGCTATTCTGGATATTTTGTGGTCTCATACAAATTTTAGGATTACTTTCTATATCTGCAAAATATGTCATTGGCATTTTGATAGGGATTGTATTGAATCTATATGTTGCTTTTGGTTGGAATTTTATTTAAATAATATTATTATTCTGATTCATGAATACGAAATATTTTTTCATGTGTTTATGTATTTTTTTCAATTTCTTTCATCTGTGTCTTATAGCTGTTCAATGTAAAATATTCCACCTCCTTGAACAAATTCATTCCTAAGCATTTTACAATTTTTTATGTATTTGCATATATATTTATCAGATATATTAGCATGTATTTTCTTTTCTTGTAGTGTCCCTGTCCATTTTTTTATTAGAGTCATGCTAACCTTGTAAATTGATTTTGGAGATGTTTACTTCTCCCTTTATTTGGAGAATTGAAAGAGTTGCTATTAATTCCTTAAATGTTTAATAGAATTTACCAACAAAGACATCGGGTCCTGGACATTTTTGTTGGGAGGTTTTAATTAATGATTCAATGTCCTTAATAGTAGTTTATCTGTTCAGATTTTCTATTTCGTCAAGATTCAGTCTTGATAGGCTTTAGTTTTAGCAATTTATGTATTTTTGTAGGTTTTTAAATTTATTGGCACATAATTCTTCATAGCAGTCTCCTATGATCCTTTGTATTTGTGTATTTGTGTATTTGTGTATCTCTCCTTTCACTTTTAATTTTGTTTGCTGGAATCCTCTTTTTCTCTTGGTTAGTCCAGCTGAAGGTTTGTCAAGTTTATTTATTTATTTTTTTTTCAAAATACCAGTTCTTAGATTCATTCATTTTTTTTTTTTTTTTTTCTATTGTCTCTTTGGTCTCTATTTCACCTAGTTCTACCCTGGCCTTTGTTATTTTCTTCCTTCTTCTAAATTTAGGCTTAGTTTTTTTGTTTGTTTGTTTGTTTTTTTCTAGTTTATGGAGGTGTGCTGCTGCTGCTAAGTCACTTTAGTCGTGTCCGACTCTGTGCGACCCCATAGACGGCAGCCCACTAGATGCCCCTGTCCCTGGGATTCTCCAGTCAAGAACACTGGAGTGGGTTGCCATTTCCTTCTCCAATGCATGAAAGTGAAAAGTGAAAGTGAAGTCACTCAGTCGTGTCCGACCCTCAGCGACCCCATGGACTGCAGCCTACCAGGCTCCTCCGTCCATGGGATTTTCCAGGCAAGGGTACTGGAGTGGGGTGCCATTGCCTTCTCTGTTATGGAGGTGTAAAGTTAGGTTATTTGAGGTCTTTTTTTACTGAAATTATCAGTATAATCTTTAGTTTTACAATTGCATTTGCTGCCTTCCATATAATTGGTATGTTGTGTTTCTATTTTTCTTATTTCAAATACATTTTTATTTCCATTTTGACTTCTTTGATGACCACTTGCTTGCTCAGGAGCAAGTTGTTTAATTTCCATAGTTATCAATTTTCCAGTTTTCTTCTTATAATTGATTTCTAGTTCCACGTGGTTGTGGTCAGGGGGTATGCTTGACATGATTCAAATCTTCTTACATTTATTAATACTTGTTTTGTGGCCTGGCATTTGATCTATCTCAGAGAACGATCCATGTATACTTCAGAAGAATGCATATTCTGCTGCTATTGGATGAAATTTTCTATAAATGTCTGTCATATGCAACTAATTTGATATAAAGTTTAAGCTCAATGCTTCTTTACTCAGTTTGTCTTCAATAATCTATGCATTATTGAAAGTGAGGTATTGAAGTCACCAACTGTTTTTATATTGCTGTCTCTTTCTCCCTTCAAATAGTTCAATATGTGCTCTGTATACCTTGGTGCTCCTAGCTTAAGTTTTGGAGAAGGAAATGGCAACCCATTCCAGTGTTCTTGCCTGGAGAATCCCAGAGACAGGGGAGCCTGGTGGGCTGCGGTCTATGGGGTCACACAGAGTCGGACATGACTGAAGCAACTTAGCAGTAGCAGCAGCAGCAGCTTAAGTTTATTTATGTTTTCAAATGATATGTCCTGTTGTTGGACTGACCCATTTATCATTTTGTAATGACCTTCAACTCTTATGCTAGTGACTGGTTTTAACTCTATTTTTGCAGATACAAGTATAGCTGCTGTTTCATTCTTCTGGCTTCCATTTTCACTATCTTTTTCCATACATTCACTTTCCATCTATGTATGTCCTTAAAGCTGAAGTGAGTTTCTTTGGCAGCACAGAATTGGGCCTGGTTTTTTCTTTTTTTTTAATTCATTCAACCATTCTAAGTCTTTTGACTGGAGAACATAGTCCATTTACTTAAAGTTATTATTAATGGATATGGAGTTTAATTGCTATTCTGTTAACTGTTTCTGGATGTTTTATAATTCCTTCATGCTTTTGTTTTTTTCTTTTTATTATGAGATGATCTTTTTGTTGTGGTATTCTTAGATTTCTTTTTATTTATTTTTTGTGTATATATAATAAATTGTTGCTTTATTTTATCATGAAGTTTACAAAAAATCTTATATTTATAAGTCTATTTTAAACAAATACTTTTAACACATACTAAGCAATACTTTTGTATTCTCTCTGCACATTTAATGTTTTTGATTTCACAATTTACATTTGTTTTTACCTTGTGCATCAATTAGGAAATTATCATTATTATAGTTATATTTAATACTTTCATATTTCAATCTTCATACTGGATTTATAATTGAGTTACTCTCCATCATTACAGTATCATTCTGAATTTTGTGTATATATCTTTACTTTTGTATATTTTTCAGTTACTAACTAGAGCCCTTTTATTTCAGTTTGAAGAATTTCTTTTAACATGTAATAATTGTCTAGTGGTGGTAAACTCCCTCACTTTTACTTGTCTGGAAAATTATTTTTTATTCAATTCTGAAAGACAGTTTTACCCCATGGAGTATTTTAGTTACTACTTTATTTTCTTTCAGTTTTTTGAATATATTGTCACTCCCTTCTGGTCTGCAGAATTTCTGCTGAAAAATCCACTAATAATCTTATGGAGAGGTGGGCCTTGTACATGAATTTTTTTTTTTTTTCCTTACAACTTTTAAGATTTTCTTAAGATTGTCTCTTGTCTTAATTTTGACAATTCAACCATAATGTATCATGTTGTAGGTCCCTTTGGATTCATCTTTTTTGGAACATTCTGGGTTTCCGGGGTCTGAATGTCTGTATCTTTCCCTAGGTCAGGGAAGCTTTCAACCACTATCTCCTTGAATAAGCTTTCTATTCCTTTCTCTCTCTCTCTCTCTCCTCTTCCTAGAGATGAATTACATATATGTTGGCTGACTTGGTGTATCCCACAATTTCACTTGCTTACGTTTTTTTTTTTTTTTTTTGATCCTCTAAGTGAATGAATTCCACTTTCTTGTCCTTGAGTTTGCTGATCCTTTCTTCCACTTGATTTAGTCTGTTGATGCTCTCTATTGAATTTTTACCTTCACTTATTATATTCTTCAGCTCTATGATTTGTTTGGTACTTTCTTATATTTTCTCTTTGTTGAAGTTTTTATGTGGTTCACGCACTGTTCTCTTGGCTTCAGTGAGCATCTTTATCACCATTATTTTGAATTGTTAAACAGGTAAGTCACTTACTTCCATTTCACTAAAATTTGTTTTTGGAGTATTATCTTATTCTTTTGTTTGGAACATACTCTTCTATTTCTTCATTTTTCCTGCCTCTTCCTTTTTCTACACGTTAGATAAGAGAGCAAGTTTCCTAGTCTTGATAAAATTGCTTCATGTTGGCAATAACTTATTTTACAGCATGACTGAAACTCTTGGTTGTTTTTCAAATCCTTGGGTTTGTCCGACCTGTCCTCTATGTTCTCAGCAACTTCTAGTAGTCAAAGATGTACAAAGACCTATCTATATCCCCAAAGGGAGGATGAGCTTCAGCTGCTTGGGTGTCAAAATATGTGGTTTGGGCTCATCCAAGGAGAAACTGAGAGAAGAACTTTGTTCTGCTCATTTTTAATAAGTTTAGTAAGTACTGGTCCTATGCCTATAGCTTCAGATGGATGTGTAGCAGTCCTCCTGCACCCAGTAATAATTGTTTATATTTCTGTTACAGTCCAGTAGGAATCATAAATACAAGGCCCTTCAGCTAACAGCCAAACAATTCAGGGGCTCACTCCTTCGTTGCCAGTCATAAATGCTGTAGTGCCATATATATCAGTTCAGTTCAGTTCAGTCGCTCAGTTGTGTCCGACTCTTTGCAACCCCATGGATTGCAGCACACCAGGCCTCCCTGTCCATCACCAACTCCTGGAGTTCACTGAGACTCACGTCCATCGAGTCAGTGATGCCATCCAGCCATCTCATCCTCTGTCATCCCCTTCTCCTCCTGCCCTCAATCCTTCCCAGCATCAGAGTCTTTTCAAAGAGTCAACTCTTCTCATGAGGTGGCCAAAGTACTGGAGTTTCAGCTTTAACATCATTCCTTCCAAAGAACACCCAGGACTGATCTCCTTTAGAATGGACTGGTTGGATCTCCTAGCAGTCCAAAGGACTCTCAAGAGTCTTCTCCAACACCACAGTTCAAGAGCATCAGTTCTTCGGGGCTTGACTTTCTTCACAGTCCAACTCTCACAGCCATATTTGACTACTGGAAAAACCATATCCTTGACTAGATGGACCTTTATTGGCAAAGTAATGTCTCTGCTTTTGAATATGTTATCTAGGTTGGTCATAACTTTCCTTCCAAGGAGTAAGCGTCTTTTAATTTCATGGCTGCAGTCATCATCTGCAGTGATTTTGGCACCCAGAAAAATAAAGTTAGCCACTGTTTCCACTGTTTCCCCATCTATTTCCAATGAAGTGATGGGGCCAGATTCCATGATCTTAGTTTTCTGAATGTTGAGCTTTAAGCAAACTTTTTCACTCTCCTCCTTCACTTTCATCAAGAGGCTCTTTAGTTCCTCTTCAATTTCTGTCATAAGGGTGGTGTCATCTGCATATCTGAGGTTATTGATATTTCTCCCGGCAATCTTGATTCCAGCTTATGTTTCTTCCAGCCCAGCATTTCTCATGATGTACTCTGCATATAAGTTAAATAAATAGGGTGACAATATACAGCCTTGACGAACTCCTTTTCCTATTTGGAACCAGTCTGTTGTTCCATGTCCAGTTCTGCTTCATGACCTGCATATAGGTTTATCAAGGGGCAGATCTGGTGGTCTGGTATCCCCCTCTCTTTCAGAATTTCCCACAGTTTATTGTGATAAAGTCAAAGGCTTTGGCATAGTCAATAAAGCAGAAATAGATGTTTTCTGGAACTCTCTTGCTTTTTTGTTGATCCAGAGGATATTGGCAATTTGATCTCTGGCTCCTCTGCCTTTTCTAAAACCAGCTTGAACATCTGGAAGTTCACGGTTCACCTACTGCTGAAGCCTGGCCTTGAGAATTTTGAGCATTACTTTACTAGTGTGTGAGATGAGTGCAACTGTGTGGTAGTTTGAGCATTCTTTGGCATCACCTTTCTTTGGGATTGGAATGAAAACTGACCTTTTCCAATCCTGTGGCCACTGCTGAGTTTTCCAAATTTGCTGGCATATTGAGTGCAGCACTTTCACAGCATCATCTTTCAGGATCTGAAATAGCTCAACTGGACGGCCATCCCCTCCACTAGCTTTGTTCATAGTGATGCTTTCTAATGCCCACTTGACTTCACATTCCAGGATATCTGGCTCTAGGTGAGTGATCACACCATCGTAAATATCTTGGTTGTGAAGATATTTTTTGTACAATTCTTCTTTGTATTCCTGCCACCTCGTCTTAATATCTTCTGCTTCTGTTAGGTCTATATCATTTCTGTCCTTTATTGAAAGCATCTTTGCATGAAATGTTCCCTTGGTATCTCTAATTTTCTTGAAGTGATCTCTAGTCTTTCCCATTCTGTTGTTTCCTCTATTTCTTTGCATTGATCGCCATATGTACAAATAATTCCTTTTAGGCAATTTTTATAGGTCTGTGAGAAGATAAAGATGGTTATCAGCTGGCTTCCCCACTCTCCAGTGAATCACAATCAGTCCCTTTATGCCTGCTAAGTCAGCCTAGCCCACAGGTGACAGCTTTTAAAGAATGAAAACAAGCCTCTTTCAGGATAAAACTGAGAGATAGACATTTTCTTCTTGCTCCTTCGTTGTCAAACACTGCAAGGATAGCCCTTAGACGCCCTTGAAAGGCTTCCATGTTTTCTATAGTCTTATGATTCTTGTTGACTTTTAAATCCAGATGTTTTAATATCCCATCCTTTAGGGAGGAGTCTTTAAAGTTGGGTCACTAGTTGTTGAGTTCAAACACCTCAGGGAGAGGTTCAGATTTTTTTTTAATTCCTTCCAGATTCTTTGAGACAATTCTGGGAGTGGGGTTAATATCAATAGTGTGTCTCAGCCTTTTCCACCATTTCAAAGTGGGTGATGTAGATATTTACTTGTTTACCTAGTGTGTAGGAGTTACTCAGCTAGTTTCTGGATTTCTTTCAAAGAGAATTCCTCTGTGTGTAGGTGTAGATTTGATGTATCCATTAAAGGAGGTGAGTTCCATTACTCCTATGTCACTGTCTTGGATCAGAATCTGTCTGTGGTAACCTAAATGGGCTAAATCAATTATAAAATATTTAGAAATGCAGAAATTCTGCTGCCCACAGACTTTTATTTTGGGGGTGTTGAAGTGTAAAAGGAAAGGGGTTAGATAATCTGCTTCATTTATTTTCATATAATCTGCCTTACTGTTAATCTTATTCCTTATCCCATGCAAAGAACATTTAAGATTTTATCAGTATGTGTCTAACTGTGCAATGTATTTTTTGTGTAAGTATATGAACATAAAAAATCCTTTCTTTTTTCCTTTACCCATGCCTCATGTATTAGTTCAAGGTCAGTTTTTTTTCTTACAGTTTTGATCTTAATCATCTACTTGTCCTCTCATTCTTCATATCTTAATTTAAAATTTTTGTATCCAAATATGAGCATCTGAATCTATAGTTCTTTTTCCTCCTCTAGTCCCAGTTTTACATTTGCCTGTTCTCAGATTAAGTTTTCAATGCATTTTTTTTGGCATTATTTTCACAGGATTTCTTGAAAAAATATTTCCAACTTGTCTTAAATTTTTGAGTTTTTTTATACTTTCTATAGTTTCTCTTCTGATGATCACTTTTGCTACATCATAACTGTTTTAATTTTGCATCATATGTAAAGTAAGTATTCTCAAGATCCCAATTGGAAACAGAAGTTAAGCATTTTCAAAAGATTTAGCTCATACTTTGCAAAATGTTTTATGGAGATATATTTGTTCTAACTTTTCAATTTATTCTACTTATATTTAACTGCTTAGTATATTCATATTCATATTTCTAGTGCTATTTTTCTCTTTACTTATTCTATCTAAGGGGAATGAACATAATCACCAGCATTATGAGTTGTTATGGATTTGGTCAGATTCTTTAAGCATCCTATTCAAATCTTTCAGCTTAGATGAAAGAAGAATGGTGATTTTATATCTGCAATTATTTTAGTTTAAGAAGTTACAGATTGTGCTATTCACTTATACATAATGTGTACTTTTCCAGGGTCAGTGGGAAATAGGCCTTAAAGTCATAAGTTATAAAACTTTAAAGACTCTACTTTAAATACTGATAATGCATTTTGGAAGGGTCAGCTCTATGTTTTAGAAAAGGTCAGATTTGTATGTGAAAACAAAGGAATTTACAGCATATGTTCTTAAGAACAAATAGGGTATGGCATTGAAGATCTGTAAAGGTGTCATGAAGCTGGTTAAAGGGAATAAGACATCAAAAATAACTTCCTCATTTTGATAACAACTTTTAGTGTTGATGTCTTTCTTTCCTGATGAGCAGTACAGTATCTTGTACTACTCATCTGGAATTCAGCAGGCCTCTCCATGCCTGCCAACCATGGGGAAAAAATTATAAAGAAGATATTGAGTATATTCTGCTATAAATTAAAATCTGCCATTGTATTAGGATAATGAACTGTGATGTGCTGGACCTAAGGCCTTGGCTATTGACTTCTTTCCTGAAATTCAATCCTTGTAACCAGTAACTTCATGTTTTGTAAACTTTTTTCCTCCTTATAATAATTATGCAGTTATTTGTGCAACACTAGAGGCTTTTTATTGGGCCTCCTCCCAACTTTCCGTCTTCAAAAAATAAAAGCTTAATAGTTGTAAGTGCAAATCTCTTTCCCAATGTCACCTTGGATTCATAAGCATACAACTGAAAGGTCAGGCACCACCAATTTGTGACCCCCTTTGTTTGAATGTATTTATTTGTGTACATCTCATATCTCCCTGTTGCTTCCTGATCCATCAGTTGTCTGAGCTTACAACTTCTACTTTCATTGAGTCTTAAGTGGAGGTCATTCCACTTACCTCATATGTTATACTTCCCTTTACATGTCAAATCGTAAGAGGTGTCGATTCTAAATTTTAAGTCATTATGTCTGCCGAATACAGTGTAGGAAAGCCTCAATGCTTTTTAATATCAGTCATGTTTACCTGGTTTCAGCCATGTATGCTGTTTTGGTTTTTCAATGTATTCCCTTTGGCATTTAAGAGAAAATAAGTTCAATTTTGTTTTACTGAGAAGCATACTACTGGTGACACACATGGTAAAGAATCTGCCTGTGATGCAGGAGACCTAGTTTCGATCCCTGGGTCGGAAGGATCTCCTGGAGAAGGAATTGGCAACCCACTCCAGTACTCTTGCCTGGAGAATTCCAAGACAGAGGAACCTGACAGGTTACAGTTCATGGGCTCGCAAAGAAGCAGACACAAATGATCAAGTAACTTTACCTTATACTACTACTAATAACAACAAGAAAATAATATTTTTTTAATCCTTTAAGTGTTTTGTACAAAAAAATAAGGTATATTTTTGTATTTTTAAAACACTAGAGTGAGACGGAAGGATGAAGACAAATCATTATTACTACTATTACTTGCTTCTCCAAGTATTACAACTCCAGTGATTGGTGTAGTATGTTCTATGGTATTACTTTATCAACAAATATATGACAGAAATTTTATTTCATACATCAGACACAAAGTATGATAGCATGTTTTCAGGTTGATATCGTATTTAATGTGTAAAATACCTAGGACACATCATGAACATATGTGTGTATTTCTTTCTTCCGATTATTTAAATATAATATATCAACTAAAATCAATATTCCAAGAAAGCTTCAGTGCTTCAAGTTATTAAGCTAGAGAATAATGTGCAAATATATCTTTTTGTGAAAATAGGAAGTATTTTAAAATATTTTTTCAATTGAAATATAGTTGATTTACAATGTTGTACCAGTGTCTGCTATTCAGCTAAGGGACTCAGTTATACATATATATACATTCTTTTTTTTTTTTTTTGAATTTTCCTTACTGGTCATCTTTTTTTTTTTTTTTTTAATTAATTTTATTTTATTTTTAAACTTTACATAATTGTATTAGTTTTGCCAAATATCAAAATGAATCCACCACAGGTATACATGTGTTCCCCATCCTGAACCCTCCTCCCTCTATACATTCTTTTTTTATATTCTTTTCAATTATGGTTTATCACAGGATAGTGAACATAGTTTCCTGTGCTATACTTTAGGACTTTGTTGTTTAAAAATAAAAAAATTTTAAATAGCACAGATTTGCATGAAGAAACAGATAGTTTAGTAACAAACCTAGAGTTATTATTTTGTTTCCATAGGTTGAAAAAATAGTTATAAAAGTAAATGAATTATGAAAATGTCACCACATACTTATTAGGGACATATTTGAATATCACTTTTTCCATCTCTAGCCCTGAATTCATCTCCAGCATCAAAAACAGAAAAGTATGAAATGTTTCTTCTACTTACAATGTTCTTTAATGATATAGAGTAACTTTTCCAGACTTTTAAATAATTTAGCAAAGATAACACCAAATATAAAACTCCACAGTATAATTCCATAGAGAGATCTGAAATGTTGACTTGGGTAGTGACACTACCCAAGGCTGTAAGAGTGGTGTAAGAGTGCTGAGCAAAATATCCTTAGCATTTTCTACATTTCAGACAGATAAAAAACTTTCTCAAGACTTCTTGTCTCCTGGGGAATGTGTGGGCACAGCATTTCTTACATTTTCTATTCATTTTATCCTTAGCCTTCAACTTTACATTATATCTTTGGACAGAAAATTTTTGACAGTTGTTGACTAGGCTAAGATTCCTCAAAATGAAACTATTTTCATCCACATGATTAGCCATTACAATGCCATTGTGTCTTTTATTGGACGTTCTAATCACAACACAGACTTTAAAAGCAAATTAATATATAAAGGGATCCGGAAGCTCAATGATAATATATCTCCAAAGATCTGTGACTAGTTTACTAACAGGATTACTTGGCAACTTTGTCCTTGTTTCTCAGAACTCTCATATAGTGTGCTTGATCTAATGTCAGATACATTGGCTTATAAAACAATATACAGAAAAAAATGTGATTCTCTACTATCTGTTTATGGGGGATAGCAAATAAAGTGACACTGATGTGTCTTTGATGAAGTCAGACCTTGAAGTATGGCAAATTTCTTTGCCAATATTTGGCCATTTTATTCAGCCAAAAGTTGACAATGAAGAAAAAAAAAAATTTCCTTATGCACAATATTTAAGTAGTTAAAATTTTAAGGCTTCTGTTCTAAGGTTCTGATTGAAATCAGTCTTGCTGTATAAAACAATATTGAACATTATTTTCCATCTCCATTTCCATTAGCCTAGTCAGCTTTGTTCGTCAGAAGATTTTCTAGCTTCTCTTTCCAGGTGCAGGAATAAACTAATTTTTCTTCATGAAGAGTCACTCTTTAACCATATGTTCACAATAAAGTTAGCCAATTTGTTACATGAATGGCTAGGAGACTTGAAGAATTAAGAACAATGAAAAACCTTTACTGTTCATTTCCTTAGGAAGAGTAGCTGCTGCTGATTTTTTTGGTGCAAACACTGCCTAACATCCATAGAATGAGATACACACACACACACACACACACACACACACTGTTCTGTCCCTTCTGTGGATAGTTACATTGTCAAGAGAATGCACATTAAATAGAGGACACATTTGAATTGTTACTTTGCTTTGTAGTTGCAGCTGTTTTAGTTCCGCGAGTCTCCTTGTATTTATCAAGATGCATTTTAAATCACATTTCCTTAGGGATAACTGGATCTGCCATGCTTGGTTATCAACTTTCCTTCCCATCTGTTACAGTTCCTATTATAGTTGCAGTAAAATACCACAAGCAGACTGGCTTGATATGTATAGAACTGAAAATATTTGGCTTTGTGACCAAGCATTTAAACCTTACTTAACTCCAAAGTGAAAAGAGACATGATCTGATTTTCTGTGGTTTGATTTTCACTGCCAGCCTGCTTTACCAGTCTCATGCCTCAGTTGGGACCTGAGTTATTCAAAGTTATTTGATATAAAGTGAAATAAACTTGGTGTGGGAATGAGAAAGCACCTGTTTTAATCTCACTTGCTCTTTCTAAAAATCAGTTTTGGCAAGTCAATTATCTCTCTTGAGCATGAATTTCAAAATTAAAAGTATCAGGTGTAATAAAACCAGCACCAATCTTGGGATCTTAGAATGTGGTTTCAGGTGACATTCTCCAGTTAACACTTTTGCACTATAATTTCTTGGGTAATTTAATTAAGTACTCAAACTACTGCTTTTTCTTTTGTTGCACCGGGATAATAAAAAATCTTCCTGAAAAGGTGAGGAGAGAGTAAATAATGACGTATGTTAACCTTTATGTCATGCAGCATAGCAGAGAACTATTCGAGGAGGTGTTCAGTTTAAGTTATAGAGTGATATTCAAGAGGAAGATCAGGAATATTTAAAACAAAATTGTACATATTCTCTGGGATCTTCCTGTATGTCCCTGTCAGAACAAATAAAGATTAAAACTTTTTCTTACTTTTTTTTTTCCACTTAAAGATTTATTTAGTAATATTATGTCCTATTGACTTTGTATAGAATATAAGAAAAGTCAATAAAATAATTTCATACATAAATGGAAATGAATACATTTATAAAAACTTACTAAAAATGAGGTAGAGTGGGAAAACAGTTTAAGATGATTCTTTTAAATTATTTCTAGAATGGTCTGAACAAAATTATGAAACGTGTGGGTGGTGGAATTTTAGTTATGGGGTGAAATCTAGCATTTCATTTGAAATAATTTCAGTTTTTAACTTTCTTTATTTTTAAAAAAAGATATGCCCTTAATGCATGTCCCCATTATCTACATCTTAAAATATATGATATTACCTATTCAAGGAAATTCTCTTTAATTTAAAACTCGACTCAGATGTTGTTGTTATTGTTCAGTTACTAATGGCCCACTCTTTGTGACCCCATGGATTGCAGCACTCCAGGGTCCTCTGTCTTCCATTATCTCCCAGAGTTTGTTCAGATTCATGTCCATTGAATCAGTGATGCTATCTAAGCATCTCATCCTCTGCTGCCCCTTTCTAATTTTGCTTTCAAGCTTCCCCATCATCAGGGTCTTTTCCAATGAATCAACTCTTCATATCACTTGGCCAATGTATTGGAGCTTCAGCTTCAGCATCAGGCCTTCCAATGAATATTAAAAGTTGATTTTCTTTAGGATTTACTGCCTTTATCTCCTTGTAGTCCAAGGACCTCAAGAGTCTTTTCTAGCACCACAATTCGAAATCATCAGTTTTTCAGTGCTCAGCAATTCTCTATATTCCAACTCTCACATATGTAGATGACTACTGGAGAAACCATAGCTTTGACTATATGGCCCTTTATTGGCAAGGTGATGTCTCTGCTTTTAACATGCTACTAGGTTTATCATTGCCTTTCTTGGGATTGGAATGAAAACTGACCTTTTCCAGTCCTGTGGCCACTGCTGAGTTTTCCAAATTTGCTGGCATATTGAGTGCAGCACTTTCACAGCATCATCTTTCAGGATTTGAAATAGCTCAACTGGAATTCCATTATCTCCACTAGCTTTGATCGTAGTGATGCTTTCTAAGGCCCACTTGACTTCACATTCCAGGATGTCTGGCTCTAAGTGAATGATGATACCATCATAATTATCTTGGTTGTGAAGATCTTTTTTGTACAGTTCTTCTGTGCATTCTTGCCACCTCTTCTTACTATCTTCTGCTTCTGTTAGGTCCATGCAATTTCTGTCCTTTATGGAGCCTATCTTTGCATGAAATGTTCCCTTGGTATCTCTAATTTTCTTGAAGAGATCTCTAGTCTTCCCTATTCTGTTGTTTTCCTCTATTTCTTTTCATTGATCTCTGAGGAAGGCTTTCTTATCTCTTCTTGCTATTCTTTGGAACTCTGTATTCAGATCTTTATATCTTTCCTTTTCTCCTTTGCTTTTCACTTCTCTTCTTTTCACAGCTATTTGTAAGGCCTCCCCAGATAGCCATTTTGCTTTTTTGCATTTCTTTTCCATGGGGATGGTCTTGATCCCTGTCTCCTGTACAATGTCATGAATCCCAGTCCATAGTTCATCAGGCACTCTATCTATCAGATCTAGGCCCTTAAATCTATTTCTCACTTCCACTGTATAATCATAAGGGATTTGATTTAGGTCATACCTGAATGGTCTAGTGGTTTTCCCTACTTTCTTCAATTTCAGTCTGAATTTGGCAATAAGGAGCTCATGATCTGAGCCACAGGTCTTGTTTTTACTGTCTGTATAGAATTTCTCCATCTTTGGCTGCAAAGAATATAATCAATCTGATTTTGGTGTTGACCATCTGGTGATGTCCATGTGTAGAGTCTTCTCTTGTGTTGTTGGAAGAGGGTGTTTGCTATGACCAGTGTGTTCTCTTGGCAAAACTCTATGAGCCTTTGCCCTGCTTCAATCCATATTCCAAGGCCAAATTTGCCTGTTACTCCAGGTGTTTCTTGACTTCCTACTTTTGCATTCCAGTCCCCTATAATGAAAAGGACATCTTTTTTGGGTGTTAGTTCTAAAAGGTCTTGTGGGTCTTTATAGAACCGTTCAACTTCAGCTTCTTCAGTGTTACTGGTTGGGGCAGAGACTTGGATTACTGTGATATTGAATGGTTTGCCTTGGAAATGAACAGAGATCATTGTGTTGTTTTTGAGATTGCATCCAAGTACTGCATTTAAGACTCTTTTGTTGACCATGATGACTACTCCATTTCTTCTAAGGGATTCCTGCCTGCAGTAGTAGATATAATGGTCATCTGAGTTAAATTCACCCATTCCAGTCCATTTTAGTTTGCTGATTCCTAGAATGTTGACGTTCAGTCTTGCCATCTCCTGTTTGACCACTTCCAATTTGCCTTGATTCATGGACCTAACATTCCAGGTTCCTATGCAATACTGTTCTTTACAGCATCAGACCTTGCTTCTCTCACCAGTCACATCCACAACTGGGTATTGTTTTTGCTTTGGCTCCATCCCTTCATTCTTTCTGGAGTTATTTCTCCACTGATCTCCAGTAGCATATTGGGCACCTACTGACCTGGGGAGTTCCTCTTTCAGTATCCTATCATTTTGCCTTTTCATGCTGTTCATGGGGTTCTGAAGGCAAGCATACTGAAGTGGTTTGCTATTCCCTTCTCTAGTGGACCACATTCTGTCAGACCTCTCCACCATGACCTGCCCATCTTGGGTGGTCCCACACGGCATGGCTTAGTTTCACTGAGTTAGACAAGGCTGTGGTCCTAGTGTGATTAGATTGACTGTAGTTTTCTTTGATTATGGTTTCAGTGTGTCTGCCCTCTGATGCCCTCTTGTAACA
This sequence comes from Bos grunniens, assembly GCF_055505025.1. NCBI lineage: Eukaryota > Metazoa > Chordata > Mammalia > Artiodactyla > Bovidae > Bos > Bos grunniens. The sequence continues at coordinate 50,260,191 of NC_141175.1, forward strand.
CCTACTGCCTTACTTGGGGTCTCTTACCTTGGACATGGGGTATCTCTTCATGGCTGCTCCAGCAAAGCACAGCCGCTGCTCCTTACCTTGGATGAGGGGTGTCTCCTCACCACCGCCCCTCCTGACCTTGAATGTAGAGTAGCTCCTCTAGGCCCTCCTGTGCCTGCTCAGCCACTGCTCCTTGAAGGTTGAGTTGCTCCTCTTGGCTGCGGCCTCTGACCTCAGACTTGGGGTAATTCCTCCTGGTCCCCGACCGTGACCTCGGATGTGGGGACTTTATTTTTTTGGGCTCCAAAATCCGTGCAGATGGTGACTGCAGCCCTGAGATTAAAAGATGCTTACTCTTTGGAAGAAAATTTATGACCAACCTAGATAGCATATTGAAAAGCAGAGACATTACTTTGCCAACAAAGATCTGTCTAGTCAAGACTATGGTTTTTCCAGTGGTCATGTATGGACGTGAGAGTTGGACTGTGAAGAAGGCTGAGCACAGAAGAATTGCTGCTTTTGAACTGTGGTGTTGGAGAAGACTCCTGAGAGTCCCTTGGCCTACAGGGAGATCCAACCAGTCCATTCTAAAGGAGATCAGTCCTGGGATTTCTTTGGAAGGGATGATGCTAAAGTTGAAACTCCAGTACTTTGGCCATCTCATGCGAAGAGTTGACTCATTGGAAAAGACTCTGTTGCTGGGAAGGATTGGGGGCAGGAGGAAAAGGGAACGACAGAAGACAAGATGGCTGGATGGCATCACCGACTTGAAGGATGTGAATTTGAGTGAACTCTGGGAGTTGGTGATAGACAGGGAGTCCTGGCATGCTGCAATTCATGGGGTCTCAAAGAGTCAGACACGACTGAGTGACTGAACTGAACTCAGGTTCCTCATAGCTTTCCATCGAAGGAGAAAGCGTCTTTTAATTTAAAGACTGCAGTCATTGTCTGCACTGATTTTGGAACACAAGAAAATAAAACCTGTTACTGCTTCTAGTTTTCCTCCTTCTATTTGTCATGAATTGAGGGATTGAGGGCAGGAGGAGAAGGGGACAACAGAGGATAAGATGGCTGGATGACATCACCGACTCGATGGACGTGAGTATGAGTGAACTCTGGAAGTTGGTGATGGACAGGGAGGCCTGGAGTGCTGCAATTCATGATGTTGCAAAGAGTCTGACATGACTGAGTGACTGAACTGAACTGAACTGATTGGGATCAGAGGGGCTACCCAAGTGGCACAGTGGTAAAGAATCTGCCTACAATGCGGGAGACCCTTGTTTGATCCCTGTGTCAGGAAAAGCCCCTGGAGGAGGGAATGGCAACCCACTTCAGTATTTTCACTTGGAGAATTCCATGGACAGAGGAGCCTAGCAGGCTACAGTGGGGTCACAAAGAATCAGATGTGACTGAGAGACTAACATTACTACCAGTTGGATCTGATGGGGCTTTCCAGGTATTGCAGGCAGGTAGGTAAAGAACCTACCTGCCAACACAAAAAATCTGAGGGATGTGGGTTGAATCCCTGGGTCGGGAAGATCCCCTGGAGGAGGTCATGGCACTCCAGTATTGTTGCCTGGAGAATCCCATGGACAGAGGAGCCTGGGATGCTACAGTGCATAGGGTCACAAAGTCGGACATGACTGAATTGACTTAGTACACACAAAATGGGACCAGATGCCATAATCTTCATTTTTCTAATGTTGAGTTTCAAGTCAGCTTTTTTACTCTCCTCTTTCACCCTCATCAGGAAGCTCTTTAGTTCCTCTTCAGTTTCCTCCATTAGAGTGGTATCCTCTGTGTATCTGAGGCTGTTGATATTTATCCCAACAATCTTGATTCCAGCTTGTGATTCATTGAGCCCAACATTTCCCATGTTTTACTGTGTATATAAGTTAAATAAGCAGGGTGACAATATGCAGCCTTGACGTACTCTTCCCAAATTTGAACCAGTCCATTGTTCCAAATCCATTTCTAACTGTTGCTTCTTGACCCACACAAGGTTTCACAGGAGACAGGCAAGGTGGTCTGGTATTCCCATCTCTTTAAGAATTTTCCACAGTTTGCTGTTATCTACACAGTCAAAGGCTTTAGCATAGTCACTGAAGCAGAAGTAGATGTTTTTTTCTGCGATTTCCTTGCTTTCTCCATTATCCAACAAAAGTTGACAATTTAGTATCTGGTTACTCTGCCTTTTTTGAACCCAACTTGTACATTTAAAAGTTCTCAGTTCATGTACTGCTAAAGCCTAACTTGTAGGATTTTGAACATTAGCTTGCTAACATGTGAAATGAGTGCAGTTTTGCAGTAATTTGAACATTCTTTGGCATTGCCCTTTTTTGTGATTGAAATGAAAACTGTTCTCTTCCAGTCCTGTAGCCACTGCTGAGTTTTCCAAATCTGCTGGCATATTGAGTGCAGCACTTTCATAGCATCATCTTTCAGGATTTGAACTAGCTCAACTGGAATTCCATCACCTCCACTAGCTTTGTTCATAGTGATGCTTCCTAAGGACTACTTGACTTCACATTCCAGGATGTCTAGCTCTAGGTGAGTGACCACACCATTGTGGTTATCTGTGTCAATAAGATCTTTTTGTGTATAGTTCTTCTGTATATTCTTGCCACCTCTTCTTAATATCTTCTGCTTCTGTTAGGTTCTTATGGTTTCTATCCTTTATTGTGACCATCTTTGAATAAAATGTTCCCTTTTGTATCTCTAGTCTTCTTGAAGAGATCTCCAGTCTTTTCCATTCAGTTGTTTTCCTCTATTTCTTTTCACTGTTCACTTAAGAAGGCTTTCTTCTCTCTCCTTGCTATTCTTTGGAACTCTGCATTCAGATGTGTATATCTTTCCTTTTCTCCTTTGTCTCTCACATATTTTTTTTTCCTCAGCTATTTATAAGGTCTCCTCAGATAACCATTTTGCCTTTTTGCATTTCTTTTTCTTGAGATGGTTTTGGTTACCACCTCCTGTACAATGTTGCAAACCCCCCTCCATAGTTCAGGCATTCTGTTTATCAGATCTAATCCCTTGGATCTATTTGTCACTTCTACCACATAAGGGATTGGATTTAGGTCACACCTGAGTGGCTTAGTGGTTTCCCCTACTTTCTTCAATATACGTCTGAATTTGGCAATAAGGAGTTCTGCACGAGATAGGTAATGGGAAACAAATGCAACTGTCGAAATCTAGAAAAAAATATGGATAACTTTTTTCTATGGAGTAAAATCCCATTTTTCTCCCTCAATAGTTCACCAAAAAAAGAAATAAATACAAATTAACGAGATAAGAGAAAAAATATAGATGAAAAGCAGAATGAGTGTACTAACTCAGAGACAATAATTTTAATAATAAATGAATTAATAGCTAATGGCAAAAATGCATATAAACTAAGTAAAATTTAATGAAATATTGGTATATATGTGAAAAAGGCAAAGACAGAACCCCCAAAGAAATTCTTCCCCTACTTGTTTATAATGCCATTTATACCTTTTCATTAATAATGTCAGAGTCAACTCCCCACTCTACCTAAGAAAAGTGATTTTTTTTTTCCAATAGAGGCACAAATGAGAACAGATTTTAGGTAAAACCAAGTAAGATATGAAAAATAAACCATTTCCTGTGAATAGTTTCCAATAAGATTGTATCCCATAGACTGCATCCCACTAACGTGGAATGAACTTTACTAAGTGAATTTCAGTAAAAATCCACAGAAGCGTTCCTGGTTCAGGGCCACCATTTACAGCTCTACTTTCCCACTCACAAGCCTTACTGATTCAGGCAAAGAAAAAGTAGATTCTACAACACCCAGTCATTATAGTGAAGCTCAAAAGGACACAAAAAGATAAAAATCACTTTACACAAGGATAGAATAAATATATGCCTGTGATATAAACACATTAGCCATAGTCAGAAGAAAACACTAGAATCAAGTGTGTTTGTGCCAGAGAAACAGAGAGAGAGCTACAGAAACAGAACGAAAAGCAAGAAACCTAAAAATCTACATTAGATGAAACAGTTTTAAAATGCAATATACATAGCACATGAAAATGTAGAATTTCAGGCAGAAAATAATTTTTATGCCTAAAGACATTATGATTTTGCCCATGGACATGAAAATTCCAGTATTCTTCTCTCACATTAAAAAAAAAAAAAAGAGTGAAAAATCATGAATTGTCACATTTTTCTGAAAAGCCTATATCATGGCAAAGAAATACCTAATAAAGAGAAAAAATGGCTAAAGGTGAAAAAACTAAGACAAAGCGTGCATGTTGTTAACTAAAGGGAAGCTAAAGTTATTACATTAGTTGAACATGACCACATGATATCTAAAAAGAGTTAAAAATAATAAGAGGTATTATTGTAAATTAAAAATATAATTTCCATTAAATAAATGGTTAAAAAAAGAACAGAAGATCGAGAGATAAATTTCTGAATAAAAGATAAATGATGTAGAGAAACATCTAATATTGAACTATTAGTTTAGAAACAGATCTCAGAGAAAACTATGAAGAGGAAATTATTAAAGAATCAACACAATCAAATATGCTAGAGATGATGAGAGATGCACAAATATGCAAAAAAAATAAACATAAACAACTTTGTAAGGGACAAAATAGCAAGGTTAAATAGGAGATCATTCATAGAACCATTTAAAGAGAAAAGTGAGATTAAAAGATTTGAATTGACATCAGATTTTTAATTAACAAGGTTAGATCCAAGACTGAATGAAAGGGACCCTTCTCTTAGTTCATTCATGGAAGAAGGCTTCTCAAAGTGGACATGAAAGGAATATTTAGAGATCTAAATATAAATTAAAAAGGGGAGTCTCTTGAAAGATCAGTGAACTATTGCTGACATTTTTCAAATTTCTAAATTATGTGAGATGTGGTTACAGAAAGAGAAAGTGTATAATTATTACAAAATTTGCCTAGTATAAGGAAATATTAGTGTCAAAATTAACACCTTGAAGAATGTTCTCACCACTGGGACTTCAGGTAATTTGTATACATTGCCTGAAAATATAAACTTTATCTTTCTCTTCCCTTTTTCTGCCCAGATTGCACTATGTCTAGACTAGGAGCATTGTGAGTCTTTACTATACTAAAGGTTCTCCAGGCATCACTTTGCTTTGAGAATAATGTTATCATGTATGATTACACAGAACCTCAATTGCTGTGATGTTCTCATTTGGTGCTGTAGGGAAAGAACAAATTAGCCAACATGGTGTGGTCAGTCTCTCTCACCCCATGGCCTCTCACTCTTGCCCCACATTTTGTAAATAATGATTATGTAACAGCTGAGATCAGTTATAGTACAGTTCATGTGCATCACAAGGTGCTCGCTTGGCCACAAGCTACTTTTGTTCTGTGAGTATATATAAGGTTCACCTGAAAAGGGCCAGAAGGGTCGTGTGAGGTTATGTTGTGCTATGTCTGCTGCTACAGCTGCGATGCCAGCCAGGAGAGAATAATTGGATCTGCAGTTCCTATAGCTCCTCACATTTTCTTCCAGCCTCTTCGCTTGTGCCTTGCCTATCATGGGTTCAGGGAACAGTGCAGACAGTGGGGTACAGTGAGCAGAAATCAACAAGATAATTGATGTGGTCAGAAGCAGGTAGAAGAGCCTGAGGCTCCACTGGATGGAGGAAGTCAGTGGCCCCCTATAGCATGTGGTACCATGTGGCTGTGATTCTCTCATGGTAGGCTCCAGTGGAAGACTGGGAGGCAGTGCACACTTCACCAGATAGCACTGAAAGGCATTACAGACAGGAAGTTCCCATTTGCCGAACAAGGTCGCATGGACTGCTGTTGGCATGGTGGTGTGAAATTTTCTGATGCCCTGAAGGCAAGTATGGATAGTTCTCTCTGTGATGCCACACTGGTATGCAATGTGCAGAGATACTTGGAAGAACTACAGCAACATATATTAGTGTTGGAGCAAGAACCTCATGGCCCTGAAGCACCCAACATCTCTGAAAGTGAGCCTGTAAGTGATCAGATCATATCAGTCACTCAGTCGTGTCCGACTCTTTGCGACCCCATGAATCGCAGCACGCCAGGCCTCCCTGTCCATCACCAACTCCCGGAGTTCACCCAGACTCATGTCCATTGAGTCAGTGATGCCATCCAGCCATCTCATCCTCTGTCGTCCCCTTCTCCTCCTGCCCCCAATCCCTCCCAGCACCAGAGTCTTTTCCAATGAGTCAACTCTTCGCATGAGGTGGCCAAAGTACTGGAGTTTCAGCTTTAGCATCATTCCTTCCAAAGAAATCCCAGGGCTGATCTCCTTCAGAATGGACTGGTTGGATCTCCTTGCAGTCCAAGGGACTCTCAAGAGTCTTCTCCAACACCACAGTTCAAGGCATCAATTATTCGGTGCTCAACCTTCTTCACAGTCCAACTCTCACATCCATACATGACCACAGGGAAAACCATAGCCTTGACTAGATGAACCTTTGTTGGCAAAGTAATGTCTCTGCTTTTGAACATGCTATCTAGGTTGGTGATAACTTTCCTTCCAAGGAGTAAGCATCTTTTAATTTCATGGCTGCAGTCACCATCTGCAGTGATTTTGGAGCCCAGAAAAATAAAGTCAGACACTGTTTCCACTGTTTCCCCATCTATTTCCCATGAAGTGGTGGGACCTGATGCTATGATCTTCATTTTCTGAATGTTGAGCTTTAAGCCAACTTTTTCACTCTCCACTTTCACTTTCATCAAGAGGCTTTTGAGTTCCTCTTCACTTTCTGCCATAAGGGTGGTGTCATCTGCATATCTGAGGTGATTGATATTTCTCCCATCAATCTTGATTCCAGCTTGTGATTCTTCCAGCCCAGCATTTCTCATGATGTACTCTGCATATAAGTTAAAAAACAGGATGACAATATACAGCCTTGATGAACCCCTTTTCCTATTTGGAACCAGTCTGTTGTTCCATGTCCAGTTCTAACTGTTGTTTCCTGACCTGCATACAAATTTCTCAAGAGGCAGGTCAGGTGGTCTGGTATTCCCATCTCTGAGAATTTTCCACAGTTTATTGTGATCCACACAGTCAAAGGCTTTGGCATAGTCAAGAAAGCAGAAATAGATGTTTTTCTGGAACTCTCTTGCTTTTTCCATGATCCATCAGATGTTGGCCATTTGATCTCTGGTTCCTCTGCCTTTTCTAAAACCAGCTTGAACATCAGGAAGTTCACGGTTCACGTATTGCTGAAACCTGGCTTGGAGAATTTTGAGCATTACTTTAATAGCGTGTGAGATGAGTGCAATTGTGCAGTAGTTTGAGCATTCTTTGGCATTGCCTTTCTATGGGATTGGAATGAAGACTGACCTTTTCCAGTCCTGTGGCCACTGCTGAGTTTTCCAAATTTGTTGGCATAATGAGTGCAGCACTTTCACAGCATCATCTTTCAGGATTTGGAATAGTTCAACTGGAATTCCATCACCTCCACTAGCTTTGTTTGTAGTGATGCTTTCTAAGGCCCACTTGACTTCACATTCCAGGATGTCTGGCTCTAGGTGAGTGATCACACCATCTTAAATATCTGGGTCATGAAGATCTTTTTTGTACAGTTCTTCTGTGTATTCTTGCCATCTCTTCTTAATATCTTCTGCTTCTTTTAGGTCCATACCATTTCTGTCCTTTATCGAGCCCATCTTTGCATGAAGTGTTCCTTTGGTATCTCTGATTTTCTTGAAGAGATCCCTAGTCTTTCCCATTCTGTTGTTTTCCTCTATTTCTTTGCATTGATCACTGAAGAAGGCTTTCTTATCTCTTCTTGCTATTCTTTGGAACTCTGGTGAAGATAAATGTTATGGGACTGTGTGTCCCTGCTTGGCAGTGAGGCCCATTGTGCAGCAGAAAGTGACATATGAGCAGCTTATGGCCCCAGGGGGGCATCTTCAGTGGACCCCCAGTGTGACTGGGTTCACGACTTATATACTCAGGTGGAGTTGGTTGACTTGGGTACGCAATTTCAGCAAAATCTAGGGGAGCCCTTGGCAGCATGGCTCTTGCGACTTTGGGAAACACGGGTGTATAGTATCATGTGTTTTACGAATGAGGTAGAATGGCTGGCATCTATAACCACTCACCCCTCACTGAGACAAAGGTTGCAGGCAGCTCATGCAGGGTGTGCCTAACCAAACACATGCCCTCATGGAATGGATTAACTCTGCCATCCATACCATGTGGTCAAATGCAGGAGAGCTCCCAGATACTGTGAGTAAATGGCATATCTATGTTGAGTTGACCCAAGTGGTGAGAGAACTGGGCATGAAGCAGTCAATCTTTAACCCAAATACCCAAGGCCCAGATGACGAGTGTTACTGGCAATATTTTAAACACCATTTTGAGCAATGTCCCATTTACCTGTTTTGGATCCCTTACTGTTATTCTTGCACCTTATGTCGGGTGCCCCATCTATGAGGCGAACTCAATGATGGCTAGCTTGGGAGAATTGAGGGTCAGTGGCAGGCAAAGTGGACTAGAAATGTGAAGATGCCAAAGAGAAACTAAGCTTGTAAAGGCCCCATCTGGGTGACAAGAATGCAAATATGGGCTGGTTTGCTGGCAGCAGGACTTGACAGATTTAAAATCGATAGCCCAGAGGAGGAGCCAAGATGGCGGAGGAGTAGGACAGGGAGAACACTTTCTCCCCCACAAATTCATCAAAAGAGCATTTAAACGTCGAGTAAATTCCACAAAACAACTTCTGAATGCCGGCAGAGGACATCAGGCACCCAGAAAAGCAATCCAACTCTTCGAAAGGAGGTAGGAAAAAATATAAAAGACAAAAAAAGAGACAAAAGAGGGAGGGACGGAGCTCCGTCCCGGGAAGGGAGTCTTAAAAAGAGAGAAGTTTCCAAACACCAGGAAACCTTCTCACTGCCGAATCTGTGCCGAGCTTTGGAAGCACAGGGGGCAACGTAACAGGAAGAAAAAATAAATAAACAATTAAAACTCGAAGATTGCGAGTCCTACGGTAACTCCCCCAGTGGAGAAGCAGCGCAGACGCCTGCAGGCGCCATTAACAAGCGGGGGCTGGGCAGGGAGGCGCAGCGCGGGCTGCATCGCTTAGAGTAAGAATCTGGCCTGAATACCCTGAGCACTATCTGAGCGAAATAATTTGGGCTAACAAACCAGACTGTGGGATATCTACTACGCGAAAAGCCAGCCCCAACCTAAGACCGCCAGGCCCGTGCACGGAACAAAGAATTGAACAGAGATAGCCGGCTGCAGACCTTCCCCCTCCGGTGATAGGCAGCCAGAGCCGGAAGGGGGCAATCGCAGCCCCAGAGAGACATTATCTATAAAACTGTAAGCAGGCTTCTTTGCTAACTAAAACTTCTTGGGGGTCTGGACGGTTAACATCTGCCTAAGAAGGTGCGCCGGTTTTGCGCCCAGATAACCGAGTGGCGGGGAGGCGATAAGTCGCAGCATTGGCGCTCGCCAAACACCTCATCACTTGAGCTGCTCGGACCTGGGAAGAGCACAATACTCAGGCCCAACTGAGTCTGCGCCTCTGAGGACTATCCGAGTGCCTGAACCTGAGCGGCTTGGACCTGGGAGGTACATGCAACCCAGGGCCAGCCTTGGATTGTTCCCGGCGGAACAACCTAGAGCCCGAGCAGTGTGGGCAGGGAGGCTACACGTGCAGTGAGCGGGGGCAGACCCAGTGTGGCTGAGGCACTGCGAGCGCACGCCAGTGTTATTTGCTTGCAGCATCCCTCCCTCCCTCCCCACAGCGCGACTGAACAAAGAGAAGAAATACAGTTCCACCCATCAGAACACTGACACAAGCTTCCCTAACCAGGAAACCTTGACAAGCCACCTGTACAAACCCACACACAGTGAGGAATAGCCACAATAAAGAGAACTCCACAAACTGCCAGAATACAGAAAGGACACCCCATACTCAGCAATTTAAACAAGATGAAGAGACAGAGGAATAGCCAGCAGATAAAGGAACAGGATAAATGCCCACCAAACCAAACAAAAGAGGAAGAGATAGGGAATCTACCTGATAAAGAATTCCGAATAATGATAGTGAAATTGATCCAAAATCTAGAAATTAAAATGGAATCACAGATAAATAGCTTGGAGACAAGGATTGAGAAGATGCAAGAAAGGTTTAACAAGGACCTAGAAGAAATAAAAAAGAGTCAATATACAATGAATAATGCAATAAATGAAATTAAAAACACTCTGAAGGCAACAAATAGTAGAATAACAGAGGCAGAAGATAGGATTAGTGAATTAGAAGATAGAATGGTAGAAATAAATGAATCAGAGAGAATAAAAGAAAAACGAATTAAAAGAAATGAGGACAATCTCAGAGACCTCCAGGACAATATTAAACGCTACAACATTCGAATCATAGGGGTTCCAGAAGAAGAAGACAAAAAGAAAGACCATGAGAAAATACTTGAGGAGATAATAGTTGAAAACTTCCCTAAACTGGGGAAGGAAATAATCACCCAAGTCCAAGAAACCCAGAGAATCCCAAACAGGATAAACCCAAGGCGAAACACCCCAAGACACATATTACTCAAATTAACAAAGATCAAACACAAAGAACAAATATTAAAAGCAGCAAGGGAAAAACAACAAATAACACACAAGGGAATTCCCATAAGGATAACAGCTGATCTTTCAATAGAAACTCTTCAAGCCAGGAGGGAATGGCAAGACATACTTAAAATGATGAAAGAAAATAACCTACAGCCCAGATTATTGTACCCAGCAAGGATTTCATTCAAGTATGAAGGAGAAATCAAAAGCTTCTCAGATAAGCAAAAGCTGAGAGAATTCTGCACCACCAAACCAGCTCTACAACAAATACTAAAGGATATTCTCTAGACAGGAAACACAAAAATGGTGTATAAATTCGAACCCCAAACAATAAAGTAAATGGCAACGGGATCATACTTATCAGTAATTACCTTAAACGTAAATGGGTTGAATGCCCCAACCAAAAGACAAAGACTGGCTGAATGGATACAAAAACAAGACCCCTACATATGTTGTCTACAGGAGACCCACCTCAAAACAGGGGACACATACAGACTGAAAGTGAAGGGCTGGAAAAAGATTTTCCATGCAAATAGGGACCAAAAGAAAGCAGGAGTAGCAATACTCATATCAGATAAAATAGACTTTAAAACAAAGGCTGTGAAAAGAGACAAAGAAGGTCACTACATAATGATCAAAGGATCAATCCAAGAAGAAGATATAACAATTATAAATATATATGCACCCAACACGGGAGCACCGCAGTATGTAAGACAAATGCTAACAAGTATGAAAGGAGAAATTAACAATAACACAATAATAGTGGGAGACTTTAATACCCCACTCACACCTATGGATAGATCAACTAAACAGAAAATTAATAAGGAAACACAAACTTTAAACGATACAATAGACCAGTTAGACCTAATTGATATCTATAGGACATTTCATCCCAAAACAATGAATTTCACCTTTTTCTCAAGCGCACATGGAACCTTCTCCAGGATAGATCACATCCTGGGCCATAAAGCTAGCCTTGGTAAATTCAAAAAAATAGAAATCATTCCAAGCATCTTTTCTGACCACAATGCAGTAAGATTAGATCTCAATTACAGGAGAAAAACTATTAAAAATTCCAACATATGGAGGCTGAACAACACGCTGCTGAATAACAAACAAATCACAGAAGAAATCAAAAAAGAAATCAAAATTTGCATAGAAACGAATGAAAATGAAAACACAACAACCCAAAACCTGTGGGACACAGTAAAAGCAGTCCTAAGGGGAAAGTTCATAGCAATACAGGCACACCTCAAGAAACAAGAAAAAAGTCAAATAAATAACCTAACTCTACACCTCAAACAACTAGAAAAGGAAGAAATGAAGAACCCCAGGGTTAGTAGAAGGAAAGAAATCTTAAAAATTAGAGCAGAAATAAATGCAAAAGAAACAAAAGAGACCATAGCAAAAATCAACAAAGCCAAAAGCTGGTTCTTTGAAAGGATAAATAAAATTGACAAACCATTAGCCAGACTCATCAAGAAACAAAGGGAGAAAAATCAAATCAATAAAATTAGAAATGACAGTGGAGAGATCACAACAGACAACATAGAAATACAAAGGATCATAAGAGACTATTATCAACAATTATATGCCAATAAAATGGACAACGAGGAAGAAATGGACAAATTCTTAGAAAAGTACAACTTTCCAAAACTCGACCAGGAAGAAATAGAAAACCTTAACAGACCCATTACAAGCATGGAAATTGAAACTGTAATCAAAAATCTTCCAGCAAACAAAAGCCCAGGTCCAGACGGCTTCACAGCTGAATTCTACCAAAAATTTAGAGAAGAGCTAACACCTATCCTGCTTAAACTCTTCCAGAAAATTGCAGAGGAAGGTAAACTTCCAAACTCATTCTATGAGGCCACCATCACCCTAATACCAAAACCTGACAAAGATGCCACAAAAAAAGAAAACTATAGGCCAATATCACTGATGAACATAGATGCAAAAATCCTAAACAAAATTCTAGCAATCAGAATCCAACAACACATTAAAAAGATCATACACCATGACCAAGTGGGCTTTATCCCAGGGATGCAAGGATTCTTCAATATCCGCAAATCAATAAATGTAATACACCACATTAACAAATTGAAAAACAAAAACCATATGATTATCTCAATAGATGCAGAGAAAGCCTTTGACAAAATTCAACACCCATTTATGATAAAAACTCTCCAGAAAGCAGGAATAGAAGGAACATACCTCAACATAATAAAAGCTATATATGACAAACCCACAGCAAACATTATCCTCAGTGGTGAAAAATTGAAAGCATTTCCTCTAAAGTCAGGAACAAGACAAGGGTGCCCACTTTCACCATTACTATTCAACATAGTTTTGGAAGTTTTGGCTACAGCAATCAGAGCAGAAAAAGAAATAAAAGGAATCCAAATTGGAAAAGAAGAAGTAAAACTCTCACTATTTGCAGATGACATGATCCTCTACATAGAAAACCCTAAAGACTCCACCAGAAAATTACTAGAACTAATCAATGATTATAGTAAAGTTGCAGGATATAAAATCAACACACAGAAATCCCTTGCATTCCTATACACTAATAATGAGAAAACAGAAAGAGAAATTAAGGAAACAATTCCATTCACCATTGCAACGAAGAGAATAAAATACTTAGGAATATATCTACCTAAAGAAACTAAAGACCTATATATAGAAAACTATAAAACACTGGTGAAAGAAATCAAAGAGGACACTAATAGATGGAGAAATATACCATGTTCATGGATTGGAAGAATCAATATAGTGAAAATGAGTATACTACCCAAAGCAATTTATAGATTCAATGCAATCCCTATCAAGCTACCAACAGAATTCTTCACAGAGCTAGAACAAATAATTTCACAATTTGTATGGAAATACAAAAAACCTCGAATAGCCAAAGCGATCTTGAGAAAGAAAAATGGAACTGGAGGAATCAACCTACCTGACTTCAGGCTCTACTACAAAGCCACAGTTATCAAGACAGTATGGTACTGGCACAAAGACAGAAATATAGATCAATGGAACAAAATAGAAAGCCCAGAGATAAATCCACGCACATATGGACACCTTATCTTTGACAAAGGAGGCAAGAATATACAGTGGATTAAAGACAATCTCTTTAACAAGTGGTGCTGGGAAATCTGGTCAACCACTTGTAAAACAATGAAACTAGAACACTTTCTAACACCATATACAAAAATAAACTCAAAATGGATTAAAGATCTCAACATAAGACCAGAAACTATAAAACTCCTAGAGGAGAACATAGGCAAAACACTCTCTGACATACATCACAGCAGGATCCTCTATGACCCACCTCCCAGAATATTGGAAATAAAAGCAAAAATAAACAAATGGGACCTAATTAAACTTAAAAGCTTCTGCACATCAAAGGAAACTATTAGCAAGGTGAAAAGACAGCCTTCAGAATGGGAGAAAATAATAGCAAATGAAGCAACCGACAAACAACTAATCTCAAAAATATACAAGCAACTCCTACAGCTCAACTCCAGAAAAATAAATGACCCAATCAAAAAATGGGCCAAAGATCTAAATAGACATTTCTCCAAAGAAGACATACAGATGGCTAACAAACACTTGAAAAGATGTTCAACATCACTCTTTATCAGAGAAATGCAAATCAAAACCACTATGAGGTACCATTTCACACCAGTCAGAATGGCTGCGATCCAAAAGTCTACAAATAATAAATGCTGGAGAGGGTGTGGAGAAAAGGGAACCCTCTTACACTGTTGGTGGGAATGCAAATTAGTACAGCCACTATGGAGAACAGTGTGGAGATTCCTTAAAAAACTGGAAATAGAACTGCCTTATGATCCAGCAATCCCACTGCTGGGCATACACACTGAGGAAACCAGAAGGGAAAGAGACACGTGTACCCCAATGTTCATCGCAGCACTGTTTATAATAGCCAGGACATGGAAGCAACCTAGATGTCCATCAGCAGATGAATGGATAAGAAAGCTGTGGTACATATACACAATGGAGTATTACTCAGCCATTAAAAAGAATACATTTGAATCAGTTCTAATGAGGTGGATGAAACTGGAGACTATTATACAGAGTGAAGTAAGCCAGAAGGAAAAACATAAATACAGTATACTAACGCATGTATATGGAATTTAGAAAGATGGTAACGATAACCCTGTGTACGAGACAGCAAAAGAGACACTGATGTATAGAACAGTCTTATGGACTCTGTGGGAGAGGGTGGGAAGATTTGGGAGAATGTCATTGAAACATGTGAAATGTCATGTATGAAACGAGATCCCAGTCCAGGTTCAGCGCACGATGCTGGATGCTTGGGGCTGGTGCGCTGGGAAGGCCCAGGGGGATGGTATGGGGAGGTTGGGAGGGAGGAGGGTTCAGGATGGGGAGCATGTGATTTTTTTTTAAAAAATAAAATTAAAAAAAAAATAAAATAAAATAAAATCGATAGCCCAGTGGTCTGCTCCTAGAGCTGCGGAGGCAACTGAGACCAGAGCAGTTTACCAAGTTTGGGAAGCACCCACAGCAAGAGAAATGGGTGGTTCAGTTAAAAGATTACATGGCACCCATGGATGTTTCTTTCGATGATGCCCTTTTCCACTTTGAATAGGGCTCAGCCCAAGGTGCCCTCCTGAAGAGCCCAAGCAGGGATGGGAGACCCCATATAGAACTTGCAATTCTCTTGTCACCAGCTAATGTATAAAAGAATGGCCCTAGTTGACACTGGTAATGAATGTAACCTTGTTTACAGCAAGCCAGAAGCTGTGTCCTAGATGTAGAACAGTGTACTGTAAAGGCTGTGTCCTGTGATGTAAATTTAGTAGAACAGTTGCTGTATATCTGTAGTCCTATGATGGGCTACTAACCTTTGTTTTTCTTCTAAATTTAGAACAGTGTGAAAGCATTTGTGATCACATGGGTGAGCTGTGAATGCTGCGAAAGTCCCCTCCTTGAAGGGTGAACCCGGTGCCTACAGGGGCTTTTGTGGGTCCTTAATAAAAAACCCTGCAGGAGTAGAGTTGTCCCTGTGGAGGCTTTCCTGCAATTTCACAAGGACAAACAGTGGACTGGACTTAGCCGTGGAAGATAAAGTGTGGTGATTTCACACTGAATAATTCTCATAAACACACAAGATTATGAGAGACAGTGCAGGAAGAGCTCGAGGAGAAGCAGCTCCCCGAGAAAATGCTGAGGGCATATTTTATTGGTAAATTATCTTGTAATCTTTAAGTGCAGTAAAGCAAGACAGAGACCAGAACTCATGGATTAAAGAAGCTTCCTCCTGGAAGTCTGGAGGTAATTGCATGTGAGTGGTAAAGAATGGCCTTTGAAGATAAGGGAGTTTGTTCTGCATGCAGAACAGCATCTAGCTAATGCTGACATATCAGATAGAACATCTAACTTAAGAGTAGGGGAGAGCAAGCAAGGAAGAGGGAATGAGTAAGACTAAATTCCAGGAGACATTTCTGAGAAAGCATTAAAACATGGTTCCCACAATAAAGGCACTGCACATGCAGAGGGTGGCTCTTCTAGCCCTATGAGGATAAGGACTGCAACATGAGCTCCAGGAGATACCTGATACTGAGTATTGCTATGTATTGGGGATGTAATTGCTATTGTAGCTACTGCTGTTGCAAGATGTAAAGTGTTAGCATTATTCACCGAGGAAATATCACGGGAGATAGACTGCACATAGATTATGAGGTGAGAGACCCTGAAGGGGTGGAGGGTAGGGAAAGAGCAAATTAGCCAAGATGGCATGGTCAGTCTCTTTTACCCCAAGGCCTCTCATTCTTGCCCCATGTTTTGTAAATAATGACTGTGTAACAGCTAAGATCACTTCTAGCATGCTGCATGTGCGTCACAAGGTACTCGCTTGGCCATGGGCTACTTTTGTTTTATAAGTATATGTAAGCTTCACCTGAAAAAGCCCTGAAGGTTTGTGTGTGGTTATGTTGTGTTACGTCTGCTGCTACGGCTGCTGTGCCAGCCAGGAGAGAATAAATGCATCTGCAGTTCCTACAGCTCCTCCTGTTTTCTTCCCAGCCTCTTAGCTCACACCTTGCCTATCATGGATTCAGTGAACAGTGTGCACAGTGAGACATGATGAGACAATTGGCACTGTGAGTAGGATCAACAAAATAACTGTTAAGGGTTTTCTTGTGTTTTCTAAAGAAAGCATCGGTGGAATCAGCCTTGCAACTTTGTTAGTCATCACCTTGATATTCTAGAACTTTGAAAGTTATGAAAGGAAAGATGCTTTGGATTTGAGAAAGAAATATGCCAGAGAAGTTCCATTAGTTCCCACTGATGAGAGATCCAAATAAGGACCTCTGACTGGAAATAATAAGGAGAGACAGACAATGAGAAAAAGAGGAAGAGCATGAGATTTTAAAAATATACAAAATAGCAATTTATCCTTGAAAAAATGAATAACTGAGTTACTTGAGGAAAGGGCTATTATCTGTGGGAGCAAGGGACTTCATTTATAAAGGATGACAGCAAATTTATGGAATTTTTGTCACTGATATTGTGGTTAAATCACATACAGTACATTATGTTGATGTGCATTGTAAGCATGGTTGGCAGCTAAAAAAAGGATAAGGTGAGTGGTTTATTGACGGTGTAAAGTGTGGCTTTGGATTGAAGAGAATTCAACTAATAATTTCAGAAGTTTCTGAGGGAAAAATGAAAGAGACTTTGAAATGATCTTGAGATATTTGAATTTCCCATTTAATTTACACTTGGCTTCCCTGCTCAGTTGGTAAAGAATCTGCCTATAATGTGGGAGACTTGGGTTTGACCCCTGGTTTGGGAAGATCCCCTGGAGGAGGGCATGGAAACCCACTCCAGTATTCTTGCCTGGAGAATCCCCATGGACAGAGGAGCCTGGCAGACTATAGTCCATGGGGTCGCAAAGAGCCAGACACGATTGAGTGACTAAACACAGCACAGGCACATATAAGGGCTTCCCTGGTAGTTCAGATAGTAAAGAATCTGCCTTTAATGCAGGAGACCCATGTTCGATCCCTGGGTCAGGAGAAAGGGATGGCTATCCACTCCAGTATTCTTGTCTGGAGAATTCCATGGACAGAAGAGCCTGGAAGGCTACAGTTCATGAGGTCTCAAAGAGCTGCACATGACTGAGTGACTAACAGTTTTACTTTCAGGCACATATTTGGGAAGATGTTCCATTAAAAAAAAAAAAAAAAAACAGGAGATTACAGAAACATCTCTAGTCCTGAGTAACAAACATACTGTTTCAATAAAGAAGCAGAGAAGACAATGGCACCCCACTCCAGTACTCTTGCCTGGAAAATCCCATGGACAAAACAAAACAAAACATTTAGAAACCATAAATCTCATGTGACGAATCTCTCCCAAGTATCTCACATTCCTTAACTCTGCCAAAAAACTAACTTTTTTTTTTATTAAATATCTACAAAAAATTCCCCTGATAGTTGAAAAATTATTTCAATGGTCACAATGAAGTGGTATATGCTATGTATGGGATGGAGAATAATGTCACTTTATTTCTCCAAGCAGAGGTGTTCATCAGGGACTTCAATATCAAACAAAAGTAGTGGATAAGGTTATGAGAAGGTGTGGCTTTGACAGAAATAAGAATTCAACTGCTAAGATTGGGTGCAACATAACCTCTGCACAAACTTTATTAAGCATGCAATTATTCACAGATTAGGTAGCAAGTATAACAATATAAGATGTAAATTCTAATTAGTTCTTAAAAACAGGTTCTTTTTGCAATTCATTTGACCTTCTTTAAACAAAGTCTGAATTGGAGAGTACTCAAAAGAATTATAATTTGCAACACATTGATATTAAACTAACATTTTTATTTGCTGACTTAACCCCTCATCTCACCACACATTAGGGACTGACTTTTACTGAAGGTCGACTTTATAGGTTCAGTGTTGCAAAATTCTAAAATTAGCGTTCAGAATTTGTGGGCACTAATCAAAGAAATGTGGGAATGAAGGTTCAAGCCCCAAATTGCATATATGCCTTAACTTGAATAATTATTACGTTTTTTTTAAAGTACTTATAAGAAACAGTGTAGTTTGTGCACTCCTCAGGCACATTGAAAATTAGCCTCTCTTAAGATAGCCCTTTCAAAGTGTAATACAGAAATGAAGCTTTCAGAAATATGTCACAAGAAACAGTAGAGAAAGTTCTCCAAATAATGATATATTTCCCACCTTTCATTTCACAAAGTAGACTGTACAGATACAGCTACCTGCAATTTAAGTATCCTAGGAGAATTATCATAAAAATAATCACATTTTTGATGCATATAAAAATGTTACCCATATCCCCATTTGGAGGATAAAATGCATAGTTAGAAGACAAATGTGTAACTTCTAGGTGGGGTGGGAGGCATTTCTCCATAATCACCAATGGAGGTTATCTTTTCTACAATGTCCACTTCCCTTTACTCATCTCCAATATCTTGGCACTCTGTGTATGCCACACCTAGTAGGAGATGGGGGGAAATCCTGCCTTCAGTTGAGATTATCTTACAATTTAGGGATCTTGAAATAAAAATTAAGTTGATTTATAGAAAACACAGGAATGTGATTTTTTCTTGCATACCCAAGTTTTAAGTTAAAATACACGTCCACGTCTTTTTAACTGCTCTTATCTTTCAGTTCATTTCAGTAGCTCAGTCATGTCAGATTTTTTGTGACCTCATGGACTTCAGCACGCCAGGCTTCCCTGTCCATCGCCAACTCCAAGAGCTTGCTCAAACTTATGTCCATTGAATCAGTGATGCCATCCAACCATCTCTTCCTCTGTTGTCCCCTTCTCCTCCTGCCTTCAATCTTTCCCAGCATCAGAGTCTTTTCCAATGAGTCAGCCACATCAGGTGGCCAAAGTATTGGAGTTTCAGCTTCAGCATCAGTCATTCCAATGAATATTCAGGACTGATTTCCTTTTAGATTGACTGCTTTGGTCTCCCTGAAGTCCAAGGGACTCTCAAGAGTCTTCTCCAACACCACAATTCACTGAAATTCCTGAAACATCACCAGTTACCTTAACATCAACTAAACAGATAATTACAAAGAAGTTGATAGCACATGCTGTGACCTCCTCCCTCATACTTTAACCCTTCCCTGAAAGCCATTGGGGAGTTAGGATCTTTTGAACATGAGCTGCCAGTACTCCTTTCTTGGTCCTTTAAAATGTACTTTCCTGTGCCCATCAAATGAATGAACCAAATTTTGATTCAGTCACACTGTCAATCATACAGAAATCCCTGCTACTGCAACCACATGGAGAAAAGATTTGGCTCAAGCTGACCAATAAGAATATTTGAGTTCATGGCCTAATAATTAATCCAAAGATGATCAAGGCATAGCAGTGGCAAGCAGAATCTTCTTGTGATTTTCAAGGATTATTGGAAGAATTTGAGTATCCTATAGTATAAAACGTACTTTAATTTTTATTGTAAGAGACACAAGTGTTAGTAATGACTACATTCATTATGTAGAATTTCAACTTCTGGAAATGAAGTTGATTTACTATGGGAGGACAAATCAAGAGACAAAGAGAAAGACCCAGGGTAGGTGAGTCATCGATGTCCAAATCAGGTTGTATCTCAAATTAGCATTCACTTGGCCTTCCAAATACCAAAATCCAATAAATGCCCCTTGACCTTTAAAATGTATTTAAAGACTAATTTGTGTTGTTTTTTATTAATTAAAATCTAAAACACACACTGATAATGGGTTCAGAATGATTTAAGTATCTTCTACATATTAACCCAGTAAAAAACAAAGTTAGGCTCAGTGCAAGTTGTCCACTGCTAAGTCACTTCATTCATGTCCAGCTGCTTGCAACCCTGTGGACTGTAGTTCACCAGGCTCCTCTATGCATGGGATTCTCCAGGCAGGAATACTGGAGTGGATTGCCCTGCCCTCCTCCAGGGGCTCTTGCCTGTCCAGGGATCAAACTTGAATCTCTAGTGTCTCCTGCATTGGCAGGCAGATTCTTTACCACTAGCTCCACCTGGGAAGCCCTACAAGATTGCCTACTTCTTTTCTATTTACCAATACCCTTAGCCTTTCAAAGAGTCAGGCTTCCCTGGTGGGTCAGAGGTTAAAGTGTCTGCCTCCAATGCAGGAGACCTGGGCTCAATTTCTGGGTCAGGAACATCCCCTGGAGAAGGAAATGGCAACCCACTCCACTATTCTTGCCTGGAGAATCCCATGGACAGAGGAGCCTTGTAGGCTACAGTTCACTGGGTCACAGAGTCAGACACGACTGAGAGACTTCACTTTCTTTCACTTTCACTTTAGCCTTTCAAATGAATCTTTTATTATACATTAAAAAAGACTCATGGCAAATGATTTGATATCAGAATTATTGAGTTCCATGTTCGCTTCTTTTTTTTTCCAATTGTTATACTCTTGAGAGTCCCTTGGACTGCAACGAGATCCAACCAGTCCATTCTAAAGATTAGTCCTGGGTGTTCATTGGAAGGACTGATGATAAAGCTGAAACTCCAGTACTTTGGCCACCTCATTCGAAGAGTTGATTCATTGGAAAAGACTCTGATGCTGGGAGGGATTAGGGGCAGGAGGAGAAGGGGACAACAGAGGGTGAGATGGCTGGATGGCATCACCGACTCTATGGATATGAGTTTGAATGAACTCTGCGAGTTGGTGATGGACAGGGAGGCCTGGCGTGCTGAGATTAATGGGGTCGCAGAGTCGGACACGCCTGAGTGACTGAACTGAACTGAGTATTTAATTATCTAATTTTTTATCTAATAATATCTGATTAACTATCTGCTTATTCATCTTCCTAGAAATAATGGTGGTCATATTGCTACTATGATCCCCAGACTGATCAAATCAATTAATACATATAAAATATTTTTAAAACTGTACAGTATCACACAAATAGGAAATTTATAATTGTTTTTAAATTATGAAGTTAATAGAATTTAATAAAATTTTAATAGGAAAAAAATTAACTCTTATTCTCCTGGTAATTACTTTTAATAAACATATTTTCAAGGCATTTTATTACTATCAGAGAAACAGAATGCACAGATCTCTATCGTTATACCATGTGATAAAATGGTAGTTTAATTACCTGACAGTTTGAGTTGATACTTAAAATGAATTTTTAATATTCTGCTATATTGATTTATATTTTGATTTTTTAATTAATTTTATTTTTATTATTTTTTAATTTAAATTTATTTATTTTAATTGGAGGCTAATTACTTTACAATATTGGTTTTGCCATACATCAACATGAATCTGCCATGGGTGTACACGTGATTTATATTTTGAATTGTGAATTAAAATATTACTCAAGCATGCAAATTCTTTAACTCTCATTTTCATTGAACAACTGTAGGAAGAATTCTAATTGTAATGCAAATCACACTTGTTTATGTGAATATGTGGATTTGTCTCAGAGAAATTATGAATTAATTTGCTTTCAGTGAGAAAGTAATTTGAGCACAAAGAATCAGAAAATAGGTGAAAATGGAAATAAAACATCTTGATCATCTAAGGGGCCTTAAGGAAAAAGGCATAGTATATTATTTTTTGTGTTTCAAAACATAATGTTGTTGCACATGTTACATTTTAGGAAATATAATGCTATCTATAATATAATTAAATTTGATTATGTTCTTATGTATTAATATAAAATATAAGTATATATGTGCTATTCACAATGGAGAACTAATGAAAGCACATGTGTGTATATATATATGTATCTAACTTCCTATATTCTAAATCTGGCTGTTTCATTTGACCTTAATGAGCTGGTTGTACACATTTCCATTTCTTCAATATTATTTTTATAAATATTTTCTGAATTCTTACAGAATTAAGAAATAGGCTTAAGATTATGTGAGCTGGAGAAACATCTGCCAAACATGTTCCACAAATTACTAGTTATGAAAAATGTTAATAGTTGATTCTCCCAAACTCTATAAAGCTTTAGGACATCCTTATTAAGCAAAATCTTCAACATGCTAATCTTTTAAAAAATCACTTGAGTTAAAAACATACCATTTTTTTAAATTAGCAACAATAAAGTACAGATATATTTTTACAATCCCTAAGTTTTGTTTTCAGCAGAGTCCATTTGTTTTTATATTTAAAATGATAAAACAATATTTTCTTTGAGTGAAATATGAACAGGAATCATTTTAAATCACTGAAAGGGCCATTCTGACGCAGAGATTTGTTTCTTGAGAGGCATTCATTGCAACATATAACTAGTAAACCCTAAGTAATCAAGAGAAGAGATAGAAGTGGGATCTGAAGAGTTAATTACACCCATACAAAATACTGTTAGTACAGTTTTTACTACTGTTACTAGCCAACTCTTCTGTGGGCAAACAAATTTCATCTGAAAACCACACTATGAGGTGAGTGTTAATTTATATGCTTTTTATGTATAAGGACATGGAGGCACAGATGGAGCTCATTTGTAGCAAAATGGCCCCAGCATTCACACTTCCGCCCACTGTGCTCTTCCCCAGCTGCTCCCTGGTCATGCAGTCAGGGAAGGAGTCTTCTAGAGAGTGACAAAGGCAAATAGCAAAGGAGAACATAATAAAGGAAGAATGAGGAAGTGTACTTCAAAGTGAAAGATAAGGGGTGTTAATTTTCAAGACTCTAGAGATAAAAGAAACTACAAGCAATAGCCAGAGTAGCCTCTGCAGTACTAGAAGAACATTCATATATTTTTTCAAACTCTACGAAAGTAGAAATGGAAAGGACTTGGAAGACCCTGCAAACAAATACTGAGAGACCAAGAATGATGTGAGATATGAATACTCTTTGGGGAGAGAATATATGACAGAGGTCAAAGAGGACAAGGTAGGTCATAACTATGACTCTTTTTGCTCCTGGCTAAATAGAACTTCTAAAACCAGCTTGAGCATCTGGTAGTTCACTGTTCACGTACTGCTGAAGCCTGGCTTGGAGAATTTTGAGCATTACTTTACTAGCATGTAAGATGAGTGCAGTTGTGCGGGAGTTTCAGCATTCTTTGGCATTGCCTTTCTTTGGGATTGGAATGAAAACTGACCTTTTCCAGTCCTGTGGCCACTGCTGAGTTTTCCAAATGTGCTGGCATATTGAATGCAGCACTTTCACAGCATCATCTTTCAGGATTTGAAATAGCTGAACTGGAATTCCATCACCTCCACTAGCTTATGTTCACAGTGATGCTTTCTAAGGCCTACTTGACTTCACATTCCAGAATATCTGGCTCTAGGTGAGTGATCACACCATCGTGATTATCTGGGTCGTGAAGCTCTTTTTTGTACAGTTCTTCTGTGTATTTTTGCCACCACTTCTTAATGTCTTCTGCTTCTGTTAGGTCCATACCATTTCTGTGGTATGGACTCAATAAACAGTCCATCTTTGCATAAAATGTTCCCTTGGTATCTCTAATTTTCTTGAAGAGCTCTCTAGTCTTTCCCATTCTGTGGTTTTCCTCTATTTCTTTGCACTGATCGCTGAGGAAGGCTTTCTTGTCTCTCCTTGCTACTCTTTGGAACTCCGCATTCAGATGCTTATATCTTTCCTTTTCTCCTTTGCTTTTTGCTACTCTTCTTTTCACAGCTATTTGTAAGATCTCCTCAGACAGCCATTTTGCTTTTTGCATTTCTTTTCCATGGGGATGGTCTTGATCCCTGTCTCCTGTACAATGTCACAAACCTCTGTCCATAGTTCATCAGGCACTCTGTCTAGAAAAGTTAGAGGAACCAGAGATCAAATTGCCAACATCCGTTGGATCATGGAAAAAGCAAGAGAGTTCCAGAAAAACATCTATTTCTTCTTTACTGACTATGCCAAAGCCTTTGACTGTGTGGATCACAATAAACTGTGGAAAATTCTGAAAGAGATGGGAATACCAGACCACCTGACCTGCCTCTTGAGAAACCTGTATGCAGGTCAGGAAGCAACAGTTAGAACTGGACATGGAACAACAGACTGGTTCCAAATAGGAAAAGGAGTACGTCAAGGCTGTATATTGTCACCCTGCTTATTTAACTTCTATGCAGAGTACATCATGAGAAATGCTGGGCTGGAAGAAGCACAAGCTGGAATCAAGATTGCCATGAGAAATATCAATAACCTCAGACACGCAGATGACACCACCCTTATGGCAGAAGGTGAAAAGGAACTAAAAAGCCTCTTGATGAAAGTGAAAGAGGAGAGTGAAAAAGTTGGCTGAAAGCTCAACATTCAGAGAATGAAGATCATGGCATCTGGTCCCATCACTTCATGGTAAATAGATGGGGAAACAGTGTCAGACTTTATTTTTTGGGGCTCCAATATCACTACAGATGGTGACTGCAGCCATGAAATTAAAAGACGCTTACTCCTTGGAAGGAAAGTTATGATCACCCTAGATAGCATATTGAAAAGCAGAGATATTACTTTGCCAACAAATGTCTGTCTAGTCAAGGTTATGGCTTTTCCAGTGGTCATGTGTGATGTGAGAGTTTGACTGTGACGAAAGCTCAGCCCTGAAGCATTGATGCTTTTGAACTGTGGTGTTGGAGAAGACACTTGAGAGTCCCTTGGACTGCAAGGAGATCCACCCAGGCAATCCTAAAGGAGATCAGTCCTGGGTGTTCATTGGAATGACTGATGCTGAAGCTGAAACTCCAATATTTTGGCCACCTCATGCGAAGATTTGGCTCATTGGAAGAGACCCTGATACTGGGAGGGATTGGGAGCAGGAGGAGAAGGACATGATAGAGGATGAGATGGCTGGATGGCATCACCAGCTCGATGGACATGAGTTTGAGTGAACTCTGGGAGTTGGTGATGGACAGGGCAGCCTGGTGTGCTGTGATTTATGGGGTCACAAAGGGTCAGACATGATTGAGCGACTGAATTGAAATGAACTTAAATAGAACTTCAGCATGTCCTGAATTCACAATGCTGAAAATTGAATACTAAATTGAATGTTAAACATTTGTAATAATTTCTGTAATTCATTATGATGACAGATTTCAAAATTCACTAGAGAAACAAAAGGTTTACCCATTTAAAACCTTAGTCTGCATGTCAGTTTTATGAATATATCAGACATTACCCATTCTTTTGCAAATTGTTTATTCATTTCTTCTCTCCATTCATTACTGGCAGTTTCATAAATCAGTGATGCTTTTCATAGTCTTTTAAGGTAACTCTTCTTTGTACTTTTTGATCTTTGTACCACATAAGTCTATTAAAAGTTCAAAAAATAAACAAAATTTAAATACAAATAAATTTTTAAATAAAGTAATGAGTATTAGCTGTTTTCTGGCTTTCCTCATAGCTCAGTTGATAAAGAATCCACCTACAATGAAGAGACCCCATGTTCAATCCCTGGGTCAGGAAGATCCCTTGGAGAAGGGATAGGCTACCCACTCCAGTAGTCTTGGGCTTTCCTTGTGGCACAGCTGGTAAAGAATCTGCCTGCAATGTGGGAGACCTAGGTTCAGTTCCTGGGTTGGGAAGATCCCCTGGAGAAGGGAAAGTCTACCCACTCCGGTATTCTTGCCTGGAGAATTCTATTTTCTTATGGGACACAGATTCTTCTAATTTTCATTTATCTTTTAATTAAAATAAAACTATTATTTTAAAATTTTATGGAAAGTATTAACTTTTTCTTAATGTTTTTGATGCATCTAGAATGACACCTCACAAATAAATTGTTTAACTGGACAAATTTTTGCTTAAAATTTAAATTATTAATATATATACTAACAGATGATTCAAAAAAATGTTCTAAACCTAAAAACCTCAATATGCTTATTCTATGTAAACAATAAAATATTACCAATATGTTATCAATTGCATTCCTCTTTCTTAAACCCAAAAGTAGATACTCCTGAAATTATTTTTTTTATTTTTATCACTCCCAAACTTTCATTGTTTACAGTTTTATTATATATGTATGCAACATGGAGAATTACTACTCAAAGGTGTTCTAAACTAAATGTCACAATCTGGGTTTTTTTCGAGCATATGGGTAATACAAATTTGAAACCTAAACTTACCTTGCAGACCCTGTCTCCTGTTTCTCTAATGGTCATTAAAATTGAAGACAGACTTTAAGGCCTGCTTTTTATTTTGGTTTCTGGTTTCTATTTTCTTTAGTTTTCTTTGCTTTTATTTTTGCTTTGAACTATATGGATTTCAATTTATTAGGTTGGAAATTAATTACTTGTTTATAACACCTAGTTTAGAACATTGGCTTTCACCTCATGGTACTTTTATTCACTGCAATCTATCTTTGAAGCAGAAAGGCAACCCCCCTTTCTCCAACTCTCAGCCTTCAGGGAAAGTCAGTCAGAGAATTAGAAAAGTCTAGTTAATGCCAAGGCTATAAGAAAGGTCCAGTGCAGATTCAGTGAATAACACAGCAAAGAGTGGAGAGCCAATTGCTTTACACAGCATCTATACTGGAAAATACCTCCCTTCTGTAGATAAGTAACAGCACAGAAGTGGAGCTCAGTTTAGTTCAGTTCAGTTGCTAAGTCGTGTCAGACTCTGCGACCCCATGAACTGCAGCACGCCAGGCTTCCCTATCCATCGCCAACTCCTGGAGCATGCTCAAACTCATGTCCATCGAGTTGGCCTTGCCATCCAACCATTTCACTCTCTATTGTCCCCTTCTCCTGCCTTCAATTTTTCCCAGCATCAGGATCTTTGCAAATGAGTCAGTTCTTCACATCAGGTGGCCAAAGTACTGGATTTCAGTTTCAGCATTAGTTCTTCCAATGAATATTCAAGATTGATTTCCTTTAGGATTAATTGGTTTGATCTCCTTGCCATCCAAGCGACTCTCAAGAGTCTTCTCCAACACCACAGTTCAAAGCATCAATTCTTCGCTGCTCAGCTTTCTTTATGTTCCAACTCTCACATCCATACATGACTACTGGAAAAACCATAGCTTTGACTAGATGGACCTTTGTTGGCAAAGTAATGTCTCTGCTTTTTAATACGCAGTCTAGGTTGTAATAGCTTTTCTTCCATTGAGCAAGTGTCTTTTGATTTCATGACTGCAGTCACCATCTGCAATGATTTTGGGAGCCCCCCAAAATAAAGTCTTTCACTGTTTCCTTTGTTTCCCCATTTATTTGCCATGAACTGATGGGACTGGATGCCATGATCTTAGTTTTCTGAATGCTGAGTTTTAAGTCAACGTTTTAACTCTCCTCTTTCACTTTCATCAAAAGGCTCTTTCGTTCATCTTTGCTTTCTGCCATAAGGCTGGTGTCATCTGCATATCTGAGGTCATTGACATTTCTCCCAGCAATCTTGATTCCAGCTTGTGCTTCATCCAGCCTGCATTTCACATGATGTACTCTGCATAGAAGTTACATAAACAAGGTGACAGTATACAGCCTTGATATACTCCTTTCCCTGTTTGTAATCAGTGGAGCTCAGTAGAGGGCAAAGATATGTATGGAGGTTCCAGTTAGCATGACCTTATTTAAATGGAATGGCTTCATCAGTGGAGAAGAAATTTATCTTAGGATGAAAAATTGTCTTGCCTACTTCAGTGTTTGATTTCCTCAGTAGAAAGTTAAAGTGGCATAGGAATATCAGTGTCTTATTTTTTTCTAAACATATATTCAGTGGAGAGATAGTAAATTAAAGCTGGATGGGAGAAAGTAGATAAAATATAAAGCCTGCTGTGTTTTAAGCATTTTAATATAATAGTGTGAATTAATTTTCAGGATAAGTCAAGTTATTACCATTACAAAATTGATATAATGTAAGGTCATATTTAAAAGTCTGCATCAAAATAGATATACTTGTATTGCTTTATTTAAAAAAAGGATTAAGAAGGAAAAAAGATCATTATCAAAATTTAGTTTCCTGAAAGCATTTTTTGATGTAACTTTTTAGTTATCACATATGTATTACACTGTAAGAATTTTAGGAACTATAGATGTCTATAATAATAAAATAGTCACCATTCTATGGTAACTACTCTTAATTTCATACATACATGTTTTTATATAAAATTTAAATATATATCAGAAAAATATTTATTGCTCTGACTTCACATTTTGCCAGCTTTACTTATATCAGATGAATGTGGATCTAAATTTAGAAAATAGCTTTCTGAAGCCTTGGATGTAAATGGGAAGAATTCTTCATCTAATAGCTAAGTCATATTAAGAATATGGAAAAGCAAAAAATAAAGAAAAAAATCCCAATTATTTACTCTACAAATAACAGTTATTTACTCTACAAGAATAGGATTTGATAGACTAAAACCTGAGGTAGCACTGGAAAAAGAAAATGAACAATCTTGGGATAATCTGCAGTCTTAGAATGACAGACAAAAAAAGCATTACCTGTGGCAAGGAATTACTAAAGGACTTTAGGGCAGTGGTTTCTAATACTCAGTTTCAGATTGTTTATTATGGTACATTCAACCTTTGTTATCTCAGTGCCACTAATAAATTGTTCCTTCAACATGTATTTATTGATCATCAATTATATACTCAACTTGTATTAGCTATAAAATGATAAGCAAAAGTACCTGAGAACCCTACTTTCATGGTTTCATTCTAATGTGAGACTGACATTAACCACAGTATTATGCAAACAAACAATAAATCTCAGCAATATTGCAAAGTGGTGGTGGTTTAGTTGCTCAGTCGTGTCTGACTCTTGGGACCCCATGGACTGTAGCCTACCAGGCTCCTCTGTCCATGGGATTTTCCAGTCAAGAATACTGGAGTGGATTGCCATTTCCTTCTCCAGGGGATCTTCCTGACCCAGAAATCGAACCCAGGAATCGAACCCAGGTCTCCTGCACTGCAGGCAGATTCTTTACCAACTGAGCTACGAGGAAAACCCTATATTGCAAAGGGAAGACAGAATAGCTCTGAGACCATGTGACAGACGATTTGATCTATAGTAAGTATTAGTTTTGAAGAAGAAGAAGGAAGTCCTGTTTTTCAGACAGAGGTGATGTAATGTAGGGTAAATGCAGGGCTCTTGTAAAGTGGGTGGTAACAAGCTGTAAGGCAATTGTTAGGATGGTCACTTGCTATGTCAGTAGAGCAGATTGTGGGTTCTGTCAGTGGTAAGATCTTCTTCTCCCCACTGAGCACACTACAGTCTGTCCTTATCTCTGGTTTTTGCTCTGATAGAATGCAGATGAATAATGGGGCTATGAGAGAAGATGGGGTGCTTTTCCTTATTAACACACTGGACTTTCCTTTGGTGCTCCATTTTTCTCAATTCATCCTTCATATTTTCTTTTGAAAATATTTCTTTAAATTTCAGACAGGTGAAAGGACTTTTTCTAGTTTCCAGGGATGATATAGACTCCATTTTATATTGATTGAGCTATTTCAAAGTGAAATTTAGGTATCCAAGGAAGTCAAGTGTCTTGTCCCAGAAGCACCACCCTGTACACTTGATTTTTTAAGGCAATTAAAATGAAAATATTTATAAAGAATTTTTGAGCTCAGGGAATGGGAGCAATAATAAAAGCAGGGGAGCAGGGAAATAAATCAATTTTGAGAGCCAATTCAAACTTAAAGAAGATTGTCCTTTATCTAAATTTAGAGGACATTCTAAATAGGAAACTTTTAAAAGGAGAGAGAGAAATGTCTCTGCAAATAATTGGTTGACTATTTTCCCTGTCAGGGAAAAAAAAAAAAAAAAAGATAATGTCAAAGGAGTATAAGCTACTGAAGTCCCATAACTAGTTTAAAAAGAGAAGATAATATCCCATTAGTGTCTTTGATAGTAATTTTGTTAAAAATTTAAAAAGGAACCTTGTTATAAAGAAACATAATTGCCCCCATGGAATACAAAGCCTCAATTATAAGTCATCTAAAGATACAAAAAGTTCCCAAGACACCAATGATAAATTGAGAAAAATGCTTACTAGTATAACTAGCTATAGTTAATTAAAAACTCAACCTTTCAACTGAATGTGTCATGTTTGGCTCTGATATTATAAAATCATCTGAAAGAGGGCAAATTCTCTGTGCAGATAATTTGAAATACATTTAAAATGTTATGTTATAAGCAACTTATTTTAATTGCCTTTAGAACAATTGAAATTTATTCCTTTTATACTTAGAAATTCCCAAGTAACATATCATAAATATAGAATTTCTTTAGAAATATTGAATTACCTTGAATAAAATTATTTTAATTTAAAAAGTCTCTCACAATATGGTAACTCAATAGAATTCACTTTATTCAGGCCAGTCTGACTCCCTATGATCTTCTTTTATTTTTTAATCAATTTATTTATTTTAATTGGAGAATAATTACTTTACAATATTGCAATGGTTTTGAGATACATCAACTGCAAGGAGATGATTCCTAAAGGAAATCAATCCTGAATACTAATTGGAAGGACTGATACTGAAGCTGAATCTCCAATACTTTGGCCACCTGATGTGAAGAGCTGACTCATTAGTAAAGACCCTGATGCTGGGAAAGATTGAAGGCAGGAGGAGAAGGGGTCGACAGAGGATGAGATGGTTGGATGGCATCACTGACTCCATGGACATGAGTTTGAGCAAGTTCAGGGGGTTGGTGATGGACAGGGATGCCTGGCATGCTGCAGTCCGTGGGGTCGCAAAGAGTCAGACAGGACTGAGTGACTGAACAACAGTAACAACATAATCTGCCACACAGGTATACACGTGTCCCCCCGATCCTGAACACACTGTGTCATAACAAGCAAACTTTTTTTTCAAAATAAGAGACCACTCAGCACATGGACATCACCAGATGGTCAACACTGAAATCAGATTGATTATATTCTTTGCAGCCAAATTTGGAGAAGCTCTACATAGTCAGCAAAAACAAGACCTGGAGCTGACTGTGGCTCAGATCATGAGCAGACTATTGCAAAATTCAGACTTAAATTGAATGAAGTAGGGAAAACAACTAGACCATTCAAGTAAGACCTAAATCAAATCCCTTATGATTTTACAGTAGAGGTGACAAATAGATTCAAAGGATTAGATCTAATAGACAGAAGGCTTGAAGAAATATGGACAGAGATTCATAATATTGTATAAGAGGTGGTGATCAAAATTATCCCAAAGAAAAAGAAATGAAAAACAGCAAAATGGTTGTCTGAGGAGGCCTTATAAATTACTGAGAAAAAAAGAGAAGTGAAAGGCAAAGGAAAAAAGGAAAGTTATACCCATCTGAAGGAAGAGTTTTGGAGAATAGCAAGGAGAGATAAGAAACCCTTCCTCAGGAATCAATGCAAAGAAATAAAGGAAAACAATACAATGAGAAAGACTAGAGATCTTTCCAAGAAAATTAGAGATACTAAGGGAATATTTCATGCAAAGATGGGCACAATAAAGGGCAGAAACAGCAAGGACCTAACAGAAGAAGAGATTAATAAAAGGTGGCAAATATACCCAGAAAAACTATACAAAAAAGGTCTTAATGGTCTGGATAACCATTGTGTTGTAGTCACTCACCTAGATCCAAGTATCTTGGAGTGTGAAGTCTAGTGAGCCTTAAGAAGTATTACTATGAGCAAAACTAGTGGAGGTGATGGAATTCCAGCTGAGCTATTTCAAATCCTAAAAGATGATGTTTTTAAAGTGCTGCACTCAATATGCCAGTGAATTTGGAAATCTTAGCAGTTGCCACAGAACCAGAAAAGGTCAGTTTTCATTCCAATCCAAAGAAGGATAAAGTCAAAGAATGTTCAAACTACCACACAACTGCACTCATTTCATATGGTAGCAAAGTAATGCTCAAATGCTTTCAAGCTAGAACTGAGAATTTCCAAATGTATGAGCTAGATTCAAAAAAGACCCAGAAACCAGAAATCAAATTGCCACTGGAAACATGACAAATTTTATTTTATTGGGTTCCCAAATCACTGCAGACTGAAACTGCAGCCATGAAATTAAAAGAGGCTTTCTCCTTAGAAGAAAAGCAATGACAAATCTAGACAAAATATTAAAAATCAGAGACTTCACTTTGTTGATAAAGGTCCATCTAATCAAAGCTATTGTTTTTCCATTAGTCATGTACAGATGTGAGAGTTCAATCATAAACAAGGCTAAGCATTGAAGAATACACGCTTTTGAATTGTGGTCCTGGAGAAGACTCTTGAGAGTCCCTTGAACTGCAAGGAGATCCAACCAGTGAATCCTAAAAGAAATCAACTCTTGAATATTCACTAGAGGTATTAATGCTGAAGCTGAAGCTCCAATACTTTGACCAATTGATGTGAAAAGCTGACTCATTGGAAAAAACCCTGATGCTGGGATAGATTGAGGGCAGGAGGAGGAAAGTATAACAGAGGATGAGATGGCAGGATGGCATCACTGACTCAATGGACATGAACTTGAACAAGGCCCGGGAGATAGTGAAGGACAGGGAAGTCTGGAGTGCTGCACTTCATGGGGCTGCAAAGAGTTAGACACGTCTTAGTGACTGAACAACATTGTTCCCTTTTCATTTAAAAAAAAAATCCAAATTTGCAAATTAATTTGGTGATCTCATCTTTAATTATAAATGGAATTTTAGTCTGTCAGATGCATATTTTACTACCTTTTATCTATATCTGAATATAATCAAAAGACATCCAAATCAAGTATATAAACATAATTGAATATCTTGGAGAGTTTATACGGAGCAGAAAAGAAAAAGGTTCATATTCTTCTATTTCTAGAAATTTTTAGCCAAAAGAGATTCACAATTACCTTACTTTTCTGTATTTTATTACATCAGGTAGATTTTTTCTTTTTCTCTGTCACCAGCAGAAACATCAATTTACAGAATTACTCAAAATAAGAATCTGTAAATTATTGGATTGGAGACTTATGGTTCTAATAGAGCAAACTAAAATATCTCTAGACTCTTCTTATAAAAAATTTTATGTTGTGCTGGTGTGGAGGGAATATTAAAAAGAGTGCATTGTTCTTAAACCAAAAAAGGGGCAAATGTACAGATGAAATGATAAGAGGGACAGTTAAAGGAGAGGAACCAGTACAGTGGTCTAGGAATTAAAATCAGAGATAAAAGTAATAAAGGATAGTGGCCATTATGTTGTGAGGGATGGAAAACCTATCTCCTTCATTCACGCTGGTTTTGAGCACAAATTTACACTGCATTGTGGAAATATTCAAGTGAGGAATTATTTCCCCCAGGGCTTTGGTTTCTAATAGGGCACTCAGTACCAGTTTGGTTTAGTCATTAGGTCGTGTCCAACTCTTTGCAACCCTGTGGACTGCAGCATGCTAGGACTCCCTGCCCAACACTAACTCCTGGACCTTGCTCAAATCATGTCCATCGAGTCGGTGATGCCATTCAACCATCTCATCTTCTGTCGTCCCCTTCTCCTCCCACCTTCAATCTTTCCCAGCATCAGGGTCTTTTCTAGTGAGTCATTCTTTGCATCAGGTGGCCAAAGTATTGGAGTTTCAGCTTCAGCATCAGTCCTTCCAATGAATATTCAGGACTCATTTCCTTTAGGATAGACTGGTGGGAACTCCCTGCAGTCCAAGGGACTCTCAAAAGTCTTCCCCAACACCACAGCTCAAATACATCAATCCTTTAGTGCTCAGCTTTCTTTATACTTCAGTTCTCACATCCATACATGACTACTGGAAAAACCATAGCTTTGACTAGATGGACTTTTATTGGCAATGTATCTCTTTTTTAATATCCTGTCTAGGTTAGTTATAACTTATCATCCAAGGAGAAAGCATCTTTTAATTTCATAACTAAAGTCACTATTTGCATTGCTTTTGAAGCACAAAATAATGAAGTCTCTCACAGTTTCCATTGTTTCCCCATTTATTTGCCATGAGGACATGGGACCAGATGCCATGATCTTAGTTTTCTGAATGTTGAGCTTTAAGCCAATGTTTGCACTCTCTTCTTTCAACTTCATCAAGAGGCTTTTTAGTTCCTCTTCACTTTCTACCATAAGGGTGGTGTCATCTGCATATCTGAGGTTATTCATATTTCTTATGGCAATCTTGATTCCAGCTTGTGTTTCTTCCAGCCCAGCATTTCTCATGATATACTCTGCATATAAGTTAAATTAACAGGGTGACAATATACAGCCTTGACGTACTCCTTTTCCTATTTGGAAACAGTCTGTTGTTCCATGTCCAGTTTTACTGTTGCTTCCTGACCTGCATACAGGTTTCTCAAGAGGCAGGTCAGGTGGTCTGGTATTTCCATATATTTCAGAATTTTCCACAGTTTATTGTGATCCACACAGTCAAAGGCTTTGGCATAGTCAAGAAAGCAGAAATAGATGTTTTTCTGGAACTCTCTTGCTTTTTCCATGATCCAGCGGATGTTGGAAATTTGATCTCTGGTTCCTCTGCCTTTTCTAAAACCATCTAACATCTGGAAGTTCATGGTTCAAGTATTGCTGAAGCCTGGCTTGGAGAATTTTGAGCATTACTTTACTAGCCTGTGAGACGAGTGCAATTGTGTGGTAGTTTTAGCATCCTTTGGCATTGCCCTTCTTCGGGATTGGAATGAAAACTGATCTTTTCCAGTCCTGTAGCCACTGCTGAGTTTTCCAAATTTGCTGGCACATTGAGTGCAGCACATTCACAGCATCATCTTTCAGGATTTGAAATAGCTCAACTGGAATTCCATCACCTCCACTAGCTTTGTTCGTAGTGATGCTCTCTAAGGCCCACTTGACTTCACATTCCAGGATGTCTGGCTCTAGGTGAGTGATCACACCATCGTGATTATCTGGATCATGAAGATCTTTTTTGTATAGTTCTTCTGTGTATTCCTGCCATCTCTTAATATCGTCTGCTTCTGTTAGGCCTATACAATTTCTGTCCTTTATTGAGCCCGTCTTTGCATGAAATGTTCCCTTGGTATCTCTAATTTTCTTGAAGAGATCTCTAGTCTTTCCCATTCTGTTGTTTCCCTCTATTTCTTTGCATTGATCGCTGCGGAAGGCTTTCTTATTTCTCCTTGCTATTCTTTGGAACTCTGCATTCAGATGTTTATATCTTTCCTTTTCTCCTTTTCTTTTCACTTCTCTTCTTTTCACAGCTATTTGTAAGGCCTCCCCACACAGTCATTTGGATTTTTTGCATTTCTTTTCCATGGGGATGGTCTTGATCCCTGTCTCCTGTACAGTGTAATGGACCTCCTTCCATAGTTCATTGGCACTCTATCTATCAGATCTAGCCCCTTAATCTATTTCTCACTTCCACTCTATAATCATAAGGGATTTGATTTAGGTCATACCTGAATGTTCTAGTGGTTTCCCCTACTTTCTTCAATTTAAGTCTGAATTTAACTCCTGAAAAGGGAGTTCAGGATCTGTGCCAGAGTCAGCTCCTGGTCTTGTTTTTGTTGACTGTATAGAGCTTCTCCATCTTTGGCTGCAAAGAATATAATCAATCTTATTTTGGTGTTGACCATCTGGTGATGTCCATGTGTAGAGTCTTCTCTTGTGTTGTTGGAAGAGGGTGTTTGCTATGACCAGTGGGTTCTCTTGGCAAAACTCTATTAGCCTTTGCCCTGCTTCATTCCGTATTCCAAGGCCAAATTTCCCTGTTACCCCAGGTGTTTCTTGACTTTCTACTTTTGCATTCCAGTCCCCTATGTCCGAGTTCAGGGGCAGCGGCCAAGAGGAGCTACCCCACCCCCGAGATCAGGAGCGGCTGCACGGGTGCAAGAGGGCCAAGAGGAGCTACTCCATGCTCAAGGTCAGGAGGGGCGGCTGTGAGGAGATACTCCTCGTCCAAGGTAAGGAGCAGCAGCTGCACTTTGCTGGAGTAGCCGTGAAGAGGTACCCCACCTTCAAGGTAAGAGAAACCCAAGTAAGATGGTAGGTGTTGCGAGAGGGCATCAGAAGGTAGACACACTGAAACCATAATCACAGAAAACTAGTCAATGTGATCACATGGAACACAGCCTTGTCTAACTCAATGAAACAGCCATGCCATGTGGGGCCACACAAGACAGGCAGGTCATGGTGGAGAGATCTGACAGAATGTGGTCCACTGGAAAAGGGAATGGCAAACCACTTCAGTATTCTTGCCTTGAGAACCCCATGAACAGCATGAAAAGCTAACTGACAGGATACTGAAAGAGGAACTCCCCAGGTCGGTAGGTGCCCGATATGCTACTGGGAGTTCAGCGGAGAAATAACTCCAGAAAGAATGAAGGGATGGAGCCAAAGCAAAAACAATACCCAGTTGTGGATGTGACTGGTGATAGAAGCAAGGTCTGATGCTATAAAGAGCAATATTGCATAGGAACCTGGAATGTTAGGTCCATGAATCAAGGCAAATTGGAAGTGGTCAAACAGGAGATGGCAAGAGTGAACGTCAACATGGACTGGAATGGGTGAATTTAACTCAGAAGACTATTACATCTCCTACTGTAGGCAGGAATCCCTTAGAAGAAATGGAGTAGCCATCATGGTCAACAAAAGAGTCCGAAATGCAGTACTTGGATGCAATTTCAAAAATGACAGAATGATCTCAGTTCGTTTCCCAGGCAAACCATTCAATATCACAGTAATCCAAGGCTATGCCCCAAAGAGTAATGCTGAAGAAGCTGAAGTTGAACGGTTCTATGAAGACCTACAAGATCTTTTAGAACTAACACCCAAAAAAGATGTCCTTTTCATTATAGGGGCCAAACTATGGTGGAGGTAACAAAGATAATGGCCACCTTCTTCAAAAGGTCCCCTGCATGCACTGCATTTCTCAGTGCCCTCGACGCTGCAGCAGGCCACGACAGTCCCAGGACTCCACCAGAGATTCCTGAACACTCATGGGCAAGTCTAGGTCAGTCCCTTATGGGGTCCCTTTCTCCTGGATCCTGGTGCACACAGGTTTTGTTTGTGCCCTCCAAGAGTCTGTTCTGGTGGCTCTATGGTGCGGTTAATGATGACCTCCTCCAAGAGGGCTTATGCCATATCCAGGTCTGCTGGACCCAAAGCCCCTGCCCCTGTGTCAGGCCACTGCTGACCTGTACTTCAACAGGATACACTCAAACACTCATAAGCAGGTCTGACTCAGGCTATGTGGGGTTTCCTGGTGCATGTACATTTTGTTTGAGCTCTCCAATCATCTCTGGTGAGTATGGGGTGTGATTCTAAATGTGATTTTGCCCTTCCTATCATCTTGCTGGGGCTTGTCCTTTGCCCTTGCATGTGGGGTATCTTTTTTTGGTTGGATCCAACATTCTCTTGTTGATGGTTGTTCGGCAGTGAGTTATAATTTTGGAGTTCTCAGAGGAGGAGATGAGAGCACGTCCTTCTACTCTGCCACCTTGGTGTTGCAAACTTGTGGCTTCCCACGTGGCTCAGCTGGAATAGAATCCACCCAAACTTAGTATATATATATATACTCAAAACAACTTGGGACTGGGGAGGGAAAAAGTCAAATCCATGTACATAAGTGGACAAACATTTCAATATGATCAATATGAATATTGTTTAATCATGTCTTACTCTTTTTGTGACCCCATGGACTATAGCCCACCAGACTCCTTTGTTGATGAGATTTCCCAGACAAGAATATTGGAGGGGGTTGTCATTTCCTTCTCCAGGGAATCTTCTCTACCCAGGGATCAAATTTGCATCTCCTGCAGTGGCAGCTGATTCTCTACCATCAAGCCACCAAAAAGCCCAACTCTGAACTTACCATGTATGTACCGCCTAGACATTGTAAGGTAGAAGAAAAATAAGTCTAACTATAAATTGAATTTTGGAACAATTGGGAGAATGGGTTCAACAGTGAAATTTTTTTAAAAAGTATGTGTTATGTTGGGTAAATAAATTGCAAAATGTTTCCCCCAAGAAATGAGCGTTTTATTTGCCCAATTCTTAGTTTCTAATACCATTTTATTAAAAAGGGAACTAGGATACCTTGGAGAAATAACTGATTTAAAGATTTGTATAGGAAATATGAAAAATGAGCCTGTAATGTCTTATCTTGCCAACAAAACAGAATTGTAATACAAAGTATAGAAACTAACAAAAGACTCACCCATGCCACCACCACCACCATCAACAACAATAAAGGTGCTATTGAACTCAGATTCAGCTGCTCACTGCTCCAGTCAATTCTTGAGAGACAAGTGTTGAAAAGAAAAGACTGCTTTTCTAAGGTGCCAGAAACCTGGGGAGAAGGCAGATTCATGTCCCAGAAAGATCTCCAAGAATTCTGCTCAGCCATGAAAACATTTGAAAGGAAAAAGTGGAAGCCAGTCTCAGTTAACCATCTGGGGGATGGATCAGAGTCTTCATGGTTTTTCACTATATGTAGTTCACTGACTCCTTGTGATCTTCCTTTTGATGCTATCTTATTCACAGTTTTCTCAAGCTGTAGAAACAATTTAGCCATCCATTAATTATCTCACCTTGATTTCTACTTATTTAATCTAAGAAAAAAATCAACTGGTT
The DNA here is from genome assembly GCF_055505025.1 of Bos grunniens. Taxonomy (NCBI): domain Eukaryota; kingdom Metazoa; phylum Chordata; class Mammalia; order Artiodactyla; family Bovidae; genus Bos; species Bos grunniens. The sequence continues at coordinate 50,299,209 of NC_141175.1, forward strand.
AGGCAAAGCATTGTGTGATCAAAGCATTTGAATGGTGTGCTTGGGCTGGAAGTTAGTGAAGCATGGGGAAACCTGGTATAAAGGTTAAATTAAAACATAGCTGCTAAAGTGACAAAACAAAGGGTCTCCTGCAAAAGTTGCTTGCTGAAAAAAAGCTGCTTTCAGCAAAGAACTGCTTCCTGCAAAGAGCTGCATACAAATCTCCACTTTCAGACATTTCTATGGCATTAGGGGTGAAGGTCTGTCCCCAGCTTTATGCTGAGAAGGGGTGTTGAGGTGTTAGAGTGAAAGATGCTGAAATAGGTCTGTAGCATCTCTTTGCTGATAATTTTAGTTGTTTATTTACATATATAGGCAGAACAAGTCACCGCTATTTTGATAACCATACAGGTACAGAATAGTATGAGCATTAATATTAATTTCTGGAGAAGGCAATGGCACCCCACTCCAGTACTCTTGCCTGGAAAATCGCATGGACGGAGGAGCCTGGTAGGCTGCAGTCCATGGGGTCGCTAAGAGTCGGACACGACTGAGTGACTTCACTTTCACTTTTCACTTTCATGCATTGGAGAAGGAAATGGCAACCCACTCCAGTGTTCTTGCCTGGAGAATCACAGGGATGGGGCAGCCTGGTGGGCTGCTGTCTATGGGGTCGCACAGAGTCGGACACGACTGAAGCGACTTAGCAGCAGTAGCAATATTAATTTCATACTCTTTAAGTCAGTTCTGGGAATCGTACTTGCCATAGATTCAGGGTATTATACATTAATACTCCAGCTTATTTCATGGCTGCAGTCTGGTCATCATGAAATTAGTTTCTTTTCTCCTCTGGTGGCTGTTACAGTATCTGTAAAACCACTCAGGGACATGCATCAGACATTGTTATCTTTGTATTTTCAGAAAAACAAGATTCTTTGGCTTGGCTGTCCTGTTAATTAACTGTTTGAGCTTGTTTTTTTTTTTTTTTTTTTTCCTTCTATAAATAGAAGACAGGGAATACAGAGGGGCCTTTGTACTTCGGAGGGACCTGCAAGATTCTGCTCAGTTTCAAAGCGGGTGTGTCAAAGAAACAACTAGATTGAAATGAAAGCTAAAAAAATTGAGCAAAAAATAATAATGAAGTAGCATTTGATTATAATCTAAATGATAAAATAAACACCCAGGAATCTAAATTGATAAGAACAATACACGAATAAATAAATGAGAGACTGGACAAGACTCTCATTCAGAAGAACTCTAAATGATTTATGAAGATAATCTCTCCTAGAAGAGAGAGAGAAAACTTGCACTTAAGCAGTTTGATCTTCACGCAATGACTTTCCTCTAGAAAGAACACAGTATAGAATGTGTGTGTGGGGCGGGGCAGGGGGAGATAATTTTACAATATTACACAGAAATCTGACAAACCCTACCTCAGCCAAGTAATCAAAATCATTAAAAGTGATGAGTCATGCTGATAGCATGTACCCAGGATATGATGTAATGAGAATTGTACTTTACCTCTGTGGTCTTACTTTCAAAAATCTTTCTTAACCTCAGTCTAATCATGGAAAACAAAATCAGACAGACTCAAATTAATAGTCATTCTATAAAAATATCTGACCAGTATTAAACCTGTCAAAGTCATCATAATAAGAAAAGTCTAGTAATAGCTTAAGGGGATTAAATATGATATGGTACACAGAGATTGGTTCCTGTAAAAACAATAAAAAAAAGATTTAGGCAGAATCTTGGAAAATATGAATCAAAGATTGACTTGTGTTAACAGTAATAAGTCAACATTTGTTTGATTTACTCTTATTTATAACAAATGTACCACACTGATGAAGATTCTGACTACAGAGAGTAGTAGGTATGGAATATATGAATACAATCTCCCAATGTCTATAACATGAAGCTCTTCAACAACTTTTAAATTGCTTAAAAACTTTCTGAATATTACTTAGAAAAAACGTGATATTTTTGTACTGTTTCAAATGGACACATTTTCCACCTATAACTGTATATACAGTACGTGTTTTTGCCTTCCCTCTTATATATATGTATATTCATATACATATTGACATACATATGTAACGTCAAAAATGGAATAATACTACATGCATACTGTTGGATAAATGACGTTTTATTTTCTAAACAAGCATCATTCTATTAGTATCTCAAATTTTCCTCCAGAACTTTTTCCTTAAAACTACTATGCATAAAAATAAATAAACAAGGTCCTAAATATTTATTGAGGATATTGAACTATATTCAATAGCTTATACTAGACCATAATGGAAAAGAAATATTGTATTTTATTTATAACCAGATATATCTTTGTAATATTTATAATTAATCTTGCCAATTATTTATATTTCACCAGTGTTATTTTTCATAATCAAAATAAAATACTAATACATATGACAATATTATAATTAAATTAATTTGGATTAAACATTGTTCTTTATTAAGAATCTATTGGTACTAAACTCTTTAAGGTTAGTTCAGTTCAGTTCAGTCACTCAGTTGTGTCTGACTCTTTGGGACCCTATGAACCACAGCATGCCAGGCCTCCCTGTCCATTACCAACTACTGGAGTTTACTCAAACTTATGTCCATTGAGTCAGTGATTCCATTTAAAAAACCCTATCCTCTGTCGTCCCCTTATCCTCCCCTCTTCAATCTTTCCCAACATCAGGGTCTTTTCAAATGAGTCAGCTCGTCACATCAGGTGGCCAAAGTATTAGAGTTTCAGCTTCAGCATCAGTCCTTCCAATGAACACCCAGGACTGATTTCCTTTAGGATGGACTGGTTGGATATCCTTGGAGTTCAAGGGACTCTCAAAAATCTTCTCCAACACCACAGTTCAAAAGCATCAATTCTTCAGTGCTCAGCTTTCTTTATAGTCCAACTCTCACATCCATACATGACTACTGGAAAAACCATAGCTTTGACATAGCCAGACCTTTGTTGACAAAGTAATGTCTCTGCTTTTGAATATACTGTCTGGGTTGGTCAAAACTCCTTCCAAGGAGTAAGCATCTTTTAATTTCATGGCTGCAATCATCATCTGCAATGATTTTGGAGCCCAGAAAAATAAAGTCAGCCACTGTTTCCACTGTTTCCCCATCTATTTCCCATGAAGTGATGGGACCGGATGCCATGATCTTAGTTTTCTGAATGTTGAGCTTTAAGCCAACTTTTTCACTCTCCTCTTTCACTTTCATCAAGAGGCTCTTTAGTTCTTCTTCACTTTTTGCCATAAGGGTGGTGTCATCTGCATATCTGTGGTTATTATATCTGAGGATATTTCTCCCAGCTATCTTGATTCTAGCTTGTGCTTCCTCCAGCCCAGCATTTCTCATGATGTACTCTGCATATAAGTTAAAGAAGCAGGGTGACCATATACAGCCTTGACGTACTCTTTTTCCTATTTGGAACCAGTCTGTTGTTCCATGCCCAGTTCTAACTGTTGCTTCCTGACCTGCATATAGGTTTCTTAAGAGGCAGGTCAGGTGGTCTGGTATTCCCATCTCTTTCAGAATATTCCACAGTTTATTGTGATCCACACAGTCAAAGGCTTTGGCATACTCAATAAAGCAAAGATAGATGTTTTTCTGGAACTCTCTTGCTTTTTCGATGATCCAGCAAATGTTGGCAATTTGATCTCTGGTTCCTCTGCCTTTTCTAAAACCTGCTTGAACATCTGGAAGTTCATGATTCATGATTCATGTCATCAGAGTTAAATTCACCCATTCCAGTCCATTTAAGTTCACTGATTCCTAGGATGTCGACATTCACTCTTGCTATCTCCTGTTTGACCACTTCCAATTTGCCTTGATTCCTGGACCTAACATTCCAGGTTCCTATACAATATTGCTCTTTACAGCATTGGACCTTACTTCCATCACCAGTCACATCCACAGCTGGGTGTTGTTTTTGCTTTGGCTCCAACCCTTCATTCTTTCTGGAGTTATTTCTCCACTGATCTCCAGTAGCATACTGGGCACCTACTGACCTGGGGATTTCATCTTTTGGTGCCCTATCTTTTTGCCTTTCATACTGTTCATGTGGTTCTCAATGCAGGAATACTTAAGTGGTTTGCCATTCCCTTCACCAGTGGACCATGTTTGGTTAGAACTCTCCACCATGACCTGTTCATTTTGGGTGACCCTACCCAGCATGGCTCAGTTTCCTTGAGTTAATACAAGGTTGTGGTTCCTGTGATTAGACTGTTTAGTTTTCCGTGATTGTGGTTTTCAGTCTGTCTGCCCTTTGGTAGAGAAGGATAAGAGGCCCATGGAAACTTCCTGATGGGAGAGACTGACTGAGGGGGGAACTGGGTCTTGCTCTGATGGGCAGGCATATGCTCCATAAATCTGTAATACAATTTTCTGTTGATGGGTGGGGCTGTGTTCCCTCCCTGTTATTTACCTGGGACCAAACTATGATGGCAGAGAAGGCAATGGCACCCCACTCCAGTACTCTTGCCTGGAAAATCCCATGGACAGAGGAGCCTGGTAGGCTGCAGTCCATGAGGTCTCTAAGAGTCGGACACGACTGAGTGACTTCACTTTCACTTTTCACTTTCATGCATTGGAGAAGGAAAGGGCAACCCACTCCAGTGTTCTTTCCTGGAGAATCCCAGGGACAGGGGAGCCTGGTGGGCTGCCATTTCTGGGGTCGCACAGAGTCGGACACGACTGAAGCGACTTAGCAGCAGCAAACTATGATGGAGGTAGTGAAGAAAACGGAGTCCTCCTTTAAAATGTCCCATGCCTGCACTGCGGCACTCATTGCCCCCAGCCCTGTAGCAGGCCACCGCCGACCCATGCCTCTGCTGGAGACTCCTGGATTCTCACTGGCAAATCTGAGTCAGTCTCTTGTGGGGTCACAGCTTCTCTCTCCTGGGTCCTGGTATGCACAAGCTTTGTTTGAGCCCTCTGAGCATCTCTGGCGGGTATGGAGTTTGATTCTTAATGCTATTTCACACCTCTTACCATCTTGCTCGAGCTTCTCCTTTGCCCTTGGACATGCGGTATCTCCTCAAAGTCGCACCAGCGCCCTGCCTGCCGCTCTAGCACCTACTGTCTTGCTGGGGCTTCTCTGCACTTGTACGTGGGGTATATCCTCACAGAGGCTCCAACACTGTGCAGCCTCCACTCCAGCGCTGTGGAGCACGCTTAGCACATTCGATTTTAGATGATATCTTTTCCAAGGGAGTCTCCCAGCTGGTTGTCAGTGCCCAAAAGTTATCACAAAGAAATGGCATGATGACTTCCCCAATGGTGTTGACAATGAGCTGGAGGTGGTTTAGCTAATTTTAACTTGGTCCCAGCATACAGTATTTGCCCAAGTCTGTTCATTTTCCTCTTTGATTGATAAGGCTGATGCCAGATACTGTGTCAATGACTCCCTCTGAACCCCAGCATAGATCTGTCAGTTTTATACACTGGACTCCATGGGGAGCTGAAGAAAAAGGTTATGAGGTTCAGGATAACACAAATTAATAGATTTATGATAATGTCAAATGTGCTGTATTTGCTTATCAGAACGCAGATACTTTCAAGTACCTTATATCCAAACGTTATCCATTCAGCTCATATACACAGATTCTAATTAGTCTGTCTCTTCCTAGTGATAACATGAGAAGAATTATCTTTTATTTACTATACAATGGGGAAAGGAGAGGGTCTAGTTACAATTTACTCAATGAAAGTATCATAGTGAGACTACTATAAGTCATAACATATTCTAAGTAAGTAATGTGGGCTCTTTCAAATATTTTTCAATTCATGATGTATTTTTAATGGAATTTTGCACATGAATAGATGCATTTAAGTTTTTAAAAAAAAGTGGCTAGAACTACCAATTCTATGTTTTTAATTACAACCTCTACAGTTAAGTAATAAAAAAAAAAATCAAAACATAACCTCTGATTTTTTTCTATGGGAATATATATATGCATATATATATATATTTAATTATGTATATAATTTTTCCAAGTCAAAGCAGAGCTTTTCTTTTTTCTTCTTCTTTTTTTAATGGAATCATATATATGTGTGACTACAGCAACATTCAGAGGCCATGAAATGGACTCTGGAACTTGACTCTTTTCCCGCCATGGAACTTTACTTTGATATCTAAAAGTATACAAAGAAATTATATATATATATGTATGTTATACATTTATATCTCTTTCTATATATACATACATATATGTAATCACTTACTAGGATTTTAATGACTGTAACATCTCAGCATTTAAAACTCTTTGCAACCCCATGGACTACACCAATTAAAACTTGATAACAATGATTTGTGATCTGGCTCAATCTGAGTGGAATAAAAGTCAGTATGCTGGATGTATTGGATGATCATGCACTGAGGGATTTTGGAAAGAAGACCTAGAATATGCTCACTGGAGGAGAGAATTCTAAAGACTCCAATCCTGGAGAATAAACATTTTCTAAAGACTACTATATTTCAAATTCATTAACAAATGGGAGTGGTACAATGGAAAAATACAACTAAGACTTTTCAGTGAACTACAAACTTAATTCAACACCTGATTTAAAAAGAGAGTATTCATTTTATACTAAGTTGCCATCTTCAATGGTTTCAAATTGCAATATCTTCTTTTCTGTTTATCTAATGATACCCTGAGAGAGCTCTTAACAAATCTTAATCAGTCTCCCAAATTTACTGGAAACACAGCCTCATTGATTTGAAGCCAATGTGTAACTTGCAATCACTTTTAGCAAATTCTTAGCAATCTGCATTAAGGATTTCTGAATCCTATATGACAGTTTAAAAATTCAATGTGCCACACTGAAAATATGATCCTAGCTGAAGGGAAATTCATGAACAAGAAGACTGATATTATACTGCCAAATGCTGAAAACGAACTTATACTTCACACATTTCACATGCAGCCAAACATTAAACATTCACTATAGCCAATAAATTAAAGCAGTATTAATCTCTGAACTAATGGACTAAGGAGAGGGGGGAAATCACATCAGTTCATTTGGGAATCATACTTCATTTTCATTCCTAACTTTGGCTTAAACAGATTCAAGATATTTCTCCTTAAATGACAATCATTTAAAAGATATAATATTCGATGCTTTCTAATACAAATATGCATTGAAGTTTGCCTGCATAAAAAAATAAGTTATTCTAGCAGCGTTTTTTCTCTCTTTAGAAAGACACACACACACAAAGATGCCATATTAAATACTTCTAGCCTTCCTTAGTCTGCTGTTTCCTCATATTGGTTCACAGGACAGAAAGTTTTAAATATACTAGAAAGAGCACAAAGACGGTTTCTAGAATATTTTCTTAGCATAATGGAGAAAGCACGTAGGTGTAGGAGAGGATCTCAAAATTTAATGTGCATGGGAGTCATATAGAAAACTTGTTAAAACACAGACTTTGGGGACCCAAACCCACAGATTCAGACTCAAAGGTGAGGCCTGAAATTTCTCAATTCTACCAACCTCCCAGATGATGATGTTGATGATTGTCCATGGGCTATGTTTTGAGTAGCTTTTAATCTCATTGTTCTACTCACATGCTTTGTAACTCTGAGAAAGTTGCTGAACCTCTTAGAGTCTCAAAGATTTCCTCACTTCTTTAAAGAGAGATAACAGAATAGATCTTAGATGGTAACTGAAATGAGGTGGGCATTTTAAAATGTTGCCTTTCTTTTCTCTCCTTCCCTCTTTCCTTCCTTCCTTCCTTTTTTCCTTTCCTCCCTCTTTCTCTCCTTCTTTTTTAAAAATTCTAGTCAGTTTGTTATAAAACATATGAGAATATTGATATGTTTATTAATGACAAGAACTAAATAATATCAAGACCCTGATGTGAAAAATCTACATGTCTGGACTTCCACATAGCTAGGATAGGAGGGTTCCTGAATTCTCTGTTCTGCTTACTGAGTCACAGTTTGAAAAGCTTTGATCCTGTTTTTGATGTTCAGTGATGGTTCTTCCAACTTTAGAATTCTATGAAGGAAACTAGAATTGATTTTTCTAGCATGCTAGCGATGTCTCATCCTTAAAAATACAATGAAAACTGAAATGAAAAATGAACAGGAATAGTGGGTTGCATTCTACTCTAGGTGCTGGGTCGAATGTAATTTCTAGCTGTAGAGGGAAAAAAGCACCAAAGAAACAGGGCATGATCTGGGTAACAGAGAAACTTGTGAAGGTTTGTCCTGACCACTGTAGGTCACTTTAAGTCGATCTCAAACACAAATATACTTTTCCCCTGAGTTACTGATTGCAACAGTAAGGTGAAGCAACAAAGAGATACTTGGGTATGTATCCTCTCTCAATTAATATTTCTGTTTATCCCTAAGAAAATACATAAATTTCTTTTTAATCTATTTTAACCTATTCTCTCACCTCATATGACAATTATATCACCAATTTTATGAATTGTCAATATCCTCACTGCCTACTCCATAATCTATTCAACATAATTAATTTTGGACTGAGCTTTGTAAAATATACCTTAAATCTTTATGGATTTTTACTTTACATGAATATTATTAGCCTAATATCTCACCCTGTTTCTTAAAAATCAGAATTATTTTTAGATCTTCACATCACCGTGGATCTAATGCTATATAATACTCTACAGAGTACTTCCTCTCTATTTTACCTAATATAGCCATAATGATGCTCCAACAACTGCCTCCAAATTCTTATTTCCACAAGCAAAACTGCAGTAAACATCTTTGTAAATGTTTCTTCTGAGATTTATGTGCAAGGGTGGGATTATTGGATCGCAGAGTATCAGTGCAATTAATTTGACTCTGGACTAACATACACACTGGATACACCAGCCTCCCATCTCTCATGAGAGCTCCTTTATGCATACAGCCCCACAACTGATGATGAGTAACTTTTCCTTCAAGGCAAATCTCATAAGTACAATGTGATAATTCATTATTATTTTAATTTACTTGATTCTAATTACCAATGAGTTTGAACAACTTTTCATGTGCCTGAAGTTCCTTTGGGGTTTCTCTCTTTTAATTACCTGTTCATTCACAGGTCACACTGTGAAAGAACTTGTAAGATGGGAGATAGTATTGAGGCCACCTTTGGAAGATAAATATAACACTCTACTAAAGTATTCATCTTTCCCCACAGATATTTTTTCTCTCTTTTTCTCTTTCTTAGCTTCATTATCAACCAAAGTGTAATACATACATAGATCTATTACTGGTTTTGTAATCTGCACTTCAGTTCAGTTCAGTCTCTCAGTCGTGTCCTACTCTCTGAGACCCCATGAATCGCAGCAAGCCTGGCCTCCCTGTCCATCATCAACTCCTGGAGTTCACCCAAACTCATGTGCATCAAGTCGGTGATGCCACCCAGCCATCTCATCCTCTGTTGTCCCCTTCTCCTCCTGCCCCCAATCCGTCCCAGCATCAGGGTCTTTTCCAATAAGTCAACTCTTCGCATGAGGCGGCCAAAGGTAGGCAAATTCCCCATCTCTTTATTAAATTCTCCTTTTTAAAATTGGAAGTAAAATGTATTTTACAGTATTAATTTATCTCATAAAAGTATAAAGCTATTAAATTTGTTTCAGAACTGCTCATATGTTTATTATTCAAAGAGGTTTTCTGTACTATTTTAAAGGTTTTATAGTTTTTGTTGCTATTACAAATATCTTTATTTTCAATTGTGGTTTGTTGTAATTTATTTTTGAAAATATATCTTTTATCTGTAAACAAAATATTTTATAAGTGCTAATGATTTGTTGATTCTCTTTTTCATCTAGAAGATAAATATATTATTAATAAATAAAGCTAATGGCAGATTTTTTTCAATTTTGACATTTGTTTCTTTTTCTTTCATAAAGCACTAGACAGAACTGACCATATATTAAAGTGATAATAAGATACACCATTCTCTTATTCTAATTGTAAGAATTACATGTAATTCTTTACATGAATTCAAAGAATTCATGTAAACTATACTCACAGAAAACTAGTCAATCTAATCACACTAGGACCACAGCCTTGTCTAATTCAATGAACCTAAGCCATGCCAGTGGGGCAACCCAAGATGGGTGGGTCATGGTGGAGAGAATCTGACAGAATGTTGTCCACTGGAGAAGGGAATGGCAAACCACTTCAGTATTCTTGTCTTGAGAACCCCATGAACAGTATGAAAAGGAAAAATGATAGGATACTGAAAGAGAAACTCCCCAGGTCAGTAGGTGCCCAATACCCAGCTGTGGATGTGACTGGTGATAGAAGCAAGGTCCAATGACTCATTGGAAAGAGGGATTGGGGGCAGGAGGAGAAGGGGACGACAGAGGATGAGATGGCTGGATGGCATCACTGACTCGATGGACGTGAGTCTGAGTGAACTCCGGGAGTTGGTGATGGACAGGGAGGCCTGGCGTGCTGCAATTCATGGGGTTGCAAAGAGTCGGACACGACTGAGTGACTGATCTGACCTGATCTGATACCATTTGCTAAGAATATGAAAGTTAACAAGTTAAAATTCCCCTCAAAATAATGCCAGCACATGGCTTAATAAGATATCCCTCATTATGTCCCTTCACCAACAACAATCTGGCATCCTTCTGTATACAAAAGTAGCTATGTGGTAGCTGTGGGATCCAGCAACACACACCAAAGGATCCAGGAGAAATCCTGTAAACTCATTGGATGACGGCGTTCGGAACTCGGTCCCAGTTGTTGACCCTGCAGTAGACTATGAACCAACTCCAGGTACTCTTGGCTATAGTCCTGGGGCCCCTACTGAGCACTGACAATCATCACATACAAAAGCCCCTTTGTGGAAGTCCAGGTTTTCAACCGAGACGTTCCTGCACGTCTGTATTAGAATATAGTTTATTAGAGTAAAACAAATAAATGAATCTTAGGCTGAAACTTAGATTGGATGTACTGGAGAAAATAGGAGGAACAATTTGATTTTACCCAAATCATTTCTTCTTCAAGACAGCACAGCTCAGTGCCAGTAGAAACTTCAGCCCATAATTACCCCCACAAAGGAAAAGAGAACATGAAATTGAGAATGGGGTTTTCCCAGATGTGTGGGACCTTGTCAGAGGGGACCACTTCTCTCTCTCCTCATCCAGGGGCCGAGTCATGAGATGCATGAGGTAACAGTCTGGAAGAATCAGATAAGATTCTTAGAAGCATTAAAGGCATATGGATCCTACTAACTGTGTTGCAGACTCCATCAAGAAGCCTACCCAGGAGCCACAAAGGATGCCTCACCTGTCAATCCCTAAATAGTACACAGATGTCTCTGGTGCTCTGCACATTTCACACCTCCCCCCTCCCCAACAACATACACACACATACATCTACCCAGTGGCCCTACCGTCTGCATGTTCCTGACAATGGTGATACCAAGCTTTGGCAGACAGCTGGTGAGCATACTCAGAACGATGGCCCAGGTCTGCAGATCAGTGAGAGATCACAAACCTAACCATTAGCTTTGCATTTAGAATGAAAATGAAGGCCATCGACTCCTGGCCTGGTGTGCTGCAAGACTGAGAGAAGGCATACTTTTTTTTTTACTATGTTGTTTTTATTTGTTTTTAAAATTTTTATTTTGTATTAGAATATAGTTTATTTACAATGCTGTGATAGTTTCAGGTGTACAGCAAAGACATTCAGTTATATAAATATATATATATATATACATCTATTCTTTTTCAAATTCTTTTCCCATTTAGGTTGTTATACAATATTGAGCAGAGTTCTCTGTGCTAAATAGTAGATCTTTGTTGGCTGTCCATTTTAAATATAGCAGTGTGTTCATTCAATTCCAAACTCCTTAACTATCCCTTGCCCCCTTCCTTCCCCATAATCATAAGTTCATTCTCTAAATCTGTGAGTACGTTTCTGTTTTATAACTAAATTCATTTGTATCATTTCTTTTTTTTTTTTTGCTTTCCTCATATAAGTGATATTATATGATCTTTCTCTTCCTCTGTCTTACTTCACTTAGTAAAACACTCTCTAGATCCATCCATGTTGCTGTAACTGACATTATTTCATTCTTTTTAATTTCATTCTCTTCATTCATTTATCCATTATTACATTCTTTTTATTCCATTGTATATCTTATTTATGAGTTCTCTGTCAATGGGCATTTAGGTTGCTTCTGTGCCTTGCCTATTATATATAGTGCTGCAATGAGTATCGGGGTGCATTTATTCTTTCAGATCATGCTTTTCTCCAGATATATGCCCAGGAGTGGGACTGAAGTATTATATGGGAGCTAAGAATTCTGACACAGGAGAGAGCAAGAAATATAAAACTAATATGTCTACAGAAGGTCTGAGCAAGCCTTTACAATACCTAGCAGGACTAACAGAAGGCATTTCTCTTTCAAAAGCAATTAGTAAAACTGGAGAATGCAAAGGCCACAGTGGAAGACCTCGAGAAACATGAAAAATCAAGGAAACAAGAAACTAGCAAAATATCACATAATTTTTCAGTAACTGATCACAAATACACAGAACTCTTATCTGTAGAAAATTCAAATAGCTGATTTAAGGAAACTTAAAGAGCTATACAGAAGACATAAGAAGGCTGTATGCTGATGAATTGATGCTCTCAAATTGTGGTGCTGCAGAAAACTTTTGAGAGTCCTTTGAACTGCAAGGAGGTCAAACAACTTGACCCTAAGGAAATCAGACCTAAATATTCATTGGAAGGACTGATGCTGATGCTGAAACTCCAATACTTTGGCCACCTGATGTGAAGAACTGACTCGCTGGAAAAGACTCTGGCGCTAGGAAAGACTGAAGGCAAAAGGAGAAGAGGATGGCAGAGGATGAGATGGTTTGAAAGCATGACTGACTCAATGGAAATAAATTTAAACGAACTCGAGGAGATAATGGAGGACAATGGAGCATGGCATGCTTCAGTCTATGGGGTAACAAATAGTTGGACATGACACAGTGCCTGATCAACAACAGCAAAAGAGCTATAAAGAAAACACAGAAAGACAATCAGGATTTCCTGATTTATACAGTCAGGAAAACAATACACAAAGTGAAAAGTTTAACAGAGATACCATATAATAGGAAAACAGAAATTCTAGAGCTGAGTAATATAATGAATGAGCATGAGAAAGAATCTGTGAATCAGAAAACAAATGTTAGAAATTACCCAGTCAGAAGAGAACAAAGGAAAAAGAATAAAAAAGAGTGACAAGCCTATGTGATCTCTGGGATACCATAAAAATGATCAAACTGTAGATTATTGGAATTCAGAAGAAAAAGAGAAGGAGAAGATGGTAGAAAACTTATTTAAAGAAATAACAGCTGAGAACATCCCACATGCAGATAGAGATTTGGATTTCCAAGTTCATTAAGCTCATACTTTATATTAAAAAAAAAAAAAACACTCAAAGATTGTCTCCAAGACACAATAATAAAATTGTCAAAAATAAAAAGAGAATCTTAAAAAATAGCAAGAAAAAAAAAAAAAAACAGCGTATTAACTTACAAGTAACCCCTCCCCCATAAAGCTATCTTTCAACTTCTCAAGCATAACTTGCAGGCCAAGAGAGAGTAGGATGATATATTTAAAGTGCTAAAAGGAAAAAAAGAAAACAAAACAAGAAACCCCAATAGTCAAAAATAATCTATCAGGCTGATTATGTTTAATAAAATGAAGATTTTTTCCAGACAAATAAAAGCTCAAGGCTTTCATCAACATGAGGCCTGCTTTATAAGAAATCTTCAAGCTGAAATGAAAAGACTCTAATTGGTAACATTAAAACACATGAAAATAGATAATGCACTGTTAAAGGTAAAGTGAAAGTGAAATGCTCTATGGTGTCCAACTCTTTGTGACTCCATGACCTATACAGTCCATGGAATTCTCCTGGCCAGAATACTGGAGTGGGTAGCCATTCCCTTCTCCAGGGGATCGCCTCAACCTAGGGATCAAACCCAGGTCTCCCACATTGCCGGCAGATTCTTTACCAGCTGAGCCACCAAGGGAGCCATTTTTTTTTTTTGTAAAAGTGAGTATACAATCAAATTCAGAATACTCTACTACTGTAATGCAGTGATGTGCTAACAAATTAACCCAAATTTTAAAGGCAATAAATGCCAAAAAAAAAAAAAAAAAAAACTATACCCATGGTAGATCAATTGGAAAAAAATCCACCTGCAATATAAGAGACTCAGATTTGATCTCTGGGTTGGGAAGATACCCTGGAGAAGGAAATGGCAACCCCCTCCAGTATTCTTGCCTCAGAAATTCCAGGGACAGAGGAGCCTGGTAGGTTACATTCCATGGGGTCACAAAAATCAAACATGACTTAGCAACAAAATTGCCACTACCAATCATTTGTTAATCAATGCACAATAAAAAAGAGGAAAATGATAACATCAAAATAGAAAATAGAATAAAAAGGTAGAGTTTATGTATGAATTTTTTTTTTTCTTTTCAGTACTTTGAATAAATCATCCCACTCTCTCCTGGACTATAAGATTATGGCTGAGGAAGCCAATGATAACTTTATGGGGGGAGGGCTCACTGGTGTGCAACTGAAGTTCAGATGTTAGTGTAAAAGAGACCATTATATCTAGAGGATAATTTATGTATGCTTCATAATAATCATAATGTAAAACCTACAGTAGATCTACAAAAGAAAAACAAAACAGATTCAAAGCATACCACTGTGGAAAATAATCAATTCACAAAGAACAGCAGCAACAAGGGAGAAAATAAAAGACCTACACAACATCCAGTAAATAACTGAGACTGTATTAGTACTCTTGCCTGGAAAACCCAATGGACGGAGGAGCCTGGTGGGCTGCAGTCCCTGGGGTCGCGAAGAGTCAGACGCGACTGAGCGACTTCACTTTCACTTTTCACTTTCATGCATTGGAGAAGAAAATGACAACCCACTCCAGTGTTTTTGCCTGGAGAATCCCAGGAACAGGGGAGCCTGGGTGGGCTGCCATCTATGGGGTCGCACAGAGTCGGACACTACTGAAGCAACTTAGCAGTAGCAGCAGCAGCAGTAAGTCTTAACCTATCAATCAGAGAAGGCAATGGCAGCCCACTCCAGTACTCTTGCCTGGAAAATCCCATGGACGGAGGAGCCTGGTAGGCTGCAGTCCATGAGGTCGCTGAGAGTCGGACACGGCTGAGCGACTTCACTTTCACTTTTTACTTTTATGCATTGGAGAAGGAAATGGCAACCCACTCCCAGTGTTCTTGCCTGGAGAATCCCAGGAGTGGGGGAACCTGGTGGGCTGCCGTCTCTGGGGTCGCACAGAGTGAGACATGACTGAAGCGACTTAGCAGCAGCAGCAGCAAAGCAACCTATCAATAAGTTTTCATTGTTCAGTTCAGTTCAGTTCAGTCACTCAGTCATGTCCGATTCTTTGCAACCCCATGAATCGCAGCACACCAGGCCTCCCTGTCCATCACAAACTCCCAGAGTTCACTAAGACTCAAGTCCATCGAGTCAGTGATGCCATCCAGCCATTTCATCCTCTGGCGTCCCCTTATCCTCCTGCCCCCAATCCCTCCCAGCATCAGAGTCTTTTCCAATGAGTCAACTCTTTGCATGAGGTGGCCAAAGTACTGGAGTTTCCGCTTTAGCATCATTCCTTCCAAAGAAATCCCAGGGCTGATCTCCTTCAGAATGGACTGGTTGGATCTCCTTGCAGTCCAAGGGACTCTCAAGAGGCTTCTCCAACACCACAGTTCAAAAGCATCAATTCTTTGGCACTCAGCCTTCTTCACAGTCCAACTCTCACATCCATACATGACCAGTGGAAAAACCATAGCCTTGACTATATGGACCTTTGTTGGCAAAGTAATGTCTCTGCTTTTCAATATGTTATCTAGTTTGGTCATAACTTTCCTTCCAAGGAGTAAGCATCTTTTAATTTCATGGCTGCAGTCACCATCTGCAGTGATTTTGGAGCCCCCAAAAATAAAGTCTGACACTGTTTCCACTGTTTCCCCATCTATTTCCCATCTCCAGTCAAGTAGGGATGGATAGATTAAAATAAAAGACCCAGTGATGTGCTGCCTATAAGAGACTCAATTAAGTTATGTCTGTAGGGGCATAAATAGACTCGAACTATCAGAATGGCAAAAGATATTCCATGCAACTGGAAACCAAAAGAGGGTATTGGTAATCATACTTACATCAGATAAAACTGACCTTAAGTCAAAAAAGTAGCAACAGATCAATAAGGTTATTATATGATGATATAGGGGTCAATTTATTAAGAAGATATAGTAATCATAAATATATATATGTATATATATACATATATATACTCACACATCAGAACAGTTAAATACATTAATCAAATACTAACATATCTGAGGGAAAAAATAAACAATAATATAATAATCATAAACATCATTGAAGAAAATGAATAACAGCATAAAAAATACTGGACCCTTGTCTTTAAAAATCAATAAAAATGAACTGGTACTAGATCAAAAAACTTAACATAAGAATTAAATCTATAAAACTCCTAGAAAAAAACATATGAAAAAAATCCCTTGGCATTTTTTTTGACAATCATTTCATGGTTATGACACCAAAGGTATAAGCAAGAAAAAAATAAATGTTAATGACTGGGACTATATCAAACTCAAAAGCTCCTGAACAGCAAATGTAACAATTAACAAAAAAGAAAGGCAACCTACAGGCAGAGTGGAATATATTATTTGCAAAGCATATATCTGACACAGAGTTAATGTTTTAAATATGTAAGGCCTCATACAACTCAATATAAAAAAATGTTGCAATTTTAAAAATTGGAAAAAGAATGGACTTTTCCAAAAACATATATAAAAATGGGCATCAAATATCTGAAAAGATGCCAAATATCAGTGATCTTCAGGAAAATGCAATTCAAAATCACACTGAGATATTACCTCACACGTTATATCAGTTCAGTTCAGTCGCTTAGTCATGTCCAACTCTGCGACCCCATGAATTGCAGCATGTCAAGCCTCCCTGTCCATCACCAACTCCCGGAGTTCACTCAAACTCACGTCCATCGAGTCGGTGATGCCATCCAGCCATCTCATCCTCTGTCATCACCTTTTTGTCCTGCCCTCAAACCCTCCCAGTGTCAGAGTCTTTTCCAATGAGTCAACTCTTTGCATGAGGTGGCCAAAGTACTGGAGTTTCAGCTTTAGCATCATTCCTTCCAATGAATACCCAGGGCTGATCTCCTTTAGAATGGAATTGTTGGATCTCCTTGCAGTCCAAGGGACTCTCAAGAGTCTTCTCCAACACCACAGTTCAAAAGCATCAATTCTTCGGGACTCAGCTTTCTTCACAGTCCAACTCTCACATCCATACATGACCACTGGAAAAACCATAGCCTTGACTAGATGGACTGCAGATGGTGACTGCAGCCATGAAATTAAAAGACGCAGAAGGAAAGCTATGACCAACCTAGATAGCATATTAAAAAGCAGAGACATTACTTTGCCAACAAAGGTCCATCTAGTCAAGGTGTTGTTACCAAAAGACAAGAAATAATAAGTACTGGCAAGGATGTGGAGAAAAAAGAATCCTTGTGCACTATTTGTAGGAATGTAAATTGAAACAGCCACTATGGAAAATGGTATGAATGTTCCTCAAAAAATTCAAATAAATCTACTATATTATCCATCAACCCCACTTCAAGATAAATATGCAAGAAAATACAATCAAGTATCCAAAAGAGGTATCACATGTTTATGTTCACTGCAGTATTATTTCCAATAGTCAAGATATGGAAACAATCTGATTGTCCATCTAAAGATGAATCTAAAGGACATGTAGCTATGTAATGGAATATTATTAAGCCATGAAAATAATGAAATCTGCCACTGTCCCCAACATGGGTGGACACTGAGGGCACTATGCTAAATGAAATTAAGTGAGACATGGAAAGACAAATTCTATACTCCCACTAAAATATATAATCTAAAAAATTTGATCTCACAGAAACAGGGTATAATGGTGATTGCCAGGCTCTGGGAGATTACTGAAATGGGAGATGTTGCTTAAAGTGTAAAAACTTGCAGTTACAGGACCAATAAATTATGTGGATCTAATATACAACATTATATATGGATCAAAATAAACTGTGGAATATTCTGAAAGAGATGGGAGTCCAAGACCATCTGACATGCCTCTTGAGAAATCTGCATGCAGGACAGGAAGCAACAGTTAGAAATGGACATGGAACAACAGACTGGTTCCAAATAGGAAAAGGAGTACGTCGAGGCTATATATTGTCACCCGGCTTATTTAACTTATATGCAGAGTACATCATGAGAAACGCTGGACTGGAAGAAACACAAGCTGGAATCAAGATTGACCAGAGAAATCTCAATAACCTAGATATGCAGATGACACCACCCTTATGGCAGAAAGTGAAGAGGAACTCAAAAGCCTCTTGATGAAAGTGAAAGTGGAGAGTGAAAAAGTTGGCCTAAGCTCAACATTCAGAAAACTAAGATCATGGCATCCGGTCCCATCACTTCATGGGAAATAGATGGGGAAACAGTGGAAACAGTGTCAGACTTTATTTTTCTGGGCTCCAAAATCACTGCAGATGGTGACTGCAGCCATGAAATTAAAAGACGCCTACTCCTTGGAAGGAGAGTTATGACCAACCTAGATAGCATATTCAAAAGCAGAGACATTACTTTGCCAACAAAGGTCTGTCTAGTCAAGGCTATGGTTTTTCCTGTGGTCATGTATGGATGTGAGAGTTGGACTGTGAAGAAGGCTGAGCGCTGAAGAATTGATGCTTTTGAACTGTGGTGTTGGAGAAGACTCTTGAGAGTCCCTTGGAGTGCAAGGAGATCCAACCAGTCCATTCTGAAGGAGATCAGCCCTGGGATTTCTTTGGAGGGAATGATGCTGAAGCTGAAAGTCCAGTACTTTGGACACCTCATGCTAAGAGCTGACACATTGGAAAAGACTCTGACACTGGGAGGGATTGGGGGCAGAAGGAGAAGGGGACGACAGAGGATGAGATGGCTGGATGACATCACTGACTCGATGGACTTGAGTCTGAGTGAACTCCAGGAGTTTGTGATGGACAGGGAGGCCTGGTGTGCTGCGATTCATGGGGTCGCAAAGAGTCCTACACGACTGAGCGACTGAACTGAACTGAACTGAAGAGTACATATCTTAAGTGTTCTCACTTTAAAGAACCTTATGCGGTAACGTAGGGATTAACTAATCCCACTCTAGTACTCGTTTAGCAATACATAGCTGTATTAACTCACATTGTATTACATGTTAATTATATCTCAATAATTGGAAAAAAAGTTTCCCTCTTTTTATTCTGCCAGCATCCTATATAATTCTTCAGTTGAGTCAGTTCAGTTCAGTCACTCAGTCGTGTCAGACTCTTTGTGACCCCATGAATCGCAGCACTCTAGGCCTCCCTGTC
The DNA here is from genome assembly GCF_055505025.1 of Bos grunniens. Lineage (NCBI taxonomy): Eukaryota > Metazoa > Chordata > Mammalia > Artiodactyla > Bovidae > Bos > Bos grunniens. Next base: position 50,318,656 of record NC_141175.1, read on the forward strand.
CATCACCAACCCCTGGAGTTCACTCAGACTCACATCCATTGAGTCAGTGATGCCATCCAGCCATCTCATCCTCTGGCGTCCCCTTCTCCTCCTGCCCCCAATCCCTCCCAGCATCAGAGTCTTTTCCAATGAGTCAACTCTTTGCACGAGGTGGCCAAAGTACTGGAGTTTCAGCTTTAGCATCATTCCTTCCAAAGAAATCCCAGGACTGATCTCCTTTAGAATGGACTGGTTGGATCTCCTTGCAGTCCAAGGGACTCTCAGGAGTCTTCTCCAACACCACAGTTCAAAAGCATCAATTTTTTGGCGCTCAGCCTTCTTCACAGTCGAACTCTCACATCCATACATGACCACAGGAAAAACCATAGCCTTGACTAGACAGACCTTTGTTGGCAAAGTAATGCCTTTCCTTTTCAATATGTTATCTAGGTTGGTCATAACTTTCCTTCCAAGGAGTAAGCATCTTTTAATTTCATGGCTGCAGTCACCATGTGCAGTGATTTTGGAGCCCAGAAAAATAAAGTCTGACACTGTTTCCACTGTTTGCCATCTATTTCCCATGAAGTGATGGGACCGGATGCCATGATCTTCATTTTCTGAATGTTGAGCTTTAAGCCAACGTTTGCACTGTCCACTTTCACTTTCATCAAGAGGCTTTTGAGTTCCTCTTCACTTTCTGCCATAAGGGTGGTGTCATCTGCATATCTGAGGTGATTGATATTTCTCCTGGCAATCTTGATTCCAGCTTGTGTTTCTTCCAGTCCAGCGTTTCTCATGATGTACTCTGTATAAGTTAAATAAGCCGGGTGATGATATACAGCCTTGATGTACTCCGTTTCCTATTTGGAACCAGTCTGTTGTTCCATGTCCATTTCTAACTGTTGCTTCCTGTCCTGCATACAGATTTCTCAAGAGGCAGGTCAGGTGGTCTGGTATTCCCATCTCTTTGAGAATTTTCCACAGTTTATTGTGATCCACACAGTCAAAGGCTTTGGCATAGTCAATAAAGCAGAAATAGATGTTTTTCTGGAACTCTCTTGCTTTTTCCATGATCCAGCAGATGTTGGCAATTTGACCTCTGGTTCTTCTGCCTTTTCTAAAACCAGCTTGAACATCAGGAAGTTCATGGTTCACGTATTGCTAAAGCCTGGCTTGGAGAATTTTGAACATTACTTTACTAGCATGTAAGATGAGTGCAATTGTGTGGTAGTTTGAGCATTCTTTGGCATTGCCCTTCTCTGGGATTGGAATGAGAACTGACTTTTTCCAGTCCTGTGGCCACTGCTGAGTATTTCAAATTTGCTGGCATATTGAGTGCAGCACTTTCACAGCATCATGTTCCAGGATTTGAAATAGCTCAACTGGAATTCCGTCACCTCCACTAGCTTTGTTCGTAGTGATGCTTTCTAAGGCCCACTTGACTTCACCTTCCAGGATGTCTGGCTCTAGGTCAGTGATCAGACCATCGTGATTATCTGGGTTGTGAAGATCTTTTTTGTACACTTCTTCTGTGTATTCTTGCCACCTGAGAAATCACATGGACAGGGGAGCCTGACACGATGCAGTCCATGGGGTCACAAAGGGTTGGACATGACTGAGTGACTAACACACATTGTTTGTTGCATTGTGCATATGAACTTCCAGATTTACCTGCCACATTTGTAAAGTTTCAAGAACTTGATAACATGTACTTATGGTGTAAAATTAATTGATATTAATATTTAGTTTTAGTTCCATATTTGAGATCTTTCTTATTTCTTTTTTAATAAACATCAATGCATTTAGAGTTGTTTTATTTATTTTAACACTCACAGTTATATACAGTTATACAGACTACTCTTTATATGCAGGTAATCACCCACCAACATTAACAAGTATTTTTATTTTATCATTTTTTGTTCAGATGGTCTTAAATCAAAGGGAAAAATGACAAATGTTAGATTTACCTTGCCGGGGTCCAGCTCCAGCTGATCCAGGGAGTTCGAAGCGGGGACGGCGTCGGCAAGGATCAGGATACAATAGCTTCATTTAGATATTAATTAGAGATATATACAGTAATAGAATGAGGATAGCTCAGCAGGAAAATTCAGTGGAGAAAAGAGGCTGAGTAGCTTGGTTTACGTGGGAAACCAATAAAACTTTAGGACAAGAAGCTTGCACCACTTACGTAGGCCGCAGGCCTCCTGTTCTCCCGAAGGAGAGGAGACACTGAGGCCTCCCTGGTCGTATCTTAGAAGCCCAGGCAAAGTTAGTAAGCTTGGCAGGCTCTGCGCTCCAGATGGAGACTCAGCCGGAGTTTGAGAGAGAGAGAGACATGGGGAGACCAGTATTTCAAGAAACTGATCCCAATTCTTTATTTTCCAGAGTCTGTTTTTATACAGTGAGATGTTATACAAAAGTCACGTGGGGACAGTGCTTCATACAAATGTATACAGAGGTCTTAGGGGTGTTACATCATCTTCTTGCCAGGGGGGCCTGCTGACAATTTATGACCCTTTCCTTGTGACAGCGGTCAGTCAACACTTATTTCTCCAGGGGTGATTACTCTTAAAACAGATGCCACCCAAATAAAGTTACATTCCTATAGGGTGAGGGTGTAGTGAGTTTTAGTTAAGGAAAGAATTTACTTGGCCTAAGGTCTAACGTGATTTATATCAAAGGTTAATATTTATTTCTTCTATATATTCATTAATGTGTATAAGGGCAGGGAATGTGGAGACTTAGCAGTAAACATTGGCTCAACAAATGAAAAACCCTTCACCAATACAATTTCTAATCAGCCCACTATACTTATACTAATAATTTTCTAACTTCTCTAAAGAACCTGTTTTTAGAAGGTTTAAAGCATCTCGTGCCTCTCACGGTTGGGAGGCTGTGAGCAATCACATGTGGCCGGACAAGCCTGTCAGGCAGGCTAGAGAACCTTCAGAGGAGTTTGTAGGTTGAAACACTCCTGTCACGCCCAGGAATTATTATTAACTGGAGCTCTAAGTTAACTCCTTCTCCAAAAGAGGTGGTGGGGGACAGCCCCTGTAAAGTCAGAGGTGTAGGTGAGAGCACAAAGAAGTAAAGTAGGCAGGCTCTGGTTATGGGGATAGATGCTCGAGGATTTCCAGGGGGACTCCTGAGGCTCGATCCCACTTTTTCGTATGTCGAGCCTCCTTCTTCATGACCTTTGCCATGGGCGCAGTGCCTCATGCTAGCCCCCAGCATTACCTTCTTATGATTGTGTCATCAACTCTTGCCCTTGAACCTCTCTAAAGATAACCATTATCATAGACATGAAGTAAATCACTTAAGTCAAATACTGCCTCATTATTATTTTGAAATATTTTTATTTACCCTTTCTGTCCCCATTTATTGGAATTCTTTGAAATATATAACTCAATGTTCTATAATTTTGCTTGTCACCCTAAAATATTCAATATTCTCATATAACTCTATTTCTACTACTTAATTCATAGGAGTGGAGCCTGTGCAGTTGCACAGGACACCATGTACAAAAAAGTCTTATATTTGATCTGATGTTCTGCTTTCACCTTCTTCATACTCTTAATAATTTACCTTACTACTTTAACTTCACTTGTAAGTGAAGTTTTAAGGGACAATGTTACATGTTTTGAGTAGAGGAAGATTATCAAATGGGCACAAGCTAACCACAAGAGGCCTTTAAAAGCAGAGAGTTTCCTCTGGTGACAAAGGAAAAGTGAGAGATATTCAAAGCATGAGAAGGAATGAGTAGGCTATTGGAATGTTTAAACACGGAGGAAACCACATTAGAAGGAATGTAAGCAGACACTATAAAGCAGAGAGTGGCCCCTTGGTGTAACAGCCACCAAGGAAAACTGAAACTCAGACTTACAGAGTTAAACACTTGAATTCTTAAGACATTCAAATGATCTTAGAAGCTATTAATCCCTAGAACCTTCAGATAATAGTCCAGCCCATTCAAAACCCTGACTTCAGTCTTGTGAGACTATGAGCAGAGAACTAAGTAAAGCCTGCTGGATTTCTGACATATAGAACTGTGAGATATTAAATGGGTACTATCTTAAGCCACCACATTTCTGATAATAGGAAAATATCAATAATATGCAATCATCTCCTCCAATAATAATATCATATTATACAATCATTAACAACAACTGCTGCTGTTCATTCACTAAGTCTTTGTGACCCCATGGACTGCAGCATGTTGGGATCCTCTGTCTTCCACTATCTCCCAGAGTTTGCTCAAATTCAGATTATCCAATGACTCTTATAAATTTTAGATTGAATTTGTTATATAAGAATGTATTTATTTTAAATTATCCTATAAGGGTTCTCCATCTCTTTTTATTTCTATTAACATTTTTCATTTCTTGAAAACATCACTTTTTTCCTCTCACTGGGAACTGCTAGAGATTAAAATTTTGTGGTTAATTTTCAGGCATTTTGGCAAAAATGTGTACATACATATATTCCATTTTTATTTATCATTAAATTATATATTGTATTAATTTTGAAGGATAGAAAGGACTCTCTATCAAATACAAGCTTTCTCTTTCATCTTGTGTGTTTAAGCCTTAAGTTAGCTGAGGGAACACCAAGCATCAATCACCAATTTCAATATATTCTGCTTAAGCTAGCCTGCAGTCCTGGCTATATGATATGCTCCAGTGAATGCCAAAGATAGTCATTTCATTGGTCAACAATGTGAATTCACTTATTGATTTCAGTTTAACTCTCACCTTCACTAGCACTGATTACTGCACACCTGGTTCTCTCTTCCATTTCATGTCTTCCTGAGCTTGAGAGTATTAGTTTCAGCCCAGAGATGTACCTCCCTGTAAAAAATGGACAGCTACAGGTTAGCTAGCCTGCCCTTCTTGTAATTAGATGTACTCCTTTCTTTTCATAATCAATGATATAGCAGAAATTCTTTCTTACACATACGAAATTGGCCTGAGATGGGCATGAACAATGAGTGCACTACAGCCTGTTGTTCAATGTTCTGACATAGATGAGCTCCAAGCAATTTCTCTTCAAGGTGAAGAGCTTTACAATATTTGCCTAAAAATAATATTTTATCTGCATGTTTTTAATACTAACTTGGCTAATATTTAATCAATTTAGTCCTGCTTACTGTACCTTCATGGTAATCTTCAAAGTTTCTGTCCTCTTAGTGATAAGCACTCTTGTTTAGCAATTCTCATATAGATAATTGTGTGTGTGTGTGTGTGTGCGTGTGTGTGTGAGATAGAGGGGCAATGAGTTTGTGTATGTGTTATCATTAACTGGATGTTTGAAAGAGGTATATTTTAAATATGTAGCTTTTTAAGAGAAGAATATTTCTTTGTGGATTTTATCATTATTAAGATATGATTATTTCATATTAATATATATATTTGGTGCATTACAAATACTAAGTTTTTTCTGTTTATACACTTTGTAGATATGTTTACCTTATATATATTGGTTGTTTAAAAAAGAAAAATAAACAGTCACAGCTTAGTATACTTTAACGATGTTCTTCTGAATTGAAGTACAGATTCAAATCAAATTTGCCTGAAGCCTGCATCTTACTGATATTTTAAAATGTCATTTAATATTTGTAGAAACATATATAAAATGACTAGCAAAGACTTCATTCAGCAGAAAGGAATTCTAAATGAAACTGAGTTTCTAAACATCAGCCTAAATATTAATATATGATTACATCAGGAAAAGGGGAAAAGTGGGGAGGTTCTATAAATATTTTTAATATCTTTTCCTAATTTTTTTACACAGTTTTCATGTCCCTATTCATTCATTCAGAGAAGGCAATGGCAACCCACTCCAGTACTCTTGCCTGGAAAATCCCATGGACGGAGGAGCCTGGTAGGCTGCAGTCCATGGGGTCGAGAAGAGTCGACATGACTGAGCGCTTCACTTTCACTTTTCACTTTCATGCATTGGAGAAGGAAATGGCAATTCATTCGTTAGTCACCAAATTTCCAACATGACTCCTTTCAAATATATATTGCCAAAATGATATATTGTCTTTTAATACAAATCAAGACTATTTTTAATGTTTTAAATCCTAATTTCAGAAATTAGGCAATATTGTTGCCTTACTTGTAACCTATGCAAGTCTATAAATCATGGAGATTTGGTGCTGGTGGTGCACAATATCTTTTTTCCTAGGTATAATGTAAGAGAAAATATGTAAATATTTGGGTAAAAGTCAAGAATGGAAGTATTTTTTGTATCAGTGACATCTTGGGAGATTAGTCAACAAAACTTTAAAAACTGACATGTAGATGTGAAAAATGGCATGACTAACAGTATGAGAATGCTCTGGAGAGGTATTCAAGGAGTGATTCTGCAAAGAATTCTTAGAGAATTTTCTGTGAGACACAAATGATCTCTTTTAAGTAGATTGTATTTCCAGAAGAATTTGTTGGTGAGATGCTTTTTGGAAGATGAAAAGGAAGGATTAAATTAAGATAAAAATGTGTTCCTGCAAAGAGACAGTGTAAATAAATACAACCAAATGAGATTACATTGGCTGCAACTATGAAAAACTGATGTGATTATGAAGCCTTCGAATGAGGGAGAAGTATTCCCAAGTTTGGGCTTTCCTGATAGTTCAGTTGGTAAAGAATCCACCTCCAATGTGGGAGACCTGGATTTGATCCCTGGGTTGGGAAGATCCCCTGGAGAAGGAAATGGCTACCCAATCCAGTATTCTGGCCTGGAGAATTCCATGGACTGTATAGTCCATGGGGTCGCAAAGAGTTGGACATGACTGAGGGACTTTCACTTTCACTTTCTTTTACAAAGTTTACCTGAAATGGTAGCTTGGAATTCAAGTATAGAGAGCCTTGGGATAGAAAGTAAGTTTGAATTTCATCCTGCAGATGATGTAGAAACAAAAACAATCTTTAGAGTTCACTGACATGATAAAATTATTTTATAATAGCATATAAAACTGACTATAGATAAATATACAACAATATATATTATATTATTTAGTCTCTAAGTCATGTCTGATTCTTTTTGTGATCCCATGGACTATAGCCAGCCAGGCTTCTCCGTCAATGGGATTTCCCAGGCAAGAGTACTACAGTGGATTGCATTTCCTTCTCCAGTGGATCTCTCTACACAAGGATTGAACCTGTGTCTCCTGCATTGGCAGGTGGATTCTTTACCATTGAGCCACCAGGGAAGCCCCATACAAACACACACACACACACACACACACATACACACACACACAAACATGTATATATGAATCCCCTTCATGGATCACAGGCTCATCATGGCAAAGTGGTTTATATAATTCAGTGAAGCTAAGAGCCATGCCCTGCAGGGCGACTCAAGGCAGACAGGTCACAGTGAAGATTTCTGACAAGCTGTGGTCCACTGGAGTCAGAAATGGCAACCCACCCCAGTATTCTTGCCTGTAGAACCCCATGAACATAATGAACTGCTGTGACAATCGTCCATTTTCATTCACTTCACATGCTAGCAAGGTTATGCTCAAAGTCCTCCAAGTAAGTTTTCAGTAGTATGTGAACCTAGAATTTCCAGAAGTACAAGCTAGTGTTCAAAGAGGCAGAAGAACCAAAGATGAAATTGCCAACTTTTGTTGGATCGTGGAGAAAGCAAGAGTTCCAGGAAAACATCTGCTTCTGCTTCATTAACTACATTAAAGCCTTTGACTGTGTGGATCGCAAGAAACTGTGGAAAATTCTTAAAAAGCTGGGAGTTCCAGGCCACTTTATCTCTCCCCTGAGATACCTGTATGTGGGTCAAGAAGCAACAGTTAGAACCAGACATGGAACACCCGATTGTTTCCAAAATGGAAAAGGAATATGATAAGATTTTATTTATTCACTCTACTTATTCAACTTCATTATAGGGAAAGCTGGGCTGGGTGAATCACAAGCTGGAATCAAGTCTGCAGGGAAAAATATCAACAACCTCAGATATGCAGATGATATTACTCTAATGGCAGAAAGTGAAGAGGAACTAAAGGGCCTCTTGATGAGGGTGAAAGAGAGTGAAAAAGCTGGCTTGAAACTCAGCATTTCAAAAAATCTAGATCATGGCACCTGTACTGTCAATTCATGGCAAATAGAAGGGGAAAAAGTGGAAGGAGAGACAGATTTTATTTTCTTGGGCTCCAAAATCACTGGGGAAGGTGACTGCAGCCATGAATTTAAAAGCTGCTATTTTCTTTGAAGGAAAGATATGACAAACCTAGACAGCATATTAAAAAGCAAAGATACCATTTTGCCACAAAGGTCTGTATAATCAAAGCTATGGTTTTTCTAATAGTTATGAACAGATATGAGAGTTGGACCTGAAAGAAGGCTGAGTGCTGAAGAATTGATGGTTTCCAATTATGGTGCTGAAGACTCTTAAGATTCCTCTGGACTGCAAGATCAAACCAGTCAATCCAGTGACTATTCACTGGAAGGACTATTGCTGAAGCTGAAGCTCTAATACTTTGGCCACCTGATATGAAGAGCTGATTCATTAGAAAAGACCTTCATGCTGGGAAAGATTGAATGCAAAAGGTAAAAGGAACAGCAGAGGATGAGATGATTAGATAGCCTCACCAACTTAATGAACATGAATTTGAGCAAATTCTTTGAGATTAGTAGAGGATAGTGGAGCCTGGCATGCTGCAATCCATGGGGTTGCAAGGAGTCAGACACAACTTAGTGACTGAACAATAACAATCATGTTCTTAGACTATATGGCTTAACATTTTTTGCAAATATATTATCCCCAATTAGATCTGCAGATCCCATTCAATCCTACTTAAAATTCCAGCAGGATTTTTTTCAGATAATCTAAATTCTGTCTATAAAGTTTACCTGGAAAGATAAAGAAACTTGAATTGACAAAAATGATTTTAAAGCTTCAGAACAAATTTGGAAGATTTACATATTTCAATTTAAATATTTACTTGAGAGCTACATTAATCAAGACAGTAATATTGGTGAAAGGATTGATCTATAGATTGATGGAATAGAATTAGTTTACAAAATACTCTTTCAAATTTAGGCAACTGAATTTTTTTAACAAATTATAAAGCAATCCCCTGGATACCTCTCCTATTTCCCTTTTCCCCCAGCCTCACCAAGACTTCTCCCTGGCACCATCTCACAAATTATATTTATACCTGAATCAGTTTTCTTTTTCAGGCAGGGCAACAGGGCTGTCTTACTCCACCTGCAGTTTATTCCAGGCCCACCAGCTCCCAGATAATGTTGATGTTATCTTTGATCATGGTCAGGTACTCTAGGGAGAGGCCCTAGGCAGCAACCCATCTGTTTCCAGGGAGCCCCAGAGGCAGCAGTGTTTGGGACAGAAGAGGCTAGAGCTCGCAGACTCCACCCATTTCTTCAGGACTTGATTGTAGCAAAAGCCTCCTTGAGAGGTTCTGTGCAGGGAGGTAGGCTGCCTGGAAGCAAGCTGGGTGATATTGGCTTGATGCCCAGGAAATGGCCCTGAGTGAGGTGCTGGTCAGCCATAAGGCCCTTGATCCGGTGGAACTCTACCAGAATGAAGCTTCCAGGATCTCACTCCAGAATGCACAGTAGACAGTGTAGTACTTTGAGGGCACGATGGGCTTGCTTGGACAGGACAGCAGAGAGAGGCATCTGATGAGAGATAGGGTGTGCATGTGCGCACAGTGGGCTTTCCCCACCATCTCCTGCTCCTTGCAGCGGAAGCCTCCTGAGAGCTGCAGGGCCTCGGCTGGCTATCCTAGGAAGATGTGATGCTGATTGTGTCCTGAATACTCCTGGGACTAGAAAAGGGAGTCAAAAGTACCAGAAGTGCTCACAGAGGTGGTCGGTTGACATCCCTATGAACTACAACTCCAAAAAGATCTTCCAGAGCTGGCTCTGTACTTGAGCAGAGTGTGCAGGTGTCTGCTGTAGGGAAGGACACACCAGGGCCTAGAATTTGTAAGGCTTGAATGGAGATCTTGCTATGAGCTGCTGGAAATCATCCCTGGACTCAGCTCTACTTCCAGTTAATGACTACAGTTTTAGTTATGCAAGATGAATAAATTCTAGAGATTTGCTGTATAGTGTTGTGCCTATAGTTAGCAATACTATACGGCTCTTAAGTATTGTGTTCATTTAAAAATTTGTTGCAGATAGATCTCGTGTTTTGTTCTTACTGAAATTTAAAAATTAAATGGTTTTAGAAAGAATGGAGAGAGATGACAGATGAATATATAACCAAAATCAAACAAAAATCTTCATTTTAACTGGTATACATGCAGATTTTTAAAGATTAGAAAGAAGTCATTGACTTACATTGCATTATGATACCTGAGAGTCAGCTGTAGCTGCTATGATCCACATATCCTTTCCTTCTATGACTCAGACTGAGGCGAAGCCAGCCTGTTTCCAACATGTTGTTTCCTGTAAAGGAGAAGAGAGCAAAAGAACCACAAAGATTCACAATGTCTCTGAAGGCTCTTGCTGGCACACAGTTGGGTGAACTCTTCTCACTTTCCACTGGTCAAACAGGCTAATAGGGTCTAGCCCAAAGTCAAAGTGGTTGGATGTGTGTTTCCCTGTAATGAAATCACATGACAGCTGGTAGGAATGCATAATCAATCTTTTTACAGGAAAGGAGGGCATTTATAATTATAAAAGCTCTCAGTTTTAGATTCTTTGATATAACTCTAATTCTTTTGTTAATAAAATAGAAAAATTAAATATAATGAAAAGCTTGATCTTTTTTAGTTTATATTTACCTATATTAATATCCCTAACTCTATTTTATCTTAGAAATTTAAATGCCTATTCTCTACTATGTCCTACAGTATTCTGAAATCTATGCAGGTTTATTGTTATTAATTAAGCTGATCCTTTGTTCAAATAATTTAAATGTTATTTATAAACCCATAAGTGAATCAGCAAGAGAACAGCTAATTCACCATACGTATAGAATGAGTATGTGACAGACACAAAGCAAAAGACCAGAATTGGCAAAGTGACACCGAAACTATTTCTTCAATAAACTGAAAAGATGCTCATTAATTAGCATTAAAAGATGATTATTAATTTATGCAATCTTTGAAAATATTAAAGTACATATACACATGTACACAATATCTTCCTTTCTTATCTCTCAGAATTTTTCACACACGTATACATGATACAAGTTGCTATGGTGATATCCTATCTCCATAGCAATTGATCATTACATCTTTGTATGTGTCCATTTTCTCTTAATAGACAAATTATAGGTGATGAAACCAAAGGTTCACATCTTCAAAAAAGATACAAAACTAATTAAAAAAAAAACTGAGTTTTTACCCAAAAAATATTTTGTTAAGTATTCCTACTTAAGATTGGAAAAGAAAACGTTTAGAAAATTAATAGCTAAAATGGAACTATAAAAGGTACATGCTCTTGGAAAAATGAAAGCTTCTAAACAGCAGCAAATGTTCAAGTATGAATACTTTCTTACAATAGAATATGATACAATTCAGTTTGTGGCAGTCTCTGTGTGGCTGAGATGCTGCTCCCCAGCAGAAATGAGCTTCAGGATTCTTATCCCCAGAAAGCCATCACTGTAAAATTTTCTAGCCTCTGGAAAAAAGATCATTTTTACTCTCATAGAGAAAGTCATAACATTGACTAGAAGTATGAATAAATTGAAACTCCTTGACCTATAGAAAAATACATAAGGCAGGGTCTTCAATCTCTGGTACTACTATAAAAATTGGCATTTGAATTCATATATAAAATACATTTTTACCTGTTAACTGCAACAATAAAAACAAAAAATAACTTTTAAACACTGTCATTGAATTTTTTCAGTTTTATGGTATAAATAAAAGCAATGCTTTGATTAGGTCAAAGGACTGACTTTTTTGAATAATTTAACATTTTAGGTTGCTTTAATATGCGTCTTATGAAAATGTCTTTATATGTTTCTTATAAAGGACTTATTGATTTTAATAAATTGGTTTTTAAACATATTTTGATATTCTATGGTCCATATGAAGTTAATTTTCATTTGTAACCTTAAGTTATATAAATAAGAGTAAAGTAAGTAGTATTGATGAAAAAATAATCAGTCAATCTAAGAAAGACATGGAAAATTTTATTCAAGCCCAAGTCAGGGATTATAACATAAAAAGAACATATTAAAAAACTCAGAACTGTTCAACCTATTAGAAATCAAGACACAGTTATATAAGTTTTTTGAGTCATAAGGCTACTCATTTATTACATATTATTGACAGTTTACACAATGCTGAACAAAGCATCATTGTAACTTCTTACAAGATCAAGAAGGAATGCTATCTTTAGGTTGTCTTGTGATGCTAGAAGAATATTGCTCTTCATGGATGATCAGATATTTCTGCCAATTCGGGAAGTTTGGTTGATGCATATTGCAGATACACATTGCACACTAGCAGAGAGAAAGGAGGCCAAAGGGCAAAGAAAACTTCTTTATGCTTAATTTTTTCTTGTCTTGGCATAAAATATGAGTTTTATTGTTAAATTTTATTTAACAACAGAGAAGGCCAAAGGGCAGAGGACATTTTTATTTTTTTGTTCTTATCTTGCCATAAAATATGAATTTCATTTAAAATTTTATTTTGTGTTTACAAACATAAAATAAAACAATTGCAATAAATATTATATTTTTATGTACCTGACGTAAGGTTTGAATAAGCATAAATGTAGAAACTGGGAAATTTTTGCAAAGAGCTGAACATACTCAATTTCAAAAATGGTTTCTTTATCAAAAAAAAAAACGTGTAACAGATGTATCATTAAACAAATAAAAATTAATGAAAATGAATATTCTTAAATCCAACCTTTAGAACATAACTTATTTTTATGAGCATGAAGGAGCAAAAGAGTGAGAATAAAATTAAACTGTGGGGCTCTTCTGGGTACAAGGTCACTCTGTGTCCCTTGTTTCTCATTTGTAGGCCTTCTTTGAGTTCTAAAGTAAAGTGAAGTCCCTCAGTCATATCAGACTCCTTTCGATCCCGTGGACTATAGCCTACCAGGCTCCTCCATCCATTGGATTCTCCAGGCAAGAATACTGGAGTGGGTTGCCATTTCCTTCTCCTTAAGTTCTAAAGGGCAGATTGAAATAGCTGCTAATTAAGGAAGTGAGGGAATACGGAAAGGAAGGAAAGGAAAGGCAGTAGAAAAACAATAGTGTACTGATAAAGCTGATACAAGTCTCTGAGTTCTTTAACAGGAACTAAGATCTCTACCCAAGAGGAGGATGGTAACGTCAGGTTGAGCACAAGCTCATAGATCACAGACTGGTTGGAACTAGAAGGCTGATAATTAAAATTCCTTAATCACTACTGTTACCTCACCACAATTCAATTCTGCATCCTGCAGACCTCACACAAAAATTTGCCCTTAGAAACTCTTTCCTGAAAACCACCCAGAGTTCAAGTCTTTTGAGCACAAGCCTCCAATACTACTTGCTTGACCCTTGCAGTAAACTTTACTCCAGGCTCTGAAGTTGTTGTTTGCTTGCTTCTTTGTGCGTCATGAACTTGAGTTAGACAGCAAGAAAGCAAAAGATCCATGTTGTCTATTTATTAGTTCCATAACATTTCTTTTTTAGATATTCATTTAACCATGGTCTGTTGATGGATAATCTTCTAATTATTCAGTACTGTATGAGAAACTGAGATACATACGTTGAGATAATATCAGGAAAAACATTTTTGACCATGTTTCAACTAATTTGCTATTTCAGTTCAGTTTAGTTGCTCAGTCGTGTCTGACTCATTGTGACCCCATGGACGGCAGCATCCTAGGCCTCCCTGCTGCTGCTGCTGAGTCCCTTCAGTCCTGTCCGACTCTGTGCGACCCCATAGGTGGCAGCCCACCAGGCTCCGTCGTCCCTGGGATTCTCCAGGCAAGAACACTGGAGTGGGTTGCCATTTCCTTCTCCAATGCATGAAAGTGAAAAGTGAAAGTGAAGTCACTCAGTCGTGTCTGACTCTCAGTGATCCCATGGACTGCAGCCTACCAGGCTCCTCTGTCCATGGAATTTTCCAGGCAAGAGTACTGGAGTGGGGTACCATTGCCTCTATTGCCAACTCCTGGATTTTACTCAAACTCATGTCCATTGAGTCCATGATGCCATCCAACCATCTCATCTGTCGTCCCCTTCTATTCTTGCCTTCAATCTTTCCCAGCATCAAGGTTTTGCAAATGAGTCAGTTATTCTCATAGGGTGGCCAAAGTATTGGAATTTCAGCTTCAGCATCAGTTCTTCCAATGAATATTCAGGACTGATTTCCTTTAGGATGGACTGGTTGATCTCCTTTCAGTCCAAGGAACTCTCAAGAGTCTTCTCCAACACCACAGTTCAAAAGCATCAATTCTTCAGTGGTCAGCTTTCTTTATAGTCCAACTCTCGCATCCATACATGACTACTGGAAAAATCATAGCCTTGACTAGGTGGACCATTGTTAGCAAAGTAATGTCTTTGCTTTTTAATTTGTTGTCTAGGTTGATCATAGCTTTTCTTCCAACACAGTTAGATATGGCTAATCTCAATAAAATTTTCAGATAGAATTAATAGGTAAACATTCATATATTTACTTACAGAAAATATCTCTCAAGCAATATGTAAAATAACTAATTATCTGCATATTATACCAATCTGTTAAATATTTGCCTTTTGTGGTCTTATGGTCTGCAATAGTATATACTGTTAAGGAATAGTCAGAGACTTCACTGGTGATCTAGTGGTTAAGACTCCAACTTTCAATACTGTGGTTGTTGTTCAGTCTCTCAGTCGTGTCCTTTGTGATCCCATGGACTGCAGCACAGCAGGCTTCCCTATCCTTCACTATTTTTAGGAGTGTGTTCAACTTATGTCCATTGACTCAGTGATGCCATCCAACCATCTCATCCTCTGTCATCCCCTTCTCCTCCCTCCTTCAATCTTTCCTAGCATCAGTGTCTTTTTCAATGAATCTGCTCTTCGCATCAGGTGGCCAAAGTATTGGATCTTCAACTTCAGTGTCGGTCCTTTCAATGAAAATTTAGGACTGATTTTCTTTAGGATTGACTTGTTTGATGTCCTTACTGTCCAAAGGACTCTCAAGAGTCTTTTCAAGCACCACAGTTGAAAGGAATCAATTATTTGGCACTCAGTTTTGTTTTTTAATTGCCTAGCTCTCACATTTGTACATGAGTTCTGGAAAAATCACAACTTTGACTACACAGACCTTTGTTGGCAAAGTAATGTCTCTGCTTTTTAATTACCTGTCTAACTTTGTCATAACTCTTCTTCCAAGGAGCAAGCGTCTTTTACTTCCATGGCTTCAGTCACCATCCACAGTGTTTTTGGAGCCCAGGAAAATAAAGTCTGTCACTATTTCCATTGTTTCCCCATCTATGCCATGAAGTGATGGGACTGGATGCTATAATCTTCGTTTTTTGAATGTTGAACTTTAAGCCAGAGTTTTCACTGAACTCTTTTCCTTCAACAAAAGGCTCTTTAATTCCTCTTTGCTTTCTGCCATAAGGGTAGTGTTATAAACATATCTGAGGTTATTGATATTTCTCCATGCAATCTTAATTCCAGTTTGTGCTTCATCCAGCCTGGCATTTAACATGATTTACTCTGCACTTAAGCTAAATAAGCAGGGTGACAATACACAGCCTTGAAGTATTACTTTCCCAGTTTGGAATCAGTCTGTTGTTCCATGTCCAGTTCTAAATGTTGCTTCTTGACACACATACAGGCTTCTCAGGAGGCAGGTAAGGTGGTCTGGTGTTTCCATCTCTTTAAGAATTTTCCACAGTTAGTTGTGATCTACACAGTCAAAGGCTTTAGTGTAGTCAATGAAGCAGAAGTAGATCTTTTTCTGAAATTCTCTAGCTTTTTCTATGATCCGGTGGATGTTGGCAATTTTATCTCTGGTTCCTCTGCCTTTTCTAAATCCAGCTTGTACATCTGGAAGTCCGTTAAAATCTAGATTGAAGGATTTTGAGCATTACTCTGCTAGCATGTGAAGTGAATGCAATCATGCAATAGTTTGCACATTCTTTGGCATTGGCCTTCTTTGGGATTGGAATGAAAACTGACCTTCTCCAGTTCTGTGGCAACTGATAAGTTTTCCAAATTTGCTGGCATAATGAGTACAGCACTTTAACAGTATCATCATTTAGAATTTGAAATAGCTCAGCTGGAATTCTATCTCCTCCACTAGCTTTGCTCATAGTGATGCTTCCTAAGGCCCACTTAAATTCATAGTCCAGGATGTCTGGCTAGGTGAATGATCACACCATCCTGGTTATCTGGGTCATTAAGATCTTTATTGTATAGTTCTTCTGTGTGTTCCTTCACCACTTCTTAATATCTTCTGCTTCTGTTAGGCCCATACTGTTTTTGTCATTTATTGTGCCCATATTTGCATGAAATGTTCTGTTGGTATCTCTAATTTTCTTGAAGAGATCTCTAGTCTTTCTCATTCTATTGTTTTCCTCTATTTCTTAGCATTGTTCCCTTAGGAAGCCTTTCTTATTTCTCCTTGCTATTCTTTGGAAATCTCCATTCAAATGGGTGTATCTTTCCTTTATCCCTTTTCCTTTTGCTTCTCTTCCTTTCTCAGCTATTTGTAAAGCCTCCTGAAGCAACCATTTAGCTTTTTGTATTTCTTTTTCTTGGGGATGGTTTTGATCACTGCCTCCTGTACATTGTTACAAACCTCTGTCCATACTTCTCAGTCACTCTATCCAACCTAATCCCTTGAATCTATTTGCCACCTCCACTGTATAATTATAAGGGATTTCATTTACATCATACATGAGTGGCCAAGTGGTTTTCCTTATGTTCTTCAAGTTAAGTCTGAATTTTGCAATAAGTAGTTCATGATCTGAGCTACAGTCAGCTCTCAGTCTTGTTTTTGCTTACTGTATAAAACTTTTCCATCTTTGGGAATAAAAAATATAATCAACATGATTTTGCTATGACCATCTAGTTATGTCCACATGTAGAGTCATCTCTTGTTTGTTGGTAGAAAATGTTTACTATGACCAATGAGTTCTTTTGGCAAAACTTTGTTAGACTTTGTCCTGCTTCATTTTATACTGCAAGGTTAAACTTGCCTATTACTTCAGGTATCTCTTGACCCTAATTTTGCATTTCAGTCCCTTATGGTGAAATGTAATCTTTCTGGGTGTTAGTTCTAGCATGTACTGTAGGTCTTCATAGAACCATGGGTTCAATACAGGGGACGTGGGTTCAATCCTTGGTTCTGGAACTAAGTTTCTATATGCTGTGGAGCAATGAAGCCCACATCATAACTACTGTGCCTGTGCACTCTGGAACCTGTGCATCAAAAAACTAGAGAGTCCATGTACTACAAGGAAAGTTGGCACATGACACAAGAAAGATCCCTCATGCCACAGCCAAGACCAGAGGCTACAAAATAAATAAACAATAATAAAAGGATTATTCAGAAACATAGCTGTGCCACAATATCTGTGGAGGTTTTAGTGGGAAGAATATGTATTAGCCTGTTTGAAGGCAAGCACTTATTTTAATTTTTTTTTTTTTTTTTTACTGTAGCTCTTGTTCACCTCATTTTTGTCAGTGGTACAAAAGCATAATCAGAATTATGTATCAAGATATCATTTTCATATATTCATCTCTACTTACAAAGTAACATAAAATACAACTAAAATAAATATCCATCAAAGAACCTTTGTTAATGGGATCAAAAAGGCCACTTATTCTGTTCAAAGTGTGTACAGTGGATAAGGATCTAAGGTATCAATTAAACAACAGAAACCTCAGTTGGCCACAGGCATGTGGGAGATTATATTGATCCCTTTGCATTGTTCATACATTCTGAGTCAGTCAATGACCCAGTTAGCAGCTTGATACTGAAAGTCATTTGCTCAAAGTTGTTACAGTGTTTCAAGTCATCTTCATAAGAAATGGGCACAGTGAGAGGCTTATTATTCTATCTTTTCTGTGACCTTGTCATGTTTCTTTGTAACCCCAGTAGACCATGGACATATATATCTAAATGCTCACTGCTGCTGCTGCTGCTGCTGCTACTGCTGCTAAGTCGCTTCTGTCATGTCCAACTCTGTGCAACCCCATAGACGGCAGCCCACCAGGCTCCCTGGTCCCTGGGATTCTCCAAGCAAGAACACTGGAGTGGGTTGCCATTTCCTTCTCCAATGCATGAAAGTGAAAAGTGCAAGTGAAGTCGTTCAGTCATGTCCGACTCTTCGTGACCCCATGGACTGCAGCTTACCAGTCGCCTCCATCCTAGCGTACATCAAAAATCCTTAATTATCTGCATTTTACATGTTAGATAGGAAAAGCATACTTTCTTCACCTCCCCCCCCCCCCCCCCCCACACACAGGCTTTCTTATACTAACATATTTCAAGATTTTACAGGGATATTCTCACAGTAACTTTGAAAAAACAAACAAACAAAAAGGACAAGATGCCCACTATTTAATCAATAAAGTTACTATAACTGAGTCCAGACGAGAAGGGATTGGGAATTTCTTTAACAGTAGAGTTTATTATGTTCTTTTACATATTAGATTTCCTTATGACTTATACTAAGATGCTGTAATTTAGATCTTTATATCCTAACTAATGATTCACCAAATTGGCTCTCATTTTCTTTCATTATAAAAACTCACATTTTTCATCTTTTATTATTGTGTAAAATTTATAAGAAAACCAATCTTTCAGCCAACTTTTGCCCTACCCTGGGATTTAAGAATTCTTTGCTTCATGGTATGTATTACAATATCCTAGAAGCTACCCATAAAATGGCCTTCTCACATCTGAAAGAAAAGAAGGAAAAGAGAAGAAAGGACAACTTCCCACTGAGAGCAACAGTGGAAAATAAAAACTATAAAACTTGAAATTGAAAGTCGCTCAGTCATGTCTGACTCTTTGCAACCCCATGGGCTTTACAGTCAATGGAATTTTCCAGGCTATAATACTGTAGTGGGTAGCCCTTCCCTTCTCCAGGGGATGTTCCCTTCTCCAGGGAATCTTCCCAACCCAGGGATCAAACCTAGGTATCACACACTGCAAGTGATCTTTACCAGCTGAACCATGAGGGAAGACTAACAATACTACAGTGAGTAGCCTCTCCCTTCTCCAGTGGATCTTCCCAACCCAGAAATTGAAACAGGATCTCCTCAATTGCAGGTGGATTCTTTACCAACTGAACTAGTAGAGAAGTTCCCCTTGGACCATCTCAAACTGAAGCCCTACAGATGTAACATAATAATTAAAGGACATAAAGTCAATGAGCAACTTCCAAAGTATCAAAAATTCTGCTCTAAATATTTTTTCTAGTCACTGCAATTGAATATAAAATGTGAGACAGTAAAGACATTTTGGAGGTTGGTCATTATTTGTTAATATATGTGAACATTTGTCTATCAATTTTTCTCAACATCATTTTAGGCATAGATCTTTAACTTGGTATGTTGTGTTTTCTCTGCCACTATTTTCTGGATATTTTTCATCTTCTATTTTTTTCCCCACAGTTATTTATGAGATAAATATTTAATTTTCTGAAGTTTTTCTTTCCTCTCTTAATCTCTCTCACTCAATATCTAGTGTTATTCAGAGAAAATGGTCTATATTATTACTAATTTAAATAATGAATTGAGCAATTAATTGTTTGTGGAGGAGAGGATTATTGAGAACATAGGTGTGCATGTATGCTAAAAATGTTATTTTTTATTAATAAAGCAAACTTTCATGTGTTCCTTTGTTTACACTCATAGACTACCTGAACATATTACCTATTTCATTATTTTTAGGATATTTCATTAGGAAGATCTTAAAGACGTGAATTTAATTTCTCTATTTCTGTTGCATCTTACATCAGCTCTCTTTGCTCACCCTGTTTTTCTGGGCTCTCTGTGTTTTATTTTACACTTTTATGTATCCTGCTCTCCCCTCCTTCTTCATCTCTTCCTTTCTTTGTTCTTTTTCTCCCCTCACCCTCTCTCTCTCTTACTTTTTTCTTGTATGTTATTTGATATGTAAAAACATATGATGGTTATAACCTCATTGCATATTTATTTTCTATAATTCAAAGTTCATCTTTTTCTTAGTTAATGCTTTTAATTTATTACAAAATGCTTGAAAGTAATATTATAGACCAATTAACTCTTTTAAGCAGCTGTCTGGTAAGCTTTTTTTTTTTTTTGGCCTCATTGCAGGCAGGATCTTGGGTCCTAGACCAGGAACCAAACCTGCACTTCCTGCAGTGGAAGAGTAAAGTCTCAACCACTGGACCACCAGGGAAGTCCCAAGCGTTTCTGCAGACTTTAAAAATCTGAGTGATACTTCTCTGCCATTTTCATTTTAGTTACACCTTTTTCTGGTAAACTCAGTGTAAGTTTCTTTGTTAGAACTTATACTCTATTTCTTTTAATAATCACATTCATTCTATATTTATTAATTGATAAGAAGTAGCTTTTGTCTATTTCTATTAGCTCACATCTTTTTAAATACTGTCCCTATTCTTTATCTTTTACTATAGGATTGCATTTTGTTGCATGAACAATTATCAAACAATTTCATTTAAAACTCTATATTTGAACCTTTCTTTTTTAGTTTAGCCACTTTAGCAACTTGTTCGTCCCCGGTCTAATAATTTCCTGCCCCAGATTTTTTCGTCAGCCTCTGTACTGGTCACCTACGTTCACTCTTGCCATCCCTCTTCTTAACCTTTCTCAACTCAGCAGGAGGAATAATCCTTTACAAATGTTATTTCCTTTCAAAGTCACTCAGTGGTGTCCAATTGATATCAGAGCAAAGGTCCTATTCAATGCTTCAGGCTTTATTTACACTCACAAGTGAAGACTTTCAAATTCCATCCCAACAATACAACGTCCTTCACTGCAGACTTTGTAAGCTTTCAGAAAAACATGTTACCAAGTTGTCCTCACCTCAGAATGACCATTATGAAGAAATCTACAATCTACAACTGGAGAGGGTATGGAGAATATGGAACCCTCTTGCACTGTTAGTGGGAATGTAAATTAATACATCCACTTGGAGAAGAGTATGGAGATTCCTTAAAAACTAAAAATAGAACTACTATATAATCCAGAAATCTTACTACTGGGCATATACTCTGAGAAAACCATAATTCAAAAAGTTGCATGTATTCCAATGTTTACTGAAACACCATTTAAAATAGCCAGGACAGAGGGGAGGAGCCAAGATGGCGGAGGAGTAGGATGGGGAGAACACGTTCTCCCCCACAAATTCATCAAAAGAGCATTTAAACGTCGAGTAAATTCCACAAAACAACTTCTGAATGCCGGCAGAGGACATCAGGCACCCAGAAAAGCAACTCAACTCTTCGAAAGGAGGTAGGAAAAAATATAAAAGACAAAAAAAGAGACAAAAGAGGGAGGGACGGAGTTCCGTCCCGGGAAGGGAGTCTTAAAAAGAGAGAAGTTTCCAAACACCAGGAAACCTTCTCCCTGCCAAATCTGTGCCGAGCTTTGGAAGCACAGAGGGCAACATAACAGGGAGAAAAAATAAATAAACAACTAAAACTCGCAGATTGCGAGCCCTACAGTAACTCCCCCAGCGGAGAAGCAGCGCAGACGCCTGCACACGCCATTAGCAAGCGGGAGCTGGGCAGGGAGGCACGGCGCAGGCTGCATCGCTGAGAGTAAGAATCTGGCCGGAATACCCTGAGCGCTATCTGAGCGAAATAATTTGGGCTAGCAAACCAGACTGTGGGATATCTACCACGCGAAAAGCCAGCCCTAACCTAAGACACTGCCAGGACTGTGCACGGAACAAAGGACTGAACAGAGACAGCCGGCTGCAGACCTTCCCCCTCCGGTGACAGGCAGCCAGAGCCGGAAGGGGGCAATCGCAGCCCCAGAGAGACATTATCTATAAAACTGTAAGCAGGCTTCTTTGCTAACTAAAACTTATCGGGGGTCTGGACGGTCAACATCTGCCTGAGAAGGTGCGCTGGTTTTACACCCAGATAACCGAGTGGCGGGGAGGCGATAAGTCGCAGAATTGGCGCTCACCAAACACCTCATCACCTGAGCTGCTCGGACCTGGGAAGAGCACAAAACGCAGGCCCAACTGAGTCTGCGCCTCTGAGGGCTACCCGAGTGCCTGAACCTGAGCGGCTTGGACCTGCGACGTACATGCAGCCCAGGGCTGGCCTCGGATGGTTCCCAGTGGAACAACCTAGAGCCCGAGCAGTGTGGGCAGGGAGGCTACACGCGCCATGAGCGGGGGCAGACCCAGTGTGGCTGAGGCACTGCGAGCACACGCCAGTGTTATTTGTTTGCAGCATCCCTCCCTCCCTCCCCACAGCACAACTGAACAAGTGAGCCTAAAAAAAAAAAGTGTCCTCCACCGTCCCCTTTGTGTCAGGGCGGAAACCAGACACTGAAGAGACCAGCAAACAGAAGAAGTTTTAACAGAGGGAAATGCCTTGGAAGCTACAGGCAATAGATTAAAACCCCGTGGTTACTATGTACTACATAGGAAGGGGCCTATAGATCTTGAGAAATATAAGTCGGACCAAGGAACTAGCCAAAAATGAACTGAACCCACAATACTCACAACAAAACCAAAGAAAGTCCTAGATATATTTTTACTATTTTTACGATCATTCTTTCTTTTTTTTTTAATTTTTGTTAAAAAATTTTTAAGTCCTCTATTGTTCCTTTAATTTTAACTTTTATAACCTATTACTTGGCAAAAAAAAAAAAAAAAAAAACCTATTTTTTTCTTCTTCAGCAAACTTCACATATATATATTTTATAATTTTTTGACCTTGTTTTTTTTTTTTTTTTTCTTCTTTTCTTTAACATTGTATTTTTGAAATTCCAAACTCTACTCTAGATTTTTAATTTTAGCTTTTTGGTATATGTTATCAATTTTGTACCTATAGTTTTTTTTATAATTTCTGTGACTTTTTTTTTTCTCTGTTTCTTTCTCTTCTTCTTTTATATAACATTGTATATCTGAAATTACAAACTCTACTCTAGATTTTTAATTTATGCTTTTTGGTATTTGATATCAATTTTGTACCTGTATTTTCTTTATAATTTTTGCTACATTGTTTGTTTTTGTTTGTTCGTTTTTTCTCTCTTTCTTTTCCTTCTTCTTTTCTTTAACATCGTATTTTTGAAATTCCAAACTCTACTCTAGATTTTTAATTTTTGCTTTTATGTATTTATTACCAATTTTGTACCTTTAAGAACCCAATCTTCAGGACCCATTTTTCACTAGGGAGTGAGATTACTGGCTAGACTGCTCTCTCTCCCTTTGGACTCTTCTTTTTCTCCACCAGGTCGCCTGTGTCTCCTCCCTAACCCCTCTCTACTCTACCCAACTCTGTGAATTTCTGTGTGTTCCAGACGGTGGAGAACACTTAGGGAACTGATTACTGGCTGGATCTGTCTCCCTCCTTTTCATCCCCCCCTTTTATCCTTCTGGCCACCTCTGTCAACTTCCTCCTTCTTCTCTTCTCTGTATAACTCCGTGAACATCTCTGAGTGGTCCAGTTGTGGAGTGCACATAAGGAAGTGACTACTGGCTAGCCCACTCTCTCCACTATTGATTCCACCTCATCTCATTTGGGTCACCTCTAACTCCCTCCTCCCTCTTCTCTTCTCCATGTAACACGGTGAACCTCTCTGAGTGACCCTCACAGTAGAGAAACTTTTCATCTTTAACGTAGATGTTTTATCAATGGTGCTGTATAGAAGGAGAAGTTTTGAAACTACTGTAAAAATAAGACCGATAACTGGAAGCAGGAGGCTTAAGTCCAAACCCTGACTCCAGGGAACTCCTGACTCCAAGGAACATTAATTGACAGGAGCTCATCAAACACCTCCATACCAACACTGAAACCAAGCACCACACAAGGGCCAACAAGTTCCAGGGCAAGACATACCAAGCAAATTCTCCAGAAACAAAGGAACACAGCCCTGAGCTTCAAGATACAGGCTGCCTAAAGTCACTCCAAAACCATAGACATCTCATAACTCATTACTGGACATTTCATTGCACTCCAGAGAGAAGAAATACAGCTCCACCCACCAAAACGCCGATACAAGCTTCCCTAACCAGGAAACCTTGACAAGCCACCTGTACAAACCCACACACAGTGAGGAAACGCCACAATAAAGAGAACTCCACAAACTGCCAGAATACAGAAAGGACACCCCAAACTCAGCAATTTAAACAAGATGAAGAGACAGAGGAATACCCAGCAGATAAAGGAACAGGATAAATGCCCACCAAACCAAACAAAAGAGGAAGAGATAGGGAATCTACCTGATAAAGAATTCCGAATAATGATAGTGAAATTGATCCAAAATCTTGAAATTAAAATGGAATCACAGATAAATAGCCTGGAGACAAAGATTGAGAAGATGCAAGACAGGTTTAACAAGGACCTAGAAGAAATAAAAAAGAGTCAATATATAATGAATAATGCAATAAATGAAATTAAAAACACTCTGGAGGCAACAAATAGTAGAATAACAGAGGCAGAAGATAGGATTAGTGAATTAGAAGATAGAATGGTAGAAATAAATGAATCAGAGAGGATAAAAGAAAAACGAATTAAAAGAAATGAGGACAATCTCAGAGACCTCCAGGACAATATTAAACGCTACAACATTCGAATCAAAGGGGTTCCAGAAGAAGATGACAAAAAGAAAGACCATGAGAAAATATTTGAAGAGATAATAGTTGAAAACTTCCCTAAAATGGGGAAGGAAATAATCACCCAAGTCCAAGAAACCCAGAGAGTCCCAAACAGGATAAACCCAAGGTGAAACACCCCAATACACATATTAATCAAATTAACAAAGATCAAACACAAAGAACAAATATTAAAAGCAGCAAGGGAAAAACAACAAATAACACACAAGGGAATTCCCATACGGATAACAGCTGATCTTTCAATAGAAACTCTTCAAGCCAGGAGGGAATGGCAAGACATACTTAAAATGATGAAAGAAAATAACCTACAGCCCAGATTATTGTACCCAGCAAGGATCTCATTCAAGTATGAAGGAGAAATCAAAAGCTTTTCAGACAAGCAAAAGCTGAGAGAATTCTGCACCACCAAACCAGCTCTCCAACAAATACTAAAGGATATTCTCTAGACAGGAAACACAAAAAAGGTGTATAAATTCGAACCCAAAACAATAAAGTAAATGGCAACGGGATCATACTTATCAGTAATGACCTTAAACATAAATGGGTTGAATGCCCCAACCAAAAGACAAAGACTGGCTGAATGGATACAAAAACAAGACCCCTACATATGTTGTCTACAAGAGACCCACCTCAAAACAGGGGACACATACAGACTGAAAGTGAAGGGCTGGAAAAAGATGTTCCATGCAAATAGGGACCAAAAGAAAGCAGGAGTAGCAATACTCATATCAGATAAAATAGACTTTAAAACAAAGGCTGTGAAAAGAGACAAAGAAGGTCACTACATAATGATCAAAGGATCAATCCAAGAAGAAGATATAACAATTATAAATATATATGCACCCAATACGGGAGCACCGCAGTATGTAAGACAAATGCTAACAAGTATGAAAGGAGAAATTAACAATAACACAATAATAGTGGGAGACTTTAATACCCCACTCACACCTATGGATAGATCAACTAAACAGAAAATTAACAAGGAAACACAAACTTTAAACGATACAATAGACCAGTTAGACCTAATTGATATCTATAGGACATTTCATCCCAAAACAATGAATTTCACCTTTTTCTCAAGCGCACATGGAACCTTCTCCAGGATAGATTACATCCTGGGCCATAAAGCTAGCCTTGGTAAATTCAAAAAAATAGAAATCATTCCAAGCATCTTTTCTGACCACAATGCAGTATTAGATCTCAATTACAGGAGAAAAACGATTAAAAATTCCAACATATGGAGGCTGAACAACACGCTGCTGAATAACCAACAAATCACAGAAGAAATCAAAAAAGAAATCAAAATTTGCATAGAAACGAATGAAAATGAAAACACAACAACCCAAAACCTGTGGGACACAGTAAAAGCAGTCCTAAGGGGAAAGTTCATAGCAATACAGGCACACCTCAAGAAACAAGAAAAAAGTCAAATAAATAACCTAACTCTACACCTAAAGCAACTAGAAAAGGAAGAAATGAAGTACCCCAGGGTTAGTAGAAGGAAAGAGATCTTAAAAATTAGAGCAGAAATACATGCAAAAGAAACAAAAGAGACCATAGCAAAAATCAACAAAACCAAAAGCTGGTTCTTTGAAAGGATAAATAAAATTGACAAACCATTAGCCAGACTCATCAAGAAACAAAGGGAGAAAAATCAAATCAATAAAATTAGAAACGAAAATGGAGAGATCACAACAGACAACACAGAAATACAAAGGATCATAAGCGACTACTATCAACAATTATATGCCAATAAAATGGACAACGTGGAAGAAATGGACAAATTCTTAGAAAAGTACAACTTTCCAAAACTCGACCAGGAAGAAATAGAAAATCTTAACAGACCCATCACAAGCACGGAAATTGAAACTGTAATCAAAAATCTTCCAGCAAACAAAAGCCCAGGTCCAGACGGCTTCATAGCTGAATTCTACCAAAAATTTAGAGAAGAGCTAATACCTATCCTGCTCAAACTCTTCCAAAAAATTGCAGAGGAAGGTAAACTTCCAAACTCATTCTATGAGGCCACCATCACCGTACTTCCAAAACCTGACAAAAATCCCACAAAAAAAGAAAACTACAGGCCAATAACATTGATGAACATAGATGCAAAAATCCTTAACAAAATTCTAGCAATCAGAATCCAACAACACATTAAAAAGATCATACACCATGATCAAGTGGGCTTTATCCCAGGGATGCAAGGATTCTTCAATATCCGCAAATCAATCAATGTAATACACCACATTAACAAATTGAAAAATAAAAACCATATGATCATCTCAATAGATGCAGAGAAAGCCTTTGACAAAATTCAACATCCATTTATGATAAAAACTCTCCAGAAAGCAGGAATAGAAGGAACATATCTCAACATAATAAAAGCTATATATGACAAACCCACAGCAAACATTATCCTCAATGGTGAAAAACTGAAAGCATTTCCTCTAAAATCAGGAACAAGACAAGGGTGCCCACTTTCACCATTACTATTGAACATAGTCTTGGAAGTTTTGGCCACAGCAATCATAGCAGAAAAAGAAATAAAAGGAATCCAAATTGGAAAAGAAGAAGTAAAACTCTCACTATTTGCAGATGACATGATCCTCTACATAGAAAACCCTAAAGACTCCGCCAGAAAATTACTAGAAATAATCAATGACTATAGTAAAGATGCAGGATATAAAATCAACACACAGAAATCCCTTGCATTCCTATACACTAATAATGAGAAAACAGAAAGAAATTAAGGAGACAATTCCATTCACCATTGCAACGGAAAGAATAAAATACTTAGGAATATACCTACCTAAAGAAACTAAAGACCTATATATAGAAAACTATAAAACACTGGTGAAAGAAATCAAAGAGGACACTAATAGATGGAGAAATATACCATGTTCATGGATTGGAAGAATCAATATAGTGAAAATGAGTATACTACCCAAAGCAATTTATAGATTCAATGCAATCCCTATCAAGCTAACAACAGTATTCTTCACAGAGCTAGAACAAATAATTTCACAATTTGTACGGAAATACAAAAAACCTCGAATAGCCAAAGCGATCTTGAGAAAGAAGAATGGAACTGGAGGAATCAACCTACCTGACTTCAGGCTCTACTACAAAGCCACAGTTACCAAGACAGTATGGTACTGGCACAAAGACAGAAATATAGATCAATGGAACAAAATAGAAAGCCCAGAGATAAATCCACGCACATATGGACACCTTATCTTTGACAAAGGAGGCAAGAATATACAATAGATTAAAGACAATCTCTTTAACAAGTGGTGCTGGGAAATCTGGTCAACCACTTGTAAAAGAATGAAACTAGAACACTTTCTAACACCATACACAAAAATAAACTCAAAATGGATTAAAGTTCTAAACATAAGACCAGAAACTATAAAACTCCTAGAGAAGAACATAGGCAAAACACTCTCTGACATACATCACAGCAGGATCCTCTATGACCCACCTCCCAGAATATTGGAAATAAAAGCAAAACTAAACAAATGGGACCTAATTAACCTTAAAAGCTTCTGCACATCAAAGGAAACTATTAGCAAGGTGAAAAGACAGCCTTCAGAATGGGAGAAAATAATAGCAAATGAAGCAACCGACAAACAACTAATCTCAAAAGTATACAAGCAACTCCTACAGCTCAACTCCAGAAAAATAAACGACCCAATCAAAAAATGGGCCAAAGAACTAAATAGACATTTCTCCAAAGAAGACATACAGATGGCTAACAAACACATGAAAAGATGCTCAACATCTCTCATTATCAGAGAAATGCAAATCAAAACCACTATGAGGTACCATTTCACACCAGTCAGAATGGCTGCGATCCAAAAGTCTACAAATAATAAATGCTGGAGAGGGTGTGGGGAAAAGGGAACCCTCTTACACTGTTGGTGGGAATGCAAACTAGTACAGCCAGTATGGAGAACAGTGTGGAGATTCCTTAAAAAACTGGAAATAGAACTGCCTTATGATCCAGCAATCCCACTGCTGGGCATACACACTGAGGAAACCAGAAGGGAAAGATACATGTGTACCCCAATGTTCATCGCAGCACTGTTTATAATAGCCAGGACATGGAAGCAACCTAGATGCCCATCAGCAGATTAATGGATAAGAAAGCTGTGGTACATATATACAATGGAGTATTACTCAGCCATTAAAAAGAATACATTTGAATCAGTTCTAATGAGGTGGATGAAACTGGAGCCTATTATACAGAGTGAAGTAAGCCAGAAGGAAAAACACCATTACAGTATACTAACGCATATATATGGAATTTAGAAAGATGGTAACAATAACCCAGTGTACGATACAGCAAAAGAGACACTGATGTATAAAACAGTCTTATGGACTCTGTGGGAGAGGGAGAGGGTGGGAAGATTTGGGAGAATGGCATTGAAACATGTAAAATGTCGTGTAAGAAACGAGTTGCCAGTCCAGGTTCTATGCACGATACTGGATGCTTGGGGCTAGTGCACTGGGACGACCCAGAGGGATGGTATGGGGAGGGAGGCGGGAGGAGGGTTCAGGATGGGGAACACATGTATACCTGTGGCGGATTCATTTTGATATTTGGCAAAACTAATACAATTATGTAAAGTTTAAAAATAAAATAAAATTAAAAATAGCCAGGACATGGAAGCAATCTAGATGTTCATCAGTGGATGAATGGATATAGAAGATGTAGCACATATATGCAATGGACTATTACTAGGCAATAGAAAGGAACAAAACTGGGTCACTTGTAGAGACATAGATGGATATAGAGACTATCATATATAGTGAAGTAAGTCAGAAAAAGAAAAACAAATACTGTATTTAACACATATAAGTATTAAATATAATTGGGAATCTGGAAAATGGTAAAGATGAAACAATCTGCAGGCCAGAATAGAAATGCAGGCATAGAGGATGGATGAGTGGATGTGGAGAGGGGGAAGAAATGATGGTGGAATAATTTGGGAGATTAAGGTTGATGTATGTGCACTGCCATGTGTAAAACAGATTGCTGTATAGCACAGAGAGCTTAGCTCATTGTTCTGTGGTGACCTAGATGGGTGGGATCTGAGGTGAAAGGGAGACCCAAGAGGGAGGGGATATTTGTATACATACAGCTAATTCACTTTGTGCTTCCCTGGTGGCTCAGATGGCAAAAATCTACCTACAATGCAGGAAACCTGAGTTTTATCCCTAGTTTCAAAAAATCCCCTGGAGAAGGGAATGGCTACCCACTCCAGTATTCCTGACTGGAGAATCCTATGGACAGAGGAGCCTGGCAGGCTACAGACCATGGAGTCACGAAGAGTTCACTTTCACTTCACGCTATTATAAAGTAACTATGCGAAGAATGTTGAGTCATCTCCAACTCTGCAATACTGTGGACTGTAGGCCTATAATCCACCAGGCTCCTCTGTCCATGGGATTCTCCTGGCAAGAATACTGGAGTGGGTTGCCATTTCTTCCTTCAGGGAATCTACTAGACACTGAGCGCAAATCTTCATCTCTTGTATGTCCTGCAGTGGCAGGTGGACTCTTACCCACTTGAGCCACCCAAGGAGCCCAAAAATCAACTACACCCAAATAAAAAAAGAAAGAAAAAGATTTCCAAAATGAGTACCTCTTAACTTATTATGGGAAGTTAATATCTTAACACTTACGGAAAGTGTGACTTTGCCAGAAAATAAATATGAGAAATATCTATTTATATTCAAATATATTATCTGTGTAGCTTCCAATGCAAAATATAATCATCAGGGTGCTAAACCCCTTCTCTTCCACTCTGTTTCCATTTCAACTAGTGTAGCATCAAGTGGAGGTACTAAAATACAGTTTTGCTGCTAATCACCAGGCTAAGCTGGTGTCTGACCGACTAGCTACAAATTTCAGTGTTCCACAATCCCTACAAATTTGATATTTCACTAGAACAACTCACAGAACTCACTGAAAGTGGTATACTAAAGATCAGAATGTTATCATAAAGGATACACATGAAAGTGAAAGTCACTCAGCCGTGTCCAACTCTTTGAGACCCCATGGACTGTACAGTCCTGGAATTCTCCAGGCCAGAATACTGGAGTAAGTAGTCTTTCCCTTCTTCAGGGGATCTTCCCAACCCAGGAATCGAACCCAGGTCTCCTGCATTGCAGGTGGATTCTTTACCAACTGAGCTAAAGGATACACATATGGCAAGGTCTGAGAGGGTTCCACACAGACCTTCTGTGCCATCACCCTACAGAGTCAAGGCATTTTCCCTTTCCCTTTCCTAGTTGATATTTACCAACTAGGTGAATGTGTTCAACAATCAGGAAGCTTTGTTAAGTTATAGTGCCCATAGTTTTTATTGGAGTTTTACTAGCAGGCATGATTTGTTGAATCCTTGGCCACAGGATTAAACTCAGTCTCCAGGCCTCTCCCTTCCCCAGAGGTCTGGCAGTCAAAAGCCTCAGTTCTCTAATCACTTTCTTGATTATTCTGGTGACAAGCTCCCATCCAGAAACTACTAATGGACTCAGCATGAGTCACCTCATTGCAGTTTAACAATTGAACTCTTCTCTCTTAGGAGATACTTAGAGTTCTTGAAGTTCTGAGCCTTTATTAAACAAAACTCAAATGTATTTTTTTTTCATACTACACCTTCCCAACATTCATCATCTGTTTGCCTACCTCTCCAAGGCCAACATGGTCACCTCATATTTGCATTGAGAACATACTTGAGACAGCTTTAGAGAATACTGCATTAGAAGTTTCCTGACTTCTTATAAATTCAACCTGAATTTATTGAACCTTGTCCACTATCCACAACTTCTTTAGCTGAAATCATTTACATTCCAATAAAATAACTTTCAAACTCACTGGGACCAGATGCCAAATATACATTGTAAGCCATAGCCACAGCCACCTCCAATGTTATTAATATCTTCAGGTTTAATTTTTTTTATCATTTTTCTTCCATTTTTTCCAGTTTTACCAAATTGCAACAAAATATAAATAGCAACTTGATTCATTTCCCACTCCCAAGTATGTTATTCATGAGCCTTGGGGCCTGGATATGATAAAAGGATACCATGCAACTGAGTCTCAACATTTAAAATTCTATTGATTCCACAACAGTCAAGACATGGAAGTCAAGCATTACCTGATTTACTTCTCTTAGAGAAGACAGATGGGAAACATGGCCCTTTATAACACATTAAGAGCATGCCACGAGGTAACCATAATTACTTTAAAAAGGACATGGAGAAAGGTCTTTGATGTTAACTTCTAGGAACATGGTCTTATGCTCTGAAATTCAAAATAAGTCATGTATGATTTCAAAAATCCTAAAATGACTAGCTAGTACATAATAAATAGGATCAAATACATTTTTATGCTGTAATTCATAATCCTGTGCATCTGATGGCCATGGCTGACCAAAGGCGAACAATTTCCTGGAATTGAATGGCAATATCTTCAGGCTCTCAGTTAGTACTAAAGAATTACATAAAGTTCATTTTACAAATATAAGTACAAATATATGGACTTTGAATAAACATTTTACTTATAGAAATAATGTCAAGTAACTAGTAGAGAAAAGTTTAAACTTCCTCTAGATTATGGAGTTTACTCCAAATCTACTGACTGCTGCTGCTGCTGCTAAGTCACTTCAGTCGTGTCCGACTCTGTGCAACTCCATAGACGGCAGCCCACCAGGCTCCCCCATCCCAGGGATTCTCCAGGCAAGAACACTCAAGTTGGTTGCCATTTCCTTCTCCAGTGCATTAAAGTGAAAAGTGAAAGTGAAGTCGATCAGTCTGGTCCGACTCTTAGCGACCCCATGGACTGCAGCCTACCAGGCTCCTCTGTCCATGGGATTTTCCAGGCAAGAGTACTGCAGTGGGGTGCCATTGCCTTCTCTGAATCTACTGACTAGGAAGTCCTTATTTAATTAATAGTAGAGTAGTCTGGTATCAGAACTTTGAGTTCTTGTCTTACTAATTTTCTTAAATCCACTAAAAAGTATTATGACCAACCTAGATAGCATATTGAAAACCAGAGACATTACTTTGGCAAGAAAGGTCCGTCTAGTCAAGGCTATGGTTTTTCCAGTGGTCATGTATGGATATGAGAGTGGGACTGTGAAGAAAGCTGAGCGCCAAAGAATTGATGCTTTTGAACTGTGGTGTTGGAGAAGACTCTTGAGAGTCCCTTGGACTGCAAGGAGATCCAACCAGTCCATTCTGAAGGAGATCAGCCCTGAGATTTCTTTGGAAGGAATGATGCTAAAGCTGAAACTCCAGTACTTTGGCCACCTCATGCGAAGAGTTGACTCATTGGAAAGGAATCTGATGCTGGGAGGGATTGGGGGCAGGAGGAGAAAGGGACGCCAGAGGATGAGATGGCTGGATGGCATCACTGACTCGATGGACATGAGTCTGAGTGAACTCCAGGAGTTGGTGATGGACAGGGAGGCCTGGCATGCTGTGATTCATGGGGTTGCAAAGAGTCAGACATGACTGAGTGACTGCACTGAACTGAAAATTTTATTTACTATGTATAATTGTTACCAAACAGTACATCATAATGGCCCAGCTAACCCAAGATAGCAAGATATAATTGTGAGTATGTGTGTGTGTGTTAGTTGCTCAGTTGTGTCCAACTCGTTGAGACCCCATGGACTTTAGCCAGCCAGGCTCTTCTGTCCATGGGATTCTCCAGGCAAGTATACTGGAGTAGGTTGCCTTTCCCTTCTCCAGGGGATCTTCCCAAATTAGCAGATTTTTACTTAAAATTAAAATTAGAATATTTCTGACTTATTCATTCAGTTCAGTTCAGTTGCTCAGTTGTGTCTGACTCCTTGCGACTCCATGAATTGCAGCACGCCAGGCCTCCCTGTCCATCACCAACTCCTGGAGTTCACTTAGACTCACGTCCATCGAGTCACTGATGCCATCCAGCCATCTCATCCTCTGTTGTCCCCTTGTCCTGCTGTCCCCAATCCCTCCCAGCATCAGAGTCTTTTTCAGTGAGTCAACTCTTCGCATGAGGTGGCCAAAGTACTGGAGTTTCAGCTTTAGCATCATTCCTTCCAAAGAACAGCCAGGTCTGATCTCCTTCAGAACGGACTGGTTGGATCTCCTTGCAGTCCAAGGGACTCTCAAGAGTCTTCTCCAACATCACAGTTCAAAAGCATCAATTCTTTGGTGCTCAGCCTTCTTCACAGTCCAACTCTCACATCCATACATGACCACTGGAAAAACCATAGCCTTGACTAGATGAACCTTTGTTGGCAAAGTAATGTCTCTGCTTTTCAATATGCTATCTAGGTTGGTCATAACTTTTCTTTCAAGGAGTAAGCGTCTTTTAATTTCATGGCTGCAATCACCATCTCCAGTGATTTTGGAGCCCCGAAAAATAAAATCTGACACTGTTCCCACTTTTTCCCATCTATTTCCCATGAAGTGATGGGACCAGATGCCATGATCTTCGTTTTCAGAATGTTGAGTTTTAAGCCAACTTTTTCACTCTCCTCTTTCACTTTCATCAAGAGGCTTTTTAGTTCCTCTTCACTAAGGGTGGTGTCATCTGCATATCTCAGGTGATTGATATTTCTCCCAGCAATCTTAATTACAGCTTATGCTTCTCCCAGCTCGGCATTTCTCATGATGTACTCTGCATAGAAGTTAAATAAGCAGGGTGACAATATACAGCCCTGACATACTCCTTTTCCTATTTGGAACCAGTCTGTTGTTCCATGTCCAGTTCTAACTGTTGCTTCCTGACCTGCATACAAATTTCTCAAGAGGCAGGTCAGGTGGTCTGGTATTCCCATCTCTTTCAGAATTTTCCACAGTTTATTGTTATCCACACAGTCAAAGGCTTTGGCATAGTCAAGAAAGCAGAAATAGATGTTTTTCTGGAACTCTCTTGCTTTTTTGATGATCCAGTGGATGCTGGCAATTTGATCTCTGGTTCCTCTGCCTTTTCTAAAATGAGCTTGAACATCTGGAAGTTCACAGTTCACATACTGCTGAAGCCTGGCTTGGATAATTTTGAGCATTTCTTTTCTAGTGTGTGAGATGAGTACAATTGTGTGGTAGTTTGAGCATTCTTTGGCATTGCCTTTCTTTGGGATTGCAATGAAGACTGACCTTTTCCAGGCCTGTGGCCTCTGCTGAGTTTTCCAAATTGCTGGCATATTGAGTGCAGCACTTTCACATCATCATCTTTCAGGATGTGGAATACCTCAATTGGAATTCCACCACCTGCACTAGCTTTGTTTGTAGTAATGCTTTCTAAGGCCCACTTGACTTCACATTCCAGGATATCTGGCTCTAGGTGAGTGATCACACCATCATGATTATCTGGGTCATGAAGATCTTTTTTGTACAGTTCTTCTGTGTATTCTTGCCACCTCTTCTTAATATCTTCTGCTTCTGTTAGGCCCATACCAATTCTGTCCTTTATCGAGCCCATCTTTGCATGAAATGTTCCCTTAGTATCTCTAATTTTCTTCAAGAGATCTCTAGTCTTTCCCATTCTGTTTGTTTCCTCTATTTCTTTAAAGTGTTAAGCATACTTAACACTTTAATTAACAGGGCAGGCAAGAGAACATAAACTTCTGAGTGATGTTAAAGTAAGTCTAATGTCTTATAAACGAAAAGGAAAAATCTCTAGCTTTTTGCATCTTGCTTTCAAATCTTCTGATCAAATCCATGAATATGTGCTTTGTTTTACTTGTTTTAAAAAGGCATTTTAAATTCTCTTAACTTTTGCTTGTCTGTAAAGCTTCTGAATTCTCCATCAATTTTGAATGAGATACTTGCTGAGTAGAGTACTTTTAGTTGTAGACTTTTTTTCCTTTCAGTGCTTTAAAACACATCATTGCAGTACTATTTACAATAGCTAGGAAATAGCACTGATGAACCCGTTTGCAGGGCAGCAATGGAAATGCAGACATAGAGAATAGATTTACAGACATGGGAGGCGGGAAGGAGAGGGTGGGATAAATGGCAAGAGTAAAATGGAGACATATACACTACCATATCTAAAATAGATAGCCACTGGGAATTTGATGTATGAATCAGGGAACTCAAACCAGAGCTCTGTAACAACAGAGAGGGGTGGATGGGGTGGGAGGTAGGAAAAAGTTTTAAGAGTGAAGGGATATGTTTATACCTGTGTCTGATTCCTGTTGATTTATGGCAGAAACCAATACAACATTGTAAAGAAATTATCCTTCAAGTAAAACTAAATAAATTAAAAAAAAATGTTTTTTAAGGCATCTTAAGTGAATGCCATAGAACAAATTGAAGCTTCAGGACAATATGACTTGATTTTCCTGTGATTTCACCCACTTCATATACACACTGTCACATACACCTAAAAGGTACTACTACTTTCAAGTTAGAAGAAAATTAATGGTCCAAATCCAACAGCAAAACCTTTTTTTTTTTTTTTATGGTGAGTGTTTATTCCTTGAATGAGGATAGTCTCATCTCATAATAGGCAACTCTCTCCTGATGATGATAAAGGTAACTTAAATGTAGTGGGTATTTTCATTTGTTAGGAAAAAATCATTTGGATTATCTGGATCTCTTTAAGGAAACTCTTGCTATAATTTCCCGTGATTTATGTCTTTAATAAACAATGATCTCTGAAAGTCAATAGATTGGGATTGTCTAAAGTGTAAAAGAAGAGACCTAATGGTGACCTGAGGGGTTTGACTTAGGGACATATCTCCCAACTTCCCAGCTTTGCATATCTAAGAAGAAAACTTTCAAATACAAAGGTAAATGATATTAGAAAAAATCTGTCACCCAGAATCCTTTGTGTCTGAGAATCAAATTGCTACAGAATTCCATGCAAAAAGCAGCTATTTTAAGTGAAAAAAAATTACTTTGATGGTGGCAGAAAGCATACTAGGAACACATATGTAGCTAAAGAATTAGAAGCACTTATTAGGAGAAAAGTTAAACTCTTACAGAGGAGGTTGGAATTGACTGAAGGAGGAAAAAAGATTTATCCAAAAGAGCATAGAGAAATTTAACTGTTTCTGATCATTCAGGTTAGGAAAGTGTTAGAAAGGAGGAAAGACATGCAGGAGGACTATCTGGTGAGGTTGTGCAGAGGGCATATCTGGGGACTGAGGTTGTGGGGAGGCAGAAGAAGATGCAGGGAGAGTAGGAAGGGTGATTGGGCAGAGGAAACATGCACAGGAGTTCACTGGAATCCAGAGACTTTATAAACAAGGAAAAGGGAAAGTCTGAGAGAAAACATTGCCTAGGAAGCCCACATACAGAATAATATCCAAAGGCATGCTCTTTGGAACACAGAAGTTGATTTTTAAGAAACAACTGGAAATTTCCACCTGGATGTTGAGGGAATGACCACAACAACTATAGCGATCAACATGCACTGAATGATCACTATATGGTGGGCACTGTGCTAAGGACTTGGCCTGCTTCTTATCATTTAATTTTCACAGAAAAATCTGTGTGTTCTGAGATCTTTACTTATTTCCTAGAAGACAGAGGCCATTGATCAGCTTTGAATCTTAAAGCTGACTTGCATGACCTCTTTAAGCAAGACAGTATTTCTGAAGGCAGAGAGTAGTACAGAGAAAAAGGATTTTCTGAAATCCTTTGTTCTATCTTTAAGCATAAAAAGAAAGAGTTAGCCCTGGCTAATGTAACTATAAAATATTACAAAAGTGGGGAGGAGAATCTTTCCCAGACTGAAAGGATTCAGGCAAAGCTTAATCCTTTTAGTTCTACTATACTAAAGGAGGAGAAGAAAGATTATATAGATCTAAGGCATTAGACACACATGAGTTGTGCTTCAAAAGTTGTCCAGAAGGATGAACATATGGGCAGGGCTAGGAATTAATTTTGTTGTTGTTTAGTCACTAAGTTACATCCAACTCTTCTGAGACCCCATGGACCATAGCCTGCCAGGATCCTCCATCCATGGGATTTTCTAAGCAAGAATACTGAAGGAGTTGTCCATTTCTTTCTTCATGGGATAGTCCCAACCAAGTGATCGAACTCGGCAATCCTGTATTACAGGCAGATTCTTTACCATCTGAGCCACCAGGGAAGCCCCAAAAGCTAGATTTTAAGATGTCTTACACTAGGAGATATCAGTTCAGGAGGAACCTAGACCAGGCACCTCAGAGTAGGTCTGCAAGTATCACGAGCGAGTCTGCAAAGGAAATCTTGTTCATACAAACATTTCAAGCTTTTTTCTGTTGATTCAAGATCACAAGCCTTCTCTAAGCACATAGTGAAAACCTTGGAGGAGAGAATTGGAGAGGATGAAGAGGAGAGCAGAATGTAAAAAGACAACATTGTATCCAAGAGTGGCTCAATTTTTACAAGAAGAGACTGATTACATTTCCTGATGAATTTACATTTATCACAATGTAAATAAAACTTCGATATTCCAGCTACCACCATCCTAAACCAACATCCATGGGTAAGAGTGTTTATCTACCAAGTGCAAATGCATTTTTGGCACTGAAACACTAGATTTGGTGATTTTGGTTGGGTGTAGGATCTTATTTTTACAATCATGTTGTTTACCCTTTCAAATGGAAATATAATTTTAAAATGATTTTTACTTAATTTTAATCATCCTACCTATAGAACTACGGTAGCTATATCTTTTTACTTAAAAATTAGTCTGATAATTTTTTAAAACTCTCTTCTTAATTCCATAAATGTGACCAATTTTGGCATTGGAGTCAATTTTGGTATTGTAAAATGACACTGGTCATTCTACCCAAGGACCTATAAGCCTTGTAGACCTCTTCTTCTTCCTGGGAGATTTGTCAGCAAGACCAGGATGGTTTAGACCAAAACTTGTCATA
This sequence comes from Bos grunniens, assembly GCF_055505025.1. Lineage (NCBI taxonomy): Eukaryota > Metazoa > Chordata > Mammalia > Artiodactyla > Bovidae > Bos > Bos grunniens. The sequence continues at coordinate 50,357,259 of NC_141175.1, forward strand.
AAACAGTATTTTTAAAGACTTCTTAATCAAATATGATGTGTTTTTCTCTCTAAAAGAATTGCAACAATTTCATCAAACTTAAACTTATTCACATAAACACTAAATAAAAATTTCATGCATATTTTCAGAGCCACTTGGCACTGTGCTAAAGCTGAGACAAGAATTCAGAGCATTGGAAATATGGCAAGTTAGATTACTTCACAATTTCTGATTTGTCTTGCAGGTGAAGAATTGAAACCAGGTAAAACAGCTGCAGCAGATATGTATCTCAGTTGTACTAGTTACAGTCTTGCATTGGTGAAATAAATTGTGTTGAGGATATATACTTTGGAAATATACAACCATTGCAATAATATATCTTCACTAATCACATTTAATTATCCTGTTACTAGATTTTTAGAATATATTTGTTGATGTTTGTTTATCTCTTATTTATTTGTTCTAATAGATAATTTTGTGTCCAGAAACTTTGCTACTCTGCTACTAAAAGCTAACTTTTCTGTGTTTGTTGGGATGGCTTAAGTTTATCCAGGGCTTCAGTCTGCAGTAGGTAACACTGATCTTACTGGAATTGTGATGGAGTTGCCACTTTATTTAGAAATCTTTGTCAAGCAAGCACAAGCTGGATTTCTACAAAGACGCTTTTGCTTTCTTTCTTAAAATTATTCCCATCAGTGAAGTTTGTCACAATGTTACTGGTGTATGTGATCTCCACAGTCCCAGGCTCATTAATAATAAAAGAATATATTGGAAATTCCATCTGTATACATCCTGTAGTATTTATTTTTCACAAGTCGAGTCAAATCAATGATTTCCTCCATCCTTCAATTATTTTCTCTTATAGCCTGAAGATTATTATTATTCTTTTTAATTTTCTCTCCTTTGGATGTGAACTTTTACTCTCCTGATTGGAAGCTATAAAGCTTTCTTGATGATTTATATTTCTTTGATATTTAAATAAAATTTTGACCAGAATGGAAAATGAAACAAATGGGTGAAAATCATGATTGTGTACATAGCCATCATTTTTTTTCCCCCAATACTGCCACAATTTAAATAAAGCGAGACAATTCTGTGTTGCCCTAGGTTATTTTATACCCATATATGTCTACACAACCTGAGAAGTGGAGCTAAGATAAACATTTCTCAGGTAAAACTACATCTGCTTTTATTGCTCTTCGATTTTCAGTAAAGCCTCTAAGATTTAACTATAGGAACAGACACACTGATGACTTTTATCTTCCATATAAAAAGAAGATCATAAACAGAATGAAAATACTCCCATTTTATATTCCTTTCCCCATGATGTCCTAAACAATAAAGCAATAGCAAAACAGCTAAATGCTTTGTAAATTATCTCCTTTATAACAACTGCAAATCAGTTCTTAACATATATTTGACCCTGGAAAATCAGTAGGAACTATCTTACGGTTGACATTGCATCACAAAACAATTTCTGTCTTTGAAATAGCAGCCACAAATATCACAGTGGCTAATTAAATCTTAGCAATTATTACAGGAAATGCAATTAATATTGAGCTTTTCTTCTTATATATGGTACAATTTTTCTCTTTTTACTTTCTTCTCCAATTAAAACCAGTAGGTTTCAGTGTTATTTGTACTGAAATAATTTTATCTATACAATTAGATAAAATTCAGCACCGCAAAGTTTTCAGAAAACCTCCTAAATTAGTTTCCTATTGCTGCATAACAAATTATTGCAAACTTAGTGTCTTAAAACAATTCTAATGAGTTTCCAGCTTCCATGGGTTAAGTATCTGTATACCAATTAGCTGGTTCTTCTGCTCTGGGTCTTGCCAGGCTGAAATCAGTGTTGGCCCAGGACTGCAACCCCATCTATGGCTCAGAATTTATATTTGCCCACTAGTTTTTTTGCAGAATTTAGGTCCTTGCATCTGTAGGACTGAGACATTCAGCCCCTAAAGACTTCCTGCCATTCCCTGCCATGTGGCCATCTCCAAAACATAGGAGTTTGCTTCTGCTCAGAACAGCAGGAGATTGTTTCTATGACTTCTAATCTCTTTGGCTTCTGAAAATTTCACAGGATTCATTTGTTTAGTTGATTATTGTGTACATCCGGATAGCCTCATTTTTGTTTAAATCCTAGTCAACTTATTAGGGAGTTCATAGCTATAAATCTGTTTTGCCATACAAGGTAAAATAATCAAAGAAATAAAACCTCATCATATTTACAAATCTTATTCATATATAAAGGAAGAGGATTATTCAAGGCATATTCACCCAGTCAAGTAATTATATAATAATATTTTACAATAAGTTAGTATTATATTTTTGTGTATAATAGTATTATCATAATAATATTCAAGGCATATTCATAAGATCTTCAGGAGAAGGAAATGGCAACCTGCTCATGCTTTTGTCTAAAAAATTCCATGGACAGAGGAGTCTGGCAGGCTATAGTCCACAGGGTCTCAGAGTCAGACATGACTGAGCGTGCATGCACACCCACACACATTCATTCTAGAGGCAGGATTTGAAGGTCATTTTAGAATTCTGCTTACTCTACCTGTTTAATCAACCAATAAGACCATAATCGGAATTTGATTGCTTGAGGTTCATACATGAATAAAATTTAGGGAAATACGACTTAGGTAATAGCTACCATTTTTTTTTTAATCCTTACTGTATTACAGGAACCATGCATTGTTACTAATTGAATTGAACTCAGGACTAATTGAATCTTTACAATACTCTGTTGGTTAGTATTAGAATAATTATTATTATCCCTAAAGTTCAGAGAGGTTAAATGGCTGTTTTTAGGTCAAACAGCCTTTGGATGATAAAGCCTAGGCTGAAGCCCAAGTTTTCTAATGCTGGTTCTATGACCCCTCCAGATAAGCCAGTTTTCAGCTTCATACAAGCCCTCAGTGTTTGTAAATGCAAAGGCAAGAGGGGAGCATTCAAATCACAGCTGTTGAGAAGTCTTGTTTGCTAGAGGTTTTATGAGATGAAGAGAAGTCTACGGAAAGTGCAACTCCTAAGGGCAAAATTAACAGCTGTCTTTCCTTATGGGAATACTGAATACAGGTTTCAGAATTGTGGAGAGTAAGGTATAGTAATGACAGGTGTTTACGGACTCCCCAGATCATGGAGCTGAGATGCTTCTGGTAAACTGACTATCTGAACAAGGAATCACACTGAACATGGAGATACAGATGCCTGCATGATTCACCACTACATCTGCTGTGGCTTACATTACCAGCTGGAAGAACAGACCTTGATTGAAACTTCTGAGGATGTGGAAAGTGATGGTAATTTGAAAGCTATGATCATCACCAAAATGAGCTCAAACAAATATACCGCTCTATACATATTAATAACTATGACAGATTTATCCCCTCTGAATACACTGCTGTGCCAGACGAACAATATTTTGGAAAAAGTGAGTACTCCAGACAAATGGACCATTCTCAACCTACAGAAATCTCTGGACACAAATTATTACAGACACACAGACTAACTTCAGACATGTTCATTTCTCATGCCCTGGAAAACTCAACATATTGACAATTTCATGCACAGTGGTATCTCCAGTCATAACAAACTCTTTGGGCATCTTTATTTTCTCATCAAAATCATCCAAGCATGTACTAGGAATCCACATGCTCACTTCAATTTAGATATAAGGGAGCTGGACTAGAATTTCTTCCAGGCTATATAAAGTTAATCTATAAATTCATATATATTTTGCTATTGGAAACACTGTATATACAGTTGTTTTATAGAGCTGCTGTAGACAAGGATGTGTGAATAATTAGTAGTCATATAAAACTATTTTACTATATAATGTGATACTCATAGGTGACAGACATCAAGGTTTATAAAAATTAAATCTATTTTTGAGCTTTGGCTTGAGTTTTCTCTTAAAGTTATCAATGAATTTCTGTGAAACATTAGCTTCAGCCACCAATTTTGAATTTAATATGGTACCTAAAGTTTGGACAGGGAAAGCTTTTCTAAGAATCTCCATATTCTAAGTCTGTACTTAGTTGTAGGTATCTGTAAACTGCTTTCTCAAGAATCCATTTATTGGACCTCTTTATTTTTTTCCCGGGAATATTGAGTTTGTTGCTTTTGTTTTGTTTTTCCTTTTTTTAACAGTAGAACAAGTAACTAAATTACATTGAGTTTATTAAGTTATATTGGAATTAATATGTTACATAAGGTAAAATTTGCTTTTATTTTTCCATAGAAGATATGTAAGGGCTTTGTTACAGGGTCAACTTGCCTGTCCTAATTTAGCACTGCTGATCCACTCTTTAAAAGAAAGCTAGCATATAAAGCCTTCATGTTTTTATAGCTCCTGTTTTTTAGTTTTTGTTTGTTTGTTTGTTTGTTTTGGTGCATTTCCCTGTTACAATTATTGAAGACTTTCTACCTTACTTAGTGAGTTTGTTTCCTCAGTAATATTTTGGCTCTAAGTCTACTCATACATTTCCTGGAGCAGCTAACTATAAAAGCACTCACAGGCCCAAATGATGAAATGTCTGTCCATTGTCTTGCTTTTCATAAGTTTCCTAACTCTTGTTGCAACTGTGTATTAAATACTACTTTCAGGTGAGCCTTCTCACAATATTGCACTCTCCTGATTTCACCAATTAATTTTGAGGTAAGCATGTGACATGATTAGAGTCAAAGAGTCATAATGAGACTTTCATTGCATGTATGAAAAGAGGCATGTCCTATTACTACTAAATTTGAATTTGGGAGGATGGAGACCTAGGGCTGCTGAAGGTTGCTATGTGAAATCGGAAAGAAAGCAAAAAAAAAAAAAAAAAATCAGAAGGCAGATTCCTATTGGAGACATCCTTCTAAATACAGCTATACCTGAATCATGCCCCAAACTTGGACTCATCTATTATAGAGGACATTCTGTTTGCTTTTTTTTTTTTTTTTTCTTATTGAATTGCAGTTTTTACTTATAGCAAGAAGTTTTTCTAAATAATCCATTACTGCCGCTAAGCAAATACCACAGCTCTGATATTTGTATGTGCTCAATGACCTCAACTGGGCCTGAAGATTTAAGGAAGATAAGCTACCTCCAAGAAGTAATATCTAAACTGAGATGTATAAGTTGTGTAAGAATAAACTAGGTCACAGGGAAGAAGCAGGCTCAGAGAATATGATTTCAAATAGAGTGAAGAACTTGTATGAAGGGTGTTTTCAAAATTTAGAGAGCTAAATAGAAGGATGAGATGCAGAAAAGGAGAAGAAAATGTGGAATTAGAAAGACTTACCAGCCATATGCTGACCTAAGTTATTAGCCATTTTAAAAGTTTTTTAAATTAAAAATTCAGTACATGCACAAAGTCAAAATTCAGACAGTAAAGTAGATGCCGTTGATGAACTCTTCCAGATCCCCAGAATCTGGAAGAAAAACTTTATTTTTCTTCTTTTATTTGAGAAAAGATAACTAATTTTCACACTAAAGTGTTTATGTAGATGGGTATAGTAGGTTTTTTTTTCCCCCCCTTGATTTCTAAAAACGAAACTCAAAATGGATTAAAGAGCTAAACATAAGACCAGAAACTATAAAACTCCTAGAGGAGAACATAGGCAAAACACTCTCCGACATACATCACAGCAGGATCCTCTATGACCCACCTCCCAGAATATTGGAAATAAAAGCAAAAATAAACAAATGGGACCTAATTAACCTTAAAAGCTTCTGCACATCAAAGGAAACTATTAGCAAGGTGAAAAGACAGCCTTCAGAATGGGAGAAAATAATAGCAAATGAAGCAACCGACAAACAACTAATCTCAAAAATATACAAGCAACTCCTACAGCTCAACTCCAGAAAAATAAACGACCCAATCAAAAAATGGGCCAAAGAACTAAATAGACATTTCTCCAAAGAAGACATACAGATGGCTAACAAACACATGAAAAGATGCTCAACATCACTCATTATCAGAGAAATACAAATCAAAACCACTATGAGGTACCATTTCACACCAGTCAGAATGGCTGCGATCCAAAAGTCTACAAATAATAAATGCTGGAGAGGGTGTGGAGAAAAGGGAACCCTCTTACACTGTTGGTGGGAATGCAACCTAGTACAGCCACTATGGAGAACAGTGTGGAGATTCCTTAAAAAACTGGAAATAGAACTGCCTTATGATCCAGCAATCCCACTGCTGGGCATACACACTGAGGAAACCAGAAGGGAAAGAGACACATGTACCCCAATGTTCATCGCAGCACTGTTTATAATAGCCAGGACATGGAAGCAACCTAGATGTCCATCAGCAGATGAATGGATAAGAAAGCTGTGGTACATATACACAATGGAGTATTACTCAGCCATTAAAAAGAATAAATTTGAATCAGTTCTAATGAGGTGGATGAAACTGGAGCCTATTATACAGAGTGAAGTAAGCCAGAAGGAAAAACATAAATACAGTATACTAACGCATATATATGGAATTTAGAAAGATGGTAACAATAACTCTGTGTACGAGACAGCAAAAGAGACACTGATGTATAGAACAGTCTTATGGACTCTGTGGGAGAGGGAGAGGGTGGGAAGATTTGGGAGAATGGCATTGAAACGTGTAAAATATCATGTAGGAAACGAGTTGCCAGTCCAGGTTTGATGCACGATGCTGGATGCTTGGGGCTGGTGCACTGGACGGCCCAGAGGGATGGTATGGGGAGGGAGGAGGGAGGAGGGTTCGGGATGGGGAACACATGTATACCTGTGGCGGATCCATTATGATATTTGGCAAAACTAATACAATTATGTAAAGTTTAAAAAAAAAATAAAAAAAATAAATAAATAAAAAATAAAAATAAAATAAAGAAAAAAAAAAAAAAAAAAACGAAAGAAATTCAAATGTCTTTCATTTAGTAAAAGGAAAAATGAACCCTGGTACATCCATACAATGAAATAATATTCAAAACAAAGGAAGAATGGGGGGTGCAGAGCTATTTGTAAATGGCCTTTCTTCAGATAGAAATTAAAATATTTTAGTTTTTATTTATATTAATATAAATACATATAGATTTGTTTTCACAAGTTTGAAATTATCCATATATCTTAGTGAAAATTCAATTAGGGCATCATAGCTATACATTTAGAGCACAATCTGAATTGCCAAAGCAACCTTGAGAAAATAGAACAAAGTTGGAGGTATCATACTTCCTGACTTCAGACTATACTACAATGTTGCAGTAATCAAAACAGCACAGTATTGGCACAAAAAGTACTATGTAAAACATCAGAAATGTAAAACATTCTGGGAATCTACCGTAAGCCAAATATTGGACATTTGTGATGCTATGGACAGGATTAAAAAGGGTCCATTTATCCCTTCCCATGTGTCATAACTTCCTATCTGTTGGACTGGAAAGTTCTTGGTCACCTTTGCCCTAAAATGGCGTCAGTGATGACTGCTTGGTCAGTCAGTCACCATGGCCAATGCTCCCCTGCCCTCTAACTGTTTCCAGCACTTTGGGAAGTCACATCTTGGTACTTAGAAACCACAGACTACATTAGAGTGAAAAATTCCCCCTCTAGCCCCATCATCATTTCCACCAGACTTAAGCATATAAAATTGAAATAGGTAATTCAAAAAATAATGATTTATTTCATTTCAAGGAAATGCACTTTTCAGGGCCTCACCCCTAGAGATTCACTTTCCACCCGCAATTGAAAATAATTTGTCCGTTATAATATAAAACTGGGCTGTGGATATCATCTTGGGCTATTATTGGCCTAACATATATATTTGTGCTTTTAAATAAAATGTGTAAGCATATTAAATAGAATGTTTTCATTTTCTTGGTCATTCAGGCCTGAAGTCATTCGACTTCTTCCTTCTGCATTAGCTATTCAAACAATGTTGGTCTAATCATCCTGGGGCAGTTATTATGGCAGAAATTTTCCCAGTGCTATTTTCTGAAACTTCATCTGCTAAAAAAAAAATTAATGGGAATATCACAACCTGGTCGGCTAAAATAGCTACCTTCTGATAAGACTGCTTTTGTCTCAACAAATTTTAGTAGTGCCTCTTTGTTTTGCTCGAAGTTTTCACTTTTGTCTCAGGTTCAAAGGATTTATTAACAAAATAAGCCACTTGTTATACACAAATAAATAAAACAGATATTTATTACAGAATTATCTAGCTTACTTTCAACATACTAACCTTAAAAGAAAAGAGAAATAGAGCAGAGGATACATCACCAAATTGGGTTTTGACCAATATCCAGACTCAAACAGTGCTGGGAAGTCCCCTGTCACAGTACATCTGGAGGCCCAATTGGGAAAGGGTCGCAGTCAGTGACCCTTCAGTCAGTGAGTCTACTCCACGAGTGAATGAGTGAGTGAAGTCGCTCAGTCGTGTCTGACTCTTTGGGACCTACCAGGCTCCGCCGTCCATGGGATTTTCCAGGCCAGAATACTGGAGTGGGCTGCCATTTTTCTCTCCATGGGTGACTTCAAAGATTGCAGTTCAGGGTTCCAGTTTATAATCCCAGGATGGTCACAAACTGATATCATCATCAATCTGTGACCAAATTGCAGCTCTGGTTTCATGTTAATGTTGTTTGTTTTGTTGTAAAAATTGGAATGTGGTTAAGCCTGGGGCTTGGTTGGCTAGGCCCTCTCCAGGGTCTCAACAATCTAAAAATTCTTCCCCCATCTTTTTTTTTTTTTAATTAAGTAAATTTAATTGGAGGCTAATTATTTTACAATACAGTGGTGCTGCAAGTCTTTTACTCACAGCAGACAGTCACTCCCAGTCAGGGCAGTGTCCAGGCAGGTTTGATGCAAGATCAGAAGCTGCTCTGCTTTGTTTCTGAAGTCTAGACAAGACTACTTATTTCATTTCCCTAACACTCTTCAAGTTTACTTCATTGATTTTGAATGGGAATGGCAAACTTTCATATACAATTTTTATAAAAATTAAGTAGCACCACAAACCGAAAACTTTGATGACACCAATCTGCCTATGCACTTCATAACATTGTTTTAATTTTCTAAGATAGTTGCTTATATATTTAAGAGATATGATTTAACCTCAATTAGTAGATTATAGAGAATTTCTACTTATTTACGGTAGTAAGAAAAAGCAGTGGTTTTCCAAGAAACTTTCAGTGTAAATTTTATGAGCCAGAATAAATCTAAATAGTACTAAACTTCTTTGTGCATATACTAGTGGTACAAATTTTGATGACACATTTAAATCTAATGCTTATATGTGGATTTCGAAGTTAAAAATCCACATCTGAAAAAAGTACAATAAAACACTTTAAGAAAACAAATAAAACAGAAATAGTTCCATTCAATTTTATTGTTTCTAGTCCTTTTAAAGTTTAAATAGCTTTTGATTGAGTGCCACGTACTTACAGAACATGCCAAATATTTACAATACTTTGTCACTCTATCTTTGACAGGGCCACTTAAGCATTTCTTTCTATACCCCATTCACTTTTATTTGTTTAGCTTTACTTTGTAAAGCCATTCAGTTGGCTTAAACTACTAAAAATGTCAGAAGATAGCAGAAAAAAAAAAATTATAACCTGTGTTTTTTTCTCCCAAGCAGCCTTTCCATTTCTATTGCACACTTTACAGCTCAAACACTTCAGTTCTCAGTTAAATTAAATGCAGTTATCATTAATATCTAAGCAAAGCCATAATTTCAGCTGAATTTAGGCTAACCATCTGCTTTTTCCTCTCTGTATGGGTAAGACTTAAAATAGAAAAAGCAAAAAAACTTAAAATTCAAAGGAGAAATGCTGATGGGCAGTCAGGTATTATTGAACTCCTTCCCCATCATTACCATTATCTGTTCTCAGTTTTCATTAATCACTGTGTTGTTAGCAACATGGTAGTTAAAAGGGGCCAGGACATCCTCCTTGCTTGACAGTATAAGAGGCAGAGAGATGCTGAATGATTTGCAGCATCCTAGAGTTCACTTACCAAAGGCATGAATGCCAATAATTGCATTACTGACTTACACCAGAAAACGAGCTCCACCTAATAACTGATGAAACTATTTTACAAAGAAGTAGGAAAAACTACATTCATGAAAGGCAGTGTATTCTTACTAAACAGGTGTTATTGAATAAAAACATCAAATAAGTGCCTGATAGTTGAATCTCACAAACTGATTTGGAAATGCTCTTGCTCTTTATTGTATTAATGGCAACTTACCAGCATGGGTTCCAAGGGAAATAGATTCTGAGATAGAAATTAGCCAGCAAGAGGCTTACTAGAGACTGTGCTTAATATCAGTACCTATGGAAGGGAAGAAGAAGGAAAGAGGGAAGCACAATTGGGCCCCGAGAGAAACTGAGCTGTAATGCTCCCTCAGTGAAAGCCTCCTTCACCAACCCCACTTGATGAGGAGCTGGGAAGCAGGAATATTCCTGTGGCATTTTCCTGAGTTGGTTTAATTGGGATCCGCCTTTTATACTACCTCTATGCTTGATCCCAGCCACCTAGGAAGCAGACTTGACCTTGGATAGGTAACTCTGTTCAGCTCAGTTAGTTCCTGAAGGTATCTGATAAATGGGGGTTTTCTTCTGGAAAGGTATCCAGAAGCTGGACAAATCAGTCTTACCTGTCTTTCACTTTTGAAGGATAGTTTGGGTTGAGCGTCTTAGCATGCACCATACATCAAAGTCTTTATGTAACATATAACAATATGTATATGTATATATATATAGATACACACACATTATATATAAATTATGTATATTTTATATATAATGTATATCTACAATATACTATATAATTTAAACTTTAGTTTTTTTTTAGGAAAAAACACCAAAAATCCAATTACTATACTCCGCACTCTATATAGAAATATAAATATGGATATCTAATGCTGTATTTTAAACTCAGGAATTTACTAATTTTACACTTTGAAAGTTAATTTTTAAGGCCAGTCCTTATCTATAAAGATAAAAATTTCAACAAGATCTAAGGTTGGCAAACATTGCTAAAGACCAGACAGTAAATTTTTTGTTTTGTTTTATGAGGCCTATTGTCTTTGTCTCTACTACTCAACTTTGCTGCTGTGGAATGAAAGAAGCCTTGGGCAATATATAAATTATATATTGTATTCCAGTAAAACTTTATTTGCAAAAATGTTTACAACACAAGCTATATTTCACTGATCCCTGCACTAGATTATCTCTATTGTCCTTCCAAGTACATTTTTGTAATTTTAAAATCATCTATAACTCCTTTTAAGAAATAGATAATAGAGAAATAATAAGCTTTCAAAACAGAATGCCTAAATATTTTTCTCTCTTTTAATAACTAAAAATATTTATGGGTAGGTTTTAGTCACACATAGTACTTATAAAACTTATCCAATAGGAAAATTGAATTTTAGAAACTTGGCATTTTTCTAAATTTCAGCTAATTTCAAAAAAAAAAAAAAAACAAACAACCTCCCTAATAAGGAGGGTGCAGGTGCTTATTCAGAGAACTTTGTTTTTCCATCACTATATCTACAAGACATTTCTAGAAACAGTTCGAAGTTGTTATTTTTCTTGTGTGATAGATTATACTGAGAAGGAGACAGAGAAAAATTCACTTGTGCCCAATGAGTCAATTCCCTTTAATGCCTACTTGAAAACCAAATATCAAATAATCTTAAGAAATATGTAAATTTTCATCTAATCTCTTATAACTTTAATTCAAAACTTAATCTCCCTAAAGTAGCTATTTGAATGGGAAGGATTAATATTTTAGAAAATATGAACATATTCTCTTTATCTTTTCTCAGTGTATAACAGGTTCCCCATTTAGCTCAAGACATTAATCTGAAAAATTGAAAAAGGATCATTAAGAAATGTGAGAAAGAAAGAATAAATTTAAGTTTCTGACTAAAAATATAACATAAAATTTTGCAGCAAACTTAGCATACAATTTTATTTCAAGAGTCTGCCATTGTCGGTATCTGACTGAGAAAGGATTTTCTAAATTCCTTTTTTTTCCAAATCAAGAAATAAGGCTGAAGGACATAGGACAGAGAATTTTCCCATAGTAATATGAGGTTAAATTTTTTACCTAAGATAGTTATCCGTGATGTTTTGAGAGAGTTAAAGCTTAGGCACTCCAGGCCACTTTAAGGAGGATATGAACCTTCTTCCTCAAGCTTTCCTTAAGCCCTATACAACAAAGTATCTTGCCAGAGAACTGGCCTTTCTTTAGGTCTGGAAGTAATGAAATCAGTTCAGTTCAGTTCAGTTTAGTCACTCAGTCGTGTCCGACTCTTTGCAACCCCATGAATCGCTCCCTGTCCAACACCAACTCCCGGAGTTCACGCAAACTCACGTCCATCGAGTCGGTGATGCCATCCAGCCATCTCATCCTCTGGCGTCCCCTTCTCCTCCTGCCCTCAATCCCTCCCAGCATCAGAGTCTTTTCCAATGAGTCAACTCTTCACATGAGGTGGCCAAAGTACTGGAGTTTCAGCTTCAGCATTATTCCTTCCAAAGAACACCCAGGACTGATCTCCTTTAGAATGGACTGGTTGGAGCTCCTTGCAGTCCAAGGGACTCTCAAGAGTCTCCTCCAACACAACAGAACAAAAGCATCAATTCTTTGGCGCTCAGCTTTCTTCACAGTCCAACTCTCACATCCATATATAACCACAGGAAAAACCATAGCCTTGACTAGACGGACCTTTGTTGGCAAAGTAAAGGTTCTGCTTTTTTTTTTTCTTTTTTAATTTATTTTATTTTATTTAACTTTACAATATTGTATTGGTTTTGCCATGTATCAAAATGAATCTGCCACAGGTATACATGTGTTCCCCATCCTGAACCCTCCTCCCTCCCCATACCATCCCTCTGGGTCGTCCCAGTGCACCAGCCCCAAGCATCCAGTATCCTGCATCAAACCTGGACTGGCGACTTGTTTCATATATGATATTATACATATTTCAATGCCATTCTCCGAAATCATCCCACCCTCTCCCTCTCCCACAGAGTCCAAAAGACTGTTTTATACATCAGTGTCTCTTTTGCTGTCTCGCATACAGGGTTATTGTTACCATCTTTCTAAATTCCATATATATGCATTAGTATACTGTATTGGTGTTTTTCTTTCTGGCTTACTTCACTCTGAATAATCGGCTCCAGTTTCATCCACCTCATTAGAACTGATTCAAATGTATTCTTTTTAATGGCTGTGTAATTCTCCATTGTGTATATGTACCACAGCTTTGTTATCCATTCATCTGCTGATGGACATTCAGGTTGCTTCCATGTCCTGGCTATTATAAACAGTGCTGCAATGAACATTGGGGTAAGCAAAAATAAAAAAAATGGGACCTAATTAAATGTAAAAGCTTCTGCATAACAAAGGAAACTATAAGCAAGGTGAAAAGACAGCCTTCAGAATGGGAGAAAATAATAGCAAATGAAGCAACTGACAAACAACTAATCTCAAAAATATACAAGCAACTCCTACAGCTCAACTCCAGAAAAATAAATGACCCAATCAAAAAATGGGCCAAAGATCTAAATAGACATTTCTCCAAAGAAGACATACAGATGGCTAACAAACACATGAAAAGATGCTCAACATCACTCATTATCAGAGAAATGCAAATCAAAACCACTATGAGGTATCATTTCACGCCAGTCAGAATGGCTGCGATCCTAAAGTCTGCAAGCAATAAATGCTGGAGAGGGTGTGGAGAAAAGGGAACCCTCTTACACTGTTGGTGGGAATGCAAACTAGTACAGCCACTATGGAGAACAGTGTGGAGATTTCTTAAAAAACTAGAAATAGAACTGCCTTATGATTCAGCAATCCCACAGCTGGGCATACATACTGAGGAAACCAGAATTGAAAGGGCTCAGCTTTTTAATATGCTATCTAGGTTGGTCATAATTTTCCTTCCAAGGAGTAAGCATCTTTTAATTTCATGGCTGCAATCACCATCTGCAGTGATTTTGGAGCCCCCCAAAATAAAGTCTGACACTCTTTCCACTGTTTCCCATCTATTTCCCATGAAGTGATGGGACCAGATGCCATGATCTTTGTTTTCTGAATGTTGAGCTATCAGCCAATTTTTTCACTCTCCTCTTTCACTTTCATCAAGAGGCTTTTTAGTTCCTCTTCACTTTCTGCCATCAGGGTGGTGTCATGTGCATATCCGAGGTTATTGATATTTCTCCCGGCAATCTTGATTCCAGCTTGTGCTTCTTCCGGCCCAGCATTTCTCATGATGTACTCTGCATAGAAGTTAAATAAGCAGGGTGACAACATACAGCCTTGACGTACTCCTTTTCCTATTTGGAACCAGTCTGTTGTTCCATGTCCAGTTCTAACTGCTGCTTCTTGATCTGCATATAGGTTTCTCAAGAGGCAGGTCAGATGGTCTGGTATTCCCATCTCATTCAGAAATAGACCTACACAAATATGCCTAACTGAATTGTGGCAAAGGAGCAGAAAAACAATTCAATGTAAGAAGTGTTGCCTTTTCAACAAAGGGTACTGGGGTGATCGATTGGCCAATTAAAAGAAAAAAAAAGTTAAACTCAATCCAAACCTTATACTCTATACAAAAATTAACTCAAAATGAATTGTAATCTTTAAAGTGAAGTACAAAATTATTTAAAAAAAAATAGAAGAAAAGTTTGGAGCCTAAGGTTAGGCAAAAATTTCTTAGTTGTTGTTTTTTTTCAGTCACCCAGTTGTGTCCGACTCTGCAACTCCATGGACTGTACCACCCCAGGCCCCTGTCCCTCACGGTTTCCTGAAGTTTGCCCAAGGTCATGTCCATTGCATCAGTGATGCCATCCAGCTTCTCATCCTCTGATGCCCTCTTCTCCTTCTGCTCTCAATCTATCTCAGCACCAGGGACTTTTCCAATGAGTCAGCTGTTTACATCAGATGACCATTTTTTTTTCTCCCTCTGTAAAAGGACAAAAAGAATTCTTAGACTTAACACCAAAAGCATGATCCATAAAAGGACAATTTAACAATCTCATGAAAATAAGACCATTACCTCTACAAAAGTGGTTGAGAAGAAGATGAAAGGCATCAACTGGGTGAAAATATTTGTAAATATTCAATAAAGTACTTACATATAGCATACAAAAAAGCTGTCAAAACTCAGCAATTAAAAAAAAAAGTCCAATTTGAAATGAACAAAAAACAGAAACAGGTGTTTATTCAGACATGTAAATGGTGGTAAATAACATGAAAAGATGTTTGTCACTATTGACTTCAAAGAAATACAAATCATAGCCAAAATGAAATATTGGTATATCACATATATCAGAATAGCCAAAATAAAAGTAATTATAATAAATTTAAAATAGTAATAACATCAAATGTGATGAACATATGAGGCAACAGAATTACAGATACATTGCTAAAATCCTACAGACACACTGGAAAGTATGGATGAAACCCAAATGTCCATCATCAGGCTAGTGATTACCAATCTGTGGTACACTTATTCCAAAGAACACTAAATAACAATAAAAATAAATTACTGATACAAAAATTAACCTCGAATAGCCAAAGCGATCTTGAGAAAGAAAAATGGAACTGGAGGAATCAACCTACCTGACTTCAGGCTCTACTACAAAGCCACAGTTATCAAGACAGTATGGTACTGGCACAAAGACAGAAATATAGATCAATGGAACAAAATAGAAAGCCCAGAGATAAATCCACGCACATATGGACACCTTATCTTTGACAAAGGAGGCAAGAATATACAGTGGATTAAAGACAATCTCTTTAACAAGTGGTGCTGGGAAATCTGGTCAACCACTTGTAAAAGAATGAAACTAGAACACTTTCTAACACCATACACAAAAATAAACTCAAAATGGATTAAAGATCTCAATGTAAGACCAGAAACTATAAAACTCCTAGAGGAGAACATAGGCAAAACACTCTCTGGCATACATCACAGCAGGATCCTCTATGACCCACCTCCCAGAATATTGGAAATAAAAGCAAAAATAAACATGTGGGACCTAATTAAACTTAAAAGCTTCTGCACATCAAAGGAAACTATTAGCAAGGTGAAAAGACAGCCTTCAGAATGGGAGAAAATAATAGCAAATGAAGCAACCGACAAACAACTAATCTCAAAAATATACAAGCAACTCCTACAGCTCAACTCTAGAAAAATAAATGACCCAATCAAAAAATGGGCCAAAGATCTAAATAGACATTTCTCCAAAGAAGACATACAGATGGCTAACAAACACATGAAAAGATGCTCAACATCACTCATTATCAGAGAAATGCAAATCAAAACCACTATGAGATACCATTTCACAACAGTCAGAATGGCTGTGATCCAAAAGTCTACAAATAATAAATGCTGGAGAGGGTGTGGAGAAAAGGGAACCCTCTTACACTGTTGGTGGGAATGCAACCTAGTACAGCCAGTATGGAGAACAGTGTGGAGATTCCTTAAAAAACTGGAAATAGAACTGCCTTATGATCCAGCAATCCCACTGCTGGGCATACACACTGAGGAAACCAGAAGGGAAAGAGACACGTGTACCCCAATGTTCACCGCAGCACTGTTTATAATAGCCAGGACATGGAAACAACCTAGATGTCCATCAGCAGATGAATGGATAAGAAAGCTGTGGTACATATACACAATGGAGTATTACTCAGCCATTAAAAAGAATACATTTGAATCAGTTCTAATGAGGTGGATGAAACTGGAGCCTATTATACAGAGTGAAGTAAGCCAGAAGGACAAACACCAATACAGTATACTAATGCATATATATGGAATTTAGAAAGATGGTAACGATAACCCTGTATACGAGACAGCAAAAGAGACACTGATGTATAGAACAGGCTTATGGACTCTGTGGGAGAGGGAGAGGGTGGGAAGATTTGGGAGAATGGCATTGAAACATGTGAAATGTCATGTATGAAACGAGATGCCAGTCCAGGTTCAATGCATGATGCTGGATGCTTGGGGCTGGTGCACTGGGACGACCCAGAGGGATGGTATGGGGAGGGAGGAGGGAGGAGGGTTCAGGATGGGGAACACATGTATAATTTTTTTTTAATTAAAATTGAATAAAAAAAATAATAATAAAAAAAAGAAAAAAAATTAATTTAGATGGATCTCAAATTAATTGGGCTCAGGAAAGAAAAAAAAAAAAAAACAGACACAAAATTACAAAACTTATGAACCAAACGCAAAACGTTCTTGAATTTACAAAATTAGAGTAGTTAGTGGTTTCCAGGGTTTATAGGTACAGGAGAGGGATGATGGAAAATAGGTAACTGTCTCTATAAAAGGATAGAATATGGGATCTTTATGATGAAATTATCTTTTCTTTATCTTGACATTGGTGGTCACACAATCTACACAAATAATAATATTATATAAAAATATGCACATGTATACAAAAAGAAATGAGTGCATAGAAAACTTGTGAAATCACCAGGTTCATTAACGAAAATATCCTGATTGTAATTTTGTATTATGATTATGCAAGATACTGCAACTGGGGGAAACTTGGTGGAGGTTATACAGAATCTCTTCAAGGCTGCTGCCACAAAGCACAGCTGCCATTCCTGATCTAGGATGTGGGGTATCTCCTCTCAGCAGCTTGCCACTCCACAACCTTGTCTAACTCAAAGAAACTGTGAGCCATGCCGTGTAGGACCACCCAAGATGGATAGGTCATGGTGGAGAGTTCTGACAAAATGTGGTCCACTGGAGAAGGGAATGGCAAACCACTTCAGTTTCTTGCCTTGAAAACCCCATAAACAGTATGAAAAGGCAAAAGATAAGACACTGAAAGATGAACTCCTCAGGTCAGTAGGTGCCCAATATGATACTGGAGATCAGTGGAGAAATAACTCCAGAAAGAATGAAGAGACAGAGACAAAGCAAAAATAAAATACAGTTGTGGATGAGACCTGTGATGGAAGCAGGGTCTGATGCTGTAAGAGCAATACTGCACAGGAACCTGGAATGTTAGGTACATGAATCAAGGCAAATTGGAAGTGGTTAAACAGGATATGGCAAGAGTGAACATCGACATTCTAGGAATCAGTGAACTAAAATGGACTGGAATGGGTGAATTTAACTCAGATGACCATTGTATCTACTAAAGTGGGCAAGTATCCCGTAGAAGAAATGGAGTAGCCATCATAGCCAAAAAAAGAGTCCAAAATTCTGTTCAGTTCAGTTCAGTCACTCAGTCGTGTCCAACTCTTTGTGACCCTGTGAAACACAGTACGCCAGGCCTCCCTGCCCATCACCAACTCCCGCAGTTCACTCAAACTCATGTCCATCGAGTTGGTGATGCCATCCAGCCATCTTATCCTCTGTCGTCCCCTTCTCCTCCTGTCCCCAATCCCTCCCAGCATCAGAGTCTTTTCCAATGAGTCAACTCTTCGCATGAGGTGGCCAAAGTATTGGAGTTTCAGCTTCAACATCAGTCCTTCCAATGAATACCCAGGACTGATCTCCTTTAGAATGGACTGGTTGGATCTCCTTGCAGTCCAAGGGACTCTCAAGAGTCTTCTCCAACACCACAGTTCAAAAGCATCAGTTCTTCGGTGCTCAGCTTTCTTCACAGTCCAACTCTCACATCCATACATGACCACTGGAAAAACCATAGCCTTGACTAGAAGGACCTTTGTTGGCAAAGTAATGTCTCTGCTTTTCAATATGCTATCTAGGTTGGTCATAACTTTCCTTCCAAGGAGTAAGCATCTTTTAATTTCATGGCTGCAATCACCATCTGCAGTAATTTTGGAGCCCCCCAAAATAAAGTCTGACACTGTTTCCACTGCTCCCCCATCTATTTCCCATGAAGTGATGGGACCAGATGCCATGATCTTCATTTAATGAATGTTGAGCTTTAAGTCAACTTTTTTACTCTTGGATGCAATCTCAAAAATGACAGAATGATCTCTGTTTGTTTCCAAGGCAAACCATTCAATATCATGGTATGCCAAGTCTATGCCCCAAGCAATAATCCTGAAGAAGCTGAAGTTGAACAGTTATATTAAGACCTACAAGACCTTTCAGAATTAACACTAAAAAAAAGATGTCCTTTTCATTATAGCAGACTGGAATGCAAAAGTAGGAAGTCAAGAAACACCTGGCGTAAAAGGCAATTTTGGCCTTGGTGTGAATACAGAATGAAGCAGGACAAAGGCTAATAGAGTTTTGCCAAGAGAATGCACTGGTTATTACAAACACCCTCTTCCAACAACACACAAGAAGACTCTACACATGGACATCACTAGGTGGTAAACACCAAAATCAGGTTGTTTATATCTTTGCAGCCAAAGATGGAAAAGCTCGATACAGTCCACAAAAACAAGACCAGGAGCTCACTGTGGCTCAGATTGTGAAGTCCTTACTGCCAAATTCAGACTTGAAGAATTTAGGGAAAACCACTAGACCATTCAGGTATGACCTAAATCAAATCCCTTATGATTATACAGTGGAAGTGAGAAATAGATTTAAGGGACTAGATCTGATAGAGACCCTGATGAACTATGGATAGACGTTCATTACATCATACAGGAGAAAGGAATCAAGACCATCCCCAAGAAAAAGAAATGAAAAAAAGGCAAAATGGCTGTCTGAGGATGCCTTACAAATAGCTGTGAGAAGAAGAGAAGAGAAAAGCAAAGGAGAAAAGGAAAAGCTATTCCCATTTGAATGCAGAGTTCCAAAGAATAACAAGGAGAAATAAGAAAGGCTTTCTCAGTGATCCATACAAAGAAATAGAGGAAAACAATAGAATGGGAAAGACTAGAGATCTCTTCAAGAAAATTAGAGATACCAAGGGAGCATTTCATGCAAAGATGGGCACAATAAAGGACAGAAATGGTATGGACCTAACAGAAGCAGAAGATACTAAGAAGAGGTGGCAAGAAAACACAGAAGAACTGTACAAAAAAGATCTTCACAACCCATATTATCACGATGGTGTGATCACTCATCTACAGCCAAATATCCTGGAGTGCAAAGCCAAGTGAGCCTTAGGAAGCATCACTTGAAAAAAGCTAGTGGAGGTGATGGAGTTCCAGTTGAGCTATTTCAAATCCTAAAACTCCTAAAAGATGATGCTGTGACAGTATTGCACTCAATATGCCAGCAAATTTGAAAAGCTCAGCAGTGGCCACAGGACTGGTAAAAGTCAGTTTTCATTCCAATCCCAAAAAAACGCAATGCCAAAGAATGCTCAGACTATCACACAATTGCACTCATCTCACACACGTAAAGTACTGTTCAAAATTCTCCAAGCCAGGCTTCAACAGTACATGAAACTGTGAACTTTCAGATGTCAAGCTGATTTTAGAAAAGGCAGAGGAACAAGAGATCAAATTGCCAACATCCACTGAATCATTGAAAAACCAAGAGTTCCAGAAAAACATCTATTTCTGTTTTATTGACTATGCCAAAACTTCTGACTGTGTGGATCACAATAAACTGTGGAAAATTCTGAAAGAGTTGGGAGTATCAGACCACCTGACCTGCCTCTTGAGAAATCTGTATGCAGGTCAGCAAGCAACAGTTAGAACTGGGCGTGGAGCAACAGACTGGTTTCAAAAAAGAAAAGGAGTACATCAAGTCTGTATATTGTCACTCTGCTTATTTAACTTATATGCAGAGTACATCATGAGAAATGCTGGGCCGGAAGAAGCACAAGCTGGAATCAAGATTGCCGGGAGAAATATCAATAACCTCAGATATGCAGATGACCCCACCCTTATAGCAGAAAGCAAAGAACTAAATAGCCCTTGATGAAAGTGAAATAGGAGGGTGAAAAAGTCGGCTTAAAACACAACATTCAGAGAACTAAGATCATAGCATCTGGTCCCATCACTTCATGTCAAATAGATGGGGAAACAGTGGAATCAGTGACAGCCTTTATTTTTGGGGGCTCCAAAATTACTGCAGATTATGACTGCAGCTATGAAATTAAAAGACGCTAACTCCTTGGAAGGAAATGTATGACCAACCTAGACAGCATATTAAAAAGCAGAGACATTATTTTGACAACAAATGTTCATCTAGTCAAGGCTCTTGTTTTTCCAGTAGTCATGTATGGATATAAGACTTGGACTGTGAAGAAAGCTGAGCGCCGAAGAATTGATGCTTTTGAACTGTGGTGTTGGAGAAGATTCTTGAGAGTCCTTTGGACTGCAAGGAGATTCAACTAGTTCATCCTAAAGGAAATCATTCCTGAATATTCATTTGAAGGACTGATGCTAAAGCTATAACTCCAATACTTGGGCACCTGATGCGAAGAGCTGACTCATTTGAAAAGACCCTGAAGCTGGGGAAGATTGAAGGTGGGAGGTGAAGGGGAAGACAGAGGATGAGATGGTTGGATGGTATCACTGAGTCTATGGGCATGAATTTGAGTAAACTCTGGGAGTTGGTGATGGACAGGGATGCCTGGTGTGCTGCAGTCTATGGGGTTGCAAAGAGTTGGACATGACTGAGCAGCTGAACTGAACTGAACTGATTCAGAATCACTCTGTATTATGAACTCAACATGAAAGCACAGTTATCTTAAAAAAAAATTCTTAAAAATAATGCAAAATAAGTGAGACTGTATAATTCAGTTTTTAAATTATCAATTGGGAAACTTCTAAAGAGAAATTAATTTTCTAAGAGACACTCATCAATCTCTGGTTGTAGAGGGCTGGAGACCCTCATTGTCAATCCCAGGTTGTAGAGAGCTGGATGTAGCATTAGTACCCTCTTACAAAGACAAATAGATGGAAAAAGACTGGATTGATTTCAAGTCACAACTTTGTAAAAGTAAACTTTAATTTTTAGTGCAGTTTTATGCTTATAGAAAAATTAAGTGGAAGATACAAATATTTCCCATATACACCCATGTACCACACATGCATAGCCTTCCCTATTATCAGAGTCCTCCACCAGAATCATAATAAACCTGCATAAACACATTATTATAACCCAAAGACTAAACTAGGACTTGGTCTTCATTTTTTAAGCTCTATAGAGGGTTTGGACAAATGTACAATGATATGAACCCAACTTTATTGTATCATATAGAGTAGTTTCACTGCTCTAAAACTGTGCTCCTTCAATTCTTCCCTGTCTACCCCATGTCCCCTAGCAACCATTGATCTTTTTACTGTCTCTTGGTTTTACCTTTCTTAGAATGTTGTATACAGTTGACCCTTGAACAGCATGAATTTGAACTGCAAGTGTCTACTTACATAGGCTTCCCTTTTTTTTTTTTTCAGTAGTAAATACTACAATGCCACACTACAAAATTTATAGTTGGTTGAATCAGAGGATGTGGATCTGAGGATATGAAGGAATAACAAGGACTATATACATACACAAAATTTTGACTGAGCAGAAGGTGGGAGCCCATAACTCCTGTGTTGTTCAAGGGCCAATTGTACTTGGAATCATACAGTATGTAGCCTTTACAGATTGTCTTCTTTCATTTATAATTGTATTTAGGTTTCCTTTATTTCCTTTTATGTCTTAATACATCATTTCTTTTTTTAACACTGAATGGCGTTTCACTGTCTGGATGTACCACAGTTTATTTATTCACCTTTGGAAGGACATGATTTGTTCCATGTTTTAGCAACTATGAATAAAACTGCTCAAACCATCCACTTGCTGGTTTTTGTGTGGACATAACAGTTTAGCTTTTTTGGGTAAACAACAAGGAGTATGATTGCAGGATTATATGGTACATGCAATCAAAGACTTTCTTCATTTGAAAGAGCAAAGTTTGGGAGAAGTTATGGAGAAAGCTTAATAGAGAGATAAGAAGATCAGAAATATGATACATGACTACCATCTTTTCTAGTATGCATGACTTTAGCCTAGTATGGCCTTGGTAATTAAATGTTAAAAAAATTACACATTGAGTGGCCATGTGCCACCCATCTGTTCTAATACAATTAAATCAAAGAAAAAGAATGTTATGCTCCTTAAAGCAATTAAATTGATGCTAATTAAGCAATATTAACTCATCTGTATTTTGAAGTACATGAACATTTTATATACCATTTCATATGGAAGTGTATTAAAATTTTCAAGCTGCTCAAATATTATATCAATTTTAAATGCCAAAAAAAAAAAAAAATGCCAGAGTATACATTGTTAATAGGATTTAGGCAGACTACCCAATGAGCTTCCAATTTGGAATAAAGTGTCTGAAATCTAAATTGATATAAAGCTAAATTGAATAATGAATCAACTTCTGTGTCATTTCAAGTTCCAATTAATGAGAATGAAGGATAGTATCAATGCTAGATCCTTTCTTTTTAAATATAGTAGTAAATTTTAAATACTGAAAATTAGTTCAAAATAATAATTACTTTTGAAAGTTCTCTTCAGCTTTATGAATATATATACTCCTACCCCTGCTGCTAAGTCGCTTCAGTTGTGTCCAACTCTGTGCGACCCCATAGACAGCAGCCCACCAGGCTCTGCCGTCCCTGGGATTCTCCAGGCAAGAACACTGGAGTGGGTTGCCATTTCCTTCTCCACTAGATTTTATTTTATTGATATAACTAAATATAATCTTTGATTTTTGGAAAAAAGGCAGGTTCAATGAATAAAATTTTTTTACTAATTTGAGAAAAAAAAATGAGCTACTGATAAATTTCACTGTGAATCTTAAACTGCTCTAACTAATAGATTGTCCAAAAAGAGGAAAAAAACTACCTTTGTATTCTTACAAAACTTTTGTTTTACAAAATTATAAAGATCTTAGCTGGAAATTTTTATTATGCTATTAGCAAAGCATACAGCCAATTTTCCCATTGTACATCTTTTAAAAATGTTTATAATTTTCCTTCAATATTTTGCATTCTTATAGAGTGCAACATGAGAAGTAAAGCATTAAATACGATTTTTAGTGACTTCTACAATAAACTGTGGAAAATTCTGAAAGAGATTGGAATACCAGACCACCTGACCTGCCTCTTGAGAAGGTCAAAAGCAGCAGTTAGAACTGGATATAGAACAACACACTGGTTCTAATAGGAAAAGGAGTAAGTCAATGCTGTATATTGTCACCCTGCTTATTTAACTTATATGCAGAGTACATCATGAGAAACGCTGGGCTGGAAGGAGCACAAGCTGGAATCCAGATTGCCAGGAGGAATATCAGTAACCTCAGATATGCAGGTGACACCACCCTGATGGCAGAAAGTGAAGAGGAACTAAAAGCCTCCTGAGGAAAGTGAAAGAGGAGAGTGAAAAAGTTGGCTGAAAGCTCAACGTTCAGAAAACTAAGATCATGGCATCTGGTCCCATCACTTCATGGGAAATAGATGTGGAAACAGTGTCAGACTTAATTTTTTGGGGCTCCAAAATCACTGCAGATGGTGACTGCAGCCATGAAATTAAAAGACGCTTACTCCTTGGAAGGAAAGTTATGACCAACCTAGATAGCATATTGAAAAGCAGAGACCTCACTTTGCCAACAAAGGTCCATCTAGTCAAGGCTATGGTTTTTCCAGGGGTGATGTGTGGATGTGAGAGTTGGACTGTGAAGAAAGCTGAGCACCAAAGAATTGATGCTTTTGAACTGCGGTGTTGGGAAGAAGACTCTTGAGAGTCC
Source organism: Bos grunniens (assembly GCF_055505025.1). Taxonomy (NCBI): domain Eukaryota; kingdom Metazoa; phylum Chordata; class Mammalia; order Artiodactyla; family Bovidae; genus Bos; species Bos grunniens. The sequence continues at coordinate 50,381,874 of NC_141175.1, forward strand.
CTTGGACTGCAAGGAGATCCAACCAGTCCATTCTAAAGGAGATCAGTCCTGGGTGTTCTTTGGAAGGAATGATGCTGAAGCTGAAACTCCAGTACTTTGGCCACCTCACGTGAAGAGTTGACTCATTGGAAAAGACTCTAATGCTGGGAGGGATTGGGGGCAGGAGAAGGGGATGACAGAGGATGAGATGGCTGGATGGCATCACTGACTCGATGGATGTGAGTTTGAGTAAACTCTGGCAGTTGGTGATGGACAGGGAGCCCTGGCATGCTGCAATTCATGGGGTCACAAAGAGTTGGACACAACTAAGTGACTGAACTGAACTGAACTGAACTTAAAAAAAAGAAACAAATTGCTGATAGGTTAAAGCTATAGATTATAGTTAAAATGCTAAACATACATGATCAATAATAAAAATAATGTAGTAAGAGTTCATCTTGAAAATAATCTTCTGAGAGTTTATTACTCCACATGGGTTCCAAAGCAACCAAAACATTTTGAATAGCTAAAGGCTGTTTAAAAACCCATGGATTGGTTTCAGAAGAAAAGACAGAACTGAGTATCTAAAATAGTACAATGCCTTCCCCTTTCAAATTATATTGTTAATTTTCCCTGAAATAGCATTACTGATATTCTATTTTTTAAAATGAGGGCACAAAATAAAGTCATTCTTTCATCATATTTTATTGAAAACGAACAGTATGTCACATTCTCTCTTAAGTAATGAAAAATTAATGGTGGACATAATAGGCCAAGGGACTTTTTCAGAAGTGGACACACTGGTGGTCTTCCAGACAAAAAGTCCAGTACTATATAAAATGTGATATGATAAGTATAGTAGTATATGCTGTTGAAAGGTGCCAGATCTGGAGGTTAAAGGCAAGTTAGAAAGATGAACTGACACCTATAACATATGAGGAAGAACCAGAGAAGTCAGGAGCAAAGAAGGTGAAGGCAGCACATTTAAGAAGATAATCTGTATTTATGACGTAATTACAGAAAGGAAGAGAGAAGGAGGAATGGATAGAAAAAAGAAGGAAGAGAGAAACTTTAAATTGCTATGGGGCTATCTGTATGGTCTATAAGTACCAAGAGAGATCTGAGCTATGATGTAGACAAAGCCAACCCATAAGCATATGACCTAGGAATTTGCACATGGTCCCCTGTTCAAAAGAGTCCTATGTTGTTTTTAGAATCTTCCTGTCAATACATTGAAATGCCTGATAATTTATTTATTAATTATTATTTTTATTGAGTTATAATTGATGTACTGCTGCTGCCGCTGCTAAGTCACTTCAGTCATGTCCGACTCTGTGCGATCCCATAAACAGCAGCCCACCAGGCTCTCCCGTCCCTGGGATTCTCCAGGCAAGAACACTGCACAACACCACACAAATTACAGGTGTACAACACAGTGACTTATAATCCTCAAAGGTTATACTCCACTTACAGTCATCATAAAATGCTGGGTATATTCCCTGCACTGCATAATACATCCTGCAGCTTACTTTACACATAATAGCTTGGTCGGTAGGACAGGGGCAGGGGGCAGTATGGGAAGTTTTAAATTATCATGCACAAATCAGTAACTTTATTTTGAATGTAAGTTTTGTAAGTCAAGTCCACTGGACAGCGGAGCATGCATGTGCACAGAAGAGCTATGTGCAGCATGCATGTTTACTATAGCTTGCCCTTGTCTCTATTCTCATATAGCATTTGTGATGTTCCATGAGTACAGATTTGCATTGATCACAATGTGTGAATGTACAGCAGGACTCAAGTGGATACAAGACAAGCCTGTTAAACCACCCAAGGAACAAGCAGAGATGCTGACAGTGCTAAGAAACCATGCTTTCTATTTCAACCCTAGCAAGAAGAAGGCAGTGACATTCTAAGAAAAAGAGAATAACAGAAACCCTATCATATCCTTTCTTTTCTATGTTATTGCCCTATATTATCCAACCACTATGCTGAAAATTATGATATGCAGTGAAAGGGAAAGTTTGTGAAGAGATAGCTCCTTCTCTCTGGTCTTCCTTACTGAAAGTAAAAGTGTTAGTCACTCAGTTGTATCCTACTCTTTGCGACCCCTTGGACCATATCCCACCAGGCTCCTCTGCCCATGGAATTCTCCAGGCAAGAACACTCGACTGGGATGTCATTCCCTTCTCCAGGGGATCTTCCTCACCCAGGGATCGAAACCATGTCTCCTGTATTGCAACCGGATTCTTTACTATCCGAGGATCAGTAAGTCAAAGGTAGAGAGTATTGGCAGACTGTAGTATCAAGAAATGAAATGAACACTATTGTATTAGTATTGTGCAATATTGTTATACAGTTTGGATAGGAAAAAAACATGTCTATGCCTGTGCAAGCTACAAAACACAAATGTGCAGTGTTGGTATTTCTGTATATGTGTTAAATGCATATTTGCATTTAAAATTGGCATTTCACAATTTAAAGATGAATGGCCCATTAATATGTATTGCTTCAGTAGATTGAGAAAATATGAGTATCAATTACCATTAGAGGGAAGAGATGATAATGTAGCCAAGACCTTGGCATATGCCTTGCTGCTGCTGCTGCTAAGTTGCTTCAGTCATGTCCAACTCTGTGCGACCCCACAGACGGCAGCCTATCAGGCTCCACCATCCCTGGGATTCTCCAGGTAAGAACACTGGAGTGGGTTGCCATTTCCTTCTCCAATGCGTGAAAGTGAAAAGTGAAAGTGAAGTCTCTCAGTGGTGTCTGACTCTTAGCGACCTCATGGACTGCAGCCTATCAGGCTCCTCCATCCACGGGATTTTCCAAGCAAGAGTACTGGAGTGGGGTGCCATCGAAATTGACATTTGATACTGATATTTTACAGTATATGGTATTCAGAAAGATTCATTATTGATATATTTGATAATTAAAGAATTTGGAAAAAAAACTAAGTATTTTTTCCTTCAGTTCAGTTCAGTTCAGTTCAGTCACTCAGTCGTGTCCGACTCTTTGTGACCCCACGAACTGCAGCACGCCAGGCCTCCCTGTCCATCACAAACTCCCGGAGTTCACTCAGACTCAAGTCCATTGAGTCAGTGATGCCATCCAGCCATCTCATCCTCTGGCGTCCCCTTCTCCTCCTGCCCTCAATCCCTCCCAGCAACAGAGTCTTTTCCAGACTCTGCTCTGGAAAAGCAGAGTCAGCTCTTCGCATGAGGTGGACAAAGTACTGGAGTTTCAGCTTCAGCATCATTCCCTTCAAAGAAATCCCAGGGCTGTTGTCCTTCAGAATGGACTAGTTGGATCTCCTTGCAGTCCAAGGGACTCTCAAGAGTCTTCTCCAACACCACAGTTCAAAAGCATCAATTCTTCAGTGCTCAGCCTTCTTCACAATGTGCCAAAGTTGCCTTTCAAAGAGATGAGAAACTGTACTTATTGTGTTCCATTTTCTCTTACTTTTTCTTGTCAAATGCCATAAAAAAGAGTCAAATAAATGAAATTTGAAAGAATTACATCAACTGAATATACTCTCATTTTTAATGAAATTAAAAAACACGTATCCTTCAACCCACTTACTTTGTATTATCAACAAGGAACATCAAATGAATTCTTGAAAGTCAATAAATTTCTGTACTGATAACTAACAGAGTCCTAGATATAAGAATATGTCATTCTGGGCTTAGTTACTAATTCTATTTGATAAGTTGGAAATGCAGAAGAATTACGCAGATAAGTAGCAAGAACAACACAGATAATTTCTGAACATTGAGACTAAAATACACATATGTATTAGGTTGTATAATACAGAGGTTGTATAAATATTATTTAATTAATATCAAGATCTGATAAATATTAAGTATTATTAATATAGACAGGCCAAGATGAAGACCCTGTTCTTCATTTCAAATTTGCTATCTAGGTTGCAAATATATGCGCAGCAATTTTCAGTGTCCTTAATACTATTTCCAAGAAAACAGTTCACACATCTAAATCGAATTTAAGACCTAATAGAGAAGCTACCTACCAGGGAAATTTATGAAGAAAAATTTATCTATTAAAGTCTCCTCATAATATAACTTAGATTGAAATCTGCTTTTGAATATGTCTCTGTCAGTTATTTCATCATAAATTTAAAGTTACTTTCATAGCTTCTAGAACAGTTCTCCCTATGTCTAATCATGTAATTAAAGGGTTGTCCTCTTTTAAATAAAATATAATCAAATTTCTCAACACTACCACCTGTTGAGGAGGGAAGTTAAGAATTTTTTTTTTTTTGGTAATAAATTATAAACATATGTCTGGTACCACTAAAATCACACATAACTTTCTCTGTCTGGGTTTAAGGTTGATGCTGCTTATCTAATTTTAATGACAAATTCATACTTATTTCCATTCAATAATGCAGTCTGTTCTAAATGATTTGGAGAACTACAAAATCAGAAATTAAGATATTTTAATCACGAGTGTAATATAAAGCCTGTAAAAGCAATTTATAGCTATTACTACTATAATATTTTTATTAGCTCTATCTTTACTTCAAAAGTCATAATTCCATAAGTAAGATAAAAGTTAAGTAGATCCCAACATTTATATATTTAATGAGCTATTAGCATTTTTAAATATTTTACACTTTGCTGCTGCTGCTGCTAAGTTGCTTCAGTCGTGTCCGACTCTGTGCGACCCCGTAGACGGCAGCCCCCATCCCTGGGATTCTCCAGGCAAGAACACTGGAGTGGGTTGCCATTTCCTTCTCCAATGCATGAAAGTTAAAAGTGAAAGTCAAGTCACTCAGTCATGTCCGACTCTTAGCGACCCCGTGGATTACAGCCTACCAGGCTCCTCCATCCATGGGATTTTCCAGGCAAGAGTACTGGAGTGGGGTGCCATTGCCTTCTCCAATTTTACACTTTACCTCGCTTTCAAACTATGCTGCTGCTGCTGCTGGTAAGTCGCTTCAGTCCTGTCAGACTCTGCGCAACCCCATAGAGGGCAGCCCACTAGGCTCCCCCGTCACTGGGATTCTCCAGGCAAGAACACTGGAGTGGGTTGCCATTTCCTTCTCCAATGCGTGAAAGTGAAAAGTGAAAGTCAAGTCGTTCAGTCGTGTCCGACTCTTAGCGACCCCATGGACTGCAGCCTACCAGGCTTCTCCGTCCATGGGATTTTCTAGGCAAGAGTACTGGAGTGGGGTGCCATTGCCTTCTCTGTTTCAAACTATAAAATTATTCAAAATATTATTGTTGTTTAGTCCCTAAGTCGTGTCCAGCTCTTTGATACCCCATGGACTAGACCATACCAGGGTTCCCTGTCCTTGAGTATCCCCCAGAGTCTGCTCAAACTCATGCTCATTGAATCAATAATGCCATTCAACCATCTCATCCTCTGTTGCCCTCTTTTCTTCTTGCTCTCAAACTTTCTCAACATTAGGGTCTTCTCCAAAGAGTTGGCTCTTCACATCAGGTGTCCAGAGTACTGAAGCTTCATTTTCAGCATCAGTCTTTCCAATGGTATTCAGTGTTGATTTCCTTTAAGATTGACTGGTTGCATTGCCTTGCTGTCCAAGGGACTCTCAAGAGTCTTATCCAGCACCACAGTTTGAAAGCATCAATTCTTCAGTGCTCAGCCTGTTTTAGGGTTCAGCTCTCACATCCGTACATGATTACTGGAAAAGCCATAGCTTTAACTACATGAACCTTTGCTTTGTCGGCAAAGTGATGTCTCTGCTTTTTAATATGCTGTCTAGGTTTGTCATAGCTTTTCTTCCAAGGAGCAACTGTCTTTTAATTTCATGCTGCTGTCTCTGTCCCCAGTGATTTGGACCACAAGAAAATAAAATCTATCACTGTTTTCAGTTTTTCACCATCTATTTGTCATGAAATGATGGGACCAAATGCCATGATCTTTGTTTTTTGAATGTTCATTTTTAAGCCAGCTTTCTCATTTTCCTTTTCGCCCTCATCAAAAGGTTCTTTAGTTCCTCTTCACTTTCTGCCATCGAAGTGGTATCATCTGCATATCTGAGGTTGTCGATATTTTTCCTGGCAACCTTGATTCCAACTTGTGAGTCATCCAGCCCAGAATTTTGCATGATGTACTCTGCATATAAATTAAATGAGCAGGATGACAATATAAATTGACTTGACATACTTTGTTCCCAATTTTGAAGCATTCTGTTGTTCCCTGTTCTAACTATCAATTCTTGTCCTGCCCACAGGCTTCTCAGGAGTCAGGTAAGGTGGTCTGGTAGTCCCATCTCTTAAAGAATTGTTTACAGTTTGTTGTGATCCACATAGTCAAAGACTTTTGCATCATCAATGAAGTAGATTTTTTGGAATTACTTCACTTTTTCTTTGACCCAATGGATGTAGGGAATTTGATCTCTGGTTCCTGTGCCTTTTCTAAATCCAGCTTGTACATTGGGAAATTCTCAGTTCATGTACTGCGAAAGCATAGCTTAAAGGATTTTGAGCTTAATCTTACTAGCATGTGAAATGAATGCAATTGTATGGTATTTTAAACATTCTTTGGCATCGTCCTTCTTTGAGACTGGAATGAAAACTAACCTTTTCCAGTCCTGTGACCACAGCTGAATTTTCTAATTTTTCTAAAATATTAACTGCAGTATTATGTTAGAATGCTAATTTTTCTAGCATATTAACATAAAAGAGCATCACTTTTAGGATTTGAAAAAGCTCAGTGGGAATTCCATCATTAGTTTTATCCTTAGCAATGTTTCCTATGATCCACTTGACTTCACACTCCAGGATATCTGGATCTAGGTGAGTGACCACATTGTCAGGGTTACCTGGGTCATTAAGAACTTTTTTATATAGTTCTTCTGTGTATCCTTGCCACTTCTTAATCACTTCTGCTTCTGTTAGGTCCTTGCCATTTCTTTCCTTTATTGTGTCCATCTTTGCATCAAATATTCCCTTGATATCTCAAATTTTCTTGAAGAAATCTCTAGTTTCTCCCATTCTATTGTTTTCCTATAATTCTCTTCACTATTTGCTTAAGAAAGCTTTCTCATCTACCCTTGCTTTACTCTGGTACTCTGCATCCAGTTAGGTATGTTTTTCCCTTTCTCCTTTGCCTTCTGCTCCTCTTCTTTTATGAGCTATTTGGAAGGCCTCCTCAGACAACCACTTTGTCTACTTGCATTTTTTTTTTCCTTGAGGATGGTTTTGGTCACTGCCTCCTGTACAATGTTATGAACCCTCTGTCCATAGTTCTTCAGGCACTCCATCAGATCCAATCTCTTAAATCCATTCGTCACCTCCACTGTATAATAATAAGGGATTTAGGTTATACCTGAATGGTTTAAAGTTTTCCCTACTTTCTTCAACTTATGCCTGAATTTTGCAATAAGGAGCTGATGATTTGAGTCATAATCAGTTCCAGGTCTTGTTTGTGCTGACTGTATAGAGCTTCTCCTTCTTCAGCTGCAAAGAATATAATCAATCTGATTTCAGTATTGACCATCTGGTGATTTCCATGTGTAGACTTGTCCCTTGTGTTGTTGGAAGATGTTTGCTATGACCAGTGTATTCTCTTGTCAAAACTCTGTTAGCTTTTCCTATGCTTTATTTTGTAATCAAATCCAAACTTGCCTGTCACTACAGGTTTCTCTTTACTGCCTACTTTTCAATTCCAATTCCCTATTAAGAAAAAAAAGGGGGGGGGGGCATCTTTGTGTGTGTGTGTGTGTGTGTGTGTGTGTGTGTGTTACTTTTGGAAGGTCTTGTAGTTCTGCATAGAACCATTCAACTTCAGCTTCTTCGATATTAATGGTTGGACCATAGACTTAGATTACTGTGATGCTGAATGATTTGCCTTGGAAAGGAACTGAGACCATTCTGTCATTTTTGAGATTGCACCCAAGTTCTGCATTTCAGACTCTTTTGTTGACTATGAGGGCTACTCCATTTCTTCTTATGGATTATTGCCCACAATAGTAGAGATAATGGTAATCTGAATTAAATTTGTCCATTCTCATTCATTTTAGTTCACTGATTCCTAAAATGCCAATATTCTCTCTTGCCATCTCCTGCTTGACTACATCCAATTGACCTTGATTTATGAACCTAGCATTCTACTTTCCTATGCAATATTGTTCTTTACAGCATCAGACCTTACTTTCACCATCAGCCATATTCACAACTGAATGATGTTTTCTCTTTGGCCCAGACTCTTCATTCTTTCTGGAGCTCTTTCTCAGCTCTTCACCAGTATCATATTGGACATGTATCAGTACAAAGTATATTGGTTTATAGAAAATGCCCTATAACAATGTATTCAGTTCAGTTCAGTTCATTTCAGTCGCTCAGTCATGTCTGACTCTTTGCGACCCCATGAACCACAGCACGCCAGGCCTCCCTGTCCATCACCAACTCCTGGAGTCCACTCAAACCCATGTCCATTGAGTCAGTGATGCCATCCAACCATCTCATCCTCTGTCATCCCCTTCTCCTCCTGCCCTCAATCTTTCTGAGCATCAGGGTCTTTTCAAATGAGTCAGCTCCTCACATCAGGTGGACAAAGTACTGGAGTTTCAACTTCAACATCAGTCCTACCAATGAACACCCAGGACTGATCTCCTTTAGGATGAACTGGTTGGATCTCCTTGCAGTCCAAGGGGCTCTCAAGAGTCTTCTCCAATACCACAGTTCAAAAGCATCAGTTCTTTGGCACTCAGCTTTCTTTAGTGTTCAACTCTCACATCCATACATGACCACTGGAAAAACTATATCCTTGACTAGACGGACCTTTGTTAACAAAGTAATGTCTCTGCTTTTTAATGTGTTGTCTAGGTTGGTCATAACTTTCCTTCCAAGGAGTAAACGTCTTTTAATTTCATGGCTGCAGTCACCATCTGCAGTGATTTTGGAGCCCAGAAAAATAAAGTCAGCCACTGTTTCCACTGTTTCCCCATCTATTTGCCATGAGGTGATGGGACCGAATGTCATGATCTTCGTTTTCTGAATGTTGAGCTTTAATCCAACTTTTTCACTCTCCTCTTTCACTTTCATCAAGAGGCTCTTTAGTTCTTCTTCACTTTCTGCCATAAGGGTTACTTAAGACATATTCAGAGCAAAGGTGATGCATGGTTTATTACCATGTCAATGAACAACCAGTGTAATGATGATCAGTTATGAATATAATACACTGGATTGCTTAAAAATAAAAGGGCTAATATATTCAAGAAAAGAGATGATGAGATTGAGCATTTCTCTAAAGACCTAGAATTAATCATGGAACAAATCTAATTGAAATTCCTCAAAGAAAAATATACAGTACTAGATTAAATAATTCAATACATATGTTTATCAGCCAATTGGACATTGCTGAGAAAAGTTTTAGTGAACTGAGAACTAATGTTGTAAGATATATATAAACAGAAAAGTGAGGAAAAATACAGATGAAAACAAAAGAGCATAAGCAAAGTGTGTGTATATATATATATATATTTATTTATTTATTTATATAGGTAATATGGTTTCACTTTTACACATGCAATTACATACATGCCACTTTTATATATAAAGATGTATATGTATGGATTTAAAATTGGAGTCCTAAAAGAAGAAAGGGGAGAGAAAGGGGAGAGAACCATATTTGCAAAGAAAGAGGTTACAATTTTCTTGAAGTTGATGAAACATCAAGTATGGTAAGTGTCAAGTAAGATAAGCTCTAAAAAATTAAAAGGCACATCACAGAAAAGGGAAAAAAGCATAGACAAGGAAAATCTGAACACAATTATTGGACAAAGCAAATTTGACTCAGTCGTACTTAGATAGACCTTCCTGGAGCCTGCTATACAGAGTGAAGTAGCTCAGAAAGAGAAAAACAAATGTCATATATTTACATATGTATATATAATCTGTGCTCAGTGGGTAAAGAATCCACCTGAAAGGCAGGAGATGCAGGTTCAATCTTTGGGTCAGGAAGATCCCCTGGAGGAGGGTATGGCAATCCACTCCAGTTTTCTTGCCTGGAGAATCCCATTGACAGAGGAACCCCTGAAAGCTAAACACTTGTGGGCTATTTTCCATAGGATTGCAAAGAATCAGATACGACTGAAGTAACTGAGTACGCATGTGTGCATATAGAATCTAGAAATATGGTACTGTTGAACCTATCTGCAAGGTAATAATAGAAATGCAGACATAGAGAATGGACTTGTGGACACAGTGTGGGAAGGAGAGGGTGGACGAATTGAGTGAGGAGTATTGAAATACATATATATATATATATATAATATCATATGTAAAGTACATAGCTAGTGGGAAGTTGCTATATAACAAAGGGGGCTCAGCCTGGTTGTCTGTGAGGTCCTAGAGGGGTGGGATGTGGAGGGGTGAAAGGAAGTTCAAGAGGGAGGGGATATATGTATACTTTTGGCTGATTCATGTTGTTGTATGAAAGAAATCAATACAACATTTTAAAGCAATTATCCTCAAAAAAAATGTTTTTAAGACCTTATTTTCAATAGTGCAACCAAAGGATGACAATCAACTTTTCAAATGAAATCAGCAAAGATCAGTGATTCACTGTGCTAGAAGTCAAATATATAATAACCAAATGTTTATTTATGAAAATAATACTATATTGATTCTGTGAAGACTAAGGATAAAGAAGGCATAATTTACTAATATGAAGAATGATATAGACAAAAATTATAAATTTTAATGATATTATTATTAAACATCTCAATTAATAAAAATAAAATGAAGACTCTTAATTGTCTTTTTTTTTTTTTTTCAGCAGCAGCCACATGGTGCTGCTAGGAGTCTTACTAACTACTCTTCTGGTCCTACACTTCCTCTCCCCTCTTAATTGTCTTATATTTCATTATATTTCATTAGAAAAAATCTACAACTGAAAATCTTTCCATAAGGAAAACTTGAGATCAAATGTGGTTAGCTGGTGAATGGATCTTCCCATTCAGATAAGGAAGAAATAACACTGTTACATATATTTTGTTTTATTTTCTTTGTTCTTTAATTTATTTAAAATTTTTATTTTATATTGTAACATGGTTGACTTACAATGCTGTATTAATTTCCAATGTACAGCAAAGTGATTCAGGTATATATAAACATATATCTACTCATTTACAGACTATTTTCCTATGTAAGTTATGACAGAATATGGAGTAGAGTTCCTTGTGCTTTACAGTAAGTATTTGTTGATTATTTATTTATAGTAGTGTATACATGTCAATCCTAAACTTTGAATTTATTCCCCTTGCATTTCCTTTTTGGTAACCATAAGTGTGTTTCTAAGTCTGTGAGTCTGTTTTATAAATAAGTTCATTTGTGTTATTTTTTTAGATTCCATATATAAGTGATATCTTTGATATTTGCCTTTATATGACTTCATTTAAGGTAATAATCTCTAGGTCCATGTATGTTGCTGCGAATAATGTTATTACATTCTTTTTATGGTTTAGTAATATTCCATTTATATACGCCTCAATTTTTATGCATTCATCTGTAGATGGACATTTAGGTTGCTTCTGATGCTAAGCTATTGTAAATAGCCTGGGGGTGTGCGTATGTTTTAGAATTATAGTTTTATACAGATATATGCCCAGGAGTAGAATTGCTGGATCATATCACAGCTGTTTTTAGTTTTTTAAGGAAACTCCATTCTGTTCTCCATAGTGGACACTATAAATCTCTTAAAGGAAAATGTAGAATACTCTCTGTATAATAACAGTAATACTTTTATGATCCATCTTTTAGAGTAACGCAAATAAAAAAAATGGGGCCTAATTAAATGCAAAAGCTTTTGCACAGCAAAGGATATGATAAACAAAATGAAAAGACAACCCATAGAATGGGAGAAAATACATGCAAATGAGGAGATCAACAAGGGGTTAATCTCCAAACTATGCAAGTAGCTCAGACAGTTTAATATGAAAAAAAGCAAACAATCAAATCAAAAAATGGGGAGGAGATTAAACAGACATCTTTCCTAAGAAGATATACAGATGACTAAAAAGCAAATGAAAATATGCCCAACATCACAAATTAATAAAGAAATGCAAATCAAAACTACAATAAGGTGTCACTTCACACCAAACAGAATGGCCATTGTCAAAACTTCTGCAAATAATAAATACTAGAGAGGGATTCATATGAATCCCTCTAAACTGTTGGTGGGAATATAGATCTATCTTACATATATTTTCCAGAGAATGAAAAAAGAAACATTCTCCAATTTACTCTATAACTAAAATGCTATCAAAAGATTACAAGGACTCTACAAGAAAAAAAAAATACAGACATCTCACTCATCATCATAGATGTAAAATATGCAAAAAAGTTTAAAAAATATTTTAAAAACACACATAAGAATAAAATTAGATATAATTGAAAAATGTGAATGATTTAACATATAAGCTTCCAATGTAATTCTTCAAATTCTCATAAAAGGAAAATAAATGTGTACTTCAGTAGATGAAAACAAAGCAGAAGTTATGTAATATAACATTCATTCCTGAAAAAAAAAATACTCTTAGCAAGCTAGAAAAGAAGGAATATTACTTAAGCAAAAAGTTATGTAATTCTAACAGCCAAATTCTTTACAGCTAAGGGTACACTTATTACTGAAGAGTCTGAGATTTCCCTGCAAATTGGAATGAGGCAAAATTCATATCATTCCATCTATTGTATTTTATTAGAGATTCTAAAAAATAAGCAATACTGAAAGAAAAACATGTACAAGATTTGTATACAGAAAATAAAATGTATTTCATTTTATTCTGAAGAAAATGTAGAAATATCTACAGAAAGTCTATGAAAATCAAACTAGGAAAGTTCCTAGATTCCAAGATCAGTATATATACACATATTTTACATATTCCACTGTTTATTTCTTGCTATGTAATAATTCTGATGCAATTGAAAATGGTACCACATTTATAATTTTGTGTCCTAATTGTTGCTAGTTAAGCCTCACGTATAATTTCAGTTCAGTTCAGTTTAGTTCAGTCGCTCAGTCGTGTCCGACTCTTTGTGACCCCATGGACTGCAGCACACGAGGCCTCCCTGTCCATCACCAACTCCCGGAATTTACTCAAAATCATTTCCCTCCAGTCGGTGATGGCATCCAACCATCTCATCCTCTGTCATCCACTTCTCCTCCTGCCTTCAATTTTTCCCAGCATCAGGGTCTCTTCAAATGAGTCAGTTCTTTGCATCAGGTTGCCAAAGTGTTGGAATTTCAGCTTCAGCATCAGTCCTTCCAATGAATATTCAGGACTGATTTCCTTTAGGATGGACTGGTTGGATCCCCTTGCAGTCCAAGGGACTTTCAAGAGTCCTCTCCAACACTGCAGTTCAAAATCATCAATTCTTCGGCACTCAGCTTTCTTTATAGTCCAACTCTCACATCCATACATGATTACTGGCAAAACCATAACTTTGACTAGATGGACTTTTGTTGGCAAAGTAATGTCTCTGCTTTTTAGTATGCCATCTAGATTGGTCATAACTTTTCTTCCAAGGAGTTCAGTTCAGTTCAATTCAGTTGCTCAGTCGTGTCCGACTCTGTGACTTCATGAACCACAGGACAACAGGCCTCCCTGTCCATCACCAATTCCCAGAGTCCACCCTAACCCATGTCCATTGTGTCAGTGATGCCATCCAACCATCTCATCCTCTGTTGTCCCCTTCTTCTCCCGCCCTCAATCTTTCTTAGCATCAGGGTCTTTTCAAATGAGTCAGCTCTCCACATCAGGTGGCACAGGTATTGGAGTTTCAGCTTCAGCATCAGTCCCTCCAATGAACACCCAGGAGCGTCCTTTAATTTCATGGCTGCAGTCACCATCTTCAGCAATTTTGGACCTCAAAAATATACATAAAAGTATTTCTGGTTTATGTGTTATATATGTGATATATATAACAGCAACAAATAATTAGAGTACAAAATTATAAAGGTGATACCATTTTCAATGCCATCAATATTATTACATAGCAAGGAATAATGGTAGTGAAATGTATTAATAAAATACGTCAACACCAATATATAAAGGTAAAATAACAGACCAGAAATAAGCCTGAACATACACTCCCACTTAATTTAAGACAATGGTGATAGAATATAGACTTCCTAACAGTGTTGGGTCAATTGGATCTCTATAGGGGGAAAAAAGAATTCTGTCTTCAGATCTTTTATACTGTAAATAAAAATTAATTATTTAAACATATATGTGTGCAGTGTGATTAGTTGCTTAGTCATGTCCAAATCATTGTGACTCCATATACTGTAGCCAACTAGGCTCCTCTGTCCATGGAGATTCTCCAGGAAAGAATAGTGGAATGGGTTGCCATGCCCTCCTCCATGGGATCTTCTCAACCCATGGATCAAACCCAGGTCTCCTGCATTGCAGGCAGATTCTTTACCATCTGAGCAATAATAGGCTTAAATTTGAAAAGTGAGACAATCAGGTTTATTGAAGATGACAAAGAGTAATATATTTTTGAGCTGAGAAAGGCAAATGATTTTAAAATGTGGTTTGCAAAGGCATTATTCTAAATAATTAATAATTGTAGAAGAAATAAGAAAAATAGAAAATTCCCTTTTTGACAGTAATACATTTTTTTCAGACAAGATCCAATAATGGATGCTAAATGATGAGTGAAAGAACATCATGTTTGCATCATGAAGTATTTTCTTGAAGTATTTTCTTCAAAATTGCTATTAAGTATAAAAGGAAAAGTAGTAACTTTAATGTGAAGAGAACCAGCAAAACCCCCCTAAACAATTTCTGTTTTTCCTTTTCTTTCTTTTTTTGGCACTTTTGAAGACTACTAATAAATTACATTGTATGCTGCTGATGCTGCTGCTAAGTCGCTTCAGTCGTGTCCGACTCTGTGCAACCCCAGAGACGGCAGCCCACCAGGCTCCCCTGTCCCTGGGATACTCCAGGCAAGAACACTGGAGTGGGTTGCCACTGCCTTCTCCAATGCATGAAAGTGAAAAGTGAAAGTGAAGTCGCTCAGTCGTGTCTAACTCCTAGAGACCCCAGGGACTGCAGCCTACCAGGCTCCTCCATCCATTGGGTTTTCCAGGCAAGAGTACTGGAGTGGGGTGCCATTGCCTTCTCCATTACATTGTATAAGGCACCTTAATTTAGGTTCACTTGATGTTTTCTCATAATGAAATTGTGGAACATGCTTTTCTTAAGAATATCACACAAGAATGTTTCCCATTCAATGAGGCATATTAGGGTGTACCTAATAGGTCTTATTGTTGATGTTAATCTGTACCACTTTAATTTAAGTGGTTCCTGATGGTTTTCTTCACTGTAAAAATTCTTCATTTTAAAAACCTAAAAAAAATGGTATTTAGATTGCATTAAAATGAAGATAGCATTGAAAATGAAATGGCAAGACAGAATGAGAGAATATATATATATATATATATATATATATATATATATATATATATATATATTTTGTTCAATCGTGTCCAACTCTTTGTGACCGCATGAATCACAGCACACCAGGCCTCCCTATCCATCACCAACTCCCAGAGTTCACCCAAACTCATGTCCATTGAGTTGGTGATGCCATCCAGCCATCTCATCCTCTGTCCTCCCTTTCTCCCCCTCCCCCCAATCCCTCTCAGCATCAGGGTCTTTTCCAATGAGTCAACTCTTCGCATGAAGTGGCCAAAGTATTGGAGTTTCAGCTTCAGCATCAGTCATTCCAATGAACACCCAGGACTGATCTCCTTTAGGATGGACTGCTTGGATCTCCTTGCAGTCCAAGAGACTCTCAAGAGTCTTCTCCAACACCACAGTTCAAAAGCATCAATTCTTGAGTGCTCAGCTTTCTCCACAATCCAACTCTCACATCCATACATGACCACTGAAAAAACCATGGCCTTGACTAGATGGAGGTTTTTTGGCAAAATAATGTCTCTGCTTTTTTTTTTTTTTTTTTTATTCTTTTTTTCTCTGCTTTTTAATATGCTATTTAGGTTGGTCATAACTTTCCTTCCAAGGAATAAGCATCTTTTCATTTCATGGCTGCAATCACCATCTGCAGTGATTTTGGAGCCCCAAAAAATAAAGTCTGCCACTGTTTCCACTGTTTCCCCATCTATTTCCCATAAAGTGATGGGACCAGATGCCATGATCTTTGTTTTCTGAGTGTTGAGCTTTAAGCCAACTTTTTCATTCTCCTCTTTCACTTTCATCAAGAGGCTTTTTAGTTCCTCTTCACTTTCTGCCATAAGGATGGTGTCATCTGCATATCTGAGGTGATTGATATTTCTCCCAGCAATCTTGATTCCAGCTTGTACTTCTTCCAGCCCAGGGTTTCTCATGATGTACTCTACATATAAGTTAAATAAGCAGGGTGACAATATACAGCCCTGATGTACTCCTTTTCCTATTTGGAACCAGTCTATTGTTCCATGTCCAGTTCAAACTGCTGCTTCTTGACCTGCATATAGGTTTCTCAAGAGGCAGGTCAGGTGGTCTGGTATTCCCATCTCTTTCAGAATTTTCCAGTTTCTTGTGATCCACACAGTCAAAGGCTTTGGCATAGTCAATAAAGCAGAAATAGATGTTTTTCTGGAATCTTTTGCTTTTTCGATGATCCAATGGGTGTTGGCAATTTGATCTCTGGTTCCTCTGCCTTTTCTAAAACCAGTTGAACATCTGGAAGTTCATGGTTCACGTATTGCTGAAGCCTGGCTTGGAGAATTTTGAGCATTAAATATTTATTTAATAATGGGTTCATGATATTGTTATAGTAAAAACTTCAATAAAAAATAAAAATGCAGTCCAATGGAAAATATGCAAAAAATTTTAATATTCACTTAATTACTTCAATAGCCATTGGTACTCAAATGGCCAATTGTTGTTTTTGTTCAGTAGCTCACTCATGTCCAACTCTTGGTGACCCAATGGATTGTAGCATGCCAGGCTTCCTTGTCCTTCACTATGTGCCAGAGTTTGCTCAAATTCATATCCATTGAGTTGATGATGCCATCCAGTCATCTCATCCTCTGTTGTCCTCTTCTTCTCTTGCCTTCAATCCTTCCCAGCATTAGAGTCTTTTCCAATGAGTTGGCTCTTTGCATCAGGTGGCCAAAGTATTGGAGATTCAGCTTCAGCATTCGTCCTTCCAATGAATATTCAGGGTTGATTTCCTTCAGTATTGACTGGTATTCCTGTCCAAGGGACTCTCAAGACATGTGTACAACAAATCACTCAGAATCATATAATCACAAGGAAATTTAAATTAAAGCCACCAAGTGTGTGCATGTGCTCTGTTATGTCCAACACTTTGTGACCCAATGGACTGTAGCTCCTCTGTCTATGGAATTTTCCAGGAAAGAATACTGAAGTGGGTTGCCATTTCTTCCTCCAGGGATCTTCTCAACCCAGTGATTAAATCCATGGTCTCTTGTGTCTCCTGCAGCCCAATAAAGCACTATATACTCAATAGAATGTCTATGCTTAAAAAAAAAAAAAAAAAAAAAAGCTGATAATACAAAATACTGGCAAGGAAATGAAGTAAATGATATATGAACTGTTAGTGGCAATATAAACTGATTATTTGTTGTTTTATTGTTCAGTTGCTCATTCATGTCTGACTCTTTATGACCTCATGGGCTGTAGCATGCCAGGCTTTCCTGTCCTTCACTCTGCTCCGCAGTTTGCTCAAATTCATGTCCATTGAGTCAGTGATGTCATCCAACAATCTCAATCTATGTCACCGACTTCTCCTGCCTTTACTCTTTCCCAGCATCAGGGTTTTTTCCAATGAGTCAGCTCTACGCATCAGGTGGCCAAAGTGTTGGAACTTTAGCTTCAACATCAGTCCTTCCAATGAATATTTAGTGTTGATTTCCTTTAGGATTGACTGATTTGATGTCCTTGCTGTCCAATTGACCCTGAAAAGTCTTCTCCAGCACCACAGTTCAAAAGCATCAATTCTTAGGAACTCTGTCTTTGTTATGGTCCAACTCCCACATCCATACATGACTACTGGAAAAACCATAGCTGACTATATGGGCCTTTGTTGGCAGAGTCATGTCTCTGCTTTTTAATATGCTGCCTAGTTTTGCCATAGCTTTTCTTTGAAGGAACAAACTTCTTTTAATTTCATGGCTCAAGTTATGGTCTGCAGTGATTTTGGAGCCCAAGAAAATAAAGTCAGTCACTGTTTCCATTCTTTCCCCATCTATTTGTGTGAAGTGATGGACCAAATGCCATGATCTTCATTTTTTGAATGAAAATTCAAAGTGAGATTGATTTGACCACTTGGTAAAAATTCCTTTGGCATTTTCTCTTAAAGCCTAGTATGCTCTGGACTTAATGGTCAGGCAACTGTATTTTTAAACAAACAAAATGTACGTTAACAATAAAATGGAAAAACACATTATGTATACATGTATTTGTTTTAAACCTTTGGCATTCACAGGGTGAAATTTGAAATGGATCCCCATGCATGGAGAGCAAGGAGAGAAGGAAGAAAGGGGCAAACTGCTTTATATTGATGGAAGGCAGATTTAACAAGAAAGGATATTTACATACAAGCTTTGTTTTGGATGACCACAAGAAAAATAAGTCTCCATACTCTCCTGTCAGAATCTTTAAAGTCTGCATAGAAGCCTTGTCTGGATTTAGTCATGTTTTCGGTTCACATGGTCTCAACAACACCTTACTGTTTCAAGGCTATGTCCTTGAAACAATTTCTAGTGTACGAATGGAGGTTTAACATGCATTCCAAGGACAAAGGAAGGGGGTGAAGGTTCTCTCATTCCTCAGATCCAGCCCATGGATCAATCTTTTGTCACATTAATGATCTTCTTCAAGAGTATATATGTCTGAATGTTGAGTATATAACAAAATACACTTGGCGATGGCACAATTATTGCTATAGGCAACAGAAATATAGCTGCATCTCATAAACATAATCTTGAACCAAAAGATCTAAACACATAGCAATTTCACTTAGTAAATACACAAATAAGCAAAATTATTCTATGGAGGCAGGGCTATGAAAAATAGTTACTTTATGTGAAAAAGCTGGCACTAGTGGTAAAGTACCCACCTGCCAGTGCAGGAGAGGTAAGAAATGTGGGTTCAGTCCCTGGGTTAGGAAGATCTCGTGGAGGAGGATATGGCAACCCACTCCAGTATTCTTGCCTGGATAATCCCTTGGACAGAGGAGCCCAGCATCCTATGGTCCATAGCGTCGCAAAGAGTCAGACATGACCAAAGCAACTTAGCACTAGCAATAGCGCTTGGCCAAGAAATGTGTAGTCACAAGAGTCATAACAAGGTCACAGTGGTTGTAGTGAATGTTGTAGCATTTTCTTTCTTCATCCTGGGGGTAACAGTGATAAAAATGTGTACACTTGGTGAAAATTCAACACACTTATATGAAGGATATTCACAGAAATTGTATGAAAGTGTCATGTTTAAATATCATAAAAACACAAGATATTTTTATTTTCTATACAAACTTTTAGTCTGTAATTACTGAAATCATGTTTATAAAATACATTAAATATTAATATAAACACTTACCCATTAGGGAAATGATCTTCATGCATAATCCAATTGTATATTCCAAAAGGGGAAAAATGACTGAAAAGACACATTTCAAACTCGAATGTATTCTTTGCAACTAATATATATTTCTTTGAATTAATGGACTATTTTAATGGAGTAAAAACCAATTGTGTTTAATCAACTCTTTATTTGATCAGCAAAATTGAATATCTTGTGGAAATAAAACAAAAATCATTTTTTTAATTAACTATGTATTTCTAAAGTTGTTCATATCATAGGGTGGTTTTCTGATTTTGTTTTGTTCTCATTTTGTTTGCTTGTTTGTTTTAGTAAAATTTGAATATATTTCTTTTTCTTTATTGGCCTGCCTTCTTAAAGAAAAAAAGTAAAACAACGTGTATACTGGTCTTCATTGATGGCTCAGACAGTAAAAAATCAGTCTGCAACGTGGGAGACTTGGATTCAATTCCTGAGTCAGAAAGATCCCCTTGAGAATTGCTACCCACTCCAGTATTCTTGCATGGAAAATCTCATGGAGAGAGGAACCTGGTGAGCTGCAGTACATAGGGTTGCAAAGAGTTGGGCACAATGGAGAGGTACTGCTTTTTTAAGGGTTTCACTTGCTCCACTTCACTGAACTGAAGTTTTCATGATTTTCATTCATGTGTTTATTGATTCAGGCTTCACTGGTAACTCAGTTTTTAAAGAATCTGTCTGCAGTGCAGGAGACCCTAGTTCAATTCCTGTGTTAGGAAGATCCCTTAGAGAAGGGATAGGCTACCCACTCCAGTATTCTTGAGCTTCTCTGGTGGCTCAGATGGTAAAGAATCCACCTGCAATGTGGAAGACTTGGGTTCAAACCCTGGATTGGGAATGTCCCCTGGAGATGGGCACAGCAACCTACTCCAGTATTCTTTCCCAGAGAATTGCCATGGACAGAGGAGCCTGGCGGGCTAAGTCCATGGGTTGCAAAGAGTCAGATACATATATTATATATTTTTTTCAGTTTTAAAATTTTGATTTGGCATGTATTATTTGTTCCTTTACTGAGATTTTCTGTATTTTAATTTTTTAAGAAGTATTTATAATTCCATTCTAGATAATTTTTTATAGATTCTTTAAAACTGTTGACCGTTCATTCTAACATGTATTATTATACCTCTTTTGTTGTCTCTTAATTTCCTTGTATAATTCAACCTGAGGTGTTTTTTTTGGGGGGGCGGGGTCTGATTTGACACATAATTTGGGTCTATATCTTAGATACATTTATAACTATATTTTGAAACTTTGATTCCTATTTGAATTTTCTAATTTAGAAGATAGTTAGCCTATTTAAGGTCAAACTGCATTTCCTAGCCAAGTTTTGCAAACTGTAGTTCAATTGTCAGTTTAGGTATACAAAACATTTGTAGTGCTACTCTAGTCTACCCTGTTTGTATATTATCAAGAACAAAGATTCCCCCCACCACCACACACACACACAGTCTCTAAAGTAGCAAGTAGATGGTGGAAGTGATCTCTGCTCTTGTTTGTGCAAAGTGAGGATGGTTGTTTGGGATTCACCAGGCAGTCTTCATAGCCATTGTGAAATGAGGGGTATTAGGAATATCACTTCATTATTACATGGCAAAGATGAAAGACAAATCTCCACCCACAGCCTCTGCCAAAGAAGAGTGCCACCTCTTTATTACAGGGAGAAAATGAAAAACAGGATTCTGTTCATAGTATTTGTAGCCAAAGTGTTCAGTGGGGCAGGGGGGAGATAGGTCATTCATCTTTGAATTATTAACCGTGGTCACAGTGGCCCAGTTGACTGGTACATTGAAGAATAAACAGAATAAATAATAATAGTAAATGGGATATATTTATAATATATGTATTTATATTTATAATACTATAATATATAACAATATATTATGATACATAAAATAATATATATTTATAATAAATAAGGGTCTTCCCTGAGAGCTCAGTTGGTAAAGAATTGGCCTACAGTACAGGAGACCCTGGTTTGATTCCTGGCTTAGAAAGATCCACTGGAGAAGGGATAGGCTACCCACTCTGGTATTCTTGGGCTTCCCTTGTGGCTTAGCTGGTAAAGAATCTGCCTGCAATGAAGGAGATCTGGGTTGGGAAGATCACCTGGAGAAGGGAAAGGCTACCCATTCCAGTATTATGGCCTAGAGAGTTCTGCAGACTATATAGTCCACAGGGTCTCAAAGAGTTGGACACGACTGAGCGACTTTCACTTTCACTTTCATAATAAATAAATAAAATCCTTCAGTGACTCTGTATATTTAAGAGCTAGGTAGTGGGTGGGGAGGAATTCAATTTGCCCCACTGTCTACATGAAGAGATCAGAAGACCAAACAAGACACATGTCATGATAGCTAGAACTTTATGAGCTAAGACTATAAGAAGACCACAAAACTAAAAGATAGACTATTTTCTTGAACACACACACACTAAGCAGTGAGTGACAAAACTTTTTAATTTTAGAATTCTCTATTTTCCAAAAAGCAATTATCAGTAATTGTGTTTCCCCTATCAATCTTTTTCCCTTGCTTACTCCAGTTTCCTGTATGGTACAGGGTACATATCTTAATAGATACATATTTATTTGTTATTCATGGACTGTTTTAAAGAACATAGACCACAAAACACTATCAGCCTCCTTCATTTTACAGGCAGCTCTGTAGACAATGGACCATCACTAGTAGAGGAAAGAAACTTTGGACTGACTTTATTTGTGATAAATGCCAACTGTGAAGAATCATATTTCTTAGTTACTTAGAAATATATACTTTTGTCCATGTTTGTAAAGTAATAAAATATTTTTAATTATCTGTCAAAGAAAAATTATATTAAAACAATCTATCTTTGATTTCCTTTTAATTGGGTAAAGGAGAAATGAAAATCTCTGTAAAAAGTGTGGAAAGGAAGAGGACTTCTGAAATTCCTAAATATTTTAGACTATTTATTCAAGATAAAACAATAAGAATAAATATAGAGATTGATTTAATCATCAAACAAATGATATTTCAGTAATTCCAAACCATATATGCAATGTCCAAGAATGCAAAAATTTTAATACTACCTATTTTCCATTCAGGTTGTTTAAGTTTGGATCACATTATCTTCTTGATGTTTATGGAAACAAAACTAATGCAATTGTAGTATAATAGTCTGCATGTTTTCTTTGTAAAAATGTGTGTTTCCCATCCTCTCTGTAATGAAAAAATAACCAAATATTTTCAAAAGTCGGGAATTAAAATCATAGAAATTTTCTGTCATACTTCCTGCTTGTTTCAAGTTACTTTAGTTGTATTTGCTTCCTTTTACCACTTCATACAAAAATTTCAATCAGATTTCTTGAAGTATATTTAACAAAGGAACAGCAAACAAAAGATTTCTGATACTTCCAGAATAATATTTAAGATATCAAAATGACATTTAAAAATGTTTAGAAAATGCAAGCCTGAGTGTGTGTCTATAAATTTATGTATGTGTCATAGCTCAGTTGTGTCTGACTCTATGTGACCCCATGGACTGTAGCCTACGAGGCTCCTCCGTCCATGGGATTTTCCAGGCAAGAGTACTGGAGTGGTTGCCATTTCCTTCTCCTGGTGATCTTCCCGACCCAGGGATCAAACTCTGGTCTTTTGCATTGCAGGCAGACGCTTTACCCTCTAAGCCACCAGGATCCTTGAATTTTTTAAAGCTACTCAATTTTGAATATTTTTATCTGCAAATTGTCAATTACTTGACAAAAGGTTAAATAAATAGCACACAAGATTCACTAATAATTCAGAAACATGATTAATTCAGTAATGGTAGAGTTGTCTACTTTTAAATAAAACACTGCTATATTTCATCTAATTCAAGAAACTAAAAAGATAGAGATCAAAACAGAAACCAGAAAATCTGGTTTCTAGTATCTGCTTATTTATTTAAATAAATATAGATTATCATTAATTTAAAATTTTTAACAGTTATTAAAATACCAACACTGCGTAGGACAAAAAGGATGGTGCAATATAATTCAACATAATCTACCTAAATAATGGAAACATTGTGATTATTTACTAAGGTGTCAGTAGAATGATAAATCCTTTGAGACCTATATCCCTCTCCTCACCATGTATTCTGGATATAATGATTATTGGCTCTTCCTAAAAGAGTATCCACTAAAAATTTTCATATCTGTAATATTATAAGTAGTGCTGCACTAACAGCCATGGTAATTAACTCCTAGGTTATACTGATATTTGGTATAATGAAAACTACACATTTACTGTGATAAAATGCTTATAAGCATTAACCATTATTATTGTTATGATTTCCTGTGACTTAACACTAGAGGATAAAACACTTAAACCTCTTCCTAATCTGAACAAATAATCTATACATCTTTTCCAGAATTTTTTCTTATTAACTATCATGAATGCTTATTCAATTACCACAGCAGAAGCCTGATGAAAATTCCTACTTTTTATTTATTTTGAAATTTGTGCTTCTCTTTGGAAGATAATTGGCTAGATTTCTGCTTGTATTTTACATCAGGAGCCAATAAAATGCAAGGGTTAATAGCACAAACTGCTGCTGCTGCTAAGTCACTTCAGTCGTGTCCGACTCTGTGCGACCCCAGAGAGGGCAGCCCACGAGGTTTCCCCCGATCCCCCATCCCGCCACCGTCCCTGGGATTCTCCAGGCAAGAACACTGGAGTGGGTTGCCATTTCCTCCTCCAATGCATTAAAGTGAAAAGTGAAAGTGAAATTGCTCAGTCGTGTCCGACCCTCAGTGACCCTATGGACTGCAGCCTTCCAGGCTCCTCCATCCATGGGATTTTCCAGGCAAAAATACTGGATTGGGCTGCCATTGCCTTCTCCGAATAGCACAAACTACCCAGTGTCATAACCGGTCTTCTCCACTTTCAGCTGTCTGACATTAGGCAGCATCTCTCTGGGAGTCAATTCATCATTAATAACAATGAGATGAAAATAATTATATCTATTTCACTAAGGATTAAACAACCTCATACATGTAAATAGCCTTATAGAGGGTACCAAACAACTACAACCATTTGCTCTCTTGGGGCTGCTTTTCTTTTTTTGATATTTCTACTAATTTTATCCTATCTATTCTATTGTTCAGTAAATTACTTAATATTCTTTTTAAGAAAATGGCATGCTTTATTATTTTCCAGAAATAGTAGAGCTTTTTCCATCATAGATGACACATATTCTCAGTGTGCCATTTTGAACTGGATGTCACAAATAGAAAGTCTTATAATGTCTTGAATTTCCCCTTGTATGTACTCATACCAGTTTGTGCATTAGCTTTTCACCTAAATTTGCCACCGTACAATGGCAGGAACCATGTCTGTCATCTTCTGTAGAACATGTTCAAGAAAATATCTGGTATATAGCAAGCACTCAATAAAAAATGAGCTAAATAAGTTAATTAACATATTGAAGAAAAAAGGAATGCAAAGATATACATTTGTCAACCAGAAATTGTGTCTGGAGGAATGACAGTGCAACACCATATTTCTGTGATGTTATGCATTAGACACCTTTCAGTGGAGAAAAAAAGAAATATTTTGGAACACCATGGCATTTAATTATAATCATCATTTTCTTTATTTTACTTAACTGACTTATAATGTAGCTTCTTTATCTTTCTTTTTTAGATAAAACATTTAAGGCTCAAAGTGATGTATAGTGATGGATGATGAAACCTACTCATGCCTATTGCCCACAGTGATGAGCCCAGTCAAAGGAATCTGCCTGGGTTTTCAAGGCATCTCCAAACAGTGTCCTAATGTGGTATTGACTGTGGAAGTAATGACCACCCAAATAAAACAGTCAAGGGCCATTTATTCAAAGCTTGCTATATCAAGGAAACCAACCTCCACTAATTGAATTTGACAGAGACTCAAGACAGTAAGAAGAATGGTACAGATTTATTGTGAAAAAAGGAAGATGTTGGTTATGATCTGATTAGAGACTGTTGGCAAGGGAATGCTAAAATGGGCTAACTGGATGTGGGGTATTAAATGTGACAGGTTAGGACTGCATATTTGGCTTTCTTCTGTAGATCTTATATTGGAAGCAGTGCAAAAATTAGGAAAGCTCTCAGTTATTAATCAAGTCCTAGATGTTTGTGGCTAATATCTATAGAAGTTATCATTTGGCTTTTCAGAGTGGTTAGCCTAGATAATTAGGCTTCCTGAGCTGATTCCTGCAGGTTGTGAGGCAGACTTATTTTTACATATTGTCTGGCCATAGACAATTACATATTGTCTGGTCATTTGTGCATCCTCTCTCTCATTATGCACATCAGAAAAAAGCAGATGATAAATTATGAATGATCAGAACATAGCACTAGACTTTTTAATAAATGTGAATAATAGTGTGAAAGATATTAACAATCAACAGCAATGTAAAATGATATATTTGTATGATGACCTAAGAATATCACAAAGATGTGCCTCTATATAATACAGTAAATCAATGAATGTTCTAAGAGGTTAAAAGAAAGTGGCTCACAGTTAGAAAAATTACAGAACTTAGAAAGGTGGATTACCAGGAGGAAAGCAAGTTGAATTACTCTGTTAATCAGGGGCATGGACAAAACCATAGCCTTGATGAATTGAAACACATATAATGGGATTTGGGGTACTAGGATATGAAGAATCTGTTATTGTAACAAGTAGGTGCAGAATGTTTAAAAGGTAACTGTAACATGATGGTGATATGTGAAACAGGTGTGAGAATTAGGGGCAATGAAAAGAATCAATGGTTAGAGATGAATAATCACAATCCAGGGGCTTCACGTGGTGAATTACAGAATGTGTCTTCTGATCAATGACAGAGAAGGTGGTGGTGTTCCATCGCTAAGTCATGCCCAACTCTCTGCAATTCCATGAACTAGAGCAGGCCAGGTCCCTCTGTCCTCTCCTATCTCCTAGAGTTTGCTCAAATTCATGTCCATTGAATTGATGATACTATCTAACCGTCTGGTCCTCTGTCATGTTTCCCAGTCAGTCTGAGGGTCTCTTCCAATGAGTCAGCACTTCATATCAGGTAGTCAGTTTCTGTGGAGCTTCAGCTTCAGTGACAGTCTCTCCAGTGAAAATTCAGGGTTGATTTCCTTTAGGACTGACTCACAATAAATGAGAGGCAGAGACTGCTGAAATATTGCAAAGTTATATCTGGCCTGGAAACTAGCAAAGTACAGCCTCTGGGTTGAAAAATCAGCAGCAACACAGCTTTGGTAAGATCTGGCAGCTCTAACAAGAGTGAGGTAGGGCAATTAAACTCTAATTGAAAATTCAATATAGTAAACTCAGGAGCAGCAGCTTCCAACAATGATGATTCCTTTGTGGGTATAGGCAATCGTTCCATACTTGACATATCAACATGGTGGCAATTTTCCTGTCTGAAATGGCAGCATTTCTTTGGGTCTATGCTTACTGAAAGGTTTCAGAGTCTTTAGAATTTGCATGATTTCTGTCAACTTCTGTAGAAATCTTAACTCCCATGTCATCTCAGTGTAATTTTCTCAAAATTGGCCAAGCAAGGAATGCTTGGTTACCAGAGGAACTATTAGAAAATTAATTCAGAATCCCATAGACTTGCACTGTGGAATCACCCTAGGTCATGTGGCCAGATGTCTAAACTCCAGTGTGGGGTAATGTTTATGAGTCTATAAGGAAAATGTGTTAAGAACACGTCAAATTGGTATTGTCCATAATCTGGAGTCATAGTTCTCAAAACCATCAGTAGTCTTGTGTATTGAGTATTTAAAAGTATGAGAATTCAATTTGATGCTTTAGATATTTGTACATAGCTATTTGGGAAGTACAAAGCTAACCATTGAGGACAGGATGATTGAAAAAGAAATACAGCTCATTCCCTCCTGGAAATAAAAATCCACGAGAGTGCCATTATGTTTGTTAGTAAAAGAAAAAAATCAGAGTTAATAAATAATGATTAAAAAATAAAATTTAACTTTAAAAAGCATAAAACAACCCAGCTGTACAAATTATACATATTGAAATTTAATTCTATAAATTACTTATCATTGAACATATATCTCCATCAATAGATATTCATCTATGATACAGCATATGCATATATATGTCTGTGTATGTGTGTCTAATATTACAATTTAAAAATCAATAAAAATGGAAATTTATGATTTTAAGCATTTCTGTTACAACAAATTATTAAAATTCAATAAATATTAAAAGAAGCTAGAAATTATTGTATAAACTGAGCATAGGTAAGGATCAATGCCCCCACTTGTTAATTTTTCAGTTTCTTTTTTTCACTACAAAAGATTCAGACAAAAGAACCCACTTCAAGAATGTAGGAAGTTTATTTATTTTTTCTTAATTTAATATGCTTTGCCAAATAGGTGACAGGTTTCCTATTTATTACCAATATTATGGGAAAGATAGTATCTTATGGAAAAAAGAACTCAATTTCAAAATCTGGCTTGGCCACCAACTAGCCTTTTTCCTGTGGATGAGCAACAATTTTTCTGCCACCTAATATAATGAGAAGCTATGTTATAATATTTCCATGTTTCTGTAACTCTAGAAAGCAGCCACATTACTTCATTATTTATATGGTTCACTATTTATGAGTGAAAGATACAGGCATTATCCAGGGGAATAGACAAGAAGAAATGCATATATTATTTTAAAAAATCTTAAAGTCAAAGAATGCCAGACCTCACACGATTCTATGAGGTTGAAGAACTTATCAGGATGAGAAGAAAGGCACAACAAAATGTTATATTCAAATACGTTGCAAATAAGCTTGTGTTGCCACATTTCATTACACCCTTCCTCTTTTGTTCTAACCAGAAATCAATAGGCCATAGTCATGGTGAATATAACCATTGCTTAAAAGTGAGATGCCAGTCCAGGTTTGATGCATGATACTGGATGCTTGGGGCTAGTGCACTGGGAGGACCCAGAGGGATGGTATGGGGAGGGAGGAGGGAGGAGGGTTCAGGATGGGGAACACATGTATACCTGTGGCAGATTCATTTTGATATTTGGCAAAACCAATACAAATATGTAATTTTAAAAATAAAATTAAAAAAAAAAGTCAGATAAGGCTTCCCCATAACACATCTGGAAAAAAAAAAAAAAGTGAGATTGGATATGTACAACATTGAGGAGAATGGCAAACAAAATTATTTGCAGGTAGTTAATGTCAGGACTGAATTTTTTTTTAATTTTATTTTTTTTCTTATTTTTTTATTTATTTATTTTTTATTTTTAAATTTTATTTTATTTTTAAACTTTACAATATTGTATTAGTTTTGCCAAATATCAAAATGAATCCGCCACAGGTATACCTGTGTTCCCCATCCTGAACCCTCCTCCCTCCTCCCTCCCCATACCCTCCCTCTAGGTCATCCCAGTGCACCAGCCCCAAGCATCCGGTATCGTGCATTGAACCTGGACTGGCAACTCATTTCATACATGATATTATACATGTTTCAATGCCATTCTCCCAGATCTCCCCACCCTCTCACTCTCCCATAGAGTCCATAAGACTGATCTTAAGCCAGTGTTTCCAAAAATTCTATAACTCTAAGGAAGTGTTTTTTGCATAATGTGAAACTTGAGGAAAATAAGAAAGGCTTCTTTTCCTAAAATTAGAAATAATATTTTATGTGAATGCCTGATTTCCAAAGGGACTCTGAGAACAGAATTGCCCACTTTGTATCAATTTTTTTGCTTGAAATCACATTAAATAAACATACATCAAATCTGAATAAGAACAGTAAACAGCAATTGTTTCCATATCTTTCTCCTGAGGCTAAAACAGAAAACAGAATAAATTAACAATCAACAAATCATAACAATGTCTTAAATTTTTATATTGCTTTGGGGAAATAATGAACTTTTGTCTTTGAGTTTTTAATGACAAGAAATTATTTCTTAATGATGAATTGATACATCAAATCTTTGAAAGATGTTTGTTATTGTTAATAGCTGTTTAGCAGTAAAACTGCCACATGACACAACATTGAAATCCAAATTAATTTTTCCCAGGAGCTGAACAACTGATTAATAAAACATAATATTATTTCCTACTGTCTTAGATTCACTGGAAACTTCTGATTTTTTAAAGTTATTCATTGTAAGTTGTATGGTGTCAGTAACATACAGCATGCCTAATTTGTATTCATATACAAATATATGTGTTATGTAGATATAAACATATACATATACACACATATATAAAATATACTGACACATATAAATATACATGTTTGCATATAGAATGAAGAATGATGATAGCTAGGTAACTTGATCAAAACTGTAGAATCACAATGATATTTTATTTGCCTCTTTCCACAATAATATACCCCAACTCACTGTATAGACTCATCCATTTTTTGTAATTATCTATGAAAATATAAAAACCAGTATGCTTAAAATGTATTAAAGTTATTTTATAATACAAGAGTGGAATAAATTTTGATTTTGAGATAAATGTAAACTATGAAGCAGTTTGTTGTTGTTCAGTCACTCAGTCGTGTCTGACTCTGCAACCCCATGGACTGCAGCAGGTCAGGTTTCCCTGTCCATAACCATCTCCCAGAGTTTGCTCAAACTCATGTCCTTTGAGGTGGTGATGCCATCCAACCATCTCATCCTCTGTCATCTTTTTCTCTTCCTTCCTTCAAACTTTCCTTCTTTCCCACAATCAGAATCTTTTCCAATGAGTTGACTCTTCATATCAGATGAAAAGGATTGGAGCTTTAGCTTCAGCATCAGTCCTTCCAATGAATATTCAGAGTTGATTTCCTTTAGGTTTGACTGGTTTGATGTCCTTGCTGTCCAAGGGACTCTCAAGAGTCTTCTTCAACACCATAGTTCAAAGGCATCGATTCTTTGACTTCCAGCTTTCTTAATGGTCCAACTCTCACATCCATACAGGACAACTGAAAACACCATAGCTTTGACTATACAGATCTTTGCCAGCTAAGTAGTATCTCTGCTTTTTAACATGCTGTCTAGGTTTGTCATAGCTTTTCTTCCAAGGAACAAGTGTCTTTTAATTTCATGACTGCAGTAATTGTCTGAAGTGATTTTGGAGCCCAAGAATATAAAGTCTCCCACTGTTTCCATTGTTTCCCAATTAATTTGCCATGGAATGAGGGGACAAGATGCCATGATTTCACTGTTTTTGAATGTTGAGTTTTAAATCAGCTTTTTCACTCTTCTCTTTCACCTTCATTAAGAGGCTCTTTAGTTCCTCTTCCCTTTCCGCCATAAGGATGGTGTATTTAGCATATCTGTGGTTATTGATATTTCTCTCAGATATCTTTGATTCCATCTTGTGCTTCTTCCAGCCCAGAGTTTCTCATGATGTACTTTGCATATAAGTTAAATAAGCAGTATGACAATATACAGCCTTGGCGTACACCTTTCCCAATTTGGGACCAGTCTGTTGTCCCATGTCTGGTTCTGCCTGTTATTTTTGAACTGCATACAGGTTCCTCAGGAGGCAGTTCAGGTGGTCTGGTATTCCCATCTCTTTCAGAATTTTCCACAGTTTTCTGTGATCCACACAGTCAAAGGCTTTAGCATAGTCAATGAAGCAGATGTTTTTCTGTAATTCTCTTGCTTTTTCTGTGATCCAGTGGATGCTGGAAATTTGATCTCTGGTTCCTCTGCCTTTTCTAAATCCAGCTTGAACATCTGTAAGTTCTCAGCTAAATTACTGTTGAAGCCTAGGTTGAAGGATTTTGAGCATTTCCTTGCTAGCATGAAATGAATGCAATTGTGCGATAGTTTGAACATTCTTTGGCATTGCCCTTCTTTGAGATTGGGATGAAAACTGACCTCTTCCAGTCCTGTGACCACTGATGACTTTTCTAAATTTGCTGTCATATTGAATACAGCATTTTAACAGAACCATATTTTAGGGTTTGAAATAGCTCAGCTGGTGTTCCATCACCTCACTAGCTTTGTCCTTAGTAACGCTTCCTAAGGCCCACTTGATTTTGCACTCCAGGATATCTGGCTCTAGGTGAGTGATCACACTACCATGGTTATCTGGATCATTAAGATCTTTTTTGTTACTATTAATTTTTAAGTGAATTTATATTTTCCAGAAGGTATGATACTAGGATTAATTCTACTGGAAGGGGGCTCTTCCAGTATTCTATATGTTAAGGCCTGACCATAGAGCTAGCCATAACCCTCCAGTTGATTCTCTTGAGAATATATCATGAGAGTAAAGAATAATGTGAATATTTGATACTTTGAGTGAAAATGTATTCATGGACATGATCGAGAAGGTAATGAAGATGATGGGTTCCACAAAAGGTCCTACTTTGTTGCAGCCATTCTGGGTAAGGAGAACCCATGGAGAATGGGAACTACCACTGCAAGTAAATGTTATAAAATTCTGCCATGTGTAGCTCCAATAGAAAGAGACAGGGAAGCATATTAATAGATAGGATATCAAGAGACAAGGGCCTTTCCTGATGAAGAGGGGAATCTTCAGAACAAAATACTCTCTCTGTGGCACTGGGATTATCCAAGATAGAGAGAGAGCCCTGATTGATTAAGACAGAATTACTTTCCCAATTCAGGCATTTATAGTTTGAGACAGATTTAATTTGATTTAGACAAATCAAATTCACTTGAAACAACTCAATTGTGGAGAATTTCATGCCAGTTGCACCAGGAGAATGAAATTTTGACAGAAGGTTTTCCTGTATTTATCAAGATTTCATACAGTGCAAAAATCTGCTGGTATAATTGCTCTAATTTCCTGAACACCTGCTTTGTGCTAGCTGATACACACATATCTGCAACTCTCACCCTTCTCACAATATGGGAGACAACTTGGCTATATTGAGTTTTAGAAAGTGTTTTGGTTATCCATTGCTTTATAATGAATCTCCCCAAAACTTTGTGTCCTAAAAAAGTAACAGGCACTTTATTCTTTCTATTGAAATCTGTGATTAGAGAGTTAGAGATACCAAGGGAATAGTTCATGCAAAGATGGGCACAATAAAGGACAGAAATTGTATGGACCTAACAGAAGCAGAAGATATTAAGAAGAGGTGGCAAGAACACAAACAAGAACTAAACAAAAAAGATCTTCATGACCCAGATAACCACGATGGTATGATCACTCACCTAGAGCCAGACATCCTAGAATGCAAAGTCAAGTGAGCCTTAGGAAGCATCACTAGGAACAAAGCTAGTGGAGGTGATGGAATTCCAGTTGAGCTCTTTCAAATCCTAAAAGATGATGCTATGAAAGTGCTGGACTCAATATGCCAGCAGATTTGGAAAACTCAGCAGTGGCCACAGGACTGGAAAAGGTCAGTTTTCATTCCAATCCCAAAGAAAGGCAATGCCAAAGAGTGTTCAAACAATTGCACAATTGCACTCATCTCACACGCTAGCAAAGTAGTGCTCAAAATTCTCCAAGCCAGGCTTCAACAGTACGTGAGCCATGAATTTCCAGATGTTCAAGCTGGTTTTAGAAAAGGCAGAGGAACCAGAGATCAAATTGCCAACATCTGTTGAATCATAGAAACACCAAGAAAGTTCCAGAAAAACATCTTACTCTGCTTTATTGACTATGACAAAGCCTTGTGGATCACAACAAACTATGGAAACTTCTGAAAGAGATAGGGATATCAGACCACCTGAACTGCCTCCTGAGAAATCTGTATGCAGGTTTAGAAGCAACAGTTAGAATTGGACATGGAACAACAGACTGGTTCCAAATTGGGAAAGGCATATCTCAAGGCTGTATATCGTCACCCTGCTTATTTAACTTATATGAAGAGTACATCATGAGAAATGCTGGGCTGGATGATGCTCAAGCTAGAATAAAGATTGCTGGGAGAAATATCAGTAAGCTCAGATATGCAGATGACACCATCCTAATGGCAGAAAGTGAAGAAGATCTAAAGAACTTCTTGATGAGCATGAAAGAGGAGAGTGAAAAAGTTGGCTTAAAACTCCACATTCAGAAAACGAAGATCATGGCATCTGGTCCCATCACTTCATGGCAAAGAGATTGGGAAACAATGGAAACAGTGAGAGACTTTATTTTGGGGGGCTCCAAAATCACTGCAGATGGTGACTGTAGCCATGAAATTAAAAGAAGTTTGCTCCTAGGAAGGAAAGTCATGACCAACCTCAACAGCATATTAAAAAGCAGGACATTACTTTGGCAACAAAAGTCCATCTAGTCAAAGCTATGGTTTTTCAAGTAGTCATGTATGGATGTAAGAGTTGGACTATAAAGAAAGCTGAGCGCCAAAGAATTGATGCTTTTGAGCTGTGGTATTGGAGAAGACTCTTGAGTCCCTTGGACTGCAAAAAGATCCAGTCAATCCTAAAGGAAATCAGTCCTGAATATTCATTGGAAGGACTGATGCTGAAGCAAAAACTGCAGTACTTCGGCCACCTGATGCAAATAGCTGATTCATTGGAAAAGATCCTGATGCTGGGAAAAATTGAAGGCGGGAGGAGAAGGGGACGACAGAGGGTGAGATAGTTGGATGGCATCACGGACTCGATGGACTTTAGTTTGAGCAAGCTCCAGGAGTTGGTGATGGACAGGGAAGCCTGGCATGCTGCAGTCCATGGGGTTGCAAAGAGTTGGGCACGACTGAGAGACTGAACTGAACTGAACTGAACTGAGAACTCTCAACTAGGTGGTTACAGCTTGGTTCCTGCATTCAAATGCACATAAAATATGGCTACAGCTAGAATGATGGGCTCCTCACACAGCAGAGCATAGCCAGGCACCACTTTCTCCTGATGCAGGCTTAGAGTCTTCGCAAGTGATTCTTCAATGTAGTCTCTTAAGGTTGGCTAATTTGGGCTTGGCTGCCTCACAACATGTCAGCATGACAATACAAAATGCTTACATGGCAGTAAAACTTTCAACAATGAGCACTCAATAAACAAACAAAGAAACTGCACTGCCTTTCTCTAGTTCTCTAAACCATCAAAAAACTTGTCCATTTTCAAAGGGAGGGGTTATAAATCTCTTTCTTATGGGAAGAGTATAAAAGAATTTGTGGACATGTTTTAAAAGTGTAACATGCAGAGAGCAGGTGGTGAACCCCAGGTCCTCAATAATACAAGGCTTTTCCAGTCAAGCACTTTTCCATTTCAACATGATCAAGTAAGACCAAAAGATAAAGTGAAAACTCTAAATGAAAACATCACTTAGTAATAAGTCCAATTTGATCATTTTTCTTATTAAGTTAAAAAAAAATTTTGCCAACAATAGTGTCAGATGTAGAATTAACACTGCATTGCATAATCAAATTCTGCCTTTGTTACCCGAAATAATATCTTACAAATTCAATAACATATGCTCTGAATTACAGAGTAATTTATTAAAACTTTTAATATAAAAGGTCTCAAAATACATGGTTCTACTGTTCTTGTCATTGTCTCACCCCTATTCTTTCCAGTTGTGCATTTGATTTCCTACTTCTTTTTAATCCCCAAAGACTCAGCATTGAAATTATTCCTTTGTATTATCTGCCTTTGTGATTAATGGCAATTTAAGTTGGTACACATCCACAATAAGTAATAGAATTTAATTTCACTATAAATTTTTAAATTGAAGAGGTGAAATAACAGAAGGCCCCCTTTGTGGGAGAGTATATCAAGCAAATGAATGATTTCCCCATAGGAAAAAGTAATTCAACATTGAATATTTGTCATATCTTGTCAGAGGTGGGCAGGTGAGGCATTCGGGCATAATTTACAAATTTGTTGATTCCTGCCCATTGTGCACTGACTATTCCCTTAGTCTCTTTTGGCCTGATAGAACAACAACTTCAGCCTGGCCTCTGTTATTCCCTTACTTAACTTCCGTGCATATAATTATCTGCAGTGCAGATTTCTTTTGAGACTCTGTTAGTTTATTTTATAAAGAAATCACAATAGTCATTTTTTTTGTTATAAACTTTATGGTTTCTTATTTTCAAGTTGTTATGCCTCATTATATTTTAACATTTGACTGTTTATTCTTGAGAATTGGGTCACTAGTTGGTGAAGTTTTATTCACTTCATGTGAAATACAAAAATCTTATTAATCTAATGAATCATAATTAAGAGAATATAGACTATGAGGAAAATATGATGCATAACTGTGTGCAAAGCTTTTTTCTTATTATGATGGCAATTATGCAAAATATGTATGAAAGTGAAAGTCACTCAGTCGTGTCAGACTCTTTGCGACCCCATGTGCTATACAGTCCATGAAATTCTCCAGGCAAGAATACTGGAGTGGGTAGCCTTTCCCTTCTCCAGGGGATCTGCCCAACCCAGGGATCGAACCCAGGACTCTTGCATTGCAGGCAGATTCTTTACCAGCTGAGCCACAAGGGAATGTATAAGTGTATGTAAATAGTAAACATGAAATGCAAATCTGAGAGCAGTTTTCAGGAACACATTAATTAGCATGATGGACACCAGGAGCATCACTCACATTTCACAGATGGAGACACAACTGCACAGATAACAAATTGGATTTTTCATACTATCATAGCACAGTTTTAGGAATAAGGAAAACTTACAATGAATATTTAATTTTAGTAATGATTGACTCACGGGGAACATGACCCCATTTTAAAGATAGAAAACTGAGGATGAAAAATCCAGTTTATGATTAGCATTTGTCATGGTATTGGATAAGGTTGTAGAGAAGGGCATATCTGCACAATTCAGTTAACTTTTCTACCCCATGAGATTCTTCTTGAGAGTGAAAAAAAGGAGAGGGAAGAAACTGTACACACGAGTATTAACAGAAAAGATGGAGGTAGTCGGACACAAGAGACAATACAGAGGCATACTTTAAAATATAGAGATTTATGAACAACTGCACTTTACTTTTAGGCAAGTAGGGAGCCCTGAAATCGGAACACTAGGTGGTATTATAAATAATTGTACCCTTCCCTGCTCAACCATAACACTTTGAGAGAGAGAGAAAAGGATCACGGCATTATTGAATAAAGATTTTCTAGGCACACTCATGATTCTCCCAAAAAATATCTAACTAGTCAAGGGTAGAATTGGAGAATAGTTGGCATATAAGACCTCTAGTCTTTTGTTCATGTTGCTTCATCACTCTTGTTTCTACACTGGAGACATTGCAACATCACATCCACAGGAAATAGGAAATGACAGAACAAGTAGATGGATCACAGAACATAAAGGATTCTGTACATGCACACACCCATACACACATGCACAGATCCAGTTTTCTCATTAAATTTTTCAATTTAGCTAGCTATTGTACATTCCATACAAATTATTGTGCTCAATTGCCCTCATTTCACATGAATGCTAAAAATTCTCCTTACTAGGCTTTAACAGTATGTGAACTGAGAACTTTCAGATGTTAGGTTGGATTTAGAAAAGGCAGAGGAACCAGAGATCAAATTGCCTACATCTGTTGGATCATAGAAAAAAACAAGAGAATTCCAGAAAAACATCTACTTCTGCTTCATTGGCTACATTAATGCCTTTGACTATGTAGATCACAACAAACTGTGGAAAATTCTTCAAGAGATGCGAGTACCAGACCACCTGACCTGTCTCCTGAGGAACCTGTTTGCAGGTCAAGAAGCAACAGTTAGAACTGGACATGGAACAATTGGTTCCAAATTGGGAAGGGTATATGTCAAGGCTCTGTATTGTCATCCTGCTTTTTTAACTTATATGCAGAGTACATCATGAGGAATTCTGGGCTGGATGAAGCACAAGCAAGAATCAAAGATTGCCAGGGGAAATATCAAGAACCTTAGATCTACAGATGACACCACCCTTATGGCAGAAAGCAAAGAGGAACTAAAGAGCCTCTTTTTAAAATTTATTTATTTTTTAATTGAAGGATAATTGCTTTACAAAATTTTGTTGTTTTCTGTCAAACCTCAACATTAATCAGCCATAGGTATACATATATCCCCTCCCTTTTGAACCTCCCTCACATCTCCCTCCCCATCCCATCCCTCTAGATTGATACAGAGCCCCTGTTTGAGTTTCCTGAGCCATACAGCAAATTCCCATTGGCTTTCTATTTTACATATGGTAATGTAAGTTTCCATGTTACTCTTTTCATACATCTCACCCTCTCTTCCCCTCTCCCAATGGCCCTAAGTCTATTCTCTATGTCTGTTTCTTCATTGCTGCCCTGTAAATAAATTCTTCAGTACCACTTTTCTAGATTCTGTATATATGCATTAGAATACAATATTTATCTTTCTCTTTCTGACTTAACTTCACCCTGTATAAGCTCTAGGTTCATCCATCGCGTTAGAACTGACTCAGATGTGTTCCTTTTATGGCTGAGTAATATTCCATTGTGTACATGTACTACAATTTCTTTATCCATTCATCTGTCAATGGACATCTAGGTTGCTTCCATGTTATAGCTATTGTAAACAGTGCTGCAATGAACAATGGGATACATGTGTCTTTTTCAATTTTGGTTTCCTCAGGGTATATGCCTAGGAGTGGGATTGCTGGGTCATATGGTGGTTTTATTCCTAGTTTTTTAAGGAATCTCAATACTGTCTTCCATAGTGGCTGTATCAATTTACACTTCCACCAACAGTGCAAGAGCATTCTCTTTTCTTCACACCCTCTCCAGCATTTATTGTTCGTAGACTTTTTGATGATGACCATTTTTACTGGTGTGAGGAGATATCACATTGTAGTTTTGATTTACATTTTTCTAATAATGAAAACTCAGTAGACATGAGTTTGAGTAAATTTTGGGAGCTAGTGATAGACAGGGAGACCTGGCATGCTGCAGTCCATGGGGTTGCAAAGAGTCGGACATGACTGAGTGACTGAACTGAACTGAACTGAATAATGAGCAATGTTGAGCATCTTCTCATGTGTTTGTTAGCCATCTGTATGTATTCTTTGGAGAAATATCTGTTTAGGTCTTTTTCTCACTTTTTGATTGGACTGTTTGTTTTCCTGGTATTGAGTTATATAAGCTGGTTATATATTTTGGAAAGTAATCCTTTTTCAGTTGTTTCATTTGCTATTATTTTCTCCCATTCTGAGGGTTGTCTTTCCACCTTGCTTACAGTTTCCTTTGCTTTGCAAAAGCTTTTAAGTTTAATCAGATATCATTTGCTTACTTTTGTTTTTATTTTCATTACTCTAGGAGGTGTGTCATAGAGGATCTCTCTTTGATTTATGTCATCAAGTGTTCTGCCTATATTTTCCTCTAAGAGTTTTATAGTTTTACAGCTCTTATAGCTCTTATATCTCTTTATAGGCTAAAGAACCTCTTGAATAAGGTGAAAGAGGAGAGTGAAAAAGCTGGCTTAAAACTCAACATTCAAAGAATTAAGATCATGGCATCCTTTCCCGTTACTCCATGGCAGACAGATGGGGAAACAATGGAAACAGTGACAGACTTTATTTTCTTGGGCTCCAAAATCACTCCGGACTGTGACTGCAGCCATGAAATTAGAAGACGCTGGCTTGTTGGAAGAAAAGCTCTGACAAACCTAGACAGTGTGTTTAAAAAAACAGAGCATCACTTTGCTGGCAAAGGTCTGTCTAGTTAAATCTATAGTTTTTCCAGTAGTCATGCATGGATGTGAGAGCTGGACCATAAAGAAGACTGAGCACCAAAGAACTGATATTTTTGAACTGTCATGTTAGAGAAGACTCTTGAGAATCCCTTGGACTGCAAGGAGATCCAACCAGTCCATGCTAAGGGAAATCAGTCCTGAATATTTATTGGAAAGACTGATGTTGAAGCTGAAACTCCAATACTTTGGGCACCTGATGTGAAGAACTCACTCACTGAAAAAGGTCCTGATGCTTGGAAAGATTGAAGGTAAAAGGGGAATGAGACGACAGAGGATGAGATGATTGGATGGCATCACCGACTCAATAGACATGAGTTTGAGCAAGTTCCGGGAGTTGGTGATGGACAAGGAATCTTGGTATGCTGTAGTCCTTGGGGTTGCAAAGAGTCGGTCATGACTGGGCAACTGAACAACAACATACCAATTATATTTTGCATTTTCTAAACAGAAATACTTTGGCCGGATTTCCACATCCCTTAAGTAAACTGTCTTTCTATGCAGGAGCTCAGTTTTATTTGTCTTTGGAGCAATGATATCTAGAATGTGCGTGTGTGTATGCACTAAGTTGTGTCTGGCTCTTTGCATCCCCATGGACTGTAGTCTGCCAGGCACCTCTGTCCATGGGATTCTGCAAGCAAGAATACTGAAGCGAGTTGCCATTTCCTTCTCCAGGGGATCTTCCTGACCCAGAGATAAAACCCACATCTCGCATCTCCTGCATTGGCAGGCAAGTTCTTTACTAGCAGAGCCTCTGGAGAAACCCCAAAATTTAGAATAGATACTAACCCTGATGCTGGGAAAGATTGAAGGCAGGAGGAGAAGGGGACGACGGTTGGATGGCATCACGGACTCAGCAGAGATGAGTTTGAGTAAACTCCGGGAGTTGGTGATGGACAGGGAAGTGCTGGCGTGCTGTAGTCCATGGAGTTGCAAAGAGTCAGACACAACTGAGCAACTGAAGTGAACTGAGCTGAACTGGTGTATAGTATATGTTCAAGATACAATAGCTACAGTACAGAATGACACATATTCTAGTATTCATACTTAGGCATGGAATTCCACTAAGTGTATAATAATTTACAAAAATAAATTGTCACTGGAAGTAGTACTTGGGACATATGTCTGAGCAAGTTTTAGTGTCAGCGACACTTACCATCAACTTTGCATCTCTTCTTGTTGTTTTGTTAAGTGCATCATAATGGCTTAGCCACCATGGATGAAATAGACTCAGGCACTGTCCAGTCCAATTCTGTAAATAAGCGTGTCCCACTAATTATCTATTACTGCAAGACAAATTCCCTCAGAATTTATTATCTCAGCTTAAAACAAGACACTTGATTTTCTCATACATTGTCTGAGAGTCAAGTATCCAAGAGTGGCCTGGCTGGGTAATTCCAACTCAGAATCTCTTATGTTTGGCCAAGGATGCTGTAATCTGAAGTTTGACAAGGGCTGGAGAATTTGCTTCCAAGATAGTAATAATCCACATGGCTATTAGGTTAAGGCCTCAGTACCTTGCTCAGTGTTTTCCACTGGATACTTGTTTCTGTGCTATTCCATAGGCCTACTTGAGTGCCCTCCTGACATGGCAGCTGGCATCCAAGAAAGAGAGTGAGCAGAAAGACATGGTGTCATTTGTGTCTTAAATTTGAACATCACACATTCTCTCTTCTTCTGCACTCTACTTGTTAAGAGAGAATCATTAAACATAGTCTACATTTAAGGGGAGGGGAATTATGAAGAGTGCTTAAAAAGGAGAGCATCAAAGAATCTGTAGATAATATATTTTAAACAACCAAAATAGGAATGCAAATCTTTAAGTGTTATTCACATTGTATCACACATGAATGTGTATATACATGTACATTATATTAAGGACTTTCTTAAGAAGATAGTTTGCATTTTTATGAGAGGTAGTTGGAAATCTAAATGCAACTGTGATGTCCCAAACCAGAAAGGATGCCAAGCATACTAAAAAAGAAAATATTAGCACAGAGGAGAAGAATGTGGAGAGGCTTGGCAATAAGGCAGAGAAAAGGGAGGAGTCAATATTAATGAGCATAATAATATATGCACATGTAATTGCACACCTTAGCATAACTTCCTGGACTCCTATCCTAATTCTTGGTAACTGGATTTCAGTGAAGGTTAGTGGCCATTCCATACACATCATTATTCTCCAATTTACCTCCCAGCAGAAGGAAGTGACAAAATCTAAAAGATAAAATAGTTTTTCCATGATTGCCAAGTACTTACTGCATGTCCCTTTGTCCTTGCACCACTGTTTCGCAGATTGATTGCATGTGTCAGCATAACACTTATCACCCACATCTGTTGTGAACTGCAAGTCTGCCAACAACTATTATAAATACAGGAGGCCATCTACCTGTAAAATATTTAAAATACACATGGTTGGTTTGATGAACCTTAAGTTTGAAATTGCTCTATGAAAAACCCTTAACAAAGATGAATGCAATGTGTAGAATTACCTGAACACACCGATGCTTTTAAATGTTTTGTTTTTATTAAATGTCTGTAGGAGACCGGACAATCAGTGTCAACAAGTTAAAATGTGATTTTATGAGTCTATGAAAACACCAGCAGAATAATGTCAACCTTGGCAAACATGCACACATTTTGTTAGTTGTGAATATCCTCCCAGTGTTCCCTGACAGAATTTGGGGAGTGAAATGTTTTCATCGTTTTCACTTCACTTCTAAAACTTTGTTATTTACCACAGGGGTCCAGACTATTTCAGAGTTTTATTCCATAATTAGGGAGGTGTGAAGCAGAACAAAAAGCAGTTTCATTCTCACTATAATGAATGTTTTCTATGAGGGAAGTTCGCAAAATTAAGGGTCTCATTCTTTATTAACTATTAAAAGGAATAATCCTGCTCAGCACATTTTGAGGAAATGAGAATGCATTGTCAAAATTTAAAACTACTATAAAATACTGCATAATCTGCTTGTCTTTTTAAGGGAAATTATGGAAATCTAAGCAAGATTAATTTTACTGTATTTTCTTCCTTACTCCATGATTGTTCATGACTGATATGGGCACATGGGACTCTTGCATTTTCTGCAGTCTTGTGTATTTGGTTATGTTGGAAAGTCATTATCAGCCTACTACTTAAAATGAGTATGTAGAAGAATATAGTATGATGACCTACAGTTGGAATTTGAGGCTGCAATAATTTGTTACAGGAGACTTAAGAACTATGAATCGTGTGCAATACCCAGAGTATATTCTCAAGTTGGAGGAGATACAAGGTTGTGATCCAATTAATTTTTATTTGAGGAGATGCCACAGTTTTGGCTGGTTTTCACCATGTAGTAGTGAGGTTATGTGACTTTGAAAAGATAATTAACCTCACTGGACTGCAAGTCTTCATCTGTAAATTACTTACTTCATATTGATGTGAGAATTAAATACAATAGTGCTTATCTTGCTCCTTGATGTCTAATAAGCACACAGTACACAGAGTATGGTATAATTACTGTTTATTATTTTATTTTATTCAAAAAATACTGAGGATTAAGGATCCAAAGAGGAATGGAGTGGCTAAACAATGACATTCAATCATATGGTTAACCTTAATAGCTTTGAGTCATCTTAGATGTAATTTATTGTTGTTCACCCTTTAAATCACTAGGGAGATTGCCAGAACTTCAATACATTTGCATACATTATAGCAATGCTACCCAAATGTTGGCCCATGGACTGGTGTAATCCAAAAAAATGTTTGTTACTCATACACAATGAAGTTACTCTAGAAATTGAGAATAATTTTTAGAAATGTGTATTGCAAATTGACCTTGCCATGTCATTCAAGCATGTGATTAGTGGACTTGTTGAACAGAGTATTTTGCAAAAGTATCAATCTGTGATGGGTTGGAAAGTAAACAAAACTCATCTCTTACCACAGAAATTTGAGAAGTAGTGTTTCAGAGTAGATTCCGGTTATTGCCAAGGCTTTTTTTCTCCAGATGAACCTGAAATCTGGCCAACTCTCTGTAAAGGGTTGAGAAATATACTGTGGCTGCAAAAAACACCTAAATAGAAACTCAAATATTATTTAATCTCATTTTCTCAAAATTTTGAAGAAGGTGGCAGTAAGGCCACTATTATAAGAATCCAATATGTCAAAGACTAATCACAGATATCAATAATCTAAGAGGCAACCAAGAGACTAGCACCCAGTTACTGAGTTCAGATTTTCATCACTCTATGGGACAGGAATCCATCTAAAAATCAGTATCAGTAAATGAAGTTTGATGATAGCACAGAAGCCTTCTAAGCCAGAGACTACTTGTTCCCTACCATTTCCAAGATCTAGTATTAAAGAGTCAAAAGTCCTGAATCTGCAGATGCAGAGAAATAGAAACATATGATTAGATTAAGGTGGAGAATTTAATTGGAAAGGATCTAGAAAATTCCTGAAAATTTGCTGTCTGGGCTGATGGACACTAAAGTGCTGGGAGTCTGAGTAAAGCATTTACTACCACTGTGCTGCTAAGCTGGTATGTGTTTTCAGCAATACTGTGCACTCCACCTTAGCAAGTAAAAACTCAATTTTCTCTAGTGTCTCCAAAGCATGCATTTCCTTAGTTCTCATAGCTCTTTTGAGAGAGACTTCAATGTTCAATGCACATTGTTACTTCCAAGCACTAAATTAAAATTCTTTCTATGTTATGTTTAAAGTGATGATTTGAATGTTTTAGTACGGAAAGTAGATATGAAAATATGAATTAAGCAATATAAATGGATTAGAACCATGAGTCATGGAGTCCTTATTTAGAGGATCCAGATGGAGGTCATTCAATGTCTTTCCTGAAATGAAATTCTCAGGAGGTAAATCTCATTCTTACTTTACCTTAAGAAGTCTAATTCCTGTTTCCCATTTTTTGAAAGAAATATCTGCTTGGACTTCTCATCAGCACTTCAAAGTCACCTACATATTTAAAACTAAACTTGCCTTTTGTACCAACATTCTTGCCGTCTTGAATTTCTTTTTTGTAAAGGTGACCACTATCTTAAAGACATTAGGGTTGGCAGCCTCTGAGCCATCCATTTTCCTTTTTCATCTCATGTCTCATCCATCATTAAATCTGTCCAGTCTTCCTTGGGTATATAACTCTGCCCAATCTCTTATTCCCACATCTGCTACAAAACCCTGGTTTATATTCCTAATTCTCTGGACTATTGTCTTTTTTTGTAGCAATGTTCCCTTGCCTTCTGCTGCCTCTATATAATAAGAAGAAGATTTTCTAATTTATGTGCATTTTGTGTGCTGAATGAATTTTTGGAATGTTTCATCATATTGAGATAATGGTTAGCCTCTGAAGAACTTGTAACATGGTGCCATGAATAGCTCTTATTAATGATTACAGTTTTCTGCAGTTGTGAAATAAATTCTCAGTACTAAT
Organism: Bos grunniens; assembly: GCF_055505025.1. NCBI lineage: Eukaryota > Metazoa > Chordata > Mammalia > Artiodactyla > Bovidae > Bos > Bos grunniens. The sequence goes on from NC_141175.1 coordinate 50,426,485, forward strand.
GTCTCAGAGAGAATAAAATGGAAACTGAGAAAGTGGGCAGTATGCAGTAAGAGGCGTGTACTTTCTAGTTCTCTGGAGCTTTTGCTGTCTCTGGGAGCTCTCTGTGCTTTGAGGGAGACATATTCAGATATGTGCCATCCTGTGAGGGTACAAAATGGAATCCACTGCAAGGCTGATTGGGAGCCAGGAAAGAAATGGCCCAAATAGGATTATAGTCATATTATAAATGAAAGCATACAGATTTTAAATCATTATTTGCATGGGTTTCTCTTAAATTATAATCTCTTCCTCAAAAAAATTAAGTATCAAATTCTCAGAGAATGAGCTTTTCTCATTGCTGTGACTTTATAAAGCAGATATTTTAGAAGTGGCTGGCCTATCAGCAGGTAAAATTAGTCCATTTGAAAAGAAGGTTAAAGTCCATTAGTAATTTCTCTTTCCTTACTGGCCTTAGAACATCTATGTTTTAATTTTATTAATTGTAGTAAATTTTCTTGCACATGATGCCATGCAAAAACTTCAGATTACCTATAGAAGTGATTTGCAAACTGTTTTGTGCAGTGTTAAAGGTCCATTAGCTCAGTTGGTAGAGAATCCACCTGCAATCCAGGAGACCCTAGTTCGATTCCTGGGTGGGGAAGATCAACTGGAGAGGGAAAGGCAACCCACACCAGCATTCTTGGGCTTTCCTTATGGCCCAGCTGGTAAAGAATCCACCTTCAATGAGGGAGATCTGGGTTTGATCCCTGGATTGGGAAGACACCCTGGAGAAGGGAAAGGCTACCCACTCCAGCATTCTGGCCTGGAGAATTCTTTAGTCAGGCATTCATGCCTATAAATAATCTGAAGTAAATGTTCCTGACATATTTCACTGGTATCACTTTTAATAGCAGCATCCTATTATTTATATAATCTATAAAATCCTATGTAAACTGTACCATTCATTGCTACTGTTTATAGTCTTAATTTCCTGCTTCAGGTTTTATTCATGTTTCTCTTTTACTCGATAGGTTTGTTCCTCTAAACTTATCTCAGCTTTCCTGACTGCCTCCATGCAATGTGGTCTCTCTCTTGTGTTTCCATAATATTTTTTTCTTGCAACATTTCACATATTCTCTTGCTCTTTGTATTGAAGAGCATGCTATGTAAAAACATCTTTAAACCAAAAGTCATTATTATGATTTTTTTTCCCTCTTTCTAACTTTAGTCACTGTCAACTCATGACTTTCAGTCATTATATTTATCAGCTTCCTCCTTTATTTGATGTTTTGTCTTGGAAGCAAATAGATCTTTCAATATGTATTCTTCTGTGATAATTAAGCTTTTACTTTAAAGATACATGAACTAATGTTTTGCTAATTTACCTGAAGCCCGTCTTCTTTATCAGAGGTGGTAAGCATGTAAAATTGTGTTTATGAAGCCTAAAATAAAGCCAGACTGTACATGTGACCCTCAATAATGTTTGGAATGAAATCATTATTGAAAATGGAGAAGGCAATGGCAACCCACTCCAGTATTCTTGCCTGGAGAATCCCAGGGACAGGGGAGCCTGGTGGGCTGCCGTTTATGGGGTCACACAGAGTCAGACTCGACTGAAGCGACTTAGCAGCAGTAGCATTATTGAAAATACCATCCAAATTAATACTACTAAATGATTTTTATTAGTGTTACACAGGAGGCATCTCTCTACTACTCAAGGAAATTAGTTTTCAGTTCCGCCTTTAGGTAGGACATGGTTCTTCTCTTTCCAAAAGAAGTTTTTTATACCCTACCCACACAGGAAGTAGTTAACCCTAAAATCACACTGTCATTACCACAGAGACCCTAGATATACTCTGATCTGAGATTATTACATAGTATCTCATGGAGTTACTCACAGAATTAAACAAGGAAGGCCTAAAAGTCATCCTAAGGGGCTCCCTGATAGCTCAGTTGGTAAAGTATCCACCTGCAATGCAAGAGACCTCAGTTCAATTCCTGGGTTGGGAAGATCCACTGGAGAAGGCATAGGCTACCCACTCTAGTATTCTGGCATGGAGAATTCCATGGACTGTATAGTCCATGGGGTTGTAAAGAGTCAGACATCACTGAGCAACTATCACTTCACTTCAAAAGTCATCCATGCTTAGTAATGAGACTTCTGAATAAGAAGTCAATATTTACTCCCCGACATATGGGATAGGATGATAAAGTATATAGAAGAGAACTCACCATCTTTGGGAGAAAATCCTTTTCAAACAGAAATCTTCATAACTAGAATGTGCCCTTATCCCATTATTAAGGATTATCTCTGGTTCCTCCTGAGAGACAACAGACACAAGAATCTTCTGTACATCCTTTACTGATAGTTGTGAATAGTTTTTTTTTTCTTTTAAAAAAATTATTTATTTTAATTGGAGGCTAATTACTTTACAATATTGTAGTGATTTTTGCTATACATTGACATGAATCAGCCATGAGTGTACATGTGTTCCCCATTCTGACCCCCCTTCCCACCCACCTCCCCATCCCATCCCTCAGGGTCATCCCAGTGCACCAGCCCTGAGCACCCTGTCTCATGCATCAAACCAGGACCGGCAATCTGTTTCACATATGATAATATATATGTTTCAATTCTATTCTCTCAAATTATGCCATTCTCTGAAATCATCGTCATTCTCTCATCTCATTAAATCGTATACACAATGGACTATTACTCGGCCATTAAAAAGAATACATTTGAATCAGTTCTAATAAGGCGGATGAAACTGGAACCTATTATACAGAGTGAACTAAGTCAGAAAGAAAACACCAATACAGTAAACTAACATATGTATATGGAATTTAGAAATATGCTAACGATGCAAGACAGCAAAAGAAACACAGATGTATAAACTGCTTTTTGGACTCTGTGGGAGAAGGCAATGGTGGGATGATTTGAAAGAATAGTTTTAAATAGTAAATGCTATCATTATAGGAATAATTATAACCAAAATTACAGCCACAGTTTTATTGATATATATTTATAATTATGATTAAATTTATGATTAAAGTTATATTTATACTTCTTATTAAACTTCCATTTGCATGCCAGAAGATGTATAAGTTAACCACTGAAACTCCAGCTTTGAGTTTAGCACCTAGTGCAGTTCAGTTGTGGAGAAGGCAATGGCACCCCACTCCAGTACTCTTGCCTGGAAAATCCCATGGACAGAGGAGCCTGGTAGGCTGCAGTCCATGGGGTTGCTGGGAGTTGGACATGACTGAGCGACTTCACTTTCACTTTTCACTTTCATGCATTGGAGAAGGAAATGGCAACCCACTCCAATGTTCTTGCCTGGAGAATCCCAGGGACAGGGGAGCCTGGTGGGCTGCCGTCCATGGGGTTGCACAGAGTCGGACATGACTAAAGTGACTTAGCAGCAGCAGCAGCAGCAGTTCAGTTGTCACTCAGTCATGTCCAAATCTTTGTGACCCCATGGACTGCAGCACACCAGGCTTCTCTGTCCATCACAAACTCCTGGAGCCTACTCATACTCATGTCCAATGAGTTGGTGATGCCATCCAACCATCTCATCCTCTGTCTTCCCCTTTGCCTCCTGCCTTCAATCTTTCCCAGCATCAGGGTCTTTTCCAGTGAGTCAGTTCTTCCCATAAGGTGGCCAAAGTATTGGAGTTTCAGCTTCAACATAAATCCTTCCAATGAATATTCAGGACTGATTTCCTTTAGGATGGACTGGTTGATCTCCTGGCAGTCCAGGGGACTGTCAAGAGTCTTCTCCAACACCACAGTTCAAAAGCATCAATACTTCAGTGCTCCAACACCACAGTTCAAAAGCATCAATACTTCAGTGCTCAGCTTTCTTTATAGTCCAACTTTCACATCCATACATGACTACTGGGAAAACCATAGCTTTGACTAGACGGACATTTGTTGGTAAAATAATGTCTCTTTTTTTTAATATGCTGTCTAGGTTGGTCATAGCTTTACTTCTAAGGAGCAAGTGTCTTTTAATTTCATGGCTGCAGGCACCATCTGCAGTGATTTTGGAGCCCCCCAAAATAAAGTATCTCACTGTTTCTATTATTTTCCCATCTATTTGGCATGAAGAGATGGGACTGTATGCCATGATCTCAGTTTTCTGAATACTGAGTTTTAAGCCAACTTTTTCACACTCCTCTCTCATTCTCATCAAGAGGCTCTTTAGTTCTTCGTTTTCTGCCATAAGGATGGTGTCATCTACAAATATGCTGTTATTGATATTTCTCCTGACAATCTTCAATCCAACTTGTGCTTCATACAGCCCAGAATTATGCATGATGTTCTCCTTATATAAGTTAAATAAGCAGGGTGACAATGTACAGCCTTGGCATACTCTTTTCCCGATTTGGAACCAGTCTGTTGATCCATGTCCAGGTCTAACTGTTGCTTCTTGACTTGCATACAGATTTCTCAAGAGGTAGGTCAGGTGGTCTGGTATTCCCATCTCTTTAAGAATTTTCCACAGTTTGTTGTGATCCACACAGTCAAAGGTTTGGCATAGTCAACAAAACAAAAATAGTTGTTTTTCTGAAACCCTTTGCTTTTTCAATGATCCAGTAGATGTTGGCAATTTGATCTCTTGTTGCTCTGTCTTTTCTAAATCCAGCTTAAACATCTGGAAGTTCATGGTTCCTGTACTGTTGAAGCCTGTCTTGGAAAATTTTGAGCATTACTTTGCTGGCATGTGAGATGACTACTATCATGTGGTCATTTGAACATTCTTTGGCATTGCCTTTCTCTGGGATTGGAATGAAGACTGACCTTTTCCAGTCCTGTGGCCACTCTGAGTTTTTCAAATCTGCTGGCATAGTGAGTGCAGCACTTTCACAGCATCATCTTTCAGGATTTGGAATAGCTCAACTGGAATTCCATCAAGTCCAACAGCTTTGTTCATTGATGCTTCCTAGGGTCCACTTGAATTCGCATTCCAGGTTGTCTGGCTCTAGGTGAGTGATCACACCATCGTGATTATCTGGGTCATGGAGAACTTTTTTGTATAGTTCTTCTGTGTATTCTTACCACTTCTTCTTAATGTCTTCTGCTTCTGTTAGGTCCATACCATTTCTGTCCTTTATTGTGCTTATATTTTCATGAAATATTCCCTTGGTATCTCTACTTTTCTTGAATATATCTCTAGTCTTTCCCATTCTATTGTTTTTCTTTGTTTGTATTGATCACTGAGGAAGGCTTTCTTATCTCTCCTTGCTATTCTTTGGAACTCTGCATTCAAATGGGTATATTTTTGCTTTTCTCCTTTGCCTTTTATTTGTCTTCTTTTCTCAGCTCTTTGTAAGATCTCTTCAGACACCCATTTTATCTTTTTGCATTTCTTTTTCTTGGAGATGGTCTTGATACCTGCCTCCTGTACAATGTCATGAACCTCTGTCCCTAGTTCTTCAGGCACTCTGTGTATCAGCTCTAATCCCTTGAATCTATTTCTCATGTCCACCGTATAATCATAAGGGATTTGATTTAGGTCATACCTGAATTATCTAGTGGTTTTCCCTACTTTCTTCAATTTCAGTCTGAATTTGGTAATAAGGAGTTCATGATCTGAGCCACAGTCAGCTCCTGGTCTTGTTTTTGCTGACTGTATAGAGCTTCTCCATCTTTGGCTACAAAGAATGTAATCAATCTGATTTTGGTATTAACCATCTCATGATGTCCATATGTAGAGTTTTCTTTTGTGTTGTTTGAAGAGGGTGTTTACTTGACCAGTGTGTTCTGTTGGTTAAACTCTGTTAGCCTTTGCCCTGCTTTGCTTTGTTCTCCAAGGCCAAATTTGCCTGTTACTCCAGGTAGCTCTTGACTTCCTACTTTTGTATTCCAATTCCCTATAATGAAGAGGACTTCTGTTTTGGGTGTTAGTTCTAGAAGGTCTTGTAGGTCTTCATAACAACATTCAACTTCAGCTTCTTCAGTATTATTGTTTGGGGCATAGACTTGGATTACTGTGATATTGAATGGTTTGCCTTGGAAATGAGCAGAGATGATTCTGTCATTTTGAGATTGCTTTAATTACTGCATTTTGGACTCTTTTGTTGACTATGATGGCTACTCCATTTCTTCTAAGGGACTTTTGCCCACAGTAGTAGATAAAATGTCATCTGAGTTAAATTCACCCATTCCAGTCCATTTCAGTTCACTGATTCCTAAAAGGTTGATGTTCAATCTTGCCATCTCCTGTTTGACCACTTCCAATTTGCCTTGATTCTTGGACCTAACACTCCAGGTTCCTATGCAATATTGCTCTTACAGCATCAGACCTTGTTTCTATCACCAGTCACATCCACAACTGGGTATCGTTTTTGCTTTGGCTCCATCTCTTCATTCTTTCTGGAGTTATTTCTCCACTGATCTCCAGTAGCATTATTGGGCACCTCCCAACCTGGGAGTTCATATTTTGGTGTCATATCTTTTTGGCTTTCCATACTGTTCATGGGGTTATCAAGGCAAGAATACTAAAGCGGTTTTCCATTCCTTTCTCCTAGTTAGTTGATCACAAATATTTGTCGAATAAAATTAGGCTTGCCAAGTGTGAATTTGTTAATAATTATCCTCACAACATAATTTTATCATTCTTTAAAACAGAACATGGCTCTTTAGTTGTTCATAAAATATAGATGTCTGAAGAAAATGAATCCTGATTTTTTCAGTTCTGAAATTCTGGTGCTCCAAATGGACACAGCGACTTAAAATTTATTTAAATAAATAATTTGGTCTTATTAAAATCTATAGCTTTTGGGATGCTACATTTTTGGCCTTATGTTTGAATTTCCTTATATTACTTTAATGGACCAGAAATCATTAAAAACAGTTAAATCAATGAATCATAAGAATTATAACAAAATATCTATATAATTATAAACTGATTATTTTTTATTTGTATATATCATGTTTTCCACACATGACAACTCACAGGCACAATGACATATACATATTTTCCATGTTTATATCTACTTAAATTTATTTACACATATGTGCCCATAGAGTAAAAATTTTCCTCACCCATATTCCAAAACTATGGGTTAGACTGTGGATCATGACAAACTGTAGAAAGCTCTTAGAGAGGTGGGAATATCAGACCATCTTACCTGTCTCCTGAGAAATCTGTATGTGGGTTAGAACCCTGTATGGAACAACTGATTGGTTCAAGAAAAGAGTATGACAGGGCTGTTTGCTGTCACCCTGTTTGTTTAACGTATATGCTGAGCTCATCATGAGAAATGCTAGGCTGGATGAGCTACAAGCTGGAATCAAGATAGGTGGGAGAAACATCAGCAGCCTCAGATATGCTGATGATACCCCTGTAATGGCAGAAAGTGAAGATAAATTGAAAAGCCTCTTGATGAGGGTAAAGGAGGAAAATGAAAGTTCCAGCTTAAGATGTAATATTAAAACTAACAAACAAACAAAAAACCAATATCGTGGCATCCAGCCCCATCACTGCATGGCATATAGAGGGGAAAAGGTGGAAACAGTGACAGATTTCCTTTTGGGGGGCTCCAAAATCACTGCAGTTGGTGACTGTAGCCATGAAATCAGAAGACAATTGCTTCTTGGTAGGAAAGCTATGAAAAACCTAGACAGTGTGTTTAAGAGGGGAGACATTATTCTGTCAACAAAAGTCTGTATTGTCAAGCCTATGGTCTTCCCAGTGGTTATGTATGGTTGTGAGAGCTGGACTATAAAGAAGGGAGAATGCCAAAGAACTGATGCCTTTGAATTGTCATGTGGAGAAGACTCCTGAAATTCCCTTGGGCAGCAAGGAGATCAAATCAGTCAATCTTAAGGGAGATCAACCCTGAATATTCATCGGAAGGCCTGATGCTGAAACTGAAGCTCCAGTATTCTGGTCATCCAATATGAACAGACGACTTATTAGAAAAGTTCCTGATGCTGGGAAAGATTGAGGGCAGAAAGAGAAGAGGGCATCAGAGGAAGAGATGGTTGGATGGCATCACAGATGCAATGAACATGAACTTGGGCAAACTCCAGTAGATGGTGAGGGACAGGGAGGCCTGACATGCTGCAATCCATGTGATCATGAAAAGTCACACACTACTGGGTGACTGAACAGCAACAAGAAGAAGACAATATGCCTCCCAAAGACAGTCCTACAAGTTTTCTGGATACAGTTCCTGAGGCATTGTCCTAACATATTTCTAAGTTGTTTACAAAGTTATTTAGTGTGACACAGGAAATACTGTGGACCCCCAAATCCAGAAGGGTCTAAACTCACAGACAGCAGATAGGTACAAAGTCTTAAAATAGGAAATATGGCACAGGAAAGGGAGAATGTCTGTATCAGAAGTTTCTTTTGCATTTTTGCCATCTTCATCAACACCAATGTAAAAATTTAACTTGTTCTTACCCTGACACATTCCAAACTTCCTAGCAGTACTCTCTGTTACCCCAAGCATATGACTCCTCAATATCTAGCATTCTTGATACATGAATGTGCCCATTTTCTCAGTCATGTGCATCTCTTTGAGACCCCATAGACTGTAGCCTGCCAAGCTCCTCTTTCTACAGTATTTTTCAGGCAAGAATACTGGAGTGAGTTGCCATTTCCTTCTCCAGGGGATCTTCCTGAATCAGAGATGGAACCCACATTTCTGGAATCTCCTGCATTAATAGGCAGATATTTTGCCACTGAGCCACCTGAGAAGCCCCTGATTCCTGAATAGTCTTTCATTCCAATAGGTTGTCTGTGCTTTATAACTTTTAGAAACTTTTCTTCCTTCCTGAAGTTCTGCATAGATTCCTAACTTACCACAGTTGCTAATCATATCTTGTCTAAGATAGAAACATCAAAAAGATTTGTTTAAGGAGCTATGCTGCTTCTACAATGAGTTTGAGCAAAAAATTATGATGCCACCTCCAGGGCGTATCACACAAATTTTCTTGCACTTCCAAAATTGTGCTTTTACATCAGGTCCTGGACCTGGCATGTAGGCCTCTTTGTTCACAGAATTTGAAGACAGAATTTCCTAGTTGGTCTCTGAAATATCCAACTAGTACATTTTTATTTTGTCTATCTCCTTCCCTGATAGCATAATCCCTGAGTCCTGTCAGACCTACCCACTCTCACAGGCAAGGATGCCAAAAGGGTCCATCTATCTTTTTGATAGGAATGGAAAAGAAGTGCAAGAAAAAATACACACACATTAATGTTTCAGTAAATTATCTTTCCACATTGCAATTTATCATAGGGATAGGTAGAATAGTTATTATTCACCTTTCCTAGAAAAGAGGCAGCAAGAAGTCCCAAGAAAATGCAACATTCTTTTACCTGACCTTATTCATGAGAAAGGAAAAATGTAATATGCTGAGTGAGACTTTATGTCTATCATAGAAGCTTTAACCAAAAGAAAAATAAAACAATGTGATAAATCACTGTGATAAATGTGATTCAGCATTTACTATATTTTAGTTCTTTATTGATTCTAGCTAAAAATACTAGTTAGGAAACTAGTTAGGAATAAAAAGAGGGAGATTGATAGTAATATTTCACATAAAATATTTAGTTTTATATCAATATTGTTTAAAAATATTTGAGTATGATACTCTTCTTGTTTCTCTAAAAAGTTTTGTTGATGATAGGATTATAGCAAAAAAAAAAAAAAAAAAAGGAAAACTTTCTTACCTTTAGACTTTATTCTTCAGACAGTGTTGCTTAGTATGCAGGGTGTGTAAATTCTGTCTTACTGGAACAACTAATAGTAACATTTTTTAATTTATGATTAGCATGCAATTGATCTGGTGTTTTAACTTGGGCTATAGTGATAAGTATCTCTATACATTTGTGAATTTGAATATTTTCAGTTAACCAAATCATATTTAATTTCATCCTGAGATAGAGTTGTGGTTTGGCAACCTCTCCAGTGACAATGACAAACTGGAGGAACACAGCCAGCTACAAAATTGCCACTTACTAAACTCCTCATCAATTCACTTCTGTGTTCTTTGAAAAGAGTAATTTCATAGCCTTTTTCTCTACAGCTTTAATGCCCTTTGTAAGATAAATACCCTCCTAAATGGTCACATCTGCTTTCTTTTGGCCCACAAAATGCTTAGTCAAAGAAATAAGCCACCATAGCTACTTTCCTCACTGACATTAAATCAAATTTTGTGGCAAAGGAACATTGAAGATCAAACTGTGTGTGCTATTCATACAACTTGCATTACTTCAAAACTCATTTTATTTCCCCAAGGTCCTTAAGAGCAGTTACTTTCTCATATATTTATTTATTCATTCATTTATTTTTAATTCATTCAACAAATATATATTAGATGCTTACTATATGCCAGGGATCATGTTAAATGTTGTAGATACAAAGATTAATAAGTCACAATAGATGCTCTTAAAGAGTTTGCAGTATATTATGATGGCAAATATAAAGAATGACGAACACATTGCAATTACAGGGATGAGGGTAGAAGGTGGTAGCAGGAAGGAAAAAAAAGTGTAATTAATGCTAGTAGGACGTGAGGATACAAGACATGATTTATAGATATCCTCTCAAGTATGGTTTGAATGATGAATTTTTAAGGCAGACTAGGATGGGAGGAAATGTTACTATTAACAGATGAATATTACACATAGGGAAAGAACTAGAAGAAGACATATCACTTACAAGTGTTGATAAATAAGGTTGGAGAGATGAGCCGGTGAAAAACTTCATAATAAGTAAATTTAAGGAATTTGGACATTGTCTTAGAGGACATGGAAAACTATTAGGGAGGTTTTATTAACTGTGGAAAGGGAGATGAATAAAATAATCTAATTTGCATTTTTAAAAGATTGTTCTCATTGCAATATGAACATTGTGACCAATTCTAGATTTAGCAAGAACACAGACCAACGTCTTACATACAGTGGGACTTTTTCTCAGTTCAGTTCAGTCGCTCAGTCCTGTCGGACTTTTTGTGACCCCATGAATTGCAGCATGCCAGACCTCCCTATCCATCACCAACTCCCGGAGTTCGCTGAAACTCACGTCCATTGAGTCGGTGATGCCATCCAGCCATCTCATCCTCTGTCGTCCCCTTTTCCTCCTGCCCCCAATCCTTCCCAGCATCAAAGTCTTTTCCAATGAGTCAATTCGTCGCATGAGGTGGCCAAAGTATTGGAGTTTCAGCTTTAGCATCATTCCTTCCAAAGAAATCCCAGGGCTGATCTCCTTCAGAATGGACTGGTTGGATCTCCTTGCAGTCCAAGGGACTCTCAACAGTCTTCAACACCACAGTTCAAAAGCATCAGATCTTCAGCGCTCAGCTTTCCTCACAGTCCAAATCTCACATCCATACATGACCACTGGAAAAACCATAGTCTCAACTAGATGGACCTTTGTTGGCAAAGTAATGTCTCTGCTTTTGAATATGCTATCTAGGTTGTTCAAAACTTTCCTTCCAAGGAGTAAGCGTCTTTTAATTTCATGGCTGCAGTCACCATCTGCAGTGATTTTGGAGCCCCCAAAAAATAAAGTCTGACGCTGTTTCCACTGTTTCCCCATCTATTTCCCATGAAGTGATGGGACCAGATGCCATGATCTTCGTTTCTGAATGTTGAGCTTTAAGCCAACTTTTTCACGCTCCTCTTCCACTTTCATCAAGAGGCTTTTTAGTTCCTCTTCACTTTCTGCCATCAGGGTGGTGTCATCTGCATATCTGAGGTTATTGATATTTCTCCTGGCAATCTTGATTCCAGCTTGTGTTTCTTCCAGCCCAGCGTTTCTCATGATGTACTCTGCATATAAGTTAAATAAGCAGGGTGACAATATACAGCCTTGACGTACTCCTTTTCCTATTTGGAACCAGTCTGTTGTTCCATGTCCAGTTCTAACTGTTGCTTCCTGACCTGCATAGAGGTTTCTCAAGAGGCAGATCAGGTTGTCTGGTATTCCCATCTCTTTCAGAATTTTCCACAGTTTATTGTGATCCACACAGTCAAAGGCTTTGGCATAGTCAGTAAAGCAGAAATAGATATTTTTCTGGAACTCTCTTGCTTTTTCTATGATCCAGCATATGTTGGTGATTTGATCTCTGGTTCCTCTGCCTTTTCTAAAACCAGCTTGAACATCTGTAAGTTCATGGTTTACATATTGCTGAAGCCTGGCTTGGAGAATTTTGAGCATTACTTTACTAGTGTGAGAGATCAGTGCAATTGTGCAGTAGTTTTTCTAGTGCAGGAGTCTTTCTAGTGCTTACTTTTTTGTGACCTTTTTATGAAATTCAACATTATTATCCAATTTTCCTTAATAAAAACATTTTACAGTAGAAGTTATATGTCGTTCTTGTTCAGTCTCTAAATAGAATCCGACTCTTTGTGACACCATGGACTGCAACACTCAAAGCTCCTCTGACTTCCACTATCTCCCAGAGTTTGCTCAAATTCATGTCCATTGAGTCAGTGATATTATCTAACCATGTCATCCTCTGCCACTTCCTCTATTTACCTTCAATCTTCCCCAGCATCAGAGTCTCTTCCAATGAGTTGGCTCTTTGCATCAGGTGGCCAAACTATTGGAGCTTCAGTTTCAGCATTAGTTATTCTCATGCATATTCAGAATTGAGTTGCTCTGGAACTGACTGGTTTGATCACCCTGTAGTCCAAGGGACTCAAGAATCTTCTCCAGTTACACAGTTTGAGAAAATCAATTCTTGGGCACTCAGCCTTCTTTATGGTCCAACTCTCACATCCATACATGACTACTGGAAAAAACATAGTTTTGACTACATGGAGATTTTCAGGAAAGTGATGTCTCTGCTTTTTAATATGCTGTCTAGACCTGTTATAGTTTTCTTTCCAATGGACTTCCCTGATAGCTCAGTTGGTAAAGAAACTGCCTGCAATCCAGGAGAAGCCAGTTGGATTCCTAGGTCAGGAAGATCTTCTGGAGAAAAGATAGACTACTCACTCCAATATTCTTGGACTTCTCCTGTGGCTCAGCTGGTAAAGAATCCTCCCACAATGTGGGATACCTTGATTGGGAAGATCCCCTCAAGAAGGGAAAGGCTAACCCCTCCAGTATTCTGATGTGGAGAATTCAATGGACTGTATAGGGCATAGTGTAGCAAAGAGTCAGATATGACTGAGCAACTTTCACATTCTTTCTTTTTCCTTCCAAAGAGCAAACCTCTTTTAATTTCTTGGGTGCAGTCACTGTCCATGGTGATTTTGGAGCCTAAGAGTGTAAAATTTGTCACTGCTTCCATTTTTACCACGTCTGTTTTTCAATGAAGTGATGGGGCCAAATGTCATGATCTTATAATTTTTAACATGAGTTTCAAGCCAGCTTTTTTACTCTTTTCTTTCATTCTCAATAAGAGGCTCTAGTTCCTCTCCACTTTCTGCCATTAGAGTGGTATCATCTGCATATCTGATATTTCTCCCAACAATTTTGGTTACAATTTGAGATTGACTGAGCCGAGAATTTTGCATGATGTACTCTGAATAGAAGTTAAGTAAACAGGTGACAATATACAGCCTTGCTGTACTCATTTCCCAATTTGGAACCAGTCCATTGTTCCATGTCCAGTCCTAATAGCTGCTTCTTGACCCACATACAGGTTTCTCAAGAAGCAGGTCAGGTGGTCTGGTATTCCCATCTCTTTCAGAATTTTCCACAGTTTGTTGTGATCCACACAGTCAAAGGCTTTAGCATAGTCAATGAAACAGATGTTTTTCTGGAAATCTCTTGCTTTTTCTATAAGCCGATGGATGTTGGAAATTTGATCTCTGGCTCCTCTGTCTTTTCTAAATAAAGCTTGTACATCTGGAATTTCTCAGTTCATGTGGTGCTGAAGTCTAACTGGAAAATTTTTGAGCATAACCTTGCTAGCATATGAAATGAGCACAACTGAATGGTAATTTGAACATTCTGTGACATTGCCTTTCTTTGAGATTGGAATTAAAATCAACATTTTCCAGTCCTGTGACCACTGCTGAGTTTTCCAAATTTGCTGACATATTGAGTCCAGCACTTTAGTAACATCATATTTTTAAGATTTTAAATAACTCATCTATAATTCTGTCACTTCCACTAACTTTGTTCAGAGTAATGCTTCTTAAGGCCCGTTTGACTTCACACCCCAGGATATTCAGCTCTAGGTGACTGACCACACCATAGTGGTTATCTGGGTCATTAAGTCCTTCTTTGTTTGCTTCCATATACTCTTGTCACCTCTCCTGGATTAGGATGTGGCAACCCCTTCCAGTATTTTTGCCTAGAGAATCCCTTGGTAGTTCTCAGCATATATCTTAGCATGCTATTCCTCACCTCAATTCAATATTTCTTCTAATAATGAGAACAAAAGAACTTAATAAAAGAAGAATAAAAAAGAACTTAATAAAAGCAATAACTATAGGAATATTAAATAATAGAAAAGACAAATAACTACAGGTTATTCATGAGAATTTAGTATGTGATGGGTAGAACTTAATTGTATTATATCTGAGAGTATTTTCAGGTTCTAAAATAAAATTTGCAAGAATATTGGCCTTTGATTTTTTGAAACATTTCAACCTTCATAGTTGGCATATATATATATATATATATATATATATATATATATATGGCATTAAGCAAGACCCATTCTGTTGCACATATTCAAGCTTACATTTTTATAGGAACATTCATTTTTTTGCATTGTAAACAAGAATATAATTCAGAGAAGAAATTACAAATTCTATATTTTGTTGGTATTTTATTTATTGCATCTGACCTTTAAGAACAGAATTTATGTAAAACCAAAGACATGTTTCCTGTAATTACAGCAAAATGATAATGATTATCACAAACAATCTCTAAATATTAGCGTCTATAGATGATCGAAAGTGAAAGTACATTGTAGGTGGATTCTTTACCAACTGAACTATCAGGAAAGCCCAGTGATTATATCTACCTAGATTATTATGTGTACCTAATGCATATTTCATTCCAATAGGGACTATTTGACTGTTTAAACTATTATAACTATTATGAAATAGTTTAACCAAAACTGTATTATGGATTTTATAATATAAATGAAAAAAGTTATATAAAAGTGGTTAAACAATAACTTAGACTGCAACTCTAATTTTAATGAGAAGTTAAGAATACTAAAAAATATTTTTGTATTGTGTAGTTAACATCCTTCTTTATTCTAGCTTAAAGTGAAAGTATCAAGCAAACAATGATTATGTAATAATATATGACCATTGTATGTATCTTTATACCTTTCTTTTTTTACTTGGTAGAGTAAATTTGACTGTATAGGGATTCTTTACCAATTATCTCATAAACCTTTCATGAAGATTAGAACTTATAGAAGAGAGGGAATAAATTTTACCAAAGGAACTGTGAAACTTTAGCAAAATACTGAACTAACAAATTGTATTCAAATCGTCACAGATAAAAATATTTACAATCCAAGAGTTAATTAATAAAATATATGAAGAAGACAAAATAAACACCTTGATTAAAACATTCAGTTGGTCATAAAATAATTCCAAAACAGACTTTCACATAGCCAACAAAGTTTTGACCACAAGTATTTGATATCTTTAATAACCAACAATATCAAGCTAGCATTATTATTTGCTTATCAGCTTTGTAAAGATGTAAAAGAATGTCTTTTCCATGTTATATATTATTGCCTCCTTTGTCATAGACTAATTGACCATAAGTGTGTGGATTTATTCCTGAGATGTCTATTCTATTTCATTGGTCTACGTGTCTGTTTTTGTGCCAATATCAGGCTGTTTTGATTATCATAGCTTTGTAATACAGTCTGAATTCAAGGAGCATAATATTTGCTCTCTCTCAAGATTACTTTTATTTTTCTTCAGCTTTGTTCTTTTTCAACATTGTTTTGGCTATTCCAGATCTATTTTGATTAACAAATGTTAGGATCATTTGTCTCTCTCCTCATTGTTATTCAGTCACTAAATTGTGTCCAGTTTTTTGTGACCCCATGCACTGCAGTGTGCCAGGCTTTCCTCTTTTTCTCCTTAGTTAAATTTATTTCTGGGGCTTCCCTGATAGCTTGGTTGGTAAAGAATCCACCTGTAATGGAGGAGACCCTGATTGGATTCCTGGGATGGGAAGATCTACTGGAGAAGGGATAGGCTACCCACTCCAGTATTCTGGGGCTTCCCTGATAGCTTGGTTGGTAAAGAATCCACCTGCAATGCAGGAGACCCCAGGTGGATTCCTGGGTTGGGAAGATTCCCTGAAGAAGGGAAAGGCTACCCACTCCAGTATTCTGGCCTGGAGAAGTTGCAAAGAGTCAGACATGAATGAGTGACTTTCACTTCACTTTCAAATTTATTTCTAGGCATATTATTATGATTCAGTTCCACATGGAGTTATTTTCTTAGTTTCTCTGATAGTTCATTATTATTGAATGGAAATGCAATAAATTTCTGTATATTATTGGTTTATCCTATGACTTCACTGAATTCATTTACTATTTCAAACAATTTTTCATAAAGTTTCCAAGGTTTTCTGTATAGAACAGCTGCAAATTGTGACCATCGTTAGCTGAGAATAGTGACAGTTTTAATTATTCTAAATTATCCTCTTCCAATTGATTTTTTTTTCTTGTCTGATTGTTGTGGCTAAGACTTCCAACTATTGAACAGAATTTGGAAGAGTAGCCATTCTAGGCTTGTTCCTCCTCTTAGAGGAAAAACTTTCAGCTTTTTATCGTTAAGATATCAGTTGGATTTGCCTTTAGAATGTGTATTATGTTGAGGTATACTTCTTATGTAACAACTTTATTAAAAATTTTCATCATAAATGTATGTTGAATTTTGACAAATGCTTTTTCTGTATCTCATGAGATGATGGTGTGACTTTTACCTTTTTTTTTAGTGTGATATATCACTTTAACTGATCAGCAAATATTGAACCATTCTCATACTCCTAGAGTAAGCCCTACTTTATCAAGCTGTATTCTTCTAATGTACTGTTGAATTTGTTTTGCTACTGTTGTGTTGAGAATTTTTTCACATATGTTTATCAGTGATAATAGCTAATCTTTGCAAGGTTTTCATATCAGACTAATACTGGCCTTGTAGAAAAAGCTTGGCAGCATTGCTTTCCCTACAACTTTTTGGACTAGTTTGAGAAGATTAGTATTCCTCTTCTTTAAATGTTTGGTAGAATTCCCCAGGGGATCTCTCTAACCCTGGACTTCAGTTATTTGGGAGATTCTGATAACTTCTTCCATTTCATTACTAACAGTCTATTGGTTCAGTTTTTCTATTTCTTCTTGATTCTATCTTGGAAGATCACTTGTTTCTTGGAACTTAACCATTTTGTCTATGTTGTCCAACTTGTTTATGTATAACTGCCAGCAGTATTGTCTTATGATTATATTTTATCATATAAGTTGTAATTTCTTTTTCATGTCTAATGGCATTTATTTGTTCCCTGTCTTTCCTTCTTAATGAATTTTATAAACAGTTTATCGATTTTGTTTATCTTTTTAAAAACTTCTCTTCGATTGTTTTGTCTATTGTTTCTATCTCTCATTTATTTCTACTCTGATAATTATTATTTATTCTTTCTTCTAATTTTGGACTTTGTCTTTAATTTTTCATTTTCTTCTGGGTGGAAAGTTAGATTTTTTACTTGAGAAATAAGTGGTGTTGGGATAGCTACATACAAAGAATGAAACTAGAACAGTACTTTATACCATAGAAAGAAAGAAAGTGAAGTCATTCAGTCATGGACTGTAGCCTACCAGGCTCCTCCATCCATGGGATTTTCCAGGCAAGAATACTGGAGTGGGATGCCATTTCCTTCTCCAGGAGATCTTCCTGACCCAGGAATTGAACCCGGGTCTCCCACATTGTAGATAGACACTTTACCATCTGAGTCACCAGGGAAGTTATACCATATATTATGACAAACACAAACTCAAAATAGGTTAAAGACTTAAATGTAACACCTGAAACATAAAACTCCTAGTGGAAAACACATTTTTCTGACAAGTTTCCTAAGGAAAAAGTGAAAATAAACCATGGAATTTAATCAAGCTGAAATGCTTTTGCAGAGTGAAGAAAACAACAAAATGAGAAGGTAACTTTCTGAATGAGAGAGTATATTGCAAACAATATGTCTCATAAGGGGTTAATATCCAAAATATAAAGAATTTATGCACTCAATATATTAAAAAAATAAGTAACTTAATTAAAAATGAACTTTTCTTTTTCCAGAAAAGACATAGAGATGGCCACCTGGCTCATGAAAAGATGTTTGACATAAAAAATAATTAGGGAAATGCAAATCAAAGCCACAATGAAATATCACCTCATACAAGTCAAAATGGCCATCACCAAAAAGAATGGAAATAATAAGTGTTGCTGAGGATATGATGAAAAGGAATTTTAGTATATGGTGGTTGGGAATTTAAATTTATAGTGGTGCTTTTGAAAACAGTATGGAAATTACACAGAAAATTGAAAGAGAACAAGCATATGATATAAGGATTCCATTCCTGGGTATTTATCTGAAGAAAATGAAAATACTAATTTGAAAAGATATATGCACTCCAAAGTTCATAGCAGGATTATTCACAGTAGTCAGATATTGAAGCAAACTAAGTGTTCATCAATAAATAAATGAATGAAGAAGATGTGATATATATTCAATGGAATATTCAGTTCAGTCACTCAATCCTGTCTGACTCTTTCCAACCCCATGAATTGCAGCATGCCAGGCCTCACTGTCCATCACCAACTCCCAAAGTTCACTCAGACTCATGTCCATCGAGTCAGTGATGCCATCCAGCCATCTCATCCTCTGTCATCCCCTTCTCCTCCTGCCCCCGATCCCTCCCAGCATCAGAGTCTTTTCCAATGAGTCAACTCTTCGCATGAGGTGGCCAAAGTACTGGAGTTTCAGCTTTAGCATCATTCCTTCCAAAGAAATCCCAGGGCTGATCTCCTTCAGAATGGACTGGTTGGATCTCCTTGCAGTCCAAGGGACTCTCAAGAGTCTTCTCCAACACCACAGTTCAAAAGCATCAGTTCTTCGGCACTCAGATTTCTTCACATTCCAACTCTCACATCCATACATGACCACAGGAAAAACCATAGCCTTGACTAGATGGACCCTTGTTGGCAAAGTAAAGTTTCTGCTTTTGAATATGCTATCTAGGTTGGTCATAACTTTCTTTTTTTTTTTTATTTTATTTTTAAACTTTACAATATTGTATTAGTTTTGCCCAACATCGAAATGAATCCGCCACAGGTATACCCGTGCTCCAAGGAGTAAGCATCTTTTAATTTCATGGCTGCAGTCACCATCTGCAGTGATTTTGGAGCCCCCCAAAATAAAGTCTGACACTGTTTCCACTGTTTCCCCACCTATTCCCAAGAAGTGATGGGAACAGATGCCATGATCTTAGTTTTCTGAATGTTGAGCTTTAAGCCAAATTTTTCACTCTCCTCTTTCACCTTCATCAAGAGGCTTTTTAGTTCCTCTTCACTTTCTGCCATAAGGGTGGTGTTATCTGCATATCTGAGGTTATTGATATTTCTCTTGGCAATCTTGATTCCAGCTTGTGCTTCTTCCAGCCCAGCATTTCTCATGATGTACTCTGCATATAAGTTAAATAAGCAGGGTGACAATATACAGCCTCAGCCATAAAACAATGAAGAATGAAATCTTGCATTTGGGACAACATAAGTGAACCTGGAGGATGTTACACTTAGTGACATAAATCAGATATAGAAAGGATATAGAAAGGTAAAAACTTCGTGTCTTCAATTGTACATGGAATCTAAAACCAAAAACAATACAGCAAATATATATAAATGTCAAAAGGACTATATAATGTTCAGCACAATAAAAATAGTCATTATTTTAAAATAACTTTGTATCGCATGTAATTTATAAAAATATTGCATCTCTATATTTTAGACTTGAAAAGGATATATTATTGTAAGTCAACTGTATTTCAATAAATAAAAATAAATTAACAATTAAAATAAATCTAAAAGATTTAAAGTATACAATCATATTCTGTTAGTACCTCAACACAAATCAGGTTGGATCAGAAATTGATATAAACTTTCTGGAGAGCATTTTGACAGTAAATATCAAAGGACCAAAGAATTCTAAAATTTCTTACTCTCCAATTTTATGTTTGCAGTTTCAACTTAAAGAAAGTGTTTTAAAGTGCACAAAACATGGTAAAATTAATTATGTCATAGTGTTACATATAAATAAGAAAATGTGACATAAATTTGAACAGTAGGTTAAATGATTGTTCAAACTACTGCACAATTGTACTCATCTCACATGCTAGCAAAGTAATGTTGAAAATTCTCCAAGATAGGTTTCAACAGTACGTGAACTGAGAACTTCCAGGTGTTCAAGCTGGATTTAAAAAGACAAGGAAATTGTCAAATTGCCAAGAGGTCAAATTGCCAACATCCATTGGATCATAGGAAAAGCAAGAGAATTTTAGAGAAATATCTATGTCTGCTTCATTGACTATGCTAAAGCCTTTGACTGTGTGGATCACAATAAATGTGGAAAATTCTTAAGAGATGAGAATACCAAATCACCTTACATGCCTCCTGAGAAATCTGTATGCAGGTCAAGAAGCAACAGTTAGAACTGGACATGGATGATGGACTTGCTCAAAATTGTGAAAGGAATGTGTCAACGACATATATTGTCACTCTGCTTATTTAACTTTGTCCAGGGAGAAAGCATCATGCTTGATAACAAAATAGATGGCTGCTTGTAGTGGACATTATAACAGCACTCACACATGATTTAGAGAGGGAAGTAAAATAACTTTATTAAAGGGAAGTTATATGAAAAAGGAAATCAATCAATTCTTAGTTTTGCCTGAGTTTGAAGGAATTATAATTAAAAGTTAAATATTTTATTATAAATAAGATATTTCCAAAAATTATCATTTGCTGATATAAAATAAAATGAGCTAACTTTTAAGATCATTATTTTCTTCTTAGTGGGTTTGTTTCAACAAAGGTGGAGTGAATATTGTTGGTACTGCTGTAGATGTCTTTATTAGATAAGAGGATGAATAGATAATCTTAACCTTTCTTCAAATTTTAAAAATTTGTTCGATTCAATGCAACATGTACAGAAAATACTCTAATTCCACCTTGAACTAGAAGTTGATCTTTCTGAGTCCAATTTCAAAGGGCACAAAAATCCACTCCATTAATGTACATGTACTATAAAATTCCATGTCTATCCCATTAAATGGGCTTACCTGATCACTCAGACAGTCAAGAATCTGCCTGCAGGGTGGGAGACCTGGGTTCAATCTCTGGGTTGGGAAGATCCTCTGGAGAAGGGAATGGCAACCCATTCCAGTATTCTTGCCTAGAGAATCCCCATGGACAAAGGAGCCTGGTAGCCTGCAGTCCATGGGGTTGCAAATTGTTGGAAATGGCTGAATGACTAAGCCCAGAGTAGTGCTGTCCAATAGAAATATAATATGAGACTAAAGGTAATATTAAATTTTCTAAAAACAATGTTAAAAAAAAGTAAAACAAAAAACAGATAAAATTGATTTTACTATTATATTTGATTTATCTCCAAAGCTATGGAGCTATTCAAGCTATGATCATTTTCATAAATAATAATATGTTAAAAACTGCTGATGAGCTCTTTTACATTGCTTTGTACCAAGTTTTCAAAATCTGATGTGCATTTTACATTTAAAGAACACCTCAACTTGAAAACTATTTGTAAATTATAATCCTGGATCTGCATTAAGAGTTCTTATTGATGTAAGAGAACCTAAGAGGTCTATCCTCTTTATTAATTTTAAACACAGTTTTGTTAACTAAAATTGTAGAGAAGATCTCAGAATTTATCTTGTGTAACTGAAACTTTCTACCCTTCCAATAGCAACTTCCCATTTCTTTCTCTGCTCAGCCCCTGACAGCAAGTCTGGTGCTATTTGTATTATTTTAATTATTTTAGATCAGAAGAAAGAATTTTTAGAATTGAAAACAGATAACTTGAAATTATATAATTCAAAGAACATAAGACAAAATAAAAAAGAATGAATAAAGCTTAAGAACCATGTATAATTAGATTTCATAAATTTACAGTTAAAAAGTAGATTCTTATACTCAAGTTGCTCTGACCTTAAGGTTTTCCAATTACTGAACTGAATAGCAATTTTTAAAGTTAGGTTTAAAATAATTGAAACTAGATAAAATTTAAAAGTCAGAATTTTAGTTTGTATATGTTAGGTAGTTACATTAGGGAAAAGGAGTCCAAAATGGTGGTGGCTAAAAGACAAGGAAGGGAAAAGCCCACGAAAATAGAATAAAGGAAGGTCAAAGAAAGGGGTGAGGACTTCAGGTAGAACAGCACTCCTGGCTGAGCCCAATTTGCATAGGGCAGGCCCAGGGAGGAAAAAAAAAAAAACATAAAAAGAGGAGCCACGAACTCTCTCACTCTCTCTGTCCTGTTCTGTCCTGTTTGTATGCTCTTTCTCTCTCTTTCTGTCTCTCTACCCCACCCCACTCCCCCACGCACGCTGGCATGCTCCTCCACTCTCTTCTCTTCTTCTAGGATGGATTCTCCTGCTATCTTCTAAATAAAATAGAACTGTAACACTAATTTGTCTAAGAGCTATGACATGGTTTGTTCAAGACCTGAGAGCTGTGACGCACTAAGGGCTTTAATGTTGGTTGCTCCAAATCATTGTTGTGATGAGATAAGAACTGAGACGCATACACTGGCCTGACACATATATCATTTATACGTCAGTAAAAATGTTTGAAAAAAATTCAGACCTTTAGTTTCAATAACCACAATTGCTCAGGTACTACATGTGGTTGAGTAGCCACCTTATTAGGTAGAAGAGGGCTCCAAGGACCCAATATCTTCACAACTGAGTAGAGCCATGGGGAATTTCCCTTCCTGGGATTCTGTTTAAAAAATTGAAAAGAAACTTACTTGTAGAGTGGAGTTGAAATGGAAGTTATAGACAAGATCCATTGTTACAAAGAGAACTAAACTTTTTTCCACTTCCTGAACATGTTACTTTAGCTTTTTCCTTCCATTTTATCTTAGAATGCATTATATTTCTTATTTTTGTGAAGATATTGAGCTGTCAGTATTTTTATATAGGATTTACAAGCCTCTTATTTTGCCACATTTTTAACCTGAAAACAAATATACACATATTTGTTATTTACCTAGTACCACATGACCTTTATTCCTTTATTACATGACAAACTTGTAAAAAGGAATATGAGGAAGTGGCAGTCTAACAAGTTTAAAAAGCTGGAAAGCATCAAAACTAGAATCAAACCACCTAACTGCTGAATTCAGTTCAGTTCAGTTCAATTGCTCAGTCGTGTCTGACTCTTTGCGACCCTGTGGACTGCAGCACTCCAGGCTGCACTGGATCAATGCTGTGACATGGTGTTGGGCAGGGTGGATCAGTCAGCGATGACTGGGAAAAGAA
Source organism: Bos grunniens (assembly GCF_055505025.1). Taxonomy (NCBI): domain Eukaryota; kingdom Metazoa; phylum Chordata; class Mammalia; order Artiodactyla; family Bovidae; genus Bos; species Bos grunniens. Next base: position 50,449,976 of record NC_141175.1, read on the forward strand.
GACACGAGAGTACATGAGGACCTGGAGGATATCCATTAAAATTTACTTCACTCATAGCACTCATAAAGTGTTCACTGTGCACACTCAAATACTCGGTTGTTGCAGTTGAGCGACAGAGATGGGGTTCAGTTCAGTTCAGTTGCTCAGTCGTGTCTGACTCTTTGCGACCCCATGAATTGCAGCATGCCAGGCCTCCCTGTCCATCACCAACTCCTGCAGTTCACTCAAACTCACATCCATCGAGTTGGTGATGCCATCCAGCCATCTCATCCTCTGTCGTCCACTTCTCCTCCTGCCCCCAATCCCTCCCAGCATCAGAGTCTTTTCTAATGAGTCACCATCCACGTTCGTGTGAGGTGGCCAAAGTATTGGAGTTTCAGCTTTAGCATCGTTCCTTCCAAAGAAATCCCAGGGCTGATCTCCTTTAGAATGGACTGGTTGGATCTCCTTGCAGTCCAAAGGACTCTCAAGAGTCTTCTCCAACACCATAGTTCAAAAGCATCAATTCTTCGGCGCTCAGCCTTCTTCACAGTCCAACTCTCACATCCATACATGACCACTGGAAAAACCATAGCTTTGACTAGACGGACCTTTGTTGGCAAAGTAATGTCTCTGCTTTTGAATATGCTATCTAGGTTGGTCATAACTTTCCTTCCAAGGAGTAAGTGTCTTTTAATTTCATGGCTGCAATCACCATCTGCAGTGATTTTGGTTAGGAAATGTTTATAAATTAAATGGCTGTGCTTGCACTGTAGTGTTATAGAAATAACCAACAGGATTAAAGAAAGAAAGAACTGTTCTCTGTTTTCCTCAGTTTAGGCCACAGTATAGGAATAATAATAACACAATGACTTCTTTGTGAGGAAAGAGAAAAAATGTAGGCTACATATTCATCTTTTAATACTTCCTTCAACAAATTAGATTTGCCTCCAGAAATTAGCATTAAAATTATATAAATAGAGAGCTTCCTTCCCTTTGTTCTTATACTGTAGTCCCAAAAGCCAGCTGGGGATTATCCTCTGTAGTGTAATTTCAGTTACATATTTGTGTTCTATGCAAACAAGTCATATTGCTGGGTTTTGTCTAGAATTGACCTAAGAAGGGACATTGTCAGAGAAGAATTTGCCAGGAGCAGGAGCCAGTGAGCAGGGTCAGATGAGGCATGAATTAGGGGAACAAAAAGCAGTGATAAGACTTGATTTCAACCGTGCAGTTAAGAGTCTAATAAAGTATTGTTTAGTGAAACAATAATAGTATCATTTAGCAAATCAGAGGGCAGCATAGTTTTTTTTAGATATAACTTTTTAACTGACTTTTAAAATATATCTGCATATACCAAGAATCTGGTCATTTCTTTACTATTCCCCTTTTACAACTTTATTCCAAATCACTCTTTTCAGCCTAACAGACTTCTTAACATCATCTCCCTGACATCACTTTTGCCCTGCACTGCTCCTTTTCCACACAGCAAGGAAAACTCATATCAGATTGTGTTATGGCCCAGCTTTAAACGTTTCCAGCCATTTTTTATTATATTAAGAAAATATGTGAAACTCATCGCTTGTAAAGCTACCATTTATTCTTTAGATCTCTCTTTTCTCAATCTTGTCAGTTATACCTGAATCATTATGGGTTCTTCTCTGTCACTTGAACACATTTAAGTGGTTCCTATCTCAGCCTTTTGCACTTGCCATTACCTCTGGTTGAATTACTCTATTCCCACATTTTTCACATATCTCATTCCACTCAAAAGTCATCCTTAGTCTAAGTATCATCTCCTTGTTTGTGTGTTAAGTTGCCTCCTTGCAACCCTATGGACTGGAGCCCCAGCAGTTTCCTCTGTCCAAGGGATTCTCCAGAAAAGAATACTGGAGTGGGTTGCCATGCCCTCTCTCAGGGGATCTTCCCAACTCAGCAATTGAACCTGCGTCTCTTATGTCTCCTACATTAGCAGACAGGTTCTTTATCACTAGCACCACCTGGAAAGCCTCGTCACCTCCTTAGTTTCTACTTATTATATTCACTGCTAAATCCCTTAGTGTAGTAGTCCCCAACCCTTCTGGAGCCAGGGACCAGTTTCTAAGAAAGCAAGTTTTCCACAGCTTGGGTAGGGAGGGGATGGTTCAGGTAGTAATGTGAGAGATAAGGAGAGCAATGTGGAGAGACAGGTTAAGCTTCATTCCCTCACCCACCACTCATCTCCTGCGCAGCCATGGAGGTTGGGGATCTTTGCCTTAGTGGGTGTCCAAAAATATTCAATGACTAATTAAACTATTTCTAAAAATACTTTAATAGAAATATACTATGAAATAATCAAATTAATACATTCATAGACATGAGTCTTTCTAGCAATTTTTTTTTTTTTATAATTATACTGAGTGAATCAAAAGTACAATGGGGTTCAGTTCATTTCTGTTCAGTTAAGTCACTCAGTCGTGTCTGACTCTTTGTGACCCCATGAATGTCAGCACGCCAGGCCTCCCTGTCCAACACCAACTCCCGGAGTTCACTCAGACTCACGTCCATCAAGTCAGTGATGCCATCCAGCCATCTCATCCTCTGTCGTCCCCTTATCCGCCTGCCTCCAATCCCTCCCAGCATCAGAGTCTTTCCCAGTGAGTCAACTCTTTGCATGAGGTGGCCAAAGTACTGGAGTTTCAGCTTTAGCACCATTTCCTCCAAAGAAATTCCAGGGCTGATCTCCTTCAGAATGGACTGATTGGATCTCCTTGCAGTCCAAGGGACCCTCAAGAGTCTTCTCCAACACCACAGTTCAAAAGCATCAATTCTTCGGTGCTCAGGCTTCTTCACAGTCCAACTCTCACACCCATACATGACCACAGGAAAAACCATAGCCTTGACTAGATGTACATTTGTTGACAAAGTAATGTCTCTGCTTTTGAACATGCTATATAGGTAGGCAAGAATACACAGAAGAACTGTACAAAAAAGATCTTCAGGACCCAGATAATCATGATAGTGTGATCACTGACCTAGAACCAGACATCCTGAAATGTGAAGTCAAGTGGGCCTTAGAAAGCATCACTATAAACAAAGCTAGTGGAGGTGATGGAATTCCAGTTGAGCTATTCCAAATCCTGAAAGATGATGCTGTGAAAGTGCTGCACTCAATATGCCAGCAAATTTGGAAAACTCAGCAGTGGCCACAGGATGGGAAAAGGTCAGTTTTCATTCCAATCCCAAAGAAAGGCAATGCCAAAGATTGCTCAAACTACCACACAATTGCACTCATCTCACATGCTAGTAAAGTAATGCTCAAAATTCTCCAAGCCAGGCTTCAGCAATATGTGAACCATGAACTTCCTGATGTTCAAACTGGTTTTAGAAAAGGCAGAGGAACCAGAGATCAAATTGTCAACATCCGCTGGATCATGGAAAAAGCAAGAGAGTTCCAGAAAAACACCTATTTCTGCTTTATTGACTATGGCAAAGCCTTTGACTGTGTGGATCACAATAAACTGTGGAAAATTCTGAAAGAGATGGGAATACCAGAACACCTGATCTACCTCTTGAGAAATTTGTATGCAGGTCAGGAAGCAGCAGTTAGAACTGGACATGGAACAACAGACTGGTTCCAAATAGGAAAAGGAGTATGTCAGGGCTGTATATTGTCACCCTGCTTATTTAACTTCTATGCAGAGTACATCATGAGAAATGCTGGCCTGGAAGAAACACAAGCTGGAATCAAGATTGCTGGGAGAAATCTCAATAACCTCAGATATGCAGATGACACCACCCTGATGGCAGAAAGTGAAGAGGAACTAAAAAGCCTCTTGATGAAAGTCAAAGTGGAGAGTGAAAAAGTTGACTTAAAGCTCAACATTCAGAAAAACGAAGATCATGGCATCTGGTCCCACCACTTCATGGGAGATAGATGGGGAAACAGTGGAAACAGTGTCAGACTTTATTTTGGGGGGCTCCAAAATCACTACAGATGGTGACTGAAGCCATGAAATTAAAAGATGCTTACTCCTTGGAAGGAAAGTTATGACCAATCTAGATAGCATATTCAAAAGCAGAGACATTACTTTGCCAACAAAGTTTGGTCTAGTCAAGGCTGTGGTTTTTCCTGTGGTCATGTATGGATGTGAGAATTGGACTGTGAAGAAGGCTGAGCGCCAAAGAATTGATGCTTTTGAACTGTGGTCTTGGGGAAGACTCTTGAGAGTCCCTTGGACTGCAAGGAGATCCAACCAGTCCATTCTGAAGGAAATCAGCCCTGGGATCTTTTTGGAAGTAATGATGCTAAAGCTGAAACTCCAGTAGTTTGGCTACCTCATGCGAAGAGTTGACTTATTGGAAAAGACTCTGATGCTGGGAGGGATTGGGGACAGGAGGTGAAGGGGACGACAGAGGATGAGATAGCTGGATGGCATCACTGACTCGTTGGACATGAGTCTGAGTGAACTCCGGGAGTTGGTGATGGACAGGGAGGCCTGGCGTGCTGCGATTCATGGGGTTGCAAAGAGTCGGACACGACTGAGTACTGATCTGATCTGCTCTGATCTAGGTTGGTCATAACTTTCCTTCCAAGGAGTAAGCATCTTTTAATTTCATGGCTGCAGTCGCCATCTGCAGTGATTTTGGAGCCCCAAAAAATAAAGTCTGACACTGTTTCCACTGTTTCCCCATCTATTTCCCATGAAGTGGTGGGACCGGATGCCATGATCTTCGTTTTTCTGAATGTTGAGCTTTAAGCCAACTTTCACTCTCCACTTTGACTTTCATCAAGAGGCTTTTTAGTTCCTCTTCACTTTCTGCCATAAGGGTGGTGTCATCTGCATATCTGAGGTTATTGATATTTCTCCCAGCAATCTTGATTCCAGCTTGTGTTTCTTCCATTCCAGTGTTTCTCATGATGTACTCTGAATAGAAGTTAAATAAGCAGGGTGATAGTATACAACCTTGACATACTCCTTTTCCTATTTGGAACCAGTCTGTTGTTCCATGTCCAGTTCTAACTGTTGCTTCCTGACCTGCATACAGATTTCTCAAGAGGCAGATCGGGTCGTCTGGTATTTCCATCTCATTCAGAATTTTCCACAGTTTATTGTGATCCACACAGTCAAAGGCTTTGCCGTAGTCAATAAAGCAGAAATAGATGTTTTCTCTGGAACTCTCTTGCTTTTTCCATGGGATTAGCAATGGGATTAACAATGAGGTTAGCAAATATTAATCGCTAAGGTTGTTGTTGTTCAGTCGCTCAGTCATATCCAACTCTGTCATATCTAACTCTGTTGCTCAGTAATATCTAACTCTATTGTTCAGTCGCTCAGTCATATCTTTTTGTGACCCCATGGACTGCAGCACACCAGACTTCCCCATCTTTCACCACCTCCCAGAGTTTGCTCAAACTCATGTCCATTGAGTCAATGATGCCATCCAACCATCTCATCCTCTGTTGTCCCATTCTCTTCCTTCCTTCAAATGGGTTTAAGAAATCTCTTTCCTCAGTTCTGTGTTGGATCTAGCATGTACTGACTTATAAGACCCAGTATTGCATTTTCAAAAATTTTGTGAATAAACATGGAAAGTGAAATTGAAAGCCACCCAGTTGTATCTTTTTTTGTGACCCCATGGCCCATACACCCTTTGAATTCTCTAGGCCAGAATACTGGAGTGGGTAGCCTTTCCCTTCTCTAGGGGATCTTTCCAGCCCAGGGATCAAACCCAGGTCTCCCACATGGCAGGTGGATTCTTTTTTTTTAATTTTATTTATTTAAGATTTGGTTGCACAAGGTCTTAGTTGTGGCACATATGATCTAGTTCCCTGACCAGGGACTGAACCCTGGCCCCCTTCATTGGGAGCTTGGAGTCTGAGCCACTGGACCACCAGGGAAGTCCCGCAGGTAGATTCTTTACCAGCTGACCCACAAGGGAAGCCCAAGAATACTGGAGTGGGTAGCCTCTCCCTTCTCTAGTGTATTTTCTCAACCCAGTAATCGAACCAGAGTCTCCTTGGCAGATTCTTTACCAACCGAGCTATTGAGGAATCCCAAAACATAGTCATTACTAAAAATTAAAATATACAAAACTGTAATTCAACAAACTGTATTAAAAACAAAGATAATCAAACTCACCAATACTTAGTGACTTTACTATATTTTACTATAATCTAGTCCTGTGGTTGGCAAATGTTTTCAGTAAAGTTCCAGAGAGTAAATATTTTAGGCTTTGTGGGCAACACAATCTCTGTCACAGGTACTCCTGAGAACCTCCCCACAGACAATTCATGGATAAATGGGAGTGGCATTGTTCAACAAACATTGTTTACAAAAGTAAATGACAAGCCATATTTGGCCCGTAGCCATCATTGACTGATACTTATTCTAGATTCTTGAAGTTCCTTGCATATATCAGGTATACATGAAGGATATGTTCTGAAATTGCACCCTGTCATACATCTCTTCTCAAATCCATGTTCTGGGGCTTTAAGTTGGTAGCTCAAAATTGGCCATGGTGGTGGTATGCATAAATACTTCTGAAATTGAAATTAACAAAGTATTATTTAAGTCTTTGAATCCCCCTCACTCCTCACTCCCCAAAACACACACACAAAGAGCTGGTTGTTAAATATTTACTGTCACATGATGCTTTCCTCCTACCATAGATTTTGGTGATAGTAACTGGAAAAACTACTGCACTTATAAGAAGTCATTTTTTCAGGACATCTGTAATGCTGTCAATAACAAGGTCTGAAAGCAATAAGGAAGGCATGACTTATCTCTTAGGTGGCAACACAGCTGCCTATTTAAAGAATTTTAAAAATATATAAAAATAGCATGCTATGTCAGTGATTAAAACATGCTTTGCATTTCAACTTCACTCAAGACTTTGCAATATATAGTCAATGTTAATATTAAAAAACTATTTATAGAGTATGCTTATACACCAGAGTAGGTGTGTATCTGCACAGAGGCTTCATTAGGGAACAAAAGAGTACAAGATGAAAAGTAAAGCAGGCAAGGGAGATAAGGGATGCTTGCAGGTGGTTTGGGGTGGATTGCAATTTTAAATAGAATTCCCAGAAAATCCCTCACTTAAAAACTACATTTAGCAGAGGCTTGAAAGAGTTGAGGGAGGCGTTTGTCTATATAGGCGGAAGGAGGTGGGAGAGGAGAGGCAGTTTTAAGCAGAATGAGCAAAAAGTGCCAATTTCTAAGGTGGAAGCAGGCCAAGATGTTTCAACAACAACAAGGGAGCCAGTGGCCGGTGCAGGGTGAGCAGAGTTATGAGATGGTAGAGGGCCAGTGATAGAAAATTATAGAAGCAATATGGACCATTAAATATATTAGAGTTTCTCCTCCTTTTTCTGAGTTCAGAAACCCTTAGAAAGTGGTGAGCAAAAGAGTAACTTGATCTGACTTCAAGTTTAAAGGAATTATTAGAGAACTGGGAAATGAGGAAGGATGGGTTAGTAGAAACATGATTGTCAAAATGTTGGTGATTGTTGAAGGCTTGTGATGGATATGAGGTGGTTTTTTAATGTTCTTCTGTTACGGACAAGTTTGAAAAAAAAAAAAAGGTTGTATGCTGAAAATAGACTCTAAAGAATGGTGCTTGCAAGGATTGCAGTGGGAGGCTTCTGCAATGGTAGTGGTGTGTGTGTTGTGCGTGTGCTAAGTAGCTTCAGTCATGTCTGACTCTCTGTTATCCTATGGACCATAGCCTGCCAGGCTCCTCCGTCCATGGGATTCTCCAAGCAAGAATACTGGAGTGGGTTGCCATGCCCTCCTCCAGGGGATCTTCCTGACTCAAGAATTGAGCCTGCATCTCTTATGTCTCCTGCATTGGCAGGCAGGTTCTTTACCACTAGTGCCACCTGGGAAGCCCGAGAAATGGCCATGGCCTGGATCAAGTGAAATGAAATTTGCTCACTTGTGTCTGACTCTATGCTACGCTATGGGCTATACAGTCCATTGAATTCTCCCAGGCCAGAATACTGGAGGGGTTAGCCTTTCCCTTCTCCAGGGGATCTTCCCAACCTGGGGATCGAACCCAGGTCTCCCACATTTCAGGTAGAATCTTTACCAGCTGAGTCACAAGAGAAGTCCAAGAATACTGGAGTGGGTAGCCTATCTCTTCTTCAGTGGATCTTCCCTACTCAGAAATCAAACAGGGGTCTCTTGCACTGCAGGCTGATTCTTTACCAACTGAGCTATGAGAGAAGCGACCTGGAAAAATAAGAGTCAGATTTGAAAGGTAGGTTTTAAAAGAGGCTTTTGAAAGGTGCTTTTAAAAGCACTAACTGGAAAAAAAAAAACATGTTTAAAATCAATTTTTATTTTTCCTCAGGGCCTTCCTGATGTCTCAGTAGATAAAGAATCTGCCTGCAGTGCAGGAGACACAGGAGATGAGGGTTTGATGCCTGGATTGGGAAAATCCCCTGGAGAAGGGAATGGTAACCCACTTCTGTATTCTTGCCTGGAGAGTCCATGCACAGATGAGCCTGGTGTGCTACAGTCCAAAGGATTGCAAACAGTTGGACAAGAAGAAATGAGAATCAAGACAGAGCCAGATATTAAAGGTAGAGGCAAAAGCACTAACCAAAAGAATAAAATGTGTTTAAAATAATTTTTTTCTCAACTTTAATATACTTTCTGTTGTTTATTTCTGCATTTTTTATCACAGGATTTTCACACTGCTGAGACAAAAATGGTGATAATCAAATAGATTTCTTAAAATAATTATTTCTCTTTCTCTTTTCAGTTTTACTTACACAGGACTTATTTAACCTTTGGCAATGTGACTGTAATTAAAGGTATTTTATGCAGTTGGCAGTAGACAAATTTCTCTCCTGTCCAGATTTATGAATTCCAATCACCAGGGTCTCATTTAAGCCAAGAAGCTCAGTCTGTCACTGCTCTTGAGAGGGGATCAGTGCCTCACTCAGCATTTCTCTTTGTTAAAATAATGCCATCTGTTGTTAGCCAAACTGTAACTAGAGTCTCACCTGCACAGAAGGATGTTTGTGTGGTTTTGCCATAACTTATGTCCACTCCAGCTTGCATTTCAGACTTCAAGAGGAGGACAGGGTGTTTCAGATGTTGGTAACAGTGAGTTCAATTAGATCTACAGGAAAAAAAAAAAAAAAACTAAAAGGCATTAAATTAGTTTATTTCTCCACATAAAAAGAAAAGCCAATTCATTAGGTAGTTTTATTTCTCAAACCTATTACTTACTTGGGTAAAATTTGAAGAGGAAAGGGTAAATATATTCCTCACTAGAACCAGACATTGATGTTAAGTTCTGCATATTCTCAAGACAAAAACTAGCATGATGGGAAATTAAGATCGAGTGAAAAATACTGGGAAATATACCATTATATAGTTTTGATCTTTAAAAAGAGAAATTATATGCAAAGCAACAACAATAACTAAAGACCTGATTAAAGGTCTCATGTCTAAGTATACACTTACTCTGTGGCTGTCCTGAAAAGCTGAGAGGAGGGAATTATGTGTCTTAGCAACCTAAGGGCTTTGGGTTTCCTGAAAAGTATGGGGTAGAGAGTTGGAACATCTTGGCAAAGAGACATTTTAGCAAAGCTGGATTGTTACCAGACAGAAATGGGGAAATGTGAAGAAATTCGTCCTCCAAGGAAGCTTGTCTGTCTCTGCAGACTCTCACTGGAAAAAGAAAGTTTCTCCTAAAATATATAATTCTATGGCTTGTATATTCATCTGGTTTAAAAATGATTTTACAATACACATAGATCCAAAAAATCTTTTAGATGAGTATAAGCACAATGATTTGTCACAGGTAGATATTACCAAGGTGCTTTTTAGGAAGCAAGCATATAACCTATCAGGAGAGATGCTTCAGTAACTAAGTCCAGGTTGGATACTCATCCTCCACTACTCCCCAAAGCATAAGGTCACAGCACAAAATCACAAAAGACATCAGGAAATAATTTGCTATGATTGAGAGTCAGGCATAATACATTGTGGGGTCAGAGCTCTAAGATCTTCAAATAATAAAGCAGCAGTCATAAAAAGCATAAGATATGAATATTAAAAGTTATCAAAGAACTTTTAAAAGATAATTGCTACCCTCAGAAAAAGAACTAAATGGTGAGAAAAAATAATGGGAAAATTTGAAAAGGAAACAGTTTTAGAAAAGAAAATATAGCCACAGAAAATGAAAAATAAATGCAAAGTTAATATAGAATAGATGACAAGCTATTGCACACAAAGTATACAACTGGCATTGCAATGAGAAAAAATGGGTTATGAGATCTTGAAAGACACAATTCTGAAAAATTTTCAGAATAGATAATTAATAAACATAAATTTTCAAATTTTATATGCATGATTTTCTGAGCAACACAAATGAATCTAAAGTATCTGAGATATCTAGAATATATAGAGCCCTACTGAAATTGAAAAAAATGTTAACAATGACAAGAAAGCCAAGACATTTTATTTAGAAAAAAATGTAAGACTGACCACAGAATTCCAATAATAATAGAAACCAGAATATACTGGAATCATCAAGGTGCTTAAGGAAAAATAATCAACTTCAAACTCTGAATTATTGATGTAAGTATAGATAAATTATGTTTATAAATTATATATATATATATGAATGTTATATAAAAAATAAATTGCCAATGGAATTTTTATCATATGATCCATTAGGGAAGCCCATGAGTAAAGGTAAATTCAATATGAGACAGTGAAGTCTAAGAATTAATGTGGGCTTTTATATTATTTTCTCTGTGCTTAAAATCTTTAATATGAAATTAAAAAATTAATTTTTAAAATCAATAGAAAAACATTCTGGTTACCTTAAATTTAAAAAGAAATGGGAGACCAATTTGTTGACAGGTATTTAGGAACCTCATAGAGTAACTCAATTAAACATGGGATGGAAAGAAAATAGGCCATTTTCAGATACTGCAGTAGCAGGAATTATGATTCGTCTATCCATAATCCTATTCTCAGTGTGACTCAGCTCCACAATTCTCATTTACTTTTTATATCTTTTCTAGTTTTTCAAGTGATTTCGTATCAATTGATAATTACTGAGGGCTCATATGAGTTGAGATCTGTTTCCATAAAAGAGAAAATCATTGCCTTCACTTCATGAAATTTCTATTAGATTTAACCTTTTACTACTTGTCACATACATTTATTTTCCTACATTTAAAGATGCCCTTACTTAATAGAATCCACTCTCATACTGCAAACATTCTTTCTATGTCTATCCTGGGAGAAAATTCCAAATAATATGTTGATGCCAAATCCAGATTTGATACCAGGGAATCACTCTTGTTCACATACGAATTCCATGTACAGAGGGTAGTCCCACACTACTTCAGTCTCGATTAGACTCTGACACAAAACATACTGTTTATTTCACAAAAGACCATGAATACAACATTCAATTCATGTATATTGATATCGTTCTATGTGTCAGGTGTTGTAATTGATATTTAGTGTAGATTAATGAATACAATTTTACATTTTGTGGAAGAGAAAACAGTAAACAATATTTTTTAAAGTAAGTTATAATTTAGAGAGTTTGTTAGAATTTAGTAATAGCTGACAAACTAGAATAAGATAAAGGGTATTAGAAGTTCATGGAGACAAAGGGCAGCTTCAACTTTATTTCAGGTGGTCAGGGTAAATACACTGCCAAAGTTACATTTAAGCAAAAATTGAAAAAAGCAAGGACATGTGTCATTTAAGTGAAGATTGCAGGAAGCGAAGGGAACAGCCAGTGCAATGGTTTAAGATGAGAGGGTGATGTGAGCAAAGTGAGTAACTCAAGAATAAGTGTAGAGAGGTAATGGAGATTCAGGTTCTAACTTGCCACGCTAAAGCCACTGTAAGGATGTTGGCTCTTACTTTGTGTGAGATGACAAGCCTTGATATATGCTATGGAATAAAAAACTGTATACTCTAAAGTTCATATGTCGAAATCCTAACCCCAATACCTAGGAATATATTTGGAAATAAGATTATTACAGATGAGATCATTAGGATGAGTACTAATCCAATATGACTGGTGTCCTTTTTAAAAGGGGAAATTTGGGAATGGAAGCACATACAGGGAGATTGTCATATGAAGATGAAGACAGAAATTGGGGCAATGCTTCTCAAGCAGACAAATATCACATATTGCTAGCAAACCAGTAGAATCTAGAAGGATGGGGCAGATTTTATCTCAGAGCCTGCAAAAGGAACCAACCATGCTAACACTTCGGTCTTAACTTTGGAGCCTCCAGAACTGTGAGAATATAAATACATAATATTTAAACCACCCACTTTATGGTACTTTTTTTTTGATAACAACCCTAGCAGGACCATAAAGTAAACACTGAGCAAAAGTGAAATGACCCTACTTAAGTTTCGCAAGAATCACCTGGTTAGTATGTTTGGTGGGAGAAGCAAGAATGGAAGCACAGTGATTAGTTAGCAAACTCTTAACATTACAATCAGCAAGAAATTGTAAGGACGAAGACCAGGGTTGAAGTTTAAGCATGATCAGATATTGGATCTATTTTGAAGGCATAGCCTCTTAGTGGATTGAATGTGGGCTGTAAAGACAGAAAGAATTCAAGGATAACTATGGTTTCTGGCATGTACATCTGGAAAGGTAGAGGTGCCAGGAACTGAGATGTAGTGGCAGAGCTAAGGTTTACATTAATTTCCCAGGTTGTCCTGACTCCCAGAATAATCTCTTTGCTCTTGGAATTAATAATAGGAAGATGTGCCAATATACAAATTATTCTTATAACATTCATATATATATATAATATAAGCAATTTTTCTGTTCTCTTCCATTTGCCAGCATCCTTGAGAAAAATCCATACTCCTGAAGGTTCCTCATTTTCTTGATTATAATTGTTCTGTGTTGGATACTTTTTGTGGTAGATCTCTATTTTGGAAAATAGATCAGGAGTGCAATCTACACAAGAATAGCAGATGACTTTGTGAAATGGCAGAAAGTCAATGATTTGTGCAGAGAAGTTCCCAGAGAAGAGCCTGCAATTTCCAGGGCAAGTTGTGGTGGACTCAGCACTTGCTACTGCAACTGTCATTACTAAGCAAAGCAACACCTTCTACTTCAAAGTCTTGTAGAGTTGAACATAATTGCTCCAATTTGCCCTGAAAAATCAAGTCCTCAAAAATTTCTGTCTTTTCTTGAATTATCTCACATTCACAGAGATATTAACCCAACACACAAAATGGAAAAATCAAAGAAGCTACAGATGAAACATATATCGATTTTCCTTAAGATAGGAATCTTTAAGTTTGCACAATATGAAATATTCAGCTGTACCTACAGTGGTAGTTGTATATTCTTTCATGTGATAAGTACTTGAAAATAAAAACTTGAGGTAAATATATGAAAAATCTTCATTTTGATATTTGGCAAAACTAATACAATTATGTAAAGTTTAAAAATAAAATAAAATTAAAAAAAAAAAAAGAAAAATCTTCTAAGAGGGCATGCTTACTTGAAAAAATAGAAAACTATTTGTGAAACATAACATGGGGGAAATCATTTCAAGGAAGTGATACAAAGATTAACTTCTCTGTATACATTCCAACATTATGCAAAAGGCATAACATCCAGTGTCTGAGGCAGAGGGATCTTCCTCAAAAGACAAACTTGAGAACAGAAAATTTTAAAAAAATACAGACTTTTGACGAGTGGTATTGGTGTCATGTTTGACTTCCCTAGGAGTGCTTTGAAGTTTTTGAGGAACCTTTGAAACTGACATGGTGTTGAACATAAAAGACATGCTTAACAAGAAGAATTAATACCCAGATTCCATTTCGATCTCCTTTTAGAGTAGTCTTGAAAGCTAAATTAAATATTTCCCAGACACCCTTAGAGCTGCAGCTTTGACTGGGAATTTGGTTCTACGAAATCGATGCACTCACAGGAGTCAGAAGTGCCGCAGAGGCCATCTTGTGGCTGTTTTGCCACTACCCTCCAAAAGCAAAGTTTTGAAGGCACTGGGGTTTCTGCAGCAGCATTCCAATCAGTCGTTTTGTGGGAGAAGAATGGCAATTTTAGCAGCTTTGGTGATGTCAGTGAGAGCAGCAGTAGCAGCAATGGCTTTGATAGTATGTTCTCAACGTCAGTAGTTCTGGTAGTTCTCCTATGCCTCTCTACTGGAGGTCTTACAAAGTCACTCTGTAGATATTAATCAGGAAGTGATTCTTGGAAGTCCATTCTAGGTGTTTTTGGCTCCTCTGTCCATATAATTCTCCAGGCAAGTATATTCGCTTCTCCCAACCCAGGGATCGAACCTGGATCTCCTGTATTGCAGGTGGATTCATTACCATCTGAACCACCAGGGAATCTCCTTACTCATGTCCAAGATTTTACTTTTATTTACTTATTTTTTCCGTGAAAATCACTGTCTGCTTTAAAATATCAAGAAGTCTGAGAGATGAAAATCTTGAAAAAATTCAAGTACCGTACCTTTCTACTGCCAACTTGAACAAGCAGAAGACTTTGAACTGATGCTTAGGTTTCATAGAGTTGAGTGATGTTGAACTCCAAAGAAATGTAATCAACCAGTATCTTGTATCCTGACTCTCTATCCAGGCTTTTGGGCCAAGGTAAATATTTTACTGCTGAGCAACCAGGGGAGCCATACATTTAAATTATATATTGTTTAATCAAAATCTGAGAGTGATTTCTGACCTCATAAACTAAATAAATAAGGCAGAAATGCTTTCTGTATGAAAGGTTGTTGCTGCGAGCTGTGTGCTACACCAGGATTCGTGACCTCCAGAGGAGAGGATTTCATTCCAGAGCCAGAAACCAGATTTGACCACTAGAGCTTTTGATGTAACAGAATTTTATTAAAGTGTAAGAGAGATAGAGAAAGCTTCTGACATAGCCATCAGAAGGGAGCAGAAAGAATGCCCCCTTGTTAGATTTTAGTAAGATGCTTTATGTCTGTTTGCAAGCTATTAATCAGATAAGAGAGACACCGCAAGGCTGAGGGAGTTTCACCAGGCTCCTCTCCCACTATATGCATTTTTGAGATAGGATGGCATGAGGTGTGTCATCCCTGGTCATAGAACAATTGACATGGACACTGGTTTGTTGAGCCATTATCAGCCCAAGGTTTGAGAAAAGAAAAAGTAGTTAGTCTTAGGCTGAACCATTTTTAAGAAATGCAGATTCCAAAGCAAATAGGTAGTTTCATTAACATAGCTTAAGAAAAACATTTCCATAAGAAAAACGCATCAGTTAGCTCAAGGCAGAACCAGGTGCCACCAACACAGAATTAAAAGAAGCCTCTTGTAATTTTGTAGAGAGAAGGAGGAAAAAAAAAATGCTTGCCACTTGCAGTTTATTTTCTCTTGACATCTGGGGGCCTCTGGCTTTCTTACATGTTACCCTCTCACCTAGTTGTTAAAAGTGGGCAAAAGAAGGGAGTTATTTTAAAAGGAGACCTCACTCTGTATTTCATGTCTCATCTTTAATAGAGCTATAAATTTGCTGTATTATTTAGACCTTTTTTTCATAATAATTGCTTACCTTCATCCCTATAAAAAAAGACAAAGAATGAAAAACAGAGCCACATATGTTCCTGTTTTTAGAGGTGATCAGTATGTATAAATGAAAATAAGAAATTACTGACTCTAGGGAAAGTGGCAACCCCAAATACATCACACTAATTAAAATGGCAACCCCTCAAAAACATTGTAAAGTTAAATGTCCATCTATTTATACCCACAATAAGACTTGGGATATAATTCTGTTTACGAACTTTTAACTTCCATTTTAATTCAGTTCAGTTCAGTCGCTCAGTCGTATCCAACTCTTTGTGACCCCATGAATCGCAGCACGCCAGGCCTCCCTGTCCATCACCAACTCCCGGAGTTCACTGAGACTAACTTCCATCGAGTCAGTGATGCCATTCAGCCATCTCATCCTCTGTCGTCCCCCTCTCCTCTTGCCCCCAATCCCTCCCAGCATCAGAGTCTTTTCCAATGAGTCAGCTCTTCGCATGAGGTGGCCAAAGTACTGGAGTTTCAGCTTTAGCATAATTCCTTCCAAAGAGAGCCCAGGGCTGATCTCCTTCAGAATGGACTGGTTGGATCTCCTTGCAGTCCAAGGGACTCTCAAGAGTCTTCTCCAACATTTTAATTAATATTTATCAATTAGCATATTTCCCTGAGGCAGTTTTAAAAGGGTAAAGTTGAAAATGCTCACTTCATCATCAAATTCAAATGAAAATAGAACATTTGTGTGTCTTTGCTACATTCTTTCCAAGCACTAACAGTTTACATTACTTTCATGAATAATCACCTCTTGTTTGGTAAAATTCATAATAAAAATATGCATTTTTTCAAATATAGTTTTTGAGGTTGACTATTTCAAATTATAAGATTTATTCAAATGAAGTTATAAACAGAATATTTTCTTTCATTGAGAAAGTGGGGGAAACAAAATTTTTCCAATAATCTGGAACTTACCTGGAATTTCACTGAAACAGATTTTTTCTTTATTTATTAAAATAAAAAGTTATGTTTACCAAACAATCAATGGCCATGTCTGATTAATTATTCCATAAGTTAGATATGAATATGGGTAATGATTGAATTAGTATTAATACTAAGTGGCATTCTCTTAACACTGGTAGTACTTAAGGTTTATATATAAAAAAAGAAAAAGCAGTATGATGAGGCAGAAAAGCATGTGCTGAGAATCAGTATGTTGACGTTTATTCAGGTTTCTATCATATGTGCATTGTTTTGCTAATTCACACCACAGGCTTTTATGATAAATGTGTTTTTATTTTTCTTATTTTCAATTTCAAAAACTGAGCTACAAAGAGGACTACTGGATCGTTTTGATGCAGGCTGGGACTTGGAACGCGTTGCTGCAATGCTACAATGCTTCCACCTGAACAAAGGTCTTCTATAGCAACAAATTACAAAGAAAATGTAAAGGACTAAAAATAACTGCATGCATGCACAGATTGGGCAAATTATGGACTAAGATACACAAAGACTGAAAAACCCAACTGTCACTTTGGAAGAGTAGGGAGCAAAAACAGGATACTAAGTATGACCCCTGCACTCAACACAACCTAAGGTGTGAGCAAACCACTATGCCACCTCTGGACCTGAATCCTGGACACACCTTTACCCTCATTCCCTATAAGGAACCTCCTTGCCCTGCTCATGGAGTGAGTAAGGGAATGTGTTGTTTGTTTTCGCTCTCCTGCAGCTGCAAGAGTCCCAGTAAAGCCTTGCCTGAATTTCTTGCCTGGCTCCTGGAAAATTGCTATTGACTGGGGAAGGCCAAGAACTCTGGTTGGTATCAATCTGACCAGTGTTTCAAAAATGGTAAAGCAAAAGTGTAAACAGAAATTTCATACTCTCAAAATCAATACTCTTTCCTGTGCATTATATTGCATTTCATTCCCAACTTTATGACTAACTACCTGTGCAGTTATGGACACAGTGCTTAAATTCTATGAGACAGGGGCTGCTTATTCATCACATTAGGGATTAAGCTCCATAAGGAAAGAACTTTATATGTTTTTATGATTTGGTGTTGCAAACAGAACTAAAAGTGAGAAAACATCCTTGTTCATAGAACATTCTGAGAAAGAAAGTTTCCATGTGCCTTGTTTGTTTAGACAAGAGAGTCAACTAAAGAAAGACAAATGAGAAGGCACCTCAAGGAAGCTGTATCAGATGAATACCTGATAGGGTCAACTAGGACTGAACCAGATGCAAGGTTAGAATCCACAATTGCAACTTCCAGTCATTGATCTGATCAAATGAATTATCCACATAATTTTATATGACTATGGAAAAATAAAAACTATAACAATTAGGGGAAGTATCATTATTTTGAGGATCTGTTGTATTTACCACAAAAAAATACCACAGAATCCAAAAGAAAATATTAGGAAAGAGTTTGTTATACTATTAAGAATGCAGAAATATTTGGTTTCAATGAAAGAGAAACAGAAGCCCTAAGGAACTCACTCAAAAATTATATGTAGCATTAAACTATGAAAAGCGGGAAATTAAAAATACATATGCAAATTCAATAGCTTTCTAATTGATAAATTTTTAAAGGCAAGGAAAAAAGGACCTTAAGCATAGTATTAATAAACTTTTAAATGTCTAAAGTTTAATTTTATAATGCATTCCTATGTTTTTACAAAAAAAATAAACTGTAATGCAATGGTAACTATATATGCACACATATATGGAGTATACATACATACACACACACACACACACACACATATATATATATATATGATATCTTCCATTTACTAGAATTCCAAATAACATGCAATTCTTATGCCAGTTGTTGCTCTTGTTGGTCAGTCCCTAGTCGTGTCCACCTCTTTGTGATCCCATTGATGTCAGCATGCCAGGCTTCCCTGTCCTTCACTATCACCTAGAGTTTGCTCAAATTGACGTCCATTGAAACAGTGATGCTATCTAACCATCTCATCCTCTGCTGTGCCCTTCTCCTTTTGCCTTTAATCTTTCCCAGCATCAGGGTCTTTTCCAATGAATCAGCTCTATGCATCAGGTGGCCCAAGTATTGGATCTCCAGTTCAGCATCAGTCCTTCCAATGAATATTCAGGGTTGATTTCCTTTATGATTGACTGGTTTAATCTTCTTGTATCCCAATGGACTCTTAAGAGTCTTCTCCAGCACCACAATGAAAGTATTGATTCTTTGGCATTCAGTATTTTTTAAGGTCCAATTCTCACATCCATACATTGCTACTGGGAAAACAGTAGCTTTGACTATATGAACCTTTTTTTGGCAAAGTGATATTGCTGCTTTTTAATATGATGTCTAGGTTTGTCATTGCTTTCCTTCCAAGGAAAAAGCCTCTTTTAATTTCTTGGCTTCAGTCACCATACACAGTGATTTTGTAGCCCAAGTTAAGAAGATCTGTCACTCCTTCCATTTTTCCCCCCTGCTATTTGCCATGAAGTGATGGGACCAAATGCCATGATCTTAGTTTTTAATGTTGAATTTCAAGCTAACTTTCTCACTCCCCTCTTTCACCCTCATCAAGAGGCTCTTCAGTTTCTCTTCACTTTCTGCCATTAGAGGGCTATCATCTGTATATCTTAGGTTGTTGATATTTCTCCTGGAAATCTTGACCACAGCTTGTGATGCATCCACTGGGGCATTTCACATGATGTATACTGCATAGAATTTAAATAAGCAGGGTGTCAGTATATAGCCTTGTCATACTCTTTCCCCAACTTGGAACCAGTCAGTTGTTCCATGTCTGGCTCTAGCTATTGCTTCTTGACTCACATAAAGGTTTCTCAAGAGATAGGTATGGTGGTGTGGTATTCCCAACTCTTTAAGAATTTTTCACAGTTGTGATCTACACAGTCAAAGGCTGTAGCATAGTCAATGAAGCAGAAGTAGATGTTTTTCATGGAATATCCTTGTTCTTTCTATTATCCAATGAGTATTGGCAACTTGATTTCTGATTCCTCTGCCTTTTCTAAACCCAACTTGTACATCTAGAAGTTCTTGATTCATGTACAGCTTAAGTCTAGCTTGAAGGATTTTGAGCATAGCTTTACTAGCTTGTGAATTGAGAACAGATGTATGGTAATATGAGCATTCTTTCCATTGACCTTTTTTGAGATTGAAATGAAAACTGACCTTTCCAGTTCTATGGCTGTTCCTGAGTTTTCCAAATGTACTGACATATTGAGTGCAGCACTTTAAAAGAGACACTGATGTATAGATCAGTCTTATGGACTCTGTGGGAGAGGGAGAGGGTGGGGAGATTTGGGAGAATGGCATTGAAACATGTATAATATCATGTATGAAACAAGTCACCAGTCCAGGTTCAATGCACAATACTGGATGCTTGGAGCTGGTACACTGGGACGACTCAGAGGGAGGGTATGGGGAGGGAGGAGGGAGGAGGGTTCAGGATGGGGAACACAGGTATACCTGTGGCAGATTCACTTCGATATCTGGCAAAACTAATACAATATTGTAAAGTTTAAAAATAAAATAAAAATTTAAAAAAATCATTATCTTTTAGGATTTTAAAATCATCATCTTTAGGATTTTAAATAGCTGAGCTGGAATTCCATCATCTCCATTAGCTTTGATCATAGTAATGCTTCCTAAGGCCCATTTGACTTCACACTCCAGGTTGTCTGGCTTTAGGGAGTGATTACACCTTTGTGGTTATCCAGGTCATTAAGACCTTTTTAAAAATACTTCTGTGTATTCTTTCCACCTCTTCTTAATCTCTTGTGATCTGTTATGTTCTTACCATTTCTGTCCTTTATTGTGCCCATTCTTGCAGAAAATGTCCCGTTAATCTCTCCAAATTTCTTGAAGTGATCTCTAGTCTTCTCATTCTATTGTTTCGCTACATAACTTTGCATTGCTTCTTTAAGAAGGCCTTATCTCGACTTGTTAGTCTCTGCAACTTTGCATTCAGTTGGGTATATGCTACCCTTTCTCCCTTGCTTTTTACTTTTCTTCTTCCCTCAGCTATGTGTAAAGTCTCCTCAGCCAACCACTTTGCCTTTGTGCATTTCTTTTTGTTTGTGATGGTTTTGGTCACTGTCTCCTGACAATGTTGCAAACCTCTGTCTGTAGTTCTTCAGGCACTCTATCTACTTGATCTAATCCCTTCAATCTGTTTGTCACTTCCAAAGTGTAATCATAAGGGATTTGATTTAGGTCATACCTGAATGACCTAGTGGTTTTCCCTTTCCTCAATTTAAAACTGAATTTTTAAAGCACTGATGATCTGAGCTTGTTTTTGATATTGTTTTTCCTGAATGTATAGAGTTTCTCCATCTTCTGCTGCAAAGAATATAATCAATCTAATTTTGGTATTGACCATTTGGTGATACTCACTGACCTAGAGCCAGACATCATGGAATGTGAAGTCAAGTGGGCCTTAGAAAGCATCACTATGAACAAAGCTAGTGGAGGTGATGGAATTCCAGTTGAGCTATTCCAAATCCTAAAAGATGATGCTATGAAAGTGCTGCACTCAATATGCCAGCACATTTGGAAAACTCAGCAGTGGCCACAGGACGGGAAAAGGTCAGTTTTCATTCCAATCCCAAAGAAAGGCAATGCCAAAGATTGCTCAAACTACTGCACAATTGCACTCATCTCACATGCTAGTAAAGTAATGCTCAAAATTCTCTAAGCCAGGCTTCAGCAATATGTGAACCGTGAACTTCCTGATGTTCAAGCTGGTTTTAGAAAAGGCAGAGGAACCAGAGATCAAATTGCTAATATCTGCTGGATCATGGAAAAAGCAAGAGAGTTCCAGAAAAACTTCTATTTCTGCTTTATTGACGGTGCCAAAGCCTTTGACTGTGTGGATCACAATCAACTGTGGAAAATTCTGAAAGAGATGGGAATACCAGAACACCTGATCTGCCTCTTGAGAAACTTGTATGCAGGTCAGGAAGCAACAGTTAGAACTGGACATGGAACAACAGACTGGTTCCAAATAGGAAAAGGAGTTCGTCAAGGCTGTATATTGTCACCCTGTTTATTTAACTTACATGCAGATTACATCATGAGAAACGCTGGGCTGGAAGAAGCACAAGCTGGAATCAAGATTGCCAAGAGAAATATCAATAACCTCAGATATGCAGATGACACCACCCTGATGGCAGAAAGTGAAGAGGAACTCAAAAGCCTCTTGATGAAAGTGAAAGTGGAGAGTGAAAAAGTTGGCTTAAGGCTCAACATTCAGAAAACGAAGATCATGACATCCGGTCCCACCACTTCATGGGAAATAGATGGGCAAACAGTGAAAACAGTGTCAGACTTTATTTTTTTGGGCTCCAAAATCACTGCAGATGGTGATTGCAGCCATGAAATTAAAAGATGCTTACTCCTTGGAAGGAAAGTTATGACCAACCTAGATAGCATATTGAAAAGCAGAGACATTACTTTGCCAACAAAGGTTCGTCTAGTCAAGGCTATGGTTTTTCCTGTAGTCATGTATGGATGTGAGAGTCGGACTGTGAAGAAGGCTGAGCACTGAAGAATTGATGCTTTTGAACTGTGGTGTTGGAGAAGACTCTTGAGAGTCCCTTGGACTGCAAGGAGATCCAACCAGTCCATTCTGAAGGAGATCAGCCCTGGGATTTCTTTGGAAGGAAAGATGCTAAAGCTGAAACTCCAGTACTTTGGCCACCTCATGCGAAGAGTTGACTCATTGGAAAAGACTCTGATGCTGGGAGGGATTGGGAACAGGAGGAGAAGAGGGTGACAGAGGATGAGATGGCTGGATGGCATCACTGACTTGATGGACATGAGTCTGAGTGAACTCCGGGAGTTGGTGATGGACAGGGAGGCCTGGCATGCTGTGATTCATGGGGTCGCAAAGAGTTGGACACGACTGAGTGACTGATCTGATCTCTGATCTGATCTGATGTACCAAGTCATCTCATGCTATTAGAAAAGGGTACTTGCTATGCCAGTGTATTCTCTTGTCAAAACTCTGTTAGCCTTTACTCTACTTCATTTTCTACTCCATTGTCAAATTTGCCTATTACTCCAGGTTCTCTTGACTTCCTACTTGTGCATTACAATGCTCCATGATGAAAAGGACAGCTATTTTGGCTGTTAGTTCTAGAAATTGTTGTAGGTCTTCATGTAACTGGTCAACTTCAGCATCTTTGGTGTCAGTGTTTGGAGCAGAGACTTGTATTACTCTGATGTTGAGTGGTTTGCCTTGGAAATGATTGAGATCTTTCTGTCATTTTTGAGGTTGTACCCAAGTACTGTACTTTTGTACCCAGGTACTGGCTCTTTTGTTGACTGTGAGAGCTACTCTATTTCTTCTAGGGGATTCTTGCTCACAGTAGTAGACATAATGGTCATCTGAACTAAATTCTCCTGTTCCTGCCCACTTTATTTCGTTGATTCCTAAGATCTCAATATTCACTCTTGCCATGTCTTTATTAACCACAGCCAATTTACCTGACTCATGGACTTAACATTCCAGGTTCCTATGCAAGATTATTCTTTACAGTGTTGGACTTGACTTTCATCATCAGACACATCCACAATGAGTGTCATTTCTGCTTTGGCCTAGCTGTTTCATTTTTTCTGGAGCTATTAGTAATTGCTATCTGCTCTTCCTCAGTAGCATATTAGGACAGCTTCCAATCTACCATCAGCTTCTTATGGTGTTGTATCTTTTTGCCTTTTCATACTGTTCATGGGGTTCTCACAGGAAGAATATTGCTGTGGTTTGCCATCCCCCCTTTAGTGGACTATGTTTTGTGAGAACTCTTTACAATGACCTGTCCATCTTGGATGTCCCTTCATGACATGGCTCATAGCTTCATTGAGTTATACAAGCCCTTTTGCCATGATATGGTTGTGATCCATGAAGGGAATTATACTAGTAACATTGAGAATTTTAATCCAATATTATTAGATGAATACCTTATTGTGAAATGGCAAGTTAATTTAAATTTAGAGTTTAAGGAGAGTAGATCACCAAATGCTGATAAAAACAAAACAACAACTCAGTGTTAAGGACCATGCTAAGGAAATAGGCAGCAAGAGGAAATTTCTCCCTAAAAACAATCACGTTATGAATATTTACATATCCTCATCAGTATAAGGAGTTTACATGCTTTATCTCATTTAATTTCAGAATCTGAAGTTAATATTTTTATTTTCATTGATTTAAAGATTAAGATTAAGAAATGTGTGAAGAGCAATTCATTCAACGTGACTGGGAGAATATCAAATCCTAATGAGGAAACGTTAACAGATTTATCATTTATGGTTCTAGTTATGGGATAGTTGAGGAGGGACTAATTAAAAACATGTTTTTAATTTCAAACATATGAGCAGATTAAAGGTAAACAACCCAGAGTAAGGAAGTATCCTGTCACCTAACAGAAGAGAAAGCCCTTGCCCCTCGCTCATTGACCTTGTGGGACAAAAAGAGGCAGAACCCTGAGTAATCTGCTGTAGGAGAGGGGATTATTGGTAAAGGTACACAGTCACCTCTTGGTGACCTTGAAGAGAGGTAGGCAGATGAATAATTACCTCTCCTTAAAAGCTGGCTTAAAGCTCAACATTCAGAAAACTAAGATCATGGCATCTGGTCCCATCACTGCTTGGGAAATAGATGGGGAAACAGTGGAAACAGTGTCAGACTTTATTTTTGGTGGCTCCAAAATCCCTGCAGATGGTGACTGCAGCCATGAAATTAAAAGACGCTTACTCCTTGGAAGAAAAGTTTTGACCAACCTAGATAGCATATTCAAAAGCAGAGACATTACTTTGCCAACAGAGGTCTGTCTAGTCAAGGCTATGGTTTTTCCAGTGGTCATGAATGGATGTGAGAGTTGGACTGTGAAGAAAGCTGAGCACTGAAGAATTGATGCTTTTGAATTGTGGTGTTGAAGAAGACTCTTGAGAGTCCCTTGGACTGCAAGGAGATCCAACCAGTTCATCCTAAAGGAGATCAGTCCTGGGTGTTCACTGGAAGGACTGATGCTAAAGCTGAAACTCCAATTCTTTGGCCACCTCATGCAAAGAGTTGACTCATTGGAAAAGACTCTGATGCTGGGAGGGATTGAGGGCAGGATGAGAAGGGGACAATAGAGGATGAGATGGCTGATGGCATCACCGACTCGATGGACACAAGTTTGGGTAAACTCCGGGAGTTGGTAATGGACAGGGAGACCTGGCATGCTGTGATTCATGGGTTTGCAAAGAGTTGGACTCGACTGAGCGACTGAACTGAACTGAACCTCTCCTCTACTCTGAACTTTTGCTAATGGATCTCTTTGCCCAAGCTCATGCAGAAAACAGAGAATAAATGAACATTTTGATCTGGACCATAAGATCAGCTTCTTGAAATATAGAAAAGAATGGAAAACTGTATATGAAGTGAATGTAGAGAGGAAAATAAAAGCTATCCATCACAACTCTTTGCATATCATATAGGCAAATAAAAATCTCCAGATAGATAATATTCACTAAATCAAAATAAAAAGCAAATGAATTGTAAAATGGTATAAAGAACAGAAGCCAATGAGAAAACTATAGGAAAAGATGTAGAATTTGAGATGTTTGAATGGAGACTTTGACAGTAACCTGTGTATGTCTATTTGGCTTGAATATTATAATACAAGGGTGTATTTATATTTTTAGCTTTGTATTTAAAACTGAAACTAGCAACCACACAACTTCAAGACGTATCTCTCTCTCAATTACAAGTCTGGGGACCTGAGCCCTCACTACAAGTCTCAGAGGCAGCTGGATGAGTATACAAGATGCACTTCTGGAAGCCAAGCCAGACTAAGAATCAGAATGACAGACTACCAAATGTAGTGGGAACAAAGCACAATAGGAATTAAAACAAATGAGAGTATCAGTCAAGACGCAGATGTGGGAAACTGTTAGTGAATAACAATAAATAGTGGAAGAAATTCCAAATCAGTTGGAGGAAGGATGTCCCTAAGAAATTGTGTAGTACTGAGCACTTTGAATAAACTACTCATCTTTACAGACAAACATTTCGTTATAAATGTTCAAGGTTATATAAACTGTGTTTATATTAGTTGTACAAAAGTAGCTCCATCACTTTCTCCACACCTTGAATATATCTGTTCAGAAGATGCAAACAGATAAAAAAGCATTTTATAAGAAGCATATACTTCAAATCAACCTTTGAACATTTTTCCTGGAATAAATTCTAATTTAATTCCTATTTTGCCCAGAAGAGTGGTGGATGCATAGTAAGTATTTAACAAATACTTTTGAATTAGTAACAAAAAATACAAATAGCTTCAAGGTTAGGAGATGATACTAGATTTCATAAGTGACTCAGAATACTTTCAGGACAATCTCAGGAATTTGATAATTCCTAAAGTGAGTCCTGGACCTAGATTTGAAGGAACCACAGCATATTTGAAACTCAGGTGTGACATTCTGACTCATCAGTTAATATGAAGACTGATATATCAGACTTTTTGTAAGAACGTTACTAAGGATATTAATTATATTGTTGTTTCTTTTGCTTCTTATCCTCTTAAAAGAAAAAAAAAAACCTAAAAATGCTCAAGACTAACACAGAAGTACTCCACAGGTGACAGTAAATCCTTTTTTCCTGACTCATAATTAGACACTGGTGAATGCCAAATGCCTTCTGTGGTTAGAGACTCTTAAGTCTCATGTTTTCTTGAGCTCCATGAGATGGCACTTTAATAAACTTCATCTTTGCCAGTCACCTGCAGTGTTACCTTGTAGGCAATCCAAGGATAAGTTGTGAGAGCCTGTCTCTCCACCCAGGTAGTAATGCTTATTGCCATTCCTAGTGAACATAAAAGAGATGTCTCTGTTGTGGTATCTTAATAGATCCTGTAGTTCTCAGGCATTTTGTAACAGTTTGATATAATTTTTATGTCTCATAAAAAATAAATTTTAAACTGTAATACTCCAGCCTGCTGTGCTGCTTCACTTCAAAATAACTTATGGCTACTGGGTTCCCCTGAACAATATTGGTCCACAACAATAATAAAGTTGTCATCAAGAAGTGATGATAGACCACTTTGCATTGTTATAACTGCCTTTTTGTAGTATAACTGTTTGCAACTTTATGAGGTCTTCATAAATGTGATCAATTGCAATAATAAAGTTGTGAGGCATTTGTGGCAGCTTATGTTTCTCTGCCTCAAAACAGGACCTGCCTTGCTTGTTGGTCTAATGTCTGTGCTTGTGTCATTGACTGCCACAGAGCTCTGGGCTATGAAAGGAACAACAAAATTTGCTTCCAGAGTTGTTCCCTGGCTTCCAGGCACTTCCAGTAATTCATTCATGTAACTGTAAACATATCAAGTTCAAGCAATAGCAGGATAACTTTTTTGTCCTACATAAACTGGGAGAGGCAAGTCAAGCACTCCATAAAGGGTCATTTTTCCTTTTTTTCCCCAGGCATTATTAGGAAGTTAAGTGGTGCTAGTGTTAAAGAATCTGCAGTAGTGGTAGAGAATCCTCCTGGCAATGCAGGAGAAGCAGGAGATGAGGGTTAGATCCCTGGGTCAGGAAGATCCTCTGGAGGAAGCCATGGGAACCACTCCGTTATTCTTGCTGGGAAAATTCCATGGACAGAGAAGCCTGGTGGGCTACAGTTCATGGGGTTGCAAAAAGTTGGACATGAATGAAGTGACTGAGCATGCATATTCTAAGGATTGACTTAAAATTATTATTTGTTTTCATTATAATGACTTCCCTGGTGGGTCAGATGGTAAAGAGTCTGCCTACAATGAGGGAGACCTGGGTTTGATCCCTGGATCTGGAAAATCCCCTGGAGAAAGAAATGGCAACCCATTCTAGTACTCTTGGCTGGAAAATCCCATGGATGGAGGAGCCTGGCAAGCTACAGTCCATGGAGCCCCAGAGAGTTGGACAAGAAAATGGAGACAACTAAGTGACTTCACTTTTCATTATAATGGTAACATACAGTAATGTTTATTTACTCAACAAATACAATAAAAATACATATAGGCAAAAATGATAAAGCTTTTGAAAAAGATACCTCCAAGAAAAGATATTTCTCCACAACAGCTACAGGAAGAAATATAGTCCAATTAATTTCTTAAATAAATAATTCTAATGATAATTAAAATGTTATATGTGTTGTGCTGTGCCATAGATATGGTATATATAGATATAGATGTATATAGATAGATATCTTTTGCATATATATAGGTAGATAGATAGATGGTGAAAATATCCCTAATATATTTTCACAGTGATCTGTACACTAGTCTCCAAGCATGAGAGCCACAATACAATAAAAGTAGAAAAGATCAATACTACTTTTGTACCGACTTGGTTTTTTAAACCATGTTTTTCCTTTCCTAAAATAATATAGATTGTTTCCTTCTTCCCTTCTCTTGAGACACTTCACCACAAACCCAGTTGAAACATTTATAAAGTAGAAAACTGAGTTATATCTGTGCAAAATTATTTACATTACTTCATTCAGAAATAAATCAATTAACTGATAATAATTCTAAAATAATTAAATGCATGTATTTGAATAATATCTGAAGTTAACATTTAAATAACAATTTAAATTTAAAAGCTTTTCTATTTTTAAAGTCCTGCATTTCAAGTTTTTATTCAAAATACTTCATACCATGTACTTATCCTGTTCATTATTGCATATAGTAAGATGCAGTTTAATTAAACAATTAGATTGTAAATTGGGATAGAGGCAAAGTACATATTTTTGATGGATTTTCATTGATCAATAAAAATATTGATAGTGTACAAAATATCTATATTAATAAAATGCTTTGTTTCTATAGCATTTAGTGTAATAATCAGTTTTTTTGGTAATAGCTTTTTTTTTCCTATAGCATGTAATATAGTAATAAATTTAAGGAAATTAAATATTATGCTTTGAACTGTACACCCATTTTTTGCCTCCTGCCTTACCAAATGATTTTGACAAGAAGGAACAAAATTAATAAACAATTTATAGTCTCAGAATTTTTGATTTGAGTTCATTAAAGTGACAGTGAAAGTTGCCTAGTCATGTCCTACTCTTTGGGACCCCATGGACTATACAATCCATGGAATTCTCTAGGCCAGAATACTGGAGTGGGTAGCCTTTTCCCTCTCTAAAGGATCTTCCCATGCCAGGGATCAAACCCATGTCTCCTGCATTGCAGGCAGATTCTTTACCAGCTGAGCCACAAGGGAAACCAAAGAATATTGGATTGGGTAGACTTTCCCTTCTCCAGAGGATCTTCCCAACCCAGGGACTGAACCCCAGTCTCCTGCATTACAGGCAGATTCTCCACCAGCTGAGCTTCATTAAACATCCAATTAATTAATCTCAGGATTATTTTTTTAAAAAGCTCCCCATTTTAATTAAGTATGTTCAGTATGCCTATAAGTTGTCCCAGATTACTAGCCTATGCCTTCTCCATTAGTTCTCTGGCTCTTGTGTACACTTGATTCCACATGCTTTCAAAATGAGACCAGAATTGGAATTCCCCAATATTTACATAAAGCTCAAGAATGAAAAAATCTCTCCAAAGGATTCTGCGAACTTTTTAATTTCTGGCATGTCTGCTGTGGAATGTAAAGACAATATCTAAGGAGCAGTGGTATTTTCATATAATACAGCAATCCTTGGTGGTAAGAATAGTAGGTTCTAGAGTAAAGCCCTAGGTTCAAATACTAACTCTGCTCCTTTTTGGGTATAGTTTGCAAGA
Source organism: Bos grunniens (assembly GCF_055505025.1). Classification (NCBI taxonomy): domain Eukaryota; kingdom Metazoa; phylum Chordata; class Mammalia; order Artiodactyla; family Bovidae; genus Bos; species Bos grunniens. Next base: position 50,479,243 of record NC_141175.1, read on the forward strand.
AGAAAGATTAGAGCATACATTAAGGAACAATTTTCTGATACCTCTATTTAATTTAAAAGGGAAGGAGTGCTTTGAGAAACAATAAGATCTCATCACTGAATGTATAGTAAATGTCTGAGTAATCTCACGTAAAAGATTTTGAAGCAAGGATGAATGCATCAACACATGAATGGTGCTGATTCCCTATGTTTCATGGGGGTCTTTTGATTATTAGAGACAAATATGTCACCCAATGCATCCTTCCTTAATCATTTCTCTTTCCTCACCATTTTCGTTTCATGAACCTGACCTTCTGCTATTCCAAACTATCAAGTTATTTTAAATAGGTAATAACTCTACAGGTGGAGGGCAAGTATGGGATAGTGAAAAATTACTGCATTTTACATCATTTTTATGAAATATGAACTTTCACCATCACTGTCAAAAGAGAACTTAGCTGTACTTAATTCTTGCTTTAATTATCTCTGTGGATTATGCTCCTCCACAAGTTCTACAAGTTCAAGGATGCAGTTAATTTGGAGACTATCCAGGAAGAAGCAGTGAAAATGATTAAGATGCTGGGAAATTGGCTCTGTTATTAAGAGAGAAAGAATCAGATACACTGATGGCAATGTGTTTTTTCAAGTATAATTTAAATGTATTCATAAGGTACATAATTACTTTTTCCTTGATATACTCTAGGGACTGGCACAGGAAAATGGGATTAAATTGATTCAAAATTGTGACTATACTTTAATTTTTAAAACCTAACATAAAAGTTGGACATCAGAAAAAAATATGACAGTCATTTTGTTCATTAAAAAAGTATTCTTTCAAAAGCAAATATATCAATTACTACTTGACAAAGACATTGGAGGCAGTGAAAATGAACATTATAGGAATGCCTTCCAAGTGAAGAGCAATTAAATAGAAAAAGTAAAACAAAAACAAAAAGGAAGCTTCCACTGAAATTATAGTTTAAATCAATGAATATATTATTCAATAACTTAAAACTACTGTGTAGAATGGGGTGTTCTAAGTTTTGAACCTCTGTTTACCTGAATGGACTTTTAATATATACATAGAGTTGGAGTGAACAGTGAGAAATAGAATGAGAATTCAAAACTCAGTAGGCATGACCATACTATTCCTTGCACATACTGTTGATCTACACATGGCTTTACTTTTTTTTTTTTTTTTAACTTTACAATATTGTATTGGTTTTGCCATACAGCAACATGAATCTGCCACGGGTGTACACGTGTTCTCCATCCTGAGTCCCCCTCCTACCTCCCTCCCCATACCATCCCTCTGGGTCATCCTAATGCACCAGCCCCGAGCATCCAGTATCATGCATCAAACCTGGACTGACGATTCATTTCATATATGATATTATACATGTTTCAGTGCCATTCTCCCAACTCATCCCACCCTCACCCTTTCCCACAGAGTCCAAAAGACTGTTCTATACATCTGTGTCTCTTTTGCTATTTCGCATACAGGGTTATCATTACCATCTTTCTAAATTCCATATATATGTGATAGTATATGTTGGGAGGCACAGTGCTAAATAGCCTTGAAGGAGAAAGTCAGTGGGAAAATGACGAAGGGCCAGAAGTACCCAGGCATTTGTGTACTGATAGCTGAAGAACATTTCCTGCCTTTGCCTATGCTAGGCGCCTAGATTTAACAATTAAACATTAAAGACGTTGCTTGAGAAAATGGGTCATGGATAAATACCTGGGTCATTAAGAATGCGCTGTTCCTTGAAGTATCTTTTACTGATTATATCCTAGCCTTGTACGTGTTCTGCTTGCTGTATGTGCTAAGCTCTTTGTTCCTTGCTCCTATAAAAAGGCTTGACTGCAGAAATAAACTTGTCAGTCCTTGCAGAGACTGTCCAAGTGTTGTTCTTTCCCGTTTGCCCTTTCCAAGTTCCGGAGACACATCTCCAACAAGTGGCGCCTGAACAGGGACTTGAAGGAAGACTGAACAAAGCGGCGAGCCCTGCAGAAAGAGGTAAGCAGGATGGGAGAACATAGCAGCAAGATTCCTTTCATTTCTATAATGCATCACTTTCTGAAACAAACTGGTGTTAATGTTTCAAGAGATCAGTTGAATGACTGCTATCATATTTTACTGGAACATAATCCGTGGTTACCAGAGAAGGGGATGCTTGATCTAGACATATGGAAAAGGGTTAAGAATAATGTTTTGCGAGCATATCAGCAAGGAGTCCGTATTCCCCCTCAATGGTGGGTTACATGGTCACTCATACAGGCTGTCATAGAACAAATTGAAGGGCATAATGTTAATTTGGAAGTAGAAACTGTTCAGTCTTTACATGAATATGAGCTTAAGGAACAAGATATGCAAGGTGCTTTGAAATATAAGAATGTTATGCTTAATCAGACACAATCCCGGGAAAAACAGCTTGGAGACATGTGTATACAGGATGTGTCAAAACTGAAGCCACTTAGAGCAAAGGTCATTTTTCAACAGACAGCCCAAACCTGAGGTTTTTCCTTCTGCTCCGTCTGTAACAGCATTTGCTAACTTTGCTCATACTAACCATTTCACTCCTTCTCGGGAGATGCCTGCTTGCGCTTTCACTTTCCCATACAGTTTGATCAGCCTGCCCAAGGCCAGAATGCTTGGGCTGGTCTAGATTTTGGTATGTTGTCCAGCTTTAAGAAAGCATGCACTCTGTATGGACCTACTTCTCCTTACTGTGTAGAATTCCTCAGAGGATAGGCTGATCATTGGATGTCATATGATTTTTTCAAGTAGCAAAGATGGTTCTAAATCCTCAACAATTACTTCAGTGGCAAATGTGGGTTAAAGATGAGGCCCGACAAATGATGATGACCAGCAATCTCATGGTAACCCTGCCAATTTAACCTATGATATACTCACTGGAACGGGAGCCATGGCTGATATGACTGCGCAATTAGATAATATTACCCCTCAGATGTTGCATTTCATTAGAGAAATTTCTTGCAGAGCATGGGCAAAGGTTGATAATGTTAATTCTGATGGTTCATTTGTCAAGAATACCCAGGGACATGAGGAGGAATATGCCCAATTTATAGGAAAATTAAAGGATGCCATCGAAAAATCTATCAGAGATGAAACCTTACAAAATATTATTTTCAAACAACTTGCCTTTGAAAATGCTAATGAGGAATGTCGATCCGTGTTTAGACCAATTAGAGAAACCGGTTCTCTTATGGAATATTTGAAAGCTTGTAGAGATATCGGATCTATGTCCCATAGAGCAAAATTAGTGGCACTAGAAACTTGCAATGTGCAAAAGGCTGCCAGTGCTAAATGCTTTAACTGCGAGAAAGCCGGCCGTATGAAAAAACAATGCCAAATGCCAGTGCAAACAGCCAAAAATAATCTTACTTCTAATAAAGAAAGGGCCCTGGGAGTTTGCCCAAAATGTAAAAGGGGATTCCATTGGTTGAATGAGTGTCGTTCCAAATTTGATAAGGATGGAAATGCATTCACACCAGAGGAACAACAAAAACAACAGGGAAACTGATAAAGGGGCTATTCTCTAGCCCCACTACAAAAGGAGGACCCAACATTATGACACTGCAAGCAGCTACATCTAAGAGTGCTTGCATTGATATACCTAGTCCTTATGATATGGAATTAATAGAATTATACAATCCTCATAAAATCCCCACTGGATATTATGGTCCGATCCCACCTGGAACAGTTGGACTAATTTGGGGACGTAGCAGCTGTACAATGAAAGGTTTAGTAGTATTGACTGGAGTTGTGGATGAAGATTATGAAGGAGAGATACATGTCATGGTGAATGTCGTAGAATTAAGAAATGTATATCTACAAAAAGGGGAACGCTTTGCACAATTATTACTTTTGCCATATGTCAAACCAATGAGGGCATCTGATAAAATTAGGCAGGGAGGTTTTGGTAGCATCAACCTTACCGCCGTACTATCTACCTTATTAAAGGAACATCAAAAGCCTATGCTTACACTAAAGATACGGGAAAAAAATTTCACAGGTATGTTGGATACAGGAGCCGACATTTCCATTATTAGAACTGAAGAATGGTCCCTTGAATGGGGTAAGACTGTGGCTCCTTTCAGACTGTTAGGGGTAGGAGAGGCTGATGCTACATGAACTTTCATCAGTGCATCCTATTTACAAACTTATGGTCCTGATCAAATTGTAGTTTACGTCAAACCATAGATTACCAGTATCCCTATTAATTTGTGGGGAAGGGATTTTCTTGAACAAACAAAAGCCACAGTCTCTCTAAATGAGTCTTTTTGATGGGGGCCATTGAGTTAACACCGCTGCCTCTCGATTGGGAATCTGATGCCCCAGTATGGACACCTCAATGGCCCCTGACTAAAGAAAAGTTTGCAGCTCTCACACAATTAGTAAATGAGCAATTACATAAAAATCATATAGAGCCTTCATTTTCCCCATGGAATTCTCCCATTTTTGTAATAAAAAAGAAATCAGGAAAATGGCAAATGTTGATAGATTTAAGAAATGTTAATAATACTATGATTTCTATGGGGCCCTTACAACCTGGATTGCCCTCCCCTTCCATGGTGCGAAAAGGATGGCCTGTAATTATTATTGATTTACAAGATGCTTTTTTACTATACATTTGCATCCTAAAGATAGAAAACGTTTTGCTTTTTCAGTTCCCTCTGTAAATCACATGGCTCCTGTTAAAAGATTTCAATGGAAGATTTTACCTCAGGGGATGATGAACTCTCCTACCATTTGCCCATATCTCATATCTGTTTTATTACAATCCAGTAGAGATAAATATCCTACTGCCTTCATAATTCATTATATGGATGACATACTCCTTTCCATGGAATCTGAACTTTGTTTATAATAGTTATATGATGAAGTCACCACCACTCTTCAAAATCATGGCCTATTTGTTGTGCCAGATAAAATTCAATTGAAAGCACCCTTTAATTACCTAGGACATGTTATGGAAGAGTCTAAGAGTCTAAGATAAAACCTCAAAAAACTCAAATCTCTGTGCATTCTCTATATAATCTCTACCGATTATATCCTAGCCTTGTATGTGTTCTGCTGGCTGTATGTGCTAAGCTCTTTGTTCCTTGCTCCTATAAAAAGGCTTGACTGCAGAAATAAACTTGTCAGTCCTTGCAGAGACTGTCCAAGTGTTGTTCTTTCAGGTTTGCTATTTCCAAGTCCTGGAGAGATATCTCCAACAGTATACTGATTGGTGCTTTTCTTTCTGGCTTACTTCAGTCTGTATAATAGGCTTCAGTTTCATCCACCTCATTAGAACTGATTCAAATGTATTCTTTTTTTTTTTTTTTCAGGGCGGGCTCAGCGGTCGGGCTCGGTGAGAGGCGCAAGCTGCGCAGGTCTGCTCCGTTGCGGGGCTGAGCCGCGAGGCCCGGGTCGCCGCCACCGCCGCTTACCCGGCCTGCGCTCCCGCTCGCCCCGCTCTGCCCGGCCCGCCTCTCCGCAGCCCGCGCTCCCCGCCGACGCTGCGCTGCCGCCTAACCCAAACCTCCAAATGTATTCTTTTTAATGGCTGAGTAATACTCCATCGTGTATATGTACCAGAGCTTTCTTATCCACTCATCTGCTGATGGACATCTAGGTTGCTTTCATGTCCTGCCTATTATATACAGTGCTGCGATGAACATTGGGGTATATGTGTCTCTTTCAATTCTGATTTCCTTGGTGTGCATGCCCAGCAATGGGATTGCTGGGTCATAAAAGAAGAGAAGCGAAAAGCAAAGGAGAAAAGGAATGATATAAGCATCTGAATGCAGAGTTTCAAAGAAAAGCAAGAGATAAGAAAGCCTTCCTCAGCGATCAGTGCAAAAAAATAGATGAAAACAAAAGAATGCAAAAGACTAGAGATCTCTTCAAGAAAATTAGAGATACCAAGGGAACATTTCATGCAAAGATGGGCTCGATAAAGGTCAGACATGGTATGTACCTAACAGAAGCAGAACATATTAAGAAGAGGTGGCAAGAATACACAGAAGAACTTTAGAAAAAAGATCTTCATGACCAAGATAATACCTATGGTGTGATCACTCACCTAGAGCCAGACATCTTGGAATGTGAAGTCAAGCAGGCCTTAGAAAGTGTCACTATGAACAAAGCTGGTGGAGGGAATGGAATTCCAGTTGAGCTATTTCAAATCCTGAAAGATGATGCTATGAAAGTGCTGCACTCAATATGCCAGCACATTTGGAAAACTCAGCAGTGGCCACAGGACTAGTAAAGGTCAGTTTTCATTCCAATCCCAAAGAAAGACAATGCAAAAAAATGCTCAAACTACCGCACAATTGCACTCATCTCACATGCTAGTAAAGTAATGCTCAAAATTTTCCAAGCCAGGCTTCAGCATTATGTGAACCATGAACTTCCAGATGTTCAAGCTGGCTTTAGAAAAGGCAGAGGAACCAGAGAGCAAATTGCCAACATCCACTGGATCATCGAAAAAGCAAAAGAGTTCCAGAAAAACATCTATTTCTGCTTTATTGACTATGCCAAAGCCTTTGACTGTGTGGATCACAATAAACTGTGGAGAATTCTGAAAGAGATGGGAATACCAGACCAACTGACCTGCCTCTTGAGTAACCTATATGCAGATCAGGAAGCAACAGTTAGAACTGGACATGGAACAACAGACTGGTTCCAAATAGGAAAATGAGTATGTCAAGGCTGTATGTTGTCACCCTGCTTATGTAACTTATATGCAGTGTATATCATGAGAAACACTGGGCTGGAAGAAGTACAAGCTGGAATCAAGATTTCCAGGAGAAATATCAATAATCTCAGATATGCAGATGACAGCACCCTATGGCAGAAAGTGAAGAGGAACTCAAAAGCCTCTTGATAAAAGTGAAAGTGGAGAGTGAAAAAGTTGGCTTAAAGCTCAACATTCAGAAAAGTAAGATCATGGCATCTGGTCCCATCACTCCATGGGAAATAGATGGGGAAACAGTGGAAACAGTGTCAGACTTTATTTTTTGGGCTCCAAAATCACTGCAGGTGGTGATTGCAGCCATGAAGTTAAAAGACACTTACACCTTGGAAGGAAAGTTATGACCAACCTAGATAGCATACTCAAAATCAGAGACATTATTTTGCCAACAAAGGTCCATCTAGTCAAGGCTATGGTTTTTCCAGTGGTCATGTATCATTGTGAGAGTTGTACTGTGAAGAAAACTGAGTGCCAAAGAATTGATGCTTTTGAACTGTGGTGTTGGAGAAGACTCTTAAGAGTCCCTTGGACTGCAAAGAGATCCAACCAGTCCACTCTAAAGGAGATAGTCCTGGGTGTTCTTTGGAAGGAATGATGCTAAAGTTGAAACTCCAATGTTTTGGCCACCTCGTGTAAAGAGTTGACTCATTGGAAAAGACTCTGATGCTGGGAGGAATTAGGGGCAGGAGGAGAAGGGGATGACAGAGGATGAGATGACTGGATGGCATCACCGACTCGATGGACATGAGTTTGAGTGAACTCCGGGAGTTGGTGATAGACAGGGAGGCCTGGCGTGCTGCTATTCGTGGGGTCACAAAGAGTCAGACACGACTGAGCGACTGAACTGAACTGAACTGAACTGAACTAATGGCAGTTCTATTTCCAGTTTTTGAAGGAATCTCCACACTGTTCTCCATAGTGGCTGTACTAGTTTGCATTCCCATCAACAGTGTAAGAGGATTCCCTTTTCTCCACACCCTCTCCAGCATTTATTGCTTGTAGACTTTTCGATAGCAGCCATTCTGACTGGTGTGAAAAGGTACCTCATTGTGGTTTTGATTTGCATTTCTCTGTTAATGAGTGATGTTGAGCATTTTTTCATGTGTTTGTTAGCCATCTGTATGTCTTCTTTGGAGAAATGTCTGTTTAGTTCTTTGGCCCATTTTTTGATTGGGTCGTTTATTTTTCAGGGACTGAGCTGCAGGAGTTGCTTGTATATTTTTGAGATTAGTTGTTTGTCAGTTGCTTCATTTGCTATTATTTTTCCCATTCTGAAGGTTGTCTTGAGAAAGAAGAATGGAACTGGAGGAACCAACCTGTCTGACTTCAAGCTCTACTACAAAGCCACAGTCATCAAAACAGTATGATACTGGCACAAAGATGGAAATGTAGATCAATGGAACAAAATAGAAAGCCCAGAGATAAACCAAGCACCTATGGACACCTTATCTTTGACAAAGGAGGCAAGAATACACAATGGAGAAAAGACAATCTCCTTAACGAGTGGTGCTGGGAAAACTGGTCAACCACTTGTAAAAGAATGAAACTAGAACACTTTCTAACACCATACACAAAAATAAACTCAAAATGGATTAAAGATCTAAATGTAAGACCAGAAACTATAAAAATCCTAGAGGAGAACATAGGCAAAACACTCTCCGACATACATCACAGCAGGATCCTCTATGACCCACCTCCCAGAATGTTGGAAATAATAGCAAAAATAAACAAATGGGACCTAATTAAAATTAAAAGCTTCTGCACAACAAAGGAAGCTCTAAGCAAGGTTTTACTTTTAAAGTAAATGTCCAATATTAAAAATTTGAAGATTTCACATCAAATTAGAGGTTTCTATCTTTCCTTGTGGGGGGGGGTGGGATACTATAGGATCAGTCATCAATTCAGTCAGTCAGTCATGTCCAACTCTTTGCAACCCGATGGACTACAGGACACTGGGATTCTCTGTCCATCACCAACTCCTGGAGCCTACTCAAACTCATATCTGTCATTTCTGCGATGCCATCCAATCATCTCATCCTCTGTCATCCCCTTTTCCTCCAGCCTTCAATCTTTCTCAGCACCAGGGTCTTTTCCAATGAGTCGGTTCTTTGCATCAGGTGGCCAAAGTATTGGAGTTTCAGCTTCAGCATCAGTTCTTCCAATGAATTTTCAGGACTGATTTCCTTTAGGAAAGACTGGTTGGATCTCCTTGCAGTCCAAGGAACTCTCAAGAGTCTTCTCCAACACCACAGTTCAAAAACATCAATTCTTCAGCACTCAGCTTTCTTCACGGTCCAACTCTCACATCCATACATGACTACTGGAAAAACCATAGCTTTGACTAGACAGACCTTTGTTGGCAAAGTAATCTCTCTGCTTTTTAATATACTGTCCTGTATAGGTTGGTCATAAACTTTTCTTCCAAGGAGCAAGTGTCTTTTAATTTCATGGCTGCAATCACCATCTGCAGTGATTTTGGAGCCCAAAGTTCATCTTTGCATGAAAGTTTCCCTTGGTATCTCTAATTTTTTTGAAGAGATCTCTAGTCTTCCCCAATTTATTGTTTTCCTCTATTTCTTTGCTTTGATCACTGAGGAAGGCTTTCTTATCTTTCCTTGCTATTCCTTGGAACTCTGCATTCAAATGGGTATATCTTTTCTTTTCTCCTTTGCCTTTAGCTTCTCTTCTTCTCACAGCTATTTTTTAAGGCCTCATCAGATAAACTTTTTGCATTTCTTTTTCTTGGGGATGGTCTTGATCACTGCCTCCAGTGCAGTGTCACAAACCTCCATTCCTAGTTCTTCAGGCACTCAGATCTAATCCCTTGGATCTATTTGTCACTTCCACTGTATAAGAGGATACGAGGACAGTTTATCTGATTCTTCCCTCTTAAAAATACGATAGGATAAGGGTGTCTGCACCCTCTATAGGATAAGCAGGTCTGCACCCTCACAGGTAAATGAGTACATGAAGTTGTATAATAGCATTTATTCCTTAGGATAAACCACATGTGCTTTTGTTCACCATGATTCTCATTTCCTATTATTGAATAGATTCCCAAAGTATACCAAAGTCTCATGTGAGTTATCATTCATCATTTTGGGGCAGTTATATTTCATTTATTTATCAGTTTGTCCTCTACTCATTTATTGAAATTCATGACATAGCGAATTCTGTGCTTTTTCAAAGACTGTAAGAGGATTCAGCAACAATTTGATCTGTACTGGGTATAAGTTGAGACATTCTTGTCATTAGATATTTGCTTTTAGATACAAAAAGAAAATCCAAAAGGTCACTTGAAATATATTGGCATTTGAAGCATGGAGAGATTAAAGTATTACCATATTGCTGCAATCTGACAAATCATTATGAATTAATTATTAAATTGGCTTTTAGTCACTGGTCGTTCGAAGGTCATACAGCAACTGAGACAAATCACGTTGTGTGCTTTCCCTCTTATGTTTTCATTACTGAATTTCTCTAATTTCAGTTACTAAATAAATTATGTTAGACAATCCAAAACAAAAAAAATACGAAAAAAAAAAAACCATCCAAGTAAGTTTTGTTTTTATTTTCTTTACATTTCATCAGTGCTCATACTTGAATAATTAGGATGTGGTCATAATTTTCCATTTGCATTAAACATGTTTTAAAAACCTATCATCCTTTCAACAATTAACAAATACATAATAGACAATTATTGGACTGCATCATTTTCTAATTACTGAGCATAAGCCTATGAGTAAACCACTCTGCCCTCATCCAATTTGCATTCAGGTGGGCAATACACACACAACAAGCAAGACAGATAAACCAATTGTAAAATGCATTGTTGTTTAATGCTGAAAAAAAACAAAACAGGGAAGAGTGACATAAAAGCAAGAATCAAAAATTTTACAAAGTTTGACCAGGAAATAAGCTAACTTTTAATATAAAACTAACACTTGAATCAAAGTCTTGTGGAATCGAATGAGTTAGTTTTACAATAATATCTGCTGCTGGTGCTGCTAAGTCGCTTCAGTCTTGTCCGACTCTGTGCGACCTCATAGAGGGCAGCCCACCAAGATCCCCTGTCCCTGGGATTCTCCAGACAAGAATACTGGAGTGGGTTGCCATTTCTTTCTCCAAAGCATAAAAGTGAAAAGTGAAAGTGAAGTCGCTCAGTCTTGTCCGACTCTTAGCAAACCCATGGATTGCAGCCTACCAGGCTCCTCCGTCCATGGGATTTTCCAGACAAGAGTACTGGAGTGGGTTGTCATTGCCTTCTCCAAAATAATATCTAATTATATACTTAGTCAATATTGTTATATATAGTGTGTTTTGCCATTTTTTTTACCATATCAATATTTCTGGAATTCCATACTGCTGCAAAATATTGCAATACAAACTCACACAAACAAAAAAACACAATATATTTTTTAACACAATATATCTTCAGCTTTGTGATGATAAAATGGGTAAATACATATGTAAAAGGTATTTACATGTTTGAAGTGCACATCTAAGATGTGTGTACTTTAAGTTAAATATATTTCATCTCAATTAGAAAAATAAAAACAACAACAATAATAGTACTACTACTACTACAATATCTTCATTATTACCCTCACTGTTTGAAACTTTATTATCTCTAAGGCCTGTATGAGAGATTTTCCATACATTATTTTATTTAGTAACTATTAAAAACTTTGATAGAGAAATATATATGTGAAACAATTTGCTGAAAATAAATACTGTGCACTACTGGAGATATACTAGTGAAAAATAATACAAGATGATTCTCCTCACAGATCTTAACTGTAGTGAGTAAGACAGATATAAAAAGTTTCACTAATAAGTGTTTTTTTGTTAATTAGCTACTATATTTCTTCAATGATTAGGACACATTTCCCTATGTTCTTCCCTTTTCCCCCGGGTAAAAGGAAATAACCACCAATGGCAGTTATTCTCAAGCTTTGTAAACTGATGACACTTTAATATTCTTAAATTTATTCAGAACTCCAAGGAGCTTTTGTTTATATGTATATACATTGATACTTACCACATAAGGATTAAAACAGATGTTTAAAATATCTACTTAGAACTTTATTTTAAAATAACACTGTAATCATCATATGCTAAAAAAAAGAACCTATTTTAGTAAAAAAAATAAAGAGTCAATATCTTCTAAAAGAATAATTGCATTGTTTTCATTTTTGTAAATTTCTTTGATATGTGGTTTCTGGTTTCTTGTATCTGCTTCCACAGTGATCATGATTCAATATTTCACACTATGCAGCTTCTGGATAACTCCCTCTACATTGATAAAAGAAAAAACATCTTATTAGTATTGAGAAAGTAGTTTTGACCTCATCGGGCTCCTGAAATGGCACCACACTGTAAGATCTGCTATTCTAAGGGGGAAAAAAAAAAAAAATCCCCACATAACATGGGGAAGGGGAAAAGAAACTACAAGAATGATAACTCTAACAATGGAGTCAAAAGGGAATTTAGTTGCTGGGGATACTACTAGTAATGTTAATCAAAATCTGGTGACTCAATCATTATGGGGAATCTGTTACTAATCACCTCCATTACCTAAAGTATATCAAATAAACACTGCAGAGACTTTTAATTTAAAGTGAGGGATTTAAACTATATCCTCAAACTCCCTCTGCAACATGAATATTCTATCATTTTGCAAAATCAAGATATTCTTGGAGTTTCTTCCCACTGCCATCCTGAAGATTTTGCATAGCAGTGAAGGATAAATAAAGGAACAGGAATGTGTTTCAGAACACAATTGCCCTGCTCACACTTGAAATGCTGTTACTGAGAAAGCTTCTAAGATGAGCACTGTTCCTTAGGGAGCACAGACCTTTAACAGAAGAGGGGTGAGCATATTTTGAATTAATTATTGGTCCCTAGAATGGTAGAATTTAAGCCAGTTAACAACCAGAAGTAGTTACTAAGCCCTTTAACCTGAAAGGATACTAACACAGCAGAGATTTCTCTGGCAGGTACAGTGAAGTAATGGTGCCTGGGATCAACGGAAGTATAATTTGAAGGTTCTGTGGTCATGGTCTCTTTTGATACATGTTTAAACACAGCTTGTACTCAGTTATAAACTGCACTTGACACAGATGCTGGTTTACCTGAAAATCTTATTCCTTTCAGATATAATTTTGTAACCATTTCGTGTTCTATCAACCACTTATTCCTGTTTGGGGCTCTGTCCAATCAATTCAACTTGATGCTTTGTAAATTATAAATGACAATGTAACTGTATTTCTAATATCTGTTTATAAAATAAGCAGCATATTTCAAGTAATAATGGAACTTTTGTATGTTGTGTGCTTTTTAAAATTCTTGTGGGTGTTCTTTTCCTAATTGTTTTATTTATAAAATATCAAGGGTTCTTTAGCTAGTTTGTCAGATCACTTTTTTTTTTTCCGAAAAATAATGTCTGAAAAATTTGGAATGACTCTAAGTATCATTATGTATTATATAATCAAGTATAATCCTACATTTAGTTGTCTTGGAAAATATAATCCAGTGAAAAAATATCCTTCTAAACCATTTGTCTGTCAATTGTTCTTTCAATAAAAATGACAAAACTGTTTACAATAAACAATTGAAGATATACTTATTCTGTTAATAAACATAAAAAAACACACAATAAGAAACAATGGAAAAGCAGAAAATAGCAAGAAGATAAATGAAAAATGAATTGTGCTAAATGTGTAGGCTAATTTCTATAGTATCAAAACTTTGCTAATTAAACTTACTTTGTAATTATAGTATGATGCATATAAGTCAAATCATCATGCTATATATCTTAAGCTTATACACTACTCTATCTCAATTATATTTTTTTTAAATGAAAGGAAAACAAAAGAAGCTCTACATATCTGGTTCTCCATATTTTCAGTTTGTTTTATGACTCTAGCTGAGTCAGGCTTTCTTTCGTTTGTCAAATATTTACACAAATTTACTGAATATGTTCATAATTGTTCTGCCTTTTGACTTTTTTGGCTATTGTGAATGAGAATTTTCCTTCATAATTTATAAGTAATTATTATGGACATACAGGGAAGATAGTTATTTAGAGAAAAATAAATTATTTTTATTTAGTTATGTCAGTAAACTATCAATTCTAATTTTTCATGCCTGTTTTAGTGCTTCAACATAAGCTATATAAATAAAAAAATAAGAAGTATTTTCCTAAACGTAGTTACTTTTGTTGCTTGAATGGGTTATTTTTCTACTTAGCACCTCTGAAACTATGCTAAATAAGAAGGGATTTATAGGTAATGTTTCATTAGAGGCTAATTTTATTTTTTCTCTCCAAAATTTATTTTCTTAAAATTCAGTTTAACATATCAAACTCTACAGAAGGTAATAAATGAATTAAATTCTCACTCCTTCCATTCCCCAGTCATTGACTTCTCTTTCATAGTCACCATTAAACTTTTTATTGTCTTTTAGAATATTTTTATTAGTTTTTTTTTTTTTTCACTTCTTCAAATAGGGAAAAAACTGTTTAAATTTAGTCTAGTTCACTCTGATTGCTTTCTATCACTCCATGAATGTTCTAGAGGCAGCCAAATGTGATGTTACCCAGAGGAGCTCTGAACCGAGGCCACAGATTCAAGTCATTTTCTCAATATCCTGTCCAGAGATGATGTCTCATCTGTAGTATTCCTCCCCACCTTAGTTGTATGGACAGTTAAATGAATTAGACGTGTGTGTGTGTGTGTGTGTTCAGTCGCTCAGTTGTACCTGACTCTTTGTGATCCTATGGACTGTAGCCTGCCATGCTCCTGTAGGCATGGATTTTCCTAGGCAAGAATACTGGAGTGGGTAGCCATTCTTTTCCCTGGGGGATCTTCCTGACTCAGGGATCAAACCTGCATCTCTTGTGTCTCCTGCATTGGCAGGCAGATTCATTAGCACTAAAGTCACATGGGAGGCTCAAATGAATTCCATGTACCTTAAATATGAGGCATTAAGTAAATGATGCTTAATAGATATGTATAGAGATTGCCTGCCAGAGAGTAAGCACTCTAAGAGCTAGCTATATTTATCAATCTTCACAAATATTGTTGAAGTTGTATTTAATAAGTCTAGATCTCCATCTTATTCTAAATTATTTCCACACACACATATAAATATCTTCTTTCTACTGCTAAATAGGCAACATCTTAGATTACCTGTCCTACCTGGACTACTCACATTCTAAATTATTTTTCTAGAAATAGAGTGTGTGTACTCACTAGAGGAGGTGTGCAGGATGAACCTCTGAAGTTTCTAAAGATAATTTTAAATTTTATATTTACTTCATGTTTAGAAAGTTGGAAAATGAAGACCTTAATATTTGACCAAGGATTGTGACCCTGCTGACCACAAGCATCAGGAGAACTCCAATTAGGGAAGGAACGCAAGGAAAAAGTGTCCTGAATGGAAGTCTCTTGCCACTAAAGGGGTTTAATAATGAGACTCATAGAGTAATGTATGCATGATCAAAAGAATTTGCATATTGTGTCAACTATTTTTTAAGACCATGTTCCAAAATTGAGGGATGGCTTTCAAATTTTCCCCATGACTAGGTGAAAGTGCAAACACAGTCTCCTGCTAACAGAAGAAATGCAGTTCTGTTTACTACATTTGTTAAAATTTCAGAGGTTAGCAATTCTGTAGTGCAAGGGATAAGCCTCATCAAGAGAATACCACCTTCTTGATGATGGTATCTCCCCTGCCAGCAAGTATCAAAGTAAATATTGACTGAAGAGCGTATTGATCCTACAAGTAATAGAGAATGGAGGGGAAAGGCCAGACTGACACTGCTACTCCTGACATGAGTTCTACCCCAGCCTCATTATTGTTCTTGTTGCTTAGCACTAAGTCGTGTCTGACTCTTTGAGGTCCCATGGACTGCAGCATGCCGGGCATCTCTGTCCTCCACTATCCCCCAGAGTTTTCTAAAATTCATGTCTACTGAGTAGATCATGCTATCTAACCATTTTATCCTCAGTTTCCCTCTTCTTGTGCCTTCAATCTTTCTCAATATTATGATCTTTTCCAAAGATGGTCATCTGAATTCAATTGGCCCATTTCTGTCCATTTTAATTCACCAAGAAAAATAAATTTTAGTTCATTTTAGTTCACAAAGAAAAAGAAATGCAAAAAGGAAAATGACTGGCTGAGGAAGCTTTACAAACAGTTGACCAATATATCTACTACTACAAAAGGGCAAGGCTCCCTTTGAAGAATTGGAGCAGCCCTCATAGTCAACAAGAGTCCATAATACAGTACTAGAGTGCAATCTCAAAAATGATCTCAGTTCATTTCCAAGACAAATCATTCAACATCACAGTAATCCAAGTCTATGTCCCAACTACTGATTCTGCAAAAGATGAAGTTGACTGATTCTATGAAGACCTACAACACCAAAAACAGATGTCATTTTCATTATAGAAGACTGGAATGCAAATGTAGGAATTCAAGAGATACCCAGAATAATAGGCAAGTTAGACCTTGGAGTACAAAATGAAATTGGGAAAAGGTTAATCGTTTTGTCAGGAGAATATGCTAGTCATAGCAAACACCCTTTTCCAACAATCCAAGTGAGTACTCTACACATGGACATCACTAGCAGGTCAATACTGAAATCAGATTGATTATGATCTTTGCAGCTGAAGAAACAGAGATCTATCCCATGTCTCTCTTTAGTTGATTTATTTGTATCACTAAAAACTTCTTTCACATCATCACAGAAATTTTCCAAACAAATTTTTAAATAAAATTTTGCATTATAGGTAGAAAAGAATATAAAATAAATGTATAAAGTAGTGTCAACTAATTAAAAAAAAAAGCACAAAGTTAGAGTTGAGAGTCCAGCTTTATTTAGGGCAAAATGAGTACGGCAGCCCAGGAGATAGTATCTCAGATAGCTCTGAGAGACTGCTCAGAAGAGGCAGAGGGGAAGGTCAGCATATATGTGATTTTCATGAAGGAGGAATACATGCAATCAAGCACATATTTTTCCAGAAGGTTTCTGCTAGTCATGAGAAACAGTTGCCACCATAAAGGATTTTAGTGCTTTTATATATGATGAGGGAGAAGGCAATGGCACCCCATTCCAGTACTCTTGCCTGGAAAATCCCATGGGCAGAGGAGCCTGGTAGGCTGCAGTCCATGGGGTCGCTGGGAGTTGGACATGACTGAGCGACTTCACTTTCACTTTTCACTTTCATGCATTGGAGAAGGAAATGGCAATCCACTCCAGTGTTCTTGCCTGGAGAATCCCAGGGACGGGAGAGCCTGGTGGGCTGCCGTCTATGGGGTCGCACAGAGTCGCACACGACTGAAGCGACTTAGCAGCAGCATATATGATGAGATATAAGAGGTATAAGAACTGGGCTCAGAAAATTAGCTCCTAAAAATATCTATCTGAAGTCCTGTCCTGCCAGTTTCTCCCTGAACACAGAGTGCTTCATTTCTGCTCTCCACCCTGAACTCCTTTCAGGCAGTATTGATGATCAGTAACTGCCACAGCATATGAATTAATTCTTGTAGAGGAAGATGGGAAGTACCAATTGGTAGTTGACAGTAGTACCACTGAAGTCTTATTTTCATTTAGATCTATAGCCCTTTATGGGCTATCATTTTCAGTAATGACAGATAATAAAGTCACATAGAGAAATTAATTTAACTTAAAACCACACATAGGAGCTATTGCATCACAAAACATCCAATCAATATTTTCAAATTACAAAATAAATGTAATCAAATTTCTCTTACTAAAATTATTGAAGAATATTATGCCAGTGGGCTTCCCTGGTGGCTCAGTGGTAAAGAATTTGCCTGCTAGTGCAGGAAACATGGGCTCAATCCCTGGGTCAGGAAGATCCCTTGGAGGAGGAAATGGCCATCCATTCCTCCTGGGAAATCTCATGGACAGAGGAGCCTGGGTGGGTTACAGTCCATTGGGTTGCAAAAGAGTTGGACAGGACTTAGCAACTAAATAAACAAACAACTACAACAACAACAACAAAACCCAATTATACCATTAGTCAGTATAATAGATATTTTTAAAACTTTAGTTCTTGTAGTCACATATTGTTCATGCTTTATAACATAAATAACATCACAATTAAGACATATATATAAAATTTGTAAATAAATACACCAATAAGAAAGATGGATAGTCACTTTTTAGAAATGGATGATCAAAAAGTTTGAAAAGAGTGTTCTAAACATATTTACACTACCTGGAAAACTGCATCTCTATACATTAAATGATTCGGATTCTCATTCCCTTTTCCTATAGTAAAATCTAATATTTCTAAGAGCTACATCTCAAAAGGAAAACTTTAAACTCAGCACCTCCTTGGTCATTCCCTGCCAAATTGCTTTCAGAAAATGGAGTATCTAATGAACAGATGACAGCAGAAGGAAGAGGGGGCATCAACCTTCCACCTGGCTCACACATAAACAACTGTTTCAATTTCTAGAGCTACAGAACCCTAGTTTTTGAGTCTGCAAATGGAAAATGTGATTTACAGTATCCTTGCAGTATGGTGATAGTTTCAAGAGCAGATTTCTGGGCAGCTTCTGAGATAAAACACGCATTTGTTTTGTTTTTCTCTTTTTGAACCTGGTGCCTTTATTAGAGCATCATTCCAATGTTTCAAATTATGTTGATTTTCCGCTTTATAGTTTAGTGTTGAGAGCATTTGTTTTTGTTGCAGTTATTGTCATGTCTTCAATAGAATTTTAGTAATAAAAAGAGACAATAAGCAATTGGAGGAAGATAAAGGAATAGAGCACTGGGAATGTATATTAGTGCTTTATTGTTTCCTGTAAACATTTCCAGTATGTTTCTGCAAAGTTAATTGTTCAAAGATATTTTCTTGAAGAAGCTTGCCCATATGAGATAATCCTAACTGCATTAAACTAATTAAAAAGTTATCCCAAACTGATTCATCTCAGGTAAGATTCAGAACATAAATGACAAATTTTCCAGTGTAGACCGTTTTCTTTTAACTTTAGAAGTCACCAAAGGTAGGGAAAACAATCACATCAGAAAAATCAAGATTTTACATAACACAATTCACCTTTCTAAAAACTCCATCTTACCTGCTTTAAGAGTTAATAAAGATGAAATATTTATATTTTAATGAGCATTTCTCCCTTCATTCCTTTTAATCTTTAATTTGGTCCTTCAGGGTGAAAACTGCTTTGAGCTATGTTACTGATATCTGAACTTCATAGAAGACTGATATTGCATAATCTCAATCAGAAATCTGCTCCAAATTAAAAAAAAAAAAAAAACATAGAAATATATCCCAGGAGAAAAATCCAAATATCAGACTCAAGTTGGTCTGAAGAGTAATTCAATTAAAATTTGAGTTTTTCAGACATCTGAAACAGAATGGCCTGAACTATTTATCCATCACTTTCAGGTCCATCCTTAAGCAAAATAAGAAGTTTGTTTTAGGTAGCTTTTAATTTTCTCTTTCAGTGTTTTTTTTTTTTTTTTTTACCCAAGTGTCCATTCCTTTGCAGATCCCTTTTTAATATAGGTTTTCTCAAAGTGAAAGTGAAGTCACTCAGTCGTGTCCGACTCTTTGTGACCCAGTGGACTGTAGCCTACCAGGCTCCTCCGTCCATGGGATTCTCCAGGCAAAAATACTGGAGTGGGTTGCCATTTCCTTCTCCAGGGGATCTTCCCAACCCAGGGATGGAACCCAGGTCTCCTGCGTTGGAGGCAGTAGCTTTAACCTCTGAGCCACCAGGGAAGTTTCTCAAGGAGACACTAATTAGAACTCAGTTCCTCTTGAGAACATCAAATTAGAATTAATTTGGCATATATTTGGAACCCAGTGTCACAGTGTATTACTTTATTGATGCTATAAAATTTTAATAGGAAGTGGGATTAAAACTCCCAATGATTAACAATACCCTTAAAGTAGCAGTGCTTAAAACTGCCAGATACAGAGGTACAGCCTTAAATCTTCTTTCTCAAATTCTATAATATATTGTTATTTCCCCATAGAAGTATTTTAGGAGAATATTTCAAAGTTGCAAGCTCTATTTCATTTACCCTCAAATCATATACAGCAGCTGACAAAATGTGAACACTCTGAAGTCTAACTACTCAGGTGTAAACCCCAGCCCTGACACTTGCTGGTTATATGAATGTGGGCAAATTGTATTTAAATTCTCTGCACCTCCATAGGCCAACCAAGAAAATTATGCATAGAGCACAGTATCTGTCCTGGAGAAGGAAATGGAAACCCCCTGCAGTATTCTTGTCTGGAGAATTCCATGGACAAAAGAGCCTTGCAGGCTACAATCTATGGGATCACAAAGAGTTGGACATAACTGAGTGACTATCACTCACTCATAGTATCTGATCAAAAATTTACTAAAAGAGAATTGTGAAGTAATTTATGCAAAACATTTAACACAATACCAGCCACATAAAAAATGCTCAACAAGTCATGAGCTTTAGAGATCTATTAGAGCTAAAAAAGCACACATTTTTTAACTGCTGTATCCTCAGACCTTCACCCAGCCTAGTCACTGGAACAAATGAGAAACTCAATAGCTATTTGTAGAATGAATGAATGAATGAATGCATTGTCTTGTCCGAATGAGCTGTTTGTTGAAAACAGTAATAAAATTACATGGGATTTTGATTGATTCCTTGTCATGAATCTCTTCCAGATGCTTGAAACATATGGCTGTTCAATAAATATAATTTAACGTGCTGAAGCTTATGAAGCCATGAAGAGTTAATAGCCTTTCAGCATGGGTATTCCATTATTAAATCCTGTTACTTTCTCTGTCACCAAGATGTATTTTAGAAAAAATGTAATATTTTTGAAAATTTTATTGAATTTTACACATAACTTCATGAAATAAAACTGGTATGTCTAAGTCTACGAATTATTTTTATGACCCTGGTTAATGGTGGTTTAATAACACATGCATTTTAGCATCACCTGAGTGTAACGTATACAAGTATAGTGTCTTGGTAAATCAGATAATAATATTAAGTGGTATTAAAGATTGTATGTTTCATAAACCCCTCTTTGTTTAATTTTTACTTTTATTGGGCTCCCCTGGTGGCTCAGATGGTAATGAATCTGCTTGCAATGCAGGAGATCTTGTTTGATCCCTGGGTTGGGAAGATCCAAGCTCATCCCAAATAGATTTTGTATAATATTTACTTTTACTACTCAAAATTTATTTGGGACGAACTGAATGCATGCCAGCCTGTCACTAAGAATAAACTCATTTTTTCCAAGCTTGTGACATAATTTTTTCATTACATACAAAAATGACTTCATTTGGTAACTGGCCTAACTATCTAAGGAATTCCAAATAGATGACAATAATAATATTAACATTATTCACAAGCAAATGTTATCAACTTAAATGATACAACTCTAAAACAGCTTGAATCATAAGCCTAGTTAGATGAAGTACTAGTATCTACTTACTTTTGGTAGGAAATTGCATGATTTGAGTACCCTTGGTGAGCAGTTGAGAATATCTGCTGTTAAAAAAAAAAAAAAAAAAAAAAAAAAAAACCTCTAGACTATAATTAGCATGGGTAAATCTTACGACGTAAATTTTTGTGCTCCCAATCATCCATAATTATTTCTAAAGATGACGCCGTCCACAGATGTTGCTGGGATTTAATTCTACACTGAATCATATTGGTCAGTCATTTCTTACTGATTAGCCTCCTGAATTTGTACAAGAGTAAGCCTGCCTCTCCTTGCTTTCTATTTACCACAAAGTTATATGACTATTTCGTTAATCAGAAGCCTTGCATAGCTGTACTCTAGATTTTGACAAAGAACATTTCTGCAATTTCAGCCACCCACATCTTGGAAAGCTTCCGGAAAGACAGACAATGTTAAAGACGGTTGCTCAAAATAAAGGATGTACATTCTTTTATCTATATATTTCAAATTTTACCTTTAGGGGGAGTCAGGCTAAGGATGTTGCAAATCTGCTCTAAGATATCCGACCTGTTGTTGTTAAGTTGCTTTTTCAGTTTATGTTTAAGAGTGAGGAATATTATAAAGGACAACTTTGCTATGGCTCATTATGCTGTTAACATATCAAGTTTCTAGGACAAAACAAAATTTAAAAATTAAATAATGTATTTCATTATATACTTTATATAAGTATATAAATATTTAAAATTGTATATGTATGTGTGTGTGTGTGTGTGTATATATATATATATATATATATATATATATATATATATTCACTCAGTCTTGTCTGACTCTTTGTGAAGCCAGGCTCCTCTATCCTCCACTATGGCCCAGAGTTTGCTCAAATTCATGTCCATTGAGTTGGTGATATTATCTAACCATCTAATCTTCTGATGCCAATTTCTTTTGCCTTCAATCTTTCCCAGCATCAAAGTCTTTTACCTACTAATTACTTAAAAAAGCCCAAATATCTAAACCAGCGTTTGACTTGCTTTTGACACACAACTGATTATGGCCCTAAGTCTTAAAACCAGGATGTCTAAAATTAATCATGATTTTTCCCTCCAAATCTGTTTATCCTTCTAGGTTCCCTAAGTAAAATGTCCTAAGCCCCAAACTAGAAAATCATTCTAAACCAGCAGTCACTTCATTGCCCATATTCAACATACCACCTAGTTCTGACATCTGCATTTTCTAAACATTCCCCAAATCTACCATCTCTACATTAACCTCAACTGCTACAGCTCAAGGCAGAAGCATTTCTCTCTACCATTATGATAACATCCCTTAAATAGTCTCCTGGTCTCCACTAAAGCTTCTTCTCAATCCATTCTACAGTCTGCAAAATAATGTGATTTCTTCATGTAAAATAAATGAAGGCCTTGTCCTGGATGACAACATGAGCAGGCCAAGAAAGTGAACCCAAGCCACTAGTAGAATGCACTGAGCAACAGAGAATGATAAAAGAGAATTCTGAAGAGTTTGGACCAGATCAAATAATACAGGGCTTTATAGTTAAGGACTTACGTATTTATTCTCAGAAAGGATTGTGTTAACAAATTTTAACTAAGTAAACAACATGACTATTTCTGAAATATATTCAGCTAACAGTGGAGTCCACTTTATGGCAGTAACCTACAAAGAAAGGTATGAGGCTGTATATTAGAAGGAAAAAAAAAAACTCTTTAGACAATCTTATCCCTTTAAACTGAATATTCATTGGAAGAATTAATGCTGAAGCTGAAACTCCAATACTTTGGCCACCTGGTGCAAAGAACTAACTCATTGGAAAAGCCTCTGATGCTGGGAAAGATTGAAGGCATGAGAAGGGGACAATAGGAGAGTAAATGGTTGGATGGCATCACTGACCCAATAGCCATGAGTTTGAGTAAGCTCCGGGAGTTGGTGATGGACAGGGAAGCCTGGCGTGCTGCAGTCCATGGGGTTGCAAAGAGTCGGACTCAACTGAGCAACTGAACTGACTGATTGACTAATACTTTTAAAAATAATGAATTAAAACACATATATTGAGATGTTGTTCACAAATAACTTTCTGTCAAAGAAGTGATGACCCGAAAATTGTGAAAATATTTGTGTAGATAGATGGAGACCATTTAGATTGCAATTCATTAAATAAATAAGGAGTGTATGGTATCTCATATTATGGTGGTGATGGCTAAGACAGAGTCAAATGGGTTAATAAAAGAGATATTCATAGAGTCACTTCCTTATTATGATCTAAGTTAAAATGGATTGCGTTGTTGTTCAGTTGCTAAGTCATGTCTGACTCTTTGCAACCTCATTGACTGTAGCACACAACCATTCCCTGTCCTTCAATATCTCCCAGAGTTTGCTCAAACTCATATCCCTTGAGTAGGTGACACCATCCAACCATCTCGTCTTCTGTCACCTCCCTTTTCCTCCTGCCCTCAATCTTTCTCAGCATCAGAGTCTTTTCCAATGAGTTGACTCTTTGCAGTATGTGGTCAAATTATTGGAGCTTCAGCTTCAGAAGTAGTCCTTCCAATGAATATTCAGGGTTGATTTCATTTAGGATTCACTAGTTTGCTCTCCTAGATATCCAAGAGACTCTCAAGAGTTTTCTTCAGCAGCACAATTTGAAAGCATCAATTCTTTGGTGCTCAGCCTTCTTTATGGTCCAATTCTCACATCCCTACATGACTATTGGAAAAACCATAGCTTTAATTATATGTACTTTTGTCAGCAAAGTGATGTTTGTACTTTTTACTATGCTGCCTAGGTTTGTCATAGGTTTTCTTCCAAGGAGGAACTGTCTTTTAATTTTGTAGCCACAGTCACTATTTGAAGTGATTTTGAAGCCCAAGAAAATAAAATCTGTTATTGTTTCCACTTTTTCCCCATCTATTTGCCATGAAATGATAGGACCAGATGCCATGATCCTAGTTTTTGAATGTTCAGTTTGAGCCATTTTTTTAACTCTCTTCTTTTATTCTCATCAAGAGACTCTTTAGTTCCTCTTCACTTTCTGCCATTAGAATGGTATTATCTGCATATCTGAGGTTCTTGGTATTTCTCCTAGTAATCTTGATTCCAGCTTGTGAGTCACCCAGTCTGGCATTTCCCATGATGTACTCTGCATAGAAGTTAAATAAGCAGGGTGACAATGCACAGCCTTGACATACTACTTTTCTAATTTTGAATGAGTCAGTTGTTCCATGTCCAATTCTAACTGCTGCTTCTTGTCCTATGTACAAGTTTCTCCAAAGGCAGAAAAGGTGGTCTGACCTCCCCCTCTCTTTCAAAAATTTCCACAGTTTGTTGTTATCCACACAGTCAAAGCTTTGGCATAGTCAGTGAAGCAGAAGTATACATTTTTCTAGAATTTACTTGCTTTTTCTGTGATCCAGCAGATGTTGGAAATTTGATTTATGGTTCCTCTGCCTTTTCTAAATTTAGCTTTCTCTTCTGGAAGTTCTCAGTTCCTGTGATGCTGAAGCCTAGCTTGAAGGATTTTCAGTATTACCTTGCTAGCATGTGAAGTGAGCACAGCTCTATGGTAGTTTTAACACTATTTGGCATTGCCTTTCTTTGTGATTGGAATGAAAATTGACCTTTTCCAGTTCTGTGGCCACTGCTGAGTTTTGGAAATTTGCTGGCATATTGAGTGCAGCATATAAATGGCATCATTTTTAGGATTTTAAATAGCTCAGCTGGAATTCCATCACCTCCACTCATTCATAGCAATACTTCCTAAGGCCATTTTACTTTATGCTCCAGGATGTTTGGCTCCAGGTGAGGGACCATACCATCATGTTTACCTAGGTCTTTAATAACTTTTTTATACTTCTTTTGTATACACTTGCCACCTTTTCTTAATCTCTTCTTCTGTTGTGTCCTTGCCATTTCTTTCATTTATTGGGCCTATCTCTGCATCCAATGTTCCCTTGGTATCTCCAATTTTCTCGAATATATCTCTCATCTTTCCTATTTGTGGGAAGAGAGTAAATTATCCAAGATAGCATGTTCAGGCTCTGTTGCCACATGTTTTATAAATAATGATCATGTAACAGCTGAGATCATTTATAGCACTGCACATGTGTGTCACGAGTTACTCGCTTGGTCATGAGCTACTTTGTGCTGTACATATATAGGAACTTCATCCATAAAGTGAGGGGAATTACTGCTGTGTCATGGCTGTGTCTGCCACGAGAGGAGAGAATATACTGTGAATGCTGCTACAGCTATTTCATCAGCCAGGAGAAAATATTGTTATGGCTACTGTGTCATCCAGGAAAGAGGTTGTGTGTAGGTATGTTGTGTTGTGTTACATCTGCTGCTCCAGCTGTTGTGCCAGCCAGGAGAGAATAAATGTGTCTGCAGTTCCTAAGGCTCCTGGCATCTTCTTCCGGCCTCTTAGCTTGTACCTTGCCTACCCTGGATTCAGCAAATAGTGTGGACAGTGAGATACACCAAAACACCTGGCATTAAAAACAGGATCAGCAATACACTATTCTATTGTTTTCCTCTATTTCTGTACACTGTTCACTTAAGAAGGCCTTCTTAGCTCTCCTTGCTATTCTCTGGAACTCTGCATTCAATTGAGTATATCTTTCCCTTTCTCCTTTGCCTTTTGCTTCTCTTCTTTTCTCAGCTATTTGTAAGGCCTCCTCAGACAACCATTTCTCCTTCTTGCATTTCTTTTGCTTTGGGGTGGTCTTGATCACCACCTCCTGGATAATGTTACAAACATCTGTCCATAGTTCTTCAGGTCTGTACCAGATCTAATCCCTTGAATCTATTTGTCACCTCCTCTGTATAATCATAAGGGATTTGATTTAGGTCATACCTGAACAGCCTAATGGTTTTCCCTACTAGCTTCATTTTAAGCATGAATTTGCCAATAAAGAGCTACTGATCTGAGCCACAGTCAGCTTCAGGTCTTGTTTTTGCTGAATGTACAGAGTTTCTCCATCTTTGGGTGCAAAGAATACAATCAATCTGATTTCAGTATTGACCGTCTGGTGATATCCATGTGGTTTAAAATAGATTACAAAAGCTCTGAAATGTTTTCTAGTGATAGTAAACACCACTTTGACACCCAGAGTTCAGGAAGGTTAAGGTTTAAGGATTTTGTGTCTTTTAGATTATGTTTATCATACTGCTTTGGGAATCAAAAAATATAAGAAATTGAGAATAAAACTTGAAAAGCTTATAAAATTAACAATAATCTATAAAAGAATTAGAAAAGTCATCTGAATCTTCAGACTTGTAACAATGAAGAAAGATGTCTAAGAGTCAATCTAGCTAAGCTCTAAGTAACAATTTAAGAGTTTTATAGTAGTAAATAGCCTTATTTCTTCCACAGTCAAGTTTTGGACTTATTTTTCTTGATGATTTTCTTGGATTTTTACTAGCCATTTGTTGTTACAAATGTTCTAATGTGTCAAATTGCATAGAAACTTTAAAATAGTCATGATATTACCCTTCTCTTTAAAATCCCTCTAAAATTTTTCCCATTTGACATAATACACTTATGTTTCTAAAAACTCCAAAAAGTGAAGAGATATGTTTTGATTTGTGAAACAAAATAACAATTTTTATTTCTTCCAAATCTACCTTAATTATTTTATGTTGCTTTGCAATTTTTTATGTTTCAATAAATGCACAATAGATGATTGGAACCCAGAACAGGAGATCTGTTAATATTTTGAACTATATATAAAAAGATATTTTATTAAAATAAATTTATGCTATATTATATAGGAAAAAATCCTATAAAATACTGTTGCAGAAACCAGTAATTGAGAAACCAAGCACCACACTCAAGGAGTTGGAGAACTCAGGTTTATTATGCTGGAGGGCCCAAAGGAGTTAACACTCCAAGCTCTGAACCCTGAACAAACGGGTTACAGAGTTTTTATAGACGGACTATAGTGGGCAACACTAGCAGCTAATAGTCTGGTTTAAACTAAGGGGTTTCACGTGTGCAGGAACAGCAGTCAAGACAGGGAGTGGGCTGCCTGACCTTTACAGGGGCAGACATGATTAAGCAGGTTTGCAGGGACTGGGCAATTGCAAAGAGCAGGGCAAGGGTGAGTGAGATAAGCTCCAGTTCCTAGTATTGTAAGTCCCCACTTTCTGAAACTGCATCATCTACGTGATCCAGGCTTTGCAAGGAGCAAGCTGAGTTACAGAGGCAGAATGAACAGGAGGTTATATAAAATTTTAATTTTTCCTCTTCAATCCAAGCTCTTCACACCTTAGAACGTTCATAGGAAAAGATAATCCACAGAAAAACCACGTTATTTTACAGAACTTTCATATTTACAACCA
The DNA here is from genome assembly GCF_055505025.1 of Bos grunniens. Classification (NCBI taxonomy): domain Eukaryota; kingdom Metazoa; phylum Chordata; class Mammalia; order Artiodactyla; family Bovidae; genus Bos; species Bos grunniens. Next base: position 50,506,804 of record NC_141175.1, read on the forward strand.
TAAATTTATCAATATTTTACTTTTATTTAAATTTTTATATATTATCTTCTTTTAGTCATTAACCTGATGAGTAAAATAAACAAGGTTTTTTAAAAAGATTACTTTGTTTATATTTATCATCATATTTGCAAATACATCTAAGACATCAATTCTATAAACTTACCCCTTGTGTATTATTTTGATGAACTGAAAACTGCCTTTTAAGTAAGTTAAAAACTGAAACTATTTCATATCATCTTGTATTCATTATTCTCACTGTAAAAATGGTACACTTAGAAAAAGCATATTTAAATATAATTCTCCTGAATTGTTTTCAAAATCATACTTACAATTTATGATAACACCTTTTCAGAATGTCAGTTAATATTTTAAAAGTTTTTGAGTAACATATTTATAGCTTTTACAGAAGTACAAAATTCAAATATTAAGTATATTTCAAATTTCAGCTCTTTATGAAAATCAATACGAGTGCAGAGATAAACGACATTTCAGTAGCACGCTAGAGGTTTGTCAGTGAACCTTTTCAAACTATTCACATTATTTTCTGATGGCAAAGACATCTCAAAAGAAGTGTGATATGCTCTATGAATACCATCAAACCTCCTTGCTGTCCTACATTCAGCAATCGATGGTAGATTTGCTTTTTATGACAAGATGAATATATTCCAAATGCAGCTGTATAAAAGTAGCTGACATTATGAATAAGAAATGGAAAGAAGGGCATTTCCATTGAAACTAATTTTAGGGAACCAGACAGGCATCAGTTTTACTCAGAAGAGTGAAGGATTATATGAAAATGCCGATATAGATTGTGTTAAAACTACCAGTGTCCCTTTATTAGCCACAGGTTTCTAGGCATGCTAGATTAACTTTAAAATTTTGTTCACAGAATCTTAGGAACTTTCTTGATCTCATGATGCCTGATAGCTGTATGAGAGCAGGTAAAATAATGCCTCCACCTCCAGTTAGTATAAACTTTGAAAATAGTACACATATATAATATCTACCTGTTCACAACATGTTATTGTTGAGATACCCTTTATGCATAATTCATTATCACTGAACATAAAGCTATAGAAGTCAAAGAATGTGCTTTTAGGAGAGTGCAAGGAAGAGTTTATCATGGCTACAAATTCCAGATCAAAGGTGCTTGCGCACAAGATGATGTTGATCCTAAAGATTTTCACCAAATATACTCAAAGGTTTAGAGTAATGCACTTGAGAATAGTATAATAAATAAAAGAATATCTCAGCAGGTAAAGTGATTATATAACATATAATCAAAGTTAAGTATTAGAGCTAGCGTACAATATCTGAGGTGAAAATATTCTCTGGATAAACTCTATAGTAGAATGGTAAAGACTTAGTGAACTTGAAGACAGATTAACAAAAATTATCCTACCTGAAAAGAGATTCAAAAACAATTGAAACATTTGGAAAAAGGTTCAGGGATCCTTATGAGGCAGTAAGAAAAGACTGACAATATGAATATTTGTCAATTGTGTTAGTAACATATATTATACATATACATACATACTGTATATATATAAAGTATAATTGATAGTAAGTCCTAGAAGAAGATAAATTTCCCTGATAGCTCAGTTGGTAAAGAATACACATGCAATGCTGATTTGATTCCTTAGAAGACAGACAATAGGTCAAATAAAATATTGTATTTAAAGAATATCAGGCAAAATGTTCCCAAATTTAGTGAAATATTTAAATTTAAATAATAATAAACAAAAGAACTTTGCATTCCCTAGATAAACTACACTTGGTCATGATATTGTTTGCTTTGAAATTCTGATAATTTAAAATATAGATATCTGTGCTTATGACAGATATTAGTCTATTTTTATTTTCCTGTAATGTCTTTAGTGTGATTATCTGAGAAATTCTGACCTTGTTAAGGACAGTTGAAAACTGTCCCCTTCTTATCTGAGTTCATAGTTTTTGTAGAATAAGTATTGTTTCCTTTATAAATATTTTGTAAAATTAGGCAGAGTTTTCCATCAAATCCAGGACTTTTATTTATTAATAAGAATTTATTTCTTTAATATATACTACTTATGTATAATTTTTAATGTGAAATATGATACTCTGTCTTTTGAGAATTTTCTATTTTATAAAAAGTATCAAATTTACACACACAGAGTTGTTTTTAGTATTCATTAATTCTGTTTACTCTTTCTGTGGTAGAGATAGACTCAATTTTATTTTTAATATTTATGATCTGTGCTTTTTTTTTCTTGGTTAATGTGGTTAGAGGTTTATCAATTTCATTAATTATTTTCAAAGAACCAGGCTTGATTAATTAATATTCTGTATTGTGCTTTTAGTTTTCAGTTTCTGCTGTTATATTTACTATTCCCTTCCTTATTCTTGCCTTGAGTTTAATTTGCTCCTCTTTTTCCAGTTTCTTGATGTGGGACCTTAGATCAATGAATTGAGACCTGTGTGTCTTTGTAACATAAGCCTGAAATGTTATAACTTTTCAGTAATGATGACTACCAAATGAAGATATGTTGCATCTTCATTTTCAACCAACTCAAAATATATTCTAATTTTTTTGTGATTTTATTTTTGAACCATGGTGTATTTAGAAGTGTGTTGCTTTAACTTAAAATATTAATATTTGAGATTTTCCATAAATTTATCTGTTATCAATATTTAGATTAATCTGTTTTAATCTGGAGAAAAAACACTTCATATAATTTAATTTTTTCAATTTGCTAAGCTTTGTTTTATGACTCAGAAAAATGTTCTGTTTGTGAATGTTCCAGGTGAACATATTTTAAAATGCATATTTGGCTGCTGTGGGTGGAGTGTTCTGTACATGTTAACTTATAAGTCGTTACGGTTGTTCAGGGCTTCTATATATATAATTGCACTGATTTTCTATGTACTAGTTCTACTGTTTTTCTACTAATTACTGAAAGGTAATGTTAAACAGGAAGTTAGGCATGAGTAAGGAGGGGTGGCCTAGCTAAAAAAAGATTCAAGCTGATCTCTAAACCCCACCCCAGACACGCCCCAACATGGCCCAGAAGAGCTCAGAGATATGCTACAAAATAAGCATAGAGATGCGTCCAACTCTGACGTTTGTGCCCCAGATGCACAGTGGATACAAATAACTACAGGGGCTTCTCCAACTCCCGCATATGCACCCTTGATGCACAGCTGTGTCCTCAGGTGACCTTAGGCAGCAGGGAGCCAATTAAAGGTTCATAAATATCTATATATGCACACATCTGATTATAACAGATTGAATTATGGTAAAGACATGTACAATAGAGCTGTGGTTATGTAACTTGCAGAAAAAGTGAAAGTCGCTCAGTCATGTCCTACTCTTTGCGACCCCATGGACTTATAGTCCATGGAATTCTCTACTCACAGGAGTGGGTCGCCTTTCCCTTCTCCTGGAGATCTTCCCGACACAGAGATTGAACCCAGGTCTCCCGCATTGCAGGAAGATTATTTACCAAATGAGCCACAAGAGAATTCCAAGATTATTGGAATGGGTAGCCTATCCCTTCTCCAGAGGGTCCTCCCTACCCAGGAATCAAACTGGGGTCTCCTTCATTACAGACTGTCAATCAAAACTCTCAGTCCTCGCCTACCTGGATGAACATCTAAAAGCCCTGTCTTGAAAAACCTGCATACCTCATCATTCTGGCGCCAGAGCCTCTCTTGGCTTGGTCCCACCTCTCTGCTGAGGTGTTCTTTATGTTCTTCCTTCTATAAACCAGGGTCCAGTGCCTCTCTTGGCTTGGTCCATCTCTCCCTTGAGCTGTTTTTCCAGTTGTTTCTTCAATAATCTTGTTTTTGCCATGGGTAAGACTTCAGATTACTCTTTGCATCCTTACCAAGAACAGAGGCCCATAGGGGAGGGTTCTTTTCAATGCTCCCTATATTCACTAATAAGTAACACACACACACACACACACACACACATATATATATAAGTAATATATATAACATATATATTTGCATATATCATGATGAATTTGTCTATTTTGCTTTGCATTCTTTCAGTTTTGCAATTTGGGGAATTTTTTCTTAGTTGCTTTCACTTTTAATGTTGTTATATATTCATTGAAAATTGATTTCTTTATCCTTGAATAACAATCTTCTGGACCTAGTACTTTTTGTATCAAAATCTGTTTATTCCCATATTAATATAAATATTCCAGCTTTTTAAAAAAGTAGATTGGATTTTTCCATCATTTCAGTTTAACTCATGTATATCTTTATAATTAAAGTGGGTTTCTTATAAACAGCATATAGGTGGATTTTTTTCCACTTTGAAAATATTTACCTTTTATTGCTGTGTTTAGACAGTATACCTTAATGGAGTCATTGAGGCTCGTGATTAAAATTTATCTAACTGCTAGTTGTTTTTCTATTAGTTGCATCAGATTTTGTCTTTTGTGTTCTTTTGGATTGATTATTTTTAATTCCTTTTTTCTCCACAGTTGGCTTAATATTTTTCTCTTTTAAAAATTGTAGGGGCCCCATGTGGTCTGTGCATGCCGAATGGAGATGACAGTGGCCTGAGTGGAAGCCAGAGTACCAGTACAGAATGATGCTGAAGAGCCTAGTGGACCTTTGGTGGCCAAGGGCAAGGCTGGAGAAGGGTCTGGCCCAGTAGAACCATAGCAGCAAAGCTGCCAAGTCCTTCATGATGAAAGATTTGGAGACACTTCTATCTCCTTTGTATAATTGATAGGTTGGATGGTGAAGAGATGGCTGACGGTGTCAAAACCTTTCTGCAGGGCCTTTCCAGGGGGAATCAAAGACTCCATCTGGGGAATTTCTATTAATACCATCTCAAAGCTAGATGCTTGAATTCAGCAAGAGAGAGAGGAACAGTGGAAAAAGAACAATTAGGATCCTGGCTCAGAGGAGAGTCCAGAGTATAGTAAGGAAACAGGAGTGTGAACCTGTATTGTCAGTAGAAATTTTCAATGCTGTACGTAGAATGGTGGCGTTGTTCTGGTTCAGTCTCCTCTTGTTTTATCGAGTGTTTGTTCCTGTGCTTAGTCATTAATGGCCCAAATTACTGGTGAGCCATCACGAAATGGGGACGTTTGTTTGCAGTTGGAATGCTTCCTCACATCAAATTTCATTGTTGTTTGGGTGCTCCTCCTGTTTGTGTTTAGCAAAGCTGTGAACCCTATTTTGTTTCAGGACATTATTGAGCTGGCATTTGAGGTATCAGAGAGGAAGCCTCACCCATTCCCTAGCATTAGCCGAATAATAGTTGATACGCTCTTCAACATTGTGCTGTGGGCTCTCTTCCTTCTCCAGAGGATGTTTGTGAGTCTCTTTCCCATCCATCTTGCTGGTCAGCTGGTTGGCCTCCTATATACATCTCTTCTCTACTCACTACACTTCTTCGAATATCATTGGTTCAATAAAGGAACTGAAATACACCAGTGGTTGTCAAACATAAAAAAAATGGGCTTTACTACTTTGGATTCAGTTTGCCCTTGATTTTCTCACAGTGATGAAGTCCTCCTACACAGTCAATGGATGCCTCTTGTCTGTCCTCTTTCCTTTATTCATTATCAGCACCAATGAAGCAAAGATCTCTGCAAAAGCATATCTTTTCCAATTGCACCTCTTCTCCTTGGTGGTTTTCTTAAGCAACAGAGTCCTCCATAAGATGGTCTACCTGCAGTCTGCCCTCAGTAGCTCCACTTCTGCAGAGAAGTTCCCCTCACCTCACCCATCTCCTGCAAATTCAGGGACCTGCTGCTGGTCCCTGGAGTCATCTGCCATCCAGTGGAGATGGGTGAGACAGGAAGGATTCCATGGCAGTTCTTTACCTTGTTCACCTCCCCAACCAGGGAAGGCAGGACCCACTGTGCCAAGGGCCCTGTGCACATTCCAGTCTCTCTGAGGAATGGGGATTTTTGTCTCTGGTGCAGGTAAGGCAGAATCTCCCTGCATGGATTTTAAACACCAGTGAAAAGTGAAAGGACCACAAGTTTTTCTGCAGCTCTTTTCTAGCATCTGCCAGCCCCACACCTGGACTGATTTCAGGACTTTTCCTCCCTGTGCCATTTAACCTCTCACTTGTCTTTCCTGTCTTCAACCACCCTTGAATGAATGAACTTTTGTAATTCTAGCCGTTGTATTCTGTGGACCTGTTACTTTTGTCTTCTGCAAAGCACATATATTGGATGTGGGAGGGAAAAGAGACTGCTGCTTCAGATCACTCCCTTTATAGCCATCACTGTCTTGTTTTCTGTAACTTGGATTAGACTTGGATTTCTTGCTCCACTGCAAAAAAAAAAAAAAAAAAAAAGAGAGAGAGACTGAGGAGATTGCACAGTATTAAAGATCTCACAGTCAGATTTGCTGGGTTTTGAGGAGTGATTTTCCTTCTTTGCCTCAAAAGAGAAAAAGACTTTCCCCCACCCCCAGTTGTACATTTAAAGACCTTCCAACTGTAAAAGTGAAGAGTGAAATTGTTAGTCTCTCAGTTGTGTCTGACTCTTTGCAACCCCATGGACTGTGGCCCACCAGAATCCTCTGTCTATGGAATTTTCCAGCCTAGAATACTGGAGTGAGTAGCCATTCCCTTCTTCAGAGGATCTTCCTGACCCAGGGATTGAACCTAGGTCTCCAGCATTGCAGGTAGATTCTTTGCTGCAAATAGAAGCAAATGTAATTAAAATTACATTTCCAAAATCTTTTTTGCTTTATGTTGTTGTTGTTCAGTCACTAAATTGTGTCTGACTCTTTGCAACCCCATGGACTGCAGCACATTAGGCTTCCCTGTCCTTTACTATCTCCCTGAGTTTGCTCAGACTCATGTCACCTGAGCTGGGGATGCCATCCAACCATCTCATCTGTCACTCCTTTTCCCTCCTGCCCTCTATCTTTCACAGTATCAGGGTTTTTTCCCCAATGAGTCAGGTGGCTGAAGTATTGGAGCTTCCGATTTAGCATCAGTCCTTCCAATGAATATTCAGGATTGATTTCCTTTAGGATTGACTGGTTTGATTTCCTTGCAGCCTAAGGGACTCTCAAGAGTCTTCTTCAGCACCACAGCTTGAAATCATCAGTTCTACAGCACTCAGCCTTCTTTATGTGCAACTCTCACATCTATACCTGACTACTGAAACACCATAGCTTTGCCTATGTGGACCTTTGTCTTCAAAGTGATGTCTCTGATTTTTACCATGCTGACTAGTTTTGTCATAGATTTTCTTCCAAGGAGCAAGCATCTTTTAATTTTATGGCTGCAGTCACCATCCACAGTAATTTTGGAGCACAAGAAAATAAAATCTGTCACTGTTTTCCACTCCCCTCCCATATATTTACCATGAAGTAATGAGACCAGATGCCATGATCTTTGTGTTTTGAATGTTGAGTTTTAAACCTGTTTTTTCACTCTTCTCTTTTACCCTCATCAAGAGGCTTTTTAGTTCATCTTCACTTTCTGCCATTAGAGTGGTATCATCTGTGTATCTTAAGTTTGTTATATTTCTGCCACCAATCTTGATTCCAGCTTGTGATTCATCCATCTTGGCATTTTGCGTGGTGTACTCTACATAAAAGTTAAATAAGCAGTGTGACAGTATACAGCCTTGACCTACTCCTTTCCCAGTTTTTGCCATGTAAAGTAACATAATTAAGCAAGTAAAATTCATATTTACAAGTCTTGCTCACATTCAAGCAGTGAGAATTACACAAGATTTGTCAACTAGTGGACAGAAATATGACGTTTTCTTAGAATTCGTTCTATAGAGAATCTCACTATTACATAATCTTATTTCTGTCTTCCCATCATTTCAGTTTTTTTTTTTTTCTATTTTTGACTTTTTTCTCAACTGAGAGAATTCCTGTAGAGAGTAAATAGTCATTGCTCTTTATATTTACTCCAGGGCTGAGAATTTCTATGTAATACTAATCTCTCAAAGTAATCATCATCTCCTAAATTTCTCAATAACAATGACACTGGGTTAGTAATTCCACAGGATGATCTATATAGTATCCAGATCCTAAATATATCATCTCAACAATGACTTTGGACAAATATCTTTTATTAGTTTCTTGGGGGTATAGTAATTGAGCACCACAAACTAGGTAGCTTAAACAACATGTCTGTCACATAGTCCTAGAGACTAGGATCTCAAAATCAAAATGTCAGCAGTGTTTTTTCTTTCTGAGAGCTGTGGGGGGAAAACCTATTCTATGCCTCTTCTTTACTTTGTGGTAGCCTTAGGCATTCGTTGCCTTATAGATGATGTTTCCCCTGTGTATTCATGTTATTTTCCTTCTCTGTATGCCTCTGTGTCCGAAATCACACTTTCCATAAGAAACCAGTCATAAAGGATTAAGGCCCACTATACTGATCTAATTCTGAGTTAATTACTGCTATAAAGACCCTGCTGCTACTAAGTCACTTCAGTTGCGTCCGACTCTGTGCGAACCTGTAGACGGCAGCCCACTAGGCTCCCCTGTCCCTGGGATTCTCCAGGCAAGAACACTGGAGTGGGTTGCCATTTCCTTCTCCAATAAAGACCCTATCTCTAGATAAGATGACATTCTGAGATACCTGGGATTAAGATCACAATTTTTTTTTTTTCCCCCCCAGGGGTAGACATAATTCAACCCATAAATATATCTCTTCGTGGTATTTTGGGAGAAATTTCTACTTGTGTGAAAATAAATAAAATGAGGAATGCCTCAGTTCAGTTCAGTCGCTCAGTCGTGTCCGACTCTTGGCGACCCCATGAATTGCAGCACGCCAGGCCTCCCTGTCTATCACCAACTCCTGGAGATCACTCAGACTCACGTCCATCTAGTCAGTGGTGCCATCTAGCCATCTCATCCTCTGTCGTCCCCTTCTCCTCCTGCCCCCAATTCCTCCCAGCATCAGAGTCTTTTCCAGTGAGTCAACTCTTCGCATGAGCTGGCCAAAGTACTGGAGTTCCAGCTTGAGCATCATTCCTTCCAAAGAAATCCCAGGGCTGATCTCCTTCAGAATGGACTGGTTGGATCTCCTTGCAGTCCAAGGAACTTTCAAGAGTCTTCTCCAACAGCACAGTTCAAAAGCATCAGTTCTTCGGCGCTCAGCCTTCTTCACAGTCCAACTCTCACATCCATACATGACCACAGGAAAAACCATAGCCTTGACTGGATGAACCTTTGTTGGCAAAGTAATGTCTCTGCTTTTGAATATGCTATCCAGGTTGGTCATAAATTTTCTTCCAAGAAGTAAGTGTCTTTTAATTTCATGGCTGCAGTAACCATCTGCAGTGATTTTGGAGCCCAAACCTAGTTAGTCTTAAATTGCAAAACTGGTACCATAACATAAAATCCAATTTACAAAACGTGCATTAATATTAATGTTCACAGTTTGTTCTCTCTCTCCCTTTTTTTTTTCTTTTGGTTTCATAGTGCAAAGAATCATCAACTGGTATTGGTGAAACAGAAAAATAAAACAAAACCAAGACATAACAAAAAATTTCAAGTTGTTTAGCAACATCAAGTTGATTTTAAATAATTGTAGCATACAAAGGAAAACAAAATTTTCACTGTCATCTTAAATATTTACATTACAGCATCTATGATAAAACCAGTTTTAATACATACATACAAGCATTTAAATATATTTGACTCTCAAATGTCAAAATTTGAAGAAAATGTCAAGCTTTTTATTGTTCTGAATAGACAGTTTCTTTGTATAACAAACACGCCAGTTTCTTAAATAGACTATGTAAGTATTTATAGACCAAACTTTAGTAGATTCACAACAAGATTCTTGCTTCTCAGGAAATAATATTCTTTACCTGATAAGATTTGATCCTTTCTCAGACAAGGAAAACTTTCCATTCATATGGTTTCAGTTGAAAAATTTTGAAGAATTTAGTATAATATATTTCTAGTCTGAGTCCTGTACCTGGAGTGTTTTTCAGCTCCCAGGCTCATATTGCTACAAATGTCCTTTTGTTACTTTACCCTGTGGGAAGATGTTCCTCTCAAAGCATTAATAGCTAACCTTCTTATGTAATACAGTAAAAGGAAAATCACAAAAAGAAACATGTAAAATTTATTTCTCATCATTTTATCCCCAGAAATATATATATAATATTCTTATTCCATTCTGACTAGGTGGTATCACTCAGAGACAACTTGGAGTTGAAGTTGAGTTTACCAGCTTAATTGATTTCTTTAGGTCATTACCCCTGAATGCAGATTTTTCTACATTCAAGGAGTATGAAAAAAATATTTGAAAAGGAGAAAGAAGGCAGGAAGAAAGGAAGAGGGAAGGAGGAAAAATATGAATCCCAACCTTCCTAGCAAAAATAATCAGGGCATGGAACCCCTTTACCTGCCTGTTCTCTGAGATTGCCATTTCAGCCTTCCCCTTCTTTTTTTTCAGTAGAATTCATATTATCAAATAAAATTGATTTAAAAAAATCTATTTTCCCATTACCCAAAAAGTTGCTGAAATGTATGTTTTTGTCATTGTGCATTTTTGGCAAGTGAGTCATTTAGGCAATCACTTAACTTTACTTGGGTTCTGTAACCCAAATGAAGCATGCCGGCTGCAACGGATCTCACAGAAGCGTGCCCGAAAGGAGCTACCCCATGTCGGAGGTCAGGGACGGTGGCCAAGAGGAGGTACCCAACGTCCAAGGTCAGGATCAGTGGCCGAAAGTGCCAGGCTGCGATGGCGCAGGAGCGGCCAAGAGGAGTTACCCCACGCCCGAGGTCAGGGGCTGTGGCTTAGAGGAGCAACCCCACGTCCAAGGAGTGGTGGCTGCCCGAGTGCAGGAGGGCCAAGAGGAGCTACTCCACATTCAAGGTAAGGAGGGGCGGAGGTGAGGAGATACCCCTCCTCCAAGGTAAGGAGCAGCAGCTGCTCTTTGCTGGAACAGCCATGAAGAGATACTCCACGTACAAGGTAAGAGAAATACAAGTTAAGATGGTAGGTATTGTGAGAGGGCATCAGAAGGCAGATGCACTGAAACCTTAATCACAGAAAACTAGTCAATCTAATCTCATGGACCACAGCCTTGTCTAACTCAATGAAACAAAGCCAAGCCCTGTGGGGCCACTCAAGATGGGTGGGTCATGGTGGAGAGGTCTGACAGAATGTGGTCCACTGGAGAAGGGAATGACAAACCACTTCAGTATTCTTGCCTTGAGAACTCCATGAACAATATGAGAAGGCAAAATGATAGGATACTGAAAGAGGAACTCCCCAGGTCAGTAGGTGCCCAATATGCTACTGGAGATCAGTGGAGAAATAACTTAAGAAAGAATAAAGGGATGGAGTCAAAGCAAAAGCAATACCTAGTTGTGGATGTGACTCGTGATAGAAGCAAGGTCGGATACTGTAAAGAGCAATATTGCATAGGAACCTGGAATGTTAGATCCATGAATCAAGGCAAATTGGGAGTGGTCAAACAAGAGATGGCAAGAGTGAACGTCGACATTCTACAAATCAGAGAACTAAAATGGACTGGAATGGATGAATTTAACTCAGATGAGCATTATATCTACTATTGCGGGAAGGAATCCCTTAAAAGAAATGGAGTAGCCATCATGGTCAACAAAAGAGTCTGAAATGCAGTACTTGGATGCAGTCTCAAAAACGACGGAATGATGTCTGTTTGTTTCCAAGGCAAACCATTCAATATCACAGTAATCCAAGTCTATGCCCCAACCAGGAACGCTGAAGAAGCTGATTTTGAATAGTTCTATGAAGACTTACAAGACCTTTTAGAACTAACACCCAAAAAAGATGTCCTTTTCATTATAGGGGACTGGAATGCAAAAATAAGAAATCAAGAAACACCTGGAGTAACAGGCAAATTTGGCCTTGGAATACAGAATGAAGCAGGGTAAAGGTTAATAGAGTTTTGCCAAAAGAACACACTGGACATAGCAAATACCCTCTTCCAACAACACAAGAGAAGACTCTACACATGGACATCACCAGATGTTCAACACTGAAATCATATTGATTATATTCTTTGGAGCCAAAGATGGAGAAGCTCTATACAGTCAGCAAAAACAAGACTGGGAGCTGACTGTGGCTCAGATCATGAGCTCCTTATTGCCAAATTCAGACTTAAATTGAAGAAAGTAACGAAAACCACTAGACCATTCAGATATGACCTAAATCAAATCCCTTATGATTATACAGTGAAAGTGAGAAATAGATTTAAGGGACTAGATGTGACAGACAGAGTGCCTGATGAACTATGGTCAGAGGTTCGTGACACTGTACAGGAGACAGGGATCAAGACCATCCCCATGGAAAAGAAATGCAAAAAAGCAAAATAGCTGTCTGGGGAGGCCTTACAAATAGCTGTGAAAAGAAGAGAAGTGAAAAGCAAAGGAGAAAAGGAAAGATATAAACATCTGAATGCAGAGTTCCAAAGAATAGCAAGAAGAGATAAGAAAGCCTTACTCAGCGATCAATGCAAAGAAATAGAGGAAAACTACAGAATGGGAAAGACGAGAGATCACTTTAAGAAAATTAGAGATACCAAGGGAATATTTCATACAAAGATGGGCTTGATAAAGGACAGAAATGGTATGAACCAAACAGAAGCAGAAGATATTAAGAAGAGGTGGCAAGAATATACAGAAGAACTATACAAAAAAGATCTTCATGACCCAGATGATCATGATGGTGTGATCACTGACCTAGAGCCAGACATCCTGGAATGTGAAGTCAAGTGGGCCTTAGAAAGCATCACTACAAACAAAGCTAGTGGAGGTGATGGAATTCCAGATGAGCTCTTTCAAATCCTGAAAGATGATGCTGTGAAAGTGCTGCACTCAGTATGCCAGCAAATTTGGAAAACTCAGCAGTGGCCAAAGGACTGGAAAAGGTCAGTTTTCATTCCAATCCCAAAGAAAGGTAATGCCAAAGAATCCTCAAACTGCTGCACAATTGCACTCATCTCACACACTAGTAAAGTAATGCTCAAAATTCTCCAAGCCAGGCTTCAGCAATACATGAACCACAAACTTCCAGATGTTCAAGCTGGTTTTAGAAAAGGCAGAGGAATTAGGGATCAAATTGCCAACATCCTCTGGATCATGGACAAAGGAAGAGATTTCCAGAAAAACGTCTATTTCTGCTTTATTGACTATGCCAAAGCCTTTGACTGTGTGGATCATAATAAACTGGAAAATTCTGAAAGAGATGGGAACACCAGACCAACTGACCAGCCTCTTGAGAAACCTATATGCAGGTCAGGAAGCAACAGTTAGAACTGGACATGGAACAACAGACTGGTTCCAAAATGAAAAAGGTGTACACCAAGGCTGTATATTGTCATCTTGCTTATTTAACTTATATGCAGAGTTCATCTTGAGAAACGCTGGGCTGGACGAAGCACAAACTGGAATCAAGATTGCCAGGAGAAATATCAATAACCTCAGATATGCAGATGACACCACCCTTATGGCAGAAAGTGAAGAGGAACTAAAAAGCCTCTTGATGAAAGTGAAAGAGGAGTGTGAAAAAGTTGGCTTAAAACTCAACATTCAGAAAACGAAGATCATGGCATCTGGTCCCATCACTTCATGGGAAATACATGGGGAAATAGTGGAAACACTGTCAGACGTTATTTTTAAGGCTTCAAAATCACTGCAGATGGTGACTGCAGCCATGAAATTAAAAGACGCTTACTCCTTGGAAGAAAAGTTATGACCAACCTAGATAGCATATTCAAAAGCAGAGACATTACTTTGCCAACAAAGGTCCGTCTAGTCAAGGCTATGGTTTTTCCAGTGGTCATGTATGGATGTGAGAGTTGGACTGTGAAGAAAGATGAGCGCTGAAGAATTGACGCTTTTGAAGTGTGATGTTGGAGAAGAGTCTTGAGAGTCCCTTGGACTGCAAGGAGATCCAACCAGTCCATCCTGAAGGAGATCAGCCCTGGGATTTCTTTGGAAGGAATGATGCTAAAGCTGAAACTCCAGTACTTTGGCCAGCTCATGCGAAGAGTTGACTCATTGGAAAAGACTCTGATGCTGGGAGGGATTGGGGGCAGGAGGAGAAGGGGAGGACAGAGGATGAGATGGCTGGATGGCATCACTGACTCGATGGACGTGAGTCTGCGTGAACTCAGGGAGTTGGTGATGGACAGGGAGGCCTGGCTTGCTGCAATTCATGGGTTTGCAAAGAGTCGGACAGGACTGAGCGACTGAATTGAACTGATGCAATATTGCTCTTTACAGTATCGGACCTTGCTTCTATCACCAGTCACATCCGCAACTGGGTGTTGTTTTTGCTTTTGCCCCATCCTTCCATTCTTTCTGGAATTATTTCTCCATTGATCTCCAGTAGCATATTGGGCACCTACCGACCTGAGGAGTTCATCTTTCAGTGTCCTATATTTTTGCCTTTTCATACTGTTCATGGGGTTCTCAAGGCAAAGAATCCCTTCTCCAGTGGATCACATTCTGTCAGACCTCTCCACCATGACCCGTCCATCTTCAGTGACCCCACATGGCATGGCACAGTTTCATTGAGTTAGACAAGGCTGTGGTTCATGTGATCAGATTGGCTAGTTGTCTGTGACTGTGGTTTCAGTCTATCTGCCCTCTCTCTGCACCTACCATCTTACTTGGGTTTCTCTTACCTTGGACGTGAGGTATCTCTTCATGGCTTTTCCAGCAAAACACAGCCGATGCTTCTTACCTTGAAAGTGGGGTATCTCCTTTCTGCCACTGCTCCTGACCTTGGACGTGGGATAACTCCTCTTGGCCACCATTCCTCATCTTGGACGTGGGGTAGCTCCTCTTGGACACTTTTGTGCCACACAGCCACCACTCTTGCCACAAAGAAACGCAATGCCAAAGAATGCTGAAAGTATCGCACAATTGCACTCATCTCACACTCTAGTAAAGTAACGCTCAAAGTTCTCCAAGCCAGGCTTCAGCAATACGTGAAGTGTGAACTTCCAGATGTCCAAGCTGGTTTTAGAAAAGGCAGAGGAACCAGAGATCAAACTGCTAACATCCGCTGGATCATCGAAAAAGCAACAGAGTTCTAGAAATATATCTATTACTGCTTTATTGACTATGCCAGTCTTTGACTGTGTGGATCACAATAAACTGTGGAAAATTCTGAAAGAGATGGGAATATCGAAAGAGGTGGGAATACCGGACCACCTGACCTGCCTCTTGAGAAACCTGTATGCAGGTCAGGAAGCAACAGTTAGAACTGGACATGGAACAACAGACTGGTTCCAAATAGGAAAAGGAGTACATTAAGGCTGTATATTGAAACCTTGCTTATTTAACTTATATGCAGAGTACATCATGAGAATCGCTGGGCTGGAGGAAACACAAGCTGGAATCAAGATTGCTGGGAGAAATATCAGTAACCTCAGATATACAGATTACACCATCCTTATGGCAGAAATCGAAGAACTAAAGGGCCTCTTGATGAAAGTGCAAAAGGAGAGTGAAAAAGTTGGCTTAAAGCTCAACATTCAGAAAACGAAGATCATGGCATCTGGTCCCATCACTTCATGGGAAATAGATGGGGAAACAGTGGAAATAGTGGCTGACTGTATTTTTTTGGACTCCAAAATCACTGCAGATGGTGAGTTGAGTGCAGCCATGAAATTAAAAGATGCCTACTTCTTGGAAGAAAAGTTATGACCAATCTAGACAGCATATTAAAAAGCCGAAACATTACTTTGTTGACAAAGGTCCATCTAGTCAAAGCTATGGTTTTTCCAGAAGTCATGTATGGATATGAGAATTAGACTATAAAGAAATCTGAGCACCGAAGAATTGATGCTTCTGAACTGTGGTGTTGGAGAAGACTCTTGAGAGTCCCTTGGACTGCAAGGACATCCAACCAGTCCATCCAAAAGAAGATCAGTCCTGGGTATTGATTGGAAGGACTGATGTTGAAGCTGAAACTCCAATACTTTGGCCACCTGTTGTGAAGAGCTGACTCATTTGAAAAGACCCTGATGTTGGGAAAGATTGAAGGCAGGAGCAGAAGGGGATGACAGAGCATGAGATTGCTGGATGGCATCACTGACTCAATGGACATGAGTTTAGGTGAACTCCGGGAGTTGGTGATAGACAGGGAGGCCTGGAGTGCTGTAGTTTATGGGGTCCCAAAGAGTAGGACATGACTGAGTGACTGAACTGAACTGAATCCCAATCATAGGGCTCCATCCTGATGACCTAGTTAACTCTCAAAGACACCCACTTCATAAAACCTTAACATTGGGAGTGAAACTTTTACCTTTATTTATTTTGAAGAAGACATAAACACCCAGTCTATATCAGAAACAGACACAGGAAGAATTGAAATTGCAGGTGGTACAAATTCAATGTGTAGAGTTAAGTCTCTGGATTTCTACCTTGATGGTCTTTCCTTTACACTATGGAGCCTTTGAAGATAGATGAGCAAAATAGTTTAAGCAAAAAACCCCCAAATCAACTTGTGAGCTTTAACAATCCTATTTATCATGTAATCATAATTACATTTACTAGAGAGCTGTCAAACTCCACTTGACTTCATTCATGTGTAGGCACAACGTTTTCCTGCCCCCTGAGCTGAGAGGTGAGTGAGCTGTCCATGTAAACCCTTCTCTTTTACTGATGTACTGTCACGTAGTTTCCTTTCTGACATATTGAAAATAAAGATCGAACTAAATTGGGTACAATCACTCCAGAAGAAAATCAATATTCCTGCTCTTTTTCCCCTTATGGATAATTCCTTTCAAGGATTGGGCATAGCTTCTCCAGGATGAGTAGAAATGCATCCTACAATACAGGTTTTAAAAGGAGCTTTGCATCAGCAAGATTCCATAATTAATTAACTGAATTGGGTAATTTACTCTTCTTAACAGAATATCCTATAATCAACCCACATTTTTTTCTAGCCCCAGCTGTGATTTAACTAGCAATTCTGATTAATAATTACTCTAAATTCACTCAGATATTCACTGTCAGATATTGCCTACCCATATTCTTATGATTAATTTTGACTTAACTATGTTATTCTGTTTTAAATTCAATTTCACTGTTACGCTTGAAGAATTTTCTTCTGGTACAACACCCTTGATTTTATTTCAGATATATTCAGCTTTACAGAACAAGTGTCTTCTAGAGTTCACTTGACTATTTGCTAAATCATAGCCATTTATGATACTGTCTGTTGATCTTCTAATTTATTGGCTGTGCATTGCTATTTGAAATAAAATAATATGCATACAGATATGTCATGGATGCATGTCCACACTCTTAACAAATTATCAATATTAATTGGATGCCTATTATGTGCTCAGCACAGCACTCAATGAGCTACAAAAAACACTTCAAAGGACATAAAAAGGCTGAATCATCAAAATAAATACTTGAAACAACAGTAAAAGTAAATAAAATATATTTAAGTGATAATTAAATGATATAGTAATAGCATTATATTTTACCCCTGTGTTGAACATTTAGATCAGATCAGATCAGTCGCTCAGTCGTGTCCGACTCTTTGCGACCCCATGAATCGCAGCACGCCAGGCCTCCCTATCCATCACCAACTCCCGGAGTTCACCCAGACTCACGTCCATCGAGTCAGTGATGCCATCCAGCCATCTCATCCTCTGTCCTCCCCTTCTCCTCCTGCCCCCAATCCCTCCCAGCATCAGAGTCTTTTCCAATGAGTCAACTGTTCGCATGAGCTGGCCAAAGTACTGGAGTTTCAGCTTTAGCATCATTCCTTCCAAAGAAATTCCAGGGCTGATCTCCTTCAGAATGGACTGGTTGTATCTCCTTGCAGTCCAAGGGACTCTCTAGAGTCTTCTCCAACACCACAGTTCAAAAGCATCAAGTCTTCCGTGCTCAGCCTTCTTCACAGTCCAACTCTCACATCCATACATGACCACTGGAAAAACCATAGCCTTGACTAGACAGATTTTGTTGGCAAAGTAATGTCTCTGCTTTTGAATATGCTATCTAGGTTGGTCATAACTTTTCTTCCAAGGAGTAAGCGTCTTTTAATTTCATGGCTGCAGTCACCATCTGCAGTGATTTTGGAGCCCAGAAAAATAAAGTCTACATTAGCGGACATTATTCCTCTGTTATTACCTTATAAACACACTAGGAATGTAATAATCTATAAAGTCATAGTAGCATTGGAGTATGATGTCTGCTTTTTGAAAAATAACCTTTCAACTTCTGTAATTATTATTTTTGAGAATATATGCTAAACAATCAGTACAAATAGTTCTACAAAAGCTTTCTCTAAGAGCAGTATTCTTTATAATCTCAAGCCCCCAATTATCCTAGGTCACACAAACATAATTTATATTAAAATTTGGTTGCATTTTGGGAGCAAAAGTTCTCTAATATGAATATGGATTTTTATCATGGAAACAATGCCACAGTGGTGGAGGTAGTTTAGTCACTAGGTCATGTCCAACTTTTTGCAACCCCATGAACTCTAGCCTGCCAGGCTCCTCTGTCCATGGGATTCTCCAGGCAAGAATACTGGAGTGGGTGGCTATTTCCTCCTCCAGGGATCTTCCCGACCCAGAGATTGAACACTTGGCAGGCAGATTCTTTACCACTGAGCCACTGGGGAAGCTCAAAATAATGTCATATGGTTTCTAAGTACAATGAACTTCATGGAAATGATGATGATGATGATGATGATGGATGGTGATCTTATTTTTTACTTAAGTTGTTTCTGTTTTGTGTTTTTGTTTTTTTTTTTCTTTAGACATTATTCAAAACCAGACCACTTCTGTGGGCTTTGCTTGGTATGTTTTGCTTGGTTGATTGGCTGATTTGTTTTCTAAATGATTGTGATGGCTTATAGTACTAATTTTTCAAAAATTTCCAGAAAATATGCTTGTCACAATATATGCTGGGGAATTAACTATATTTGGATTCCTATTGGAGTCATTTCAAGTGTTTCCCAAGAATCCCTTTAGCTTTGGCTGCAAATACTACCAGTTAGTTTTTGGTGTTTATGTTCTTGAGCCATGGGGTGCCCACATATTAAAACAGCATTATTATGGGAGTTTCTGGGAGAGTGTTTTTAGACGAAGTTAACTTTAAAAATAAGTGAATTGATTCAAACAGACAGCCCTCCCTAAAGTAGATGATCCTCATCCAATCAGCTGAAGGCTTGAATAGAACAAAAAGGCAGACTCTCCCCCAAGTAAGAGAGAATTCCTGCCTGATTGCCTTCAAACTGGAACATCATTTTTTCCCCACCTTCTGACTGAAAATAAAACATTGGCCTTTCCTGCATCTTGGGACCAAAACAGCACCAACAGCATCAGCTGCTCAGGTGTTTCCAGCTTATCTGCTTACCCTGTAGATCTTAAAAACTTGTCAGCCTTCATAATCATGTGAGGTAATTCTTTATTATAAATCAGCCTCTCTCTCTCTCTTCTGTTTCTGTTCTATTTGTCCAGAAAATTCTAACTAATATTTATTCTTTGGCTCAACTCTGAAGGACATTACAGTAGTGTTTTCAAAAATACATTTTAAGTAAATTCATCAAATATTATATGAAGATAGTATTTTTTCTCAATTGTCATTTAAAGCATATGAGTCTGCTTGACATTATATAATTATTTTATAATTGATATTAGAGATCAAATTCCATTTCAAAACCTTTGCATAAATAAGGTGCAAAATTATATAAATTGTGTTTATTTCCCCATGCTTTTACCTAGTTATATTACAGAGAGAACTTCAAACGTGCTAAACTTTAGGAGGGTATATTTATTTTAAAGCTCTTTGTAAAATATCAGAATTGTTTTTGAAAAAGTCATTTATTTCTCTCAGTTTCTATGTAACATAAGTATATTTAATTAAAAATGCATCTTCCCAGAAGTAAACCATTTACTTTTAAGTTACCTAGGGTACAATAAAAATATTTTTGTATCCCCCAAGTAAGAATGCATAGCCATATGCCATAGGATCACAGTACAACTTTCATCAGCAATCACATCTCTCAGTCTTTAAATGTCAAATTAAATTGGCATTTAAGAAAATTGCTTCAGGATATATATCACATATCTTTTAAATACTAGTTGGTATTTTTAGCCATTATTTCATTACCATGAAATTGAGTACTAGTGTCCAATTAGACATTAATTACCAGTCTAAATATGGCTAATGTTCTAACCAGGATGTCACTAGGCATTTTAATTTTACTAAATTAAATGCAATGAAATTTAACTTTGCAGATTTCACAATTCAAATACACCTTTAATTATAAAGGTGTATTTGAATGGAAGAGAACAAATGTTCTCTCACCTTAAAATTCTGGTGAAATTAAACATGATTTTTAGTGGAATCACCCCAGGAGCTCAGAGGGGTGATGGTCCATTAGGTATCTTTCAGGAAATCTCCCACTCATCACTCTAAAACCTCCCCATGTTCAACAGAGCCACTGCTTCAACAACTTCAGCAGCAATAATACTAAATGTTGCAAATGTCTTTCTTTTATTAAACAAAGTATCCCCACTGTAATATTAGTCTTTTATTTCTGCCATTTGGAGCAGAGTAGAATGAATTTATTACTCTTCAAATATTTGATGACAAGTACTCTATTTTTCCCCTGTTTTATGTTCTCTGGCTTAGCTGGATATATGGCAGTATACCATCATCATTTTTGTTGCTCTCTTAGCAATCAGCATCCTTCTTAAAATGGGCGCCTCTGACATGGGAATGAAATCACTCCAAAGTCTTTCAATTCACATCCTTCTTTAACATAATAAACCATATCCTCTAAACATCTATCAGAAATACCCCTAAAGGCAAAGCAAGAGATGTCTTTGACATATTTTTATACCATAATATCATTTTAAGGAGTCTAATTGTTTTAAGGACCTTTAACTTGTGAACAACAGAAACGATATGTATAGTCAAAGCTATGGTTTTTCCAGTAATCATGGACGGATGTCAGAATTGGACCATAAAGAAGACCAATCACTGAAGAATTGATGCTTTCAAATTGTGGTTCTGGAGAAGATGCTTGAGAGTCCCTTATACTGCAAGGAGGTCAAACCAGTCAATCCTAAAAGAAATCAATCCTGACTATTCATTGGAAGGACTGTTGCTAAAGCTGAAGCTCCAGTATTTGGCCATGTGATGTGAAAAGCTGACTCATTGGAAAAGTCCCAGATGCTGGGAAAGTTGAAGGCAAAAGGACAAAGGGCTGGCAGAAGATGAGATGGTTAGATGGCCTCAGTGACTCAAGGGACATGAATTTGAGCAAACTCTGGGAGACAGTGGAGGACAGAGGAGCCTGGTGTGCTACAGTCCATTGGGTCACAAAAAGTAGGACATGACTTGCTGACAGAACAACAACAAACTAGGTACTGCAAATTTATTTTTCTCCTAAATTTCTACTTGTACAGATTAAAACAATAAAGTAAGTACTTAAATAAAACAAATAGGAAATTGCAAATATTGAAGCAATAACAATAACTCTTCTCTTGAGTCTATAGGCAAATTGTCCAGGAAGCTTACCTTTTCTCATCTCTTCCTTATCCTAATTTCGCTTGATTTAAATATATTGTTATATTGACACAACCAAGTTAACATGAATATGTTTTACCTTAAAGATTTTAATTGTTCTTACAAATGCTTCTTCTCATATCAAACATACACTAATATATTTTTCAAGATATTACACAGACAGTATAGCTGTAGAGAATCTGTGCATATGAAAATGTCTTTCAAATCTCAAATAAAGTTTTGTGGAATGTGGCACCCTTTGAACATAACCAATTTGGATGAAAACTAAAAATATCAGACTCATGAAAATGCTTGTTAATTTAAAAGAATGGGAACGATCAAAAGTATCAGATCAAGATTCCCTGACATGAAAGGAACTTACAAAAAGAAACAAGTAAATTTAAGTCTCCTATTTATTTTAAAGAATGTTTCTTGGGCCTGAAGGTCCTTGCAGCTACAAAGCATAATGACTCAGAAGTCAGGAGAGATTTCTCTGCTATGAAAACACAAATTGAAATTCAAAAATAAATTTGTGATAATGAATGGTGTAAAATTTATAATAGAAAACAAAAAATTAAACTCAGTGAATAAAGAGATGCATACAAAGTATCTAATGTAAATAGACTAAAGAGATAAATTCAATAAATAAATGTTACACATTTGAGAAAGAAAGATAAAGAAGTAAAGAGATAAATATTGATATCAATAATTGGAGAATCGTTTTTTTATTCTGAAGAAAAATAGTCATTACTATAAGTCAAACTCAATAGTAGAGGTTCCTATGAAATATTTTTACTGACTTATTTTAATTTCAAGATTAACAAAATAAATCCTACAAATGCCAAGAATAAACATAAAGGAATTAAAGAAAACAGAGAAACTGACAAAACATTTCATGGCAAAGGCAAGGGGAAAGAATCAGTCTGGAGCACAGTTCTAAGGTTCTGAGAGAAAAAAAAAGCAAAAAAACCCCAAAAGATTGTAAAGTAAAAAATTTCCATTATTCCATGGACCCTAGTGATGTCTTGAAAAGAATTACCAGACACAGAGTATCACAGAAATGAGTGAGTTCATTAACAAAGAGCAGAGATAATGTGGATGCTGCAAGCACAGCAGGCCAACCTCCTGACAGCCCAGGGAGAGCTGATGCTTTTTGTGGGTTAGTAGCCAATTTTTGTAGCCTGAAGACAAAGAAAATTGCTACTGGAAATTCCTTCTGGAAGGGTCACATAAGTTGATTAGTTCAGGAGCTATAGGGTGAGTACAGGGGTGAGTGTTTTTGCCTAATATGCCATCAAGGAGCTGACCAGTAATGGAGCTTACCTGTTGGTGAGGGGGAGGGCTCTCAGC
Source organism: Bos grunniens (assembly GCF_055505025.1). NCBI lineage: Eukaryota > Metazoa > Chordata > Mammalia > Artiodactyla > Bovidae > Bos > Bos grunniens. Next base: position 50,529,649 of record NC_141175.1, read on the forward strand.
AATGGTTACGGTGGGGCTCAGTCAGTTCCAGAGATGACCTTGGTACAGGGCTCTGCATGTGTGGCATTGATACAATACCTCTTACCTGTGACCTTGGTAAATGGTTCCATCGATTTAACCATATGTGGAAACTGCAGGAAAACAGATTACTTATATATCCTCCCCTCCAAGTTCTCAGAAATATTCTTCAGAGCTTATTGTTGTAACCTGCATTCTATGACTGACTGAGAGATCTAAGGACTCTGTGTCTAGTAGGAAATTCTCTACTCTCCCTTTCACTAATAAAATTCCTCATGAAGCAGCCATTGTAATGCATCTACCCTGTCCTGCTTTAGTAAATTGAACTGTACCTTAAGGAAAATGTCCTGTTTCTAATTCTAGAAGGTACTGGATGATGTATTTCTCTAAAAGTTCTTCCTTGGATGCTATGTATAAATTTGCTATTTTCCATGACTTTTCGAAGGTTGTTGGGGAAGACCTATAATACTTAGGAATGGTTTTTGCCTCTTGAATCTCTCTCACTTCTCCCAAATCCACCACAAATAAACATAAAATTTGTGTTTTTTGTTTTTGTTTTGTTTTGCTTTGTCTTACTATGTAATTGTAGCTACAAGAGAAATTCTCTATCTACCTGTATCAATACTCTGAAACCAGCCTTTTCTTTTTAGACATTTTATAAAGTTGCCACTATTGTGGGAGTAACTAATTCTATACTCTCCAGTAGAATTTTTTGCTCAATTTAGCTTCTGACAATTGGAAAAATGACTGCAGCATCCACACAGTAAATGGATGGAGACTAAATTCTGCAAGGAGTATGAAAGTAAGGCACAAGATTACAGCATGGACTCACTAGAGACAGGTCAAAAAATCCATAAGCTGGCTTGCCCGGTTTCGGAGAAGGCAATGGCACCCCACTCCAGTACTCTTGTCTGGAAAACCTGATGGACGGAGGAGCCTAGTAGGCTGTAGTCCATGGGGTCACTAAGAGTTGGACACGACTGAGCGACTTCACTTTCACTTTTCACTTTCATGCAGTGGAGAAGGAAATGGCAACCCACCACAGTATTCTTGCCTGGAGAATCCCAGGGATGGGGGAGCCTGGTGGGCTGCAGTCTATGGGGTCGCACAGAGTCAGACACGACTGAAGCAACTTAGCAGCAGCAGCAGCAGCTTGCCAGGTTAATGCCAGCTTCTGTTCCCTTCCCAGCAAAACTGTGAAAGTTGGCTTCTGAATCAGTAACAGGAAAAGAGTCCCTTACAGAGGGCTGACCAGATCAATAAGAGCAGTAGAGAATGCATGAACTGAAGCTAACAGTGCAACACATCCATTCTTGTTTCATCTGTGATGAGTAAATTCATATCCAAAGGACAATAGTCCATTTGAATTTTAACAAACGAATATTTATTAAATGTATATTTTAATGCATCTACTTTTTTATTACTGCATCTCCTTTCAATATGCATCAGTCACTTTAGAAATACTTTTAAATACTGGATGGCAGTGGGAGGAGGAAGACCCAAGAGGGAGGGGGTATATATATATACATTTATATACATATATATATATGTGTGTGTATATATATATATATTTATTTATTTATGGACTTCCCTGGTGGCACACATGGTAAAGAATCTGCCTGCAAGGATGAGACCCTGGTTTGATCCTTAGATCAAGAAGATCCCTTGGATAAAAGAATGACTATCCACTCCAGTATTTTTGCCTGGAGAAATCCATGGACAAAGGAACTTGGTGGGCTACAGTCCATGGGATCCCAAAGAGTTGGACACGACTGTGGTGTGTGTGTGTATATATATATATATATATATATATATATATATATATATATATATATGTGGTGTGTATATATATATGTATATGTGGTGTGTGTATATATATATATATATATATATATATATATATGCCCCACCTGTTGGTGGCATAGTGGTAAAGAATCTGCCTGCTAATCCAGGAGACACAAGAGACACAAGTTTGACCCATGGGTCAGGAAGCTTCCCTAGAGTAGGAATGGCAACTCACTCCAGTCCATGGTGTTCCAAAAGAGTCGACTGAGTAATGGAACACATGCACACATACATAGCTGACTCGCTTAATTGTACAGCAGAAACTAACACAACATTGGAAAACAATTTTAATCCAATAAAAATAATAAAAAAATAAAATTGTCATTATAGATACAGTAACAAGAAAAGCTGGACACACAGAATAATGACAATATGATATGAAAATGTCTTAAATATAAGAAGTCTACCAAAGAACCTTACTTTTATTTCTCCTTACCACCTTCTTCTCCTTCTCTTCTAACATCTGTCCTCCAGGTCCTGGTGAAACATCTAGAAGTGGTCTAACAATTCCATTACTGAAAGTTATTTCTAGAAGTATGTATTTTCTGATTTTTTTTAAGAAAAGGGCATTTATAAGATGTGTGACTATTTCAATTCTTCAGTATCATATGTTCTTAATAGTTTTACATAGAGGAGACTGACATTTGGAAAAAGTTATTTTCTTTCTAAACTTGAGAGCCATTTTTCTTTCTTTTTTTTCAGATAATATGTATAAGCCTTCTATAAATAGACAGCAAATCTATACATGGCCCAAAGGTTGATGGGCCCTGACTGGTGTTCTGTCATACACATATATATTTATTCCAAAGTCAAGATCTGGTGAAATGAAGACCATGGCCACTCCCTTAGGCTGACAAAATGGGTTCATGGGATTCAGAGTTCTCCTGTCTTCAGGTACCCTAGGAAGAGGCATTCTCATCTTGGGGGACCTAACCTAGTAGCCAGACCAGGCTATGGAAGGGCTCCAGAGGTTTGGGCTGTGTTCTCCTGCTCAACCACTTCCAGCTGAAAGTTCACTTTTTTTTTTTTTTTTTTTAAGCTTCCAAAGTATCTCAGCTAAATGCAGAAATAAAATTTACAATAATTATATAGGGCTTAAGATGAATGATGATATTAAATATCAAAATAATATAGAATATAAAGAGAAAATATGAATACCAAAATGAGATCTCATAATTTTCAGATTGGGAGAAATTGACAATACCAATTATTGACAAGAAGAGAGAAAGAACTTTAATACTCTATTGTAGGATGTGTGAATTGCCACACTCACTTTGGAAAGTACTTTGCAAACCTCAACTAAAGTTAAAAATGTGTGTGCTTTATGACTAGAAATTCCACTTTGGTATTTGTTCCTTATATAAATTATTTACACATTTGAATAAAAAGCTACACAAGGATGGTCAGAACCATCTCTGCTAAACTAATAAACTAGAGATAATCTCAATACAAACCAATATTTGAATGCATAAATAAATTGTAGTATACTTAAACAATGAAAAGCTGAACAGAAATGCAATTAATAAATTAAAACTATCTATAAAAACCAGGATAGATCTCAAAAACATAATCACGGGTGACTGTAAAAACTGCAAAATTACATCTTTAAGTCCATGTTAATAACATATAAATCAATACCAATATATACCACAACTTATTCTGGCTAAAGTGTAGAGACATTATGGGCAATAGAGAGACAGTAAATATGGTGAAATATGAAAGTACCATGACTACATTGGAGAAAAGAGAGATTTCAAAAATAATTCAGAGAAGCATGTTTCTCTTTGTAAATGTTGCACGATGCTGGATGCTTGGGGCTGGTGCACTGGGAAGGCCCAGAGGGATGGTATGGGGAGGGAGGAGGGAGGAGGGTTCGGGATGGGGAACACATGTATACCTGTGGTGGATTCATTTTGATATTTGGCAAAACTAATACAATTATGTAAAGTTTTAAAAATAAAATAAAATTAGAAAAAAAAATGTTATATCTTTAAAAATGTCTGAAAAAAATTATGGGGAAGATAGTTAAATCTAGTGATATTTGTTGGGTGTTTATTATTCTCCAGTGTAATTTTTGCATGCTTAATATATTCCAGTAACACAAAAGGACATATTTTGAAATAATGACAATTAACCGGGTTTCTGTGATAGAATAGCTGTGAAAAGAAGAACAAAAGGCAAAGGAGAAAAGGAAAGATATAGCCATCTGAATGCAGAGTTCTAAAGAATAGCAATAAAAGATAAGAAAGGCTTCCCCAGCAATCAATGCAAAGAAATAGAGGAAAACAACAGAACAACAACTAGGGGTCTCTTCAAAAAAATTAGAGATACCAAGAGAACATTTCATGCAAAGATGGGCACAATAAAGGACAGAAATGATATGGACCTAACAGAAGAAGAAGATATTAAGAGGAGGTGACAAGAACACACAGAACTGTACAAAAAAGATCTTCATGACCCAGATAATCATGATGGTGTCATCACTCACCTAGAGGCAGACATCCTGGAATGTGAAGTCAAGTGAGCCTTAGGAAGCATCACTAGGAACAAAGCTAGTGGAGGTGATGGAATTCCAGTTGAGCTATTCCAAATCCTGAAAGATGATGCTGTGAAAGTGCTGCACTCAATATGCCAGCAAATTTGGAAAACTCAGCAGTGGCCACAGGACTGGAAAAGATCAGTTTTCATTTCAATCCCAAAGAAAGGCAATGCCAAAGAATGCTCAAACTACCACACAATTGCACTCATCTTATACGCTAGTAAAGTAATGCTCAAAATTCTCCAAGCCAAGCTTCAACAGTATGTGAGCTGTGATACTCTAGATGTTCAAGCTGGATTTAGAAAAGATAGAGGAACCAGAGATCAAATTGTCAACATCCGCTGGATCATCAAGAAAGCAAGGAAGTTCCAGAAAAACATCTATTTCTGCTTTATTGACTATGCCAAAGCCTTTGACTGTGTGGATAACCACAAACTGTGGAAAATTCTTAAAGAGAGGGGAATGCCAGACCACCTGACCTGCCTCTTGAGTATGCAAGTCAGGAGCAACAGTTAGAACTGGACATGGAATAACAAACTGGTTGCAAATTGGGAAAGGTAGTATTTTGTCACCCTGCTTATTTAACTTAAGGGGTTCCCTTGTAGCTCAGCTGGTAAAGAATCAGCTTGCAAGGCAGGAAACCTGGGTTCAATTCCTAGGTTGGGAAGTTCCCCTGGAAAAAGGAAAGACTACCCACTCTGGTATTCTGACCTATAGAATTCCATGGACTATACAGTCCATGGTGTCACAAAGAGTTGGACACAACTGAGTGACTTTCAGTTTCACTTTTCACTTTCACTTATTTAACTCATATGCAGAGTACTTCATGAGAAATGCTGGGCTGGATGAAACACAAGCTGGAATCAATATTGCCAGGATAAATATCAATAACCTCAGATATGCAGATGATACCACTCTTATGGAAGAAAGCAAAGAACTAAAGAGCCTGTTGATGAAAGTGAAAGAGAAGAGTGAAAAAGTTGGCTTACAGCTCAACATTCAGAAAACTAAGATCATGGCATCTGGTCCCATCTCTTCATGGAAAATTGATAGGGAAGCAATGGAAACAGTGACAGATTTTATTTTTGAGGGGTGCTCCAAAATGACTGCAGATGCTGATTGCAGCCATGAAATTAAAAGACACTTACTCCTTGGAAGGAAAGCTATGACCAACCTAGATAGCATATTAAAAAGCAGAGACATTACTTTGCCAACAAAGGTCCATCTAGTCAAAGCTATGGTTTTTATAGTAGTCATGTATGGATGTGAGAGTTGGACTATAAAGAAAGCTGAGCACCAAAGAAATGATGCTTTTGAACTATAGTGTTGGAGAAGACTCTTGGGAGTCCTTAGACTGCAAGGAGATCCAACCAGTCAATCCTAAAAGAAATCAGTCCTGAATATTCATTGGAAGGACTGATGCTAAAGCTGAAACTCCAATACATTGGCCACCTGATGTGAAGAGCTGACTCATTTGAAAAGACCCTAATTCTGGGGAAGATTGAAGGCAGGAAAAGGGAACAACAGAGGATGAGGTGGTTGGAGGGCATCACAGACTCAATGGACAAGTGTTTGAGTAAACTCTGGGACTTGGGGATGGACAGGGAGGCCTGGTGTGCTGTAGTCTATGGGGTTGCAAAGAGTCAGACACGACTGAGTGACTGAACTGAACTGAACTCTAATAGAGTGTGTCTTGTGGGTTTACTTCAAACACTTTCCAAAGCTCTCCCCTCTTCTACATACTGAATTCAAGATGGCTTTATATTCTGGATTCATAATCCCCATTAGGAGCCCTGGATAGCTTGCAACAGGTTCTACAACTTCATTAGTGATCAGTGTTCCTCTTTTTGTTGTTTTTCAGTCACTAAGTTGTGTCTGACTCTTTGTGACCCCATGAATTGCCCCACACCAATCTTCTCTGTTCTTCACTATCTCCCTGAGTTTGCTCAAACTCATGTCCATTGAGTCAGTGATGCCATCCAACCATCTCATCCTCTGTCACCCCCTTCACCTCCTGCTCTCAATCTTTTCAAGCATCAGGGACTTTTCTAATGAGTTGGCTCTTCACATCAGGTGACCAAAGTATTGGAGCTTCAGCTTCATCATCAGTCCTTCTTTTAACCTTATGTAAATTATGTCTCCCTAAAATAAATTCTGAAATTGACTTCAAAACAAATGAGATGTATACAATGCCAAAGGCAGTTGCTGGTTGATATTCAGTAGTTTGTTTGTTTTAATCCACATTTAATTCTAGGTTGCTTTGGTCTAGGGTTTTGGGGAATTTTATTTATAAGAAACTTTGATCTTTTCTTAGAAATATTCTTAATCTCCCAAGGCCCAGATTTTAGCTAATGAAAATATAGAGCAATATAGTAGCAAAATCCACTCCCCAGTCTAGAATCTAAGAAAAAATATCCATAAAAATTCAGTGTCCTTAAAATGAAAAGAAACTTAAGATTGAAACTTAAATATTATTAGTGACTATTGACTCAGTGTTTTGGTTTCAAGAAATTTCAACCATACTATGTCAGCTATCATATCTTCCTCCAAATGCAGTTATATCTAAATGTAGTTTACTATAGCAAAGTAAGGGCTTCACATTGAAGAAAATGATCTACCATAGAATATTACATTTTAGCAATTTAAAATCCAAAAATCAACACTGAATTTTTGAGAAGCCAAGTCAGTTCTTAGAATGACCCAGGTAAATAAATATGAAGCTGAGATTAGAACCTAGATCTCCTGATTACCAGACTCAAAACAAGAAAATAGGCCAAAGCATTTTGCTGTGTGAACATGTAGACAGACATTTAGTTTCATTTGTATGTAATCACTACTTCACTCATAGTTGTAAGTATAATCGTCAAGGACAGGAAGTTCAGAGAAATAACATTAGATGCTGATTTCATTTCATATGTACCACAGACAGAGATCTGTCAGCACTAATAGCGAGTAAGAGAGATTCCTGAAATTGAAAGTGAGTGCAGGAAACCTTTTATGTTTAGAATAAAAATTACCTAAGAATTGGCTGCAGCCCATCCCAAAGTGGATTGACATTGTAGCTCGACATTAATTGATTTCCCAGAATATTTTGTAGGAGATATGTTACAATCCCCTATAAATACCCCTAATGTTTTCCATGCAGAACAGTTAGAAACTAAAAATGGTATGGGGAGGGAGGAGGGAGGAGGGTTCAGGATGGGGAGCACATGTATACCTGTGATGGATTCATTTTGATATTTGGCAAAACTAATAACAATTATGTAAAGTTTAAAAATAAAATAAAATTAAAAAAAATAAAAACAAACAAAAAAAAAAAGCTAATGCTTCAAGTCATTTAGAATACTCTCAGGGCTCATAACTACTCTGACTGAAAAAATTATGATCAACAAACATATATGAAAAGCTTTTGAAGCCAGAATAATAATAATAAAAGAACTGCTATAAAATCAACACATTCAACTGATTCCACAACTTATACTGACTATACCCCTTATAGTCTGGGGCTCTGATTTACAGGAAAACTGATTGATGGAATTTGAGTAGTAAGGCAAATGTGACTGGGGAAACTTTTTGACTTTAGGACTTTTCGATTGTTTTGTTGTTGCTATTTTTGCTTTGTTTGTCATCTATATAAAGTATTGGAGAACACATGCAACTCACAAGTATCTAGTGAACAGTTACCATTTATATATAAGATTACCATATAACAATGCGTAGTTATCTAAACCTGTGTCTTCTTTTGGGTTTCAGCCCAGTCTCCTCATCCAAGTTCAGCTCAAGTGATGTTACAAATCTTTCTCAGCCAATACTCAGACTAATTTCGCCCTTCTTAAAATTAGTGTGACATGCATAGGAAACAAATAAGTTGGTATTTAATCAAAACTCTCTTTTGTTGTTTTCCTTTTGCACTCGAGTAAACCCTGCTTCTCTTGGAGATAAATACAAGAGACAGTGAAGCACAGCACTTAAGAACATGGGTTATGGCGATCAGAAGCTTGACTGTAATTTCTAGGTGTCTAATTACTGGCTGGATATTTTTGGGCAAGAAACAGAAACTCTATTTATCTCCATTTTATTAAAGATAATGTGTAAAAATCAATAATAGACATTTTATGACATTGTTTTAGGATGTATGGATGTGAGAGTTGGACTATAAAGAAAGCTGAGTGCCAAAGAATTGATGCTTTTGGACTGCAGTGTTGGAGAAGATTCTTGAGAGACCCTTGGACTGCAAGGAGATCCATCCAGTCCATCCTAAAGGAGATCAGTTCTGGGTGTTCATTGGAAGGACTGATGTTGAAGCTGAAACTCCAATACTTTGGCCACCTGATGGAAAGAGCTGACTCATTTGAAAAGACCCTGATGCTAGGAAAGATTGAGGGCAGGAGAAGGGGACAACAGAGGATGCAATGGTTGGATGGCATCACTGACTCGATAGACATGTGTTTGGGTAGACTCCGACAGCTGGTGATGGACAGGGAGGCCTGGCCTGCTGCGGTTCATGGGGTTGCAAAGTGTCGGACATGACTGAGCGACTGAACTGAATTGAACTGAAATGAAGGGTTTAAATCAATGGGTCTCAGGGAGAAAATTTGTTCCCCAGGGGACTTTGGGCATTGTGTGGAGATATTTACATTTGTTACCTCTGAGAATAAGGAGGTGGTTATCTGTACCTGGTAGGTGGAATCTCAGGGTACTGCTTAACATTCTATAAGGCACAGGGAAACTCACAACAAATAATTATCTGGTACAAGATGTCAATAGTGCAGAGATTGAGGAAACCTGGTTTAAAAGAATGAATTCATGTAAAACACTTAGAGGGGTGACTGGCACATACAAAGGGTTCAATAAAGAATTAAAAGGTATTAGTATGATTATTCTATTTCTCTAATCACTAGAGGTTGACTAAGTTGCACATTGCTTACCTAAATTTCCTTCTTTCTTGGCACCTTCTTACGACTTATGCATCTCATTCCATTTTCTATCATTGCAAATCCCCTTTATCTGTAAACAGTTGGTTTTCATTTTATCCTTCTTTAGGAGCAAATGTCTTTCTACTAAAAATGAAAAAAAAAAAAAGTCTGTGAAACATTTTCAATTTTGAAAAGGGTCAAACTAAAGAAAGCCTTAGAGGCCAGCAAAAGATATCACAAAGTCTCTTTTAAAAGAAAAAGTGTCATATCTATTATTAAACTAGAAGATTTTGGCCTGATATGTCACAGCTTTAAAAACTGGGGACTCTGTGTTTTCATGAGGAGTAGGAATGGAAAATTTAGAAAGGTTCCAAAACAGTACTTTAATGTCTCTCTATGTGTCAAATGAGCAATTTTGAATGTAGACTATGAGTCTTTGTAAAATGGATATATATCTGTGATCATGGGTATCTATAAAATAATGAATATAGAGATAAATATGGAGTACTAAACCTTTTGCCTATGTTTCATCTCATTGATTTCTATAAAAATATTGAAGTATTAGCCTGCCATAGGAAAAACATGTGAATAAATAACAAAATACAGTATAGTAATTATTGCAGTCAATTGGCTACAAGTCTGCACAAATTGTGATATGATTTTCTTCAGGAAACACACTGTTGAATAATCTAACAATTATCCTAACATTGATGTAACTTCAGTTAGTTCTACAAACATTCTACATACAACAGCTGCACTTGTTCATATCACTTATCAGATTTAGAAAAAACAAACCAAAAAACAAAAACAAACCGCTAAAGTATCCTCATTCACTTCAAGGGAACACTGAACTATTTTTTATCATCAGATAGGACAGAATAAAAAAAATGTGAGAATTCAATCTGTGTTTTGAGAGAGTTAGGAATTGACTTCCTGAATATGATTGATGAAACCCACTTAAATCATTAATTACATCATCACCCACTGGCAAAACAATCACCATAATGACTTAATGGGTGATTAAAATTTTGAAATAGTCAATATGGGACCAAAGCCTAGAATCAATCCATTTAATAATAGATCTTAATTTATTCAAAAGTAATATCACAAACAAATACTTATATTTGCTTTCAAATCAGAAATAAGAGATGAGTCAAAGTTCGTAAGTTTGTGATAATATATAGACATTGATCCCTACTAAACTGGAGGTTAAAAGTATCAGTATACATAAAGCATTTCTCTCAAAGTTGATTGTTCCCATAGTGAACATCAATGATTCTGTGATGTCTTCCCTTCTCTCCTGCTAGCATCTCTTTCTCCTTCCCTCATTTATCTCTCCTCTTCCTCCTCTCTCAATTCTTTCCTCAATCTGAAAACTCTCCCTGGAGATTTTATACATGTATATGTATGTGTATACAGGTGTACACATACCTACCTACCTACCTACATGCATGCATACATATATATAATGTACCTATGTGTATAAAATTTATATGTGTAAATATGATCTATCTTTTTATTGTCATCTCATTCTCAACATATTCAAAAGTATGACTTCTTTTTTCTTTCTAATATAGTAGTCTATCTATTGATAAATCTAGCAGCCTTTTTATGAATTTGCCTGTGAAGGATCAGTCATGCCAACTTTTGAAAGCATTTCTTCAGAGAGTTCACTTAGACTTCTATCAATATTCCCCAATGCAGTCCAGGTTTCCTCCCTCCTTATTTTGGCTTGGTGTACAAAGCCCAGGCTCACCTGCCCCATAACACCACCACCTTTAGGTTCCTGTCTTCACTGTGGTGTCATCATGATAACTCCTTCCTTACCAGAGCCTGCAGGCACAGGCTGGTTCCTTCTAACTCCTTCTGACATAACTTCTTGCTGCTGCTCTCACTCCCATACCTATCTTATGACCTCAGTGGCCAGCCTGGCTGCCATTGCTCCTACCTGTTATCCAAGAACTCTTGCACGACTTCCTAGCCATTATTCCAATTCCATCTCCTGGCTTATTGACTTTAAGTCTTGGCAACTAGAGGCTGTTTCACCTTTGTTATTTATTTGCTCATTTGTGTGTTTTGGGTAGCATAGGGGTGGGTATTCCCAGAGACTTCTACTATGTTTGGAGATATCAACTATGCCTCAAGAGTTGTGTGATAGCATACCTTAAAACCAGACCAGAGACATCCAAAACTGGGGATTGTTTCTGCTTTGGCTTAGCCTCTTCATTCCTTCTGAAGCTATTTCTCCACTGTTCTCCAATAGCATATTTGACGCCAAAAGACCTGGGGAGAGTTCTTCTTTCAGTGTCCTATATTTTTGCCTTTTCATACTGTTATTGGGGTTCTCAAGGCAAGAATATAGAAGTGGTATGCCCAGTTGTGGATGTGTCTGGTGGTGAAAGTAAAGTCCAATGCTGTAAGAACAAAATCACATAGGAACCTGGAATGTTAGATCCATGAATCAAGGTAAATTAGAAGTTGTCAAACAGGAGATGGCAAGAGTGAGCATTGACCTTTTAGGAATCAGTGAACTAAAATGGAAAGAAATGGGCAAATTTAATTCAGATTATATCTACTACTGTGGCCAAGAATCCCTTAGAAGAAATGGAGTAGCCATGATAGTCAACAGAGTCTGAAATGCTTGAGTGCAATCTCAAAAATGACAAAATGACCTCTGTTCAGTCAATATCACAGTAATCAAAGTATATGCCCCAATCACTGATGCTGACATTGAACAGTTCTATGAAGACCTACAAGACCTTCTAGAACTAACACCAAAACAAAAGATGCTCGTATCATCATAGATGACTGGAATTCAGAAGTAGGAAGTCAAGAGATACATGGAGTAACAGACAAGTTTAGCCTTGGAGTACAAAATGAAGCCAGACAAAGGCTAACAGAGTTTTGCCAAGACAACACACTGGTGATAGCAAACACCCTCTTCCAACAACACAAGAGATGACTCTACACATGGACCTCACCAGACAGTTAATACCAAAATCAGATTGATTGTATTCTGTATAGCCAAAGATGGAGAACCTCTGTACAGTCAGCAAAAACAAGACCAGAAGATGACTGTGTCTCATATCATGAACTCCTTTTGCAAAATTCAGACTTAAATTGAAGCATGTAGGGAAAACCACTAGGCCATTCAGGTATGATGTAAATCAAATCCCTTATGATTATACAGTGGAAGTGACAAATAAATTCAAGGGATTAGATCTGATATAAAGAGTGCCTGAAGAACTATGGACAGAGGTTGGTAATACTGTACAGGAGGTAGTGATCAAAACCATTCCCAAGGAAAAAGAAATGGAAAAAGGCAAATTTGCTGTCTGAGGAGGCCATACAAATAGCTGAGAAAAGACGAGAAATGAAAGACAAAGGAGAAAAGGAAAGATATATCTACAGATATATCTGAATGCAGAGTTCCAAAGAATAGCAGGGAGAGCTAACAAAGCCATCCTAAGTGAAAAATGCAAAGAAATAGAGGAAACAATAGAATGGGAAAGACTAGAGATCTCTTAATGAAAATTAGAGATACCAAGGGAACATTTCATGCAAACATGGGCTCAATAAAGGACAGAAATAGTATGGACCTAACAGAAGCAGAAGATATTAAGAAGACATGGCAAGAATACACAGAAGAACTATACCAAAAAAAAAAGATCTTAATGACTCAGATAACCAAGATGGTGTGATCACTCACCTGGAGTCAGACATCCTGGAGTGTGAAGTCAAGTGGACCTTAGAAAGCATGACTAAAAGCAAAGCTAGTGGAGGTGAAGGAATTCCAGCTGGGCTATTTCAAATCTTAAAAGAAGATGCTGTGAAAGTGCTGCACTCAATATGCCAACAAATTGGGAAATCTCAGCAGTGGCCACAAGACTGGAAAAGGTCAGTTTTCATTCCAGTCTCAAAGAAAGGCAATGCCAAAGAATGCTCAAACTACTGCACAACTGTACTCATTTCACATGCTAGCAAAGTAATGCTCAAAATCCTTCAAGATAAGCTTCAAAAGTATGTGAACCAAGAATTTTAATATGTACAAGCTGGATTTAGAAAAGACAGAGGAAGCAGAGAGCAAACTGCCAACAACCATTGGATAAAGAAAAAGCAAGAGAATTACAGAAAAACATCTGCTTCATCGACAACGTTAAAGCCTTTGACTGTGTGGATCAGAACTAATTTGTGGAAAATTCTGAAAGAGGTGGGAATACCAAACCACCTTACTTGCCTCCTGAGAAACAGGTATGCATCTCAGGAAGCAACCGTTTAAACTGGACATGGAAAAACAAATTGGTTCAAAGCTGGAAAAGGAATATCTCAAGGTTGTATATTGTCACCCTGCTTATTTAATGTCTATGCAAAGTACATCATGCGAAATGCCAGGCTGGATGAAGCACAAGCTGGAATCAAGATTGCCAGGAGAAATATCAATAACCTCAGATAAGAAGATGACAACATGCTTATGGTAGAAAGCAAAGAGGAACTAAAGAGCCTCTTGAATGAAGTGAAAGAGGACAGTGAAAAAGCCCGCTTAAAACTCAGCATTCAAAAAACTAAGATCTTGGCATCCTACCCCATCACTTCATGGCACATAGATGGGGAAATAATGGAAACAGAGATAGACTTTTTTCCTTGGACTCCCAAATCACTGTGGACAGTGACCACAGCCATGAAATTAAAAGACGCTTGCTCCTTGGAAGAAAAGCAATGACAAACGTAGACAGTGTATTAAAAAGCAGATATATTATTTTGCCTATAAAGATCCACATAGTTAAAGCTATGCTTTTTTCAGTCATCACGTATGGATGTGAGAGCTGGACAATAAAAAAGACTGATCACTGAAGAATTGATGCCTTCAAACTGCGACGCCGGAGAAGACTCTTGAGAGTCCCGTGGACCACAAGGAGATCAAATCTGTCAATCCTAAAGGAAATCAATCCTGAATATCCATTGAAAGGACTGATACTGAAGCTGAAGCTCTAATAGTTTGGCCACCTGATGCAAAAAGTCAGTTATTTGGAAAAGACCCTGATGCTGGAAAAGTTTGAGGGCAGGAGGAGACTGGATGACAGAGGATGAGGTGGTTGGATGACATCTCCAACTCAATGGACATGAGTTTGGCACAAGCTCTGGGAAATGGTCAAGAACAGGGAAGCCTAGAGTGCTGCAGTCCATGGGGTCACAAAGAGTCAGACAGCACTGACAGACTGAACAGCAACAATCCCTTAAAACTGGTCATTATTCCAGAATTGTAACTGCTATCTTGCAATTTCTCCATTATCAGTGTATTCTCAGGAGGTTTGTCAGTCTCTCCATTTCTTCATTTCTCTTGTGTCTTGAACTCTCTCTGTACAGACTTTCCTTCTTATCACTCCACTGAAGCTGTTTATACTGAGGTCATAATGATCTCCATTTTGTCAAAGATCACACTCAATTCTTAATTTTCATCTTGCTCAAACTGTCCCCAGTACTTACCAAATTCCCTCCTTCATTGAAGTAATTCTGAAACGGCCCACAAAATACTCTCCTGGGTTTTTTCTAATTCATTGGCTTCTTTCTAGTTTTTTTCTTGCTTCCTTTCTACCCAAACGGTGCCCATCCCCGTTCTTGGGCCTCTTCTTTTCTCCAGCTTCTCTATCTTGGTGTTCTCATCAGGTCCTAATGCTTTAAATTTCAACTGCACCTTGTGGATTCCCAAACTTGACCAGTCTTGACCTCTTCCTAATCCTGGATACCCCCCATGTATCCAGTGCCTCTTTGGCATTTCCTGTTGGTATATATACTGTGCAATTTAAACTTAACAGATGGAATTAAACATCATTGACAACAAAACAGAAATATTGACTCTGCCCAATATATGTTTCTCTCCTGTTATTCCCCATTTAAAAATATGGCATCACTTTTGCATCAGTTGCTTAACCTAAAATTTTTAATTGCTCTTATGCTATACAAGAAATAAATCTACAAGAGCTATCAGCTTTATCTTTAAAATACATGCAATATTTCACCACTCTTCAGCACCTCCACTGCCACCACCTATTCCAAACAAATATCTCCTACCCAAACAAACACAATAGCTTTCAAACTATTCTTCCAGCTTTGATTATGCCCACAATGATTTAATTAAATGTTGTTTTTGTTGTTGTTCAGTCTCTCAGTCCTGTCTGAGTCTTTGTGACCCCATGGACTGCAGCATGCCAGCCTTCCCTGTCCTTCACCAACTCCTGGAGTTTGTTCAAACTCATGTCCATTGAGTCAGTGATGCCATCCAACCAACTCAGTCTCTGTTCTCTCCTTCTCCTCCTGCCTTCAATCTTTCCCAGCATCAGGATCTCTTCCAATGAGTCGACTTCTCTCATTGGAATTAACTAAAAATGTTAATTTGGTGATATTACTCTCTAATTTTGTTTCCTACCACTGTAACAACTGTGAGAATTACTGACCTTCTTTCTTATACAGCAAACTCATTCTCAACTACTGGCTTTTTTCCCCACTGCTCCCTTTGTCTGGAAAACTGCTCTAGGTTCTCCCTTTCATTCATGACTCACTTAAATGTTGCCTGTCAGAGAAGCCTTCCCTTCATCTAAATAGACTTTAAATCTGTTATACCTTATTCCCTTAACTTACCTCACCTCATATTTTTCAAGTATTTGTGTACTGACAGGTTCCACCAACATTTCATAAGTAAATAACTATCTATAATACATAATATTATAACATATTAATATATATAATGATATATATTAATATATAATAATAATATATAATATATCTATAATATATAATATATCCATGTGTGCACACATGCTAAGTTGCTGCAGTGGTGTTCAGCTCTTTGTGACGCTATGGACTGTAGCTTACCAGGCTCCCCTGTCCGTGGGATTCTCCAGGCAAGAATACTGGAGTGGGTTGCCATGCCCTCCTCCAGGACATCTTTTTGACCTAGGGATTGAATCTAAGTCTCTTACATCTCCTGCACTGGTGGCAGGTTCTTTACCATTAGTGCCACCTGGGAAGCCCATGTATATCCATGCATATGTGTATTAGAATAAATATGTAGACAGACAAATGCAAACATAACATACATATAAAATACACATAGATATGTCTATATATACATATACATATGCACATATATAAAAATGTATGCATGTTTTGTTCTATTTAGACTAGACAGTATATTTTATGAGGACAGAAATTTTCCTATCCTGATTACCTATTTATTCTCATGTTCCATTACAATCCTGGTTCATAGTACATGTTCAATACATATTAACTGAATAGTAAATGAAAAAATATATAATAATCATGAGACAAGATATGCAAAACAACAGAAAAAAATAAAGCTATATACAACAATTAACAGCAAAAATTATGATGGGTAATTGTAACACATATACATTTGCAATTTTAACTGTAACACAATATTTTATACATTGGAAGAGCACACAGACATCTTTCATTTGTATTTTGTATTGTGGTAAAATATACATAGCATATAATTTACCATTAATGACATATTTTTAATCTTTAAAATTGATTTCAATAACTAAAAGAACGAGAATTTAAATGGTATTTTGGTACATCACTAAGAAACAATGGAATGCTTATCATGATTAGGTACTAACTCATTCAACTTTTTTTCTGTCAAAATTACACTTAGCTTTGTAATGCCTTTGAAATTTAATTTTTTTTTCATAAACCAAACAACAAATTAAACCTCATTTAATTTTTAAATTTGATGTATATTATACACTGTGACTACATAAAACTAATTAACAAAGAATAACAAAGCTCCAAATAAAGCCTACAGAAATCACAGCACAAACATTTGGAAGCTAAACAGAAACAGCTTTCTAGTTGTTATGGTTGATATTAACAGATCTATTTTCAATTACAGACTATTTGGAAAACAACAAAACTGAAAAGAAAATATCAATATATGCAAAGCAAAATTTGAGTAGTTTAATTATGAAATGTTAATTTTAATATACTAAATCAAATTTTTAAGCAAGAACAACAAAACAACAAAAGGAACATAATAAATATAAAAGAAAGTAAATGGTAAAGGCAAACAGAAAATAATTACTTACAAAGCAAGAAAAAAGTAAAGCTGCAATTTCAAGAGATGATTTTTTCCAAAAATTAATTTAATGGAAAAGCGTAACACATCTCCAAGGACAACCTTCACTACTAAACCTGCTGTCTTCATATATTCCAGGCTTCTTAATATATTGGAGCTAGATTTATTAAGCTGTTTAAGAAAAATGCCAAATGGAAGAGGAAAGTGTTTTGTCTCCCAGACCACTATACACACTTTGGAATGCTTTTCCTTGATGGAGAAATGGTGTCTCTGCATGCCTGCAACTACCTGCAAGACACCCTACCTTTGACAAAAGTGATTCCAAAAAAGCTAGAGACTTCCAAGTCCCTTGTTGCAGCATAAGAAAATTCAAGTGTCATTTTAGAGCCATCCTGCAAAATGACTAATGGAATTTAGCCACCCTAGCTTTAGCACTCTTTATCCTTTTCCTTTATTTTTAATCCATTTGTGTCTTTATATATAAAGTACATTTCTTGTAGGCAGAAAATGGTGGCTTTTGTTGCTTCTTCAATCAGACAATCTCTGCTTTTTAATTGAGATGTTTAGATTGGAATCAGAACCCTATCACCAGTGGGGCAAATCTGAATAATGGGTCAAATCCAGCCAGCATTCATGCAGTTACCTATTACCTACAGCTGTGTTTGTGCTGTAACAGTAGAGTTCAGCTCTTAAGATAAGGCTTGAAAGATATTTTCTATCTGGTCTTTTACCAGAAAAGATTTTCTGATTTCTTGTTCAAATTTAATATGATTCTCAAAATAATTAAAGGCTATAATTTTGGTTTTGTTTTCTATTTGACCCACTTTAATTTGACCCCTAACTTTTGTTACTATTTCTGTCTCTTTTTTATATTAATTGAATATTTTTTATAGTTCCAAATTATCCCCTTTATTGGAATACTAGCTATAACATTTTTTTGTTATTTTAATAGTGCTATGGTTTAGTAATTACATATTTAACTTATTAAGTCTATATTCAAGAAATATTACACAACTTCATTAAAAGTGTAGACACTTACAATAGTGCAATTTCATTTGTCATCTCCTGCAAGCCCACAGATAACATCATACTCAATGGTGAAAAGCTGAAAGTTTTTTCTCCAAGGTCAAGAACAAGACAAAGGTGCCCACTATATTTAGCATAGTACTGGAAGTCCTAAACATAGCAATCTGGCAATAAAATAAAAAGCACATAAAATGGAAAGGAAGATACAAAACTGCCTGTGTTTTGCACATGACATGATCTTATATATAGAAAGTCATAACAATTATTTTCAAAAAAACTGTTAGAAGTAATAAATGAATTAAGTTAACATTGCAGAATGCAAAATCAACATGCGAATTCAGCAGTGTTTCTATACATTAACAACAAAATATTTGAAAAGAAATAAAGAAAACAACCTCACTCACAATCGGATCAGATCAGATCAGTTGCTTAGTCATGTCTGACTCTTTGCGACCCTGTGAATCTCAGCACGCCAGGCCTCCCTGTCCATCACCAACTCCTGGAGTTCACTCAGACTCACGTCCATCTAGTCAGTGATTCCATCCAGCCATCTCATCTTCTGTCGTCCCCTTCTCCTCTTGCCCCCAATCCCTCCCAGCATCAGAGTCTTTTCCGATGAGTCAAATCTTCGCATGAGATGGCCAAAGTACTGGAGTTTCAGCTTTAGCATCATTCCTTCCAAAGAAATCCCAGGGCTGATCTCCTTCAGAATGGACTGGTTGGATCTCCTTGCAGTCCAAGGGACTCTCAAGACTCTTCTCCAACACCGCAGTTCAAAAGCATCAATTCTTTGGCACTCAGCTTTCTTTATAGTCCAACTCTCACATCCACATATAACTACTGGAAAAACCATAGCCTTGACTAGACGAACCTTTGTTGGCAAAGTAATGTCTCTGCTTTTCAATATGCTATCTAGGTTGGTCATAACTTTCCTTCCAAGGAGTAAGCGTCTTTTAATTTCATGGCTGCAGTCACCATCTGCAGTGATTTTGGAGCCCAGAAAAATAAAGTCTGACACAGTTTCCACTGTTTCCCCATCTATTTCCCATGAAGTGATGGGACTGGATGCCATGATCTTTGTTTTCTGAATGTTGAGCTTTAAGCCAACTTTTTCACTCTCCCCTTTCTTTTCATCAAGAGGCTTTTTAGTTCCTCTTCACTTTCTGCCATAAGGGTGGTGTCATGTGCATATCCGAGGTTATTGATATTTCTCCCGGCAATCTTGATTCCAGCTTGTGTTTCTTCCAGTCCAACATTTCTTATGATGTACTCTGCATATAAGTTAAATAAACAGGGTGACAATATACAGCCTTGACGAACTCCTTTTCCTATTTGGAACCAGTCTGTTGTTCCATGTCTAGTTCTAACTGTTGTTTCCTGACCTGCATACAAATTTCTCAAGAGGCAGATCAGGTGGTCTGGTATTCCCATCTCTTTGAGAATTTTCCACAGTTTATTGTGATCCACACAGTCAAAGGCTTTGACATAGTCAATAAAGCAGAAATAGATGTTTTTCTGGAACTCTCTTGCTTTTTCCATGATACAGTGGATGTTGGCAACTTGATCTGTGGTTTCTCTGCCTTTTCTAAAACAAGGTTGAACATCAGGAAGTTCACGGTTCACGTATTGCTGAATCCTGGCTTGGAGAATTTTGACCATTACTTTACTAGCGTGTGAGATGAGTGCAATTGTGTGGTAGTTTGAGCATTCTTTGGCATTGCCTTTCTTTGGGATTGGAATGAAAACTGACCTTTTCCAGTCCTGTGGCCACTGCTGAGTTCTCCAAATTTGCTGGCATATTGAGTGCAGCACTTTCACAGCATCATCTTTCAGGATTTGAAATAGCTTAATTGGAATTCCATCACCTCCACTAGTTTTGTTCGTAGTGATGCTTTCTAAGGCCCACTTGACTTCACATTCCAGGATGTCTGGCTCTAAGTCAATGATCACACCATCGTGATTATCTGGGTCATGAAGATCTTTTTTGTACAGTTCTTCTGTGTATTCTTGCCATGTCTTCTTAATATCTTCTGCTTCTGTTAGGTCCATACCATTTCTGTCTTTTATCGAGCCCATCTTTCCATGAAATGTTCCTTTGGTTTTTCTGATTTTCTTGAAGAGGTCCCTAGTCTTTCCCATGCTGTTTTTTCCCTCTATTTCTTTGCATTGATCACTGAAGAAGGCTTTCTTATCTCTTCTTGCTATTCTTTGGAACTCTGCATTCAGATGTTTATATATTTCCTTTGCTCCTTTGCTTTTCACTTCTCTTCTTTTCACAGCTATTTGTAAGGCCTCCCCAGACAGCTATTTTGCTTTTTTGCATTTCTTTTCCATGGTGATGGTCTTGATCCCTGTCTCCTGTACAATGTCACGAACCTCATTCCATAGCTCATCAGGCACTCTATCAGATCTAGGCACTTAAATCTATTTCTCACTTCCACTGTATAATCATAAGGGATTTGATTTAGGTCATACCTGAATGGTCTAGTGGTTTTCCCTACTTTCTTCAATTTCAGTCTGAATTTGGCAATAAGGAGTTCATGGTCTGAGCCACCGTCAGCTCCTGGTCTTGTTTTTGCTGACTGCATAGAGCTTCTCCATCTTTGGCTGCAAAGAATATAATCAATCTGATTTCGGTGTTGACCATCTGGTGATGTCCATGTGTAGAGTCTTCTCTTGCGTTGTTGGAAGAGGGTGTTTGTTATGACCAGTGCATTTTCTTGGCAAAACTCTATTAGTCTTTGCCCTGCTTCATTCCGTATTCCAAGGCCAAATTTGCCTGTTACTCCAGGTGTTTCTTGACTTCTTACTTTTGCATTCCAGTCCCCTATAATGAAAAGGACATCTTTTTGGGGTGTTAGTTCTAAAAGGTCTTGTAGGTCTTCATAGAACCACTCAAGTTCAGCTTCTTCAGCGATCCTGGTTGGGGCATAGACTTGGATTACTGTGATATTAAATGGTTTGCCTTGGAAACGAACAGAGATCATTCTGTCATTTTTGAGATTGCATCCAAGTACTGCATTTCAGACTCTTTTGTTGACCATGATGGCCACTCCATTTCTTCTGAGGGATTCCTGCCCACAGTAGTAGATATAATGGTCATCTGAGTTAAATTCACCCATTCCAGTCCATTTCAGTTCGCTGATTCCTAGAATGTCAACATTCACTCTTGCCATCTCTTGTTTGACCACTTCCCATTTGCCTTGATTCATGGACCTGACATTCCAGGTTCCTATGCAATATTACTCTTTATAGCATTGGACCTTGCTTCTATCACCAGTCACATCCACAGCTGGGTATTGTTTTTGCTTTGGCTCCATCCCTTCATTCTTTCTGGAGTTATTTCTCCACTGATCTCCAGTAGCATATTGGGCACCTACTGACCTGGGGAGTTCCTCTTTCAGTATCCTATCATTTTGCCTTTTCATGCTGTTCATGGGGTTCTCAAGGCAAGAATACTGAAGTGGAACACTCACAATAGCACCAAATAAATAAAATAAAGTACTTGCATTTGAAGCGGAGGCACCTCTTCAGACTGGCTTCAATGGAGGAAGACTTCCACTTTCAGGTGGCTCTGGGAGCTCCAGTTTGGTGGGGTGAAGTGTAGGATTTCTGATTCCTGGGAGGGCATAGCAATATAGTTTCTCTGCAGCTCTATCAGCTAAGGGTAATTTCACCAAAGATGGCAGGTGGCTTCTGTGTCTAAAACTACAGATGTCCTATGTATGGCAACAGAGGCTAGGGTTACTGGAGTCCTGACAGGTGGAAGCTGCTAGGTCTTCTTCTTTCTTTTCTTTTTTTTTTTCTTGATCCTTAGGAGGAAATTCTAAATGAGGGGATCCCTCTTGGCACCAGTCCTGGCACACAAGCAGTGAGAGTCTGTGGAGCATGGATCCTGGGATAAGGCACCCTGGAACTGCTATAGCACCTGGGTCCCAGGGTGAAGGTACAATTACCGTGGTAATGGTACTGGTGGCTGAGGTGTAACCATGCACAGATCTCCTGTGGGATCAGGGTCTAAGTCTCAGGGACTTGGCAAAATAACTTAAGGTGAGTGCAGAGAAAAAGAGACCGAGCTGGTCAGTCAGGCAAGAAAAGGGAAATTTATTAGAGGGAAAAGAGAGGGTGACTGGCTCTTAAGGAGAACCAGCATCCTCCCTTTCTGATAGGGTCCTACTTATACCCCACCAATGAAAAATTCTCTGAAGGGATGGCCACTTAGCTGGAGGTCTGGCATCTGGTGTTCTCATAGCTTTGAGAAGACAGGCACCAGTGAGAAAACAGCATGCGATTTGGGCAATTTGGTCAGTCTCACGGATCACTGTGATTTTATTCTTTATTTGCGAGGTTGATATAATGAGCCATCTTATCAATGAGACACCATGTGGGCCCTATCAATAACTAGGCAGGGAAGGGGCAAAGGGGAAAATACAGCAGAAACACTGCTTTGGCATAACAGGATGCAGGGGTGGCTTGAGGGCAGAGGGCAAGGCCTGCGGTAGCAGCATAGACTGAGGATGGGGAGCTAAAGTCGCAACTTTAATCCCAAGGTGAAATTGCAGAACTGCAGCCTCATATCCGTAGTGATGGCCAGTTAAAGCCATGTGTCTAAACCCAGAGGGCAATATGTAGGGCAGGGGCAGCTCAGCCCAGTTTATGTCAGGTGATAGCCATGACTCAGGACCCAAGGGTGGCCTCCAAACAGCAGCAGCTCCAGTCCTATAGATGGCAATGCTCTGTGGCATGTGGATCCTGAAGAGCAGGTCACAACAGCAACTAGGGGCTCCTGGGGAGCAGCTATAGCTCTAGCCCAAGGAATGAAACACAGAAGAAAGTCTCAGGTAGCTCTGCCAGCTGGGTTCAGTATGATGGTAAAGTCTGTGGGAGTTCTCATAGCAAAGACTACAAAGGTCCTGGGTAGAGAGTCTTGCTGTACTTCTGCTCTCCTTTGTCCTGTGATGAAATTTCCCTGAGGGGAGCAGTCCTAGAGATGGACTGGGGGGTGGGTTGACCAGGTAAAATGCTTCCTTTGCTTTTATCTGCAGACATCCTCTGTTTTTCTGTTCTGGGGCAATTCTGATGCCTTATTATTGTAGTCTAGTGCTTTCCCAGAGCTATTTTTGTCTGTTTGTATCTGTTCACCTCTTGTTTGTATATTTTTGTTGTTGTTGTGGAAACAAGTGCTGGAACCTCCCAACTCACCATCTTGCTGATGTATGTCATCTCCCTCATTTAGGCTTTCAAATACTGTAGGTCTCTGGCAATCCGTTCCCTTGGTTCTCATCTGAAATTTTCCTTATTTTGTTTTCATTCCTGAAATATTTTTATTATAGACATAAGATTCTGGAATGATAGGTCATTTTTTTAATCTCAATACTTTAAAGATATTTTTGCATTCTCTTCTGTCATCCACAGCATCTGATGAAAAAGTAGTTGTTCAAGGAATTCCATTGCTTCCCATATTTAAAAAGCACTTTTTCCCTTGCTGCTTTTTACTGTTTGCTCTTTCTCTTTAGTTTTTAACAGTTCCTTGTTATGCTTGTTTATATTGTTTGATTTTCATGATTCATATTGTATTTCTCAGTTTCTTTGTTACCAAACACAAGTTCATGTGCTCATACTTCAGTTCAGTTCAGTTCAGTCACTCAGTCATGTCAGACTCTTTTCGACCACATGAATCGCAGCACGCCAGGCCTCCCTGTCCATCACCAACTCCCAGAGTTCACTCAGACTCACGTCCATCGAGTCAGTGATGCCATCCAGCCATCTCATCCTCTGTCCTCCCCTTCTCCTCCTAACCCCAATCCCTCCCAGCATCAGAGTCTTTTCCAATGAGTCAACTCTTCGTATAAAGTGGCCAAAGTATTAGAGTTTCACCTTCAACATCAGTCTTTCCAATGAACACCCAGGACTGATCTCCTTTAGGATGGACTGGCTGGATCTTCTTGCAGTCCAAGGGACTCTCAAGAGTCTTTTCCAACACCACTGTTCAAAAGCATCAATTATTCAGTGCTCAGCTTTCTTCACAGTCCAACTCTCACATCCATACATGACCACGGGAGAAACCATAGCCTTGACTAGACAGACCTTTGTTGGCAAAGTAATATCTCTGCTTTTCAATATACTATCCAGGTTGGTCATAACTTTCCTTCGGGGTGATGAAAAAGGAGATGGTGGTTGTACAACACTGTACAATATCCTCACCCAAACTTGTTATCTTTTTACATTTTTATAATGATTATTTTAATAGGTGTGAGGTTATATCTCACTGCTTTGACTTGCATTTGAAACTACTGATTTGGGGCATCTTTTTGTATACCTGATGGCCATTTGTATGTCATATCTGGAAAAATATCTATTCACATCTTTTCCCAATTTTAATTGAATAATGATGATAATCTTGTAATTGAATTTTAAAAGTTCCTTAGATATTTTCAGTACTATTTATTAGATGTATGGTTTGTAAATATTTTCTCCCATTCCATAATTTGCATTTTCATTTTGGTGATTTTCTGTTTGCTGTGCAGAGCTTTTATTTTGATTCAGTTCCACTTTTTAAAAAATATATATATTGCCTGTGCTTTTGATGTGTTATCTAAGAAATTATTGCCAGAAAAATGTCATGGATGCTTTCTTGTGGGAGTTTTTATTATTACAGATCTTATATTTAAGCTTTGATTCATTTGCACTTAATTTTTGTGAATGGTATAAGATCTGGGTCCAATTTCACTTTTTTGTCATGTTACTATACAGTTTTCTCAACATCAGTTATTCAACAAATTTCCCTTTCCCACTGTGTATTTTTAGTGCTCTTGTCCAAGATTAATTGACTTGGTATGTGTGAGTTTATTCCTGGGCTCTCTATTCTGTTCCACTGATTTCTGTCTGCTTTTATTCACATTAGATACTGCTTTGATAATATAGGTTTATAATGTCATGTAATATGTAATATGATAATACAGCTTCAAAATAGGAAGTGTGATGTCTCTAGTTATGTTATTCTGTCTCAAGATTACTTTGGCTATTGGCATCTTCAGTAGTTCCACACTAATTTTAGGATTTTTTTTCCATTTCTGTGAGAACTGTGACTGGGATTTTGATAAAAAATTGCATTGAATCTTTAAATTTCTTTGGGTATTATAGACATTTTAACAATGTTGATTCTTTCAATCTATAAATACAGGATATATTTCTATTTATTTGTGTCTTCAATGTTTTCATCAATGTTTTTATAGTTTTCAATATGTAGATCTTTAAGCTACTTAGTTAAATTTATTCCCAGAATTTTATTATTTTTCACATTACAGTAAATATATGCATGCATGCATGCTCAGTTGCTTTAGTCATGTCCAACTCTGTGCGACACCATGAACAGCAGCCCACCAGGCTCCTCTGTCCATAGGATTCTCCAGGCAAGAATACTGGAGTGGGTTGCCATTTCCTTCTCCAATAGTAAATATATAGTAAGTAGTACTTATATCGGAGAAGGCAATGGCAAGCCACTCCAGCACTCTTGCCTGGAAAATCCCATGGACTGAGGAGCCTGGTAGGCTGCAGTCCATGGGGTCGCTACGAGTCGGACGCGACTGAGCGACTTCACTTTCACTTTTCACTTTCATACAATGGAGAAGGCGATGGCAACCCACTCCAGTGTTCTTGCCTGGAGAATCCCAGGGATGGCAGAGCCTGGTGGGCTGCCGTCTATGGGGTCACACAGAGCCAGACACGACTGAAGCGACTTAGCAGCAGCAGCAGCAGCAGTATTTATATACTATACAGTAAATACTATAAATAGTAAATATATAGTAAATAAAGTTGTGTTCTTAATTTCTTCCTGATAGTTTATTGTTAGTATATAAAAACTCTGATTTTTGTATGTTGATTCCATATCCTGCAACTTTTCTGAATTAATTGCTTAGCTCTAGCACTTGGTTTCCTGATGGAGTCTTCAGAGTTTCCTATATGCAGGATCATGTCATCTGCAAACAGAAGCATCTTAATTTCTTCTTTTCTGATTTGGATTCCTTTTCTTTTTTCCATCTAATTGTTCTGTCTAGGACTTCCAGTATTATGTTGAAAAGAGCTTGTTAGAGTGGATACCTTTACCATATTACTCTAGCAGTATAATACATGTTCAATATTTACTCAATGTTCATTCCAAAGCACAGAGGTTTTTTCCTAAAAACTCCAAAACACAGCATCCTACTGATCCCAATCCATGTGTCCAATATCTTATCTGAGTATTTCCCCCAATTGCTTGCAATTCTCTGCCTTCCTCCAACTCTGAATTGTCCTTTTTAACATCTCCTTTATATTCAACCCATTTAAACTTTAGTCATAATGCAAGTTCAGAAATCCTGTTATCCTAACCAACTCATGACTTAATTTCTAATTTGTTTCCCAATAAACCATTTGCAATGCTTACACCATTACATTATTTAGTGTAATGCTAAGTGTCTATGGTGGTTAGTTTTATGTGTCAACTTGACCACCCATAGGAGGCCATGATTAAACATTGTTTTTCACTGTGTCTTTGATGGCATTTCTGATTGAGATTAGCATTTGAATCCATGGACCCCATAAATAAGATGGCCCTTCTCCATATAGGTGAACATCATCCAATCATTAAAGGACTAATTAGAAAAAAGGAATAAAGAGGAAGTCACCCCTTTTTGCGTCCTGCCTGCCAGCTTCTGCTTTATTGACTATGCCAAAGCCTTTGACTGTGTGGATCACAACAAACTGTGGAAAATTCTGAAAGAGATGGAAATACCAGAACACCTGACCTGCCTCTTGAGAAACCTATATGCAGGTCAGGAAGCAACAGTTAGAACTGGACATGGGACAACAGACTGGTTCCAAATAGGAAAAGGAGTTCGTCAAGGCTGTATATTGTCACCCTGCTTATTTAACTTTTATGCAGAGTACATCATGAGAAACGCTGGGCTGGAAGAAGCACAAGCTGGAATCAAGATTGCCGGGAGAAATATCAATAACCTCAGATATGCAGATGACATCACCCTTACGGCAGAGAGTGAAGAGGAACTAAAAAGCCTCTTGATGAAAGTGAAAGGGGAGAGTGAAAAGTTGGCTTAAAACTCAACATTCAGAAAATGAAGACCATGGCATCCGGTCCCATCACTTCATGGCAAATAGATGGGGAAACAGTGGAAACAGTGTCAGACTTTATTTTTCTGGGCTCCAAAATCACTGCAGATGGTGACTGCAGCCATGAAATTAAAAGATGCTTACTCCTTGGAAAAAAATTATTACCAACCTAGATAGCATATTGAAAAGCAGAGATATCACTTTGCCAACAAAGGTCTGTGTAGTCAAGGCTATGGTTTTTCCAGTGGTCATGTATGGATGTGAGAGTTGGACTGTGAAGAAAGCTGAGTGCCAAAGAATTGATGCTTTTGAACTGTGGTGTTGGAGAAGACTCTTGAGAGTCCCTTGGACTGCAAGGAGATCCAGCCTGTCCATCCTAAAGGAGATCAGTCCTGGGTATTCATTGGAAAGACTGATGTTGAAGGTGAAACTCTAATACTTTGGCTACCTCATGCGAAGAGTTGACTCATTGGAAAAGGCTCTGATGCTGGGAGGGATTGGGGGCAGGAGGAGAAGGGGATGACAGGATGAGATGGCTGGATGGCATCACTGACTCGATGAACATGAGTCTGAGTAAACTCGGGGAGTTGGTGATGGACAGGGAGGCCTGGCATGCTGCGATTCATGGGGTCGCAAGGAGTTGGACACTTCTGAGCTACTGAACTGAACTGCCAGCTTGAGTTGGGATATTTCATCTCACCTTCTCCCAACCTTGGACTGGGATTCATATCAGGGTTTCCCCTGGTTTTTAAGTCTTCAGACTCAGATTGAATTACACCACCAACTTTCCAGAATCTACAGTTGGTAGAGAGCAGATCATGGGACTTTTCAGCCTCCGTAACTGTGTGGGGCAATTTCTCATAAAAGAGAGAGGCCTCAGATACAGTATCTCAAGCACTGGCTCTGTTTCTCTGGAGAACTCAGAGAGGCATTTCTTTTAACATATTAATAGTTAGTTAGAACCCTGTGTCCATTAACAATTGGGCTGAGAGAGAACAAGGTGGTGGAGGAGTAGGTGGACATGGAGTACATCCCTCTCCACAGATACATCAGGAATACACCTTCAGACACAGAAGTGCATGCAGAACACCAGCTGAGAGTGGACAGGAGTACCTGACCAGCAGAAATGAAAATATAGAACCACAAAAAACTTGGTAGGACAAAGGAACTAGGGGAAAAAACAAGAGTGTTAGTAGGCCTGGACCTGCCCTTGGTGGGTGAGGGAACAGAAGCAGGGGTCCAAGCCCCACATCAGGGTAATTGTCTGAGTCAGAGGAGAAACATTTAAGGCTTAGAGTGAAACAGTGATCTGTGGCAGCCTAAATGGAATGGGAATCAGACAGTCCTTGGCATAGCTGTACATACCCTGGACAGGGAGGTAGATCCCCTATGCAGTAGCCGGCAGCTGGAGTTTAGGGATTGTGGAGCAATCACAGGCCGAAGGCTGCTGTTGACTATGGGGAGATGGATTGAGGGGATGTGAGGGAGGAGATTGTTGTGGGAAATGCCTGTGGAGGAAAGTTGGACAGCCACGGAAGCAAAGCAATACTGCTGAATCACACGTAGTGGGTAGAGCCATCACCATAGCCTCTCTCCCCCCACACACCATCATTGGCAGCTGAACAATAGAGAGGCTCATCCATCAAATGCCTGATACACTGAACTACAGAGTAGGACTCCACCCAGAGTGCCCTTTTAAGTTCGAGACATGCTGATCTACAGGGTAGGATCCCAGCCAGGGGGACCCCTGTATGTGCCTGATGCATGGACAACAGAGAACGATCCCAGGCAAGGAAGCCCTCTAAGTGCCTGAACAGGCAGAGCTACAGAGAAAGATGGGCCAAAGAGACCTTCTGATGGCCAGCTACAAGAGACTTGAAAAAAGACTTTGATAAGGCCACAACTCCTGCAGTGGAGGCAGTCAGTGTTCCTGCACACTTGACGCCATCAGGGTCCCCACAAGCCAAGCAGGTGAGCCACTTCACACTCAACTCTCACTGGGGCAGAGATGTCATGGGCAAAAAACGTATTGTGTCTATGCCTGCAGAGTCGCTTCAGTAGTATCTGACTCTTTGTGACCCTGTAGACTGTGGCCTGCCAGGCTTCTCTATCAGGGAATGGGGCTTTCTAGGCAAGAATACTGGGATGTATTGACCAATACTGATTGCCATACCCTTCTAGAGCAGTATATTTCCTGCCACCCTAGCCACAAATTCCTCTGAGTACGTGGTGCTGCCAGAACCACTGCAACCCAATAAGCTGCACCACCTCCACACCTGACCCTCACAGGGGCAAACCCAAGTCCTCCAGTGCAGCCTCAGGAGCAAATCCCAGTGGACGACCCACATGCACAGGTGGAAATAAAACTACAGTTGAAACTCAGGATTAGTGTGCTTAAGGAAGAAGACCCAAAACCTTCCCACCAACTGTACAAGCTGCAGATTAAATCCACACAATCAACTAGGCAGATCGTGTCTATGGAGTATATAAAAGGTCGTTGAGAGCTCCCACAAAAGAAAACGCATTAGTTCTGACAGCTGTGGACATTGGAGGCAAGAACACAGAGGAGTAGGATCAGATTAAAATCTTAGCTGCCCCCACAACAGGTCCAGAGATCAGCATAGTGTCGGAGGGCAACCTAGGGAGCTAAGGTGGGCTGTGACTTCCAGCGAGGGAAAGGATTCTGACAGCAGTGACAGAAAAACATTTATTATTCTTATGTTTTGATGTCTTCTGTAGATTCTTTGGATTTTTTTTTTTTCCTTTTTTCTCCCCTCTGTTGTAGTTGTTGATTCTATGGGCACTATGAAATCTAATTAAGTTTTTGAGCTTTGTTTTCTTTCCTTTATTTTCTCAGTCACATTTTTTTTACTGTTGTTATAAATCTCTGCCTCTACTTGGGCTTTTGCAATTCTGAGGAGTTTCCCTTTCTCTCTCTCTCTCTTTTTTAATTTTAATTTTTAATTTTCTAAGCTTATTATTATTTTTTTCTACATTTATTCCCTTGTTTGCTTTTCCTACAGTTCTTTTCTCCTTGCAGTTGATCTTTAATGTATCTAAATATTCATCTACCTGTATTTAACTTTGCATATTTATTTTTTATTTCTTTTCTTTCTTTCTTTTCCTCTTAACATATTTGTTAGTTTTATTTTCTTTTTCAAAGGAATGTTGCTTATAACAACAGGAATTTATTTCTCCCAGTTCTGGAAACTGGAAACACAAGATCAGAGTGCCAGCATGGTCAGGTTAGTTATATTTTCTATGCTTTATTCTGCAATTGACACCTTACTTTTGTTTTGTTTTCCAGTATGTGCTTTGGTTAGTTTTGTTCTGGTAGATATAACTGTTGGTTGCCTTTGTTCACCAGGTTAATCTATTATACTTTATTTTTGTTGGACTGTTTTGATTTTGCTTCTGGGTGTATATGTATATGCTTATGTTCAGTCACACTTTTTATTGTTTTTATAAACCTCTGCATCTACATTGGGCTTTTACAGTTCTGTGGAGTCTCCATTTTTTCTTTCTTTTTTGTTCTTTTTTTCATTTCTCGTTTTTATAATTTTAATTTTTTTAAACCATCTCCATGGAAAAGAAATGCAAAAAAGCAAAATGGCTGTCTGGGGAGACCTTACAAATAGCTGTGAAAAGAAGAGAAGTGAAAAGCAAAGGAGCAAAGAAAAGATATAAGCATCTGAATGCAGAGTTCCAAAGAATAGCAAGAAGAGATAAGAAAGCCTCCCTCAGCGATCAATGCAAAGAAATAGAGGAAAACAACAGAATGGTAAAGACTAGAGATCTCTTCAAGAAAATCAGAGATACCAAAGGAACATTTCATACAAAGATAGGCTCAATAAAGGACAGAAATGGTATGGACCTAACAGAAGCAGAAGATATTAAGAAGAGATGGCAAGAATACACAGAAGAACTGTACAAAAAAAGATTTTCACCACCCAGATAATCACGATGGTGTGATCAGTGGCCTACAGCCAGACATCCTTGAACGTGAAGTCAAGTGGGCCTTAGAAAGCATCACTACAAACAAAGCCAGTGGAGGTGATGGAATTCCAGTTGAGCTATTCCAAATCCTGAAAGATGATGCTGTGAAAGTGCTACACTCAATATGCCAACAAATTTGGAAAATTCAGTAGTGGCCACAGGACTGGAAAAGGTCAGTTTTCATTCCAATCCCAAAGAAAGGCAATGCCAAAGAATGCTCAAACTACCACACAGCTGCACTCATCTCACACACTAGTAAAGTAATGCTCAAAATTCTCCAAGCCAGGCTTCAGCAATATGTGAACTGTGAACTTCCTGATGTTCAAGCTGGTTTTAAAAGGCAGAGGAACCAGAGATCAAATTGTCAGCATCCGCTGGATCATGGGGAAAGCAAGAGAATTCCAGAAAAGCATCTATTTCTGCTTTATTGACTATGTCAAAGCCTTTGACTGTGTGGATCACAATAAACTGTGGAAAATTCTCAAAGAGATGGGAACACCAGACCACCTGATCTGCCTCTTGAGAAATTTGTATGCAGGTCAGGAAGCAACAGTTAGAACTAGACATGGAACAACAGACTGGTTCCAAATAGGAAAAGGAGTTCATCAAGGCTGTATATTGTCACCTTGTTTATTTAACTTATATGCAGAGCACATCTTGAGAAATGCTGGACTGGAAGAAACACAAGCTGGAATCAAGATTGCTGGGAGAAATATCAATAACCTCAGATATGCAGATGACACCACCCTTATGGCAGAAAGTGAAGAGGAACTAAAAAGCCTCTTGATGAAGGTGAAAGTGGAGAGTGAAAAAGTTGGCTTAAACCTCAACATTCAGAAAACAAAGATCATGGCATCCGGTCCCATCACTTCATGGGAAATAGATGGCAAACAGTGGAAACAGTGTCAGACTTTATTTTTCTGGGCTCCAAAATCACTGCAGCCATGAAATTAAAAGACGCTTACTCCTCGGAAGGAAAGTTATGACCAACCTAGGTAGCATATTCAAAAGCAGAGACATTACTTTGCCAACAAAGGTTCGTCTAGTCAAGGCTATGGTTTTTCCTGTGGTCATGTATGGATGTGAGAGTTGGACTGTGAAGAAGGCTGAGCGCCGAAGAATTGATGCTTTTGAAGTGTGGTGTTGGAGAAGAGTCTTGAGAGTCCCTTGGACTGCAAGGAGATCCAACCAGTCCATTTGAAGGAGATCAGCCCTGGGATTTCTTTGGAAGGAATGATGCTAAAGCTGAAACTCCAGTACTTTGGCCACCTCATGCGAAGAGTTGACTCATTGGAAAAGACTCTGATGCTGGGAGGGATTGTGGGCAGGAGGAGAAGGGGACGACAGAGGATGAGATGGCTGGATGGCATCACTGACTCGATGGACGTGAGTCTGAGTGAACTCCAGGAGTTGATGATGGACAGGGAGGCCTGGCATGCTGCGATTCATGTGGTCGCAAAGAGTCGGACACGACTGAGCCACTGATCTGATCTGATCTGATATTCTATATTTTAATTATTATTTGCCTGATTTTCTAAATGCCATTTGTCTGGGGTTCATCTTTGTTTTCTCATTTTTGAATATCTGTTTTAATCTAAGTTAATGCCATTACAAAGCACTTGTGAAATCTTCATTCCTGACCAGAGATCAAGCCCTGAGCCTTTGGAGTAGGAGCACTGACCCCAAGACTTTAGACTACCAGAGAAGTAATCCTAGAGAGTATCAAATAGTGACAACTCACACAAAGGAAGACACTTGAATACAAGACCCGGCATAACCCAACCACCGGTAGTACCCTCTCCAGGATGCCTCATCTAAACAATAAACAAAACAAAAATACAAACCCAATTATCAGCAGACAGGATTACCACCTTGCTCAGTCTTTCCCATCGGAGGAAAAACAAACAAAAACTCAGCACAAAAATTTCACCCTATGTGAAGCTTACACACACCACTGGACCAACCTTAGGAGGGCAGAAACCAAAAGGAAGAAAGAATTCAACCTTGAAAACTGGGAAAAGGAGACCTCAAACACAATAAGTTAAAAAATAATAGTAAAAAGGCAGAGAAATACTACGCAAATGAAGGAACAAACGAGAAACACAGAAGTCCAACTAAATGAAGAGGAAGTAGGCAAACTCCCTGGAAAAAGAAATTCAGAATAATGATAGTAAAGATGATCAAAAACCTTGAAAACAAAAAGGAAAAAATGCAAGAATCAATTAACAAAGACCTAGAAGAATTAAAGAATAAATATACAGAGACAAACAACACAATTACTGAAATTAAAAATACTCTAGAAGGAATCATTAGCAGAATATCTAAAGCAGAATAATGAATCAGTGAGCTGGAAGATAAAATTGTGGAAATAACTTCTGAAGAATAAAATAAAGTAAAAAAGAATGAAAAAAACTGAGGATAGTTTCAGAGGCCTCTGGGACAATATCAAATGCACCAACATTTGAATTATAGCAGTCCCAGAAGAAGAAGATGATGAAAAGAAAGGGTATGAGAAAATTTTTGAAGAGATTATAGTTGAAAATTTCCTCAACATGGAAAAGTAAATAATCAATAAAGTCCAAGAGGCACAAAGAGCCCCATACATGATAAACCCAAGGAGAAACATGCCAAGACACATGCTAATCAAACTAACAAAGACTAAACAAAAACTAACAAAGACTAAACTGGATAGCTACTTGTAAAAGAATGAAATTAGAACACTTCCTAACACCATACACAAAGATAAACTCAAAATGGATTAAAGACCTAAATGTGAGACCAGAAACTATAAAACTCTTAGAGGAAAACGTAGACAGAACACTCAATGACAAAAATTAAAGAAAGATCCTCTGTGACCCACCTCTAAGAACAACAAAAATAAAAGTAAACAAGTGGGACCTGATTAAACTTAAAAGTTTTTGCACAGCAAAGAAAACTACAAGCAAGATGAAAAGACAACCCTCAGAACAGGAGAAAATAATAGCATTATTTTCAATGAAACAACTGACTAAGGATTAACTTCCAAAATATATAAGTAGCTCATACAACTCAATGCCAGAAAAACAAACAACCCAATCTATAAGTGGGGGAAAGACCTAAACAGACATTTCTCCAAAGAAGACATACAGATGGCTAACAAACACATGAAAAGATGCTCAACATTGCTCATTAATAGAGAAATTCAAATCAAAACTACAATGAGATATCACCTCACATCGGTCAGAATGGCCATCATCAAAAAGTCTACAGAGGGTATGGAGAAGGTGTGGAGAAAAGGGAACACTCTTGCACTGCTGGTGGGGATGTAAATTGACACAGCCACTATGGAAGGAAGAGAGATCTTTCCATAGTGGCTATGTCAATTTGCCAACGAAAGTCCATAGAGTCAAAGCTATGGTTTTGCCATTAGTCAGCTGAGTGCTGAAGAAATGATGCTTTCGAACTGCCATAAGGGTGGTGTTGGAGAAGACTCTTGGGAGTCCCTTGGACTGCAAGGAGATCCAACCAGCCCATCCTAAAAGAAATCAGTCCTGAATATTCATTGGAAGGCCTGATGCTGAAGGTGAAACTCCAATAGTTTGGCCACCTAATGTGAAGAGCTGACTCATTTGAAAAGACCCTGATGCTGGGAAAGATTGAAGGCAGGAGGAGAAGGGGACAACAAAAGATAAGATGGTTGAATGGCCATCTTATGGTTGAATCACTGACTCAATGGACTTGACTTTGAGTAAACTCTGGGAGTTGGAGATGGACAGGGAGGCCTGGCTTGCTGTATCCCATGGGGTCCCAAAGAGTCAGACACGACTGAGTGACTGACTGAACTGAACTATGAAAGATGGTATGGAGATTCCTTTAAAAAGTAGAATAAAACCACAATATAACCCAGCAATCCCAGTCCTAGACATATACCCTGAGGTAACCAAAACTGAAAAAGACACATGTATCCCATTTTTCATTGCAGCACTATTTACAATAGCTAGAACATGGAAGCAACCTAGATGTCCATTGACAGATGAATGGATAATGAAGTTGTGGTACATATACACAATGGAATATTACTCAGCCATAAAATGGAACATGTATGAGTCAGTTCTGATGAGGTGGATGAACCTAGAACCTATTATACAGAGTGAAGTGAGTCTGAAAGAGAAAGATAAATATTGTATTCTAATGCAAATACACGGAATCTAGAAAAATGATACTGAAGAATTTATTTACAGGGCAGCAATGGAGAAACAAAAATACACTTATGGACATGGGGAGAGGGGAGGAGAGGGCAAGATATATGGGAAGAGTAACATGGAAATTTACATCCAACTCTGGGACCCCATGAATTGCAGCATGCCAGGCCTCCCTGTCCATCACCAACTCCCAGAATTCACTCAAACTCAGGTCCATTGAGTCGTTGATGCCATCCAGCCATCTCATCCTCTGTCGTCCCCTTCTCTTCCTGCCCCCAATCCCTCCCAGCACCAGGATCTTTTCCAGTGAGTCAACTCGTCACATGAGGTGGCCAAAGTATTGGAGTTTCAGCTTCAACATCAGTCTTTCCAATAAACACCTAGGACTGATCTCCTTTAGGATGGACTGGTTGGATCTCCTTGCAGTCCAAGGGACTCTCAAGAGTCTTCTCCAACACTACAATTCAAAAACATCAATTCTTCGGCACTCAGCTTTCTTCACAGTCCAACTCTCACATCCATACATGACCACTGGAAAAACCATAGCCTTGACTAGACAGACTTTTGTTGGCAAAGTGATGTCTCTGCTTTTCAATATGCTAAGTTGGTTGTAAGTTTCCTTCCAAGGAGTAAGCGTCTTTTAATTTCATGGCTGCAATCACCTCTGCAGTGATTTTGGGGCCCCAAAAAATAAAGTCTAACACTGTCCACTGTTTCCCCATCTATTTCCCATGAAGTGATGGAAACAGATTCCATGATCTTAGTTTTCTGAAAGTGGAGCTTTAAGCCAACTTTTTCACTCTCCTCTTTCACTTTCATCAAGAGGCTTTTTAGTTCCTCTTCACTTTCTGCCATAAGGGTGGTGTCATCTGCATATCTGAGGTTATTGATATTTCTCCCGCCAATCTTGATTCCAGCTTGTGCTTCTTCCAGCCCAGCGTTTCTCATGATGTACTCTGCATAGAAGTTAATAAGGAGGGTGACAATATACAGCCTTGACGTACTCCTTTTCCTATTTGGAACCAGTCTGTTGTTCCATGAAACTTACATTACCATATGTAAAATACATAGCCAATGGAAATTTGCTGTATGGCTCAGGAAACTTAATACAGGGCTCTGTATCAACCTAGAGGTGTGGGATGGGGAGGGAAATGGAAGGGAGGTTCAAAAGGGAGGGGATATATATATATACTTATGGCTGATTCATGTTGAGATTTTAAAGAAAACAAAAAAATTCTGTAAAGCAATTATCCTTTAATAAAAAATGAATTAAAAATAAACAATTGGACTGTACATAAAACATGAATATCCTTTTTATCTTAGCATCCTCTTTCATTATCTATCAAAGTGGCCTGATGACAGTGAATAATAATTATGATTTTTTTAGGAAATAAAGTTTTTTATGTATAAAGGATTCTTTGCTGATTTCTATTTGCCTGAGCATTCATGTTGAAACAGGTATTGAATGAAATCTTTCAGTATTTCTGTCATCCCTATTTTAGTATTTGTCACAGACAGAATTCAGATGACCTTTTCTGTTTGGTCATTATGGAATACAGTTAAGAATTGTAGAATAATAGTTCTCCAAACAAAGTCTGAATTTTTGGTTAAAAGTTCACGTGACAATAGCCAAGAAAAAAAAGTAAAAAAAAAAAAATAATAATAATAATCTTACTAAATGCCACCAGAAACAGTCCTGACAGTTTATAATTGAAGAAAATGCTCCCTATCCTAGAAGCATCTTTGTGAAACTCTTTCTAGGAAGGACAAATTTAATACCTGTTATCTAATCCCTCGGCATATTAGAATCAGGAAAATAGTAGGAGGAAATTGACTGATATCTGGAGACATAGAGTATTTGGAAGTGACAGCCTAGAAGCCAGGAAATGCATACTGCCCTGGGACAATTTATAGGAAGATAAAATTGTCCCATAAACCCTGATAGCTCCTGGGACTATCACTGTATAACGTGAAACAGCCGAATAACAAATGTTAGTGTTTGATGATGAGATGTCAAAACAAGATAAATTATACTTCTAAGAAAAATGACAACTTGAGGGCAAGCATTTAAATCCTCTCTTCCTAAGTACTGGCTGATAGAGACAAATGAATACATTACAATGAATAAACTCTCAAAGTAGTTTTAAAAATGAAACCAAATTCCAAACACAGAATCTGCTTTAAGCAGTTTATTCTAGTCTTAGATTCAATGAGGCCAAATGGAAGAAGACATTAAAATGACTCCCAGCCTCCAATTGTATTACAGTGTTTCTGGATGGTAGGAAATCAATAGCAGAGACTATGGTAGAGCTCCATTACAATCATTCATTTCAGAGGTCAGGGTAAGCCACTGGCCAAGAGGAGATCCCTCATTCTGGATCTCTTTTCTCGGCTCAAAAATCAATATCAATGGAAAACCCAAGGACAAATCTAGCAATATCAAAAAGAATGAAGTTAATTTCTCTGTGGCTCTAATCTAATAATAAAGAAAAATCCCATTTTAAATGGGGCATAAATTCAAGACCAAACAACTAAAGAAGTAGGAAAAAAAAATGAAAATCTGGTTCAGTGGCTTTGAGAAGCAAAAGAATACAAAAGTGAGTCTGGATATATGTGAAAACTTAGTTCATATACCATACCACTTAATCTGAGTAGAAATTTTAAGACCAAATACCAGAATATGGAACAAATATCAGACATAGACCATGAAAGGCTTATTCCTTTTATGATCAATACATCAAGTAATCTCCAACTTTAAGAAATACTTAAATACCATTTTCCCTAAACATTTGCTATAGAGAAATACATTATGATAAATAATTTATACATACACATATACCATCTATATAGAATAGATTGGGTTTCTTTGAAAGACTGATATAAAGATACGACAAAGATCTAAATTTTATAAGCAAAATGGTTATAATAATGACTGTTACTATATACTATTTTATGCTAATGATGTAAATGATGACTTTTCATTCAAACATTAGTGTTATGGAATCTCATTTGATACAGAAATGAAGAAAAATCAGTAGTAATTGGTGTCATCTCTGAAGAAAGTTGTAACTTCTGAAGAAAAGTAGTAGTGTAAGCTTACTAATAAAATATCTCAATAAACATTAAGTTTATTTTAAAATAATGAAAGTTTCCTGCATAAAATCAGAGTGAAATATGAATACTAAGATGGCAATAATGTTTAGAAGCATATTCATATTGCAGTGTTATGAATTAACTTGAAAAAGTTGGATAAGAACACAGGGTGAAATATTCTAATTTCAATACAAATCTGAAATGAAGGAGACCTGGATTGGATCCCTGGTTTGGGAAGATCCCTGGAGGAGGGCATAGCTACCCACTCCAGTATTCTCACCTGGAGCATCCCCATGGATAGAGGAGCCTGGCAAGTCACAGAGTTGGACAGGACAGAGGAGTCCATGGGACTGCAAAGAGTCTGACACAACTAAGTGACTAAGTACAGCACAGCACAGTGGTCTGAAGAAAGTACAATAGATGCACTAATGAATAAGTCAGAAATATTCTAATTTTAATTTTAAGTAAAAATCTCTGTTTAATAAGAACCTTCTCTTATTTCTTAAAGAAAAGATAGTGTGGGCTTATGGCAAGCTAAAGAAATGCAAATAAGCTAGTTTTTTAGTTTCCAAAATTATTTTTAGCCCTCCACAGA
The DNA here is from genome assembly GCF_055505025.1 of Bos grunniens. Classification (NCBI taxonomy): domain Eukaryota; kingdom Metazoa; phylum Chordata; class Mammalia; order Artiodactyla; family Bovidae; genus Bos; species Bos grunniens. The sequence goes on from NC_141175.1 coordinate 50,569,058, forward strand.
CTTATCTGGACATATTTAAACTCCTATCTTCCCTCAAAAAGGGGTGGAGAGGGCAGAGTCTTCTTCATTCTATAAAGGTTAAGATACAAGTATGGTTTCTTACTCAGAAAAAAAGGGATTTTTACTAATAAGATAATTCAAAACATTTCATTTTGTTCTGTGTGACTGACTAGCACAAAATTATGTTTGATTCATTTACATTCTTCACCAAGAGAATTAGAATTACTTTTATGTCTTGAAAAAAGATGTATCTTTTTAGGGAAAAAAAATGCACAAATATCTTTTATTTCCTCAACTTGTGAGGACACATAACAATAGATACAGCTTTTAAAAAGATATAAAAACTGCTGAAATTAGAACAAGAATAGACTGAAAAAAAAAATCATTCAAGTACCTGAAAAACTTGATACATGAAAGAGGAGGGGATATATCAACAAAACAAGAGCAAATGTCAGTGAAGGAAAAAAAAAAATAGAGAACAAGGAAGATCAATAAAACATAGAGATCAATGAGCAAAAATAATGTTCAATCAATTATTAAAAATCAGATTTTAATAATAAAAGTGAAACTAGCACACTTGATTCAGGCAAACACCTTCCCACAGACATCAATTGCATTCATTTAATAGACTTGTGTATTGCCACATTCCTAGTATGGCCTTCTATTCATGTTTCAATGGGAATCAAATGATCTACTCAGATAATTTCTTAAATAACTGTTTTACTCATAATCTTCTTTATGTTGTTACAATAATCTACCCTCCTAATTTTATAAAAGCATATGCAAGAGCCTACCTCTTTCTTTCTTAAAACTTTTAAAATGAAAATTAATTCTTCTGAGAATATGATGAAATAGTTAGAAAGCGACTTGAGGATTTTTATCAGAATTTAGCTCAACAATAAAAATAAACAAAAATAATAATCAAAATCTAGAAATCAATCTAGAAGATCAAAATTTTATTATTATAATTTCCAGCAGATGTACAGAGAATTAAGATATAATAGAAAGGTTTTCTCCATGATCTGGCATAATATTCAAATTTCTTACTGTAATAACCTACCAATTTCAAGATAGGAATATTAAGCAATGATTTATCTGCAGTACAAGGGTATTAATAATATCTATACCATAATTGTGTAATGAGCAATAAATGCATGATTAATGTGAAAAAGATGTAGTTCAAAAGGCTGATAATTCAAGTTTCAAGTATTCAGAATTCTCAATTTCTTTTCTCTCCTTTGTCTCTGTGTATATTACTTTACACATAAACACACAACACAAGGAAAATTTTAAATATTCTGATTTAGTAATAATGGAAACACAAAATCTTAATATTTGTGAGACAGAGAAAATAGTGCTTGGGAAAAATATCACATTAAATGTTTATACAAAAGACAAAATTATTAAGTGAAAAATTCCACCTTAAAAACTAGAAAAAGAAGACAAATAAATGCAGGAAGAAATAATAAAATAATAAAGGTAAGAGCAGAAATCACTAAGATCATGAGAAGAAAAAACAACAGAAAAGCTTCAGTGAAACTCAATATTTCTACTTTGATCAATAATAATAGATCTCTGAAAAGATCTTTAAAATAAATAGGTATATGATACCATAATTGCCATCAGTAAATGAGAAAAAGCATATTTCTATAGGTTTTAAGGACATTAAAGGCTAATAATGAGTATCAGTTTTCTAGTTTTGCCAGTAAATTTGGTATCTTAGAGTGAAATGAATAAATTCCATAGAAGACAAACTACATAGTTTACTTACTAAGAACTGAAATCACTATTACCCTAATAAAAACAAATTCAAAGATTTTATAAGTGATTCTGAAAACTTATAGAGATCAATATCCTCAGAAATATAGCTTCAGATATCCTTAATGAAATATTAGTAAATCAAATATAGCAATAAATAAAGATCATTATAAATAATGGCCAAATGGGGTTATCCTAGGAACACAAAGTTAGTTCAAAATCTTAATCAATAAATGGAATTCACCATAGCAACACACTTCAGAAGACATACCATATAATTCTCTCAAAAGATATAGAAAAAGAATCTGGCAAAGCTTCATTCTTTTATCTTTTAGGATAAAAGACAAAATTATCTTTTAATCGGTATGCTTTTATCAAACAAAGATGTGTCACAATTGCAATTGGTAGTATGACTTTTGTTTTAAAAGCTCACAAAATAGTGATACTTCTCCCAAATAACAGAATTTAAGATTCAGAGAAATGTAATAGTCACATTATGTGACTGTACTTCCAGCCCTAAAGCCAGGGTATTCTCCATTTTCATTATACAGTGTATCGGTTTTCCATGGTGTTAAAACCAATGACCACAAGAACTGGTGGCATAAAACAACTAAAATTCATTCTTTGGTGTGTTACCAACTTGTTCATTAGTGTATTAGCAAGACAGTATATTCCCTGTTTTCATTATACAGTGTATTAGTTTTCTGCAGTTGTTATAACCAATTACCACAGACTAGGTGACATAAAACAGCTAAAATTTATTCCCTCACTGATCCAGCGGTCAGAAGTTCAAAATCAAGGTGTTGGCAAGCTTGAATTCCCTTCAGAAGGACTGTGCAGGAATCTTTCTCTTGTTTCTTCTAATTACTGGTTGCTGCCAGCATTCCTTGGCTTTCTTTTTATTTCTTTATTTGTATTGTAGTTAAAACATTTAACATGAGATCTAGAGTCTTCGGTTTCCCAGGTGGCTAAGTGGGAAAGCATCTGCCTGCCAATGCAGTTGATGCAAGTCGTAGATTCCATCCATGGGTCTGGAAGATCCCCTGGAGTAGGAAATGGCATCATACGCCAGTATTCTTGCTTGGAAAATTGTATGAACTGAGAAACCTGGTGGGCTACAGTCCTCGGGGCCACAGTAGAACATGACTGAGCAATAGAATCTTAATAAACTTTTAAATATAAAATACAGTATTGTTAATATACAACGTAGCATTGTTAGCTACAGACCAGTGCCGTACAGCTGCTGCTGCAGCAGCAGCAGCAACTTTTCATTTTGCCCTCATCACAGCCACTGGAAACCACAATGTTACTCTATGCCTTGATGAGTTTTATTATTTTAAATACCTCATTTAAGTGTAAATATTTGTTCTTCTGTTATTGGCTTAGCATACTGTCCTCAAGGTTCATCTGCGTTGTACTTATGGCAGGATTTCCATTTTTTATGACAGTGATATTTGACTGTGTGTATATAACACATTTTCTTTATGCATTCACCTGTTAATGGACATTTAAGTTGCTTCCATACCTTGGTTACTGTAGATAGTGCTCCAATGAGCATGGGAGTGTAAATAGCTCTTCAAGATCCTAATTTTGATCCCGTTGGATAAATACTTAGCATGATTGTTAAGTCTTATAGCAGTTATATTTTTAATTTCTGGAGGAATCTCCAGTTTTTCACAGCAGCTGCCCCATTTTACATTCTCATCAATATTGATGATTCCACTTTTTCTGCATCCTCTCCTACACTTGTTATCTTTCTTTTGATGAAGTGTTAATGATATTTCCATACATCTTAACTAGGTCAGGAAGATCCTCTGGAGGAGGGTGTGGCAACCCACCCCAGTATTCTTGCCTGGAAAATTCCATAGACAGAGGAGCCTGGTGGGCTACCATCCATGAAATCACAAGTCAGACATGACTGAGCAACTAATGCTAACAGCTGTGAAGTAACAGCTCATTATTTTGATTTGCTTTTCCCTGTTGATTAATGATGTTGAGCATTTTTCATATACCTATTGGTTAATTATATATTTTCTTTAGAGAAAGTCTATTCAGTCCTTGATCTTTTTTTTTTTTTTTTCAGTTGAGTTATTCAGATTTTTGCTTATTGAACAGTAGGAATTCCTCATACGTTTTGAACATTAAAACCTTTTGGATATGTTGTTGTTCCATCACCAAGTCATGTCCAATTCTCCATGCTTGCAAATATTTCTTTCCATTCCATAGATTTACATTTTACTCTATTAATTTTCTTTTACTATGTGTGAAAAATCTTTTTAATTTGATGGAATTTTACTTATCTATTTTTGCTTTTGTTGCCTGTGCTTTGAATGTCAAATCCAAAAATAAATATTGCCAAGATCAATGTCCTGAAGTTTTCTGTACTTCTCTTCTCTGAATTTTATAGCTTCAAACCTTAAGTTGATGCTTTTAATCCTCTGTTGAGTTGATTTTTACTTTTTTTTCTTTTTTTGGTTATGTCAGTTTATTGAGGAATTTCTGATGCTAAAGGTTAATTCTATTCACTTGATTATTTTTCATGATGTCAAATAAAAAACTCCAAAGGCTATAAGCCATGATGTTTCACAATTACTTTCCCATATGTTGTTCAGGGAACACAAAATTCAAACCCAAAGAAATGTTCCAGTGAATCTGAAAATTGCTCCCATCCTACCTTTTTTCAAAAAGTGATAATTATGAGTTCGGAAGTAGGGTGGCAAGGATGAAAGTGGGACATGAAGAAAGCAGATATTTTCGCTCAATTTCACTTTCAAAGGTCCAAATCATTCCCATTTTTTTTAACATGTTTTGCACCAAAAAAGGAATCAATACTTTTCATTCCACACTTGTTAACTTTAGCCAAAGCCTTCTGCTGCTGCTGCTGCTAAGTCGCTTCAGTCGTGTCCGACTCTGTGCGACCCCATAGATGGCAGCCCACTAGGCTCTCTGTCCCTGGGATTCTCCAGGGAAAAACACTGGAGTGGGTTCCCATTTCCTTCTCCAAAAGCCTTCTGAGTCGTGGTCAATTTACTATTTTTCTTCACAGTCCTGAAATCTTTACAATTAAACAGTGTAATCTTCTTTCGCTTCTACAGGCTTATCTGATAACTTTGTTTTCTTCTATGGAGGGTTTGGCACTGAAGCTGGAGGTTCTGGAAGCTTTAAATATTTAGATAAGTTATCACTTAATTGTTTAGGGATGGATCAGATATCAGACCATGGGCATAATGGACATAATACTCGTCCTTGTCACTGGAAGCCTGGTCACTAGAGAAAAACGCAATAGACTGTACCCTGGCACTGACATTTACCTTATTGGTTTTTAATGCTGCCATTTTCTCATTAACCTTTTTTTTCCTAATCATTTTAATGTCTTCTCTTTGCTGTTCTTGTAGTATTTCTTCTTGTCTATTTCTTTCTCCTCTGTCACGTGTCTATAACTCCTCAAGTTCAGGAAGTTTCAGCAACAAGTTGCAATCCGGGAACACGTCATCCATCACAACTTGATCCAGGGGCTGAAACTTCCCCTCTTTACTGGCCATTATAAGGTAATGGAGAAGTAGAAACAGAGAGTCCATAGGTGTGGCAAAGTGAAGAAGACCTCTTGCTTGAACTGATTCATTTATAAACCAATAATTTTTTTTCCTTGAAAATTTTTATTTCAAACAGCTGCGGTAGACACATATTCAACAAGTAAATGGCTCCTTCCCCTGAACGTGGGTTAGCCAGTTTTATAAACACAAGCCCACTTTTCATCTTCTTTGACGCATCCTTTAAATATTCCAGGAGCAGGAACATGTGCTGCCAGGCACGAGCCCCGTCCCCGCCGTCCGCGCCTCCCACCATGCCGCTCGTCTGTCTCTCGGCGGCCCTCAGTCCTCGGAGTGCGACTCAGTCCTCGGAGCGCGACTCGGCGAGAGGCGGTTGGCAAGTGCAGGCAGAACGGTCGGGAAGCGCGGCGCGCGGCGCTGCCAGCAGCACTGCCAGCAGCACGGCCTGCCAGGCGAATGTCGTTTCATTTCCGGAGTCCACAGCGGCCAGGCTTTCAGTGTTTAAATTGAGCGCCAGGCCCAAGCCGTCGGCCCACTAGATTTTTACTTTTTTGAATGATGTAATAAAAAGATACAATTTTATTCTTTGTGTAGGTATGTAAATAAAGTTTCCCAACACTTCATTGAACAGATTTCTTTCACCATTGTATATTTCTGGCACCCTTAGTAAGGATCACTTGGCCGTACAGACAACCACTGATTTACAGTGGTTCAACTTACAATTCTTCAACTTAACAACGAAGGGAAAGTAATATACATTCAATAGAAAATGTACTTTGAATTTTGATTTTTCCCAAGGATAGAGATATTCAGTACAGTGACAGCAAGCCACAGCAACTAGGGAGCTAAGCAGTTGTAAGGGGAAATAATCTAAACACTTACAACTGTTCTGTACCCATATAATCATTGTTTGTCACTATCAGTACAGTTTTAATGAATTATTTACAAGACATTAGATACTTTAGTATAAAATAATCTTTGTGTTAGATGACTTTGCCCAAATATAATCTAAGTATTCTGAGCATGTTTAAGGTAAGCTAAGTTACGCTGATCCTGATTGGTAGGTTAGCTGCAAGAATTGCATGTTTAATTTAGAATATTTTCAACTTACAATGAGTTTGCCAGGAGATGAACGCATCATAACTACAGGAAGTCTTTATACACATGGGTTTATTTCTGGGTTCTCTATTGTATTGGACTGTATATCTTTGAGCAAGAATGCTACAGCTTTAACTACTGCAACTTTGTAATGTTGACATATTTTGAAGTTAAGTGTGATACCTCCAGCTTTGTGATTCTTTCTTAAGATTGTTTGGACTATTTGGAGTTTTTGTAATTCTATAATAATTTTAGGATTTTTTTCCTATTTCTGTAAAAAATGCCATTGGAATTTGGATAGAGACTGCATTGAATCTGTAGTTTGGTTAGTGTGTTCATTTTAGCAATACAGCCTTCTCTAAAATTTCCTCTTAAAATATTTAGATTTATGTTTCCTGTAAGTGTGGTTTCCTCCATTTTTAATCAATGCTCTTATTATTTTATAAAAAAGTGAACAAAAAGATGATCATTGACATGTTCATTGTAAATAATACATTTTAGTGTTAAAAAAATCCTTTATTTAAAACTTTGAGCAGAATTCCCTTGTTTAATATTTAGATCTGACCACTGTGTCTTTATCTTTATTATGTACATGTGTCAATATGTCTTTGCCCATCTTTTTATTCTCAAAAAGTATGGTATATTTTAGATAATTCTTTATATCATACTATGTTGGACATTCAAAGAATGCTCAAACTACCACACAGTTGCACTCATCTAACACGCTAGTAAAGTAATGCTCAAAATTCTCCAAGCCAGGATTCAGCAATATGTGAACCGTGAACTTCCTGATGTTCAAGCTGGTTTTAGAAAAGGCAGAAGAACGAGAGATCAAATTGCCAACATCCGCTGGATCATAGAAAAAGCAAGAGAGTTCCAGAAAACCATCTATTTCTGCTTTCTTGATTATGCCAAAGCCTTTGACTGTGTGGATCACAATAAACTGTGGAAAATTCTGAAAGAGATGGGAATACCAGACCACCTGATCTGCCTCTTGAGAAACCTGTATGCAGGTCAGGAAGCAACAGTTAGAACTGGACATGGAACAACAGACTGGTTCCAAATAGGAAAAGGAGTACATCAAGGCTGTATATTGTCACCCTGCTTATTTAACTTCTATGCAGAGTACATCATGAGAAATGCTGGGCTGGAAGAAACACAAGCTGGAATCAAGATTGCCAGGAGAAATATCAATAACCTCAGCTATGCAGATGACACCACCCTTATGGCAGAAAGTGAAGAGGAACTAAAAAGCCTCTTGATGAAGGTGAAAATGGAGAGTGAAAAAGTTGGCTTAAACCTCAACATTCAGAAAATGAAGATCATGGCATCCGGTCCCACCACTTCATGGGAAATAGATGGGGAAACAGTGGAAACAATGTCAGACTTTATTTTTCTGGGCTCCAAAATCACTGCAGATGGTGACTGCAGCCATGAAATTAGAAGACGCTTACTCCTTGGAAGGAAAGTTATGATCAACCTAGATAGCATATTCAAAAGCAGAGACATTACTTTGCCAACAAAGGTTCCTCTAGTCAAGGCTATGGTTTTTCCTGTGGTCATGTATGGATGTGAGAGTTGGACTGTGAAGAAGGCTGAGCGCTGAAGAATTGATGCTTTTGAACTGTGGTGTTGGAGAAGACTCTTGAGAGTCCCTTGGACTGCAAGGAGATCCAACCAGTCCATTCAGAAGGAGATCAGCCCTGGACTTTCTTTGGAAGAAATGATGCTAAAGCTGAAACTCCAGTACTTTGGCCACCTCATGCGAAGAGTTGACTCATTGGAAAAGACTCTGATGCTGGGAGCGATTGGGAGCAGGAGGAGAAGGGGACGACAGAGGATAAGATGGCTGGATGGCATCACTGACTCGATGGAATTGAGTCTGGGGGAACTCTGGGAGTTGGTGATGGACAGGGAGGCCTGGCATGCTGCGATTCATGGGGTCGCAAAGACTCGGACACGACTGAGCGACTGATCTGATCTGATCTGATGTTGGATATTCAGCAGTGGCCACAGGACTGGAAAAGGTCAGTTTTCATTCCAATCCCAAAGAAAGGCAATGCCAAAGAATGCTCAAACTACCACACAATTACACTCATCTCACACGCTAGTAAATTAATGCTCAAAATTCTCCAAGCCAGGCTTCAGCAATACGTGAACTGTGAACTTCCAGATGTTCAGGTTGGTTTTAGAAAAGGCAGAGAAACAAAATGCAGAGATCAAATTGTCAACATCTGCTGGATCATGGAAAAAGCAAGAGAGTTCCAGAAAAACATCTATTTCTGTTTTATTGACTATGACAAAACCTTTGACTGTGTGGATCACAATAAACTGTGGAAAATTCTGAAAGAGATAGGAACACTAGACCACCTGACATGACTCTTGAGAAACCTGTATGCAGGTCAGGAAGCCACAGTTAGGACTGGACATGAACAACAGACTGGTTCCAAATAGGAAAAGAAGTACATCAAGGCTGTATATTATCAGCTTGCTTGTTTAACTTATAAGCAGAATATATCAAGAGAAACGTTGGATTGGAGGAAGCACAAGCTAGAATCAAGATTGCTGGAAGAAATATCAATAACCTCAGATATGCAGATGACACCACCCTTATGGCAGAACATAAAGAAGAACTAAAGAGCCTGTTGATGAAAGTGAAAGAGGAGAGTAACAAGTTGACTTAAAGCTCAACATTCAGAAAACTAAGATCATGGCATCAAGTCCCATCACTTCATGGCAAATAGATGGGGAAACAGTGGCTGACTTTATTTTTGGGGGGCTCCAAAATCACTGCAGATGGTGACTGCAGCCATGAAATTAAAAGACACGCCATGGAAGGAAAGTTATGACCAATCTAGACAGCATATTAAAAAGCAGAAACATTACTTTGTTAACAAAGATCCATCTAGTCAAGTCTACGGTTTTTCCAGTAGTCATGTATGGATGTGAGAGTAGGACTATAAAGAAAGCTGAGTGCCAAAGAACTGATGCTTTGACTAGGTGTTGGAGAAGACTCTTGAGAGTCCCTTGGACTGCAAGGAGATCCAACCAGTCCATCCTAAAGGAGATCAGTCCTGCGAGTTCATTGGTAGGACTGATGTTGAAGCTGAAATTCCAATACTTTAGCCACCTGATGTGAAGAGCTGACTCATTTGAAAAGACCCTGATGTTGTGAAAGATTGAGGGCATGAGGAGAAGGGAATGACAGAGGATGAGATGGTTGGATGGCATCACAGACTCCATGGACATACATTTGGGTAGGCTCTGGCATACGGTGATGGACAGGGAGGCCTGGCATACTGCGGTTCATGGGGCCCCAAAGAGTCAGACAGGACTGAGTGACTGAACTAATTGACTGACTGATAATCAGTACAGTTCAGTCTCTCAGTCGTGTCTGCCTCTTTGCGACCCCATGAATCTCAGCATGCCAGGCCTCCCAGTCCATCACCATCTCCTGGAGTTCACTCAAACTCATGTCCATTGAGTCGGTGATGCCATCCAGCCATCTCATCCTCTGTCGTCCCCTTCTCCTCCTGCCCCCAATCCTTCCCAGCATCAGAGTCTTCTCCAATGAGTCAAGTCTTCGCATGAGGTGGCCAAAGTACTAGAGTTTCAGCTTTAGCATCATTCCTTCCAAAGAACAGCCAGATCTGATCTCCTTCAGAATGGACTGGTTGGATCTCCTTGAAGTCCAAGGGACTCTCAAGAGTCTTCTCCAACACCACAGTTCAAAAGCATCAATTGTTTGGCACTCGGCTTTCTTTATAGTTCAACTCTCACATCCATGTATGACTACTGGAAAAACTATAGCCTTGACTAGAGGAACCTTTGTTAGCAAAGTAATGTCTCTGCTTTTGAATATGCTATCTAGGTTGGTCATAACTTTCCTTCCAAGGAGTAAGCGTCTTTTAATTTCATGGCTGCAGTCACCATCTGCAGTGATTTTGGAGCCCAGAAAAATAAAGTCTGACACTGTTTCCACTGTTTCCCCATCTATTTCCCATAAAGTGATGGGACCAGATGCCATGATCTTCGTTTTCTGAATGTGGAGCTTTAAGCCAAGTTTTTCACTCTCCTCCTTCACTTTCCTCAAGAGGCTTTTTAGTTCCTCTTCACTTTCTGCCATAAGGGTGGTATCATCTACATATCTGAGGTTATTGATATTTCTCCCGGCAATCTTGATTCCAGCTTGTGCTTCTTCCAGCCCAGCATTTCTCATGATGTACTCTGCATAGAAGTTAAATAAGCAGGGTGACAATATACAGCCTTGATGTACTCCTTTTCCTATTTGGAACCAGTCTGTTGTTCCATGTCCATTTCTAACTGCTGCTTCCTGACCCGTACATAGGTTTCTCTAGAGGCAGATCAGGTGGTCTGCTATTCCCATCTCTTTCAGAATTCTCCACAGTTTATTGTGATCCACACAGTCAAAGGCTTTGGCATAGTCAATAAAGCAGAAATACATGTTTTTCTGGAACTCTCTTGCTTTTTCAATGATCCAGCAGATGTTGGCAATTTGATCTCTGGTTCTACTGCCTTTTCTAAAGCCAGCTTGAACATCTGGAAGTTCACAGATCATGTATTGCTGAAGCCTGGCTTTGAGAATTTTGAGCATTACTTTACTAGTGTGTGAGATGAGTGCAACTGTGTGATAGTTTGACCATTCTTTGGCATTACCTTTCTTTGGGATTGGAATGAAAACTGACCTTTTGCAGTCCTGTGGCCACTGCTGAGTTTTCCAAAATGGCTTGCATATTGAGTGCAGCACTTTCACAGCATCATCTTTCAGGATTTGGAATAGCTCAACTGGAATTCCATCACCTCCACTAGCTTTCTTCATAGCGATGCTTTCTAAGTCACACTTGACTTCACATTCCAGGCTGTCTGTCTCTAGATGAGTGATCATACCGTCATGATTATCTTTGTCGTGTAGATCTTTTTTGTACAGTTCAATCGTGGGCAGCTGTGATGGTGCAGAAGCGCAGCTGAGAGGAGCTACCCCACATCTGAGGTCAGGGGCAGCGGCCAAGAGTGCCAGGCTGCAACAGCGCAGGAATGGCCAAGATGAGCTACCCCGCGTCCAAGTTCAGGGGTGGTGGTCGAGGGGAGCTACCCCACATCCAAGAAGCTGTGGCTGCGCAGGTGCAGGAGGGCCTAAAGCAGCTACTCCACGTTCAAGGTCAGGAGGGGCGTTGGTGAGGAGATACCGCTCGTCCAAGGTAAGGAGCAGCAGCTGCACTTTGCTGGAGCAGCCGTAAAGAGATACCCCACATCCAAGGTAAGAGAAATCCAAGTAAGAAGGTAGGTGTTGCAAGAGGGTATCAGAGGGCAGACATACTGAAACCATACTCACAGAAAACTAGTCAGTCTAATCACACTAAGACCACAGCCTTGTCTAACTCAATGACTGATGTTGGATAACATTATATAATATAAAAATCTACTCTTTTTAATACAGGAAAAATCTTAATGGCATATGCTACTGTAATAGCTATATTTGATATTAATATTATTACTTCCTTGGTGACTCAGAGGTAAAAGAATCTGCCTGTCAATGCAGGAGATGCAGGAGACTCAGGTTTGATCTCTGGGTCAGGAATATTCTGTGGAGAAGGGAATGGCAACCCATTCGCTTACACTTCTGGTATTCTTGCCTGAAACATGTCATGGACAGAAAAGCCTGGCTTGTTACAGTCCAAAGGGGTCACAAAGAGTCAGACACAACTGAGCCCACACACACTTATTACTTATATTTTAATTCTTATTTTCTGTCGGTTTTTTAAGTTTCATATATTGTCTATTTATTTGTGTTCCATTATTCTGATAATTAGAAAGGTTTATGCTGAGAGGTTATATTCACAAGTTTATATAAAACCTTTAGTTTTCTAATTATTGCAACAATATCTATTCTTCTACAAAATTAAAATAGTAAGTAGAGTATTAGTGTTTTTAGAGTATTTCCTCTTTCTACTCTTTTCTTACTGTTCAGTTTTTGTATTATTAAATATTATTAGGTTTGATTTTAGTTACACAGCTAAGGCAATCAGCAAATGACTCTAATCTACTAAAGAAACGTGAAAAATAGGCTGCTGACAGTCAAACCATACTATTCCCCTAAAATGCTGAAAAACCATACCATGACCATGTTTGAGACAAGGAAGAAAAAAGGCCACACCACAAAGACAAAAGAATGTCTAAAATTGCTCTCCTGACTAATGTGACTGGTTGATATTTTATTAAAAATGAAAACTCAAATGGAATATCAATGCTCACACGTCTAAGATTAGTGAATTAAGACATTCTGTCATTAAATGGCCCCTGTTCTTGACAGCATCTGATTAAATCTGATCTGCTGCTGCTACTGCTGCTAAGTCGCTTCAGTCATGTCCCACTCTGTGCGACCCCGTAGATGGCAGCCCACCAGGCTCCCCCATCCCTGGGATTCTCCAGGCAAGAACACTGGAGTGGGTTGCCATTTCCTTCTCCTAAATCTGATCTACTATTCCTTAATTCGGAGAAGGCGATGGCACCCCACTCCAGTACTCTTGTCTGGAAAATTTCATGGACAGAGGAGCCTGGTAGGCTGCCGTTCATGGGGTCGCTAAGAGTCTGACATGACTGAGCGACTTCACTTTCACTTTTCACTTTCATGCATTGGGGAAGGAAATGGCAACCCACTCCAGTGTTCTTGCCTGGATAATCCCAGGGATGGGGGAGCCTGGTGGGCTGCTGTCTATGGGGTCGCACAGAGTCAGACATGACTGAAGTGACTTAGCAGCAGCATTCCTTAATTACTTCTCATAACCATCCACCACAAATTCAGCTCCTCTAAGATATGTTTAGGTGCCCTAGTTTCTCTGCTTAGTGTTCTGCTCTGTGGCACCAAGTTCATTAAACTTTATATGTGACAGTAAATGCAATTAATGAAATAAACATATACACATTTTATATATAAAGAACGAATAGAGGATACTTATGAAGAGAAACAAAAGCTCAACATTCAGAAAATGAAGATCATGGCATCTGGTCCCATCACTTCATGGGAAATAGAAGGGGAAACAGTGGAAACAGTGTTAGACTTTATTTTGGGGGGCTCCAAAATCACTGCAGATGGTGACTGCAGCCATGAAATTAAAAGACACTTACTCCTTGGGAGAAAAATTATGACCAACCTAGATAGCATATTGAAAAGCAGAGGCATTACTTTGCCAACAAAATCTGTCTAGTCAAGGCTATGGTTTTTCCAGTGGTCATGTGTGGATGTGAGAGTTGGACTGTGAAGAAAGCTGAGCACTGAAGAAGTGATACTTTTGAAGTGTGGTGTTGGAGAAAACTCTTGAGAGTCCCTTGGACTGCAAGGAGATCCAACCAGTCCATTCTGAAGGAGATCAGCCCTGGGATTTCTTTGGAAGGAATGATGCTAAAGCTGAAACTCCAGTACTTTGGCCACCTCATGCGAAGACTTGACTCATTGGAAAAGACTCTGATGCTGGGAGGGATTGGGGGTAGGAGGAGAAGGGGAGGACAGAGGATGAGATGGCTGGATGGCATCACTGACTCAATGCACGTGAGTCTGAGTGAACTCCAGGGGTTGGTGATGGACAGGGAGGCCTGGTGTGCTGCGATTCATGGGGTCGCAAAGAGTTGGACACGACTGAGCAACTGAACTGAACTGAACTGAACTGATAAAGAGAAACTCTAATACATATCTGCTGGAACTGTAAGTAGAAGTAAACTTACCTTAGGAAAATTTCCTGGTAAATTTTTCAGATATATGTATGTCTGTAAAACACTTTGTTCTCAACTCCACACATATAATTTTTTGAAAGCAATGATAATAATGTCAAAATGATTCATATAAATAAATAGTCTTTTTTGTTTGTTTGGCTTATAAACAACAAACTTTTATTTCTCATGGTTCTGAAGGTTCAGTTCATTTTAGTTCAGTCACTCAGATTTGTCTGACTCTTTGTGACCCCATGGACTGTAGCATGCCAGGCTTCCATGTCCTTCACCAACTCCCAGACCTTGCTCAAATTCATGTCCTTTGAGTTGGTGACACCATCCAACCATCTCATCCTCTGTTGTCCACTTCTCCTCCTGCCTTCAATCTTTCCCAGCATCAGGGTCTTTTCCAATGTGTCAGTTCTTCACACCAGGTGGCCAAAGTATTAGAGTTGCAGCTTCAGCATCAGTCCTTCAATGAATATTCAGGTCTGATTTCCTTTAGGATTGACTGGTTGGATCACCTTGCTGTCCAAGGGACTCTCAAGAGTGTTTTCCAACACCACAGTTTAAAAGCATCAATTCTTTGGCACTCAGCTTTCTTTATAGTCCAACTCTCACATCAGTACATGACTACTGGAAAAACCATAGCTTTGACTAGACACATCTTTGCTGGCAAAGTAATGTCTCTGCTTTTTAATATGCTGTCTAGTTTGGTCATAGCTTTTCTTCCAAGGAGCAAGCATCTTTTTATTCCACGGCTGCAGTCACCAGCTGCAGTGATTTTGGAGGCCAAAAAGTAAGGTTTCTCACTGTTTCCATTGTTTCCACTTCTATTTGCCATGGACTGATGGGACCAGATGCCATGATCTTATTTTTTTGAATGTTGAGTTTTAAGCCAGCTTTTTCACTCTCTTTCACTTTCACAAGAGGCTCTTTATTTCTTTGTTTTCTGCCATAAGGATGGTGTCACCTGCATATCTGAAGTTATTGATATTTCTTCTAGCAATCTTGATTCCATTTTGTGCTTCATCCAGCCAGGCATTTCACATGATGTACTCTGCATATAAGTTAAATAAGCTGGGTGACAATATACAGCCTTGATAAACTCCTTTCCCGATTTGAGACCAGTCTGCTGTTCCATGTCCAGTTCTAACTATTGCTTCTTGACCTGCATATGGATTTCACATGAAGCAGAAGGTGGTCTGATATTCCCATCTCTTTAAGAATTTTCCATAGTTTGTTGTGATCTACACAGTCAAAGGCTTTGGCGTAATTAATAAAGCAGAAGTAGATGGTTTTCTGGAACTCTCTTGCTTTTTCTGTGATCCAAGATGTCTGGTTCCTCTGCCTTTTCTAAATCCAGTTTGAACATCTGGAAGTTCACAGTTCAAGTTTTTTGAAGCTTGGCTTGGAGACTTTTGAACATTACTTTGCTAGCGTGTGAGATGAGTGCAATTGTGCGGTAGTTTGAGCATTCTTTGGCATTGCCTTTCTTTGGGATTGAAATGAAAACCGACCTTTTCCAATCCTGTGGCCACTGCTGAGTTTTCCACATTTGTTGGCATATTGAGTGAAGCACTTTCACAGTATGTTCTTTTAGGATTTGAAATAGTTCAGATGGAATTCCATCATCTCCACTAGCTTTGTTAGTAATGATGTTTCCTAAGTCCCACTTGACTTTGCATTCCAGGATGTCCGGCTCTAAATGAGTGATCACACCACTGTGGTTATCTGGATCTTGAAGGTCTTTTTTATATAGTTCTGTGTATTCTTGCCACCTCTTCTTAATATCTTCTACTTCTGTTAGGCCCATACCATTTCTGTCTATTTTTGTGCTTATCTTTGAATGAAATGTTCCTTTGGTATCTCTGTTTTCTTGAAGAGATCTCTAGTCTTTCCTATTCTATTTTTTCCCTCGATTTGTTTGCATTGATCACAGTGGAAGGCTTTCTTATTTCTCCTTGCTATTCTTTGGAACTCTCCATTCAAATGGATATATCTTTATTTTTCTCCTTTGCCTTTATCTTCACTTCTTTTCTCAGTTATTTGTGAGGGCTCCTCAAACAACCATTTTGCCTTTTTGCATTTCTAATTCTTGGAGTCAGTCTTGATCACTGCCTCCTGTACAATGTCACAAACCTCTGTCCATAGTTACTCAGGCACTCTGTCTATCAGATAAAATTCCCTTGAACCTATTTGTCGCTTCTGCTGTATAATCATAAGGGATTTGATTTAGGTCATACATGAATGGTCTAGTGGTTTTCCCTACTTTCTTCAATTTAAGTCTGAATTTTGCAATATGGAGTTCATGATCTGAGTCAGAGTCAGATTCCAGTCTTGTTTTTGCTAACTGTATAGAGCTTCTCCATCTTTGGCTGCAAAGAATATAATCAATCTGATTTCGATATTGACACTCTGGTGATGTCCATGTGTCTGTATAGAGCTTCTCCATCTTTGGCTGCAAAGAATATAATCAATCTGATTTCGATATTGACACTCTGGTGATGTCCATGTGTAAAGTCTTCTTTTGTGTTGTTGGAGGAGGGAGTTTGCTATGACCAGTGTGTTCTCTTAGCAAAACTCTGTTAGCTTTTGCTGTGCTTCATTTTGAACTCCAAGGCCAAATTTGCCTGTTATTCCAGGTTGTCTCTTGACTTCCTACTTTGGCATTCCAGTCACCTATAATGAAAAGGATGTCTTTTTTGGGTGCTTTTTTGGGTGCTTGTAGGTCTTCATATAGCCATTCAACTTCAGCTTCTTCAGCGTTAATAAACATTAGAAGACTCAAGATCAAAGGGTCAGAAGATTTAATGTATGCCTTCTTCCTGGTTTATAGGCACCCATTTTCCTCTGTGTAAGTAGGTGGCCATTAAACAAGGTTTTTGTGTGTGTGTGTGTGATTTGAAGTCTTATGTTTCCCATGAGTCACTCAATTCCTTACAAAAACCACATGTAATAGCTCTTTTGTATAGCTAACATTATGTGTCCTGCTATTAATTCATTTTTAGCTCTCTGTAAATTGTCTAATGAATGTAAACTTGTGTATTCAAATATTTAAGCCTTGAAAAGGGCAAATAAGTCATCATGCTTGTTTAGTTCAGTTCAGTTCAGTCACTCAGTTGTGTCTGATTCATTGTGACCCCATGAGCTACAGCATGCCAGGACTCCCTGTCCATCACCAACTCCTGGAGCCTATGCAAAGTCATGTCCATTGATTCGGTGATGCCATCCAACCATCTCATCCTCTGTCATCTCCTTCTCCTCATGCCCTCAATCTTTCCCAGCATCAGGGGCTTTTGCAAATACAAATGAGTCAGCTCTTTGCATCAGGTGGCCAAAGTACTGGAGTTTCAGCTTCAACATCAGACCTTCCAGTGAACACCCAGTGCTGATCTTCTTTAGGATGGACTGCTTAGATATCCTTGAAGTCCATGGGACTCTCAAGAATCTTCTCCAACACCACAGTTCAGAAGCATCAGTGCTTCCGTGCTCAGCTTTCTTTATAGTCCAACTCTCACATCCATACATGACCACTGGAAAAACCATAGCCTTGACTAGATGGACCTTTGTTGGCAAAGGAATGTCTCTGCTTTTTAATATGCTATCTAGATTGGTCATAACTTTCATTCCAAAGAGTAAGCATCTTTTAATTTCATGGCTGCAATCACAATCTGCAGTGATTTTGGAGCCCAAAAAATAAAGTCTCTCACTGTTTCCACTGTTTTCCCATCTATTTGCCATGATGTGATGGGACCAGATGCCACGATCTTAGTTTTTTGAATGTTGAGCTTTAAGCCAACTTTTTCACTCTTCTCTTTCATTTTCATCAAGAAGCTCTTTAGTTCTTCTTCACATTCTGCCATAAGGGTGGTGTCATCTGCATATCTGAGCTTATTCATATTTCTCCCAGCAATCTTAATTCCAGCTTGTGCTTCATCCAACCCAGTGTTTCCTATGATGTAGTCTGCATATAAGTTAAATAAGCAGGGTGACAATATACAACCTTGATGTACTTTTCCTATTTGGAACCAGTGTATTATTCCATGTCCAGTTCTAACTGTTATTTCCTGACCTGCATACAGGTTTCTCAAGAGGCAGGTCATGTGGTCTGGTATTCCCATCTCCTTCAGAATTTTCCACAGTTTATTGTGATCCACACAGTCAAAGGCTTGGTATAGTCAATGAAGCAGACATTGATGTTTTTCTGGAACTCTCTTGCTTTTTTGATGATTCAGCAGATGTTGGCAATTTGATCTCTGGTTCCTCTGCCTTTTCTAAAACCAACTTGACCATCTGGAAGTTCACGGTTCATGTATTGCTGAAGCCTGGCTTGGAGAATTTTGAGCATTACTTTACCACTCTGTGACATGAATGCAATTGTGTGGTAGTTTGAGCGTTCTCCGGCATTGCATTTCTTTGGGATTGTAATGAAAACTGACTTTTTCCAGTCCTGTGGCCACTGCTGAGTTTTCCAAAGTTGCTGGCATATTGAGTGCATCACTTTTACAACATCATCTTTCAGGATTTGAAGCAGCGCAACTGGAATTCCATCACCTCCAATAGCCTTGTTTGTAGTGATGCTTCTTAAGGCCCACTTGACTTCCCATTCCAGGATGTCTGGCTCTAGGTGAGTGATCACACCATCGTGATTATCTTGGTCATGAAGCTCTTTTTTGCACAATTTCTTTGTGTATTCTTGCCACCTCTTCTTAATATCTTCTGCTTCTGTCTGGTGCATACCATTTCTGTCCTTTATTGAGCCCATCTTTGCAGGAAATGTTCCCTGGTACCCTAATTTTCTTGAAAAGATCTCTAGTCTTTCCCATTCTATCATTTTCCTCTCTTTCTTTGCATTGATCACTAGAAAGGCTTTCTTATCTCCCCTTGTTTTTCTTTGAAACTATGCATTAAAATGGGTATACCTTTCCTTTTCTCCTTTGCTTTTTGCTTCTTTTCTTTTCACAGCTATTTGTAAGACTTCTTTAGGGAGCCATTTTGCTTTTTGCATTTCTTTTTCCTGGGGATGGTCTTGATCCCTGTCTCCTGTACAATTTCACGAACCTCCATCCATAGTTCATCAGGCACTCTATCAGAGCACAATAAAATATCATAATATCATCAATAGTGGCTGCTAATGCATGTATTTTTAAAGCATTAACTTCATAATCAGGCAATCTATGAAACTAATGAGTGAATTACAGTCATCATAACTGTTTCTCTAAATTCTGCATTTTAATAAATATTTCACATTTATAATATTTCATTTCCATGGTACACACAGTAAACAGGAAGATAACCTTGAAAGTCTATCAGTTCAGTCACTCAGTCATGGCTATCACTTTAAGACTCCATGGACTGAAGCACGCCAGGCTGCCCTCATGGGGAACTCACAGTTCTTGCTCAAATCATATCCATGGAGACCGTGATGCCATCCAATCATCTCATCTTCTGTCATCACCTTCTTCTTCTGCCTTCAGTCTTTCCCAGCATCAGGGTCTTTTTCAATGAGTCAGTTCTTTGCATCAGGTGCCCAAAGTATTGGAGTTTTAGCTTCAGCATCAGTCCTTCCAATGAACATTCAGGACTGATTTCCTTAATATGGACTGGTTTGATCTCCAGGCTGTTCAAGGGACTGTCAAGAGTCTTCTCCAACACCACAGTTCAAAAGCATCAATTCTTTGGTGCTCAGCTTTCTTTTTTGTCCAACTCTCACATCCATACACAACTGCTGGAAAAACCATATCTTTGATTATATGAACCTTTTTCAGCAAAGTAAAAGGAAAAAAAGTGAAAATGAAATTTGCTCAGTCGTGTATGACTCTTTGAGACCCGGTGGACTATACAGTCCATGGAAATCTCTGTGCAACCCCATTGACTGCAGCCCACCAGGCTCCCCCATCCTGGGATTCTCCAGGCAAGAACACAGGAGTGGGTTGCCATTTCCTTCTCCTATGCATAAATGTGAAGAGTGAAAGTGAAGTCGCTCAGTCGTGTCCAACTCTTAGCAACCCCATGGACTGCAGCCCACCAGGCTCCTCCATCCATGGGATTTTCCAGACAAGAGTACTGGAGTAGAGTGCCATTGCCTTCTCCGGGACTATACAGTCCATGGAATTCTCTAGACCAGAATACTGCACACTACTTTACCTTCTCCAGGGGATATTCCCAACCATGGGATCAAACTCAGGTCTCCCACATTGCAGGCAGATTTTTTACAAGCTGAGACACTAGGGAACCCCAAGAATACTGGAGTGTTTAGCCTATCCCTTCTCTAGCGGACCTTTCTGGCCCAGAAATTGAACCAGGGTCTCCTGCATTGCAGGTGGATTCTTTACTAGCTGAACTACCAGGGAATCCCATCAGCAAAATAATGTCTCTGTATTTTAAAATGCTGTCTAGGTTTGTAATAGATTTTCTTCCAGGAAGCTAGCATCTTTTCATTTCATAGCTGCAGTCACCATCTGCAGTGATTTTGGAGTCCAAGAAAATAAAGTCTGTCAGTGTTTCCATTGTTTTCCCATCTATTTGTCATGAAGTGATGGGACCGGATACCATGATCTTCATTTTTTGAATGTTGAGTTTTAAGCCAGCTCTTTCACTCTCCTCTTTTACTTTCATCAAGAGGCTCTTTAGTTCCTCTTGATACTCTGCCATAAAGGTAGTATCATCTGCATATCTGAGGTTATTGATATTTCTCCTGGCAATCTTGATTCCAGCTTTTGTTTCATGCAGTCTGGCATTTCTCATGGTGTACTCTGCATATAAGTTAAATAAGCAGGGTAGCAATATACAGCCTTGACACATTCCTTTCTCAATTTTGAATCAGTCTGTTGTCCATATTCAGTTCTGACTGTTGCTTCTTGGCCTGCATACAGATTTCTCAGGAGGTGAGTAAGGTGATCTGATATTCCCATATCTTTAAGAATGTATTTGAATCCTGGCTCTGTTTTTGAAGTACCTGCATTAATCACTATTTTTCAATAGTTCCTCAATAAGTGGATACAATAATACTTATATCATATTTTAGGTTGAGGTTTAAAGAAGAAAATTTTAAATTCCTAACACAGTTGCTGCCATAAACTACGCCCTGAATAAATTCTAGCTGATTTTACCATGATTATGCCTTTCTTATGAGATTAGTCCTTTCTATCATTTGATATACTTAATTTTACAGAATATTTTACATTCCTTAAAAGTGAGAATTATGCTTTATTCAGTTTCAACCCTCTTCTCCCAAACTAAATGTTAAGGAATTGTTGAAAATAAATTTCTTAAAATTGTATCCCAGTGTATCACTTTTAGTGTTGAAGAGAATAAAACAATAATAAATATGTCAGTTATATCTCAGTAAAGCTGGAAAATAATTAAATTCTCACCTTGTAAAAATGTTTAACTAAAATAGAATATGAATTATATTGTTTCTCAACATAAGATACATTTGATTATTTTTTATTTACTAATCAAATAGTTAATCATATATGTTTATATAATCTGTCATTTTGTATAAAATTTTTATGGTAGAATAATTTAGAAAAAAATTGCTTTGATTATTGAGTTTCACACTAGCCTCATCATGTAGGGGTCATCTCAGTTTACTCATCTGTAAAATAGGTACAATGATATTAATCCAGAGATATTATCATTCTGAGGGTTACATGAGGTAATGCTTATGAAATACCAAGCTTATGACTGAGATTTCAGCTCACTCTTCCCCAGCAATGCTAGGGACTGAAATACTTGACTTCTGACTCTACTTGTAAAATTCACCAAAGACACAGGCAACACCTACACGCACAATATTTTAAAGACAGTTCTTGGGGAGAATTCTTAGGTCTGCCTCTGCAGGAAAAGTTCCAGCAGTATGCTATACTAGTTCAGGTATAATGAAAGGATTTCTCCAATCTATAGGAAGTCAAAAAGTACTACTACTACTAATAATAATAATTACTGCTTGGTGAATTGTTCAATCCATGCCAGGAACTCTTTTTTGAACTTTACATATAAGAGTTTATTTAGTCTTCACAAGTCTCATAAGAAACTTTTTAATATTCAATTTCAACAGAAAAGGAAACTAGGCAGTAGTTAAGTGGTAAAGGCTGGATTCACACTCAGGCATTCTGAGTCAATTCTCACAACTACAATGCTATATTGTCTAAATAAGGGGAAGCAGTAAAGTAGGTCAGAGAGAAGCAAGGTCTCCTAGCATATATGCAGGGGAAAATTTCAGCCTTAAAGACAGAAGTATAGAAACTTGCAGAATATGTAGAATAACAAAGCCCAGTAAAATTGAAAACCAGAAGTATCCCCATGTTGTCATAGATAAATTTTTAAGAGAATCTATACAATTCATGATGTTTGAGGCCAAGATAAATTTTATAATCCTAATAAAAATTGCCAATTATTTGCATCATAATTTATTCTCAATCTTAGGAGTAAAATATTAACAAAGAACACATTCCTCGATAATGATGAAAATTTATCAGGATACCCTTTATTATAAAAATTTATTTTCATCTTTTGCAACACAATTAGGTTAATGGTACACATTAACTGAAAAATTAGCACCATTAATGAGTTGTTAGGGAGTAGTTTTAAAGAGCAGAGAAGGCAATGGCACCCCACTCCAGTACTCTTGTCTGGAAAATCCCATACATGGAGGAGCCTGGTAGGCTGCAGTCCATGAAGTCGCTAAGAGTCTGACACGATGGAGTGACTTCACTTTCACTTTTCACTTTCATGCACTGAAGAAGGAAATGGCAACCCACTCCAGTGTTCTTGCCTGGAGAATCCCAGGGACGGGGGAGCCTGGTGGGAGGCCGTCTATGGGGTTGCACAGAGTCGGACACGACTGAAGCGACTTAGCAGCAGCCGCAGCAGCAATTTTAAAGAGATGAAATTTGTTGCTACCAATCCTAGTATGTTCTTTGTTTCACTATTTGTGATATGACACTGGGGACATATTGATACTATCTCAAATGCACTTTAATGATACTCACGATCTACTTTTTGCACACTGTCATATACCAGAGTGCTAGATGACAAAACAAGTGTATTTTTTTCCTTAAATAAAAGAAAGTAGGTGCCTGATAGGTCTGGGACAGACAGAGAGAACTGAAAAACAGCCTGTCTGACACTGTCAAATGTATAAGGGAAAAAGCAAATTCAGCATTCATTCATTAGTACAATCATATGCTAAAGGTTTTCCTTGACTGAATTGTTGAAGCCCTAACTCCCAATGTGTTATTATTTGGAGATAGGGGCTTTCAGTTCAGTTCAGTTGCTCAGTCGTGTCCGACTCTTTGCGACCCCATGAATTGCAGCATACCAGGCCTCCCTGTCCATCACCAACTCCCAGAGTTCACTCAAACTCGTGTCCATCGAGTTGGTAATGCCATCCAGCCATCTCATCCTCTGTTGTCCCCTTCTCCTCCTGCCCCCAACCCCTCTCAGCATCAGAGTCTTTTCCAATGAGTCAACTCTTCGCATGAGGTGGCCAAAGTACTGGAGTTTCAGCTTTAGCATCAGTCCTTCCAAAGAATACCCAGGGCTGATCTCCTTCAGAATGGACTGGTTGGATCTCCTTGCAGTCCAAGGGACTCTCAAGAGTCTTCTCCAACACCATACTTCAAAAGCATCAATTCTTTGGTGCTCAGCCTTCTTCACAGTCCAACTCTCACATCCATACATGAACACTGGAAAAACCATAGCACTGACTAGACGGACCTTCGTTGGCAAAGTAATGTCTCTGCTTTTGAATATGCTATCTAGGTTGGTCAAAACTTTCCTTCCAAGGAGTAAGCGTCTTTTAATTTCATGGCTGAAACCACCATCTGCAATGATTTTGAAGCCCCAAAAAATAAAGTCTGACATTGTTTCCACTGTTTCCCCATCTATTTTCCATGAAGTGATGGGACCAGATACCATGATCGTAGGAAGTTAATTAGGAAAATATGGGGTCATGAGGGTGGGGTCCTCATGATGGGGTTAGTGGTTGTATAAGAGGAAGAAAGAATGCTCTCTCTACCATGGGAGGATGCAGAGAAAATGGCCACCTGTAAGCCAAGGAACCACATTAGCTGGTGCTTTGGTCTTGGACTTCCTGGTTTCCACATCTATGAGAAATACATGTCTATTGCTTAATCCAGCCAGTGCATGGTAATTTGTTATAGCAACCCAAACAGACTATATAGGTTTAACCTTGTAAGTGGCCACAGGACTGGAAAATACTAGTTTTTCATTTCAATCCCATAGAAGGACAATGACAAAAAAGGTTGAAACTACCATGCAATTATGTTCATTTCACATGCTGAAGATTATGATCAAAATCTTTCAAGCCAGGCTTCAGCAGTATGTGAACTGAGAACTTCCAAATGTACAAGCTGGGTTTCAAAAAGGCAGAGGAACCAGAGATCAATAAGCCAACATTAGTTGCATCATGAAGAAAGTAAGGGGATTCCAGAAAAAAAAAAAATACTATCCTGGATGAATCATAAATTATAATCAAGATTCCAGGGGAAAATATTAACAACCTGAGATGTGCAAATAATATCACTCTAATGGCAGATAGTGAAAAGGAACTAAAGAGATTTTTGATAAGGGAGACAGAAGAAAGTGAACAAGCTGTCTTGAACTCAACATTAAAGAAAACTAAGATCATGGCATCTGTTCCCATCACTTCACAGCAAATAGATGGGGAAAAAGTGGAAGCAGTGACAGGTTTCATTTTCTCGGCCTCCAGAATCACTGTGGATGATGACTGCAGCCATGAAATTAAAAGATGCTTGCTCTGTGGAAGGAAAGCTATGACAAATCTAGGCAGTGTAATAAAAAGCAGAGATATCACTTTGGCTACAAAGGTCTATCTAATTAAAGTTATGGTTTTTCCACTCATAAATGGATGTGAGAGTTGGACCACAAAGAAGGTTGAAACTGAAGAATTAATGCTTTCAAATTGTGGTGCTGAATAAAACTTTTGAGAGTCCCTTGGACTGCAAGGAGATCAGACCAGTCAATTCTAATGGAAATCAATCCTGACTATTTATTGGAAGCCCCAATACATTGGCCACCTGATGTGAAGAGCCAACTCATTGGAAAATACCTTGATGGTGGGAAAGATTGAAGGGAAAAGCAGAAGGGGATGGCAGAGAAGGAAATGGTTAGATAGCATCGATGACTTATAATCAACAGTAGTGCAGAGTCAGAAACACCAGAAAAAAGTAGTCCTTGATAAATATTGCCCACTGATAAACAGAAGCTAGGCTTAGAGGATAGGAAATGTGCACCAAAGTTGAAAATTTCTATGTTCTCTCTTAAACATAACAGGGTCCATGGAAGAGTTTGAGTTACTGATACAATGTTACCCAAAGACAGGAGGTGAACAAAATCTGTTGTAACAAAAACTCAAATGATATTCGATATCAGGACCCTAGCCACAAGAGAGAAAAGCTTTTTCTTTGCTCTCACTTTATGAGCCTGTTTCCTGCTCGTCTATGTTTCTGCTATGATGCAAGTGAGAGAAAGTAAGGCTTTATTATTTGTGCATTGAGATTCTCCCTGAGTCAGAAAATTTTGCCTATCTCTAGTGCAACTTTTTTAAAGTAAACATTTTAAGTGATCATTTACTTTTAGTATAAAAACCTCCCTTAGGCATAATACATATAAGGACTCCTTTCACCACTGAAAAGTGTTTTGAAAAAGTATCATCAGGTGAAACATTTTATAGCTTACATCTTTATAGAGCCTGATTATATGTTGCAAAATTTCAAAATTTTCAAAAGGATTATAATTGGGGTAAAAATATCAGGAAAATGATATAGTGAATATCCACACATGCATATTTCATTACTATAACAAAATGTATTTGAACCTTGCTGCTAAGCTTGAGAAAGATCCATTTAAGAATATTAATGAATATGGAGAAGGAAATGGGAACCCACTCCAGTATTCTTGCCTGGAAAATTACATGAACAGAGGAGCCTGGTGAGATACAGTCTGTGGGGTCACAAAGAGTCTGGACATGACTGAGCATGCACACATGCAATGTATAATATATAAATTTTACTCCTGTGCAAAACAAAGATCTTTCTCAAAATTTTCTAACTTAAAATAAAAATATTAATAAATAGATCTTTAGAGCTGTGTCACTAAGAATTATGCTAAGAAGTTAAAGAATGTCCTCAAGTTTCAGATACAAGTTGGCTGTCAACAGAGCTTACACCCTTATTTTCATTTAGTATGTATCTTGAAGCAAAATGAAATACATGTAATTTCTCATATGTATATGTTTTATATTTCCA
This sequence comes from Bos grunniens, assembly GCF_055505025.1. Lineage (NCBI taxonomy): Eukaryota > Metazoa > Chordata > Mammalia > Artiodactyla > Bovidae > Bos > Bos grunniens. Next base: position 50,595,489 of record NC_141175.1, read on the forward strand.
AGAAGTTCATTAGTATATATATGACACAGAGTTAAATATCTTAGAAGAATAATTACATTTAACATTGCAGAGTAGAAATGCATTATTCTTTAATATCACTCAGTAAAATAATGACAGCTCTTTCTCATGTTGTTTGATTTGTTATGTGAATTATAAAAGCATGCAAAGCTTCCTTTTAAAATAATCTATACCACTAAGATTTCACCATGAATTTTATGCAAAAGATAATAATTTTTTTTTTTAGAAATTACTGATTCTAACATTCATTTTGGAAAAAAATATATATTTTTAATATAGACTAGCCAAAACAATTTTACGAAAGGGCAAGTTTATAAGATTTATACTACCTCATTTCAAGATTAATTAAAAAAACCTACATTAAACAAAACCTTGTGATATCAAATCCCAGTTATAATAAGAAATTGGTAGACTGGAAATAAATACATAAAATGATAAATTAATTTTAAGTAAAGATTTAAAGACAGTTCAGTAGAGAATGGACCACATTTTCAATAAATGTACAATGAGATACATATTCATGGGAAAAAAAAATGACCTTCAATCCATACCTTCAATCCAATGGATCATAGATGCAAATACAAAACCTAAAACTATAAATGTAATAAGGATAACGTAGGAGAAAATATTTGTAAACTTGAGTTATGTAAAGATTTCTTAAATACAGTACACAAAACAATTAATAAATGAACAAGATGTTAAATAGGGTTTCATCAAAATAAGTTATGTTCTTTAAAACACAGTCAAATGGCAAGTCACAAACTGGAAGAAAATATTTGCAAATCATATATTTGATATAAAATATCTACATCCAGAATATATAACCTTCTGATCTCAATAATAAAACAAGAAGACAAACAATAACATTTTAAAATTTCCCCCAAATTGAACACTTTACCAAGGAACATTTACAGATGAGAAATAAACATATGAAAATATATTCAACAAGATTTTTCATTAAAGAAATGCTAATTAAAACCAAAGATTCTATCACTTAGCTATTGTGTTGAGTTAGTCACTAAGTCATGTCCAACTCTTGCAAACCCTTGAAGTGTAGCCCATCAGGCTTCTCTGTGTATGGGATTTCCCAGGGAAGAATACTAGAGTGGCTTACCATTTCCTTATCCAGGGGATCTTCCTGATCGAAGGATCAAATATGGGTTTCCTGCATTGCAGGTGAAGCTATTAATATGCCTAAAATTAAAAAAGATGGACCTCACTAACTGTTGACAGGGATGAAAAGCAACTATCAATAGAAGTCCCATATGCTGCTTCCTTATACTATAGGACCCACCCCTTCTATAATTATACATCTTATCAAATAAATAAAAGTACATTCCCATATAGAAACCTGTATTCAAATGCTCATAGCAGCTCTATTTAAAATAACCATGCATTGTCCAGTAACCAAATGAGCATTAATAGGTGAATGGACAAAGTAATGTGATATATTCCTATAATAGATTCATTGGAAGAGAAGCAATGACAAACCTAGACAGCATATTAAAAAGCAGAGACATTACTTTGCCTACAAAGGTCCATATAGTCAAAGCTATGGTTTTTACACTAGTTATGTATGGATGAGAGAGCTGGAGAAAAAACACAGGCTGAGCGCCGAAGAATTAATGCCTTCAAACTGTGGTTCTGGATAAGATTCTTAAGAGTCCCTTGGACATCAGGGAGATCAAACCACTCAATTCTAAAGGAAATCAACCCTGAATATTCATCGGAAGGACTGATGCTAAAGGTGAATCCCCAGTACTTTGGCCACCTGATGCTAAGAGCCCACTCATTTTAAAAGACTCTGATGTTGGAAAAGATTGAGGCAGGAGAAGGGGATGACAGAGGATGAAAGTGTTGGATGGCATCACCGACTCAATGGATCTGAGTTTGAGCAAACTCCAGGAGATGGTGAAGGACAGGGAAACCTGGTGTGATGTAGTCCTTGGGGTCCCAGAGTCAGACACAACTGAGCGATTGAACAGTGATATTAAAAAATAATAATAATAATAAGTACTGATACCTGTAACAACACAGATGATGTCCAAAATATTTATACTGAATGAGAACCAAACAAAAAATGCAGTCTCAATGACTCCATATGTAAAAATTTATAGAATACTTAAACTAATCTATAATGATAGAAATCATATCACTGGTTATCCAGGGATTCCCAAGGGGTGTGAGTAATCTTTGAATTGTGGTGTATATGTTAATTATCTTAACTGTGGTTATAATTTCACTAGTGTCAAAGTATTAATTCTTTTGTTAAAGGGTGAATTTTTTGTGTATATCAGTCATATATAAATAAAGCTTTTTTTTTTTTTTTAGGAAGAAATGAAACATCATGGTTTCCAGGGATAAATGCTTTCAATTTTAGATTCAAAACTAACCATATCTAAGATTTTTTTGTTCAATTTTAGGTAATATGTCTTCCTATGATTGGCTTATCTAGTTTCAGTAATTAGGCTAGGTCTTGTCAAAAAGAAAGCAAATAAAAATGCTAATGGAATCTCACATTCATTGGTGTTACCCTGTCTTCTATGACTGCATGCCTCCCAAATATGAACTGTCTTTGACATTAGTTGACCAATATGCCTAAAGATAGAGTCATCTTTCATTCTAAATCATTCCTTACAATCAATAAACCTATTGATGTGTAGTGAATTTGATTTTCTAACATAACCCAAGATCATTGTTATTTTTGAACACAAGGGGCACAGCCTTTGCTTATTCAGGTATTTCTTTGCTTTTTTTATTGAGATATATTTGACATAGAAAATGTATTCCTTTTAGATATACAGCATAATGATTTAATATATGTATATTTTGTGAGATGATTATAATAGTTCAGTTAACATTCATTAGTTCACATAGTTATGAGTTTTTTTCTTGTGACTAGAACTTTTAACATCTACTCCCTTAGTGACTTTCAAATATACAAAAGACTTCCTTGGTGGCTCAGTAGTACAGAATCACCTGCCAATGCAAGAGACCTGGGTTCAATTCCTGGGTCAGGAAGATCCCTTGGAGAAGAAAATGGCAACCCACTCCAGTATTCTTGTTGAGGAAATCCCATGGACAGAGGAGCCTGGCAGGCTACAGTCCATGGAGTCCCATAGAGCCCTACACCACTTAGCAACTAAACAATAACATGGATAACTATCATGAGCACAGTGTACATTACATTCCAGGGGCCTATTTGTCTTAAAGCTAGATGCTTGTATCTTTGGATCCTCTTCACCTTTTAGCCCAGACCCCAACTCCCACCTCCAGCAACCACCCATATCTTCTCTGATCTCCATTTCTTTAAAATCTCATCTATGAGTTACCTTTTTTCCCCCACCCTGCATGTAAATAAAATCATACAGTACTTGTCTTTCTCTGTCTGCTTTATTTCACTTAAGATACGCCCTCAAGTGTTATCCACATTGTTGTCATATTTTGCTATCAGAATATATGAGTCCTTTATATACCTTGCATTTTAATCCTTTTCAGGTGTATGATTTGCAAGTATTTCTTCTCATTCCATAGTTTACTTTTTCATTTTCTTGAGGATTTCCTTTGCTGTATAGAGGTTTTCAGCTTAATGTAGTCCTACTTGTTTATTATTGATTTTGTTGACTTGATTTTGATGTTAAATTCAAAAAATCATTGCCAAGACTTTTGCCAACATCAAAAAGCTTACCTCCTCTTATGTTTTCCTTTAGAAGTTTTATGGTTTCCTGTCTTCTGTTCAAGTGTTAATCTATTTTGAGTTGATTTCTGTGTATGGTATAATATAGTGATCCATTTTCATTCTTTGTATGTGGCTCTCTTGTTTTCTCAACACCATTATCCTTCCTCTAATATATATTCTTGAGTCTATCACTGTAAATTACTTGACTATATGTACATAGGTTTATTTCTGTGCTCTCTTTTCTGTTCCATTGATCCCTGTTTCTGTTTTCATAATGGTACTATATGATTTTTGAGGGCTTCCCTTGATGCCCAGTCAGTAAAGAATCTGCCTGCAATGCAGGAGACCCGGTTTTGATTCCTGGGTCAAGAAGATCCCTTGGAGGAGGAAATTTCAACCCACTCCAGTATTATTGCCTGGAGAATCCCATGAACAGAGGAGCCTGCCAAGCTACAATCCAGGGGGTCACAAGAGTTGGACACAACTTAGCAACTAAAACACCATATGATTTTGATTACAATATCTTTGTAATATGGTTGAAAATAAAATGTGATGCCTCCAGCTTTGTTCTTTTTCTCAAGATTGCTTTGACTATCCAGGATTTTTTTTGGTTCAAAACAATATTTAGAATTATTTGTTTTAGTCCTGTGAAAAATGACATTGGATTTTTGATAGGAATTGCCTTGAACCTATAGATTGCTTTGGGCTGTGTAGTTGTTTTAGCAATATTATTATTATTTGATCCCTGAGCACAGAATAGATTTCTATTTACTTGCATCATCTTCAGTTTTTTTCATCAGTGTCTTATACTGAAACCAATCCACATATTTTTAGAGATGTGCATGATCAAGATTTTCTAAAATTGGATTAAATCTAATTGGGTGAACAGATTTTGGTGGGAATGGACTAGGGCAATTTCAGATTAGGTTTCTTGCTTCAAAGTTTTCTTGGAATGCTGCTTTTGATAACAGTTTGTGAATTTCTTTGCCTTTAAGTAATCTGTATTCCCTGATTCCCAGGTAGGTGTCTCAGTGTTAAAGAGTCTGCCTGCCAATGCAGAAGACACAGGAGTCACTGCTTCCGTCCCAGGATCTGAAAGATCCCTTGGAGGAGGAAAGAGCAATCCACTCCTCTATTTTTGCCTGGAGAGCCCCATGGTTGAGAAGCCTGGTGGATGGCATGCCCAAGGGTGTCACAAAGAGTCAGATACAACTGAGAGACTGAACATGCGTGCATGCAATCCAGTTTTACCTTTGAAAGTTTTTCACTTTGGTTAAGTGAATAAGTTTCAAAGCCATCCTCAAGAAAAAAAAAGTGCAAAAAGGCAAAATGGTTGACTGAGGAGAACTTAAAAATAGCTGAACAAAGAAAAGAAGCAAAAAGCAAAGGAGAAAAGGACAGGTATATCCAACTGAATGTAGAGTTCCAAAGAATAGCAAGGAGAGATAAGAAAGCCTTAAGAACAATGCAAAGATATAGAGGAAAACAATAGAATGGGAAACACTAGAGATTCTCTTCAGGAAAATTGGAGATACCAAGGAAACTTTTCATACAAAGATGGGCACAATAAAAGATAGAAATGGTAAGAACCTAACAGAAGCAGAAGAGATTAAGAGGGGGCAAGAATACACAGAAGAGCTGTACAAAAAAGTTCTAAATGACCATGATGGTGTGATCACTCACCTAGAGCCAGACAACCTGGAGTGTGAAGTCAAGTGGGCCTTAGAAAGGATTACTACCAAAAAAAAAAAAAAAAAAATCCAGTGGAGGTGACAGGATTCCAGCTGATCTATTTCAAATGCTAAAAGATGATGTTGTTAAACTGCTGCACTCAATATACCAGCAAATTTGGAAAACTCAGCAGTGGCCACAGGACTAGAAAAGATCAGTTTTCATTCCAATCACAAAGAAGTGCAGTGTCAAAGAATGTTTAAGCAACTGCACAATTGCACTCATCTCACAAGCTAGCAAGTTAGCCCTCAAAATTCTCCAAGCTAGGCTTCAGCAGTATGTTAACCAAGAACTTCCAGAAGCACAAGCTAGATTTAGAAAAGGCAGAGGAATCAGAGATCAAATTGCCAACATCCCTTGGATCATAGAAAAAGCAAGAGAATTTCAGAAAAAAAAAAAAAAAACACACACACACACACATCTACTTCTGCTTCATGAACTATACTGAAGCCTTTGACTGTGTGGATAACCAAAAACTGTGGAAAATTCTGAAGAGATGAGAATATCAGACCATCTTACCTGCCTCCTGAGAAACCTGTATGCAAGTCAAGAAGCAACAGTTAGATCCAAACATGAACCAATGGATTGGTTCAAAATTGGGAAAAGAGTACATCAAGGCTATATATTGTCACCCTGCTTATTTAACTTATATGCAGAATGCTTGCATGTTTGCTTTGTCACTTCAGTAGTGTCTGACTCTTTGTGACCCCATGGACTGTAGCATGCCAGGCTTCTCTATCCATGGGATTTCCCAGGCAGGAATAATGGAGTAGCTTGCCATAATACATCATGTGAAAGCCAGTTTGGATGAATCACATGCTAGAATCAAGATTGCCAAGAGAATTATCAACAATCTCAGATATGCAGATGATATCACCCTAATGGCAGAAATTGAAGAGGAACTAAAGAGCCTTTTGATGAAAGTAAAAGAAGAGAGTGAAAAAGCTGGCTTAAAACTCAACAGTCAAAAAACAAAGATCATGGCATCCAGGCCCATCTCTTTAGGACAAATAGATGGGGAAAAATTGGAAACAGTAACAGACTTTATTTTCTTGGTTGCCAAAATCACTACAGATGGTGACCACAGCCATGAAATAAAAAGATGCTTCTTAGAAGAAAATCAGTAATCCTAGACAGCATTTTATAAAGCAGAGATATCACTTTGCCAACAAAAATCAACAACATAGTCAAACAACTATGTTGTTTGGCAACAACATAGTCAAAGCTGTGATTGTTTGTTTGTTTGTTTTTTCCAGTAGTCATGTACAGATGTGAGAATTGGACCTTAAAAAATATCATGTATGAAACGAGTTGCCAGTCCAGGTTCGATGCACGGTACTGGATGCTTGGGGCTGGTGCACTGGGACGACCCAGAGGGAGGGTAGGGGAGGGAGGAGGGAGGAGGGTTTAGGATGGGGAACACAGGTATACCTATGGCGGATTCATTTCGATATTTGGCAAAACTAATACAATATTGTAAAGTTTAAAAATAAAATAAAATTTAAAAAATAAGCAATAAATAAATAAATAAATAAAAACCCTCTTAAAAACAAAACAAACAAAAAAAAAAGGCTGAGCACCCAAGAATTGATGCTTTTGACTCTGAAGAGTCCCTTGGACAACAAAGAGGTCAAACAAGCCAATCCTCAAGGAAATCAACCCTAAATGTTCATTTGAAGAACTGATGATGAAGCTGAAGCTCCAATAACTTGGTCATCTGATGTGAAGAGCTGACTCATTGGAAAAGACCCTGATGCTGAGAAAGGTTAAAGGCAGAAGGGGTAGAGGATGAGATGGTTGGATGGTATCACTGACTCAATGGACATTAGTTTGAGCAAACTGTGGGAGATAGTGAAGGACAGGGGAGCCTAGTGTGGTGCACTCTATGGGGTCACAAAGAGTCAGATATGACTTAAAACCTAACAACAATGTTGTTCGGCAGTTTCTAAATATTCTTTAGACCTCCAACTTACTTTTAGATGCTTCAGAGAGCCCCTAAGCATCTCAGATAGAAATATTTAACTCAAATATTTTATATGTTAAATTAAGGAAATATTGAAAGCAGATGGAGAATAGGATGGCAGAGGATGTGATGGTTCGATAGCATCACCAACTCAGTGGACAAAAATTTGAGCCAGCTCCTGGAGATAGTGAGTTACAGGGAAGCCTGTCATGCTGCAGGCCATGGGGTTGCAGAGTCAGACAGGACTTGGTGACTGAACAACAACAAACCAACAGGGAACTACTGTTTAGCACACGGAACTCTACTCAGTGTTATGTGGTAGCCTGGATGGGAGGTGAATTTGGAGAAGAATGGATATATGTATACATATGGCTGAGTCCCTTGCTTTTCACTTATAACTATTACAATATTGTTAATCATCTATACCACAACACAAAATTAATAGTTTGAAAAATAACAACAACAACAAAGATCAAGTCACCTGAGAGGAGATTAAAAGAGTGCAGGCTCTACCCACACCCTAATCTTATCAGAGGCCCCATCTTTGAACCACTGTTATTAAACCTTCATTAAATCCTATGGGGTTTGGACACATAGTTTACCAGGCAGAGGCCTAATGAGTCTCCCTTTGCCTGGCAAAGCAATAAAGCTATCCTTTTCTACCTCAAGTCGGTAAACCAGGGTAAAGCGTCTGTCTGCAATGCTGGAGACCAGGGTTCGATCCCTGGGTCAGGAAGATCCCCTGGAGAAGGAAATGGCAACCCACTCCAGTACTCTTGCCTGGAAAATCCCATGGACAGAGGAGCCTGGTAAGCTACAGTCTATGGGATCACAAAGAGTTGGACACGACTGAGAAACTTTACTTTACTTTCTACTTCATCCAAAACTCATCTCCAAGATTTGATTCAGTACTGGTGTACACAGACCGAGCTTTTAGTAAAAATACTATTCACTGTATAGGTTTTTCATCTCACTGGTTTAATTTATTCCCAGATGTTTTATTCTTTTTGATGCAATTGTTAGTAAAATCATTTTCGTATCTCTTTCTAGTAGTTCATTATTAGTGTTTAGGAATACAACTGAATTTTGAATAGCAATTTTTTGTCCTGAGACTTTATTGAGATGGTATTGCATTTGCTTATTCCAGTGTTTCTTAAATAACCATTCCCATTATTATTTATTGAGTTCCTACTTCAGTTAAACATTTATTCTCCTGTGATGATAGGTTTTAGAGGTCAGTTTGCCTAGGCTACAGTCCCCAGTTATTTAATCAAATACCAATCTAGCTATTACCTAAAAAAGTATTTTGTAGTTTTGATTAAAGTCTGCAATCAGTGACTTTAAGTAAAGGAGGTTTTTCTAGATAATGTCAGAGTGCCTGAGTCAAAACAATCTTCTATGAATAGAAACTTTAGCTAATATCCAAAAGTTTCAACCTGCCCTTCTTGATGGCCAGCCCAACAGATTTTGAACTTATCTTACCCGCCTCCACAAGGGTATAAGCCAAGTCCATGAAATATATATGTGTACCTACACATACTCACATACCTCTTCTATTGGTTATATTTCTATGACTGAACATTATTCCTTAAACCAGTGATTATGGTGTTTTCCATGCCTTTAAATTATTTTTGTAGCTTATAATTTCTATTCCTAGAAGGAACCAAATCTCATATTTACTTTTCTACATTTTCCCTAATGGCATTTATTTTTATTAAATGTTTCATCATAGTTTTATTGGATCATTGTTCTTCATTTTACTATGATCTTGGTGGTGGTGTTGTTCAGTTGCTAGGTTGGGTCCAATTCATTGTGATTCCATGGACTGGAGCATGTCAGTCTGTTTTGTCTTTCACTATAACCTGAAGTTTGCTCAAATTCACGTCTATTGAGTTGGTGTCTACTGAGTTTAGTTGCTACCTAAACTCTGCAGACCCTTTCTCTGTTTGCCTTCAATCTTTCCCAACATCAGGGTCTTTTTCAATGAGTTGGTTCTTGGGTGAATATTAACAAATCTTATTTTTATAAATTACCTTGCTCTTAATATTTTAGCTGTAGCTCATGCCATAATTTTATATATTTAGTATCATCTTATTCATATTTTGTACTCTTTATGTGCAAATTTTATTTCTTTGAGAGACAATTTGTTAAAATATTTTTGCCATATAATTTAGATAAATCCATTTTTTCTCAAATGATTCAGAAACTGCAAATTTTGTTTTCATTTTTCTATTCTTTTTAGTTTTCAAAATTAACCTGAAATTCATGTTCTTTATCAAAATCCTAACACTATAAAATTTTATAATGATTATCACACTATATCATTCTTTATGGAAATATATTTTTCAGGTTTATTTATCCTTTTCCTTATCCAATTTCCATATGTTTGATGAACTAATTTTTTTTAGTCTAAATTGTTATAAAATATGCATTTTCCCCCCAAAATACTTGATATTTTAATTATTTTTATAATCTTATTATGACTTATTATTGAGTCATCAACAGAGACATCAGTGGTTTAATGTATGGGGATACTTACACACCTGACACAAGGTCCTGGAGTCCTTGATGACCACTTAAATTCCACCATGTGTGTAGCTGAAGGAGGCCATAGTGGCAGTCTGAAAAACCAGCAGAGGGACAGACCCATCACTGCCTCATTGATAAGAGCACTCTCTAGCTGTGGCCTAAAAAAGTCAGATTGTAGATTGTAGGTGAAGAAGGCATTGGTTGGTTGAGCAGGGGCTGTATGGAGATCAAGACAACAGCTATTTCAAGTGGCCTGATCATACACTTATTAACACAGGTTATTCAAACAATGTTTCTGATTTTTCTGTTCACCACCCTTCCTTTTATAACACATCTTACTCATAATCTTGTTTATTTTTCTCACATCAAGAAGCACTTGAAGATATATGAAGTACTTGCATGTCAGAACCTCCTCTTGTTTAGCTTTATAAAATTATGTACTAGCCTCATATTTTTTAATCCATGTATGAATTTGTTTCCTTAAAAATCTTGAAATTATTTTTATTTTTTTATGACAAAATTTCATAGAAAAATTCAGAAAATAGTGTAATATTTTTTGCTCCTGTAGGTAACTTGATCTTTTATTTTCTCATTAATATGATTAAAGGTTATTTTTCTGTTCCATTTTCTGTAAACTTGAGAAATTTGATTATGATATCCAATTGTGGCATTCTTCTAATAAACTTTGTTTAGAATAGATACAATATATGTTTGCTTGTTTCTTTTGATATCATTATTTAACTGGATAACATTTACTTTAATTTCCTAGAGCTGTCCTTTCTATTTGATAGCTACCTGTTCTGAAAGTAAAGTTTTGCTTAGTTTTGTACTTATGCCTTTAAAAAAAAATGTTTTTGCTTTTTGTCCAAATTTAGATATAAGATAGTTTGAGTTTACAGATATTGCAGGTCCTTGACAAAAGTTGATCTTTTCTGTTATTTCATTTCTCTAAATCATGAATTGGCAAAGTATGGTGCGTGTGTAGGCCAAAACTGTCTACTATCTGTTTTTATAAATAAAATTTTACTGTAGCACAGGTATCTCCATTTATTCATATACTGTCCATGGCTACTCTTGCACTAGAACAGCAGAGCTGAGTGGTTGCAATAGTCTAGGCTGCATGGTTTAACAAGTTGAAAACAATTACTACTCTGATCTTTACATAAAATGATTGTCAACTTTTAATCTTGAATATGGGCTTCTCTGGGGGCTCAGAGTATAAAAAATCTACCTGCAATGTGGGATACCTGGGTTCAATCCCTGGGTTGGAAAGATCCTCTGGAGGAGGGCATGGCAGCCCTCTCCAATATTCTTTCCTGGAGAATCCCCATGGACAGAGGAGCTTGGTGTGCTACAGTCCATGGGGTCACAAAGAGTTGGACATGACTGAGGGACTAAGCACATGGATGTATAATCTTGAATATACATGATTTATAATCTGAATATACAGTGGACATATAATCTTAAATATACATCTATTTAACCTATGTATTGGAATGGGCTATTGAAAGAGTAAGTAGTATAGTAGAAACTTGATTCCACAAACATCCTTCTTTAAATGGTATAATAATTCACCCTGGAACTCAGTGACAGCTGAGCCTTCAAATTTACCCAACTTAGCATCAGCAGCAAGTTGGGACTTTGAGAAAATATCTTGCATCGAAGCATAGTCTGCCCAGTCATGTAAATTTCTGCTGTCTTGAGTTTTATGATATTTTTTGCATTTCTGATAAAATATCCCTCTATTCTCTTTATATCCATTGATTTTTGGACAGCCCATATGTCCTTCAACCAGCTCCACCTTCATCACCTTAAAAATCATGTTTTTTTTTTACACTAAAAATTAACATATTATTTTCTATTCCAATCTCAAAGAAGGGCAGTGCCAAAGAATATTCAAACTACTGTACAATTGTGCTCATTTCACTTGCTACCAAATTTATGCTCAAAATCCTTCAAGCTAGGCTTTAGCAGGACATGAACTGAGAACTTCCAGATGTACAAACTGGGCTTCAAAGAGGCACAGAAATCAGAGATCGCACTGCTAATATTTTTAGATCTTGAAGAAATCAAGAGAGTTCCAGAAAAACATCTACTTCTGGTTCATTGACTATGCTAAAGCCTTTGACTGTGTGGATCATAAATAACTGTGAGAAATACTTAAAGAGATGGGAGTACCAGACCACCTTACCTGTCTCCTGAGAAACTTGTATGCAGGTCAAAAAGCTGCATTTAGAATCAGACATGGAACAACTGACTGGTTCGAAATTGGGAAAGAAGTAGATTGTCACACTGTTTATTTAACTTCTATGCAGATTACACCATGCAAAATGTCAGGCTGGGTGCAAAAATGCCAAGTTTGCTGGAAGGAATATCAACAACCTCAGATATGCAGAATTCAGTTCAGTTCAGTTCAGTCACTCAGTCATGTCTGACTCTTTGCAATCCCATGAACCACAGCATGCCAGGCCACCCTGTCCATCACCAACTCCCAGAGTCCACCCAAACCCATGTCCATTGTGTCAGTGATGCCATCCAACCATCTCATCCTCTGTCATCCCCTTCTCCTCCTGCCCCCAATCTTTCCAACATCAGGGTCTTTTCAAATGAGTCAGCTCTTCACATGAGGTGGCCAAAGTATTGGAGTTTCAGCTTCAACATTAGTCCCTCCAATGAACACACAGGACTGATCTCCTTTAGGATGGACTGCTTGGATCTCCTTGCAGTCCAAGGGACTCTCAAGAGTCTTCTCTAATACCACAATTCAAAAGCATCAGTTCTTTGGTGTTCAGCTTTCTTCACAGTTCAACTCTCACATCCATACATGACCACAGGAAAAACGATAGCCTTAACTAGACGGACCTTTGTTGGCAAAGTAATGTCTCTGCCGAATGATACTACTCTAATGGCAAAAAGTGAAAAGGAGCTAAAGAGTCTCTTGATGAGGCTAAAAGAGTAGAGTGAAAAAGCTGGCTTGAAACTCAACTTTCAGAAAACTAAGATCATTGCATGTGGTCCCATTACTTCATGTAAAATAAAAGGAGAAAAAGAGGAAGTGGTGACATTTTATTTTCTTGGGCTCAGAAATCACTGCAGATTGTGACTGCGGCCATGAAATTAAGGGATGCTTGCCCCTCAGAAGGAAATCTATGACAAACCTAGATAGCATGCTAAAAAGCAGAGGCATCACTTTTCCAACAAAGGTATATATAGTCAAAGCTATGACTTTTCCTCTAGTCATATATGCATATGAGAGTTGGACCGTAAGGAAGGCTGAGCACTGAAAAATTGATGCTTTCCAATTATATTGCTAGAGAAGACTCTTGAGAGTCCCTTTGACTTCAAGGTGATCAAGTCAGTCAAATCTAATGAAAATCAAGCCTGAATATTTATTAGGAAGATTGATACTGAAGTTCCAACATTTTGGCCATGTGATCTGAAGAGCTGACTCATTCATTGGAAAAGATCAAGATGCTGGGAAAGATGGAAGACAAAAAGGAAAAGGGTTGTCAGAGGATGAGATGTTTAGATAGCATTGCTGACCAAATGGTCATGAATTTGAGCAAACACTGGGAGATAGTGGAGGATGGGGAAACCTGATAAGCTGCAGTCCTGGGGTCACAAAGAGTCAGACATGACTTAGTGACTGAACATCAGCAGTATCTATTTTCTAGCCCAGTACACTTACTTATTCTCTTATTTTATGTACATATATTTAGTTCTGTAGAATATTTCTTAAACTATTTTTTGCAGCTCAAAAACATTTTACTACAAGGAATACTGTAACAATATTTTTTAAAAGTTGTTATAATAGTAAAAAGAATTTTAGTGCATTTTATTTATTTTTTAATTTATTTAATTAGAAGCTAATTACTTTACAAAAAAATACAAATGTGTACAAGCAACTGAGGCATCACCATACTGATAAACAATGAAAACATTCCTTCCTGCATGTTTTGATAATAGAGATATATAGAGATATCAAAAAAATAGTAAAAATTTTAAGAGTCACTATATTTGGGGAGTAATTAAAAATAGCATTTAGACACTATGTGGAAAGCAGTACAACAAAGAGGAAATGGTCTCCTTTTATTTTTTCTGGAAGTAGAATTAATATATTGGAAGGGATCAAGCTAGTGATTAACACTGCTAGTAAAATTCAGCATCAAATACAAAGAACTAGATAAAAACTGGAGATAACACTGACTGTGTAGTCATATCACATAAGTTTTACACATTTTCCATTTTTATTTAACCTGCATGGTTTTAACAATACATTAGGTGACAGCCAATCTTTACCAAAAGTTAGGATATTAGTTCTTAGTTTTTTGCCTCTGGGAATCTCATAGAGAAACTAAAATCTCCTATAATCCAAACCACTACTAGCCAACTTTCCTTAGGACCTCAGTACTGTTACATACTTTTTTATTTTGTCTAAATCATGATTATAAAAATTTTCAGAGTACTCCTTTCCTTCTCACATTTAGAGTTTTGGGATCAACTACTTGAGGAATCCCTTTTATGTATCACAGCCTTGTTATGGTGAAAGGGCTTATGTAACTCAATGAAGCTATGTGCCATACTGTGCAGAGCCACCCAAGTCATACAGGTCATAGTGGAGAGTTCTGACAAAGCATGGTCCACTGGAGGATAGAATTGGAAATTACTCCAGTATTCTTGCTGCAAGAACCCAAGAACAGTAGGAAATGGCAGAATTCTGGAATGGCATGAATTTTCATAATTTCTGCTTAGATATGTTTCCACATAAAATACATAATCAACCACTGAAAATAAATTCCAAAGAGAATATAAATAGCAAGATTTACTGAACTTGATGCACTGACATGTTGCAAATAGTACCTTTCACACTATAAAGTGAACATCATATTCACCTCAAAGGGGTTATTATGTGGACTAAAATTATTCAACAAATTTGAATAGATTCCATTCTGTAGGCACTAAGCTAACTGTTAGGAATACAAATAAGATATAATCCCTGTTTTAGATTGTTTTCTATCTGTTACTGCATACAAAACAGTTACTGTAAATGATAGAAAATACTCTGTTATAATAGAGTGATATATGATATGAGAGCATATAGAAGAGACACATGATTCAGGTGGAAGCTAGCAGAGCAAGGTTTTATAGCAAAGATAAAATTAAACAGCCCTAAGATGAATTGTAATCAGGAACAAGGAAGATATATTCAATGTCATTGGAGCAGCATGTGGAGAAAAGTGAAAAATAGTTTTCTGGTATAGCTGAGAAAATAAATATGCAGCTGAAAGTGAAATAAGGGAGCAGATGACAGATTAGGAGTTTTCAGCTTTTTTCTCACGGATAACATCAAATTTGACAACCATTCATGGACTAGAGTAGTTTTGAGGGAATCTAGTTAAGCAGAAACCATGTCTTCTGTGTCTTCTGCATTGCAGGCAGATTCCTTACCCACTGAGCCATTGGGGAAGCCCTTTCATAATAAAAATCCTCAATAAATGAGGTGCAGAAAGAATATGGCTCATAATGATGAAGCTCATGTGTAACAAGCCAACAATTAAAACACTTTATGGTGAAAAGCTGAACATTTTTCCTCTAAGATTAAGAACAAGTCAAGGGTTTTCAGTCTTACCATTCCTATTCAACATACTGGAAGTCCTAGCCAGATCAATTAGACAAGAAAAAGAAAAAAAAAAGTCATCCAAATCAAAGAAGTAAAATATTTCCTGCTTACAGATGATATGATCTTCATGAAGGAAATCCTAAAGAGTTAAAGAAAAAAAAATATTAAAACTAATAATCAACAAAGTTGCAAAATACAAAATCAACATACAACAGTCAATTGTATTTCTTTACACTGACGATGAAATTGTTGGGGGAACCACTGACAGAAAACTTTCCCCTTGGCTAAGCCTGATTGTAATCACTTACATGAGTTACCTTACAAGAGCAGGTCCTGGTAAGGAGAAACTAACGCTATACTACCAAGCAGAAGAATTTGGGAAAGGTCAAAAGGAAAGAGGAGAGATCAGTGTATATGTCTTACCACTGAACTGAACTGAACCTCCCAAAAACCTTCTCACTGGAGTTCATCTTGGCTGAGTCATGTGTGCATGACCAGGAAGGACCCTGCATCAAAACAGTTGTCCAGAGACAATCCAGAAACCAACCCCATTACCATGAAAACAGACTGTGAGCCACATGACAGAGCAGTTCTTCTGGATTCTTTACCCAGCTACTCTCTGCTTAGGCACCCCTCCCTAGTGAAGTATCTTGCTTTGTCAGCACATTTTCTCCTCAGACAATTCATTCCTGAGTGTTAGACAAGGTCCCACTCTCAGGCCCTGGAAGGGATCCCCCTTCCTACAATGAATGACAATTCAGGTGGGATTTCTTCACTATGACTGACATCCTGAGAGTTTCGTGTAGTCAGGGACCAGCTTGCCCACTGATGAACCAGACTTAGAATGCAAATGGGACATTTTTGACCCTGATCTCCCTTGACATGGATGATTGACCAGAGTGCCCCAACAAGTTTAGAACAATAGACTTCTTTATTAATATATTTTCCCTTCCAGACATACAAGCTGGTCTTTAGAAAGTACAGAGGAACCAGAGATCAAATTGCCAACATCTGCTGGATCATAGAAAAAGCAAAAGAATTTCATGAAAATATATACTTCTGCTGCAAAGATTATGCTAAAGCCTTGTCTGTATGGATCACAGCAAACTGTGGAAAATTTTTATAAAGAGATAGGAATACCAGACCTTACCTGCCACCTGAGAAACCTGTATGCATGTCAAGAAGTAACAGAACTGGACATGAAACAATGGACTGGCTCAAAATTGAGAATGGAGTACATCAAGGCTGTATATTGTCTAATTTAACTAATATGCAGAGTACATCCTGAGAAATGCCAGGGTGGGTAATTATAAGCTGGACTGAAGATTGCTTGGAGAAATATTAACAACCTCAGATATGCATATAATATTATTCTAATGGAAGAAAGTGATGAACAACTAAAGAGTCTTTTGATGAAAGTGAACAAGTAAAGTAAAAAAGCTGGCTTAAAACTCAACATTCAGGAAACTAAAATTACAGTACCTGGTCCCATCACTTTGTGGCAAATAGATGAGGAAAAAATGGTAAGAGTGGCAGATTGTCTTGGTTTAAAAAATCACTGCAGATGGTGACTGCAGCTATGAAATTAAAAGATGCTCACTTCTTGCTAAAAAAAAAAAAAAAAGCTGTGACAAACCTAGACAGGATATTAAAAAGCAGAGACATCACTTTGCCAACAAAGATCCCTGTAGTCAAAGCTATGTTTTTTTCCAGTAGTCATGTATGGATATGAGAGTTGTATCATAAAGAAGTCCAAGTACTAAAGAATTGATGTTTTTGAAGTGTGGTGTTGGAAAAGACTCTAGAGAGTCCCTTGGACAGCAAGGAGATCAAACCAGTCAATACTAAAGGAAATTGATCGTGAATATTCACTGGAAGGACTGAAGCTGAAGCTGAAGTTTCAATACTTTAGCCACCTTATTGGAAGAGCCAACTCATTGGAAAAGACCCTGATACAGGGAAAGATTGAGGGCGGCAAGAGAAGGACAGAGGATGAGATGGTTCGGTGACATCAATGACTCACTGGACATGAATTTGAGCAAACTCCAGGTGATAGTGAAGGACAGGGAAGCTTGGCATGCTGCAGTCCATGGGGTCACAAAGAGTTGCACACAACTTAGAGACTGAATGACAACAGTTGGTTGTTTCTGGATAGAGAAGAGAATGGAGAACAGGAAAGGGTGGAAGGTTTGTGGATGGTCAGGCTGACTAAGTTTAGACTTCAGTTCACTGAGGAAATGAATCTTGAAAGTAAGTTGGTATAAAACCTGAATTTGGCTTTTCTCTTTGTTAAAACGACAATTTTCTTAAAGTGTTAAACTGCCTCTGGTAACAGATTTTAAGTTCTTTATCTTTTCAGTGATCTGTTCTATATTTGCCTTTGAAATGTTTTATCACCACTTTGGCTAAGTGATTTTTTTTTTTTTGGCTAAGTGATTAACTATTGCATCACAGTGACCCATGATCCTATCTGACTGAGTCTTCTCAAATCTTTTGATATTTTTTGACAACACTTCCTAAATCAAATATTCATTGCAATTCTTTTGAACTTCAGCTAACTTTGAGATGCTTTAGAAGGCCCATGTGGCATCTCAGACAGAGATATTTAATTAGTATTTTAAATTACGTGGAGAGTATTATTACCATACTGATAAGCCTTTTAAATATATCCTGTATGGATAAATGTTATTAATATGGATATTCTAGAAATCACATAGAATTTCTGAAAGTCTAGTATGTGCTGGCAAAATGTTGCCATCCATAATTTTATTTACTTTAAAATGTTACATATCACAGCAGTAACAAAGTTTCTCTTGTCAATTACTTTGTGAGCAAATTTAGTAATGACTTTTTTGTGTTTCTGTGATTTATAGACATTTATTGTTTTATTCTGATAAATCTCAGATTATACTGGGGAACTGGGTAAATTTTTTTTAAAAATCCTAGGGGAAAACTTTATGGCTTCATAAAAAGTTAATCAAGAGGGTTATTTACAGAGTGAAATTACATGATTATAATTTTTATGGTTCTATCTGAAGCATTATTAGCTTTTAAACTATGTTTTCCAGATGTAAAGAAACATTTATCCACAAACTAATTATGACATAGCAATTTGGTAAATTATATCTTTGCAAGGAGAATTTGGGCTTCTCTGGTAGCTCAGCTGGTAAAAAATCCACCTACAATGCAGGAGAAGCCTGTTCAATTCCTTGGTTGGGAGGATCCCCTTGAAAAGGGATAGGCTACCCACTCCAGTATTCATGAGCTTTCCTGGTGGCTCAGACGATAAAGAATCCAACTGCAATATAGGAGACCTGGGTTTGATCTCTGGGTTGAGATGATCCCCTGCAGGAGGGCATGGCAATTCAGTCCAGTATTCTTGCCTGGAGAATCCCCATGGACAGAGGAGCCTGTCAGGCTACAGTCTGTGGGGTTGCAAACAGTTGGACACTACTGAGTGACAAAGCACAGCGCAGCACAAGCAGGTTTCTATGTTTCACTTTTCTCTCTACATGGTCGCTCCAGAGACTGGAGACTCCCAGGTTCCCAACAATTTTATCAGTTAAATTAGGAAGTCTACTCCTGAAAGGTGCAGAGTCTGAAGGTATTTTGTGGACCTCAAAAAGGGAGGAATTTTCCTGAATCCATAAGGCAAAATCTGTGACAAGCCCTTGGCATGGCTTTCCTGGCCTTGGGAAGACTTTTATCAATTAATCAAACTTAGTTTGCAGACAAAGTAGCTTTGATTTGGCTATCTTTGATAGGAATGAGAGTAATTTTAGAGAAAAAGAGATATTGCAATGGATATCAAAATCGAATTCTGTTTACTGAGGTCTGTATTTGCTAAGTCTCACTTCTCAGAGTGAAGGAGACATGTTTATATTATGCTGTTGTAGGGTTTAATTGAATTATCAAAAGGACATTTTAAATTTGCTTCTGAAGTTTAAGTAATCTGTCTTTGGATAAAAATCAGATGCTCCATGATCTGCAATCAGGTGGTTAACATCAGATTATGGTTGCTTAAATTTAAAAGCTCCCTTATATTGGAAACAATTAAACAAATCTAGAGATAACCAGGGGCTTCCCAGGTTGTGTTAGTGGTAAAAATCTCATAAGAGATGTGGGTTTGATTCCTGGATTGAGATGATCCTCTGGAAGAGGAAATGGTAACCCATTCCAGTACTCTTGTTCGCAGAATCCCATGGACAGAGGAGCCTAGTGGGGGTTCCAAAGTCCATAGGGTTGCAAAGATTGGACACAACTGAAGTGACAGCATGCATGCAAGCAGGGATAACAAGCTTAGTGACACTAGGAGACTGTGCTGGTTATCTTATGGACAATTAAAATATAATCTCCTTTACAGATGATGATTGGTACAGAAAAGATAAAGTCAAATGACCTGAAATATACTGAGCTGCATCTAATGGAAGTTCTTCACTTAAATTTTTCAGTTCAGTTCAATCACTCTGTCATGTCTGACTCTTTGTGACCCCAGGGACTGTAGTACTCCAGGCTTCCCTGTCCATCACCAACTCCTGGAGCTTGCTCAAAATCATGTCCATCAAGTCAATGATGCCATCCAACCATCTCAACCTCTGTCATCCCCTTCTCCTCCTGCCTCCACTCTTTCCCAGCATCAGGGTCTTTTCCAATGAATCAATTCTTCGCATCAGGTGGCCAAACTATTGGAGTTCTAGCTTCAACATCAGTCCTTCCAATGAATATTCAGGACTGATTTCCTTTTAGATTGACTGGTTTGACCTCCTTGCAGTCCAAGGGACTCTCAAGAGTCTTCTCCAACACCACAGTTCAAAAGTATCAGTTCTTCAGTGCTCAGATTTCTTTATGATCCAACTCTCACACCCATACCTGATTACTGGGAAAACCATAGCTCTGACTAGATGGACCTTTGTTGGCAAAGTAATGTCTCTGCTTTTTAATATGCTGTATAGGTTTGTCATAGCTTTTCTTCCAAGGAGCAAGTGTCTTTTAATTACATGGCTGCAGTCACCATCTGCAGTAATTTGGAGTCCAAGAAAATAAAGTCTGTCACTGTTTTCATTGTTTTCACTGCTATTTGCCATGAAGTGATGGGACTGGATGCCCATATAAGAAGAAACAAGAGCGAATATTTTCCTGGACCATAAAAGATGAGTAAAACAGATGGTCTAGAGACGTTAGACACTGTTATTAAAGCCTAGTCCAATAATAAGCATAACTGAGTGGCCCACCAGTGAAATCTTCATCAGACCTAGGAATGAGTTTTTTTTTAGCACCATAGGATGAAATAGTCAGGAAATGTTCCCCAAACCATGGTTGAATTTATGACCCCAAAGGATCAATGGCAACTGATGATTAGTATCATCAGGCACTTGTCATCTGCCTCTTCAGAACAAGCCTTTAGTTAGCTAATTTCAGAAGATTTTATGACCCCAAGTTCTAGCATCATCTCATATGTAGAAAGGCACTAAAATCATGAACAGTGATATCTGCTTTGGCCACTGAGGAGGGAAATACATTCAAAGGTCAAAATAGAGTTACTGGTTCAGACATAGAAGGCAAAATTGTGTGGTCATTGAGGATTTCATAAATGTTCCTGTATTGCTGAGAACTCAAATTTCAAATCCTCTGAGCTGTGTCAGGCTCTTTGGCAGTTGGTAGCTGCAACCTTATGGATTCAAGGTATTCTGTTGCAACTATTACATTGTTAGAAAATGCAATTATTTTCAATCAAATATTTGTAGAAAAAGGAGACATGCAGTGACCAGTAGTTGCTGTTATATGTATATTAATGCCACATTGGAAGTAAACAACTTGGATAAAAGTCTCCCCAAGGTGCAAGGTCCAGACTGGGATTCAGACTTACTCTTATACCAAAATGGCAAACCAAACAATTGGGACCTTAATCATAATAAACTCAGATCCAGGCAGAAATACTTCCCATTCAGTTTCTATTCTCCAAGTTAAGACAGGTCTGTGCCTCATTTTAGCAGAATGTGGTTAGTGCCATCATCTCCCAGTTTCCCGAATTGAATTAAAACTGAGTAGGATTCTGTCGGGCTCTGGAATACAAATCCTGAGTCCTTTGTTTTTTGTTTGTAGGACATAGACTTCATTCAGCTACCTTGATCTTCTTTGAATTCCAAACAGCAGGCTCAAACAGTTGCTAATAAAGGAAGAGAGGATATGCAATAATAGGTTTGTTCGGTCACTAAGTCATGTCTGACTCTTTGCGACCCCATGGACTGAAGCATGCCAAATTTCTCTGTCCTTCACTATCTCCTGGAGTTTGTTCAAATTCATGCCCATTGAATCAGTGATGCCATCCAAAAGGGGCGACAGAGGAGAAACAGTCAAATGGTGGCTCAGCCTTGGGGTAGTGTCCTGGTTCCTCTCCAAGAAATTGGCATAGCAATATCTTTGAGTACTTCTGCAGAATTGGGTTCCCCCTCCAGGTGGGGAAGAGCACAAGATTATGGAGCACCACCCTGTAACCTCATTACCAATCAATCAGAAAAAACGCCACACATCTTGTACCCCTGACCCCAAATTTCACCTTCCTCTTCTGGGCCCAGCAGTGACCATGCTGTGAGGACTCCTGTTTGGAACTTGTCTGTTTCAACTGCTTACAAGGTGTTGACTCAAAAAAGATGTACAATGTGAGAATTGAGAGTTAAGTTTTATTTGAAACAAAATAAGGACTACAGACCAGGAGACAGCACCTCAGATAACTCTGATAAACTGCCATAAAGAGGTAGTGGCGGAAGGTCAATATCTAAGATTTTTGTGAAAGGGGAGTTCAGTGCAGTCAAGGGCTTACTTTACAAAGGCTTTCTGCTAATCAGGAGGAGCTGATGTCACCATGAAGGGATTTAGTGCTTTTCCAGATAATGAGGAGATGCAAGGATTGGAAGCATGAAATCAATTCCTGAAAATACTTATTTAAGACCTGTTCCACCAGATTCCCTGGAACACAGAGTGCCTCATTCTCCACCCTGAACTGCCTTCAGGGCATGCTGAAGGTCAACAGCTGAAGCAGCACAGGATTCACTCTCTGCAGAGGCAGATGGCAAAAGCTCTTGGCAAACACTCATTTGACAAGATTCATTTCTGACAGGGTCCAACAGTTGAGGTTAAATTATTATTACTAAAAGAGTGAATGCTGGTTTCTGACACAGGATACCTGGATTTAAATTAAGTCGAGAGAGACTCCTGCTCTACTAAGATGACTTCATACTCTCAACAGAAAGTAGTTACAGAAAAAAAGAGACCTCTGCCCCAATTCCCAAGGAGTATTTTGAGTATGAAGTCTCTCAGGGGGAAATTGTTAGGGGAAACACAGAGAAATCACCCTTTCTGGCTCGATCCAATAGTAATCACTTGTGTGAGTTATATTACAACAAGAGGTCCTGGAAGGAACTTGGAACTAACAACTACCACCAAATGGAAGAATGTGGGAAAGGTCAAAAGGAGAGAGGAGATGCCAGTGCGTATGTCCTACCAATCTGGAAAAATCCTTCTCACTGGAGTTCATCTTTACTGAGTGGCATGTGCATGACCAGAAAGGAGCCTGAGTTAAAATGGTTGGCCAGAGACAACCTGGAAACTTACGCCATTACTATAAAACCTGAGACTGTGAGTCATTCTCCTAGGTTCCCTTACCCTGAGGCTCTCTGCCCTAGTGCTCATTCCCAATAAAGTCTCTTGCTTGATTCAGCATATGTGTCTCCTTGGACAATTCATTCCTGAGTGTTAGACAACAGCCTAAACTTGGACCCTGGAAGGGGTCCCACTTCCTACAATAAAATGTCTGAAAAAAAAATTATAAAAAACTACTATATTTAATAGCATCTGAAAGAATTAAAAGGTTAGAAATAAATGTAATCAAAAAAGTGAAAGACATGTACACTGAAAACTATAAAATATTGATTCAAAGTATTGAAGAAAACACAAATAAGTGGAAAGATATCCATGTTCATACATTGGAAGAATTAACATTGTTAAAACATCCATATTATACAACATGATTCTCAGATTTGATGAGAATCCTTATTCTTATTCCTTATCCATTCTTATTCCTTATCCTTATCCATTCCTTATCCATCTTATTCCTTAATCCATTCCTTATCAAATTTCCAATGGCACCTAAAAAAATAATAAAATAACCCTAAAATTTGTATTGAAGACTTTGAAGAGCTAGAGCAATTTTTAGCAAGAAGAACAGAGGTAGACACAAAACAACTACTATTTTTAGATTATATTACAAAGCTGTATCAATCAAGACAGTATTGCACTGGCATAAAATCAGGCTTATAATTCAGAGTAACAGAATGGAAAGCCTAGACATAAATCCATGCATAAATGGTCAATTAATATTGACAAGGCACCAAAACCACAATTATAAGAAACGGTTTGTTCAACAAATGACACTAGAAAAATTGAATATTCACATGCAAAAGAATGAAACCAGTCCCTTGTCTTACACCACACACAAAAATTAATGGATTAAAGAAAGAAACTTAAGATCTGAAACCTAAAACCCAAGAAGAAAACGTAATGGGAAACAAGTATGACTACAAAAAACTGACCATTTATGCACAGCAAAAGAAATAATCACAAAGATGAAAAGACAGCTTATGGATAGGAGAAAATATTTCCACACCATATATTTGATAAGAGGTTAATATAAAAAATACATAAGGAGCACTTACAAAAATCAGGAAAAGGGACTTTCCTGGTGGTACAGTGGATAAGAATCTGCCTGCCAATGCAGGAGACAAAGATTTGATCCCTGGTTCAGGGAGATTTCACATGCTGCAGAGCAGCTAAGCTCATGTGCCATAACAAAAGAAGTCCACCTCCTCTAGAGCCTGCACATCACAACTACTGAAGCCTGTGTGCCTAGAACCTGTGCTCCACAACAAGAGAAATCACCACAGTGAGAAACCTGTGCACCTCAACAAAGAGTTGCCCCCAGTGGCCACAACTAGGGAAAGCCTGAGTACAGCAATAAGGCCCAGTGCAATCAAAAATTAATTTTAAAAATTAAATTAAAACAACAAAAAAGTTAACCTAAAAGAATTGGGGAAGGACCTAAATAGATGTCTTTTAATAAAAAGCAAAAAGAAAATATGCTTAAAATCAGTAATCATCAGGGAAATTCAAATCAAAACCATGGTTAGGTATTACCTCACATTTGTTAGGATGTCTATCATAAAAAGTGAAAAGATAGCAAGTGTTGGTTAGGTGGGGAGAAAAGGAAACCCTTGTCCATTATTGGTGGGAACGTAAACTGATAAAACCTTTTTTGAAACAGTTTGGTGGTTTCTGAAATAATTAAGCATAGAACTACCATATGGTCTGGGCTTCCCAGGTAACACTAGTCATAAAGATCTGAATGTCAATGCAGGAGACATAGAGACATGGATTTGATCCCTGGGTCCAGAAGATTCCCTGGAGGATGGCATGGCAATCCACTCCAGTATTCTTGTCTGGAGAATCCCCATGGACAAAGGAGACTTGTGGGCTACAGTTCATAGGTTTGCAGAGTCAAGCATGACAAAAGTGACTTAGCACATATGCATGGTCTAGAAATCTCACTTTTGAATATATAATCAAAGGAAATGAAATCACAGTCTTGAAGAGATTACTATACTCCATTTTTATGCTCCATTGCTCAGTCATTTCCAACTCTTTGCAACCCCATGGACCATAGCCCACCAGGCTCCCCTGTCCATGGAATTCTCCAGGGAAGAATACTGGAGTGGGTTGCCACTTCCCTCTCCATACTCCATTTTCATTGCAGTGTTACTTACAATGACCAAGATATGGAAACAACCTAAGTGTCCATCAACAGATAAAAGAGTAAATAAAATGTGATCTATGTATACAATGGAATATTATTCAGCCATAAAAAGAAGAAAAATTGGTGTTTGCTATAGCATGAATGAACCTGGATGACATAATCCTAGTGAAATTAGCTAGAGAAAAATACTTGTATGATTTCACTTATATGAGGCATCTTTAAAAAGTTGAATTTATAGAAACAAAGAGTAGAATGGTAGTTAACAGGGAATGAGGGCTGAGGGCTTGTGGAAATTTTGACCTGCAAAAAAATTTAGTTTTAAGATTGATGGGATCTGGTAACCTAATGTATATAGCACAGTGACTATAGTTAATAATAATGTACTGTATACCTAAAATTTGCTAAAAGAGTGAATCTTATGTTTTCTTGCCACCACTCCAAAAGGTAACTGTGTATAGTGATGATATATAAATTAATTTGATTCTGATTAGTATGTTACAATGTATACATATGTCAAAACATCACTCTGTACAATATATACATATACCATTTTTATTAGTCAACAATGGCACCCCGCTCCAGTACTCTTGCCTGGAAAATCACATGGATGGAGGAGCCTGGTAGGCTGCAGTCCATGGGGCCACTAAGAGTCTGACACGACTGAACGACTTCACTTTCACTTTTCACTTTCATGCACTGGAGAAGGAAATGGCAACCCACTCCAGTGTTCTTGCCTGGAGAATCCCAGGGATGGGGCAGCCTGGTGGGCTGCTGTCTATGGGGTCACACAGAGTCGGACATGACTGAGGTGACTTAGCAGCAGTTAGCAGCTGCCGGGGTCCAGCCCTGGCTCATCCAGGGAGTTCGAAGCGGGGATGGCGTCGGCAAGGGTCAGGATACAATAGTTTCAATTAGATATTAATTAAAGATATAAAGAGTAATAGAATAAGGATAGCTCAGTAGGAAAATTCAGTGGAGAAAAGAGGCTGAGTGGCTTGGTTTACGCGGGAGACCAATAAAACTTCAAGACAAGAAGTTTGCACCACTTACGTAGGCCACAGGCGTCCTTCCGTTCTCCTGAAGGAGAGGAGACACTGAGGCCTCCCCGGTCGGATCTTAGAAGCCCAGGCATAATTAGTAAGCATGGTGGGTTCCACGCTCCAGATGGAGACTCAGCCAGAGTGAAAGAGAGAGAGACATGGGGAGACCAATATTTCAAGAAACTGATCCCAATTCTTTATTTTCCAGAGTCTGTTTTTATACACTGAGATGTTATACAAAAGTCACGCGGGGACAGCAGTCCTGACTTTTATTAAAGTCAGGTGCTTCATACAAATGTATACAGAGGTCTTAGGGGTGTTACATCATCTTCTGGCCAGGGGGGCCTGCTGACAATTTATGACCCTCTCCTTGTGACAGTGGTCAGAACACTTTTTTCTCCAAGGGTGATTATTCTTAAAACAGACGCCACCCAAATAAAGTTACATTCCTATAGGGTGAGGGTGTAGTGGATTTTAGTTAAGGAAAGAATTTACTTAGCCTAAGGTCTAACGTGATTAATATCAAAGGTTAATACTTATTTATTCTATATATTCATTAATGTGTGTAAGGGCAGGGGATGTGGAGACTTAGCAACAAACATTGGCTCAACAAATGAAAAACCCTTCACCAATACAATTTCTAATCAGCCCATTATACTTATAGTTTTCTAACTTTTCTAAGGAGCCTGTTTTTAGAAGGTTTAAAGCATCTCGTGCCTCTCACGGTTGGGAGGCTGTGAGCAATCACATGTGGCCGGACAAGCCTGTCAGGCAGGCTAGAGAACCTTCAGAGGAGTTTGTAGGTTAAAACACTCTTATCACGCCCAGGAATTATTATTAACTGGAGCTCTAAGTTAACTCCTTCTCCGAAAGAGGTGGTGGGGGACAGCCCCCCGTAAAGTCAGAGGTGTAGGTGAGAGCACAAAGTTGTAAAGTAGGCAGGGTCTGGTTATGGGGATAGATGCTCGAGGATTTCCAGGGGGACTCCTGAGGCTCGATCCCGCCTTTGCGTATGTCGAGCCTCCTTCCTCATGACCTTTGTCACGGGCGGAGTACCTCACTCTGGCCCCCAACAAGCAGCATACCTCAATAAACCTAGAAAAAATAAAAAATAGAGAAAAAAAAACTTAAGGATGATTGATAAATCTGGACAAATTTTGAAAGAGATAGTATGATATATTAAATAGTTTGGGTTGTATTATTCATGCCAGAGTTGTACACTCATGTGCTTTCAGAGACCAGAGTTAAAATCTGATTCTGTGAAGTTGGCAGTAGTAATTAGTACTGAGTATGGGGGACTCTGAACTACTGGAGACCAGGTCACTTCTTCCTAAAAATTATCCAAATGTAGGTGATTTAGAAAGATGGTAACAATAATCCTGTGTACGAGACCGCAAAAGAGACACTGATGTATAGAACAGTCTTATGGACTCTGTGGGAGAGGGAGAGGGTCGGAAGATTTGAGAGAATGGCATTGAAACATGTAAAATATCATGTATGAAATGAGATGCCAGTCCAGGTTCGATGCACGATACTGGATGCTTGGGGCTAGTGCACTGGGACGACCCAGAGGGATGGTATGGGGAGGGAGGAGGGAGGAGGGTTCAGGATGGGGAACACATGTATACCTGTGGTGGATTCATTTCGATATTTGGCAAAACTAATACAATTATGTAAAGTTTAAAAATTAAATAAAATTTAAAAAAAAAATAAAAAGAAAGAAAACAGTGAACCAGCCAACAAAATACACCTAGGGCCAGATTTACTCAAAGGCCAGCAGATTTTATTCCCTGAATGGGGCTTTAGATTGCCATTGAAGTACTTCAATGATGTCATGATGATCTGAAGAGGTATAAATCTCCATAACCACTGCTTTGTCATTTTAACAAGACAGTTTAGGAAAAAGAAGGGATGAGACAATGTTCTCTGAATGTGTTGTATTGCACAAGGCTTGGAGGAAAAAATAAATAGTAATATCTTTCTTTTTTTTCACCCTTTCTGCCTATAAGGGACTATACAGAAAAGAAAAAAACAAGCATAAGGGAAAATTTATCTTAATAGTAAGAGTTGTAGCAGTTTTCCATGACTGTCATAAGAAATTATCACAAATTTTGTGGCTTAAAACAATAAAAATTTATTCTCTCACAGTTCTTCAGGCCAGAAACCCAAATTCAGTTTTATTGAGGAGAAAATAAAGTTTTAGCTGAGGTTTAGTTCCTCAGGAGGTTCTAGGGGAGAAACTGTTCATTTCCTCTTTCATCTTGTGGTGGCTGTCAAACATTCCTTAACTTGTAATCACATCACTCAAATCCCTGTCTGTGTGGTCACATTTTTCTCTCCTCTTCCTGTCAAATGTCCCTCTTATAAGGATATAAGGCCCACTCATACAATCCAGGATAATCTTCCCAATGCAAAAACTTTAATGACATTTTATGTGCTATATGGCAGTGTTTGAAGGTTCCAGGGGTTGGGAACTTATTATCTTCTGGGAGCTTAGTATTAGTATTAGATGACCAAAACTAAGAAATAGTTGTTTGAGCAAGTTATTTTCTGGAGTCTGATTTAAGTCAGGGTTTTCAAGAGAAACAAAAACAATAAGAGATAGAGGGATGACAGATATAGATACAGCTATATCTGTAGCTTACTGCCAAATTCAGACTTAAATTGAAGAAAATAGGGAAAACCACTAATTAGGTATGACCTAAATTAAATCCTTTATGATTATACTAGGCTTCCCTGATGGCTCAGACGGTAAAGCGTCCTCCTGCAATGTGGAAGACCCAGGTTCGATCCCTGGGTCGGGAAGATCCCCTGGAGAAGGAAATGGAAACCCACTACATTACTTTTGACTGGAAAATTCCATGGACTGAGGAGCCTGGTAGGCTACAGGCCATGGGGTTGCAAAGAGTAGGATATGACTCAGCAACTTCACTTTTACTTTTTTCACTTTACAATTATAGAGTGGAAGTGAGAAATAGACTCAAGGCATTATATCTGATAGACAGAGTGCCTGGTGAACTATGGGCGGAGGTTTGTGATATGGTAGAGGAGATGGAGATCAAGACCATCCCCAAGAAGAAGAAATATAAGAAACCAAAATGGCTGTCTGACGAGGCCTTACAAACAGCTGTGAAAAGAAGAGAAGTGAAAAGCAAAGGAGAAAAGGAAAGATTATGCATCTGAATGCAGGTTCCAAAGAATAGCAAGAAGAGATAAGAAAGCCTTCCTTAGTGATCAGTGCAAAGAAATAGAGGAAAGCAATAGAATGGGAAAGACTAGAGATCTCAAGAAAATTAGAGATACCAAGAGAACATTTTATGTAAAATGAGCACAGTAAAGAACAGAAATGGTACAGACCTTACAGAATCAGAGATACTAAGAAGAGGTGGCAAGAATACACAGAAGAACTATACAAAAAAGACCTTCATGACCCAGATAATCATGATGGTGTGATCACTCAACTAAAACCAGACACTATGGAATGCCAAGTCAAGTGGGCTCTAGGAAGCATCACTACAAACAAAGCTAGTGGAGGTGATGGAATTCCAGTTGAGCTATTTCAAATGCTATAAGATGATGCTATAAAAGTGCTGCACTCAATATGCCAGCAAATTAGGAAAACTCAGCAGTGGCCACAGGACTGGAAAAGGTCAATTTTCATTCCAATCCCAAAGAAAGGCAATGCCAAAGAATGCTCAAACTGCTGTACAACTGCACTCATCTCACATGCTAGTAAAGTAATGCTCAAAATTCTCCAAGCCAGGCTTCAACAGTGTGTGCACTGTGAACTTCCTGATGTTCAAGCTGGTTTTAGAAAAGGCAGAGGAATCAGATATTAAGTTGCCAACATCTGTTGGATTAACAAATAAGCAAGAGAATTCCAGAAAAAAAAATCTGTTTCTGCTTTATTGACTATGCCAAATTTTTGGTTCTGTGGATCACCACTAACATTGAAAAATTCTTAAAGAGATAGGAATAGCAGACCATCTGACCTACCTTCTGAGAAATCTGTATGCAGGTCATGAAGCAACAGTAAGAATGGACATGGAAAAACAGACTGGTTCCAAATAGGGAAGGCAGTACATCAAGGCTGTGCAATGTGACCCTGCTTATTAATTTATATGCAGAGTACATCATGAGAAACTCTGGGCTGGATGACGCACAAACTGGAATCAAGATTGCTGGGAGAAATATCAATAAACTCAGATATACAGATGACACCACCCTTATGGCAAAAAGCAAAGAACTAAAGAGCCTCTTGATGAAAGTGAGAGAGAAGAGTGAAAAATCTTTCTTAAAACTCAACACTCAAGAAACTAAAATTATGGTACCTGGTCCCATTACTTCGTGGCAAATAGATGGGGAAACAGCAGAAACAGTGACAGACTGTATTTTCTTGGGCTCCAAAATCACTGCAGATAATGACTTCAGCCATGAAATTAAAAGACTCTTATTCCTGGGAAGAAAAGTTATGACCAACCTAAACAGCATATTAAAAAGCAGAGACATTACTTTGCCAACATAAGTTCGTCTAGTCAAGGCTATGGTTTTCCAGTAGTCATGTATGGATGTGAGAGTTGGACTATAAAGAAAGCTGAGAGTTGCAGAATTGATACTTTTGAAACGTGGTCTTGGAGATGACTCTTGAAAGTCCACTGGACTGCAAAGAGATCCGACCAGTCCATCCTAAAGGAAATCAGTCCTGAATATCCAAAAGAGACCAGTCCTGGATATTCATTGGAAGGATTGATCAGATCAAATCAGATCAGTCGCTCAGTCACGTCCGACTCTTTGTGGCCCCATGAATCGCAGCATGCCAGGCCTCCCTGTCCATCACCAAATCCCGGAGTTCACTCAGACTCACGTCCATCGAGTTGGTGATGCCATCCAGCCATCTCATCCTCTGTCATCCCCTTCTCCTCCTGCCCCCAATCCCTCCCAGCATCAGAGTCTTTTCCAATGAGTCAACTCTTCGCATGAGCTGGCCAAAGTACTGGAGTTTCAGCTTTAGCATCATTCCTTCCAAAGAAATCCCAGGGCTGATCTCTTTCAGAATGGACTGGTTGGATCTCCTTGCAGTCCATCCCTTGGATTCTCAAGACTCTTCTCCAACACCACACTTCAAAAGCATCAATTCTTCAGCTCTCAGCCTTCTTCACAGTCCGACTCTCACATCCATACATGACCACAGGAAAAACCATAGCCTTGACTAGACGAATCTTTGTTGGCAAAGTAATGTCTTTGCTTTTCAATATGCTATCTAGGTTGGTCATAACTTTCCTTCCAAGGAGTAAGCGTCTTTTAATTTCATGGCTGCAGTCACCATCTGCAGTGATTTTGGAGCCCAGAAAAATAAAGTCTGGCACTGTTTCCACTGTTTCCCCATCTATTTCCCATGAAGTGGTGGGACCGGATGCCATGATCTTCGTTTTCTGAATGTGGAGCTTTAAGCCAACTTTCTCACTCTCCACTTCCACTTTCATCAAGAGGCTTTTGAGTTCCTCTTCCCTTTCTGCCATAAGGGTGGTGTCATCTGCATATCTGAGGTTACTGATATTTCTCCTGGCAATCTTGATTCCAGCTTGTGTTTCTTCCAGTCCAGTGTTTCTCATGATGTACTCTGCATATAAGTTAAATAAGCAGGTTGACAAAATACAACCTTGACGAACTCCTTTTCCTATTTGGAACCAGTCTGTTGTTCCATGTCCAGTTCTAACTGTTGCTTCCTGACCTGCACACAAATTTCTCAAGACGCAGATCAGGTGGTCTGGTATTCCCATCTCTTTCAGAATTTTCCACAGTTTATTGTGATACACACAGTCAAAAGCTTTGGCATAGTCAGTAAAGCAGAAATAGATGTTTTTCTGGAACTCTCTTGCTTTTTCTATGATCCAGCGGATGTTGGCAATTTGATCTCTGGTTCCTCTGCCTTTTCTAAAACCAGCTTGAACATCAGGAAGTTCATGGTTCACATATTGCTGAAGCCTGGCTTGGAGAATTTTGAGCATTACTTTACTAGTGTGTGAGATGAGTGCAATTGTGCGGTAGTTTGAGCATTCTTTGGCATTGCCTTTCTTTGGGATTGGAATGAAAACTGACCTTTTCCAGTCCTGTGGCCACTGCTGAGTTTTCCAAATTTGCTGGCATATTGAGTGCAGCACTTTCACAGCATCATCTTTCAGGATTTGGAATAGCTCAACTGGAATTCCATCACCTCCACTAGCTTTGTTCGTAGTGATGCTTTCTAAGGCCCACTTGACTTCACATTCCAGGATGTCTGTCTCTAGGTCAGTGATCACACCATTGTGATTATCTGGGTTGTGAAGATCTTTTTTGTACAGTTCCCATAGAAAAGAAATGCAAAAAAGCAAAATGGCTGTCTGGGAAGGCCTTACAAATAGCTATGAAAAGAAGAGAAGCGAAAAACAAAGGAGAAAAGGAAAGATATAAACATCTGAATGCAGAGTTCCAAAGAATAGCAAGAAGAGATAAGAAAGCCTTCTTCAGCGATCAATGCAAAGAAATAGAGGAAAACAACAGAATGGGAAAGACTAGCGATCTCTTCAAGAAAATCAGAGATACCAAAGGAACATTTCATGCAATGATGAGCTCGATAAAGGACAGAAATGGTACGGACCTAACAGAAGCAGAAGATATTAAGAAGAGATGGCAAGAATACACAGAAGAACTGTACAAAAAGATCTTCATGATGCTGAGGCTGAAACTCCAATAC
This sequence comes from Bos grunniens, assembly GCF_055505025.1. Taxonomy (NCBI): domain Eukaryota; kingdom Metazoa; phylum Chordata; class Mammalia; order Artiodactyla; family Bovidae; genus Bos; species Bos grunniens. The sequence goes on from NC_141175.1 coordinate 50,628,607, forward strand.
TTTGGCCACCTCATGCAAAGAGTTGGCTCATTGGAAAAGACCCTGATGCTTGGAGGGATTGGGGTCTGAAGGGGACGACAGAGGATGAGATGGCTGGGGCATCACTGACTTGATGCACATGAGTTTGGGTGAACTCCAGGAGTTGGTGATGGACAGGGAGGCCTGGCGTGCTGTGATTCATGGGGTTGCAAAGAGTCGGGCATGACTGAGTGACTGAATGGAACTGAACTGAAGTATGTATATTCAATGAGATAAACATGTGGATATACACAAAGACATCACTTTGCAGAAAAAGGTCCATATAGTCTGAACTTTTTCCAGTAGTCATGTATGGATGTAAGAGTTGGATCATGAAGAAAGCTGAGTGCCAAAGAATTGATGCTTTTGAATTGTGGTGCTGGAGAAGACTTGAGAGTCCCTTGGACTGCAAGGAGATCAAACCAGTCAATCCTAAAGGGAATCAACCCTGATTATGGATTGGAATTACTGGTGATGAAGCTGAAGCTCCAATACTTTGGCCACTTGATGTGACGAGCCAGGTCCTTGGGAAAGACCCTAATGCTGGGAGATTGAGGGCAGGAGGAGATTGAGGCAACAGAACATGTTTTGGTTGGATGACATCACTGACTCAATGGACACGAGTTTGAGCAAGCTCTGGGAGATAGTGAAGGACAGGGTATCCCAGTGTACTTCAGTGCATGGGGTCACAAGGAGTCAGTCAGGACTTAGTGACTGAACAACAATGTATAGATAGATATTGAGTTAAGTCCCCGTCTGAGTCTGAAGCCAAAGGTAAGAGATGTTCTAATGTTCCAGCTAGAAAACAGTCAGATTGTGTGAGCAATTCTCCTTCTTCCACCATTTTCTTTTACTCAGACCTTCACCAAGTTGGATGATGCCCATCCACAGTGGGGAGATAATCTGCTTTACTCAGTCTATGGATTCAAGTATTAATATCATCCGGAAACACTCAGAAATATGTTTAACCATTATCTAGGTACCACACAGCCCAGTCAAACTGACATATGATTAATAACCATCTCAGGAATCTAAATCATTATTTTAGAGGCAGCGAATACCACTTATAAATGGAATTCTTCTTAGGTTGCTCCGCCTCACCTCATTATTTGAAGCACTGTTATTAGTAACTACTTCAAGTGTTTCTAGATATTAAAGAAGGTGAGAAAAGTGTATCTCATATACTGTAGCAAAGCAGGCACAGTACATTATTTACCTTAGATTTCTCCTAAGACTAGGGCTTATAGCAGAAGCTACAAATACCAGTTTGGAAACTAAATGTAAATATTCTAGAACTCAATTATCAAATATTTTTCCTACTCTATCTTGTGATTAAATCACTTCTTATCTCATTGCAGACCACTAGTCTCTATACAACATAATACCCTACTATTCCAATGGAAAAACATACTGGACTTTGAAAACAACTTTTCTTCTACTTCTCAGCCTTATTATAAAAAGCAGGTATCTTTGAACTCAAAAGTTTGTAGTAAGCCAACTTTCAAAATAACAACTTAAATCTTTTATGATAGAATAAATAACTACAGTTACGTATAAACTTCCCCATATAATAAAATGCTCAAGGTTATTTCCAACTATGGTAATTTATATCACCTGGTTGTGAAGCTTCTGACAACTCTAACACATGGAGTTTTGACTAAATGGACCATCTGTTTGTTTTTCCCTCACACAATGGCAGGAAGGGCCCCACTCTGTGTGAAAATCTATCAGAGCTTCTTTAGATTTACCTGGTCACTGGGAGTGCTGAGAATCCAGACTGTTTAGTATTCATACAAGGGACTGTTTCCACTATTCACCACATTTTGAGAAACACCATAGTTGGCAGTTTTACTAAACAATGGGGGAAAACAGCAAGTGCTACAGAATTGTAGAATCCATGTGATTTACAGAGGGAGTTATAGAAAGTTGTAAGGTGAAATTATAGGTAAAATAAAGGAAGTCTTTTGAAGCAATCTTTCCACTAACAGTTTATGGAAAGTTTAGTATTGCAGCTGTCCAGGAAGCCTAATTATTCCATTCTCTGTTGATTTACAAAACATCCATATAATAGAGCAGGAAGGCAAGTGGGAAGACAGTAAAACTCAAGCATTCTTCTTTCTCTTTATTCCAGATACATAATAAAATCCTTGCATTGTGAAGAATTATATAAATTTAGTAAAGAATTTAAAACAGAAAACTCTAGTCTCAGTATCACATAAACCATTTTAATAAAATAGAAATGCACATAATTATGTAAATTACTACTATCAAAATAATGGAAAAATGCAGAATAAAAAATTTGAAAGTGAGAGGAATTTAAATGAATATATTATGAATATTTAGAAAGTATCAACTACTATAATTATATATTAAAAGTTGATGATATGTATTTTACTACAACAGATGGAACATAGGATTAGTATTATAGATTATTCTAAAATGATTTTGAAAACACAAATATAGTGATATCAAATATTAAAGTAAGAGGAAATATACCATCACATGACAAATATGACTTTACTAAGTAGGATACTTTTATAATATTTAAAACTATTTGCTTCACAGTTGACTATAGGTCTTGCCAATCTCCTTAAGTTTAGTAAATTCACAATAAGGAAGCTTTTCAGAATTATTTAGCAGGTAGTGATATGCCAGTGAAACAAAGTAGCTGTTATTTATCTTGGATGTGTCTGTAATGTATCTGATTCAGGGTTTTTTATATTATTGGAAAAAAAAGAAAACACAATCTTCCATCTTATTTTAATAATACCTTGTAGCTCTTCCAGAACTTCTCTTTTAATATAATCTACCCAAACTTTTTTTGTAAGTTGACTGCTGCATAAATAAATATTACATATGAAAGGAAGAGGTTCTGTTTCTGGTTTGGACATAGAAAATTATGAAAGGTTGTCACTCCAGCTAAAACAATAAGAAGCCTCCAGATAAACCGACAAAGTCATCATTTGTTATAAAGCCAGTGACAAGCTGTACACTTAAAGAAAATTACAAAAAACCTAAACTCTAGAGCTATCCTTTCCTAATCTTTTCTTTGGCAGTAAAGGTTGGAAACACTTAGACATAAGGGCATAATCACTGAGGCAATTACTGGGGGCAAGAGCAGAAAGGAACAGCCCTTCAAAGAAAGACAATTCACCAGCCAAGAAGAAAACACCCAAATGCTTGACAAGTCTGTGTGTCTGAAATTGGAGGCACCTAAAAGAAGACAACCTTTGCCAAGTATGCTGCTGCTGCTGCTAAGTCGCTTCAGTCATGTCCGACTCTGTGCGACTCCACAGACGGCAGCCCACCAGGCTCCCCCATCCCTGGGATTCTCCAGGCAAGAACACTGGAGTGGGTTGCCATTTCCTTCTCCAACGCATGAAAGTGAAAAGTGAAAGCGAAGTCGTTCAGTCATGTCCAACTCTTTGCAACCCCATGAACTGCAGCCTACCAGGCTACTTAGTCCATGGGATTTTCCAGGGAAGAGTACTGGAGTGGGGTGCCATTGCCTTCTCCATTGCCAAGTATAGACACTTTGTATCAGTGGGTTCCACTTCCTCAGATTGAACTGACGTGGATGAAAAATATTTTTAAAAATTCAAAAAATTTCAAAAAACAAAACTTAAATGTGCTTCACACCAGCAACTTTTGACATAACATGCACATTATATTGTTTTATAAGTAATTTTAAGATAGATGATTTAAAGTTTAGAGGAAAATGTGCACAGATTGCAAACAAATACTGTACCACCATTGTATTTAAAGGACTTGAAAAACTTTGGATATTTTTTATTGGAGGAGGGATGCTCCTAGAACCAATCACTTGAAGACATCAAGGAATGACTAATTACTTTCCAGGAGAATTTTGCAAAGTAAACAGAGGCTAAGGAAAGTCTGCACAGTAGAGAAATGACTACCAGTTTTGAGGGCTTTCCTTGTAGCTCAGCTGGTATAGAAGCCACCTGCGATGCAGGAGACCCTGGGTTGGGAAGATCCCCTCGAGAAGGGATAGGCAGCCCACTCCAGTATTTGTGCCTGGTGAATCTCCATGGAGAGAGGAGCCTGGAGGGCTACAGTTCATGGTGTCTAAAAGAGTCAGACAGGACTGAGCAACTAAGCACAGCACAGCACAACAGTTTTGGAGAGTCTGTAACTTAGCAGACAGTATAAGATCTAGCATACTTGAATTCTGCTGTTTTGGGACCCAGAATCCTTGCCGTGTTTGACCTGAATGGGGAACCCGGCAGCGCTGAATTCACCTTCAAAATAACTGAAGCCAAAGTGAATTAAGTTATGTAAGCTATAACCAAACCTCCAGCTAATTCAACTTCTAATAAGATCAATGATAACAACAACTCCGTTTAGTGGAAGTTTGATAACCAAGTTAAAAAAAACTGAGATCATAGAATTTCAGGTTTGGAATGCCAAAACCTTTCTGTTAGAAATGTTGCCCCTTTGAAAGAATAGTGCAAATTCCTTGAAAAACACAATTTATAAACTGAAACAATAACATAGAAAACTTTATTAAAAGCCATATTAAAGACATTAAATTCATACCAATAACAGTTTTAGAAAGTTCTCCACAAAGAAATCTACAGGCCCAGAAAGCTTCGCTGGTGAACTCTATTAAAATTTTATGTGTAAATTACACCAATAATTTTATAAACTTTTTTTCAGAAAATAGAGGAAACTCATCTCCATTCATTTTGTGAGGACAGCATAACCACAAAATCAAATTGGATGATCATATCACAAAATAAGAACTTACAGAACTTGATTTAATGCTGTCATCGTGTTGAAATACTTAATCATTTTTTAACCCAAGGCTCCAAAATTTCATTTTGTACTGGGCCTCCCTTAATTTTAAAAAAGACTGAGTGCTTTCTTCTTAAGATCAAAAAAGGTCAATATATCCACTCTCCCAACTTCCACTTGAACTTTGTATTGGAAGCCCAGCTGGAGAGGAAAAAATAAAAAAGAAAAGCAAAACTGTCTCCAGCTCTTAAGTAGAAAAGCCTAAGAAAAAAACTGTTATAAAAATTATTAAAATTGTGAAGTCAGTTTATCAATCTGGCAGATAAAAAGCCAATACACAAAAATTGTTCACATTTCTACATGCTAGTAATTAACAAGTTGAAAAGGAAATTTTCAAATTATCATTTAAATTTGTATCTAACATAAAATGGTATTTAATTTCACAAAAGATGTGTAACTCTATACATAGAAATATATAAACATTACAGTGAGATATTAAGGGACTACTAAGTGAATGAAGAAATAGACCATGTTTACGAATTAAAATAATCTTTTTACAATAACAATTCTCTTCAAATTGATTTATAGGTTAATTAATTATTTAATAAATAAATAATTTATTATTAATTTATTTAATTCCAATAAAAACCCCAAGAGGTTTTTTTGTTGTTGTTTTTGGCTTCTAAGGAATTGACAAAATGAATCAAATTTATTGGAAAAAAATAGTTTTTAGAAAGGCCATAACAATTTTGAAAACAAAATTTAAGGAAGGATTTGCACTACTTGATTTTTAAACAATGTGAAGCTGAAGATGTATTGATGAGAACAATAATAAATACATCAAATGTATAGAATAAAGGAATTTGAAAAAGATCAATGCTCATAGTCAGTTGATTTTTAACAGAAGAGCCAAAATAATGCATAGGGAAAGGAATCGTCTTTTCAAAAAATAAGTGATGCAATATCCAGGTGTCTGTTTGAGGTTGTAAATGTGTAATATTGATCCCATGAAAATATTATTGGAGGATGGATCATAAAAATAAAAGCTAAAGATATAAAGACTCCAGAACAAAACTCTAGAAAATATCTTAGCTACCATGAGATGGATAAAGATTTCTTGTTAGGTATAAAAGAAAGCATAATGAATTGGCTCTCATCACAATTAAAATATTCTACAGTTCAAAAGGTAACATTAAGCAAGATAAAAAACAAAACACAATATAGACTACAGGAAATATTTACAATAAATATATCTAACAAAGTCTTTATGCTTAAAATACATAAAGAACCTCTATAACCCAATAACAAAAAATTATAGCTTAAGATGAATGAAACATGAACGTGTATTTCATGAATACAACTTATATCTCAATTGTCACATAGTTTCATGGCTATATACATTTCATAAAACTCATTAAATTGTATTGTTAAAATCTGTGCATCCTATAGTAGTTCAGTTCAGTTCAGTCACTCAGTCGTGTCCAACTCTTTGAGACCCCATGAATCGCAGCACGCCAGGCCTCCCTGTCCATCACCAAATCCCGGAGTTCACTCAGACTCACGTCCATTGAGTCAGTGATGCCATCCGGCCATCTCATCCTCTGTCGTCCCCTTCTCCTCCTGCCCACAATCCCTCCCAGCATCAGAGTCTTTTCTAATGAGTCAACTCTTCGCATGAGGTGGCCAAAGTATTGGAGTTTCAGCTTTAGCATCAGTCCTTCCAAAGAAATTCCAGGGCTTATCTCCTTTAGAATGGACTGGTTGGATCTCCTTGCAGTCCAAGGGACTCTCAAGAGTCTTCTCCAAAACCACAGTTCAAAAGCATCAATTCTTCGGCGCTCAGCTTTCTTCCCAGTCCAACTCTCACATCCATACATGACCACAGGAAAAACCATAGCCTTGACTAAATGGACCTTTGTTGGCAAAGCAATGTCTCTGCTTTTGAATATGCTATCTTGGTTGATCATAACTTTCCTTCCAAGGAGTAAGTGTCTTTTAATTTCATGGCTGCAGTCACCATCTGCAGTGATTTTGGAGCCCAAAAAATAAAGTCTGACAGTTATAGTAGTTAATTATACTTAAATAAAATTGATTAAAAATGAAAGTGGAAAATGACCCTAAAATCCCACAATAGGTAAAAATATTTAAATTTCTCTGTAGAGTTTCCACACTTTATCTACATGTTTACTTTTTTGCCTATCTATGTTTATAAATATTTTCTGTTAGTTTCACTTCCCATTAATTGAGAAAGAAATAAAAATACTTTTCACAATTTCAAGCCTGTTTTTATGATAATCATTTTATTAGTTCCTCCACTTCTAATAGTCATCAGTCAGTTCAGTTCAGTCACTCAGTCATGTCCGACTCTTTGCCACCCCATGAATCCCAGCATACCAGGTCTCCCTGTCTATCACCAACTCCCGGAGTTCACTCAAACTTACGTCCATCAAGTCAGTGATGTCATCCAGCAATCTCATCCTCTGTTGTCCCCTTTTCCTCCTGCCCCCAATCCCTCCCAGCATCAGAGTCCTTTCCAATGAGTCAACTCTTCACATGAGGTGGGCAAAGTACTGGAGTTTCAGCTTTAGCATCATTCCTTCCAAAGAAATCCCAGGGCTGATCTCCTTCAGAATGGACTGGTTGGATCTCCTTGCAGTCCAAGGGGCTCTCAAGAGTCTTCTCCAACACCACAGTCCAAAAGCATCAATTCTTCAGCGCTCAGCTTTCTTCACAGTCCAATTATGGAGGATCTCTTAGTTTTCTGGCAATGCATAAGGTCATTTGCATGCATTATTTCATCTTAATCCTCAACTTATCATTTAGAAAACAATTACCCTAAAACGAGCAACATTATATTGATTTACATTCTTTTTTATTTTAAGAATTAATGAATCTAAAATTATGCATCTGCCACTGAAAAAGAAATATGCCCACTTTCTCATAGACATACTATATGCTCATTATTCATATTTTCTTCATATTCAGTGCCATTTTTCACTCATTTTTTTTTTTGAACTATAGGAGTGGTTGTTTCTAAGTGTACCAATTTTCAAGAGAGGTGTATTGGCTAGAATTTTTAGTTATAAACATTAGAATCTACTTTAGCTAGTGGTAGAAAAAAGATATGAATAAAGATATAGAAATATTGGGAGATATGAAGACATAGCTAAACTGAACTTCTACAGGAATGGTTCTTTAAGGTTTAGCATAAGAACTTTTCTGTGGAAGGACTGCTGCTTCTCCTATAACTAGGAAGTTTCAAGATATTGTTACCACTGCTTCAGGCTCCAGAGGTACTCAGAAATTCCATTACTGCCACTGATTTCAGGAAATAACCATGAAACAGATATTGTGCTCTCTGCCTGATTTTGTCCACATGACTTTTTCCACATCAAAGTAAATGAGTTCTATGAGTATATCAGATTGGCACAGCCTAAATCACAAATATGTATTCTCATGGCAAATGAAACTGGAAATGCAGAAGTTTCATTCATTCATCCATTCATTCATTCACTCTCCCACTGAGTTATTTATATTCCACAGTAAGGACTGAGGAAGGATAAGCCTCAACATGGTGGGAAAATTGAAAAAGAATTTAAACAGTGTTGAATAACAAATTCACAAACTTAATGGAGTTGGATCTTTGTATTTTAACATTTATTTAAATGTTCCTCCCCAAATAAGCTGTACTATTTAGTTCTTTAATTATATAATTTATTGAGCTTTTCTTTTTGACTGATGCATGATTAATTTTAATGCTCATAAATGTGGAAAAATTGCATATGATTTTTGTCAGATGCAAAGTTTGACACACACACTGGTAGCTTATCAATCTTCTATATCTATCATTTTTCATAAGCCATACCCAAAAGTGACTTCCATTGCCTTCAAGTCACTGATTGGTTGTTTTTCATTGTTCATCAGCTGCCTGAACAGTCATTTACCTCTTTGCCCTATTTAGATTGCACCTTTCATTTCTATAATTTTATCCTTACATTCTCAATTCCCTCTGCATACTTTCCCATCCAGTGTCCTCACATGGTAAAATCCAAACCATCGTTAAAATCTTCTTTCTATTAATTCAGGTATCATACACAAGCAGCTGAATCTAATCTAGAGAAATGCTAAAAGCAAGGTGACAGATTTCACTTTCCATTTATGTCCATGAATATCAAATATATCCTTGGAACTTTCAAAATTCTGTTTTCCTCATCAATTCATTCTTTCAGTGTCCCAGACTGCAATTTCATAACTTTTGGTTCTCAGACTTCTCACAGGATAATTTTGCATTTGAGTAGCTGGGAAATTTTAGAAGAAAACTTCATGTTGCCACCCAGCAACTTCCCAACTTCATGCCCACATACTCTGCCTTCTCTCATAAGGAATTACTATGCATCCCTGCTCCTCTTTAAAGGCAATTTGTTCATTTAAAGGTTTGGTACCTGTAATATCTTTTTTTTTTCCTACCATATCATCAAATTCTTCTCTACTGTATCATTTCCAGAGACATATAAACATGCCATTATATCTTTTTTTTTTAATTGCATTCTCTTATGTACCCATCCAGTTAACCACCAGTCCATTTCTTTGCTCCTTTTCAAAGGAAAGTCCTTGAAAGAGATAAAATTTAAACTTACTGTCTCCTCTTCCTCTCTTGTATTTTCTTCTCAGCCTAATCAAGCTTTCATTCCCACTACATTACAAAGCCATTCTCAACAGAGATTAGTATGTTGTAAATCAATAAATTATGTGTCAGTGTAAGCAGCCCCATTGCCCCTTTTCTCTTTGCTCATCCCTGTCTTCTTTAGACCTTAATCACAAAGATGAGCTCATTAGGCAACAGTTAACTTAGCTCCTGATTTCTGCTCTGCTAAATATACACAACACCTTACCTAGCATGTTGATTCCTTTCCTAGATTAAAGGAGTAAAAATGAAGAATTAAGTACTTAAAGAGGGACTGACCCTTACCCCTAGCTTCCTTTAGTAAATATGCTGGTGGATCCCCCAGGTGCAGTAGATCAGATGGGCAAGAGAACATTCAAATGCAGGCAGACCATGTGAGCTAGGCTGCTTCCCAAGGAAGACTCGAAGTCAGCAGTCCTATATACAATGGAAAAATGGCAAAGAATCTGATTTCCCGCCTTAACACCTGAGATCTTTCCCCCTTTTCCCTTTAATCTTCCAAGTTGATCTTTAGACATAAGTCCACCCTCTCCCCAGATTGCTGGCTTTTTTGAATAAAGTACCTTTCTTCCCTGCCAAAGCTTGCCCCTCAATTTATTGGCTGTTGAGTGGTGAGCAGCCAAGCCTGTATTCAGTTACACTGGGCCCCTTGCTTTCATCCAGCCCTGTCAACACCCTGAAAGGGCTCTAGCAATGTTTTCACATTGTCATATATTATTGCCCTTATTGTTTTAATTTGTAAAAGAAAGATAAGTTAACAGCAACTTGGTGGGACAGCTGTCTCATGGCATCCATTGCATCATGCTATCCAGGCCAGCCGCCTCTACTTCTTGCCTCATTCATTAAAATGACCTCTTTATTGGTCTCCTTCAGCCACTCTGCTATCTCTTCCAGTCAAGTATACATAAGGGAAAGATAGATCTTCCTGAAATATAAAGTAAACGAGGTCTCTCCTGTGAAAGGTTCTGAAAGACTAAAGGTTTTCTACAGTAGTCCTCCTTTAGCTCCCAGTCATCCCTCTCCATCCTTCTAAATAAACCCAGATTGTCCAGCCACGGCTACTAAACCAGAACCCCAGTCTTGCTGCTCCTAATATCCTCTGCTGTAACTAACTCTACATAAAATTTCCCGACATTTGAACTGTAGCAAATTATCAAATAAACTGACTTTTCCTTATCTATTCTATAATATACTTAGCTACATACATACCCAGAACAGTTTTTTAGAGTTGCTCTCACACTATAATATTTTTATAAAACCTTGTTTATGGGCCTTTGTCAATTTTCTCCTTTGATACTCATAGACTTAATTCTAGCTTGTGGATTCCTTTAACAGAAAGTAAATTAATTAATTAATTAATTAATAGATTATAAATTTGTTCATAACCTTTCTTAACATTCATTCCTTGCTCACTGTATTATCTACTCAGGACAACCTGTTTTTCAGATAAAACAAGATATTTTCCCATGATGGCTTTTGTTCATGTTGTTTATTAAGTCTAGAAAATGCTTGTCTCATGACACTCATGTGTTTACATGACTTTTTCTCTCACATATTTTTAAGTCCTTTATCAAATGTCCCCTCCAGGGAAAAACTGTATCTTAGTAATCGATCCATGGTAGTACTGTCAACCTTTCCCTGCCCTTACCTGCAACTCTTTCCGCTACACTGTGTATTGCTATCATAGTACAAAATCTTATATGTCCTTATACTAATATTTGATTATTTCATGTTTCCCTTTCATTGACAGAAGGAAGAACCAGGAATTAAGAAATATTTCTGGCCTCTTAATCAATCACTTTTTGTATTTCAATCATTTGATTTTTATAAATAAAAGTTAATATCATTTGACATTAAAAGATTTCTAGCAACTATTTTTACCCAGAGTGGTAACAAATTTTCATCAATGGGATTATGAAGACATAAAAAAGACTGACTTTCCCTGTCAATGTGGAACAGAATGTTCAGAACATGGGCAGAGAATGAGAGGATCATTCTGAAAGCTTCTATATCTATGGCATGCTTAAATAAGTTCCACTAAAGATGCCTACACCTTGATTCCCAGGATGGCGAAAGGTATTACAGGGAGTGATAAAATGCAAGAGTGTTGCAATGGAGACATATACCTAGATTATCCAGATGAGTTCTAGATAATCACATGAATTCTTAAAAAAGAAAGGTGGAAGTGTCAGGGGCCGAGGGAAATGTGACAACAGACACAGAGATCAGAGAAGGAGATTGGACAACGCTTCTCTGCTGTTTGAAAATGGAAGAACGGGCCACAAGAAGGGAATGCGGGAGGCTGGAGGCTTCTAAAGGCTGGAAAAGGCAACAGGCAGATCCTCTTTCAGAACTTCCAAAGAAAAAAAAAAAAACCAGCCATGCTGACCTGCTGATTTTGGCCCTATACATAAAACTCATTTTCAGACAGATGACCACCAGAACTGGACAGTTAGAAATTGGGGTGCTTCAAGACAGTAATTGCCAACATCTGCTAGATCATTGAAAAGGCAAGAAAGTTCCAGAAAAACATCTATTTCTGCTTTATTGACTATGCAAATGCCTTTGACTGTGTGGATCACAATAAACTGTGGAAAATTCTGAAAGAAATGGGAATAACAGACCACCTGACCTGCCTCTTGAGAAATCTGTATGCAGGTCAGGAAGCAACAGTTAGAACTGGACATGGAACAACAGACTGGTTCCAAATAGGAAAAGAAGTATGTCAAGGCTGTATACTGTCATCCTGCTTATTTAATTTACATGCAGAAAACATCATGAGAAATGCTTTGGATGAACCACAAGCTGGAATCAAGATTGCTGGGAGAAATATCAATAACCTCAGATATGCACATGACATCACCTTTATGGCAGAAATCAAAGAGAAACTAAAGAGCCTCTTGATGAAAGTGAAAGAGGAGAGCGAAAAAGTTGGCTTAAAGTTCAACATTCAGAAAACTAAGATCATGGAATCTGGTCCCATCACTTCATGGCAAATAGATGGGGAAACAGTGGAAACAGTGGCTCCAAAATCACTGCAGATAGTTATTGCAGCCATGAAATTAAAAGACACTTACTCCTTGGAAGGAAAATTATGACCAACCTAGACACCATATTAAAAAGCAGAGACATTACTTTGCCAACAAAAGTCCATCTAGTCAAGGCTATGGTTTTTCCAGTAGTCGTATATGGATGTGAGAGTAGGACTATAAACAAAGCTGAGCACCAAAGAATTGATGCTTTTGAACTGTAGTGTTGGAGAAGACTCTCGAGAGTTCCTTGTACTGCAAGGAGATCCAACCAGTCAATCTAAAAGGAAATAAGTCCTGAGCATTCATTGGAAGGACTGATGTTGAAGCCTAAACTCCAATACTTTGGCCACCTAATGAGAAGAGCTAACTCATTTGAAAAGACCCTGATGCTGGGAAAGATTGAAGGTGGGAAGAGAAGGGGACAACAGAGGATGAGATATTGGATGGCATCACTGACTCAATGGACATGAGTTTGGGTAGACTCCGGAGTTGGTGATGGACAAGGAGGCCTGGCATGCTGCATTCCACGGAATCACAAAGAGACGGACACAACTGAGCAACTGAACTGATCTGAACTGAAAACGTGCTAATTTCTTACAGCAATAATGGGACACTAATACAGATGCATCGTAGTTCTCAGATACAAAATGGTTCATTCCTTTTTGATGCATGAGACCTAGAATTTGCCCCTCTTTTGATAATATGGTGGATGACGTGATAATTCTGAAGTTCTTTTTCTCTACAGCTTGCATAGCTTGTCTTTCCTGATCCAATCTAGACTTTTCTCATATTATAAGAGAACTCTCTTCTAGAACTCATGCATTTTACTTTGCAAAGTGTGTTTTTTTTAAGGTAGGTTTTAATCTTTTTACAATTGTACCTTGGTTATATGTATCTAGACTAAATTAAATCATTCTACTTTATCTACTTATGTTTACTTTTTATCAAAATTTATTATCTTATTTATCCTCTGTATCTATATCTCCTTTCATTCTAAACTTCCACTTTCCTGTTTTTAACTCTAAGTATCATGTTAGTCTCTACTCATATAAATGAAGAAACTATTTGTAAACCTTTAGTCCCTCCTGAATTATATTACAAATCTTCTGTTTATCTATAGAGTCATTTTTTAAAAAAAATCAGACATTTTCTTTGCTTGAAGACATTTTACATGCATTGTTTGTTTGATTCTCCTAAAAAAACTGGAATGCAGGTAGGGAAGACCTCATCGTTCCCATTTCTATAGACTCCTAGTAGTTTTAAGCCCATTAAACTTCTTTCCTTATCAGCGCTGCCTTCAGTCTCAACCAATTATCTCAAGTAAGAGCAGAGAAAGACAGTGGTACAATGTAGGTAATGGAAAAATCATCTTTAGTTTGTTGTATTATCACTTATACACTTATATCTGAATTATAGTTTGTTATTTTAAAATAAATCAGCTCTTGGTGGTAGTGCTGACTCTCATGTGACTTCAGTGTGAGAACTGGTAGAGGGAATTACTGACAGTGAGAAGATATCAGAAATTAAATTATGATAGAGTGTCCAGGATAAGCAGAAATAAGACCTACCCTAAAGTTGCTAATGGATAATTTTGTCATTAAGTCATTTCATTTACTCACTCTGACACATTCCCTGACACATAACGTAAATTGGACTTCTGTTGCACATATTTAACCAGAAAAAAAAGCATAGCATCAAAGTGTGTTTGAAGGGAAAGCTAGATAGTATTGGAGAAAATATATTTTAACATAATTTTTAGGAAACTCTGATATCCCAATTTCAGATACTGATACAATTATAGACAGTCCAGGGTTATAATAACTGGTGTCAGATCAACAGAATATTTTTTTATTATTCTTTCACCCAAGTAAGAAGAAAATAAGACACAATTCATTGAGTACATCTGAATGCTAGGTATGGTACTGAGAACATTTATGTATGTTCTCATTTCATCTTGTCCCAGTAAATCTGGTATTTTTATAATATTCAATATATTATTTAGAAAACTATGATTAGAACACACACACACATTTAAAAATGACCAAGAACAAAATATACAGTAAGCATAGCATTTCATATAACAGTCTACAAAATCAGGCTCATATAGAACATAGAAAAGAAATACTATATTTATCTTGTTATAATACTTAATTCTGAAAAATATAAGCTTCCCCTGTTGTGATGGTTCTCCAAATGAGGTCCTGGATCAGCAGAATCTGCATAACAAAGGAAATTAGCAGAAATTAATACTATTGAGTCCCTCCCTAGACCTACTAAATGCAGCAATCTGTTTTAACAAGTCCCCTTGGTGATTTTGGATGTCTCAAGTTTGAGTTTGAGAAGCAATGCCTAGTCTTTGCCTCTCTGCTTTGTTCTTTTTTCCTTTTACCATAAAAAGTGTGTTAGTCACTCAGTCGTGTCCAACTCTGTCTGATTCCACGGACAGTAGCCCACAGGCTCCCCATGTCCATGGACTTCTCCAGGCAAGAACACTGGAGTGGGTTGTTGTTCCTTTCTCCAGGGGATCTTTCCAACCCAGGGATTGAATCCAGTTCTCATACATCACAAGCAGATTCTTTACCACTGAGCCATCAGGGAGGTTCTTTCTGTAAAAAATTCCTTGTAAAATCTTCCATAGGACAAGACCCTCACTAGGAAAATTATTTATTTTGTTTCTTGGGTATTTTCTTGTAGAATGGATCCTTGAGTTTTCTAGACCTTCTTTTGGCTTCACTATAGTGTGTCTGAATCTTATTCCCTTTCCACATTGCTAAGAACATGTTTTCTTTTCTTCTAGGAGTTCCAGTTTACAAGGTTAAAAAAAAAAAAAAAAAAATATATATATATATATATATATATATATATATATATATATATATCTCCACATTTACAGGGTATGAAGAGGGAATGGGCACTTAAGAGAAAGATCAACTGGATCTTGGGTCAGTCATGATTGATCTATGTGATTTTTGTGATTTCTTTAAATGTCTCTTGCTAGGGATGAAAATGTAGAATATCTTACTTTGTAAGGAATGGGAGATGTTGTGCTTGAGCTCAATATTATTTACTCAATACAGTATAGGGTCCTGGAATCATTTTTAATGATTAATTGCCATGGGCATATGCTAAGGTGACTCCCAAAGATTTCTACCTTCTGGTGTTCAAATCTTCATTAAGTTATTTTTAAGATTTTTTTTTTGCTACAATATTTCTTCTGTTTTATGTTTTGTTTTGTGGGGGCTGAAAGGCATGTGGGTTCTTAGCTCACTGGATAGGGATCGAATCTGTGCCTCTTGCATTGGAAGTCCCTTCATTAAATTATTTTTCCTTGGTGTGAGCAGGACCCATGACTAGTGTCTCACCAATGGTAGATGGCCAAGGTGATAAGATGTCACTCCTATGATTAGATTTGTTATTTATACAATTTTATCATAGCTCACTGGAGCTAGAAACTGTCCTTGCAATCTTGAAGTAAGTGGCCATTTGGGATAGTCCATATCATAAGTGTCAGCTACAAATTGACACTTGCCATCTACATCTACAAAGATTAAATCATGTGCTACTGCAGCTGCTGAATTTCAACACTCCCTGAAAGAACTTCAGGATG
This sequence comes from Bos grunniens, assembly GCF_055505025.1. Classification (NCBI taxonomy): domain Eukaryota; kingdom Metazoa; phylum Chordata; class Mammalia; order Artiodactyla; family Bovidae; genus Bos; species Bos grunniens. The sequence goes on from NC_141175.1 coordinate 50,644,703, forward strand.
AAAAGCAGAAATAAGGAAGTTTGTGTTCTGGGAAAAACTAGCAGAACAGGTCTTCAGAGAGTTAGATATTTTCAGGAGCTGATTTTATGAGCCCAATTCTTGTATCTCCTCAGATCTAGAAAAGCACTATAATCCTTCATGGTGATAACTGCTTCTTGTGACTAGCTGAAACCTTCTGCAAAAAATATACACTCTTGATTACATGTACTCTCCCTTAACCAAAATCACATATATACTGACCTCATCTTGCCTGGGAAATCTCATGGACAGAGGAGCCTGGTGGTCTATAGTCCAGGGAAGTCACAGAGAGTCAGACATGACTTAGTGACTAAACAATAAATACTGACCTTTCCCCTTGCCTCTTTAGAGCAGTTTCTCAGAGCTATCTGAGATGCTATCTATTGGACTGTAGTTCTCATTTTGCCCCAAATTAAACTTGACTCACAACTTTGTGAATTTTTTTTTAACTTGACACAAGGAAATTTGGGCAGCCTGAAGGTAAACTACAACCAGGAAAAAACTAGAGATCATGGTCATATAGCAATAAAGAGATCTATTCTTCCCACAACATGAAAGAACTTAGAAGTAAATTTTTCCTCACCTGAGCCTCAAGGTAAGAATACGATCCAGCCAATATCTGCCTTGCAGACCATGAGACCAATCCTAATTAGAAGACCCAGGAAAGCCATGTTAAACTCCTGATTTACTGAACTTTTGAGATAATATATTCAAAATTTTTTAAACTGCTGGTTTGAGACCATTTTATTACACATCAATACAAAATTAACACACTATTTTCCTCTGATTTTCAACTCTTGTTACACTTTTCACTCTTCCCTGGCAGCAACCTGTAAAGGGAAAAGACAAGGAGAATCTGATAATGTGGACCACACTGTTCCTAGTGGACTTCTATCTCCCTCTTCCCTGCAGGCTGCCCAGTTCCACAATAGTGCACACCTTGCTTAGTTTCTCTTTAGGGTCAGTATTGTTTGGGGCAGAAATAATTATCTCTGGAATATCAGAATAATGTTAATTGGTCTATTTCCCTTTTTCCTCACAGAATGAAAAAAAACAAATCACAAAGTTTGTGAATGCCCCCACCCTCCTGATTACTTTGCAGTAGTTGTTGATGACTTCTTTTCCAGGAGTTTTCAAGTCATTCCAACTGACTGCCTAATTATCTCTTCAGTCTACTTTTTTTTTTCAAATATGAAACGTTTGTGAGATTGTATCTCACTGGCTTCCCAGTACTGCTTCTGGGAAGGCTGAGGTAGAAACTAAGACTTTGTTATTGCTATATTTTTCTCTTTCTTTCCCTGTTCACCACTTTTTTAAAAATTATGACATAACACTGTGACCCTTCTTTTAGTTTCAGTAATATGGGTATTGTTTGCTAGTTTCCATCTTATTTTTTGTTCATTTTTTAGAAAGGATATATTTTTTGAAATATCTTATGTCCTTAAAATCCTCTTGCCCTCTGGCTTCCCTCCTATTGAATCAATGGGTTTCAGTGCTGCAAGGGAAAGATAAATTACCAGCTAGAGAAACAAAATCATTTCTCAACTTTGACTGTTATTTCTTCTTTACTCCTTGCAAAGCAATAGTTTTGAAATCGAAGTCTAGCTTAAAAAATAAAATAGAAAGTTTTACACATTCCTTGAGCTACCACTAAGTTATCGTGGGTTGCCATTGCTTTCTCCGAAGTTATCAACAGCTGTGCTTATATCTGGAGAAGGCAATGGCACCCCAGTCCAGTACTGTTGCCTGGAAAATCCCATGGACGGAGGAGCCTGGTAGGCTGCAGTCCATGGGGTCGCTAAGAGTCAGACACGACTGAGTGACTTCACTTTCACTTTCCACTTTCATGCATTGGAGAAGGAAATGGCAACCCACTCCAGTGTTCTTGCCTGGAGAATCCCATGGACGGAGAAGCCTAGTAGGCTGCAGTCCATGGGGTCGCACAGAGTCGGACACGACTGAAGCGACTTGGCGGCGGCGGCGGTGCTTGTATCCTGAATGCTTCCACTAATTTGAGGAATCTAGAATAGACTCAGAAAAGCAGAGATTAGAATGGTGGTGGCCAGAGATTGGGGTGGGGGGCCGGAATCGAAATTTTCAATATAAAATTTTCAATTTTATATTTCAACTGAAATATAAAGTTTCAGTTATGTAAAATGAATAGAGTTTAGAGAGCTGCTGTACAATATAGAGTCTATAGTTAATATCACTGTATTGTGTGCTTAAAATGTGTTAATGGGGAGCATATGGATTACAGTTAATAATGTTATAATAACTTTTTGGTGACAGATGGTAATTAGACTTATTGTGGTGACTATTTTGAAATGCACATAAATATTGACTGTCTGTGGTGTATACCTGAAACTAATGTACTATTACATGCAAGTTATAAACCAATAAAAGAGGGTAGATCTTACCTTAAGTGTTCTTGACAGAATAAAAAGACAAAAACAAAAATGAAAGGGCACAAGGGAACTTTTAGAGGTAATGGTTATGTCTGTTACCTTGAGTTGGTGATAGTTTTACAGGTGTATATATTTTATGTTCAAGCTCATCAAATTGTATACATTACATATATGCAATTTTTTATATCAGTTATACCTCAGTAAGTTTATTTTTTAAAAAGTGGTGCTCATGTACTTGTATGATACCTTTTCTGTAAGTCAGTGCTTCTCAAAGTGTTGCCCCTAGACTACAAACATTAGTATCATCCTAGAACTTACTAGAAATGGAAATTCTATGCTCCTTCCCAGGACTATACCCTAGGAGTGAGGTCTAGCTATCTAGATTCATGAAGCCCTCCAGGCAATTCTCTTGCATAGTAAAGATTGAGACCTGCTACAATGAGGATAGGTGTTGAAAGAGAAGATAGAAGTGATGATGTATAAGAATTTGCTGAAAAATGCAAACGATCAAAGTTCTACATCTCTAGCTAGCTTCAGAGACATAGGGAAGGAGAAATGAAGAACTGTAACTAGTGGAACTCTCCAAATATATCTGGGGACTTTGAAAATATTGGAGCCTGTGGCCTGTTGTCCTGGGCATTCCCTAGAGTTTGGGTGGGATTCAATCCTTAGGAGAAGTTTCACTTTAGTGTTGTTTCAAATGGTGTCAGAGCAATAGAGTATGTTTGGCAGAAGGAGATTGGTGAAATAGATCTCATGGGCTAATGCTGCTGCTATTCCATGTCTTGTGCACAGTATACAGGACACTGAGATTTTCATTTTTTACCCACATAGGATCCCAGAAATATGGAAAGGATGTTAGGGACCTTTGGTTGGGAATATGAAGCTATGTGAGGAAAACCCAGTGAAAAGAGATGATGACAAGTGATTGACAATCATCTGGTTAATTGCCAGCATCCTTGGGCACCAGCACATCCCCAAAGGTCAGGCAGCACCAGGCGTATCACAAGTGGGGTAGGTGTGGGAAGAGGCTGCTCCCTAGACATAAGTGAGCTACAATAGCTCAGCTGGAGGCCCTAGAGAAACACAGCATATGTAATTCCTCCCTCCTGCCAATAGTTACTGTGAAGACTCCTGTTCACTACATTTAGGCACCATATTGTGAAAGAACAGAGGGAAGAAGGGAGAATTCTTTCTGAGAGTTTGATTTATATTGATGCAATATTTATCAAAAAGAGAAAAACTTCAAACAAAAAGGATATTTAAACCAGTGATCACTGATTTATCCTTGAGAGATGAGTTTATACACATACCTCATCATCTCCTATTCTGCTCCCACTTGGGATATAGGTGAATGAAATAAATAACATCTGTTATAGAAAATAAGGCTTTATTTTTAGTAACTTAACATAAGCTTGAGTTAAATTTCAGTCTCATTGGATTATGTTAATTGCTAGGAATAAGAATTTGAGATTCAACATTTTTTTTTTTTTTTTTGGCATTTTACAGTGGCTTCCCTGATAGCTCAGTTTGTAAAGAATCGGCCTGCAATGCAGAAGACCCTGATTCGATTCCTGGGTCAGGAATATCCACTGGAGAAGGGATAGGCTACCCACTCCAGTATTTCTTGGGCTTCCCTTATTGGTCAGGTGGTAAAGAATCCACCTGCAATGCAGGAGACCTGTGTTTGATCCCTGGGTTGGGAAGATCCCCTGGAGAAGGGAAAGGCTACCCACTCCAGTATTCTGGCCTGGAGAATTCCATGGACTATACAGTCCATGGGGTCACCAAGAGTCTGACACGACTGAGCGACTTTCACTTTCACTTTTCACAGTGGCTATTAGAATACTTCTGTTTACTCTGCTTCTCAAGGACAAAGTATAAAGTTTTTATTTTTTATTTTATATAAAATATTTTTAATCTTTGTCATATTTTATGCAGTTGACTTAGTTTTAATCTAAACAAAATATTTTTAAACTATCTCAATTTATATGCTTAATCTGATTATGTTTAATTTGAGAGAAAGAATAATTTTTATTAAATCACATATTGAGTGCATATATTTCCCTTGGGTTTTTAATTTAATTTTGCTTTTAGGTGATTTGTTTTGAATACACACTGCATATGTTACCATTATATGTAACCATAGATTCCTTGATCACAGTATTGATTATTGCAAAGATATTTTCAGAACAGTGATAAAATCAATAATTCAGCCTCCAACTGTAACAGGAGAAGGTGCTTTCTAGGTTGAGCCTAGAGATTACATGGTTAAGTTCAGGGCTTTGATTGCATTTTTTCCTGTGTGTAGATGTATAAAGAACCTGTAGTGGGTTGAAGAAAATTCCACATGATTATTGCTAATGTGAGAAGAAAAAAATGTTGATTTTATGTGGTTGGGTTCATTCATTTGAAAATATGTTTTAAATTATTTTTTTATTTCTATCTTAAGCCCTTGGGACCTTGATGGGGTCAGGGTAGATGTTAGCTTCTCTCTATTACTTGTTCATGATACAGTTTAAAGATAAAATATAACTGATGACAGAGTAAATAATAATTTCTGAAAATGGAACTATATTCAAAGTATAGTTTTGTCATTGGAGAAAGATACACTAAGTCAGCCTGTAAGTGGTCAGGGCAACTTCATAAAAGTGGCAAAATCTGAGCTAAAATTTAAAAAAGACAATCCAGAGGGACAAGCAGGGGAAATATATTTTAGAAGAAAGGTTGTTTTGCCCTTGATATACTTCTGAGAAAGATTGGAAATTCAGAGTAAAATGCTCCCTTGTAAGCTGCAGAGATAAAACTGTAAGAATAAAATTGTTAAAACTGGGAAACAAAGATTCTCTACCACTGAAATAAAGACAGTGAATCTGTGATTACAGTTAATTAAAAGAAACTCAGATATGGTTGGTAAATCCTGGAGTGGATTGTGAAGACTGAACTATAGACAAAACTGTCCTTGGCTACTGCTTTGTTAGAAGAAAAAAAGAAGCATGAAAAAATTTCAAGTCAGAATTTGTACTGCTTTACTATTGGGAAACAAGCCACTGTCTCCTGATTTTTGAACAACAAAAGAATCCCAACTAATGTGTGTTTCATAATATCAGCACCAGTTGAAACCACAAAAATATCAACTTGTGTAAAATGAAGCTTGCTCTCCTCTTAATCAGCCAGAATTTGAAAGAAATACTCTGTGACCTCTGCTATTAATATATGGTTGATAAAGTTTCAAACTTAACTGTCCTCCATTGAGAAATGACAAAGACATTGTATGTGTGGTACACATTGGGTAATGGCAGAGTTGTCCTCATTGACAGAGTATTAAATACCCTTAATTGCACTTTAACGGTATTGCCCTATGCTAGTTTCTGTCACATTCTCTCTGGTTCTTTGCTGCCTTTGATTTATCTTAGCAACAGTTTCTGAAGCTCTAGTCAAGTGGTACTGCTTTGAGTACAACTGGCTCTGCTCCCCAAATATAGTGCAAGGCCATCAAGCCTGTCCAAAATGCTAAATACTGTTACACGAAAACTCTAAAATTGATGATCAAATTGCACTTTCTTACTCCTTATTTTCATAAAAATGTTAGTTTCAATGGCAAACCTGTAAGAAGAAACCCACTGTTACCAGAACTTAGGTGAGTTCAGTGTAACTAAAGAGCAAATTTTGATTGGTAATAACAATCTTTTAAATTCTAGATCCTTTGCTTTTATGATAGGTAACAAAATTCACTGAGTACAAAAATAAATAAATAAGTTATTTTTTCTGCTAGTTCTACATGCAGTGACTAAACTCACATTCATTTGAACTATACATATCCATATTCCTTCTCTTTGTATATTTTCTTTTATAACACAAATATAGTTTTGTTCACTTGAACAAAGGGAACTTATTCTTAATGGTATAACAATCCCAAGCTAAGTGACTGATAATATCAGAAAATTATATGTGGCAATGGAAAAAAAAAATATTGCTCTACAAAACAAAATATAGAAACTGTTATAAAAGGTGTCCTATAATCTATGTTCTATTTACACTGTATTAAATAGTACAAAGAAAGAATGTGAGTTGTCATGACCTGGAATGAGTTGTTTTGTTTGTTTGCCAAAGTCCCTTCAGACTGGTCTGGCCACCCCATTCTTCCCCTGGTTCTCAGAGCCAGATATGAGCACTCTTAAATGTGACAGGAAAAAAAAAAAAAGTGGTAGAGACAGGGCTGCTGAGTGCAGACCCTTCCCAGGACAGATTGGGCCACAACTTCCTCCCAGGCTATTTAAGGACCAACCTGAATCAGCAAAGGCCAGAAGTGAACCACTGCTGCTCAGTCCTGGAAAAAGAGACAGTTCTGTCACTTTTGCTCATGGCAACTAGGGAATTATCAGATGGCCAGGTCCACCTAGGGTATAGGCTTCAGCAGTATGTGAACCAATAACCTCCAGAAGAACAAGTTGGGTTTCGAAGAGGAAAAGGAACCAGAGTTCAAGTTGCCAACATTCATTGGATCATGGAGAAAGCAAGGGAATTCTAGAAAAATATCTATTTCTGCTTCATTGACCTCTTGAAAGCCTTTAATTATGTGGATAGCAACAAGCTGTGGAAAATTCTTAAAGAGATGGGAATATAGACCACCTTATCTGCCTCCTGAGAAACCTATATGTTGGTCAAGAAGCAACAGTTAGAACTGGATGTGGAACAAAGTACTGGTTCAAAATCAAGTTAGGAGTCTTACAAGGCTGTATAATGTCACCCTGCTTATTTGAGTTCTATCAAATAAGTACAGAGTACATCATGCAAAATGTCAGGTTGGATGATAAATCACAAGGAGGAATCAAGATTTCTGGGAGAAATATCAGCAACTTCACATATGCAGATGATACCACCCTAATGGCAGAAGTTGAGCAGAATGAATGAGCCTCTTGTTGAAGGTGAAAGAGGAGAGTGAAAAAGTTGGCTTGGAATTCAACATTCAAAATCTAAGATCATAACAAAAATAAATTAAGATCATGGCATCCAGTCCCATTACTCCATGACAAATAGAAGGGGAAAATATGGAAGCAGTGACAGATTTTCTTGAGTCCCAAAGTCACCGTGGACAGTTACTTCAGCCATAAAACTAAAAGACACTTGCTCCTTGGAAGGAAAGCTATGGCAAAACTTTAGTTTACTAAAAAGCAGAAACATTACTTTTCCAACTACAGTCCATATAGTCAATGCTGTGGACTTTCTAGTAGTCATGTACAGATGTGAGAATTGGACCATAAAGAAGGCTGAGTGAAAAAGAATTGATTCTTTTGAATTGTGGTTCTAGAAAAGACTTTAAGAGTCCCTTGGACTGCAGGGAGATCAATTCAGTCAATTAAAGGAAGTCAACCCTGAATTTTCATTGGAAGGACTGGCTGAAACTCCAATATTTTGGCCACCTAATGTGAAGAGCCGACTCAGTTGAAAAGACCCTAATGCTGGGAAAGAGTGAAGGCAAAAGGAGAAGGGGGTGGCAGAGGATGAGATGGTTAGATAGCATCACCAACTTAATGGACATGAGTTTGAGCAAACTCTGGGAGATAGGGGAGGACAGAGGAGTCTGGCATGCTACAGTCCATGGAGTTGCAGTGTCACACATAACTGAACAACAACAGGACCATTGCCCCTTCTAAAATGGACAACCACATCCCCTTACTCTGGTATCTAAAAGTGGATTTATTAAAGTCTTTGAGCCTCAAAACATACATGTTTTATTATTTATGATAATATATATTATAAAAATTATATGTAAGCTATAGCTGTTAGAATACTCAACAAATGTGGCTGTTTCCATACATTAAAAAAAAAAAAAAACTTTTTTGTGATTCTGAGTATACTCTCATATTTATTACCTTTCTGAGACTTTATTTTGGCCTCCTATATAGCTGATTTCTACAAATGATCTGTATGTTTAAAAAAGATAGTGCTTTCTCTATATCTCATGTTAGAGCTAACTGTCCTCTATCTAGCTATTTAACATCTATCACCTATTTTTCTGTTTCTCCACTGATAAGACCTTATTTTTATACATACACCATAGACACAAGCACACACACCAAATCTTTCCTTTTCTGTTTTTGCTTGATTATTTTTTTTCTGTTAATGATTTAAAATCATTCACAAATAATTATTTGTCTATTTTTCCATCTTTGATAGCTATATTTTCCTGTATTTTGAAGGAAGTCAGTTAGATGCATATTCATGAGCTATTCTCAATGCTGTCTTCATTATCTTTATCAGAACACAGTTTTATTCTTCATTTCTCATCTTAAATTTTGTTTCTCTCTGAAATTAAATTTATTTAACATCTTTTCCTTTTGCCCATGTTTCTAATCTTTATTTTTATTTTTCTGAATCATATCTATTTAAAGTCTGTTTGTTTAAATTTCAAAATATTGAATTTCATGTGATTGTTGAGCCTGAGAGTATCTCCACTTTAATTTTTAAATTTAATCTCTTATGATTATTATTATATTGGGATATATTTGCTTTTTTAACTCATGCTTTATATTTTGCGAATTTTTATTTTTTCCTTCCTTTTTTCTTTTCTTTTCATACAGCTTTGTTTCCATACATCACTTTCTGCTTTCAGTTACATAGAGTGCATTTCAGCTGCTAGATTGAAAATTATTCATTTAAATCTCTGTCTGATGTTTCCTTAATAATCATATTTATATTTATTTTTCCCTAATCCATCTTTAAACATGTGTAATATTTCCCTAGACAACCAACTTCTCTCAGCACACTTTCACTTCCTGGTTTCCTTGCCTGTGTTGATAGCAAATGGACTTTTGTTCTGTTTCTGGATATGAGAGGAAGGTGGGGGACTGCTGCATAGTTTCCCATTAGATTCCTTTTCTTCCTTGTCTTCTGCTTTATTCTCTTGCTTTCTGAAATATTCTATTTTAATCTTTCATTTCAAAAGTAGTGAACCAGATATAAAAGTATAGGATACAATTTCTTTTCCTCAAAACTTTGAAAATGTTTATTTTCTCCTTAAAGTTTTTGTTAAGAAATTTGATGTTATTCTAGTTTCATTCTTTTACAAGTGGTTGACCAGTTTTCCCAGCACCACTTGTTAAAGAGATTGTCTTTAATCCATTGTATATTCTTGCCTCCTTTGTCAAAGATAAGGTGTCCATATGTGTGTGGATTTATCTCTGGGCTTTCTATTTTGTTCCATTGATCTATATTTCTGTCTTTGTGCCAGTACCATACTGTCTTGATGACTGTGGCTTTGTAAGTAGAGCCTGAAGTCAGGTAGGTTGATTCCTCCAGTTTCTTTCTTTCTCAAGATAGCTTTGGCTATTCGAGGTTTTTTTGTATTTCCATACAAATTGTGAAATTTTTTGTTCTAGCTCTGTGAAGAGTACCGTTGGTAGCTTGATAGGGATTGCATTGAATCTATAAATTGCTTTGGATAGTATACTCATTTTCACTATATTCATTCTTCCAATCCATGAACATGGTATATTTTTCCATCTATTAGTGTCCTCTTTGATTTCTTTCATCAGTGTTTTATAGTTTTCTATATATAGGTCTTTAGTTTCTTTAGGTAGATATATTCCTAAGTATTTTATTCTTTCCGTTGCAATGGTGAATGGAATTGTTTCCTTAATTTCTCTTTCTGTTTTCTCATTATTAGTGTATAGGAATGCAAGGGATTTCTGTGTGTTGATTTTATATCCTGCAACTTTACTATAATCATTGATTAGTTCTAGTAATTTTCTGGTATAGTCTTTACACTTTCTAACACCATACACAAAAATAAACTCAAAATGGATTAAAGATCTAAACGTAAGACCAGAAACTATAAAACTCCTAGAGGAGAACATAGGCAAAACACTCTCCGACATACATCACAGCAGGATCCTCTATGACCCACCTCCCAGAATATTGGAAATAAAAGCAAAAATTAACAAATGGGACCCAATTAAACTTAAAAGCTTCTGCACAACAAAGGAAACTATTAGCAAGGTGAAAAGACAGCCTTCAGAATGGGAGAAAATAATAGCAAATGAAGCAACTGACAAACAACTAATCTCAAAAATATACAAGCAACTCCTACAGCTCAACTCCAGAAAAATAAATGACCCAATCAAAAAATGGGCCAAAGAACTAAATAGACATTTCTCCAAAGAAGACATACAGATGGCTAACACACACATGAAAAGATGCTCAACATCACTCATTATCAGAGAAATGCAAATCAAAACCACTATGAGGTACCATTTCACACCAGTCAGAATGGCTGCGATCCAAAAGTCTACAAGCAATAAATGCTGGAGAGGGTGTGGAGAAAAGGGAACCCTCTTACACTGTTGGTGGGAATGCAAACTAGTACAGCCACTATGGAGAACAGTGTGGAGATTCCTCAAAAAACTGGAAATAGAACTGCCTTATGATCCAGCAATCCCACTGCTAGGCATACACACTGAGGAAACCAGAAGGGAAAGAGACACGTGTACCCCAATGTTCATCGCAGCACTATTTATAATAGCCAGGACATGGAAGCAACCTAGATGCCCATCAGCAGATGAATGGATAAGAAAGCTGTGGTACATATACACAATGGAGTATTACTCAGCCATTAAAAAGAATACATTTGAATCAGTTCTAATGAGGTGGATGAAACTGGAGCCTATTATACAGAGTGAAGTAAGCCAGAAGGAAAAACACCAATACAGTATACTAACGCATATATATGGAATTTAGAAAGATGGTAACAATAACCCCATGTACGAGACAGCAAAAGAGACACTGATGTATAGAACAGTCTTATGGACTCTGTGGGAGAGGGAGAGGGTGGGAAGATTTGGAAGAAAGGTATTGAAACATGTATAATATCATGTATGAAACGAGTCGCCAGTCCAGGTTCGATGCACGATACTGGATGCTTGGGGCTGGTGCACTGGGACAACCCAGAGGGATGGTATGGGGAGGGAGGAGGGAGGAGGGTTCAGGATGGGGAACACATGTATACCTGTGGCGGATTCATTTTGATATTTGGCAAAACTAACACAATATTGTAAAGTTTAAAAATAAAATAAAATTTTTAAAAAAAGACATAAAATACAAATGATCATCCTGAAGTCAACAACAACAACAAAAAAAGAAATTTGATGTTATTCTAACTTATATTTGTACTATTGCTGTCTTCAAAAAAAATGTGAATTTTTTATTGTCTAAGATACTTGGCTTTTTATAAAGATTTTCAATCTGATTTCTTTTACATTAACTATAGAAAAACCATAGTCCTGATTTTCTCATCTATCATCCTTTTTATTTATTTTTTGTAAAATTCATAATTAGAATTTTTCCTTTCATTTATCGTAATATTATTTTAATTTTTAAAACTTTGTAATGTTTTTGCAGTATAGTTTCTCCATTTGACAGTACAGCATAACAATTTAGCCTAGGGTTATGTATACTCCCCTATATTTGAGCATTTTGAACTATTTCATTTATTTCCAATTAGTTTTTATTTATTATTGTACTACCCTTAGGCTTTTGAAAAATCTCACTTATTCACCCTTCTTTATTAATTCTACATCTGATATGAATTATGCTCCTCAGAGTCTACACATTTATATTTCTTTGCAAAACCTATATTCCTCTAATTCTATATTGACCAGTCATGTGTACCCAAATTAAGGTACTAAAATCCCAAGCCTAACTAATAGGGTAATAGGTACATACTTAATTTTATAAGAAATTCACACAGTGTTTTAGAAAATGGATGTAAAATATGATATTCACAGCAAATCATTGGAAATTTTTGTTCCTCTGCATAATGAACTGATGCTGAGCATTTTCTCGTGTGCTCATTTTCCACCTGAATATCTTCTTTGCTGAACTGTTTGTTCAAATATTCTTTCATTTTATCAATTTGAATATTTTTATTGAGATTATAGTTCTTAATATTTTCTAACTACAAAATCTTTGTCATATATAAATATTAAAATTATTTTCTCCTAGGTCATGTCTTATTGCTTTATTTTCTCTGCATTATCTTTTCAAGAGCAACAGTTTACAGTTTGGATGAAGTAAAATTCATTTTTTTTTTTCATTATCAATTGTGATTTTGCTCTGATACACAAAAAATATTTATTTGAAGACTGCAAAGATTTTCCCATATGTTTCCTATAGAAGTTTTATAACACTAGGATTTTTTAAAATCTATGATTCATTTTGAGTTGTTTTTGTATGAGGTGAGGCATTAAATTTTTTTGTTTTTCTTTTTTTTTATATTTATTATTATTGTTATTATTATTTTTACTTTACAATATTGTATTGGTTTTGCCATACATCAACATGCATCTGCCACAGGTATCCCCTGAAGTAGGAAATGGCAATACCCTACAGTGTACTTGTTAGGAAAATCATGTGGACAGAGGCTGGCAGGCTATATAGTCTATGGGGTCACAAAGAGTTGGACATAACACACACACACACACACACACACACATACACACATTCAACTTTTCCATCACCATTTGTTGAAAGGATTATTATATTCGTCATTGGATTTCCTTTGTACCTATATGAAAAATCAATTAACTACTTATGAGTGGGTAAATTTCTAGATTTTTGTTTTATTGATTTCTGTGTCTGTTCTTTAGCCATATTCAGCATCCTGTTTACTGTATTTAGAGTAAATCTTAAATTTAAATGTTGTATGTCTTCAATTTTTCTTTTTTAAAAAGTTTTATTGGAGGATATTTGCTTTACAATATCGTGTTAGTTTCTGCTATACAGCAAAGTGAATCAGTTATACAAATGCATATATCCCTTCTTTTTAGATTTCTTTCCCATTTAGGTCACCACAGAACATTGAGTAGAGTGCCCTATGCTATGCAGTAGGTTCTCATTAGTTATTTTACACATCATTGCTCTATAGTGGCTAAGTTGTATCTGACTCTTTTGCAACCCCATGGAGTACAGCTTGCTAAGCTCCACTGTTCATGGGATTTCCCAGGCAAGAATACTGGAGTGGGTTGCTGTTTCCTTCTTCATGGGGTCTTCCTGATTTTGAGATTGAATCCACCTTTCCTTCATTGGCAGGTGGATTCTTTACCTCTGAAACACCAGAAAGTGAAAGTAAAAGTCACTCAGTCGTGTCCTACTCTTTACAACCCAATGGACTATACAGTCCATGGAATTCTCTAGGCCAGAATATTGGAGTGGGTACCCTTTCCCTTCTCCAGGGGATTTTCCCAACCCAGGGATTGAACGCAGGTCTCCCACATTGCAGGTGGATTCTTTACCAGTTGAGCCACAAAAGAAGTCCAACAATACTGGAGTGGATAGACTATCCCTTCTCCAGCAGATCATACTGACCCAGGAATTGAATAGGGTCTCCTGCATTGCAAATGGATTTTTTTAATCAACTGAGCTGTCAGGGAAGCCTTCTGAACCATCAGGGAAGACCTATTTGATACATAGTAGTTTATACATGTCAATCTCAATTTCTGAATTCTTCCTACCCTTCCCCTTTCCCCATAGATAGCCATGAATTTGTGCTCTAAATCTGTGTCTCTCTTTCTGCTTTACAAATATGTTCACCTGTATCATTTGTCTATATGTATATAAACATATCAGTGATAATACAATATTTTTGTCTAACTTACTTCACTCTATATGACAGTTTTTAGTCCTATCCATGTCTCTGAAAATGGCACTCTTTCATTCCTTTTTATGGCTAATAGTTCAGTAATATAGTAATTACTGTAATTACAGTAATATAGTAATAAAATCCACCGTTTTCTTTATCCACTCCACTGTCAATGGACACTTAGGTTGCTTTCATGTTCTAGCTATTATATATAGTCCTGCAATGAAAATTGGTGTGCATGCATATTTTTGAATTATGATTTTTTCCAATTATATACCCAGGAGTGGGATTTCTGGATCATGTAGTAGTTACATTTTTACTTTTATTGAGGACCTTCCATACTGTTGTCCACAGTGGCTATACACCACTCTACATTTACATTCCCATGAACAATGTATGATGGTTCCCTTTTCTCCATATAATTTCTCATGGATTAGGTGACCATAGAAGCATGAGTTTATCTCTGGGCTTTCTAGCCTGTTCCTTTGATATATAATTCTGTTTTTATGCCAGCACCATACTGCCTTGATTACTGTAGCTTTGCAGTATAGTCTGAAGTCAGGAAGCCTGATACCTCCAGCTCTGTTTTTCTTTCTCAAGATTGCTTTGTCTATTTGAGGTCTCTTGCATTTCCATACAAATTGTGACAATTTTTGTTCTAATTCTGTGAAATATACCATTGGTAATTTGATAGGCATTGCATTGAATCTGTAGATTGCTTTGAGTACTATAGTCATATTCATAACAGTAATTCCTCGCATCAAAGAACATGGTATTTCTTTCTATCTCTTTGTGTCATCTTTGATTTATTTTATCAGTATCCCAGTTTTCTGAGTATAGGTCTTTTGTCTCCTTAGGTAGTTTATACCCAGGTATTTTATTCTTTTTATTGTGATGGTAAATGACATAGTTTTCTGATTTCTCTTCATGATCTTTCATTGTTACCATTATGGGACTGCAAAAGATTTCAGTGTAATTATTTTATATACTGCAACTTTACCAAAATCATTGATTGCCTCTAGTTGCTTCCTGGTGGCCTCTTTAGGATTTTCTATGTACAGCATAATGTCATCCGCAAACAGTGACAGTTTTATTTCTTTCATAATTTGGAGTCTTTTTATTTCTAATTCTTCCATCTTTGTACTTATTTTTCAGATTCATTTAGACTATTCTCATTCCTTTAACTTTCCACACTAATTTTAGAATCAGCTTAATTATTTTTGTAAAAATCTAGGATTTTGATCTGAACTGTTACATCAATAGATAAACATTGGGAGAATTGACATCTTAATAATATTGATCTTTTAAACCCATGAGCATGGCTTATCTTCTCATTGATCAAGATAATCTTTACTTTCATAAGTTTTGTAGGCTTCAGGATACTCATTTAGTATATTTACTGTACTGATTTGCTAGATTTAATGTGCCTTTATATTTTATGTGCTGTTTTAAATGGAACTATTTTTAAAATTTCCATTTCTGATTATTGTTTTCATATAGAGACCACTTGGATTTTGCATATAAATTATACAACTTTGCTAAACACAAATGTGTGTGTTTAGTTGCTCAGTCGCATCCAACTCTTTGTGACCCTATGGATTGTAGCCAGGCTTCTCTGTCCATTGGGATTCTCCAGGCAAGAACACTGGAGTGGATAGCCATTTCTTCCTCCAGGAGATCTTTCCAACCCAGGGATTGAACCCAAATCTCCTTCATTGATAAGTGGATTCTTTATCAAGTGAGCCATCAGGTAAGCCCTAAGCACAAATATAAATTCTAATTTTCTTGGAGATACTTAAGAATTTTTTTCTATATTCTATTGTGAATATAGCTTTATTTCTTCCTTTACAAACTTTATGCATTTTATATATTTTTATGTCTTATTGCTATGAACATAGCATGTTACTAAATAAGCAGTGATGAGAGGTATGGTTCCAATCTTAGGGAAAATATCCAACCTTTTATCATTAAATATGATATTAACTGTAGAATTTTATAGATGTATTTTATAAGATTAAAACATTTTAATTCTGTTCCTAGTTTTATGAGAGCTTTTGTAGCCCCACTTCAGAATCTGACCTTATTTGGGTTTCAGTTTCCTGCTGATGAATTATATCTTGGCTCCTGTTCAGAGAACATGTATTTGGCATCCTGTTGTCCATGGGCATTTCAGAAAGAGACTCCCATTGTGACTTTGAGATCTCTCTTTATTTCTAATCCTGAAAATTAGCTCCTACACAGATATACTTATATTCTTTTCTTGTTGATATTGTTGAAATCTTCTATATGTGTTTAAAACTACAATTTCTCATTGTTTCTGGATGCAGAACATTCATTTAATCATGTATATTGCTGAAATTAGAAATTATTATCCTTATGTGACAGGTTATTAATGAAAAATCAGGTGCCTTCTTTTTTCAAAAAGGAAAACTGTGTTCCCAGGATGTTAAGAAATGAATAAAATTCAAATCCACCTGATCTTAAAATTTCCTCTTTCTGGTAGTCCAGGAAGCATTATATAGATGCAAAGAATATCAAATTTGTGGGAAAAGGCATGATTTAAGCAATGGGCATAATTATATTTGTGACTTCTAAACTATTTGGTTTTATAAAAAGTGTGATAAATAATTTGCTAATTTAAAACATTTTCTAATGATGAATTTTTACCTGTTCCAACCGTAATTGAATTAATTTTAAGCAACAGCAATATAAAAATATACAGAAGACAAAATGATTGGAAGAGATGGTAGAATCTAATAAATAATGGATACTTCTAATTTAGTAATGGAAAATTCAAAAGTGCATAATAATACAGAAAGACTTTCTAATAATCATCTCTTTTGATATTTAATGTCTTATAATATGGAGAAGGCAATGGCACCCCACTCCAGTACTCTTGCATGGAAAATCCCATGGATGGAGGAGCCTGGTGGGCTGCAGTCCATGGGGTCGCTAGGAGTCGGACACGACTGAGCGACTTCACTTTCACTTTTCACTTTCATGCATTGGAGAAGGAAATGGCAACCCACTCCAGTGTTCTTGCCTGGAGAATCCCAGGGACGGGGGAGCCTGGTGGACTGCCGCCTCTGGGGTCGCACAGAGTCGGACACGATTGAAGCGACTTAGCAGCAGCAGCAGCAGTCTTATAATATAACATACACTTAAGTGATCTTAACTTTAGTTGGTACTATGAATTTGTGTTTAAAAGAGCCAGGGTTTAAGTTAAATAAAAGCAACAAGTAAACTGGTTTTTGTTTTGTTTTGTTTTGAATGAGAGTCAATTTTACCTTTTTAGGTAAAGTGAACATATACTGCTAGATACAAATCACTGACATTTTAAAAATCTGTTATATGTTACCTTTTGATAATTTTCAGTGAAATTCTATGCTTTATTTTGACTTCTAAAGCAATAAAAAATTCAAACTGCCCTTCTGAGGACTATACTTTCAAATATTTTAACACCTTAATGGCTTCACACTGAAGATAAAAATATTTATACATTCATTTTTCAAAGCATTTAGATTATAGAATGTGCATAATAAGATGTAAAAACAAATTGTGATTACTAGAGCATAATTTTTGTGTGTGTCTACATATGCATAATGAAAGGAAGAAAAATGCCTTACTAAAGCATATTAATACAGATATTCATAAAATGGGAAGAAGGGAAATAATTAATGACTTCCTCCCAGCATGTTATTTATACAAACTTCTTGACAGGATAAAGCAACAGCTACCAAGTTTCCATTTGTGTTAAGTGTTTTCATATGGTAACGGATGAAATAACTCTGAATTTAAGAAAATTTCTGATGTGTTCCTTTTTATGTCTCCCATATTTTCCAACTGCTGTACCAGTCTTTAATTTATCTTTTATCACCTGAGCAATTAAAGATGGGCTTTATAGTTAATCATGTTTATCTCATAAACTACTCAAATCGTCATGACAAACACCAAAAATGGCCTCATGTTGTGTCATAAATAGAACCAAATGAGGAGCCAGAAAATTTACTCTGTAGTATAAATGCCAAAGCAAGGCAGTCGTATATGCACAAGGGTTAGGTAATCATCTAAATAGGCTTATTAGAGAGGCACTTGGGAAAGAATTCTGCAAGGCAAGGATTTCTTCCACTATTTGACACATTTCCTGAAATTATACATTTAGGATTCAGTCCTTTGGCTTCAAACATTGGACTTTTTAAAATTTTCATTTCTAAAAAGCAGGCAGCCTTGAAATTATAGTAATAGTTCCCAATCTAGCTACTTATCCATTGTTGTTTATAGTTCAACTGATTTTATTATCAATAAAATTATAAACATTTTACTTACTAAAATTTTCAATTTGATTTCTCTGGTCCTCTGATACTTGTGTCCCTCTGTTCTACTAGTTCATTGGTTCCATTCCTAATATGAGAGAATACCTATCTACATGATAATCTTTGCTGTAATTCCAGTATTAAGATTTATATGTACCCTATGAAATACAGAAAATAGTCTGTTGCCTTCTCATCCTTGAACATGCTTA
Source organism: Bos grunniens (assembly GCF_055505025.1). NCBI lineage: Eukaryota > Metazoa > Chordata > Mammalia > Artiodactyla > Bovidae > Bos > Bos grunniens. The sequence goes on from NC_141175.1 coordinate 50,663,286, forward strand.
TACGTTTTGCTCACTATAATTTCTTTATTCAGATGACAAAAGTATAGATCTTCTGTGGAGATATTGGAGGATTTTGTGAAAACCTTAAGGTTAATTTAATAAAAATCTAAAAATAAAACAGCTTGGGCCCTGGGTAGCAATATTTGGTTATTTGGTTATGCAATTTAAATCCAGATTATCCTTTATTTATGGGAGATGCATGTGTTTAGAGAAGGGACACCATTATTCGGTATTGCTGCTAAAAGCTGTTACATTATAAAGACTGACTGGGGCTGCCTTACCACTTGTAAGGCATATCAAGTTATATCAAACAGAACAGCTGATATCAAATGGAAATTCTCTATAAATTTTGAAGTAAATTCCCCTAAAATCTATTAGAAATGAGTGAATTTTAGAGATAATTCTTTGACTAAGTTTTATTATATTCTGTGATTTTTTTCATCAGATCAGATAGCACTTTTGTTTCTTGCAGGCATTCTTGGTTACTCAGTCATGTCTGACTCTGCAATCCCAAAGACTGTAGCCCACCAAGTTCCTCTGTCCCTGGAATTCTCTAGGCAAGATTATTGCAGTGTGTAGCCATTCCCTACACCAGGGGATCTTCCCACACCAAAAATCTAACTTGCATCTCTTGAATCTCCTGCATTGCTGGTGGATTCTGTCTGAGCCAACAGGTAAGCCCTTGTTTCTTCAGTTTAGTTCAGTCATTCAGTAGGGTCTGACTCTTTGCAACCCCATGGACTGCAGCACACCAGGCCTCCTTGTCCATCACCAACTGCCGGAGTTTACTCAAACTCATGCCCATTGATTCGGTGATGCCATTCAACCATCTCATCCTCTATCATCTCCTTCTCCACCTGCCTTCAATCTTGCCCAGCATCAGGGTCTTCTCAAATGAATCAGCTCTTTGCATCAGGTGGCCATAGTATCGCAGTTTCAGCTTCAACATCAGTCCTTCCAATGAATATTTAGGACTGATTTCCTTTAGGATGGACTGGTTGGATCTCCTTGCAGTCCAAGGGACTCTCAAGAGTCTTCTCCAACACCACAGTTCAAAAGCATTAATACTTCAGCGCTCAGCTTTCTTTATAGTCCAACTCTCATATCCATATATGACCACTGGAAAAAAACATAGCCTTGACTAGACAAACCATTGCTGACAAAGTAATGTCTCTGGCTTTTAGTATTTTGTCTAGGTTGGTCATAACTTTTCTTCCAAGGAGCAAGTGTCTTTTAATTTCATGGTTTCAGTCACCATCTGCTATGACTTTGGAGCCCCAAGAAATAAAGTCTGTCACTGTTTCCACTCTTTCCCCATCTATTTGCCATGATGTGATGGGACCAGAGGCCATGATCTTAGTTTTCTGAATGTGGAGCTTTAAGCCAACTTTTTCACTCTCCTCTTTCACTTTCATCTAGAGGCTCTTTAGTTCTTCTTTGATTTCTGTCATAAGGATGGTGTGCTCTGCTTATCTGAGGTTATTGATATTTCTCCCAGCAATCTTGATTCTAGCTTGTGCTTCTTCCAGCCCAGCATTTCTCATGATTTACTCTTTACATAGATTAAATAAGCAGGGTGACAATATACAGCCTTGATGTACTCCTTTCCCGATTTGGAACCAGTCTGTTGTTCCATGTCCAGTTCTAACTGTTGCTTCCTGACCTGCATACAGATTTCTTAGGAGGCAGGTCAGCTGGTCTGGTATTCTCATATCTTTAAGAATTCTCCGCAGTCTGTTGTGATTCACACAGTCAAAGGCTTTGGTGTAGTCAATAAAGCAGAAGTAGATGTTTTTCTGGAACTCTCTTGCCTTTTTGATGATCCAGCAGATGTTGGAAATTTAATCTCTGGTTCCTCTGTCTTTTCTAAACTCAGCTTGATCATCTGGAAGTTCATGGTTCACGTACTGTTGAAGCCTGTCTTGAAGAATTTTGAACATTACTTTACTAGTGTGTGAGATGAGTGCTATTGTGCAGTAGTTTGATCTTTTTTTGGCATTGCCTTTCTTTGGAATTGGCATTAAAACTGACCTTTTCCAGTCCTGTGGCCACTGCTGAGTTTTCCAAATTTGCCGGCATATTCAGTGCAGCACTTTCATAGCATCATCTTTTAGGATTTGAAATAGTTCAGCTGGAATTCCATCATCTCCACTATCTTTGTTTGTAGCAATGCTTCCTAAGGCCCACTTGACCTCGAATTCCAGAATGTCTGGCTCTAGGTGAGTGATCCTACCATCGTGATTATCTTAGAATGGCTATTATTAAAAAGACAAAAAATAACAATTGTTGTTTAAGATGTGGCATAAAGGGAATTTTTGTTCTGTCTTGGTAACCATGTCAACTTGTGCAACCACTATGGAAAACAGTATGGAGGTTCCTTTAAACTTTGAAAATAGAACTATTATATAATTCAGCAGTTCCATTTCTATGTATTTATCTGAAGAAAACAAATGTATTCACCTTCTCCATGTTCATTTCAGGCTTCCCTGTGGCTCAGATGGTAAAGAATCTGTCTGCCAATGCAGGAGACCCAGGTTTTATCCTTGGATTAGGAAGAACCCCTGAAGGAAATGACAATCCACTCCTGAATTCTTGCCTGGGAATTCCCATGGACAGAGGAGTCCATAGAGTCCTAGACAGTCAGAGACAACTTAGCAACTAAACAGAAGAACATACATGTATACAACAATTCACACACACACATACATAATAAAATGTTGCCATTTGAGACAACATTGATGAAACGAGAGCATTTTGCTAATAAAATAATTCAGACAGATAAATACTAAATCTAAACAACAAAAATAACAAAAGGAGGAAAATCTCATAGGTACAGAGAACAGATTTGTTATTGACATAGGCAAAGCATGGGAGTTGGGCAAGATGGGTGAAGAGATTTAAAACATGCAAATTTAGAGTTATAAATATTAATAAGTAATGGGTTTACTTTAATGTAATGTATAGTATGTTGCCTATAATTAATAATATTGTTATACATTTAAAAATTTGTGAGAGGAAATCTTAAGTTTATCATGAAAAAATGTTTAGCTATGTATGAAGATGGATGTTAATTTGAATGATTGTCATGATAATTTTGCATATATAAAAATATTGAATCATATTATATACTTGAAACTAACATACTGATATATGTCAATTACCCTGACTCATAGAAATTTGAAGTAAATATTAGAGAAAGCTTGATTTAAATTTAATGAGAAGTTTTTTTCTCCTGTTTCCCAACCTAACAGTGTCTTTTGAAAAGGAATTGATAATATGTTGGCTTAATAATTGCTAAAGATCAAGTAGGGAAACACCAGCTGCCATGCTTGGGCCAAGCATCTCATTAATAATCTTCTAACCTTGCCTATGTGGAGAAGGCAATGGCACCCCACTCCAGTACTCTTGCCTGAAAAATCCCATGGATGGAGGAGCCTGGTGGGCTGTAGTCCATGGGGTCGAGAAGAGTTGGACACGACTGAGTGACTTCACTTTCACTTTCACTTTTCACTTTCATGCATTGGAGAAGGAAATGGCAACCCACTCCAGTGTTCATGCCTGGAGAACCCCAGAGACGGGGGAGCCTGGTGGGCTGCCATCTCTGGGGTCTCACAGAGTCGGACATGACTGAAGCAACTTAGCAGCAGCAGCAGCAGCAGCAACCTTGCCTATGAGACCATTGCTTGTATTCTCTCCCATTTGAAGATGAGAAAAGTTAAGTTTCTCAAGTTATATGACTAGAGAATAAATTTCTGTTCTGAATTAGCTGTCTTATTTAAGGATTTCTTTCCCTCTTCGTTCCTTTTCCCCTCTGCTCCCTGATCTTCTCTTCTTCTCTTTCTTTCACTTTCTCAGTGATTTCAGATTTTCTTTGAAATGTTTAATATTTCAGTGTCATCTATATCTTTAAACCCTTAGACATGTTTGAATTTAATCTTCACGTTCAAAATTTATATCCAACAGATGGATCATTTTCATGCAAACAAATGATACAAAAGACATTACAGAAATGAGAAAATGGGACACTCAGCTGACAGCCTTGCCCAGTATGTTCTTTGCCTAATAGGGACTGGGAGCAGGGGATGCAATTTGAGGATGTCAACTCTTACCATTTCTTTTCAACATTATGCTGGAGGTTCTAGACAGTGCAATCAAGAGAAAATAAATCATATCCTCCATATTGAACCTGGGGCTTCCCAGGTAACACTAACGGTAAAGAACCAGCCTGCCATGCAAGAGATTAATAAGAGACATGGTTAGATCTCTGGTTTGGGAAGGTCTTCTGGAGGAGGGCATGACAACCCACTCCATTATTCTTGCCTAGAGAATGCACATAGACAGAGGAGCCTGGAGGGCTACATTCTACTGAGTCACAAAGAGACACGACTGAAGCGACTTAACACACATGCACTCTTACCATTTCTTTTCAGCATTGTACTGGAGGTTCTAGATAGTGCAATCAGGGAAAACTAAATCATGATATCCATGTTGCATTGGAAGAAGCAATACTGCCTATATTCATAGGTGACATGGTTCCATATGTAGAAAATCCCAAGGAATCAAAAAGAAAGAAAAAGGGAGAGAGAGAATGAAAAAAAAAAAAAAAAAGGAAAGACTGTACTAGATCCAATAAACTCATTTATCAAGGTTGCAGGATTTAATTGTGTTTCAAAATATTAGCAACACAATTTGAAAATAAAATTAAGAAAAAAATCCATTTAAAATATTATCAAAATATAAAATACATAGCAATAAATTTAACAAAGAACAGAACTTAAACACTAAAAGCTGCAAAGTATTACTGAGCAAAATTAAAGATCCAAATGAATGAAGAGAGATTCCATGTTCATTGATTGAAAGAATCAATATCATTAAGATGACAATTCTCCTCATATTGATCAACAGTTTCAGTGTAATCACTATCAAAATTTACAAATTAACCCTAATATTTGTGTGGAAGGACAAGCAACCTACGTTTGTTTTCAAAGCAATTTTTAAAAGAAAAGACAAATTTGAATATTTATATTCCCTTAATCCAAAACTTACTGTGAAGCCACAGTAAATTAGACAGTGTGTTATTGGTTCAAGGATAAGCTTATTAATCAACAGAGAGGTGGAGAGGGAAACAAGACAAGAATATAGAGAGAAGCACTCCTTTGTTTTCTATCTGCATTAGACTTCACATCTCTGTTTCAAGGTGAAATATAGTGTCTGTCTATCCAGAACTATAAAATCTGCCCTTTCTCCAAGGGCTTACTCTTAATCTCCTCATGTATTCATTATCAACTCTGGATGAAATAAAGAAACCAAACAATCTGTCTGCAACTTATTTAATGGGCTACAAAATGAACAGCCAGTCTTAACATAACATTATAAACTTTAAATAGTTCATTCATTTCAGGATCAATATGATAACCTTTGCTTCATGACCAGTTTTCATGTGAAACTATGCTGAAGGGAATCATGTATCATCAAAATTTATGCCTGTGTGTGTGAGTGCATCTGTGTGATTTTACCTTCTCAATTTTGAGTCATATACTGGCACCAGTAAATGTATTTCTTTTTTCTTTGAAATTAAATCACTCAGTCATTTCTTCCCTACTATGCTGTTAATAAATAGCACCTCTGTTAGATGAAAGAACAGGAGCATTAGCTGATAGGTTTTAGAAAATGTTTTACAAAGAGAAGGAAATATGTTGTAATAGGAAAAGGTAAGACCCTGAATACTTTCCAGTTCAATTTTCCATTGTGCCATCATTAAACAGAATTTCCAGAACACTAGCAGTTGCACATAACTGGGTCAAAATAAGTCCTTGATAAGTAATAACACGTTCAAATGGCAGGTACTATAGAGAAAGAACTTCTGATGAGGACAGATATTTTTTAAAAAAGCCAAATATTTAAAGGACAGCTCACTTGAAAAGTTGTTTTAAAAAAACATACATTTAAGTAGTGATTATTTTTGTGAAGGGTAAAAAGAGAACTCTCACTGTTGTATTTCTTTTATTGCTATTGCTTTCTTTATAAGCCATATGATTGTAAAAATACAGGTAACAGCAGAAGATCTGGCTTTCATTCTAGCTTCATAAGTTTATTTTCTCAAGGGGGAAAAAACAACAACAAAAAGAAATAAATGTGCTTTGAAAAGTTATGTTAAAAGTATAAGCATATAAATGTTAAATAGTATTTTTAATAAATCATATGTTCCTTTTATTTGGCAAAATTTATGACATTCAAAAAGTGAATTTAAAGTTATAAAGAATAATTTTAAAATAGTTGCTTTCTGTTAAAGTTTTACTATTTGCTCTCAACTCACTGGGCTATTTAGCTCATTTACTGTTGACAGTATTTCTATGATGTTGATATAATAGTACCATTTAAAGAAAAAATAATCTTCATTCATTCAAAAAAATTTATGACTTCCCAAGAAGGCATATGACCTACTTACCACCACTCTGCAAGATAACAGTTTGAACTGACATTGAAATCCATTTTGACTTTAAAGCACATATCCTTTCACACTAATTCTATCTTGCAAAGATATTGAAAACACATGCAACTGATATATTCTTGTGCATTCAAAGTGTTTGTCTCATTTTTTATGTGAACATCACCATTACCTTATCATTAAAGTAAATTTACAGAAAAATGAACATGAAAAATTAATATTAAATATAATTTTAACACCTAGAATACGTCATATATAGCCTTCCAGATCTTTTTCTGTGAATTTATGTGGGAAATTTATCACAGTGGCATCCTGGACCTGAAGCTATTGTATTTGTTTTAGATGTTGGGACTATTTACTCAATTCTCATGACTCTAAGAAAAAGGCATTTTTAATCATTCCAAATTTACAAGTGAAAAAAGTGATACACTTCCCAGTTTTATCTTGTACATTTATTGCCTTAGACTGGGAGTCCACAGTTTCTCCAAGTGGCCATAGTTTCACCTTTTAGTTGGAAATGGTATTTGACATTAGAGGTGCCATTGATTCGAGACATTTTCAATGGACAACTTTGGTGAATAGTTTTGTTTACAGATAAAATACATCTTGAGCTAATACTGATATTTTCAATTCAAATATATCCCATATTACATGTGAGTAACAAACTCAACAAAACAGCAAAAGCAATAAAACAGGATACAGTTTTGTTTTCTTTTCACAGTTCTTCTTTTGTTTTTTTAATCCTTGGATTATCCTGCAATAACATATCATCAAAATGCTTATTTTAAAAGTGATTTGGAATAGTTCCTCTCTGCTCCTTTCTCTAAAAAGATACATACTTTGTTCCTTTTACTTTGACTTTTGACATTTAGGCATTTTTTTTCCTCAGCATAATTTTGTTTTGCAATTATAATTACATAAACTACCTATCTTCTTTTTCTGTCTGTTCCACTTTCCTTTCTCCCCCTCTTCAGAGGTAAACATTTTAACAATTATATAAGTTATACTTCCACACCACACGGAGAAGGCAATGGCACCCCACTCCAGTACTCTTGCTTGGAAAATCCCATGCACGGAGGAGCCTGGTAGGCTGCAGTCCATGGGGTTGCGAAGAGTCCTACACGACTGCGCGACTTCACTTCCATTTTTCACTTTCATGCATTGGCGAAGGAAATGGCAACCCACTCCAGTATTCTTGCCTGGAGAATCCCAGGGACGGGGGAGCCTGGTGGGCTGCCGTCTATGGGGTCGCACAGAGTCGGACACGACTGACGCGACTTAGCAGCAGCAGCAGCAGCATACTTCCACTTAAACAAGTATAATGAAGTATATAAGCAAACTAAGATTTCCCTATTCTTAGAAAAACAATAGCATATCATAAGATTTTTCTTTACGTTTTTAAATATAGAATCTTAGAGATCATTCCATCAAAATATGTGGCTAAATACCTGATTCTTTTGATAGTTGTGTAGCATTCATTTACTTTTGTGTTATATCTTATTCAATCTGCCTTTTATTGATAGACGTTTGGGTTACTTCCAGTCTTTCACTTTAAAAATGGTACAACTATTTCATTTTTTAACCAGTGTCATTGGAATGGGCTCTTAGAAGTAAAATCACTAATCAAAGTGTAATTGCATATGTAATTTTACTGGGTATTGCCAAATTCCCCTTCTAGAGGTTGTACCAGTTTGCATTTCTGCCAGCAATTATGAGAGTGCCTATTTCCCATAGCCTTGCCAATAGAGTATATTGTCAAATTTTTGAATTTTTGCCCATTTAATAGATGAAAAATGTTATTCCCCTGTAATTTTACTTTACATTTCTCTTATTATGTGCAAGGGTGATCATTTCATCATGTGGTTAATAGCTATTTGCATTTCATTTTCTGTGATTTTTTTCTGTCCATATTTCTAACATCTCTTCTAACAATTCATTGTTTTTTTCTTTTTTGTACATATTTTTTGTATATAAGGAATATAAAACTTCTAATATAAATTTAAATAACTTTCTCAGTATGTAGTTTCTCTTTTTATTCTGATTATATGATACACATAATATTTTTAAAATTACAAACTATAACTATATAGATATAATAATAATGCCATGCCAAACTTTCTTTTTAATTTTTATAGTCTATTTATCTATTATTTTACTTTTTTGCCACCTGGATTTTTGCCGCCTGGAGTTAGGAAAATTTTCCTTACTTCCGTTTATAGAGGAATTCTTCCACGTTTCTTATAATAAATACTTGTATGGTATTATTTGTTACATTTAAATATTTAATCAATTTGAAATTTATAGTAATATAGTGTATACTGACCGGATAAAATTTTTATCATTTTATCATGTGCCTGTTTAGTGAGAAGTTTCTTTCCATTACTAACTTGAGATAGCATCTTACTAATTTATTAAATTTGCATATGTAATTAGATATCTTTCCAGATATTCTACTCTCTGCCATTGTTTGTTCTGAGTATGTGCCAATACTAATTTTTTAAACTTTAGAGCATAATTTATGTTAAAGCTAGACACCTTCTCCATTTCTTTGGCTTTCAGGGTTTCTTGTCCATTCTTTGTTTAAATGTGCAAATATACTGACCTTCATGCAAATGCATTTTACAAGTTTTTTTCTGAACTTTTTAATATGTTAAAAAATAAATTTCAGCAGTACATTTTGCATATGTAATTCAATCTATTAAGCAATTCATGAATTGGGAAACAACTCATCTAACAAGCAGCTAGATACTCAAAGAAATTAGTACAAGATGGAAGGTTTTCATGGACAGAATTGTGGGACAAGGAATTATTAGCAAAAAATATAGGATCTTTCAAAGGCCAGGTCATTTTCTTTCCGGGGAAGGGTATGGCAGAGGTAGTATTATGCAAATTACCTCACTAGTGCTAATTAGGAAATTTCAGATAGTCTGTTTAAAGGTCACAGACTAAAAACTGTGAGTAGAAGTTTCCTAGAAGTTGAAAGTGCAATTAAATCTTAGCTTTCTGTTGGCTTCCCTGGTGGCTCAGCCAGTAAAGAATCTGCCTGCAGTGCAAAAAACTCAGATTTGATTCCTGAATTAAGAAGATCCCCTGGAGAAGGAAATGGCACCCCAATCCAATAATTTTTGTCTGAAGAATTCCATGGACAGAGAAGCCTGGCAGGCCATAGTCCATGGGGTCACACACAGTTGGACATGACTGAGGGACTAAGACACACACACACACACATTCCTGTCTGTTGAGGGGGCAAATTACTCTATTTTATACCTATCATTTCTTTTCCTTTTTTAACAGTATGTTTTAAATTAGTATAATACATAAAAGTTTTAAAAAATTGGTACAATAATATATATACTTAGTTTTCATATGTGCAATCATGCTTGGAAAGTCCTGGAACATTTAAAGTACAAACAGAAAAAATCATATCTTAATTTAATTTGTGCCATGCTTTTTTGTTTGCTTTCTTACACAAAAATATTAAATGATAAAGAATGGCTCAAGCTTTTTTTCCCCAAAAGATGTTTTTTGGCTCGATACTGTTTACCATATTGAAAATATTTTTGTGTTAATTTAAAACATCAAGATTATTTTCACTTAAATTTTCAAGATACTGGAAACTATGAAGTTTGAGAGGAGTTCCTCAGGCAGAGATCTTTTTTTTTTTCCAAAAAAGGCCTTTAAGCACAGAAAAAGCAGTGGTTGGTCTGAGAAGGAAGGCTTCAGTGCAGTGTGGAAACACACAGACTATGAATAAAATATTTATACCCTTGAGATAAAGGAAGTTGTTGAAATCCAACTGCCAGGCCTCCAAGGTTCCATTAGGCAGTTTTAAATGTCTGGGAGCAGTACAAACAAGTTTCTCTAGTATGTATTTCAGACAAGTGGGACTAGTGAAGTAGACACTTTGAGGCCTTATTAGTGTGTCTACCCGCCTTGCCCCCCAGAATATTGATTCGTGAATACTATCATTTTGTCAGTAGACCAATACCATAATGATTTTATAGTGGTGAGGACTGGGAATTATAAGATCTCCAATAAGACCAGGTTGTTATTTTGCTCAAATCAGTTTTTTCTTTTTATCAAATGAACAATAACTGAATTTCCAACCTTGTTTTTCCTTGTCTGAGATCAACTGTTGAGCTTCTTTAACCAGTTTCTCAAAATTATGATTTTGAGGAAAAAATCTTTTGGACCATGACAGAGATGGTTTTCATCAGTCCTCTTAAGAATTGCATTTCTTGCAGAAATGTCAGCAAGGGGATTACCAGAGAGTCAAGTTTAGATTACCCTAGATTCTTAAAAATAGCTAAAGCAGGAGGAATAATATTAAATGTAATAATTCCTGAACATGGAATCACTTTAAATTTTATTTCCTCTGTAAATTAGGAAGCCACAATGCTTCCACACAATTCCAAAATCCTAAGCTACTCTGAAAGCATATCTGCTATCAATATTAATATTGGCAGTTTGATCCTTGGCTATATTACAAATCCATGTAGAGCATACAATTCAGCCTAATGGGCTAAAGTAGTCATAAGTAAAGATTTTGTATGAAAACATCAAAAGCAGTTACAATATAATCATTAGAGAAAGGAAAACATCTATTTCTGCTTTATTGACTATACCAAAGCCTTTGACTGTGTGGATCACAATAAACTGTGGAAAATTCTGAAAGAGATGGGAATACCAGACCACCTGACCTGCCTCTTGAGAAACCTATATGCAGGTCAGGAAGCAACAGTTAGAACTGGACATGGAACAACAGACTGGTTCCAAATAGGAAGAGTACATCAAGGCTGTATATTGTCACCCTGCTTATTTAAATTCTATGCAGAGTACATCATGAGAAACGCTGGGCTGGAAGAAGCACAAGCTAGAATCAAGATTTCCAGGAGAAATATCAATAACCTCAGATATGCAGATGACACCACCCTTATGGCAGAAAGTGAAGAGGAACTAAAAAGCCTCTTGATGAAAGTGAAAGTGGAGAGTGAAAAAGTTGGCTTAAAGCTCAACATTCAGAAAACTAAGATCATGGCATCTGGGCCCATCACTTCATGGGAAATAGATGGGGAAACAGTGGAAACAGTGTCAGACTTTATTTTTGGGGGGACTCCAAAATCACTGCAGATGGTGACTGCAGCCATGAAATTAAAAGACACTTACTCCTTGAAAGGAAAGTTATGACCAACCTAGACAGCATATTCAAAAGCAAAGACATCACTTTGCCAACAAAGGTCCATCTGGTCAAGGCTATGGTTTTCCAGTAGTCATGCATGGATGCGAGAGTTGGACTGTGAAGAAAGCTGAGCACCAAAGAATTGATGCTTTTGAACTGTGGTGTTGGAGAAGACTCTTGAGAGTCCCTTGGACTGCAAGGAGATCCAACCAATCCATTACAAAGGAGATCAGTCCTGAGTGTTCTTTGGAAGGAATTATGCTAAAGCTGAAACTCCAGTACTTTAGCCACCTCATGCGTAGAATTAACTCATTGGAAAAGACTCTGATGCTGGGAGGGATTGGGGGCAGGAGGAGAAGGGGACAACAAAGGATGAGATGGCTGGATGGCATCACTGACTCGATGGACATGAGTTTGAGTGAACTCCGGGAGTTGGTGATGGACAGGGAGGCCCGGCGTGCTGCAATTCATGGGGTCGCAAAGAGTCGGACACGACTGAGAGACTGAACTGAACTGAAAACTACAATCAAATATCATTTCACACTAGTTAGAATGGTCATCATCCAAAAAAATCTATAAACAAAATGCCAGAGAGAGTATACAGACTTCCCATACTGTTAATGGGGATGAACTGGTACAGCCATTATGGAGAACAGTTTAAAGATTACTTAGAAAACTAAAATAGAGCTGCCATATGATCCTGCAGTCCCACTGCTAGGCATATATCCAGAGAAAACATGGTTTGAAAGGATACTCCAATATTCAATGCAGCAATGTTCACAATAGCCAGGACATGTAAACAACCTAAATGTTCATTGACACATGTGTGGATAAAGAAGATGTGGTACATAAAACACAATGGAATATTACTCAACTACTAAAAAGAATAAAATAATGTTGTTTGTAACAACATGGATGGACCTGGAGATTATATTACCAAGTGGAGTAAGTCAAACAAGAACAACTATCAAATGATATTGCTTATGGGCTTCCCTTGTAGCTCATTCAGTAAAGAATCTGCCTGAAGTGCAGGAGACCCGGGTTCAATCCCTTGGTTGGGAAGATCCCCTGGAAAAGGAAATGGCAACCCACTCTAATATCCTTGCCTGGAAAATCTCATGGCCAGAGGAGCCTGGTGGGCTGCAGTCCATGGGGTCGCAAAGAGTTGGGCATGACTGAGCAACTAACACTTACTTATATGTGGAATATAAATGTAATTATTTGCAAAACAGAAACAGACTCATAAGTTAGAGAACAAACTTATGTTTACCAGGAAGAGGGATAGATTTGGAGTTTGGGATTGACAGGTACATACTAGTGTATTTAAAATAGTTAACTAACAAGAACCTACTGTATAGCACAGAAACTCTGCTCAAAATTCTGTAACAACCTAAATTGGAAAAGAATTTGAAAAAAAAATAGACATATGCATATGTATAACTGAATCATTTTGTTGAATATCCGAAACTAATACAACATTGTTGATCAGCTATACTCCAATGAAACAAAAATTTTAAAGAAATAAAAGAGCAAGAGCATACAAGAATAAAACATTTTCCATTGTCACCTTTTAAATAGGAATCATCAATGAAACCAAGTTCCCATAAAGCTAAGTTCTTCTGCTGACACTATGATTAACTTCTTTATCCAAAACTTTATTCCCTTTCTTTTCCCACACCTATTCCCCTCAGGATTGAGGGGTATCAAAGGAATGGGAGCATTAAAACCAAGCAGGACCCTGAAGGGCACGCACAGTTACAAAAACATTTCCAAGTCCCCTGTGGGGAGAGAGCCAATTAAAAAGATGGCGTGTTCAAGCTCTCTTGTGCCATGTTTTGTAAATAATGACTATGTAATAGCTGAGAGCATTTGTAGCACTGCACATGCACGTCACGAGGTACCCACTTGGTCATGGGCTACTTTGTCCTGTTGGGATATGTGAGCTTCATCTAAAGAGCAGTGCATATTACTGCTGCATCAGGGCTATGCCCACTGAGTCAGCCACGAGAGGAGAGAATATAGCATATCTGCTTCTATGGCTCCTGCGCTAGCCAGAAGAGAATACTGCTATGGCTGCTGTGTCACCCAGGAGAAAACAAATGTGTCTGCAACTCCTATAGCTCCTCAAGTCTTCTTCCAGTCTCTTAGCTCACTCTTTGCCTGGGTTCAGTGAACAGTGTGAAGAACAAGACAACAGGCATCATCAACAAGGTCAGCAATACCTCCCCCATTTTTTGTTTGTAGAAAAAGGCTTCCTTAGGGCAGATTCAAATAGTTACTAATTAGGAAAATGAGGTAATGTAGAAACAAAAGAAAATAAGTCAACAAAAAATGGTGCAGCAATAAAGCAGAGTCCTAGTTCCTCCTCAAAATATATACATAACAATCAGGTAGAGCTCTTTGAATTCTTCTACAGACCCTCATTCAGGTGGAGGATAGAAACTTCAGACAGTATAAGCATTTAGATTCCTGAAGGCTGATTGTTATTTTTGAAGCATCACCCTGTTACTTCACCATCAACCAATCAGAAGGAAGTAATAAACCTCGCAGTTCTTCCCCCCAAATTTGTCTTTAAAAAGTGTTTCTCAAAGACTATTAGACAGTGCTGGTCTTTTGAGCATGAGCTGTCTATTCTTGCTTTTGGTGCCCTAAATAAAACTCTGTTACAAACTCCAGTGTTGCAGTTTGTCTGGCTTCTCTGTACATCAGGCATGTGAACTTGGGTTTGACAATATCAATGAACTATGAGAAATCAGTTACCAAGTGGAATTTCCTATAGATCATCACAAGCAATCAGGAAGTGATGCATCAACATGAAGCAGTTGTAAATGACTTTGCCAGGGCTTGGGGGGAGATGAGCTGCAGATTTAAGATCATTACTGCTTATTTAACTTAAAGGTAAACCACATCATGCGAGAAACTGGATTGGATAATTCACAAGCTGGAATCAAGACTGCCAGGAAAACTATCAATAAACTCAGATATGCAGATGACACCACCCTTATGGCAGAAAGTGAAGAGGAACTAAAGAGCCTCTTGATGAAGGTGAAGGAGGAGAGTGAAAAAGCTGGCTTAAAACTCAATATTCAAAAAAATGAAGATCATGGCATCTGGACCCATTACCTCATAGTAAATGGATGGGGAAACAATGGAAATAGTGACAGATTTTATTTTCTTGAGCTCCAAAATCATTGCAGATGGTGACTGCAGCCATGAAATTAAGATACTTGTCCCTTAGAACAAAGGCTATGACAAACCTAGACAGCATATTAAGCAGAGACATCACTATACTGACAAAGTCCATATATTAAAAGCTACACTGATATGAGAGTTGAACCATCAAAAAGGCTGAGCACTGAAGAATTGATGCTTTTGAACTTTGGTGCGTGAGAAAACACTTGTGAGTCCCTTGGCTAGCAAGAAGATAAAACCAGTCAATCCTAAAGGAAACCAACCCTGAATATTCATTGCAAGGACTGATTCTGAAGCTGAAGCTCCAATACTCTGGATACAAGATATGAAGAGCGGACTCAGAAAAGATCCTCTTGCTGGGAAAGATTGAGGGCAGAAGGTGACAGTAGAGGGTGAGACGGTTACATAGCATCACTGACTGAGTTTGAGCAAATTCTGGAAGATAGTGAAGGAAAGGGAAAGGTGGTGTGATGCAGTCCATGGGGTCACAAGGAGTCAGGCGTCATATGACCGAGAGACTGAAGAACAACAACATATATATGTGTGTGTGTGTGTGTGTGTGTACGTGCGGACATGCATACATTAGTTGCTCAGTTGTGTCTGACTCTTTGCAACCCGTGTGTGTGTGTGTGTGTGTGTGTGTTAATTGCTCAGTTATTTTGGACTCTCTGTGAACCCTGTAGCCTGCTAGGCTCCTCCATCCATGGGATTTCCAGGCAAGAATACTGGAGCAGATTGTCATTTCCTTCTCCAGGGATCTTCCAGACCCAGGGATTGAACCCAGGTTTCTTGAATTGAAGGCAGACTCTTGACCATTTGAGCTACCAGGAAAGCATATATATATATATATATATATATATATATATCTCATCTACCATGCTAGTAAAGGAATGCTCAAAATTCTCCAACCAGGCTTCAGCAGTACATGAACTGTGAACTTCCAGATGTTCAACCTGGTTTTAGAAAAGGCAGAGGAACCAGAGATCAAACTGCCAACATCCACTGGATCATCGAAAAAACAAGAGAGTTCCAGAAAAACATCTATTTCTGCTTTATTGACTATGCAAAAGCCTTTGACTGTGTGGATCACAATAAACTGTGGAAAATTCTGAAAGAGATGGGAATACCAGACCACCTGACCTGCCTCTTGAGAAACCTATATGCAGGTCAGGAAGCAACAATTAGGACTGGCCATGGAATAACAGACTGGTTCCAAATAGGAAAAGGAGTACATCAAGGCTGTATATTGTCACCCTGCTTATTTAACTTATATGCAGAGTACATCATGAGAAATGCTGGACTGGAAGAAGCACAAGCTGGAATCAAGATTGCCAGGAGAAATATCAAAAACCTCAGATATGCAGATGATACCACCCCTATGGCAGAAAGTGAAGAGGAACTAAAAAGCCTCTTGATGAAAGTGAAAGAGGAGAGTGAAAAAGTTGGCTTAAACCTCCACATTCAGAAAACGAAGATCATGGCATCTAGTCCTATCACTTCATGGGAAATAGATGGGGAAACAGTGGAAACAGTGTCAGACTTTATTTTTTGGGGCTCCAAAATCACTGCAGATGGTGACTGTAGCCATGAAATTAAAAGATGCTTACTCCTTGGAAGGAAAGTTATGACCAACCTAGACAGCATATTCAAAAGCAGAGATATTACTTTGCCAACAAAGGTCTGTCTAGTCAAGGCTATGATTTTTCCAGTAGTCATGTATGGATGAGAGAGTTGGACTGTGAAGAAAGCTGAGTGCCAAAGAATTGATGCTTTTGAACTGTGGTGTTGGAGCAGACTCTTGAGAGTCCCTTGGACTGCAAGGAGATCCACCCAGTCTATCCTAAAGGAGATCAGTCCTGGATGTTCATTGGAAGGACTGATGTTGAAGCTGAAACTCTAATACTTTGGCCATCTGATGTGAAGAGCTGACTCATTTGAAAAGACCCTGATGCTAGGAAAGATTGAGGGCAGGAGGAGCAGAGGATGACAGAGGATGAGATGGCTGGATGGCATCACCAACTAGATGGACATGAGTTTGGGTAAACTCTGGCAGTTGGTGATGGCCAGGGAGGCCTGGTGTGCTGCAGTTCATGGGGTCACAAAGAGTCAGACACTACTGAGTGACTGAACTGAACTGAACTGATATATATATATATATATATATATATATATATATATATATATAATCTACCATGATCTTGGTTTTTTTAATATTTAATTTTAAGCTGTCTCTTTCACTCTCCCTCTTCATCCTCATCAAGAGACTCCCTAGTTCCTCTTCACTTTCCATACATATATACATACATGCTGCATATAAGGTCAATAAGCAGGGTGACAATATACTGCCTTGACATACTTCTTTCTCAATTTTAAACTAGTCCGTTTTTCCATGTCTGGTTCTAACTGTTGCTTCTTGACCTGCATACAGGTTTCTCAGGAGGCAGGTAAGGTGGTCTGATATTCCCATCTCTTTAAGAATCTTCCACAGATTGTTGTGATCCATACAGTCAAAGTCTTTAGTGTAGTCAATAAAGCAGAATTAGATGCTTTTCTGGAATTCCCTTGCTTTTTCTATGGTCTGATGGATGTTGGCATTTTGATCTCTGGTTCCTCTGCCTTTTCTAAGTCCAGCTTGTACATCCAGAAGTTCTCAGTTCACATACTGTTGAAGCCTAGCTTGAAGGATTTTTAGTATTACATTGCTAGCATGTGAAGTGAAGTCCAATTGTGTGGTAATCTGAACCTTTTTTGGCATTTCCCTTCTTTGGGATTGGAACAAAAATGGACCTTTTCCATTCCTGTGGCCACTGCTGAGTTTTCAGTTTTGCTGGTATATTTAAAAGCATTGTATTTCAGAATTTGAAATTCCTAAAAGGATTTGAAATTCCTGAGATGAATTAAGATTTGAAATTCCAGCTCAGTCATGTCCAGTGCTTTGCAATCCCATGAGCTGTACTGTCCATGGAATTATCTAGACCAGAATACTGGAGTGGGTAGCGTTTCCCTTTTCCAAGGGATCTTCCTGACCCAGGAATCAAACTGAGGTCTCCTGCATTGCAGGCAGATTCTTTACTGTCTGAGCCACCAAGGAAGCCCTCACAAAAGGATTTGAAATTCCTAAGAGGATTTAGGATATAAAATTCCAGCTTGGCTAGCTGGAATTTTTTCCTAGTAATATTTCCTAAGGCCCACTTTACTTCACACTCCAGGATGTCTGATTCTAGGTGAGTGATCATACCATCATGCTTATCCAGGTAATTAAGACCTTTTTTTGTATAGTCTCCTGTGTATTCTTGCCACCTCTTTTTAATATCTTATGCTTATCTCAGGTCCTATGTATCAGATACTTTAGATGTCTAAGAGTAAAAAGGTTTATCAAGCTCTCCTTTAAGACCTTGAAAACTAAGTACTCTTGTGCTTTTTCCCATAAAATTTGGTTGGTGTGGCTATTGTTGAATAAAAATATAGATAACACCCATAAAAGAGAAATTTGGAATTCATTTCTAGCAATAATCAGTTACTGTTAGAAAACCTACAACTGCTTAGTTTTGGTTTTCAGGAAATTTCAGGCACCACAAAGTCTACCTGGATTTCAGTGTAGCCCTTATTCTAATAGCAGATGCTCTAAATATCAAAACTGGACTTGGGAAATTGCAATTTTTTTTATTGATAAATTTATGTCCTTTGAACACTAAAAGCTTTAGCAAGTGGCTAAAGTCTTCCTATACAAGGTCTGAGAAGGAGAGCAAAGAAGCAAATCATCCATATATTGCAACAAAGTAGACCCTCTAAGGAACTTTAAAGCATTCTAATCAGCCTTCATGATTTGTGAGAAATAAAGAATCTCAATAAAATCCTGAGGTATTGCTGTCTAGGTAAATTATTTTTCTTCCTATGTGAAGGCCAAAAAGTATTGGCTAGCTTTATCAACTGGAATACTAAAGAATACACTACATAAATCTATTACTGTAAATAATTTGCTTCCACTGGGAATGGATGCTAGTAAATTATGAAAGTTAGAAACACGGAACATGAGGTGTCAAGGGATAGTAGTGCTGTTTATTGCTCAGAGGAGACCATGAACAAACTTCCCTCCTTGGCCCTTAGATTTTCTCACCACTAAAATGAGAGTGCTACAGGGACCTAAGACAAGGGAGAATGAGAGCTTGAGCCTTGTAATCTTCTATTATCGGCTTTATGTCTTGAAGGGTTTCTTTACTTAGAGTATTGATTAATTCTGAGAAGTTTTAAGAGGTCTGTTTGAATATTGATGAGAGGTCTGCTGTGAATTTTGTAACATCAGCTGAAGATTTTTGTCTCCAAGAAAGGGGCACATTATTCAATATGGACAAATTATCATGTTTCTAGAATTAGTTCTAGTAGCATCAGAAATGGAAAAAATGATAAATGTTAAAAGGTTATTTTATTCAGCTGGTTGGTTACTTTGATGACTACTGTCAATTTCTGGCATTATTTTCCCCTTTTGGGAGAAAGAAATTTTTCCATGATATGTATCTAAGAAGTTTGACATAGTAAATGGGCAGGGGTAGAGGAGTAAGAAGAAAAGAATGTGTATCTCAAAAAGCCTAAGCAATAGAGAAAAATTTCAGAGACAGAAACCTTTTGAGGTTCATTAGAGATCCCACAATTTAAATAGTACTCTGGGGCAAGGGTTGTTTTATGAGTGGGGTTGAATAATGAGCACATGACTCTATTGACAGTTAAAACTGGAAGATATTTGTCCTCAATCTGAAGAAATGTTTATCTAGGACTATATAAAGGGAAGATTGGGAAGAGCTTCTGTAGTTCTTCAGAGCATCATCATTAAGGACTGAGAGGATGTTGGAAAGGCTGGATAGAGAGCCAAAGGAACCTGAGTGCTTTAATTTGTAGCAGTGACTTTTCCAATGTCCTAGCTCTTTGCAATAATAATAAACTAGGAAGAATTTTGGATTTCTTAAGGAGCCATCATTTGCTGGAGCAAAGATTAAAAATTTGGGTGGTCTTCCTTGGAAGTGATTGTTCTGAGTGTGAAAGAGTTTCTCTACCAGATTAAGTAAATCTAGAACATAGTTTTCATTCCAATCCACAAATCAAGAATGTGTGCCAGACCTTTATATCTTTCAGCAAACTAGGAGTCTGGAGACCTGTTATGTGGTTAGACAATAATCTAAGTTATTACCAGTTTCCCAACACAATGAGTATTCTGTATTTCTCTGTTTTCACATTTCCTAATCATTAGCTCTTGAGCCAGCTTTCTGAGACTCAGGGGGGGCTTGACAGGCCAAAGTGAAAGTTTTCTTGTTGTTGTTTTTTATTCAACAAGTCATGTTAGACTCTTTGTGACCTCAAAGACTGTATAGCACATCAGACTCCTCTGTTCACTATCTCCTGAAGTTTCCTCAAATTCATATCCATTGAGTCAGTGATGCTATCTAACCATCTTATCCTCCACCACCCTCTTCTCCTTTTGTCTTCAATCTTTCCCAACATCAGGATCTTTTCCAATGTATGGGCTCTTCACATTAAGTGATCAAAGTATTGGAGCTTCAGCAACAGTCCTTC
This sequence comes from Bos grunniens, assembly GCF_055505025.1. Classification (NCBI taxonomy): domain Eukaryota; kingdom Metazoa; phylum Chordata; class Mammalia; order Artiodactyla; family Bovidae; genus Bos; species Bos grunniens. The sequence goes on from NC_141175.1 coordinate 50,683,670, forward strand.
CAAAGAACATTCAGGATTGATCTCATTTAGGATTGAACTGTTTGGTCTCCTTTCTGTTCAAGGTACTCTCAAGTGTCCCATCACACCCAATTCAAATGCATCAATTCTTGGGCACTCAGCCTTTCTTGTGGTCCAACTCTTACCTCTATACACAACTATTGGAAAACAGATATACAGACCTTTGTCGACAGAGAGATATCTCTGTTTTTCAATACACTGTCTAGGTTTGCCATAGTCTTTTGTTTAAGGAGCAAACATCTTTTAGTTTCATGGCTGTAGTCACTGTCCACAGTGATTTTGGAGTCCAAGAAAATAAAATCTGTCACTGCTTTCAATATTTCCCCTACTATTTGCCATGAAGTGATGGGCCCAAATGCCATGATATTAGTTTTTTGAATGTTGAGTTTCAAGCCAGCTTTTTCACTGCCCTTGTTCAAGGGCCTTAGAGGAGCTATCCCACATTGAAGGTCAGGAAGGGCGGTGGTGAGGAGATACCCCTCGTCCAAGGTAAGGAGCAATGGCTGCACTTTGCTGGAGCAGCCGTGAAGGGATACCCCACGTCCAAGGTAAGAGAAACCAAAGTAAGACGGTAGGTATTGCAAGAGGGCATCAGAGGGCAGACACACTGAAACCATACTCACAGAAAACTAGTCAATCTAATCACACTAGGACCACAGCCTTGTCTAACTCAATGAAACTAAGCCATGCCCATGGGGCAACCCAAGATGGGCGGGTCATGGTGGAGATATTTGACAGAATGTGGTCCACTGGAGAAGGGAATGGCAAACCACTTCAGTATTCTTGCCTTGAGAACCCCATGAACAGTATTAAAAGGCAAAATGATAGGATACTGAAAGAGAAACTCCCCAGGTCAGTAGGTGCCCAATATGCTACTGGAGATCAGTGGAGAAATAACTCAAGAAAGAATGAAAGGCTGGAGCCAAAGCAAAAGGAATACTCAGCTGTGGATGTGACTGGTGATAGAAGCAAGGTCCAATGTTGTAAAGAGCAATATTGCATAGGAACCTGGAATATCAGGTCCATGAACCAAGGCAAAATGGAAGTGGTCAAACAAGAGATGGCAAGAGTGAATGTCGACATTCTAGGAATCAGCGAACTGAAATGGACTGGAATGGGTGAATTTAACTCAGATGACTATTATATCTACTACTGCGGGCAGGAATCCCTCAGAAGAAATGGAGTGGCCACATGGTCAACAAAAGAGTCTGAAATGCAGTACTTGGATGCAATCTCAAAAATGACAGAATGATCTCTGTTCATTTCCAAGGCAAACCATTCAATATCACAGTAATCCAAGTCTATGCCCCAACCAGTAATGCTGAAGAAGCTGAAGTTGAACAGTTCTATGAAGACCTACAAGACCTTTTAGAACTAACACCCAAAAAAGATGTCTTTTTCATTATAGGGGACTGGAATGCAAAAGTAGGAAGTCAAGAATCACCTGGAGTAACAGGCAAATTTGGCCTTGGAGTACGGAATGAAACAGGGAAAAGGCTAACAGAGTTTTGCCATTAGAATGCACTGGTCATAGCAAACACCCTCTTCCAACAACACAAGAGAAGACTCTACACATATACATCACCAGATGGTCAACACCAAAATCAGATTGATTATATTCTTTGCAGCCAAAGATGGAGAAGCTCTATACAGTCAGCAAAAACAAGACCAGGAGCTGACTGTGGCTCAGACCACGAACTTCTTATTGCCAAATTCAGACTTAAATTGAAGAAAGTAGGGAAAACCACTAGACCATTCAGGTATGACCTAAATCAAATCCTTTATGATTATACAGTGGAAGTGAGAAATAGACTTAAAAGCCTAGATCTGATAGATAGAGTGCCTGATGAACTATGGAATGAGGTTTGTGACATTGTACAGGAGACAGGGATCAAGACCATTCCCACAGAAAAGAAATGCAAAAAAGCAAAATGGCTGTCTGGGGAGGCCTTACAAATAGCTGTGAAAAGAAGAGAAGTGAAAAGCAAAGGAGAAAAGGAAATATATAAACATCTGAATGCAGAGTTCCAAAGAATAGCAAGAAGAGATAAGAAAGACTTCTTCAGTGATCAATGCAAAGAAATAAAGGAAAACAACAGAATGGGAAAGACTAGGGATCTCTTCAAGAAAATCAGAGATACCAAAGGAACATTTCATGCAAAGATGAGCTCGATAAAGGAAAGAAATGGTGTGGACCTAACAGAAGCAGAAGATATTAAGAAGAGATGGCAAGAATACACAGAAGAACTGTACAAAAAAGATCTTCACGACCCAGATAATCACAATGGTGTGATCACTGACTTAGAGCCAGACATCCTGGAATGTGAAGTCAAGTGGGCCTTAGAAAGCATCACTATGAACAAAGCTAGTGGAGGTGATGGAATTCCAGTTGAACTATTTCAAATCCTGAAAGATGATGCTGTGAAAGTGCTGCACTCAATATGCCAGCAAATTTGGAAAATTCAGCAGTGGCCAAAGGACTGGAAAAGGTCAGTTTTCACTCCAATCCCGAAGAAAGGCAATGCCAAAGAATGCTCAAACTACCACACAATTGCACTCATCTCACATGCTAGTAAAGTAATTCTCAAAATTCTCCAAGCCAGGCTTCAGCAATATGTGAACTGTGAACTTCCTGATGTTCAGGCTGGTTTTAGAAAAGGCAGAGGAACCAGAGATCAAGTTGCCAACATCCGCTGGATCATGGAAAAAGCAAGAAAATTCCAGAAAAACATCTATTTCTGCTTTCTTGACCATGCCAAAGCCTTTGACTGTGTGAATCACAATAAACTGTGGAAAATTCTGAAACAGATGGGAATACCAGAACACCTGATCTGCCTCTTGAGAAATCTGTATGCAGGTCAGGAAGCAACAGTTAGAATTGGACATGGAACAACAGACTGGTTCCAAATAGGACAAGGAGTTCATCAAGGCTGTATATTGTCACCCTGTTTATTTAACTTATATGCAGAGTACATCATGAGAAATGCTGGACTGGAAGAAACACAAGCTGGAATCAAGATTGCCGGGAGAAATCTCAATAACCTCAGATATGCAGATGACACCACCCTTATGGCAGAAAGTGAAGAGGAACTCAAAAGCCTCTTGATGAAAGTGAAAGTGGAGAGTGAAAAAGTTGGCTTAAAGCTCAACATTCAGAAAACGAAGATCATGGCATCTGGTCCCACCACTTCATGGGAAGTAGACAGGGAAACAGTGGAAACAGTGTCAGACTTTATTTTTCTGGGCTTCAAAATCACCACAGATGGTGATTGCAGCCATGCTTGCTCCTTGGAAGGAAAGTTATGACCAACCTAGATAGCATATTCAAAAGCAGAGACATTATTTTGCCAACAAAGGTCGGTCTAGTCAAGGCTATGGTTTTTCCTGTGGTCATGTATGGATGTGAAAGTTGGACTGTGAAGAAGACTGAGCACCAAAGAATTGATGCTTTTGCACTGTGGTGTTGGAGAAGACTCTTGAGAGCCCCTTGGACTGCAAGGAGATCCAACCAGTCCATTCTGAAGGAGACCAGCCCTGGGATTTCTTTGGAAGGAATGATGCTAAAGCTGAAACTCCAGTACTTTGGCCACCTAATGCAAAGAGTTGACTCATTGGAAAAGGCTCTGATGCTGGGAGGGATTGGGGGCAGGAGGAGAAGGGGGCGACAGAGGATGAGATGGCTGGATGGCATCGCTGACTCAATGGACATGAGTTTGAGTGAACTCCAGCAGTTGGTGATGGACAGGGAGGCCTGGCGTGCTGCGATTCATGGGGTCGCAAAGAGTCGGACACGACTGAGCGACTGATCTGATCCGATCTGATCTGTTCACCATCATCAAGAAGCACTTTATTTCCTCTTCACTTACTGACATTAGGGTGGTATCATCTACATGTCTAAGGTTTATGAAATTTTCCCCAGCAATCTTGATTGTATTTGTGATTTATCCAACTCAGAATTTCACATGATTTAATCTGCATATAAGTTAAATAAGCAGAGTGACAATATACAGCCTTGCCATATTCTGATACCAATTTTGAACCAGTCAGCTTTTCTATGTTGGATTCTAAATGTTGCTTCTTGACCTCCGTGTAGTGACATGGTATGGTATTCCTATCTCTTTAAGAATTTTTCCCACTTATTGTGATCCACACAGTCAAATGCTTTAGCCTAGTCAATGAGGCAGAAGTAGATGTTTTTTTCTGGGATTCCTTTGTTTGCTCCATGAACCAATTAGTGTTGCCAATTTGATCTCTGGTTCCTCTGCCTTTTCTAAATCCAACTTATACATGTGAAAGTCTTGACTCACATACAGCAGAAGCCTAGCTTGAAGGATTTTGAGCATAAACTTGCTACCATGCGAAATGAACACAATTGAATGGTAGTTTGAACATTCTTTGGAATTGCCCTTCTTTGGGATTGGAATGAAAACTGACCTTTTCCGTTCCTGTAGCCACTGCTAAGTTTTTCAAATTTGCTGGTGTATTTGAAGTGCAGCATTTTAACTACATCATCTTTCAGGATATTAAATAGCTCAGATGGAATTTCTTCATTTCTACTAGATTTGTTCATAGTAATATTTCCTAAGGTCCTCTTGACTTCACACTTCAGGGTGTCTGGCTATATGTGAGTGACCACACTATCGTGGTTATCTGGGTCATTAAGAACTTTCTTATTTTGTACAGTTCTTCTGTGTATTCTTGCCACCTCTTCTTAATATCATCTGCTTCTGTTAAGTCCTTGCCATTTCTGCCCTTTATCATGCCCATCCTTGCATGAAATAGTCCCTTGATATCTCCAATTTCCTTGAAGAGATCTCTAGTCTGTTCCATTCTGTTGTTTTCTCTATTTCTTTAAGAATGCCTTTTTATCTCTCCTTGCTATTCTCTGGAACTCTGAATTCAGTTGAGTGTGTCTTTCCCTTTTTCCCTGGCCTTTCACTTCTCTTTTTCCCTCAGTTATTTGTAAAGCCTCCTCAGACAACCACTTTGCCTTTATGCATTCTTTTTCTTTAGGATGGTTTTGATAGCTGCCTCCTTTACAGTTTTACAAACCTCCCTCCATAGTTCTTCAGGCACTCTGTCTACCAGATCTATTCCTTTGAATCTCTTCATCACCTTCACTGTATAATCAAAAAAGATTTGATTTAGGTCATACCTGAATGGCTATTGGTTTTCCCTACTTTCTTCAATGTAAGCCTGAATTTTGCAATAAGGAGCTGGTGATCTGAGCCACAGTCATTTCCAGCTCTTTTTTTCACTGACTAGATAGAGCTTCTCCATCTTTGGCTGAAAAGAATATAATCAATCTCATTTTGATATTGACCATCTGGTGATGTCTATGTGTAGAGACTTTTCTTGTGTTATTGGGAAGGCATGTTTGCTATGATCACTGTGTTCTCTTGGCAAAACTCTGTTAGTCTTTGTCCTGATTCATTTTGTACTCCAAGGCCAAACTTGCCTGTTATTCTGGGTGACTCTTGACTTCCTACTTTTGTATTCAAAACCCCTATGATGAAGAGGACACCTTTTTGTGGTGTTAGTTCTAGAAGATCTTGTAGGTCTTCATAGAAGTGATCAACTTAAGCTTTTTTCAGGATCAATGGTTGAGGCATAGACTTGGATTATTGATGTTGAATGGTTTGCTTTGGAAATGAACTGAGATTATTCTGTAGTATTTGAGATTGCACCCAAGTACTATGTTTCAGAATCTTTTGTTAACTGTGAGGGCTACTCCATTTCTTCTAAAGGATTCTTGCCCATGGTAATGGACATAATGGTAATATGAATTAAATTCTCCCATTCCTGTCTATTTTAGTTCAATGATTTCTAAGATGTCAATATTCACTCATTTCATCTCCTGATTGACCATGTCCAGTTTCTCTTGATTCATGGACCTAACATTCCAGTTCTTATGCAACACTGTTCTTTACAGCATCAGACTTTACTTTCAACCACCAGACACTTCCATAACTGAGCATTGTTTCCACTTGGGCCCAGCTGCTTCAGTCATTCTGGTTGTTGTTGTTGTTCAGACAATCAGTTATGTCCGACTCTTTGCGACCCCATGGACTGCAACATGCCAGCCTTCCCTGTCCTTCACCATCTCCCAGAGCTTGCTCAATCTCATATACATTGAATCAGTGATGCCATCCAACCGTCTCATCCTCTGTCATCCCCTTCTCCTCCTGCCTTCAATCTTTCCCAGCATCAGGGTCTTTTCCAATGAGTCAGCTCTTCACATCCAGTGGCCAAAGTATTGAAGCTTCAGTTTCAGCATCAGTCTGAGTTTTACCTCAAAAGACAGGGTTTCAATTCCTCCCTCACTTCTTTGATACTCCTCAATCTTGAGGAGAACAGGTTTTGGACAAGAAAGGGAATAATGTTTTGGATAGAGATGTTAATCATGAACTCAGCAGAGGAACCCAGTCTTAGTGGCACTCAGTTTAGGGCAGGAGCAGAAGGGGATGACAGAGAATGAGATGGTTGGATAGCATTGTTATAGCCAAACGCTCTGGTAAACAAACTCACTCAGAAGGACAGTGTGGATAGTGGAGTGCAGTTTATTACACTAGCAGGTCCGAGGCACAGTTTCCTGTTTAACCAGGGACCCCAACCAACTTTAGTGAAAACCTTATATACCTTAAGTGTACTGCTCAAGCCCACATCCCCAAATTCCTTAAACCTAGCCTGGAAAGAGTTAAAGGGAGATACAATCAGGTTACAGCCATGATTCGTAATCAGAAGGGTCAGCTGGTTATACATTGTAGCCTACACCAATGGGTGCCACAAAGATTAAAAAGGTGATTGACTACTTAGGGGATTATTACATTCTTTTCAGAGACAGGAAATCTTGGTATGGAATCTGGTGTTTATCAATCTGGGTGGCCAGTTCTGCCATAGGTATGTTATCCCCAGGGCTACCAGGCACATAGTCCAAAGCTCACTGAAAGTGCAAGATGGAGTTTCCTTCTTTTTCAAGATGGAGTCAGCTCAGCCTGTTCTTTTCCTCCCTCAGCATCACGAACGCAATGAACATGAGTTTGAGTAAACTCCATGAGATAGTGAAGGACAGGGAAGCCTGGTGTGCTGCAGTCCGTGGCGTCATAAATAGTCGGACACAACAGGGTAACTGAACAACAGAAGTATCAGGCACGGCCTTTACCGACAAGCATACAGACTAGTTGATTTAACTCAGAGAATCCAGGTTGATCAATTTGAGTGACCATATTAAATTTACCAACAAATCTGTGAAGATCTTCAGTTACTTTGGGAAATCTTTGACAACAATTTAAGGGTTTAACTTCTTGGTCCTCAGAAGGATTATTTGAGGAGGACCATTTCTGAAAAGTTCAGAGGAAAGGGGGGTGACAAAAATTTCAGAGAAAAATGAAATTCAGTGAAATAATTAGTACGGGGGGCTTGAGGGTATAAAAGGGTCATAAGACATATAGAAGGAAAGGAGAATGATGGTACCAGGAGAGGGACCTGGCCACAAGGATCCAAGAGAGAGAGAAATAATGACAGAGGAAGCAGATCCTGAGACAAAGAAGCCAAGGGAGAAGAGCCTGAAGCTTTGCAAATCACTTTTTCTTTTAAAAATTATTTATCTGACTCAGTTAATCTTAAAATCTTATTTTGCAGAGAGGCAATTTTAGACTCCTGATAATGTGGGAAGCATGAAAATATGAATTAAAAATAGGCATTTCACTCATTCTAGAAATGTCTGAGCTGTTTTTAGTCCAATTCAGTTTTAAAAAACAAATTTTGGCAAATAACTTTTATTTTTTACATAGTGACCTTAGGTATTATGCGTTGCTTTTGGTCAGATTGGTCAAATTAGTTATAAAGTCATATGATGATTTTAAACATGAAATCACTCAGAGTCGCTGTTTGGGAAGGGTAACCTCAAAATATTTAGATAACTGGAATCCCATTTCTCAGAAGGTTTTCTTTAGAGGTAAAATAGCAGTTTTCAAACAGTTCTCTTTTCAATTTCAGAGTGAAAAACTTATATTAGTTTTAATTAAATCTTAGTTTTCTGAGGATACCTTCTGGTCTTTTAGACTTGGCTATGCACTTGCAATCATCTATGATCCATTGCAGCAATGTCTTTGGCTTTCTCTGGCCTATGTCACTCATAGCTTGTCATTCTAAGGTAAAGCTTTACATGAGGCCAACACTTGCTAATGCTCAAGGATTCATTGCCTGAAATTTGCAGTCTCTGTGATAAGGACAGAGCAGGATAATCAAATAGCTAGTTTAAAATTCCCACTTTGGATCAAAGAGAGGGAATTTTCAGAGACCCCTGTATATAATGATAACTCAAGAAAGTAGGCTTCAGTTCAGTCAATTCAGTCTCAGTCATGTCCAACTCTTTGTGATGCCATGGATTGCAGCACACCAGGCCTCCCTGTCCATCAGCAACTCCCAGAGTTTATTCAAACTCAAGTCCATTGAGTCAGTGATGCCATTCAACCATCTCATCCTCTGTTGTCCCTTTCTACTCCTGCCCTTAATCTTCCCCAGCATCAGGGTCTTTTCAAATGAGTCAGTTCTTCATATCAGGTGGCCAAAGTATTGGAGTTTCAGCTTCAACATCAATCCTTCCAATGAATATATAGGACTGATTTCCTTTAGGATGGACTGGTTGGATTTCCTTGCAGTCCAAGGAACTCTCAAGAGTCTTCTCCAACACCACAGTTCAAAAGTATCAATTCTTCCGTGTTCAGCTTTTTTATAGTCCAACTCACACATTCATACATGACTACCAATACAATAGCTTTGACTAGGCAGACGTTTGTTGGCAAAATAATGTCTCTGCTTTTTAATATGTTGTCTAGGTTGGTCATAACTTTTCTTCCAAGGAACAAGTTTCTTTTAATTTCATGGCTTCAGTCACCATCTGTAGTGATTTTGAAGCCTCCCCAAAATAAAGTCTGTCACTGCTTCCACTGTTTCCCCAACTATTTGCCATGAAGTGATGGGACCAGATGTCATGAGCATAGTGTTCTGAATGTTGAGTTTTAAGCCAACATTTTCACTCTCTTCTTCACATTCATCAAGAGGTTCTTTAGTTCATCTTCTATTTCTGCCATAAGGGTGGTGAGTTCTGCATATCTGAGGTTATTGATATTTCTCCTGGCAATCTTGATTCCAGCTTGTGCTTCTTCCAGCCTAGCATTTCTCATGCTGTATTCTGCATATAAGTTAAATAAGCAGGGTGACAATATACAGCCTTGATGTACTCCTTTCCCGATTTGGAACCAGTCTGTTGTTCCAAGTCTACTTCTAACTCTTGCTTCCTGACCTGCATGCAGATTTCTCAAGAGGCAGGGCAGGTGATCTGGTATTCCCATCTCTTTCAGAATTTTCCACAGTTTGTGATGATCCACAGAGTCAAAGTCTTGGCATAGTTGTTAAAACAGAAATAGATGTTTTTCTGGAACTCTCTTGCTTTTTTGATAATTCAATGGATGTTGGCAATTTGATCTCTGGTTACTCTGAATTTTCTAAAACCAGCTGGAACATCTGGAAGTTCACAGTACATGTACTGTTGAAGCCTAGCTTGGAGAATTTTGAGCATTACTTTGTTAGCATGTGAGATGAGTGCAATTGTGTGGTAATTTGAGCATTCTTTGGCATTGCTGTTCTTAGGGATTGGAATGAAAACTGACATTTTCCAGTCCTATGGCCACTGCTGAGTTTTCCAAATTTGCTGACATATTGAGCGTAGCACTTTCACAGCATCATCTTTTAGGATTTGAAAAGCTCAGCTGGAATTCCATCACCCTCCACGACCTTTGTTCATAGTGGTGCTTCCTAAGGTCCACTTGACATCACTTTCCAGGATGTCTGGCTCTAGGTGAGTGATCATACCATCATGATTATCTGGGTTGTGATGATCTTTTTGTATAGTTCTTCTGTATATTCTTGCCACTTTTTCTTAATATCTTCTGCTTCTGTTAGGTCCATACAATTTCTGTCCTCTATCGAGCCCATTTTTGCATGAAATGTTCCCTTGGTATCTCCAATTTTCTTGAAGAGATCTCTAGTCTTTCCCATTCTGTTGTTTTCCTCTATTTGTTTGCATTGATCGCTGAGGAAGGCTTTCTTATCTCTCCTTGCTATTCTTTGGAACTCTGCATTTAGGTGCTTATATCTTTCCTTTTCTCCTTTGCTTTTCGCTTCTCTTCTTTTCACAGCTATTTGTAAGGCATCCTCAGACAGCTATTTCACCTTTTTACATTTCTTTTTCTTGAGGATTGTCTTGATCCCTGTCTCCTATACAATGTCATGAACCTCCATCCATAGTTCATCAGACACTCTGTCTATCAAATCTAATCCCTTGAGTCTATTTCTCACTTCCACTGTATAATTATAAAGGATTTGATTTAGGTCATACCTGAATGGTCCATGAGTTTTCCTTACTTTCTTCAATTTAATATTTGGCCATAAGGAGTTTATGATCTGAGCTACAGTCAGCCTCTGGTCTTGTTTTTGCTGTCTGTATAGAGCGTCTCCATCTTTGGCTGCAATGAATATAATCAATTTGATTTCAGTATTGACTGTCTGGTGATGTCCATGTGTAGAGTCTTCTCTTGTTTTGTTGGAAGAGGGTGTTTGCTATGACCAGGGTGTTCTCTTCGCAAAATTATGTTAACCTTTGCCCTGCTTCATTCTATATTCCAAGGCCAAATTTGCCTGTTACTCCAGGTGTTTCTTGACCTCCTACTTTTGCATTCCAGTCCCCTATAATGAAAAGGACATCTTTTTTTGTGTGTGTTAGTACTAAAAGGTCTTGTAGATCTTCATAGAACCATTCAACTTCAGCTTCTTTAGTGATCCTAGTCAGGTCATAGACTTGTATTACCATAATATTGAATGGCTTGCCTTGGAAACGAACAGAGATCATTCTGTCATTTTTGAGATTGCATCCAAGTACTGCATTTTGAACTCTTTTGTTGACTATGATGGCTACTCCATTTCATCTAAGGGATTCTTGCCCACAGTAGTAGACATAATGGCCATCTGAGTTAAATTTACCCATTCTAGTCCACTTTAGTTTGCTGATTCCTAAAATGTCGACTTTCTGTCCTGCCATCTCCTGTTTGACCACTTCCGATTTACTTTGATTCATGAACCTAACATTCTAGGTTCCTAAGCAAGTAGCTTTACTTAGCAACAGAAGCATGAGGCATATGCCAAAACAGGGGTGAAGTGAGACCTATATCCTGCACACTGAGAATGGCAAATTAATGATCCCCAGGAAGGGGTTATTTCTGTATTTACTGAGAGCAGAAATATAGGGGAAAGGTGAATTATACTTAAATATGAGATGATTTACCTTACTTTACCATATGTTACCACACTTCTGCTAATTAGCATAGTTCCATAACAATCCTGGTTGGGCCATTTGGTACAATGCCCCCCTCACTCAGCACCCCACACAATATAGAGGAGGAACTGATGATGGAAGCTTAACTTTCATTCAAGAATGAGGAAAAAGTTGGTCTTTTCCTCCTCCCCACTTTTCTTTTGATTATAAAAATGTAATACCTTTTGTTTTTAGGGCAGTACACTCTTGCCTGCTGCTTGTATCCTTCATAAGCATCCTATACTAATGAATCACTAATAAATCCAACTTATCATTTGCCTCTCACTGAATTCTTTCTGTGCTGAAACGTAAAGACCTGAACTCCATCAAGCCCTGAGATGCATTCTGTGGTTTCATCTGTATGATCACATGTATTTGTGAGGGTAAAATGGAGACAGAGGTAGGAACACTCTCTCCTCGTCCCATTTTAGCACTCAAGGAGAGCGTTCAAGTGAACAGAGACAGCGCTTCAGCTTTTTAATATTATTTCCAATCAGTTGCTATTTTAAGTAATAAAACCAAGTAATACCAAAAGCAGAAGTATAAATGGGCTCTATTTTCAATTTTGCTCCATAATTAGCAACAATTATTTTATTTGTGAGTGTTTTCCTTCAAAACTCTTTTGTTGTCTTCTTTTAGTCATTCTAAATGATTCAGTGTGATTTTGACAGAATGGTTCTGGAGATCACTGGTCAGATACCATTTGAATGCAGAAATCAGCAGTTGTCTTTTAAGTACAGAGAGCAATGATTTCATTATCCTAGGCAGTCTTATTTTTTTATTAAACAAATTATTTAAATTGGTAGTAGATAGTCAACATGACATTAATTAATCTATTTGCCAGCAGTTCTCTGTATGGACTAAATTCACTTTATTCATTATCTTTTTTAAAACATAGAATTAAAGTTCCACATTTGAGGTTTTGCTATCAGTGGTTAATTTTCTTTTCACCTTGAAAATCACTGTCACAATCTTCAGTGTTCCTGAGTGTAAATTTCACTTATTTGTGGCTCAGTAACTCTGCTTTCAGTTTCCTACCCAAAGCTACAAAATCATTTTGTAGAGCACCATATAAGTAAATTAAGCCATCAAGTCATCAAGCTGGGAATGTCAAACCCAGGAGGGTACTTTAATGCTGATAGCAGCTACTTTGTGGCTCCAAAAAGAATTTCCCAGTGCTGAAAGCATTCTCAGGCTCAGATATTTCATGGGACATAAACCTTTACTTCAAAAATAAAATTTGTATTTTGAAAACAAACCATTTATTGTTTGTATAAAAGGTCCCTGAGTTTTGTTAGAAAGCAATTTAACAACTCCAATTTATTAAAAATATGTGGGACAGTGATTGTAAATGTAATTTTTACTTTAAGTCCATATGCAGTTAGCCTCTTGATTCTAACACTATGTTGCTTAGCTGTTTGCACAGAGCAATTTCTGGGACTCTAACTTTATATATATATATATATTCTTTCATTGATGTTTATTTCTTAGTGCATAGTTCTTCTCACAAATAGACAAAGATTTAGAGAACATGTACAAGTGTACATGAACTCTTGTCAAATTTAAAGCAAAAGTCACTTTATATATCAGTTATAGTCATTTTGCAATAAACTTGTAAATAATACCTAAAAGCAAATTGATATATATATGGATCTGTTATATTTCACAATGTACATAGTGTTTGACTGAAAAAATAATGCACAACTTAAAAGTTGAGAATTACATTTTATTTGGTGTATAAAATGAGGACTTAAGTTTGGGACATAGTCTGTCAAGATAGCTCCAAGAAACTGTTCTGAAGAGGTAAGGGATATATAGGAGAGCCTGGATATATAGGAGCTTTTGTAGCAAAGACCAGGTTAAGTCAGAACATCAAAAGCTTATTATTAAAGAAAACCTGATAAGCTGAAGCTCTAATACTTTGGCCACCCGATGCAAAGAACTGACTCATTGGAAAAGACCCTAATGCTGGGAAAGATTGAAGGCATGAGAAGAAGGGGATGACAGAGGATGAGATGTTTGGATGTCATCACTGACTCGATGGACATGAGTTTGAGCAAGCTCTGGGAGTTGGTGATTGACAGGGAAGTCTGGCATGCTGCAGTTCATGTCTGCATGCAGAGTCAGACAAGATTTAGTGACTAAGCAACAACTGCTAACTTCAGGGCAGATATATTTGAGGACACATTTAAATACTGTTCCCATGCACTCCTAGATTTATTTTCCAAAGCATTAACACAGGAATAACAGATAACTTGTATTAAAAAAAATTAATAACTTGTAGAGAATAAATAGTAAATAAATAACAACACTTAAAACAGAAATGTTGATACCAGCTCACTCTAATCAGTGCTAGACATTATTATTATTATTATTATTGTTATATTTTAGAATCTTTATGATATGGAGCTATTCTTAACCCCAAATACATAAATCATACTATAGTTATAAGTTGTTTCTGATAATGATATTCAATATGAATATTTCCTCGAGATGGATAGGGAAAAGATGAAAGATGGAATAATGGAGGCAGAGGCATTGACTCTGGGGTAATATTATGTTTCTGAGAGAGAGTTCTCACGTCTGAGAAATATATGCTGTCAAAAAAGACACATGGCACTGGAGAAAGTTAACAGACAAGAAAGACTTTTACATTATTTTCAGTTTTACTGAAATACAATTTAAAATTGAAATTGTGTATATTTAAAATGTACTACAAGATCATTAGATAAATGCATACACTATAAAATGAATCCTGTAACGCAATTAGTTACCATGTCTATCATCTCATATCAATAATTTATGACTATTTTTACATGTAAGAATGCTTAATATATATTCTCTTAGCAAATTTTGTGTGATGGCAACCCACTCCAGTACTCTTGCCTGGAAAATTCCATGGATGGAGAAGCCTGGTAGGCTACAGTCGATGAGGTCGCAGAGAGTTGGGCACGACTGAGCAATTTCACTTCACTTTAATACAATATTATTTACAGTTAATATACACTATACATTAGATTTCTTGGAACGTTTTTGTCTTATAAATGAAACTTTGTAATTTTGACTGACATCTTCCCATTTCCCCCCTTTTCACTCATCCCTTAACAATTACTCAACTCTGTTTCTGTGACTTCAACTTATTTTTTTTAGATTCCACATGTAAATGATATCATGCTTACCTATGAATAAATCTAGCTTATTTCAGTGAGCATAATGTCCTCTGGTTTCATCAATGCTCTCACAAATATGACATTGTTTTCCCTTTTTCATGGCTGGATAATATACCACTATGTATAGAGAAATAAATTACAGATAGGTAGGTGATAGATCGGAGAAGGCAATGGCACCCCACTCCAGTACTCTTGCCTGGAAAATCCCATGGACAGAGGAGCCTGGTAGGCTGTAGTCCACGGGGTCGCAAAGAGTCGGACACGACTGAGCAACTTCACTTTCACTTTTCACTTTCCTTCATTGGAGAAGGAAATGGCAACCCACTCCAGTGTTCTTACCTGGAGAATCCCAAAGACAGGGGAGCTTGGTGGGCTGCCATCTATGGGGTCGCACAGAGTCGGACATGACTAAAGTGACTTAGCAGTAGCAGCAGGTGATAGATAGATAGATACAGGGAGATATCATAATTCTAACCCAATTATCTGTCAACAGACATGCTGTTTATAGATCTTGACTATTGAAGATAATGTTGCATTGAACACAGGGATGCAGATAGCTCCTAGAGATAGTAATTTCATTTCCTTCGTATATACACCCCAAAGTGGAATTACTGGAGCATAAGGTCATTTTATCTTTCAATTCCTCTGTACTCTTTTCCATAATGTTTGTACCAATTTACATTCCATTAACAGTGTATAAGGGCTCCCTATCCCTCATATCCATGCCAACATTTGTTATCTTTTGTCTTTCTTTTTTTTTTTTTTTGTAAGCATTCTAACTGATATAAGGTGATATCTAATTGTGATTTAGATTTGCATAATCCAAAGGAATCCTTTAATCAAGCATTTTGCAATAAGAGAAAGAGGCCAGAACCAAAGTCTGAACTCAATGACCCTAAATGAAGGGGCTGGAGAATTTTCCAAGATGTTCTGAGTAACATTACCTGTATTTACTAATGACTTTTCTCAAAGGAAAAGCAAATTTATTCCTACCACAGAATAAGAGGTAGTTTTACAACTTGGAGCAAGATAGCCACAAAAGTCAGGCTCCTACTCCTTCATATGGACTGGAACAGAGGACTCTGTCTTATTTGATAATTAGATTTCAAAGAGATGTTTCCTAAGTCTTTTTTTTTTTTTTTTTTTACCCAGAAATCTAACAAAGATAGTTTTATTATTATGAAAATGATACATGCTGATTTTCAGAAATTGCAACAGTATAAAAGGATAAAAAAATAGCAGATGAGTCTCCCTCTCATCCTAGTTCCCCCTCCTTCACCTCCCAATAATAGTTTCTTCAATCTACTTCCACAGTCTTTGCACATATATGCATCTGTGTGTTTATCCTCTTTTGTTTAAACATAATCAAGAGAACATTATAATTTTTTTCATCTTGGCTTTGCACCTAATTTTTTCTCAGCATGCAGAGATAAACCTCTTTCTTTTTAATAGCTACCTACAATTCCACTGTTTAGTGCTTCCCTGGTGGCTCAGTGGTAAAAATCCACCTGCCAATCCAGGAGACTTGGGTTCAATCCCTGGGTTGGCAAGATTCCCTGGAGAAGGAAATAGCAACCCACTCCAGCATTCTTGCCTAGGAAATCCCATGGACAGAGTGGTCTGGTGGGTTACAGTCCATGGGGTCTCAAAGAATCAGACTCAACTTAACAACTAAGATGTAACTAAACAACTAAGAATTTCTACTAACTTATGCCTGAAAGTAGACATCTCTTTTCCAGGAAGGGAATAGCCTTGATTATCGACCACGCTTGGCACTTCACATGTACTCTCTTACTCAATATTTATAGCCAACACATGGAATAGGATTAGTATCCCAATTTTGCTGACAAGGAAACTGAGACTCTCTCAAGTCTTTAAGAAAGACATTCCTGGTTTGTAAAACTAGTAAGAGGCACACTTTTTAAAAACATTGAAAATGTTTATTTTTTATTTAAAATCATGTTAGTTTCAGGTGTACAATGTAGTGATTTAATATTTTTATAGATTATATTCCACTTAGAATTATTACAAAACAATAACTGTATTTCCCTCTGTTGTACAACATCCTTATTGCTGTTGCTTATCTATTTTATGCATAATAGTGTGCAAGAGACTTTTTAAACATTTACCTCTTGAAGGGGAAGAGAAAGGATTTCCAATTGCAAGTTTTCTAAAGTAAGTGTTCTAAAAGGGGAATCTGGGTCTTAGAGTCTTAGAGTCAGGAAGAAGCCTGTTTAAAGACTGATCAAGATAAAGGAAACATTAAGAGAATTTTGGTTAGTGAATTCTCTCTTTAGAACCTATGCAAAGTTATTTATAAGAAACTAAGTCACATTTCAAATATACTTTATAAACTACATAACTAAATGTTAATTTTAAAGATTTGAGAATTATTTTAACTCTACCTAAGAACTTTTTGTTGAAGGATGATCTATAGTGTTAAAATAAATGAAAGCAAATAACTGTACATTAGTATGAAAATAAAAAATCAGATTGTGATACAACCATACTATGACACATGAAGCAGCTATTGATATAAATGTATTAGATGTATACTAAAGGGATTCAAAATGAGCCTCCCCAAAATCTGTCACTTTGCCATTTAATACTATGTGAGCTAAAGGCAATCAAGATCCAGTAGAGTCAAAGCAAAAACAAAACAAAAACTTGTATCTCTCCCTTAAATATCTAAAAGAATTTAGATAGGGGACTTGGCCCAGAAAGAAAGCTATTACTAAAGAATAGCATTTTATCTGAACGACCTATCTCTATGGCAGGACAAACATCTAATTACCAAACACCTGCTCTTCTTATCTTCCTGTGAATCACCCTCCTCCCCTTTGAAGCCCCAGGTGGCTATTCCATTCCTCAGCTCAAGATGGTATATAAGCTTCAATTGTCAGGATTGTCCTTGAATTTCATTGTCTTTGTGGGGATCCCATACAAACACAATTAAATATATATTTTTTCTCTTGCTAATCTATCTTATGTTTATTTGATTATTAGACCAGTCAAAGAACATAGAAGAACAGACGAAAAGTAATTTTCCTTAAAGGAATATGCAAGATGTATTACTTCAGTTGCTCAAGCCAAAATCCTTATTGGCACATCTCTCACATTCCACTCCAAATCCTTCAGCAAAGCCTGTTGGATCCAATCTCACAATATGTCCATAGTCTGATTTCTTCTCATTACCTCTCCTGCTACCATCTGGCCCATTCATCATCTGTATCATGGACTACTATGATAACCTCCTCATTGGTCTCCCTGCTTCTAGAATGCCTATCTCTCCAAAAACATAGCCTCACACTGTACTCAAAGTCAGCTTTAAAAACCTAGAGTCACATCAGTAGGTCAGATCATGTTAACCCTCTGCTTCAGTTACTCACTAACTCTGTGATCTGGCCCCTTACTAATCCCCAAACATCTTAATGCCCCAGTGCTTTTGCACAGGCTGCTTTCTTTCTAGATTGCTCTTATCCCATCACATCCAACTGCACCAGATTAAATTCTGCTAAAATCTCACACTTTCTTACTGAGGTCAATACTTCCCATCCCATTTTAGAGTGCAACCTGCTATGCTCCCGATATACTTCCAAACTCTCATCCTGATGGCTTTTATCACCTTCTAGCAAACTTGTATTTACTTAATTTTATGTATATGATCTATTTTCTGTCTCTCCCCCTAAAATGAAATTTCTACAGGAGTGAACAATCTGTGCTTTTTTTTTTTTTTTTTATTTCATCAAATGGAACAGAACCTGACACAGATGCTGCCCATCAAATGTTTACTTGATATATGAATGCATGATAGATAAAAATATGTCACGAGAATAAGGTAAAAAAACTCATGTGAACTATCAAACTGTACCTCAATATCTCATTTATTCAGTTTAGTTCAGTTCAGTTGCTCAGTCATGTCTGACTGTTTGTGACCCCATGAACCACAGCACACCAGGCCTCCTTGTCCCTCACCAACTTCTGGAGTCCATCCAAACCATGCCCATTGAGTTGGTGATGCCATCCAGCCATCTCATACTCTGTCATCCCCTTCTCCTACCCTCAATCTTTCCCAGCATCAGGGTCTTTTCAAATGAGTCAGCTCTTCGCATCAGATGGCCAAAGTATTGGAGTTTCAGCTTCAACATCAGTTCCTCCAAAGAACACCCAGGACTGATCTCCTTTAGAATGGACTGGTTGGATCTCCTTGCAGTCCAAGGGACTCTCAAGAGTCTTATCCAACACCACAGTTCAAAAGCACCAATACTTTGGTGCTCAGCTTCCTTTATAGTACAATTCTTACATCCATACATGACCACTGGTAAAACCATAACCTTGACTAGACGGACCTTTGTTGACAAAGTAATGCTTCTGCTTTTTAAAATGCTGTCTAGGTTGGTCATAACTTTCCTTCCAAGGAGTAAGCATCTTTTAATTTTATGGCTGCAATCACCATCTGCAGTGATTTTGGAGCCCAGAAAAATAAAGTTTGACACTATTTCCACTGTTTCCCCATCTATTTGCCATGAAGTGACAGAACTGGATGCCATGATCTTAGTTTTCTGAATGTTGAGCTTTAAGCCAACTTTTTCACTCTCCTCTTTCACTTACTTATTCATGAGTATGCTTTCTTAGTAGTCTTAAAATGCTAACAGATATTATAAGTACACAGCTATCAAAAACATTTTAAAACTACAGTTTTAATATTATGAAAGTCAAGTTAACTGAAATATGTATATTAAATCTTAAGCTATTAAGTCCACAAGTATTATTAATAGTGAAATTTTTATTATGAACACTTATCAAAAACACTTATCAAGATCAGGATGCATATAGGTCAAATTAAAAAGTAAACATAAACTAGGAAATATGACTCTTAATACTTATTGGGATAAAACTAGAATGACATAACTGGATATTCAGTGAAGTATCCATGTAGATAAGGCAAAATTAATATCCTTACTGGTTATTTGTGTAATCAAGGCAAGATTATTAATCTGAACAGAAGATTGTTTACTGTTACTTTAGGGGGAAAAAAAAAAGTAGAATATGCCAGTGCACTGTACTGACTCATTTTTAAATTATTGAATGATCTAAATTAAAATATAAATAAACTGAGATAAAATCACCATAGAAAATATGTTTCTGGGACAACTTCTCGGATTTTTAATTTATCTGTTTGAAGTGATTCTATTTAGAACACTTCTTTTGGATTGTAATAATAATTTGTTTGATTTAGAAATATCTTACCACAACAAACAAATGCTATGATATATTTTTCTTAAAATAAAAGATTAAATGTGTCTTACTTTTCTCATCCTATTTTTTTTGTTTTGTTTTGTTTTCAAAATATTCATGCAAGACCATGAACATGATAGCACAACAAAGGTAAGCATATTAGAGAAAAAATAATAATAATCTTGGGCCACATGGATAATCTCTTCTTTAAAAACAAAGACAGGTAAATAAAAAGCTCTACCAATCAAAATTATCTAAGACATATTAAAATAGCTTATTTATTTTTGAAATGCTTCTCTGAGTTAAAGTCACAACAATTTTTGACTGAGCCTTCACTATTTTCCAAGAAATAAGATATGGATAAAGTTAAAAAGTAGAAATATGTTATGATGTACTGAAGCTACCTTCTGGGAAATACACATACACACACACACATACACACACACACATAAATGGCAAATATGATATTTGCTATTGGATGAAAATAAAGTCAATAATTTATAGCACCTGCTTCCCTAAAACCAAGCAGTGACATCAACAAATACTAAGGCTGTTTGATAAGCCAGAGGTTATTCACTAAACAAAGATTATATGCTTTGTATTAACTGTATTTCTTGATCATGAACACTAGAAATTTATTCTGGCTACTCTAATAAAAAAAAATGTTTTCTGGAAAACTATTGGGTATCTCTGCAGAGTAGAAGAATAGAGCAAAACTCACACTGCAGCAAGAGGCAGCCCAACACTAGCACCACCAAGAGTTTTAACTGTCTCTGTTTCTTTGAACCATTCCTTCCCCATTCAGCATCCAGGCCTGGAGAATGGCTCAGTAATCTTATATATGGCTGTGCTCCAGGAAGAGCCAAGATCTAGTTTATCTGTCTTCAACTAGAAGCAGGGGCTCTGGGTTATAGCTTTGCCATAAATGGTTATAATTTTGAGCAAGCTATGACCTGACTATCTCATTTATAAAGGAAAAGTCTATAAATGATCTTGAACATTACTGTGGCATTTCTTAAATGATGGCTCTGAAAAAAAAGAAAATATAAAATCCTCCTGAAAACTGAGATTAACATACCTCTTATTATTATGCTTCACTTTATTGCCCTTTATTACATGTTTTACACATTTAAGATTTGTGGCAACACTGAGTCAAGCAAGTTTTTTGGCATCATATTTTCCAATAGTATTGCTCACTTTGTGTCTCTTTGTCACATATTAGTTGTTGTTGTTGCTGTTCATTCATTCAGTGGTGCCCAAATCCTTGTGACCCCATGGACTGTAGCTAGCCAGGCTTCACTGTCTTTTAACATCTGCTGGAGCTTGCTCAAAGTCATGTCCATTGAGTCAGTGATGCCATCCAACCATCTCGTTCTCTGTCATCCCCTTCTCCTCTAGCATTCTGTCTTTCTCAGCATCAGTCTTTTCCAATGAGTCAGCTCTTTGTATCAGGTGGCCTAAATATTGGAGTTTTAGCTTCAGCACCTGTCCTTCCAATGAATATTCAGGGTTGATTTCTTTTAAGATTGATTGGTTTGATCTCCTTGGAGTTCAAGGGATTCTCAAGAGTTTTCTCCAACACCATAGCTCAAAAACATCAATTCAAAAAGCATCAAATTCAGTTTTCTTTATGGTCCAACCCTCACATATGTACATGACTGCTGGAAAAACAATAGCTTTGACTATACGGACATTTGTTGGCAAAGTAACATCTCTGTTTTTAATATGCTGTCTTTTGTCATAGCTTTTCTTCCAAGAAAGCATCTTTTAAATTCATGGCTGAAGTCACCATCTGCAGTGATTTTGGAGCCCAGGAAAATAAAGTCTGTCACTGTTTCCATTTTTTTCCTCATTCATTTGCCATGAGGTAATGGGACCAGAGGATATGATGTTAGTTTTTTGAATGTTCAGTTTTTTTTTTTTTCCTTTATTTATTTATTTATTTATTTATTTTTTTAATTTATTTTTTTATTCTTCCAATTTTATTTTATTTTTAAACTTTACATAATTGTATTAGTTTTGCCAAATATCAAAATGAATCCGCCACAGGTATACATGTGTTCCCCATCCCGAACCCTCCTCCCTCCTCCCTCCCCATACCATCCCTCTGGGCCGTCCCAGTGCACCAGCCCCAAGCATCCAGCATCATGCATCGAACCTGGACTGGCAACTCGTTTCCTACATGATATTTTACATGTTTCATTGCCATTCTCCCAAATCTTCCCACCCTCTCCCTCTCCCACAGAGTCCATAAGACTGTTCTATACATCAGTGTCTCTTTTGCTGTCTCGTACACCGGGTTATTGTTACCATCTTTCTAAATTCCATATATGTGCGTTAGTATACTGTATTTATGTTTTTCCTTCTGGCTTACTTCACTCTGTATAATAGGCTCCAGTTCTAAATAGACATTTCTCCAAAAAAGACATACAGATGGCTAACAAACACACGAATGTTCAGTTTTAACTCAGTGTTTTCACTCTCCTCTTTCACCTTCATCAAGAGACTCTTTATTTTTTTTTTTAAGAGACTCTTTAGTTCCTCTTCACTTTCTGCCATAAGGATGGTGTCATCTGTGTATCTGAGGTTATTGATATTTTTCCCGGCAATCTTGATTCCAGTTTGTGCTTCATCCAGCCAGGCATTTTTCTCATGATATACTCTGCATATAGTTAAATAAGCAGCATGACAATATACAACCTTGACATCTCCTTTCCCAATTTTGAACCAGTCCACTGTTCCATGTCCAGTTTTAACTGTTGCTTCCTGATCTGCATACAGATTTCTCAAGAATTTGCAGGTCAGGTGGTCTGGTATTCCCATCTCTTTAAGAATTTTCCACAGTTTGTTGTGATCCACACAGTCAAAGGCTTTGGTGTAATCAATGAAGCTTAATTAGATGTTTTTCTGGAATTCCTTTGCTTTTTATTAATGATCCAATATCCATTGGATCATTGGCAATTTTGATCTCTGGTTCCTCTGCCTTTTCTAAATCCAGCTTGTACATCTGGAAGCTTTCAGTTCACATACTGTTGAAGCCTAGCTTGGAGGATTTTGAGCATGACCCTGCTAGCAAGTGAAATGAGTGAAATTGTGCAGTAGTTTGAACATTCTTTGGCATTGCCCTCCTTTGGGATTGTGATGAAAACTGACATTTTCCATCCCTGTAGCCACTGCTGAGTTTTTCAAATGTGCTGGCATATTGAGTGAAGCACTTTCACAGCATCATCTTTTAGGATTTGAAGTAGCTCAACTGGAATTCCATCAGCTCCACTGGCTTTGTTCATAGTGATGCTCCTAAGGCACGTTTGACCTCATATTCCAGGATGTCTGCCTTAGGTGAGCAATCACACTATCGTGGTTATCTGGGTCATTAAGATCTTTTTTGTGTAGCTCTTCTGTGTATTCTTGCCATCTCTTCTTACTGTCTTCTGTCTATACAGTTTCTGTCGTTTATTATATTTTGCTGAAAGGTGAAGTGAAAGTAAAAGTCGCTCAGTCGTGTCCGACTCTTTGTGACCCCATGGACTCATCCATGGAACAATCCAGGCCAGAATACTGGAGTGGGTAGCCTGTCCTTTCTCCAGGGGATCTTCCCAACCCAGGGACCTAGCCCTGGTCTCCCTAGTCTCCTGCATTGCAAGCAGATTCTTTACCAGTTGAGCCACAAGGGAAGCCCAACAATACTGGAGTGGGTAGCATATCCCTTCTCCAGCAGATCTCCCCAACCTAGGAATCAAACCTGGGTCTCCCTCATTGCGGGCAGATTTTTTACCAACTGAGCTATCAGGGAAGCCCTTACATTTTGCTAATTCTGGCAATATTGCAAACTTTTTTTTTATTATTTTCATATTTCTTGGTGATGATTGTTTCAGGGCACTACAAACTGCACGTATTTATAAGACAGCAAACTTAATAAATGTTGTGTCTGTTCAGACTTTTCCATTGATCAAATGTTCCCCCATCTCTTTCCCTTTCCTTGAATCCCCTATTTTATTAGACACAATATTGAAATTAAATTAGTTCATTACTCTACAATTGCCTCTAAGTGTTCAACTGAAAAGAATAATCACGTCTCTAATTTTAAATCAAAAGCTAGGAATGATTAAGCTCAGAGAGGAAGGCATGCCAAAATATGAGACCATTTTCTTGTGCCAACAGTTTGCCAAGTCATAAATTCAGAGAAAAAAAATACTGAAGGAAATTAACAGTGCTATCCCAGTGAAAGCACAAGTTATAAGAAAGTGAAACAGCCTTATTGTTGATAAGCAGAAAGTTTTGGAGGGCTGGATAGGAGATCAAACTATCCACAACTTTCCCTTAGCCAAAGCCTAATCCAGAGCAAGGTCCTAACTCTCTTCAATTCTGTGAAGGCTGAAAGAAGTGAGAAAGCTGAAGCTGAAGAAGAAACGTCTGAAGCCAGCAGAGGTTGACTCATGATGTTCAAGGAAAGGTTTCTCTATAACAAGGCAGTGCAAAGTGAAGCAGCAAATGCAGATGTAGAAACTGTAGCAATTTATCCAGAAGATTTAGTTGAGATGATTAATGAAGATGGCTACTACTCTAAACAGCAGATTGTCAATGTAGATCAAGTTTTCCTTACATTGGAAGGAGATGCCACTGAAGCCTTTTTAAAATAAATTTATTTATTTTTTTATATTTTTTGGCCATGCTGCATCTCATGACTTGTGGGATCTGAGTTCCCTGAGCAGGGATTTAAGAACTGAACCTGGGTCCAAAACAATGAAAATGGTGTGTCTTAACCACTGGACTGCCAGGTCATTCCCCATCTAGGCCTTTCATAGCTAGAAAGGAGCAGCCAATGCCTGGCTTCAAATCCTCAAAGGACAGGCTGACTCTTTTCTTAAGGAGAAGTCACAAACTAATGAAGCTTGTATCTTTAAGTTAAAGCCAGTGCTCATTTGCCATTTCAAAAATATTAGGGCCCTTAAAAAGTATGCTAAATTCCCACTCCCTGTGCTCTGTAAATGGAAAAATAGAGACTAGTTTTACAATGTGTTCTATAAAATATTTTAAACCCACTGCTACGAACTATTTCTCAGAATTACTTTCAGAGAATTATTGCCATTGACAATGCACTCCCTGGTGGCTCCCTGCCTGCAATGCAAGAGACCCAGGTTCGATCCCTGGATTAGGAAGATCTCCCAGAGAAGGAAATGATAATCCACTCTACTTGCCTGGAGAAATCCATGGACAGAGGAGACTGGTGAGCTCTAGTCCACAGGGTCACAGAGTCTGACATGACTAAGAGACTAACTCTTTCATTTTGGTCTCCCAAGTATTTCAGTGGAGGTGTACAATGAGATGAATGCTGTTTTCACACCTGGGAACACAGGATCCATTTTGTACCTTATAGATGTTTGAGTAATTTTGCTTTCAAGTCTTATTATTTAAGAAATAAATATTTTGTTAATCTATAGCTGAAGGATCTGGTCAAAGTCGATTAAAAACCCTCTGGAAAGAGTTGACCATTTTATTTGCCCTTAAGAACATTTGTGATTCATGAAAAGAGCTCAAAATACCAACATGGACAGGAGTTTGAGAAAAGTTTATTCCAGCCCTCAGGGATGACTTTGAGGGGCTTTAGACTTTAGTGGAGGAAGTAACAGCAGATATGGTGAAAATAGCAAGAATTAGAAATAGAAGCAGAGCCTGAACATGTGCTTGAATTTTTTCATAGTTATGATAAAACTTTAATGGATGAACAGTTGCTTCTTATGAATGAATAGAGAACATTTCTTGAGATGGAATCTTCTCCTGGTGAAGACGCTGTAAAGAGTGTTGAAATGACAACAAATGATTTAAAATAATACTTAAATTTAGTTAATAAAGCAGTATCAGGTATTGAGAGGATTGATTTCAATTTTGAAAGAAGTTTATTATGGGTATAATGCTATCAAATAGCACTGTATGCTACAGAGAAGTCACTTGTGGAAGGAGTTAATCGATCTGCAAACTTTACTGTATCTTATTTTAAGAAATTGCCACAACTACCCCAACTTTCAGCATCCATCACCCTGACCATTAAGCTCTCTGAAGGCTCAGATGATTGCTAGCATTTTTTAGCAATAAAGTATTTTAAATTAATCTATGTACATTTTTTAGATATGCACACTCAAATAGATTGTGTGCTTAGTCGCTCAGTCATGTCTGACTGTTTGCAAGCCCATGGACTGTAGCCTGCCAGGCTGCTCCGTCCATAGGATTCCCCAGGTAAGCATACTGGAGTGGGTTGCCATCCCCTTCTCCAGAGGATCTTCCTGACCTAGAGACCGAACCCAGGTCTCCTGCATTACAAGAAGATTTTTTACAGTATGAGCTATAAGGATGTTCCTTAATAGATTAGAATATAGTAAAAGCATAACATTTACATGCACCAGGAAACAAATAAATTCATATGACTCACTATATTTTATACTTACTTTATTGCAGTGGTCTAGAACTGAACCCACATCTCTGAGGTATGCCTATAACAAAGTGTCAGAATCTGCTTGACTAATAGTGGATAGTGACAGATTAAGAATTTAAAATACCTTCAGGAAAGGTGGTGGTGGGTGGATAAATTAAGAGTTTACAACTAGCATATACATACTGCTACATATAAAATAATCAACAAGGACCTCTTGTATAGCAGAGGGAACTCTAACCAATGTTCTGTAATAATCTATATAGGAAAAGAATTGGGAAAAGAATAGATATATGCATATCTGAACCACTTTGCCATGCACCTGAAATTAACACTACATTGTAAGTCAACTCTTGTTATTTCTGTTCTATTGCCTAGTTGTGTCCAACTCTCTGCAACCCCACGGACTATAGCACACCAAGCCTCCCTGTCCCTCACCATCTCCCAGAGTTGGCCCAAATATACTCTCAGTTCACTTCAGTTCAGTCACTCAGTCGTGTCTGACTCCGCAACCCCATGAATCTCAGCACGCCAGGCCTCCCTGTCCGTCACCAACTCCCAGAGTTCACTCAAACTCATGTCCATCGAGTTGGTGATGCCATCCAACCATCTCATCCTCTGTCGTCCCCTTCTCCTCCTGCCCCCAATCCCTCCCAGCATCAGAGTCTTTTCCAATGAGTCAACTCTTCTCATGAGGTGGCCAAAGTATTGGAGTTTCAGCTTTAGCATCAGTCCTTCCAAAAAAATCCCAGGGCTGATCTCCTTTAGGATGGATCGGTTGGATCTCCTTGCAGTCCAAGGGACTCTAGAGAGTCTTCTCCAACACCACAGTTCAAAAGCATAAATTCTTCAGCACTCAGCTTCCTTCACAGTCCAACTCTCAGATCCATACATGACCACTGGGAAAACCATAGCCTTGACTAGACGGACCTTTGTTGGCAAAGTAATATCTCTGCTTTTGAATATGCTATCTAGGTTGGTCATAACTTTCATCCTTTTAATTTCATGGCAGTAATCACCATCTGCAGTGAATTTGGAGCCCCCAAAAACAAATATACTCTACTTGAATATAGAACAAAAACTTAAAAAAAATCAATTTAAAATGCCCTTAAGAAATCACCTACCAGGTGACTGAATTTACTCAAAGATATTGGTGATTACAAAAAATGGAGGTGGGGGTAGGGAAAGAAAATGCATTAAAAAAAAAAAAAAAAACACATTCACGATAAAAGGAAAAGGAGATTTGAATTTATTCAAAATAATTAATGGCCCTGGACCTCTGGCAAGGCGGTTACCTCCAACCTGTACATGAACAGTCCACTCCCCGGTTTCGATGGTGCCGCACAGCCTTTGGGCCAGTGCTCGCTCTGTCACATCTCACACCCTGAGGTGAGGCACCACCACAAAGTGAATCTGAGTGAGGAGATGTTATTGAGGAGGCCTGGAATGCCCTGATAGGTGGCAGGGAGCCAGACTCGTTAGGACAGAATCTGAGATATGAGGACCCTGGCACCTGCAGCACCTAGGAGTTTCTCATTCCAGGATTCTCCTGCAGCTAGTAAAACTCCTAAGAGGGAACAAAGATGAGTGGCAAAATATATAAGTGAAAATCACAGTGGTGAAATATTGACATTTGACACAAAAAGAAAACAAATCATATAGAAAACAAGTCTTTAAGGAAAAAAGATACAATTAAGTCAATTCCATTAGAGGTTTAGTAAACCTGAACTTGATTTCTAATGAAGTAATAATCTCATCTACATTCATACTTCAAGTTGCTATCTATACTGATATCTATACTGATACAGGATAATGTTCTGAAGCATAAAGCAATGAATGTGTATGCTTCTTTTCTTCCCATGTCCTTCCAGGAAGAGAGTGGCCTTGAGTGTGTTTACTCTAGAAAGAGACATGGTAGGCAGGCCACAGAAATGCCTGCGAGCCTTTGCTTTTTCTGTTTCAAGAGCTTCAGGAAACTTAGTATTTTCAGTATATACAGAAACATCTGGAAGAACAAGTGGGAAGAGACTAGTGCTTCTATGCAACTTCGACAAAAAATGTCTTCTCAGATAAAGTGAGGAAAAGAAAGGTAAGTGAAAGAGCAGAGAATCCTACATGAGACCAAAGGCAGTGGTAAAATCCAAAAAGAGAAAAAGTCTGCCTGATTCCCCCAGTCAGAAGGTCCATGGACAAATTCTGCAAAGATTCCTCTATGTCAGAATGTTCCAGTAGCAGCCAAGAGTACCCCACACCACAGAAAAGTGGTACTAGATGGAGTGTTTGAATCTAAATTGGCCATGTAAACAGAAGAGAGAATGTGAATGTAGATTCCACAAGGACAGGCACTTTCTCTTTCCTGTATTTCTCCAGTTGCAGAACATGCCAATCACATTATAGATGCACAGTTAATATTTACTGCAGAGCGACAGGGAAGCCTGATGTGCTGCATTCTGTGAGATCATGAAGAGCTGGACATGACTGAACAACAAAAAGGACTTCCCTGGCTATCCAGTGGTTAAAACTCTGGGCTTCCATTTCAGGTGGCATGGATCCTATCCCTGGTCAGGGTACTAAGGTCCTGCAAACTGCACAAGGCAGTCATTTTTTTTTCTTTACTGCATTATAAACAAATGAGTAAGTATGAGTGAGAACTAGCTATGCCTCATGGCAACCAAGTAGAATAAAGGGCAAAAGGAAGCTAGCTAGACCTGACAGTGCATTGCTTCTGGCACATTTTTTTGAGGACTAGATTCATCTTGTATCCACCTTTGCTTTGTTGCCCCAGTACAATACTCACTGGGCTTCCCAGGTGGCACCAGTGGTAAAGAACCAACCCAGGCAGATTTGACACCTGGGTCAGGAAGATCCACTGGATGAAAACATGGCAACCCATTCCAGTATTCTTGCCTGGAGAATTCCATGAACAGAGGAGTCATAGGGTTGCAAAGAGTCGAATATGACTGGAATAACTTTAGCACATATGCACACACTATACACAGCAAGGAATTCAGATATATCTTCAAAGAAACTGGAGGGAAGTGTGATGGAGATGAAGATTTTACCCCATTTCCACAGTAGAATTTCATACTAGAATGTAGCTCATTTATTCTTCAACAATTATTTATTAACTCCTCTTATGTGCCAGACACTATTCTAGGTACTAGGTAGATGTCAGTAAACCAGAGTAGTTATAGAAACACAAAGCTACATTTCTTGTACATAAG
This sequence comes from Bos grunniens, assembly GCF_055505025.1. Classification (NCBI taxonomy): domain Eukaryota; kingdom Metazoa; phylum Chordata; class Mammalia; order Artiodactyla; family Bovidae; genus Bos; species Bos grunniens. The sequence continues at coordinate 50,713,121 of NC_141175.1, forward strand.
TAATATTTTTAGTCATGATTATAAGTCATTGTTGTTGCTTAGTCACTAAGTCATGTCCAACTCTTTTGTGATCCCATGGACTGTAGCCTTCCAGGCTTCTCGATCCATGGGATATTAAAGGTCAGGTATTATTAAATGTATTATAAGTAATAACTCAAAATAACATTCAGGTAGATATTATGATAACAAATGTTTTACAGATGAGAAAACTAAAACACATAAAAGTTAAGCAATTTGTGCAAGGTCATAAAATTAGAAAGTGTGGATTCAAAAGGCATTCAAGTTTCAACTCTATATTCTTAACTATGAGTTTGTGAGCTAAGACTAAATTGTTTACACCCTAATGTAAAGAAACAACACCCTCAAAAGCACATCTCTATTCAGGACCTCTTGCTGGGGCCCCACATCCCTACATCCAATTGCTTACTGTATATCTCCAAGGTGAAGCCCATAGGCACCTCAGACTCAATTTATACGAATTCACCACAATTCTTTGCACTGATCACTGAGGAAGGCTTTCTTATATATATATGTGTTATTCTTTGGAACTCTGCATTCAAATGGGATATATCTTTCCTTTTCTCCTTTGCCTTTGGCTTCTCTTCTTTTCTCAGTGATTTGTAAGGCCTCCTCAGACAGCCATTTTGCCTTTTTGCATTTCTTTTTCTTCAGAATGGTCTTGATCACTGCCCCTGGTACAAGGTCATGAAGCCTTGTCCATAGTGATGTGATCACTTACCTAGAACCAGACATCCTGGAATGCGAAATCAAGTGGTCCTTAGGAAGCATCACTATGAACAAAGCTAGTGGAGGTGATGGAATTCCAGTTGAGCTATTTCAAATCCTAAAAGATGATGCTATGAAAGTGCTGCACTGAAAATGCCAGCAAATTTGGAAAACTCAACAGTGGCCACAGGAATGGAAAGGGTCAGTTTTCATTCCAATCCCAAAGAAAGGCAATGCCAAAGAGTGTTCAAACTACCTCATAATTACAGTCATCTCACATGCTAGTAAAGTAATGCTCAAAATTCTCCAAGCCAGGTTTCAACAGTATGTGAACTAAGAACCTTCAGATGTTCAAACTGGATTTAGAAAAGGTGGAGGAACCAGAGATCAAATTGCCAACATCCATTGCATCATCAAAAAAGCAAGAGAATTCCAGAAAAATACCTACTTATGCATTATTGACTACACCAAATCCTTTGATTGTGTAGATCACGACAAACTGTGGAAAATTCTTAAAAGAATGTAAATAGCAGATCACCTTACCTGCCACCTGAGAAATCTGTATGCAGGTCAAGAAGCAAGAGTTAGAACTGGCCTTGGAAAAACAGACTGGTTCCAAATAGGGAAAGAAGTATGTCAAGACTGTATACTGTCACCCTGCTTACTTAACTTATATGCAGAGTATATCATACTACATGCTGGGCTAGATGAAGCACAAGCTGGAATCGAGATTGCCGGGAGAAATATCAATAACCTTAGATACACAGATGACACCACTCTTATGACAGAAAGCTAAGAAGAACTAAAAAGCTGCTTGATGACAGTGAAAGAGGAGAGTGAAAAAGTTGGGTTAAAACTCAACATTCAGAAAACTAAAATCATGGCATCCAGTCCCATCATTTTATGGAAAATAGATGGGGCAACAATGGAAACAGTGAGAGGCTCTATTATTTTGGACTCTAAAATCACTGCAGATGATGACTGCAGCCATGAAATTAAAAGACACTTGCTTCTTTGACGAAAAGCCATGACAAACCTAGACAGCGTATTAAAAAGCAGAGACATTACTTTGCCAACAAATGTCCATCTGGTCAAAGTTATGGTTTTTCCAGTAGTCGTGTATGGATGTGAGAGTTGGACTATAAAGAAAGGCTGAGAACCAAAGAATTGATGCTTTTGAACTCTGGTGTTGGGAGAAGACTCTTGAGAGTCCCTTGGCCTGCAAGGAGATCCTACCAGTCCTTGCTAAAGGAGATCAGTCCTGAATATTCATGGGAAGGACTGGTGCTGAAGCTAAAACTCCAATATTTTGGCCACCTGATGGGAAGAACTGACTCATTGGAAAGGACCCTGATGCTGGGAAAGACTGAAGGCAGGAGGAGAAGTGGACAACAGTTGATGAGACAATTGGATGGCATCACCAATTTGGACATGAGTTTGAGCAAGTTTTGGGAGCTCATGATGGACAGAGAAGCCTGATGTGCTACAGTTCGTGGGGCCATAAAGAGTTAGACATGATTGAGAGACTGAACTGAACTGACAACAATTCTTCTCAACGTTGCCTGGATTTCCTACATCAGGGAAAGACATTCCTCTTGATCTTTCTGGTTATATAAAAAATCTGCTTTTCGTCCTTCCTTCTTTCCATCCTTCCCTCTCCCTTAAGCACAACAAAACCTTCATCTAGTCAAACACCATATCCTGTTGGTTCTCTCTTCTTAACATCTGCTAAGGCTCTTGCAAATTGGGCTGCTCTCATTTCTTATTTGTATTATTTTTGTAGTATAATTATTAATATCATGTCTTTCCAACCCAAGCTTCCACATTATAATCTCCACTATCCAGCCAAACTGAGATTTATGAAACAAAAATCTAACTGCTTCATATTCATGTCACCATAGCTTACGAACAAATCCCAATGTGCTTTTTGACATACCACATTAAACAAGTCATGATGAATACACTTTATCGCCCTAGCTTCATCTCTCAGCCTCTTCCCCTTCAGTTCTGCTGAACTTTCTGGAATCCATCAGATGCATATTCTGCATCTTTGCAAATAATTTTTCTTTTTGAATAAATCCATCATAATTCCTTCTTCATCAGAATAATCCAATTCATTCTTATGATCTCAGTAGATGTCATTTCCTCCTAGAAGAGTTTTTGAAACTTTTCAAACTAGTTTAAGTGCCCACTCTGTGCAAGTTATTGTTTATTCTTTCATCTTCTCTTCAAGACCACACTTTCCTTGTGGGGTGGGACTGTGTCTTCAGAACTATGTGTGTATCCTTATTTCTCTAGGAAGAGTGCAATTTAAAAAAAAAAGCTGTTGAGTGAATGAAAAATGATTACATTAATTAATTCTTGCTGGATAGTGAGTAAGCAATAAACCAATCCAAATATGGGGGAGAAAACATTTTAAAGTAATATTTGGCATAAGGGGAGTGCGAAATGAAAACAAGGATGTGATCATAAATCTTATACTAACTGAATCAAACCATTAGCGTTCTCACTTGCCACCAGCCAAAATACACAGCAACAGCCACAGCTGCCTTTTCTTTGAAATACAAAAATAAGAACAGTTTTCACTGCACTGGTTTACTGTACTAACAATTATCAATAATTGGGAATATCAGGTTATAAACAAGCAAGCTAGGTGATTATATTAAAACACATAAACAAATCTTAAAGCAAGATAACAGTTGAATTAAAAACATTCCTTAGTATAGTGAGTCTGGACAGCCAGGAACTGAGTAGGGTCCTTGGCTAAGGTGTTTAGATCTGAGTAGTTTATGCCTAAAAGGATACTGTATAAGGAAACACTATAAGACCTAAGTTCCTTTCAGGATAATAGGGATCTTATCAGGGCTCTGAAACTCTCTGCTCACATGATATTAACTAAGTCATTCTCATTTTTAGGTTAGTAATAACATCCCTTCTTCCAATTGCCTAGGATGTTGTGAAGTTCAAGTGAGAGCAAGACAAGTCCAAGGTGTGACACTTAATGACATTGTTTCTCATATTTAAAGACCTCACTACCAAGAGATCTCCCAGAGAAGTGAGGGTTAAACTGGTGGTTCTTAATGGGTGTGTTACCACCATATAGAACGTTTTAGAAATCTGTGTATGTTTTAATTGGCAATGAGAGGGGCTATTGAAGTTAAATGTGCAGTGAACAGTGATGCAAGTAACCCTGCAGTGAACAGAAAATTCCAGAATTATAAAAAAAATTTCTCTTCTATGGCAAATTATAAATAATGAAAAATCCTTCAACCAATGGAAAGACTTTACTATCTCTGGGAGATAGTGAAGAACAGGGAAGCCTGGCATGATGCAGGTAACAGAGTCACAAAGAATTAGACACAATTTAGCAACTGAACAACAGCAGCAATGGAAAACTTTAAAATGTCTTGATGTAAGTGAAAAGTCTGTTTACAATAAACACAAAAGCCTCTGCAGTGTTTGTCCACTGCACAAGGATTCCTGGCTATAAGGCCATGTAAGGCCTTAGTCCAGCCAATCAATGTGTCCTGGCTCAGGGCTGTATCCAAAAGGAAGAAATGTCTTTTAAAAATTCTCTAAAAAGTACATATGTAATCTAACTCTGCTGTATATACAATTAATATTTTTGGAATTGTTTTAATATACAATGAATTTTCAGAAAGGCAACTGCCTATGCTGTGCTGTGCTTAGTCACTCAGTCATGTCTAGCTCTTTGCAATCCCATGGACTCTAGCCCACCAGGCTACTCTGTGCATGGGGATTCTCCAGAAAAGAGTACTGGAGTGGGTTGCCATGCCCTCCTCCAGGGAATTTTCCCAACCCAGGGATCAAATCCAGGTTTGCTGCATTGCAAGCAGATTCTGTACCATCTGAGTCACCAGGGAAGTCAATGAATATCCCTTCTCCAGGGGATCTTCTGGATCCAGGAATCGAACTGGGGTCTCCTGCATTGCAGATGGATTCTTTACCAGCTGAGCTACCAGGGGAGCCTCAGCTGCCTGTAAATCTAGGGAATACTGCACTTCATTTTTTGAAAAATTTAACAAGAATCTTTCACCATTTCAAAAAATCATGTTCCAGTGATAATTATGATCATGATATTTGAAATATCAAAACCTGAATCACTTTGTCTATCATCTGTTTATCTTATGCATATGTACTCAGTGATCACCCACTGTTTTTATTTTCTTACTTTTTATTTGACAACCTCCAGTATTTGCTCAAAATAATAATGCTTATTCAAATAATGAAAAGGCAAATGCTATCCTACCTATTTCCATAAGTTAAAAATAAATTTTTGTTCTTCCAAAGAGGTGAAATATATTTCAGATAGTACTGGAATATGAGTGGATTTGAAGAAAATTAATATGATAACACATACTATGCCAGAGCCATGGCAAAGAGCATAATGTATACCCAGAGTTAAACATTCCGTATTTATTATTCCAAATGCTACCAGTCTAGAGAAAGTAACTTGACTTTTGTATTTTTAGAGAAAATACATTCATTCTGAAAGATCGCTAAAAAGAATTTCACGAGGAACCTTTAAAGTAACTACAAAACACTATATTTAAGGACAATTCAAAACATTGAGAAGAAAAGTTTCACACATCAATGAGTTTTTCCATAAATGCTTTGATTTCCTGTATGTAACATATAGGATTAACAATTCCAATTAAATGAAGATTTAAATAAAATTACTAAAGGGTTAAAAGAAAAAAAATTGCGTTATATTGGTTAGAAGCTACCTTTCTACTTTTAATCAAGAAAGTCTACATACTTCTACCAGAGGGCACTCACAGCCTAGAGGAGTCATTGTATTTACATAGAACATTGTGAGATATTACCATGTAGGGCATACAATAGTTACACAGAAAAGTAGGTATTTAAATTCACCAGGGGGGAAGTTAGAGAGGAAATTTCAGCTGGGTTTTAATAATGTTGTAAGAATTTTCTGGGGAGAGAGAGAGGTAAGAAAGACTTTCTCAGCATAGAAAAGAGTTCAAGAAAATACTTAGAATCATAGCAAAGGTAAAACAGAGATTAAAAAATACCAGTTAATAATTCATTTTGACAATATTCAGTTCAGTTCAGTCGCTCAGTCATGTCCGACTCTTTGCAACCCCATGAAGGCACGCCAGGCCTCCCTGTCCATCACCAACTCCCGGAGTTCACTCAGACTCACATCCATCGAGTCAGTGATGCCATCCAGCCATCACATCCTCTGTCATTCCCCTTCTCCTCCTGCCCCCAATCCCTCCCAGCATCAGAGTCTTTTCCAATGAGTCAACTCTTCACATGAGGTGGCCAAAGTACTGGAGTTTCAGCTTTAGCATTGTTCCTTCCAAAGAAATCCCAGGGCTGATCTCCTTCAGAATGGACTGGTTGGATCTCCTTGCAGTCCAAGGGACTCAAGAGTCTTCTCCAACACCACAGTTTAAAAGCATCAATTCTTTGGTGCTCAGCTTTATTCACAGTCCAACTCTCACATCCATACATGACCACAGGAAAAGCCATAGCCCTGACTAGACGAACCTTTGTTGGCAAAGTAATGTCTCTGCTTTTCAATATGCTATCTAGGTTGGTCATAACTTTTCTTCCAAGGAGTAAGCATCTTTTGGGAAACTCAGCAGTGGCCACAGGACTGGAAAAGGTCAGTTTTCATTTCAATCCCAAAGAAAGGCAATGACAAAGAATGCTCAAACTACCACACAATTGCACTCATCTCACATCCTAGTAAAGTAATGCTCAAAATTCTCCAAGCCAGGCTTCAGCAATACGTGAATGTGAACTTCCAGATGTTCAAGCTGGTTTTAGAAAAGGCAGAGGAACCAGAGACCAAATTGCCAACATCTGCTGGATCATCGAAAAAGCAAGAGAGTTCCAGAAAGACATCTATTTCTGCTTTATTGACTATGCCAAAGCCTTTGACAATATTAACAATTTTTAAAAAGTTACCCTGACTTCCAATATTCATCAAGCATTCACCAAATTCTCTACATGCTATGCGCTTGGACTGAAGCCAAAAATCATAACTCACAGAAAGAACTGATGAAAAAGAGATGGACTTTATTGAAGAAACCAAGAGCAGAGATTTAGCAAAGTAGAACATTTAGTCCCCAGGGCTGGCATTGTGCTGAGATCAGGGTTGCTGGATATACTTTGGGCTGTGTTCCAGAAGAGGGTCCTGGAAGAATACTGGAAGCCTTGTGTATCTGAGTTGGGGTGAGTTTGTCATCCACCCATGCTGATACAGCCCCTTATGACCCTGTGCATTAAGAACATTATGAGTTACACTCCCTGCTGGGAAAAGACTGAGAGGTGAGTCCACCTAGCTCGATGCCAAGCACTCTTGATTAAAGCTGTTGACACCAAATATCCATTATTTCACTTAATGATTATAATCATCAATTCATAATTATGAAAAAGTTTTGAGTTTTAGCTCTGCCATTTGCCAACTTGGTCAATTTATTGAGTCTAAGCCTCAGTTTTCTTGTTTATGAAATACGAATGTTATTGCATATGTCATAGTATTAGTTTGATAATACTAGTATTTAGATTGATTAGTGAAAGTTGTTGTTGAGAAGTGAAAGACGCCAGGATTCTTGGTCTCCGGAGGAGAGGAATTCAATCCAGTGACGAGTGACGAGGCTTGATTGCTCAGAGCTTTTGTGTAATAAAATTTTATTAAAGTATAAAAAAGATAGAGAAAGCTTCTGACACAGACATCAGAAGGGGGTAGAAGGAGTGCCCCCTCTGCTAGTCTTTAGTCTGATGTTTTATGTTTGTTGAAAGCTATTAATCAGATAAGAGAGACACCTCAAGACTGATGGAGTTTCACCAAGCCCCTCTTCCACAATATGCATTTTTGAGATAGGATGGCATGAGGAGGTGTGTCATCCCCCAGTCATAAAACAATTGATATGATTACTGGTTTGTTGAGCTATTATCAACCCAAGATTTATGAAAAGAAAAAATGTTAGTCTTAGATGGAACCATTTTGAAGAAAACCAAATTCCAAAGCAAATACATAGTTTCATTAACATAACTTAAGAAAAACATTTCCATAAGAAAAATGCATTGGTTAGCTCAAAGTTTGAGAAAAGTTAAGTTCAGTTGGAACCAGGTGTCATCATGACAACACAGAATTTTAAGAGAAAAATATCTGACACTTGTAATTTGTTTCCTTCTGCTTAAGGGAGAAATAAAAAAAAAATGTCTGACACTTGCAGCCTATTTCCTCTGTTTGGAGACCCCTGGCCTTTCTGTCTGTTACCCTCTTATTAGTATTGAAATGAGAATTAAATTAATTTTTAAAATTGAGATATTTCTGTCATTTATGTTCCCCTCCTTCTTCCAAGGATATAGTCTACGTATGTGGATTGCCAGGTAAAATTTATGATTTATAGCAAAAGGAATTTAATCATATTACACAAATTTGGGAAGGATAAGGAAGAGGACATTTCTGTGTTTTGTTTTGTCTTCAAAGAAGAACCTTGAAAATAATTTTAAAAGGATGCAGTGACCATGAATATTTTTATAACCTCCAAGTGCTGCAAAACTAAATGATATGTGTAGAACATTAGATGACTTTGAACTACTATGGCTGCAGCACAGGGACATAATTAAGCTGTGGTTTTAGAAGGACTGTAATGATCATCAGAAAACCTGGCAGATGCTGAAGAGTATAATGTATGAATCTCCTAAAGCTGGTGGCAGAAAATAAATCAATAGTCTTGGAAAATGAGTTGAAAGACTCATGCCTGTATGATGGTGATAAGCAATGCAGCTGTATATTTTTAAGGATTTGGATTCTTTAGGGTTTTCATTGTAAACAAGAGACTTAACTTTTTAAGAATTTTTTATTTGCTTTTTGTTTTTCCAGTTAGCCATACCTCTTTCTCTAAACTTACATAGGATGATTCCAAGTAGAAAAAACTGGTCTGGAAAATCTTCCCTTTCAATATTGAGAAAGGATTTATGGCATGTGATGTAGAACACCTTGAAATATTGTCAAGATTTTCCCTTGAAATCTAATTATTCATCTAAGTCCAGTCCACATTATATTCCTCTACGAAGAGGAAAACAAGAGTTTCTCTGGAAATCCTGTTACAGTCTCCAGCGTAAGCTTGAGCTATCATTAGGTAAAACTGGTCAGAGATCGCAAAATGGAGAAATACGACTCAGCTTTCATGAGTTCTCTTTATTATGCCCAAAAGAAATGGATGCATTTTACATGGTTTTAAATTTATTTTTCAACTATGAAAATGTATCAGCATTAAAGTGTTAACAAAGGCAGCCTGAGAGACTACATTGCGAGGGTGATTAAGATTTAAGATATTCATAGCTGCAAGTACAAATAAAATTTCTTGGGGTCAAGCCAGTCTATATGTAACTGCTTTTTCTTCTTCATTGTTGTAAAAGGAAGATTTCATAATTATGTGATAGCGTTTATTAGGCATTTCTAATTTGATCATTCTCTTGCCTTTGCTCCTTTCTGCATTTTGCCTCTCCTCTCAGAAACTAACCGTACAATAGATACCTGAATGACGTACCCACTGGGAACAAATGCACCCTGCTCACCTAGTCAAGCAGTCAACAGATATTCTTGAGCAAAGTTGCTGGAATATGATTTATGGTAATAATGAGAATTTTTTTAATGTGTAAATAAAAATTAAATATTTACTCACATAAACTTAAATACTTATATATATATTTAAATCTTGCTTTTATTTAAATTTCAAATGATAAGCTTTGTATTGTTTTGAAGTATTTCAAAAGCTTTAAAGTGTGAACATTTTTCCATGACACTCAATCTTTTATCAAAATAATAGAATTTTCATTAAACTATATTCAAAAGTCTACACCTTAAAGAATCATTACAAACTAATACTGTCAAAGCCCATACAGTACCTCAGTCCCACCACACAGAAATAAAAACAGGTACATGTCTGGTTTATATGCCATTTATATGCATAGTTAACAGCTATATAGAGAGATGTGCACTCATTTAATATTTCAAAAACAAAACAGGATCATCCAGTAAGACTAATATTTTCATGAAACAATATAAATGGCTAATATCTAAGATTAAAACTTGCCTTCTAAATCTTGATTTTATGACCTCTCTGTATATCACATAATCATTTTCATTAAATCAGACATCAATTTAGATATTTTCCATTTCTTGTTATTTTAAATGAAATAATAATAAAAATCCATATATGTATATTTCATGTATATATTTATCTACCTCACTATTTTCCAAAATACTTCTAAAGTATAATTGCTTAAAATAACATCACAGTCTTTATTAAATTACTTTTGTAAGATTTCTGATATCTGAGAGGGCATGTGTCCTTAACTCATTTTTCTCTTCAAACAAAAACTCATTCTGCCCTATGGCATTTACCACACATTGTAGAATTAGCTTATCAATTTGCATGAAAACTTTCCATAGGTTGTGATTGAAATTACATTAAAACTTGGAGATAATATCTTTATCATATTGAGACTTCTCAAACATTGACACAGTAAATATTTCTATGAGCTTTATCTTTTAAAATCTTTTAATAAAGTTTAATAACTTTCCATGTAAGTCTGGCACATTTATTATCATATTTATTTCAAGGTGCCATATAATACTTTTATTAGTATTAAAATTTTGTTGTATGTTGATAAGCAGCAAATTTGCTGAATTTTATTACTCATTCTAAAAATTCACTCACATACTTTCAAGATATTTGTACAACAAATCATATAATTTGCTGTTAAATGAGATTCATTCTTCTGTTTCACTTTATCTTTATCCTTTATTTACTTTTCTTAAATCTTGTCAGTTCAGTTCAGTTCAGTGGCTCAGTCCTGTGGTAGATATTTAAATAAAATCTCTTTTAGCAGGCATCTTATCTCATTCTTAATTTTAGTGAACATTTCAATCATAAGTATGATGCTTTCTGGAGCACCTTATATTTATGCTTCCCTTCCACAATGATTTATAGCATCACCCCTGTCATATATAATTTCCATACTTATGTGGATCTGTTCTTTTTTTCACAATTCTATTCCACTGATCTACTTGTCTATCACTGTGACAATGTCAAATATTATTAGTATTGCATGTTATCATTAGTATTGCTATTGATAAGGTACACAGTCTCAATATATTCTTCTTTAAAATTAACTTAGCTCATTTAAGAACTCTCTTTCATGTGGATTTCAGGATCACTTTGAATTTTTCATGAAATTTCTTGTTTTCATAGTTTTTAAGATTGTACTGAATATTTTTAGAAAAATTAGCAATTACTGACATAATTAAAATAGCAGTATTTCCTATCTAATAATATTTTATTTATTTGAGTATATTTTATTGCATGAAGAATTTTATTGCCAACTTTTAGTGTCACTTAGAAAGAAAAAGAAGGGAATTTACCTAAGTAATGAATTTGATCAGTTCTGAGTTCTTTCTGTGTTTTCTCATTGTACCACCTTTAAAATTAGGGTGCATGACGTAGTAGTTGTGATAAGAAAGCATTGTGTCCTCATTTAAATCATGAATTAATGCTACATTTTACTGAATGTATTGATTGAATTAATTTAAATTTCCATGTATTTGATATATTTTAATGGTGGAGAATTATATTGATAAATTTTGTCTATCCTTAGTTTTCATGATGTATAACACTCACAATATTATATATGTAAGGTAGTTCTATAATTAATTAATTTGAAACAATAAAAATTGTTATTTTGCACTTATATTCAATCAGTGCAAGTCAGCTCTTTCTTATTCTAGCTTTTTTCCAATTTGAGTGTTGTGATAGGCAAACTGGATATTCTTCCTAAAGATAGTCCCTAGAACATATACACATATTATGTTACATGGTATGGAAGAATTAAGGTGGCAAATAGAATTAAATCAGTTGACTTTAAGGTAGAGAAATTCTCCCGAATTATCCAGGTGGGCTTCATGCATTCAGTGCATTTAAACCATGGCAGAGGAAGATAGAAGAGTCAGTGTTGAAGTGATGTCATGAAAGAAAGATTCAGTCACACATTACAGACTCTGAAGAGGAAGGAAGAGGGCCAGGAGCCAAGAAATCTGGGCAGCCTCTAAGAGATGAGGCAAGAAGTGCATTCCCCCCAGCACCTCTAATAAAAGAACGCAGCCTTGCTAATGTCTTGATTTTAGTCCAGGGACACCTATTCCAAAAGTCTGACTTCCGTAACTCTAAAAGTGTAAATCTGCCTTACTCGAAGTTCACAGTAATTTGAAACTAATATTAGGAATGATGTTAGGAAACTATTACAGGTATGCTGCTGCTGCTGCTGCTAAGTCACTTCAGTCGTGTCCGACTCTGTGCGACCCCATAGACAGCAGCCCACCAGGCTCCTCTGTCCCTGGGATTCTCCAGGAAAGAATACTGATGTGGGTTGTCATTTCCTTCTCCAATGCATGAAAGTGAAAAGTGAAAGTGAAGTCGCTTAGTCGTGTCCAACTCTTAGCGACCCCATGGACTGTAGCCTAGCAGGCTCCTCCATCCATGGGATTTTCCATGCAAGAGTACTGGAGTGGGTTGCCATTTCCTTCTCCAAATTACAAGTATAATCATTGTATTGACTTTTACAAAACTATGATATTTTACTGAATCTAAGATGTCATTCAATTCAACACAGTCTTTGTGGCCTAGTATCTGATAGTTCAGATAGACTTTATCTAATGCTGTTTGGATTTTTTCTAATGATAAATAATAGAAATATATCTGCAATTAGAGGGTTAAATATCAATTGGAAGTTTTATAGGGAAAGAGAAAGATTGTGATAGGTAAACTATTTACTTTTGTCCATGTCATCCATTGTCTCATTGCACCTTGCCCAAACTTTAGCCATTTGTCAAACAATATATAATCTGAATAATTCAATCTCCTTGTTCAATTACTTGTATTTAACTAATGCTTTTTTGCAAAAGAGGAACTAAGAGCCTTCTGAGCATTAACTACCTTGACGTGGGGTATCTCCTCTTGGCCATGGATCCTGACATTGGACATGGGGTAACTCCTCTTGGCCACTGCTCCTGACCTCGGATGTGGGGTAGCTCCTCTCTACCCCATGTCTAAGGTCAGGAGCAGTGGCTGTGCTTTGCTGGAGCAGCCATGAAGAGATACCCCATATTCAAGATAAGAGAAACCCAAGGAAGATGATAGGCCTCTGAGAGAGGGCATCAGAGGGCAGGCAGACTGGAACCACAGTCACAGACAACTAGCCAATCTGATCACATGGACCACAGCCTTGTCTAACTCAGTGAAATTAAGCCATGTCATGTGGGAAGACGTGTGCTCAAGACGGAAAAGCAGTGGTGGAAAGGTCTGACAGAATGTGGTCCACTGGAGAAGGGAATGGCAAACCATTTCAGTATTCTTGCCTTGAGAGCCCCAGAAACAGTATGAAAAGTCAAAAATGTAGGACACTGAAAGATGAACTCCCCAGGTCGGCAGGTGCCCAATATGCTACAGGAGATCAGTGGAGAAATAACTCCAGAAAGAATGGAGGGATGGAGCCAAAATAAAGCAAAACCCAGTTGTGGATGTGACTGGCAATAGAAGCAAGGTCTGATTCTGTAAAGAGCAATATTTCATAGGAAGCTGGAATGTTAGGTCCATGAATCAAGGAAAATTGGAAGTGGTCAAACAGGAGAGGGCGAGAGTGAAAGTTGACATTTTAGAAATCAGTGAACTAAAATGGACTGGAATGGGTGAATTTAACTCAGATGACAATTATATTTACTACTGTGGGCAGGAATCCCTTAGAAGAAATGAAATAGCCATCATAGTCAACAAAAGAGTCTGAAATGCAGTACTTGAATGCAATCTCAAAAATGACAGAATGATCTCTGTTCATTTCCAAGGCAAGCCATTCAATATCACGGTAATCCAAGTCTATTCCTTGACCAGTATTGCTGAAGAAACTGAAGTTGAATGGTTCTATGAAGATCTACAAGGCCTTTTAGAACTAACACCCAAAAAAGATGTCCTTTTCATTATAGGGAACTGGAATGCAAACACAGGAAGTCAAGAAACATCTGGAGTAGCAGGCAAATTTGGCCTTGGAAAACAGAATGAAGCAAGGCAAAGGCTCATAGAGTTTTGCTAAGAGAACACACTGGTCATAGCAAACATCCTCTTCCAACAACACAAGAGAAGACTCTACACACGGACATCACAGGATGGCTAAAACTAAAATCAGATTGACTCTATTTATTGCACCCAAAGATAGAGAAGCTCTATACAGACAGCAAAAACAAGACCAGGAGCTGACTGTGGCTCAGATCATGAACTTCTTATTGCCACATTCGGACTGAAATTGAAGAAAGTGGGGAAAATAACTAGACCATTCAGGTATGACCTAAATCAAATCCCTTATGATTATACAGTGGAAGTGAGAAATACATTTAAGGGACAAGATCTGATAGACAGAGTGCCTGATGAACTATGGATGGAGGTTTGTGACATTGCACAGGAGACAGGGATCAAGACCACCCCCAAGAAAAAGAAATGCAAAAAGGCAAAATGGCTGTCTGAGGAGGCCTTACAAATAGCTATGAAAAGAAGAGAAGTGAAAAGCAAAGGAGAAAGGAAAAGATATAAGCACCTGAATGCAGAGTTCCAAAGAATAGCAAGGAGAGATAAGAAAGCCTTCCTCAGCAATCAGTGCAAAGAAATAGAGGAAAACAATATAATGGGAAAGACTAGAGATCTCTTCAAGAAAATTAGAGATACCAAGGGAACATTTCATGCAAAGATGGGCTGAATAAAGGACAGAAATGATATGGACCTAACAGAAGCAGAAGATGTTAAGAAGAGGTAACAAGAATACACAGAAGAACTGTACAAAAAAGATCTTCATGAGCCAGATCATCACGATGGTGTGATCAGTCACCTAGAGCCAGACGTCCTGGAACGTGAAGTCAAGTGGGCCTTAGGAAGCACCACAAAGAACAAAGCTAGTGGAGGTGATGGGATTCCAGTTGAGCTATTTCAAATTCTAAAGATGATGCTGTGAAAGTGCTGCACTCAATGTGTCAGAACATTTGGAAAACTCAGCAGTGGCCACAGGACCGGAAAAGGTTAGTTTTCATTCCAATCCCAAAGAAAGGCAATGTCAAAGAATGCTCAAACTACCACACAATTGCACTCATGGCACATGCTATTAAAGTAATGCTCAAAATTCTCCAAGCCAGGCTTCAGCATTATGTGAACTGTGAACCTCCAGATGTTTTAGCTGGTTTTAGAAAAGGCAGAGGAACCAGAGATCAAATTGCCAACATCCGCTGGATCATGGAAAAAGCAAGAGAGTTCCAGAAAAACATCTATTTCTGCTTTATTGACTATGCCAAAGCCTTTGACTGCATGGATCACAATAAACTGTGGAAAATTCTGAAGGAGATGGGAATACCAGATCACCTGACCTGCCTCTTGAGAAACCTGTATGCAGGTCAGGAAACAACATTTAAAACTGGACATGGATCAACACATTGGTTCCAAATAGGAAAAGGAGTATGTCAAGGCTGTAAATTGTCACCCTGCTTATTTAACTTATATGCAGAATACATCATGAGAAATGCTGGGCTGGAGGAAGCACAAGCTGGAATCAAGATTGCCGGGAGAAATATTAATAACCTCATATACGCAGATGAGACCACTTTTACGGCACAAAGTGAAGAACTAAAGAGCCTCTTGATGAAAGTGAAAGAGGAGTGTGAAAAAGTTGGCATAAAGCTCAACATTCAGAAAACTAAGATCATGGCATCCAGTCCCATCACTTCATGGAGAATAGATGGAGAAATAGATGTTTCCAGCCACAGTGGAAACATGG
This sequence comes from Bos grunniens, assembly GCF_055505025.1. Classification (NCBI taxonomy): domain Eukaryota; kingdom Metazoa; phylum Chordata; class Mammalia; order Artiodactyla; family Bovidae; genus Bos; species Bos grunniens. Next base: position 50,728,718 of record NC_141175.1, read on the forward strand.
GCTATCTTTATTTTGGGGGGGATCCAAAATCACTGTAGATGGTGATTTCAGCCATGAAATTAAAGATGCTTACTCCTTGGAAGGAAAGTTATGACCAACTTAGACAGCATATTAAAAAGCAGAAACATTACTTTGTTAACAAGGTCCATCTAGTCAAGGCTATGGTTTTTCCAGTAGTCATATGAATGTGAGAGTTGGACTATAAAGAAAGCTGAGCACTGAAGAAATTGATGCTTTTGAACTATGGTGCCAGAGAAGACTCTTGAGAGTCCCTTGGACTGCAAGGAGATCCAACCAGTTCATCCTAAAGGAGATCAGTCCTGAGTGTTCACTGGAAGAACTGATGTTGAAGCTGAAACTCCAATACTTTGGCCACCTGATGTGAAGAGTTCACTTATTTGAAAAGACCCTCTTACTTAGAAACATTGAGGGCAGGAGGAGAAGGAGATGACAGAGGATTATGTGGTTAGATGGCATCACTGACTCAATAGACATGGGTTTGGGTGAATCCGGGAGTTGGTGATGGACAGGGAGGCCTGGCCTGTGAGGTTCATGGGGTCGCAAAGAGTCAGACACAACTGAGTGACTGAACTGAACTGAACTGAGCCTTAATTAGGAAGGGAAAAAGATAAATTTAAATTTTGACTTCAGATTAAAACGGTTAGAAGTTTCATGCCCTTAAGCACTGCTGCTTGACTTTGAAATGAGAAGTGAGCTTGTGCTATACCTGAAGATTATCAAGACAGGTGTTGTGAAATTCTATGATTTAGTGCATTCTAAGTACCTATGTTGGTACAAATGAAATGAGAGACCAAGACATTGTTGGAATATAAGGATTTTTGTAGTTAAATTTAACTGATAGACTTAAAAAATAAAGAGTTCAATGATGTTAAAACTGATTTCAGTAAATTTGTGGGATGAAAGAAAGGAAGATATATGTTTTATAAGAAATAGTCATTCTGAGTAGATCCATTTATTGCCGAGGTAAGCAGAAATGACATGGGGATCACAAAGAACAATGAGGTCCAGATGCTACTGAATTTTAACCCGAATAACAATGGGGTCAAGATGTGAGTAAGTTACCAATGTGTTGCTGAGGAAATTATTAATAGGCTGGAGAGGAAAACAGGAAGGTTATTGACTAAATTTGTTGAGGTCACCAGTTAGAATAAATAAGTTAGCCTCTGTTTCAAAAGAGGGCAGATTGGTCAACAACAGTGTTCTGAATTGACACTTCACACACAAAAAAACAAGTTCTGTCTTGGTCCTAGGGGATGAAGTACAGGTAATGAAAGAATAGTCTCTATTAGATATTTCCTAGATAAAAAGTTATGTATTTTAGAGTGTTTAGTTTCAGTTAATGTAGAGAGGCATTTTCCATAGGCTTGAAAACAGTTTTTGCCCATGTTTTTCAATAATATTTGTTAAATTAGTGAATGATATATGTGTTCTGTAGATATTAATTAAATGTTCTCCATATTAAGTACCTCTTATTTCTATTTCCTTCTTCACTATATACATATTTCCATTAACAGGAAATACTGAGCAATATAGAATTAGAATTTAGACTTTATAAATTTTAGAATTAACTACACTGATTTTCATATTTTTACAGGTAAGCAATTATATCTTCACACATCTAATGTTACTGAGTTTTGTCATCTGGAAACATTAGCAATTTACTCTTTTCAACCTTCTCATGAAGCTGAAAGTTATAATAGCTTATATTTTATCTAATGTATTACCATTCTTAATCATGAGACCACGTCATTGTACTTAAATCATCTTTCTCAATTTTCCTTCTTATAAAACCTAGAAAATTATTCATTCCAACCATCTGATGAATTTTTTTTCTTTTTATCTTTCATTCTTTGGCAAATAATTAGAAAAAATCAAAAATTCAATGATTCCTTATTGTAGGTCCTTCAGACTATTTTGAAAAACCACTTGAATATTCAATGGTCCATAAATTAATCTTAATAAAGTGTATGTGCTGTTAAGATAACTTAATCAAATTAAACTGTTGTTCAAAAATAATGCTTAAATACTATCAGAAACATTTAGAGTTCAGATATATGATTCAAAATCTTATGAGAAAATAATTTTAGAATTCTAAAATGACCTTTAAAAGAGGTGTTGCCTAGATGTTGTCGGGATGAGGAATAGGTGAAAAGAATAAGGAATTTTTTATTACAATAAAACATATTATATGTGATAAGATATGAGTCAAACCAAAGGATTCAGCTAGTTACATTCATCATTTGTCAAAACTAATATATTGTTTTCTTTTTTGTAATTTTCTTCATTATAATTACTTCAACTTTTCAAAGAATTCTTATAAGTGCATTGAAACAAAGATTTGAAAATTCTAAAACTGGAAAAAATGATTAGTGTAGTTAGCTATCAAAGACTCATTATAATTTAGATAGTATAAAACAGCAATGAAGTTAGAATGTGAGTATAGGTCTTAATAATGATTCAAGCCTTCATTGAGTAAATAGCAATGGGTGAATCACATCATCTTGTTAGAGAATGGAAATTTTCCCCTCTATCCCTCTTGAATTCTTGTGGCTGGACAAAAAGAAAAAAATGGCATACTAATTTGACAAAAAAAATGACTAATTTATGGTTCCAATGCCATTCATACATGTTGTCTATGTCTATGTTTATTTGTTTTAATCTGTTAGTCACTTAAACTCAATCATATTTTAAAAGATCTACACATTCTACTCTCTTCCCCTAGATTTCATGTTTCTGATGCCATGTTTCAGATCTCGATGTTTGTTCCTTCACTGTTTATTGTAGTTATATTTGGTTTTATATATATATATATATATTTTTTTTTACTTTTTATCTTCATTTTAGCTTACTTAAGTGGTTTATACTCAACATTTGCCATATATTTACCATTACTACTGGGATTTTTCCTTTCCTAAAGATACTTCTTGAGATAGCATTTTTCACTTAAAGAACACCCTTTTAATATTCCTTTTAGGGATATTTCAGTATTGATGGAATCTTAGAGTTTGGTTGTATGAGAAGTTCTTTATCTCTCCTTCAATTTTAAAAATAATCTTGCTGGGCATAACATTCTAATTTGAATGTTTTGTTTTTCCCCTTTCAGCACTTTAAATAGATCATGCTTCCCTCCTCTGGCCTGCAATGTTCGTGCAGAAAAATCAGCTTATAGCCATATAGAAATTCCCTTGTATGCAACTCTTTGGTTTTTTCTTGCCGTCTTTAGAATTGTCTCTTTATCTTTAACTTTTGTTATTTTAATTACGGTGTGTCTTGGTGTGTATCTGTTTCAGCTCATTTTGTTTGGGACCCTCTGTTTCCTGTATCTGGTTATCTGTTTCCTTCTTCTGATTTGGGAAGTTTTCAGCCATAATTTCATCAAATATATTTTAACCTCCCTCCCTTTTTTTTTCTCCTCTGTCACCACTATTATACCAATGTTGGTACATGTGATGTTCTTTATTCCATTTTTTGGTAACTTATTGTAATTTAAATAATTGTCATTTTGTTCACCTATTTTCCTTAATTTCATTAGCATTCCTATTACTAATGCTTTGAATTATTCCTCTGGAATAATTTGTATCATTATTTATTTTTGCAGTTGTTTTTCATACTATTTCAGTTGAAAGCAGTACCTCTATATTCTTTTGATAAATTTTCTCTCTTTGAATGTTCTCTCTTTGAATTAAGTGAGCCAGTTCCCTATTGTGATTTTAAAATTGTATCCTTAAAGAGTTGTGTACAGTCTGTGTGTGCCCAGTGCCTTTGTTGGAAGAGCTGGGTTCGATATAATTACAAGTCACATCTTTCCTCAGGGTGTTCTGACAGCTCTCACCTTTATAGCAGGTTGAAATACACATGCTGGGGCCAGGCTTGAACCAGGACTTTCCCTCTGCTCACTGGCCATCACTGTATCGATCCAACCCCAGGTGTGGGGTTGGATCCTAAGTTTCTGGAGCAGAATCCCTGAGGGGTTGGGTCCAATTTCCCTCTGTCCATTTTAAGTGTGTGCTCTCCCATCTGCCAGCATTGGTACCTTTGACTCAGAGAGGAGCAGTGCTGAAGCAAGAGGGTCTCATGCACATTTCAGTGAGATGCCATAGACAGATGACCGAGCTGCATCTGGTTTGCCACCTGTGTTACCACCAGTAGTGGCTTCCCCCAAACTCCTCAGATACAATTTCAGGTCTGTTTCTTTTGTCCATCATAGGACACTCTTCCTAGGGTAGATCTTCTCCTGTGTGTTTTCTCTCTCCCTCTGAGTCACCATATTCCTGGGGGAATATGTCTTGACCTGATTGCTTCTTTTTCTTTCCTACCCAGTTTCATGTGGCTCTTTCTTACAACCCATCTGCCAGTTTCCAATTCATTTTAAGTCAAGATTGCTTCACAAGTAGATGAACTTTTTATGTGTTTGTGGAGGGAGGTGAGTTCCATGTTCTCCTAATTCACTATCTTGATCAATCTCCACCTTTATTCCTGGGCAAGAGTGTCTTAGAAGTTTGTGTTTTAAAAAGATTATTTCTCTCTTTTTTTTTCTTTAATTTCAATGAACTAATCCATACATTGAATGAATGTTCATTGGAAGGACTGATACTGAAACTGAAACTCCAATACTTTGGCCATCTGATGTGAAGAACTGACTCATTTGAAAAGACCCCTATGCTTGGAAAGATTAAAGCTAGGAGGAGAAGGGGATGACAGAGGATGAGATGGTTGGATGACATCACTGATTCAACAGACATGAGTTTGAATAAGCTCAGGGAGTTTGTGATGTAAAGGGAGGCCTGGCGTGCTGGGCCTTGGGGTTGCAAAGAGTTGGACATGGCTGAGTGACTGAACTGAACTGAATCCATACATGCAGACAGCGAACAGGCATATGAAGAGATGTTCAACATTACTAATCATCAGGAACATGCAAATCAAAACCACAATGATATATCACCTCACAGTTGTCAAAATTATCATTATATAAAAAAATGTAATTGTTTTCAAGGATGCAGAGAAAACACTTGTACACTGTTGATGGAGATATAAATTGATGCAGCCACTATGAAAAACAGTACAGATAAGCCTCAACAAATTAAAAACAGAACTCCATACAGTCCAGCAATGCCACTTCTGGGTATCTATCCAAAGGAAACAAAAACACTAATAAACTCAAACAGGCTCTGTATCAACCTAGACGGGTGGGATGCGGAGGGAGATGGGAGTGAGGTTCTAAAGGGAGAGGATATATGTATACCTATGGCTGATTTATGTTCAGGTTTGACAGAAAACAACAAAATTCTGTAAAGCAATTATCCTTCAATTAAAAAATTAAAAAAAAAAAGAAAACATATATGCATCCCTTTCTTCATTGAAGCATTACTTGCAATGGCCAAGATAAGGGAGCAACCTAAGTGCACATCAATAGATGAATTGTTAAAGAATTTGTGGACAAATATGCAATGAGATATTACTCACCTATAAAAAAGAATGAATTCTTATCATTTGGGACAACATAAATGGACCTACTGGGTATCAGACAGAGAAAAAAGAATACTGTATAATTTCACTTATATGTGGAATCAGAAAACCAAAACAAATAAACAATATCAAAATAACAAGAGAGAAACAGAGCTATAGATACAAAAAACAGACGTGATTGCCAGAAGGTAGGTGAGGTGGGAGGGAAATTAAGAGGTACAAACTTCCAGTTGAAAACTAAGTGTGTCTCAGGTATGAAATGTAGTGGGGAGAATATGGTCAATAATTATGTAATATATTTGTATATTCACAGAGAGTAACGAGATTTATCATGGTGATCGTTTTGAAATGTATAGAAATATTGAATTACTATGTTGTATAAAAGGAACTATCATGCTGTTTTATAGGCTAATAGTACTTCAAAGTAAACAAGCTAATAGAAAAAGATCATATTTGCAGTTACCCGAAAGAGGGTGTTGGAGACTGAGTGAATTGGATAGAAACAGTAAAAAGGTATAAAGTTCCAATTATAAGAAATATAAGAACTAAAGATTCAATGTGTTATAATAGATACAATTAATACTGCTATATGTTATATATGAAAGTTGTTAAAATATTAAATCTTAAGATATCTCATCAAAAGAAAAATTCTTCTATTTCTTTAATTTTACGTCTATGTGGATGTTCACTAAACTTGCTCTAATAATCATTTCTTAATGTATATAAGTCAAAGCATTATGCAGTACACTTTATAAAGTGCTGTCTGTCATTTATATCTTAATAAAACTGAAAGGGGAAAAAAGTTTTTCTTTCTCTCTCTCTCTCTTTTTTTTTTTTGTTCATTTGTTTGTTTTAGTTTCTACCAATTGATCTAATCCAGGCTCAGTCTCAGGTGATGCAGGCTGTATTTACATTTCAAAGACATGATAAGATTTACAAATAAAGGTGCAGAGAATGAAAATATAAATTTTATCCTGAGAGTTGGAGTATATTTCTATCTCAGCATAAGTCTTAGGATAATTATTATTCAAAAAATGTCTTCTTTAGTACAATTTTGCTGCTATACCCTGATCTTTTATAATATCTGCAAGCATTTGGAGAGAAATAGCTGAGAACTTGACATTGGTAAAGATAGGTGGGTTTTGATTTGCTTTTAGAGCTATAATTCCAGTTTTGTAGAGATTTCAAGATAAAGACAACTGTCATTATTAACTCTTGAATATTGGCCTCTAACAGATATATTTTCTAATTATTTGTTAGAGAGCTTAGGGAATTATTGAGGAGATGTGGCAATTTAGAAGTGGAATTTACGTTTGACATTTTAAGTCTAATGTCTAGCCATTATCCTTTTTTGCACTTCAATTTTATTCCTCTAGCAGTACCAATTTGACAGCTGTTTATGATTAGCACCTCAAAAAACTTTCCTATTAAATATAGATTAGATCCATTGTCTGGCCATTGAGAAGTAAGATCTTACAAAATTTCAAACAAAAACTCAAACCAGTAAGTTTTTTTTTATGGCTTAACCAAAGACACAAGCGGTAACCCGCAAGAGAAGATGTTGCCCTCATTAGACCCAGAAAGTTCACTTCCAGAGTTAGCCAAAGAAAATCAAAGCCCTTTGCTGCTACAGGAGGTAAGAATGTAGCGAAAATGGTGTCCCATTTCATTTTCCATGAAAATGCATGCCTCCAGTCACAGACCAAGTGTGGGGAAATTAACAAGAGGCGTCATTCAGGCTCTCTCAGTCCAGGCTCTCAGGCTCTCTTGCCCCATGTTCTGCAAACAACGATGGCACGGTTATGTAACAGTTGAGCTCACTTATAGAACTGCGCATGTGCATCATGAGGTACTCCCTTGGTCACAGGCTACTTTGTGTGGTGTGCCTATATAAGCTTCACCTGGAAAAAGCCCTCAAGGGTTGTGTGCGATTATGTTATGTTATGTCATGTCTGCTGCCACGGCTGGCTGTGCCAACCAGGAGAAGATAAATGTGTCTGCAGTTTCTGTGGCTCCTTGCGTTTTCTTCCAGCCCCTTAGCTCACGTCTTGCCTACCATGGGTTCAGTGAACAGTGTACCCAGTGTGAACAGCAAGACAATTGGTGTCACAAACAAGATCAGCAATAACACCAGGTATGTGACACTGTTGGAACGGGACTTTTTCAGCACTAACAAGGCGACAAAGTTTGAGATAACAAAGGACCCTTATGGACTGGGACCCCTTATGACAAATTCCCGTGAGATCTGGCACAGCAGAACAAAGCGCTACTTGTGATTTTATGTCTTGACTCCAGTCTAGGGATGATTCACTAGGTGCATTATGGTGAATGCACCTTCCATATATTGAAGACCAGAGAAAATATTCTCACTGAACAAAAAGCCAATCTTTCAAGACATAGAATAAGGTGGAAGGAAAAACTTCATCTGGTTTCTGTATAGAGGGCCCACAGCAAAATTTGTCTAAATAAATGTTGATCTGGTGAGAGACATTAACACCAATCTGTGAGGGTGGCTTAAACAGCAGGCTTCCAAAGGGCCTTTGCCACTGTTCTGCTGTATGGTTCTTCCTTATTAGGACAAACAACACAACAGACAGAGACAAACAAAAAGTTACTGTCTCTGGAAGAAAAGAATCAATACAAACCAACAGTACTCATTAATTGAATATCAAAGTTGCTGGGTCATAAGGAATTAGTTCCACAAATATTTTCTCCTTCTTTTCTAAATATAAAGCAAAAGCGAAAAAGGACTTTTTCCACTTTTCCTTCCACTACGTCCTGCAGGCAGAGATCCAGGAGGTTGATGTGTTAAGAAATTTTATATCTGCTTGCAGTTGTCAGATGTTGCAGAAATTCTCAGCTGTAGCAGCCTTGGTCCAGGGTCCATCCAGCCTCCTGCCTGGCTTGGGAACCATCATGGAGGGGGAAATTTCTCCCTCTACCCTTCTTGAGTTCTTGTGGATAGGCTAGTAATAAAATTGGCACAAGATAGATTAGCAGAAGGAAAAGAAACAAATTTAATTTGCACCCACAGAGGTCTCATAGAAATGGGACCTAAGGAGTGGCCAAAACAGACAGCTTTTATACTTTTTAAACAAAAGAATTGACAGGACAAAGAAAATTAGGCTTTGGGTGCTTACTTAGTAAGAGATTTAAGCAAAGTTTGGACTTAAGTAGAAATTAGTAAAGAAGTAACAAGGTTTGTTTCTATAACCTTCTTAGCCCTAAATTCCCTTTTTCTGGTGATAAGGATGTCTTTCAACTCCTGGTATAAAGAGGGCACCTTGGGAGATATATTTACTACTTTCAGGAAGACTAAAAGAAGGGTCAAAATGTCACTCTTGCATTTTCCATTTCTAAAGTAACTTTAATTTGAAATAATCAATTTTGCTCTTGTGGCATATTTGGGGGTCACCTACCCTGGGCCCCAAACCACCACAATTCCTCACTTTCCTTTTAAGCAATATGGGAGTAAATACTTTGCCTTCAAAGTAGGAAGATTTAATTAGAAAATACATGCACAAGCACGTGTAAATCTCCAAATCAATGGTTGAATTTTCATTCGGTAAATCTCAATGTGAAACTGAAGTGGATAGACACAACTGACTATAGAGAAAGATGCTATCTGTATGTTTGATATTCTTCCATAAAAAATAGAACAGATGGAATCTTTATAATCTTTTGTCCATTGAAAAAAAGTGTTAATGTATATTGTACTTAGGAAAAAATGTAGTTGGCCTAGGAAAAAATGTAGTTGGCTTTTAAAATGTTTGTATACTTTTAATATGGCCTGTATAGTGTTAGAATGGATATTGCTATAAATAAAATGTGGTTAAGAAAGTGAACTGGACCATCTAATTATCTAAACTGTTAGTAAACGATAAAAATCTATCATTTTATATCTATAAAATTTATAGCTATAAAAACTATAGATAAAAAGATGATAGTCATCAACTGCTAAGGTTGCAATTATAAACAGAAACTTTGCCACAACACTCCTGAGAACAATACCTATACTTATTTCGGTTCATAGATTTTTTTTTCTTCTTGGGAAAATGTATTTTTGTCTGTATGATTTGGACTGCAATACTTAGTTATAATTTAACAGTTAAAGAAAGCCACATTCTTTCTTCATTTTATTGCTGTTTATTTTTAGTGGAAATCCCCACTAGAATTAATGTTTTAGGTTTATTTAGGGCAGAGGATAGTCTCTTAGTCTTAGCATCCATTATGCATATTTCAGAAATTACTGGGACCCATAGAACTATAGTCTGTTTCAGTCCATTAATGCTTGATTCTTGGACAGCTTAATGCATATGTCTTCTTAGTTGAAATCTTAAAATCTCAGGATAGTTGAATAGAAGAATGTCTTTATTATTTGGAATGATGAATAAAAGTACATAAGAAAAAACAAGATATTCTACTATACATCTATAACCAGAATATATATATATAATATAATTTATTATATTTTAGTGTATAAATTTGTATGTATATGCAACATCTATAATGCATATAATAAATTGAATATCTGAGGCTTTTTCAGTTTGAGAGTTTTCTAAAATTTCCAAATTTCTGTACCATTAAAACAAACAAACACAAAAGAACAAGATAAATGATCTTTACTTTAAAATTCTGAAGATTTAAGAAAACATACCCTTCTATCATCATAACCATTATCATAACTATCACATAATCTAACATTCCCTGATTATTGTTTGATAGATTTTATGCTAGATTTGTATGAACAAAGCAGCCGAACAGACAGAGCATAAATAAAACTGCTAGGCTTCTATATGTGAGTGTCCAACAGGAAATACAAAGCTGATGCTGAAGATTAGGGACAAAAGTGAGAGCATAGATGCTTTGTGTGAAAGCTTGAAGTCTTGTCATTCTTTAGTCAGCATCAGAAAACATTTAAAATGACTTGCAACAAACAGAATAGAGATAATGTTTGTTTCCTCTCTTAAACTCCTTGAATTTATAACTGCTTTAGATTTCATGAACACATATGTATAGAAATCACCTTTTCATCTTCATTATTCCATGCTATTATTTTTTAATGAAACAATATACATGGCAGCCCTCCCAAACAGTGAAGCATTCCTAAGTTTAATTGGCATAATTTAGGATCCTCATTCTTTCCCAGACCTTGAAGTCTCCTTACTTCAAGGAACATACTGACCTTTGGTGGTCATTGGCTTCTCTCTGAAAACTTTATTTAATGTGGGATGGATCTTGGACCAAGTGACCCAAGAAGTCTTTCTGTGATTTAACTGTTTTTATTGGCCTAATTAATTTGAAAAGCTTAATTATGAAGCCACATGAGTGCTGTGCAAAGTCTGTAAAGTACCATTCAATGACAGGCAGATGAAAAATGCATCAGTAGAGCTTTTTTTTTAACCTAATTAGCCAAATAAACTAGACAGATTTATAGCACAAACTGTGTACTCTAAATAAAATAACTCTATTTTTCCTAAATTATCATGGAAATAGTAATAGAAATTTTATTTTTATTTATTTATTAATTTTTATTGCATCCCTGGGCTTCTCTAGTGACTCAATGGTAAAGAACCCACCTGCCAATGCAGGAGACATGGGCCCAATTCATGATCCAGGAAGATCCCACATGCCACAGAGCGACTAACCCTGTGGGCCACAACTATTGCGCTTGTGCTCCAGAACCAGAGAACCACAACTACTGAGTCCATGTGCAGTGAGTACTGAAGCTCATGCACCCTTGAGCCCAAGCTCAGCAACAAGAGAAGCCAACACAATGAGAAACCTGTCCACTGCTACTAGAGGGTAGCCCCCATTTGCTGCTATTACAGAAAAGCCAGTGCAGCAATGAAGACCCAGCCCAGCCAAATATAAATAAATAAATAAAATTATAAAAGAAAATTGTATGCATATACAAACATTAAGAAGTTACCATATATTCCAATTCAGTTCAGTTCAGTCCAGTCACTCAGTTGTGTCCGACTCTTTGCGATGCCGTGAATCACAGCACGCCAGGCCTCCCTATCCATCACCAACTCCCGGAGTTCACTCAGACTCACGTCCATCGAGTCAGTGATGCCATCCAGCCATCTCATCCTCTGTCGTCCCCTTCTCCTCTTGCCCCCAATCCCTCCCAGCATCAGAGTCTTTTCCAATGAGTCAACTCTTCGCATGAGGTGGCCAAAGTACTGGAGTTTCAGCTTGACCACCATTCCTTCCAAAGAAATCCCAGGGCTGATGTCCTTCAGAATGGACTGGTTGGATCTCCTTGCAGTCCAAGGGACTCTCAAGATTCTTTTCCAACACCACGGTTCAAAAGCATCAATTCTTCAGTGCTCAGCTTTCTTCACAGTCCAACTCTCACATCCATACATAAACTTCCAGTTGTTCAACCTGGTTTTAGAAAAGGCAGAGGAACCAGAGATCAAATTGCCAACATCCGCTGGATCATCGAAAAAGCAAGAGAGTTCCAGAAAAACATCTATTTCTGCTTTATTGACTATGCAAAAGCCTTTGACTGTGTGGATCACAATAAACTGCGGAAAATTCTGAAAGAGATGGGAATACCAGACCACCTGACCTGCCTCTTGAGAAATTTGTATGCAGGTCAGGAAGCAACAGTTAGAACTGGACATGGAACAACAGACTGGTTCCAAATAGGAAAAGGAGTATGTCAAGGCTGTATATTGTCACCCTGCTTATTTAACTTATATGCAGAGTACATCATGAGAAATGCTGGGCTGGAAGAAGCACAAGCTGGAATCAAGATTGCCAGGAGAAATATCAATAACCTCAGATATGCAGATGACACCACCCTTATGGCAGAAAGTGAAGAGGAACTAAAAAGCCTCTTAATGAAGGTGAAAGAGGAGAGTGGGAAAAGTTGGTTTAAACCTCAACACTCAGAAAATGAAGATCATGGCATCTGGTCCCATCACTTCATGGAAATAGATGGGGAAACAGTGGAAACAGTGTCAGACTTTATTTTGGGGGGCTCCAAAATCACTGTAGATGGTGACTGCAGCCATGAAATTAAAAGACGCTTACTCCTTGGAAGGAAAGTTATGACCAACCTAGTTAGCATATTTAAAAGCAGAGACATATTCCAGTTATCTACTAGTTAATAAAATATCAACTCCAATTTTCATGGTTAAAAGCAATACCAACCATTTTTATTACTCATAGGTCTGGAGGGGACTGAATTCAGCTAGATAGCTCCCACACAGGGTTTCATATGTTTCCTGTCAAACCCATCCAGATTTGCTGGGAGGGAAATAAACTACCCCTCTTTAGGGAGATAACCAATTCTCTGGAAGTGCATGTGAACCAGAAAATAACACATAGCCATTTTTGGTAAATACAAACAGAGTATTGTCAAACAATACTCAGGGAATTTTAGCTTATATGATAGTTTTGATAAACTGTCAAATGGGCTCATTTGAAGGCTCCCTCACACATGCTTCTGGCACTTGAGCTGGGAAGACAATCAGCTGGTTAAACTGGAAAAGCTGGGGCCCTTCAGAAACATCCTTCCACCAAGATGTTCTTTTCACATGTTCCTCTCAGGACAGCAGCTTTGGAGGAGCTGGACTTTTATGTGGTGGTTCAAGGCTTCAGAGGCTAATAACCCAATAGAGAGAGAGAGCGGCCTGGCAGAAACTGTATCGCCTTTTATAACTAATGCTCATTTTTCACACAGAATCACTTCTGCCCCATTTTATTCATAGATCATAAAAACCCAACCAGATTTTCTGGGAGGGAAATACACTACCCTCCTTTAGAGGGATAACCAATACTCTCAAATACATGTGAACCAGAAAATAACATGTGGTCATTTTTGGTAAATACAGTCCTACCATGCCATTCTCATGCTGGAATCTTCATATCTATATCTCAGGCAAGTACAGGCAAGAGGGGATAGAGATAGGAGCCAACAAACATGTGATTTAACACATAGAAAGGAAAGCACATCCAGGGCATCAGGAATGGACACCAGCTAACATTCTTCCCCTCACCAAAGCCCCTAAATTCCATAAAAGAAACAGAGAATGATGGTGTCTGTGGGGGTGAGTCTTGTTCAGGGAGAGATCAAGCAGGAGGAGGGCAAGGAGGAGGAAATGAAACAAAAGAAGGCAAATGAAGTGACAAGAGAAAAGGAAGCAAAATAATATTTTTTAAAAAGAAGCATAAAATTAAATGGCTTTGAAAAAGATATATCTCTTCAAGACATTATGAAAATATCTTACTGACTTTAGTGAAATAAAGTTAGCATCAAAGAGATTTGGGCTCTGCAATTTTCTATTTGAGAATGAGAAAGTCACTAGACCTCTCTCAGCTTTTCTCCTGAGCTATAAATTTTAAATAATATTTGTATCTAAATCTTATCATCAGAGTGAAAATAAAATGAGACAATACATAGAAAACACCAGGAACTGAGCATGAGGGTCTAAATAATGCTCACTATTACAGCAATAGATGACAGGTATCAAAAATTTATTTTTATCTTCGTAGGCTCAACATGCTAACTTCAAGATATATAATATTAAATTCATATATTTCGTGGGTTTGTTTCTTGGTTATTAATTATATTTTTTAAAAAATTTCTATGTATCACTGTCAAGAATACTATTTATAGGATTATAACCATTGTATATGTGTATACCTATTTGTTTTCAAAATATGTTTAGTCTATTCTTAGATCACCAAATGTCCAGAATGTTGATGGGTAGATGCTACTATTGAATAAATCATTAAAGGAAAAGGAATTTTGATACCATTTCCCCCTGGCAATTTATGATTCTAGGAAGAAGTAGGATACTTTGATGCTACTCTTCTCTAGACAGTGAGAGGCCATGTAACAATATTTAAACTTCACAAGTTTAAAGGTCCAAGGATTTTACATTTAATTGACAACATGTGTGTAAAGCTCTAAGTAAAATGTAAAAGCAATAGTCATATTAGCAAGTGATTTTTATGAATCAAATGCAATGCCTACAAAATTCCAAGTATGGATCACAGATGGATATAGATGTACACCTTGAATAATTAGTAATGACTAACGTCAATATTGATATGAGTAATTCTGTTGCAGTTCATGAAATTATCTGGCTGAAGGAGTTATAAGGATTTTATTTATAAATAAATGATAGCAATCAGCTCTTAAATTATATGAAACAAGTTTTTAATGTATTTAAATTATGAGATATAATACTTGTGTAACTATGCTCAACATATTTATAGTCAGCTATAAGATCATCTTCCAAATGCAAGAGATGGGAGAGTTTGGTGATCAAAGGGTGATCAAAGTATATTTGCAAGTATATTTACCAACTGTTTGTCCCATGGCAAATAGTTGAGAAAATTTTATATGCTAGGCAATCACCATAACTACTATCCTGTGAAGTGTTTTTCTCATCATATATATGAGAGAAATATAGTTCAGAAAGGGAACATTGTATGAAAGGAAATATACATGCATTACAAATGCATACACAAACCTATGTGAGGAAAGCTGGGATTGATTCAAGTTTTTCAGATTTTAAAGCCTAACTTCCATCATCTCTGCCATATTGGTTCTCACTTTCAGGAAGTGGCATTATTCACATGTTGTTTTAGTCACTAAGTAGTGTCCGACTCTTTGAGACCCTGTGGACTGTAGCTGAGTAGGCTCCTCTGTCCATGGAATTCTCCAGGGAAGAATACGAGACAGCCAAACAGACACCGATGTATAGAACAGTCTTTTGGACTCTGTGGGAGAGGGAGACGGTGGGATGATTTGGAAGAATGGCACTAAAACATGTATAATATCATATATGAAACGAGTCACCAGTCCAGGTTCAATGCACGATACTGGATGCTTGGGGCTGGTGCACTGCGACAACCCAGAGGGATGATATGGGGAGGGAGGATGGAGGAGGGTCCAGGATGGGGAACACGTGTATACCTATGGCAGATTCATGTTGATATATGGCAATACCAATACAATATTGTAAAGTTAAAAAGTAAAATAAGAATAAAAAAGTAAAAAAAAAAAGAATCCTGGAGCGAGTTGCCATTTCCTAAGGTATCTTTCTGACCCAGAGATTAAACTTGCATCTCCTGCACCTCCTGCCTTGGCAGGTGGATTCTTTACCACAGCACTGCCTGGGAAGTCACTGTGCCACTGCAGTCATATATGGTATAAACACAGTGAGATAGAGAATAAAAAAAGTACAATGCTGACTGCAGTATTATCTGTAAAATATCCCGAATATAGGATTATCTGTATTATCTGTGTAACATCTGTGTTATCTGTGTAACTTTATCTGTATTATTATCTGTATTATCTGTGTAACATCTGTGTTATCTGTGTAACTTTATCTGTATTATTATCTGTATTATCTGTGTAACATCCTATAATAGATATATGTAATTAACTCTTCCTCTAGTAGCCACTAGACACACGTAGCTAATGAGCATTTCAGATGTGGCTGATCTGTGTTATGATGTGTTGAAATGTAAAATATATATCAGATTTCAAAGACAGTGTCACAAAAATAATATGAAATATATAGAAATATTTTATGGTAATTACAAGCTGAAATTATAATATTGAATTCAGCAGCTAATAAGAATTAATTTCAGCAGTTTCTTTCTACTTTTTAAATGTAATCTCTAGAAGATTTAAACTCATATGTATGACCCATATTTCTACTGCACAGCACTGATTTAGAAGTATGGGGGAAAAAATGGATTTACTTCTCATGTTCCATACAAGAAAACTGAGGCATAGATTTGTTAAGTTACTGCTACTGCTACTGCTAAGTCAACTTCAGTCGTGTCTGACTCTGTGCAACCCCATAGATGGCAGCCCACCAGGCTCCCCTGTCCCTGGGATTCTCCAGGCAAGAACACTGGAGTGGTTGCCATTTCCTTCTCCAATGCATGAAAGTGAAAAGTGAAAGTAAAGTCAGTCAGTCGTGTCTGACCCTTAGCGACCCCATGGACTGCAGCCCACTAGGCTCCTCTGTCCATGGGATTTTCCAGGCAAGAGTACTAGAGTGGGGTGCCATTGCCTTCTCCGTATTAAGTTACTGGTTCACTTTTATTTAAAGCTGAAGGGAAAGAAATTAGCCATTTCATCTTAACTATTGAAACAGAATCTTTTAAACAGGAAGCGACCTTCAATATAATCTGCTCTGATTCCTGTATGTGAGCGTTTGAGACACTTTAGACTGGAGAGGTTACAAGTGTCTTAGAGGGAGAATTATTGAGAACTGGAATTCTCAGTCAAATGTTTGGTCTACTCCATGACTCTATTGGTCATGCCATGATCCCATTAACTGGCCTTTTTAATTCCAAAAAAATATTAGGCTTACTTGAGACTGTATAATGAATAAACCTTACCAGGTAGAACTACCTTTTTTTTTTTTTCCCCAAGCAGAACCAGTTTTTAAGTTCTTAAACGTAGTGTCAACTCATCAATAAAACAGAGTTGCAGTTTGGACATCTCAGCAACTTTATTCTGAGGCAGCACCATTCTCTTATCTGGCTACATAGCAAAAGCTATCTGAAGCCTAAATAAAAAATATTAATAGAAAACATTTTGACTTTTTGCTGTAAAACTAAGATTTCATAAGGCCAATTCACTTGGCGTATTGAAAAATAAAATGCAAAAAACCGCAGTTTGAGGTTTTATTTTTCTTCTTAAACTTTAGATTATATAGCAATGAGTCTGCCCAATGAAGAGAACTAAAATCTTTGCTTTCTTTTTTTCAGCATTCGTTGAGCAGAAGATCACCTTTAAATCTTGCCTTTAGGCCTTTAAATATTGCTGACTATGACCTTAGAATAACAATAATATGAAAATTATTGTTTCATCACTTTGGAAAACTCAGTACTGTTAAGATATTCAGGGAGCCTACATAACATAGTAACAGGAATTCAGGTTTGGAGCCTGGATGCTGTATTCATGTTCTAATCTTTCTTAGATAAGATGTTTAAATGTTTCTGTATCTCAGTCTCTTCTTTAGAAAATTCACAATTGAATGTTATTTCCCTCTTTTTTGTATTGCTGTAGCAAAATGAGATGGTGTGTGAATTTATGTGGCATGTTACCTGACACAACATAGGTACTCCAAATACTTGAGCATGAATGCTTTGCAAGTATATTTACCAACTGTTTGTCCCATGGCAAATCACTGGAATTTTGTGTTTGTCCTAAAAGAATGAGCATAATAATGGTATCTTCACCATAAAGTTATTATGAAAATTAAATGATTTAATATCAGTATGTACTTAATAAAAGTTAATATTATCATCCTAATAGAGAAGGAAATGGCCCCACTCCAGTATTCTTGCCTAGAGAATCCTTTGGACAGAGGAGCCTGGTGGGCTGCTGTCCATAGGGTCGCACAGAGTCAGACATGACTGAAGCGACTTAGCATGCAATAACACTGTTATCTTTCATAGATTAATTAGGGCTTATTTAAATAAATAGTATCATATTCAGATGGAAATGCCATATGAAACTTAGTACATTCACATCCATAAGAATTTGTATATATAAGATTGTACAAATTGACAATTTACTTATCTTTACCTTTATTAGTGAAACAAAGGTCAGAGGAAAAAACAAATTTAAGTTTAAATTTAAACTTTAAAAATGTAAATTTTCTCCAAATTTAATAAGAAAACTACACTGCCTTCAAAAAAGCATGTAGTGGAGTCAGGGGTGTCTTAAGTTCAGCTTAAATGATATGCTAAATGGCCCTGAGAAACTCACTGATTATTTTCCTCTAATTTACCTATTGTTGCACTTTCTTATGACTATATGCCATTTGAGGTTTCTGTTGTTCTTTACATTTCTAATATTTCTACAAGTAAATTCTTTTCTGGATTTTTATTCCTATTAAAGATTGTCATCATTTTTCAATTCTCATTCTAAGAGGACATCACTGACTTCATTATGATAAGCCTTCCCCAGGTCATTTATAAAACCAAGAAAAAGATCAATTCATTATCTAATGGCTATTCTTGAAACTGAAACCGTTGAAAGTCTCTGTCACTAAATGAAACAGCACCAATTTACAAGACATATTATTTATGCCAAACTAATCTATTTGGAGAAGGTGAAACCAATGTTAACAATTTGATCAAATTAAAACAAAAAGTGGCTTTTAACTAAAAATGATTAGTGAGAGACAGCAGAAGTAATTTTGATTTAATATGTAAATGTACATCTACTAACACTGAATCTTCTGTAGATGAAATCTCATGAAGTTTAGTGTTACATAGAAGAAAAATTCTGGATGTGTTTCTTTTAAATAAAATTGGATTGAAAATAACTTGATTATAAATGAATTAGAGAAGTAATGAAATAGCCTAAGTAATTAAGGCTATGGGTTTTCATTTGCTTAAAACTAAACTACTCAACTCTTGAAGTGACATATTTCTAGCTTTCCATATTCATAATGCTTTTTTTTTAACTACAGGACGTTGTCTTCTTGTACTGTTTAA
The DNA here is from genome assembly GCF_055505025.1 of Bos grunniens. Classification (NCBI taxonomy): domain Eukaryota; kingdom Metazoa; phylum Chordata; class Mammalia; order Artiodactyla; family Bovidae; genus Bos; species Bos grunniens. The sequence continues at coordinate 50,747,702 of NC_141175.1, forward strand.
GTCTATACAGAAAATTAATTAATTCAGAACTCCTTATTATAAATACTAAACTCTACTGATTTGTTGAAATAACAGTAAAATGTTATGATAAATAACACTAGATTTTCACCTTAATAATTGAACTTTACACTAGTTGAAAAGCTAGATTTTTTACTAGGGTAAGAGTAGAGCATAGTTTACAGAAGGTAGAGAGATACTGCTGACATGTCTAGTTCCTAGAAGAGAGATGGCTCTCTCTCAAACCACTGGATTTTTACTTCTTCATTCTATAATTCATATGGCATGGCTGTCTTCAAGATGTTATTATTTGTGCTGAGAATATATCCAGGAAGGTAACATTTTTTCTGCTTTTATGTAGCTCATAGTATAAGTTGAGAAACAGTCAATAAACAAGTACATCTGCATTACATCTAAGTAGAATTGTGATGTTATCAGAGCCACAGTGTCTTCTACGGAAGAGAATAATGAGAAGACCTCACTGGTTACGATGGTCAGAAAAATGCTGTATGAATATGTGAGGGTTAACTGAAGATTTGCCAAGTGTATTAACCTTAACTCGGTGAATGGGAGTGACAAAGGGGTTCGATTTTGCTGTGTGTTAGGTGCAGCTGGTTTAAGAGAACTGTAAGCAAAAGGGAGAATCTATGTGAGAGCTCTAGAGGGGGATGAACTTGTAATTGTTGCAATTCCAGAGACAAATTAATGGTTCAGGTCAGCCAACATCTTGTGGGCCTGATAAGGGCTAATGGTTTTACTTGAAGGCCAAAAGTGAAGTGAAGTCGCTCAGTTGTGTCCGACTCTTTGCGACCCCATGGACGGTAGCCTACAAGGCTCTGCGATCCATGGGATTTTCCAGGCAAGAATACAGGAGTGGGCTGCCATTTCCGTCTCCAGGGGATCTTCCCAACCCAGGGATCGAACCCAGGTCTCCTGCATTGCAGACAGATGCTTTACCGTCTGCAGCCACTTGAAGACCAAAGGAAAACCCAAATAAGATATGGCATAGCTTTCATTTTTGGAACATCTCTTTAGCTGCAATAAGGAGGATGAACTTTACAGAGACATTGTGTCTGAAGGGAATCAAATTAGGGGACTATTGCAATATTCCAGGTGAAAGATTATGCAGACTTAAACTAGGGTTTTGATAGTGTGTGTGTGTGTGTTATTCCAGAGTCAGAGATGAATTATTCCAGAGTTAGAGACAAGAATACTTTGTTATGTATCAGATAGGCAGAAGATGGTCACTAATGCATCGATGGAAGAACCTGAATAGATGACAAAAAAACATTAATGATTAACACAGAGAAAAATGTGGTTAGAAAGGAAGATTATTAAATTTATTTTACTTATGTAGCACTTGAGATACCTTTTCTCATAAAACTAGGGGCATCAGTAGAGAATAGATTAAGGATCCACAAGTTAGGAAAAGATGAATGGGCTTAATTCAAGTTTTAGAATTAGAAGTATGGCCCAAATAACCTCCAATTTGGGAATTAATGCAATGACCAAGTACAACTGTAAAATTAAAAGAGAAGAAAGCCAAAGGCAAAGCAATGATGAACCCTGTTATTTAAGGACTAGATGGAGGATATTAAAAATAATGACTAGAGGAATAGGACCAAGAGAGGTAGGAAGGAACAAGAAGTATGATATCAGAGAAATCAAAGGACATGTTTTAGGACAAGGAGAATGGACAATGATTTAAATCGTTTCTGTTGAACTTGAAACATGAAAATTGCTGGTGATACTGAAAGTGGTAATTTCAATTGAATCATTGAAGGCAGAAGTCAGATAACTGTTGCTTCATGATGGGCAGAAAATTGTGAAAAATACGTAATGTATGTAGACATTTGTTTCAAGAAATTTGACTTTAAAAGGAGTAGGTAAGATTGAAACTAGAAGAGGATGTCAGGGTTGAATGATAATGTTACGGGAAGAATGTGACTGATGCAATGAATGTTTCTGTTTTATTTTAAAGGTGGAAATCAATAGAACATGCTTCAAGGATAATACAGAAGATTTTGGAGAAAAAGAATATGGTTTACTCTACAGGTAAGAGCAAGGATGCATAAGCAAAACACTTAAGATGATAGGGAGGTACATCAGTGAGAGAATGGAGAGATCCATGAAGGCTCATCAAGTCCATTGCAATAGAAATATGAGCAAGTTTGTTTCTCAATGGAAAGAAGAAGCAGTCCACATGTGATAGCTTCTGTATGACAGCAAGAATGATACACAAAACAAATTTAAAACATTTTATTGACTCATATATATTTAAAGTGTACAACATGATGTTTTGATACACATATACATAGTGAAATGATTACTGTAGTCAAGTTAATTAATATGTCCATCTGTTCACATAGTTACTTTATTTGTATGTGCTAAGAGCATCTGAATCTACTCTGAGTAAATTAATAGTATATAATATAGTATCATTATCAGTCTTCATCCTATAGATTAGATCTTGATACCTTATTCATTTTACACAACTGTAATTTGTACACTTTGACCAACATCTTATTTTCCCCCCTTCCCCATGCTTAGTAACCACAGTTCTACTCTTTGTGTCTACAGTTCAACTTTTTTATATTCCACATATAAGTGAGATCATGCAGTAATTTTCTTTGTGTCTGGTTTATATCATATAGCGTTATGCTACAGTCCATGGGGCTGCAAAGAGTCAGACACAACTGAGTGACTAAATAACAATATCTTGTGAATGTTACAAACATCAGAATCTTGACATTGTTCCAAGTGTCAGAATCTTCTTCTTTAAGGCTGAATGATATTTCATTACAGATATGTGCATAAATATATTCTATTTATGGATACACATTTAATTTATTATGTATGTATGTGTAGCCTATTTCATTATATATATCATCATATATAATGTATTGCCATATATATTAATATATAATTATAAAATATTGTATAAATGTGCATTTCATGTGCAATATATACCTATATTTCTTTATCCACTTATCTGTCAACTGATATTTAAGTTGTTTCCAAGCCCTGGCTATTATGAATAATGTTGCAGTGAACATGGAAGTGCAATAATCTCTTCAAGATATTCATTTCACTTCCCATGAAATCAATAAATCTTTTTATGGAAAGAAAGGAAGAAAGAAAAATAGACAGTATGAAGAGAATAAGGAAGTTTTAATGTCTTCAAAGTTTGAAATTGTGGAAGATCAGATAGAAAAGAGAAATGACCACAGGTGGGATTGGGAGTGGGAGATAAACAAGTAAGTAGATCCAAGATCTAATACTTTGACCAAATCAATAAAACAGAGTTTTAGCATACAAGAAAAGAAATAAATACAGAAATTTAAAATTTGGAATTTATACAAGAGAAGCCAGTTAGGAAATTGAAGAAAAGATGAAAATAAGTAAGAAGCAGCAAAATAAAGTGATAAATAATGCATTCTGGAATATATCATAACCCAAGGGAAAGAGATATATCATTGCAAGTGTTTCATTTTTTTGTAGAAAGTAATAAAAATCTGAATAATTTTTAATAAAGAAATTTAAAGTGAGAAAACAACAGTAAGAGTTGACTGGGAAATTACACAAATACAGAATTAAATTGAATGACACAACAACACCATAATGGAAACAGTAAACACATTATAATCATTTGAGAATGGATTTGCCATGGCTTAGGAATGAATATCCAATTACTCAATAGAGTAAGCATTATAACTGAGATTATAATAGATATGAAATTACAATGAAAGACATGAGAAATTACATTAATATACATAGTCCAGCAAAAGAAAAATAGGTATGCATAAATTAATCCCAGTTGACTCTTAAAAAGTATTAATATATAGTTGCAAAAAATTCCCAGAAATTAAAAATAAAAGATTCAGATATATAGGGCATTTAAAATATCAGGAAAAAATACAGATCAGTTTGTGCTGATGAATTCCTGGTTAAATTATTAAAATGCCAAGAGGGAAAAAAGAAGGGCATTAGATATCTAGGTTGAAAATCAAGTTATCATCCAAGGAGAATAATTGCAACACAGGCCTCTCCAGAGCAACTCCTAAGACAGATGAAAATAGAGTGCTATATACAAAGTGCTGATGGAAAGAAAATGTAATCAAGAATATTATACAAGCCAAGTTATTTTTTAAGTTAAATAAAACAGAAGTAAATTATAAATATTCAGTGAGTAAAGCATCCATCTTAATATAACCAATCATCAAATAAAATCCAGCAATAGAAATATGAACTGACAAGCTGGGGACAAAAATTAATGACAGAAGACACTGTAATCATGTCTTTAAGCTTAAATAAAGAAAAGTAAGAGGTTTTTCTTACTAATGTAAAGTATCACATAGGAATTATTTAGCATGTAATAAATTAAAGGATATAATAATTATAAACTTCTCAAAAATATTAACAATAAAATACAGATATCAAATAATGAATCAAAACTTGAGGTAATAAACTTGATGATAGAAGGGCTAGAACTGGAAATAATTGGTTATAATTAGATATAGTTCAATATTCAGTTGGCTAAATTTAGTTTAATATATAGTTCAATATTTAGTTGACTAAATATGTCTTAATTATAATTGCAGAGTGGAATGTAAAAATGTATAAACATCAAAATACAAAAAAGATACAAAAGTCAAAATCACTAGATAGGAAGATGGTGATTCAATATTTAGTTGGCTAAATATCTGTCTTAATTATGATTGCACAGTGGAATGTAAAAAGGTATAAACATCAAAAAACAAAAATGATGCAAAAGTCAAAATTGCTAGATGGGAAGAAGGGTGGGAAAAGGTATTTAATAATACTGTAACTATGAAATGTGAAGTTGAACAACTAAAACCATAATGATTCATGTCTTTTAAATATTTTCCTATTTTTCATAATTTTTAGAAATATTTTATTAGTATTACCAATTATAAAAGTATATGTATATATATACACATATATATGTACTTCTTTTTTTTAACTCCAATTTGTTTAGTATTAACAATTTAAGCAATGAGAATTTAAAGTAATTTCTGAAAATGTGTGTAATACTAGATTCACTGTAGTACAACAATGTCTGCAAAATTCCAACAATTTCTCTCACCATTCCTTCATCTACACCATATCCGTACTTGCAAAAAAGAAAAGAAAAGAAAAGAAACATCTAGAAAAATATTCCAATAATGATAAAAATAATTTTGTTTTCTCTTCCAAGTAATGGAAATGTTAGTGACATTTTTGTGTGTTTGCACTTGTATTTCTTCAGTCATATGAATATTCAGAAAAGACCCTGATGCTGGGAGACAATGAAGGCAAAAGGAAAAGGGAATGGCAGAGGATGAGATGGCTGGATAGCATTACCAACTCTATGGACATGAATTTGAGCAAACTCCAAAAGATAGTGGAGGACAGAGGAGCCTGGTGTGTGGAGTCCATGGGGTCACAAAGAGTCAGACATGACTTAGTGACTGAAAAGCAGCAACAAAACACATTTCTTATATTTATTTTCGAGTAGAAGCTATTATTTACCCCAGATCTCTTATTTCAGTGCTCTCCAACCTTTCTGGCTCAAGAGACCAGTTCTGTGGATGGCAACTTTTCCCAGACCTGGGGGGCAAGGGGAATGGTTTCAGGATGGTTCAAGCACATTATTTTCATTGTGTACTTTTTTCTATTATTATTGCATTGTGGTATATAATGAAGTAATTAGACAACTCACTACAATGCAGAATCAGTGCCAGCCTTGACCTTGTTTTCATGGAACTAGACAATCCCAAACAGGAGTGACTGAAGACAGTGACACCCAGAGTGTGTTAGTCTAGTCTATAATCTGGTTTTGGCTGCTGTCACTACAGAAAACTCTGATTCACAAAGATAGGATGTTGGAAATGGAAGCAGACTCAGTGCTTTTGTGGCAGTCTCAGGATATTCTGACTTGGCTTTAATCCAGAAATATAGAGATTTGAAGTTGTCTCAAACACACTTTTAAGGCTACTGTCATTTGTGACCTCAAGCAGTTGATGCTCTTCTAGCATAAACAAAGTTGATTCACCTGGCTTATTCACAAATAGGTCATGGATCTATTCCTTCCCAGTTTGGGGATCTTTTGTAATTGGGAAGTAACACTCAAACTCTTTTGAAAGCTGAGGTAGGTGATCATGAACCAGCTGGAAGAAAGAAGGCCCTTGGTTCAGTCTCTTTCAAAATCTCCACTAATGTTTGAAACATGTCAAAATTCAGAATGTTCACTCATTGCCCCCATAACTCCAGTTTGGCTTTGAATATAGCCACTTTATCTCAGATTTGAATACAGTTGTAATCTTCCCATGATGTGACAGACTGAGTTAGTTGAATAGGTTGAATATGTCACACAAGTAAATTTTGCTACCCATTCGGTGTCACAGAAATATGCTGCCAATGGTGACTGTTTTTCTAAAAGGAATCTCTGGAGCAGCTCTCATAATTCAAAAACTCTGGCCTTTCTATATATGAGAAGACATATGTGTTCTGTGTCCATCTCCTAACAAAGTGGCACAAAGACACGAGTTATGAGCATGCACCATAATGTGGCTGATTATTTTAATCATATCCAACAAAAAGTTTTTAAGTTTGGTGACATTTTTCACTTAGCCAGCATGTCTCTATAGATGACACAGAGTGTAGATTCACATTCAGAAGCTACCTCTTTGACCTGAGTAGCAAAACCGGAAATCCGTCTAGTCATGACAAACATTCTGTCCATACATACATACACAGAATGACCATTTCAGTTTTCCTGATATGTAAATATTCAAAGACTTGAATGGTTCTGCAGCTGCGGTATTGGTTGGCAACAAAAGTGCACACGACATATCCTTGTGCACAACTTCCTGAAGATATATCACACAACACAAAGCATTCTTGTGCTGTTGTCAACACTGGTAGACTCATCAGCCTGGGCTGCACACCAAGTGGCCCAGTCCTCTCTGGCAATTGTGCCTCAATATCCTCTGCTATTTTATCAATTCATCTAGTTATGGTCCTACCTGAAAGAGGAACCCATGCCATCTTTTGAACTGCAGCCTCTCCTTAAAGTTCATGGCAAATGTCCTTAGCAGCAGATAGGATCAACTCTTCACCAATAGCAAAGGATTTCTTAGTTTTAGCAATGTGATTATCCACTAAGAATAATGCCGTCAGTGCAGACACATTTAATGAAGTGGTGGCCTTGAATAATCACTTCTATTCTTCATATTCACGTTTTTGTTTTTGTTTTTAAACTCCAAAGACTTGTCTTTTAATACAAGGTGCTTGTCTCCATATGGCAAAGCAGTTTTGAAGGTTTCATGGCTTCATTGGATAGCCAGTTGCCACGTATTTTACAAAGCAGGCTTGAAGAATGTGAATCACTTCTTGCAATGAACCTATAATTTAAGTGGGATTCTTGATATTTTCTTTTAAATAGAGCTTTCTTTTTTTTTTTGGTAGTCAGAGTCTTCTGTATTCTTCCTGTTGGATCTTTCCCCCTTTTCAAAAATGCTCTCCAGTGACATTTATTTTTTACTCATTTTGGTTAGGGTAAACTTCTGGGCTCACCAGAAATGTGATTGAGACAAATGCTCAGTGCAGGAAAGAGGCACAGATGAAAGTGGTAGATAAAATAATGGGCCGGCAGGTCATGAGCAGATTAAGGTGTTGGATTCTAACTTAAAGCCTGCCACCAGATGCAGTTTAATTGTCACTTGCCCTCACTGATAGAGTTTTGATATGTCTGTAAACAAGTGATTTATTATTGCCTCTGTGCAATCAAACCTCTCTGCTAATGATGATTTGTATTTGCAGCCATTCCCTAATTCTAGCATCACTGCCTCAGCTCCACTCAGTTCATCAGGCCTCAGATTTTCATAAGGAGTGCACAACTTAGATCCTGAGCATGCTCAGTTCACAATAGAGTTTACACTCCTATGAGAATCTAATGCCACTGCTGATCTGACAGGAGGTGGAGCTCAGGGGGTAATGCAAGCAATGGGGAACATCAGCTGAAGCTTCACTCACTCACCCACTGCTCACCTCCTGCTGTGTGACCCAGTTCCTAACAGGCCATGGACCAGTACCAGGATTGGAGACCCTCCTCTTATTTAATTTTAAATATAAACTAAATAAATGTTATTTAACTTAAAATCTCCATTAATCTACATAAAATTTTTCCACTACTTTTGATAAATCTGACATATTTCAAACATCAAAAATCTAAAAATCATAGAACGGAGGACACAATATGTAGTACATATGATTCTAGATATAGAAGTAAATTTTTGTATTTAATACTTGGTATCCAGATGTGAAAAATAATTTTATAAAGAACATATGGAAAACAGAAACTTTGTATTGGAAATGTAACATAAGATGGAAAATATTAAGACATCAATGAGTAGTTATATTTCCAATTTTCATTATTTTTCTTTTCTAAGGAGGTATTATTACTATACAATTATGTTACAGGTGAGCAATATAGTGATCACAATTTTTAAAGGTTACATTCCAAGTATATTTAGTATAAAATGTTGGCTGTATTACCTGTATTATACAATACATCCTTGTAACTTATTTTATACCCAGTAGTTTTTAACTCTTACTACCTTATCCCTTTATTGCCCTTCCCTCTTTCCCTCTACCTGCTGGTAATTTCTAGTTCATTCTCTAAATCTGTGAGTCCATTTTTTTTCTATATTCACTAGTTTGTTTTATTATTTATGCTCCACATATAAGTGATAATATGTAGTATTTCTCCTTCTCTGTCAGATTTACTTCACTAAGCATAATATATTCTAGGTCTACCCCTGTTGTTGCAAATAGCAGAATGTCATCTTTTTAAGGCTAATACTTCTCTCTCTCTACATATATATATATATATATGTATATATATACATATATATATCTACACACATATAATGCATGTACATAATAATATAATATTCCCCTGTGTGTGTGTGTGTATGTATGTATGGTACTGGTTAGTCAGTTGTGTCTGACACTTTGTGACCACATGGACTGTAGCCTGCCAGGCTCCTCTGTCCATGGAATTTTCCAGGCAAGAATACTGGAGTGGGTGGCATTCCCTTCTACAGGGGATCTTCCCAACCCAGGGATCGAACCTAGGTCTGTGGCATTGCTGTCAGATTCTTTACCATCTGAGCCACCAGGGAAACCCCATACACATATATACATGTATGTATATATGTGCACACATACCACATTCCCTTCATCCATTCATTTATTGATGTATACCTAGCCTTCTTCCACATCTTGACTATTGTAAATAATACTGCTATGGATATTGGGATATATATATCTTTTCAAATCAGTGCTTTTATTTGCTTTAGATATATTCTCAAGAGTGGAACTGCTGCATGTTATAGTAGTCCTAATTTTAATCTTTTGAGTATCTTTCATAATTTTTCCACAGTGATTGCACCAATTTACATTTCCATCAACAGGGTTCCTTATTCTTCACATCCTCTCTAATATTTGTTGTTTGTGGTCATTTTGATGATAGCTATTCTGACAGGAGTGAGGTGATAACTCGTGGTTTTGATTTCCGTTTCTCTGATGATTAGCAATGTTGAGCATCTTTTAAAGTGCCCGTTGGCCATCTGCATGTCTTCTTTGGAGAAATGCCTTTTCAGGAGAAATTTTTAAATGAATTGTTTGATATTCTTATTCAATATCATGAGGTGTATGAATTGTTTATATACTTTGGATATATAATTCCTTATCAGTCATATTGTTTTCATATACTGTTTCCCATTCAGTAGATTGTGTTCTCATGTCAATGGTTTACCTTGCTCTGGAAAATTTCTAAGTTTAATTAAATCCTATTTGCTAACTTTTTCTTTTGTTCCTTTTGTCTTAATACACAGATCCAAAAAACAAACAAACAACAACAACAAAATATTTCCCTGGAGTAGGAAATGGCAACCCACTCCAATATTCTTGCCTGGAAAATTCCATAGACAGAGAAGCCTGGCGGGACAGAGTCTATGGGGTCTCAAAGAGTCAGACATGACTGAGCACACACACAAAATGATTTATGCATTCTGCCTATGTTCTCTTCTAGGAGTTTGCATGGTTAAAGTCTTACATTTAGGTCTTTAATCTATCAATATTTTGAGTTTTTTAATTTGGTGTGAGGAAATGTCCTAATCTCGTTGTTTTAAATATAACAGTCAAGTTTTCCCAGTATCACTTATTGAAGACACTTTCTTTTCTCTGTTTTATAATCTTGCCTCCTTTTTCAGTAATTAATTGTGTGTGGTTTTATTTCTGAGCTCTCCAATGATATAAATGTCTATTTCTGTGCAAGTGTATACTTTTTTTTTTTTTTTAATTGTAGCTTTGTAGCGTAATCTGAAGTCAGGGAGTATGATTCCTCCAGTTCTGTTCTTCTTTGTCAAGGTTGTTTTCTCTGTTTGGAGTTGTTTTTGTTTCCATATGAATTTTAGGACGTTTTTAAAGCTCTTTGAAAAATGCCTTTTATATTTTGATAGAGATTGTATTGCCTCAAGTAGTATGGCTATTTTAACAGCATAATTTTTTCCATTTGGTGAACAGTATATTTTTCCATATGTGTTGCCTTGAATTACTTTCATCAGTGACTTATAGTTTTTTAAGTACAAATCTTTTACCTCCTCAGGTAGGTTTATTCTTGGGTATTTTACCCTTTTTGATATAATTGGAATTGTAATTGTTTTCTTAATTTCACTTTCTGATAGTTCATTTTTAGTGTATAGAAATGCAACAGAGTTCTGTATATTTATTTTGTATCCTGTAACTTTACTTAGTAATTGGGTAATAAGTAATAATTTTTTGAGATGTATTTAGGATTTTCTAAGCATAGTATCATGTCATCTATAAACAGTAATGGTTTAGTTCTTCCTTCCCAATTTGCATTTCTTTTATTTATTTTTCTTGTCTTATTGCTGTGACTAGAACATCCAATGCTGTGTTGAATAAAAGTGGCCAGAATAGGCATCTTTGTCTTGTTCCTGATCTTAGAGGAAATGCTTTCAGCTTTTCAGCATTATCTGTGGGAATAACATATTTGGCCCTTACCATGTTGAAGTAGGCCCACTATATCCACTTTCTGGAAGGGCTTTATCATAAATGGATGCTAAATTTTGTCAAAAGCTTTTTCTGAATCTACAGAGATGATCATATGGTTTTCATTCTTCAATTTGTTAATGTAGTGCATCACATTAACTGAGCTTCAGATATTGAACCATCTTTGTGTCCCTGGGATAAATCCCACTTGATTATCGTGTATGATTATTTTAATGTATTATTGGATTAAATTTGCTAATATTTTGTTGAGGATCTATTTTAATCAGTGATACTGGCCAGGAATTATCTTTATTGTGATATTTTTCTCCAGTTTCAGAATCAGGGTAGTTTTATTTTCATAGAATGAGTGTGAAAGTCTTTCTTCCTCTATAATTTTCTGGAATATTTTGAGAATGATGGGTATTATTTGTACTCCAAATGTTTGGTAGACTTCACCTGTGAAATCATCTAACTCTGAACTTTTGGTTTGGGGGAGTTTTTTTTTAAATTAATGGTTAAATTTCATTGCTGGCATATGGTTCATTCATATTTTTGATTTTTTCCTGGTTCAGTCTTGGAAGATTGTTCATTTATAGAATTTGTCTATTTCTTTTAGATAGTCCATTGTATTGGCTATCTATGGCTATTTAATTGTTTGTAGTAATCTCATGATCCTTTGTTTTTCTATAGTGTCAGTTGTTACTTGTACTTTTCTCCTTTTTAATTTTTTATTTTATTGATATGGGCCTTCTCTATTTCTTGATTAGTCTGGCTAAAGTTTTATCAATTTTGTTTCTATTTTAAATGAACCAACTCTTAGTTTCATTGATATTTTCTGTTTTCTTTGTCTCTATTTCATTTATTTCAGCTCTGATCTTAATGATTTATTTTCTTCTACTAAATCTTAGCTTTGTTCTTATTTTTCTAATATCTTTAGGTGTAAGGTTAGGTTGTTATGTGAGATTTTTCCTAAGGTGAGCTTGTATTATTCTAAACTTTCCTCTTAAATCTGGTTTTGCTGTGTCCCATAGATTTTGGATCATGGTGTTTTGTTTTCACTTTTCTTTAGTTATATTTGATTTCCTATTTGATTTCTTCAGTGAACCATTGATTATGTATAGTATATTGTTTTTAGCCTCCATATGTTAGTGTTTTTTGCAGGTTTCTTTGTAATTGATTTCTAGTCTCTTAGTGTTCTAGTCAGTAATGAAGGCTGATATTATTTCAATTTTCTTAAATTTACAGAGGCTTGTTTTGTGGCCTAGTAGGGCTTCCCTTGTGGCTCAGCTGGTAAAGAATCTTCCCGCAATGAGGGAGACCTGGGTTCAATCCCTGGGTTGGGAAGATTCCCTGGAGAAGGGGAAGGCTACCCACTTCAGCATTCTGATCTGGAGAATTCCATAAACTGTATAGTTCATGGGGTTGCAGTCAGACATGATTAATTGACTTTCACTTTCAAGACTTTCATGTGGCTTCCCAGGTGGTTTGTGGTAAAAAACCTGCATGCCAATGCAGGAGACTTTAGAAATGCAGGTTGTTCCCTGGGTCAGGAAGATTCCCCTGGAGGAGGGCACAGCTATCCACTCCAGTATTCTTGCCTAGAGAATCCCATGGACAGTCTATCACCATACCACCCTGAACACACCTGATCTCATCTGATCTTGGAAGCTAAGCAGGGTTGCGCCTGGTTAGTACTTGGATGTGAGAATCCCATGGACGGAGAAGCCTGGTGCACTATGGTCCATAGGGTCGAAAAGAGTCAGACACGACTGATACAACTTAGTACAGCACAGCACAGCACATGTGACCTATACTGGAATATGTTCCATGTACACATGAAAAAGAATGTGTATTCTGCTCCTTTTTGATGCAGTGTTCTATATATCAATTAAGTTCATCTGGTCTAATGTATCATTTAAGATCAGTGCTTCCTTATTTATTTTCTGACTGGATGATCTGTCTGTTAATATAAGTGGGCTTTTAAAGTCTCCTACTATTTTTGTATTACAGCCAACTTCTCGTTTTATGTCTGTTTATATTTTCTTTATGTACTTAGGTGGTTCTATGTTGGGTGCATAGATATTTACAATTGATCTTTCTTCTTCTTGGAATGATTTGTTGATCATTATATAATGTCCTTCTTGTCTTTTGTAATAGTCTTTATTTTAAAGTCTATTTCAACTGGTATAATTATTGATAACTTAGCCTTTAAAATCTCTATTTGAATTAAAAAAATTTTTCCCTCCCCTCTATTTCAGTCTGCATTATTTTAGATCTAAAGTGGGTCTCCTGTAGGTAGTATATATATGGCTCTTGTTTATTTTTTTTATCAAATAAACTATGACTTTATTATTCATTTGTAGGAATTCTTTTAAAAACTTAATTTAGTCATTTATTTTTGGCTGTGCTGCGTCTTCATTGCAACACAGGCTTTTCTCTCCTCGTGGCAAGTGGGGGCTGCTGTCTCATTGCAGCATGTGGGCATCCTATTGCAATGGCGTCTCTTGTTGCAGAGCATGGGCTCTAGGGTGCTCAGACTTCAGTAGGTGTGGCACATGGGATAAGCAGTTGCCGCTTTCAGGCTCTAGGGTATAGGATCAACAGTTGTGGTGCACAGACTTAGATGCTCCATGGCATGTGGGATCCTCCCAGATCAGGTATCAGACCTATGTCTCCTGCATTGGTAAGCAGATTCTTTAACACCAAGCCACCAAGAAAGCCCCAGGATCTTGTTTTTGAATCCATTCAGCCACTCTATGTCTTTTGTTTGGAGCATTTAGAACATTTATATTTAAAGTAATCATTGATATATGTGTACTTATTGCCATTATGCTAGCTGTTCTTTGGATTTGTTTTGAGGTTCTTTTTTGTTCCTTTTTCTTCTTTTTGTCTCTTATGATTTGATGTCTATCTTTATTAGCATGTTTGAATTCCTTCTGTATTTTGTGGGTATATTTACTGTTTTTCTTTTATTTGTGGTTATCATGAGGTTTATATATAGTAATCTACCTATACAGGGTTATTTTTAATTGGTGGTCTCTTAATTTCAAACATTTTAATGCACCTACATTTTTACCTTCTTCCTCTTGTAGTTACTGATTCTGAACCATGTTTTACATCTAATTATTTTGTCTATCCCTCAACTGCTCATTGTGAATAAAGATGATTTGACTACATTTGCCTTTTAATGTTCTCACCAGCTTTGTAAATGGGTGGTTTACCATGTTTACTGTGTGTTTGCCTTTACTGATGAGAGAGATTTTCTTTGAGTATTTTCATGTGTTTAGTTGTGGCCTTTTATTTTATGTGGCCTTCCCTTGTTGCTCAGAAGGTAAAAAATCTACCTCAATACAGGAGATCTTGGTTCTATTTCTGAGTCAAGAAAATCTCCTGGAGAAGAGAATGGCTACCCACTCCAGTATTCTTGCCTGGAGGATTCCATGGACAGAGAAGCCCGGCAGGCCACAGTCCATAGGGTTGCAAAAGGACTGGACATGACTTAGCCACTAAACCACAAAAACATGGCACTAAAGTCACCTAATTTCTTCCTCTACTTCTATTATTTTCTTCTCCATTAATCTTTACTTTCTATTTTCTGATATTTTTATATGGTAGATAAAGATTATGAAGGAAACATTTTCACAAGGATGATTTTTTTCATGGAACATGAGCGTTTTCATTAAAATCACCCATCTCCAAGTGTTCTTATAGACATCTTTTATATATGTATTTAATTTATTTAAAATATTCAAAAGATCCCAAAATTTTATTATAGTCTGTATCTAATATCAATAAGTTGAATTACTTTGTTCTCTTTCTTTTATGAATTATTTTTTAATCATTGTTCAAATTTTCAAAAAAATAGTGAATAAATTTTTGTTAAGTTCAAGTAAAAAATTATGTTTTATTTTCTTTCTATGTAATTTGATGAAAATAGTGCTTTTATTTTCTCTCACACAAGGCTTGTTATTACTTTTTATGTAAATTATTATTTCTCAGGACTTGGGCTTTTATAGCATGACTTTCTTGGAGAAGGCAAAGGCACCCCACTGCGTACTCTTGCCTGGAAAATCCCATGGACGGAGGAGCCTGGAAGGCTGCAGTCCATGGGGTCGCTGAGGGTCGGACACGACTGAGCGACTTCACTTTCACTTTTCACTTTCATGCATTGGAGAAGGAAATGGCAACCTACTCCAGTGTTCTTGCCTGGAGAATCCCAGGGATGGGCGAGCCTGGTGGGCTGCCATCTATGGGGTCGCACAGAATCAGACATGACTGAAGCGATTTAGCAGCAGCAGCAGCATGACTTTCTTATTCTTGTTTTCTTTATTTTTATTAGCCTCTTGCTTAACTAGAATAATTCTAAGACTTGTTTTTCAAAGAATATATGACAGCTATTTATACTTTGAGACTTGAATATCTGAAAATTCCATTTAGCTGTCTTCACACATAAATGATAACCGCAAAATGTGGAATTCTGAAGTCACAAATTCTTTTCAAAGTTTTCTAGTGGTTCATTACCTTTCAGTCCCTAATGTTTTAAAAGAGAAACACGATCCAACTTATTTTTTCTAGACTCATATCTTATAAAACTCTTGGGATTAAAATGGATGAGATTGGGGTAAAGATCAACTCACTGGTCAAGATTTTTTCCATTTACTTTGCTTAAAGTTATACTTCTAAAGAAGATTAATCACATTTAAAGCCATGAGAGACCTTCTACAATCTGTTTATGTCAACAATAAACAATTTCAGAAATTTGCCACTGTTTGGATAACATTCTCAACTGGCTTCTATCACAAATAAATTTTCCCTTTTATCTTCACATTTCTTGAGTAGGAACTAACTACTGAGGTGGCAGTCAGATATGTATTATTAAGCCTTTTACTTGCTATAAAATTTCAAGAATATTTTCTACATTAAATTCAGTAATAAATACTTATTTCTTATTGTTATATATGCAGTATTGTTTCTTAAAGAAACATTTGACAAAAGACAAGGGCCTGCAATTTTAAACCTAATTAAGTAGAGGTGATGTGATTCTGCAGTGTACTAATAAATATAATCATGATGAACAATTGTCTATTGGTGAGTAATAGTTTTTATAGACAGTTATAGGGTCTGTACAATTTTCTTCATAGATTGCTTTAAAAAAAATTACTTGTGCTTTTAATAGGAGAATTCCTGACACTATTTCCTCTGACAAGAACCACTAACTGGAAGATCATGTTGACTTAAAACAAATAGACTGCTGATTATTTTTCCAATAAAAATAAGCCTATTGGTACCAGCAGCAGATTGCAATTTGGGGTCTGCAATGATGGCCAGCTATGTATAAGTCTCAGTACAGCAAGGACAGGAGAACTCTTCTAAAGAGGGATAAAGGATATTGGGAGGACTTTAATAAGCAAAGAGTCCATTAGAGGAATCGAGAGCCCAGTGTACAGTGCATTTTGTTTCTCTGAGTTGTCACTGTCTCTCATGGATTGAGTTTGCCAAGAAAGAAGAGAAAGTCCTTTCCTGTTGGGATTTGCTATTTTCATATGGCCTGAGAGTTCCCCTTTCTGGCCTCCTGACTATTTTAATGACTTCTATTTATTAATCTTTATATTCCTTCATCTTTGATCAAGATCTTTCTCTGAAAGTCCCTCTGATCAAGAGTCAGGTTTTTTGGTTTCAGCAACTTATTTTACCCTCAAAGCCAGGAAGAACGTTTCTGGATGTAGTATCCCACGTCAGAGGGAAAGCACACTGATCAGAAAACTATTGAAATCATATTTGAGTAACAAAGAGGAGTAGGAAGAATAACTCACAGGCACTTTTCTATCTAAAGTCCATACGTTTTAAATTATAGACATTGGAGATCACTTAAAGCTTTGTCGTCATCAAAGGTTTTATAGGCAAACTTCCAGTGCACCTGGTTCAGATGTCTTAGGAAAGCTGTCTTATCATATCAGCCACTTCAATTCTGGGAAGTCTTTCCTTTAGATCACCAGCTGATGTTCAGGTACAGTCAGAGTTGGGTATGGGTATTTAGGAGTGTCCTGTGAATCCAGGGATTCCCTGGTGGCTCAGAGGTAAAGACTCTGCCTGCAATGCGGGAGACCTGGGTTTGATCCCTGGGTCAGGAAGATCCCCTGGAGAAAGAAATGGCAACCCATTCCAGTACTCTTGCCTGGAAAATTCCATGGGCTACAATCCATGGAGTTGCAAAGAATTGGACATGACAGCTTTCACTATGAATCCAGAAAGTGTCTATTCCTTGGAAAGTGGTGGTACAAATGTTGGTTAGTAGTACCAGACAGGGGCCTTTTCAGTAAGGTTGCAGGGAATCCTTTTGTATATGTTTTTTTGAAATATATGAAATCTTCATGGTGCAAGGTGTAAGGAGGTTGTTGTTGTTCAGTTGTTAAGTCGTGTCTGACTCTGCAACCCCACAGACTGCAGCATGACAGTTTCTCTGTCCTCCACTAACTGCCAAAGCTTGCTCAGATTCATGACCATTGAATCAGTGATGCTATCTAACCATCCCATCCTCTTTTGCCCCTTTCTCCTTTTGTTGTCAATCTTTCCCAGCATCAGAGTCTTCCAATGAGACATCTCTTTGCATCAGGTAGCCAAAGTGTTGGAGCTTCAGCTTCAGCAACAGTGTTTCTGATGAATGTTCAGGGTTGATTTCCAAACCTGGGCCAAGAAGTGGACGCTTCTCCTGTGAGCCAGCTGAAGGTCTTACCTCTTTGACTGAACCACCAAAAGGACCTGGGTTTGGTGTGCAAGCAGGCCTTTAATTTATATTTACTGTAAATATGTCAGTGGAGAAATAAAATATGAATCTCCTATCTACCTAAAAAAACAAAAGGAGTCTTCTCCTGCATCATAATTTGAAAGCATCGATTGATTGGTATTCAAACTTCTTAATGGTCCAACTCTTCTTTATAGTCCATCCATACATAACTACTGGAAAAACAGTAGCTTTGACTTCATGGACTTTTGTCAGCAAAGTGATGTCTCTGCTTTTTAATATGCTGTCTAAGTTTGTTATAGATTTTCTTCCAAGGAGCAAGTGTCTTTTAATTTTATGGCTACAGTCACTGTCTGCAGTGATTTTAGAGACCAAGAAAATAAAATCTGTCAGTGCTTCCATTTTTTCCCCTTCTATTTGCCATGAATTGATGAGACCAGATGCGAGGATCTTACTTTTTTTAATGCTGAGTTTCAAGTCAGCTTTTTCACTTCCCTCTTTCACCTCATCAGTAGGCTCTTCCTTTCCTCTCCATTTTCTGCCACTAGAGTGACACCACCTGCATATCTGAAGTTGTTGATATTTCTCTTTAGCCACAGAAGAGGCAGTAGCCTGTGCAAAAGAAAATTTCTGTATGTGAAACATACAGACCATGACAAAAACATAAATATTCTTTGATTTTTATATCCAAAAACATATTTATACAGACAAAGGATACTGTATGAAATCTATTTGCCAGAACTTAAATGGTCCATTAGGCCATTAAAATGTCCAGTAAATGTAGTAACAGACTTCCTTGGTTTGTATGTTTAACAAGTGGGACAAGTAAGGTAGGCACTTTTTGCAACCTTGTTAACATTTTCCCACCAATATTGACTCATGAATGCCTTCATTTTGTCAATAGACAAATAGTTCAATGCACGTACAGTGGGGAAGAGTGGGAATTTTTTTTTTTTTTTTTTTAGGTTTTCACTATTTATTTATAACAAATATTCCATGTCCGGGATCCTCTTGTCAGAAGTTCTTTGAGATGATGCCATTGGCCTTGGCCAGCCGGAGAATGGAGTCATCTGACTCACCCATCCTGCGAACGGCCCCGCAGATAGCATAGGTTTTAAACTGGCCATTGAATCTGCCTGTCACCTTGTCAGCCTCGGCCACGTTCATCTGGATGGACGCGTGGGCCTTGGCGCCAATGATACGGTTGCTGGTGGAGCATTTCTGCGGCACATACAGGTCCACGAACTCACTGGAGTCATTCTGTATGTTGAGCGAGTGTCTCAGGCTCCACATCATCCCCTTTGCCAGGATGCTGGCCACACAGCCCACCTGATGGTACAACGATGAGCACAAGCACAGGAGGAGTGGGAATTTTTAAAGTCTGTAGCAGGACTGAGCTGTTATTTGGTCCAAATTTGGTAAATGGGAATCCCACAATCATTTGCTCAATAGCTTTAAACAAAAAGGCAGTGGCAGTAATGGTTCTAACAAGGCAGGTATGGCCATGCCACAGAGTCCAGTTGCTCTAGTACCTTTTTGGCTATAACACCCTATATAGGTAATTGGTGACCTCTGTTTTTGTTGAGTGAATATCCTAAGGACAAACACTTTTTATATACAGAAAGGCAAAAGGAAATCTGAAAATTTGGATACTCAAGGGCAGGTGGGTTCATTAAATTCTCCTTTAAGTTGTTATAGGCTGTGTCATCCAGTTCTCCTCATAAACATTGGGTTGGTATTGTTATTATTCAGTGAAAAATGCAGAAATTTAGCTACAAGAGAAATTTAAAATCTGTTTTTTGCAATAACCAACTCACCTGAGAAAAACTAAGAGTTGGTGTTTAGTTTGGGGTTTGGAGAAACTTAGGACACCATGAAGTATATCTGAATCTAGGTGAAGCCCTTGTTTTGATATCAGATTCCCTAAACATTGAACTTGGGGATGGGAAAACAGCAGTTTTGGGGACGATCTTTCCACTGAAGACCAAAAGCTTTAGCAAGTGGGTGCTGTCTTCAGGTTAGGAGAGTTGAGGTGAGCAAAGAAGCAAATCATCCACATATTGCAACACAGTAGAACTTATAGGGCACTTTTTAACACCAAGCTCAGCCTTCAAGATTTATAAGAAATAAGAACTCCAAGTAAAATCTTGAGTCATTATTGTCCCAGTGAATTATTTTTCTTCCCCAGTGAAGGCAAAAAAAGTATCTGCTAGCTTCATCAACTGGAATACTGAAGAATGCACTGTATAAATCTACTGCAGTAAAGAATTTGCTTCCAATAGAAGTGGATGCTAGTAATGCATTGAGAGATAACAATGTTGTTATTGTTGTTTATTACTCAGAGGTCCTGAACAAGCTCTACCTTCAGTCCTTAGGTTTTCTCACTAGTATAATAGGAGTATTTTACCAGACATTGTTAAAATAAAAATATTGCAGATATTAAGCCTTGAGCCTTATAATCTATTACAGGTTTTAAATCTTGAAGTTCTTCCTCACTTATGGGATAGCGATTAGCTCTGGGAAGAGATTCTGAGAGATCTATTTGAACACTGATGAGAAGTACACTGTGAATTTTGTCAATATCATTTGGAGATTTTGCCCATAAGAAGGATGGTGGCTGAATCAATAGAGCCAAATAATCAGTGTTTCCAGAATCAGCTCTACTATACTCAGAGACAGAGCAAATAAAAGACATCGAAATGTCATTTGATTCACCTGGTTGGTTGCTTTGATTGCTACAGTTGACCCTTGAACAACATAGTGGCTAAGAGCTATGAATTTCTGAACTGCTAAAAATTTGAGAAAAACTTTACAATCAGAGTCAACCAACTGCAGAAGTACTACTATAGTACTTATTTAGGAAAATTTCAGCATATAAGTGAACTCAGGCAGTACAGACCAGTGTTGTTCAAGGGTCAACTGCATAACAAAATTTTAGAATTATATCCCCCTTTCAAGAGTAAGAAATTCCAGTATGATGCTTTCCTAAGAAGTCTTTGCCTAATAAATGGACAGTTGCTGAGGAGCAAAAGACAAAAGGATTCACATGTCTCAAAGGGTTTAATAAAAGGAACTAAGTTCAGAGATGGAAACCTTTTGAGGTTCATTAAAGATCCCAGTATTTGAACTTGCAGTACTCTGAGGCAAGGGCTGCTTTATGTTAGTTGGGTTGAGCTCTTAGAGTGGCTCCAGTGTCAATTAGGACAGCACGGCTATAATGGAACAGCCCAATTCCCAGGGAGTCAGGCCAAAGGCTTAACAGTGCAGTTCCAATAGAACAGCCCCTATTCTGAAAGGTACCAAGCTAAAGCCTGCACTGGCACCGTTTCAGTGAAACAGTCTCTGTTCCAAAAGAAATTGGCCCCAAAGCTAGCAGAGTTCCAATTGAAACAGCCTGATTTCAAAATACTATCAGGCTGAAGTGCCAAGCAACTACTTACAGACAGAATAAAGCTTAAACAAAAAACATGGAGCCTTAAAATGTGTCCCAAACAAAATCTGGGAGAACTTCAAAACATAAAGAAAGCATAAGCTCAGATCCAAAAGAAAGACTTACCTTCAAACCCCAGGGTTGATGGAAAAGCACTGTGCGATAATGGACTAAATGTTGACCTCTGTGCTCATCAGCCTCAGAGTCACTGAATGTCTTCTCTGGACCCCCATGCATACCACAGAAATTACTTAAATATATTTCCAGTTATTTCTCCAGTAAAAATGGGCTTTTCAGTATCAGCAAATAATTGCAATTCAGGGTCTGCAACCATGGTGAGCCATGTGTAAGTCCTAGCACATCAAGGAGAAAATAACTCTTTTAAAGAGGAGAAAAGGAAACTGGGAGGGCTGAAGTAAGCACAGCTCATTGAAGGAGTTGAGATTCAAAAAAGCATAGTGCCTTTTTAAAAATTTCAATTTAAGAAAAAATTTAACTTGGAAGATGATTGCCAGTATGTTGTGTTGGTTTCTGCCATACAGCAAAATGAATCAGCTATAAGTGTACATATACCTCCTCCATCATGAGCCTCCTTCTTATCCCGCCATCCCACCCCTGTAGGTCTTCACAGAGCATGAAGCTGGACTCCCTGTGTTATGCCACAGTTTACTTCTACTTATCTATTTTACACATGGTAGTGTATGTATATGTCAATGCTAGTCTCTCAATTCATCCCACCCTCCCCTTCTCACACGGTGTCCTCAAGAACATTTTCTATGTCTGCATCCCCATTGCTGTCCTACAAATAGGTTCATCAGTACCTTTCCTCTAGATTACATATGTATGATTTAGTATATGATATTTCTTTTACTCTTTCTGACTTACTTCACCCTGCTCTAGGTTCATCCACCTCACTACAATGTTCATTTTTATGGCATATTGAATTGTGGGCTTCCCTGGTGGCTCATTGGAAAAGTATCCACCTACCATGAAGAGATACAGGAGACACAGATTCAGTCCCTGAGGCAGAATGATCTCCTGGAGGAGAGTATGGCAACCCAATCCAGTATTCTTGCCTAGGGAAATCCATGGACTGAAAAGCCTGGAGGGCTACAGTCGAGAGGGTTACAAAGAGTTAGATATGACTTAAGCATCTGAGCAGGCAGACATGTAATGTTCCATTCCATTCTGTTGTATATATGTATCACAACTTCTATTGTAAATAGTGCTGCAGTGAACATAGGGGTACATGTGTGTTTTTGAATCATATATTTTTTCAAGGTATATGCCCAGTGGTGAAATTGCTGAGCTTATGGCAGTTTTATTCCAAGTTTTTAAGGAATCTTCATATCGTTCTCCATAGTGGCTGTATCAATTTACATTACCACCGATAGTGCAAGAGGATTTTCTTTTCTCCAAGTTCTCTCCACCCTTTATTGTTTGTAGGTTTTTTGATGATGGCCATTCTGATTGGAACCAGTCTGTTGTTCCATGGCCATTTCTAAATGTTGCTTCCTGACCTGCAAACATGTTTCTCAAGAGGCAAGACAGGTGGTCTGGTATTCCCATCTCCTTCAGAATTTTCCACAGTTTATTGTGATCCACACTTTCAAAGGCTTTGGTAGAGTCAATAAAGCAGAAATAGATGTTTTTCTGGGAGTCTCTTTCTTTTTCGATGATCCAGCAGATGTTGGCAATTTGATCTCTGGTTCCTCTGCCTTTTCTAAAACCAGCTTGAACATCTGGAAGTTCACGGTTCACATATTACTGAAGCCTGGCTTGGAGAATTTTGAGCATTACTTAATAACTTGTGAGATGAGTGCAGTTTGGTGGTAGTTTGAGCATTCTTTGAAATTGCCTTTCTTTGGGATTGGAAAGAAAACTGACCTTTTCCAGTCCTGTGGCCACTGCTGAGTTTTCCAAATTTGATGACATATTGAGTGCAGCACTTCACAGCACCATCTTTTCGGATTTGAAATAGCTCAACTGGAATTCCATCACCTCCACTATCTTTGATCGCAGTGATGCTTCCTAAGGCCCACTTGACTTCACATTCCAGGGTGTCTGGCTCTAGGTGAGTGTGAGTGATCACACCATTGTGATTATCTTGATTCCTGAAGATCTTTTTTGTACAGTTCTTCTATGTATTCTTGCCACCTTTTCTTAATATCTTCTGTTTCTGTTAGGTCCATATCATTTCTGTGCTTTATTGAACCCATCTTTGCATGAAATGTTCCCTTGGGGTCTCTGATTTTCTTGAAGAGATCTCTAGTCTTTCCCATTCTATTGTTTTCCTCTATTTCTTTGCATGGACTGCTGAGGAAGGCTTTCTTATCTCTTCTTGCTTTTCTTTGGAACTCTGCATTCAAATGGGTATATCTTTCCTTTTCTCCTTTGCTTTTTGCTTCTCTTCTTTTCACAGCTATTGGTAAGGCCTTCTCAAACAGCCATTTTGCTTTTTTGCATTTCTTTTTCTTGGGGGTGGTCTTGATTCCTGTCTCTCATACAATGTCACAAAACTCCATCCATAGTTCATCAGGCACTCTGTCTATCAGATCTAGTCCCTTAAATATATATCTCACTTAAACTGTATAGTCATAAGGAGTATATCAAGGCTGTATATTGTCACCCTGCTTATTTAACTTATATGCAGAGTACATCATGAGAAACACTGGGCTGTAGGAAGCACAGGCTGGAATCAAGATTACCAGGAAAAATATCAATAACCTCGGATATGCAGATAATGCCACCCTTATGGCAGAAAGTGAAGAGGAACTAAAAAGCCTCTTGATGAAAGTGAAAGTGGAGATTGAAAAAGTTGGCTTAAAGTCCAACATTCAGAAAACTAAGATCATGGCATCTGGTCCCATCACTTCATGGCAAATAGATGGGGAAACTGGAAACACTGGCTGACTTTTTTTTTTGGGGGGTGGGGGGGCTCCCAAATCACTGCAGATCGTGATTGCAGCCATGAAATTAAAAGATGCTTACTCCTTGGAAGGAGAGTTCTGACCAACCTAGACAGCATAGTAAAAAGTAGAGACATTACTTTGTCAACAAAGATCCATCTAGTCAAGACTATGGTTTTTCCAGTAGTCATGTATGGATGTGAGAGTTGGACTATAAAGAAAGCTGAGTGCAGAAGAATTGATGCTTTTGAACTGTGGTGTTGGAGAAGACTCTTGAGAGTTCCTTGGACTGCAAGGAGATCCAACCAGTCCATCCTAAAGGAGTTCAGTCCTGGGTGTTCATTGGAAGTACTGATGTTGAAGCTGAAACTCCAATACTTTGGCCACTTGATGCAAAAAGCTGACCTATTTCAAAAGACCCTGATGCTGGGGAAGATTGAGGGCAGGAGGAGAAGGGGATGACAGAGGATGAGATGGTTGGATGGCATCACCGACTCAATGGACATGGGTTTGGGTAGACTCCGGGAGTTGGTGATGCACAGGGAAGCCTGGCATGCTGCAGTTCATAGGGTCACAAAAAGTCAGACACGACTGAGCGACTGAACTGACTGAACTGAATTCTGATTTGTATAAGATGATGCCTCATTGTAGTTTTGATTTATTGACTGAGCTGTTGTCAGGCAAGAAGAAAATTTTCTTTTCTTTTGGGTTCTGCCATTGTATAGGTCATAAGAGCATCCCCTTCTGACTTCCTCACTCTATTTTAATTGAGTTTCTCTTTATCAATATTTACAGTCAATATGGCTGATTTAGGGTAAATCCGAGAAAGTAAGATAAGCATCTATCAGGAGTGAAATATTTTACTTCTTTATAAATTGGGAATATTAGCCAGAATTACCACCCACATGGGGAGCTACTCCAGTGCTGCATTGAGGCTGATAAAAGTTTCTTTGTGCCTTTTGCTCATGTTATTATACTATCCACTCAGCTCCTATCTTTCATCTCTTCCTTTCAACTTAATGGCTAAGTTTATTTCCCAATGAGTTTTTATATCTGACTTTCCCCCTCAGTTTTATTAAAGCATACAAATAAAATTTTATATAAATTTAAGGTATAAGGAATGATGATTAAGAATTGATTATCACAATAAAGTCAGTTAACACATCAATCATACAAAGCTCTATATTATGTTGGGGGGAAACATTCAAAATCTACTCTTTTACTAAACTCAAGTATACAATAAAGACTATAAGACATTGATGAAACAAACTGAAGACATAAAAATAAAAGATATCTCATGTTCATGTATTGAAAAAATTAATAATTCTTTGTTATTGTTAAAATGTCTATACTATTCAAAGCAATTTATAGACTATATGCAATTTCTATAAAATTTTCAATGACATTTTACAGAAATAAAACAATAAACAATGTTAAAATTCATATGACATCAGAAAAGACCTTAATAGCCCAAGCAATCTTGAAAAGGAAAGGCAAAGCTGGAGGCAATTATGCTCCATGCTTTCAGGATAGATTGCAAAGCTTTAGTAATCAAAGCAGTATGCCCTGACATAGAAATAGACACATAGACTGATTGAATAGAATAGGAAGTCTAGATATAAACCCATGCATATGTGATCAACTAATACTGACAAGTCATCAAATGGACTAAGTTGCTCAACATCAGTAATTATCAGGGAAATGCAAATCAAAACCATAATGAGATACTACCTCATACCTTTTAGTGTCTATTACCAAAAAAGACAAGAGGTAACAAGTGTTAATGAGGATGTGGAGAAAATAAAACAGTTGTGTATTGTTGGTTTGAGTGTAAATTGGTATAGCCACAATAGAAAAGAGTAGGGAGAATCCATGAAAAAAAATTTTTTTTTTTTAATCTACCATATGTTGTTTATGGGCTTCCCTGGTGGCTCAGTGTAAGGAATCCACCTACAATGCAGGAGCTGCAGAAGACAAAAGTTCAACACTTGGTTGGGAAGATGGAGGAGGGCATGGCAACCCACTCCAGTATTCTTGCCTGGAGAACACCATGGACAGAGCAGTGTGGCCGGCTATAGTCTATAGGGTCACAAAGAATCAGACATGACTGAAGCAACTTAGCATGCATGGACACATGCTGTTTATAGCTTGCTGTGCAAAAGCTTTTATGTCTTATTTGTTTATTTTTACTTCTATTTCATTATTCTAGGAGTGGGTCAAAGGGAATCTTACTGCAGTTTATGTCAGAGTGTTCTGTCTATATTTTCCTCCAAGAGTTTTATAGTTTCTGGCCTTACATTTAGGTCTTTAATCCACTGTGAGTTTGTGTATGGTGTTAGGAAGTGTTCTAATTTAATTCATTTATATGTAGCTGTCCAATTTTCCCAGCACCACTTATTGAAGAGGCTGTTCCCCACCCCCCGCCCCCCCCCCATTGTGTATTCTTGCTTTCTTTGTCAAAAATAAGGTGCCCATAGATGTGTAAGCTTATCTCTGGGCTTTCTAGCTTGTTCCATTGATCTATATTTCTGTTTTTGTGCCAGTATCCTACTGTCTTGATGACTGTAGCTTTATGGTATAGTCTGAGGTCAGAAAGATTGATTCCTTCAGCTTTATTTTTCTTTCTCAACATTGCTTTGGATACTCAGTTATTTTTTATGTTTCCATTCAAATAGTGAAAAAAAATTGTTCTAGAGAAAATAGTTGCAAATGAAGCAGCTGACAAAGGATTAAAATTTAATTTCCAAAATATATAAGCAGCTCATGAATTCAAAGTCAGAAAAACAAGCAAACCAATCAAAAAATGAGAAGACCTAAACAGACATTTCTCCAAAGAAGACATGCAGGTGGCCAACAAACACATAAAAAGGTGCTAAACATTGCTCATTATTAGAAAAAAAGCAAATAAAAATTATGATGAGGTATAACTTTACACAATATCAGAGGAGTCATCATCAAAAAATGTACAAACAATAAATGCTGGAGAGGATGTGGAGAAAGGGAATGCTCTTGAACTGTTGGTGGGAATGTAAATTGAGATAGTCAACTATGGAGAACATTTTGGGGATTCCTTAAAAAACTACCATATGACCCAGCAGTCCCACTATTGGGCATATAGCCTGAGAAAACCATAATTCAAAAGGACACATGTACCCCAATGTTCATTGCAGCACTATTTACGCTACCCAGGACATGAAAGCAACCTAGATGTCCATCAACATGAATGGGTAAATAATTTACAGTGGTGTATATATATATATATATATATATATATATATATATATATATTTATTTATTTATATATAATGGAATTTTACTCAGCCATAAAAATGAATGAGTTTTAGTCAGTTGTAGTGACATGGATGAAGCTAGAGCCTGTTATATAAAGTAAGTCAGACAGAGAAAAAGAAATATCATAGAAAAATGATACTGATGAACCTATTAGTAGGGCAGGAATAGAAACACAGATGTAGAGAACAGACTTTGGACACAGCAGGGAGAGGGAAGAGTGGGAAAAATTAAGAAAGTAACATTGAAATATATATACTACCATATGTAAAATAGATAACTAGTATATAGTTGCTATATAACACAGGGAGTTCAGCCTGGTTCTCTATATTGACTTAAAGAGGTGAAATGGGAGGATGAGTGGGAGAGAGGGTCAAGAGGGGGGAGATATGTATATATAAATATATATATATATACATATATAGTATATATACACTTATAGCTGATTCATATTGTTATACAGAAGAAACTAACATATTATTTTAAAGTAACTATTCTCCAATTAAAAACAAAAATTAAAAATAAGTGCTATATGACCTAGCAATATTGCTTCTTAGTATTGATATGTATAATAAGTAAATGAAATCACTATCTGAAAGCAATATCTATACTATGATGTTTATTTCACCATCATTCACAATAGCCAAGACATGGAAACAACCTAAGTTTCTGTCAACAGATAAATGGATATAGAATGTGGTCTGTAGATGTAGATATATAGATATGCAGATACATAGAATTATATACCTAGATAACACAGATATAAATATAGATGATATAGATATATATAGATATATGTAATGGAATATTATTCAGCCACAATAACGAATGAAATTCATCCATTTGAGACAGTATGAAGGAATCTTAAGGGTATTATGCTAAAGGAGATCAGACAGAGAAAGACAAATATTGTAAGGTATCAAATATATATGGGATCTAACAACAACAGCCAAAGTGGTTATAGTGTAGAACAGTGGTTCCCAGGATCTCGAGGTTGGGGGAAATGGAGAAATATTGGTCAAAGAATACAAACTTTCAGTTTTAAAATGAATGAGTTCTGGGGTCTAATGTATAACATCTTTACTATAGTTAATGATGCTATATAGTATTCATTTGACTATAATAGTCTTCCAAGGGGCTTAGCCCCTCTGATTTCATCATCAGGATGCCTTCGGTGGTTGATTTAACAGCATTAAAGGTGTTAACAATTCATTTCCTTGTGCTAACCAATATATCTACAACCCACTTAGTTCACCTTGGCAATCACGGGTTCCAATCAATATTAAGTATATTAGCTTAGTTAGAATATTATCAAAATGAACCCAAATTATGCATGTGGCATTCAGGAATTATGGAGAAAGAAAGTTTGTGAAAGATAAGGGTTGAGAGGACTTATTTCAGCATATAGTGGATTCTCAAAAAAGCTAAATTCAGGTGGTTATCAGGTGGTTATTTAGCTGGTTATCTTTAATTCTCTTTAATATTTAGAATTTTAAAAGAAAAATATTTGTTCATATCTTATGAAAACAATCTCTTAGCTATATTTTAGATGAGGAAATGGAATTTCAGAAAGACATTTAGAAATCAGGCTTTTTGACTCTTGAACGCATAGCTTGTTTTTCTTCAATATATAATATAGAAGATGCCTTCTGGCTTTAATGGTCTGTGTTAGCTGGTAAAGAAAAATTATAATAAAGGGGAGGAAACCATTTTGGCATACTGATTATTGCATTGGGAGGAACTGTGGGAACTATATGTTTTCAATTGTTTAATTTTCCATTTTGGCTCATTTCTTTACTTTTTCCTGGGCTCAGTGCAAATACTATTCCATCTGAAAGCCCTTTCTTGACCAACTTATCAGAAGGGCCCTTCTTAACCACTGTAATGGATTGAATGTTATCTGTCTCCCCAAAAAAGACAGGTCAGTGGTCTAATCATCAGAAACTTTAAATGTGAACTTATTTGGAAAAATTTCTTTGCAAATGTAATTCAGTTAAGAATATTGAGATAGCATCATTCTGAATGACCCAGTGGAGCCCAATTACAATGTACTTATAAGAAACAGAAGGAGATGAAAATAGAGACTGCGGTTGTACAATAACAAGCCTTGGATATATGGAACCATCAGATACCAAAATAAACAAGGAAAGATCCTCCTATAGAGTCTTTTTTAAAGATTTGTTCTTCTTTTTGGATGTGGACCACTTTTAAAGTCTTCATTGAATTTGTAACAATATTGCTTCTGTTTTATATTTTGGGTTTTTGGCTGTGAGGTGTGCGAGATCTTAGCTCCCTAACCAGGTATCGAATATGTACCCTTTGCATTGGAAGGTGAAGTCCTAAACTCTGGATAGCCAGGGAAGCCCTCTAGAGCCTTTTGAGAGAGCACAACCTTACCCACACTCTGATTTAGGATTTCTAGCTTTCGAACTGCTATAGCATAAGTTTATGTTGTTGTAAGCCACCAAGATTTTGGCAATTTGTTACAGCAGTCTTAAGCAACCATTACAACCATGCTATTTAAAATAATACTTTCTATTTCCTCATATCCTTTATTTTGTGCCTAGTACATATATTATGTACATATTATATATATATATACACATATATATATATATATTACACATATATTATAATATATATACCAGTACTCTTGCCTGGAAAATCCCATGGACTGAGAAGCCTGGTAGGCTGCAGTCCATGGGGTCGCGAAGAGTCGGACACGACTGAGCGACTTCACTTTCACTTTTCACTTTCATGCACTGGAGAAGGAAATGGCAACCCACTCCAGTGTTCTTGCCTGGAGAATCCCAGGGACGGGGAAGCCGGTTGGGCTGCCATCTACAGGGTCGCACAGAGTTGGACACGACTGAAGTGATTTAGCAGCAGCAGCATACCTTGTTTACGTTATGTGCTTTATTGCCTCTCACTAGCTTCAGACTGGCAGGGAGTTTGCTTATTTAATTATTCACTACTCTATCCCTGATGCTTCAACATTATCTAATTCATGGGAGTGATTCATAATTTGAATGTATAAAGAATAAAGAAAGGAAGAAAAGGAAAGAAAAAGAGGAGAAAGAAAGGTGGGGGAAAGAAAGCAAGAAGGTAATGAGAGAAAGGAAGAAAGGAGGGAGAAATGAGGAATTCATATGATTAAAAGCTTCTTGCACAATCTTGACAAGTCTACGTTTGGAGTTCTATAAGAAATAGGAAACAAAACTCCAGGTGGCTCCCCATTGAACCCATTAAAGCAGAACTGACTGGGAAGTGAGCTGCTTGGATTTGTTCTATCACAATTATTACAGCAATGAGAGAATCAGTCAATGATTCTTAGGCACAGTCAACAAGATTGACTCCAAATGTTCCGTGGACACTGCTATTCAGCTGTTTTCCTCCCTGCTTCCAAGTCACGCAGCAAGGATAGGGCAACAGTATCTGCTTTCTCAGTGTCTCTCTACTTTGCTTGTCATTCATACAGCCATGATGACAGAGTTACTTCTCAGGAGCAGGTCTCAGGGCTCCTGTTTAATAGGGCTGCTAAAAAAATCTATACCAGTTTTCAATTCTACTCCTCTACACTGAAGCATGAGGTGGGAAAAGGAGTGTGGAAGTCCTCATGGTACCCTGGGAGTGGCCATATTTAGCAGAATTCTCAAACTCAACCTTCCTGACTCCAAATACTGATTCTAGACTGTGTCATAGTTCAGCTACAGACTTTAGTCTTTTAATTGACTTAAGAAGTTAGAGGAATATTTTTCCATTCTGAATCTAAGAGGTATATCTGAAATTGAAGGCACAGTGGTTGAAAAGTTGGTAATTATCTAAAGCCTAGGATGAATCTTTGGTATCACTGGTGACTTCTTTCAATTGCTGAGCTGTAAAATTTAATCACTACCAGTTATGAGCTGTTATAGTCACCATACACTATGTAAGTTTGGCAAATTTCTTTTTATTGGCTTATCATTTTTTTATTCATTCTCTTTTATTAGCACTCACTTAAAAATACTTTAAAACATGTATTATAATTGATTAAGAAAATTCATTTTCTTTTTTAAGGCTGAAAAATATTACTCTGTATATATTCACTGTTTGCAACAACATAGATGAAAATGAAACACAATATGATAAGTAAAATAAGCCAGACAAAAAGGATAAAAAAAAAAGTGCATGATATCATGTGTATAATCTTAAAAAAATTGAATACATAGAGGCAGAGAGTAGAATGGTGGTTACCAGGGTGGAGAGGTGGAGGAAATGGGGAACTGTTGGTAATAGGACAGAAAGTTGCAGTACTATGGTATGAATAGGTCTATAGTAAAGTACAACATACTCTTGAGGGTCCCTTGGACTGCAAGGAGATACAACCATTGCATGCTAAAGAAATCAGTCCTGAATATTCATTGGAAGGACTGATGTTGAAGCTGAAGCTCCAATAAATTTGGCCACCTGATATGGAGAGGTGACTCATTTGAAAAGACCCTGATGCTGGGAAAGATTGAAGGCAGGAGAAGGGGACGACAGAGGATGAGATGGCTGATGGTATCACCAACTCAGTGGACATGAGTTTGAGGAGTTGGTGATGGACATGGAGGCCTGGCGTACTGCAGTCCATGGGGTCACAAAGAGTCGGACACGACAGAGCAACTGAACTAATTAACTAAGGTACAACATGACAACTATAATTAATGATACAGTGTGGGATGCTGAAATTTTCTAAGAGAGTAGATTTCAGGAGAGCTTATCAAAAAATCGGTACCTACGTGATAAGACTGATAAATTAGCTTGACAGTAGGAGTCATTTCACTATGTGCATATGTATCATGTTATACAACTTAAAAACATACAACTTAAAACATACATTTTAATTTTTATTAAAGTATATTTAATAGGTCTAGTGATTAAGGTTTCCTCTATAATTCATTTTACTTTAATCTGAGAATTATGCTGGAAAATTACTCTTTATCTCATATAAGCTAATGCAAAACATGTCTCAGTTCAGTTCAGCCCCTCAGTCATGTCCAACTCTTTGCTACCACATGAACTGCAGCACACCAGGCCTCCTTGTTCATCACCAACTCCTGGAGTCAAACCAAACCCATGTTCATTGAGTCACTGATGCCATCCAAACATGTCATGCTCTGTCATCCCCTTCTCCTCCTGCCCTCAATCTTTCCCAGCATCAGGGTCTTTTCAAATGAGTCAGCTCTTTGCATCAGGCGGCCAAAGTATTGGAGTTTCAGCTTCAACATCAGTCCCTCCATGAACACCCAGAACTGAGCTCCATTAGGATGGACTGGTTGGATCTCCATGCAGTCCAAGAGACTCTCAAGAGTCTTATCCAACACCATAGTTCAAAAGCATCAATTCTTCTTCACTCAGCTTTCTTTATAGTCCAATATAAAGTCTCATATCCATACATGACCACTGGAAAAACCATAACCTTGACTAGACAGACCTTTGTTCACAAAGTAATGTCTTTTCTGCTTTTTAATGTGCTGTCTAGGTTGGTCATAACTTTCCTTCCAAGGAGTAAGCGTCTTTTAATTTCATGGCTGCAGTTAGCATCTGCAGTGATTTTGGAGCCCCAAAAAATAAAGTCAGCCACTGTTTACACTTTTTACCCATCTATTTGCCATGAATTGATGGGACCAAATGCCATGATCTTAGTTTTCTGAATTTTGAGCTTTAAGCCAACTTTTTCACTCTCCTCTTTCACTTTCATCAAGAGGCTCTTTAGTTCTTCTTCACTTTCTGCCATAAGGGTGGTGTCATCTGCGTATCTGACGTTATTGGTATTTCTCCCAGCAATCTTGATTCCAGCTTGTGCTTCTTCCAGCCCAGCATTTCTCAGGATGTACTCTGCATAGAAGTTAAGCAGGGTGACAATATACAGCCTTGATGTACTCCTTTTCCTATTTGGAACCAGTCTGTTGTCCCATGTCCAGTTCTAATTGTTGCTTCCTGACCTGCATATAGGTTTCTCAAGAAGCAGGTCAAGTGGTCTGGTGTTCCCATCTCTTTCAGAACTTTCCACAGTATATTGTGACCCACACAGTAAAAGGCTTTGGCATAGTCAATAAAGCAGAAATAGATGTTTTTCTGGAATTCTCTTGCTTTTTCAATAATCCAGTGGATGTTGGCAATTTGATCTCTGGTTCCTCTTCCTTTCCTAAAACCAGCTTGAACATCTGGAAGTTCACAGTTCACATAATGTTGAAGCCTGGCTTGGAGAATTTTGAGCATTAGTTTACTAGCGTGT
The DNA here is from genome assembly GCF_055505025.1 of Bos grunniens. Taxonomy (NCBI): domain Eukaryota; kingdom Metazoa; phylum Chordata; class Mammalia; order Artiodactyla; family Bovidae; genus Bos; species Bos grunniens. Next base: position 50,781,409 of record NC_141175.1, read on the forward strand.
GAGATGAGTACAATTGTGCAGTAGTTTGAGCATTCTTTGACATTGCCTTTCTTTGGAATTGGAATGAAAACTAACCTTTTCCAGTCCTGTGACCACTGCTGGGTTCTCCAATTTTGCTGACATATTGAGTGCAGCACTTTCACAGCATCATCTTTTAGGATTTGAAATAGCTCAACTGGAATCCCGTCACCTTCACTAGCTTTGTTCGTAGTGATGCTTTCTAAGGCCCACTTGACTTCACATTCCAGGATGTCTGGCTCTAGGTGAGTGTGAGTGATCACACCTTTATCTCTGGGTTGTGAAGATCTTTTTTGTACAGTTCTTCTGTGTACTCTTGCCACCTGTCTTTAAAGTCTTCTGCTTCTGTTAGGTCCATACCATTTCTGTCCTTTATTGAGCCCATCTTTGCATGAAATGTTCCCTTGGTATCTCTAATTTTCTTGAAGAGATCTCCAGTTCTGTCTACCAAGTGTTTAAAAGTGTATAAAAAGTATCTTTTTTTTGCTCCTTGTATTTAAAAAAGGATAAGATCTACAGAAATTCTTCAAAAATTTTTAATTTGAAAAAAAATTCCTACATGCCTATGTTTTATAGATAAAATTGATGTTGAAGTGAAAGTCACTCAGTCGTTTATGACTCTTCATGACCCAATCAAGGCCAGAATACTGGAGTGAGTAGCCATTCCATTCTCCAGCTGATCTTCCCAACCCAGGAATCAAAACAGGGTCTCCTGAATTGCAGGCAGACTCTTTATCAACTGAGCTATCAGGGAAGCCAAAATTGATGCTCATGGACCATATATTGGTATATATATAATCTGTGTATAACTAAGTATACACCTAGAGCCAGACATCCTGGAGTGTGAAGTCAAGTGGGCCTTAGGAAGCATCACTACAAACAAAGCTAGTGGAGGTGATGGAATACCAGCTGAGCTATTTCCAGTCTTAAAAGATGATGCTGTGAAAGTGCTGCACTCAATATGCCAGCAAATTTGGAAAACTCAGCAGTGGCCACAGGACTGGAAAAGGTCAATTTTCTTTCCAATCCCAAAGAAAAGCAGTGCCAAAGAATATTCAAACTACCACACAATTGCATTCATTTCACACGCTAGAAAAATAATCTCAAAAGCTAGACGTCAAAAGTACTTGAACAGAGACTTCCAGATGTTCCAACTGATTTTAGAAAATGCAGAAGAACCAGAGATCAAATTGCCAACATCTGTTGCATCATAGAAAAAGCAAGAGAATTCCCAAAAACATCAACTTCTGCTTCATTGACTATGCTAAAGCCTTTGACTGTGGATCACAACACACTGTGGAAAATTCTTCAAGAGACTGGAATACCAGGCCACTTTACCTGCCTTCTGAAAAACCTGTATCCAGGTTAAGCAGCAGCGGTTAGAATCAGACATGCAAAAACATACCTGTTCCAAATCAGGAAAGGAGTACATAAAGACTGTATATTGTCACCCTGTTTATTTAACTTATATGCAGAGTACATCATGCAAAATTCTGGACTGGATGAAGCACAAGCTGGAATCAAGATTGCTGGGAGAAATATCAATTACCTCAGATATGCAAAGAACACCACCCTTATGGTAGAAAGCAAAGAGGAACGAAGAGCCTCTTAATTAAAGTGAAAGAGTAGAGTGAAAATACTGGCTTAAAACTCAATATTCAAAAAACAAAGATCATGGCATCCAGTCCCATCACTTCATGGCAAATGGATGGGTCAACAATGGAAACAGTGACCAACTTTCTTTTCTTGGGTTTCAAAATCACTGCAGATGGTGACTCCAGCCATGAAATTAAAAGATGCTTGCTCCTTGGAAGAAAAGCTATGACCAACCTAGACAGAATATTAAAATGCTGAGAAATTACTTTTCTGACAAAGGTCCAACTAGTCAAAGCTATGGTTTTTCCAGTAGTCGTGTATGGATGTGAGAATTGAACCATAAAGAAACGTGAGTGCTGAAGAATTGATGCTTCTGAACTGAATTATACTGCAGTCATAATTCTGTACAAATATGTACCCACAAAATACAACTGTGTTATGTTAGCTTAAAAATGTTCAAGGTTGGTTGTTTTCCTTAAAGACTTCATTGATTAAAATACAGTTTCATTTTTCCCATCTTCATAATAAATGCAACTGAAGTGTGGAACAATGACACCTGGAGCTTTATTGATTGTTTATGTTCACGATTGGCTCAATAAAGGGAATGTTGAGAGTGAAAAATGACAAAAAGAGTGATAAACAATCACACTGACAGAAACCATCATTCGTCCAATCTTTTTCTGTTGACTAAAGATCTTACTTAAGTTAACAAGGATATACAGATTAATGAAACACAAACAGCTCATCCTTTGTCATTTTTCAACTAAACTTTGAGGGAAAAGCCACCTTAACTATAAAAACTGATGGAAATACATAAGTACTTGGCCAATTAGTCTAAGAATCTTTTAAAAAACCTCAGTTGTCTGGTGCCTAGATGAAATGAGTGGGAACAAAATAGCGTATCTCAAAGCACTGTAAACCACCTCTATTTTAATGATGACTTGAAAAGTCTGGGCATCTCTGATCAACCTGACATGTGATGTTAGGAACTAAAAACTAAAATCTGCATTGATATGAGGCTTACTAATCTCCTCTGAGTTCTCTAGGTACCTCAAGATCAACAGATCTGCAATACTTTGCATTTTTTACGACTATGAATTTGTTTATCCTGGTTAACTACATTTTTTCCTATTAAAAATATTTTCTCGTTAGTTATAATGGTTGCTTCTAATAAAGAATATTAAAAGTTCCCTTTAAAAATACTTTCTAAGATCAGCTTAACTTTTGAAAAATCTTGCCATATGCAAATGAGAAAGCAAAATGCACAACCACACTCACATACAGATGCACACACACGCATACATACATACAGAGTCTTTCACTGAAATTCCTTATATAATGGGAAACATTAAAGGAAGAAACTCAATTGTCTTCACCTTGCCAGTGTCTTCTCATCTCTACTAAATGAAGTGAGATGAAAGCCCAAAGCCCTTTTCAGAATGCTTTCAGCTGCCTGTGTCTAACCAGCAGCAGCTTCTCCATGCATCTCACCCTGCTGGTGGATAATGAATGTACTATTCTTTCCCTTTATTTCCTTCTCTGTTTACCAAGAACTTGATTTCTATAGAACACATCACCATACCTTGTTTTCAAGTTAGAAAACAATCAAAGAGAAGTAGCAACACAAAACCAAATGTAGCAAGTGGGGAAGGTCAGGTTACTTATTCTGCAGACTGCTTGCTGCCCCTCCAGGACCATAGTTTGGACAGAGTTGCCTTTCTTTTGTTCTTCTACCCAAGACCTCAGATGCTGTGGGAAGTCTCTTTCCTATGTCAGCAATGTCTACCAGTTCTATTCACATTCTCCTCCTGCATCTTCAAGCCCCATGGCTTCCACTGTTGCTATCCCTGGATGCATCATTCTGTTCGGCTTCTCCAAATGCAGCCCACATCTCTGTAAAAGAGTCACTTCACTAAATTCTTTTCAGTTAATTCTTTGAGTGCATCCTGTTTCCTGATGTGAATTTGACTGCTAGATCAAATTTAGAAGTTACTGCATCTGTCCAGCATCTTGTTCATTCTTTTAATGTTACTTTTTATAACCTCCTTTAATCATCTGTTTACATATTTTTCTCTTCTATTAGACCCTGAGTTCCTTGAAGGCGGAGATCAAAGAACTTTAATTATCAATATGCCTTTAGGAATTTACACAATACCTACTAAACAAATGTGTGGTAGGTGAATGAATGGATGTACACGTTTCTAATTCCATTCCACAGCGGCACATTTCAGTAAAAAATTTAAGCCGTGCCAAAAGCCACTTTTGCTTGGTTTAAAATACAGGATTAGTCATACAAGAGACAAAAAGTCCAGAGGAAAACAGTTTTAAACCTGCATCTGTTAACATTAAAACAGAAATCTGTACCCCAGGCATTCAGATCAGTAACTGGGAAAGGCTTACAAAAGAAAGAGATTAATGCCAGCATGTAATAGTACTTCACAAGCTGCGTGTAGGGTTATACTAAGCCAGTAAACAAATAATTAACTTGTATCTTCTACTTGTCATCTTCATGGTAAAACAATTTAGAAGACATCTTCTGTATTATTCATGGGCTCCTTAAGAGGGGGCACCTCCTCACATCTAAATGAGGGGAATAGCAAAAGATTGGCAATGGCTGTAAGATAGATCCTTCTCTTAGATATTACATCATAGATGCACAAAAGCACTGATTAGTTCAAGGGCCACCAAATAATGCAATTTTTTCAAAAGGTACAATGACAATCTCAATTGTCCACAACTAACTCCCAAATTTTCTTAAAATCCTATAACTGCTAACAAATCTCAGATGCTAACAGTGGCATGTTAATGTAAATAACTGGGAATAGATTAATTTGCCCAGTTAGTAGGAATTGTAGGCTGTAGTCCCACTGAGCAATCATGGCCAATGTCAGAAATGATATCTTTCATAAGAAAAGTTTACTCCATATCAAAACTTCCTTCTTCCTATCCAGATCTTGTTCATTATACACATAGCCTGTCAACAGTCAGTAAAACAACGGATAGCAACTTGACTGGGCAATCAGTCAAGCTGATAATCCAGAATTGATTATCAGCAATATTACTTGACTTAAATGTGAAGTTTTCACTGTGAATTACCCACGTGTCACCACTGTATTCTACTTCATTCTTAAAAGAATATTGCTTTGAATAAAGTAGCTACCTCTCTCTCATGTAGCTCAGTGATACAATGGAAGTTCAGCTCACCTTTAGTTTCAGGATTGAATTCTTTTAGTCTAAAATTGTAGTTCTCAACAAGGGACAATTTTGCCTTCAGGGATAATTTGCAATGTGTAGAACATTTTGGGGCTTCCCAGGTGGCTTAGTAGTAAAAGAATCCTCCTGTCAATGCAGGAGGCATAGAAGACACTTGTTCAATCCCTGGGTTGGGAACATCTCCTGGAGGAAGAAATGGCAACCCACTCCAGTATTCTTGCCTGCAGAATCCCATGGACAGAGGAGTCTGGCAGTCCCCAGTCTATAGAGTCGAAAAGGGTTGGACACAGCTGAACAAGCATGTAGAGACATTTTGGGTTATCACATTTGGAAGGGGACATAAAATTTACTGGGTAGCATCCAGGCATACTTCTAAACCTCCTACCATGTATATGGGAAATGTTTTATAAAAAATCATTATTTGGCCCCAAATGTCAATAGTGTCAAGGTTGAGAAACCTTGGTTTAAAGATAGTCTCATCATTTTTTGCAGGTATTGGTTTAAGAATAAACATAAGACCAAAGTCTGCCCAAGAATCTAAGAAAAGTTGAGGGTAATCTTCAGGGAAAGTTCTTCCTCACTCAGAAGCAAGAATCATGAGAAGAGAAGAGCAGAGTGGAGAGGGACACCAAAGACCTGAATGCTTATAGATGTACTTTAGTTAGTGAAAGCACAGATTTCACCCAGTTCTAAAGTCTGCCTCATGTCTCATCACATGTTTATGTGAGCTTAGGACACTGTTTTGTGTTTAGATTTCTGTTACATGCATCTACAGACATTCTATCTGGAGCACATCTGCTCTGTGTGATGATTCATTGAGGTTTATGTTGGCTCTTGGGAATCTGAGTGTTAATGCTGAGAAGACAAGAGATGGGCATTAGTCCAGAAGCAAGAAAGATATGAAGTTCAAATATTCCTTGGAATAAAAGTAGGTGGTAAGATATGTGAGGAGACAGAGAAGAGAAATGAATAAGTATGGGCATCGGTTAGTCATTCTGTTATTGAAGCTTTTTAGACAAACTCCATTTTATTGGAGGTGAAGTAGACAGAAAAAAAGGCAAGAACTGGCACCAACACAGGCTCAGGATGGAGTATAGTTAATGATTCCTTTAAGAGAGGGACTACCTATTTCTAAGCTTTCACTTCAATTATATTTCTATTCTAAATTCCCAAAGAATCTTAGGAACTAGCAGAGTGAACATTTAGTAGCCCTGAACTACAGCCAGCCTCAGACTTCTTGTCATGGGATCCTGTCTTATTTCTGTCTTTGGAAGCTAGAGCTTGCCTCCTACTGACCTGCTCTTTCCCAGCTAATTTACAAAACATAGTATTATTTCTGGCTGCATCAGTGATTTCTAAGATTGCTGTATTGGAATTGTGGATTTATATATCATTCTCCAAACCACTTTAGTCAGCCTTGTTCAGCAAATTGTAATATTAGATACCATTACTATTTCAATGCCCAGCTGTTTCTTTAAAATGTGGGGATACTGTAGTAAAAATGCTTTTGTAGTAAGTAGATATATCTAATAGTTTGTTTTCTTATTATCCATGGTTAGGCAATATTACATAGCACTATGATAAAAAAATCCATTTACACTTAGATTTTAGCACTAAGTGGAAAATAGTGCTAACCTTCATGTTGTACACACTTGGGTTTTTTAAATAGGATAATAAGAAACAGAGAATAGATGAATATATGGCTATCTGAATGAAATCAAAAATGGTAGCACCAAAGATTTTGGAAGGATGATGCACATTTTTCTTTTAAAGACAATTCCATTAGTTGTTCAGTTACTAAGTTGTGGACTGAAGCATGCCAGGCTTCCGTATCCATCACTATCTCACAGAGTTTGCCCAAATTAATGTCCATTGAGCCATTAGTTACTAATAGTTATTATAAGAAGCACTATATTCTGTAGTGAAGGTAGCACTACCCTGATAATGATCATCTCAGGTCCTGGTCTGAGTTTTGCACTAACTAGCAAATTAGTTGGGGGTTGAGGGTGCTCAAGTAAGTCCTTGGGTCTTGAGCTATGTAAGCTTCAGAGTTTGGAAGGGATAATCTCAAATTGATATTGTGATGTCTTCATTAACATAGCAGCCAGAGCAATTGTGTATATGTTTGTGTGTAATATGTATGTAATATCCCTCACACATGAAATGCTTCCCAGGTGATGTCATGGTAAAGAATCCACCTGCCAATGCAGGAGATGTAGATTTGATTCCTGGGTCAGGAAGATCCCTTGGAGTAACCCACTCCAATATTCTTGCCTGGAGAATTACATGGACAGAGGAGTGAGGTGGGCTATAAGTCTATGAGGTCACAAAGAGTCAGACAAGACTGAGCACGTGCAAATATGGACTTCAGGGAAATTACCATTAATGAAAAGGTGCCTCATTTCTGAAAAAAAAAAAAAAAGAAAGAAAGAAAAGGTAAATTTTATACATGCAATTTTGGAGGGAGCATCTTTTCTTCACACTTTAAATATTCCCCTCTAGCCGATCACAATTTGTGTGCCTCTTTTCCTTATTCAATCCAGTTACTCTTTCTACTCCAGGGAGAAGAGGTGTTTTCTTTGACTGGCATATTTGATACCAATAGATGGAGACAGGTACTTGGGTCAGCTTTTTTCTCCTTTTGTAAGTAAACTGACTACTGAGTGTGACCATATCATAACCTACTTTTCCATAGTGGGCTCTTCTCTGGTCCAACATTATTTACTCTGTATGAGGGTCTTGCTTTGATCTAACATTGCTACAATTTGTTTAGTAACTTTGCTTAGTTTGGGATTTCAATTAGAAGATGTAACTGAATCTCACACTAAGATATTTCTTCAAAATTAATGGGTATTATTAAAATGAGGAATTCTCAGACCAAAATTTCAAAGGGAACATGCTATGCTTCTGTGTCCTCCTCTCTACTTTTCATAATGGAATTGGTGGCACTTCCCAAATGCAAAGGTTTGTAGTTTAAGCATATATTTCTAATGTCAATTAAAAATACTTAGAATGTAAACTGATAATTGATTCTCAAGGCTTGATTATTATAAAAGTTGTGACTATTGTGGTACTTGCACTGTGAAAATTCCTATCAATTTAATCCTCTGTAGCAATGGAAAAATGGGCACATAAAAATTTAAGATTAAAGTAATCATAATTTGGATGTCCCAATGAAATTAGTATCAAAAGAAGACCTTTCATCCTGAAGCTGCAAAATATGGACCTATGTTAAAATAAAGTCACTAAGTGAGATATCTTGACAATCAACTAGGAGAAATGGAGTAGGGACTCTCTGTTTCTCATTTTATTGTAGAGAGTCGTCTTTAAAAACATATAGCTTTATTCCAGCTCAGAACCAATAGCAGCTACAATGATTATTTATGCAACATCATATTATTGCATCATATTATTGCAAAGGACAACATTTATTGTCCTTTGTTGGATTTCCCTGGTGACTCAGTGGTAAAGAATCCACCTGCAGTGCAGGAGGCAAAGGAGATGCCAGTTCAATTCCTGAGTCAGGAAGATCCCCTGGTGAAGGAAATGGCAACTCCCATAGACAGAGGAGACTAATGGGCTACAATCCATGGGGTCACAGAGGTGGGCACAACTGAGAGATTGAGCAGGTCCATTGTTAATAAAACTTTATTGTTTCCAAACTCAGCACTGATGTAAGATAATCATGGTGTTTACAGTCCTGTTCCAGGAATATTTCCCCCAATTTCTCTTATAACTAGTTGAATGGACCATGTGACCCAGTCCTGATCAATGAAAAAAAAAAAAAGAGAGAGAGAGAGAGAGCTTTTCCCCAAAATACTCCCTTTTTTCCTACTCAGGATATTCATATGAGAACATACTGGCTGAAACTGCAGAATCCATTTTGGACCATGAGAGAGCATGTTTATGTTTTTTCCAGAAGTCATGTATGGATGTGAGAGTTGGACCATAAAGAAGGCTGAGCACCAAAGAACTGATGCTTTTGAACTATGGTGTTGGAGAAGACTCGAGAGTCCCTTGGATTTTAAGGACATCAAACCAGTCACCCCTAAAATAAATCAACCCTGAATATTCATTAGAAGGACTAATGCTGAAGCTAAAGCTCCAATACTTTAGCCACTTGATGTGAAGAACTGACTCATTAGAAAAGATCCTGATGCTAGGAAAGATTGAAGGTAGGAGAAGAGGATGACAAAAGATGAGGTCGTTGAATGGCACCACTGACTCTATGGACATGAGTTTGAACAAGCTCCTGGAGATGGTGATAGACAGGGAAGCCTGGCATGCTGCAGTCCATAGGGTAGCAAAGAGGAGGACATGGCTGAGCAACTGAACTGAACTGAACTAGCATATTAAAATACAAAGAACCAGAAGACAGTAGTACAGAAGATGTACCTTAAGAGTCTAGTATTTTGATGATATTGTGGAAACCCCTATTTTGAGACTTCCTGTAAAGTAAGCAAGAGAGGTTATTTTAATAGTTCCATTCCTGGACCTGATTGTTTCCTACATAAAATAAAGGGTAGAGAATAGATCAGAGACATTCACTAAAACTCATCACATTAGTCTAAGATGAACTGGCAGAAGCAACAATAGAAATTTAAAAAGCTTCTTGTGGATATACAGTGAAATCAGCTTTTCCCAATAAAACCTGAGAGTAAGAAAAACTAGACTCCAGCAAAAAAAGAAAAAGAGACTCCCTCACACTTAGGAAGGGGAATGGGGGAAATGCTATACCCCAGGAGACTCAGAATATATGCATGAAGAAGAACCATTTAAAGATTTTAATCCTTCCAAAATGAACCTTTAGGAAACATAAATTTATGTTATGTAATTTTTTAAAATTTATTTTATATTGAAATATAGTTGTTTAACAATGTTGAATGAAGTTCAATATTAAATTTTCTTGAATGTTGCTCCATAATTTTATAGTTCATTTGAAAGAATAAATATGTCATTTAGACCAACTAAGCAAAATCTGTTAAGAATAATACTTTGACTTTACATGACACTGAAATAGTTTATAAATTAACAATAAGAAAGACATCAGTGTTGACATAGTAGTAGACAAACATATAAAAGAAAAAAAAAGTATAAAAATGAAACAAAAGCAATTTTAACAGTCTATAATTTAGTTAATATTGATTTTTCAATTTTGTCAAATATAATTATGTAAGATGTTAACACTAGAAGAAACTGGATAAAGGACAGAATGAGAACTCTCTGTACTACTTTACATTTTTTCTATAAATGTAAAGTTATTCCAAACTAAAATTTCTTTTAAGACCTTATTACATGGTGAAATAATATTTAGAGTCAGTTAGATTCCTAGCTAATGACTTACTGTAGACAGATCAGATATATATTGATTTAAAAAAATGAAACTCAAATGTTCCAGTAACATGAACTGATATCAATAAAAACATGAATCTGTTTATGTAAGCCTTAAATATATAAAAGATTTTTAGAAAACACTGTAAAAAAGATAAAATATAAACTGAGAAAAATGTTTTCAACATACATATGATAATAATTAGTGATAATCTTATTATACAAATAATTTTTTCAAGTTAATAGGGCAAAGAAGAGCTTCACATGGAGAAAGAAGTCTAAATGTATAAACAGTGAATGTCACAGGGGAAAAGTGTAAATAGTTAAATTTATACTCAAAAGTTAATAATTCCTAATATAACAGGGAAATGGAAATACACTAGTTGAGAACAATTTTTAGCTATAGGGATAGCAAGGTTTAAAAGTATGATACTGCTCAGCATTCAGAAAAGGTATGAGGGAAAGAGACATTCATATACTGCTAGAAAGTTTATAAATTAGAAAATAATCTGGCAATTTGCATAAAATATATTTAATAGTTCATCCAATTCCTTTCCATACAGCATTTCGAGGAATGGAAATTTTTTCCATCTGAAGTGAATTACTGAAAAAGCAACTGAATTATACATGTATATGTATGTATATATACATGTATATCCAAGGTAAGGAGCAGCGGCTGCGCTTTGATGGAGCAGCCATGAAGAGATACCCCACATCCAAGGTAAGATAAACCAAAGTAAGACGGTAGGTGTTGTGAGAGACATCAGAGGGCAGACACACAAACCATAATCACAGAAAACTAGTCAATCTAATCATACTAGGACCACAGCCTCGTCTAACTCAATGAAACTAAGCCATGCCATGTGAGGCCACCCAAGATGGGAGGGACAAGGTGGAGAGGTCTGACAGAATGTGGTCCACTGGAGAAGGGAATGGCAAACCACTTCAGTATTCTTGCCTTAAGAACCCCATGAACAGTATGAAAAGGCAAAACGATAGGATACTGAAAGAGGAACTCCCCAGGTCGATAGGTGCCCAATATGCTACTAGAGATAAGTGGAGAAATAACTCCAGAAAGAATGAAGGGATGGAACCTAAGCAAAAACAATACCCAGTCGTGGATGTGACTGGTGATAGAAGCAAGGTCTGATGCTGTAAAGAGCAATATTGCATAGGAACCTGGAATGTTAGGTCCATGAATCAAGGCAAATTGGAAGTATTCAAACAAGAGATGGCAAGAGTGAACATCGACATTCTAGGAATCAGCGAACTAAAATGGACTGGAATGGGTGAATTTTTTTTTAATATTTATTTATTTATATCACTACAACCAGTCTTATTCAAGGCAGGCATGACTTGGTAGTTGCCAGTAGCATGTGGGATCTTAGTTCCCCAGACAGGGATTGAACCTGCATAGCCCACGTTGCAAGGCAGGTTCTTAACCACTGGCCCACCAGGGAAGTGAATTTAACTCAGATGAGCATTATATCTACAACTGTAGGCAGGAATCCCTTAGAAGAAATGGAATAGCCATCATAGTCAACAAAAGAGTCCAAAATGCAGTACTTGGATGCAATCTCAAAAACTACAGAATGATCTCTGTTCGTTTCTAAGGCAAACCATTCAATATCACAGTACTCCAAGTCTATGCCCAAACCAGTAATGCTGAAGAAGCTGAAGTTGAATGGTTCTATGAAGACCCAAAAGACCTTTTAGAACTAACACCCAAAAAAGATGTCCTTTTCATTATAGGGGACTGGAATGCAAAAGTAGGAAGTCAAGAAACACCTGGGGTAACAGGCAAATTTGGCCTTGGAATACAGAATGAAGCAGGGCAAAGTCTAATAGAGTTTTGCCAAGAGAATGCACTGGTCGTAGCAAACACTCTCTTCCAACAACACAAGAGAAGACTCTACATATGGACATCACCAAATGGTCAATACCAAAACCAGATTGATTATGTTCTTTGCAGCCAAAGATGGAGAAGCTATATACAGTCAGCAAAAAAAAAAAAAAAAAGACCAGGAGCAGACTGTGGCTCAGATCATGAACTCCTTATTGCCAAATTCAGACTTAAATTGAAGAAAGTGGGGAAAACCACTAGACCATTCAGGTATGACCTAAATCAAATTCCTTATGATTAGTCAGTGGAAGTGAGAAATAGATTTAAGGCACTAGATCTGATAGATAGAGTGCCTGATGAACTATGGACGGAGGTTCGTGACATTGTACAGGAGACAGGGATCAAGACCATCCCCATGGAAAATAAATGCAAAAAAGCAAAATGGCTGTCCGGGGAGGCCTTACATATAGCTGTGAAAAGAGAAGCAAAAAGCAAAGGTGAAAAGGAAAGATATAAGCATCTGAATACAGAGCTCCAAAGAATAGCAAGGAGAGATAACAAAGCCTTCCTCAGCGACCAATGCAAAAAATTAGAGGAAACAATAGAATGGGAAAGACTAGAGATCTCTTTAAGAAAATTAGAGATACTAAGGGAAAATTTCATACAAAGATGGGCTTGATAAATTACAGAAATGGTATGGACCTAACAGAAGCAGAAGATATTAAGAAGAGGTGGCAAGAATACACAGAAGAACTGTACAAAAAAAGATCCTCAGGAATCAAGATAATCACGATGGTGTGATCACTCACCTAGAGCCAGACACCCTGAAATGTGAAGTTAAGTGGGCTTTAGAAAGCATCACTACGAACAAAGCTAGTGGAGGTGATGGCATTCCAGTTGAGCTCTTTCAAATCCTGAAAGATGATGCTGCGAAAGTGCTGCACTCAATATGCCAGCAAGTTTGGAAAACTCAGCAGTGGCCACAGGACTGGAAAAGGTCAGTTTTCATTCCAATCCCAAAGAAAGGCAATGCCAAGGAATGCTCAAACTACTGCACAATTGCACTTATCTCACACACTAGTAAAGTAATGCTCAAATTTCTCCAAGCCAGGCTTCAGTAATACGTGAACCATGAACTTCCAGATGTTCAAGCTGGTTTTAGGAAAGGCAGAGGAACCAGAGATCAAATTGCCAACATTTGCTGGATCATCAAAAAAGCAAGAGAGTTCCAGAAAAACATCTATTTCTGCTTTAATGACTATGCCAAAGCCTTTGACTGTGTGAATCACAATAAACTGTGGAAAATTCTGAACGAGATGGGAATACTAGACAACCTGACCTGCCTCTTGAGAAACCTATATGCAGGTCAGGAAGCAACAGTTAGAACTGGACATGGGACAACAGACTGGTTCCAAATAGGAAAAAAGAGTATGTCAAGGCTGTATATTGTCATCCTGTTTATTTAAATTCTATGCAGAGTACATCATGAGAAATGCTGGGCTGGAAGAATCACAAGCTGGAATTAAGATTGCCGGGAGAAATATCAGTAACCTCAGATATGCAGATGACACCACCCTTATGGCAGAAAGTGAAGAGGAACTCAAAAGCCTCTTGATGAAAGTGAAAGTGGAGAGTGAAAAAGTTGGCTTAAAGCTCAACATTCAGAAAACGAAGATCATGGCATCTGGTCCCATCACTTCATTGGAAATAAATGGGGAAACAGTGGAAACAGTGTCAGATTTAATTTTGGGGGGGACTCCAAAATCACTGCAGATGGTGATTGCAGCCATGAAATTAAAAGACGCTTACTCCTTGGAAGAAAAGTTATGACCAACTTAGGCAGCATATTAAAAAGCAGAGATATTACTTTGCCAACAAAGGTCTATCTAGTCAAGGCTATGGTTTTTCCAGTGATCATGCATGGATGTGAGAGTTGGACTGTGAAGAAAGCTGAGCGCTGAAGAATTGATGCTTTTGAACTGTGGTGTTGGAGAAGACTCTTGAGAGTCCCTTGGACTGCAAGGAGATCCAACCAGTCCATTCTAAAGGAGATCAGTCATGGATGTTCATTGGAAGGACTGATGCCAAAGCTGATACTCCAACACTTTGGCCACCTCATGCGAAGAGTTGACTCACTGGAAAAGACTCTGATGCTGGGAGGGACTGGGGGCAGGAGGAGAAGGGGACGACAGAGGATGAGATGGCTGGATGGCATCACCGACTTGATGTACATGAGTTTGGGTGAACGCCAGGAGTTGGTGATGGACAGGGAGGCCTTGTGTGCTTCGATTCATAGGATTGCAAAGATTCAGACACGACTGAGCGACTGAACTGAACTGAACTGAATGTATATATATATACATTTATAATATATTTCAGAAAGTAACTGAACTGTGTATATATATATATACTTTTGTAATATATTTATAATATACATGCATAATACTTTGTCTATATTTGTAGGACATTTAGTAACTTAAAGACATTAAGTAAGTTATCCTGTGATCCATAGCTTGTACATGACAGAACCAGATTTGAATTTAGATAATGATTGATGAAAATGAAAGACGAGAGTGAAAAAGTTGGCTTAAAGCTCAACATTCAGAAAACTAAAATCACTAAAATCCCATCACTTCATGGCAAATAGATGGGGAAACAGTGTAAACAGGGGAAACAGTGTAAACAGTGGAAACAGTGGCTGACTTTATTTTTCTGGGCTCCAAAATCACTGCAGATGGTGATTGCAGCCATGACATTAAAAGACATTTACTCCTTAGAAGGAAAGTTATGACCACCCTAGACAGCATATTAAAGAGCAGAGACATTATTTTGCAAACAATGTTCCGTCTAGTCAAGACGTTTTTCTAGCAGTCATGTATGGATGTGAGATTTGGACTATAAAGAAAGCTGAACGCAGAAGAATTGATGCATTTGAACTGTGGTGATGGAGAAGACTCGGGAGTCCCTTGGACTGTAAGGAGATCCAACCAGTCCATCCTAAAGGAGATCAGTCCTGGATGATCATTGGAGGGACTGATGTTGAAGCTGAAACTCTCATGCTTGTCCACCTGATGCAGAGAGCTGACTCATTTAAAAGACCCTGATGCTGGGAAAGATTGAGGGCAGGAGGAGAAGGTGATAATAGAGGATGACATGATTGGATGGCATCACTGACTCAATGAACATGGGTTTGGGTGAACTCCAGGAGTTGGTGATGAACAGGGAGGCCTGCCATGTTTCGATTCATGGGGTCGAAAAGAGTCAGATATGACTGAGTGACTGAACTGACTGAATGATTATCTTAAAGAACCATGTAGTTTAAAAGTGACAAAACTGAAAATAAGGTAATGGGTGCTTATATTTTATTTCATGTCTTTCAATTTTTAATTTTTTAATATTTTATTTCATTTATTTCCATGTAACAGGAAAGCAGAGATGAATGCAACTTTGTTCAATGTATGTAATCAGATTCCAAAGGGCCGTGAGCCCCAAAAGTTAAGCACAGTTGTCTAAATTGGTAGTCTCATTATCATTTCCTTGGCTAATGTCAGTGGCCTGCCAGCTGCCTCTGGCCCCTCTTGCCTCTGGCCCCTCTCCCTTTCGTTCCATGCCATTTGAACTGCCCACCCTCAAACAGTTCCAAACTCTTCTCTTGGTCTGTCCAAGACCAGATCAAAGTAGTTCTTTTCTAAGGCTAGATTAGCAAATAACTGTTGCCAAATGGTAAGAGGCTAGTGAAAGAAAATCTCTTTATCTCTCAAGTCAGGGGAAGCACTGAGTTGTAGTTTTGTTCCCATTTACCAACAGTTGAATTCTCTTCAGATATTTTATTTCATACTAAAAAGATTTCAAATTGATTTACAGATCTTGATTTTTTTTTAAATCCTACTTTAACATATAAAGTGTATTCTCTTTACACACTATAATGCCTTTTTATGGATTTTTACATGCAGTTGAGGGTGAACAAAATTGGACTTGCATTCTTAAAGGTGAATATCTTGCTGAAATAATGAAGTAAATATGGCAAACAAGGACCACTACAAATAATTGATTCAAATATTCGAGTTTTTATAAAAGCAGAGTTTTTGTCTACTCTACTTAGGTTAAAATTACTATCTGCCTTTAGCTGGCATTCAACTTAAAATGAACTGTAAAATAAGCTATGTTCCTTTCTATTGATCAAGGGAGAAATTAAACATGTAAGGAGGTGCAAGGGAAGAGTTGGGAGGAGAGGGAGATGTCATTGCAGCAATTATGCAAATGTATTTCTGTAGAATAATACTGTTAAGGTCATTTTGTTAAGACCCTGAATACTGTTAATTCTAAATACATATTACATTTTAATCAAACCACCTACTTCCCACTCTTTGCTGAGAAATTTACATTCTGACTACATTTCGAGGGCAGTTAGAAACTAGCTAAGCTCTTAAATATAATAATATCAGGAAATTGTCCTGAATTATTCATGTTAATTATGCTGAACTAAACATTGTAGACAGGAAAATGTATTTCCCACTGAAATATGTTTGCCTTACAGAGATTTCTAAATTGATCATAGTCTCCTTTTTTTCTGATAAGACCTAAAAACCCCTAGAATGAACAGAATTGAATTCCAAACACCATCAAGCTTTTAAAGCACAAATAGCATCATCTGAATCAATTCTGCACTTTTTCCTCAGTTTCATAAATAATCATAGCTAAGCCCCAGTCCAAATCAATTACCAATCATTGTAGCACACATCTATTTGGATTATATAGGAGAAAATGCGGAGAAGGCAATGGCACCCCACTCCAATACTCTTGCCTGGAAAATCCCATGGATGGAGGAGCCTGGAAGGCTGCAGTCCATGGGGTCGCACAGAGTCGGACACGACTGAAGTGACTTAGCAGCAGGAGAAAATGATTTTTGGTTGCATTCTATTTTTATACACACTTTATATTTCATATAATAAACTTCATAGCATATAGAATGTATCATTCATTCATTTTTTATTTGTTCATTCACAAATTCGTTTATTCATTCAGTTGTTCAAAAAGCAATTATGGAACAGTAGTTATACATCAAGTACCATGTTCAGCAATTTTCCCTTGCCATGATTACATTTTGTGGTTTGCTTTTTATTATATTTCAGGATTTCAGGTACTGAGAATTGTGCTAATCATTATACTTATTTAATGATATATTATCATAATTTTTATCAATTTATCAGTCATTCATCCTGCAACTGCAATCCCTTTTCTAACCTCAGCAGTTTCCCTACACAGAGCATACTCACTCTCTTTGGTTATATACTTGTATATTTAATCCAAAAAAAAATAGTTGTATTTAGTACTATTTTTGGTAAAATATGCTTTAATGGTATTGTGCTATATGTCTCATTTTATATGCTACTTTTTCATACTACATAATGTTTAATATAGATTTACCTAGTTGCTTCTGACAGCTGTGTGGTATTCAAGGACAGGCACATTCTACTTAATTTTTATTGATCTATGATTGCGTGTATAATGAGTATATGATATATTCATACAGTGGAATATTATTCATCATTAAAAATTAGTAATGTTGTTCTTTGCTACAACATGGCTGAATGGAAGACCCTGTACTAAGTAGAACTAGTCAGACACAGAATAATAAGTAACACATAATCCCACTAACCAAAATCTAAAACTAGTTGAAATGCATATTCTACCAGTTATGTGATGGGATAAAGACTTCAACTGTGCTTAGAACAGACAAGACTGAAACAAATATCCTGTGAACACCTCTGTGCATCAGTGTCAGCACTTCTTTGGGTTGTACAGATAGGATAGAATTGCAAATATTCTATTTCATCATCTAGGAAGGGCCAGATTCCTTTACAGACTGACCACACTAATTAACAATCCCACCAGCCTTAAACTCCAGAAGCTGACCATCCATTTTTTCCTGCCGATATGAAATTTAAATGTTCTTTCCATGTTAATTTAACTTTTATTTCTCTGATAACCAATCAAGTAGAATATCTATTTGATAGTCCTATTGCTATTTCCTGTATGGAGAATTATTCACATATTTTTTTGCAAATTCAATTCTACCATATCTTATGTATTTTTATTGAGTTTCCAAGTTTCTTGGTTATTTGTAGACAATGCAAATATATATCCCAATCTGTCGCACAGCTTGTTTTATTGGGTTTTTTTTTGCCTGTTTTAATTATTTATTTATTTTTTCAGAGAATTAGTGACTAGAAGGGAATGTCCTAGCAGTGGGGAGCTCTAGGGCATGCAGTATTTGTTTTGTAAACAGACTTTGAACCAGTCCTTCTGTTTTTAAACCCATTTTTATCACTGCTTCCAAAAGTAACTAGCCCTTTCATACCATAGCACCTTGGAGGGTTAAGCCCTCCATAGATACTGTATTGCATACTAGATTTCCCTATTTCAACTTCAGATTCCATTTTCTTGGTTCTATTAAGTCATTGCCATTAGGCAAATTTTTCCCAGCTTCTGACATTTTCTGCTAGTTTGTCTTCACTAATCTCTTTTAGTCCTTGAAAGTATATGTCAAGAATTTTTAATAATATGTTTCTCTTGAACTCTCTTTTTAGTTTATAATCTGTTGATAGGTTTACTCTCACATTATATCCTGCAGAAACTAGCTCCATAACAAAATCTTTCTTTAAAAATATAAGGAATCGTGTATTAATCTTTGCCCCACCAAATTCTGACATTTTAATGTATTGCAGAGACTTTTGTAGAAATGATGATGGGTGAAAATAATATGATTAGGAAAATTATTTTATACATCATAAGCAAAATATATGCAAATAACTACAGTACTAAGCAGAACACTGCACAAATCCTGACAAATCTGGTTAAGTTATTCACTCCCCGCTTTTCCTTTCACCTAAAATTACTAGAGGGATTATATGCAAAAAATACATTATCATAATCCTGAGATCCTTTATTGTTTGAGACACATAGTAGTTTCAAAAATAGTTTTGTTTCTTGAATGTATTGGTGTAAATATAGACACAGAAATAAAAGCATCTAAAAATTGTATGCAACACTTTTAAAACAGATCTAACTAATTTTACCTTTTTTCCTGAGTCTAAACTTTTACAATAGCAGTGTATCTGGCAAATTTTCTCATTTTTCTTTCCTGAAAGCTCTAAACTCAACAGAAATAACCTCTCCTGAACATAATTTCAGCATTCAATAAACAGAAGAAATATGTCCTGGTGCCCAGTTTGCTGATATACTCTCTCTAAGTTCACTTATCCCTAGCACTTCAATCTAATTAAGTGTTACCCTAAATAATTTAGTCATTAGGAGCCAACACTCCTGTAAGACATCGCCAAACATATTGTAAAGGAATAAGCCTGGCAGAGGAACACACAGTCAATTCCAAAAACCCAGCTGTGACCTCCTTCTCTTCAATCTAGCAACATTTGATCAGATAAGAATGATACATCAGCATAGAAAATATCAGCTAATCCACGTCCTATTTTGCCCTACAGAATCCCAACAGCTCACTAGAACCCCATTATGACTGAATCCTTGAGATTGTCTGACATAAAAGCAAATTACTACCACTATTGGAAGGAACCTGCATATAACTATTGCCAGATTTATAGTTCTGCTGCAAACCCTGTCATTTTGATCTAGTTGAATTTTCTGTCACTAAAACAGATGGATGTCTTGACAACTCTTAACCTGATGAATACAAGGAATACCAATTAAAATGTCATATCCTTATTTCTAATCTCCAAGAGTACAGTTTCCACAGGATTTCATAAATATTTTAGATAAATCAGCTCCCTTGTGTTCCCACATCCCCAAATAAAATTATTTTGTTTGATATTGTTGAAATCCAAACTGTTATAACAAACCTAAGGTATGAGAGGGATTCTTTATAAATAAATATTTAAAAATTGTAGATATTTAGTCAATATGTTGTGTCCAACTTTTTTGCAACCTCATGGATTGTAGCCTACCAGGTTCCTTTATCCATGGGATTTTTCAGGCAAGAATACTGGAGTGGGTTGCCATTTCCTTCTCCAGGGGACCTTTCTGAGCCAGGGATTGAACCTATATTTCCTGCACTGCTGGTGTATTCTTTACCATTGAGCCACAAGGGAAGCCCAGTGGTATTTAAAAATCTCTCTGAACAACTAATCCCTGAGTGCAAGAAAATTAAGAATATGCTTCAATATGAAAAAAGAAAACCCCAATATCTGAGTTTAGAATAAGGCCGGAAGGGGCAGGAGTGCTGTTGAGATATTTGAATACGGGGGATGTAAACACAGGCAAGAGTTTCTCTTCATTGATGCTCAACTTGCCACACTCTTCTTGTTTCTGAAATGATAAGTGGCTAAATCAATAATCTCCTCTGAACTTGTAAGCCAAACAATGAAAATTAGATCTTTCTTAAGTGGTAGATGAGTTATAAATGTGACTTCTAAGAAAAAAATTCTTATTTTATCAGTCAAGTATGGGGAGACACCATATTAATAACATTTCATGGAGGATTATTGGCCTGGTGTAGGTAGGGAGTGGGCTACCCCAGTGGCTCAGCAGTAAAAATATGCCTGCAATGCAGGAGCCACAGGAGACATGGGTTTAATCCCTGGGTTGGGAAGATCTCCTGGAGCAGGGCATGGCAGCCCACTTCAGTATTCTTGCCTGGAGGATCCTGTGGAAGGAGGAGCCTGATGGATACAGTCCGTAGGATCACAAACAGTCAGACACAATTGACTGAGCATGTACCTACACAGGCATGCACATAGGGAATACTGTGCCTGGCTATTAGGGTAGATGGAATCCCTTGGGGCCTGGAAATCACACTGTAATACATGCTGCCCACTTTTCTTAAATGCAGGGACATTTCTGATACCCTGACCACAGCAACTCAGTGTAACCATCTACCTGTGGTCCATTTCTTGCTATCTCATCACTGAAGGGCACTGGAGTTTGGTAGATTCTCTAGGTGAAAGGATGGGTTTCCCAACAAAGCTTGGTTATGGGAAAGCTTCAGACAAGATATTTTCAGACTCATTGGTTAATTTGTTGTCATTATTATCCACATGGAAAATGGTGACATGTTCTAAATTGTTGAGCCAGAGGAACAGAATAATGTTCTCAAAAGGACAGGCTGAAGCCTGGGGCGCATTATTTGAAGTAGCAGGATAATATGTTCCCATAAAGCCAGAATTTACCCAATTGTTAACACAGAGAAGAATTTCTCTAAGATCATGCCAGGCCCCTTAAGTGCCAGCTTCTTTCTCTTGTGCTGAAGCTGAAAGATTATACAAACCGATTGTTGTCCTGAAAGTGAAAGTCACTCAGTCATGTCCAGCTCTTTGCGATACCATGGGATATACAGTCCATGGAAATCTCCAGGCCAGAATACTGGACTGGGTAGCCTTTCACTTCCCCAGGGGATCTTACTAACCCAGGGATCAAACCCAGGTCTCCCACATTGCAGGCGGATTCTTCACCAGCTGAGCCACAAGGGAAGCTTGATGGTTGTCCCAGCATGTTTTTATTAGTGACTCAGTTCACTTATTCAATGGCTGTAACAAACATTTTTTAAATACTCAAAATTTATCAAGCTCAGTCATGCCCAACTCTTTACAACCCCATGGACTGGAGCCCACCAGCTTCCTCTGTCCATGGAATTTTCCAGGCAAGAATACTGGAGTGGGTTACCATTTCCTTTTCCAGCAGATCTTCCTGACCTAGGGATAGAACTCATGTTTCCTGCTTCTCCTGCATTGACAGGCTCATTTTTTACCACTGCATCACCTGGAAAGCCCTCAAGATAGGTAAAAGGTATCCAAATAAGACTAAAATCTGTTCTCCACTCTGAAACAACACTGTTTTTGTAGAGATATTGATATATTCTACAAAACAGTAATTTCTCTTATAGTGTATGAGCAAATTAAAACATTAATATAAAATTTGAAATTATTAATATTAAATATAAAATTTAAAGAGGAATGCCCACATGAATAACATGAAAACCAATATTAGTAAGAAATATTTAATATATCCCATGGTGCTAGCTAGAGTATAAATTAATCCAGCATAGGACACATGAAGACAATGTTACATATGAATCTGGTACATTTTTGAGCTTGTTTCTTTTCTTAATTTTTAATGGGGTCAAAGTGTACATGTCCACTGTAGATTATGTAAATATTTTGTTTGAGTGGTAATAATAGCAACCCACTTCAGTACATGCTATTATATTGCACCCATTCTGGTCCATTATTTTCTATTCTATCATGTTTTACTTCACTTTTTAAAATTCTGATCATGGCACACTAAGTCAATTTAATAACTCAATAACACGTCACAACATGTGCTGTTCTATAACATATTATCTCCATCTTCTATTTGATAACAAATCATTCTTCTGTCAAGGGGTCATTCACACAATTCCAAGAAATTTTTGGAAAATGTGATTAATATTTCAGGAAAGGTACCAGATAGGAGAGAATCAGAATCTGAGGGGTGCTGACATTCACTTTAACAACTTCTTCTCTTAGAATTACAGCCATAAACTAAAATTCCCTGAGAGTCATGAGCAGAGGTTATAGTGGAGGTGGTGGCAACCCAGAAGTGAAAGCTTTTCTATCAAGCATCAAGCAAAATACATTATTGTAAATAAATCTATTTCATTATGAGGATCTATCTAATAAAGTGATTATTAGCTCTGAGTAGGAGCTCTGCATGTTTATTTTATAATATGTTTTTATTGAACACCTATCCACCTAAAATGTAGCTCTGCCTCAGATGATCTACTGGAACCTGACTTACCTAATATTAGTAGGCTACGCTAGACCTCCCTATAGTTCAAAACTATTATAAAACATTATATCACAGTATTTACTGAATTGTTGTGCCTTATTATTTGCTTCTTAACATTTCATGTCTTTGCCTATGCTATCTAAATTACATAATTACTTTAAAGGTAAGAAACTTATCTATAACTCTCCTACTATACTGGTTTCACACAGTAGATGCTTCAAAGATATTTAATGGCTTACTGAGAAACATCAAATCATGCTCTTCCACCAAACTGATGATTTATCTAGCTAAAATGATGCAGTTATTAAGATCCAAAATTCTCTATCCCTATTCATATTATCCTCACTTTTCCAGAACCATATAATTATTAGTCACTTAGCACCTCCTTTTGGATATATTAAAGTTATTCTAAATACATTATCTATAAAATTAACTGCATCATATTCCTCTCATCTCTAGTCCTGTTCATGTCTCATCTTTCGTCTTGTTCCTTGTCTCAGAAAAGAGATTTTTTATATATTTGGTTGCACAAACCAAAAAACCTGGGAATTTATCCTTGTCATTTCCCTTTCTTATATCTCTCTTTCCTAATTCACCACCAAGTTCTCAAATTTAACCTTTAATATATCACCCAAAGTCATTGGCTTCCCTTCATCTCCCCCAGTGTCACTTTTGTCCAGGCTTTGCCTAGATTGTGTCTTTAAACATCCATCATCCACTTGCCTCTACTTCAATTCTCCTCTAAAAGTCTTCCCTACTCTTCAGTGTTATTATCAAAACACACATGCGAGCATGATTACTTCATGCTTAAAACTCTTTTCATTGTTCTTTTGATAAAAGCCACACATCTGTAACACTTCCTGTGTGGTAATTTTTAATCATGGCCACTAATTCTTTGACTACCCTCCATCAAGAGCTGAAGTCAATATTTCTTCCTCTTGTATCTGGGAATTACTCAATCAATAGAGTAAATCAGAAGTGACATTATATGACTTCCATGGCTAGATCACATATGGCCACACAGTTTTCCTGTTGGTAGAACACTTACTTCTAGAGTACTAAGCTGACAAGTAGGAAGTCGTTTGACCCTAAGACTGATTTGCTAGACGGGCCACATGTAGATACCTTTTGCCAGCCCCAGCTGTGTCATTCTTCAGCCACCCAAATTCAGTTGCTAGATATGTGAATAAAGAAATGATCTTGGAAGGGGATGTTTCAGGCCCAACCATTTCATTCTCCAACTGTTCAGGTCATTCAGACACCATGTAAGAGAGAAGGGCCATTCTCACTGTGCTCTCTCCGTGTTACTGATAGGCACTATCTTTGAGCATAATAAAATGGTTATTGAGTTATAATACTAAGTTATAGGGTTGTTTGTTATGCTGTAATAGATAACTGAAACAAACTGAAAGTCACTGCAAGGTCCCTCTTATCAAGCTATCCTACCTCATCTAACATATTCCTCTTCATTCTTTACTCTCTAGACATAATCTCTCTGGTTCCTGAACTTGGAATGCTCCCTTTCACCATATGACCACTAAACAGGCTGCTTCCCTCTGCTATATCCTTTTACTACTCACCTTGCTAAACCTTTGCAACACTCAAATCTCAAGTAAAAAATGTTTCCTTACCTCTCTCACTTAGATCATATCCCAAAATTATAGTATCTAAAAGCCAGAAATGTCTCTTTAGCACTTTTAAAAATTACAGTTTTATATTTGTGTGTATGATTTCTGGATTAATATTTATTTCCCTCTTCAACATTTAGCCTCAAAAAGAAACCACTTGTGTCTGTGCTAAGCATTGCATACTCATTATTTGAAGTCATATCCCCTGTAAGTATTGCAGTTCAGTTCAGTTCAGTTGCTCAGTCGTGTCCGACTCTTTGCGACCCCATGAACTGAAGCATGCCAACTCCTGGAGTCCAACCAAACTCATGTGCATTATGTTGGTAATGCCATCCAAACATCTCATTCTCTGTTGTCCCCTTCTCCTTCTGCCCTCAATCTCTCCCAGCATCAGGGTCTTTCAAATAAGTCAACTCTCTGAATCAGGTGGCTAAAGTATTGGAGTTTCAGCTTCAACATCAGTCCCTCCAATGAACACCCAGGACTAATCTCCTTTAGGATGGACAGATTGGATCTCCTTGCAGTCCAAGGGACACTCAAGGGTCTTCTCCAACACCACAGTTCAAAAGCATCAATTCTTCGGCATTCAGCATTCTTTATAGTCCAACTCTCACATCCATACATGACCACTGGAAAAACCATAGCCTTAACTAGACAGACCTTTGTTCACAAAGTAATGTCTCTGCTTTTTAATGTGCTGTCTAGTTTGGTCATAACTTTCCTTCCAAGGAGTAAGTGTCTTTTAATTTCATGGCTGCAATCACCATCTGCACGGATTTTGGAGCCCAGAAAAATAAAGTCAGCCACTGTTTTCCCATCTATTTCCCATGAAGTGATGGGACCAGATGCCATGATCTTAGTTTTCTGAAATTGGGCTAAGCCAACTTTTTCACTCTCCTCTTTCACTTTCATCAAGAGGCTCTTCAGTTCTTCTTCACTTTCTGCCATAAGGGTGGTGTCATCTGAATATCTGAGGTTATAGATATTTCTCCCAGAAATCTTGATTCTGGCTTTTGCTTCCTCCAGCCCAGTGTTTCTCATGATGTATTCTGCATAGAATTTAAATAAGCAGGGTGACAATATACAGCCTTGATGTACTCCTTTGCCTATTTGGAACCAGTCTGTTGTTCCATGTCCAGTTCTAACTGTTGCTTCCTGACCTGCATATAGGTTCTCAAGAGGCAGGTCAGGTGGTCTGGTATTCCCATCTCGTTCAGAATTTTCCACAGTTTATTATAATCCACACAGTCAAAGGCTTTGGGATAGTCATTAAAGCAGAAATAGATGCTTTTCTGGAACACTCTTGCTTTTTCCATGATCCAGCAGATGTTGGCAATTTGATCTCTGGTTCCTCTGCCTTTTCTAAAACCAGCTTGAACATCTGGAAGTTCACGGTTCACATATTAGTGAAGCTTGGCTTGGAGAATTTTGAGCATTACTTTACTAGTGTGTGAGATGAGTGCAATTGTGTGGTAGTTTGAGCATTCTTTGGGATTGAAATGAAAACTGACATTTTCCAGTCCTGTGGCCACTGCTGAGTTTTCCAAATTTCCTGGCATATGGAGTGCAGCATTTTCACAGCATCATCTTTCAGAATTTGAAATAGCTCAACTGGAATTCCATCACCTCCACTAGCTTTGTTCGTAGTGATGCTTCCTAAGGCCCACTTGACTTCACATTCCAGGATGTCCTGCTCTACGTGAGTGTGCTTGATCACACCTTTGTGATTACCTGGGTCATGAGGTTCTTTTTTGTATAGTTCTTCTGTGTATTCTTGCCACCTCTTCTTAATATCTTCTGCTTCTGTTAGGACCATACCATTTCTGTCCTTTATCGAGCCCATCTTTGCATGAAATCTTCCCTTGGTATCTCTATTTTTGTTGAAGAGATCTCTATTCTTTCCCATTCTATTGTTTTCTTTATTTCTTTGCATTGATCGCTGAGTAAGTCTTTCTTATCTCTCCTTGCTATTCTTCGGAACTCTGCATTCAAATGGGTATATCTTTCCTTTTCTCCTTTGCTTTTTTCTTCTCTTCTTTTCACAGCTGTTTGTAAGGCCTCCTCACACAGCCATTTTGCTGTTTTGCATTTCTTTTTCTTTAGGATGATCTTGCTCCCTCTCTCCTGTGCAATGTCACAAACCTCTATCCATAGTTCATCAGGCACTCTGTCTATCAGATCTAGTCCCTTAAATCTATTTCTCACTTCCACTGTACAGTCATAAAGGATTTGATTTAGGTCATACCTGAATGGTCTAGTGGTTTTCCCCACTTTCTTCAGTTTAAGTCTGAATTTGGCAATAAGGAGTTCATGATCTGAGCCACAGTCAGCTCCCGGTCTTGTTTTTGCTGATTGTATAGAGCTTCTCCATCTTTGGCTGCAAAGGATATAATCAGTCTGATTTTGGTGTTAGCCATCTGAGCCAGGAACATATTAGATACTCAGCAAAGATTTACTCTTTGGAATTACTCAGTAAAGAATTACTCCTTTGAAGAAAAGTTATGACCAAGCTAGACAGCATATTGAAAAGCAAAGACATTACTTTGCTAACAAAGGCCTGTCTTGTCAAAGCTATGGTTTTTCCAGTAGTCATACATGGATATGAGAGTTGAACTATAAAGAAAGCTGAGCACAGAAGAATTTATGCTTTTGAAATGTAGTGTTGGAGAAGAGTTTTGACAGTCGCTTGGATTGCAAGGAGATCAAACTAGTCCACCCTAAAGGAAATCAGTCCTGAATATTCATTGGAAGGACAGATGCTGAAACTGAAACTCCAATACTTTGGTCACCTGATGTGAAGAACTGACTCATTTGAAAAAACACTGATGCTGGGAAAGATTGAAGGCAGGAGGAGAAGGGGATGAAAGAGGATGAGATGGTTGGATGACATCACCAACTCAACGGACATGAGTTTGGGTAAATCCGGGAGTTGGTGATGGACTGGCATGGAAGCCTGGCATGCTGCAGTCCATGGAGTCACTAAGTGTTGGACATGACTGAGCGACTGAACTGAACTGAACTGAAAGATTTAAATCTTGGTATGTAAAGTGTTTAGCATATTCAGAGCAAGTATATATTTTCCACTTCTAAGAGGGAATTTGGAAAGGATAAGAGAATACTACATGTGTGAGTTCTTGCTCTTATTTATCAGGTTTTTCTGCCAGTTTCTTTGCAAGGCAATATCCTATGGGTGAAGAATAAAGGCACACTAATGATTATTATTTTCCAATTCTAATCACTTCACATTTTAAGACAATGAGCTGTTTCCGATGTTCAAGGAATCAAAAATGAAAATTACAGTCATTGCAATTCTCACTTGCTGTTCTCTCAAGCAATCCTTTCATCAGCCTTCCAAAGGGAGTATACTTGTCTTACAGATGAGTAAACAGATCCAGAAAAGTAGATGAAAGCTGACCAAGTGGCAGAGAAAAAATACTTTCAACATCCAGTTTTTTTATGCTACACTATATTAGCTTGAGAGTCCCTTGGACTGCAGGGAGATCCAACCAGTCCATTCTGAAGGAGATCAGCCCTGGGATTTCTTTGGAAGGAATGATGCTAAAGCTGAAACTCCAGTACTTTGGCCACCTCATGCGGAGAGTTGACTCACTGGAAAAGACTCTGATGCTGGGAGGGATTGGGGGCAGGAGGAGAAGGGGACGACAGAGGATGAGATGGCTGGATGGCATCACTGACTCAATGGACATGAGTCTGAGTGAACTCCGGGAGTTGGTGATGGATAGGGAGGCCTGGTGTGCTGCGATTCATGGGGTCGCAAGGAGTCGGACACGACTGATCTGATCTGATCTGATATTAGCTTCAAATCAAGAGGCAGGTAAAGAAGAGGGAAGGAAATGTGCTTTCCTGCTATTGGGAGGAATAGTTACAGGAGATTTGCTCCATAACTAGTGAACTATTCTCTTCTCCCATAGCTCTATAACAAAGTCAGAGAAAGATTTTTGGGAAGCAATGAAGCTAATAGTGTTATTTACTAATTATAAAATGAACAGAATACTGATATTTGATATTTACACAACATCAAATGCTTCCTGTGCAAATCTAAGGACATCACCATCTTATGAACATGATTGCAGTAAAGAAAAAGTGCCCTTAAATTAGAGTGCTGTTTAATGAAAAATGGTATCACTGATACATAAATATCACATAAGAAATTATTCACAAATAAAATTTAAGATTTATTCTAGCTTTAATACAGTTACATAGTCAAGACAAAAATAAAATCTTATCAATGAGTTAAATAATTAATTTGTTTAGTACAAGGTGGCTTGTAGATACCAGTGAAACATTTCTCAATGTTCAACTGAAATGCTTGGAAGCAGAGATAAAGAAGATTCAAATTTAAGATGAAACTAGAAATAACATCATTAACTTGAAGGTCAATGGAACTAATTGGACAACTCAGTCTGTGGCCACCTTATCAGAGAGAAAGCAAAGCCAGCAATTAGATGGCACATAGCAAGAATCTTCATGATTCCCCATGTATATGAACCCTGGTTGAAAAACTCCAAGTATCTAATAATAATATGATTTACTACAGTATCCCACTGCATTGCTGTTGATTATTGAAGCAAAAATTATGTCCTTTACTCCATCAGTTATGTCCTCTACTCCATCCCTGGCGGCTCAGATGGTAAAGAATCTGCTTGCAATGAGGGAGACCTGAGTTTGATCCTTGGGTTGGGAAAATCCCCTGGAGGAGGGCATGGCAACCCACTTCAGTATTCTTGTCTGTAGAATCCCCAAGGACAGAGGAGCCTGGCAGGCTACAGTCCATGGGGTCACAAAGAGTTGGACATAACTGAGTGACTAAGCACACAAACACACTCTATCAATATCTATTTTTATACACAAATGAGCAGAAAATAAAGGAGAAAACTGACAATGGTAGAGCCCCAACAATGAAAGACCTGCAGGCACTAGAGAACAACAACGAAAAAGAGCAGAAGTAAAACTAAAATTTAGTTTTGTTTCATTTGGGGGGAGGTGTTTGCTTTTATTAGTGTACTTTAATTGCTAAGAGTTACCATATAATGAGAGAATGATAAAGAGAAGGCTCCATCTAGGGTCACTAAGATGACACTAGATGAAATCTGACAGACTTCTTTTTCCTGGAAATTGGGAACTTGCAGAGAGATGTGCCTGCATCTATCTCTTTTTGATTGTAATTCTGAGAAGAGGATGAGACTAGCACAAAATGCACACAGAGAGAAGCTTAAGGGCAAGCCACACAACTTATTTTGGTCACTACAGAGTCTAGATAGATTTCTCATTCTCTCTCTTTCTGTCTTTATCTCTATCTCTCTATCTCTTTTCTGGAGGATGAGTAACAGGAAAAGTGGACATAGAGAAAGATCATATTAGATAGGAAAGAAAAATAATTCTGAAGGTTAAGAGAAGGAATAGCTCTAAATATCTTATAAACAAATTTAGAGAACAGTTTACTATTGTCAACAGAATGCAAGAACACACAGCTTCAAAAATATAAGAACAAGAGTAACTTTTAAAAAAATTATATTAAAATGAAACAAAACAAACAAAAGAAAAAGAAATTTGGGTAAAGATTTTTCATAAAGTTATTGATCATTTGTATTTCTTCAATAGTGAATTACCAAGCCAAAACAGCTTTATACTTTCTTCTATGAAAGCATTTTAATTGTTTTCTTTCTTTGTTATTAATAAAATTTATTTATTTTTGTTACTAAACTCTTTTTATGTTATACTAATATAAAGTACAAAAATGAAAATAAAAATCAATTATAAACCTATTTCATAAAGAAAATCATTCAGTTTTTGTGGCTGTATTTTCAGGGCCTGTACGGGATGGTGTAAGCTATAGAACTCAGCATTTTCTTTCTACCACATCACAAATGTTACTACATATTTAGCCACACAATCTTGTTTATCGCTCCCCTGAAGAGGATCATTGTTTCTTTAATTCTGCATTACCCTCTAAGAAGAATACTGGTTTCCTCTTCCATTCCACACTGATCTGAATGAGAATCAGCACAAATATTCCTTTGGAAAATCAGAGATACCAATTATTAGATCAGCTAAAGATATCATATTTCTTCATAACTACTTTAATAACCTTTTATCTGCTAAATAAAAAGGAAGGTCAGCCAAAACATTTAAATATGATACTGTTACCCACAGCAGAGAACTGGAACTGAACAAAGATTACTAATACAAAGCCTCTAAAGACATAATTAATTGCTTAATTTAATGACTCCCGTTAATTATCAGACCATAAGCATAGCTGAAATTACAACCTGAACTTGAATCTTAAGAGACAACTTTGACTTCATCTTATTTCAAGATTCCTAAATTACTGATGAGTCCTTCTTGATTGGAATATGGGCAAAATGAAAGATTAGATAAATCAGTTTCTAAAATGTACCATGGTAACAATTTCAGGAGATTATGTGAAAAAATATATCTTTTTGGTTTTTTATTTTAAGATAATTGTGCATTCATTTGCAGTTGTAGGAAATGCTACAGCGAGATTCCTTGGACCCTTCAGTCATTTTGCACCAAGGGTAACATTTTACAAAACTCTAGTACAAATCACAACTAGGATATCAACATTAGTATTAATGTCAAGATACTATCACAACTAGGATTTCTGGTGTTGTCTGTTTATAGTCATGCCTGTCTACCTTCTATAACTACATGCCATGGTCTAAAACCCTGGCATTTACTAGTGTGTTTTTCATTTCTCTATTCTTGTCACTTGAAGAATGTTACATTTGAAATTTTAGATTATGTAATTATATATACATATACTGCATAATTATATAACCTTTTGATTGACCTTTTCTGACTCAGAATAATTACAGCCAGATTTATCCAAGCTATTATGTGCAAGGATATTTCATTACATTTTCAGAACAATTCAGTTCCGACTTTTTGCGACCCCATGAATTGCAGCATGCCAGGCCTTCCTGTCCATCACCAACTACCAGAGTTCACCCAAACTCATGTGCATCGAGTCGGTGATGCCATCCAGACATCTCATCCTCTGTCATCCCCTTCTCCTCCTGCCCCCAATCCCTCCCGGCATCAGGGTCTTTTCCAATCAGTCAACTCTTCGCATGAGGTAGCCAAATACTGGAGTTTCAGCCTCATCAGTCCTTCCAATGAACCCCCAGGACTGGTCCCTTTAGGATGGACTGGTTGGATCTCCTTGCAGTCCAAAGGACTCTCAAGAGTCTTATCCAGCACCAAAGTTCAAAAGCATCAAATCTTCGGGCTTCAGGATTCTTCCCAGTCCAAGTCTCATTTCCAAACATGACCAATGGAAAAACTATAGCCTTGACTGGATGGACTTTTGTTGGCAAATAATAACTCTGCTTTTTAATATGTTATCTAGGTTGATCATAACTTTTCTTCCAAGGAGTAAGCGTCTTTTAATTTCATGGCTGCAATCAATATATGCAGTGATTCTGGAGCCCAAAAAAATAAAGCCTGACACTGTTTCCACTGTTTCCCTATCTATTTCCCATGAAGTGATGGGACCAGATGCCATGATCTTAGTTTTCTGAATGTTGAGTTTTAAGCCAACTTTTTCACTCCTCTTTCACTTTCATCAAGAGGCTTTTTAATTCCTCTTCACTTTCTGCCATAAGGGTGGTGTTATCTGCATATCTTAGGTTATTGATATTTGTCCCAGCAATCTTGATTACAGCTACTGCTTCTTCCAGCCCAGCATTTCTCATGATGTACTCTGCATAGAAGTTAAATAAGCAGGGTGACAATATACAGCCTTGATGTACTCCTTTTCCTATTTGGAACCAGTCTGTTGTTCCATGTCCAGTTCTAACTGTTGCTTCCTGACCTGCATACAGATTTCTCAAGAGGCAGATCAGGTGGTCTGGTATTCCCATCTCTTTCAGAATTTTCCACAGTTTATTGTGATCCACACAGTCAAAGGCTTTGGCATAGTCAATAAAGCAGAAATAGATGTTTTTTGGGAACTCTCTTGCTTTTTCCATGATCCAGTGGATGTTGGCAATTTGATCTCTGGTTCCTCTACCTTTTCTAAAACCAGCTTGAACATCTGGAAGTTCACAGCTCACATATTGCTGAAGCCTGGCTTGGAGAATTTTGAACATTACTTTACTAGTACATGAGATAAGTGCAATTGTGTGGTAGTTTGAGCATTCTTTGGCATTGCCTTTCTTTGGGATTGGAATGAAAACTGACCTTTTCCAGTCCTGTGGCCATTGTCGAGTTTTCCAAATTTGCTGGCATATTGAGTGCAGCACTTTCACAGCATCATCTTTCAGGATTTGAAATAGCTCAACTGAATTCCATCACCTCCACTAGCTTTGTTCGTAGTGATGCTTTCTAAGGCCCACTTGACTTCAGATTCCAGGATGTCTGGCTCTAGGTCAGTGATCACACCATTGTGATTACCTGGGTCGTGAAGATTTTTTTATACAGTTATTGTGTATTCTTGCCACCTTTTCTTAATATCTTCTGCTTCTTTTAGATCCATATCATTTCTGTCCTTTATCAAGCCCATGTTGGCCTGAAATGTTCCCTTGGTATCTAATTTTCTTGAAGAGATCTCTAGTCTTTCCCATTCTGTTGTTTTCCTCTATTTCTTTGCATTGATCCCTGAGGAATGCTTTCTTATCTTTCCTTGCTATTCTTTGGAACTCTCCATTCAGATGCTTATATCTTTCCCTTTCTCCTTTGCTTTTCGCTTCTCTTCTTTTCACAGCTATTTGTAAGGTCTCCTCAGATAGCCTTTTTGCTTTTTTGCGTTTCTTTTCCATGGAGATGATCTTGATCCCTGTCTCCAATATTGTACAATGTCACGAACCTGTGTCCATACTTCATCAGGCACTCTGTCTATCAGATCTAGTCCCTTAAATCTATTTCTCACTTCCACTGTCTAATCATAAGGAATTTGATATAGGTCATACCTGAATGGTCTAGTGGTTTTCCCAACTTTCTTCAATTTACGTCTGAATTTGGCAATAAGGAGTTTATGATCTGAGCCACAGTCAGCTCCTGGTCTTGTTTTTGATAACCATATAGAGCTTCTCCATCCTTGGCTGCAAAGAATATAATCAATCTGATTTTGGTGTTGACCATCTGGTGATGTCCATGTATAGAGTCTTCTCTTGTGTTGTTGGAAGAGGGTGTTTGCTATGACCAGTATGGTCTCCTGGCAAAACTCTATTAGCCTTTGCCCTGCTTCATTCCATATTCCAAGGCCAAATTTGACAGAATGTGGTCCACTGGAGAAGGGGTGGCAAACCACTTCAGTATTCTTGCCTTGAGAACCCCATGAACAGTATGACATGGCAAAATAATAGGATACTGAGAGAGGAACTCCCCAGTTTGGTAGGTGCCCAATATGCTACAGGAGATCAGTGGAGAAATAACTCCAGAAAGAATGAAGAGATGGAGCCAAAGCAAAAACAGTACCCAGATGTGGACGTGACTGGTGATAAAAGCAAGGTCCAATGCTGTAAAGAGTGATATTGCATAGGAACCTGGAATGTTAGGTCCATAAATCAAGGCAAATTGGAAATGGTCAAACAGGAGATGGCAAGAGTGAACGTCGACATTTTAGGAATCAGCAAACTAAAATGGACTGGAATGAGTGAATTTAACTCAGATGACCATTTCATCTATTACTGTGGGCAGGAATCCCTTAGAAGAAATGGAGTAGCCATCATGGTCAACAAAAGAGTCTGAAATGCAGTACTTGGATGCAATCTCAAATATGACAGAATGATCTGCATTTGTTTCCAAGGCAAAGCATTCAATATCACGGTGATCCAAGCCTATGTTCCAGCCAGTAACACTGAAGAAGCTGAAGTTGAGCTGTCTATGAAGACCTACAAGACCTTTTAGAACTAATACCCAAAAGAGATTTCCTTTTCATTACATTTTACTACTACCAAAATTATTATACAATTTTATAATCTCACCCACAATGTATGAGTTATTTTCACCATATTTGATATTACTACTATTTTAAAAAATTTTAGCCATTCTGAGAGTGTGTAGTATTGTACCATTGTGCCTTTAATCTATAATTCCCTAATGTTTAATGATGCTAAGCATTTTTCATGTGCTCATTTGCCATCTGTTTGTCCTTATTAGTGAAATATCTGCTCTTGCCTGTTGCTTACTTTATAACTGGATTGTATTTTGTTTGTTCATTTTACTGTTGATTTTTGAGAGTTATTTGCATATTTTAAGTGCAAGTCCTTTGTTGAACATGTGGTTTTCAAATACTTCCATCCACTCTGTAATTTGTCATTTTATCCTCTTCACAGGACCTCTCACAGAGCAAGTAATTTTAATATTGATGAGGTATGTGATGCTCTTTTAAATGAGGAACAGGACAATATTCTGTTTCTTGGAGATTTCTTGCAGTATTTTATCAAGTTCTATGAGGTTCACCAGTATTCTTATCTCTAACGTTGGTGTCATTTCTCGTAAATCAAATCTTCAAGCTAAAGAAAGTGCAGTGGTTCCTATGGCTTATCTTTGAGAAAACTCACTTGCAACTATCGATTATAAACTTCAGTATACTGAATTATTCCTTTCCATTGTTTATCCATATAAGCCTATAAAAGAACCAAGTCATGGGTAGGTCAAGTCATGGATTCCCAAATGTATGGGTCATCTGTTGATCAGGTTTCCCATTTTTCCTTGTGTACTTCCATGGCCTAAGTAATACACTTGAGTTTTAAAAAACTGAAGTTTATCATTAAGATTATAACAGAAAAGGAAGAGAGTGCATCTCTAAAACCTTAATAAATTAGTGTACACATATACTGTTGATTCCCCACCATGTAAGTAGATATGAATCTAGGTGGTGGAGAAGCTAAAGAATGATCACAAGGATTAGGAATTTAATTGTGGGACTCAGCATGAAGGCAAATGAGAAACTCTTTTTTCAAATATTATTTAAAAATTCAAGATGCTGACAGCAGCTGGAAACCAAGCACAGGGCCCTTCTCAGAGTGAGGACTTGTGCTACTGCACAGGTTGAACATGCATGAAACTAGCTCTAATATTGAAAACGGATCTTCTACTGTAACAGAAGATCTACTGTAACAGATCTTCATCTGTACTGAGAATTGACAAGAGGATGACATTGGAGTTGATACTACTGGAAAGTAAAGAGTACAAAACTATCAAGTTCTCTTTAGCCTGGAACAGAGCAATATCCCTACCCATTTGCCTATTTGACAGGCAGAAATGAGTGTTTCTACAGATAACGCAGGGGATAGCAAGTCCTTCCTTCAGTTAGACAGATAATAAATGTTATATCTAAGTTATATAACGTTTATAATCTTTATAACAATTCTCTTCTATAAAGATTTAATTTTTTAGTAGGCATGGTGCTAGTTTTCATAAAGGCAAAATCAGTTCAATTGAGACTTTTAAGGGTTTGAGTATTTGTCCTACATCTGGGTCACCTTTGTCTCAGAGACTATGTGGAACAACTTACATTTTAAATAAGGGAAGTATCAGAAAGTAGGTAGTTAATCTGTATCATCAAATGGCTGAGGATTCTTTAATGGGGCCAAGAAGGCTTTCTGACTACTTAATGGTGGTAGGATTAGTGATTGAATTATGGCTTATTTGTCCACTAGGAAAGGGATCTCTCATTCCTACAAGTGAAGAAATATATGCCCTTCAGAACAAAGTGGTGATTGTGGACACAAAGAGTACACTACTTCCTTGGACAGCCTTCATGTGGGAAAAGTGCATTATTCTGTTTCCATTTTCTGTGTTATTGAGCCAGTTCTGGGCAATTAATTGTCCAGTGGTTCTTTCTCTTACAAGATCACCAAATGCTCTTATCTGTTTTTTTCAGTTAGATATTTTCACTTAGACTTTCATTTCATGAGTTATATAATTATTTAAATTGAAGGACCATCAGTTTTTTTATGGTATTTTCTCTTTCTTCAATCAATTCTATCCTAAAATGTTCTGTATCCTGCAACTTAATTGAAGAAGCAGAAGGTCAGACAGTGTTCTGGTTTTTCATGATTCCATTTATTGAAAGTTCTTGAATATCTGTAGAGAAATTAGAGAGGATAATGGATTTTTTTTCTCTTCTAGTATTGAATATATCTTACAAGTTTGTAATATTACTCAGCCATAAAAAGGAACAAAATTGTGAAATTTGCTGAGATGTGGATGGACCTAGAGCCTAAAGGCTAAAGTCAGAAAGAGAAAAACAAATACTGTACAATATCATTTATATGTGAAATCTAGAAAAGTGATACAAATGAACTTATTTGCAAAGCAGAAATAGAGAATGGATATATGGATACCATGGGGGGAAGGTGAGGATGGGATGAATTGAGAGGTTGGGATTGACACATATACACTGTGCATACGTGCTTGCCAAGTCACTTCAGTCATGTCCAACTCTTTGCGACCCTATGGACTGTAGCCCACCAGGCTCCTTTGTCCATGGGATTTTCCAGGGAAGAATAGTAGAGGGGGTTGCCATAACCTCCTCCAGGGGATCTTCCCAATACATACACTGCGTGCATGCTAAGTCGCTGCAGTCGTGACTGACTCTTTGAGATCCCATGGACAGCAGCCCACCAGGTTCCTTGTCCATTCTCCAGACAAGAATACTGGAGTGGGCTGCCATATCCTTCTTCAGGGGATTTTCTTGACCCAGGGATCGAACGGGGTCTCTTGTATCACAGGCAGATTCTTTACCATCTAAGCCATCAGGGAGCCCCAAGGCAACTATACTCCAATAAAAGGAAAAAGTTTGGGACAGACCAGATTGTCCCTAAAATCCAGAACAGATTCTGTTTTTTCTTTATTGATAAGATTTTATTTGAAACCAAGAAATATTAGCAGTTAATACCTTAGGGAACACAGAGAGGAGGGATCACATCCTATTTCAATTCCACCGTATATAAATGTATATTTTTCAGTTAATGCTAGTCAAGTGGGACTAAATCTTCTTTTGTAACCTAAAATGCAGATATTATGTGTAAGTGTTCCTTGTGTATTTGAAAAAAAAATGTATAGTCTCTGATTTCTGTTAAATAAGAATTTCTGAATATATTAAATTATGCCAAATTGCACTATGTACATTGTGTGTGTGTATGTGTGTATTTGTATTTTTTCTTCTGCTTAACTTCTCAGTTCCTGAAAGAGCAGTGTGGCTGGTTGTGAATTTCATAAATTTTTATATTATGCGTCTTGAAGTTACTTTTGAGATCCCCTGTTTAACATAGAACTTTAATTTTTTTCTGACTTTATTGAGATATTATTGAGAATTTAAAGGTGTATGTATTTAGGTTGTATATTTGATTTTTAAATGTACAGTGTGATGATTTAATAAGCAAATATACTGTGAAATGACTACCACAATCATCCCATACATAGCATCTGAAGGAAAATCATCTGATTTTTTGCATTCTATCTCTGTGGCATTTTATACACTTGGTTTTTGTTTCTATTTTATTGACTTTTGGTTGGATTAATTGAGTCCCTACTTTCTCTTCTAAGTTTTATTTCTACAAGCTTGACAGTTACATACTTCCAAATTCAGTCTTTTAGTAGTTACTTTTGAAATGTATCACATAACATAAATTAGTGTGCATGCTCGTTGCTTCAGTCATGTCTGACTCCTTGCAACCCTATGGACTGTAGCACACCAGGCTCCTCTATCCATGGGGATTCTCCAGGCAAGAATACTAGAGTGGGTAGCCATGCTCTCCTCCAGGGAATCTTCATCACCCAGAAATTGAACCCGCATCTCTTATGTCTCCTGCATTGGCAGGCTGGTTCTTTACAACTCACACCACCTGGGAAGCCCATACATAAATTTATAAGACTTTAATTAAATTAGCACTTTATATATTTATCTCGGAAAACAAAAGAAGATTAGACTATTTTAACTCTGATTGGCCCACTCTCAAAATATATTTTAAGATAGCTGTAGACCTGTTTGTTTTTACCAGTTATGTTACTCACTCTTGCATCTCAAAGCTTCCAACCAGTTGGAAATCACTTTGGACTACTTGTCACAGTGGCCAAACTACAGCGACTTTAATAAATCAGGAGTTAATTTTATCATGTCTAAGAAGTTTGGAACTAGGCAGTCCAGAGGTGTGTCTGTGATTCGATAAAGTCATTAGAGATTGTTAAAGAGCAATAGTACTGGACAAGATGAACAGACAGAGTTGATTTATTCAGATACTATTGCCAGCAATAAAGAATAGACTACACACAAGTCTGGATACCCAGTTCTGCTGAAACAAAGGTCAGGAGAGATTTTAAGAGCTAAGGTCATCAATGTTTGTTAATTAGCATTACCCAGAGGAAAAGCAAACCTTCTCTTCTCTTCCTGGCAAGACATAGTTTTTAACTAGGCGAAAGCCATCTGCTGAAGTTCGGCTCCTATCCTTCAGCAGAGACTGGTATATAGGTTTCTATCTTTCTTTGATGCTTACATTTCAGAGAGATGGCACTCAGGTCTTTGGGAAAGAATCTCTTGGGTCTTAAAACTTGACAGAGGCTTTTAAGGAGATTAATATACATTTCAAATCTGCAAGATAGGATTTGCAGTTACAAATTTTCTAAAATAAATGTGGTAAGAAAAGGGGACTCAAAGGCTAAGAACCAGGAAGAAACTTGTCTACAATTTAGTCAACCTGAAGGGAACATGACAACCATCTTGGTCAGGATCCAGAACTTTCTCCCTTTTTGCAAACCACCTTTGGTGTGTTGCTTCTAACTTCAAAGTCACAGGAAGGCTGCAAAGACTCCAGCCACAATGCTTGTATCCCAGATTAGAAATAAAGTGTGAAAAGTAAAATGGCAGTCTTCAGGTCTGGACCAACTACCTTAAAGGAATCACTGGAAGAGCTACCCAGTAATTTCTGGTTACATTTCTTTCCCATTTTGGTCTTCAGTGAAGCTGGAAAAATGCATACTTTAAGCAATGAATAAAACCAGTTCAGAGGAAAATGAGAATTCTGTTTTAAAGATGAAGGTGAAGTGGAATATTTGATATCCTATACAATCTCTGTCAGAGAAGGCAGTGGCAACCCACTCCAGTGCTCTTGCCTGGAAAATTCCATGGATGGAGGGACCTGGTGGGCTGCAGTCCATGGGGTCGCTAGGAATCAGACACGACTGAGCGACTTCACTTTATTTTTTCACTTTCATGCATTGGAGAAGGAAATGGCAACCCATTCCAGTGTTCTTGCCTGGAGAATCCCAGGGACAGGGGAGCCTGGTGGGCTGCCGTCTATGGGGTCGCACAGAGTCAGACACGACTGAAGTGACTTAGCAGCAGCAGCAGCAACAGTCTCTGTGACAGCCCCTATTTAACTACACATATATTTACAGGTCCTTTTTATATTAATAAAAGTACTTATTTCCTTGCAACTTATTTCCTTACAAGGAACTTATGTTCCTTGTAACAACTCAGTTTCTACATTTGGTAAGTGCATCCAGCTCAATGCCCAAGTATATCAGGTCTCCATGTAGCTTCTGTGATCTGGGCAATTGTAAATTAATTACGTTTATCTGTCCTCCCATCCCAAGATACCTAATATAAGATATATATGCTATACTAAGTCACTTTAGTCGTGTCCGACTCTGTGTGACCCCATAGACAGCAGCCCACCAGGCTCCCCCGTCCCTAGGATTCTCCAGGCAAGAACAGTAGAGTGGGTTGCCATTTCCTTCTCCAACGCATGAAAGTGAAAAGTGAAAGTGAAGTTGCTCAGTTGTGTCCGACTCTTAGCGACCCCGTGGACTGCAGCCTACCAAGCTCCTCCGTCCATGGGATTTTCCAGGCAAGAGTACTGGAGTGGGGTGCCAAATATAAGATAGGGAAAGTATAAAAAGAAAACAAATAGATGTCATAAATACATCTATTTGAATAGGAAGTATACCACCACCACTGGGCCAGAACAATAAGCCTAACCTGCTTGGAAGAAAGACTGGGAACTCTCTTCCTAGCAGTGAAGTACGTTCTATGAGTAACTCATCTGGTGATCTCTGTACTGCCTTCCATTTCTTCCCTCAGCCTCTGGTTCTTTCATCCAAGAGCTACATCTGCCCATTTTCTCTCATGGTCCAACAAGGTAAGCACGGGCAAGGTTGTTCCCCCTGGGATCCACTTAGCTTAAACGACTTCATTCCTCTTCAAACCTCTAGAGGTTTGGAGGCAGGTGATTGTTGTGGTAATTTAACAGTAAGAGACTATTATAAGCCTGATTTAGCAGTTCTTTAGAAACATTATTTTCAAAACTTGGTAGAACCTCAATATATTTGCTTCTGGTCAGGCTCATGATCAAGTAAATACAGCCAAAGGCTTGACTTAATATTGTGTATAAAGCTAAGAAATACTCTCTAACTTTCTGGCTTCTATCCTCTGCCTAGTCCCCTAGCTCCTAATTAATAGTGGTTGCTTTGAGACTATTCGAAATAAAAGCCTCTGTCTGAAAGTAATACTGTTAACTGAGCACTCCTGTGCTGTATGTGATTATGCTTTCAGAAATTTCACCATTTGTTCCACTAGACTGCAGTACTTATGTTGTAAATTATTCCTGTTATATTGTCAATGTTTTTGAGAATTATTGTGGATCCTCAGGGACTTCATCTGTGAAATGCATATAATCCCAAAATGAATCCTAGAATTTTTTATGCTTTGAGGGGATGCACAAACAAAAGATGATTTATTCTGAGATACTGGACAGTTGAAAGAGCACAATTAAAGAAGAATGGCAATCAATTTCAATTTATAAAAACAAAGGTTCTTTGGAAATTTCCATTTTATTTGTAGTCTTTTGAGTGATAAGCAAAAAACACAAATTTGAACTTAGAAGTTTTGTAAAAAAAGATCTCTAACATAATAATGATAATGGCGGTGATGAATAAGACAAGTTTCAGAGCTGGGCACTGTGCTAAGATTTTACGTGGAATATATCACTTCATTCTCAAACAAGTCGCTGTTTCATGTTTTGGGAGGTGATTACTAGAACCTCTCATCTGGTTCAGAAGTAAAATATTTAAATTACTTAATTTTGACACAGTCCCTGTGCATTTACATGAAAGCCAGGTCTATACTAAGGGAAAAAAAAGGCATGAAATTATGTATTTGATACATCCTGTAATGTTTACCATCTATGTCCATTTTTTG
Source organism: Bos grunniens (assembly GCF_055505025.1). NCBI lineage: Eukaryota > Metazoa > Chordata > Mammalia > Artiodactyla > Bovidae > Bos > Bos grunniens. Next base: position 50,823,023 of record NC_141175.1, read on the forward strand.
TTGTTATTTTAATTTTAGGTGTCTATGCAACACTTTAAGACCACATGATTCTCTAAGGGTCTTTTATTAAAATCCATTGAATGTTGATCCTTTTATAATGGACACCTCTGCCTGCTCCAGCTGTCACTGTGGCAACAAGATGTGTATTAACCATGACTTTCAAGCCAGAAAGTTTCATATTTGTTTTAACAGCCTACAGTGAATTCTCTACCAAAAGCAATTTCTTGTGAGAGTATTATGAACAAGTCCTTGCAAAGAGGAAAGCGTCGAGACGTTTTGATGTGAGAACTTGCTTTCTCTATACAGCATTGTATTATTGACCAAGGCTGTTGTCTAACAAATGACCCATTTTATAAACCCAGTTCATTTTCAGGATGGTACGTTTAGCTTTCAAACTGTCTTTTTTAGGTTAAGACAGCAAGAATGTTGTAGAGAAGATGAACAGAATTTTGTTACTTGTAAAGCATAACCTGTATCAATGATTTCCTTGTCATACAGTGTTTTGCTATAGGACATAAAACAAAGGCTGATGAAAGAAGTATACCTTACCCTCTCTCTGTAGAGAAATGCAGCATGATGATGCTGAATTAGAAAGCACACAAAAGAAAAAATGGAAATATCTGGCTACCTAAAAATAAAAGAGTGAACTTCTCAGTGTGTGTGTGTGGGGGGTGGGGGTGGAAGATGGGAAATGCAAACAGTAAATAGGAAAAAAAATACTTGCAACATTTTGTATCAGGTAATTTTTCATCATTTATCATGTGTCAAACATGGTATTGATTCTTCACAGCAACAGTGAATTAGGTATTATAGATTGTATTGTATCCCCTGGAAATTCATATGTTGAAGGCCTGATGCCTATTAAGGCAAAATGTGAGCTTCTTTGAAGTAGTGTCATTGCAGATGTAAAGAGTTTGCCTAAAATGAGACTGTATTGGAATAGGATGGACCCCTAATCCAAAATGACTGCGTTCTTATAAAAAATAAATGTAAGTACAGAAAGAAACAGGGAGATGGCCATGTGAAGACTGAAGCTATACTGCTACAAGCCTAGGAAAGCCAAAGATTGCTGGAAAACCATCAGAAGCTAGGGTCGAGATAGGGTACCGATTATCCATTACCACCCTTGGAAGAAACCAATAGCTGACACTTTGATTTCAGACTTCCAGCCTCCAGAACTGAAAGACAAAATATTTTTATTGTTTTAGCCACTGGTTTGTAGTACTTTGTTATGGCAATCCTAGAAAACTAATACAGTATTATCATTATTCCCACTTTTAGATTAGAAAAGACATGTTCAGAAAGTTTCAATGATCATTTTATGGTCATGAATTTAGTAAATGATTAAATGGGTATTACAACTATGCTATGCTATGCTAAGTCACTTCAGTCGTGTCCGACTCTGTGTGACTCCATAGACGGCAGCCCACCAGGCTCCCCCGACCCTGGGATTCTCCAGGCAAGAACACTGGAGTGGGTTGCCATTTCCTTCTCCAATGCACAAAAGTGAAAAGTGAAAGTGAAGTCGCTCAGTCGTGTCTGACTCTTAGCGACCCCATGGATTGCAGCCTAACAGGTTCCTCCGTCCATGGGATTTTCCAAGCAAGAGTACTGGAGTGGGGTGCCATTACCTTCTCTGTGGTATTACAACTAGGCCTTTCTAATGCCAAACTAGACAGAGAAGCCTGGTGGGCTGCAGTCCATGGGGTCGCAAAGAGTCGGACACGACTGAGCAATTTCACTTTCACTTTTCACTTTCGTGCATTGGAGAAGGCAATGGCAACCCACTCCAGTGTTCTTGCCTGGAGAATCCCAGGGATGGGGGAGCCTGGTGGGCTGCCGTCTATGGGGTCGCACACAGTCGGACACGACTGAAGCGACTTAGCAGCAGCAGCAGCAGCTGTATTATATGATTGTAGACTAGGTAAAAGAGCATTCTAGGTAGTAGGAATAGCCAGTGAAAAAATATGGAGATAAGAAGACTGAGGTGTTTTTGGAATTGGAGAATAATTTCATAGAGAGAAAGATTAAGGTCAAGGGTTTCAGGAAGTGAGTGGAAGAGACAGAGCAATTGTTCTACTTGAGATGACTCTTTTATGCAATATTCAAAGTTGGTTTATCCACCATAGCTGACAGTGGTTTTATCGATACTAGTTCATATTCCCAGGAAGATTTCCAAAGTGATTTCTTGAACAAGCTATCTGAGTGCTGTATGGGCCTTATTCAGATCATTTCTTAGCCAGTGACACATTGTTCATGCAGAAAGCAGTCTCATTGATCCACAGTGCAGATATCAAATGGAGAGTGAGTTCAAATATTTATTCACAATTCCTAGTTGCCTTTGGACTCTTCATGAAAACTCTTTTTTTTTTTTTTTCATGTAAAAGATCCCTTCATTTTTCCTCTGTTCTTATTATTGTATACCTCATTATATTCCTGATTTCTAGGCATAGACATCACTCTGGCATTCAGCTTTCAGTACCTGCCTAATTAATCCCACTATTAACTGAGTTTATGTTTGTCCTGCCTGTGACCTTTATATAGCCAGTCTAGAAGACATAACATACTATTATTTGGTTTAGAATTTTCATCTTGTTTCAAACACAAATTTGTATAATTTTACATGTTTTAAAGCCAATTACTCAAGTATAGTTTCTCTCTGAACACTACCCTACATACAGTCCAATGTTGCATTTCTGATATAAGCATCTCTTTTTATGTTCCTCCATTTTTCTTAGCCACAAAACGCGCTTTATGTGCTTCTTATGTATCTAATAGAGTGGAGTAGCAAAAAGAAAAATTAGAAAGCACTGCTTATACATAAATAAAAGCAAATATTAGGTTATAGCTTTGAATTTCCCTGGTGTCTCAGGAGTAAAGCATCTGCCTGCAATGCAGGAGACACCTGAGACATAGCTTTGATCCCTGGGTCAAGAAGATCCCCTGAAGGAGGCAATAGCAACACACTCCAGTATTCTTCCAAGAAAACTCTATAGACAGAGGAGCCAGGTATGTTACAGTTCATGGGATCACAAAGAGTCAGACACGACAGAACACACACATATACACAAATTACTTACAGGATAAAGTAGTGAATGGTAATGAAAAGAAAAAAAAAAATAACCTTACAAATTAAAAGACATGGAAATGACAATTGGTTTTAGAAATTTACTTAATTGCCAAAACATTTTAAAGTATCTAAATTACTATTTCAATGCAATTTATGATAGTGAAGCTTTTGCAGGAAAGGGGCCCCTTCCAGGGCCCGAAACTGGGCTCTTGTCTAACACTCGGAAATGAATTGTCCGAGGAGACACATCTGTTGACAAAGCAAGAGAATTTATTGGGAAAGGGCATCCGGGTAGAAAGCAGTAGGGTAAGGGAACCCAGAATAGCTCTGCCACATGGCTTGCAGTCTTGGGTTTTATGGTGATGGGATTAGTTTCCGGGTTGTCCTTAGCCAATCATTCTGACTCAGAGTCCTCCTTGGTGGTGCACGTCTTGTTCAGCCAAGATGGATGCTGGAGAGAAGGATTCTGGGAGGTGTTCGGACATGTGGTGTCTCTTTTTGACCTTTTCCGAACTCTTCTAGTTGGTGGTGGCTTATTAGTTTCGTGTTCCTTAGCAGGACCTCCTGTCATAAAACAACTCATGCAAATGGTTACTATGGTGCCTGGCCAGGATGGGCGGTTTCAATCAGTGTGCTTCCCCTAACAAAGCCACTGTTCCAATAGATGGCAGCCCACCAGGCTGCCCCATCCCTGGGATTCTCCAGGCAAGAACACTGGAGGGGGTTGCCATTTCCTTCTCCAATGCATGAAAGTGAAAAGTGAAAGTGAAGTCGATCAGTCGTGTCCAACTCTTAGCGATCCCATGGACTGCAGCCCACCAGGCTCCTCTGCCCATGGGATTTTCCAGGCAAGAGTACTGGAGTGGGGTGCTATTGCCTTCTCTATCAGTTTACTTAAGCCAGCTAATTTATGGTAGATGTCAAATCACTGCAACCAATATTTACTTACTCAGTTCAGCTAATAAAGGCTAGTCTTACTATATACTAGGTTCAGGTATATAGCAAGAAAAAAAATCTTATCTACACAGATTTTTCAGAAAGCAGTCAAAAGACAAGCTAGGAAATACAATTATTATAGACTGACATTATACTAAGTACTCTGCTAAAATGAGTAGAATGATAAAATTAAATACAACTGGTAGATATCTCTTTAGTTGCAGGGTCAAAGACTTGAAGGATAAAACTAGTCCAGCTATTCAGAGTTGGAAAAAAAAATAATTTGTACTTGTTTTCTTTTGCTGCTTAATATATTAGCACTTGATGGTGGTGGTGGTTTGGTTGGTAAGTAGCATTTGACTATTGTGACCCACCAGGCTCCTCTGCCCATGGGATTTCCCAGGCAATGATACTGGAGTGGGCTGTCCTTCTCTAGGGGATCTTCCCTATGCAAGAATAGAACCCACATCTCCACCAAACCCATGTCTCTGTCATACTCATGTCTCCTTCACTGCAAGTGGATTCTTTACCACTGAAACACCAAGGAAGCCCAACTTAGTGGCTTAAAAAATACAGCCATATATTAGCTCACAGTTCTGTTGGTTAAATGTCTAGCAGGCTCAACTGGGTTCTTGTTTAGCCAGAAGTTTTCACTTTCATCTCAGGTTCAAAGGATTTGTTAACAAAATAAGCCTAGTGTTATATACAAATAAATAATATAAATATTTATTAGTGAATTATCTAGCTTACTTTCAACATACTAACATTAACAGAAAAGAAAAATAGAAAGAACAGAGAATACATCACCAAATTGGGTTTTGACTAACAACTAGACTTAAACAGTGCTGGGAAGTCCCGTGTCACAGCACATCTAGAGTCCCAACTTCGAAAGTGTCCCAGGCAGCATGTCCACTCCATGGGTGAGACCAAAGATTGCAGTTCAAGGTTCCTGTTTATAATCCCAGGACAGAAGGAAACTGATATCATCATCAATCTGTGACCAAATTGCAGCTCTGATTTCATATTAATGCTATTTGTTTTGTTGTGTAAAACTTGGAATGTGGTTAAGCCTGGAGCTTGGTTGGCCAGGCCCCCTCCAGGGTCTTAACAATTTCAAGATTTCTCCCCCATCTTACCTATGGTACTACAAGTCTTGGAATAACACCAGACAGTCACTCCCAGTCAGGGCAGTGTCCAGGCAGGTTAGAAGCAAAGTCAGAGGCCTGCTTTGTTTTGTCTCTGAAGCCTAAATAAGACTATTCATTTACTTTCCCTAACAGTTGAATCTGCTTTCAGTACATTTAAGTCGTTGACAGAATCCAGTTCTTTATGGGTATAGGTTTGAAATTCCCAGTTTCTTGCTGGAGCAGCCATCAGTCAACCATTCTCAGCTTCCAGCCACCTGCATTCCTTCTTATATGATTCTACCTATCTCATTTCATCAATAGGGTATTGAATCCTTCTAATGCTTCCAGTATCTTTGATTTCTTCTGCTTTTCTTTCCCCCCACTATTCAGAGCAACTCATCTGCTTTTATGAGCTCATGTGAGTAGATTAGGCAAATCTGGATAATCTATATTTTTAAAGGACAACTTTGACCTATAGCATAACACAATCATGGGAGAAATATATAACACATTCATGGTCTTTGTGGATTTAAAGGCTTGAAATTTTGAGGGACTTTTTTAGAATTGTACCTTCTATAGAACTCTAAAGACTAATGTACTAGTTTGCATTCCCACCAACAGTGTAAGAGGGTTCCCTTTTCTCCACACCCTCTCCAGCATTTATTGCTTGTAGACTTTTGGATCGCAGCCATTCTGACTGATCATGTATGAAACGAGTTGCCAGTCCAGGTTTGATGCACGATACTGGATGCTTGGGGCTAGTGCACTGGGACAACCCAGAGGGATGGTATGGGGAGGGAGAAGGGAGGAGGGTTCAGGATGGGGAACACATGTATACCTGTGGCAGATTCATTTTGATATTTGGCAAAACTAATACAATTTGTAAAGTTTAAAAATAAAATAAAAATTAAAAAAAAATAAATAAAAATTTAAAAATAAAAAAAATTTAAAAAAAGACTAATGTATACACCTAAGAGCTTAGCTTAGTTTGCTGCCTTCTTTGCTTACTTTTGTTTGTTGCAATTCTGAAGAACCACTGTATGCTTCTGAAGTCATAATATCAAAAAGGAAGGTATGGGGAAACATTTAAGAGAGAAAGGAGGTGCTGATAGTGACAAAATCTAGAAATTTGTAGAGCAGGTTAATTGAAGGCCCTAAACACAATATCGATGAATGAGTTATGAGTCAGCATTTATGGGATCACATCTATGCTGTCTCACAAAATTCTGATCTGGTTTCATTCTATTCCAGCTTGCCAGCATAACAGGGTTCATGTCCATTGGCAAAATTATTAAATTCTCCTCCAAGAAAAGCAAAAGGGAATTTGACACTGTAGATGTTACACTGAGTCTGCTATTGAATCTACTATTTGGTATTGTACAACGTGTAAAATTGAAGAAAAATTTTGCTCGTTATAGAAGAAGAAATTTAAAGCTCCTGGATGGTCAAGCAGTGACTCTTCCTTGTAAGAAACATGAAAAACCAAATTTTCAGCACATTGTACTTTGGATAAGTTGTCTACTTGTCTACTTTCTTAGCTCTAGTAGAAAATTATGCCTATTTCATAAAATCCAATATCTAACCCATAAGACAGTTTAATATATGTGCATATCACTTGCATTATGCCTGACAAATAGCTTCTACTCCAAACCCTAAGTCCTTTATTATTTTCCCTTCTTTGAGCCCAAAGTCTTCTTAACTATAGCAAAGTATTAAGGAACCTCTGTTCCTTGTCTGTATTTGTAAGACAATCTATGATTTTACTGTTAACATTGATTGAAAGGTATGGATTGACATTTAAAGGTTGCATTATATTTTGTTGTGCTGAGTTTTCTAATTAAAGCATTCAGGATTGGAGTTTATAATCTATCACATGGTCATTTAAATACCTCCAATGTAAAAAACAAAACAAAACAAAACAAAAAAACTGCAGAAAAAACTCATGAAATTGGTTGTCCCAGGGCTGAGTGGCAGCTAGAGTGACTCTGCATGTAGACTACAATAGAAAATGGGAAAAACCAGGTAGTACATTGGTTTTCTGGACCTAATGCTAAGATTGGACATGTTTAATTATTTTTCACATAAAGCATCACTGTGTTCAGTTTCTCCCTTGAATTAAAGCTAGAAGTGATGTTTCCCACAAGCACACAGATCATATGACTTTCCCATCACTGCAACTATGCAGAGAAACATGATAGCTGGTCAGAGAAACCAAAACTTCAGTGAAAGAACTCCAATCCTTCTCAGCATGTCACAAAGAGGACCACCAACACAGAAGGTTGCTTTTAGCAAATATTAACCATATTTACATGAAACAGATGATTCATGAAAGCTAATGTTAACACACAACATTAAAATATTTATATTTATTTTCATCAAATATGTTTATTACTCTTAAAATTCTCATTTTTTCTCTTAAGTGAGAGCAGGCCATATCAGTTTTTAGAACTGGGAAACTGCCTGGACTGAGAGTGAAGACAGGAAAAAAAAAAAAAAAACTATATTTGAGGATTTAAATACCTATCATTGTGATATTCTAAAGCAAAATTTCAAGTAGTCCCACATTTCCCTGAGGTCCTCCTAACTATCCCTGGGTTCCGGAAAAGTAGAAAGAATCAGAATGAGATTTGCTCCTTGGCCCATAACACATTTAGGAAAAGGCTATGATAGGTCTACATAGTACACAAACTACTACTTAGGTTCCCTTTTCTCGGAAGTAGCTTATGGACACTTCATGATCTACCCTCCAGTTGAGGAAAATCTTCAGTAACTTTTGAAGGAATAAGTATAAGAACAAGGAGAAGAATAAATGTGACTGCCAGACACTTGTGAATGAAGGAAAGGAGGTAAAAGGAACTATCATGAAGGAGTTAAATTGCCAAGGTAGCATTCTGTGAAAAGTTCTTGGCTGATTTGCTTGCTAAAAAATCCACAATCTTGGTCCCATAGCTAGTTGAGCATCCATTTAGTCTATCTTTTTATCCAAAAGACTATGGGAGGTCATGATACTCTCCAGAATGAAGGAAAAAATGGAGAGAATTAATTGAGAATGATTGAGCCCCCACTTTGCTGTGATTCATATATATGATAAATATCTGTGACATGTGTACTTAGCAGTGCCTGACTCTTTGCAACCCTGTGGACTGTAGTTTGTCATGCTCCTCAATCCATTGGATTCTCCAGGCAAGAATACTGGAGTGGGTTGCCATTTTCTCCTTCAGGGGATCTTCCTGACCTAGGGGTCGAATCCTCATCTCTTGCAACTCCTTGCATTGGCAGGTGGGTTCTTTGACCACCCAGTTACCTGGGAAGCCAATAAATATCTATTGAGGTCCTAATATTAGCTCAGGTGGGGAACAAATATTTCCAGTAATCACATGCAATGACAGGAAATGACTTTTTGGTCGATTTCTAGGGGTAATCTAAATCTAGAGGTAAAAACGGAAATCTCATTTTCTGAAAAAATGGCTTACCATTTTCTGAAAAATGGTATTTTTCCCGTGTGAAATGGGCACATTAGTTGAAAGAGTCCTTAGGTCATCCCTCCTAAGACCATGCACTCTGAGATCAGAGAGACAGTCATCTCCCCCAATTCCGCAACAACACACATCACTACTGACACAAACCTATGTACCTTTCTTTCTTTTAGGCCAGAATTGGGCAGCTGAGGTCCCTTGCCAGGTTTGGGGATCAATGGACACAGGCTGCACAGTATGCATATGACCATTGCCATGACTCTTCTGAGTTATAGCCTGTGATTTAGCATTTGTTTTTTTCTCATAGCAATTAATAATGATAAAGAATGATCAGCCTTTGAACTACCTTTAAGTAAGAGAGAAGATTCTTGTCATTTTTCTCTCCATGGTTGAGTTATTGAAAAAAGAAAGCAGGTCACTCCTCCTCCTCCACCAAATTAGATGGAATTGATTAGGTTTGCCTGTGCTGCGGCTACACTGGAGTTGCATGGCTAATCATAAATAAACTTATATATAACACAGCCAATAAAATAAGCATTAACCGAAGGTTTAAAAAGTCCCAGGAAAGTTGTTTTGCTTTTGTTTTTTAATTTGGCAAATTGCTAACAGTCCCCAAATTCATTCTCTCCTAATATCTCACAAAAATACCATCTAAAACTCATAATGATACTAAAATAGAAAGTGTCACCAACGGATGAAAGAATACCAAGACACAGTGTAGCAGAATCTTTGAACAATTGCAGGAAATACATAAGACAGATAGAACTGGATTGTGAAAATCTATTCAATCTTCAGTGTAGCTCTGGCTAAATGTCATGGAACACCAACTACTTTAAAAACACAGGCCTTTTATTCCGATATGAATGTGCTATGAATCCTTCTTGGATTCTTCATTTTGACTATATTTTACTTCCTCATAGTATACACTTCTTTATTTGAACTAACTGAGGTGAGTTTCTGTACTTGATAACTCAAATCTTTAATTAAAGCATATTCTCACTTTCTTTTTCTTTTTCTATTTTTAATACCTTTCACTTAAATTTTTTTTTTTAATTCCAGTTTTCTAACTTTAAGCACATTATGTGCACACACTTACACACAGTGTTCACAGCAGCAAAGCTGTGTGACATTCTAAAGGCCTGTCCTGGTGACTCACCCATGAGCTCAACAGTTAGGGATAAAAAAAATATGTAAAGCTTACTAGTATTGAGTTGTGTGGAAGAACCAAATGCACTAAAATGCCCTTTCCCCCCATCTTTTCCTCTTGTCAGACTTCATGACTATTCTTCATGACTCATCTCAGGTATCATCTTTTCTGGGAAGACTGCATTGACAACCTTTCAGCCACCCCACAAATGTGCCACATGCTGAATTGCCTTCCCTGCATTTGCACCATGAAAATAACAACAGCAGTATCAAGATCAATAGCTAACAATTTTGAGAGGTTGACATGTGCTAAGCAATGTGCTAAATGCTTTATACACATTGGCTCACTCAATCTTCACTCCAAATTCAGGAAGCAAGATCATTTCACAGATGACAAAACCATTACTTTACAGATGAAAAAACTCAGGTTCCAAGCACTACACTCTGCACTTTACACTTATTGCTTCATGTTATCATCAGAGTGATCATTTGGAGCAATTCTGAGCCCTTCTGTAAAGATGAGAAAATTAATGCTCATAGACTTAATCATCTAATTCTTTGTTTTTATTTCCATTATATCTACTACAGAATTTATTCAAATGGAAATAATCTAAGTGTCCATCTCCCCTTGACACAATAAGCCCAAGATAAAGGCTGTACTTTATTAATTTTTGAATTCCAGATTTTGTGCTCTGTAAATGTCTACTTATCAATGGATGTTAGTCTTAAGATGCTTAAGTTGTAAATATGCTTCAGTGGTGAAATTAACACAACTGTATTTTCTTTGAAAAAACCATAGCATTTTTATGGAGAAGGCAATGGCAACCCACTCCAGTGCTCTTGCCTGGAAAATCCCATGGACGGAGGAGCCTGGTGGGCTACAGTCCATGGGGTCGCTAGGAGTTGGACACGACTGAGCGACTTCACTTTATTTTTTCACTTTCATGCATTGGAGAAGGAAATGGCAACCCACTCCAGTGTTCTTGCCTGGAGAATCCCAGGGACAGCAGAGCCTGGTGGGCTGCCATCTATGGGGTCACACAGAGTCGGACACAACTGAAGCGACTTAGCAGTAGCAGCAGCAGCAGCAGCAGCAGCAGCAGCAGCAGCATTTTTATGTTTCCACCACATTGCTGTCTCCTCTGCAAATGATCCCCAGGGAGTGACTTTTTAAAAATTTTATTTCATATTGCAGTATTGACAATGGTCCGTATAGTCAAAGCTATGGTCTTTCCAGTAGCCATGCTTGGATGTGAGAATTGGACCATAAAGAAGGCTGAGCACTGAAAAATTCATGCTTTCCAATTGTGGTGCTGGAGAAGATTCTTTAGAGCCCCTTGGACAGCAAGATCAAACCAGTCAATACGAAGGGAAATCAACCCTGAATATTCATTGGAAAGACTGATGCTGAAGCTTCAATAATTTGGCCACCTGTTGTGAAGAGCTGACCCAGTGGAAAAGACCCTGATGCTGGAAAAGATTGAGGGCAAGAGGAGGAGGGGGTGACAGAGGATAAGATGATTGGAAGGCATCATCGACTCAATGGACATGAGTTTGAGGAAGCTCTAGGGAATGATGAAGGACAGGGAAGACTTGCGTGCCGTAGTCCATGGGATCCCAAGGAGTTGGACATGACTTAGTGACTGAACAACAACAGTAGTTATTTAACAAACAATGTTGTAAAAGTTTCAGGTGAAAAATGAAGGGATTCAGCCATACATATACACATAACCATTCCCCCCCACAATCCCCTCACCTCCAGACTGCCACATAACATTGAGTAGAGTTCCAAGTGCTATACAGTAGGTCCTTGTTGGTTATCCATTTTAAGTATAGTAGTATATACATGTCCATCCAAAACTCCCTAACTATCCATTCCCCCCATCCTTCCCTCAACGAAGCCATCAGTTGAGTCCCTAAGTCTGAAATCACACTGTTTGAGGAACACAGCCCAAAACACATCTGATGGCTGCTCTTTCCCTTTCGGGCCTTAAGGCAGGAACTCTGCTCTGTTGTGGCTCAATCATTAGTCATACTTGCTCTTAGGCCATTCAATGGAGAAGGCAATGGCAACCAACTCCAGTACTCTTGCCTGGGAAATCCTATGGACAGAGGAGCTTGGTAGGGCTAGTCCACCGGGTTGTGAAGAGTTGGACCCGACTGAGCGAATTCACTTCCACTTTTCACTTTCCTGCACTGGAGAAGGAAATGGCAACCCACTCCAGTGTTCTTGCCTGGAGAATCCCAGGGACAGGGGAGCCTGGTGGGCTGCCATCTATGGGGTCGCACAGAGTCGGACACGACTGAAGCGATTTAGCAGCGGCAGCAGCTATAATATTGGAGAAGGCAATGGCACCCCACTCCAGTACTCTTGCCTGGAAAATCCCATGGATGGAGGGCCTGGTGGGCTGTAGTCCATGGTGACCCTAAGAGTCGGACACGACTGAGTGACTTCACTTTCACTTTTCACTTTCATGCATTGGAGAAGGAAATAGCAACCCACTCCAGTGTTCTTGCCTGGAGAATCCCAGGGATGGGGGAGCCTCATGGACTGCCATCTATGGGGTCACACAGAGTCAGACATGACTCAAGCAACTTAGCAGCAGCAGCAGCAGGCCATTCAAGGACTTTAGGGTCATGGCCATTAATGCTGGTTGTGCCCAACAATCCATGCATGACCCTGCACTGTTGCAGGCAAAGCTGTGATATGGAAAAAGCAGCAAAAAGCTTGTGCTATGGGCCATTCCAAACCTGACTGTGAGAAGATGGGGAAATCTCACTCTCGAACACGAGGTCTCTTCAGGCCTCTGAAACCTTGACTTCAGCCTCCTTCTCCAAGGACACAGAAAGAAACCTGCCTTGTCCATGTCCTCAGATTTGTTCCTTCACAGTCATGGTAACAAGCAGCACCATCATTCCTCTTCAGGGCAAAAGGATGTGTCACTGCCAATGACCCTCAAAAGGGAATCAGGGAAATATGAACACAGTCTAAATTCTTCCCTTTTATCATCAGTTACCTGGTCACAGTCACATCACAGTGGTGGCAGTGAAGGTAAGATGGCCCTACCTAAAAGCATATAATGAGAGTTAATGTGAAGAATGTGTCTACAGACTACTAACTGCACAGTCATAATGAAGAAAAGCCCTTTTCCTGTAAAGCAAAAATGTGGGTGATAAACCACTAAGGCACTTCTGTGCTGTGGAGTGATTAAATCCTGCAGTCAGTGCCAGACAGCATTAATCCTACTGCTTCAGGGGCAGAAAACACGTCATCAAACTGTCGGAACGTCACTGAATTTTTCCGAAGTGCTTTTCCTCTCATGTGGATTGAACATCTAAATCTTTTCTTCTACATGACAAACAAAAAATGAATGGATGAAGAATGGCTTGAAATCTTTTTCCAGTAACTATGAACATTATGATCTTATGAATGAAGCTGGGCCTCTTGTGCTCTCAGAGTCTATAGGGACTGATTTATAAATTAACTGCTAATGCATTGATCTCTGCTCATTACTTTCTCTATAAATCTCTTTTGGTGAGTTATCTGCACATCAACCTCGGAAAGGCACCTTTCCATGTCTGAAGTCTGGCTCTCTCCATAGTGCAGCAGTCAACATGCTTGTACAATAGATTAGTCTAGACCTTCCTGCCCTTCAAATAAATCATTCTAAAATCCCTACACACGTTTCTTATTATTTCTAGGTCACCAGTAGATAATTTAGATGGCAACAGAAAACCAAGATGTTAAATATATTTTGTATATTTAGTCAAATATATATTAGAATGTTATATATATATACATTATAATATAATATATATATTAATTAGCATTTTTTATCTTCTCAGCCACATCATCTAATTTCTGAAGTAAACTGTGTAGGGATTTGTTAAACAGATTTAAACAAAGATAGTACTTCTTCACAGTTATATAAATGGAAGACTCAAGAAGATAGATGATTAGCTTCAAATAGGTAGATAGATTCAGCCTCAAACAGAGGCTGAATATGTTTTTTAAGGAGGTATGCATACACTTTATGACACCACTAGGAAATCCTGGGAATAAACTCTTCTTCCTTCTATAAAAGGGAAGAAATGAGGGTTTTCTTTGTTGTTTGTTTCTTTTCTCTTTCTTTTTCTTTTACTGTCTTTTCTTGTATTCCCCTTTGCATTAGATGTTCTGATCTGACATTTGATATGAACACAAAGAGCTGGAGGCCTTTGTTGACTTTTAGTAAAACCAGGAAATGGAATGGGGGAGTTCTATACTGCAGTTTTTGCTAAAATTCATTTCTAATGGTTTGATTTTTTTTTCCTTAACATGTGCTCTTTGCCCACTCTCCTTATTCCTTGCTTTAGATGACTTATTCTTCATTCATGCAGACTATGTTACAAGTCTGTTTCATCTAATGAGCTGAAATTAATGCTTAATTTAAAACAAAACAAAACTTTGAAAGAAGATCTCTAGTGGTATAGGTAACTTACTGTTGTCACTGCTGCTGTGTTGACTTTTATTTCAGATTCCAGAATTATCCTCACCACCAGGCTCAGTCTGTTTCATGAGACTGTGAGTCAGTCATTTTAGGTAGACAGATCAGGGGAGCATCAAGTTAATGTTAGCAGAGAATGCACTCAGCTACACCTCCAAGAAGGTGGAAACTTGAAGAATAATATGATCCCTCATCTCTTTTTTTTCCCTCTCATTTCTTATCTTGCAGATAGATATAGTAGGCATTGTCTAGGTAATAAAAAGGTAATTAAAAAATAGAGATAGATGGAAATTTAAAAACTAAGAAAAATAATTACAAAATTTTAATTAAGTTATCGATATTCTTGTTAAAACCTGGGGCCAACTCAGAGTGACATAAAATTATAATGAAAGAAACCAAGAACTTTTAGAATTTTATCTTACTTCCATGGATGTGCATTTACTTAGTGTCATCCCTCATCAAAGTGAGAAAGCCAGAGATATGATTTAGTGAGCTTTCTGGTGGGGGGCGGGGAAGGGAAGGGGTGGCAGAGAGAGTCCTTTAGTTGCATTCCTGAGTTGGAAAGATCCACTGCATGAAATCATGGCAACCCACTCCAGTACTCTTGCCTGGAGAATCCCCATGGACAGAGGAGCCATGCAGGCTGCAGTGCATGAGGTCACAGAGTCAGACATGACTGAGCAACTAAGCACACAATATATAAAAGCTAGGCATTAGTGTTTGGGACAAAAATTCTACTTAGTAATATAATATTAATTTGTTTCTTTTCCCCTGTGTATTTGTCTCCTTTGTTGAACTTACCAAGGAAAAGATGACCATAATCTGGGACAAGAAGGAGAATATTGGTCTCTAGTGCTTAAGGCCAAGATGCTCTAGGCCATACTTCCTAGCACAGAAAAAGACAAGTAGACTGGCTCTATCTATTCATTCAGTCCACAGTGATTTTGCGAGGACCATTGTGTACCAGAGACTGACTTAGGTATTGAAGACACATGAAGAACCTAAAAAAGATGCGACCTCTGCTCTCATGTGTTGCTCTGCACTGACCCTTTTCTCCTGTGAAAAGCTCCAATAACTTACCTGGGATCGATCCCTGGGTCAGAAAGATCCCATGGAGAAGGGAATGACTACCCACTTCAGTATTCTTGCTTGGAGAATTCCATGGATAGAGGAGCCTGGTGGGCTGCAGTCCATGGGGACACATGGGGGTTGTGTCAAAGAGTTGGACACAACTGAGCAACTAACACAAAGATTGCTCTCATGTGTTGCTCTACAATGACCATTTTCTCTTATGGAAAGCTTAATAATTTTTCCCTAACTAACACCAAATTATTATTTCTCAACCATAGACAGGATGTCAAAATTGGACTCAGAAATAAAGAAGAAATCCAAAGTTTTTCTTCAGCACTGACTAGGGCCCCAAATTCCCAAAGTATTAGAGGGAGAAAGAGTTAAGATGGAAAACAAAAGGCTACAAGCATAGCATTAATGACAACAAATTGCAAATAGACTAAACTCCTTTCCTATTGTCGAGAACTATAAATCAGATGAAGATATGGAAGTAAGCAACGTGCTATATATTCAACGTAATAAAAGAGTAAGAGACAAGAATTGGCAGAACAAAGGTGGAAATATTAATTTCAAATAAATCTGAGGTCAAATGAAAGGCATATTTAAGAAAGTGAGGGTCATCAACACACTGACAAAAGAAACAGTTCAAAATAAACCCATACATGGACTTGCATATTTTTTAAATAAATAAGAAAAAAGACTGATGAAAATGTCAATGAAAAATGACAACAATACTGTTTTAAAAGGTACTTTTGTCATCCACTGCTCAGTCATTAGATCATCTACTTAGTCACTCTGCAAATATCTCCTGACAATATACTTTATATAGGTCCTGTGTTAGGCATTAAAGATACAGTGATGAGTAAGATAATGATGGCTCCTGCCCCATGGGTCTTAGAGCTTGAGGCCAAGACATTTACTGATTAAACAATTAATAAAAAGTTAAAAAGTGTGGTTAATAGGAAAAGCAGGGACAGGATATGAGACAACGTGAGACAGGCTGACGGCAAAGCCTTCTTTAGGGACATAAAATTTAAGTGGGACTTGCAGGCCAATTATGAATCACATAGGTAAAGAGCCAAGGAAAAATTATTCCACAAATAGAAAAAGCATGAGCAAAGGCTAGAAAAGGCCATGTGGCTAGAAAGCAGTAGAAGGCATAAAAGTGAGTTTGGAGAGTTAAACCAGAGTCAGATCATGAATGCCTTATTAGACCTTGTGAAAAGGTTACAATTCTAATTCTAATGCATGTACTTCCTTGATAGCTCAGTTGGTAAAGAATCCGTCCCCAATGCAGGAGACCCTGGTTCGATTCCTGGGTCAAGAAGATCCCTTGGAGAAGGGATAGGCTACCCACTCCAGTATTCTTGGGCTTCCTTGGTGCTTCAGCTGGTAAAGAATCCACTTGCAATGTGGGATACCTGGGTTCTATCCCTGGGTTAGGAAGATCCCTCCCTGGAGAAGGGAAAGGCTACCCACTCCAGTATTCTGGCCTGGAGAATTCCATGGAATCCAAAGGGTTGCAAAGAGTTGGACACGACTGAGAGACTTTCATTCACTTCACTTCACTAACCCTAGTGCAACAGGAAATCATTAGAAGATTGAGAAGACAGTTGAATTTATATACTATATATATATATATTGAGTATCATGTTGAAAACTACATGAGGAATGGACAAATGTGGAGCAAGGTGGGAGTAGGGTTATAAGATGAGGCTTCTTTCAATAGTCTAGGGAAGAGATGTGAACAGGTACAGTTTATAATTTGATATGACATTAACAGGACCTAGTGATAGTTTAGATTTTCCAAGTGAGGGGGAACAATGTATTGCATCTTCCTTTTGAGCAATGAGGTAGTTGGCAATGCCACTGATGAGATGGGAATTCCTGGGAAAGAAATATATTGGAATTGGAAAATTCACTTTCAAACATATCAATTTTGCTGCCCAACAAATAGAAAACTGAAATATGGATTTCAAACACAAATCCATAGAGAATAGAGAATAGGGAATAGAGATAAAAATGTAAACCATTAGGATTTATTTGGTATTTAAATTCATAGAAAATAATTACTAAGGAGAGAATGAAAATAATATAAGGATGCAATCCAGAATAGAGACTGAGATGCTCCAACATTTAGAATTTAACTAAAATTGGAGACTGCAACTAGATGGGGAAAAATTGGAAACAGTGACAGACTTTATTTTCTTGGGCTCCAAAAACTGCAGACAGTGACTGCAGTTTATGAAATTAAAAGATGTTTGCTCCTTGGAAGAAAAGCTATGACAAACCTAGACAGTGGAAAAGTGAAGTTGCTCAGTCATGTCTGACTCTTTGCAACCCCATGGACTGTAGCCTACCAGGCTCCTCAGCCCATGGGATTTTCCAGGCAAGAGTACTGGAGTGGATTGCCATTTCCTTCTCCAGGGGATCTTCCCAACCCAGGGATCAAACCCAGGTCTCCCGCATTGTAGGCAGACACTTTACCATTTTGAGTCACCAGGGAAGTTTAGACAGCAGAGGTTAATCACTATCAAAAAACAGAGACATGTCTTACTACTGATGAATGCACTGAGAAGGGAAAATCACTTCCAAATATCTGACCCCTAAATTCATAATGTCAACCTAATTAGATAAAACATCATATAAATTCAAGCTGAGGGATATTAAGAAAAATGCCTGACTAGCTGGTACTCTAAGTGTCAAGCTCATGAAGGGTATGGAGAGATTAATGAAATCTAACAGATTTGGAAGAGACTAGACTAAGAGGACTAGTAGGCTGCAGTCCATGGGGTTGCTAAGAGTCAGACATGACTGAGCGACTTCACTTTCACTTTTCACTTTCATGCACTGGAGAAGGAAACGGCAGCCCACTCCAGTGTTCTTGCCTGGAGAATCCCGGGGACGGCGGAGACTGGTGGGCTGCCGTCTATGGGGTTGCACAGAATTGGACACGACTGAAGTGAGTTAGCAGCAGCAGCAGCAGCAGACTAAGAGGACATGTAAATAAGTGTAATGTGGGATCCTGGACTGCATCTTGAAAAGAAAAAGTGTACCAATGGAAAAACTGGTGAAATCACAATAAAATATATAGTTTACTTAATAAAAAAAAACACAAAAAACAGAGACAAACATGACTTTGCTGACAAAGGTCTATATAATCAAAACTATGGTTTTTCCAGTAGTCATGTATGGATGTGAGATTAGGACTATAAAGAAAGCTGAATGCCCAAAGAATTGATGCTTTTGAACTGTAGTATTGGAGATCATTGAGGGTACCTTGGACTGCAAGGAGATCCAACCAGTCCATTCTAAAGAAAATTGTCCTGAATATTCATTTGAAGGACTAATGCTGAAGCTGAAACTCCAATATTTTGGCCACCTGATGTGAAGAACTGACTCATTTAAAAAGACCCTGATGCTGGGAAAGGTTGAAGGCAGGAGGAAAAGGGGATGACAGGATGAGATGGTTGGATGGCATCACCGACTCAATGGACATGAGCTTGAGCAAACTCCAGGAGTTGGTGATGGACAGGGAAGCCTTCATGGCTCTGGAGCAATTAGTGGTGGCTGTGCAGCCTGGAGCAGCCATGAGGAGATACCCCATGTCAAGGTCAGAGAAACCCCAGTAAGATGGTAGGCTCTGGAGTGGCTGTGAAGAGATATCCCATGCCCAGAGGCAAAGGAGAAGCCCCAGCAAGATGGTAGGAGGGGCAAATTCATGTTTAGAATCAAACGCCATTCCCACCAGAGATGCTAAAAGGGCTCAAACAAACCTTGTGCACATCAGGACACAGGGACCCCACAGAGACTGAGACAGAACTGTGTGTGAGTATCTCCTGTGGAGGTACGGGTCAGTAGAGGACTGCCACAGGGACAAGGGCTCTGGGTCCAGCAGACTTGGGTATGGCATAAGTCCTCCTGGAGGAAGTTGCAATTAACCCCACCATAGAGCTGCCAGAAATTACACAGGACTGGAAAATAGACTCCTGGAGGGCACAAACAGGACATTATGCATCAGGACCCAGGAGAAAGGAGCAGTGACCCCCCATAAGGGACTGACCCAAACTTCCCTGTGAGTGTCCAGGAGTCTCCAGTAGAGGTGTGGGTTGGTGGTGGCCTGCTGCAGGGTTGGGGGCACTGAGTATAGCAGTAAATGCATGGGATATTTTGAAGGAGGTCACCATTATCTTCATTACCTCCACTATAGTTTGAACGTGAACGTGAACGTGAACGTGAAGTCGCTCAGTCGTGTCCGACTCTTTGCGACCCCATGGACTGTAGCCTACCAGGCTCCTCTGTCCATGGGATTTTCCAGGCAATAGTACTGAAGTGGATTACCATTTCCTTCTCCAAGGGATCTTCCCAACCCAGGGATCGAACCCGGGTCTCCTGCATCATAGACAGACGCTTTACTGTCTGAGCCACCAGTGAAGTCCCACTATAGTTTGGCCCCAGGTAAATATCAGGAGGGAACATAGCTCCACTCATCAATAGAAAATTGGATTAAAGATTTGCTGATCATGGCCCCACCCATCAGAACAAGACCTAGTCTCCCCCCATCAGGAATCTTCCATAAGCATCTTATCCTTCTATCTACATCAGAGGACAGACAGAATGAAAACCACAATCACAGAAAACTAACCAATCTAATCACATGGACCACAGCCTTGTCTAACTCAATGAAACCATGAGCCATGCTGTGTAGGGCCAAAAGACAGATGGGTCATGGTGGGGAGTTCTGACAAAATGTGGTCCACTGGAGAAGGCAATGGCAAACCACTTCAGTGTTCTTGCCTTGAGAACCTCATGAACAGTATGAAAAGGCAAAATGATAAGACACTGAAAGAGGAACTCCCCAGGTCAGTAGGTGCCCAATATGCTACTAGAGATCAGTGGAGAAATAACTCCAGAAAGAATGAAGGGATGGAGCCAAAGCAAAACAAAACAAAACAAAACAAAAACAAAAAACACCCAGTTGTGGGTGTGACTGGTGATAAAGGCAAGGTCTGATGGTGTAAGAGCAATATTGCATAGGAACCTGGAAAGTTAGGCCCACGAATCAAGGCAAATTGGAAGTCATCTAACAGAAGATGATAAGAGTGAACGTTGACATTTTAGGAATCAGTGAACTAAAATGGACTGGAATGGGTGAATTTAACTCAGATGATCATTATACCTACTACTGTGGGCAAGAATCCCTTAGAAGAAATGGAGTAGCTATCCAGTCAACAAAAGAGTCCAAAATGCAGTACTTGGATGCAATCTCAAAAGCAACAGAATGATCTCTGTTCATTTCCAAGGCAAATCATTAAATATCACAATGGTATTCCAGGTCTATGCCCTGACTAGGAGTGCTGAAGAAGCTGAAGTTGAACAGTTCTATGAAAACCTACAAGACCTTCTAGAACTAACACCCAAAATAGATGTCCTTTTCAATATAGAGGACTGGAGTGCAAAAGTAGGAAGTCAAGAAACACCTGGAGTAACAGAAAAATTTGACCTTAGAGTACAGAATGAAGCAGGGCAAAGGGTAATAGAGTTTTGCCAAGAGAACACATTGGTCACAGCAAACACCCTCTTCCAACTACACAAGAGAAGACTCTACACATGGACATCACCAGATGGTCAACACCAAAATCAGATTGATTATATACTTTGCAGTGAAAGATAGAGAATTATCTCTATAGAGTCAGCAAAAAAAAGTCCAGGAGCTGACTGTGGCTCAGATCATAAACTTCTTATTGTCAAATTCAGACTTAAATTGAAGAAAGTAGGGAAAACCACTAAAGCATTCAGGTATGACCTAAATCAAATCCTTTACTATATACAGTGGAAGTGAGAAATAGATTTAAGGGACTAGATCTGATAGACAGATGAAGTATGGACAGAAGTGCATGACATTATACAGGAGGCAGTGATCAAGACCATCCCCAAGAAAAACAAATGAAAAAAAGCAAAATGGCTGTCTGAGGAAGCCTTACAAACAGCTGTGAAAAGAAGAGCAGTGAAAAGCAAAGGAGAAAAGGAACTATATAAGCATTTGAATGCAGAGTTCCAAAGAATAGCAAAGAGAGATAAGAAAGCCTTCCTCAGTGATTGGTGCAAAGAAATAGAGAAAAACAACAGAATGGGAAAAATTAGAGATTTCTTCAAGAAAATTAGAGACACTAAGGGAACATTCCATGCAAAGATGGGCTCAATAAAGTATTGAAATGGTATGGACCTAACAGAAGCAGAAGATATTAATGAGAAGTAGGAAGAATACACAAAGAACTGTACAAAAAAGATCTTCACGACCCAGATAATCACGATGGTGTGATCATTCACATAGAGCCAGACATCCTGGAATGTGAAGTCAAGTGGGCCTTAGGAAGCATCACTGCGAACAAAGGTAGTGGGGGTAATGGAATTCCAGTTGAGCTATTTCAAATCCTGAAAGATGATGATGTGAAAGTGCTGCACTCAATATGCCAGCAAATCTGGAAAACTCAGCAGTGGCCACAGGACTAGAAAAGGTCAGTTTTCATTTCAATCCCAAAGAAAGGCAATGCCAAAGAACGCTCAAACTACCACAACAATCGCACTCATCTCACACGCTAGCAAAGTAATGCTCAAAATTCTCCAAGCAAGACTTCAACAATACGTGAACTGTGAAATTCCATATGTTCAAGCTGGTTTTAGAAAAGGCAGAGGAACCAGAGATCAAATTGCCAACATTTGCTGGATCATCGAAAAAGCAAGAGAGTTCCCGAAAAACATCTATCTCTGCTTTAATGACTATGCCAAAGCCTTTGACTATGTGGATCACAATAAACTGTGGAAAATTCTGAAAGAGATGGGAATACCAGACCACCTGACCTGCCTCTTGAGAAACCTGTATGCAGGTCAGGAAGCAACAGTTAGAACAGGACATGGAACAGACTGGTTCCAAGTAGGGAAAGGAATACATCAAGGCTGTATATTGTCACCTTGCTTATTTAAATTATATGCAGAGTACATCATGAGAAATGCTGGGCTAGATGAAGCACAAGCTGGAATCAAGATTACCAGGAGAAATATCAATAACCTCAGATATGTAGATAATACCACCCTTATGGCAGAAAGTGAAGAACTAAAGAGCCTCTTGATGAAAGTGAAAGAGGAGAGTGAAAAAGTTGGCTTAAAGCTCAATATCCAGAAAACTAATGTCATGGCATCCAGTCCCATCACTTCATGGGAAATGGATGGGGAAACAGTGGCAGACTTTATTGTGGGGGCGCTCCAAAATCACTGCAGATGGTGATTGCAGCTATGAAATAAAAGACGCTTACTCCTTGGAAGGAAAGTTATGACCAACCTAGACAGTATATTAAAAAGCAGAACACTACTTTGCCAACAAAGGTCCGTCTAGTCAAGGCTGTGGTTTTTCCAGTAGTCTTATATGGATGTGAGAGTTGGGCTATAAAGAAAGCTGGGCACCAAAGAATTGATGCTTTTGAACTGTAGTGTTGGAGAAGACTCTTATGAATCCCTTGGACTGCAAGCAGATCCAACTAGTCAATCCTAAAGATGATCAGTCCTGTGTGTTCATTGGAAGGTCTGGTATTGAAGTTGAAACTCCAATACTTTGGCCACCTGATGTGAGGAGCTGACTTATTTGAAAAGACCCTGATGCTGGGAAAGATTGAAGGCAGGAGAAGAAGGGGATGACAGAGGATGAGATGATTGGATGGCATCACCGACTCAATGGATATGAATTTGGATAAACTCCAGGAGTTGGTGATGGACAGGGAGGCCTGGTGTGCTACAGTCCATGGGGTCACAAATAGTAGGACACAACTGAGAGACTGAACAGCAATAAAAAAATGTTGGTATTGCAAGGGAGAATAAGAAAGACAACCAGGAACATGAAAGGAAATTGATAAGCAAGGATATTCTAAGGAGGAAAGAGTCAACTCCACAGAATGCTTTGAAAAGTTAAATAAATGAATCACATAAAGGAACTCACATGCAGAAGATTTGAAGAGAGATATTGCAGATGAACTGTAAGGATGAGAATGTTTTTGGTGGGTCAGAAATTAAGATGAACCCCTTAAAGATTGAAGGTACGTGGGAATAAGTTAGAAGTAGAAAAATTACAGTTCAAAACTTGCATGGAAATTGCAACTAAAAACAGTGGGAGATTTCTCTGAAGTGAGCCTTACAGCAAGCTAAAATCCAACTTCAAGTCTGATCATCATATTAATACAACTGGATGAAGATTCATCTCCCATCCTTCACCATGTTGCAAGAAGCAGAGGTTTCTGCCTCAAGTAATAATAAACAATGAATATGAGTGCTTGGGATGAAGTGATAGAACTCTGTTTTTGTTGCTAGAAATGCTAAAATTCCAACCCTCTGGTATTCCATTTCCTTATCAACAGAAACTGAGCACAATGAAATATCACTCCTGTGACTGTTAATATATGTCATAGCAAAGTTGAATTTAAAATACAGTAAGTTTTCTACATATAAATGGGTTCCATTTTGAGAGCGTGTTCATACGTCTAATTTGTTCATAAATTCCACAAAATTAGCCTAGATATGGAAATAACACAATTGACTACATAGTACTGTACTGTAATAGGCTTATAATACTTTTCAGACAAATAATACATAAAAAATAAATACACAAATAATAAAGAAAACATTTTAACCTTATGGTACAGTACCTTGAAAGATGCAGTAGCACAGTACAACAACTGGCATACAGGGGCGTATTTGCAGCTTTGAAAGTTTGCAACTTGAAGGTTGGAATGAAGGGGACTTACAGTTAGTTAGGGAGATTATTCCAGATTATCTAGAGGTGGATCCCATGTCGTCACAAAAACCCTTAAAAAACAAAGCTGATTCCCTAGATGGAGGCAGGCTGGAGAGATTCTAAGAGTGAGAGACTTCATACAATTTTCTTGATTTGAAGATGGAGAAGGAAAAGGAATGTGAGCAGCCTCTATGCTGTGAGTTGACAATTGGCACTAGTGGTAAAGAATCTGCCTGCCAATGCACAATACATAAGAGATGTGGGTTTGATCCCTGGGTCAGCAAGATCCCCCAGAGAAGGGAATGGCAACCCGTTCCATTATTTTCCCTGGAGAATCCCATGCACAGAGGAGCCTGGCAGGCTACAGTCCATAGAGTCACAAAGAGTCAGATGCGACTGAAGCACGCACACAAGGAAACAGAAGCCTTGACCCAGATCCACAAATAAGCCTTAGACACATATCCCAAAGAAATTGATCCTGTAACAACCTGAGTGACCCCTGAGCCAGCAGATAAAGATCCAGTTCAGGTAATTTTTATCTCAGCCTTGTGAGACCCTGAGCAGAAAATACAGCCACGCCCACCTAAACATCAGGCCTCAGACTATTAGGTAATAAATGGGTATTGTTTTAGGCCACTTCCTTTGTGGTAATCTGTTACACAGTAATAGAAAAGCAACATAACTCAAAAGTCCCCAGTCACATCCTTTCCCTACTTCCTGGAGACAGACCAGTGTAAACAGATAACAGAAAACAAGGTAGGATAATTGGGGATACTAAATATAAGATGAGCACGCCATCAAGAAATAGCAAATATATTCGACAAGTCAGCCAGAAAGAATGGCACCTAGACTGAAAATCAACACAGCAGATGAGAAAAGAGAGGAGACAAAAGGAGACTCAAAAATAAGTTTTAAAAATACTCAAAAGTACAAGAAAAGACAGAGCAACACAGAAGAGATTGCTTTATAAAATACAAATTATAAATCCTGGCAATTAAAATATATGATTATTGAAATACTAATGAAATAAACTCAAACATTGGACTAAACAGTTGAATGTGTACATTTGATAACAAATTAGTGAACTGAAAGATAGGGCCAAAGAACTGAGGAAAAAAGCATGGAAAATAAAAGTTAAGGGATATTGAAGAAAGCTTCAGAAGTTCCAAGAGAGGAAATAGAGAATGACAGGCAAGGAAATAGAGAAAGACATTATGAAATAAAATTCCTTAGACTAAACAAATGCATCATATTTTCTACCACGGAAACCACCACTTAGTTTCATTTAAAAAATAAGTTAAATAAAATAAAGAATTTAATTTAAATATGCATACAACCACTAAGGGAAAATTCCAAATTAATAAGATGATGAAAAAATATAAAAAGCTTTCATAGCCTACAAATTAAGATTAGAATCAGACTTGACACTTTAATACTAACTGCAAGAGAATATTGAATGGATCAGTATCTTTAATATTATGCATGAAATTGATTTTGAACCTAGAATTATTCTTTACATATTTAAGCAATTGTTCGAATAATGATACTAAACAAATATGTTTGGATCTATAGTGTCTCGAACATTGCACTACAAGACATTCTGTGCTGGATCAGAACTGAAACTGTCCATAGGAAGCTCTGGGTAACAAATCTCTCAAAAATAGTTTGTTCAACAAATTAGTCTCTCTCTGTGTATAGAGAGATATATGTGCTCTGTCTTCCTTCCTTTTCTTTCTCCCTCCTCTCCCCTTCTCTTCTCTCCTCTCCTTCCCTGTTACCACCCCCTCCCAAAACATCTCTTATAGAAAAGAAATCTGGAAATACTTCTAGCTTCTCAACATGCTATCCTTGGGTTATGACTCCAACCTTCCTATATGTTCTCAAAGTGAGTGAAGTCGCTTAGTTGTGTCTAACTCTTTGCGACCCAGTGGACTGTAGCCCACCAGGCTCTTCCATCCATGGGATTCTCCAGGCAAGAATACTGGAGTGGGTTGCCATTTCCTTCTCCAGGGGATCTTCCCAACCCAGGGATCGAACCTAGGTCTTCCGCATTGCAGGCAGACACTTTAACCCCTGAGCCAAATATATTCTCAAGGTACCTAACAAAAGCCTAGGACAAAAAACGTACACACAAAAGTTGAATCAAACTGTACAGTGTTCCCAGAGCCCTCCAAGTTGCTTCTGTATTTTTTCTTCCTGCTGTGTCTATCATAACATCAAAGGACACTGAGATATTGCCAGACCAAATAAAAGTGGAATTCTCTTGGTGAGGAATATAGAGGATGGCTATTGGGTGCCCCAGACTAGTAGTAAAGTTGTTTTGGATGCTGATGATTTTCAAGATTAAAAAAAACCAAGGAACTCACAAATCTACGCCTTTTCTGTATGGAGTACATTTCACTCCACAGGGGCTGTCAGGACCACTGATTTAGGAAAGGTCTGCATGAGGCATAAAGAAGAAAATGGGGTGCTGCATCTCTAGGCTTAGATTCTTACCACATCTGTTCATTCCACTGCCTGTTTGCTGCTTCCAGGCAAAACAAAGTGAAAACATCCCTTAACTCTTCCAGTCATCCTTTTCCTTCAGCCTTGCACTGAAACTCCATTTTCTAACTTAGCGCTTCCTCTCTGAACGAGTTTCCTAAAGATGAACTCCAATGTTAAATAAAGATAATGGATACAAGAAGCATTATAACAAAAACAAAACAAAAAACAAAACCTACTGAAACAGATCTAGGTCTAACTACATAGTCATTATTTAAAATCTAATGTACAAAAAAACAAACAAACAAAAAAACACCTGGAACTGAAATCTTGAACTAGAGTGATACACAGCAAATTTACGACACATAATTGCTTCTGGAGATGAAAGTAGGGAAATTGGATTTAGGAGGAGAACAAGTGGGAATTCAACATTGCACATAAGATTTTATTTCATACACACACACTCAGCTATAACTGCATACCCTAAGCAAAATAAATTATTAACATTTGTGCATTCTCATTTCATGAATATTGTCATCACAATTTCTATGCATTTTGAAGTTTTACAATATTTGTGCTAAGTCACTTCAGTCGTGTCCGACTCTGTGTGACCCCATAGAGGGCAGCCCACCAGGCTCCCCCGTCCCTGGGATTCTCCAGGCAAGAACACTGGAGTGGGTTGCCATTTCCTTCTCCAATGCATGAAAGTGAAAAGTGAAAGGGAAGTTGCTCAGTCGTGTCTGACTCCCAGCGACCCCATGGACTGCAGCCTACCAGGCTCCTCCATCCATGGGATTTTCCAGGCAAGAGTACTGGAGTGGGGTGCCATTGCCTTCTCCATTACAATGTTTAAATAGGAATAAAAATTGTGAAGCCTTGTAGACTAAGAATGTTGCTTGCCATATCAGTAAACAAATGATGTTGAGGACATCACACCTGCAGCCACTGCAGCAGACCCTGACTGTGTACCCTGAGGAGATTTAGGATGGAGAAAAGGGGTGTACTGGCCCTAGATAGTTAATTAAGGTTGAGCCCAGACTCTGGCATCTTCCCATATGTGGAAAAGCACTAAATTAACTTGAGATGTCCAGTCTTCTTTAATTAACAGTAATCTTTTAATGTTTCAACTATCTGCTTTTTGTTGCAAAACTCCCATATATCCTGGTTCTTCACTTATTTCTTTGGATCAGCGCCTGAGAGCTGAGAGGCTGCCTCCCCGGCTTGAGTTCTCAGAAATATCTCAGAAGAAAGCATTATAGTCAGCTTTTAGGTTGTGCCCTTTTTTTTCAGTTGATAGCCTCATAAGTAATTTAAAATGCAAAATAAACATTATGATTCCCATTCTTTTTCCCTGTCAGCAGAGATGTAAATAGTTGTTCCGAATATTAGAGTCATGTACGTCACTGGTACATTTGATACAACTTTTTTAGAGGTTGATACAGAAATGTTTATCCAAAGACTTAGTAATGCACAAGCATTTTAATCTAGAAAATCCCACTTCTGGGAATTTGTCCTAAGAAAATAACATGAAAGGTGTGTAAACGGACAAATATAAAATTGTTTATCAAAATATACTAGCAAAAGAAAAAAAAAAGGAAACATGGACAAAAAAGAGAAAAGCATTTAACCATGGTTTATGGACTCAGTAAAATACAATATAATCTTTAACAATGAAGTGGTAGAAGTTTATGTTCTCATTGAAACCCTTATCCAAAAAAGATACACAAAATGTTAATGGAAATTATCTCCAGATGGTGAAATTACAAGAGCAATAATTTATCCTTTTAGGAGTTTTTTTATACTTCCTAAATACCCCAAAATGAATATGCACTACTTTAGTAGGGCAAAAAGATTATTTTTTAGCAAAAATTAACAAATTGGAATTAAACTTAGTTTGAAATAATGCAGTTACTTCAATAAGTTCACTGCCTAGAAAAACTAATTTGAATGTCAAGCTTTTACTTAAATTATTCTATTTTA
Source organism: Bos grunniens (assembly GCF_055505025.1). Lineage (NCBI taxonomy): Eukaryota > Metazoa > Chordata > Mammalia > Artiodactyla > Bovidae > Bos > Bos grunniens. The sequence continues at coordinate 50,851,582 of NC_141175.1, forward strand.
AAATCTCCTGACCACTTGTATAAATTTTGATTATTATAATTTTTTTGTTTGGTGCCATAAAATAGCTTTGATTTAATATATTTTATTAGCTCTGTTATTAATATATTATCATAAAAAGTATAATTATATACTATTTTTAAATAGAAATATAACCCATCAAATTCAAGGCCCTGTCCACTCCATTATTAAAGCCCATGAGGCCCAAATTAAGCAAAGCTCACATGCATCAGTTATTCATTCTTTTCCTAGCATATAACTGAGAAGTATTTGCCAGTAGGTATTAAATTCTACTTCTTAAGCATTCCAGCGAGCTCCATAAATGCGTGAAAATTCCCTATATGTATATTTTAAATGCAAATTTCTGTGACAATTTTATGAACAGCTGTAGAGTTCAAAAAAAGTGCATTTCCTAATTCATACTATCTATATGCAAAGTCACGGAAAATATCAGATGTGATATGCTATAGCTTGTTTCAGTAGAATATAACCATTTATATTTATAGTGCATAGCACCCCTCTTTCCCAAGCACTTCCTAAACTCAAAGAGAAAAGTTAGTTTGCCTGCTGTTACAAAGAACCATCTTCAGGATGAAATAATGGCCTCCTCTCAAATATGAGGCAATAAGCTGCTTCAAATTAAAGGAAAGAAATTATGACTGATCAACCTCAAGAATTTTTTAAAGGTTAAAATGAGCTTAAATTTCACTGAGAAACCAAAGGTGGTGTAATTAAATGAGTATCAGATTGGAAATCAGAACCATGTACATGTCCCAGTTCTGAAAGTAGGAAGCCATGTGGCCATGAGCAACCACTCAATTTTCTGAGGTCTCGCCAAAAAGACTAAAGGGAAAAACCTAAAAAGTCTCTAAAATCCTATCCAGTTCTGCATTACTCTTAGTAAACAAAACTATTCCAGCATCTAAACTGTCCTTCATCCCAGATATGAGCACATCTTGATCCCAAGGGAACAAATAAATAGAAGGACAGTGAAGAAGAGGGAATAATGTTACTTTTCTCTTTCAAGTCAATGGAGCAACAGGGGGGAAACACACACACACACACACACACACATGAAAGATAAAAGACTCATTACTGTAAAGAAACATGTATTGACCATACACATTCTAGATCTTCTATTAGACATTTTGAAGACAAAAAAGTGAAAGTCTCTCAATAGTGTCCAACTCTTTGCAACGTCATAGACTGTAGCCCACCAGGCTCCTCTGTCCATGGAATTCTCCAGGTAAGAATCCTGGAGTGGGCTGCCATGCCCTCCTCCAGGGAATCTTCCTGACCCAGAGATCAAACCTAGGTCTCCTGCATAATGGGTCTCAGGCGGATTGTTTACCGTCTGAGCCACCTTAGATACTTTACATTTAATTAAAAAATATTTAACAAATAAATACTTACCTAAAATATTTATTAATTGTATGGTGTGCTGGGTTCTGTAAGTCACTGCAAGTTTCTTCTGAAATAGGATCTGCTACCAGATGCAGTGTCACCAGGGGTACCTGGACAGCATGGACCCTGACTGACACTACCAAACTTACCATGACCGAGTGCCTTGCCCTTGCACAGAGCTTTCCTGTTAGGACTCTGGGAATGAGACTAAAGATACACAAGCTCACATTTTAAAAAATATATAGTGTAAATCAGGTTGATAAGGTGATGCAGATATCCCCAAACTTTCTTGTTTCATGGTGCCTTCAGCAATCGCTTCTTGGAAACTCTGGTACAAAAATACACTTAACAGTTGTATGTATTAAGTGAGGTCCAAGAAACTTAATAAGTATTTATGTCTTAATAACAGATGTTTGAAAAATATTATACACAAATTGAAAGAGAAACCAATACACGTTGTTTGTTGTTGTTGTTGTTCAGTTGCTAAATCATGTCCTACTGTGACCCATGAACTGCAGCGCATAGAGCTTCTCTGTCCTTCACTATCTCCCAGAGTTTGCTCAAAGTCATATCCACTGAATCAGAGATGTATCTCTGCTGCCCCCTTCTCCTTTTGCCTTCCATCTTTTCCAGCATCAAACTCTTTTCCAATTAGCCAGCTCTTTGCATAAATTTAAAAAATCTAATATTTTTATTTCATTCTTATAGAATGAAGTGACTTCGCTCAGTCATGTCTGACTCTTTGCAACACCATGGACTGTAGCCTACCAAGCTCCTCCGTCCATGGGGTTTTCCTGGCAAGAGTACTGGACTGGGTTGCCATTTCCTTCTCCAGAGGATCTTTCTGACCCAGGGATCGAACCCAGGTCTCTCACATTGCAGGCAGATGTTTTATCCTCTGAGCCACCAGAGTAGTCTATAATCATAGTTACAACCATAGTTACTTATTGACAGGAAAAGTGTACCTACCAGGCATTGCACTTTTCAAATCTTAGAATCAGATTGGACACTAGCACTTTTATTTTCCATTCCATATTGATTTTCACACAACACTTGCTTTTTGTTGTTGAAACCACAAAAAACAAGCAAACAGTTTCAGAAAGTCTGGATACCAGTGAAAAAAATGTAGCACAATCTAATATTGAAATTAGTAAATACTTCAATACTATAGTTCCTGTTCCGTTTGACATATAGCAAGTATTGTATTTCAATAGAACTTTAAAATACTATGTATTGACCTGGGAATTTTTTAGGGACCTTGGGTAGTTCAGTGTACATTTTGGGAATTGCTATTTTAGTGGGGTTTTATTGCTAACTGTGTTTAATATGTAATACCACTGGCCCCTCTGGAGTTATCAAATTCTCTCCTGCGCCTCAGTAGCCTTTTCCACTCCAGCCTACACTAATAGACTGAATTCACCTATAAGTGCCAAAAAAGACTGTATGACTTAAGAAAAGAAGCCACTGGTCAGAGTGTACAAATTCTTAGAGAGGATTGCAAAAGTTTTCTGTTAATCAGAAACTGAATGAAATTAAGACCAGGGAAGAGAAGAAAGAAAGGAAAGAGACTATACAGACAGAATAGGAAGAGGTAAGGAAAACTTGACCCTGGGTTAAGATGAGGGAATGAGGGTCTTGTAGCCCCTAGCATCTTCTTTAGCGCCAAGGAAGAAACATACCCATACCAACAAAAAGCTTTTTCAGGGGTTGAATGGTATAATTAAAAAAAAAAGTTTCACCACCTAGCCAAGTTGGGACTCTACAGAATAACCAGAGATTGTTCTCTTAACCAGGAGAGCAGTGAAGAGAACACCTTGATTGCATTCATTCCTTAATTATAAGAAATGGGGTATGTGGACGATTATTCTGGAAACAGAATCCTCATATTCCTTTTCTGGAATATAATTTCTCCAAGTAACTTGCTTTCTGAGAAGCCAAAATTAGTCATCACACTGTCATTTGTGGAGTTAAGAAAATAAAAAAGTTGCAAGGAATAAGAGATGCATATACCCTGAAACATGGAAATTATCTTTGACCCACTGCAAATTTACACCCATGGAAGTTTGGCAATTTCATTATTCATGTGCTACCTTCCCCCCACAAACTCTGGCAATATCATTAATCAATCAGGGAATGCTTTCTCAGTGACCCTGGAAGCATCCTGATAATCATTCCCATTATGCTGTCAGACACTGTTCCGCAACAAGTTACTCAGAAATGAAATGTTTTCCAGCATAGGCCTGCAATGATAGGAATGTTCATTTCCATGATATCTGCATCTCTCTTTCAATACAATTCTGGGTAAAAACTACTAATTTTTTTTTTGTCCAGATTGCATTTTTATATTCTTCCCATCCCCTCTGTAGCTAAAACTTTACTTATATGAATTAAAATCACTGACTATGGTAAAAGCAAGTTGGCATGCTAGTGGTTTCTGGTGAGTGCTGGAAACTTTCACCCATGAAATGCTGAGCTAACACATTTCAAACTGATAAGGTGACCTTAATTTTACACTCGGGAATCACATCATGTTTTCACTATTCTGCATGAGTGCATCTTAACAATCAGGAGAGAGTTAACATTGTGCTTAACTCTGAATACAGAAACTAATACTCTACTGCTCAATTTTGGAAACTCAGTACCCTGAGAAAAAAATGGATTCACTCTGTTAAAACTCACATGAGGTTGTCAGAATCTGACTACCATATTCCCTAATAAGAAATATAATAACTACATGGAACATTAGGTTATCAGTTCATTTTCTCCCCACTGGAGATCCTCCCTTAGGGATATAAGACCACTTAAAAAGAATTTGGAGCAAGAGCAATCAATGCAACTAACAAACATAATCTAGCTCAAGTCAACCAGATGCTATCTTTGGCTAGTCTCTTGTTTTCTTTTGCCAAGCAGTGCTATAACATGACACTCTTCTAGTTGCCATCTCAAATCTTTTGGTTTCTGGAAAGGATCCTAATCTCTTCAAAAAGAGAGCTTCTATAGATAGTAATCTCAAACACATCTTGACTTTAGAGGCATCTGCCTGCACAAGCATTAGGACAATCCAAATAAGGCAATTTGAGAGCAAAAATATTTTAATAAATAGACCCGAAGTAACATATCTTCTATTCATTCAATATTCAACACTCTCATGAATTAGTTGCAAATACTACTTGCATTGAATACCTTTATCTGGAATCATAAAGTTTTTGTTGTTGTTACTGAGGATTACATGACAAGTTATACAGTTCCAAGACAAATGTACATTAGTATATGCACAAAACCAAGTATAAATTTTTTCAGCTTTGCAAAAATTAAACTTCAGCAAAGTCTTTCCCATTTTAAATGAATGGAACTTAGCTAGTTAATTGTTTCCATTTGAAAATAATTAGCAGTGGAATTTATCCACATATGTAATTGTCTTACACATAAATAAGAAGAAAATATGTTAATCATCTGAAACCACATCACCATATTAAGTCCGAACATTTTGTTTTTTTACCAGAAATTGGCAAACATTTTCTACCAAGTGTCAGATGGCAAATATTTTAGGTTTTACAGGTCATACAGTCTTAATCTCAACCATTTAACTATGCCACCGAAGTACAAAACCGCCAAAGATAATAAATAAACAAATAGACATGGATATGTTCCAATAGTTTTATTTTCAAAAACAGAGAGTAGGCTTGATCTAGACTAAAGGCTGCCATTTCCCTACCTCTGGAATACACACTCATAGAATTGTTTTCATTGTAAATATACACTTGTGCACACACTCAAAAGTCTACATATTTACATGTGGATATACAGATTCATATATGCATACATGTGTTTATACATACACACCAATCCGTGTGTGTTCACAAAATAATATTTAGGAAAATCTAATGAGGTTAGATAATCTATCCATGAGGTTTTGCAAGATCAGATTTTCCCTTGAAAAAATATTACTTATAAATAAGAATATATTTAAAAGCTGCAAAATATTAATTGAATAACTAATTATGATTAATTTTCCTAATTATATGTTGTATTTTTATTCAGTTTATTGTTATACTTTTTAAATGATGCTTTGGTGAATGTCATTGCTTGGCGTCTGAGCATCTGACCCCCTAGAATGATTCCCCACATGTAGAATTATATGAGGTGAAGTCAGTGTATGAATGGGTCAATTTCCCACTCTCCTAATTAACCTAAGTATTATGCTCAGTGTTGTTTCAAACTGCTACCTGAAAAGTAAAATATTTAAATTTTTCATTGCTTCGATTGAAAATCTTTAGTCTATATATTGTCCTTCCTTTGCTGTGCACATGCATTTAGGATGGATGAGAGGATTCATATTTTGTAAATTGGTTTGTAAATTTGCGTTCTTCATTTCAAGAAATAGAAGCCTAATCAACGTGGCTCAGAGGGTGTTCTGTGAACAGTGGGAAAACAGGGAGAAATTGTTATTTAATAGAGAAACACTCTATATAAAATCCTATTGCCTCACTGTCCACACAGTAGAATTAAGACTTTAAAAATTTCTTTCATACTATATGAGTCCCTTACTTTGTTTATCTTTTCATTTTTTTCTCTCTGCAAGTAAGTTTCCTTGGTGGGTTGTTGTTCCTCTATCTACAATGTTAACAAGAGCAAAATAACAGTAGAAATATTTTTATAATAGTTATAAAATTGCTAGGCAGTTTTAAGTTCTTATTTAATTGCTCAGTCGTGTCCAACTCTTTGCGACCCCATGGACACCAGGCTCCTCCGTCCATGGGATTTTCTAGGCAAGAGTTCTGGAGTGGGTTGCCATTTCCTTCTCTAGGGAACTTCCCGATCCAAGGATCGAACTCAGGTCTCTCACATTGTAGACAGATGCTTTACTGTCTGAGCCACCACAAAGTCCACCATATTAATCCTTACTACTATCCAAAGAGGTAGGAATTATTATGATCGTCACTTCAAAGACAAGAAAACAGGCATGGAGAAGTCAAGTAACTTATTCAAGGTTACACTTATAAGTGGTAGAGGTTCAATTAAAAACTAGGCAATCTAGCTCCAGAGTCTTGAGCTTTTCCACCAAACTGCACTAACTCTTCAGTTCTTTTACCATTGGGGTTGCCAAGATGTCAATTTTGGTTCCATCTCCACATGGTCATATAGCTTGTGAGCCCTTGAAAATTCTTGTTGACTTAAAATATATTTCTCAATTACAAATTTTGCAAGAAGTTGATTGGCTCATTTTGATTCAGAAATTGGCACAAGCTACATCATCTCAAGACAAGGGAAAAAAATAAAATGTGGAAACAGGTAAAGTGTACAATATGATGTTTTGATATAAGTTTCTACATTGTGAAATGACTACTACAATCCAACTAAAATATCATCTCCTCACATAGTATTTTCTCTGGTAAGATAACCTGAAACAAATTCTCTTAGCATATTCCTAGTATTCAGTACATTATTAATAGTAGGCATAATGTTATATATTAGATCTCTAGAGTTATTAATTATTAACTAACTGAAATATTGCACTTTTTGACCAATATCTCATTTCCTCATACTCCCAGCACCAAAAACTCATACTTCTATTTTCTGCTTCTATGAGTTTGATTTTTTTATATGCCACTTATAAGTAGAACATGTAGTATTTGTTTTTCTGCACCTAGGTTATTTTGCTTAGCATAAATCCTCCAGATTCATCCATGTTTCCAGAGGTGACAGGATTTCCTTGTTTTTATGACTAAATAATATTTTTTTATATATGCTATATATATATATATTACATATTATATACATACACAGTATACATTATATATGTATGCTTTATCCACTTATCCTTAGATGGACACTTACATTGAATTCTATAACTTAGCTATTATAAATAATGCTGGAAGGAACAAGGGAGTTCTGATTTCAAGATACTGATTTTGGAGTGTTTTGGATATATCAAGATTTTTTTTTTGAGAAACCTCCAATATTGATTTTCATAGTGGCTATACTAATTTTCATTCTCACTAACAGTGCACGGAGGTTCTTTTTCTCCACATGTCTGCCAACATTTGTTACCTGTTGTCTTTTCAATAAAATATTCTAACATATGTGTAATGATATATCTTTGTGGTTTTATATACGTTTAGTTGCTCAATCATGTCTGACTCTTTGCAACCCCATGAACTGTATAACCCACCAGGCTCCTCTGTGGAATTCTCCAGGCAAGATCACTAGAGTGGGTAACCATTCTCTTCTCCAGGGGATCTTCCTGACCCAGGAATCTAACCTGGGCCTCCTGCATTGCCAGCAGATTCTTTACCATCTGAACCATGAGGGAAGCTCCTTGATGTACATTGACCTGATGATTAATGATATTGAGCACTGGTATGTTTTGTTTTGAAAAACATCCATTGAGAGACATTGCCCATTTTTTAGAAGGTTACCTATTTTTTTGTTCTTAAGTTGTTTGAATTTCTTATTAATTTTGGATTCTAACCTCTTTTTAGATGCATAGTTTACAGTTAATTTCTCCCATAGGTTGCCTCATCACTCTGTTGATTCTTCCTTTTGCTGTGCAAATATTTTTAGTTTGATGAATCCCCACTTGTCTATTTTTGTTTTTCTTGCCTATACATTTGACATTATATACAAATACTATTAACCAATATCAAGAAGTTTTTTCCTACATTTTCTTCTAGGAAGTTTACAATTTCAGGTCTACATTTATATCTTTAATCTATTTTGAATTGATACTTATTTATGGAGTGGGATAAGGTCCAGTTTCACAGATTCTTTCTTATATTGTATTTATATTTTCTTATATTTTATTTATGTAAGAATATAAATATTCTTATATTTTCTAACTCTTTGTTGATGTTCTGTGTTTTTTCATTCTTTTTCCAAATTTGATCAGCATCTTTATGATCATTACTCTGAACTCTCTATGAAGTAAATTACTTATCTCTTTTTCATTGTTTTCCTCCCCACCCTCCACCTGGAGGTTTCATTGTGTTCTTTCATTTGGAACATATTTTTCTGTCTCTTCATTTTGTTTTAATTTCCATGTTTGTACAGATTAGGCAAAACAGCCACTGCCCCAGGTCTTGAAGCTGTGGCTTTGTGTAGGAGCATCGCCTGTGTAGACTGTGGGTGTTAGGCAGCTTTGACAGGCCAGCTGGAACTGGAGTTGGTGTGTGCTAGGGGATCCCAGGGCATGCTACACCTGGACTGCTATAGTTAGTGTATAATATGAGCCTGGGGTGTTCTGGGGCAGCCTGTCAGGCTGGTAGAGTGCCTAGATGGTGTTCCTGACTCTGCTTTCAAGGTGAAAGAATGCAATAAAAAGTACTTTTCTGCACTGCCCCAACCCCAGGGAGAGTTCCAGATATTTCCCAAATCTGCTTGGCAGATGCTCTAGGTTTAGTAAATGGATTTCCTTAACATGTAGACTAGGTGCTCTGTAAACTGCTGAGTTTTTGCTGTACCTCAAGGCAGATGAGTCTGTGTGAAAGTCTCTCAGTGATACCACTTCATACTGCAGGTTGCTGTCACAGGCATGGGGTTACCATCAAGTTTGTGTCTCCATCACTATCCATCTTTATCTCTATGTAATCCCTCCATGGTTTGTTGCATAGAAGGTGTTCAATTAACACTCAGTTTTTCTTCAGAAGAAATTACTTTATATGTAGATGTAGCTTAAAATGTCCATGGGAGGAGGTGGGTTCAGGATCTTTCTACAGCAACTCATCTTGATCTCAACCTCCACTATTGGAATCTTGATAGAAATTGCATTGATTTGTAGGTCATTTTAGCTAGTATGAAGATGTTAACAATATTAATTCTCCCAGTTCATAGACATGAGACATCTTTCTGTTTGTATCTTCTTCAGTTTGAGATCATGTGTTTCTTAAATCTACACATCGCAGGCTGTGTTTAAAGACTTTTATCCAATCCTAAAGTTTTCAGTTTTCTGTAATCTTTTTCACATCATGCCTCACAAAGAGATCACAATACTCACGGCACAGTGGGGTGAAACACGAGGCCCATTGCAGTCAGATACTCCATACCCTGCCCAGTGTTCAAATTGATGATCTCAGGCCATCTATAAATTCAACATGAGACATCAAGACTCCACAGTGTACTGCTTAGGGAATTTTTCTCCAAGTATGTGGGAGACATAGGAGAGAAAGTATTGCAAATATTTAAATAAAATATGAATTACCTGATTATGAAACATATAGCAAATTTTTTACAAGATTGTGATATGTCCTGTTTTTACCTTGTACATTATATATATTCCCCATGTAAAAATTTTTTAATAATGAAAGTCTATTAATCTTCCCCTTTATGGATTAGAATCTATGATTTTAGTTATTCATCTAAATATTTTAATATATGTATATTTTTATTTCATGTTTAAATCTATATTAAATTCAAACATATTCAAAGGTAATATAAATAATCAGGATCAATTGTGCTTTCTCCCCAAAAATACCAAGCCAAAAATCTTGTGACTATTTATTGAATAACTCCTTTTTTAACCCCTAATTTTAAATTCTATTTACTTTATGCAGTAAAGTTTACATAAATATAAATCTGTTTTTTTGTATTTTTATTTTCACTTCTGAATCACTGATCCACCTGTTTACTTTAGCACCAACAGTATTCCTTCCTATACATTTATTGTGGCTTCAAATCATATTTTGATACCTTGGAAAGCTAGCATTTACTCTTTATAATTTTTTTATTTCAAATATTTTCTGACAGTTCTCATGCATTTGTACTTATAAATATTTCATAATTATTTGGGGTAAAGTCCCCAGTTGTTTTTATAGTAAAATATAAGAAAACCCAACACCATTTTTATAGTGGGCACTCCCACAGGAATGTACTATTTATCTCTTCATTTGCAAAATTCCTATTTTATTTCCCTCAGTAAAATGTTTTCAGTGAAGTATTGTGGTGGGCTCATCAGTTCGGTTTAATCCTAACCATTTTATGTTAATGGATTATCTAACTATAGGTACAGATGATATTGATGTTGGTTTATTATTACGCTAGGCTTAGACTTAAGTGTTATGCTAGCTGGTGTAAAAGAAATTGAGAAAATTTTTCTTTCTGTATATCTGTGTTTATTCTAAATGGAATATGAACTACTTTCCACATGAAATTATGTTGGCCTATCCTTTGTGGAGGAGGAAATTAGTTATTTGGCAACTTTCTTAATTACTTTCATAATTATTGGATATTTCAGGATTTTTATCAAAAAGTTTTCTCTATATTTCTAGAAAGTATTCCATGTAATTCAGATTTTGAAAAATGTTAGCCTAATTATAAAACACAATCTCTATATTTATTCTAATTTATCAATAGTTGCTATTATAATTCTTTTCTCACTTATGATTTTCTAATTTTGTGTAATTTTATTCCATCCACATGCAATTTTTTAGTTAGAATAATTAGTGGCATATGTGCTTCATTTGTCTGTTAAAATTTTATTTTAGGACTTAGCTTTATATTTTTAATTAATTTATTTGTGGGACTAATTTCTGTTTTCTTCCTCCTGTTTTATACAGGTTTTGTTTTATCTTTTAATATGATCTCTTGAATAATCTTATAATTCATTTATATTCATTATCTTTTAGTAGGAAAACTCTTATCCTTATAAATTTTTCTCTATGTACACTTAGCCACAGTGTTTAAGCTTTTATAATGATTTTAAGCATTGATATAATTTTCTAAATATTCTGAAATCACTGAGATGATTTAAGATTTAAGAATTATTTGGGAGGCTTTTCATTTAGATGAATTTTTTGTTTTTACTTTTAGGAGTTAATTGAATTTGGGTCACAGAGCAGGACATATTCAATATTTTTTCTTTTAAGAACTGACAATTTCTTTGTGAATACTTAGTAATTTTTTAATATAAATAGCCCATGGAAGCTGATAAATAAAATGTATTTTCTGTTGAAGATACAAAGTACCTTCCCACTGAGAAAGAATTCTTATGAAGCCAAAATGTACTTCTTAGTAATTGAGAGTCTGTCTTTCCTTCCCTCAACACACACTAGCAAGTTGGACAACCCTTCATCAAAGCAGTGACAAAAAGAAAACTCAAAAAGAAAAAAAAAAATTTCTCAGAAAAGTGCTGGAAAGATTTTATGCATGATTGCAGAGTTTGTTTCTCAGTTTCAGAGATAAGAATAGACCCATATTGTATACTTAATTACTTTGTTTCAAAATGAAGTTCATTAATTTGCAAAATCCACTCTAAGTTACTAATTAGGTAATTCTTACTACCATACCCTGATGAAAAACAGCCACCATCACACTTTTCTATCTTGGGTGCTGGATGAGGCATTCAGAGCTTTGATTCCATTTTATAAACCCCAGTCAATGAATGAGATCAACATTAGCTGATGCTATTATGCTAAGTTTATATTAGGACTAGTTAACTGAACTGACTCATGGAAAAATTGTCCTTATTTTTCCCCCTAGAAATCAACATTTATTTTAAATTAATCAAAGTTCTCAGCATCTTTTTAGATTATTTCAATCACTTTTTAACTAGCTCACATGCTTCTGCCTTTGACTCTCATAGTCTCTTCTTAAAGAGAACTGGAATGATCCTTTCAACTAGAGAATTTATATATATATATATATATTTTTAGTTTATGCCTGTCTTCAATCTTTGCACTATTTACTACCTCTGTCTAAAATGATTTTGCCTCATATGACCACAAGCCTAACTTCCTCACTTTCTTAATGTCTTTGCACAATTTTTCTCTTTTCTATAAGGCCTACTTTGATCTCTCAATACTACTCTACTCTCTGATGCCAGCATTTCCAACCTTGCTTACTTTGCTCTCCTTTCTCATTTTTCTCTAGCACCTTCTGACATATTATATGTATTTATGATTTGTTGGTTTATTCTCCCTGCTTAAATGTAAGCAGCAGGTCAGAGATCTTCACCCTTTTTGTTCATCCCAAGGTATCCCATAACTTGCATTCCATACATATTTATCGAGTGTTTGACTAACAGTATGATTTTCAACTCATTTGTGCCTTTTTTAAAACACACACAGAATCAAATTTACTACAATAATTTAAGAGTCTAAACACAAACATTTAAACATGCAAAGGAAGAATTAAACACACTCTAGTCTTATGATGACATGATGAAACATGTCATACATTTATCCACATGGAGGTGAGGGTATAAGGAGCAAGGATGCCCATGAGCCCTATCTGAGTTTGTGCTGAGCATGGAGAAGCCTTAGTACAGTGTGATAATCAAGTGTACAATTTTATGGGAATAGGCATTCACGTGCCTGCATTTATAACAAACACATGAAAACACAACAGAGCCAACAATTCCTAATCAAAGGCATTTCCATCAATTCAGATTGATGCATGGAGATTTCAAAGAAACTTTTGTTCTGAGGTTTTCATAACACCAGTTTCTTCCAGGCACATTGGTAAACAGATTGTTTAAGTCCAATGTGTCAAAATACAGAAAATGATGCTTCTGAATGTGTTTATTTTAAAATTAGAAACTGTCCAAAACATTGAAAAGAAACATGAATCAAATAATTGCAAAACATTTTTTTTCTAATTGCCTCAAATAATAATAGACATTATGATGTTTTCTGTCACTACAATTAGATAGGACTTTTAAGAATTTATTCAATACCCATATTCTCTAAAGCTAATTTTAAATCTCAAGCAATACATACATGTTCAACTCTGTAACTGGTGATTGTGTACTTGTGGCATGTCAGCCAGAGCAGCAAACACCAGAATGTCCTACCCCCATTCTTCAAACTTCATGTGATCTGGCCAACTTCCAATGGCCAGGGTCTTTATCTTGATTCCTGGAGAGGTTTTGTTTTTTCTTTTTTCTTTTTTCCCTACATCTTAGGAAGACTCATTTGTCTTCACCAGTAGATCATACACCAGTGTCTATCAGGGAGCTAAGTATCCTGTCTCCCTCATCCTTGCAGAGATTTTAATGCCTATGTTTTAGGCATATGTCAGTTTCCCCACAGGATTAAGCCTCTGGGCTTAAAATAACACACCCTTTATCTTTCACCTTGTTGTCTAAGTACTACTTGCTCATTGCTCTGTAAGTAGTTCCTGAATATCTAAAAAAAAAATAGTACTCTCACACATATCCTCAAGTTACCAGATAATTAAGCTACAGTCAGCATAAAACACCACCAGGGGTTGATGATGATACATAGGACATTTCCAAAAGTACTTTTTCTTTCCAAATATGGTACATTATAATGACACTGTACACATTTTATTGATGTAAATGTACTGGATATCTTCTTGTTTTCCATCTAGATATGTTTCCATCCTTTTACATCTTATTCTATTTTGCTCCCAGTTTAGATCTCTATGGACTTGACGGGATCCCTTGACCTCTGACTTCTGACAGGTTAGCCAATGGGAGGAACCTACAAGATATTAAGAATAAAAGGTGAAAGGAGTTAGGGTATTCATTCTCTTGGTGTTTTTCTCCTTTTGATATCATTATGGATTGGCTGCACTCTCTTCCACAGGCTACCCTTCTGTCATGCTGTTCTAACCAGCTAATCTTCCCTATTTGATGACCACTCTCTCTCGTTCTCCTTTAGATTTAGGTGTTATGGTTTCCTGGGGCTTTCCAGATGGCTCAGTGGTAAAGAATCAGCTTGCCAATGCAGGAGACTGGAATGGGTTGCCATTTCTAGGTGATCCCTGGTAAGAAAGACCACCTAGAAATGGCAACCCATTCCAGTATTCTCATCTGGGACATCCCATGGACAGAAGAAACTGGCAGGCTGGGCTACAGTCCATGGGGTCACAAAACAGTTGGACACAGACTTAGAGACTAATCAACATCAATAATAATGGCTCACTACTGTTACTAAGCCAGGGTGAAACATTTCTACTGTTCATTGAGAATGTCATATGGAGATTTCTATGTATGCATATACTCAACTAAGGTATGTAGAAAACTCCATAGGGCATTCTCAACAAATGGACATGGAAATTGAGGATGATCCTTGTGATTTCCTAAAATGTAGTGGAAAGCACTTTTACGTAGGAAAAGAAGGGTCAGAGTCACTGGCAGAAGTGGTCCTGGGATGTGCAGTGTGTTGGCATAGGTTGTCTTGGAGGAAGTTGCCGTTAGGCCTATCATAGAGATGATAGACTTACCATAGAGACTACAGATTCTAGGACTGGGCTGCCTCAGAACAAACTACAGGGAGTGAGCATAGCCCTTTCCATTAGCAGAAAATTGGATTACAGATTTATTGAACTTGGCCCTGCCCACCAAAGAAAGACCCAGCTTTCCCCACAGAAGTCCCTCTCATTAGAAAGCTTGCACAAGCCTCTTAGTCCTATCCATCAGAGGGCAGACAGAATGAAAACCACAATCACAGAAAACTAACCAAAATGATCACAATAATCACAACCTTCTGTAACTCAATGAAACTATGACCCATACCATGTAGGGCTACCCAAAACGGATGAGTCATGGTGGAGAATTCTGACAAAATGTGGTTCATTGGAGAAGGGAATGACAAACTGCTTCAGCATTATTACCTTGAGAACTCCATCAGCTCAGTTCAGTTCAGTTGCTCAGTCGTGTCCGACTCTTTGCAACCCCATGAACTGCAGCATGCCAGGCCTCTCTGTTCATCACCAACTCCCGGAGTTTACTCAAACTCATGTCCATCAAGTTGGTGATGCCATCCTGCCATCTCATCCTCTGTCATCCCCTTCAACTCCTGCCCCCAATCCCTCCCAGCATCAGACTCTTTTCCAATAAGTCAACTCTTCACATGAGGTGGCCAAAGTACTGGAGTTTTAGCTTTAGCATCAGTGCTTTGAAAGAACACCCAGGAATGATCTCTTTTAGAATGGACTGGTTGGATCTCCTTGCAGTCCAAGGGACTCTCCAGAGTCTTCTCCAACACCACAGTTCAAAAGCATCAATTCTTTGGCACTCAGCTTTCTTCACAGTCCAACTCTCACATCCATAAATGAGTACTGGAAAAACCATAACCTTGACTAGACGGACCTTTGTTGGCAAAGTAATGTCTCTGCTCCCCCATGAACAGTATGAAAAGGCAAAAAGATATGACACTGAAAGATGAATCCTCAGGACTACAGGTGTCCAATACACTACTGGGGAGGATCTGAAAAAACAGCTCCAGAAAGAATAAAGAGGCGGAGCCCAAGCAGAAACACTACCAGTTGTGGATGTGTCTGGTGGTGAAAGCAAAGTCCAATGCTGTAAAGAACAATATTGCATAGGAACCTTGAATATTAGGACCATGAATCAAGGTAATAACATGGAAGTTGTCAAACAGGAGAGAGTAAGATTAAACATTGACATTTTAGGAATTCTTGAAATAAAATGGACAGGAATGGGCAAATTAAATTTGGATGACCATTATATATCATACTGTGGGCAACAATCCCTTACAAGAAATGGAATAGCCCTCATAGTCAACAAAAGAGTCTGAAATGCAGTACTTGGGTGCAATCTCAAAAATGGCAGAATGACCTTGGTTCATTGCCAAGGCAAACCATTCAACATCACAGTAATCCAAATCTATGCCCCAGCAATTAATGCCAAAGAAGCTGAAGTGGGATGGTTCTATGAAGACTTATAAGACCTCCTAGAACTAACACCAAAAAAAAAGTCCTTTCATCATAGGGGACTAGAAAGCAAAAGTAGAAAGTCAAGAGATACCTGGAGTAACAGGCAAGTTTGGTCTTACAGTACACAATGAAGCAAGGCAAAGGCTAACAGAGTTTTGCTAAGAGAATACACTGGTCATAGCAAACACCCTCTTCCAACAACACAAGAGATGACTCTGCACATGAACATCATCAGATGGTCAGTATCGAAATCAGATTAATTATGTTATTTGCAGCTGAAGATGGAGAAGCTATATAATAGACAGCAAAGACAAGACTGGGTGATGACTGTCATTCAGATAATGAGCTCCCTATTGCAAAATTCAGGCTTACATAGAAGAAAGTAAGAAAAACCACTGGGCCATTCAGGTATGACCTAAATAAAATCCCTTATGATTATACAGTACAAGTGACAAACAGATTCAAAGGATTAGGTCTGATGGACAGAGTACCTGAAGAACTGTGGACAGAGGTCCGTAACATTGTACAGGAGGTGGTGAACAAAACCATCCCCAAGAAAAAGAAATTCAAGAAGGGGAGGACCTAACAAAAGCACAAGATATTAAGAAGAGGTGGCAAGAATACATAGAACTACACCAAAAAAGGTTAATGACCCAGATAACCACAATGGTGTGGTCACTCATCTAGAGCCAGACATCCTGGAAAGTGAAGTCAAGAGGGCCTTAGGAAGCATTACTATGAACAAAGTTAGTGGAGGTGATGGAATTCCTGCTGAGCTGTGTCAAATCCTGAAAGTTGTTGCTGTTAAAGTGCTGAACTCAATATGCCAACAAATTGGGAGAACTCAGCAGTGGCCACAGAATTGGAAAATGTCAGTTTTCATTACAATCCCAAAGAAGGGCAATGCCAAAGAATGTTCAAACTACTACACAATTGCATTCATTCCACATTCTAGCAAGGTAATGCTCAAAATTCTTAAACTTAGACTTCAAAAATATGTGAACTGAGAAGTTCCATATGTACAAGTAGGATTAGAAAAGGCAGAGGGGCCAGTGATCACATTGCCAACGTCAGTGGGCTCATAGAAAAAGAAGGAAATTCCAGAAAAACATCTACTTCTGCTTCACTGACTATGCTATATAGCCTTTGACTATGTGGATCACAACAAACTGTGAAAAATCCTTAAAGAGATGGAAAATCATACCAGTTTATCTGCCTCCTAAGAAACTTGTATGCAGGTCAAAAAGCAACAGTCAGAACCAGACATGGAACAACAGATTGGTTCAAATTTGGGAAAAGACTACGTCAAGGCTGTATAGTGTCACCCTGCTTATTTAGCTTATATGCAGAGTACATCATGAGAAATGCTAGACTAGGTGAAGCACAAGCTGGAATCAAGATTGTCAGGAAAAATATCAATAATCTCAGATATGCAGATGACACCACCCTTATCAGCAGAAAGCAAAGAGGACCCAAAGAGCTTCTTGATGAAGATGAAAAAGTATAGGGAAAAATCTGGTTTAAAACTCAGCATTTAATAACTAAGATCATGGCATCAAGTCCCATCATTTCATGGCAAATAGATGGGGAAACAATATAAACAGGATAGGCTTTTTATTTTCCTGGGCTCAAAAATCATTTTGAAAAGATACTACAGCCATGAAATTAAAAGATGCTTGCTCCTTAGAAGAAAAGCTACGGCAAACCTAGACAACATATTTAAAAGCAGAGATATAGTGCTCACTTCAGCAGCACATATACTGAAAAACTGGAACAATACAGAGAAGTTTAGCATGCCCCTTGTGCAAGGATGATATGCAAATTCATAAAGTATATCATATTTTTAAACTTAAAAGCTTTTGCACAATTAAGGAAACTATAAGCAAGGTGAAAAGGTAGCCTTTAGAATAGAAGAAAATAATAGCCAATGAAACAACTGACAAAGAGTTAATCTCCAAAATATACAAGTAGCTCATGTAGCTCCATACCAGAAAAATGAACAACCCAATCAAAAAGTGGGCAAAAGAACTAAACAGACATTTATTCTAAGAAGACATCAGTTCAGTTCAGTCACTTAGTCGTGAATGACTCTTTGAGACCCCATGAATTGCAGCACGCCAGGCCTCCCTGTCCATCACCAACTCCCGGAGTTCACTCAAACTCACGTCCATTGAGTCAGTGATGCCATCCAGCCATCTCATCCTCTGTCTTCCCCTTCTCCTCCTGCCCCCAATCCCTCCCAGTATCAGAGTCTTTTCCAATGAGTCAACTCTTCGCATGGAGTGGCCAAAGTACTGGAGTTTTAGCTTTAGCATTAGTCCTTCCAAAGAACACTCAGGACTGATCTCCTTTAGGATGGACTGGTTGGGTCTCCTTTCAGTCCAAGGGACTCTTAAGAGTCTTCTCCAACACCACAGTTCAAAAGCATCAATTCTTCTACACTCAGCTTTCTTCACAGTCCAACTCTCACATTCATACAGGACCACTGGAAAAACCATAGCCTTGACTAGATGGACCTTTGTTGGCAAAGTAATGTCTCTGCTTTTGAATATGCTATCTAGGTTGGTCATAACTTTCCTTCCAAGGAGTAAGCATCTTTTAATTTCATGGCTGCAATCACCATCTGCAGTGATTTTGGAGCCCCCAAAAATAAAGTCTGACACTTATAGATGACTAATAAACACATGAAAAGATGCTCTACATCATTCATTATTAGAGAAATGCAAATCAAAACCACAATGAGCTACCATCCCACACCAGTCAGAATGGCCACCATCAAATGTCTACAAACAAATATATGCTGGAAGAAGGTGTTGAGAAAAGGGAACCCTCTTACACTGTTGGTGAGAATGCAAACTGGTTCAGCCACTATGGACAACAGTACGGAGATTTCTTTAAAAACTGGTAATAGAACTGCCATATGACCCAGCAATCCCACTGCCTGGCATACAAACTGAGGAAACCAGAACTGAAAGAGGCACATGTAACCCAATTTTCATTGCAACGCTGTTTATAATAGCCAGGACACGGAAGCAACCTAGATGTCCAGAGGCAGAAGAATGGATAAGGAATTTGTGCATATACACACAATGGAATATTCAGTTCAGTTCAGTTCAGTCGCTCAGTCATGTCCAACTCTTTGCAACCACATGGACTGCAGCACGCCAGGCCTCCCTGTCCATCACCAACTCCCGGAGTTACTCAAACTCATGTCCATTGAGTTGGTGATGCCATCCAACTATCTCATCCCCTGTTGTCCCCTTCTCATACTTCAATCTTTCCCAGCATCAGGGTCTTTTCAAATGAGTCAGTTCTTCGCATCAGGTGGCCAAAGTATTGGAGTTTCAGCTTCAGCATCAGCCCTTCCAATAAATATTTAGTACCTATTTCCTTTAGGATGGACTGGTTGGCTCTCCTTGCTGTCCAGGGACTCTCAAGAGTCTTCAACACCACAGTTCAAAACCACCAATTCTTCAGTGCTCAGCTTTCTTTAAACTCCAACTCTCATATCCATACATGACCACTGGAAAAACCATAGCTTTGACTAGACAGACTTTTGTCGGCAAAGTAATATCTCTGGTTTTTAATATGCTGAATAGGTTTGTCATAGCTTTTCTTCCAAGGAGCAAGCGTCTTTTAATTTCATGGCTGCAGTCACCATCTGCAGTGATATTACTCAGCTACAAAAAGGAATACATTTCAGTCAGTTCTAATGAGGTGGGTGAAACTGAAGCCTATTATACAAAGTGAAGTAAGTCAGAAAGAGAAACACAAATACTGTATATTAAAATATATATATGGAATTTAGAAAGATGGTAACAATGATCCTACCTGCAAGGCAGCAAAAGTGACACAGATGTAAAGATCAGGCTTTTGGACTCTGTGGAAGAAGGTGAGGGTGGGATGATTTGAGACAATAGAATTGAAGCATGTATATTACCGTATGTAAAATAGATGACCAGTGCAAGTTCGAGCACTCAAAGCCAGTACTCTGGGACAACCCAGAGGGATGAAATGGGAAGGGAGGTGGGAGGAGGGTCAAGATGGGGGAACACATGTGCACCTGTGGCTTATTCATGTCAATGTATGGGAAAAATCATCACAATATTATAAATTAATTATCATCCAATTAAAATAAATAAAGTATTTTTTTTAAAGCACAAACATGACTTTGCTAACAAAGGTCCGTATAGTCAAGGTATAGTAGTCATAGTATGGATGAGAGAATTGGACCATAAAGAAGTCTGATCACTGAAGAACTGATGCTTGCCAACTGTGGTACTGGAGAAGATTCTTGAGAGTCCTTTGGACAGCATGGAGGTCAAACCAGTTAATGCTAAAGGAAATCAACTCTGAATATTCATTGAAAAGATTGATGCTGAAGCTGAAGCTCCAATATTTTGGCCACCTGATGTGAAGAGCTGACTCACTGGGGAAGAACCCTGATGCTGGGAAAGATTGAGGACAGGAGGAGAGGGGGACGACAGAAGATGAGATGCCTGGATGGCATCACTGACTCAATGGACATGAGTTTGAGCAAATTCTTGGAGATAGTGAAGGACAGGGAAGCCTGGTGTGCTATAGTCTACAAGATCACAAAGAGTTGGACACGACTGAGCAACTGAACAAGAATAAATGTACCTTAGTTGAGTATGTCATGCAATAGGGCTTTCTGTACCGCTTGGGCTTGTTGTATTATAGAGTTCTTTGTACACTCATTGAGATGTTATATGGTATACTGCTTGGATATATTATATGGATATGTTCCCTGATTGAATGTCACATGAAAGTTTCTATGTATGCTGATTGGGCATGTCACATGTAGTTTATTTACATATCAGCAATGGGAAGAATTAGGTAGACTGGGCAAAAAAAAGGGGGGGGAGGGTGTTATTCTATTGTGTTCATGCCCAAACCTGAAGTCCTTCCCATTCATCTATATATCATTACACTTCTTAAAAATATCTGTGTCTAGTTTTAGCCTGTGATTAAATATTAATCATTCCATTAGTCACTCTTTCTGTGAAAATGATTGAACAGAATAGGATAGGGCTTTGCTAACACATCTGAGTTTAAAACTTTCAATACTCTTTCATTGTAAAGCTAGGCACCTTTTGAGACACTGCTCCATCTCTGCCACTGGTGTTCTGAATATTTGGAATCTTTTCTGCCTCTAGTATCCTCTGAGACACTGTTTTCTTTATTTGTTTCCCACTGACATTAAACTTGTATTCACATTTGCCATTTTATCTAAGTGTCCTGTCTACTGATGGTTCTTCATTTATTTTTCAGCTTGATTATGGCTTTTTCTTTCCTGGAGAGACACTATGGAATGGCAGTTAAGACTATTGATTTAAATTTAAACTCAAATTCTGCCATTTACTCCTTCACGATCTCAGGAAAGTTATTCATTTACCCCAGTTTTTTCATTTGTACATGATAAAACATTTTATCATGGCAGGGATGATATTTATATATATCTCATAGGTATAACACAGAGAAGGCAATGGCACCCCACTCCAGTACTCTTGCCTGGAGAACCCCATGGACGGAGGAGCCTGGTAGGCTGCAGTCCATGGGGTCACGAAGAGTCGGACATGACTGAGTGACTTCACTTTCACTTTTCACTTTCATGCATTGGAGAAGGAAATGGCAACCCACTCCAGTGTTCTTGCCTGGAGAATCCCAGGGACGGGGGAGCCTGGTGGGCTGCTGTCTATGGGGTCCAACAGAGTCAGACACAACTGAAGTGACTTAGCAGCAGCAGCAGCATAGGCACAACAGGCATACTTAGTGATTTAATTCTCATTAAATACTTAAAATATTCCCTGGCATATCTTAGATACTTGATAAGTATTAATTATCATTATTCTGCATTATTGAGTAGCATTTTGGAAAGAAAAAGAAAGCTTAGTGGCTATATCACTAGCTTGAGCCACAAAACAAGAAGGCAAACATTAATTTCAAAATTATTATTTTAGGTAAATATAGGGAAAAACCATAATTTGAACTTGGAAATAAAATGCAAGTACTTATCAGTGCTTGTCTGTGAATCTTTATTTCTCACCAACACAAAGGAACATTGGGCCATGGCTGATGTAATAATATTCCAAGACTTTGGAATGAAATTTCAAGAGGATTATTTAATAAGCTATTCATTCTTGTCATTTCAAAAGTTTACTAATTTCTCAGTTCTGATAATAAGTCTTAAAATTAATATTCACTTTATTCCTGAACAAAGAGTTCAAACTTTGCTTTTTTCCTACTTATACTGCTGCTGCTGTTAAGTCGCTTCAGTCGTGTCTGACTCTGTGTGACCCCATAGATAGAAGCCCACCAGGCTCCCCCATCCCTGGGATTCTACTACATTGGTTAAAATTTTGCACTTGATGACAAATTACTAAGTTCTATTTAAAAGGAGTATGTCAAGGCTGTATATTGTCACCCAGCTTATTTAACTTGTATGCAGAGTACATCATGAGAAATGCTGGGCTGGAAGAAGCACAAGATGGAATCAAGATTGCCAGGAGAAATATCAATAACCTCAGATATGCAGATGACACCACCCTTATGGCAGAAAGTGAAGAGGAACTAAAAAGCCTCTTGATGAAAGTGAAAGAGGAGAGTGAAAAAGTTGGCTTAAAGCTCAACATTCAGAAAACGAAGATCATGGCATCTGGTCCCATCACTTCATGGGAAATAGATGGGGAAACAGTGGAAACAGTGTCAGACTTTATTTTTGGGGGCTCCCAAATCACGGCAGATGGTGATTGCAGTCATGAAATTAAAAGACGCTTACTCCTTGGAAGGAAAGTTATGACCAACCTAGATAACATATTCAAAAGCAGAGACATTACTTTGCCAACAAAGGTCCATCTGGTCAAGGCTATGGTTTTTCCAGTGGTCATGTATGGATGTGAGAGTTGGACTGTGAAGAAAACTGAGTGCCGAAGAATTGATGCTTTTGAACTGTGGTGTTGGAGAAGACTCTTGAGAGTCCCTTGGACTGCAAGGAGATCCAACCAGTCCATTCTGAAGGAGATCAGCCCTGGAATTTCTTTTGAAGGACTAATGCTAAAGCTGAAACTCCAGTACTTTGGCCACCTCATGCGAAGAGTTGATTCATTGGAAAAGACTCTGATGCTGGGACGGATTGGGGGCAGGAGGAGAAGGGGACGACACAGGATGAGATGGCTGGATGGCATCACTGACTCAATGGACGTGAGTCTGAGTGAACTCCGGGAGTTGGTGGTGGACAGGGAGGCCGGACGTGCTGCGATTCATGGGGTCGCAAAGAGTTGGACACTACTGAGTGACTGAACTGAACTGATTTATCATTCAAGGTGTGGCATGCAGTTAGATTTTGTTACAGCAAGCCTTATACAAGAAACATTGGTTTGTTTCTTTTCTGAAATATTCATAAAAACAAATTTTCATTTTTCCTGTTACATATGTCTAAATATAATTAGACTACAGTTAGATAGTAGTCTAATTAGATAAACTTCAGTGTATTTCTCATTGAATTTTTAGAAATGTACATTCAAATTTTTCTTATCCCACAACACTTAAAATTATGCCATTCTAAAGAGGTATCAGTTTTTAATTAATATAAATTACATTATTTTGAATAAAATTGATGATTTTTAAAATCTAACTACTGTTTTAACTCAACTCTAAAGTAAGCATTGTCCTTCTTCAAATAACATCATTACTAACTAGGAAGCACTTTGTCCTAGACAGTCAAAAATCAACACAGAGAAAATGTCATAGTCTTTCTCAGTATAAGTTGATATTTTGAATAGATTTCTGGCTACATGTTATTTATATCATTTAGTTTAAACCAAGATTCTGACACTAAAATTAAAATTGCCAAAATATTCAGTTAGCCAAAAGCAAGTACATTTGAATAAAATCAAAGAAGAGAAGAATGAAAGAAAAGCATAGTCATATCCTTGGCCCAGGTTTTAAAAGAATGGTCTCATAGCACCACTTCCTTCCTCTCTAAACAGCAGCAGTAGCAATGCAGCCACTCAACTATGCATGAAATGAGCATGATTTCCAGGTGGCCTTCATCAACGGAATAGCATTCAATGACCATTTAAATTTGCCAGGAAGTGAAACATTCCTCAAATAAGAAGCTTATACAATTGGAATTCTGTCAAGGAATGAAGAAGGGAAGATTTGAAGCTGATACCTACTTCATACCACCATCATCAAATATTCCAACATTTTCTTAAATGAACAAATTTAATAATAATGAAACTAATTTTGCCACATTATTCTAGGGAAGGAAGATTTTCTATAAACTTTTGCTATTAACTGCTAGGATATTCTGAAACTATTTACCATTAAGAGATAAGGACAATGAGAAAAGGTAAGTTTTAATATACAGCATAGAATGTGGAAATAAAACCACTGATATAACAGAATCCCAGTATAATAGTGTTTGCAACAGTCAACTTTATAGTTAAGGTTACAACTCAATTTCATATCCTTGTTTCACTTGCTCATAAAAACTTGGAAGGAAGTTCTCCAACATTAAAACTTTTCATACTCAGTCTCCAAGTAAATACAGATGATAAACATGGATGTTTTTCCATTTTAATAAAGGATTTCTATTCCTTTTCTTTCCCTAAGGACAATTCCCCAACAGAGATGCTCAAATACAGTAAACAATAAGGAATTTGAAATGCATGAATCTCATAACTAAACTTCAAACATTTATTATAGAACACTTGAATTTCAGGGAATTTAAAATTTTCCTGATGAAACATTGGTCCTTCAAAATGAACAGCCTAGATTCCAAAACCACAGTAATCACTTGAAACATTCATATCCTTGGAGAGAAGATAAATGTGATTATTGGAATTTTAATAGACTTGAAACATATTTCATATACCACAAAAGTCATATAAAACCATACTTTTGCTGACAGACCTGCCCTAGAATTTTCCCCTTCCCTAGATGCCTCCTTGGCAGGGAGACATTGTTGAGTCTTACCAACAAATCAGACCCTTAATATTTGGCAATACTGATTTTTTTCAAACTCTTCCATCATATAACCTCCTTCAAAAATGTATCTGTTATACCAATAAATATCTAGCTATGCTTCCATCAATGATGTTCAGTTCAGTTCAGTCACTCAGTCGTGTCCGACTCTTTGCGACCCCATGAATTGCAGCACGCCAGGCCTCCCTGTCCATCACCAACTTCCGGAGTTCACACAAACTCATGTCCAGCGAGTCAGTAATGCCATCCAGCCATCTCATCCTCTGTCATCCCCTTCTCCTCCTGCCCCCAGTCCCTCCCAGCATCAGAGTCTTTTCCAATGAGTCAACTCTTTGCATGAGATGTTCAAAGTATTGTATTAAAATTCTGATCCCTCCAAAGACCTTCCCCTAACTTCAAAATTAATTCACTTATTTATTCGCAGTAAGTAGGAGGAAGAACCCATCCCTCATTTGCACACATTTGGAAATGTATGAAGATAGTAACTTGGTGAGTTGAGTCAAGAGGGTATCATTTGTGTTCAGTAAGTAGGAGTCAGGATGTTAATTATGTTGCAACATTCTGCAATCACACAAAGTTAGTTGTACTGTCTAAAATGTCAATAGCACCTACTTGAGAAATAACGATCTACATAAACTCTTCCACCGAGGAATTGGTCACCTAGGATATTATTCATGTTAGACATGCCCAGACCTAGATGTCTTAGCAAACTAAAGCTGTGGAAATACATTGCACAACCTGCAACCAAAAAGGGCAATATTGCCCTACATCTTGAAAAATTCTTGAGAAAATGCCCCCAGACTGAGTATGGAAATTAGAAATAGCTATTTGACATTTGACTATTCTGTCCTAAAGAACTTAAGCATTCACAGATAAGATGAGTTCAGGAATGTAAGTATTCTTGCTCCAGGCCTCCACCAATGTCTCTCACAGATCGTGAAAGCAGTGGGGTGGAGGGCAAAGAGGGTGCAGGCATAGTGTGGCCTGGAAAAAAAAAGAAAGAAAATAATAAGAAAATAACAGTGTTCACATAACAAGAACTGTAGGGGCTATAATAACTATAAGGGGCTTCCCTGTAGCTCAGCTGGTAAAGCATCTGCCTGCAATACAGGAGACCCTGGTTCAATTCCTGGGTTGGGAAGATTCCCTGGAGAAGGGGAAATGTGTACCCATTCCAGTATTCTAGCCTGGAGAATTCCATGGACAGAGGAGTCTGGCAGGCTACAGCCCATGGGATCACAAACAGCCATACATGACTGAGAGACTTTCACTTTTCAAAGATGGCTATTATTTAAGAGGATGTATTTTGTTGTCTGACACCCCCAGGTCCAAGACCCTTGTCTCATTACTTCGTATAAATGATATTGTGTGCTAGTTGCTCAGTCATGTCCCACTCTTTGCAACCCCATGAACTAGGGCTCGCCAGGCTCCTCTGTCTGTGGAATTCTCCAGGCAAGAATAATGGAATGGGTAGCCATTCCCTTCTCCAGGGAATCTTCCTGACCCAGGAATTGAAGCCAGGTCTCCTGCACTGTAGGTGGATCTTTACCATCTGAGTCACCAGGGAAGCCCCATAAATGATATTAGTAACCTTCTTCTAAAAGATGGCACTGAGATGGCATCTAGGTGTACTACAAGTAAGAATATGAAAAAAAAAAAAAAAAAAAGAACTATAGATCCCTTTGGAATTACTTATCCTGAGAAATGTAGAAGCATTAAGGAGTATTAATAGGCAAATTATTGAATGCTTATTCTGTGCAAAGTGCTAAAACATTCATTATTTCCTTTAATTCTCACAACTCTAAGAGGTTTTGTGACCCATTTTAAATACAGGAATCAAGAAGACTAGAGAGATGAAATAACATGACCAAGGTCATAGCAGCTGGTACATGGCAGAGTTAAGATTTGGACCCTGGTCTTCTGTACTTGAAATCAGAAACTTTAGCCACTACTTGAACTTTCCTTCTATAGAAGATCATGATAGACTGCCATGGAAACATCAGTTTTATAGAAGTGAGGAGAATAAACAGTCCCAAGTCAGAGAGAGAGCCCTCCATGGACCTCAATTTTACTGAGAATAAGCAGATTTGAAAGAAGGAGTACTTCCTAGATTCACCTGACAGCCATGCTGAACAGAAAGTTAGCAGAAAAGTGAGAGCTTGTCACTGGTACAGCATAAAAAAGGAGCTTGAACAGAGTCTGAAAGCCATAGAAATGTGTGGGAGCATAATTGACTGAAGCCCCCAGAAGCTGCCTTGCTGATTTCAACATTGCACTCATAGCCTTGCACTTTTCCCAGCCATTGCAGAACTGCTTCTGTAAGACATGAGACTCTTCCACTGGCTGATGTCTTTGGCTTAAGGACTCTGATTGGCCTGAACAAAGCTTCCTTAGAACTATGCTATAGTTTGAGACTGTTCCTAGCCAAGCCTTCTTCTTTCCGTCTTTCCATCAGAAGGGTCATATTTGCACTGAGATTGTGATTAGAGATATTTTCCAGCTTCTCTGGTATTGTTCCATTTCTCCAATATTTCCCCTAATAAATCGCTAACATGTCTAA
Organism: Bos grunniens; assembly: GCF_055505025.1. Taxonomy (NCBI): domain Eukaryota; kingdom Metazoa; phylum Chordata; class Mammalia; order Artiodactyla; family Bovidae; genus Bos; species Bos grunniens. The sequence continues at coordinate 50,879,189 of NC_141175.1, forward strand.
TTCTACCCTGGGATCTGCTTCCCTAGACCAAATATTATTTTAGGGTTCATCCTGAGCAACAACCCACATCCTTCATCTATGCTTTAAAAAATTAATAATAGTACTTATTACAAAAGCACTAATTTATCATTTCTAGTATAATTCCATTTTCTCATATAAAAAATGAAAAGGCATCATTTTCTTCATGAAAAAAGAAAAACTCAAATCTTATCAGCTAACATATCCAAATCTAAAACTGAATCTCTGGGTAAAAGTCATTTCCCCTTCTGTCATACCCTTTCATCTTAACTTACTATCCCACTTTGCAAACTTTAAAGAGAATGACAACAACACATGCTATATGAAATGATTGGGGAAATGATCAGAAAACAGAATTATGGGCCAAAATATAAAAATATGTACATTATACAAAAAGGTAGAAAACATATAATTTTTTTTCTGCAAAAGCATATGTCTTAAAATTTATGACATTTCTTCTGCTATCTTTCTACATCCCCTCTTCCCTAAGATTGCCAGGGTTCTTTGCCTAAAGGGTTGTATTAGTAAGGGTAAGCTTAGTCTTCTGTAATGAAAAGAGCCAACAGTAAGTCAGTGGCCTAAATATTACAATTCTATCTATCTTTTATAACCTGTACAGAGTGTTCATTCATAATGAGCATCTGGCAACCTGTGACTTCCAAGATGCTTCAGTCACTGCCATTTCTGGCTGGCAGGGAGGAAAATGTGGGAAACTCAGTGCACAGGATGTCATTTTAAGCACATAATATAGAAGTCAAGTTATCACTTAAGAAAGATCGCTAGGAAATAATGTTTCTAGTTGCACAATCATGCATCTAAGGCAAAGCAGAAAATGGCTTTGGGGAGAAAATTAACAGCGTCCATCCTATGAAGTGACTCAAAATTTCATTCCTGAGGGGTCTGTGTCTTTTCTGATTCACTCTGAATTTCCAGTAATTTTCCATTCCCATTGATCACTGGACAAAAATAAACTATCAAGATTCCCAGATTTAAGACATCCTATTTACTCACTTCATTGTGTGGCATCACTGCTTTTGCCCAGTGATAGTCAGGCTCAGTCAAATACACCAGTCATCACTCTCAACTCCATTCTCTCTTGTACATCAGGTAGAAAAAGAAACTCAAAAAATGCAGATGACAGTCTCCATCTTCGAATTAAATTGAATCACTATCATGTCCTATGGGCGGCCCAGGTGGTTCAGCGGTAAAGAATATGCGTGCAGTGCAAAAGGCACAGGAGATGTAGGTTCAGTCCCTGGGTCAGGAAGAGCTCCTGAAGAAGGAAATGGCAGTCCACTCCAGGATTCTTGCCAGCAGAGTCCCATGGACAGAGGTGCCTAGCGCCCTACAGTTCATATGTTCATAAAGAATTGGATATGACTGAAGTGACTGAGCACACACACTGTGTCCCACAATGAATATCTTCTATTTTTTAGGGACCCAAATAGCCAAGAAATTCTGAAGAAGCTGAAGTTGAATGGTTCTAAGAAGACCTACAGGACCTTCTAGAACTAACACCCAAAAAAGATGTCCTTTTCACTACAGGGGACTGGAATGCAACAGTAGGAAGTCAAGAAACACCTGGAGTAACAGGCATATTTGGGCCTGGAGTACAAAATGAAGAAGGGCAAAGGTTAACAGAGTTCTGCCAAGAGAACACACTGCTCATAGCAAATACCCTCCTCCAACAACACAAGAGAAGACTCTACACATGGACATCACCAGATGGTCAACACTGAAATCAGATTGATTATATTCTTTGCAGCCAAAGATGGAGAAGCTCTATACAGTCAGCAAAAACAAGACTAGGAGCTGACTGTGGCTTAGATCATGAACTTCTTATTGCCAAACTCAGACTTAAATTGAATAAAGTGGAGAAAACTACTAGACCATTAAGGTATGGTGTAAATTAAACCCCTTATGACTATACAGTGGAAGTGAGAAATAGACTTAAGAGCCTAGATCTGATAGACAGAGTGCCTGATGAACTATGCACCGAGGTTCATGACATTGTACAGGAGAGGGGAATCAAGACCATCCCCAAGAAAAAGTAATGCATAAAAGAAAAATGGCTACCTGAGGAGTGTTTAAAAATAGCTGTGAAAAGAAGAGAAGCAAAAAGAAAAGGAGAAAAGGAAAGATATACTGATGTGAATGCAGAGTTTCAAGGAATAGCAAGGAGAGATAAGAAAGCCTTCCTCAGCTATCAATGCAAAGAAATAGAGGGAAACAACAGAATGGGAAAGACTAGAGATGTCTTAAAGAAAATTAGAGATACCAAGGGAACATTTCATGCAAAGATGGGCTCAATAAAGGACAGAAATCATAGGGACCTAACAGAAGCAGAAGATATTAAGAAGAGGTGGCAAGAATACACAGAAGAACTGTACAAAAAAGATCTACATGACCCAGATAATCACGACGGTGTGATCACTGACCTAGAGCCAGACACCCTGGAATGTGAAGTCAAGTGGGCCTTAGAAAGCATCACTACGAACAAAGCTAGTGGAGGTGATGGAATTCCAGTTGAGCTATTTCAAATCCTGAAATATGATGTTGTGAAAGTGCTGCACTCAATATGTCAGCAAATTTGGAAAACTCAGCAATGGCCACAGGACTGGAGAAGGTCAGTTTTCATTTCAATCCCAAAGAAAGGCAATGCCAAAGAATGCTCAAACGACCACACAATTACACTCATCTCATACGCTAGTAAAGTAATGCTCAAAATTCTCCAAGCCAGGCTTCAGCAATACATGAACCATGAACTTCCAGATGTTCAAGCTGGTTTTGGAAAAGACAAAGGTACCAGAGATCAAATTGCCAACATCCGCTGGATAATCAAAAAAGCACAAGTTCCAGAAAAACATCTATTTCTGCTTTATTGACTATGCCAAAGGCTTTGACTGTGTGGATCATAATAAACTGTGGAAAATTCTGAAAGAGATGGGAATAGCAGACCACCTGACCTGCCGCTTGAGAAACCTGTATGCAACGCAGGAAGCAACACTTAGAACTGGACATGGAACAACAGACTGGTTCCAAATAGGAAAAGGAGTTCATCAAGGCTGTATATTGTCACCCAGCTTATTTAACTTACATGTAGAGTACAGCATGAGAAAGCCTGGGCTGGAGGAAGCACAAGCTGAAATCAAGATTGCTGGGAGAAGAATCAATAACCTCAGATATGCAGATGACACCACCCTTACTGCAAAAAGTGAAGAAAAACTAAAGAGCCTCTTGATGAAAGCAAAAGATGAGAGTGAAAAAGTTGGCCTAAAGCTCAACATTCAGAATACTAAGATCATGGCATCTGGTCTTGAGAGAGTCATTTCTTTGGCAGGTTGATAAGAAGTCTAGGGGTCTCCAAGGAGAGAGGGGTCTGGAATTCTCCAGGAGGTAGAAAAGACAAACTTTTTTGTCCCTCTGCATTCCTTAGGATTATATAACAGTAATGTATCCTGCTTGAGGACAGTCTCTGGAAAAAACTTTCTGGCTAATCCTGTTATCTTAAAATGTAAATTATGGGAATAGGTCTAGTGAGGTCCTTACAACCTCCAGACATTCTTTTGATTCACTGTAATAACTAATTGGAGAGTATATAAATAACTCCATTGCTAACATTAGCAAGGGGGTACTCTTTCTTCCCCCTTCTAATGCCTATGCCAGAAGCTTTCTCTATCTCCTTTATACCTTAATAAAACTTTATTACACAAAGCTCTGGGTGATCAAGCCTCGTCTCTGGTCCCAGATTGAATTCTTCTCCTCGGGAGGCCAAGAATCCTGGCATCTTTTCGTGTGTCAGCAACAACCTTTCAGTCCCATCACTTCATGGCAAATAGATGGGTAAATAGTGGAAACAGTGGCTGACTTTATTTTGGGGGGCTCCAAAATCACTGCAGATAGTGATTGCAGCCATGAAATTAAAAGACGCTTACTCCTTGGAAGGAAAGTTATGACCAACCTAGATAGCATATTCAAAAGCAGAGACATTACTTTGCCAACAAAGGTCCATTTAGTGAAGGCTATGGTTTTTCCAGTGGTCATGTATGGATGTGAGAGTTGAACTATAAAGAAAGCTGAGTGCCAAAGAATTGATCCTTTTGAACTATGGTGGTGGAGAAGACTTTTGAGAGTCCCTAGGACTGCAAGGAGATCCACCCAGTCCATCCTAAAGGAGATCAGTCCTGGGTGTTCATTGGAAGGACTGATGTTGAAGTTGAAACTCCAATACTTTGGCCACCTTATGCAAAGAGCTGACTCATTTGAAAAGACCCTGATGCTGGGAAAGATTGAGGGCAGGAACAGAAGGGGACGACAGAGGATGAGATGGTTGGATGGCATCACTGACTCAATGGACATGGGTTTGGGTGGATTCCAGGAGTTTGTGATGGACAGGGAAGCCTGTCATGCTGTGGTTCATGGGGTCACAAAGAGTCGGACATGACTGAGTGACTGAACTGAACTGAACTGAAGTAGCCAAGCCAGCAGGACCCAAAGGTACAAAAATTAGGATATAATAATAAAAGGAGACACTCCTACTTCCATTCTATGTTACAATGGACTGCCTCTTCCATTCTCTTGATTTCTAGAGGAAAGAAAAAAGTATTTAAATCAAATGTACATCTGGTCCCTATCCTTATTTGATAAATTCATCTACATACTGTAGTGAATAAGTTTGTGACCCAATCCATCTGATACCCCCCAGCCCCCTGAGCCTGACAGGCAGCAACACAGGTTAAGCAATTTTTCTACCAGGATGCAATCTTTCCTCTGAGAGGCTGTCCCATTTCCTAGACTAGTTAGTGCCTAGGGTAGCAGGATGATTCTAAGTTTGGTTCTCCTTACATGATGAGTCCACCAAGCTACAACTAGCAACCATAAAGACAATATTTGCTGCTTCATCTACAAATGGCATCTCCATTCTTCCACTTAGTCATTAAGTGGGTTCTTTAGATTATGCCAGTACAGTCAAAGCTACCATCACCTCTTGTCTGGACTATCAGAAAAACTTCTTTCACAACACTCCTCCATCCACTAATTGTCCCTTTGGATCCACTCTTCACACACAGTCAGATTGAACCTTTCAAATATAAGAATCACACATTGCGGTCTTTAAAATCTCCCACTGACTTCAGGACACAATCTAAAGTTGTGACATTGCCACTAAATCTCTTGATATCATATTTTATTGTATACTTTCTTGCTCTCTCTGCCCAAGCACACTGCCCTTCTTAATTTTTCTGGAATAGACTGACCACAGTTTTCTGTATGGCTTTTTCCATTTTATGTTTCTTCTGCTTGAGCTCTTTACCCACAGATAGCATGATAGCTACTTACACTGCTTCCTCTAAATCTTGTCTTGAAATGACCCTACCAGTGGGTCCTATTCTGACTGGATTGTATAAGCTAACACTTTCCTAATCTCAACTAAGCATTTTTCAATTTTTGAAATACCCTTTTGAAAAGATGTCATGATGAAATTGAAAATTTTTCCTAGGGAAAAAGCTAAGCAGAAGATAGGGAAGGTAATTTTCTTTTCTTTCTTTTTTTTTTTTTTAGGGAAGGTAATTTTCATACAGACATTCTATGAAAATTTGCTTTCTTCTATTTTGTTTTTTAAAATAGCCTGGAATTTATGATTTTATTGATGTTGAAAGTCATAGTAATTTTTTGGCTAGTTTAAAAATAAAGTGTATATATGTGTGTGTGTGTGTGTGTGTGTGTATGTGTATACACACACACTTCTGAATCATCTTATTTCAGTAGTTACTTTTAAATAAATAAGGAATGTCTTTGTGCTTGCATCTCACCATGTGTATACCTGCTCCTTTGAGAACAATTTTAATTTTACAAAGAATGTGTCTTAGCAGAGGGTTAGATGACATATCATTGTCAAAATTAGTGATATAATTAAAATGTGTATGAGGCAGATAAATGGCAATTGACTCCCTGTGGTTCCCTCTAATATAGATTCTCTAAATCATGTCTTGGTTATGACTACAGCAGTGTGTTGCCTTGTTGCCTTCTCCCTAACTACCTTCTTCACAATTGAATGCACTATGCAAGGGATGGATTTTGCTTTATTAGCTGCAGGAAAGCAAAATATAACATAAGGCCTGAATGCAATTTTGCAAATTTTCTTTAATTGTGGGTATCCAATAAGATAAAAATTTCAGTTCATGGAAGAGGACAATAGTTCTCCACTTCCTAGGAATTAAATTTTAGAAAGTAAAATGACAGAGTCTTCCAAACAAGTTAAATGTACTCATTTAGCAATGGTAAGTTGCTTTAGATCTCACAGCTTAATGGAATGTTGCCCAACTTAGCTGTGTGGTTGAGAGTTGTCAATTCGTAGCAGAAGACAGAACTGAATGCTGGTAATTGGATATGAGAGATATAAAGCCAAAAACACAAAGGCAGACCTTCAAAGCTTAGGTCTTTAAAGAGGAAAAAACTTTGGGTATGCGACCAAGAAAAAAGTGTGTCGGTATTTACTAGAGTTGTACAAACATTTGACGTAAAACTGAGTATGTGAAGTGAAAGTCAGTCATTCCCAAATATATGTGAACAATAAATATACTATTCAGGGCAACATATTCACAATAGCCAAAATAGTGGAAACAACTTAAATATGCATCCACAGAGCAGAGAGAAACAGTGGTGTATTCATGCAATAAAATTATATATAACAATTAAAATTCATGAATTAGAGCTACAGTATGAGTATGAGTAAATCTCACAAATACTATAGTAAGGAAAAGAAATAAGATACAAAAGGAATCCCTACTATATGGTTCTACTTACAGAGAATTGCAAAATAGCCAAACCTGCACTGTTGAAATTTGGGCGGTGGCCCTCTTTGCAGTGGATGCGATGCAGTGTGATTGACACAGGTTTCAGATAAGACTTCTGGGTAGATGCCAGTGTCTATTTCTTGGCTTGGGTGATGTATTCCAGGGAGGTTATTTCAGTATAATTAAATAAACTGTATGTTTATTGTTTTCTTTACTATTCATTGTGTGTGTGCTATACTCCAATAAGACAAAGGTTTAAAAATGGAATGCATAAATCTATTTGAAAGAACAAGTTAGTAACGTTCTAGCTAACAGAAATTTTATGGTAGCCCTCTGTGCATACTAACTTGCTTCAGTCGTGTCTAATTCTTAGCAGCCTCATAGGCTGTAGCCTGCCTGTCTCCTCTGTTCATGGGATCCTCCAGGCAAGAGTACTGGAGTGGGTTGTTACACCCTCCTCCAGGGGATCTTCCCAACTCAGGGATCAAACTCAGGTCTCTTACCTCTCCTGTACTGGCAGGCAAGTTCTTTACCATTAGCATCATCTGTGAAGCCCCATGGTAGCCCTGGATGCATGTGCTAAAAAAGTCATGTCCAATTCTTTGTGACTCTGTGGACTATAGCCTTCCAGGTTCCTCTGTCCATGGGATTCTCTAGGGAAGAATACTGCAGTGGGTTGCCATGCTTTCCTCCAGGGATCTTCCTGATCCAGGGATTGAACCTGCATCTCACAACACCTGCATTGCAGGTGGATTCCTTACCACTCAGCCACCAGAGAAGGCTATGGTAGCCCCATTTAACCTCAATTGTTGCTAACCAAAAGCCACAGAAAAAGCTACTCTTCTACATTAATCTTTCACAAAAAAAGGGGAGATGGGTATTAGTTCGTGATTGCAGTTACTTTTGCCTGCTTGGAGAATGGAAATTCCTCTCTAGGAAAGGTAGTGGGGAAAAAAAAAATAGCTGTTTTGGATTCAGAAACTGAGACCAGCACTGAGCATAAGGTAGAAGGAGACAGCAAGAGTGAGCTGAATTTCTCTTCCTAGAAAAATATCAGGAATGGCCTTGGGAGAGTTTGAAAGATGGCAGGTGAGAGATGCCCCCGGGGTCCTTTTCTCTTAGTAAAGCTTAAGGCACATAACTTGGGCTGTTTCCATCTAGCTTGATACGAAACAAAGACAAGGAAATAGTAGCCAGAAGGATGGTCAATACCAAAACAACAAAATAGCATGAATGAGAAATAATAGAGTGCAAAAAATAAATAAGAGCAACCTGTGTGTATGTGTGTGTGTGTATGTGTGTGTGTGCGTGTGTGTGTGTGTGTTAATCGCTCAGTCATGTCCCACTTTTTGCGACCCAATGGACTATAGCCCACCAGGCTCCTCTGTCCATGGGATTCTCCAGGCAAGAGTACTGGAGTGGGTTGCCATTCCCTTCTCCAGAAGAGCAACATAAGGCTTCCAAAACAACAGCAATAACAACAGCAACAACAAATAAACCATAGTATTGCTAAGATAAAAGTGAGTGACCCTTCTTATGTCAGGCAGATTTGGGCCATTTTACTTAAATTTTAGAAGACAGGGTGATTTCAGCAAGGTTGGAAGACTTAGGGACATCTAAACATTGACATAGTATCTCTGTAATGTAACAGTTTTGACATTTCATCCTTACCATAATCCTATAAGATTGTTACTATTAGCCTTATTTTATGTCTCAGGCAGCTAAAACAGTTACCCTTGTCCATGTTGCTAGTATGTGATGGAGCCAGAGATCAAAATAATTTTAAATTCCTCACACTGCCTCCCATTACCTCAAGAAGGTCAATAGTTTCCTAAGGCTAACTTCATGTAAAGTAAATTTAGCTATTTTAATTTATGAAGGTATTACCTATTTTTGAATTGTTTCCAGGTATGCTACCGATTCTACTTCTAGTCTTTTTGAGAATACATTGTCTGATGTTCACAAAAACCAGAAAAATAATAAAAATATAAAAGAAATTCTTTCATTATTTTCATAACTTAGAGATATTTTATAAACTGCAGAGAAATAGATTGTCTATCAGCCTGGGTCTTAACTTCCATAATATACTTTCAAAAGAGTAAGAAACTTCCCTCTTTCACAAGACATTACTGCTAAAATTACATATTAGTGGTTCATCTAGTAGTCATTTAGGTAGTGAAGGGGCTCAAACATTTTTTAGGAACATAGAGCAAAGTCCAGGCTTTGGAGATTTGGGCTAGAAATCCAGTTTGGAGGGCAGGTCTGCCACTTACTATTACCTTAGGCTTTAGTGCTTCAGTTTTCTCAATAACAAAAACAGGATATTAATACCTACATAATACAGTTATTGTAAAGATTCAAGTTTATAATACAGTCAAGAACCATAACACAATACATGGTATACAAGTGTTGCTTAATAAATAATTCCCACAATTGAACAAAATTATGATGGCAATAGGGTTCTCCAGGCTAGTAAACTATACCTTGCAGAAGAGCTCTGGCCACAACCTGCTTTTGTAAATAAAGTTTTATTACAACACAACCAAGTCTAGTGTTTACGCACTGTCTATGACTGCTTTCAAACTACAAAAGAAGATTTGAATAGTTGTGACAGAGACTGTATGGCCCACAAAGCTAAATATATTTACTATCTGGCTTCTTGTATGTGTTAGTTGCTCAGTTGTGTCTGACTCTTTGTGACCCCATGGACTGTAGACTGCCAGTGTCCTCTGTCCATGGAATTCTCCAGACAAGAATACTGAAATGGATTGCCATTTGCTTCTCCAGGGGATCTTCCCAAGTGAGGGATTATATCCAGATCTCCTGTATTGTAGGCAGATTCTTTACCATCTGAGCCACCAAAGATTTATTTCTAGGATATGAAGAAAGAATCTCAGCAGCTGGATCTTGAAGACATCACCTTTTGATGTGAGAATTTTGCTTATAGAAGGAACATTACCACATGAAGTATCAATTTATATTATTGTAATTTGAAAAGTAACTATTGAAGTTAGAAATAACAATAATTAGTCTATCAGCCCAGAGTTCTTGCAAATTTTGGTAATTAGCATAAAAAGAGCCAGACATTAGCTTGAAAAATTTAGCAGAATCATTTCATTATTTTTACTGAAAATAATCCAGACTTCTGAACATGAAAAGTAAATAATAAGTGCCTACTACTTGCCAGTCTCAGAGTATGTAGTAATCTCTAATTCAATGGATTATTGCTTAATCTGAGATACAGTATACAATATTTATTTTCTTTGTGTTTTTATATTTTCTGAAAATTTCACAGTGACCCAATGTGTTTTACAATTTAAGATAAACCAAAGAACTTTTTACAAGTGGAAAGGAAGACAAATCTAGCCATCTGGACACATTTAATTTAAACTGCCATAACTCTGGTCACTGAGCGGCTTAGGAATGTTAAAGAAAGTCAAAGATAATAAAGGAGAGATGAGGCCAACTGTGGAGTTATCCGTGATGAAAGAGGAAAAGATACAAATAAAAATAAATAGCTTAAGGAAGCATACAATAATAAGGTAAATCATCATCATCATCAAGCTAAGAAGACTCCATGGAAGAAAAAGAATGGGTGAGAAGTCATTCACTATCTCAAGTGCAATAACCAAGAAGGAAAAGGAATGAGGTTAAACAACAATTCATACAAATCATAAAATATTTGAAGAAGAGAGCCATGAAAATATGTTTGGCTTCATTGATAGGTACAGCAAGAAGCTAAATGAAAGAAGAAAAGATTGTCAGAAATCACATTAGTAAGAACATGATTGATACAACCAATTTGAAGCTGGAAGAAAAATATATTATTTTTCATGTTTATATTCCAAAGAGAACTGCTGTATGACTAGAGGAATGGAATATAAGATATGGAAAATATAATTGAGAATAACTCTTATATTCTGCACATGTGAGAAAGGAATGAAAAGAAGGTGGACAAGTTCTATAAAGCATCATCAAATGTTTTCTAAGGAAATCTCATGTGGCTTCTTAGAAGTTGACAAGGAGGAGAAACAGGCTTTTACTTGCCAGTATCTTAAAAAAAAAAAAAAGTCAAATTCACAGTGATCAACCAAAGAAAGTGAAGGCAAAACTAATGTGGGGGACTGTCACAGCTTTAGCACTGAGAATGTTACTGAACCAAACTTAGGTCCAGTCTCTGGCACACAGTAAAGTTGATCTACTGATGGCAGGTTGTGGTGAAGGAACGTGGGAACGTGCAGCGTTTATTGCAAGATACCAGACAAGAGTTCTGAGCAGCTAATGCTCAGAAAGCCTGAACTCCCCAATGGGTTTCACTATTTCATCAATCCACACACACACACACACACACACATATAGTACACATATATGAGGCTTCACTGGTGGCTCATATGGTAAAGAATCCACCTACAATGCCGGAGACCTGGGTTCAATATCTGGGTTGGGAAGATCCCCTGGAGGAGGGCTACAGCCCATAGGATCACAAAGAGTCAGACACGACTGAGCAACTAAGCACAGCACACATACATATATATCTGTATATATACAGGAAATTGTATTCATGTGATTACTTGCACTTGACAGATAAGGAGACTTAGGGAGGCTAAATAACTTGCCCAAGTTTCACAACTGGTAGCATCAGAGTTGGAATCTGGTCTTCCTGGCTCCAAAAGGACTTGCACTTATTATTCTGCTACACTGTCAAAAGAAATACAGAAAATATTTTTCTGCTTTGTAAACAGGCATTCTTGGACATTTGACTGAGTGAACAGGAACAGAGCCTCTTGATGAAAGTAAAAGAGGAGAATGAAAAAGCTGGCTTAAAACTCAACATTCAAAAATCTAAGATCATGGCATCCAGTCCTATCACTTCATGGCAAATAGATGGGGAACAATGAAAACAGTGACAGACTTTATTTTCTTGGGCTCCAAAATCACTGCAGATGGTGACTGCAGCCATGAAAATAAAAGATGCTTGCTCCTTGGAAGGAAAACTATAACCAAACTAGACAACATGTTAAAAAGCAGAGGCATTACCTTACCAACAAGGTCCATATAGACAAAGCTATGGTTTTTCCAGTAGTCATGTGTGGATGTGAGAGCTGGACCATAAAGAACCTTGAGTGCTGAAGAACTGATGCTTTTGAACTGTGGTGTTGAAAAGACTCTTGAGAGTCCCTTGGATTGCAAGATCAATCTAGTCAATCCCAAAGGAAATCAGTCCTGAATATTCATTGGAAGGACTGATGCTGAAGCTGAAATCCAATACTTTGGCCACCTGATGGGAAGAACTGACTCAATAGAAAAGACCCTGATTCTGGGAAAGACTGAAGGCAGGAGAAGAAGGGGATGAAAGAGGATGAGATGGCTGGATGGCATTACTGTCTTTATGGACATGATTTTGAGCAAGCTCTCAGAGTTGGTGATGGACAGGAAAGCCTGGCGTGCTGCAGGCATGGAGTCACAAAGAGTCAGACACGACTGAGTGACTGAACTGAACTAAAAAATATAATTAAGGAAAGAACTTCTCTCTGAGGAGCCTTAGGCTTCTTTATAAAGTATTAGTGTTAATGATGCTCAGTAATTTATTTTCTAAAGGCTAAAATGAGGGGAATTTTAATGCTTTTATTTTGCAAGAGGTAAAACTCATTACTTGTCAGAGAATATGAAAATCATTATTGTTCAAAAAAATTAAAGGCATTCAGGAAAGCAATGAATTCTAATTTAATAAGATATGTCAGGCATATGCTAATAGAGCTCATTCTATTTCCTTCACTGAAGAATGATGATAGAATATCTTACCAATGTTGTATAAAAGTTTGTATTTTTCAATGAAGCTCTTTTTAACCTATAGTCTTCAGGGCTGTATTTACCACAGTAGGTAAGTGAAAACATGATATTCATTTGTTTTAGCCTAGAAAAAGCTTGTAACTTAGTCAGGAATAAAGCATACTTCAGGAAAACTTGAAAAGAAATTTTGAGTCAATAATACACATAAAACATAATCAGAACACATAATATGGTCCATATATGAACTGAATTTCTTTTCTTTCAAAATAACTACAACATAATTATCAGTACAAGATGAAATGCTGCAAACATGTAATTTGGTACCTAAGATCATAGCATCCAGTCCCATTACTTCATGGCAAATATATGGAAAAACAATGAAAACAGTGACCGGCTTCATTTTCTTGGGCTCCAAAATCACTACAGATGGTGACTGCAGCCATGAAATTAAAAGATGCTCCTTGGAAGAAAAGCTATGACCAAGCTAGACAGCATATTAAAAAGCAGAGGCATTACTTTACCAACAAAAGTCCATATAGACAAAGCTATGTTTTTTCCTGTAGTCATGTATGGATGTGAGAACTGGACTATAAAGAAAGTTGAGTGCAGAAGAAATGATGCTTTTGATCTCTTGGTTACCAAGCCAATGATTTGCCACAAAATGAATACCGGAGAACATTCGGCCAGTTTATGTTTTGGTTCAAGCATAACATATCTTAGAACACAACAGCTGTCATAAGGAATATTCATGTTTTAAGTCCTGAAGAGCAAGTTAATTTTATTTGTCGTGTTAAAGCATAAAAGCTTTCTTCACCGTGTTCCTGTGATGCACTCATCTCTGTAACCTCCAGCTCTCTTGATAATCACACTGTATTTGTGCATCATTCACTTGAACATGTTTCCATAAATAGTTAAATTACTTCCCCAAGAAAGCTTGACTCCCTAATGGTTATTAAAGCTCATTCTAACTTTCTCATTACTAGAACTTTGAGAGGTGTAATGAGGATTCTGAGGAAAATCAATTGTGAGTTGGGTGTGCAATTATCAGGATCTTTAGCATATATGCAATAAGTAAATAAGCATGGAAGAGTCTTGCTGTGAACGAATTCCAAATAAAACAAATGATAGGACTATAGTTGAAGCCGTAGATTATTTCTCACCAGGTGCTGTGAGAATATGGAATCACACTGTAGTTTTTAGCTTTGTTTTTGTTTTGTGACTTTTTTTTTTCTGTGTATCCTCTGAAACAATTGGAAACTGCCCCAGGAATAACATTAAGACAAATAATTTATGCCACACAAATCATTAAACCATAAGCAACCTCATTAAGTAGCTTCCCATTGGTAGCCTCAACTAAAACAGCTGGCCTGACAGTTGGATATTGAAGAAAAAGTAAAATTCCTTTTGCAATCTAAATCTCTTCTCTCAGATTAATAATGAGTTCCTTTATTTAAAGCAACCCAAGGGGAAAAAGGCAGCCTATATAATGCCAACAAGTGGGGTCTGTGAAAATTCCAATCAAACTTTTGCTTTAATGATGACAATATCAATAGCAATAATTAATATTTATTGAAGGTTAAATGCCAAACACTATTCTCAGTACTTTATTTTTATTAACTCTTTTCATTTTCACATAATCTCTATAAATATAATTGTCCTGGCTACACAATATGAGGGCTTCCCAGGTGGCATTAGTGGTAAAGAACCCATCTACCAATGCAGGAGACTCAGGTTTGATTCCTGGGTTGGGAAGATCCCTTGGAGGAGAGCATGGCAACCCACTCCAGTATTCTAGCCTAGAGAATCCCATGGACAGAGAAGCCTGGTGGACTATGGTTCATAAGGTTGCAAAGAATCGGACACGACTGAATTGACTTTAGCAGTGAGATCCCAGTGCAAAGGGGAATGCAGAGTTCTTTGTTCAAGGGCAACAGTCTCTCTCTTGCCCTGTCACAGTGTGTTTTTTGGTGTTTTTGTTTGTTTGCTATTTGATTTTGGGCTCCCTTGTGAAAGGGATAGAAAAGTTGTGATAGTGGTAAAGTACCAGCCTGCCAATTCAGGAGACATAAGAGACTGAAGCGACTTAGCACACTAGCACACAGGATAGTCAAACAGGTAACTGTAGAAGTCACAGTTGCTGTTGTTTTAGTTGCTAAGTCATGTCCAATTTTTTGCAACCCCATGCATTGTAGCCCACCAGGCTTCTCTGGCCATGGGATTTTCCTGGCAAGAATACTGGAGTGGGTTGCTATTTCCTTCTCCAGGGGATCTTCTCAACCCAGGGATCAAACCTGTGTCTCCTGCTTGGCTGGTGGATTCTTTACCACTGAATTCCCTGGGAAGTAGAAGACCATAGATAGAGAAACCTAAGAAAATTGGGAGGCCACTGTATAAGTTAATGATCACTCAAGAAAGCTATCAGAATATCATGGAACAAAGTAAACATGCTTAACTATAAAGCCATGAATAAAAGCACTAGATATAGGTGAAAGAAAAGTGATGTAAGCCTGACATCTACTCAAAGAAGGGTAACTTTTCCTCTCCTGAACTTTCCTTTTACTATAAAATTGTAACCCACTAAATCCTTGGGGCACAGCTCCTTTGCATGCCCACTTGCCACTCTTACAAGTATCCTCTAGAGAACAGTGTGGAGATTCCTTAAAAAACTGGAGATAGAACTGCCATACGACCCAGCAATCCCACTGCTGGGCATACACACCAAGGAAACCAGAATTGAAAGAGACACATGTACCCCAATGTTCATCGCAGCACTGTTTATAATAGCCAGGACATGGAAGCAACCTAGATGTCCATCAGCAGATGAATGGATAAGAAAGCTGTGGTACATATACACAATGGAGTGTTACTCAGCCATTAAAAAGAATACATTTGAATCAGTTCTAATGAGGTAGATGAAACTGGAGCCTATTATACAGAGTGAAGCAAGCCAGAAAGAAAAACACCAATACAGTATACTAACGCACATATATGGAATTTAGAAAGATGGTAATGACAACCCTGTATGCGAGACAGCAAAAGAGACACAGACGTATAGAACAGTCTTTTGGACTTTGTGGGAAAGGGAGGAGGGGGGATGATTTGGGAGAATGGCATTAAAACATGTATAATATCATGTAAGAAACGAATCGCCAGTCCAGGTTCGATGCAGGATACAGGAAGCTTGGGGATGGTGCACTGGAATGACCCAGAGGGATGGTATGGGGAGAGAGGTGGGTTCAGGATGGGGAACACGTGTACACCCGTGTCAGATGCATGTTGATGTATGGCAAAACCAATACAATATTGTAAAGTAAAAAAATAATAATAATAATAAAAATTTTTTAAAAAATAAATAAATCAAATTCTTGTCTATCACTTTATCTCTCACTGAATTCTTTCTGTCATAAAGAACATGAGCTTCATTAACTACTAAAACCAGATGTGTGACCATAGTTGTAAGACCATGGATTTTGGTCAAGTTCAAGTCCCAGCACATGGCTTCAAGCACCAAACTGAAGTGAATGGTTTCATTTGTCCATGGGTATCCAACCTAGAGTATTATGCTTCTCTTAAAGATGAGGCAATTGAGGACAAATAAAGAAAATCTTCATCTGGACAGGAGAGCTAGTTCAGAGAAAGGCACATGACGCAATCACAGCCAATGAAACAAGACAAGATATTGTTAGAGATCCTGGGAAGAAAACTCACTTTTCTAATTGGACTTAGAATGTGAGATCAATGGCAGCTACCACTGTAATCCTTCTATGTAAAGTTGAGTCAAAAAGCAATAAAGACAGAACCAAAAGATGGTGGCAGAAACTAAATCTGTGAGCTATTCTAGATTTCTGGTTATGACATACTTTCTTTGGATTTGTCAGTTACATAAGTTCATTACATTCCGTCTGACTCTAGACTCACTTGCGTCATAGGTTTGTGTTAGAAAAATGCTCCTCTCCCTCCTAAAAAAGGTTCAGAACCTAATTCCCAGAGCCTGTAGATAAGTTGTCTTAAATTGCTAAAGGGACTTTGAAGATTTGATTAAGGTCATTGGTGTCGTTCAGTCACTAAGTCATGTTTGACTCTCTGTAACCCTATGGATTGTAGCAATGGCAGGCTTCCCTTCAATATATCCTGGAGTTTCCTCAAACTCATGTCCATTGAGTTGATGATGCTATCCTACCATCTAATTCTGTTACACCCTTCTCCTCCTGTCCTCAATCTTTCCCAGCATCACATCAGGGTCTTTTTCAATAAGTCAACTCTTCACATCAGACAGCCAAAGTATTAGAGCTTCATCTTCTAGCATCAGTCCTTCCAGTGAAAATTCAGGGTTGAGGCTTCCCTGGTGGTCCAGTGGTTAAGAATCTTCTTTGCAATGCAGGGAACACAGGTTTTATTCCTGGTCCAGGAAGATTCCACATGCCACATGGCAACAAAGCCAATGTGCCACAACTTCCGAGCCCTTGCACCCTAGAGCCTGTTCTCCACAAAAAGAGAAACTACCTCAATGAGAAGCCTGTGCATCACAATTAGAGAGTAGTCTCCATCACTGCAACTAGTGAAATCCTGAGAGCAGAAACCAATACCCAGTGCAGCCAAAAATAAATAAATAGATATTCTTTAAAAGACAAAATTCAGGGTCGATTTCCTTTAAGATTAACTGGCTTGATCTCCTTGCAGCCCAAGGGACTCTCAAGAGTCTTCTCCAGAACCACAGGTTTGAAAGCATCATTTCTTCAGTGCTCAGTCTCCAACTCTCACATCCATACATGACTACTGGAAAGATCAGTTTTGACTATACAGGCTTCTTTTTAGAAAACTGATGTCTGCTTTTTAATACATTGTCTAGATTTGTCATAGCTTTTCTTCCAAGGAGCAAGCATCTTTTAATTTCATGGCTGCTTTCACCATCCACGGTGATTTTGGAGCCCAAAAAAATAAAATTGGTCACTGTTTCCAGTTTTTCTCCATCTATTTGCCATGAAGTGATGGGAACAGATGCCATTATATTAGTTTTTGAATGCTGAGTTTAAAGCCAGCTTTTTTACTCTCCCCTTTCACCCTCATCAAGAGACTCTGTAGTTCCTCTTTGATTTCTGCCTTTAGAGTGGTATTGTCTGCTTATCTGAAGTTGTTGATATTTATCCTGCCAATCTTGACTCCAGCTTGTGATTCACCCAGCCTGGCATTTTGCATGTGTACTCTGCATATAGGTTAAATAAGCAAGTGGCAATATACAGCCTTGACATACTCCCTTCCCAATCTGGAACCAATCTATTGTTCCATGTCTGGTTCTAACTGTTGCTTCTTGACTTGCATACAGGTTTCTCAGGAGACAAGGATCATAATTTCAGGAGATTATAAGGGTGGGCTCAGAGTAATAACAAGGAATCTTATAAGAGGGAAGCAAGAGGGTCAGAGTCAAAGAAGATGTGATGACTTGGTTGGAGTGATACGGGGCCATGAGCCACCTGGGAAAAGCTAGGAAAGGGTTTTTGCCTGAAGTCTCCAAAGAACTTTGCTAATCTTTTTTAGCCTTCTGAACTTCAGAACTCTAAAATAATAAATTTGTGTCGTTTTAAGCTATTAAATGTGTGATAATTTATTGCAACAATAATAGGAAACTAATTGAACATCTCTTGAAGAAAAAGTCCTGGCACATATTTCTACTGAGATACAAGATAGGAGATTACAATTTATTTAAATGTGAAAAAAAATATGAATATCTTGCTGTCAATAACAATAACATAAATTTGTTTTCCATTTCCTACATCCTTCCATCAAAATACACTTCCAGGAAGGAGGTTATCATTTACTGCCCTATCGCTATTAATATTTGATTATAATTTTGCCCAGTATGTTTTATATTCTGAAGAATTTATTGATTTGTTCTAATAATTTTTTCTAATAAATTCTTAAGAATTTGAAAACCTGTAATATTTAGTGATAAAATCACTCTAATTGATTCTAAAATTTCAGGAACAGACACATTAGAATGGAGGTACCCTCAAACTTTCTTCTGCTCCCTACACCCCTGAGTGATATAGGACAACCAGAAACAACATTTTAACCACATGACCTGATCCCTTCCTGCCTTCATTGTGAATCTCATCATCAACAATAGCTGTTAAGTTGTGATGAGAGCAGAGACATATAGAATCCTATGTCTGTTAACCTGACTATGAAAGTGAAAGTGAAGTCGCTCAGTCATGTCTGACTCTTTGCGACCCCATGGACTATAGCCAACCAGGCTCCTCCATCCATGGGATTTTTCAGGTAAGAGTACTGGAGTAGGCTGCCATTTCCTTCTCCAGGATATCTTCCCAAGCCAGGGATCGAACTCTGGTCTCCTGCATTGCAGACAGACGCTTTACTCTCTGAGCCACCAGGAAGGCAGAACAATTCAGGATATGAATGTCTTTGGAATCTTATCTAGAGTGTTAACCAGCTTCCTTGCTAAAAGACTGTTGCAAGAATCTCTGCTTGGAATATATGTGCATGAAAGATACAGAAGACTCCTAATACAAAGTCATCCTCAAAAAGCTCCCCACAAACTGCTTGAGGAGAGAGGCGGTTCATATGACAGCATGGAATGTTTCACTCAGAATTTTGCTGTGGTCCAGCCCCATGGGCTAGGATCTGGTTCTGGAAAGGAAGAAGCTACAACTCCAAAATAATGAAATGATGCAGAAGTCCTTTAGAGGAAATAAACATGAGAAAGTATAAACTGGAGCAATGGCACAGGGGATTCAGTCCTCAGTGGAGAGCCTTGTTAATACTCAGCTTTGATACACAGATGGCTGAAGTGCCTCAGCATCAGCCAGTATGGAACCTAGCTCCCAGGAGGAGAAAGGTGGAGGCCCAGCACACCCAGTTCCCACAACAGCAGGAGCCAAGATAAAAGAGTGAAGGCAAAGAAAAAAAGTTCTCTCTTAAAGAGGACTGGGAGGCAGAGGAGAGGGGGGATGGGACTTTGAAAGTTTCGGCAATATCTGATAAAAATAAAGAGTCAGAAAAATATAGCTTGCTACTGTGCAAGTTTCTTCATTTTCACTCCCAAGGACCAAATAAAACACCGTTACCAAGCTAGATGGCATATTCAAAAGCAGAGACATTACTTTGCCAACAAAGGTCTGTCTAGTCAAGGCTATGGTTTTTCCAGTGGTCATGTATGGATGTGAGAGTTGGACTGTGAAGAAAGCTGAACACCAAAGAATTGATGCTTTTGAACTGTGGTGTTGGAGAAGACTCTTGAGAGTCCCTTGGACTGCAAGGAGTACAACCAGTCCATTCTAAAGGAGATCAGTCCTGGGTGTTCTTTGGAAGGACAGATGCTAAAGCTGAAACTCCAATACTTTGGCCACCTCATGCGAAGAGTTGACTCATTGGAAAATACTGATGCTGGGAGGGACTGGGGGCAGGAGGAGAAGGGGACGACAGAGGCTGAGATGGCTGGATGGCATCACCGACTCGATGGACGTGAGTTTGAGTGAACTCCGGAAGTTGGTGATGGACAGGGAGGCCTGGCATGCTGCAATTGATGGGGTTGCAAAGAGTCAGACAAGACTGAATGACTGAACTGAACTGAACTGAACCGATAATGTGGTTTTGATCCTTCTGCCCTTGTATTACATTTGCCATATGCATACAAGCAGCTTAAGCCTGCTGCTGTGCTCCTACATCCCTTCTCTCTCTCTCTCACTCTCTCTCTCAGTCTCTCTCTTTGAATCCCCCCTGGTGTACATGCACAGACACACACTTTTATCTGAGCCCTTGAATTTTAGCTGTTTATATAACACATATTTTCATTTCAAGGAGAACTAATTACAAGTGGCAGAAACAGCAGCATAAGAATCAATTGGGGTTACCAGTGAAGAGAGCTGCCCTATCTGTTTCAAACCTAGGAATGAATAAAGGCTGTTGATACCCAGGGAGGAGAATTTGTCCAAACTGTGAGAGAAACTTTGTACATTTCAAGGCAGGAGGGGAAGTGATAATGAGTAGGCATGTGTTGTGGAAGGCTAGTTGTATTACCAGATCCTCTCCAGATTCTTGGACAGCAATACCATAGAAAGGAGTATCTGTCCCACAAGACTCTAGAGCAAGTAGAGCTTTTTATTGATAGAATAGCTTATACACAAAGGAGAAGGCAAGAATGAGTGCCAGCTCCCTGAGAATTTCAGAGAAGTGGTTTTCAAGGCAGTGTGAGGGAGAGGATCACAGGGTACCTGATCAGCTTGTGCTCAGTTCTCATATTTGTTGACATCAAGGTGAAGTTTTAAGTATCATCAACCTCCTGGCTTTAACTGATCTGGGGTCTACATGCTTTGTCAGCAGTTTTCATCCTGTGTGTGGGTGGGGAGGGTCTGCTTCCTACAAAAGCAAGTTAGGAATGTGTGTCAGGCACTTATATCTTTCAGGAAAGTGGAGGTTGGTGATTCTGTTATACAGTCACACTTTTGTCCTTTGGAAATGATGAACATACATTGGTGAAATTAAGATAGGGCTACGTTTTTACTCCTGCAAATCCTTGGTTATTGTCTCAGACGCCCAGGCCTTTATGCGCTTTGCTTTACTGGGCTTGTTAGGCTGGTTTGCTGAAGGTTGTTCCCCATCCTTGTCCAAGATGGCTACAGTCCTGTCTTCCTGTCTCAGTTGGTGGTAGTGAGAAAAGAAGGGCAAGAGAGATTAGTTAATAATAATTTTTTTACCTGTAAACCAAATTTATTATTTTCAGTAACAATGAGTTAAGACCCTTGCTCAAGCACAGGTTCCATAGAAGCAGATCATGGGGCCTCTACGGCCATGTCTATTAAATGTAAAGAGATTCCTACCAGGCAGTGAAGGAGAACAGCAATTCAAGGACCAACACTGTCTGTGGACCCACTATGGTGCCCATTCCTCTCTGGTTTGGTAGTAAAACTTCTCTTTCTTATATTTTGGGTATTGAAAGATAACTTTAAAAGGAAAGAAGGAAGGAAGGAAACCAAGATGACCTTAAGTTACCTTCAGTTTGACTAAATGTTAGGTAGGCTGTTCCTGACTATAGGTCCCTGATTTCTCTTTCTTTAAAACATTGACTTTAGGCAACTTGTAATTTTAAATTCATTCTTTTGCCCCTTTGAGATATAAATCCTTGAAGATTCATAAATTTACAATCCAGGCAATGTCATTCTCAAACTCCTGGTCATCCCTTTTAAATTAAATCCTCAAGAAAGCTAGGGTTCTGAGGGAGGGTGGGAACTGGACTTTAACGAGGGACAATTTACAAACACAGAGGCCTATTCCCACTGACCAATCTTCCTGTGAATGTCCCCCAGCACTTTTCCTTTAACTTGCCCCAGCATTTAAAGATACTCACTTCTTTTGGTTCAGCAGAATTGAGTTAAATTTTCTCTGCTATTGAAATAATCTTAATTACTATTTATTTTGAATAGTCTCTTCCTTTCTTTTTAACTAATCTGGTACAATTTTCTTTTAATTATAATTTGGTGGTCTGGGGGTCACTCTTTCCATAACTTCGGCTCTGTCCTTAGCTCCATGTATCCAGTCTGTCCTTATCTAACTGAAATATTGCTGGGATTACTCCTATCTGTTTCTCTTAACTGTTAGGAGAGTTGTGTCCTTAGAATGATTATAAGGAATAGAATTAAATGCAGGCAACATTTCAACTAGGCAGTGCAGCGGTAAAGAATCCACCTACCAATACTGGAGACACAATAGATGTGGGTTCAATTGCTCTCTCAGGAAGATCCCCTGGAGGAGGAAATGGCAATGCACTTTGATACTCTTGCCTGGAAAATTCCATGGACAGAGGAGCCTGGCAGGCTACAGCCCATGAGGTGAAAAAGAGTAAGAAATGACTGAGAAATGAGCACGCATATACACACACACACCCCCCCCTACACACACCCCATTTCCACCTAGGCAGAGCCCTTGGGCCTCTCTTCTATTTGCCTTTTCCCAGGCTGTCTAGATGGCCAGAAAGTCCCTTACATTCATTTCTTCAACAAGTATATATTGAACACTTGCTTTGTGTCATGTGATAGGAAAAGGCTTAGGGCTTCCCAGGTAGCACTAGTGGTAAGGAACCTGCCTGTCAATGCAGGCAACTTAAGAAACATGTGTTTCATCTCTGGGTAGGGTAGATCCCCTCGAGGAGTGCATGGCAACCGATTCCAGTATTCTTGCCTGGAGAATCACATAAACAGAGGAGCCTGGCAGGCTACAGTCCATGGTGTCACAAAGTGTCAGACATGACTGAAGAGAATTAGTATGTACACACACTCACATTGTCCATCTAAATAAATTCACACTAAGGAACATGCTATTCAGGATTTGGGGATTCCAAACTCTCTCACACAGAAATGAGGTTTTATAAAAGTAATACATTGTATTTTTAAAAACAGCTTTTCTAAAGTATGATTGGCATATAAAAGCTTGTATATACTTAATGAATGCAAATCAATAAGTTTGGGGATATGTATACACCTGATATATGGAATTTAGAAAGATGGTAACAATAACCCTGTATACGAGACAGCAAAAGAGACACTAATGTATAGAACAGTCTTTTGGACTCTGTGGGGCAGGGAGAGGGTGGGATGATTTGGGAGAATGGCATTGAAACATGTATAATATCATATATGAAATGAGTCGCCAGTCCAGGTTCGATGCACAATACTGGATGTTTAGGGCTGGTGCACTGGGACGACCCAGAGGGATGGTATGGGGAGGGAGGAGGGAGGAGGGTTCAGGATGGGGAACACGTGTATACCTGTGGTGGATTCATGTTAATATATGGCAAAACCAATAAAATATTGTAAAGTTAAAAAAATTTTAAAAAAAGAAATGAAAAAAAAAAAAAGAAAAGCTATTACTAACGTAAACAGCATATTAAGAAGCAGAGACATTACTTTGCCAACAAAGGTCTGTCTAGTCAAAGCTTTGGTTTTTCCAGTGGTCATATATGGATGTGAGAGTTGGACTATACAGAAAGCTGAGCACAGAAGAACTGATGCTTTTGAACTGTGGTGTTGGAGAAGACTCTTGAGCATCCCTTGGACTGCAAAGAGATCCAGCCAGTCAATCCTCAAGGAAATCAGTCCTGAATATTCACTTGAAGGACTGATGCTGAAGCTGAAACTCCAATACACTGGCCACCTGATGCAAAGAACTGACTCATTGGAAAAGATCCTGTGGCTAGGAAAGATTGAAAGAAGGCAGGAGGAGAAGGGGACCACAGAGGATGAGATGGTTGGATGGCATCACCAGCTCAATGGACCTAAGTCTGAGCAAGCTCCAGGAGTTGGTGATGGATAGGGAAGCCTGGAGTGCTACAGTCCATGGGGTCGCAAATAGTCAGACATAACTGAGTGACTGAACTGAACTGAATTGATACACCTGTGAAAACACCATTAGCATCAAGGCCATAAACATGACAACTATCTCCAAAAGTTTCCTCCCATCCTCTTTATTATTATTATTATCATTTATTTTGGTGTGTGTGGTTAGGGCAATTAACATTAAATCCACCTTACTTAAAATTTAAATATGCAACACAGTATTGTTAAAAGGCACCATGATGTATAGTACATCTCCAGAACTCATTTATCTGCCATAACTGAAACTTTATACCTTTTGACTATGACTTCTTGATTTGTCTTTCCTTCTTGTCCCTGGCAATATCATCATACTCTCTGCTTCTAAGATTGACTGTTTCAGATTCCACATATAATGTGATCACAAAATGTTTGTCTTTCTATGCCAGGCTTATTTCACTTTGCATAATGTCCTCTAGGTCCATCCATGTTGTTGCAAATGGCAGGATTTGCTTCCTTTTTAACACTGGATAGTATTCCATTGTATGTATAGACTATATTCTCTTATCTATTTATTCCTCAATAGAAGGGGTATTAGGTTATTTCTATATCTTGGTTGTTGTGAATAATTCTACAATGAAAATGAGAGTGCAGATATCTTATTGACATTCTGATTTAAATTTCTAAAAATAATAAATTCTTAGCCCAGAAGAATGATAGTCTAATGAGTAATTTAAAAAGTCAAAGGGCAAAGACTATCTAAAGGTAGGTTGCATAAACATCTACCAAAATATTGTACACACACAGTCATGTTATTGATTCTTGCCACCAATGGGAGATACTACTATACACTATTTAAAATATCTGCATGACTGATGAAGGATCTGGAAGCATACTATTATGTTTCACTCTTTTGGATTTATTCCTCTTATATTCTATGGCAAGGAAATGAGAGTGGTTATCAACTTGGCATTTTGTTGATTAGATCAAGTTACCACAGCAATGCAAGTCAAAAATATCTTCCCCTAAAGAAAACCTTTAATAGCCTATCATTCATGTTTAAGGAGAGAAATAAAAAAAGAGGAAAAAAATTACATTTGTAAAAGGAAGATAAAATTGCATCGTATTCAAGTATTTCAAGCATAAAGCCTTCTAAAATCCAGTCATCTAATCACTCTGCTCCATAGGAGTAAACTGTACCCTGTTTGAAAAGCAATTAACTCTTTCAGATCTCAAAGGAGAGAAAAATGTTGTTTATCACTCATCACTGGATTAGGCTTGAGATGTTTAAGACTATAACACATTCAGTGATCCCTCTTTGGGTTGTTTTCTATCCTTAGGATGGCATTTTGATGTTTTATGACAACATTTTATCCAAGGAAAAGAAGAAAATATATTGCAAATATTTGAGTATTTCACACTGATAGTATCTCTGTGATTTCAGCAAAAGGCTTTGGCAAGTTTCTCCACATAATAACTGCACTCCAATACAAATATTAAACCACAGAACCAAGGACAGTGGAGCCAGAACTTACTAATTGTATTTGAACCCTGTTTATTGTTGAAACTCTTTTAGAGATGAAATTAAGCAATCTTTTTAGGTTTTTTATGTCTTGTTATTACAAGTCATTGTCACATCAATAAATAAGTAGGGGAGAAAGCAGTTTAATAAAGATCAAAGAATTTGGAGCCATAGATACCTGAGAATACATCTCAGTTTCATTGTTTAAGCCTCCTGTGACTTTGGGTAGGTTATACTCTAAGGCCATTTTATCATCTAAAAGATAGCTATTAAAATCTACCCCAAAATATTATTTAGAAATTTGGAGAATGAATATCACAGTGTCTAGCATACTGTAAGTATTGCATAATTATGTAATTGTTGATTCTTATTATTACATTGATCCAGTAAAATTGATCTGAGATTGTCATTCTATCATAAGAGAAACATGATTGGAAAGTGAGGCAGGTTATCATTTTATTAGTGAAATAATGAACTTCACAGAAAAGCTACTGTGAGCTTTGCTACTTTACAATAAAGAGAATGGACTTAATAATTCAGCTTCCTCCTGATATTAGTCCTGTCACTGAGGAAATTAGTGAAGAGGTTCAGAATGAGCATCCCTAAAGTGTGCCACTTGTCATGTGGATTATTTTGGATTGAAAACAATCAAGGCCCACATGACTTAAGAAAGGATTTTACCTCCCTGTTAACTGCTTAAAATACTTTAAATAGAGGCCTTGGTCCAGGAAAATAGTTATCACCAAAGATCACAAAAAGTATGGTATCAATCTGTGTATTGTGCTAGACAGACCTTGGCAAGGCCTGTTTTGTTCAAATTCCTCTCTGTGTCCCATCGTCTCTGCAGGGCATGACAAACATGTGTGTACCAAGTATTTGCTCTCCCCATTTTCCTGTGAATGATCTTTCTCCTCTCTGAGGTCCTAGAGCCCTATTCTCTCCTCCCTACCTCAGGACAGTGCTCAGTCTCAATTGCCAGTCAGTCCAGGACCTTTTCATGTCTATATGTGTTTCCTGTATATGTTTCTCTGTTCTGTTCAGTCGCTCAGTCTTATCTGACTCTTTGCGACCCCATGGACTCTAGCATACCAGGCCTCCCTGTCCATCACCAACTCCCAAACTTACTCAAACTCATGTCCATCAAGTCAATGATGCCATCCAAACATCTCATCCTCTGTCATCCCCTTCTCCTCCTGCCTTCAATCTTTCCTTGCATCAGGGTCTTTTCCAATGAGTCAGTTCTTCATATCAGGTGGCCAGAGTATTGGAGTTTCAGCTTCAGCGTCAGTACTTCCAAAGAATATTGACTATTGATTTCCTTTAAGATGGACTGGTTGGCTCTCCTTGAAATCCAAGGGACACTCAAGAGTCTTCTCCAATACCACAGTTCAAAAGCATCAATTCTTCAGTGCTCAGCTTTCTTTATAGTCCAACTCTCACAACCATACATGACTACTGTAAAAACCATAGCTTTGACTAGATGGATCTTTGTTGGCAAAGTAATGTCTCTGCTTCTTAATATGCTGTCTAGGTTCTTCATAACTTTTCTTCCAAGGAGCAAGCATCTTTTAATTTCATGGTTGCAATCACCATCTGCAGTGATTTTGGAGCCCAGGAAAATAAAGTCTGTCACTGTTTCCATTGTTGCCCCTTCTATTTGCCACAAAGTGATGGGACCAGATGCGATGATCTTAGTTTTCTGAATGTTGAGCTTTAAGCCAATTTTTTCACTCTCCTCTTTCACTTTTATCAAGAGGCTCTTTAGTTCTTCTTTACTTTCTGCCATAAGGGTGGTATCATCTGCATATCCGAGGTTATTGATATTTCTCCCAGCAACCTTGATTCCAGCTTGTGCTTTATCCAACCGCATTTCTCATGATGTACTCTGCATATAAGTTAAATAAGCAGGGTGACAATATACAACCTTGATGTACTCCTTTTCTGATTTGGAACCAGTTTATTGTTCCATGTCCAGTTCTAACTATTGCTTCTTGACCTGCATACAGATTTCTCAGGAGGCAGGTCAAGTAGAGCCACCAAAGATGGATGGGTCATAGTGAAGAGTTCTGACAAAATGTGGTCCACCGGAGAAGGGAATGGCAAACCACTTCAGTGTTCTTGCCTCGAGAACATGAAACAGTATGAAAAGGCAAAAAGATAGGACACAGAAAGATGAAGTCCCCAGGTTGGTAGGTTCCAAATATGCTACTGGTGATCAGTGGAGAAATAACTCCAGAAAGAATGAAAGGATGGAACCAAAGCAAAAACAATACCTAGTTGTGGATGGGACTGGTGGTATAAGCAAAGTCTGATGCTGTAAAGAGCAATATTGCATAGGAACCTGGAAAGTTAGATCCATGAATCAAGGCAAACTGGAAGTAGTCAAACAGGAGATGGCAAGACATTTTAGGAATCAGTGAACTAAAATGGACTGGAATGGGTGAATTTAACTCAGATGACAATTATATCTACTACTGTGGGCAAGAACACCTTAGAAGAAATGGAGTAGCCATCATAGTAAACAAGAGAGTCCAAAATGCAGAACTTGAATGCAATCTCAAAAATGACATTGGTCTCTGTTCATTTCCAAGGCAAACCATTCAATATTACAGTAATCTAAGTCTATGCCCCAACCATTAATGCTGAAGAAGCTGAAGTTGAATGCTTCTATGAAGACCTAAAAGACCTTCTAACACCCAAAAAAGGATGCCCTTTTCATTATAGGAGACTGGAATGCAAAAGTGAAAGTCAAGAGATACCTAGAGTAATAGGCAAATTTGTCCTTGAAGTACAAAACAAAGCGGGTCAAGGGCTAACAAGTTTTGCCAAGACAATGCACTGGTCATTGCAAACACCCTCTTTCAACAACACAAGAGAAGACTCTACACATGGACATCACCAGATGGTCAACATCGAAATCAGATTGATTACATTCTTTGCAGCCAAATTTGGAGAAGCTCTATACAGTCAGCAAAAATACCAGGAGCTGACTGCGGCTCTGATCATGAAATCCTTATGTCCAAATTCAGACTTAAACTGAAGAAAGTAGGGAAAACCACTAGATCATTCAGGTATGACCTAAATCAAATCCCTTACAATTGTACAGTGGAAGTGACAAGTCAATTCAAGCGATTAGATCTGATAGACAGAGTGACTGAAGAACATTTTTTTCTAACCTGATTTAATTATTAGACAAGTCAAAAGAATCTAGAAGGTTAGAGGTAAATTAAATTGTCAACCCCTACATTAGGGAATCAACCAGTCTTATCTAATAATAATGAAAACACATGACTGATCTTGAAAAATATACTCATTTTAGGATGATTTGAAGACTCATCACTTTGGTTATTGGCAAAAGCAGCCAGAACAAACATGAGTTACAAGAGAAAATAATTATCTTAAAAGAATAATATTCCATTTATATATATTTTTTTCCTACCATGGCAACATGACTATAATGAATTTCTAGAGGACTGATTGAAAATACAATAGATGGCTCAAAAGAATAGCATAACTGGACTTTGTAACAAACAAGGTGATTGTGAATGTCAGTCAGGCTGTTCTAGTCTCCAACGAAAGTTCTATTGCCATACCTCCAGCCCAAAGACAGGATCCCTTTGAAACCAAAACCTCTTGAGTAATTTTTATCAAAACACATGTTTGTGGAACTTACCTAATAAGAAGCTTTAGGAGAAAGTTTAGGGTAGCAGGTAAGAGCAGAAGTTCTGATTCTAAATTTCCTCACTCTCGCTTTCTGGATGTATTATTTTGGACAAGTATCCTATCTTCTCTTACTTAGTTTCCTCATTTTAAAAATTATGAATATAAAAGAGAAATTATAATCAAAAGTGCCTTTTTTGTGTATTGAATGAGTTAATATGAGAAGAGCTCATAACAGTACCTGACACACAGTAAATGCTCATTCTATTTGGCTATTTTCAACTTTCATTTTTCTTTCTTGTCTTGGCCACTTGTTTCAACATCTGTTAGTATATGGTTTCCCTGTCTACCAAGTAAACACAACTACATATCAAGTCACAAAACTTCCACTTCCTTTTTATCTGCGACAGTGAACAACTCAACTTAGACCTTCTTCCAAAGCCTTCACTTATTCCCAAGTGAGATGTTCTTGAGTTCAGCCATGACCACATTCCTTTTTGGCTTATGCTTTGTATATACCCAGACTTATCTTTAAATTCTCAAGGTTGGAATCAGTCCCTCAACCAAGCTAATCTATCTATGGGCTCAGACCATCTCTATCTCTCATCTTGAATTATCTAGTTCCATCATAAGTTCATTTGACCAAACTGCAGGTATCCTCTGCCCAATACAGAATAAATATATTCACTCATTTAATAAATATTTAGAAAACTTAGAAACAAACTGAATGATGGGAAATCAGAGGACAAAGAGCCTTCAGTTGCTGGGTAAGCAAGTAAGCATCTACTATTAGATGTATATATACAGACAAGGGGTTTCCCAGGTGGCATTAGTGGTAAAGAATCTGCTTGTCAATGTAGGAGATACAGGAAAGATGGGTTCAATCCCTGGAGTAGGAAATTACACCCCCCTCTAGTATTCTTGCCTGGAAAATTCCTTGGGTAGAAGAATGGTGGGCTACAGTCCACAGGGTCACAAAGAGTCGGACACAACTGAGTGACCATATAGATGGGTGTTTGAATTGTGTAGCCTGGCCTCACAGAACTGCCAGAGGCTCTGTCTGTATGTAAGTTGAAATTGCCTGGTTCACATCTGCTTCTTATGGGACCACGCTTTGCATAGCCTAACTGTGGACCCTTGGGCACCCAGAGATAACTCAAGGACAGCCAATCTCACAGTCTTTTTTTTTTTAATAATGCTCTATGTCATGTAAAAACAAAAGAAAAAAGAAAATAAATGACTTGGGCCAGTCAGACACCTTTGTAAATCTAAACTAAGAATGTTTGGATCCATTAGTGATAGGAGATAAAGTGGAAGACACTGTGAAGGAGAGTTCTGTGCCATGGCAAGCTGTGTTAATTGCACATTAATCATTTGAAGTGCTTGATTACTGAAAGGAGTTGCAGGATTCACAAAGATTATACTCACAACAGTTTTACTGCAGGTAACAAGTATAAGTCAGCAATAGCAAAAGAATAATATAATTAGAAGGGGTCTACAGAGCTCAGACACAGGCTTCTTTGCCCTCCTTTTTCTGGATTGGGTCACATAGAATTCAGTCTATCTCCTGGTACCAAACCATCACTGATGTGCATGCAAAGCACCTCAGCACCAAGAAGCCCAAAGTCAACACATAGAGTAAATATCTTAAAATGAGGTATCTGACCAGATTTAACCATTAAGATGCTTCTGACCCAAGTCATAAATCCAGTTATTGTAACTAAACAATGCTTACAGGCTGGCACATTCTTCTCATGGATTCATGATTATAAAACATCATATACTTTCAGTTAAGACATTCTATAGTGTTGACCAACTGTCATAGCTCTGGAGATAAGCTTGTGATCAATCAGACCATTGGAGATTGACATCTCTTATGCAGAAGTTCTAAGTACAATTGAGTAGAAACTGAGTGAGCATAGGAAGCTGCTCAATGAAAAAAGAAACAGAGAGAATATAGAAGCTAAAAGTAAAGAAAAGTGAGCAAGAGGTAGGGAGTGGAGGAGACAGCAGTTTTTAGGATTTTGTCCATCTTTAATTACTTTCCAGATCTCATTTCATTTTCTTCTTATTCAACTAAGCTCGTGTGTGCATGCTAAGTCATTTCAGCCATGTCCGACTCTTTGAGACCCTATGGACTGTAGACCACCAAGCTCCTCTGTCCGTGGGATTCTCCAGGCAAGAATACTGGAGTGGGTTGCCATGCCCCCCTCAAGTAAGCTTAGAACCAATTCTTATAAAGCAAAGAAAATAAAGACAATACTCTAGGTAGGTCTTTCTAGACATGGCAACTATACATCTCTGATCTGAGTTTCTGAGACAAATATTAAGGTTAACAAATGTCAAAGAAGTCATACCCTTTTTGCTATGGATTCTCAATTTATCAAGAAATTTATAAAAGTAAGAGGATAGGCATCAAAAGATTAGTTTACTATAAGGAAGGAAGTAAATTAGAATGCTGTAGAATGCACATCCTCTCAAGGCAACAGTTTCAAAAGCAAAAATACAGAAATATTTGAGGAATTAAGGTGACTGTTTCCTTTGCTAGTCTTAGTAATCCAACAAATCAATTCTCACTTCTTAAGAAATCATGAGTTAGCAATAATAATCTTGATAAACTCAAAGTAAATGAAGTTGTCTCACAGATATATAAGAACAGGAGATTGAGATTTTCATAACCAAAGAATATAATTGACACAGTAGAATATATTAATGATCTGTTAAAACAGTACAGATAATATTTTTACCTTTAAATGAAGTTGAGAGAAAGCAGAATACAGGACCCAAAATGCACCCATGGCATGTGGACTATTTTGAGCTAAAGACAATCAGAGCCAAACTGACTCAGAAAGAGTTTTGTTTTTGTTTATTTGTTGTTGTTTTTTAATGTCTCCCTTAGTTGCCTAAAAGAATTCAGATAGAGTTCCTATACCAGGAAGCGAGTTAGTATCAGAGATACACCAGAAAGACATATCTGCATGACAAGCAAACATTTGCTTACAGAATACTTGCTCTTCCAATATTCCCCTTGAATTATCTTCCTCACCAATGAAATCCCCACCCTATTCTCCTTAGCTCAGAATGGCTACAATCTCAGTTGCCTGACTATACGAAAGCTTCAAATATTTGGACTCCTATACAAACAAAATTTAGTGTTTTACTTCTGTTAATCCATTCTATCAATAACCTCAGATACGCAGATGATTCCACCCTAATGGCAGAAAATGAAGAGGAACTAAAAAGCCTCTTGATGAAAGAGAAGAGTGAAAAAGTTGACTTTAAACTCAACATTCAAAAAACTAAGATCACGGCATCCTGTCCTATCACTTCATGGCAAATAAAGGGGTAAAAGTGGAATCAGTGCCAGATTTTATTTTTGGGGGCTCCAAAATCACTGCAGACAGTGACCAGAGTCACAAAATTGAAAGACACTTGCTCCTTGGAAGAAAAACTATGACAAACCTAGACAGTGTATTAAAAAGCAGAGATATTATTTTGCCCACAAAGGTTCATATAGTCAAAGATACGGTTTTTCCAAAAGTCATGTACAGATGTGAGAATCAGACCATAAAGAAGGCTGAGCACCAAAGAATTGATGCTTTCAAACTGGTGCTGGAGAAGACTCTTGAGAGCCCCTTGGAATGTAAAGATATCAAACCAGTCAATTCTAAAGGAAATCAACACTGAATATTCATTGGAAAGACTATGGCTGAAGCTGAAGGTCCAAAATTTTGGCCACCTGATGTGAAGAGCCAAGTCATTGGAAAAGACCCTGATGCTTGGAAAGATTGAGGGCAGGAGAAGAAGGGCATGACAGAGGGTGAGATGATTGGATAGCATTATTGACTCAATGGACATGAGTTTGAGCAAACTCCGGGAGATGGTGAAGGATGGGGAAGCCTGGAGTGCTGCAGTCCATTGGGTCACAGAGTTGTACATGACTGAATGATTAAATAACAATATCAAGTCCTTCTATGTCAATTTTATTATTAGGCCAGCCAAAGAACATAAAAGGGAAGAAAAAAAAGTTTTTCTCCCTACAAAGTTCTCTTTGTTCCTTTTTTCCTTAAAAACTGGCCTCCTGGCATTTCCTCAAAGTCATGCACATATGATCATCTACCCTAATAGAGGGGCAAAGAGCATCCCAACCAACCCAGAGTAATTTACCTTATGTAGCAAAATACCGAAAGTGAAATTCTGGATAATGAGGTGAACCATATCCCTTAGGGCAGTTACAGCTCTTTGAGTTTATATTTGAGCAAGGATTTGCTCCTGGAAGTCAGTCTGCCACTTTGTGCTTTTGTAGCAAATAAAAAACTAGTTCCAAACTCAATTCATTGAATGTTTTTAATCAGCTTCCCTTCACATTAGTCTCCCATTTATCTCTGTGCTTCTAAGATTCTTTCTGACACCACAATTAGGGATGCTGAAACACTGAAATAAAAGGATCTGCTATAGTAACTTCTCTTCAGTTAGGCACACACATTATTAGGGGGAAATCTAGGAGACTGCCTACAGAGATATGTCTTCCAGTACCTTGTTACAGACTTTTCTCTTAAAATATCCCAAGGGGGTACTAATTGGCTCTCCTGGTGCACCCAGCCCATCAC
The DNA here is from genome assembly GCF_055505025.1 of Bos grunniens. Taxonomy (NCBI): domain Eukaryota; kingdom Metazoa; phylum Chordata; class Mammalia; order Artiodactyla; family Bovidae; genus Bos; species Bos grunniens. The sequence goes on from NC_141175.1 coordinate 50,912,904, forward strand.
CACACTAGAATTCTTCTGGCTGATGTTGTGTTAAGAAGCCAAATATGGAAGTATTGTTTCCAAAAATGAATGCAAATGTGAAGAAACAATATGCACAAAAGAAAATTTATATAATATAAAAACTAGTCATTTAAAAACACAGATCTAATACTAAATTCTCCTCTTAACAAATAATTGGAGTCAAGATAAGAGGTTAAAGAAATGAGTGCTAAAGTCTTCATTGTAAATAGATGGAATCAAAAGATGTTGTTGCAGTCATTCTGCCTTATGATAATATCAGAAAAATAGTCAAAATGCTTTATTTAAATATAATCATAATATAAACTTAAAATAAATATATAACTTTCCAAAATATTTATTTTGGGGGGCTCCAAAATCACTGCAGATGGTGACTTCAGCCATGAGATTAAAAGATGCTTACTCCTTGGAAGAAAAGTTATGACTAACCTAGATAGCATATTGAAAAGCAGAGACATTACTTTGCCAACAAAGGTCCATCTAGTCAAGGCTATGGTTTTTCCAGTGGTCATGTTTGGATGTGACAGTTGAACTGTGAAGAAAGCTGAGCGCCAAAGAATTGATGCTTTTGAAGTGTGGTGTTGGAGAAGACTCTTGAGAGTCCCTTGGACCACAAGGAGATCCAACCAGTCCATTCTAAAGGAGATCAACCCTGAGTTTTCTTGGGAATGACTGATGCCAAAGCTGAAAGTCCAGTACTTTGGCAGCCTCATGAGAAGAGTTGACTCATTAGAAAAGACTCTGACGCTGGGAGGGATTGGGGGCAGGAGGAAAAGGGGATGACAGAGGATGAGATGGCTGGATGGCATCACCGACTCGATGGACGTAAGTTTGAGTGAACTCCGGGAGACGGTGATGGACAGGGAGGTCTGGCATGCTGCAATTCATGGGGTCACAAAGAGTCGGACATGACTGAGTGACTGAACTGAACTGAACTGAAGCAAAATAAACTCTGTGAAACAAATTAATAAAAACAAAGGACACAGCACATCTGATCTTATTGACTCACTTCTCCTTGGTGGAGACTGAAGTTTGGGTGATGTGCAGGATGTTCTCCTTCTCCATACAGAAGCTATCTTTCTTCCAAGGGGTCCCTTACACGAGCTTAACTTCAGCTTGCAGAACCTATTAACAGTAGGGCTCTTACAGGTCTAAAGTTCCCATATCCTACTTCTATAAATTTTCAACTCACCTTGCTCATCTTTAGTAATCATTCTTTTCATTTTCCATCATGATTAGATATATTTAACTCTGCTTCGCACTTTGCCATCTACCATAATAGAATTCTTTTGGAAATAGTTAAGGCTGGCTAGTTTTTTGTTTGTTTGTTTGTTTGTTTTTAATCCAGCTGTATCCTAACTCAGCCCAAAGCACATATGGTTCCCACAATCACCCATTTCACCCTGTGTTAGGCCAATATGCTAATTTGCATCCATTTACTTTTTCTCTAGGAAATTTGAAAATTTCAACATAATACACTAAATCAATACTTTGTTGTGTCATTAAGTCTATTAAGTGATGATATCTCTGATGTCATTTTTCCCTCTACACATTTATGTTCCCATTCTTTCAGTTACACCAGGCTTACTGATGTAATATATATGATATAATAATTGCTATAAGTATAAAACTCCTCTCAGTACTTCCAATCTTAAGAATTTCTCAAATCTTATGAGTTTTTGTTCTATCCATCTGTCTTGTAGGTGGTCTAGATATGGATAGTAGAACATATGCTCAAACAAAACTGGATACAAGCAAGAGTTAAAACTAAATAAACAATGTACTGAGTTTTGAGGTAAAAATAGGTAGAACATACACTGATAAGCACAGAAAACAGACTGAATATAATACATTTAAGCATCTGTGATGCTATTTTGGTGGGATTTAACTCTTGTTCTCTGCATTTTAATAGTTCTATGTCTTCTATAGGTATTATTTTTACAATATAAAATAATGTGTATTGTAAATAAATACAATATTTAAATAATTGAAATATGTAGATAGATACATACTTCTCAATGAGCCATGAAATAGACTAATATAAAAACCTAAGATTTACTTCACTATACTAGAAATAGAGTGAATGCATTCTCTAGAATGAGCCGGACATGGAGCGTTATAGCTTACAACAAAATCACTCTATGATTTCTCTTAGAATGTTCCTTTTACTTTTCCATCAAAATTCATAGACAAATAAATATACTCAGACTTGTTTTTCTTATCTGCTGAAATTTTAAGTGTATAAAAATCCTAACTTTATGAATATCGTGAAGCATGCCAAAATAGATACATCCAAATCAGTATCAGGTGTCAGCCTTTCAAGCCATGAAAAATGCATAGTAACTGAACAATGTTAACTGAAAAGTCTTTTGAGGCATGGTGATGCTACAAACTGATGAACCAAAACAAAATCCTGAGCTGTTGGCAATCTTTAAGTCTAAAGCAAAGCATTCCATATTATGATTTATAATTTTAAGTGGACTGGGCAATCATGCCTCCCAGGAGAGTTGAAATTGAATTCACCACAGACAATTAAGGTAACCAATCAATGTTTCTAAGAAAAGTATAATTTCCAAAAGTAGGTCAAAACAGCTTAAGGTCACACATCCAAAGGAAATATGTTCACAACTTCTTATTTTGTGGAGACACAAATTTGAATTAATTATCCTAGTCACAAAATATTTTCTCATCTAAATGCAAAGTATAAGCAATCTATAAAAAACAATGTAAGAGAGTTCATTGCTACATTTTAATAAAGAGCTTTAAAAGTAACAGCTGGGTTGTGTATATATATATATATATATAACATACCAGCTTTTTTAATGTCAAAGATAAATTGCTATTCCAAAGGGACAATAGCTCTAACTTCTATCACTAATGAAGAGAGGAAAATAAAAAATAAAGAAAAATAAATTTTCAGAGGCATTATTTATAAGTATGGAAATGATGTTCAAGTTGAGATTTAAGAAGCTAAGATCAATTTGCATGAGGTTAAGAGAAATAATCAAATAGAAATGTTTTCCAGACTCAGACCCCTTCTTACCACCAACACAATTCTCATCCTGACCTTGAAGCTCAGTGTGGCAGCCAAAACATTGTCCATATTCCACTCATTCATCCTGTTCCATCTATTCAAATCTTAATCATCTTTTATGACAAAGGTTAAGATTCATTTCTTTCCTGAAGTTGCTCCCTACCATAACAGCCCACAGAGATCTCTGCTCTCTCTAACCCATTATGTACCTTTCATGGGAACATAACAGTCTGTACAGATGGAGAGACCTTTGATTCCTACATACAGATTTCGCTTTGTAAGCTTTGGAGCTTCTTAAAGGCAGACATTCCTTATATTTCTCTGAATCCCTAAGTTGTCTAATAGCTTGTTTCTGACTATGTGATATGATAGCCTCTGGTGGTGGTTTAGTCACTAAGTGAAGTGATGTCTGACTCTTACAAATCTATGGACTGTAGCCTACCAGGCTCCTCTGTTCATGGGATTTCCCAGGCAAGAATACTGGAATGGGTGGCCATTTACTTCTCCAGAGGATCTTCCCGACCCAGGGATCAAATCTGGCTCTCCTGTATTGCAGGTGGATTCCTTACTGACTGAGTCACCAGAGAAGCCATGTGATATCCTCTAGCTATAGCTATGTCTCCCTCTGCATTCAGCTGTTCTCTTTCAGTCTTTCAATTGTTATCAACTGGCCATCATGAGTCAGTGTCCTAGACACGAGAAAATGTTAGGGAAAAAGAGAACTGAGGTCACAGTTCAGTGAGGGACCTGGAGTCTCATAGTCCCATACAATAGCCTCTCCACCTTAAAGGGAGAAATTTAAGTTTAAGGAGAATTTACTTCCTGGGAATTAAGAAAGACTTTCTGGTGGAAATTTTAGATTTTTCCCAGGAGACGGGAAGGAGATGAAGAAAAGTGTTCACAAAATATGTCAAAAGATATAAAATACTGACATAATGTAGAATAGAAAACCTAGCAGTTCTGTGCAGGGAACTTAAAGAAGTTCACCACTGTGGGTGTATGAGGGCAAGAAGAGAAGTCAGGGGAACAAGACTTGGACAGGTTCCTAGTGCCAGGTCATGAAAGACCTATGTGTTCTTAAAGATACTGAACTTAAAGAGCCGTAATGGACAACTGAAAGAAGATTGAGAGAAATAACTCAGAAAGTGTTACAGATTGACAACAGAAGAGTATCCTGCGGGGGACCATCTGGAATAATTGCAATAATTAAAGATTGGAGGAGGCAAAAAGGATCAAATTGAGACTCAGAAAGAAGTAGTCAGAAAGGTAAGAGAAAAGAGAGAAAGCGTATTGTTACAGAAACTAAGAACTGAGTTTCACATAAAGAAGTGCTGAGCAACCTAGAGTTTACACCTTGGCTTCTAATATCCATCACCAATAAAAAGAGTCGGGCTTCCTGGAGAAATTGTTGACTGCCATATACGGCCAGTTAATGTACTAGATCATCCAGAAGTATTTTGCAGTGCCATAAATTAAGAAAGTAATATAAAAATACATACACACTGATGAGCACAGGTCAATGGGATACGGGAGACAACTGAAAGATCTCCCAGTAGCCAAAACTGAAATATTTTAAGTAAGAAAACAAAGTAGTTTTGAATTATAACCCAAAGTATAAAACATATATCTATAAAGTCACATTAATGTGAATAAATGATTTAATAATTAAATAAATAATATAAACTAGAAATTTTTCCTATGTAGATTTCCAAAAAATTTATGTATATCCCATCCAAAATGAGGTTGCGCATAACTCCCTACTCTTCAGGTGCGGGCTGTATATAGTGACTTTTTTCCAAATAGTGTAATAGGAGAAGAGAGAAAATATGAATTAATTCAGGGAGAGAAACCTTACAAACAGTACCCTAGTCAGGTAATCAAGGTCAATGATAAATCATATTGATACTATGAAATGTAATGCAATATGATAAAATGGCACTTTACTCTGGATCTTCCCAAGACCCTGTGGATGTGCTCAGTTGCTTCAGTCATGTCCAACTCTTTGTGATGCTATAGGCTGTAGTCCACCAGACTCCTTTGTCCATGGGGATTTTCCAGGCAAGAATACTTGAGTGGGTTGCCATGCCCTCCTGAAGGGAATCTTCCCGATCCAAGGATCAAAGCTGAGTCTCTTATGCCTCCTGCACTGCCAGGCAGTTTCTTTCCCACTAGCACCGCCTGGGAAGCCCAAAGATGCATAACCCACTTTAATTATGAGAAATCTCAACTGATAGACCTTCTGAAAAATATCTGACCTATTACTTTTCAAAACTGTCAAAGTCTGAGAAACTTTGACAGTTAAGAGGGATCCAAGGAGTCATGACCAAATAAAAATGTGGTATCCTGGGGGAGATCATGGAACAGAAGGGACATTAGGGAATGAGTGAAAATCTGAACAAGGAATGGACTTTGGTTAATTATATTGTATTAGCATTGGTCCATTAATTATACCAAGTATGTCATACCAATGTAAGACATTAATAATAGGGAACACTGAATGTAAAGTCTACACTATCTTCACAAGAATTCTGTGAATCTAAAACTGTTATAAATTTTATTTTTAAAATAGGGCATGCACAACCATGTCAAATGCAGCCAAAATAAAAGGAAGATACAGATTGATAAATATCCACTGGCTTTTCAGGGCTTGGTGATCTTCAAAGAGTTGTTCCAAAATAGTGGAGGGACAAAAGAAATATTGCAGTACAAAATAAAGAGGAAAACTTGAAGCACATAAGAAATCCCTTTAAGATGCCTGATTCTAAAGGAATGAGCATAAAGGGTAGAAACAGAAAAAGAAAGTGAGATTAAGAAGAAACAACTTTACAAAACAAAAGACAGTAGAGAAATAAGCTTTTAAACAATGAAGTGAAAAATTTGTGTACAAAAGCTTAGAAGGAGTAACTTCCCAAGATACTTTTGGTGTTGAGACTGTTTCACCCCTCATATAAGATAAGTCATTTCCCTGTTTTATACTTCTCTTACATGAGCAAGAGACTCTGAGCCAGAGATTGGCATTTGAACTCAAGATCATTACACATAGAAAAAGCAGAAGAAGTTAGGTTATGGTGAGGCACAGAAAGGACTTAGCCAACCCCGTCAGGAGCTCTGAAATTCATATGGACCATCAAAGGTGTCTCACACTGCAATATGCAAATCAGGCATTTATGCTCACTCATCTACCAGTCACTGGATGCCAGCTAGCCCGGGAAGAGGCATGGTCTTGGGTGAGGCAGTTAACTCTGCTCAAGAGCTGACCACAGACAATTGATGGCTGAGGGCAACCTTCTAGAAGTTGCGGCCCTTCAGTACTGAAGAGGAACTTCTGCAGCATATCACACCATCTAATATAATTGGCATTCTTGCTACTCCTGTTTGATCTTTTCTGAATTTGTATGATTATCCTTATATATTGATGTTCCTGGTTGCAGATACCACCTAGATTGTTTAAATTTCAATCTTTACTTCTCCTTTCCATTCTCCTTTTTGCTCTAGGGTGATTTCTGAAAGAAAAGGCAAATAGGGCTTTGTGGGGAGTGAGCTATTCTATTTCCCATTTATTGTTGTTCAGACATTCAGTCATGTATGACTCTTTGCAACCCCATGAACTGCAGCACACCAGGCTTCCGTATCCTTCACTATCTCCCAGAGTTTGATCAAACTTATGTCCATTAAGTCAATGATGAAATCCAACCATCTCATTCTCTGTCACCCCCTCCTCATTCTCTGTCACCCCCTCCTCCTCCTGCCCTTTCTCAACATCAGGATTTTTTCCAATGAGTTAGTTCTTCACATCAGGTGGTCAAAGTATGTGTACAATCTCTGAGGATCACCCAAGGGCCTCATAGAAGGGAGGCTAGCACTACATTATTTTGAAAACAATCCTCCACAAAAGAGCTTTTACTCAGAAAAGAATTGGAGATATACTTTCAAATAGAAAAATAGAAGGCTGGGAGACACTTAGTAATTGTTCAGCCAAAAGGACTTGCTACTTTTTCCAGAGAAACATAAGCAGAAGTCCCCAGTCACTTTTCTGTGAAAAATCATCTAACTTTAATAATCACAGAAGTATTAAAAATTATTACTACACAGGCCAAATTCCTCCAGAAAACACTTTTTCATAAAAATCTATTAACTCTGCCCACAGGGACACAATGTGCCAAGTGAAGGCCCTTAAAACAACGGCTTCAGGTCCACTCACAGGCATGATGGGCTCCATTAGTTGTACTGAAATAGTAATTTTCTAAACGATACCACCAAGGCTCTTAGAAGTCTACTGACCTTCAAAAAATAAGCCTCCACCCTCCATTCACTTGCTAATCAGACATAATATAGTGCGTTTTGGCTCACATTTCAAGAATAACAGCAGACTTACATTTAGAAAGCAGCTTAAATGTATAAATGGATGTTTAAAAATTAACAAAATTTAAAGCAACATTAAAGGTGGAGGGTAAGCACTAAATAACACACTTGGAAAAATAAATTTCTTTTAATGTTTGCCAAATTAGTGCATCAGTGAATAAAGAATTTAAGGTTAAACTAATACCACAGGCAATGGACTCAGGTTAATGAAAGGCAATAGTACATGGGGTAGGAAGGTCTCCCCCAAGCCCTCACGAGGCCCTGTAATTACTTCCAACATTGTGTGATTCTGTGTGTGTGTGTGTGTATGCATTTTTATAAAGAGAGCCCTCAAAATTGTATTAACTTGACACATAGACATGAATGCCACCCCTACTAGAAGCATACAGACATACAAAAATTGAATAGTATGTTAAAAAGTAAGGAATGCATGGTAATTTGCATCCCCCAATCTAGAATATTTACACTCCACTGTCCTGAAATAAAATGTCACAAATACACATCTGTGTAATGAAACACCTAACTGGACACTGATAAATGTCATCATGGCAGATAAGTTCAACATTCAGGTTAAAAATTTAGTATAGTATACATGTGAAAACAATTTAAGAAGAGAAAAAATAATTTTTAAGCTACTATTTTTAACTTATATTTAATAGGGCACATACTATAGGCCAGGCAGGGTATTAGGCTTTCAGCAAATAAACTTCAAATGATCAGCTGAGTTCAAATGAAAAAAAAAAGAAGCATTTTATGTTGGATATGTGAATAGCCAATGCACGCAACTACAGTAAAAAAAAAAATTATAATAATAATAATAATAAAAAATTAAAAAAAACAGTTGAGCTTATAGCCTGTGAATTTGAAAGAAATAAAGATAAAGAAATGTCTAAGGAACCATCCACATGCCATCAGACTTGTTCACTATATAATCATAGACGATTACAGCTGGATAAGAGTTGTTCCCATATCTTCCACCTGTTCAACCTTACATATATTATATATTGACTGCACTCCACATTAAGAGTTAGTTACCTTAAAGGCACTATTCTGCATGGAGAAAGTGCCAAAGGCAATAGAAAGTAGAGTAATAAGTAAAACAAGTGGAGTAATAACAATTAAACATTCATTCATTCAACAAATACATATTGTATACAGAACCCACTCATCATGCTCTAGGTGCTTGCCTTAGTTTGTTCAGGCTATTATAACAAAATGCCATCTACTGGGTATCTTAACACAACAGATTTTTATTTCCCATAGCTCTGGAAGCTGGAAGCCCAAAATCAGAGTGCCAGCATGGCCAGGTTCTGGTCAAGGCCCTCTTGTGGATTACAGACTGCTGGCTTCTTGCTGTATCCTTACATGATGGAAGAAGGGCCCAGGCATTCCTCTTAACTCCTCTTTTATATAAGGCACTAATATCATTCATGATGCTTTACCATCTGAGCTACCAGGGAAGCCCAATATCATTCATGAGGATACCACAGTGATGATTGGAGTACCTCCCAAAGGCCTCACTGACTAATATCATCACATTTGGGGGTTAACATTTCCCTGTACAAATTTGGTGGGAACACAAACTTTCAGATAAGAGCAGTGCTGGACATATACCAGTGAGCAAGCAAGATATAGTTCCTTCCCTAAAGCTCTCACTGAGAGCCAGAAAATAAAGAACAATTACAATACACTGGAGTTACAATTATAAAAGACATGTGCAGGGTGCTCTGAGAGCACAAGGCAAGAGTGTGGAACCCAGGGTTTTAATAGTAGATATCTATCTAATAGATAGTATCTATCTAACAGTAGTATCTATTTAATAGATATTAATAAATTTAATAGTTTTAATATGTAACCTCAGAGTGAAAATATCTAATATGGATCCAAAAAAAGATGAAAGAGGGCTAAAGTATTACAGGAATTTAAAACTAGTCAAAATATTCAGACTATAGAATACAATAAAAATGAGTAGAAGAATAAGAATGCAAGTATATTCTTGTATAAGTGTATTCTTGTACATGTGTATATATATCAATATGAGTGTATTCTTGTATATTCTTCTGTATTCCTGTAATATTCTTGTATAAGTGTGTTAGTCACTCAATCATGTCTGATACTGTGCGAGTTCATAGACTATAACCCACCAAGCTCCTCTGTCTATGGAATTCTCCAGGCAAGAATACTGGAGTGGATAGCCATTTTCTTCTCCAGGGGACTTTCCCGACCTAGGCATCGAACCCAACTCTCCTGCATTGTAGGCAGGAGATTCTTTACCATCTGAAGCCCATATTCTTGTATATATATTTGGGCTTGTACAATACACTTGTTAATTTACAAAAATTCTTGTATATATTCTTGTATGAGATAAGTATATTGTTGTATGAGAATGCAAGCCAGATCAGCAAAATCTTGCCTCCCCATTTGAAAGAGTTTAAAACTGACCTAGGATGATAAGAAGCAAGACAGCATGGTATTTGGAAGCAGACCAGACTTCACATCCTATCTTCAATAAAAATTAGATGATGTGACCATGGCATATTATTTAACTTGTCAGAGGCTCAGTTTTTTCATCTGTAACGAATGAATAACAACTTATTAAACAATATTGTGTGAAGCAAATAAGGTAATATATGGGTAAGCACTGTGGGAAAAAAATGTATAGACATGTTCTACAACTATAAGATGCCATTATTGCATGAATGATTGCAAAGTGAGCTTAGGAAATGACACTAAAATTGAAGACAAAGTGCAGTGATATCCAAAGGCTACTCAACCAAGAGGATCTATGCTTTCTTCAGCATGGTTGATGTATGGTCGAGAAGGCAGTCTGACAGCACAGTTAGTGCAGTCAGCACATTCCACTGCATCACAGCACACAGTGTAGCAATGCAGCTGTGGCTTCTTTCATCCAAAAAGGGCAAGAATATTCAGAAGGACGCTGATTTCTGAATTCACACATTTGGCATTGCATTCATGCATGTCGGAAAGGTTCTATTTGTGGCCCTGAAGGTCACTTTTCTGAATCAAAAGGGTAATACTGATGACCAATTTAAGAAATGATAATTATAAGCATAACAGCAGATCAAGGATTCTTCATTTTGAAGTTTTCTGTGTGTTGTTGTTGCTTAGTCACTCAGTCATGTCTGACTCTTTGTGATCCCATGGACTGTAGCTCTTCAGGCTCCTCTGTCCCTGGGATTTCTGAGGAAAGAATACTGGAGTGGGCTGTAATTCCTTTTCTATGGGATATTACTGACCCAGGGATCAAATGAACCCACGTCTCCTGCATTAGCAAGAGGATTCTTTACCACTGAGCCACTAGTTAAGCCCTTTCTGTGTGCTAGGAACCTTGAATTGAATTGCGTACACACACTCTCACAAACACACATGCATATAATGATCTTATAAGGTTGAAATGAATATTAGCTCTATTTGATGAACTTGAGGATTAGACAAGACAAATAACTTTCTTAATATCACCAATAGTGTTACATTCGGTATCAAAACCACTTATTCATCTGACTCTAATGTGCAGAACCTTAAATAATAAGATACTACACTGTGAAAAATATGGAGACTTTTAATTCTGGGTCAAAATGGTGTCACCGATGCAACCAGTCCCAAATTATTACTGCAAAATCAATGAAAACAAGGAAAAACTACTAAAACTTTAGATATACATATATCATAGTCTTAGAATCTAGGAAGAATATCTACTTAATATAAGACTATATAGATCTTGATTTATAAAAAATGGCCAATGCCATAACTGATGGCATATGAAAATGTAGTCTCATGAAACTGATTCTGAATTAACCCAAGTTCAGTTCAGTTCAGTTCAGTAGCTCAGGCATGTCCCACTCTTTGCAACCCCATGGTCTGTAGCACGCCAGGCTTCCCTGTCCATCACCAACTCTGGGAGAGTCCTCAAACTCATGTCCATCAGCAGAAGTAGATGCTTTTCTGGAACTCTCATGCTTTTTCCAATGATCCAGTGGATGTTGGCAATTTGACCAAGTTCAGCCAGACCTTATTGTTGTGGGTTTCTTTCAAAGTCTTAAACATGTATCCCTATGCACTCCAAAGTTGTATTTTATCTTGAAGACAATATGATTGGTAGACTAATTCTGCAAAGATAGAACATTTGGATTTTAGCCATTAGATAAGACCTTTTATTTTAGCCTTTTGGATATTCTGAAGTAACATGAGCTAGTACCTTTAGCTTAAGGTGTAAATAATTTAAGTATATACTCAGTGGGAAATTTTTAATGAATTGATAGCCATAGGTACAGCTATTCTGAATTAGAATATACAAATACAGCTGTTCTATATTCATATACTAAAAGAGAAAATATTTTCCAAATTATATAAAGGGATCTATATAAATAATTCACTGGTTTGATTACAGAATCAATGTGTTCCAAGTACTAGATAATGTAAAATGTTAATAGGCACAAATAAAAGTTTCTGCTCTGAGATTTACAAACTAAGCACAACAGTATGGAAGTGAGAATCACTGACAGTCAGTTATCCGTATCAAGAGCTTCACTTCAGAGAACACAGTTGACAGGAAGCCAATAGACCTCCACAGGCATGGAGCAGAGATATCAAAGCAGACAATATGACTCAGTGTCTCAACAAGATGGCAGTGTCTATGACCTGGAGGCCAGCTCTGTCTCATTCTCACATGCAGGAGTGTGCCCTAGTCAGTGTTTCACCTCTGACAGCACCACTGGAAAAAAATTATCATAAGGAAACATGTAGATCAAGGACTAAAGACTAAGCACATAATTAGAAAGTCAAGAAATTCAAGTAGGATTTAAAATCTTTAAAATTTAAAACATCAAGACACTTCCTATTGATTTCTGTAATAAATACACCATCTTATTATGAATAAAGGGCTGTTTGGCAAGTCTGGAGTCGTGACAGAAATTGGGAGGACTTGGAGAAGACACTGCAATGATATGCGAACACCCCTATGAAATCCCCAAAACTCCTGCTCTGAACAAGGCTTGTGATATCACATTATTTGCTCTCGTGAGGCTTATAGGCTCCAAAGACTCAACAAAGTCTTCTGAGTTATATGAATGTCTGTTTTCTCTATACTACTCTGAAATCCTAAGGAATCTTGTGTATAAAACAAAAGCTCCCTTTATTGGTAACAAAAGGCATCCAATAAAGAGCTAACAAATAAATAAATGAAAGTCATTAGTTTCACAAGAGAAGAGAGTCAGAAGCATTCCTATAAAACTATCTTAAAATTAAATGAGGACATTAAGATTCTAATTAAATATTCATAGTTATTGAATACATTTTTAAAATGAAATCGACATACTAGAATAAAGGTTAAACTAGAATAACTATCTTGAAATTCTTGGACATTACAAATACCCCAAATGACTATGGGAGGAGTCCTGCGGAACACTACACACACACACACACACATGCTCCACCTGAGCCAATTATTATAACTGTAAAGAAGCTTCAGAATAGCCCTATGCCAGCCATAAAGTCTCCTCCCCACACAAAATCTCAGCACAGGTCTCTAGATTTCCCTTCATGATATCTCTTTTTTCCCTCTGTCCAATTTCCAACCTAGTTGTATGGAATACCCTTTAGTGCAAGAGATTTCTTTTCAATAATAGGTGAAAATATTGTATGTCTTAGAGGATGTATTAGAAACAGCACATAAAAGATATGTGTGTGTGTGGAGAGAGAGAAAGAGGTTTATGATGAGGGATTGGCTCATGTAATATTGTTGTTGTTTAGTTGCTAAATCATCTTTGACTCTTTTGAGATTCCATGGCCGGTAGCCCATCAGGCTCCTCTGTCCCTGGGGTTTCCCAGGATGAATACTGGAGTGTGTTGACATTTCCTTCTCCAGGGGATATTCCTGATCCAGGGATCAAACCTGCAACTCCTGCTTGGCAGGCAGATTCTTTACCAGTGAGCCACCAGGGAAGCCCTCATGTAATTATGGAGGCTGACAAGTCTCAATTCCTGAGTGAGTTGGCTAGCTGATGGTGTAGTTCTAGTCCAAATCTGAAGGCCTGAGAACCAGGAGAGCTGACAATAAAACTTTCACTCCTAAAGCCAACAGACTTGAGAGTCAGGAAGAGCTGAAGTTTCAGCCAGAGTCCAAAGGCAGGAAAAAATTGATGTCAGGCGGTATATAGTTCTTAACTGTCCCCAGGTATTTGAAGAATTGGGAATCCCTGGTGGCTCACATGGTGAGGAATCTTCTCACAATGTGGAAGACATGGGTTTGATCATTGGGTTGGGAAGATCCCCTGAAGAAGGGAATGGCAACCCACGCCAGTATTCTTGCCTGGAAGATTCCATGGACAAAGGAGCCTGGTGGGCTACAATCCATGGAGTCACAGAGTCGGACATGACTGAGCAACTAACATTTTCACTTCATTTGAAGGACAGTCAGTCTTTTGCTCTTTTCCAGCTTTCAAATGATTGGATGAGGCCCACCCAGATTAGAGAGAGCAATCGGCTTTACTCAGCTATTGATTTAAATGTTAAACTCATTCAGAAACCCCTTCATAGTAATACTCAGAATAACACGTCTGATCCACATTTGGGCACCCTGTGATCTACATAATTTGACACATACAATTAACCATTACAGGAGATAAACATAAGAAAATTAGAGTAGTTCCCAGTTTATGTGTAAGGTTTACCCATGAGGAAACTGGAACACTGACTTGGGGAGACGCTCTCTTCCCTGATGCTGTCCTTGTTCCTTGGAGAGGTCACTATTCTCCCATTGAAAATACACTCTTGCCAGGGAGAGAGAGGAGGGATATACTGGGAGTTTTGGATTAGTTGATGCAAACTATTACACATAGAATAGATAGACAATGTATAGTATAGGGAACTATAATCAATGTCTTGGGATTAAGTCATAATGGAAAAGAATACAAAAAAGCATGTGTATATGTATATAACCAAGTCACCTTGCTATACAGCAGTAATTAGACAGAACATTGCAAGTCAGTTATCAGTTCAATTCAGTTCAGTCACTCAGTTGTGTCCAGCTGTTTGTGACCTCATGGACTACAGCACTCCAGGCTTCCCTGTCCATCACCAATTCCCAGAGCTTGCTCAAACTCATGTCCATCAAGTCAGTGATGTGATCCAACCATCTCATCCTCTGTCGTCCCCTTCTCCTGCTTTCAATCTTTGCCAGCATTTTATTTTTTAAAAAAGGTAAGGAAAATATACCCTCAGGAAAAAAATGCATTATTATCTCTTTGATTTGCAGTCTCTGATTCTCCTCCATCTTTGGTAGGTAAAGTCTAATGCCCTACATTCACTGTGAAAGAGAAATCTGGGGGTGGAAGGAAGAGGGGCATTGCCTATAAAGATATTTTGAACATTAGCTGATTAGACCAGAACATATTTTGTAAAAGAAGAGGTCTTTTATTTCTTTTCATCCTCTCAGCAAGGCCTAATACCCATCTACCTGTTGGAGCCTGTCTGTGGATAATTTAGTAGCTTCAATTTGTACACTACATCAAAAACTCCCATTAATCTCTTATATTCTATGGCTACTGCTATTTTATTATTTTCCTTTGTGTCATAAATCTCTCAACTTATACTTGGCAGCAGAGTTGAAACCAAAACTGACATTTGATACCAGCTACATTGGCTAAAACGTTTTCCCCAGGTTGCCGGATCAGAAGAACAGTCAGGTTCAAAAAAATTCAAAGTCACTTTTATAAAAGCTTCCCAACCTTAAGGTTTTTCTTTCAACTGAGTTCCAGAGGGATTTATGCTTGCAAGTTTTATCTTCCTGAAAAAATAATTGCAAAGTAAGCAGTATCTAAACAGGGTATACAGAACTGAAAGAAAAATAAACAGAAATTAGGGGAACTAAGAAATGAGACTTTCAAAGGAAAAGCTAAGCTCATATGTTATTCAAAGGAAAAAAGCAGATAGTTTGCTTCAGATAAAACTCTTCAGGAATACAAAAGAAAAGCCAAGAACAGTATGCCACACCAGGAGGCATAAAACACTATCCATAAACATCCCTGATGTTTACTTATTAAAGTAAATATTGTCTCTTTTGTTCAATTTCAAGAGGTAAATTTATTTAATTTTAAATAAGTCTTTTTTTAATTTAATGGCTTAGCACTTAAATTTACGTAATATAAAATGCTGTTGATAGGATATTTGGCTTATTATCAATAATGTTCTTAAACATTATTTATTACTGAAAGGTGGATTTCCTAAGCAATTAGGCATGGGAGCATTCTAATTAAAAATTAAATCAGTGTTCAAATAAGCATAATCGAATAATCACTACAATTCTCTCAAACACATTAACAGCAGGAAGAGTATCTGATTTATTGCATTTTTAAAAAATCTCATCATCTCTACAGTAAAACTTCTCTGAAAATACATTCAGAATGACTTTTTTGGGAGGATATCTGAGTAATACTTTGAATTAAAGTGGTTGTGTGTGTGTTTCTTAACAGAAGGTAGAAACTACAACAGTGATGGATCCAGCAAAGGAATGAAAAGGGACTTCAAACAGTGTAAGGAGCACTGGAGAAGGACTGGAGTGGAGGGTTTCTAAAGTCCCTTGAAGTCTTGAAACACAGTGATTTTAAAAGATCCAATAGAGTTCTTAACCTAAATTATCAGAATTACCAAAGCAAAGATATTTTAGATGAAATAGGACAAAACAATTATTGAAGGCATAGAGACTCTGGAGCCAGACCACCTGAGTCTAAGACCCAGTTCCACCACTTATTAGCTGCATGACTTTAGAAATGTAACTCAGTTACCAGTTCCTTAAAAAAAAAAAAAAATCACAGTATCAACACTTAAAGGGTCATTGTGGGGATTAAATCAGGTAATAGCATGTAAAGTCCTAGGATGGTGCCTTACGCACAGTGAATGGTCAACAGATTCCTAAACTGGATCTGTTATTTGGATGTGAAATTGGCACACGCCAGGGGACACTGTAGGTCAGAGTGACAATCCTAAACCTACTGCTTAATCCTGTGTGACTTTGGGCTGTTATTTAAACTCTCTGACCCCCTATTTTATCATCTTCAAATAATGTAACTCAATATTTATGCCACAGGTTGTTAAGATGGTTAAAGGAGAAAATGAGGGCTGAGTTCATAACTAAGGAGGCTTAAGTGTGGGGTCCCCAAGAAGGAATAGATATATCCCGATGGTGGCACAAGGCCTTGGTACTCTCTACTGTGTGTTTAACAATGACTTTTAATCATGAACTGCCTTTTTGCCTCTAAGACTATTGGAAATAATTTTTTTTTTTTTTTGGCATGAAATTAAAAGCATATAGCAGGGCTTCCAAAAGTTTCCCAGTAACATGAACTAGTTTGTCAAGTACTGAAGCTTTTAGCCGAGCATACTCAGGCACCAAAGTAAAGGGGCCACATGTGTTCATCTCATTTCTTGGCTGGGTTAATATAGAGTTTATAAAACAGTCAAACACAAATGAATTAATCATCTGTGTTTCATGGAAAAAAATGCAAAGGATCTTGTCCTCTCTGTTTTCCTCCGTACACTATATTCCTTAAAATGGTGACACCATTTAGAACGAGCGGCACCTTCTACTAGCTACAGAATATGGGAACAAGTGAAGTGGCATTTTTTTCATAGTTCTAAAGACCAGTGTGTTTCAAACCAGATTGGCACAGAAAACGTTTGGAAGAGGAGTTCTGACCTGGGTGCATGGTGAGGCTTTGATTTGCCTGATCTGACTGCTAATGAATATAATTCTGAGTCACCTGTGTCATTTGGACATGTTCCCTGCAGATGAAACAGCCAGGCCAAGCATCAGCCAGGGGAAAGGATTTCAACTGATGCCAACTTGGGCATGTTTCCAAACAGAATCAAAGCAAACACGCTGTGGGATGTGGAAGAGAACCCCAATCTCTGCAGTCTCCCTTGGGACTTCCTCAATCTTTGTCTCACTTTACTGTCTTCAGGTACATTAGGCAGCTGAAGGGAGAGGATAGTTTTATCCATAGGATTTCAGTATTAAGCAACGCTTAGCAGAGAGGAAGGTGGCAGAAAAATGGGTAAGTCAGAGATTGGCAAGTTCTGCTCATCTCATTTGCAAATGTGAAGGCAGTGTCTCAGGCCACTGCTTCTGTCTGACTCACTTGCTCTTCACTTGGCTAAAGTCTCTCATTCTTCTCTGTTGAGACCTCTCTCCGCAAACTTGCCCTCAAGCTATGTTAGACCTTATGTGTATATATTCTCTGTGGTAGGCAAAATTCTAAGGTGACCCCCAAGATGCTCACTGTGACATATATACCATGAATAATCTGTGGGACAGTGATGAGTTTCTATTCCAGGGCACAATCCACTTTGAGAAAATAGATTCTTTTGAATGGGCGTGACTTATTTAGGAGAGCCCAGGCTTTCCTGGTGGCTCAGTCGATAGAGTCTGCCTGAAATGAGGGAGACATGGGTTCAATCCCTGGGTTGGGAAGGTTCCCTGGAGAAGGGAATGGCAACCTACTCCAGTATTTTTGTCTAGAGAATTCCATAGACAGAGGAGCCTTTTGGGCTATAGTCATGGGGTCACAAACAGTCAGATATGACTGAGTGACTAACTTTCACTTTTTTTTTAAAAGGGACCAACCTCTTCCTGAAGAAAGAGATTCAAAGCATGTGAGACATTCATCATGAGAGATTATCAACAGCTGGCTTTGAAGATGGAAGAGTCCACCCACATGGCCTAGAATGTGGATTGAGTGGGGCCCCAGTTTACAGTCAGCAGAAAAGAAATGTTACAGTCAGTAAAAAAGAAATGAGCCCCTTCTTCTTCCAGCTGTAAGGCACTGAATTAAACATGTGAGCCTGGAAATGAATCCTAACTCAGATGAGAATGCAGCCCAGTGATGCTGTGATTTAGTCCAATGAGACCTTGAGCAGAGAAACTAGTCTTGCCATGTCTGGATTTCTGACCTACAGAACAGTGACACAATAAATGGTGGTTGTTCTAAGCTACTGAATTTTTGGTAATTATGAAGCAATGCAGAACTAATAAGCTGCACTAAAAATAGCAAGAAGAGATAAGAAAGCCTTCCTTAGCAATCAATGCAAAGAAATAGAGGAAAACAACAGAATGGGAAAGACTAGAGATCTCTTCAAGAAAATTAGAGATACCAAGGGAACATTTCATGCAAAGATGGGCTTGATAGAGGACAGAAATGGTATGGACCTAACAGAAGAGAAGATATTAAGAAGAGGTGGCAAGAATACACAGAAAAACTGTACAAAAAAGATCTTCATGACCCAGATAATCACAATGGTGTGATCACTCATCTAGAGCCAGACATCCTGTAATGTGAAGTCAAGTGGGCCTTAGAAAGCATCACTACCAACAGAGCTAGTGGAGGTGATGGAATTCCAGTGAAGCTATTTCAAATCCTGAAAGATGATGCTGTGAAAGTGCTGCAGTCAATATGCCAGCAAATTTGGAAAACTCAGCAGTGGCCACAGGACTGGAAAAGGTCAGTTTGCATTCCAATCCCAAAGAAAGGCAATGCCAAAGAATGTTCAAACTATTGCACAATTGCACTCATCTCACATGCTAGTAAAGTAATGCTCAAAATTCTCCAAGCCAGGCTTCAGTAGTACGTGAACTGTGAACTTCCTGATGTTCAAGCTGGTTTTAGAAAAGGCAGAGGAACCAGAGATCAAACTGCCAACATCAGCTAGATCATTGAAAAAGCAAGACAGTTCCAGAAAAACATCTATTTCTGCTTTATTGACTATGCCAAAGCCTTTGACTGTGTGGATCACAATAAACTGTGGAAAATTCTGAAAGAAACAGGACTACAAGACCACCTGACCTGCCTCTTGAGAAATCTGTATGCAGGTCAGGAAGCAACAGTGAGAACTGGACATGGAAAAAGAGACTGGTTCCAAATAGGAAAAGGAGTACATCAAGGCTGTATATTGTCACCCTGCTTATTTAACTTATATGCAGAGTATATCATGAGACATCCTGGGCTGGAAGAAACACAAGCTGGAATCAAGATTGCCAGGAGAAATATCAATAACCTCAGGTATGCAGATGATACCACCCTTATGGCAGAAATTGAAGAGGAACTAAAAAGCCTCTTGATGAAAGTGAAAGAGGAGAGTGAAAAAGTTGGCTTAAAACTCAACATTCAGAAAACGAAGATTATGGCATCTAGTCCCATCACTTCATGGGAAATAGATGGGGAAACAGTGGAAACAGTGTCAGACTTTATTTTGGGGGGCTCCAAAATGACTGTAGATGGTGACTGCAGCCATGAAATTAAAAGACGCTTACTCCTTGGAAGGAAAGTTATGACCAACCTAGAGAGCATATTGAAAAGCAGAGACATTACTTTGCCAACAAAGGTCCGTCTAGTCAAGGCTATGGTTTTTCCTGTGGTCATGTATGGATATGAGAGTTGGACTGTGAAGAAGGCTGAGTGCTGAAGAATTGATTCCTTTGAACTGCGGTGTTGGAGGAGACTCTTGAGAGTCCCCTGGACTACAAGGAGATCCAACCAGTCCATTCTGAAGATCAGCCCTGGGATTTCTTTGGAAGGAATGCTAAAGCTGAAACTCCAGTACTTTGGCCACCTCATGCGAAGTGTTGACTCATTGAAAAAGACTCTGATGCTGGGAGGGATTGGGGGCAGGAGGAGAAGGGGATGACAGAGGATTAGATGGCTGGATGTCATCACTGACTCGATGGATGTGAGTCTGAGTGAACTCCAGGAGTTGGTGTTGGACAGGGAGGCCTGGCATGCTGCGATTCATGGGGTCGCAAAGAGTCGGACACGACTGAACGACTGAACTGAACTGAACTGAACTGAGGATTCCGTAGGATCCTTTACTTACCTTTGGGAAACTTTCCTAAGCTCTGTTAAGAGAGAGACTTTATTTCATACTCATTCTTCTGTCCCTAGCACCCAGCTTGGTGCCCAGAATATAGTAAATGCTCAATGGAAGGTTTGTTAATGAATATGTGTGTGTGTATATACATATACACACACACAAATAAACCCAACTTTTTAAGTCACATTATTTTCTATTAAAGAAAGTATTCCAATCATGAAGTTAGAGGGGGATGATATTTTCATTTACATTAAATTATGTTATTTCTATCCTTTTTTATATAATATGTTTTATTGATTACTTTCATTCATTTAAACAAGACAATAAGACTGAGACTGCTCACATGCAGAGTCAAGAGGTATAGTCATCGTCTATGGAGTTCATCCCACCCAATCCTGTTTATCAGCCTCTGAGTTCTGCACTCTGGTTTTGAATAGCACACTGCATGCATACATGTATGCAAAGTGAGTTTCTATGGGTGCTCCAGGCCACTTGTAGCAAAATGATATATGATGTTTCCCTTAAGAAGTTTTTTTTTTTTAATAAATCTCCTTCCCTCTCTAGTATTGCTTTTCTACATAGCCTGTGATTGTTAACTCAACCACACCAAAGTATATCTAGCTTCACACCATTACCCTTGTCCTTGCCCAAGCCCCCTACACATTGTATCTGCTCACAAGATTGTCCTCTATTTGTGTGACCTATGACATCCTCAATGCATGAAAAATGTCATCTCATTCACCAAGATCCATATTAAATGCCAACTCTAAAACTCTCCTTGTTCTTCCTTCATCATTATTTTGTATGTAGTACTTCTATTTCCCACTTGGGCCTTCCAGGGGGCACTGGTGATAAAGAAACCACCTGCCAATGCAGGAGACATGGTTCAATCCCTGGGTCCAGAAAATCCCTTGAAGGGAAGCATGTCAACTCACTCCAGTATTCTTGCCTGAAGAATCCCATGGACAGAGGAGCCTGGAGGGCTTATAGTCCATAGGGTCGCAAAAAGTTGGACACTGAAGTGACTTAGCATGCACACATGCACTTTGCACTCACGTGTCAGTGAGTTCCTTTCTATAAGAGAGCTATCTGTTTACACACGTATGAAATCCTCTTTGGACCATAAATCTTCAGGCTTGGAAACAAACCCTCATACCCAGCAGAACGCCAGTTCCAATGAAGCGTTTATATATTCACCTATCATTTTATCTTTGCTTATGGTTGAAAATGATTTAAGACTAGACCTTCAAAGAGCATTGTTGTGTTAAATAGAAAATCTTGAATGCAGTAAGCCTTACTCTCTGGTTTAAGGGAAAATCTCTTACTAACCCACTTTTGAAGGAGGCAAATGAATGGTCATTACAGAGATTTGTCTTATTTCATTCATGAAACTTGGGTCCCTCGAAAGTTCATCAAAAGCTTACTAGCTTTGGAAATATATTTTAAAAGCAATACATATATATATATATATATAGTAATGTTGAAATATCATTATATTTTACAACTGGTAGGGATCAGTCAGTGAAATGTAGAGACCAGGGATAGAATTGAGACTTGATACAGATGGACATCAATGTATTTGGGCATACAATGTTGAATAAAGGTTAATTTTATGTTTTTCTAAATACAAGAAAACAATTGTATTGAAAAACAAAAATATATAACTTTTAAAAATACATAACAAAAATACATAAATCAGGAATTTATTATGTATCAAGTGCTTTACATGCTTTATTAATTTGAACTTCATGATGCATCTGAAATAGGTAAAGAATATCACTTCTGTTTTGTGAGTTAGGATTGTGAGTCTTGGAAAGTTATAATTAATCCAAGGTCACATGCCTAGTCAGTGTCAGATTGGTGTGCCCAGTCATGTTTGACTCTTTTTGACACCATGGACTATAGCCTGCCAGGCTCCTCTGTCCATAGAATTCTCAAGGCAAGAATGGAGTGGGTTGCCATTTCCTACTCCAGGGGATCTTCCCAACCCATGGGTCAAATATGTGTCTCCTGCATCTCCTGCACTGGCAGGCTGATTCTTCACTACTGCACCACTTGGGAGTATAGTCAATGTCAGAGCCAACACTCACACCCCAGTCAGACTATGCTCTCTACCCATGGGAGATGAAAAAAGTATAACTCTACATTGATGCAGTGGGCTTCCCTGGATGCCTAACTCACCTGGTAAAAGACAAAGGGAAACAGAACTCCAACTGGACTGGTGTTGTATGGAATCAGAGGCTTGATAAATTGTACCCCTCATCCATCAAAGAGAGTTGAACTAAGACTCTCTGGGCTAAAAATTATCAGAGAGTAAATATTCCATCATTAGCGTTTCTCAACATTGGTTTTCTTTACATTTTCTTGTGGGAAACTGTTCTAGGTTCTGTATTCAAATGAAATTGAGCAGCATTCATGCCCACTACCCACCAGAAGCCAGTAGAACCTTCCAACCAGTAATGATGACCAAAATTTCTCCAGATATTGCTGAATATCCCTGACCAGGGTGAGATAAGAGTGGCAATATCACCTTAGGCTGAGAACCAGTGTCCAAGTAGAACAAACACTGAAATAGGAGTCAAAGATCTGAGTTCAAGTTCTCTTATAAATCATATCTTTCAACTCTTTGTCTCCTCATCTGAGAAATATTGGTAAAGGACTCTTGTAAGAACAAAAATACAAAATGAAAATGAAATAATGTCTGATAAAAGAGCTGCAGTAAGAACACTAGTATTTTAGTTCCCTCCATGAATTACATAGTTTAGAGTTGTAATATGTGAAAAGCACTGAACTGGATGTTGGAAAAGTTGAGTCTGATTCTGGAATTCACCGGTGGCTCAGAGGGTAAAGAATTTACCTTTAATGCAGTGTACCAGGGTTCAATTACTAGGTCAGGAAGATCCCCTGGAGAAGGAAATGGCTACCCACTCCAGTGTTCTTGCCTGGAGAATTCCATGGACAGAGGAGCCTGGAAGGCTACAGTCTATGGGGTTGCAAAGACTCAGACATGAATGAAGCAACTAACACACACACACACACACACACACATCTGACACACATACACGTTCCTGGCTCTGCCTCTAGCTATCTGTGTTTCAAGGAAAGGTCACTTCCTGAGACACAGCAAAATTTTGTATTATTATTATCATTATTGATATTGCTATTAATTTGCCTTGAGATTTCATCTTCACACAGCAGTGCCAAATTTGTTTTGGAAAATTGTTTTTTTTCTCACTACATGTAATCCTATTGGTATGGTAAACATAAGTGCTGCCTCGTATCACAGAAACCCAACAGGTGGAGCCTTCTCATCACATCTGCATAGCCTTGGGGCTACCACATGACTCAAGCTCAGGCTATAAGTTGCTCTTCTTCAGAGCTTTGCTTCCTGTTCAGGGGAGACAGGGATGGACATTAGCTAGAATCCCATTGCTCTCTTGCTAGGAAACTGTTGCTATGATTCTGCCTTCTAGCCTTTCAGAGTTGCCTTTTTCATCTCACTTCTATGAACTCCTTATATCCTTCTGTATCGGAGCCTGCTGATTGCCCCTACCTATGGATTCTGCCCTCTTCTTTAAGAATAGTACACTAATTTTTTGTTTGACACATTGCCAACAACAATATAACTTATCTATCTCAGGTTCTTTAGGCAGATAGGTCAGGCTGTTTGATTAAGTTTTGGTCAATGGGGTATAAGCAGAAGTGATGTGTGCAAATTCCAAAAAGTGTCCTCAAGAGGAAAGATGATGACATCTTTTTTCCTTTTTTCCTACTTATTGGAAGATAGACATAATGACTGGAGCTCCAAGAATCATTTTGGACCATAAGATAATCTTGGGATGTGGAAAATTTGCATGAAAGAAGGATCTTGATTCCCTGAACAGAGCACTGTAACAGACCTGAATTATTTCCAAAAGTCTTGAATTTGACAGGGGGAAAAAAAAAACAAACAAACACCTTTGTCTTGATTACTAGGATTAGTATCTCTGTTTCTTGCACTAATCATAACAAACACACATATATTTCAGTTAACACAGGTTATTGTCTATTGTTTATGCCCCTTTAAAGTGAGAGTGATTGAAAATTCAAATTGGGTTAAACAGTATGAAAAAAATAACATTTGCTTACAAAATTGCAAAGTTCCGGGGTAACCCAGATTTCAGGCAAAATTTAATCAACATTGCAAACAATGTCACTGGAGACCAGTTTGTCTACCACGCTCCCCTCCAAGACTTCAACTTCACTTTCAATTCCCTGTATGGTGATTCTTTTGCAGCTTCAGCAACCCTTCATGAACTGGTGAGAAAGGTTGAAGTAGTTTAATACCTTACATTTTCACTTTTTCTCATTGGGGAATGACAGTCTCTCCTGTTCAAAAACCCTTCCAATAAATAAAAAGATGTTTTCCTCCAAAGGAAAAAAAAAAAAAAACAAGAAATCTCAAGAATCTTTCCATCTCATTGGTTCTTACTAGATTAGGAACCTATCCTTGAGCCAGTCACCGTGGACAAGGGATTTGAGATATTGATTGGCTTCTATATATCAGGCTTCTTTCCTGAGACTGGAAAGTGGGTGATCCCTGCATAAACCATATAGCTTAGAATAGGTGAGGTGGTTCCTGAAAGCAAAAGGTAGCTTTATTTATCTATAAAACAGGAATAGTAACATTTATCCTGCCTATCTAAAAAGGTTAAGATGTTTAAATCCAATAAAATATTTGAAGATGTTTTAAAAATTATAAATTACTACATAAATAGGAGAAACTATTATTAGTATTAGACTGAATCCATCTCTCTCTTTTGTTTTTTTCCCATTAAATTTTCTCAAAGTTATGATACTACAGTTGACCCTTAAACAATGCAGGAGTTAGGGGCACAGGCTTTCCACTCAGTTGAAAATCCACATGTAACTTACACTCAGCCCTCTGTACTCACTCTTCCTCCATTTATGCCATTCTGCATTTTCAGATTCAGCCATCCATGGGTCACATAAAATTGCATACTTACTACTGAAAAAAAAATCTGTGTATAAGTGGACCCACATAGTTGAAACTTATGTTGTTCAAGGATCAACTGTACTTATAGATTATTAGCAATCTAAGCTAGTAGAGGTGATGAAATTCCAGTTGAGCTATTAAAATCCTAAAAGATGATGCTGTGAAAGTGCTGCACTCTATATGTCAGCAAATGTGGAAAACTCAGCAGTGGCCACAGGACTGGAAAAGGTCAATTTTCATTCCAATCCCAAAGAAAGGCAATGCCAAAGAATGCTCAAACTACCACACAACTGCAATCATCTCACATGCTAGCAAAGTAATGCTCAAAATTCTCCAGGCCAGGCTTCAACAGTATGTGAACCATGAACTTCCAGATGTTCAAGCTGGATTTAGAAAAGGCAGAACCAGAAATTGCCAACATCCATTGGATCATCAAAAAAGCAAGAGAATTCCAGAAAAATATCTATTTCTGGTTTATTGACTATGCCAAAGCCTTTGACTGTGTGGATCACAATAAACTGTGGAAAATTCTTCAAGAGATGGGAATACCAATCCACCTGACCTGCCTCCTGAGAAATCTGTACTCAGGTCAAGAATCAACAGTTAAAACTGGACATGGAAAAACAGACAGGTTCCAAATAAGGAAAGGAGTACGTCAAAACTGTATATTGTCACCCTGCTTATTTAACTTATATGAAGAGTACATCATGAGAAGTGCTGGACTGGAGGAAGCACAAGCTGAAACCAAAATTGCCTGGAGAAATATCAATAACATCCGATATGCAGATGATAACACCCTTATGGCAGAAAGTGAAGAAGATCTAAAAAGCCCCTCAATGAAAGTCAAAGAGGAGAGTGAAAAAGTTGACTTAAAGCTCAACATTCAGAAAACTAAGATCATGGCATCCGGTCCCACCACTTCATGGCAAATAGATGGGGAAACAGTGGAAACAGTGACAGACTTTATTTTGGGGGGCTCCAAAATGACTGTAGATGGTGACTGCAGCCATGAAATTAAAAGATGCTTGCTCCTTGGAAGAAAAGTTATGATCAACCTAGATAGCATATTAAAAAGCCAGAGACATTACCCTGCCAACAAAGTTCTGTTTAGTCAAAGCTATGGTTTTTCCAGTAGTTATGTATGGATGTGAGAGTTGGGCTATAAAGAAAGCTGAGCACTGAAGAATTTATGCTTTTAAACTGTGGAGTTGGAGAAGACTCTTGAGATTCCCTTGGACTGCAAGGAGATACAACCAGTCTATCTTAAAGGAAATCAGTACAGAATACTCATTGGAAAGACTGAGGCTGAAGCTGAAACTCCAATACTTTGGCCACCTGATAAGAAGAACTGACTCATTGGAAAAGACCCTGATGCTGGGAAAGACTGAAAGCAGGAAGAGAAGGGGATGGCAGAGGATGAGATGGTTGGATGTCATCACTGACTTAATGGACATGAGTTTGAGTAAAGTCCAGGAGTTGGTGATGGACAGGGATGCCTGGTGTGCTGCAGTCCATGGGGTCGCAAAGAATCAGACACAACTGAGCAACTGAACTGAACTGATAATTTTATAGACTGCCTCACTTTGTAAAAGCAAATATTTGTGATGTGTGTATGTGAGCTCAATTGCTTCAGTCGTGTCCAACTCTTCGCCACCCCGTGGACTCTAGCCCACCAGGCTCCTCTGTTCATGGGATTTTCCAGCCAGGAATACTGGAGTGGGTTGCCACTCTCCTCCAGTCTATCTTCCTGACCCAGGGGTGGAACTTGCATCTTCTGTATTGCAGGGAGATTCCTTACTGCTGATCCACAGTGGAAGCCCAAACATGGCTTCACAGTCCTTCATCAAGTGGCCCTGGCTACCCCTCCACATTAGTCTCCCCTCTCTCCCCTTGCCCTGTCCTCTGAAGTCATATAGAGCTCCTCCAGGCTCTTCACCCATGTCTGTCTTTCTTGGATTAAAACTTAATATTTCCCATGCCTATGACCCCATGCCAATCATGGAGTGCCTACCAGCACCACTAACAGGGTACCAATTTGATAATCCTACTTCCATACTCAGCTTAGACATAATTTTTGTTCAGTGGACTCCCCCCCCCCCCAACTCTGAAGCATGAGACCTAAGAGAGTCCTCCATTTTTTGGCTTATTAGCATATCATGCTTCTACATTCAAAATCCTGGTCATCATTTGTTTAATACCCATGTTTCCTAATTTTCTCTAAATCTCCTGAGTTCAGAGAGTATGTCATTTTCAGCACTATATCCTGAAAACTTGTACAATATTTAAAATATAATGGTATAAAATAAATATGTGTTTAATCAATGAATCCAAAATGGCCCATAGAGTTTATTTCAAGAAATCAAAACTAGTAAAGTACATGAGGAAATGAAATATCACAAATGTCTACCTACTACAGAAAAATGAATAGGCACATTGATAAAAGCTTCAGAGGATGAAAAATAGCTGAGCATTAAGTTATATTTATGACATCTTCAGTTTGATGTGCTGTATGTAATCTCTGACCCTTAGCTTTTAGAATTTTAACATGTTACAATTTATTTGATTTCATGAAGCTCTCATCTTTTAAAGTGATTTTTTCTAATACAAGGGATTAAGGGTTATTTCTTCTTTTGATAGTATTTATCAGCACTTTCTGAGATAGCTGATAACTCCCTAGGTTCAATGATTCAGTGACTATATTCACTCAGTGAAATTTTAAAATGTCTACAAATCAGCAAATCAAATCCAGGCCTGGGAGGCATGGATCTATGTCTTGCTTCTTCTGTCTCAGGCTTCTAGGAAGGGGTTGAGAGGGCACAGAAAGGAGATAAAGGTAGGAGGTAGGAACAGCAACCCAGAGCAGATCATAAAACAACTCCAGGTTGTTAACAGATATTGAAGCTGTCATCAATTTCAGTTCAATATAAGATACTTTCTCTTTGTCAAAGTTCTGCCTTTAAAATGGGACATAAGAGGTTTCTAATCGTAGGACAGGAATTTAACCATGATGGATAGATGTTCCTAAGAAACCATAAAGAGACAATCTGAATAGTAAGTTTGACTCTGAGATGGATTTTTCAGAAGTCTCTTGTGACCCTTTAAATCTATTTTATAAAAGGGACATTTTAAGTTGATTTAGTGAGGTGGCTAAAACTTAATTAGTTATCAAATAATTACCTAATGGACCTTTTTTGAGATATAAGGTTGAGCCATATCTCTAGCTGCAATGCAATTAATTTTAAATTTTATAAGCCATAAAAAGTAATCGCATCCCTATGAATCAACTAAGGTGAAAAGATAATATTTAGATGCTGCACTGACACCAAGGCATCTAAAGCAGGTTAATTAGGTGGCAATTAGTAAGAAGAGGGCTAATCACCACACTAGTCTTATATTACGCAAATGAAATTACATTTCAGTTAACAGTTAAGAAACCAAACAATTCAAAATGTATGGGCAATAACAGCAATCGGCATGTTTCACAGAAGCCGAAAAAAAACTCTCCAGGATAGGAAGTTTAATCTTGCTCTTAATTCAATAAGATTGGGATCGTTTTACCATTTCTGTGCATGAATAAAGAAGTATAGCCCAATATTTTAGAATTGATATCTGCCATATCAAAGGTGATTTATAATAGACTATTCTAGAATTATATGTGAAGGAAGAAACTCATGGTTCATTTAGTTGAGATCTCTCCTTTATGAACAGGAGGAAACTATAACTAAGAAAGCATGAATGACTTAGTTAAATCCAAACAGTTAATTAGTGACACATCTGATGGAGATTTCAGAGTACTGTTATAAGAACACTATGTGACTGCCAACAGTTAAACAATACTTACCATCAATAGCAGAGTACAAGTTTTAAGAGTCTGGTATTTGGAGTCATACTCATCTGGTCTTCCACTTTCCAGTTGTGTGACTGGGAAAGTTACTTAACCTCACTCAGCTTAACTTTTCTAACCTATAAAGTAAGGATAAGAATACTCACTTCATTCTATTGAAGGTATTTATTGAAATAAACCATGCAGAGTTTGGCTTAATGGCTAGCATATAGAACGCAGCCTCAAAATATTAGCTATGATCACTAACACCGGTTTTATAAAAATATGTTGATATAATTTGAGGAGCTCAGAAAAGTAATCCCTTTCCCTCCCAGGAAGTCATATTGCTTAAAATCTTCTCATTGAATTTTTTTTTTTAATTTTTGATTATTTAGTTCAGTTCAGTTCATTCACTCAGTCATGTCCGACTCTTTGCGTCCCCATGAATCGCAGCACACCAGGCCCCCTGTCCATCGCTAGCTCCTGGAGTTCACCCAAATTCATATGCATCGAGTCAGTGATGCCATCCAGCCATCTCACCCTTTGTCATCCCCTTCTCCTCCTGCCCCCAATCCCTCCCAGCATCAGGGTCTTTTCCAATGAGTCAGCTCTTCTCATGAGGTGGCCAAAGTATTGAAGTTTCAGCCTCAGTATCAGTCCTTCCAATGAACACCCAGGACTGGTCTCCTTTAGGATGGACTGGAAGAGTCTTCTCCAACACCACAGTTCAAAAGCATCAATTCTTCAGTGCTCAGCCTTCTTCACAGTCCAACTATCACATCCATACATGACCACTGGGAAAGCCATAGTCTTGACTAGATGGACCTTTATTGGCAAAGTAATATCTCTGCTTTTTAATATGCTATCTAGGTCGGTCATAACTTTCCTTCCAAGGAGTAAGCGTCTTTTAATTTCATGGCTGCAGTCACCATCTGCAGTGATTTTGGAGCCCCAAAAAATAAAGTCTGACACTGTTTCCACTGTTTCCCCATCTATTTGCCATGAAGTGATGGGACCGGATGCCATGATCTTAGTTTTCTGAATGTTGAGCTTTAAGCCAACTTTTTCACTCTCCTCTTTCACTTTCATCAAGAGGCTTTTGAGTTCCTCTTCACTTTCTGCCATAAGGGTGGTGTCATCTGCATTATTAGTTCAATGAAAGTATCACTGGAAGCCATAACACTCCACCTTATTTTAAGCTTAAACCTTAGCAAAAATCAAAGTGCTAATGGTAACTGAATACAAGCGTCCGGGGACTTGAGACTTCTGGGATAGAATGTATGAGTGACTCACAGGCAAAGCGAATTGGGGCACAGAGATGTTGAAAAGGAAAATAGAAGCATACAAAATAAATATCACTGTCTTTCTCATTTTGCCAAGGATATCTCATTGGGAAAATCTAGGTCAAAAACATGCCTCTAGGAGTACAACCGTTGACATGCGAATTATCAGGTTTGGTGTTTTTTTTTTTTCAAGCTGTGTAAATATAATCAAAGATAAATAGTGATTTTAGTTATTTTGACCAATATAAATTACTTGGCTAAAACCACCCACGTTTGAGGCAAAAAAAAAAAAAAAATCATTGGTTATGTTTCTGTTTTCGCTTGAATTATGAGTATAAATACAGTTTCCATCTGTTGACAGGGGTCTGAGGAATTACAAAGAACTCTGCCCATGAGTAAAAGTGACAGAGGAGAAAGGAGCAACTGAGGCTTTAAAGTTTTTTCTCTGTACGTGTAGGAAACTGACTGTTTGAAAATCTCATTTAAAAAAAAAAAAAAAAAAAAAAACATGGCTTACTTGACTGTAACAATGGATCAAGTTCAACTTGGGAAAAAGGGAAGTTGGTGCAAGAACTCCTTAAAGAGAGTAGCACATTTTGAACAATGTGTATATATAACTACAATGTATCTATAACATTTACATTCAGTTCAGTTCAATTCAGTCACTCAGTCGTGTCTGACTCCTTGCGACCCCATGAGTTGCAGCACGCCAGGCCTCCCTGTCTATGGCACCAACTCCCAGAATTCACTCAAACTCATGTTCATCGAGTGGGTGATGCCATCCAGCCATCTCATCCTCTGTCATCCCCTTCTCCTCCTGCCCCCAATCCCTCCCACCATCAGGGTCTTTTCCAATGAGTCAACTCTTCTCATGAGGTGGCCAAAGTATTGGAGTTTCAGCTTTAGCATCATTTCTTCCAAAGAACACCCAGGGCTGATCACCTTTAGAATGGACTGGTTGGATCTCCTTGCGATCCAAGGGACTCTCAAGAGTCTTCTCCAACACCACATTTACATTGCTCAAGGCCAAATCAAAGTTGAAGTTTCAAATGTGGTATCAGTAAGATTCACTGTCATTGCTTCCCTGACTTTATTTCACTTCTTAAGCTTTTTTCAGATTCTACTCTCACGCCTATTCTGTGGATTCATTCCTCGTGCCTCACACCAACTCCCTCTCTAGAAGTACACTGCATCAGATACTCTGCACAGCTTTTTTGGTGGAAACAACTAAAAAGGCCCTAGGGTGGCCCCCATGATTCTGGCTTCTGAATAATTATGTTGTTGCTGTTGTTGTTGTTGTTGTTCAGTTAGTAAGTCATGTCAGACTCACGTGACCCCATGGACGGTAGCCCAATAGGCTCTGCTTTCCTGGGATTTCCCCAGAAAGAATACTGGAGTGGGTTGCCGTTTCCTTCTCCAAGGGATCTTCCCAACCCAGGGATTGAACCCATGTCTCCTGCATTGGCAGGCAGATTCTTCACCGCTGAGCCTCAAGGGAAGCCCTCTCTGGATACTTATGCTCTTGTATAATAAGTATCACCTTTAGTGTGGACAGGATCAGTGATTTGCTTCTCACCAAAAATCACTTCTGTAATTATGTTACATAAAGATTGTAACATTCACTTTGCTAGGAGACACTTTCCCTTGCTGGCTTTTATAAAGTAAATAACCATGTAGAGGAGATTGATGAGGTAAGGAACTGAGGACTGTCTCTAGGCAACAACCATCTAAGTGAGGGCAGCCTCTGCTTGACAGCCATCAGGAAACTGAAGCCCTCAGTTAAGTATCACTCAAGGACCTGAGTCCTGCTAATGATCACAGGAGGTTACAAATGGATCCTGCCCTGACTGAACCTTCAGATGAGAACCTGGTTGACAACTTCATTGCAACCTTATGGAGAATCCAGTTAAGCTAAGTTTACAGAAATTGTGAGATAATAATTGTGTGTTATTTTAATTCATTAAGTTTGTGACAACACTGTTATGCAGTTATAGATGACTGATGTAGTCTATTAAGTAAATTATTGTGAAAATTATATTTTAATGTATTACTGAGCATTAAAACATAAGGAAGCCACAGGCCTAAACAACAAAGTAAAAATAAAAATCTAGGAGATAAACCAGCTTTAAAGTTAGATTTCACTGTAAGGATTTACTTTATACTCTGGAAATGCTGAGCTTTGCTTTGACTGTTGAATGGGGCACAGAGAGAAAACAAAAACAAAAATCTCTAAGGATTTGTCAAATAGGGAAATATAATTTTCCTTGAAAAAAAGCTGGCTATATCTGCTATATAATAAAAAATAAGAAATAAGCAGCCAAGTAAAAGAGAACACAATAAGGAAAACTGTTTACCTCAAATTGAGCACTTAGTAGAATGAAAACAAATAATCGCTCCTGAAAATTCATAAAGGCAAGCCAGTATCATGTGGATTTGGGGCCCAAATCTATCACAAGTGTACAACTTGGTTTAAGGTAATCAAGATAGGTTAGTCAGTCAGAAGATAATCTGATAAATGCTAATCCTATTAAGTGAAACTGAACTTGAACCCATGCACTAAGGAATTGCAGTAGATAACACTGAAAGGAAAGTAAACAGTACTCAATAAAAATTTACAAAAGCACACAAGGAAATAAAGTACAATTAGGGAGAATCAATAGCCTTCCCTGTCCAAAAAGAAGCATAAAAACTTCAGATATAACTATTCTCACTTATAGAAATTAGATAATAATGTGTCATATATTTTTAAAAGACAGTATAAAAAGTTGAAAATATATTAAAAAATACAAGAATATTGGAGAAATAACAGAATAGATTTTGTAGAATCTATTTAATGACTCACATTAAACAGGTTAGATGAGTCAACTCTTTGCATGAGGTGGCCAAAGTACTGGAGTTTCAACTTCAGCATCATTCCCTCCAAAGAAATCCCAGGGATGATCTCCTTCAGAATGGACTTGTTGGATTTGGGGCAGGAAGAGAAGGGGACGACAGAGGATGAGATGGCTGGATGGCATCACTGACTCGATGGATGTGAGTCTGAGTGAACTCCGGGAGTTGGTGATGGACAGGGAGGCCTGGTGTGCTGTGATTCATGGGGTCACAAAGAGTCGGACACAACTGAGCGACTGAACTGAACTGCACTGAAACAGGTTAGATGAAGAAAGAATTAGTGAACTAAAAAATAACTATGAAAAATATTCACAATGCAACTGAGTGAAGAGAAGACAACAGAGAGACACAGAAAGCAAAGTGAGTTGATCTAACTTATTATCATATTGTACAAAAAAAGTGGTATGCAATTAAAGCAGAACTTGAGAAAACTATATGGCCTTACAATACAAAAATGTTTCAAAATTTAAGAACTGAGCAACTAGTATGAATATTTGTAAAAATTGCTTCAAAATAACTTCAAAAAAGTAGAAAAATCAAACATTAATTTAATGAAATAAAAAAATACAGATGGGAAGATATTCTTGGATTAGAAGAACCAATATTGTGAGAATGACTATACTACCCCAAAGCAATGTACATATGCAACACAATCCCTATCTCACTACCAATATTTTTCACTGAACTAGAACAAAAAATTCCACAATTTTGGTGGAAATCCAAAAGACCCTGAATAGATAGAGCAATTTTGGAAAAGAAAAAACAGAGTTGGAGGCACCAACCTTCATGACTTCAGACTATACTACCACTCTACAGTCATTAAGACAGTATGATACTGATACAAAAGCAGAAATAAAGACCAATGGAACAAGATAGAAAGCCCAGAGGTAAAACCATGCATCTATGGGCACAGTATCTTTGACAAAGAAGGCAAGAATATAAAATGAAGAAAAGACAGCCTCTTCAATAAGTAGTGCTGGGAAAACTAGACAGCTACATGTAAAAGAATGAAACTAGAGCACTTACTAACACCACACTCAAAAATAAGCTCAAAATAGATTAAAGACTTAAATGAAAAAACAGAAAATACAAAACTCTTAGAAGAAAACATAGGCAATACAATCTTTGTTACTCTTGCTGCCTAAATGACAACAAGATCCTCTTTGAGCCACCTCTTAGAGTAATGGAAATAAAAACAAAAATAAACAAATGTGACCTAATTAAACTCAAAAGCTTTTGCACAGCTAAGGAAAAGAATAAACATGATTAAAAGACTTCTGAAAAGAAGACATATAGATGGTCAATAAACATATGAAAAGATTCTCGACATCACTAACTATTCAGTTCAGTTCAGTCGCTCAGTCGTGTCCGACTCTTTGCGACCCCATGAATCGCAACACACCAGGCCTCCCTGTCCATCACCAACTCCCGGAGTTCACTCAGACTCACGTCCATTGAGTCAGTGATGCCATCCAGCCATCTCATCCTCTGTCGTCCCCTTCTCCTCCTGCCCCCAACCCCTCCCAGCCTCAGAGTCTTTTCCAATGAGTCAACTCTTCACATGAGGTGGCCAAAATACTGGAGTTTCAGCTTTAGCATCATTCCTTCCAAAGAAATCCCAGGGCTGATCTCCTTTAGAATGAACTGGTTGGATCTCCTTGCAGTCCAAGGGACTCTCAAGAGTCTTCTCCAACACCACAGTTCAAAAGCATCAATTCTTTGGTGCTCAACTATTAGAGAAATGCAAATCAAAACTACAATGAGGTATTACCTCAGTCAGAATGGCTACCATCAAAAAATCTACAAAAATCAAATGCTGGAGAGGATGAAGAGAAAAGGGAACACTTCTACACTGTTGGTGGGATTGTACACTGATATAGCTACAATGGAGAACAGTGTGGAGATTCTTTTAAAAAGTAGGAATAAATCTACCTTCAGTTCAGTTCAGTTCAGTTCAATAGCTCAGTCGTGTGTGGCTCTTTGCGACTCCATGGACTGCAGCACGCCAGGCCTCTCTGTCCATCACAAACCCCTGGAGTTTACTTAAACTCATGTCCATTGAGTCAGTGATGCCATCCAATCATCTTATCTTCTGTTTTTGTTGTCCCTTTCTCCTGCATTCAAACTTTTTTTTTTTTTACTTTACAATATTGTATTGGTTTTGCCATACATCAACATGCATCCAGCACGGGTGTACATGTGTTCCCCATCCTGAACCCCCCTCCCACCTCCCTCCCCATACCATCCCTCCAGGTCATCCCAGTGCACCAGCCCCAGGCCTCCTGTATCCTGCATCAAACCTGGACTGGCGATTCATTTCTTATATGATATTACACATGTTTCAATGCCATTCTCCCAAATCATCCTCTTTTCCCTCTCCCACAGAGTCCAAAAGACTGTTCTATACATCTGTGTCTCTTTTGCTGTCTTGCATACAGGGTTGTCATTACCATCTTTCTAAATTCCATATATATGCATTAGTATACTGTATTGGTGTTTTTCTTTCTGGCTTACTTCATTCAATCTTTAAATTTAACTTATGACCCAGAAATTCCATTACTAGGCATATACCCAGAGAAAGTCACAGTTTGAAAAGACACATGCACCAAAGTGTTCACTGTAGCACTATTTATTACAATACAGTGTGTTGTTTTGTCACCAAGTCATGCCTGAATCTTTGTGACACCATGGACTGCAGCCTGCCAGGCTTCCCTGTCCCTCATCATTTCCCAGAATTTGACCAAGTTCATGTCCACTGAGTAGGTGATGCCATCCAACCATCTCACCCTCTGTCACCCTCTTCTCCTCTTGCCTTCAATCTTTCCCAACATAAGGGTCTTTTCCAATGAGTCACCTGTTCATATCAGGTGGCCAAAGTTTTGGAGCTTCAGCTTTATTTTTTTTTTTTTTAATAAATTTTATTTTATTTTATTTTTATTTATTTATTTTTTTTCCCCAGGGAACTTCAGTTTATTTTTTATTTTTTATTTTTTTATTTATTTTTTTATTCTTCCAATTTTATTTTATTTTTAAACTTTACATAATTGTATTAGTTTTGCCAAATATCAAAATGAATCCGCCACAGGTATACATGTGTTCCCCATCCCGAACCCTCCTCCCTCCTCCCTCCCCATACCATCCCTCTGTGCCGTCCCAGTGCACCAGCCCCAAGCATCCAGCATCATGCATCGAACCTGGACTGGCAACTTTAGTATCAGTCCTTCCAAAGAGTATTCAGGGTTGATTTCCTTTAAGATTGACTGGTTTGATCTCCTTGCTTTCCAAGGGACTCTTTTTCACTCTCCTCCTTCACCCTCATCAAGAGGCTCTTTAGTTCCTCTTTGATTTCTGCCATTAGAGCAGTATCCTCCCCATATCTGAGGTTGTTGTTATTTCTCCCAGCAATCTTGATTCCAGCTTGTAACTCATCCAACAAGGCATCTCACATGATGTGCTCTGCATATAAGTTAAATAAACAGGGTGATAATAAACAGCCTTGTTGTACTCCATTTTCAATCCTGAACCAGTCAGTTGTTCCATACAGGGCTCTAAGTGTTGTTTCTTAACCTTGCATACAAGTTTCTCAGAAGACAGGTAAGATGGTCTGGTATTCCTGTCTCTTAAGATTTTCCACAGTTTGTTATGCTCCACTCATTCAAAGGTTTTGTGGCATAGTCAATGAAACAGAGGTAAATAATTTTCTGGAACTCCCTTGCTTTCTCAATGATCCAGAAAATGTTGGCAATTTGATCTCTGGTTCCTCTGCCTTTTCTAAACCCTGCTTGAACATCTGAAAGTTCTCAGTCCATGTAATGCTAAGGTCTAGCTCAGAGGATTTCGAGCACTACCTTGCTAGCATATGAAATGAGTGCAATTGTGCAGTAGTTTGAACATCGTTTGGCATTGCCCTTCTTTGGGACTGAAATGAAAACTGACATTTTCCAGTCCTGTGTCTATTGCTGGGTTTTCCAAATTTGCTGACATATTAACTGCAGCACTGTAACAGCATCATATTTTAGGATTTTAAATAGCTTAGCTAGAATTCCATCATCTGCACCAGCTTTATTGGCAGCAATTCTTCCTAGGCCCACTTGACTTCACACTTCAGTATGTCTGGCTTTAGGTGAGTAACCACAGCATTGTGGTTATCTGGGTTATTCTGACCTGTTTTGTACAGTCTTCTGTACAAAAGGAAGAAGAAGGAGGGACAAATTCAGAAAATAGTATTGAAATATATACATGACCATGGGTGTAAAATAGATAGCTGATAAGAAGTTGCTATATAACATAGGGAGCCCAGCCTGGTACTCTGTGATGACTTAGAGGGGTAGGATGAGGGGAGAAGAGAGAAGCTCAAGAGGGAAGAGATATATGTATAATTATGGCTGATTGAGTTGTTGTGTGGCAGAAACCAGTACAACATTGTAAAATAATTTTCCTCCAATTAAAAAATAAATTTCAAAAAATAAGAAAATAAAGTGTTTCTAAAGCTAAAAAATAAACAGGTACTAAAGGATTAGTAAATCAGTAAATGTGATACTTTT
Organism: Bos grunniens; assembly: GCF_055505025.1. Lineage (NCBI taxonomy): Eukaryota > Metazoa > Chordata > Mammalia > Artiodactyla > Bovidae > Bos > Bos grunniens. Next base: position 50,950,735 of record NC_141175.1, read on the forward strand.
TTTCTTTTTAGATTAATTTTACTGGAGTATAGTTAACTTTCTAAATTCTTTTTAAGAGATAATAAACTTGGTAAAAATCCTGGAAGTTGATCAAGGAGAAAGAACAACACTAAGAATAAGAATCTGTATGCAGTTCAGGAAGCAACTGTTAGAAAACTGGACATGCAACAGACTGGTTCCAAATCAGGAAAGGAGTACACCTAGGCTGTATATTGTCACCCTGTTTATTTAACTTATACGTAGAGTACATCATGAGAACTGCGGGGCTGGATGAAGCACAAGCTGGAATCAAGATTGCCGGGAGAAATATCAATCACCTCAGATATGCAGATGACATCACTCTTATGGCAGAAATTGAAGCACTAAAGAGCCTCTTGATGAAAGTGAAACAGAAGAGTGAAAAAGTTGGCTTAAAGCTCAACATTCAGAAAACTAAGATCATGGCATCTAGTCCCATCACTTCATGGGAAATAGAAGGGGCAACAATGGAAACAGTGACAGAGTTTATTTTCTTGGGCTCTAAAATCACTGCAGATGGTGACTTCAGCCATGAAATTGAAAGATGCTTGCTCCTTGGAAGAAAAGTTATAACCAACCTAGACAGCACATTACAAAGCAGAGACATTACTTTGCCAATAAAGGTCCATCTAGTCAACGTGGTTTTTCCAGTAGTCATGTATGGATGTGAGAGTTGGACTATAAAGAAAGCTGAGAGCCAAAGAATTGATGCTTTTGAACTGTGGTGCTGGAGAAGACTCTTGAGAGTCTCTTGGACTGCAAGGAGATACAACCAGTCCATCCTAAAGGAGATCAGTCCTGAATATTTATTGGAAGCATTGATGCTGAAGCTGAAACTCCAGTACTTTGGCCATCTGATGTGAAGAACTGGCTCATTGGAAAAGACCCTGATGCTGGGAAAGATTGAAGGCAGGAGTAGAAGGAGATGACAGAGGATGAGATGGTTGGATGGCATCACTGACTCAATGGACATTAGTTTGAGCAAGCTCTAGGAGTTGGTGATGGACAGGGAGGCCTAGAGTGCTGCGGTCCATGGGGTCACAAAGAGTCAGACATGACTAAGCAACTGAACTGAACTGAAGAATAAGAAATTGTACATACTTATGGATGTTGCCAGTGCTAAACATTTAAAGAATATGGAACTCTTTCATTTTTCCAGGTGATATAAATAGAGGAAATGCTCCTGTGTTCACTGTATGAGGTTAAAATAACTTTTATACCAAATCTTAACAAGAACAGAACAAGGGAAATTATAGGCCACTCTAACTCATGAGCAAAGTTGCAAAATTCCTTTGAAATATTGAAGTATTTAAGGTAATACATCATTAGCATGTTGGACTAATTTTAGAAAGTCAGGAATGATTTAACATTAGAAAATGGAAGTTAGTTCAATATATTAATACATTAAACTAAAATAAATGTGTAATAACCTTCAGTTCAGTTCAGTCGCTCAGTCGTGTCCGACTCTTGCGACCCCATGAATCGCAGCCCGCCAGGCCTCCCTGCCTATCACGAACTACCAGAGTCCACCCAAACCCATGTTCATTGATCCGTGATGCCATACAACCATCTCATCCTCTACCATCCCCCTATCATCCAGCCCTCAATCTTTCCCAGCATCAGAGTCTTTTCAAATGAGTCAGCTCTTCCCATCAGGTGGCCAAAGTATTGGAGTTTCAGCCTCAGCATCAGTCCTTCCAATGAACACCCAGGACTGTTCTCCCTTAGGATGGACTGGTTGGATCTCCTTGCAGTCCAGGGGACTCTCAAGAGTCTTCTCCAACACCACAGTTCAAAAGCATCAATTTTTCGGTGCCCAGCTTTCTTCCCAGTCCAACTCTCACATCCATACATGACCACTGGAAAAACCATAGCCTTGACTAGATGGACCTTTGTTGGCAAAGTAATGTCTCTGCTTTTCAATATGATATCTAGGTTGGTCATAACTTTCCTTCCAAGGAGTAAGTGTCTTTTAATTTCGTGGCTGTAATCACCATCTGCAGTGATTTTGGAGTCCCAAAAAATAGTCTGACACTGTTTCCACTGTTTCCCCATCTAGATGCCATGATCTTAGTTTTCTGAATGTTGAGCTTTAAGATAACTTTTTCACTCTCCTCTTTCACTTTCATCAAGAGGCTTTTTAGTTCCTCTTCATTTTCTGCCATAAGGGTGGTGTCACCTGCATATCTGAGGTTATTGATATTTCTCCTGGCAATCTTGATTCCAGCTTGTGCTTCTTCTAGCCCAGAGTTTCTCATGATTTACTCTGTGTATAAGTTAAATAAGTAGAGTGGCAATATACAGCCTTGACGTACTCCTTTTCCTATTTAGAACCAGTCTGTTGTTCCATGTCCAGTTCTAACTGTTGCTTCCTGACCTGCATATAGGTTTCTCAAGAGGCAGGCCAGGTGGACTTGTATTTCCATCTCTTGAAGAATTTTCCACAGTTTATTGTGATCCACATAGTCAAAGGCTTTGGCATAGTCAATAAAGCAGAAATAGATGTTTTTCTGGAACTCTCTTGCTTTTTCCATGATCCAGTGGATGTTGGCAATTTGATCTCTGGTTCCTCTGCCTTTTCTAAAACCAGTTTGAACATCTGGAAGTTCACGGTTCACGTATTGCTGAAGCCTGGCTTGGAGAAATTTGAGCATTACTTTACTAGTTTGTGAGATGAGTGCAATTGTGAAGTAGTTTGAGCATTCTTTGGCGTTGCCTTTCTTTGGGATTGGAATGCAAACTGACCTTTTCCAGTCCTGTGGCCACTGCTGAGTTTTCCAAATTTGCTGGCATATTGACTGCAGCACTTTCACAGCAGCATCTTCCAGGATTTGAAATAGCTCAACCGGAATTCCATCACCTCCACTAGCTTTGTTCATAGTGATGCTTTCTAAGGCCCACTTGACTTCACATTCCAGGATGTCTAGCTCTAGGTGAGTGATCACACCATCATTATTATCCTGGTTGTGAAGATCTTTTTGTACAGTTCTTCTGTGTATTCTTGCTACCTCTTCTTAGTATCTTCTGCTTCTGTTAGGTCCATACCATTTCTGTCCTTTATCAAGACCATCTTTGCATGAAATATTTCCTTGGTATCTCTAATTTTCTTGACGAGATCTCTAGTCTTTCCCATTCTGTTGTTTTCCTCTATTTCTTTGCATAGATCACTGAGGAAAGCTTTCTTATCTCTCCTTGCTATTGTTTGGAACTCTGCATTCAGATCCTTATATCTTCCTTTTCTCCTTTGTTTTTCGCTTCTCTTCTTTTCACAGCTATTTGTAAGGCCTCCTCTGACAGCCATTTTGCTTTTTTGCATTTCTTTTCCATGGTGATGGTCTTGATCCCTGTCTCCTGTACAATGTCACGAACATCCGTCCATAGTTCATCAGGTACTCTGTCTATCAGATCTAGTCCCTTAAATCTATTTCTCACTTCCACTGTATAATCATAAGGGATTTGATTTAGGTCATACCTGAATGGTCCGTCGCAGCTGGCATGCTGCAGAGAGGAGCCACCCCACGCCTGAGGTCAGGGTTGGTGGTCGAGAGGAGCAACCCCACGTCCAAGGAGTAGCAGCTGCATGGGTGCAGGAGGGTGCAGGAGATACTCCACATTCAAGGTCAGGATGGGCGACCTCTTCCAAGGTAAAGAGCAGCGACTGCGCTTTGTTGAACAGCCGTGAAGAGATACCCCACGTCCAAGGTAAGAGAAACCCAATTAAGGCAGTAGGTGTTCCAAGAGGGCATCAGAGGGCAGACACACTGCAACCATAAACACAGAAAACTAGCCAATCTGATCACACGAAACACAATCTTGTCTAACTCAGTGAAACTAAGCCATGCCATGTGGGACCACCCAAGACGGGCAGGTCATGGTGGAGAGGTCTGACAGAATGTGGTCCACTGGAGAAGGGAATGGCAAACCACTTCAGTATTGCCTTGAGAACCCCATGAACAGTATGAAAAGGCAAAATGATAGTATACTAAAAGAGGAACTCCCCAGATAGGTAAGTGCCCAATATGCTGCAGGAGATCAGTGGAGAAATAACTCCAGAAATAATGAAGTTATGGAGCCAAAGCAAAAACAATACCCAGTTGTGGATGTGACTGGTGATAGAAGCAAGGTCCCATGCTGTTAAGAGCAATATTGCATAGGAACCCGGAATGTTAGGTCCATGAATCAAGGCAAATTGGAAGTGGTCAAACAAGAGATGGCAAGAGTGAATGTCCACATTCTAGGAATCAGTGAACTAAAATGCACTGGAATGGGTGAATTTAACTCAGATGACCATTATATCTACTATTGTGGGCAGGAATCCCTTAGAAGAAATGGAGTAGCCATCATGGTCACAAAAGAGTCCAAAATGCAGTACTTGGATGCAATTTCAAAAACAACAGAATGATCTCTCTTCATTTCGAAGCCAAACCATTCAATATCACTGTGATCCAAGCCTATGCCCCAACCAGTATGCTGAAGAAGCTGAAGTTGAATGGTTCTATGAAGACCTACAAGACCTTTTAGCACTAACACACACAAAAAAAGATGTCCTTTTCATTATAGGGAATTGGAATGCAAAAGTAGGAAGTCAAGAAACACCTGGAGTAACAGGCAAATTTGGCCTTGGAATACAGAATGAAGCAGGGCAAAAGCTAATAGAGTTTTGCCAAGAGAATGCACTGGTCATAGCAAACGCTCTCTTCCCACAACACAAGAGAAGACTCTACACATGGACATCACCAGATGGTCAACACCGAAATCAGATTGATATTAGGTAGGAGAATTTAAATAAATTAATGGTTATCAATCATACAGATTTCAGTATAAGTGCAGTTTATACAGTATGAAATCCTGTTTGTATGGCTATGTGAGTGTGTGCATGTTTTAATGTGTGTGTGTGTGTGTGTGTATGGGTACCTGTGAATGTGTGAATGTTTTGAAGAATGCACACAAAGATATTAACAGTAGTTATTTCTGGGTGTGAGATTATTGGTAATATTTACTTTATATTTAAAAAAATACATAATTATTTATGTGATTTTTAAGTTTCCTTATAACTGTAACATTTCTTAAAGCTATGCAAGTTGAGTTCCATACAATCTGATGCATATACTTGGCTTTTGTAAACATTAAAAATTAATGTGGATTTATTTAAGTATAGTTTCTATATCTTATCATTTTTATTAAATGGATGAAATAGTTGAAAGTAAAACTGATAACATAGAATTCTAACTTGCCAGTCATATTCATGCAAAGGCTTATAAAAATTGATTGTTATATAAAAAATATATATCTTTTACTATTTAATTAAAACACAAAAGACAATCCCAGTGGAAATATTGAGAATAGAATGACAGCTTCATATTTACTTCTTGTTATTAAAAAAAAAACAGCTATTCATAGCAGAAAAATATTTTATTGATTGTATCAATGCAGATAAGCAGGTGCTTTTGCAAACATGCAAAAAACAAGACAAACAATAAAGTGAAATTAAGACTATATATCAGTCTTGCCTAGCCAAGAAAATTTGCATTATTAATATTGCTTTTCATAATTTTTTCCTTATTCTTCCTATTTTTTTTTTTATTCTAGCAAGATCTTAACCAGGTCAAATAGAGAACTCAAAAGATTCTAAAGCAGAAAACATAGCTGCAAACATTCAATTACATTGTTCTCAGGTTAGGTGACTCCAGAGATAAACTGAAAAACTTGGGGCTACACATGGACATATTTGTGCCATTGTGCAAGAATAAGTGCCAAGTTAAACTAGGGAGAAAAAGTAAGATTAAATTAAACTAAATTTAATTGAATTTAATTTAAAAATGGAATTGTAGAGCTTTGCCTACTGATGTGTGTTCAAGTAAATATATACATTTTGTGGTATTATATTATATGTTTGAGGCAAGCAGGTGACAGACGTCCCCCTATCCAGGGCAAGCCCTGTCAGAATTTCCTATTAAACTGTCAGTCACAATACACCAAGTATCAAAAAGGATGAAGCTGTACATTTTGTTTCCTAATTCATTATTCCCCCAAATCACAGGACAGAATGTGCCCCAAATATCAGTCTCTAGTTATTATAATAAAATATTACCTAATTTTTAAATATATGGCTAAATATATCAAAGAAATGCATACAACTAGGGAAATAAAACTTTTGCTTCACTGATTATAAACATATAAGTATTAAGATGTAAATTGACAAAAATAAATAATGCTGTTCTCAAAAGAACTGTACCTGACTGCTACAAAACATAAACTGAAATTGATTTAGACTTGGGATATGTACTCCTTTATCAGTTTTAATTACCTGTTTTAAAGAAAGTGGTTTTAAAAGAAAACCAAGCTATTAGATGTTCAGTTTGGATAATAGTCAACACATATAGAAAATTCATTTCAAATTTACTAAGGCACTCAACAGAGTCTTATTTTTATTGTCAGACACTGTGCTAAATTCTGGATATGTGATGGTGAGAAGAATAGAGAGGGTCCTCATCTATTGCAGTAGGGAAGGCAGATTGTTTCAAATACACAAATTGAAGTCTGTGATAGGTGTATAGCAGGATTAAATTTTTTCTTGCTCACCTGACTCCTTTTTTTTTTCTTTTCACATTTCCATCTCCATTGCTCCCCTACTCAGTCATTTCTGCCTGTTTGTGAGAAACTAGATTTGATTAGATAGAGAAAGAATATAGCGAGAAAGACATGGCATAAATAGTGGCCAATATTAGCGAGAGAAACATTGTTTCTGCTGCAAATAGTTCTCTCTGAAAAATCTAGAAGAACCAGCACCTCCTCCTACAACAAAACCAAGGAGCTGCTGTCTTATCTCCCTGGTGACAGGAGCACAGAGCAGGGCAGGGGTGTATAAAAGATGATATTTTGATAAGATGGAAGCAAAGGAAGGGAGATCTTAGAATGGAATGCAGAGAGACCCAGCTAAAGTGTAGGCAACACAATTACTAATCCCTCTGGTTTCCATGATATAATACAATATTTTTCCTGGTTTTCAATCAAATATTGCAAACATACATGAAGACATCAAATACCTAATCAGAAAGCAAATAGCAATACCAAAATTATGGGGAATAGGCAGAGAAGTCAGGGAGGTTCTCTTGAGAAAGGAATATTTCAGCTGCAATCTGAAAGATTAGATTTCATTAGACAAATGGCACAAAGTGCCATTTTGCACAAGTTAGACATGTTATAAGGAAGACAAATTCCACAACTTAAAAAATGCTGGGAGTTTGGGAGACAAGCATAAAAATGACATCCTTGATCAGGCAGTGGCAAGCCCGTACAGTGCCCTGAGGTCAACATGAAAGACTTTTTTTTTCACCTTGAGAGTAATGGGAAGCCTTTGAAGATGGTAAGAAGGGCTATGATAAGATCACTGAGGCACTGATTCAGTATGATCATTCCTCTAGAGATGAGGAGTATTACAGAGGGATGTAAGTAGAGGCAGGCAGGCAAAGTAGAAGGCGATAGTGCTGTACAAGAGAGGTAATGGCCACCTAAAAACTCAACATGTTAGCATTGGAGATGAAGAAAAACAGACTTGAGAAGTATTTGGAGGTTAATTTGATCAGAACAGGTAGTAAATTGTGGATATGGAGTAAGAGAAAGGGAAGGCATGAAGAATTTAGACAATGCTGATGCTGGTGAGTAAGATGGGGAAAATTAGATCAGAGCAGGTTTGACAAAGAAATTTTCAAAATTAAATACACTGTGTTAAGATGCTCTTGAAATAAGATATCCAAATGGAAATGCAAGAGAAATCTAAATAGAAACTCCACCACAGAACATTCAGGTCAAGATTTAGAGGAACAAGTCAAGAGTGGAAGCAGTTAAACTGGGAAATGTTTGAGATTTGAAACAGGGACACTGTCCATGTGGCACCTACAAAGGCTGATTCTCAGGCAGCAAATAAGAGACTAAAGAATCTGAGAGTCTCAATATAGATTCTATTCCCTCTCCCTATCCCTCCTGTCTCCCTACAATGTCCAGAAGATGTCTCTGATCATTGGGTTCATGGAAATTTCAAAACTGTATCTTAAACATAAGGTATCAGTCAATTCACCTAAATTTAGAACTAAGTCATTTGCTAAATCAAAAATTTGACCAAAACTACACAAGAAATTCAGTTAAGGACTGTGGCTGATAAAAAGGTAAAACAAAAGCAAACATTTGTGACTTCTTCTGTGGAGACTCAGTATTCTAAATAGTCCATATATTAACTCATTTCATGTATGCCATGAGGTAAGTAAAGTTGTTCTGTCCATTTTACAGAAGAAAAAATGGAGGAATAGGGTGACTCTGTAATATACCAGTGATAACAGATCTGGGATGTGAAACCAGGCAACATGGCTTTGGACTCATACTTATTAATTACTACATTATTATGTAAAATAAGACCAGATTGGTCTTATAATCCAGAATATAATAAATAAAGGCCATAAGAATTTAATAATATATTATAAAAATATAATAAATAAAGGCCATAATATATAAGATAAAATTGTCACTCAGATCTAGGAAGCTCTAGAGATCTGTCACATGTACTAAAATATACTTTCTCAAATGAGTGCAGATACTTCAATTAGGCTAGAATAGTTCAACATTCAGAATACGAAGATCATGGCATCCGGTCCCATCACTTCATGGCAAATATATGGGGAAACAGTGGAAACAGTGTCAGACTTTATTTTTTTGGGCTCCAAAATCACTGCAGATGGTGACTGCAGCCATGAAATTAAAAGACACTTACGCCTTGAAGGAAAGTTATGACCAACCTAGATAGCATATTCAAAAGCAGAGACATTACTTTGCCAACAAAGGTCCGTCTAGTCAAGGCTATGGTTTTTCCAGTGGTCATGTATGGATGTGAGAGTTGGAGTGTGAAGAAAGCTGAGCACCGAAAAATTGATGCTTTTGAACTGTGGTGTTGGAGAAGACTCTTGAGAGTCCCTTGGACTGCAAGGAGATCCAACCAGTCCATTCTGAAGGAGATCAGCCCTGGGATTTCTTTGGAAGGGATGATGCTAAAGCTGAAGCTCCTACTGGAGCTTTGGCCACCTCATGTCAAGAGTTGACTCATTGGAAAAGACCCTGATGCTGGGAGGGATTGGGGGCAGGAGGAGAAGGGGATGACAGAGGATGAGATGGCTGGATGGCATCACTGACTCGATGGACGTGAGTCTGGGTGAACTCCGGGAGTTGGTGATGGACAGGGAGGCCTGGCATGCTGCGATTCATAAGGTCGCAAAGAGTCGGACACAACTGAGTGACTGAACTGAACTGAGGAAAAGCTGTGAAAACAATCAACTGCAAAATATCATTTAACAAAACAAAGGTTTGTTTATTATTTTTTCTTCCATTGTTTAAAATTTATTTTACTCTGAAGATAATTGTTTTACAAGGGTGCATTGGTTTCTGCTATACAACATAAATCAGCCACGAGTATACCTATAACCCCTCCCTCCTGAGCCTCCTTTTCACCCCACTCCCATCCCACCCCTCAAGGTTGTCACAGAGCACCAGGTTGAGCCCCCTGCGTGATACACCAACTTCCCACTAGCTATCTATTTTACATATGGTAAAGTATATGTTTCAGTGCTACTCTCTCAATTCGTCCCATCCTCTCCTTCCTTCACAAATCTGTTCTCTAAGTCTGTGTCTCTATTCCTGCCCTGTAAATAAGTTCGGTTCAGTTCAGTTGCTCAGTCATGTCCAACTCTTTGCAACCCCATGAATCGCAGCATGCCAGGCCTCCCTGTCCATCACCAACTCCCGGAGTTCACTCAAACTCACATCCATCCAGTCGGTGATGCCATCCAGCCAGCTCATCCTCTGTCGTCACCTTCTCCTCCTGCCCCCAATCCCTCCCAGCATCAGAGTCTTTTCCAATGAGTCAACTCTTAGCATGAGGTGACCAAAGTACTGGAGCTTCAGCTTTAGCATCATTCCTTCCAAAGAAATCCCAGGGCTGATCTCCTTCAAAATGGACTGGTTGGATCTCCTTGCAGTTCAAGGGACTCTCAAGAGTGTTCTCCAACACCACAGTTCAAAAGCATCAATTCTTCGGCGCTCAGCTTTCTTCACAGTCCAACTCTCACATCCATACATGACCACTGGAAAAACCACAGCCTTGACTGGACAGACCTTTGTTGGCAAAGTAATGTCTCTGATTTTCAATAGGTTAATCAATACCATTTTCCTAGATTCCATGTATATATGTGTTAATGCATGATATTTTCTCTTTCTGACTTATTATACTCTGTTAACAAGCTCTAGGTTCATCCACCTCAGTTCAACAGACTCAAAGTTTATTTACTACTGACACTACATCTCCAACATGAGTATGCAGGGGAGTGCTGCTCATCATTATTAGTTAGGGACCCAGGCAGACAAAGGCTACATCTTGAATTTGAGTTCCTTACTCTCTCAGAAGGATAATAAAAAGTATAAGCTCAAAAACAGGCTTATTCAACATAGTTTTGGAAGTTTTGGCCACAGCAATCAGAGCAGAAAAAGAAATAAAAGGAATCCAAATTGGAAAAGAAGAAGTAAAACTCTCACTATTTGCAGATGACATGATCCTCTACATAGAAAACCCTAAAGACTCCACTAGAAAATTACTAGAACTAATCAATGATTATAGTAAAGTTGCAGGATATAAAATCAACACACAGAAATCCCTTGCATTCCTATACACTAATAATGAGAAAACAGAAAGAGAAATTAAGGAAACAATTCCATTCACCATTGCAACGGAAAGAATAAAATACTTAGGAATATATCTACCTAAAGAAACTAAAGACCTATATATAGAAAACTATAAAACACTGGTGAAAGAAATCAAAGACGACACTAATAGATGGAGAAATATACCATGTTCATGGATTGGAAGAATCAATATAGTGAAAATGAGTATACTACCCAAAGCAATTTATAGATTCAATGCAATCCCTATCAAGCTACCAACAGTATTCTTCACAGAGCTAGAACAAATAATTTCACAATTTGTATGGAAATACAAAAAACCTCGAATAGCCAAAGCGATCTTGAGAAAGAAGAATGGAACTGGAGGAATCAACCTACCTGACTTCAGGCTCTACTACAAAGCCACAGTTATCAAGACAGTATGGTACTGGCACAAAGACAGAAATATAGATCAATGGAACAAAATAGAAAGCCCAGAGATAAATCCACGCACATATGGACACCTTATCTTTGACAAAGGAGGCAAGAATATACAATGGATTAAAGACAATCTCTTTAACAAGTGGTGCTGGGAAAACTGGTCAACCACTTGTAAAAGAATGAAACTAGAACACTTTCTAACACCGTACACAAAAATAAACTCAAAATGGATTAAAGATCTAAACATAAGACCAGAAACTATAAAACTACTAGAGGAGAACATAGGCAAAACACTCTCTGACATACATCACAGCAGGATCCTCTATGACCCACCTCCCAGAATATTGGAAATAAAAGCAAAAATAAACAAATGGGATCTAATTAACCTTAAAAGCTTCTGCACATCAAAGGAAACTATCAGCAAGGTGAAAAGACAGCCTTCAGAATGGGAGAAAATAATAGCAAATGAAGCAACTGACAAAAAACTAATCTCAAAAATATACAAGCAACTCCTACAGCTCAACTCCAGAAAAATAAATGACCCAATCAAAAAATGGGCCAAAGAACTAAATAGACATATCTCCAAAGAAGACATACAGATGGCTAACAAACACATGAAAAGATGCTCAACATCACTCATTATCAGAGAAATGCAAATCAAGACCACTATGAGGTACCATTTCACACCAGTCAGAATGGCTGCGATCCAAAAGTCTACAAATAATAAATGTTGGAGAGGGTGTGGAGAAAAGGGAACCCTCTTACACTGTTGGTGGGAATGCAAACTAGTACAGCCACTATGGAGAACAGTGTGGAGATTCCTTAAAAAACTGGAAATAGAACTGCCTTATGATCCAGCAATCCCACTGCTGGGCATACACACTGAGGAAACCAGAAGGGAAAGAGACACGTGTACCCCAATGTTCATCGCAGCACTGTTTATAATAGCCAGGACATGGAAGCAACCTAGATGTCCATCAGCAGATGAATGGATAAGAAAGCTGTGGTACATATACACAATGGAGTATTACTCAGCCATTAAAAAGAATTCATTTGAATCAGTTCTAATGAGGTGGATGAAACTGGAGCCTAATATACAGAGTGAAGTAAGCCAGAAGGAAAAGCACCAATACAGTATACTAATGCATATATATGGAATTTAGAAAGATGATAACAATAACCCTGTGTACGAGACAGCAAAAGAGACACTGATGTATGGAACAGTCTTATGGACTCTGTGGGAGAGGGAGAGGGTGGGAAGATTTGGGAGAATGACATTGAAACATGTAAAATATCATGTATGAAATGAGATGCCAGTCCAGGTTCAATGCACGATACTGGATGCTTGGGGCTAGTGCACTGGGATGACCCAGAGGGATGGTATGGGGAAGGAGGAGGGAGGAGGGTTCAGGATGGGGAGCACATGTATACCTGTGATGGATTCATTTTGATATTTGGCAAAACTAATACAATTATGTAAAGTTTAAAAATAAAATTAAATTTAAAAAATAATAATAAAAAAAAAACAGGCTTTTAAAACATCCACCTAGAACAATCAGATTACTATGAACCCTGATCACATTTCATTGGCCAAAGCCAGTTATTCATAGCCACCTATGAATTTTAAGGGGATAGCCTAATTTTAAGGGGATAGAAAAAGAGAAGTGAAATATTTGTCAATATCCTTACAGCCTACCTCACCAGACTCCCCATAACTGCCTGGTAGCACCTTCCATTTCTAGACCACTCACTGTAAAAGAAGATGATGATTCCTGTGCAGAGTATTCCTTTGTTTGTTTCCTTCATGCACCTCACTTCCAGCTACAACTTTTGAACAGAAGATCTCAGAAAACTATCATCTGGTTAGGTGTCACCAGAGGTCAGAAAAGAAAGAAAGTACTCCAAGCCAAGATGTAATAGACTGTAAGTTCAAAGACAAGAAGAAAAAGAGGCAGAGGTAAAATTTAATTGTTAAAATGCCAAAAGCAGTAATAAATGCCTCAAAAAGTTACTTTTCAGTGATAATAAGACATTTTCCTTTTGCCAAGGTCCTTAGGAAGTATTGGAGTCAGTTTAAAAGAAAGAGAAACACAGACTGTCTGATATTAAACTTTATAATGAAGAAACTGTATTCTAACATATCACTTTTTCAAACTTAAAAAAATCAGAGCAATTTGAAGGAAAGAGTTCTTTCGACTTCTTATTGTCTTAGGACACACGGTCCCTGAGTACACATGGATCAAAGCTTTACTTATCATTCTAGCCTATTGTTCCTTCTACCATCTAGTACCTGGGACAGCAAACAATCATGACATAGCATAAATGGTAATTTGCAACTAGGAGAAAGGTTCGATAAGACTGAGAAAATGCAGGTTATAATCCATTTTTAAAATTTTTGATTTATAGTAAGCTTCTAAAAAGAAATGTTAGAGCTCAAAACTTTATTTCTGTGACAGAAATAAAGAAATATCTTTTATGAACTTATTCGTAGACTGGGCATGGCTGAGTTAAGAATCCCTGAGCTTGAGTAAATCTCAATGAAGCCCACCAAATCTGAAAATCAAAGATAGTAAAGACTGAAAAACAAAGAAAAAAATATCCAAGTCCTGTGGAACAGCTACAAAAGATGGAATGCACACATAATGAATGCACCAGAAGGAGAAGGAAGAAACAGAAGAAATATTTTAATATAACACAATAGTTATATTTATTACATATAATTGACATCTGTGGGTTACTTTATGCAATGACAAAAGAATATGTATTCTTCTCAAGCTCACATGGAACATTCACTAAAATAGGCCACATATTGGGTCATAAAATAAACTTCAACAAGTTAAAAAAGAAGAAATCATACAATGTCTATACTAAGACCACAATGAAATGAAACTAGAAACAGAAAGATAAACTGGAAAGTTCCAAAATACATGGCAAATAAATAATACAAATATTAAAAAAGAGGAAGAATCTAAACTCAGTCATCTAGATGGAACTCTTAGTAAACTCATTTAAGAAGAGCAACTGGGATGACACAGAGGGATTGTATGGGGAGGGAGGAGGGAGGAGGGTTCAGGATGGGGAACACACGTATACCTGTGGTGGATTCATTTCGATATTTGGCAAAACTAATACAATTTTGTAAAGTTTAAAAATAAAATAAAATTTAAAAAAATAAAAATAAAAACTAAAAAAAAAAAAAAAGAGCAAATTAAATTCAAAGGAGGGAAAAGAAAAGAAATAACAAAAAAGCAGAAAACAACAAAAAACAACAAAAAAACAACAAAGCAGAAATCAATGAAATAGAAAACAAGGAGTGAATAGTAAAAATCAATGAAAACAAAGCTGAATGAACAAAGGTTGAATGAAAAGATAAATAAAATCGACTAGCCTCTAGCCAAGCTAACTAAGAAAAAGGAGAGAGAGGACACAAATTACTAATATCAGAAGTAAAAGAAGAGATATCATTACAGAAATATTGAAAATTAAAAGAATAATAAAGAAATGTAAGCACTCTATGCTCACAAATTTGATGAAATAGACCAATTCTATTGTTGAATTTAACAAAATACATATGAAATACATTGGAAAAAATAAAACTCTGCAGGAAAAAAACAGTACTACATAGATAAGAATTATTTCATGTCTATGGGTGAAAAGTCTCAAAATTTTCAAGATGCTGATTCTTGCCAACTTAACCTATAGATTGAATACAAGGCCAATAAAAATCCTATAATGATATTGACAAGCTGATTCTAGAGTAAATCTGGAGAGGCAAAATATCCAGAAGATCTAACACAATATTGACTGGGAGGAACAAAGTTGGATGATGGACACTACCTATCAAAATCTACTATTAAGTACAGTACAGCTCAGTGGTAAAAAGTCACCTGCCAATGCAATAGATAAAGTTTCCATCCCTGGGAAGGGAAGCTACCTGGGAAGAGAATATGGCAACCCACTCCAATATTCTTGCCTGGAAAGTCCCATGAACAAAAGAGCCTGATGGGCTACACTCCATGGGTTTTCCAAGAGCCAGAAATGACTGAGCAACTGAGCATGTATGCATGCAATAAAAAGAGCATGGTGTTAGTGAGGAAGCAGATTACATAAATAGAGAGCTCAGAAATAGACCCCCATAAATAAATCTAAATACAGGCTTTGTACCTTGCACAAAAGTTAACTCAAAATGTATTATAGACTTAAATTTAAAACACAAAACTATAACACTCATAAAACATAAAGTGGAAGAAGGCCATATGACCTTGGCTATGATAATAACTTTTTAGATACAATAACAAAGTCTTTATCCATGAAACAAATAATTGCTGAACTGAGCTTCATCAAAATTAAAAATTGCTCTGTGAAATATGATGTCAATAGAATGAGAAGACTAACTAAACACTAAGAAAATTATTTACAAAACACATATCTAATAAAACACTGTTATCCAAAATACAGTAAGAATTCTTAAAAGTCAGCAATAAGAAAAAACAGCCTGATTAGAAAATGAGGGAAGAAATCAAAAAAGAAATCAAAATTTGCATAGAAACGAATGAAAATGAAAACACAACAACCCAAAACCTGTGGGACACAGTAAAAGCAGTCCTAAGGGGAAAGTTCATAGCAATACAGGCACACCTCAAGAAACAAGAAAAAAGTCAAATAAATAACCTAAATCTACACCTAAAGCAACTAGAAAAGGAAGAAATGAAGAACCCCAGGGTTAGTAGAAGGAAAGAAATCTTAAAAATTAGAGCAGAAATAAATGCAAAAGAAACAAAAGAGACCATAGCAAAAATCAACAAAGCCAAAAGCTGGTTCTTTGAAAGGATAAATAAAATTGACAAACCATTAGCCAGACTCATCAAGAAACAAAGGGAGAAAAATCAAATCAATAAAATTAGAAATGACAGTGGAGAGATCACAACAGACAACATAGAAATACAAAGGATCATAAGAGACTATTATCAACAATTATATGCCAATAAAATGGACAACGAGGAAGAAATGGACAAATTCTTAGAAAAGTACAATTTTCCAAAACTCGACCAGGAAGAAATAGAAAACCTTAACAGACCCATCACAAGCACGGAAATTGAAACTGTAATCAAAAATCTTCCAGCAAACAAAAGCCCAGGTCCAGACGGCTTCACAGCTGAATTCTACCAAAAATTTAGAGAAGAGCTAACACCTATCCTGCTCAAACTCTTCCAGAAAATTGCAGAGGAAGGTAAACTTCCAAACTCATTCTATGAGGCCACCATCACCCTAATACCAAAACCTGACAAAGATGCCACAAAAAAAGAAAACTATAGGCCAATATCACTGATGAACATAGATGCAAAAATCCTAAACAAAATTCTAGCAATCAGAATCCAACAACACATTAAAAAGATCATACACCATGACCAAGTGGGCTTTATCCCAGGGATGCAAGGATTCTTCAATATCCGCAAATCAATCAATGTAATACACCACATCAACAAATTGAAAAACAAAAACCATATGATTATCTCAATAGATGCAGAGAAAGCCTTTGACAAAATTCAACACCCATTTATGATAAAAACTCTCCAGAAAGCAGGAATAGAAGGAACATACCTCAACATAATAAAAGCTATATATGACAAACCCACAGCAAACATTATCCTCAATGGTGAAAAATTGAAAGCATTTCCTCTAAAGTCAGGAACAAGACAAGGGTGCCCACTTTCACCATTACTATTCAACATAGTTTTGGAAGTTTTGGCTACAGCAATCAGAGCAGAAAAAGAAATAAAAGGAATCCAAATTGGGAAAAGAAGAAGTAAAACTCTCACTATTTGCAGATGACATGATCCTCTACATAGAAAACCCTAAAGACTCCACTAGAAAATTACTAGAACTAATCAATGATTATAGTAAAGTTGCAGGATATAAAATCAACACACAGAAATCCCTTGCATTCCTATACACTAATAATGAGAAAACAGAAAGAGAAATTAAGGAAACAATTCCATTCACCATTGCAACGAAAAGAATAAAATATTTAGGAATATATCTACCTAAAGAAACTAAAGACCTATATATAGAAAACTATAAAACACTGGTGAAAGAAATCAAAGAGGACACTAATAGATGGAGAAATATACCATGTTCATGGATTGGAAGAATCAATATAGTGAAAATGAGTATACTACCCAAAGCAATTTATACATTCAATGCAATCCCTATCAAGCTACCAACAGTATTCTTCACAGAGCTAGAACAAATAATTTCACAATTTGTATGGAAATACAAAAAACCTCGAATAGCCAAAGCGATCTTGAGAAAGAAAAATGGAACTGGAGGAATCAACCTACCTGACTTCAGGCTCTACTACAAAGCCACAGTTATCAAGACAGTATGGTACTGGCACAAAGACAGAAATATAGATCAATGGAACAAAATAGAAAGCCCAGAGATAAATCCACGCACATATGGACACCTTATCTTTGACAAAGGAGGCAAGAATATACAGTGGATTAAAGACAATCTCTTTAACAAGTGGTGCTGGGAAATCTGGTCAACCACTTGTAAAAGAATGAAACTAGAACACTTTCTAACACCATATACAAAAATAAACTCAAAATGGATTAAAGATCTCAACATAAGACCAGAAACTATAAAACTCCTAGAGGAGAACATAGGCAAAACACTCTCTGACATACACCACAGCAGGATCCTCTATGACCCACCTCCCAGAATATTGGAAATAAAAGCAAAAATAAACAAATGGGACCTAATTAAACTTAAAAGCTTCTGCACATCAAAGGAAACTATCAGCAAGGTGAAAAGACAGCCTTCAGAATGGGAGAAAATAATAGCAAATGAAGCAACCGACAAACAACTAATCTCAAAAATATACAAGCAACTCCTACAGCTCAACTCCAGAAAAATAGATGACCCAAGCAAAAAATGGGCCAAAGATCTAAATAGACATTTCTCCAAAGAAGACATACAGATGGCTAACAAACACTTGAAAAGATGCTCAACATCACTCTTTATCAGAGAAATGCAAATCAAGACCACTATGAGGTACCATTTCACACCAGTCAGAATGGCTGCGATCCAAAAGTCTACAAATAATAAATGCTGGAGAGGGTGTGGAGAAAAGGGAACCCTCTTACACTGTTGGTGGGAATGCAAACTAGTACAGCTACTATGGAGAACAGTGTGGAGATTCCTTAAAAAACTGGAAATAGAACTGCCTTATGATCCAGCAATCCCACTGCTGGGCATACACACTGAGGAAACCAGAAGGGAAAGAGACACATGTACCCCAATGTTCATCGCAGCACTGTTTATAATAGCCAGGACATGGAAGCAACCTAGATGTCCATCAGCAGATGAATGGATAAGAAAGCTGTGGTACATATACACAATGGAGTATTACTCAGCCATTAAAAAGAATACATTTGAATCAGTTCTAATGAGGTGGATGAAATTGGAGCCTATTATACAGAGTGAAGTAAGCCAGAAGGAAAAACATAAATACAGTATACTAACGCATATATATGGAATTTAGAAAGATGGTAACGATAACCCTGTATACGAGACAGCAAAAGAGACACTGATGTATAGAACAGTCTTATGGACTCTGTGGGAGAGGGTGGGAAGATTTGGAAGAATGGCATTGAAACATATGAAATGTCATGTATGAAACGAGATGCCAGTCCAGGTTCAGTGCACGATGCTGGATGCTTGGGGCTGGTGCGCTGGGAAGGCCCAGGGGGATGGTATGGGGAGGGGGGAGGGAGGAGGGTTCAGGATGGGGAGCATGTGTGTATCTGAAATTAAAAAATTTTTAAAAAAAAGAAAAAAAAAAAAAAAAGAATTAAGCCCTGAGGAGTCCTGATCCCACTCAGTGATACACAGTCTCAGTGAAACCAAGATCTGTGATGCGCTGGGCAAAAAAAAAAAAAAAAAAAAAAAAGAAAATGAGGGAAAGATAGATACTTCACTAAAGAAAATATAAAGATAAAACAAGCTAGTGAAAATAACAAAAAAGAAACAGACTCATGGATATAAAACAAATTAGGGCTACCCATGGAGAAAGGGAGTGGAAGAGGCAAGATAAGTGTGGTGATTAAGAGGTACAAACTATTACATATGAAATAAACAAACTATGAGAAAATATTGTACAACACAAGGAATATACTCAAAGTTTTATAATAAGTGGAGTATAACCTTTAAAAATTGTGAATCACTATGTTTTACACATGTTATATATATATATATATATATATATATATATATAACATATATAGACAGATTATATTGTACAGCCTGTAATATATATATAACAAATATATATATAACATATACATATATATAACATATATATATATATATATATATACAGATAACATTGTACAGCAACTATGCTATGCTATGCTAAGTCGCTTCAGTTGTGTCCAACTCTGTGTGACCCCATAGATGGCAGCCCACCAGGCTGCCCCATCCCTGGGATTCTCCAGGCAAGAACACTGGAGTGGGTTGCCATTTCCTTCTCCAATGCATGAAAGTGAAAAGTGAAAGTGAAGTCGCTCAGTCATGTCCGACCCCCAGCGACCCCATGGACTGCAGCCTACCAGGCTCCTCTGTCCTTGGGATTTTCCAGGCAAGAGTACTCGAGTGGGGTGCCATTGCCTTCTCTGGTACAGCAACTATACTTCAACACAAAAATTTTTTTTAAAGATATAAGATATAAAGGTGAAACATACACATGAAAAAATACTCCATATTATATGATATTAGGAAAATGCAAGTCAAAATAACAATAAGGTACCACTACACATATATTAAAGAATCAAAATCCAGAACACTGACTACTCAAAATTCTGGCAAGGATATGGAACAACAAGAACTCTACTTCACTGCTGATGGGAAGGCAAAATGGTACAAGGATGTTCGCTTATCACTTTTATTCAACATAATAGTAGAGGTCTAAGAACAATTAGACAAGAAAAAATAAAGACATCCAAACTGAATGTTGTTGTTCAGTCACTAAGTCATGTCCAGTCTGCAACTCCATGGACTGCAGCATGCCAGGCTTCCCTGTCCTTCACCATCTCCCAGAGTTTGCTCAAATTCATGTCCATTGAGTGAGTGATGCCACCCAGCAATCTCATCCACTGTCATCCCCTTCTTCTCTTGCCCCCAGGTTTTCCCAGCATCAGAGTCTTTTCCAATGAATTGGCTCTTCACATCAGGTGGCCAAGGTATTGGAGCTTCAGCATCAGTCCTTCCAGAAAATATTCAGGGTTCTTCCCGAGAATATTTAGAATAGACTGATTTGATCTCCTTACTGTCCAAGGGACTCTCAAAAGTCCTCTCCATCACCACATTTTGAAAACATTAATTCCTTGACACTCAGCATTCTTTATGGTCTAACTCTTACATCCATGCATGAATACTGGGGGAAAAAAAACATAGTTTTGACTATATGGACCTTTGTAAGAAAAGTGAAGTCTCTGCTTTTTAATACATTGTCTAGGTTTGTCATAGGTTTTCTTCCAAGGAGGAAGTATCTTTTAATATCATGGCTGCAGTCACCGTCCACAGTGATTTTGACACCTAAGAAAATGAAGTCTGTCACTGTTTCCATTGTTTCCCCATCTATTTGCCATGAAATGATGGGACTGAAAGCCATGATATTAGTTTTTTCAATGTTTAGTTTTAAACCGCTTTAAAACCATTTTCTTCTTTCACCTTTATCAAGAGGATCTTTAGTTCCTCTTCACTTTCTGCCATTAGGTCGCTTTCTGCCATTAGGGTGGTATCATCTACTATCTGAGGTTGTCAATATTTCTCCTGGCAATTTTGATTCCTGCTTCTGAGTCATCCAACTAGAATTTTGCATGATGTACTCTGCATAGAAGTTTAATAAGCAGGGTGACAATATATAGCCTTGACATACTAATTTCCCAATTTTGAACCAGTCCATTTTTCCATGTCCAGTTCTAACTGTTGCTTCTTGACCTGCATACAGGTTTCTTAAGAGGCATGTAAGGTTGTCTGGTATTCCCATCTCTTTAAGAATTTTCCACAGTTTTTTGTGATTCACACAGTCAAAGGCTTTAGCATAGTCAATGAAGCAGAAGTAGATGTTTTCTTTTGGGGATTCTCTTGCTTTTTCTATGATCCGATGGATGTCTGCAATTTCATCTCTGGTTTCTCTACCTTTTCTAAATACAGTTTGTACATATGGAATTTCTTGGTTCAAGTATTGTTAAAGCCTAGCTTGAAGGATTTTGAGCATTACCTTGCTAACCCTTCAAATGAGTGCAGTTGTATGGTAGTTTGAACATTCTTTAGCATTGCCCTTCTTTGGGATTGGAATGAAAACTGTCCTTTCCAATCCTGTGGTCACTGCTGAGTTTTCCCAATTTGCTGGCATATTGAGTGCAGCACTTTAACACTTTAACAGCACTTTAATACTTTAGGATTTGAAATAGCTCAGCTAGAATTTCATCACTTCTACTAGCCTTGTTTGTAGTGATGCTTCCTAAGACCCACTTGATTTTGCATTCCAGGATGTCTGGCTCTAGGTGAGTGATCACAAAATTGTGGTTACCTGGGTCATTAAGGCCTTCTCTGTACAATTGTTCTGTGTATTCTTGCCACTTCTTCTTAATCTCTTCTGCTTCCGTTAGGTCCTTATCTTTTCTGTCTTTTATTTTGCCCATCTTTGTATGAAAAGACCTACTTGTGAGTGTCTGAGGGTCTCCTGTGGGAGTGTGGTCAGCAGTAGCCTACTCTGGGTGCAGGGGCTCTGACAGCAGCAGTCTTAGGAGGTGCATTATGTTGCCATAAGTCATCTTGAAGGAGGTCACCATTAGCCCTACCATAGAGCCACCTGGTAGGTGACCCACAAACAAGAGAACAATTATGCTAAAGAAGTTCTCACACTGTTGTGAAGGTTCTAGGCTCCACATCAGACTTCCAATCTGGGCATTTTGAAAAGGGACTGGAAATTCTTAGGTTTGAAGTTTAGTAGGATTTTATTACAGAATTTCCATAGGACTGGGGAAACAGAGACTCTTGGAGCCACAAACAAAACCTTGAAGTAACCCCACAAGAGACTGAGCCAGACATGCCTGCATTTGGGGGTCTCCCGCAGAGGAATGGGTGGACAGTGGCCTGCCTCAGGGTCAGAGGTACTGGCAGCATCAGTCCTGAGAGGCGCAGTGTGTTGGCACAAGTCCTCTTCTAGGAGTTCACCAGTCGGCCCTACCATAGGGTCTACAGCCCTACCATAGAGACTGCAGACTCCAGCACTGGGCTACCTCAGGCCCACCTATAGGGAGAGAGCTCAGTCTCACCTACTAGCAGAAAACTGGATTAAAGATTTACTGAGCATGGCCCTGAAAACCAGAGCAAAACTTTTTTTTTTTTTCCCCCTACAGCCAGTCCCTCCCATCAGGAAGCTTGCACAAGCCTCCTATCTTCATCCATCAGAGAGCCAACAGTGGAAGCAAGAACTGCAATCCCATGGCCTCACAGGAAACTAACCAAAATGATCACATGGATCACAGCCTTGTGTAATTCAATGAAACTATCAGCCATACCATGCAGGGTCACCCAAAACAGACAGGTTATGGTGGAGAGTTCTGATAAAACGTGCTCCACTGGAGAAGGGAATAGCAAACCACTTCAGTATTCTTGCCTTGAGAACCCCATGACAGTATGAAAAGACTAAAAGATATGAAACTGGAAGATGAGTCCCCAGGTCAGTAGGTGTCCAAACTGAATAAATAATCTCTATTCATAGATGATATGATCTCACAAGTAGAAAACCCTAAAGATTACACACACATACACACAAACACAGATAAGCAAAATTGCTGAAGCAAAATTAATGCACAAAAATCAGTTCTGCTACTATACACTAAAATGACTAAATTGAAAAATGAATTGAAACAATACCATTTATTATAGCATGAAAAACACTTAGGAATAAATTTATTGAAGAAGGAGAAAGACTTGCACAATGAAAATTATAAAACACTGCTAAAAGAAATCAAAGAAGACACAAACAAGTGGAAAGAAATCCCATGATTATGGATAAGAAGACCTAATATTGTTTAAATATCCATACTATCCAAAGTGATCTACAGATTCAATGTGATATCTATCAAAATCTTAGTGGCATTTTTTGCACAAATGGAAAAAAAAAAATCCCCAAACTTGCATGGACTCTTAAAGGAGCCAAAATAGACAAGATGACCTTAAAAAACAAAAGTTGGAGCATTCATACTTCCTGATTTCAAAGCATGCTATGCTAAGTCACTTCAGTCGTGTCTGACTCTGTGCGACCCCATAGATGGCAGCCCACCAGGCTCCCCTGTCCCTGGGATTCTCCAGGCAAGAACACCACCACAGTGGGTTGCCATTTCCCTCTCCAATGCATGAAATCAAAAAGTGAAAGTGAAGTTGTTCAGTCATGTCTGACTTAGTAACCGCATGGACTGCAGCCTACCAGGCTCCTCCATCCATGGGATTTTCCAGGCAAGAGTACTGGAGTGGAGTGCCATTGCCTTCTCTGATTTCAAAGCATACTACAATGCAATAGCAATTTAGATGGTATTTTACATACAAAAAGTATTAAAATAGACTCAAAAGAGGTAAATATTTTGAATTAATATTTTGAATACCTAGAATTATCTAGAATTCAAATATTTTGAATATCTAGAATTATATTGAAAAAGTTATCATTTTAAAAATATGTAAGAAATCTACTCTTGGAGGGGCTGAAGGTACACATAATTTAATGAGCACTTGCTTTTAAATAGTCATGGACAAACTAATTCCCATTATGTATAAATTTAACCAAAGTACAGTGCTCACTTCAGCAAAACATATACTAAATTTAACTAAAGCACAAAAAGAAGCTAAGTTTTTCAATTCATTTACTCAAGTAAGTGTGATAAACTTGTTACAAATCACAATAAAAGAAAACTGTATACCAAGCTTATATCCCAATAAAGGAGTTTTATTTAATAAACCAATAAATCAAATCTAGAATAATAGTAATGGAAAAATAAACATTATGGTGTGCACATATTTTTAAAGAATATTTTAGCACAAAAATATGTTGATATAATTCACAGTCAGTATGATTTCAGATCTTAGAGGATGGACTTCCATTACTAGCTCTACCTCATGACATTCTGATTGTGAGAAAATTACCTAATCATTCTGTACCTCTGTTTTCTCACAGACAAAATAGAGATAAAATATCATCGGCCTCATAGGTTGTCTGTTGTGAGGATTAAGTGTGATAATGTGTATAATGTACCTAGCACAATACCTGGAGAGTCTTCAGTAATTACCTATTAGTATTGGACATTGCTATTGTTGTTGTTCATTCACTAAATTGTGTCCGACTCTTTGTGACCCCATGGACGGCTTTCCTGTCCTTCATTATCTCTTGGAGTTTACTTAAACTCATGCCCATTGAATCAGTGATGCCATCCAACCACCTCATCTTCTGTCATCCCCTTCTCCTGCCTTCAATCTTTCCCAGCATCAAGGTCTTTTCCAATGAGTCAGCTCTTCACATCAGGTGGCCAAACTATTGGAGCTTCAGCCTCAGCTTCAGCATCAGTCCTTCCAATGAATGTTCAGGGTTGATTTCCTTAAGGACTGACTGGTTTGATCACCTTCCAGTCCAAGGGACTTTCAAGAGTCCTCCAGCACCACAGTTCAAAAGCATCAATTGTTTAGCACTCAGCCATTTTTTATAGTCCAACCCTCACATGGTCTGAGCCAGTCAGCTCCTGGTCTTGTTTTTGCTGACTGTATAGAGCTTCTCCATCTTTGGCTGCAAAGAATATAATCAATCTGATTTCAGTGTTGACCATCTGGTGATGTCCATGTATAGAGTCTTCTCTTGCGTTGTTGGAAGAGGGTGTTTGTTATGACCAGGGCATTTTCTTGGCAAAACTCTATTAGTCTTTGCCCTGCTTCATTCCGTATTCCAAGGCCAAATTTGCCTGTTACTCCAGGTGATTCTTGACTTCCTACTTTTGCATTCCAGTCCCCTATAATGAAAAGGACATCTTTTTTGGATGTTAGTGCTAAAAGGTCTTGTAGGTGTTCATAGAACCGTTCAACTTCAGCTTCTTCAGCGTTACTGGTTGGGGCAGAGACTTGGATTACTGTGATATTGAATGGTTTGCCTTGGAAACGAACAGAGATCATTCTGTCGTTTTTGAGATTGCATCCAAGTACTGCATTTCGGACTCTTTTGTTGACCATGATGGCTACTCCATTTCTTCTGAGGGATTCCTGCCCGCAGTAGTAGATATAATGGTCATCTGAGTTAAATTCACCCATTCCAGTCCATTTCAGTTCACTGATTCCTAGAATGTTGACATTCACTCTTGCCATCTCTTGTTTGACCACTTCCAATTTGCCTTGATTCATGGACCTGACATTCCAGGTTCCTATGCAATATTGCTCTTTACAGCATTGGACCTTGCTTCTATCACCAGTCATATCCACAGCTGGGTATTCTTTTTGCTTTGGCTCCATCCCTTCATTCTTTCTGGAGCTATTTCTCCACTGATCTCCAGTAGCATATTGGGCACCTACTGACCTGGGGAGTTCCTCTTTCAGTATCCTATCATTTTGCCTTTTCATACTATTCGTGGGGTTGTCAAGGCAAGAATACTGAAGTTGTTTGCCATTCCCTTCTCCAATGGACCACATTCTGTCAGATCTCTCCACAATGACCCGCCCATCTTGGGTTGCCCCATGGGCATGGCTTAGTTTCATTGAGTTAGACAAGGCTGTGGTCCTAGTGTGATTAGATTGAGTAGTTTTCTGTGAGTATGGTTTCAGTGTGTCTGCCCTCTGATGCCCTCTTGCAACACCTACCGTCTTACTTGGGTTTCTCTTACCTTGGGCGTGGGGTATCTCTTCACGGCTGCTCCAGCAAAGTGCAGCCATTACTCCTTACCTTGGATGAGGGGTATCTCCTCACCACTGCCCTTCCTGACCTTCAACAAGGGATAGCTCCTCTAGGCCCTCCTGCACCCGCACAGCCAGGGCTCCTAGGATGTGGGGTTGGTCCTCCCGGCCACCGCCCCTGGCCTCGGGCGTGGGGTTGCTCCTCCTGGCCGCCGCCCTTGGCCTCAGGCCTTGGGGCGTGGGGGTGTGGGGTAGCTCCTCCCGCCCACGGCCCCTGGCCTCAGGCTTAGGGGCATGGGGTAGCTCCTCGAGCCTGCCGCCCCTGGCCTTGGACTTGGGGCATGCGGTATCTCCTCCCTGCCGCTGCCCCTGACCTCGAATGTGGGGTGGCTCCTCTTGGCCCTGCTTTAGCGCACCTGTCACAGCTGCCCGCGCTTGCCAAATTCAGACTGAAATTGAAGAAAGTAGGGAAAACCACTAGACCATTTAGGTATGATGACCTAAATCATATCCCTTATGATTATACAGTGGAAGTGAGAAATAGACTTAAGGACTTAGATCTGATAGATAGAGTGCC
This sequence comes from Bos grunniens, assembly GCF_055505025.1. Taxonomy (NCBI): domain Eukaryota; kingdom Metazoa; phylum Chordata; class Mammalia; order Artiodactyla; family Bovidae; genus Bos; species Bos grunniens. The sequence goes on from NC_141175.1 coordinate 50,977,406, forward strand.
TGATGAACTATGGAATGAGGTTTGTGACATTGTACAGGAGACAAGGATCAAGATCATCCCCATGGAAAAGAAATGCAAAAAGGCAACATGACTGTCTGGGGAGGCCTTACAAATAGCTGTGAAAAGAAGAGAAGCGAAAAGCAAAGGAGAAAAGGAAAGATATGAATATATGAATGCAGAGTTCCAAAGAATAGCAAGAAGAGATAAGAAAGCCTTCTTTAGTGATCAATGCAAAGAAATAGAGGAAAACAATAGAATGGGAAAGACTAGGGATCTCTTCAAGAAAATGAGAGATACCAAAGGAACATTTCATGCAAAGATGGTCTCGATAAAGGACAGAAATGGTATGGACCTAACAGAAGCAGAAGATATTAAGAAGAGGTGGCAAGAATACACAGAAGAACTGTACAAAAGAGATCTTCACGACCCAGATAATCACGATGGTGTGATCTCTGACCTAGAGCCAGACATCCTGGAATGTGAAGTCAAGTGGGCCTTAGAAAGCATCACTACGAACAAAGCTAGTGGAGGTGATGGAATTCCAGTTGAGCTATTCCAAATCCTGAAAGATGATGCTGTGAAAGTGCTGCACTCAATATGCCAGCAAATTTGGAAAACTCAGCAGTGGCCACAGGACTGGAAAGGGTCAGTTTTCATTCCAATCCCAAAGAACGGCAATGCCAGGATTCCCTGTCCAAAACCAACTCCCGGAGCTTGCTCAAACTCATGTCCTTTGAGTAGGTGACACCATCCAACCATCTCATTCTCTGTCACCCTCTTGTCCTCCTGCCTTCAATCTTTCCCAGGATCAGGATCTTTTCCAATGAGTCAGTTTTTCACATCATGTGGCCCAGTATTGGAGTTTCAGCTTCAACATCAGTCCTTCAAATGAATATTTAGGACTGATTTCCACTAGGATTTACTGGTTTGATCTGCTTGCAGTCCAAGTGACTCTCGAGAGTCTTCTCTAACACCACAGTTCAAAAGCATCAATTCTTTTGTGCTCAACTTTCTTTATAGTCCAACAGGCAGAGCATGGGTCATCTCGAAAGGTGAGCAGAGCCTCAAATTGTGGTGTGGTCAGCTTTTATGGGCTTGGTAACTTCACAGGCTAATGAGTGGGAGGATTATTTCAACTATTTGGGGGAAGGGACAGAGATTTCTAGGAATTGGGCTGTCACGCAGGTTTTGATCTTTGATGGTAGGCTTTAGAACTATAGTGGCACCCACCTGCCAATGCAGGAGATGTAAGAGACACAGGTTCGGGTCCCTGGGTCAGGAAGATCCCCTGGAGGAGGACATGGCAACCCACTCCAGAGTTCTTGCCTGGAGAATCCCATGGACAGAGGAGCTTGGCAGGCTACAGTCCATATGGTCACAAAGAATTGGACATGACTGAAGTGACTTACCACACACACAGGCTTAGAACGTCCATTGCACCTGTGGGCGTGTCATTTAGCTTATTGATGTGTTAAATAAGCACATACTGAGGCTCAAGTTCTAGTGGAAGTCAACTCCTCTGTCATCTTGGACCTATTTGGTTCTAATAAGCTTATGTTGTGTCCTTGGGTTGTATCATTCTTTAAATGGTTGTGCCCTGCCCCCTTCCCTTCTATTTTAGGGTTATGATATCATTCTTATTAAACATGTATATTTATTTAAATAGAGAACTGACATCTTCAAATCCACATTCTATATCACTTTGCTACATAAATTATCATGGACTTGGTGATTTTTATCACCCTCAGGAATTATTTCTGTCTTAATTTTTACTAAGAATTTTATGAAAAACAGATGCTGATTTTTTAATAATATATATTTTGGTGAGGATGGAAATGATATGACTATTTTCATTTGTCATGACAAACTTGCTAATAAATTTTCTAAATATAATTTATTAATTTCCTTGGGAAGAGAGAAATAACAGTCTGCACTCATTGTTTTTCCTCTGCTTTTAGGACTTTTTCCTTTATCCCTTCTTTTAAACAGTTTGACTATGATGTGACGTTGTAGCTTTGTTTATGACTCTTTGAGTTTATTAAGTTTCTTGGGTTTGTAGATTTCCAGCTATTTTCTAACAAATTTGAAACTTTTCAGCTATTAGTTTTTCAAGTATGTCTTCTGCCCCCTCTTCTTTCCTTCAGGGACTTCTATTTCATATATATCAGGTTATCTTAAGTTGTCTAGCAGCCAGCTGATGTTCTGTTCATTTTTTTCAATATTTCTCTCACTGCATTTTATTCTGAAGAGCTTCCTATTGAACATCTTCAAGTTCACTTATCAATATTTCTGAGGTATACAATCGGCTGCTAAGCACAGACATTATAATTTTCATCTATAAAAGTTTAATGTGGGCTTCTTTTATATCCTCTGTGTCTCTATTAAATATGCTCAATCTATCCTCTACCTTTCTGGGCATATTTTTCATACATTTTGCCCACCTTTTTACTTGTTTAAACCAAGAAGGAAAATATAGCCCTTGTCATTTTAATCCTGAAGCAGAAGTTCCGTATAATCAATTTTTATCTTTTTTGTAAAGAATCTTAGATCTCCATTTAGAAGCACAATTGGATTTTTAACCTCATGCTACTTATGTTCATGTTAATATTATGAAATAAACTTGAAAACCTTATATTTTTAATGTTCTAAAACAGTGAGAATCAATATTAGAGGAACACAAGTTCTCCATGAATCAAAATGCTGTTAAGTTACTGGGTGGTGCTGGAGGAAGATTTATCAAAATTATCTGAAAATATATTTGAAAAAAATGATATACAAATAAATATTGAAAAGGAAAAGAGAAATAAGAGAATTTACCCCTAAAATACTAAAATCTGATGTAAGAATATAAAGATCAATGAAATAGAGCAGAAAGCATAGAAACAGTTCCTAGTTAGGCAATAATTTGATGTAGGACAAAGAAAATATGTCATATATAAATGGACTTAAGTGGCTCTTAAAGAATAGTTAACAATAATAAAACCACTGTTGCCCTACCTCGTTGTTGTTTAGTCGCTAAGTCGTATTCGACTCTTTTCTGACCCTATGGACTATAGCCCACCAGGCTTCTCTGTCCATGGGATTTTCTAACCAAGAATACTGGAGTGGGTTGCCATTTCCTTCTCCAGGCATCTTCCCAACCCAGGGATCAAACCCACATCTCCTGTATTGACAGGCAGGTTCTTTACCACCACCAGGGAATCCCATGCCTTACCTCATACCACTAACCAAAATAACTACCAGATGAGTTATGTAGTTAAAATTTAATTGAAATGAATACACACGTACTACTATATAAAAGATAGATTACCACCAAGGACTTCTTGTATAGCATAGGGAATTCTACCCAATATTTTGTGATAACCTATGTGAGAAAAGAATCTAAAAACAATAAATACATGTATATGTATAATCAAATACCTTGCTGTATACTTGAAACTAACACAACACTGTAAATCAACTATACTCCAATGAAAATTAAAATATTAAAAAGGAAAAAAAGTAAAATATATGGAAATTAGTAAAAAATTCAAATGAATCACATTATAGTGGGGAATAAATCTCTATAAACTCAAAATATGCAAATAATGGAGGAAAAGGTCAATAGATTTGAAAATATTAAATGTTTCTTCTACTTAGAAAGAGATAAATGAGATTAAAAAACAAACTGGAAAAATTACAATATATAAAAGAAACAAATAATTTCTATAATTAAAAACTCTTATAGATCAGTAAGTAACAAAATTATCTAAAACCTGATAAATAAAAGCAGGAAATATGTGTCATCCAAAATGCAATGAAGGATAAAAATAATTAATAAACATATCAAGAATATTTATTGTACTAGTAATAAAAAGATCAAAGTTATAAATTAAAAGTACGTTACCACCTCAAAATTTGTAAAAGTTAAAAAAAGTTCCCAGAGTGCTAATTGTAGTGGAAAACACATTCCTATGCTGCTTGTGGGAAGTTAAAATTTGAGGGTAGTAATTTGGCAATATGTATATTAAAAACTTTAACAATGTTGCATCATTTTAAAAATTAAAATTATGTTCTCAAAGTCCACTTAAGGAGCTAGACCATTCATGATATAGTCTAAATAGAGAATTAAAAAAATGCATATATTGTCTAATATACCAATTTAATAAGAAAATATATCATAATTTCTCTCTACCCAGATTTTGAGAGTGTAGCTGATATTTTTGAAATGATACTACTTTGATCACCATAAAATGTTTCAAGCCTTGTGACTCTTCAATCTATTATTTATTGTCACTATAATGCAGGCACTTTACTGAAGTGGTAATGGGGGATCTTTTCTGTTAGAGAATAAAGTATCCACTCCCCAGAATACTGGTATCCATTTTAGAATAGCAGAAATTATCCAAGGAACTCTGAGGCCCAAAGGATTTCTCTTCCTCTCCCTCTCTATAAGTCTGTCATTGTGAAGTTTAATCCTTTTGCTGATAGTCAGGCAATTTCAGTACTAACTTCTTAAAGCTGGACAGAAGCAAGGGATAGAATGCTTTTCTTTAGACCTATGTTCTTCATTATGTCAGTCTCTTTATAGCTACTGCTTCAGGGTGACCTTGAAAGGAAATGCCCTACAGGCGTTAGTAGTGTTCACTAGAAAATAGTGCTGCATGGCTCAGTGTATAAGAAGTTACTTTATTTCTCAGACAAGGTGCAGTACCATCTGTCTATGAAATGAGTAGAGATGCCCATCTGTACATAAACCTTCAAAAGAAGTTTCACCACTGCAGAAAAGTGTATCAAATTCAAGTGTTTCTCAAAAGTACGTAGGTTGCTCAATAAATGTCTGGTAAGTGAATAAATGGAAAATGAATGTGGTACTGCAGTTTCCTTTGCCTGATATCTATGTCAAAGCTTTTAATCCTCAGTTCCTTCAGCAACATTTGAGGGGATTTTTTTAGCTGCAGTTTCCCGGATGCCACCTCCAGAGATATAACTGCACCTGGTTTGGACAGAAATCTGCCAGGTCCTCCATAGAGAGTTGCCTAGGCTGTTCACTGGACAAAAGTGCTCAGACATGGAGAAAAGTGAAGTCTAAAGTTCAGCCTAGATTTTGGAACAGGCTAAGTTTGCCCAGAAGAAGAATTTGTTTTTTCTTATCATGCAAAGGAGTGCCTGATGACCAAATCATCAGGACCCAGGGGTACATCTTATCAGAGGTCATACCTTTTTCTATTCATACAAAGGTTCAGTATACTACCTATAGCTCCAAGTCTAGAAGCTATAGGTAGTATAGCCCCATCAGAATTTTATTTAAATTTCCTCCAGCTTAAACAAACAAGCCATTATGATTGATAACTGCAGAAAAATATCAACTGTTGCCAGAAAGGAGCTAATGAAATCAGATTTGTCCCTGTAGAATCTTGCTCCTATTTTTTCCCTGTTGTCACATCCAAGCTTACCCTAGACTTGCACTCTTGTCCCCAATCTCACATACATCCCATCCCCACCCTCTGCCCTCGTATCTATGAACTACAGCTTCTATACAGCAACCAAGTTCAGAGTTTTTGATAACATATCACATGCTACAGCTTGCAGGACACTGGACAATCCCCTGCAGGAGACACATAGTTGAGCTTTGGGGGTGTGGCATCACTCTACACATACACTTGTCACAACAAGGAATGCCAGTGAGTCCACGAAATGTAATGGGTGAAGAATCAGCTACACATGACTTTCAAAAGATATTTCATCATCCATCAGTTCAGTTCAGTCGCTCAGTCATGTCAGACTCTTTGTGACCCCATGAATCGCAGCACACCAGGCCTCCCTGTCCATCACCAACTCCCAGAGTTCACTCAGACTCACATCCATCGAGTCAGTGATGCCATCCAGCCATCTCATCCTCTGTCATCCCATTCTCCTCCTGCCCCCAATCCCTCCCAGCATCAGAGTCTTTTCCAATGAGTCAACTCTTCGCATGAGGTGGCCAAAGTACTGGAGTTTCAGCTTCAGCATCATTCCCTCCAAAGAAATCCCAGGGCTCATCTCCTTCAGAATGGACTGGTTGGATCTCCTTGCAGTCCATGGGACTCTCAAGAGTCTTCTCCAACACCACAGTTCAAAAGCATCAATTCTTCAGTGCTCATCCTTCTTCATGGTGTAACTCTCACATCTATACATGACCACTGGAAAAACCATAGCCTTGACTAGACGGACCTTTGTTGGCAAAGTAATGTCTCTGCTTTTGAGTAGGCTATCTAGGTGGGTCATAACTTTTCTTCCAAGGAGTAAGTGTCTTTTAATTTCATGGCTGTAGTCACCATCTGCAGTGATTTTGGAGCCCAAAAAAATAAAGTCTGACACTGTTTCCACATCTATTTCCCATGAAGTGATGGGACAGATGCCATGATCTTCATTTTCTGAATGTTGAGCTTTATGCCATATAAAATTCAGATAATGCAATTCATTTCAGTACAACCAAATATAGCATATTGTATGGTCTTCCATGTGTTAGGAAATCTAGGTGGTAATAATAGGGATAAGACATAGCTCTTACCACCAAGATCCACATAATCTAGAGAAAAAAAAAAAAGGCAATATCAAAAGCTAGGACAAATATGAATATACACCAAATGTAAGATAGAAGGAAGAGCAAATCCTCACAGAATACATCCAGAAGGAAGGGAAAAAGATAATACAGAAAATTGTCATCTGAGTAATGTCAATGGAGGAAAGGAGAGAGACATGCAGTATGGAGGTGGATGTACACACTGGGCTCTGGAGACTTCCAAAGCTCATCTTAATAAAAGTGAGGGAAAGAGAATAAGGCAAAGAAAATATTCTTCCATCAGTCGTGAGCATGCCAAATGTGTTTCTTCAAAACAGAGGACCTTGAGCTAAAGGCTGTCCCCACTAACCTCCAGGCTAGACCTCTAAAGGGGATTCTACACACGTCCATGCATAAGCTTGGTGATACCTGGTGTTTACCTGTATAATGTGGCAATTTGACTTTCTGTCCAAGGAAAATGAGGTAATATAGAGGGCCTTGTTTTAAAAACATAGTCACTTTCTGGGATTTTGTTTGAAACCTTGTGAAAAAAAGCCTCCCATGCTTTAAAAAAAAAAAAAAAAAAGAGCAAAAGTAAGAACTGAAAATATCATTTCTGCATTCAAGATGACCATCTGAGAAGTCTAAAAAAAATAAATAAATAAAAAATAAACCTACAAGTGAATAATTTAAAAAATGTGAATCAGAGGAATGAAACATTATCTTAGAAAAAAACAAAATATTACTTCTGAATAAGTTCCATACAAGAAAGAGAAGAAAAATACTGCAGTGAGATACATTACTACTGAAATTACAAAGACTGGCAATACCAGCATGTGACACCATTAGAACTCTCATCCATTATTAATGGAGTGGAAAATGGTATAGCCACTTTGACAAAGCTCTGGTACTGTCTTGTCATTTTAAACATATAAGTACCTTGTGACTCAGCAATTCCACTCCTACAACTTTAATCCAGAGAAATGAGAACATGTTTCTGCAAAAAGACTGGCACTAGATTGTGCAGTTTTGCACATAATGCCAAAAAACTGGAAGCAACCCAAACATCTATGAATAGGTTAATATTAATAGACTCATCACAGTCAAAGTGTGGGAAACTACTCAGCAACAGAAAGGAATAAACTGGTAATGAATATAATTGGTGGATGAATGTCACAAACTGCACTGAATGAAAGAAGACTTACAAAAATAGTACATACGGTATGGTTCAATTTGTATTAATTTTTCTAACAGAAAAAACTAATTGGTGATTTAAAAATTGGGATAAAATTTGTTTCTGGGATGGGACAGTGACTCAGTTGGTAAAGAATCTGCCTGCAATGCAGGAGATGTGGGAGATACAGGTTTGAACCATGGGTTGGGAAGATCTCCTGGAGAAGGAGATGGCAACCCCCTCCAAAATTCTTGCCTGGAGAATCCCATGGACTGAGGAGCCTGGTGGGCTACAGTCCACAGGGTTGCAAAGAGTCAGACATGACTGAAGTGATTGGACACACTGGGATGGGTCATAAGCTGACAAAAAGTGTTAAGAGGAACTTTTTTAGGATAGTGATAGATAGGGATTTGGGTTGCATGTATTAGTCAAAACTCAATGAATGATTTACTTAAGATTTTCTCATTTCATTAAATGTATGGTTAACTTCCAAAAAAGAAACAAATGTAAAATCCTGTTTATTTTTCTAATTAGTTCTATTCATGTTGAAGTGTTTAAGGGTAAAGTACTAAATTAGTGATCTATTACTCTGTAAAATATTATCCCAAAATGTAGTGCCTTAGGACAACAAATATTTTATTATATTATGAGAGCTGCTTAGTTAGGTTGTTCTGACTCAGGATCTCTCAGGAAGCTACAATCAAGATAATATAAGAAGCTGTAGTCACCTGAAAGCTTGATAGATATTGGGGACTTCTACTATGAGCTAAAACTCATGGCTATTGGCAGGAGGCTCAGCTGCTCATCATGCCAGTTGCTCTATAGGGCTTCTCCTAGAGTGAACTTCTCCTAGTTGTTCTATAGCTGACTTCACCTAGAGTGAACAGCCCAAGAAAGATTGTAAAGAGGAAGACTTGGTGCCTTTTGTGATCTAGCCTTAGAAGTCATATCTTTTTGCCTTTTCATACTGTTCATGGAGTTCGCAAGTCAAGAATATTGAAGTGGTTTTCCATTCCCTTCTCTAGTGAACCATGTTTTGTCAGAATTCTCCACCATGACCCATCTGTCTTGGGTGGCCCTACCCGGGTGGCTGATAGTTTGAGTTAAACAAGACTGTGGTCCAATGTGATCACTTGGATTAGTTTTCTGTGATTGTGATCTTCATTCTGGTTATCCCTCTGAGAGATAAGGATAAGAGGCTTATGGAAGCTTCCTGATGGGAAAGACTGACTGGATCTTCTTCTGATGGGCAGGGGCATGCTCAATAAATCTTTAACCCAATTTTCTGTTGATAGGCAGGGCTGTGTTCCCTCCCTGTTCTTTAACCTAAGACCAAATTATGGTGGAGGTAGTGAAGATAACGGTGGCCTCCTTCAAAAGGTCCATGCACATTCTGCCACACTCAGTGCCCCTGACCCTTCAGCAGGCCACCGAAGACCCATGCCTCTGCCTGAAACTCCTGAACACTCAAACGGCAAGTCTGGGTCAGTCTCTTGTGGGGTCATTGCTTCTTTCTCCTGGGTCCTGGTGCACATAAGAGTCTGTTTACCCAGTCCAATATAAGTTCTGTAATCAAATCCCACTGGCCTCCAAAGTCAAATTCTCTGGGAATTCTCAGTCCCCTTGCCAAATCCACAAGTTGGGAGATCTGTTGTGGGTTCTAGAACGTCCTTAACAGTGTGAGAATTTCTTTGTTATAACTGTTCTGCAGACAAACAGATCAAGGGATTAGATCTGATAGACAGAATCCCTGAAGAACTGTGGACAGAGGTTCGTGACACTGTACAGGAGGCAGTGATCGAGACCATGCCCAAGAAAAAGAAATGAAAAAAGGCAAAATGGTTGTCTGAGGAGGCCTTACAAATAGCTGAGAAAAGAAGAGAAGCTAAAGACAAAAGAGAAAAGGAAATATATACCCATTTGAATGCAGAATTTCAAAGAATAGCACAAAGAGATTAGAAAGTCTTCCTCAGTGATCAATGCAAAGAAATAGAGGAAAGCAATAGAATGGGGAAGACTAGAAATCTCTTCAAGAAAATTGGAGATACCAAGGGAAAATTTCATGCAAAGATGGGCACAATAAAAGACAGAAATGGTATGGACCTAAAAGAAGCAGAAGATATGAAGAAGAGGTGGCAAGGATACACAGAAGAACTGTACAAAAAAGATCTTCATGACCCAGATAATCATGATGGTGTGATCACCACCTAGAGCCAGACATCCTGGAATGAGAAGGCAAGTGGACCTTAAGAAGCATCACTTCGAATAAAGCTAGTGGAGGTGATGGAATTCCAGTTGAGCTATTTCAAATCCTAAAAGATGATGCTGTGAAAGTGCTACATTCAATATGCCAGAAATTTGGAAACTCAGCAGTGGTCACAGGACTGGAAAAGATCAGTTTGCATTCCAATCCCAAAGAAAGGCAATGCCACAGAATGTTCAAACCACTGTACAATTGCACTCACCTCACAAGCTTAACAAAGTAATGTTCAAAATTCTCCAAGCCAGGCTTCAACAGAACATGAACTGTGAGTTTCCAGACGTTCAAGATGGAATAAAGCAGATAAAAAAAGAAGAAGAACCATAGATCAAATTGCCAACATCTGTTAGACCATAGAAAAAGCAAGAGAATTCCAGAAAGTCATCTACTTCAGCTTTATTGATTGTGCCAAAGCCTTTCACTGTATAGATCACAACAAACCACTGAAAATTCTTCAAGAGACAGAAATATCAGACCACCTTACCTGCCTCCTGAGAAATCTGTACGCAGGTCAAGAAGCAACAGTTAGAACCGGAAATGAAACAACAAATGGTTTCCACAGTGGGGAAGGAGTACGTCAAGGCTGTATATTGTCACCCTGCTTATTTAATTTATATGCATAGTACATCATGCGAAATGCTGGGCTGGATGAAGCACAAGCTGGAATCAAGATTGCCAAGAGAAATATCAATTACCTCAGATATGCAAATGACACCACCCTTATGGCAGAAAGTGAGGAGGCACTAAAGAGCCTCTTGATGAAAGTGAAAGAGAAGAGGGAAAAAGCTGGCTTAAATCTCAACATACAAAAAGCAAAGATCATGGCCTATGTTCCCATAACTCCATGGCAAATAGATGGGGAAACAATGGAAACAGTGACATACTTTATTTTCTTGGACTCCAAAATCACTGTAGATGGTGACTGCAGCCATGAAATTAAAAGATGCTTGCTCCTTAGAAGAAAAGTTATGACCAACCTAGATAGTTTATTAAAAAGCAGAGACATTTCTTTCCCAATAAAGGTCAATCTAGTCAAAGCTATGGTCCTGTGGTCATGTATGGATGTGAGAGTTGGACTGTGAAGAAGGCTGAGTGACAAAGAATTGATGCTTTTGAACTGTGGTGTTGGAGAAGACTCTTGAGAGTCCCTTGGACTGCAAGGAGATCCAACCAGTCCATTCTAAAGGAGATCAACCCTGGGATTTCTTTGGAAGGAATGATGCTAAAGCTGAAACTCCAGTACTTTGGCCACCTCATGCGAAGAGTTGACTCATTGGAAAAGACTCTGATGCTGGGAGGGATTGGGGGCAAGAGGAGAAGGGGATGACAGAGGATGAGATGGCTGGATGGCATCACTGACTCGATGGACGTGAGTCTGAGTGAACTCTGGGAGTTGGTGATAGACAGGGAGGCCTGGCGTGCTGCGATTCATGGGGTCACAAAGAGTCGGACACAACTGAGCTAAGCACTGAAGAATTGATGCTTTTGAACTGTGCTGTTGCAGAAGACTCTTTAGAGTCTCTTGGACTGCAAGGACATCCAATCAGTCCACCCGAAAAGAAATCAGTCCTGAATATTCATTGGAAGCTGAAGCTGAAACTCGAATATTTTGGCCACCTGATGCAAAGAACTTATTCACTGGAAAAGACCCTGATATTGAGAAAGACTGAAAGTGGGAGGAGAAGGGGACAACAGAGGATGAGATGGGGACAACAGAGGATGAGATGGTTGGATGCCATTAGACTCAACGGACATGGGTTTGAGCAAGCTCCAGGTGTTGGTGATGGACAGGAAAGCCTGGTGTGATACAGTCCATGGGTCACAAAGAGTCATACATTACTGAGTAGTTGAACTGAACTTAGAAGTCATATACCATTACTTTTGATATATTCTAGTCTACAAATCACATAGACTAACTCTGATAGGTGGGACTACACAAGGGTGAAAATATCAAGATGTAAGAATCATCTCAGAAGCTGGCTACCACAGGGTAGTGATGTCTACAATTCATGTTAAATGCATTTTGAAAAAGACAAGCTGATAGATGTGTAGACGAATAAATATATTGATAGACAAGGGATAAAACTTATATAGTGAAATATTACCAATTATGGGATCTATACAGTAGGTATATGTGTGTTTTCTGTACAACATTTTCAACTATCCATATGTTTGAGTTTTTTATAATTAAGTAAAATTTGGGGAAAATCACTTAATCCTAAGGAGATATGAGAAGTCATCAGTTCAGTCGCTCAGTCATATCTGACTTTTTGTGACCCTGTGGATTGCAGCATGCCAAGTTTCCCTGTCCATCACCAACTCCCGGAGCTTGCTCAAACTCATGTCCATTGAGTCGGTGATGCCATCCAACCATCTCATCCTCTGTCGTTCCCTTCTCCTCCCGCCTTCAGTCTTTCCCAGCATCAGGGTCTTTTCCAAGGAGTCAATTCTTTGCTTCAGGTGACCAAAGTATTGGAGTTTCAGCTTTAACATGTCCTTCCAATGAATATTCAGGACCGATATCCTTTAAGATGGACTGGTTGGATGTCCTTGCAGTCCAAGGGACTCTCAAGAGTCTTCTCCAACACCAGTTCAAAAGCATCAATTCTTCCACGCTCAGCTTTCTTTATAGTCCAACTCTCACATCCATACATGACTACTGGAAAAAGCATACCTTTGAATAGATGGACTTTTGGTGGCAAAGTAATGGCTCTATTTTTTAACATGCTGTCTAGGTCAGTCATAGCTTTTCTTCCAAGGAGCAAGAATCTTTTAATTTCATATCTACAGTCACCATCTGCAGTGATTTTGGAGCCCAAAAATATAAAGTCTGTCACTGTTTCCATTGCTTCCCCATCTATTTGCCATGAAGTGATGGGGCCAGATTCCATGATCTTCATTTTCTGAATGAGTTTTAAGTTTTAAGCCAGCTTTTTGCCTCTCTTCATTCACTTTCATCAAGAGCCTCTTTAGTTCTTCTTTGCTTTCTGCCATAAGTGTGGTGTCATCTGCATGTCTGAGGTTATTGATATTTCTCCTGGCAATCTTGATTCCAGCTTGTGCTTCACCCAGCCCGGCATTTCTCTTGATGTACTCTGCATATAAGTTAAATAAACAGGGTGACAATATATAGCCTTGACATACTCCTTTCCTGATCTGGAACCAGTCTGTTGTTCCATGTCCAGTTATAACTGTTGCTTCTTGACCTGCATACATATTTCTCAGGAGGCAGGTCAGACATTCGGGTATTCCCATCTCTTTAAGAACTTTACAGTTTGTTGTGATCCACACAGTCAATAACATGGCCTCCTCTAAATAAAAACAGTAATCTCTAAGAGATAAATTAGAGATAATTTGATAATTTGAAGGCAAAGATATTGAAGGGTGATGGTTGAAATAAGACCTAGATGCTGTTCTAAGAGAATGGATAGAAGAAATGTTTACACTTGGTGGCCAGCAGACATGCCTGAGATAGCCTCAGTGTGAACACCCCGTCTATCCCCAAGATATAATGGACAGCAAGTCACTTGCTATGTCTGTAGGTGAAAAAGAGAGTGGCAAAATGGAAGCTGCCTTAGGATTGAGATACCAGGGAAGATAGCAATGGCCTGTGTCATTGAAAACACATCTGAACAACAAATGGGAATAGGGACACCTCAGTGGCTACTGGTGCAGGTTAATGCAAACCCCTAAATTAGATGCAAACCCAAACTCACTCCCAGATCAAAGTACAATCCCAAGGAGAAAAGGGCTGGGAGTGATATTGGGAGAGGGACTAAGCAAGCATGGCTAATAATATAGGAATTCATAATTAGTGGTTAATGGTTTTCTCTGAGCATTTGTGTCTTAAATACTTTTATGTGTCTTTCAAACTTTCAAAAGGAATAAGAAATATTTTTGGATGATTGGCACTGAAAATAATTAATGTCAAGGACATGATCGAAAAACTTGTACAGAGAAGGGAATTCTCCAAACTCTGAAATTCCTATCAGTGTTATTACAATCATAGGTCTTTTTAAAAATATAATGTGACTTTTCCTCAAAGGATATAATTCAAACGATTTTCTTTGGAATAAAACAGTTCATACATAAAATAAAACAAACAATGAAGTGCAGCTCCCAGGTCTATATTTGACTCTGAATGTGTATTATTAAAGAAAAAAAAAAAAAAAACTGTAAAGTGAATCATCCCATATGATTAAACCATGTATTAATAGAGAAAAACAGAAGCTCAAAAGCACATGCACCCACACACAGACTCAAGACTGAAATGGAAAGAAAACCAAGCCCAGAACTGCTAAGAAATGGGGAGCAGCAGAGACACGGCTAAAGATAGCACTTAGGCTTTTGTCCTGTTGTGTGTGCCTTGCTCCCATGGCCTCTCCAGAGTCCAAACAAGCAATCTCAGGGACAGACAGCAGGGGGAAAAAAAAAGGTTTGCAGACAGAGCAGTTTAGAACAATAGGCACAGGACACTGTAGAGACTTGCAGAGCCCCTCCCCTCTAATTGTTAGGAATTTGAAGGAAACATCATGAATCCAGGTTGAAGGCCATTGGAGGAGGTAGGAGGTGTCTCAGGCTACCTCTCAGTGGCCAAATTCACCTCCCAGAGGCCTGTCTTTCCTCAAGGGATACAGGAATATTTGGTTGTTTCAATTCAATGCACTTTTGGGAAAGCACGAACATCAAAGGAAACACAAAATCCTTGAGTCTGTGTTACTTTTTTGGATAGGCATTCTACTTTTTAAATTTTTTCTTATAAAATCTTTTACTTCTCTTTCTGTTTTCACTTCTTTCTTGTCAAGGGACCTGCATTATCGCCTTTTGAGCAAGTAGTAGAAGCTCAGAGGTTATCCTTTCCCTACTGAACTTTTGATAAAGTGCAGAACAAGATACGGTGGTGGGCAGGGGGAGAAGGTCAGCCTAGTACTGACCGAGGGCGGTGTGCCCATGCAGTGATGAGAAAATTCAATCTCCAGGAGAACAGAATTTGTTTTTCTGCTCATAATCCACAGTCCTGTGAGGATGGCATTACCCAGGTGTGGCAGGATTTATCGGGCTCTGGTGAGCATGTCCTTAGAATAACTGAGAGAAAAAACAAATTCTTACAAATTAGATTAGTCTATGGAAACAGAAAGATGTGCACTATTTTAGAATTTCATCGGTTTATTAAAAAGGAGATTCTTGTTATAACACAACGGTTAATTTGCACATTCTACCTTTCATATGATAGAATTTCTTAAAGCAGGACCTGCCTGTAGTTCACAATGCAGTTGCTAGAGGCAAATCCCACTTTCTCAAACCAAGACAAAAACAAGCTGTCCCAAGGAGATTTCCAGCTCTGAACTCCAGTGTCTGAGGACATATTAAGGCAGCTGTCTGTTCAGAAGATACGCAATAAAATATTCTATAAAGATACTCAGTTAAATTTCCAATTAAAATGATTTAGTGCCTTCATTTTTTAAGTTTTCCCAAGGTTTGCTGATGACTAAAATTATGTAATGAAGCTTTCAAGGTTTTAAATCTGCTAATTAATCTCTGCACCTTTACAATAACCCAGAGCAATAAAAGGCACAGTGAAAAGGAGCAGATTAATGTCTGAGTGGATTAACCCTTAGGAGACTGGTCTTTTCCAGTCTTGACAGATGAAGGTTTGAAGTGGGTCAGACTATTATTTGGCTCTGCATGGAGGGAGCAGTATCATGAGCAGTCTCACCTATGGCAGTGGTGTCAGAACTGATTTTGCTTCTATGGAAATCCCTACTGTGAAGCCTGCTGTTATTCAGACAAGCAGAAGTTGGAGAGAAAGCAACAGCACCGTGGAGTCGTGGAAAGTAGAACTTTCAGAAGCAGAGTTCAGTAAAGGATTGAAATGATTCTGAAAAAGTTTAAGGGATGAAACTCTCTAATGGGGAGTCCAGGAAACCCCAGTCTGTGTGATGAACCAAGGCAGATGGAAAGCCACTTAACCAGCCAAACAGGTCTGAGAAGCAGAGAGAGATGCTTCAGGGAAAAAGACCATTCACTGAGACATGAAGCTCAGTTGTACCCAAAGGGAATATTTATTATGGATTAGAGTTAAAAGGGACTTGGGTATATCTGCTCAACTGTGTTCCTGTTTTTTACAATGGCTATTTACATTGGGTAGGTAACTCTGCCCATTATTTATCTATTGACTCAGCTTTGAGACTACCTTCTATGCTACTCTGGGATGCTGAGGCTGGAGCCTACAATCTATATTTCTCAAATTTCCTTGCTATAAACTACTGGCTTCTGTTAGGGTCTGTTAATGAAAGCTACTGTTGTTTTTGTTCAGTAGCTTCTGACTCTTTGCAACTGTTTTCGACCCCATGAACTGCAGCATACCAGGCTTCCCTGTCCTTCACGATCTGCCTGAGTTTACTCAAACTTAAGTGCATTGAGTCAGTGATGCCATCCAACCATCTCATTCTCTGTCGACCCCTTCTTCTCTGGCCCTCAATCTTTCCCAACATCAGGGTCTTTTCCAATGAGCTACTGACAGGAAGCTTCTAAATGGAGATTGAAAAGGGGAAGTAGAGGAGGAAGAGTTCCTTTGCATTTCAGTTTCAGGCCACATCATGGAAGCAGGAGACACAAGCTACTTGTGGATTAGTCCTGATAAGAGACAGAGCTAGGACTGAGACTTTGTTCTGCTTGACTGCAAACATTATATGTTGTATTTGATCCTCCTTTGGCTCTCTGGGAGGAAAATTGGGAGAGAGTGACATTGGAAAACCCTAAGAAGGATCAAAAAAGTGTCTAGCAGTGCTTCGTGCCACAGAGAGGGTAAGAACTGAGAAGGTGAAAGCTGAGGCTGGTGGACTTGGCAACTAGAAGGGTGACAGTGACCCGGAATCTTCATTCTGTGGTTTATAATCTTGGTTGCTAGTTAGAACCTGTAATTTGCTTCTCACCAGTAGAATGTGGCAAAGGTGGATAGACTTTGCCAATGTAATTAAGGCCTTAATCAGTAGGATCTGAGTTAATCAAGGAAGTTATTCTGAATGGGCCTGACCTATTTAGGTGAGGCCTTTAAAAGAGAAAAAAGCATCAGAGAGACTGATGCTTGCTGGCCTGGAGAAAGAAGCATAACTGCCACAATGTGAATTGCTTGTGAAGAGGGGTGACCTCTAGGAACTGAAGGTCTCAGTCCTACAACCTAAAGAAATGAAATTTTGCCAACAAACTTATGAGCTTTAAAACCTCAGATGAGGGCTTACCTGGTGGTCCACAGTGGTTAAGAATTCACCTTGCAATGCAAGGGACACTGGTTTAATCCCTGGTTGGGGAAGATCCCACATGACATGGAACAACTAAACCTGAGTGCCACAACTCTAAGCCAGCGCTCTAGAGCCTACAAGCCACAACTGCTGAGCCTACTCGAGATAACTACAGAACTGCGCTCTGCAACAAGAAGCCACCAAAATGAAAAGCCAGGGCACTGCAACAAAAAGTAGGCCCTGCTTGCCACAACTAGAGAAAGCCCTCATGCAGCAACAAAGACCCAATACAGCCAAAAAATAAATTAAATAAATCTTAAAAAAAAAAAAAAGAAAAAAAACTCAGATGAGACAACAGCTCTGGACAATACCTTGATTTCAGCATGATGAAACTCTGAGCAAAAGACCCAGCTAACTCTTGCCCCAAATTCCTGACCTGTGGAAACTAAGAGATAATAAATGCATGCGGTTTTAAATCCCAAAGTCTGTGGTAATTCGTTATGCAGTGATAGAACACTAACACAGGAACAGAAGCCAGACTTCAGGCAAACACCCACACACCCACACTGTTCTTCCAGTCACTGGCAGAACAGAATCCTGATACCAAACAGATCCATCATTTGCAATTGTGCTGTCAATGCCCACCTGCCTAAAACAGCCTACCACTAAAACCCAGCCAGCCGACAGGATCCCATTAGATAGCAGTCTTGCCGCAGATCATGCCTGGATTCACATGCCCTTTTGGAAGTTTGTGTTGAATTTCTGGCTCAACTCTCCGAGTACCAGTCCCAGGTTCTTATTACAGTATCTTAAGAGACAAAAAAAAAAGCAGTGTTGTCTGAATATCTTTATTTCCGTTGTGCTGTTATTTTACTATAAACAAAAGAAAGGCTAAGGGAGTTTTAAAATTCAATTATGGTATGAAGACTCTCACTTAACAATAGCAAAATAAAACCTGTGAAAAGAGAGGCAGCAATAGCAATATGGAAACAAAAGGTCACCATTGTATTTCTGAGGTCTGAGCAATTGAAATGGAAATGAATGTTGTTCCCGAAGCTTTTCTAGGTGACTGGTGATTTTGCTTTCCCTACCAGGCAGTGCTTGCCCATGCTAGACATGATGACAAAAGCGGCCATAACAAATTCACAAAGGGATACACAGCTCCCTCTGTAATAAACAAGCTGAAATAGAAACTGGTAGCAGCATCCCATACAGCAGAGCCGGAACTCCTTAAGAAAGCAAACTAAATAACCTTGTCACATCCATTCTCCACACTTTTCCTTTGGCAAGTGTTCCATGTCCCCGTGAAGCCTCATTTCCCCATCTATTGCCAAAGGCTACCATTTCATATCACACATCAAAGCATGAGAAATGTCAAGGTAATGAAAACTGACACCGTGGCAAAGAGAAGGTGAGCCACAGCCACTGTGGGGACAGCTGGGCCAAGGTCTTCTCAGAGAGCACTGCTCCAGGCTCTTCTGCAGCTGAGCCTGCCCGAGAGCTGGACTCTACAACACAACTGTGCCTCCTGAATAAGAGCCACAAAATGCAAGTTTGGGATTCACAATTAATTCAATAGCAAGACAGCCAAAATGACTTTGATATTCCAAACTGAGATCACTCTTGACCTTGAAAGATTTATATGCCTCTGAAATGTCCCTGGTTTACCTTAATAAACTGACTATTGAGCTTTTATCCATGCATCTGGCCAAATGTATTTAAATCTTTCTCAAAGAAAATTATATGTTAAATCAGGAATTTGGCTTACGAGCCACCTCTTGCACAAATGGATCCATATAATTAAAGTCTTGGAAAATCTGAAGGCTTTGGTTCTCATACAGATCAAACTTTGATGTGCACTGGGTCTTTGGCCAAGTCACGGAATTTCTTTCTTCAGTTTTCAATTTCAAAGAGTGAACTCTGTTTCAGACCTTGAACTTATTTCTAGCCCGACTGCCAGGGATTCTCTTTTGCAAAGAGAAGTGCTGGCACTGAGTCCCAAAATGACACCAGGGCTAGTGATGTAATCGAGGTAATCAGAGATGGTCATTTGGAATTTACTGATTTCATCAGTGAATTCACACACTGTTACAAAGCCTTCCAACACTGTACAGGCATTCAAAGCCACTGATTGGATACTTATGTTTGCTTAGAGGCAAAAAAACTCTGAAAAAATGATAATTTGGGGACTAAAAAGGTTAGTATTTTTATCTAGAGTGAGAAATGCCTCTTGATGGAACATTTAGAGGTTATATCTGGATAAAATAGCATGCAGTAACAGAAGTGAAGATATTAAATGAAGCTACTAAGGAGTTTGTGGTTTTTAAGAGGCTCTTGCCATCCTTTTCAGTAGTCTTCTCTTACAATATGTTATTTGGTACTCTATTTGAATTGTAAGTAATATCAAACTACCTGTCTTGATGCATTCCCTTGTCCTGAGCTGGGTTAAGTTGAGATCCACATCCCTATATCCCCATTACTGGACATAGAACACTGAGAATGCTCCATATTTTGCATTTCCAGTTCACCATTTCTATGTATAATCTATGACTTCAATACTACCATGCAAACTTCATCACATCCCTTCCAATTCTGAATTAGTCCCTTTCACCAAACACAAAGTTCTTTTTTTTTTCAATTAAGATTTTAGAGCATTTTTACAGTTATAGCAAAATTGAGGGGAAAGCATAGAGCTTTCCATATACTCTCTGCCTCCACACATGCACAGCCTCCATCATTATCAACATCTTCCACCAGAGAAGTATATTTGTCACAACTAATGAGCCTACACTGACATATCAGAAAAACCCTAAGTCCATAGTTTACAGTTTACTTTATGGTTTACTCTTGGTATTGTGTATTCTATGGGTTTGGACAAATACGTGAGAGAAATCTGTCACAAAGTTCTCACACAGAGTTTTTTAGGGCTTCCCTGGTACAGAAGACATAAGAATCACGGGTTTCATCCCTGGGTTGGGAAGATCCCCTGGAGGAGGAAATGGCAACCCACTCCAGTACTCTTGCCTGGAGAATCCCATGGACAGAGGAGCCTGGTGGGCTACAGCATATAGGGTCACAAGAAGTCAGACATGACTGAAGGGACTTAGCACACAGCTCGTGGCTCAAACAGTAAGGAATCCGCCTGCAATACAAGCAATCTGTGCTCAACCCCTGGGTTGAGATCTTCTGGAGAACAGAACGGCAACAGCCTCTAGTATTCTTGCCTAGAGAATCCTATGGACAGAGAAGCTGGCGGGCTACAGTCCATGAGGTCACAGAGTTGGACATGACTGAGTGACTAAGCAAAAGCACAGAGTATTTTCCCTGTCCTAAAAATCCTCTGTCCTTTGATGATTCATCTCCTCTCTGATAGCCTCTGCTGCTAAGTCGCTTCAGTCGTGTCCAACTCTGTGCGACCCCAGAGACAGCAGCTCACCAGGCTCCCCTATCCCTGGGATTCTCCAGGCAAGAACACTGGAGTGGGCTGCCATTTCCTTCTCCAAAGTGATAGCCTCTGGCAACCACTTATTGTCTTCTGTTTGCACAGTTTTGCCTTTTTCCGAATGCCATATAGTTGGACTCATACAGTGTGTGGTCTTTTCATGTTGGCTTCTTTCACTTAGTAATATGCATTTAATGTTTTCCCATGTCCTTTCAGGACTAGATAGCTCTTTTCAGTGTTGAATAAATTTCCATTGTCTGGATATACCATGGTGAGCTTGTCTGTTCACCTACTGAAGAATATCTTGGCTATGTTCAAGTTTTCTCAATTATAAATAAGGTGTCTATAAACACCCTTGTGCAGATTTTTGTGTGGACTTAAGTGTTATAGTCCTTTGTGTAAATCCCAAGGAGCACAAGTGCTGGATCACATGGTAAGGGTTTGCTCCTTTATATGAGAAACCATCAAATTGTCCTTCAAAGTGGCTGCACTATTTTTCATTCTTATCAGCAATGAATGAGAGTTCCTGTTGTCCCAATTCCTTGTCAGCTTTTGGAGCAGTTAATATTCTGGATTCTGGCCACTCTCATAGATATAAACGCATGTGTGCTAAGTCCCTTCAGTCGTGTTCAACTCTTTGTGACTCCATAGACTGTAGCCTGCCAGGCTTCTCTGTCCATGGGGATTCTCCAGGCAAGAATACTGGAGTGGATTGCCATGATTTCCTGCAGGGGATCTTCCTGACCCAAGGATCAAACCCATGTCACTTATGTCTCCTACATTGGCAGGTGGGTGCTTTACCACTACTGCCACCTGAGAAGCCTAGTAGATGCACAGTGATATCTGTTTTTTTTTTTTTTAATTTTAGTTTCCCTGCTGTCGTATAATGTCAAATATCTCTTCACATGCTTATTTGCTACATTTGTAATCTTATTTGATGAGATGTATGTATGTTAAAGTGTTTGGTTCATTTTTAATTGGATTTTCAGATTTTTTATAGTTGAATTTTAAATGTTATTTGTATATTTTGGGTAACAGAGCTATATCAGATGTATCCTTTGTGAATATTTCTTCTTGTCTGTGGCTTGTATTTTCATTCTCATGACATCATTATTCACAGATAATTGATGTTTTTAAGTTAATGAGGACCAGCTTATTGATTACTTCTTTCAAGAATCATGTCTTTAGTGTCATATCTAAAAGTCATCACCAAATCTAAGTTTATGTAAATTTTCTTCAATTCTATCTTCTAGGAGTTTTGTAGTTTTGCAGTTTACACTTAGGTTGATGATTTATTTTGAGTTAACCTTTGAATTTTTGTGAAGGAGGTAAGGTGTGTGTTTAGATTTTTTTTGGGGGGGGCGCATGTGGATGTCCAGTTATTTGAGCACAATGTTTTGAAAAGACTACCTTTGCTTCATTGCATTGACTTTTTTGCTTTGTAAAAAATCAGATATATATGTATGTGTGTGTGTGTATATATATATATATATGGGTTTATTTCTGGGGTTCTCTGTCTGTTCCATTGGTTACTTTGTTTATTCTTTGGCTAATGTTAGACTTTCTTGAATACTGTAGCTTCATCATGAATCTTAAAGTTGGATAGGTCAGTCCTCCAACTTTGTTCTTCTTCAGTATTGTGTGTGTTATTCTGGGTCTTTTGCCACTCCATCTAAACTTTATAATCAGTTTGTCAATGCCATAAAATAAAGTGCTGGGATTTTGATTGGGATTACAATCAATGTATAGATCAAATTTTGAAAAACTGATATCTCAAAAACATTGAGTATTCCTACCCATAAATATAGAATAGCTCTCCATTTATTTAGTTCTTATTTGAGTTCATTCATCAGAGTTTCATAATTTTTCTCAAATGGTATATATATTTTGTTAGATTTATAGCTAAACATTTCATTTTTTGTATGTTAATGTAAATGGTATTGTGTGTTCAATTTCAAATTCCATTTGATCATTACTGTTATTTGGAAAGTAATGTTTGTTTTGTATATTTACCTAATGTCTTGTACTTTGCTATAATTACTCATTAGTTCCAAAGGCTTTTTGGTTGATTCTTTTGGATTTTTTGACAGAGATCATCACGTCATTTGAGAACAAAGAGTTTCATTTCTTTCTTCCCAATCAGTATACCATTTATTTCCTCTCCTTTTATTAAATTAGCTAATACTTCTAGTACTAATGTTGAAAAGAGGAGGCAAGAGAGGGCACTATGGATTTCCAAGGTGTTCTGCGGTAACTTACTGCTCTGATCAATCTGGCCGATGAATGCACTCACTTCTTGGATTCTCAAGTATTTCATCTGCCTTTGCTAGTATTGTTCTTTCTCAGGGCCACCGCACCGCTGCTGAATGGCCATCTCCCCATCATCAATTCTTCTGCTGCCAAATGACTACTGTATATCATTTACTATGTCAGTTCACTGTTTGTTCTGTTACCTCTTGGCTCACTAAACTTCCTTGGTCTCATCCACATAATAACATGGGATTTCTGGTAACTTTTATTCAGCACTGGACAGAAAAAATACTTATCCTAAATATATATATATATATATATATATATACACATACATATATTTTAATGAGACCCAAGTACGTAGTCTCAGATGCTCACATAAACAGTGGAAGAGTAAGCTTGAAGATATAGAGCAGAGAAGAATGATACTAGGGAGTGTTTTCATAAGGTGTATATAGGAATGAAAACTATCAAGGTAAAATTTGTGAAGAGTGGAGGCCACAAAATTGAAGGAAAGAAAAATGATGCCTGAGTCCAAAGCAAGCCAGAGGTTACATAAGCTGTTAATGACTACTTTGTCTAAAATTCCCCACTAGCAACTGTTTTATTAATTTTTCCAATTCACGAACACACAATGTCTTTTCATTTATGAGTGTCTTCTTTAGTTGCTTCCAGCAAGGTTTTGTACTTTGTAGCATGCAAGTCATTTTCCTTTTTAGTTAGGTATATTCCTGAGTATTTTATTTCTTTTTTTTTAATGTATTCATTTGGTGCTATTGTAATTGGAACAGTTTTATTTCCTTGTTATTTTGGATTGTTCATTATTAATGTACAGGAACAACTGATATTTTTGTGGAAGGAAGACTGATTATTTTTTTATGTTGATTTTTTATCAGGTAACAACCATGATGTTGTCACTCACCTAGAGCTGGATGTCCTAGAGGGTAAAGTCAAGTGGGCCTTAAGAAGCATTACTATGATCAAAGCTAATGGAGATGACTTAATTCTAGCTGAGCTATTTAAAATCCTAAAAGATGACACTGTTAAAGTGCTGCAGTCAATACATCAGCAAATTTGGAAGACACAGCAGTGGTCATAGGACTGGAAAAGATCAGTTTTCATTCCAATCCCAAAAAAAGACAATGTCAAAGGACGTTCAAGCTACCATACAATTGCACTCATTTCACATGCTAGCAAAGTAATGCTCAAAATCCTTCAAGTTAGGCTTCAGCAGTACATGAACTGAGAATTTCCAGATGTACAAGCTAGGCTTCAAAGAGGCAGAGGAAACAGATCAAATTGCCAAAACTTGTTGGATTATGAAGAAAGCATGGGCTTGCAGAAAAACTGCTACTTCTGCTTCACTGATTACACTAAAGTCTTTGACTGTGTGGATCACAAAAAAACAATGGAAAATTCTTAAAGAGATGGGAATGTCAGACCACCTTATCTATTTCCTGGGAAACCTGAATGCACTTCAAGAAGCAACACTTGGAACTGGACATGGAACAATAGACTGATTCCAAATTGGGAAAGGAGTACATCAAGGCTATATATTGTCACCCTGCTTATTTAACTTATATGCAGAGTACATCATGTGAAATGCTAGGCTGGATGAATCACAAGCTGCAATCAAGATTGCCATGAGAAATATCAACAACCTCAGATATGCAGATGACATCATTCTAATGGCAGAAAGTGAAGAGCAACTAAAGAGCCTCTTGATGAGAGTGAAAGAGGAGAGGGAAAAGTTCAACAGTCAAAAAACTAAGATCCTGGCATTTGGTCCCATCCCTTCATGGCAAACAGAAGTGGGAAAAGTGAAAGCAGTGACAGATTTTATTTTCTTGGGCTCCAAAATCACTGCAGATGGTGACTGAAACCATGAAATTGAGATGCTTCCTTCTTGGAAGAAAAGCTATGGCAAAACTAGACAGCATATTAAAAAGCAGAGACATCACTGTGCTTACAAAGGTCCATATAGTCAAAGCTATGGTTTTTCCAGTAGTCACATGTATGTGAGAGATGATCCATAAAGAAGGCTGAACACGGAAGAACTAATGCTTTCAAATTACTTTTGAGTCTTTTGGACTGCAAGGAGATCAAACCAGTCAATCCTAAAGAAAATCAGCTTTGAATATTCATTAGAGTGACTGTTACTGAAGTTGAAACTCGAATACTTTGACCACCTTGTGAGAAAAACCAACTCACTGGAAACGACCCTGATGCTGGGAAATATTGAAGGCAAAAGGAGAGGGGGTGGCAAAGATGAAAAGTTAGATAGCATCATCGACTCAATGCACATGAATTAGAGTAAGCCCTGGGGGATAGTGAAGGACAGGGGAGCCTGGCATGCTGCAGTCCATGGGGTCGCAAAGAGTCGGACACGACTGATCAATTGAACAACAACAAAGATATTAAATCCATTCATTTTTCATGATTTCTATTTAATAACAGTTTTATGTAAAGCAATTAGACTTTTACACATAAGATCATGTCATCTGTGAATAGAGATAATTTTACTTCCTCCTTTCCCATTTTTATGCCTTTTATTTCTTTTTCTTTTCTAATTGCTCTAAGACTTCTATTACTATATGGAATAGAGGTACCAAAATCTAGCATCTTTGTGTTGTATCTAATATTAGAGGAAAAGCTTTCAGTTTTTCGCCATTGAGTATGACATTAGCTCCTAGTTTTCTTTACATGGTTTTATTATGTTGGGATACTTTCATTCTATTTCTAGTTTTTTGAGAATTTTTATCATGAAAGTATGGTGAATTTTGCCGATTTTTTTTACATCATTTGAGATGATCATAAGTTTTTGTCCTTCATCTTTTTTTCATTAATTTAATATTCATATTATACTGGTTCTTGTATATTGAATCATATTTGCACTTCAGAATACATCCAACTTGGCCGTGATGTGTAATCCTCTTAATATGCTATTGAACTCAGCTTAGTAGTATTTTGTTGAAGATCTTGGCATCAGTATTCATGAGACATATTGGTTTGCAGTTTCCTTTTCTTAGAGTGTCTCAGTCTCATATTGGTATCCCAGTACTAAGAGTCTAATAGAATAAGTTAGGAAGTGTTTCCTTATTTTCTGTTCCTGGGAAATAGAGAAAGATTGATGCAATTCTTCTTTAAATATTCAGTAGAATTCACCAGTGAAGCCATTTCTTTGTTGGGAGGCTTTATTTTGATTACTGATTCCATCTCCTTGCTACTTATAATCAGATTTTCTGTTTCTTCATATTCAGTCTCAGTAGGTTGTATTTTTCTAGAAATGTGTCAATTTCTTCTAGGTTGTCCAATTTGTTAGTGCACAATTGTTTATAGTACTCTCTTACAATGTTTTTTTTTTATTCTAGAAAATTGATAGTTATGTCTTTCTTTCTTTTTTTTTTTTATTTTAGTTGCTTGAGACTTTCCTCTGTTTTCTAGTCATTCTAGCTAAAATATTTGATATTATTGATCTTTTCAAAGAACCACTCTTGGTTTCTTTGATTTTCGCTATTACTTTTCTATTCTTTATTTATCTTGACTCTAGTCTTTATTATTTCTAAAATATGTTTATTTTACTGTATTAAATTATATCTCAATAAAGTTTAAAGTAGAAAAAAATCACCATATCCCAACTCACTAACCATATCTAGCTCAGGTCCAGTACAATACTTACTCTGAGTAAGTGAGCAAGTGGCTTGTGTTTAGTAACAAGACTTTGTCTTTCTGTCCTCAATGGCCAAAGCATTTTCAAGGGTCCCTTGCCCCACTGGTTGATATAACTGTCATTGTTTTATATTATGCAGCTGTTAAATGGCATCTATTTTTCTAGATGCTTTATGAATATTACTTTTTCAGCCCACTTTGAAGAAAATATTATTCTCACTTTGCTGACAGGCAAAATAATAATAATAATAATAGATTCGAGAAAATACACAAGCTCAAAAATTAATGTATGACAGAATTAAATGTACTTCTGTCTTCTCATTTCCATTCTACCTTTTCTGACTTTGTTGGTTCAGGAAATAAAATGTCTAGTTATGTGATTCAGTCCCAGAATTTCAAGGGAGAGAGAAAGAAAGAGATAACTATTAGTGATGCAAAATTAGGATACCTGGAAATGTGGTATGGCAAACAAATATCATCTCACCAGCAGGTCACCTTTGTCCACTATCAACCCAGGTTGGGAAATGGAAAACCTTTCCGGCTCACTCAGCATACTAAAGTGAAAGTGAAAGTGAAGTCGCTCAGTCGTGTCCGACTCTTTGCGACCCGTGGACTGTAGCCCACCAAGCCCTTCTGTCCATGGGATTCTCCAGGCAAGAATACTGGAGTGGGTTGCCATTTCCTTCTCCAGGGGATCTTCCCGACCCAGGGATAGAACCCAGGTCTCCCACATTGCAGGCAGATGCTTTAACCTCTGCGCCACCAGGGAAGCATACTAAACTGAGCCCAAATGGCCCATTTTCTTTGTTTGTCAAGCAAACACATTTCCTTAAAATTGTTTCAGTTGGGCATGATGATGACTACTATTCAACATGCAGTTCCCTTTAGAAGGTGTTAGATCTAAGCCGTAAGTGGCTAGACTCTCTAATCTCAGACCGTATATGGCTGCCTCCACAATCTAAATTACCCTGGCCTTGATATCCCAGAATTCATCTTATACACAAAACACATTGCTTAAATTACAGCAACTAGAGCCTTGGGAGAACTGATAGTTGCTTCATTTATCCTAAGGATTCAAATGGCCTCAACAGTCAAGGCTAGTCAGACTAGTTCACTAGTGGTTACTTCATTGCTTCCAGAGACCTGGCAGCAAGGATCCCTGTTCTAAGAGATTCTGAATGCACAGAACTAAAAAATATTGACTCTAAGAGAATAGTATCCATGTTCCCTTGAAGGATGTGTTCTATTTTTTTAAACTTCAACTGACTAATTAAATATTTAATATTTCATTAGTCAATCAAAATATTTAGTAAATATTTATTGTCAAACTGGAAGAAAATATTTTTAATGGATAAAGAGATACCTGGTTCTTAAAAGCAATAAATGATATGTTCCTGGTGATGGATACCAACCATAAATAAAACATTTGTTCAGGGAATTCAGCACTTTGAGGTGGAGCGTTCAGAGAGTGGGAGGATTTGAGTATAAAAAGAGGACAGGTGCAAGCATTCCATGAAAGGCAGAGGGATATTTACAAAGACAAAGAATGAGTCAATTTGACCATGGATTCTCTACTCATCTTTCTTATGCTTTCCTCCCTGCTCAGCATTTAACAACTTCTAAAAACCAGTTCTCACTTCTCTTTGTAGGTGCCAGACACAAATCCACCACCACCTACTAGTGAGTGACCTTGGACAAGTCATTTAATCCCTCAGCTTTGGGTGCTGAATTTATAAATTGAGGATAACATCAGCTAGCAGCTTGTTATGGGGATTAAAGTACTGGATGTGTACAAAAGAAACAAGTAAAGCATGTGGAACATAGAAGCCAGTTCAAAAAACAAAACAAAACAAACAACAACAACAAAAATATGTCCTTTCCTTTTGCCTTTTCACCTACTTCCAAAGCATTGCAAATGTTAAGGGGAAAAGAGTAGCTAATTGGGAGGAAGATCACATAACCTATAGTGTGGTCCAAGGTGAGTAATCAAGTTTGCCTCAGTTGCTTTCTCTGTGAAACAAGGGCATTGGCCATGAACTCTAAGGTTCCTTCCAACTCAGCTATTCACAACTTTGGTTTGCTGAGCAAAACCCAGGGGAGGTCTTATCAAAAACAAGAAGAAAGATGGGCAGCACTGCCAGAAGCCTTATGCTCCCCCATCAGCTTTCATTACCTAGAGAGAGTTTAGAGCTTACACATTTCTGACTGGGATGGGTCTGACTCGGGCGTCAGATTGTGGTCTCAGACTTTCTAAAATTGACCCTGGGAGATGCCAAGGGCACCAGCGTTCCCAGAGGACACAGGAGCCAGCAGGCTCCATCCTGCCTCAGAGCCAAGGACTCTGCTTGTAGGTGCTTCACCAGCCCTCTGCAGCTGTGTAGAGAAAAGAACATGGTCGACAGATTTCCAACCTTCAGAGAGCAAAGAAACCTTTTCCTGCTACTTGTTTGCAGCGTGCTGCTGCTGCTGCTGCTGCTGCTGCTAAGTCGCTGAGTGGGGGGCTTTTCCTGAAAAAGGAAGCTCGCCTCACAGTTGGGGCCACACTGCCACCTGCTGGCTCTTTGCTTCTTTTAAATCAAGGAACATTATGGAGACTCCCAGGCAGCCTCTACAGATGAATCTGAAAGGATCAATTCAATAGACTCTAATCTATTAACCCTGAATGTATGATCAAATCTTGAGAGCTTTATTGAGTGAAAAATTCAACATTATTTCTCTGTGGCTATTCAAGGTTACACACCTGTGACTAAAATCAGTAGCCAAGGACATTTTGAGAATTCCTTCAACAACAATTTCAATTCATTTATGTGTACTAGGCATCTTTTAACATGGAGGAGTATTTTCAGCACTTTATGCCATGTGATACTGGTGAAAGAGCTTTCTTTTATTTGGAATTTATTTATACTTACATATACAACAAGAGACAATAAAACAGTATTCTTGTTAAACACTTCTGGCATTTGGAACCATCAGTAATTCAGATTTGCCCTCATTAATTTACACCATTAGGCGCTGTGATTAATCTTCTACTATTGGAATAGTGCAGAGGTTAAAAGTTAATACACATATAAATGGAACAAGCTCTGTAATTTTATCAGGAAAGTGGTTTGAGGCTAAGAGTTCAGGAGCATTTTATTTGAAATGGCTTTTGTGTTTCTCTATCACAGACAATGTTGTTTGAGCCTGGGACCTTTAATTGGTTCCACGCCCTCTGTCCAGTTACTCAGCATGTGTGTCTACCCTAGTGAATAATATTTCATAGTGGTCATCTTCCCTTTTCACTTTGAAATTTGGCCCATGACATGAATATAAATATTTAGATTTTATATAGGCAAATTATTTAGTTCCATATTGCCTTTAATTTCTCCATTTTGAAGCTAGATTTTGGCTTTTCATTTTTATAGCCAAAGGGTCCATTAAAGTATTATGTTTGGTCTTTTTTTTTTTTTTTTTTTTTTGCTCTATCTTTTGTGTAACAAGAAGAAAGAAAGGACTTCTTCACATTTCCAGCCAACAAGCCTTTTAAAAATATTGATGTCCAGTCTCAGATCTCCCCCACTTCATAAGCCTAATGATGCAAGAAGTGAATGTACCCACCTGTAACTCACCCTGCCCTTGGAGTGCCCTTCTTCCCTTTCAAAATACAGCATTCTCCAAAGTAAATGAAACATAAAAATGGTAGATTGATAGATGCTCTTGAGACATATGAAGAGGAGACCAGTGGTGCTGAGACCCCACTTCCTCCATAGCAGAGCCTCCTCTGAGTGTCCCAATGAGAGGAGAATACACTCAGAGGAGGTCAGCCCACTCACTGGGCTCATTTCCTTGGCACTGCCTTGTACCCATCTCCTCTTAGCTGTCAGACCAGGCTACATGCTCTGTAGTGTGGGAGGCCATGCAGTGGAAGAAACAAAACCCCAGATTCTGAAGAACTGCACACAGGTAGGGTAGGCACTCTTTTCGGCTTCCCTGATAGCTCAGTTGGTGAAGAATCAGCCTGCAATACAGGAGAACCCGGTTCGATTCATGCGTCGGGAAGATCCACTGGGGAAGGGAAAGGCTACCCACTCCAGTATTCTGGCCTGGAGAATTTCATGGACTGTATAGTCCATGGGATTGCAAAGAGTCAGACATGACTGAATGACTTTCACTTTTACTTGCAGGTACTCCTTTCTGCCAACTACAGTCACTGGGGAAGTCACTTAGCCCTTGTGTAAAAGCGGAATGATGGTACCCACCTTGTACAGTTATCTGAGGCACAAAGATAACATAAGAACACATCCCATCTATGGGACATGTGTGTGCTAAGCACTGTGCTAAAAACCTTGCACACACTAGTTTAACCAATGCTCACAACAACCACTTTATTATCATCATCACCATTAGAGATAAGAAATGAAGACAGAAGGCAGAGTAAATCATTTCTCCAAGATCAAGAAGCACAGATACAGGAAAAGTCTTCACAAGGAAGCAGATCTGACCCCAGAGGTAGAGCTCATTTTGTAATATGAAGGCCTCACGCAGGGAGTGCCTCATAAATAGGAAATGAGAAGGAAATTATGAGCATAATGCTAGCCAGGCACAGAGACTGCATGTAAGAGATCTCTTCCCATCACTCTTGATGTTGTGTTCTGTACAGAGTAGCCTTTAGGGACTATGTGTGCCTTGCTTTGACAGATATTCCAAAATCCATACACACATACATAAGCACTTAACCCAAGAGTTTCCTAGGTTAACTATTACAAAGGGCCACAAACTGGGTGGCTGAAAACAACAGGAATTTATTGTTTCACAGCTCTGAAGGTCCAAAGTCTAAGATCATGGTGTTGAAAGAGCCATGTGCTCTCTGAAGCTTAATGGTTTGTGGGCAATCCATGGCTTTCCTAGGCTCTATGGTGCATCACTCCAATAGTCCATCTTGGTGTTCTCCTTGTGTCTGTCTTATACGGCCATCTTCTTGTAAGGACATCACCTCTATTGGATTCACAATCCATTCTACTCCCGCATGTGTGTGCTCAGTTGCTCTGTCACGTGTGACTCTTTGAGACCCCATGGACTGTAACCTACCTGGCTCTTCTGTCCATGGCATTCTCCTGGCCATAATACTGGAGTGGGCTGCCATTTCCTTCTCCAGGGCATCCTCCAGCCCCAGGGATTGAACCCACATCTCCTGCATTGGCAGGTGGATTCTTTATCACTGAGCCACCTGGGAAGCCCCCATTTCAGTATGACCTCATATTAACTAGCTAATTACCCCTGCAATGACCTTATTTCCAAATAAGTTTATATACTGAGATACTAGGGGTTAGGACTTTAACATTTGTATGTGTGCCTGCTAAGTCACTTCAGTTGTGTCCGACTCTTTGTGCACCTATGGATTGTAGCCCTTCAGGCTCCTCTGTCCAAGGGATTCTCCAGGAAAGTACTGGAGTGGTTTGCCATGCCCTTTTCCAGGGGCTCTTCCTGACCCAGGGATCGAGCCCACGTCTCTTAAGTCTTCTGCATTGGCAGGCAGGTTATTTACCCCTAGTGCTACCTGGGAAGCCTGACATATCTATTTGGGGAGATAGATACAATTCAACCCAAAATAAGAGTGGGATGGTTTGAGAGAATAGCATGGAAACTTATGCATTACCATATGTAAAATAGATAACCAGTGCAAGTTTGATGTATGAAGCAGGGCTCCCAAAGTCATTGGTTTGTGACAACCTGAGGGATAGGGTGGGGAAGGACATGGAGGGGGGTTCAGGATGGGGGCAACACATGTATAACCTATGGCCAATTCATATTGATATATGATAAAAAAACAACCACATAATTGTAATTATCCCCCAATTAAAATAAATTTTTAAAAAGAATCATCTCTCTTTAACTACATCTAGATGAGAATAACTGAGCAACTGAGCCCTGAGTATCCATAATCAGGTAGACCTGGATTCAAATTAGGTGTGTGTCCCAGGGAAAGTTATGTAGGTTTCTTTATCTGTAAAGTGAGGATATTAAAACCATCTGCCACAAAGATCACAAAGAGCTGTGATCTTTAACTGAGATACTGAGATCCTTGAGCACTGCCCCCCACATGGTAAGTGTTTAATCCCACTAGTAGGGGTAGGGTACTCTGCCTTGGGTTTCCACCAGGAAGCACTGCAACTGTAATGATTCCAATCCCCTGTGAAAATGATACACACAACCTTCAGTTAGGCAATCATATTCTCAGCCCTTCCTCCAGTCTCCTCTGCTCTTTTGAAAAGCAGCAAATGACACCTGCCCACGCATAACACAGAGTCAGAATAATCACTCTGATTTAAAAGTTAGAAGTTTCACTAGCTTGGCATTATCCTTGGAGATTTAGCAGCCCAGACTAAGTCGACTTTGCATCTCATCATTGTCAAATCTGGCTTCTGAGCATCCTGCTGTGTGACACAGGAACTGGCTACAGCATGAAGGCATCACCAGAGCAACTGTGAGGCAAGGGAAGCAGAAAAGACTGGCTTCAGCTACTCCTGCTGCAGAAGCCAGCCGGTGAACATTAAACCACCTCTTTAATCACAATTCTGAATCCCAGAATCTTCAGCTGACAGAAATGATAATCATTTGGTTCATTGATTCTGGGATTAATCACTGAAGTTAATCTTGGCATGTATTGATTCCATTTCTGCTGGCTGTAACTAAAGTGTTCAAATTACTTATTCCAACTCTGACAGCAATGGCTTCCCAAAACAAAGGAAGTCAAAGATGAGCTATTACACCTGACAGCTCTGCACAGCACCCAGTGGCAGCACTGACTACCCGTCCCTCGGCAAGAGGAGCCCCTAATAGGAAAGGATCAAGCACCTGTTCTCACTATTAGACGCTGGCATTTTATAAAGTTGATCCATCTGTGTCTAGAAAAATTGGAGGCAGTTTTACCTCAAAGAATCTGAACTCAAACTTGGCTGCAAAGACACACATACCATGTAGGCAACCTAGTAAAATAAGTCCATTTCACCAACCTTTTAAACACCAGCATCTATTCTACCATGAAACCCTCCAGAATGTCATGGCACTGATCATTAGCCAATAAAGGCTTTGCTGCAAACGTTCAATTTGCAAAATGACAACACAGTGTATACACCCCTTCCTTAACCTGTTATGTGAACTTCTGGTCTGATGGAAGCAGCAGACTGTCAATTACTAAGTATTCTTTTGCATGGCCTTCTGACAGAGATGCAGGGAGACTTCCACCCTGGTGCTAGAGCTGACTAGGGATTCCAAGTAACCCTTTCACTGCAGCATAACTAAAGCATAGAAGGGATACAGTATTTGTGGCACCCCGGGTTTCACAAAAGGTGAAGTCTCAAACCTAGTAAGAATAAACAAAGGCCAGAGTGATAAAAATGATGAGGGTCAAAGTGGATAATCCTTTGTTGTGAAAGGCTATGCTTGTGCTGATTTTTAGGACCACCTCTGTTCTCTATCCACAAATGCAAGTAGCGCATGGCCACCCCTTTTTAGCACAGAAAATGTTTCCAGACACTGCAAAATATCCTTTGAGGGGAGGGAGAGGAATTGCCTCCAGTTGAAAATTACTCTTTTAATTTTATACTTTTTAAAGTTAAATATATATGGAAAACTTTCATGGATCACTACCCAAATATACTATATAAATTCTTTAAAAAAAACTGAGAGAAAAAAAATCAAGCAATAAACAGTTTTTAAATTCAAAATTTTTAAAAATATGTTAAAAAATTAGACAAATATACATCTTAAAATAATGACAGAAAACAAGTCCAAATATGCCCCTCATAATACAGAGTTCTACTTCCACAAAAGTGTCGTGAGGAGCTATTTTCTGCAGTAAAGCAGCCGTAAAAAGTCGTTTATTTAAAATAAAAAGAAAACACTTAAAGCCTCTGAGAAGAATTTTAAAAGTCTACAGCAAATAATAAATACTTATTTGATAAAATTACTAAACCTCAGTGAAAACAGAGTTTGTGGCACTTGAGCCATGCTCTCTCTTCATCCCCCTCACCTCCAACTCAGCATGATGGAGTCAGGGAATTGAAGAGGAAGTTAAATGACACCTGGGGATGCAATCAGCCATGTCTAAAATGTTGCACAGGACAAATGGCATTATTTCTCCAATTATTCATGGGAAGTAAAAAAAGAGAAAGGCTACTGCCCGACTTCCCTACCTGACTCATGTCATTTCAAGGAATTTGATTCCATTTTCAACTGCCAGGATAAAGTCCTCCACTTTGGCTAAGACAATTCCACCACCTCCACCCTACCCCAAGTCATTTCCTCTAGTTCTTGTGGGTAGTTCATATGATCATGCAATCTAAGGATTCTAAAGAAACAGAGCCAAAGAACGTGGGCACTTCTGCTGGGAAATATGTCAGTGGCATACTCTATTCACCTGGATATTTCATTATGAACATGTAAGATTTGAAACTGCTGCAAAATTTTGAACCACAGTGGAGGCAGAGCCAAGGAATAAGTATAGACATGACAAAGATGAGGGCATCACAGAAGAAAGGAGCTGGAACCTTGAATAAACTACCTCAAAACTCTTCAACATATCTCTTTTTAGATATGCTATCTAATACTTTCCCTTTATTTCACAAGCTAGTTTGACAAGAGAGGTCCTATACATTGCAGAAATCTGGCTACTAGGATCTAAGTCTAGGTAGTCTCTGAAACCATAAAGCCTGTTCTCAAAAGAGCTAGGCAATATCACCTCACCAAGGAATAGATCAAACATGCTATTTATCAGATACTAATTTTCCTAAAATGGCTGTCTGGGGAGGCCTTACAAATAGCTGTGAAAAGAAGAGAAGCGAAAAGCAAAGGAGAAAAGGAAAGATACAAGCATCTGAATGCAGAGTTCCAAAGAATAGCAAGAAGAGATAAGAAAGCCTTCCTCAGCAATCAATGCAAAGAAATAGAGGAAAACAACAGAATGGGAAAGACTAGATCTCATCAAGAAAATTAGAGATACCAAGAGAACATTTCATGCAAAGATGGGCTCAATAAAGGACAGAAATCGTATGGATCTAACAGAAGCAGAAGATATTAAGAAGAGGTGGCAAGAATACACAGAAGAACTGTACAAAAAGATCTTCACGGCCAAGATAATCACATTGGTGTGATTACTCACCTAGAGCCAGACATCCTGGAATGTGAAGTCAAGTGGGCCTTAGAAAGCATCACTACGAACAAAGCTAGTGGAGGTGATGGAATTCCAGTTGAGCTATTCCAAATCCTGAAAGATGATGCTGTGAAAGTAATGCACTCAATATGCCAGCAAATTTGGAGAACTCAGCAGTGGCCACAGGACTGGAAAATGTCAATTTTCATTCCAGTCCCAAAGAACGGCAATGCCAAAGAATGCGCAAAGTACGGCACAATTGCACTCATCTCACACGCTAGTAAAGTCATGCTCAAAATTCTCCAAGCCAGGCTTCAGCAATACATGAACTGTGAACTTCCAGATGTTCAAGCTGGTTTTAGAAAAGGCAGAGGAACCAGAGATCAAATTGCCAACATCCTCTGGATCATGGAAAAAGCAAGAAAGTTCCAGAAAAACATCTATTTCTCTGCTTTATTGACTATGCCAAAGCCTTTGACTGTGTGGATCACAACAAACTGTGGAAAATTCTGAAAGAGATGGGAATACCAGACCACCTGACCTGCCTATTGAGAAACCTATTTGCAGGTCAGGAAGCAACATTTAGAACTGGACATGGAACAATAGACTGGTTCCAAATAGGAAAAGGAGTACATCAAGGCTGTATATTGTCACCCTACTTATTTAACTTCTATGCAGAGTACATCATGAGAAACACTGGGCTATAAGAAGCACAAGCTGGAATCAAGATTGCCAGGAGAAATATCAATAACCTCAGATATGCAGATGACACCACCCTTATGGCAGAAAGTGAAGAGGAACTCAAAATCCTCTTGATGAAAGTGAAAGAGGAGAGTGAAAAAGTGGGCTTAAAGCTCAACATTCAGAAAACGAAGATCATGGCATCTGGTCCCATCACTTCATGGGAAATAGATGGGGAAACAGTGGAAACAGTGTCAGACTTTATTTTTGGGGGGACTCCAAAATCACTGCAGATGGTGACTGCAGTCATGAAATTAAAAGACGCTTACTCCTTGGAAGAAAAGTTATGACCAACCTAGATAGCATTTTCAGAAGCAGAGACATTACTTTGCAAACAAAGGTCTATCTAGTCAAGGCTATGGTTTTTCCAGTAGTCATGTACAGAAGTGAGAGTTGGACTGTGAAGAAAGCTGAGCGCCAAAGAATTGATGCTTTTGAACTGTGGTGTTGGAGAAGACTCTTGAGAGTGCAAGGACTTGGACTGCAAGGAGATCCAACCAGTCCCTTCTAAAGGAGATCAGTCCTGGGTGTTCTCTGGAAGGAATGATGCTAAAGCTGAAACTCCAGTACTTTGGCCACCTCATGCGAAGAGCTGACTCATTGGAAAAGACTCTGATGCTGGGAGGGATTGGGGGCAGAAGGAGAAGGGGACGACAGAGGATGAGATGACTGGATGGCATCACGGACTCGATGGACATGAGTTTGAGTGAACTCTGGGAGTTGGTGATGGACAGGGAGGCCTGGTGTGCTGCAATTCATGGGGTCGCAAAGAGTCGGACACGACTGAGTGACTGAACTGAGCTGAACTGAATTTTCCTAACTAAGTCATGCATTCATTTTTAGGAGAAAGAAAATACCATACCGGGCATTCAAAGGCATGAAAAATAAAGCCAAGTAATCAGAGAGTAGAGTCATTGTTTTCTTTGTTTTTAATTAATGCACATACTTGATAACTTTTAAGTCTTTGGGACTCATGATTATGTTAATTGACTATATTCAATTTTCCTGGTAGTTTTTATTGCTGTTTTCAGATTAAACTGTCTAAGATATTAAACATGGATGGCTTTCCAACTGTGAGGAAGTCAGCAACAGTCAAAGTGTATCTGCTCAAAGACAAACATAGCTAGTCTTTTCCCTAAAAGAACACATGTTCTAAAAGAGAATGCAGACAGCCTATCAAAAAATTCCTCAAACCGTATCCTAACTTTCATGAGAGTCACACACAGAGGAGAGGAGGTAGGGATCTTGCCAAGGGTACATCACTCAAGTCTCATAACTTATTCTTTATCTTCCCCCCAGTTGGACCATCAGCTGACCCCAACAGAAAGGATTAAAATAAAATTATGATACAACTTTATATCACTTTTTCAACTGGGTGAGAGAGGCCCACACTACTCATATTGTTGTTGTTGTTTAGTTGCTCAATTATGTCAGATTCTTTTGAGACCCCATGGACTGTAGCCCTCCAGGCTCCTCTGTTCATGGGATTTCCCAGGCAAGAGTACTGAAAGGGGTTGCTATTTCCTTCTCCAGGGGCTCTTCCTGACACAGGGATCAAACCTGGGTCTCCTGCATTGGAAGGTGGATTCTTTACCACTAAGCCACCAGGGAAACCCACTACTCATATTATGCACTATCTCGTCAGGCAAACATGGAGTAGGAAATGGCAGCTCACTTCAGTATTTCTGTGGAGAACATAGACAGAGGATACTGGTGAGCTACGGTCTAAGGGGATCAC
Organism: Bos grunniens; assembly: GCF_055505025.1. Lineage (NCBI taxonomy): Eukaryota > Metazoa > Chordata > Mammalia > Artiodactyla > Bovidae > Bos > Bos grunniens. The sequence continues at coordinate 51,015,574 of NC_141175.1, forward strand.
AAAGAGTCGGACAGGATTGAAGCAACTTAGCACACACGCAATCAGGAAAAACAAACTTTTACCTTAAAGGAACTCAGGAAAAAGGAGAGGCAACTATGTAAAAATTTGGCCTTCCTTCTCAAGTTTTCTCTGGCATCAATAGTCTCTTCACCATTCGGACCAAATTTTTTATGCTTTGCACTAAATCTTGCTATAGCTTGAGTCTTGGTTTTGGCTTCCAACCCCCTGAGGTCAGAAGAAATGTAGTTCTTATAGTTTCATTCAATCTAGAAATAATGCTAAACTTCACCTTATCTTCTGAGAAGAAAGGCCAAACTTGGATGTCTATCCCAATTCCTCTGTGGGCATTTCTCTGTTCTTGAAACTTCTCAATCATCATAATAATCTGTTTTACAGAGGTTGATCAATTTAGTCGTTGGTTAAGATTTTCTAATAATTCAATTCTACATGTACTTTATATTTTCCTATTCTTTCTAAGTGGCCTTTCTCTAATATACTCTAAATCATTTCTCAAATATTTGAAAGCGACAGCCGGATATTAATTTTACATCACAATCCCATACAAACACACACACAGAGTGTGTCGTACAACACAGTGTCATATAACATTTTCCAAAGTGTAATATAACATTTTCCCTTACTACTTCTGATGTTTACTGTCTTATTCAATGCTTTTAAATTCCTGTTACAAAAAAACAGACTGATTTTTCTACCCATGAAGCTTTGATAATACAGCTTTAAAGAATCTAACTACATACTGTAGATATCTCTTCTGAGATGTTGGTTTTCAATTTTAACTTACTCATTGCTGCTGCTAAGTCACTTCAGTCATGTCCAACTCTGTGCAACCTCATAGACAGCAGCCCACCAGGCTCCCCCATCCCTGGGATTCTCCAGGCAAGAACACTGGAGTGGGTTGCCATTTCCTTCTCCAATGCATGAAAGTGGAAAGTGAAAGGGAAGTCGCTCAGTCGTGTCTGACTCTTAGCGACCCCACGGACTGCAGCCTCTACCAGGCTCCTCCGTCCATGGGAGTTTCCAGGCAAGAGTAATGGAGTGGGCTGCCATTATTCGTCTCTAATTCCTTCTATTATCAACAAGGTGGTAGATAGGGAATTTCTCAAGTAATATCTAAAATATCTATCAAATAAAAAGATGGTGTTGTAGCACTGAGTCCCCCCTATCATAAAATATTTGGATATACTCTCTCTACATATATATATAAATTAGTTGATTCTAATAATTTTCTACAATATTTCTACTGATTTCCAGTTACACATTACTCCCAGTTGCCAAAAATAAGAACTCACTGTCCCTTGATACTTAATCATTTTACATCATGAATTTTCTGCATGCTTTCCCCCAATGCCCACATGTCATTAGCGACATGGACAAGGAACCTAGAGGATGATTTTCATTTTAATAATCACTGGTTACACTTGCAAAATATTGCTGTCATAAACTTAACTTACAAATATTCCAGAAATTATCCAATTCACAAAGTGGCTGCCCTTTTCTTTTTAATCTCATCTAGCTAGATGTATATACAGTGCATAAATCTGACGACGCATATAAAATGAAATATGCATTAGAAACCCATGGAGTGTGCCAAACTTTGGTTTCCAGCCATATGGTCCAAGAACTCTAACTTCTTTAACATTCTAATCTTCATGTAAATTCTAATATTCTATCCAAAGAATTATACCAATCTATTTCTAAATTAAATTTAAAATAAATAGAAAGCTGTCAAAGTAATTTTTGGCTTCTAGTCCTGCAGAGTAAACAATAGTCAAGCTGACTTGTAGCTAATTTGCTAAGCAATGGTTCAAACATTCTTGTAACCACTTACAGTCAAATAGAGCCCAAGACCTTGTTCCCTAGAGGAGGCCAGTCCTTAAATATAAAAGTTAAAGTCATCATTTTGTTAAATGGGGTATCACATTGATTGATTTGGATATGTTAAACCATCCTAGCATCCCAGGGATAAACCCCACTTTGTTACAGTGTATGATCTTTTTAATGCATTGTAAAATTGGTTTGCTAGTTTTTTACTAAATATATTTGCATCTATGTTCATCAAGGATATCGGCCTATAGTTTTCTTTTCTTGTGTTTCTTTCACTGGTTTTAGTATCAGTGAGACCAAATTAGAAAGAAAACATAAGACATAATCATCTCAATAGACATAGAAAAAGCATTTGACAAAGTTCAATATCCATTTATGATTAAAGCTTGCTACAAAATAAGAACTGAAGGAAGCTACCTCAACACCTGGAGGAGGGCACAGCAACCCACACAAGTATTCTTGCCTGGAGAACCCCATGGACAAAGGAGCCTATTGGACTATAGTTCATAGGGTCACAAAGAGTCAGACATGACTGAAGCAACTTACCACACACACACACACCTCAATACAGTAAAGGCCATATATAAAAAGCCTACAAACCCTACAGCTATCAATGGGGAAAAGCTGAAAGGTTTTATTATAAGATACAGTGCAAGGGAAAGATGCCCACTGTCACCACTTTTATTCAACACAATACTGGAAATCCTAGCCAGAGTAGTTAGACAAGAAAAAGAAATAAAAGGAATCCAAAGCAAAAAGAAAAATGTAAAATCATGTCTATTTGCAGATGACATACTCATATATTTACAAAACTCTAAAGACTCAACAACAGCACAAAAAACCTATTAGAACTAATAATTGGGTTTTCAAGATGGCTCAGAGGTAAAGAATCCCTCTGCCAATGCAGGAGCCCACAGGAGTCTCAGGATCGATCCCTGGGTTGGGAAGATTCCCTAGAAGAGAAAATGGCAACCCACTCTAGTATTCTGGCTAGGATAATGCCACAGACAGAGGAGCCTGGTGGGTTATATACTCTCTGGAGTCACAAAGAGTTGGACAAGACTGAAGCAACTGAGCCTGCACACAGAACTAATAACCAAATTCAGAAAAGTTACAGGATGCAAAATCAACATACCAAAAACAATTTTGTTTTTATTCATAGACAACAACCTATTTGAAAAGGAAACAGAAAATAATCCTTTTCACAATGACAACAAAAGAATAAGATAACAAAGGAATAAAGTTAACCAAAGAGATGAAAGATTTACACACTGAAATTATAAAACATTGAAAAGGAACTAAAATGGACTAATAAATTGAAGACTTCTTGGATAGGAAGACTTAATATTGTTAAAATCTCAATACTACGAAGTTATCCATAGAGTCAATGCAATTCTTCCCCAAACCCCAATGATATTCTTTATAGAAGCAGAAAGTCATCCTAAAATTCTTATGAAATTCATAAAGACACCAAATAACCAAAGCAATGCTGAAAAAGAATAGAGCTGGAGGCATCATATTTTTAAATTTCAAGGCAACATCATCAAAATAGTATGGTACTGGTGTAAAATCAGACATATATACATACCAATGAAACAGAATAGAGCCCAGAAATAAATCCCCACATCTATGACAAAATGATATTTGACCAGGGTGCCAAGAACATATGATGGGGAAAGGATAATTTCTTCAATAAATGATGTTGGGAAAACTAGATATTCAAATGCATAAGAATGAAACTGGACCCTTATCTCACCCTATATATATGAAATACAACTCAAAATGAATCAAAGACAAGTATAAAAGCATAAAGTATAAAACAACTAGACAAAAGCACAGTGAAAAATTTTCTTGACATTGGTCTGTGCAATGATTTTTAGGATATGACTCCCAAAATACAGACAATTGAAAGCAAAAATAGACAAATGGATGGAATCAAACTGAAAAGCTTCTGTACATCAAACAAAACAAGCAACAGAGTGAATGGAAAGAAATACTAATATTTGCAAACCACATATCTGAAAAGGGGTTAAAATATATAAGAGACTCAAACAACTAATAATAAATAAAATATTCAATTAAAAAATGGAAAAGGGGTTTGAATAGATATTTCTCAAAAGAAGACAGGAAAACAGCCAACAGCTATATGAAACATCACTAATCATCAGGGAAATGCAAATCAAAACCACAATGAAATACTATTTCATGCATGTCAGAATCACTATTATCCAAAAGACAGGTAATAACAAGGATTGACCAAGGTTTGGAGAAAAGAGAACCTTTTTGAACTATTGGTGGGACTATAAATTAGTATAACCATTATGGAAAAGAGTATGGAGGATCCTCAAAGATTAAAAATGCAGCTACCATTTAATTCATCATTCCCACTCCAGGGTTTGAGACACACACATGCACACACACTGGAATATTAATCAGTCTTAAAACTGAAAGAAGGAACTCTTGCCATTTGCAAAAGCATGTGTGGATCTTGATGGTATTATACTAAGTAAAATAAGATACATGGAAAGACAAATATTGCATGATCTCACTTATATGTGGATCTAAAGAAGTTAAATTCATAAAAACAGAAAGTAAGCCAGTGACTGCTAGAGGCTGAAGGACGGGGAAGGAGGACATGTTGGTCAAAAGGTACAAAGTCTTAGTTATGCAGAAGGAATATGTTATGGAGATCTAATATATGGGATGGAGACTATACCTAATAGTAGTGTATGAAACCCAGGTCTCCCACATTGCAGGAGGATTCTTTACCATCTGAGCCACTAGAGAAGCCCTCACTGTATTATATCAGAGATGGAAATGGCAACCCACTCCAGTATTCTTGCCTGGGAACTCTATGGACAGAGGAGCCTGGTAGACTCCATTCCACGGGTTCACAAAAGAGTTGGACACAACTTAGCAACTAAACAACAACAACTGGAACTTTGATAATTGAGTTGATATTAAGTGTTTTCACCACAGAGATAAAAATCATAGCTATATAAGGTGATGGATATATTAATAAGGTTGACTGTAGTAAATTTCACAGGGCATATATACATCAAAACATCACATTGTACATCTGAAAAACATACACTTTTTATCTGTCACATGCATCTCAAAAAGTTTGGGAAGTGAAAGTCACAAGGTGGTGTCCACAGTCCATGGAATTCTCCAGGTGGGAAAACTGGAGTGAGTAGCCTTTCCTTTCTCCAGGGCATCTTTCCAACACAGGGATTGAACCCAGGTCTTTCTCATTGCAGGCAGTTTCTTTACCCACTGAGCCACAAAGGAAGCTCAAGAATATTGGAGAGGGTCAGTTCAGTTCAGTTCAGTCTCTCAGTCTTGTCTGACTCTTTGTGACCCCATGAACCGCAGCACTCCAGGCCTCCCTGTCCATCACCAACTGCCAGAGTCCACCCAAACCCATGTCCATTGAGTCGGTGATGCCATCCAGCCACCTCATCCTCTGTCGTCCCCCTCTCCTCTTGCCTTCAATCTTTTCCAACATCAGGTTCTTTTCAAATGAGTCAGCTCTTCGCATCAGGTAGCCAAAATATTGGACTTTCAGCTTCAACATCAGTCCTTCCAATGAACACCCAGGGCTGATTTCCTTTAGGATGGACTGGTTGGATCTCCTTGCAGTCCAAGGGACTCTCAAGAGTATTCTCCAACATCACAGTTCAAAAGCATCAATTCTGCACTCAACTTTCTTTATAGTCCAACTCTCACATCCATACATGACTACTGGAAAAACCATAGCCTTGACTAGATGGACCTTTGTTGACAAAGTAATGTCTCTGCTTTTTAATATGGTATCTAGGTTGGCCATAACTTTCCTTCCAAGGACTAAGCCTATCCCTTCTCCAATGGGATTCCTGACCCAGGGATCAAACCAGGGTCTCCTGCATTGCAGGTGGATTCTTTACCAACTGAGCTATCAGGGAAAGGTAAAGCTTAAAAACAAGCAAACAAACAAACAAACAAACTGACCTTCAGGCCAACCTAATCTGAACTTAGAGATGCATCCTTCTTCTCTTCAAAACTGAGCTTCTTGGTAAAGCAACCTATTCCACATGCTTACTTTTAATTGTCTCAAATTTACTCCTAAATTTACTGAATGCAATTTTAAAAGGGCCTAAAGAACCTAGTGTACATTGTCCTGTCCTGACTTTTGGTACAGTAAGCAGAATCCTATGAGTAACTCCTTTCACTTCCATGATCTCTCTGGTTTTTCCCTTTCTATTTACCAAAGAGGTCATAAACAGTTCATAAACGGACTCCTCTTGCTCTTTTTACTGAACTCATTCTTTAACTATATGTGTGGCCTCAGTGGTCTATCCTCAGCCTCTTGTCTTTTCCATATAAATACTGACCCATGGTCTCAATGATCATTTTCAGGCTGCTAACTCCAAAAAATATGCATTTCCAGTCCTCATCATCTACCTCTGAAGCAAACCTATATGGATATTTGTTAGGAAACTGAGTCTCAAAGCTAAAAGCAAATGCTCCCCTCAAAGCAAACACTTCCCTCTCCCCTTAATGTCTCTTTCTTCAGAATTCTCCATTTGACTAATGAAGCCATCATCAACCACCATCAGTCTTAAGCCAGTAACCTCTCTCTGTTTCTCTTCTCCCTTACTCTCTGCTCCTCAGTCATGCCCGATTCTTTGCAACTCCATGGACTGCAGCCCACCAGGCTCCTCTGTCCATGGGATTTTCCAGGCAAGAATACTGGAGTGGGTTGTCATTTCCTTCTCCAGGGGATCTTCCCAACCCAGGGATCAAATCCAGGTCTCCAACACTGCATGCAGATTCTTTACCAACTGAGCTACGAGGGAAGCCCTCCCCTTTTCTAGACACACTTTATCTAATCTGTCTCTTGAATCAGCCTCCTAATCACCAAGAAACCACCAAGTGAAATATGTGACAGTACTGGGAACAGACACTAAGTTTCCTGCTCCTACTCTTAAAGTCCTTTTCACAACTCTACATTCTAGCAGTAAAGGCTTTTACCATGTGCTAAGCACCACACTAGCTACAGTTTTTCCAGTAGCCATGTGTGGATGTGAGAGTTGAATCAAAAAAAAAGCTGAATGCCAAAGAATTGATGCTTTTGAACTGTGGTGTTGGAGAAGACTCTTGAGAGCCCCTAGGACTGAAAGGAGATCAAACCAGTCAATCCTAAAGAAAATCAGTCCTGAATATTCAGTTGGAAGGACTGATGCTGAAGCTGAAACTCCAATACTTTGGCCACCTGATGCAAAGAACTGACTCATTGGAAAAGACCCTGATTGGAGCCGGGAGGAGAAGGGGACGACAGAGGATGAGATGGTTGAATGGCATCACTGACTTGATGGACATGAATTTGAGCAAGCTCCAGGAGTTGGTGATGGACAGGGAAGCCTGGCATGCTGCAGTCCATGGGGTTGCAAAGAGTTGGACATGACTGAGTGACTGAACTGTACTGAATCACCACACTGACCACTTTATACACTTTATCCAGTTGAATCCTACAAATTGTCATTATAAAACAGAAAATCAAAGATAAAAGAAATTGAACAAATTGCCCCAAATCACACAGAACTCAAATTTCAACCAGGGCTTATCTGACACCAAAACCACTCTATTAGTTACTGAATGATACTGTCTTCCACTTGCTAAAGTCTTCAGTCTCTACCTAAAGTACTGAAACAGCACTCCAAGTGATCTCCCAACTTCCAGCCCCTTCTCCATTTCACCCCTAAATCCATTCTTCACAGTGCCCTAAGACTTCATAAAAGAAATAATAAAGCATAGCTTATTATCTCCTCCAAAAAACTACTGGATCCCCCTGGCTTACAGAACAAAATCAAAAGCCAGCCACTATATATTTTCCATATCATCTCCCCTTCTTCCAACCCTTATCTCACATTCCAGGTTCTAGCTTTAATGAAATACATCCCTGGGAAATACCCAGCATCAAACCTTTACCCTCATTTTATTTGTTTTATTCACTCATCAAAATCTAATTAAAAGTGTCACTGTGTCTTCAGGTTCAAGTCATGCCTCCAAGACAAATTAGGTGCCCCTCCTGGACACTGACTTTATTTGTACATTTCTGTGCTGATTCATGTGTCACACCTTACTTACTGCAATTAGTTTACACATCCATCTCTCTCACTAGTTTTCTGACCCTAGCCCCCAATTCACAGAGCTTCAATATTTTAAAAGTTAATAAAGTGATCCCAGTTGAAGGAATTAAAATGTCAAGGGCTAGGATGTTAAGCTGACACTAAATCTGCGAAGTTGCCATTTATCCTAAATTCACAGAAACAGTGAGAGAGAGAGAAACTCAGATGCTTAGATGGCCCAGCACAACACTGCCTCACCTCTGCAGAGGGAACCTCTGCTTCTGTGTTTTCAGGTTCTGTAGGGAGGAGAGTAGAAAAGGCCATGGACTAAACTTCAAAACAATTAGGGGTCTAGTCCATAGAACATCACTGATCATTTTTGTCTTCTTAAGAAAGTTATTAGTCCACCACCCTCAGTTTTTTCTTTTGTGATACAGAGTTTTAGAACCTACCCCATGTATCTGAAGGGCCCAGGGGTAAATAGTAGGGGCGGGCAGAGATGCTAGGGCCTTAAGTCATTTTCACATGGCTCTCAGATAACTACCAGGAGGAACAGCCTACTGCTCCTCACCACTGAGACACAAAGAGAAATGACTATTGGATCAGCACTACAAAGCAGGCAGTCGCTCACCAGGCCTGCGTCCTCCTACCTGGGGGCCGAGTTCCACACAAAAGGTTGCCTCCTCATCTCAAACCTCTTTGCAAACCATGGCCCAGAAAGAAACTCCTTTCTCAAACTATGCTAGAGAGAGGCTGCAAGTTACCCCTGGCTTGAGCCCTGGACTATATTCAGCCAAAAGTTATTTGAGTAAAAGAAAATCTGTTAGGACTTCCCTGGTGGCTCAGACAGTAAAGAAAATCTGTTGGTTAATATCGATAATTTAGTTAAAATGACACTTGAGACAGAAATTTAAATCCCCACTGATTTGTTTTACTGACACTACATGTTGGGTGTCCACTGAGGTCTTGGAAATGGAGTGGGCTTTGCAACTGTTTCTAAGCATTTGGCTATTTTTCAGAATAAAAATAGCTTTCTTTCTTAAATTTCTAACTCATTTTTATTCAATAGTCTATTTTGCATAATAGTTACAACTGTGAACAACACATCGGATCGTGTCCTTTCAGTCCTGTGGGTTGGGGTGGGGGCGTGCTACGTGGGGACTGCTGATCCCCAACCTCTGACACTTCCAGCCAGGCCCCCAGTCTGTCAGCCTTGGATGGGGGCAGGCTGATCGCCTCCGGATCCCATTTGAGAATTGCTCTCTCCTGCTATTTAATTTTTTACTTACCTCCCAGACTTCTTTTATCACTGTTTGCCTACTCCCCATCCTACTTACACTTTTCTCTATCCCTCCTTCATCTTACTCCTTTTAAAATTGCTTTTGCCTTTCAGTTCAGTTCAGTTCAGTCACTCAGTCATGTCTGACTCTTTGCCAATCCCATGGACTGAAGCATGCCAGGCTCCCCTGACCATCACCAACTCCCAGAGCTTGCTCAAACTCATGTCCATCAAGGCAGTGACACCATCCAACCATCTCATCCTCTATTGTCCCCTTCTCCTCTCACCTTGAATCTTTCCAGGCATCAGGATCTTTGCCAGTGAGTCAGTTCCTCACATCAGGTGGCCAAAGAATTGGAATTTAAGCTTCAGCATCAGTCCTTCCAATGAAAATTCAGGATTGATTTCCTTTCAGATAGACTGGATCTCCTTGCAGTCAAGGGGACTCTCAAGAGGCTTCTCCAACACCACAGTTCAAAAGCATCAATTCTTTGGCACTCTGCTTTCTTTATAGTCCAACTCTCACATCAATACATGATTACTGGAAAAACCATAGTTTTAACTAGATGGACATTTGTTGGCAAAGTAATGTCTCTGCTTTTTAATATACTGTCTAGGTGGGTCATAACTTTTCTTCCAAGGAGCAACCATCATTTGATTTCATGGCTGCAGTCACCATCTGCAGTGATTTTGGAGCCCCCAAAATTAAAGTCTCTCACCATTTCCATTGTTTCCCCATCTATTTACTATGAAGTGATGGAACTAGATGCCTTGATCTTAGTTTTCTGAATGCTTAGTTGTAAGCCAACTTTTTCACTCTTCCTCTTTTACTTTCATCAAGAGGCTCTTTCGTTCTTCTTTGCTTTCTGCCATAAGGGTGGTGTCATCAACGTATCTGAGCTTATGGCTATTTCTCCCGGAAATCTTGATTCCAGCTTGTACATCATCCAGCCCAGAATTTCACCTGATGTACTCTTCATATAAGTTAAATAAGCAGGGTGATAATATACAGCCTTGACGTACTCCTTTCCCTATTTGGAACCAGTCTGTTGTTCCATGTCCAGTTCTAACTGTTGCTTCTTGACCTGCATACAGATTCCTCAGGAGGGCAAGTCAGGTGGTCTGGTATTCCCATCTCTTTCAGAATTTTCCACAGTTTATTGTGATACACACAGCCAAAGGCTTTGGCATAGTCAATAAAGCAGAAATAGATGTTTTTCTGGAACTCTCTTGCTTTTTTGATGATCCAACAGATGTTGGAAATTTGATCTCTGGTTCCTCTGCCTTTTCTAAAACCAGCTTGAACATCTGGATGTTCACGGTTCACATATTGCTGAAGCCTGGCTTGGAGAATTTTGAGCTTTACTTTGCTAGAGTGTGAGATGAGTGCAATTGTGTGGTAGTTTGAGCATTCTTTGGCATTACCTTTCTTTGGGATTGGAATGAAAACTGACTTTTCCAGTCCTGTGGCCACTGCTGAATTTTCCAAATTTGCTGACGTATTGAATACAGCACTTTCACAGCATCATCTTTTAGGATTTGAAATAATTCAACTGGAATTCCATCACCTCCACTAGCTTTGTTCGTAGTGATGCTTCCTAATGCCCACTTGACTTCACATTCCAGGATGTCTGGCTCTAGGTCAGTGATCACACCATCGTGATTATCTGGGTCGTGAAGATCTTTTTTGTACACTTCTTCTGTGTATTCTTGCCACCTCTTCTTAATGTCTTCTGCTTCTGTTAGGTCCATACCATTTCTGTCCTTTATTGTGCCCATTTTGCTTGAAATGTTCCCTTGGTATCTCTAATTTTCTTGATGAGATCTCTAGTCTTTACCATTCTATTGTTTCCCTCTATTTCTTTGCATTGTTCACTCACGATGGCTTTCTTATCTCTCCTTGCTATTCTTTGGAAGTCAGTATTCAAATGGGTATATCTTTCCCTTTCTCCTTTGCCTTTAGCTTCTCTTCTTTTCTCAGTTATTTGTAAGGCCTCCTCAGACAACCATTTTGCTTTTCTTTTTCTTGGGGATGGTCTTGATCACTGCCTCCTGTACAATGTCACGAATCTCCATCCATAGTTCTTCAGCACTCTGACTATCATATCTAATCCCTTGAATATTTTTAAAGACCAAATTTATCAATTTTAATTGGAGGTTAATTACTTTACAATATTGTATTGGTTTTGCCATACATCAACATGAGTCCGCCACAGGTATACACGTGTTCCCCATCCTGAACCCCCCTCCCTCCTCCCTCCCGGTACCATCCCTTGGGTCGTCTCAGTGCACCAGCCCCAAGCATCCCGTATCATGCATCGAACCTGGACTGTCGATTCGTTTGTCACTTCCACTGTTTTTGCCTTTTACGTGGAGATATTGGAAATGTTTCTGCGCTCATCCATATGGCCAGCAGAGGGCGCGCCACATACCGCAGTGCAGGTCTTCTCTGATTAGCAGTTCCCTGAATCTCCGTCTCTCTCCGCCCCAAGAGCCTACCCTGCCGCTTCTCTAAGCCTCGCCGGGATTTTATCCCAGCCCTCTACCAAGGACTCTTTTTTTTTTTTCGGCTTCGTAGAGCACCCGCCCCGCAGGACCCATTTCCCAGCAGGCTGGAGGGCGGGTCTGGGCGGGGGGTGGGGGGTTAGGAGGGGCTTCTCTATAGGCCTTGGATTCCCGCGTCCCCGTCTTTGCCACTACCTGCCCTAAATCGCCACGGCTCCACGGCTGTCACACGTCGGGGGACTGATGCGACGCTGATCCCCCGTCTCACATCGCTGTCCTTGGGGTCGCTCGACCTAAAAACGTGGGCCTCTCCTCTCCGCTGTGATCGACTCTCCTTCTCGGCGCAGAAACCCTACTACCAGGGGTCGCGGCCCACGCGCGGCTCCGACGTCAGCACCCAGCCCGGCCTAGACCTCGGTACGCTCCCCTCTGAGCCCCGGGGCCTCGGGGGACCCCCATCAAGTGAGCTGCAGTCAGCCCTCCACGGTCTGTCGGATCTCCCGCCAGTCCCACCCCCCCTCCCCCTACCCACGCCCGACTTCCCTGACGGCCCTGCCTTCCCAGGTCCCGGGCCCTGCTCTCCTCTCCCTCCAACCACCGCCCTGACTGCGGTCGGTCCCATCTCGCGCGCTCTTTGACCCTGCCCCCTACTCCCTGCTTGTCGGTGATGCTGCAAGAACCCAGCTTTTCCCTGCTCCTCGTTCTCGGTCTCTCAGCTCAAAACTTTCCTAGGACGCTCTAACCTGCTCCTCCCTGGATCCCCAGGTCCTGAGGTCTATGTCTGAGGGTCCTAGCCTCTTCCCCTAGAGGGACTGGATTGTGACTTGCATCCTTCCTGGTTACACCAAGTGGGCTGCTCTAAGCCTGCCCTCCTGCCAAGATAGGAGTTTCTGGTGACCTGCAGGGCGCTCCTTTCCCAGCACTTCTCAGATGCTCTTGGCAACTGCAGAACCTCCATGCCATAAGCCTGGCCCTTCTGCCGCGCTCTTATTGATCCCTCCGGTACAGGTCTTGGACAGCACTGTCTGTCCCCAAACTTCACTCATTGACCCATCGGCGAGGAGCCATTCTGAACTACTTTCAGGATTCCCTCACCCCTGAGATGTCAGTCTGCTCTGTTGCGCCTCCGCCCATGCCGCATCTCGGGAGGTCAGTTTTCTTATCAGTAAAATGGTATGACTCCTTCCTCATAATGGTGGGTAGGAAGATTAAATGGAATTAATTTGAATAGTTTACAACGTAGTCAGACTTTTGCTAAAGGTTCAGCATGTTAGTAATCACTATTCTTACTGACCTAAAACTAACATGCTTCTTTGACTTCTGTCTCCAGCACCTGGACTTACACCTCCACCACTTTCCCCTTCTCTCCAAGGATACCAGCTCTTTTTGGTCAATGCTTCTCTTAGCTTGGGCTTCCCTGGTGACTCAGCTTGTAAAGAATGCACCTGCAATGCGGGAGACCTGGGTTCGATCTAAGGGTTGGTAATATCCCCTGGAGAAGGGAGAGGCTACCCACTCCAGTATTCTGGCCTGGAAATTTCCATAGACTGTATCGTCCATGGAGTCACAAAGAGTCAGAGACAACTCAACAACTCAAAAACAAGTTGTTGTTTTTTTTCCAACAACTTTAACTTCACTTCTTTTAGCTTACAAAGTCCTGTGTGCCCAGGGAGAAGGAACTCTTCATCCCCAGAGCCCACTGCAGGAAAAATGTGTTTAATGGAAAACAGGACCATACCCTTCTGCTTCTCATTCTGAATCCAATTCTAATTCTAAGAGGAACCTGCCCTTTCATTGTCTTTGGAGCTATTCGACAACAGTTATTGTCAAACAGCTATTGACAACAGAAGTTTTAGATACCCAATCATAATGTAAATAACCTTGTCTGTAGAATATGGCCCAAATTCTGTTACAACAAAACCTCTCCCCTAAATCATTTGTAGATACACCAGTTTTGCAAACATTTGCCAATTCATTTCACGGGCTTCCCAGGCAGTGCAGTGGTAAAGAATCTCCCTGCCAATGCAGGAGATTCAAGAGACACACCAATTCATTTCAGTATTCTTAATCTATAAACACCTCTCCTTTTTGACTGTTTTAAAAGTTTTTGAATTATTGTAATGGTTCTGTCACTAAATAATGAGTCAAATAAAATATTGGACACATTCACTTTATGCCTGTAATCATGATTTCATCTGTTTTAAATACACTCTTTTAACAAGAGCTATGAAGTCATTACTATTAATATTTCCCTTTAATGGAAGATAAAACAGAAATTATAATTCAATCTGAGTGGAAAACCTACTTGGCTGACCCTAATGGAGACTCTTTTCAAGCCTTCTCAAATTCACCGGATTCTTTAAATGACTCCCAGTGATGCCTGGCGAGTTGCTGCCCTGGCAATGATTGAAGGCAAGGGCCGGCACAGGTGTTTTGTGCCCCACAAAACCTCACAGAGGCTTCTGCGTTACCTGAACACCAGCCTAACCTGCCCTGGGGCTGCCTTACTTCGTAGATACCTAGAAGAAGCCTTCACATTCCAGGATGTCTGGCTCTAGGTGAGTGATCACATCATTGTGGTTATCTGGGTCATAAAGATGTTTTTGTATAGTTCTGTGTATTCTTGCCACCTCTTCTTGTATCTTCATCCCAGAAATGTGAAGTCAAGAGGTCCTTAGGAAGCATCACTACAAACAAAGCTAATGGAGGTGATGGCATTCCAATGGAACTATTTCAAATCCTAAAAGATGATGCTGTGAAAGTGCTACACTCAATATGCCAGCAAATTTGGAAAACTCAGCAGTGGCCACCAGACTGGAAAAAGTCAGTTTTCATTCCAATCCCAAAGAAAGGCAATGCCAAAAGAATGCTCAAACTACTGCACAATTGCACTTATCTCACACACTAGCAAAGTAATGCTCAAAATTATCCAAGTCAGGCTTCAACAGTACATGAACTGTGAGTTTACAGATGTTCAAGCTGGATTTAGAAAATGCAGAGGAACCAGAGATCAAATTTCCAACATCTGTTGGATCATCAAAAGAGCAAGAGAATTCCAGAAAAACATCTACCTCTGCTTTATTGACTATGCCAAAGCTTTTGTGTGAATCACAACAAACTGTGGAAAATTCTTCTAGAAATGGGAATACCAGACCACCTGACCTGCCTCCTGAGAAATGTGTATGCAGGTCAGGAAGCAACAGTTAGAACCGGACATGGAACAACAGACTGGTTCCAAATCGGGAAAGAAGTACGTCAAGTCTGTATATTGTCACCCTGATTATTTAACATTATTTAATATTTATATGCAGAGTACATCATGAGAAATGCTGGGCTGGATGAAGCACAAGCTGTAATCAGATTGCCCGGAGAAATATCAGTAACCTCAGATATGCAGGTGACACCACCCTTATGACAGAAAGCAAAGAAGAACGAAAGAAACTCTTGATGAAAGTAAAAGAGGAAGAGTGAAAAAATTGGCTTACAACTCAATAAATATAAGACCAGAAACTGTAAAACTCCTATAGGAAAACATAGGCAAAACACTTTCTGACATAAATCACAGCAGGATCCTCTATGACCCACCTCCCAGAGTAATGGAAATAAAAGCAAAAATAAACAAATGGGACAAAAATAAAAAGCAAAAATGGCAAATGAAGCAACTTACATAGAATTAATCTCAAAAACATACAAGCAGCTCATGCAGCTCAATTCCAGAAAAATAGATGACCCAATCAAAAAATGGGCCAAAGAATTAAATAGACATTTCTCCAAAGAAAACATACAGATGGCTAACAAACACATGAAAAGATACTCTACATCACTCATTATCAGAGAAATACAGATCAAAACCACAATGAGGTACCATTTCATGCCAGTCAAAATGGCAGCTATGCAAAAGTCTACAAACAATAAATGCTGGAGAGTGTGTGGAGAAAAGGGAGCCTTCTTACACTGTTGGTGGGAATAGTACAGACACTATGGAGAACAGTGTGGAGATTCCTTAAAAAACTGGAAATAGAGCTGCCATATGACCCAGCAATTCCGATGCTGGGCATACACACCGAGGAAATCAGAATCAAAAGAGACACGTGTACCCCAATGTTTATCCCAGCACTGTTACCTTACTGTAGCTAGGACATGGAAGCAATCTAGGTGTCCATCAGCAGATAAACAGATAAGAAAGCTGTGGTACATATACACAATGGAATATTACTCAGCTATTAAAAATAATGTATTTGAATCATTTCTAATGAGGTGGATGAAACTGGAGCCTATTATACAGAGTGAAGTAAGTCCAAAAGAAAAACACTAATACAGAATGTTAATTTTATATATATATATATATATATATATAAAATTTAGAAAGATGGTAACGATGATCCTATATGCAAGACAGCAAAGGAGAAACAGAGATAAAGAATAGACTTTTGAACTCTGTGAGAGAAGGCAAGGGTGGGATGATTTGAGAGAATAACATTGAAACACATATATTACCATATGTGAAATAGATTTCCAGTCCAGGTTAGATGCATGAGACAGGGCGCTCATTGCTGGTGCACTGGGACGACCCTGAGGGATGGGATGGGGAGGGAGGTGTGAGGGGGGTTCAGGATGGGGGACACGTGTACACCTGTGGCTGATTCATGTCAATGTATGGTGAAAGCCACTACAATATTGTAATTAGCCTCCGATTAAAGTAAATAAATTATTTTTAAAAAGAAAACTCAACATCCAAAAAATGAGATCAGGGCATCCAGTCTCATCACTTTATGGCAAATAGATGGGGAAACAGTGACTGACTTTTTTTTGCGCGGGGGGAAGGCTCCAAAATCACTGCAGATGCTGACTGCAGCCATAAAATTAAAAGACACTTTCTCCTTGGAAGAAAAGTTATGACCAACCTAGACAGCATATTAAAAAGCAGAGACATTACTTTGCCAACAAAGGTCCGTCTAGTCAAAGCTATGGTTTTTCCAGTAGTCATGTATGGATGTGAGAGTTGGGCTGTAAAGAAGGCTGAGCGCCAAAGAATTGATGCTTTTGAACTGTGGTGTTGGAGAAGCCTCTTGAGAGTCCCCTGGACTGCAAGAAGATCCAACCAGTCAATCCTAAAGGAAATCAATCCTGAATATTCATTAGAAGGACTTATGCTAATGCTGAAACTCCAATACTTTGGCCACTTGATGCGAAGTACTGACTCATTGGAAAGGACCCTGATGCGGGGAAAGATTGAAGGCGGAAGGAGAAGAGGAAGACAGAGGATGAGATGTTTGGATGGCATCACCGCTGATGGACATGAGTTTGAGTAAGCTCGGGGCATTGGTGATGGACAGGGAAGCCTGACGTGCTGCAGTCCATGGGGTCGCAAAGAGTCGGACACGACTGAGTGACTGTTGGAACTGCACTGAAGAAGATGCCTGCTTTTATTTGGCGTCAGTCCCAAACCACCCACCTCCTGTACAACTCTGGGCCCCCAGAAGAGGGCGCCCGAGACCACTACTGTTAGAGGCAGCAAGTCCCCTCAGGGAGCTACTCTGGACACAAAGCACCCGCTTGGCTGTTCAAGTTTGGATTTTGTTCCCCCTCCTCCTTTTCAGCAGCCATGGCACCCACTCCACCTCCTGCTCACCGTGTCGTCTGTTCCAGCCCAGCACCCCTCTCACAACAATGCATCTCAGAGCTGTCTCCTGAAACTCCATCATACTCTTGGAGCCGCCAGATTTGAAAGCATGTCTGACTCCTGATCCTATGCTCTTTTCTACTCTCTGATGTCTAACAGCTGGGGACTCCTGGGTTTGCAGATAGTAGATGATAATGATAATAGTCGTAGAAGAGCAGAGCTTCACCCCTGTCCTGAAGGGTGTAAGGGCAGGCAGAAAATCCCAACTTTATGACTTGTCCAACAATTTTGTGTGTATCTCAAACAAGTGGGTTGAGATGAGCATTTCTCCTCAGTATTAAAAGAAATGGTGAATAAAGTATTTTTGAAAACACAAAGAATTTATTCAGGAGTTATTCTTATTCCAAAATTTGGAAATCTTTTTTTAAATAAAATGGATTCTCCCCATCCTTAATCTTCGGCTGCAAGTAATAGGAAATATGAATACAGACAAAGCTAACTCCCCTTTAAATACTTTAATGCAGAGAAGAAAAAGCCAATGGAATAAACAGTTAAAAGAAACAAGTACACTTGAACACTTGACCTATTAGATTTTAGCAAATTGTGTGAATTGCCTTCTGTGACCACAGGAAGCCCCGAGTGTTGATTCAGTTGAATGGAAGGGAGTGCTGTGTATTCCATGGGCTGTGGAAGTTCAAAGTTTGGTGCTCTTTGAACCTGTGGAGGTTCAAAGTTCAGAGAACTTTGAAAAGGTTCAGAGTTCTCCTTTTGAGTTTTTACATCCACATGCCTCATTGATTTGGGAGCTAAGGTTGCATTATTTTGGGTATGAAACAAAATAATCATAACATCTTAAATTTGGGAGGCTCTTTCTAAGAAGTAGTGAGTTCACCTGCAATCCTGGGTGACACCTCATTTCAGTGTCTCTTCTAGCGGTCCTCTAGTCATCCAAACTCTGAAATCCAGGGTCAGAGAGGTCTCTCTCCAGACCAGCAGTCTCAGATACAAAGAATACATGGCTAAGCTTATATCCATGTCAGTCCCTGAGCCAAGCGTGGACTATAAATTCTTATAAAACCACTTCTGGTAAATCAATAAAACCTCTAGTCAATGTACAACAGAGATTTATCGTTAGATTTTAAAAAAACATAGATGTGCAAGAGGGAATTAAAGACCTGAGGAGAGGAGTCAATAAAACCATCCCCTTCATCCCCGGCCAAGTCCTTCCTCTGGATACTAAGGATGTTATCATCTCCAGCTCTGTGTCCCAGGCATGGCCAGAATCCCATCCAAACAGTGAACAATGTCACTGAAATCAATCTGAATTGCTAGTCCATGGTCTGCTGTTCCTTTGTGGGGTAATTAAAGAAAAAGAAGAAATTTGCATGCACTCAGACTAGCATGGCATTAGTACAAGTCACTGGAACCTCTTGGCAGCTCTCATCTCTGTTTACTTCCAGCTTGACCCCTTCGTGTCTCCAAGAACCACTTTCCTCGTTCTAAAATGGACAGGTCAGACTAGACCAGGAACCCACTCACTTTTTCTGTAAAGGGCCAGTTATTAATATTTTAGACTTTATGAGAGTCTAAAATGCATTCAGTCCCTGCTGCAACTTTGCCTTGATAGCACAAACAATAGCCACAACAATAAGAAATGTGGGAGGCTATGTTGTCAGCCCATGGGTTTGCCCAGTCCTGGACCTGACAATCTCTTAGCGTTTATATCCCAAGGTTCAAATTAACAGAGCCCAGCAGACCTTGGTGATGTCCAGTTCTGAGAGCCCAGGTTGGGTCCTCCACTTCCTGATCTGACAGGCTGTCTGGACCGAGAGTCACACAGAAATTCTCAGCTTACCACTCTCCTGCCATGCCTCCTGCCCAACCAGATGCAGGAACACTGCTGCTAACCCAGTGACCACCCACCCATGTATACCTGATCCCCTCAAGAAATAAAACTGGTAGCAACACATTCTGTTCACCCTGAAATCAACTTCCTCCTTAACCCAGCTCCACCTTGCTACTATGCCCACTCAGGGCTGCTGGGACCATTTGATTTTCTGTTTGGGTCCCTCCTCTTGAAACGAAGTCCTGTCTCATATTCCACAGCCTCAGCTCTGACGGCCAAACTGGACCATCTCTCAATATCGCGGTTGTTCTATCTCCCTCCCCTGACCTGCCCCAGAGAGCACTTAGTCCAGATCTTCGGTCCTTCTTCTTCTGTCCTGTATAGGTCACTGCTGCTGCTGCTGCTGTTAAGTCGCTTCAGTCGTGTCCGACTCTGTGCGACCCCATAGACGGCAGCCCACCAGGCTCCCCCGTCCCTGAGATTCTCCAGGCAAGAACACTGGAGTGGGTTGCCATTTCCTTCGCCAATGAATGAAAGTGAAAAGTGAAAGTGAAGTCGCTCACTCAGTCGTGTGCGACCCTCAGCGACCCCATGGACTGCAGCCTACGAGGCTCCTCCGTCTATGGGATTTTCCAGGCAAGAATACTGGAGTGGGTTGCCATTGCCTTCTCCGGTATAGATCACTAGACCTTGCTAAATGAAGTCTTAAGATGCATCAACTCTCAGGACAGAGATTCAGATACATGAAGTAAGAGAGGGATTTTGGTTCTGGAGAGAAAGAATAGTTCTTTAGATCAGGCAAAATATCACTTTTTAGAATTATTTTGCACAAGATCAGAATCGGACTAAGAGTGAAGCTGAAAGATTCCTGGTAAACTGTAACATGTTAACCCCTACATGAAGAATGTCAGTGAGGCCGAATGACACAGAAATGATTAAAAGATCAGGCATTAACTAGTTTGAATTTGATTCCTTAAGATGAGCATATGGCGCCCTCTTGTGTTTACTTCTGAGATGTGCAGGCCTCTGTCTGAACTACGTGTTCTTTCAAATCGCTTACATTTCCTCCTCTGATTTTTTAATTTAAACTGCTTCATTCCCCACTGAAACTCTGAAGAAGGCAAAAATGTGTAGCACCGCACCTAAGTTTCAGTTTAGTCTGAAATCTGTATCTTATCGCATTTTATTTTCAAATCATCCATCTGAAGAAGGAGGCCATGCAGTATTGACTCCTTTGGAAACAGTAGAGGCAAAGGGTCTGAGGTCACAAAGCTAGTCTCTGACAGAGATCCCCTGGGGATCCTTCACTGGTTAGTCCTCAAGACTTTTCAGGTGGAACACAAACACCCACAGTTCCCATCTCTCCTGGGGTCAAGACATCACCAACGCAACCAGGAGTCAGTGATTCCAAGGAGTGTGGGGTTGCAAGTAGGAAACCAGTATTAAATACAAAGCCAAGCAAGAACCACTGCCAAACAGGACATCTGCATCCTTGCCCACCTGCCTCTTCCACCTGTGCTGGGTACCTGGGTAGCTGTGCTGTACAAGGGCAGGAGCAGAGTGGGGCTGGTGTTTGTGCTCTGTGAGGGGCCAGGAGTCTGGAGCAGAGATCTCACCACTGAAACTGGAGGAGGTTGCAATCCTTGGACCTCATTCCCAGGCACCCTAACCATGTTCCCTGTGTTCCAGACACCCTCTGCTTCTCCGCTTCAGCTGCATGTGTCTGTCCATCTGTGTGTGTGTGTTATTGTTCAGTAGTGTCTGACTCTGTGATCCCATCGACTGTAGCCCACCAGGCTCCTCTATCCATGGGGTTCTCCAGGCAAGAATACTCGACTGGTTAGCCATTCCCTTATCCAGAACTTCCCAACCCAGGGATTGAACCTAGATATCCTGCATTGCCAGGCAGATTCTTTACCATCTGAGCCACCAGGGAAGCCCATATATGTCCATACTCTACACCCTTTCTCACACTGTTTATGCTGCCTGGACGTATATTCTGTTCCAGCCTTCAAGTCCTTTCCTTTCCTCCTCACTCTTGTAGCCATGATCTGAGCTCATGCCTTTCAGTTCTCACATGCACCAGTCTGGTCCCCTGGGGGTGACAATGTGGCAGCAGAAAAGCTTGGGGAGGATGCCTCGGATAGGGCAGGACACACAGGAGGCTTTGTTCTAAGTGGCCAAGGGTTGGACCATTTCCTAAGGCCAGGTCTGGGCTATTAGCTCATGATTAGAAAGAAGAGCTATTAGGTTAGGTTAGGTTAGAGACCAAGGTGTCACAGATAAAGAAGAAAGCAAGTGGAAGGCAAATGGCACAACTGAGTCTAGGGAGTTGTTATTCAGTCATCCAGTCTGACTCTTTGTGACCCCATGGACTACAGCCCACCAGGCTGCACATCCCTCACTATCTCCTAGGGTTTACCCAAGTTCATGTCCGTTGCATTAGTGATGCAATCCAGCCTCTGTCACACTCTGTCACACTCTTCTCCTCCTGCGCTCAATCTTTCCCAGCATCAGTGTCTTTTCCAATGAGTTGGCTCTTCACATCAGGTGATCAAAGAATTGAAGCTTCAGCTTCAGCATCAGTCCTTTCAATGAGTATTCAGGGTTGATTTCCTTTAAAATTAACTGGTTTGATCTTGCTGTCCAGGATACTCTCAAGAGTCTTCTCTAATACCACCATTTGAAAGCATCAATTCCTCAATGCTTTGCCTTCTTTATAGTCCAGCTGTCACAATTATACATGACTACTGGAAAGACCATGGCCTTGACTATCCCTATGCTGTGCTCAGTCATGTCCAAAACTTTGCGACCCCCTAGACTGTAGCCTGCCAAGTTCCTCTATCCATGGGATTTCCCAGCAAGAATACTGGAGTGAGCTGCCATTTTCTTCTCTGGGGGATCTTCCTGACCCAGGTATTGAACCTACATTGCTTGAGTTTCCTACATTGGCAGATGGATTCTTTACAACTAGGGAGACCCTTGACTAAATGTACCTTTGTTGGAAAAGTGATTTCTTTGCTTTTTAACACATTGTCTAGGTTTGTCATAGCTTTCCTGCCAAGAAGCAGTCATCTTGATTTCAGGGCTGCAGTCACCATCCACATTCATTTTAGAGCCCAAGAAGAGGAAATCTGTCACTATTTCCAACTTTTCCCCTTCTATTTGCCATGAAGTAATGGGGCTGGATGCCATGATCTTAGTTGTTTTTTTTGTTTTTTAGCTTTAAGCTGGTTTTTTCACTGTCCTCCTTTACCCTCATCAAGAGGTTCTTTAGTGCCTCTTCGCTTTCTGACATTAAAGTGTTGTCATCCCCATATCTGGGGTTGTTGATGTTTCTCCCACCTATCATGATTCTAGTTTGTAACTCATTCAGCTTGGCATTTCTCGTGATGTGCTCCATGGATAATTTAAAAATACAGAGTGACAACAGACAGCCCTGTCATACTCCTTTCTCAATTCTGAACCAATCAGTTGTTCCATACAGGGTTCTAACCATTGCATCTTGATCCACATACAGGTTTCTCAGGAGGCAGGTAAACCCACATACAGGTTTCTCAGTCTTGTATTCCCATCGCTTTAAGAGTTTTCCACAGTTTATTATGATCCACACAGTCAAAAGCATTAGCATAGTCCACGAAACAGAGAGAAATGTTTTTCTGGAATTCCCTTGCTTTCTCTATGATCCAGTGAATGTTGGCAATTTGATCTCTGGTTTCTCTGCCTTTTCTAAACCCAGCTTGGACATCTGGAAGTTCTTGGTTTGTATAATGCCGAAGCCTAGCAGGCAAGATTTTAAGCCTGACCTTACTATCATGAGAGATGAGTGCAACTGTCTGATGGTATGAACATTCTTTAGTACTGCCCTTTTTGGGAATTGGCATGAGGATTAACCTTTTCCTGTCATGTGACCAATGCTGGGTCTTTCAGATTTGCTGACATATTGACTGCAATGCTTTGATAGCATCATCTTTTAGGGGTTTAAATAAATCTACTGGAATTCTGTCACATCTGCTAGCTTCATTGACAGCAGTGCTTCCTAAGGCCCATTTGACTTCACACTGCAGAATGCCTCCTCTAGGTGATGGACCATACCACCATGGTTATCCAGTTCATTAAGATCTTTTGCATATAGTTCTTCTGTGCATCCTTTCCATGTCTTCTTGATCTCTTCTGATTTTACTAGGTTTCTAACATTTCTATCCTTTACTGTGCCCATCTTTGGGTGAAATGTTCCCTTGATATTTCCAGTTTTCCTGAAGAGATCTCTAGTCTTTTCCCTTCTGTTGTTTTCCTCTATTTTTATGCATTGTTCATTGAAGAAGGCCTTCTTGTTCTTTTTTGGAGCTATTCTTTGGAACTCTGCATTTAGTTGAGTGTACTTTTCCATCTCTCCCTTGGTTTTCACTTCTCTTCTTTCTTCAGCTATTTGTAAAGCTCCTCAAATAATCTCATTGCCTTCTTGCTTTTCTTTCTGTTTGGGATGGTTTCACTCACTGCCTCCTGTACAATATTACAGACCTCCATCCATAGTTCTTCAAGGGCACTGTTTACTAGACCTTTACTAGACCTAATCCCTTGAAAATATTTGTCACCTCCACTGCATATTCATAGAGGATTTGATTTAAGTCTTACCTGATCGCCCTAGTGGTTTTCTCTGCTTTTTTAGTTTAAGCCTGAATTTAGCTATGAGAAGCTGATGATTTGAGCCACAGTCAGCTCCAGATATTGTTTTTGCTGACTGCGTATGACTTCTCCATCTTTGGCTACAAAGAATGTAAGCAATTTGATTTCATCATTGACCATTTGGTGATGTCCATGTCAAAAGTCATCTCTTGTGTTGTTGAAAAAGGGTGTATGCTATGATGAGTGCATTCTCTTGGCAGAACTGAGTTAGCCTTTGCCCTACTTCATTTTGTACTTCAAGGCTAGACTTGCCTGTTACTCCAGGTTTCTCTTGCTCTTCCTGCTTTTGCATTCCAATCCCCAGTGATGAATACAACATCACTTTTTGGTTTTAGTTCTAGGAGGTCTTCTAAGTCATCATAGAACTGATCACTTTCAACTTCTTAGGCATCGGTGGTAGGGGCATAGACTTGGATTACTGTGATATTGAATGGTTTGCTTTGGAAATGAACCAAGATCATTCTTTCATTTTTGAGGTTGCACCCAAGTACTCCATTTCAGACTCTTTTGATGATTATGAAGGCTACTCCATTTCATCCATGGAATTCTTGCCCACAGTGGTAGACATAATGGTCATCTGAATTAAAGTCAGCTTAAAGCTCAGCATTCAGAAAACGAAGATCATGGCATCTGGTCCCATCACTTCATGGGAAATAGATGGGGAAACAGTGGAAACAGTGTCAGACTTTATCTTTTTGGGCTTCAAAATCACTGCAGATGGTGACTGCAGCCATGAAATTAAAAGATGCTTACTCCTTGGAAGAAAAGTTATGACCAACCTAGATAGCATTTTGAAAAGCAGAGACATTGCTTTGCCAACAAAGGTCCGTTTAGTCAAGTCTATGGTTTTTCCAGTGGTCATGTATGGATGCAAGAGTTGGACTGTGAAGAAAGCTGAGCGCGGAAAAATTGATGCTTTTGAACTGTGGTGTTGGAGAAGACTCTTGAGAGTCCTTTTGACTGCAAGGAGATCCAACTAGTCCATTCTAAAGGAGATCAGTCCTGGGTGTTCTTTGGAAGGAATGATGCTAAAGCTGAAACTCCAGTACTTTGGCCACCTCATGCAAAGAGTGGACTTATTGGAAAAGACTCTGATGCTGGGAGGGATTGTGGGCAGGAGGAGAAGGGGACGACAGAGGGTGAGATGGCTGGATGGCATCACCGACTAGATGGACATGAGTTTGAGTGAAGTCCAGGAGGTGGTGATGGACAGGGAGGCCTGGCGTGCTGCAATTCATAGGGTTGCAAAGTGTCGGACACGACTGAGGGGCTGAACTGAACTGAACTGAATTAAAGTCACCCATTCCCATCCATTTCAGTTCACTGATTCCTAAGATGTTGTGTATTCACACCATCTCCTGCTTGACCACACCCAAGGAGATGTGATCTAAGGAGACAGAGTCCCTTCTTTGTTTTTGGTACTGTCCAGTTGACAGATTAGTGGACAGGCTTAAAAATTACTCAGAAAGGTCTCTGTCCTAAACATTGCCAAAAGACTCCAAGCACTACCCTGTCTGCAGACATGGGCTTCCAAACAAAAAGAATTCCACTCTCCTTTGACCATTAGAGCAGAAATTACCCCAGGTCCAGCCTCAGCTCCTTACCACTTCTGTTCCTTTCTGAGTCAAGGCTGTGGGGCTATCCCTTGCTGGCAGTGCAGCTGGACACTATTTCCAACCACTCTTATCAGTGTTTGTCTTATGAGATAGGAATGTTCCCAAAGAGGATTGCCATTCAGTCACCTCTCTGGACACTGAGTACAACCCAGTACACGCAGTCTAGGTTGGCCCTACGCCCAGGCCTGACCCTGTAGCCAGGATTCCATCCAAGGGCCAGTTTCAGAACATGAGCCTCTGCATCCCTAAAGCAAATTCCTGTGTCCTGTGGTTTCCAAGACTTCCCACTGTTCTGTTCTATTCCCCAAGGCTGGCATTTAGGTGGTGACCAGGAGCAAATTCCACAGCTAGTTACCACCTCCCTGCTGCAGAAGCTCCATGCACATCTCCTATAAGTATATGTGGCAGGGTCTCACCATAACATTCAGAAACCCAGGGTCCAGGCCCATGAGAGCCCCTCATTGCCACGTGAGCCTAGTTTGCTATTGTCAGTCTCTCTAAGCCTGTTCTCTTCTGGCCTTTGAGATGACCAAGTCTGTGACCTAAATAAAAAGTGAGGTCCTAGAGAAGAGATCAGGCTTTCCAGGTGGCACCAGTGTTAAAGAATCCACCTTTCAGTGTAGGAGATGTAAGAGACTCAGGTTCAATCCCTGTGTTGGGAAGATCCCCTGGAGAAGGGCTTGTCACCCACTCCAGTATTCTTGCCTGGAGAATTCCATGGACAGAGGAGGCTGGCAAGGGTCGCAACAGTCCATGGGGTTGCAAGAGTCCATGAGGTTGCAAAGAGTCAGACACCCCTGCAGTGACTTAGAATACACACAAGCAGAGAAGAGATCAGCATGGCAGAATAGGTAGACACTGAGCTTACCTCCTCTCACAAACACATCAAAACTACAACTACGTGTAGAGTGACTCTCTCTGAAATCTACCTGGGGGTGAGAAGGACAGCTCCTCTCCAGCCAAAATTGTAAAGATTAATCCACAGGGAGTCCAATAGGAAGGGAGGAGAAGCTGTTTAGTCAGGACCGCAGCCTTTGCAGGGGACACAGACAAGCAGGAGATTATCACAGGCTAATGGATTCTCCCAGGAGAGCATGGAGTTCAAGCCACATATAGGCACCCCAGGGCTGGGATCTAACAACAGGATGATGTAATCCCTTAGCTGGTTTGAAGACCAGCAGGGCTTACCTAACGCCTATAAGAAACCAAAACTCCACTCTCAAAGAGTGCAGGCACAGCTTGCTTTGCTTACTCCCAGTCATAGTACAGAGTCAGCACACTGACAACAGCCTGGGGCTCTGATTGGCTTTCCAAGTGCACCCTAAGTCCACACCACGGTCCTGTTCCAGACCCTCTTGATCCCCACTAAGGCAAAGGTTGCTGTTGACAATGGGAGTGTGCAAGCTTGGAGGGAACAGAGGTTCTAACCCCTTCACCTCCAGCCTCATCACACTCCAAGGTGACAGCTGCCAGCAGACCCTGCGGGCAAATACAGCCCCTACTCACTTCAGGTCCAGCTGTCTCTCCAAAGCCACTGGGCACAGGCCAACTGCACAGGGATGACCCCACCCAAGGACATACATTCAGGACTGAGATAGGTAAATGTCTCACCTAAATTCAGATACAGAGGAAGTTAAACAAAATAAGAAGGGAGAGGAAAATTTTTTAAATGAAAGAACAAAAAAAAGTACTGAAAAAACCCTAATGAAACTCAGATAAATAATTCACCTCATAAGGAGGTCATTGCAGTAATAATAAGAGTGCTAACCGAACTGGGGAAAATAGACAAACACAGTGAGAATTTTAGCAAAGAACTAGAAAACTTGAACCAGTCAGGCCTGAAGAATACAATAATTGAAATTAAAAAAAAAATACACTGGAGGGAATCAACATATTGAGATTAGGTGATACCAAAGAATGTAAGCAATCTGGAAGACAGATTAATAGAAATCACCCAGTCAGAAAAGCAAAGAGAAAAACAGACTTTGCATTCTAACATCCACATTATAGGGATCCCAGAAAGAGAAAAGATAGAGAATGGTTTACAAAACACATTTGATAAAATTATGGCTGAAAACTTGCGGAACCTGAAGAAAGAAACAGGTATCCAGGTACAGGAATGTAGAGAGACTCAAACAAGATGAACCCAAAGAAACCCACAGCAAGGCATATCATAATTATTAGTTAAAGATAAAAAGAATTATAACAAGAGAAAAATAAAGAAGTATGTAGACGTGAACTCCCATTATACTATCAGCTTGTCTTTCTGCAGAAAATTTGCAGATCAGAAGGTAGTGTACATTACATTTAAAGAGCTAAAAGGAAAAATTCTACAGCCTAGGATACTTTACCCAGAAATGTTATCACTGAGAAATGAAGGAGAGTTAGTGAGTTTTTCACACAAGCAAAACTAGAATAGTTCATCAGTACTATACTAACCTTATAAGAAGTGTTAAAGAATCTTCTTTATTTTTAGTGTGTCATTTTGCTTTATTGTTGTAAATCCACAAGGTAAATCTTTTCAGACACTGTAAAACTTTAACAGCCATTAGAGACCCAAAGCCAAACAAGAAGGAATCAGACATACCCACATAGGATTCCATTAAGAACAAAGAGAAGGGAAGAAGCTGTTTGGTGCAGGGTCCTAATCTCCTATCTGTTAACCCACAAAACTCCAAGTTAAATATTGACTCTCTTTAACCATGATAATGGCTGTGATCCACAGCCAGAGCCAAGATATCCCTCCAGATGGCCCATGTGCTAGGGTGACTGGGTGGACAAGTGCAGATAAGCCACCAACTCTTGTCTCAGAGCAAGGACTTCAGAAACTCTCTCTTTTCTTCTAACATTTTCATTTCCTCTCTGCCTTCTCAAGAGAAAGGTCTAGCAGGGCATCCAGAGAGAAGTCAGAGCTAAAGTGCCATAAAGGTCAAACGGAACAGAGGCTTCATATTTCGTGGAGGAAGCTGGTCCTATAGGCATGCACCTGTCCAAACAGAGACCTCTGCTTCCTACAAAGCCACAGCCTCATCCTGGCAGACTCTAGGAATATCACACTCAGTCTGTTTACTGGACCAACAGAAGGGCATGGCCCCCTTATTCTGCTCCACATTGGAAGAGGACAGACGGCAACTCTCTCCTGCATCTTGGATCAGAGCTGGGGGCCGTTCAAGTTCCACATGGCTCTCCTTATGAGCTTTCATAATATCTTTATGCTCCTCCAAAGATGGAACACAAATATCTCTTTGCTCCACTTCTATTCAGCTCATCTCCAGGCTGAAATTTCACTAAACAGAGTATGCTCCATCATGAAGGGCCATCCAGAAATCGTCAAGAAAAATATCCAACTCTCACCTGCCCCAAATGGTCTAGGCTTGCCTGCAGGCTGCACATGGTGAGTGCACAGGTATCCATAAACGTATCAACTGACCATAAGCATATTGTTCTTTGCACAGTCTTAGCGATAAGATGGACCAATGATGTTCACCCCACATTTGGGCTCTCTGCTACACTCATCAGAGCACAAGGAGGAAGAAAAGGCTGCCATGTCACCCAGAGAAAGTTCTGGATTCTGAGAAGTACTGCAGCATTATGGTTGACCAGCCACTCCAGTGTTTTGTCTGTAGGGTTTGCATAGTAAATCACTCTACACAGTGAGTCACCTCCTGTCCATGGCTGGGTCACCTCTGTTCTTCCTTCAATTTGGGGTCAGTGACATGGCTGTGGCTGCAGAGCCAAACCTTTTCCAGGGCTAGCTTTCCTCAATACCTCCCATCTTCAGCACCCTGAGAGTCAGGCCCAGTGCTCTGAGGCCTGATACCTCCATTCATCTCACTTTATGAGATGAGGAAGGCAGGACACTTGGGTTCAGTCATAACTCCAAAGGGTTTTCCTTAGGTGAAAAAGAAAAGGCTACAATAAGAAATATGAAATCAGAGGAAAAGGGTAATCTTACTGGTAAAAGAAAATAAATACTACTGTGGAACAACTACATAAGCTAATGCATGCATGAATGTGCATGGTTGGTCACTATCATGTCTTACTCTTTGCGACCCCACAGACTGTAGCCCACCATGGGATTTTCCCATTAAGAATGCGTTCAGTCAGTTCAGTTGCTCAGTAGTGTCCAACTCTTTGTGACCCCATTAACTGCAACACGCCAGGCCTCCCTGTCCATCACCAACTCCCGGAGTTCACCCAAACCCATGTCCATTGAATTGGTGATGCCATCCAATCATCTCATCCTCTGTCTTCCCCTTCTTCTCCTGCCCTCAATCTTTCCCAGCACCAGGGTCTTTTCAAATGAGTCAGCTCTTCGCATCAGGTGGCCAAAGTATTGGAGTTTCAGCTTCAGCATCAATCCTTCCAATCAACACCCAGGACTGATCTCCTTTAGGATGGACTGGTTAGATCTCCTTGCAGTCCAAGGGACTCTCAAGAGTCTTCTCCAATATCACAGTTTAAAAGCATCAATTCTTCGGCGCTCAGTTTTCTTTATAGTCCAACTCTCACATCCATACATGACCATTGGAAAAACCATAGCCTTGACTAGAAGGACCTTGTTGGCAAAGTAATGTCTCTGTTTTTAAATATGCTGTCTAGATTGGTCATAACTTTCCTTTCAAGGAGTAAGCGTCTTTTAATTTCATGGCTGCAATCACCATCTGCAGTGATTCTGGAGCCCAGCAAAATAAAGTCTGACACTGTTTCCACTGTTTCCTCATCTATTTGCCATGAAGTGATGGGACTGGATGCCATGATCTTCATTTTCTGAATGTAGAGCTTTAACCCAACTTTTTCACTCTCCTCTTTTGCTTTCATCAAGAGCCTCTTTAGTTCTTCTTCACTTTCTGCCATACGGGTGGTGTCATCTGCTTGTCTGAAGTTATTGATATTTCTCCTGGCAACCTTGATTTCGGCTTGTACCTCCTCCAGCCCAGCATTTCTCATGATGTACTCTGCATATAAGTTAAATAAACAGGGTAACAATATACAACATTGATGTACTCCTTTTCCTATTTGGAACCAGTCTGTTCCATGTCCAGTTCTAACTGTTGCTTCCTGACCTGCATACAGGTTTCTCAAGAAGTAGGTCAGGTGCTTTAGTTGGTTCCCATTTCCTTCTCCAAAGAATCTTCCTGACCCAGGGATTGAACCTGTGTCTCCTGCATCTCCAGCATTGTCAGGTAGATTCTTTACCACTGATCCTAAAAGATAATTAAATTGCAAAGTCAATTATAAATAAAATAGTTAAGTGACCTACATAAAGACTTAAAATATGACATAGAAAATGCAAAAAGTTGGGTTGGGGAGACCTTTTAGAATGAGTTTAAACTTAAATGACTATCAGTTTAAATCAGGTAGGTATACTTAAAGGTCAGCATATATGAATTTCATGGTAATGGCAAATATTGCATTGGCCAGAAAATTTGTTCAAGTTTTCTGTAAGTTCTTACCCAAAAACCTGAATGACTTTCCAACCCAATAAAAACAAACAAACAAAAAAACTATCATAGATATAAAAAAGCTAAAGGGAAAAGTAACAAAAATACAACACTAAATAAAATCACCAGGTCACAAGAAAAGAGACTAAAATAGGAAGAAAAACAAAGACATACAAAAAAGTGGAAACCAAATAACAAAATGGAAATAAATATGTTATCTATCTATAATCACTTTAAATGTCAATGAATCGAATGCTCCAGTCAAAAGATGTAGGGTGGCTAATTGTATTTAAAAAAACAAGACCCATAGATAGGCTGCCTACAGGAGACACCCTTCAGAGCTAAAGACTCTCATAAACTAAAAGTGAGGAGATAGAAAAAGATATTCCATGCACATGCAAACAAAAGAAAGCTGGAGTGGCCTTACTCATATCAGACCAAGTAGATTTTAAAACAAAGTCTATAATGAAGGACAAAGACAGACATTATATAATCATAAAGGAATTAATAAGAGGATATAGTGTTCATAAACATATATACACCCAGTATAGGATTATGAGGGCTTCCCAAGTAGTGCTAGTGGTAAAGAACTTGCCTGTCAATTTAGGAGACACAGATTTTATCCTTGGGTTGTGAAGATCGCCTGGAAGAGGGCATGGCAACCCACTCCAGTATTCTTGCCTGCAGAATCCCATGGACAGAGGAGCCTGGTGGGCTATGCTTCATAGGGTTACAGAGTTCATTAGAAGGACGTTTGCTAAAGCTGAAGCTCCAATACTTTGACCACCTTATGCGAAGAGCTGACTCATTGGAAAAGACCCTGATGCCATGAATCAAATGGGCTGGGATGTTATTTGTAGAGAGAGAAATACTTGTAATCAAATGGACAGCTTTTTTTTTTTTTTTTTTAATTTGAGGACTGGAAAAGTACTGCCTCAGTCAAAAGAATAAGTCATTTCAAAATGAAAAAAAAAAAGAAAAAGAAGAAGAAGAAGAAAATTCAATGATGACTTTTCCTCTGAAACTTAACTTTAGAAAGAGGTTTTTTCTTTACTGGAAAACTTTAATGATAAATAAGTTCAAATTTCACTGTGGAGGGATCATATTAATCAGGAGGAAGACTCTGCAGGTAGTGCTAGTGGTAAAGAACTGCCTGTTAATTCAGGAGACATAAGAGACCCAGGTTCGATCCCTGTATTGGGAAGATCCCCTCAAGGAGGGCATGGCAACCCACTCCAGTATTATTGCCTGAAGAATCCCATGGACAGAGGAGCCTGGCCAGCTACAGTCCACTGGGTTTCAAAGAATCAGACAGGACTAAAGCAATTTAGCATACATGAATCAAATGAGCTTTTTTTGTCTTTTTTTGTCTTTGCTTTTTTTGTCTCCCTTCTTGCTTTGTTCTTCACTGTAGGAAACACATTATGAAAATGTATAATTTAGCCACTTTGCTCATCATGCTTAATTGATTTTCAGCATGAATTTAAAAAAAAAAAAGTATGTTAGGAAAAGGAAACCTCAAGCCTCATGAGTACCCTCTTAATAACCACTTAATCTTAAGTTGCGTTCACAAGTGCTAATTATAAACATCTCTAATTGTACATGTCACCCACCATGGTTGAGTGCACATCCATTTCTTGGGCTTTGACATAATGCTCTATTACTACCCAGCCTGCCAAGGAGCTGGCAGGAATTAAGCCTTTTTACTTTCTACTTGGGAAAGCAAAATTGGTCAGCCATTTAAGCCTTATTAATCAGCATTCATCAGTGAGGAATGTGTGTTTGGATGCTGGAGCCTTTACCAGAGCATAGGATAGGACCCCTGCAGCTGTAGCTCAATATTAATTAATAAATCCATGGAATTAATTAATTCAGTTACCAACTACAAAGAGCTGCATGTAGTTTTGGAGACTCAGAGATGAGTTAAGATAAAGTTCCTGACTTTTAAGTCAGTTTTTTCACTCTCCTCTTTTACCTTCATCAAGAGGCTCTTTAGCTCCTCTTCACTTTCTGTCATTAGACTGGTGCATATCTGAGGCTGTTGCTTGTTCTCACAGCAATCTTGATTCCAGCTTGTGATCCATCCAGCCTGATATTTCATGTGATGGAATCTGCATGCATATTAAATAATCAGGGTGACAATATACAGCTTTGTCATACTCCTTTCCCAATTTTGAACCAGTCAGTTTTTCCATGTAAAGTTCTAATTCTTGCTTCTTGACCTGCATACAAGTTTCTCAGGACACAGATAAGGTGATCTGGTATTCTCATGTCTTTAAGAATTTTCCACACTTTGTTGCGATCTACACAGTCAAAGGCTTTTGTGCAGTCAATGAAGCAGGAGTAGATGTTTTTCTGGAATTTCCTTGCTTTCTCTATGATCCAATGAAAGTTGGCAATATAATCTCCAGTTCCTCTGCCTTTCCAGCTTGTACATCTGGAAGTTCTTGATTACTGTACTGCTGAAGCCTAGCTTGAAGGAGTTTGAACATTACCTTACCAGCATGCAAAATAAGTGCAATTGTCAGGTAGCTTGAAAAAAAGTGGATTAAAATTCAACATTCAAAAAACTAAGATCATGGCATCTTGTCCCATCACTTCATGGCAAATAGAAGGGGGGAAAGTGGAAACAGTGATAGATTTTATTCTTTTGGTCTCCCAAATCACTGCAAATGTTGACTGAAGCCATGAAATTAAGATGACTGCTCCTTGGAAGGAAAGCTATGACAAACCTAGAAAGCTTATTAAAACACAAAGACATCACTTTGCTGAAAAACATCTGTATAGTCAAAGCTATAGGTTTTTCCAGTAGTTGTGTATGGATGTGAGAGTTGGACCATAAAGAAAGCTAAGCACTGAAGAATTGATGCTTTTGAACTGTGATGTTTAAGAAGACTCTTGAACATCCCTTGGACAGCTGGGAGATCAAACTAGTCAATCCTAAAGGAAATCAGTCCTGAATATTCATTGGAAGGACTGAAGCTGAGGCTGAAGCTCCAATTCTTTGACCACCTGATGCAAAGAGCTGCCTCATTGGAAAAGACTCTGATGTTGGGAAAGATTGAAGGCAAAAGGAGAAGGGGGCAGCAGAGAATTAGATTGTTAGATAGCATCACTGATTCAATGGCCATGCACTTGAACAAACTCCAAGAGATAGCAAATGACAGGCAAACCTAGCATGCTGCAGTCCATGGGGTAACAAAGAGTTGAACATGACTTAGCCACTGAACACAACATACATAGTTCCCGACATCAGAGACAATTCACACTAGAAAGAGAGACATTCTTTCCAACTTACCAAGGCAAACTTTGTCAACAGTTGTGATGCTGGCTCAAGCAACAATTGGTAGAGAGCAGAGAATTCTTCAGGCAGTAACTAATCAGAAGTAGAGGAGAGGCTGTTCGAGGCAGAGGGATGTCCAGAATCATGCAAGTGTCAACTGGTTCAGGGTAGATCTATACTAGCTTATGATGATGGTGTTACATCTTGATAAACTGGCTCATCATAAACTGAAAATATGATAAATTGAAAATGCAATTGATGCACCAAACATCATAGCTTAGCCTAACCCACCTTCAACATGCTCAGAACACTTATGTCAGCCTACAGTTGGGCAAAGTCACCTAGGACAAAGAATATTGTACAATAAAGTGTTGAATGTCTCATGTAATCTTTTGACTACTGTGCTGGAAATGAAAAATAGAATGGTTATCTGAATAAAGAATGGTTGCAAGTGTATTGATCATTCACTCTCCTGATCACATGGCAGACTGGGAGCCGTGGTCATTGCTGCTGCCTGATATCATAAGAAAATATCATACCACATGTCTCCAATTTGAGAAGTGATCAAAATTCAAAGTATAATTTCTTGAAAAAAAAATTTCTTGAATTATATTACTTTCACACCATCATAAAGTTGAAAAATCATAAGCTGAACCATCCCAAGCCAGGCACAGTCTGTATCCCTGTGAGGTTGAATATAGGGCTATGCCAGGGAGGATCCCAACAAAGTCAGGGTAAGATCCAGGTAGAGAAGACAAGAGGTGTTTCCCTAATGGGTCTGGAGTTCATCCGTTAGAGAGGGAGTCACTTATCCTGGAGATAAGAATTAATCTTTCCTGTAATTTGATGAAATCACATTCCCATTCACAGATGCTTCAGACTGCCCTGTGGCTCAGTTGTGTAGGTGATGCTTGTCACTGAAGCCTCAAGGCTCTTGTTCACATCTTCTCCTCCCAGTTCTCCTCAGACCTAACACCCTTGCCTCCTTGTGGGAGTCCAGCTGGGGCCCATTTCAGAATATTCAGGTTCTCAGCATACCCTGGCTCATCACCCAGAACAGCAATAGAACACAGCTCAGGGGCTCTTAACCTTCTCCATTTGCAGAATGCTTTCATTTTGGACTTACCTGGTGGCTTAGATGGTGAAGAATCTGCCTGCAATGCAGGAGACCCAGGTTCGATCTCTGGGTTGGGAACATCTCCTGGAGAAGGGAATGGCTACCCCCTCCAGTATTCTTGCCTGAAGAATTCCATAGACAGAGGATCCTGGCAGGTTACAGTCCATGGGGTTCCAAAGAGTTAGACATGACTGAGTGACTTTAACTAACTTTTCATTTTGGAAGTGAAATGGGTGTA
Source organism: Bos grunniens (assembly GCF_055505025.1). Lineage (NCBI taxonomy): Eukaryota > Metazoa > Chordata > Mammalia > Artiodactyla > Bovidae > Bos > Bos grunniens. The sequence continues at coordinate 51,051,166 of NC_141175.1, forward strand.
AGTCAACAGAATGGAGCTGTTTGTGTGAAATCAGAGGGACATAGTCCACCCTCCGTCTCCAAGGAAGAGTCAGAAGTGAAGCCAGACTGCTGAGGTCCTGGAGCAGGTACTATCTGTCACCAGCACAGCAAGGGAGAAAGGACGATGCAGGAGACTGAACACAAACCAAGTCCCAAACTCTAAGAGACAAGAGACCTCAGAGAAGGAGAGGTGCAGAAAATTAGGTCATGGAGGAGAGAGATCAATTTCCTAGATACCATTCTGCTTGCAAAGTTTTCTGGTGACATTCTATGAACTAGAGCTCAGAAGTAGAAAATCAAGTAGCTTTCTTTGTTTGTAAATCTTATCTTGCTTTTGAACTCTCATTCCTAATGAAGGCAGAAAAGAAAAATAAGGGAAAGCTTAAATGTCACAAAGATATTGCATTTATTCTTAGTTTAAAATTTATGTTTGAGGTAGATAACCAACTTGTAATGATGTAAAAATGCATTTGTTTTTAGAGAATGTTCATTTTCTATTGAAATATAGTTCATTTACAATATTGCATAAGTTTCAGATGTACAGCAAAGTGATTCAGGTTTTTTGTAGATTATATTCATTTCTATCATTGAAGATGAATTTCTGGAAGATATTCATCTTTGATAATAGAAATAGTTTTGTTAAATATACTAATATTAATGGACATGCATTTGAGCAAGCTCCAGGAGTTGGTGATGGACAGGGAAGCCTGGCGTGTTGCAGTCCATTGGGTCACAAAGAGTCGGACACCACTGAGCAACTGAACTGAATAGAATATTAATAGATAATGCTTGATAAATAGAGCATGTGTGTGTTAAAAATGGATAGGAAGAGATGGGAAAAGCAAAAGATACCTAACAGTCATGAAGCACCTGGGTAATAATGACTGTTGCACACTAAGTATGCATCGGATTTACAAGGTACTAAGTAGATTTATAAGGTAAATGTATTGAGACACTAAGTATACATGAAGCTTTGATTCAGTTGCCTACTGGAGATCGCCATTCTGGTTCTATGTGTCCTGTTCCCATGAAACAAACATGAAACTGTTCATCTGGCTAATTGCCAAGCTGCAGTGGTCAGCCACGTATATTGTCCCTGTGTCTTTTACTAGAGCTAGTCTGTGTTGTTGGCCTAGGGCCACTTCTGTCCATGGGCCTCTTATTTGAATGTCAACTCTGATCCTTGTAATGATGTCATCAGTGGGGGAGGCTGAAGACCATAGAAAGAGACAGGAGATGCAGACATCCTGGATCCCAGGATTCAGGTAGTGTGGTTGGTCCTTCCATCCTGCCTACAGCATCTCTAAACTGTATTAATTTGCTGCATATTTTCCCTTTGGTTCATTCTCACTCGCAGTTTCTATTGACTTAATGAAGACTGTAATTCAAGCATTTCAATTTGGTCTTTGAATTCCTATGTTCCGTGGGTTTGGGGATAGCTTGGTACTGAAGTTAACGCAGCATCAAGTTGACTGTCCACATGGCACAAGTCAAAGTTTAAATGACGTTTTTTTCAATACTATCTGAAGAAGTCACTTTTTATCCTCCTCAGGTGGAAGCAAAGATTAAGCAGCATCATGGCTGCAAGTAAGGGCTACTTGTTCATAAATGCCTTTGGATCTGTCCTGCCCACCTTGTCTGGCACTGAGCATCCTTTCCCTGGGACTGAATAGGTGTGGCTGCCTCTGCTAGGTTTCCCTACAGTTAACATGGTTCCTGCTGATAAAGACCACATTCTGGATTTGCCATTTGCCTTCAGTCACCAGGTTGTCACACACGGCAACCTCCTCATCCTAAACCCAGGCCTCTTACAGATGCTGTTCCTCCCACAGACATATGAATAGCATTCTATGGGCTCCCTGGGTGCCAATACAGGCTGAGAACATCAGGAGAACCACATGAGGGTCACTGGGGGCAGAGACTGGTGCCAAGTGAAGAAAAGTCCAAGTAGACGTCACTGAATAAGCCACATTTAAGTGCAAGTCTGAAGGGTTAGAAGGAGAAAGTCATGCCAAGAGAAAGGGGAGGGCAGGACAGCCCAGGAACAAAAGGTGGCAAAGCCTAGTCATGGGATCCTGCCTTTCCCAGGATCCAGGGCTGAGATATGGTCAGGAGCAAGGTGATGTGAGGTGAAGTTGAAGACTCAGGTTAGGAACAAGCTAATTCAGGCAGAGAGTTGTTGTTTTTGGTTTTGTATTTTCCTCAAGTGCAGGCAGAAGCCAAAGAAATGAAGTAGCCAGTGGGGCTGATCTAGTTTAAATCTTTCAGAGGTCATTTTAGCTTCTGTATAAAGAAGAGACATTATGAGTAGAACTAAGAGACCTGATAGGGGGTTACAGTCCAGGTTCCAGTGATACTGGCCTGGACCAGGATGGCAGCATTAGAGATGGGAACGGTAGTCTGATTCTAGATCTACTGGGGGTGGGGGGGGGGGTGTAGTTGACCTTGAGTGATGGAAATGAGGGCCTCGGGAGCCCTCTCAGGTCTTGGTTTGGCAACTAGGTAGACAGTGATGTCACTTATGGAGATGAGGAAGACTCATTTGAAAGTACTGCAGTGGTGGGGGATCAAGGTGTTTTGGAACAACATCTTAAAGATTACCTTTGTACATCATATTCTGGGGAGACACTGTGTGAGGAGACTTTCTCACATGGAACTCCATAGGCCCCTGCACATAAGCAACGGTCCCCACCCTCCAGGAGTTGTTCGGACATACTGTTCTCTCCTTCCTCTGAGGGCAAGTCAGCCGGCAGTTTGCACAGACAGCCTCTCCTCCTGTGTCTTCTCCTGAACTTGCCCACCACTTCTTTCTTATCTTACACGTTTTTTCCTTCATCTCCATAAGAGTGGCCATGACCCATCTGCCTCCTGGGAGTGGAGAGGCCTCTTGTCTTCAGGCCTTCAACTAAAAGCAAAGGCAAACAGCAGCAATCTAAATTGTAATTCATTCCTCTCCATCTGCAAGCTGATCATCTGCCCTATCTTGCCTGGCCTTGCCCAGGACAAGTTCCCAGTAGAGGACTGAGGATATATTTTAAACCTAAGCCTGTTTTCCCAGTTTCTTTCCAGGATCCAGGAAAGGGAGTGAATGATTCCATGATGGAAATTGATAAAGAAATTGATTACTACACACACTGTATTTATTAGCTTTCTTCTGCCAGGAATTCCCATAGAAGGCTCTCACCTCCCCTTAGGTGACCCCTTATGATCTCAATGATCCAATGGGGCCACTCACCCATGTCAGGAAATGTGTTGTTAATTACTCTTTGATTATTTTCCAGGTGAATGCTTTCATTTATTTAAATATATTTACTGAGTGTCAGCAGGTTCAAGGCAAACATTTCAGGCTAATGACACAGCACTGAACTTGCAAGGCCAGGCCCTAATCTCTTGGGGTTCTCACTCTGCCAGGGGTCAGGCCATAGAGAAATGAACAGCAAGCAAACCAGCAAATAAAGTTAATCTCAGATAGTGATAAGAGTTGCCAGGAAAGTAAGGCAGCAAAATATGAAGTAGACAGAAGGTTGGAGCAGGTGAGGGTCATATGGGGAGGATGCGGAGGGGTTGCTGAGGAGGTGAACTCTGAGTTAAGAATGAATTAGCCTGCACAACTCTGGGCAAAGTATTTTCCAAGTCATAGATCAGCAAAGGTAAAACCCATCAGAAGAGTTTACAATCAGAATGACGGTGGTCCATGCAGCCTGCTGAGGTCTGGTCACAGCCCTGGCCAGCCATCACCCTGGACTCTGCACGTGCTCAGGATGCCCTAAAGCAGAAATCACACCTCATGTATTAGCTCTTTTCCCCATAGAACTGAGCATGGGGTTAGGCTTAGAGGAAGTAAAAGACACAGTTCAGGGGGAAATGAAGCAGGTCAAATGGAATTGTAGAGGACTGACTTAGGGTCTAATAGCAAGTTATCTGGTTGTTTCTCATGGCATCACAGTTATCCTGAAGCTTCACCAGGCAGCTTGTCACCCCCTGCACACACCCACTTTGCTCTTACACCCCTGTTTCAAATATTTCCCTCCTCACCCTTCGTGGGTGGCTAGCTCGTCTTCACTCTTTAAAGCTTCTCTCAATGTCACCTCCTCCAGAAAGTGTCAGCATCACTGCTTCTTCAGTTGTGACAACCAAAAACATCTCCAAATATGAGCAAAAGTTTGCAGTGGGGGTTTGTGGGAGAGTCTCCGCTCCATTCTTCCTACTTGCCTCATATTCCTGTCTCTCTCCTTAGGGAGAAAAGTAAAGCAGGAAGAAGCAAGGTGTTGGGACACAAGCAGCTGCCCCACATCGTTTTGTTATTACGAAGCAGTCCTGGGTTAAGCACACCCACAGCCTGCAACATTTCCAGAGCACAAAAAACACCACTGATTAAAAAAAATAAATAAAAAGTCAGAGAAAAAGGGAGCAGTTTACCCAGAGCTACTGAGATCCTGTCTCCTGGACTCAGAGTCCTAAACATTCCCACTAAATAAAATAATTCTACTTTCAGATTGTGACTATATTTTTCAGTAGACAGTTTTGGTGACCAACACAAAGGGACACAGAGCAGAATTCTCTCCTTCACCTGAACTTCACAAGAAAGTGGATGGGGGTACCAGCAGAGGCCCCTCGTGCCCATCCGCTTCGTTGGGAGTTCGGGATAGATTTATTGTTCTACTCTGTTGCTTTTGCAAAAGTGAAATTCATAAAAAGGACCCTACCAAGTACTCTTGATCTCTGCCCCGACTGCCAAAGCACAAGGTGAAAAACCTCCAGTGCATATTTCACCAGTGAACAAGACTTCACCTGACATCTAATCCCAGGCAAACACTGGAGTCTCAAAATCAGATAGACTAGGAAGAGAAGTAACTGACATGAAGATTATCTCTTGACTAAACAAGGATGTGTCTGTGCTATGGTCAACAGCATTTGTACTTGAATTAACATTTCTGCAACTTCATGTTTCGAATATATAACTTCTAAGAAGAAGCCCGTTGGCTACAGCAAATGTAATTAGCTTCATCTTGGAATTTTGATTTATTTAGCTGGTTATCTACAGGCTTGGGCTCAGGGTTTAGACCTATACTTCAATTTGGTCTCTCTATTCTATTTGCAGTTTATTTTGTGTTGTAGCTTTTAATGTATTCAGTTTTTGTTTATTCATTCTGTAAAAATAACAAGTCTGATACACTGATGCCTGCACCTATGCTTTTGAAATGATATCTAAAACCTGTATCTTTGACAAAGTCTTCCTGCTTTGACCCTCCACTTTGACTCAATATAAGAAGTTGTTCAAATGTGGCCTTTTGGTTGCGACTAACTTCAAAAGTTTCTCTCACTCTGAAGAAAGATGTCCAATTGTGTCAAGATGTAGAAAAATAACCGAAAAAGATGATCAGTCAAATAATGACGTCTGTGCAGAAGAAACACTTAGTAATATGTTGGGTTATCAAACCCCCTAATGGATACTTGCTCAAAAAGGGGAAAAATGAAATCAAACTGAAGTGGAATTATGTATGGCAGGGAAAAAGAAAAAAAATGAAGACGGTCAAGGCAAGCTCATAAAGGAAACTTAATCTAGCCTTACAGGAATTTGCAGCTCTTCTCAGAAAACAGCAAAGGATACCAAACAACCCCCAACTGCCAAGTTTGTTCATGCCACCTCTGACTTCCTTGTTTCTCTGATTCAGCTATCCTTTTTTTTTTTTTTTCTTTTCTTTTTTTTTATTATTATTTTTTTTATTCAATTTTAATTAAAAAAAAATTATACATGTGTTCCCCATCCTGAACCCTCCTCCCTCCTCCCTCCCCATACCATCCCTCTGGGTCGTCCCAGTGCACCAGCCCCAAGCATCCAGCATTGTGCATTGAACCTAGACTGGCATCTCATTTCATACATGACATTTCACATGTTTCAATGCCATTCTCCCAAATCTTCCCATCCTCTCCCTCTCCCACAGAGTCCATAAGCCTGTTCTATACATCAGTGTCTCTTTTGCTGTCTCGTATACAGGGTTATTGTTACCATCTTTCTAAATTCCATATATATGCGTTAGTATACTGTATTGGTGTTTGTCCTTCTGGCTTACTTCACTCTGTATAATAGGCTCCAGTTTCATCCACCTCATTAGAACTGATTCAAATGTATTCTTTTTAATGGCTGAGTAATACTCCATTGTGTATATGTACCACCGCTTTCTTATCCATTCATCTGCTGATGGACATCTAGGTTGTTTCCATGTCCTGGCTATTATAAACAGTGCTGTGATGAACATTGGGGTACACGTGTCTCTTTCCCTTCTGGTTTCCTCAGTGTGTATGCCCAGCAGTGGGATTGCTGGATCATAAGGCAGTTCTATTTCCAGTTTTTTAAGGAATCTCCACACTGTTCTCCATAGTGGCTGTACTAGTTTGCATTCCCACCAACAGTGCAAGAGGGTTCCCTTTTCTCCACACCCTCTCCAGCATTTATTATTTGTAGACTTTTGGATCGCAGCCATTCTGACTGGTGTGAAATGGTATCTCATAGTGGTTTTGATTTGCATTTCTCTGATAATGAGTGATGTTGAGCATCTTTTCATGTGTTTGTTAGCCATCTGTATGTCTTCTTTGGAGAAATATCTATTTAGATCTTTGGCCCATTTTTTGATTGGGTCATTTATTTTTCTAGAGTTGAGCTGTAGGAGTTGCTTGTATATTTTTGAGATTAGTTGTTTGTCGGTTGCTTCATTTGCTATTATTTTCTCCCATTCTGAAGGCTGTCTTTTCACCTTGCTAATAGTTTCCTTTGATGTGCAGAAGCTTTTAAGTTTAATTAGGTCCCATTTGTTTATTTTTGCTTTTATTTCCAATATTCTGGGAGGTGGGTCATAGAGGATCCTGCTGTGATATATGTCAGAGAGTATTTTGCCTATGTTCTCCTCTAGGAGTTTTATAGTTTCTGGTCTTACATTGAGATATTTAATCCATTTTGAGTTTATTTTTGTATATGGTGTTAGAAAGTGGTCTAGTTTCATTCTTTTACAAGTGGTTGACCAGATTTCCCAGCACCACTTGTTAAAGAGATTGTCTTTAATCCATTGTATATTCTTGCCTCCTTTGTCAAAGATAAGGTGTCCATATGTGCGTGGATTTATCTCTGGGCTTTCTATTTTGTTCCATTGATCTATATTTCTGTCTTTGTGCCAGTACCATACTGTCTTGATAACTGTGGCTTTGTAGTAGAGCCTGAAGTCAGGTAGGTTGATTCCTCCAGTTCCATTTTTCTTTCTCAAGATCGCTTTGGCTATTCGAGGTTTTTTGTATTTCCATACAAATTGTGAAATTATTTGTTCTAGCTCTGTGAAGAATACTGCTGGTAGCTTGATAGGGATTGCATTGAATCTATAAATTGCTTTGGGTCAGCTATCCTGATTCAAGTTGATGTTTAAATTTGTTGTTTAAAGGAAGTCAATAAAATTCAATTGTCATTTCCCTCCATGGTGGGACAGGGCAATTGAAATTGGTCCTCCTCATTCCCAAGAGAGGTGTACTCCATATAAGAATGTCTTTGATAAAAACAAATTAACAAAGAAGGAAGGAAAACAATATTTACACTATACATTTGATCAGCAATGCCTTCTGTGAAAGCTCTTGATCCAGTGGGGAAAATGTAGAAGGATTTCAGCCTAGAATGGAACTTGAGAATATGAAATGGTAGAATGTCATGTATCTGCCCTCAGAAGAACAGAACATGAGACTGACCTATGTTAAACACCTAATTTACAGAAGATCAAGCATTATTTCTTGATCCATGAACATCCACCAAGAATCTCTCTCCATCTTCAAGCCCAAGAACTTACTGCTTGAACTCTGATCAGACTCCTCACTCTTTGCACTCCTTGCACACGTGCAGCCACTGCTCCTTGGAGGTGGGGTTGCGCCTCTTGGCTGCCGCCCCTCTGCTATTCCAGAATGATCTCAATTTCAAGTAACTAGAGCTTGCCTCAGTTTCAGTCCACTTCAATCGCTCAGTCGTGTCCGACTCTTTGTGACCCCATGAATTGAAGCATGCCAGGCAGCTGCCACGGCGCACATAGCGTGGGCAGCTGCAACAGCTCACATAGCGCAGCCTAGAGGAGCTACCCCATGTCCGAGGCCAGGGGCAGAAGCCGGGAGGACCCTATGCCCAAGGGGCAGTGGTCAAGAGGAGTTACCCCACATCCGAGGTCGGAGCAGCAGCTGAGAGTGCCAGGCTACGATGGTACAGGAATGGCGGAGAGGAGCTACCCTACTTCCGAGGTCAGGGGCAACAGGCAAGAGGAGCAATCCCACCTCCAAGGAGCAGTGGCTGCGTGGGCGCAGGAGGGCCTAGTGGAACTATTCCACGTTCAAGATCCGGAGGGGCAGCAGTGAGAAGATACCCTCATCCAAGGTAAGGAGCAGCGACTGCGCTTTGCTGGAGGAGCCATGAAGAGATACCCCAAGCCCAAGGTAAGAGAAACCCAAGTCAGACGGTAGGTGTTGCAAGAGGGCATCAGAGGGCAGACGCACTGAAACCATACTCACAGAAAACCAGTCAATCTAATCACACTAGGACCACAGCCTTGTTTAACTCAATGAAACTAAGCCATGCCCCTCGGCCACCCAAGATGGTCAGGTCATGGTGGAGAGGTCTGACAGAATGTGGTCCACGGGAGAAGGGAAAGGGAAACCACTTCAGTATTTTTGCCTTGAGAACCCGATGAACAGTATGAAAAGGCAAAATGACAGGATACTGAGAGAGGGGCTCCCCAGGTCAGTAGGTGCCCAAAATGCTACTGAAGATCAGTGAAGAAATAACTCCAGAAAGAATGAAGGGATGGAGCCAAAGCAAAATCAATACCCAGTTGTGGATCTGACTGGTGACGGAAGCAAGGTATGATGCTGTAAAGAGCAATATTGCATAGGAACCTGGAGTGTCAGGTCCATGAGTCAAGGCAAATTGGAAGTGGTCAAACAGAAGATGGCAAGAGTGAACGTCACCATTCTAGGAATCAGCAAACTAAAATGGACTGAAATGGGTGAATTCAACTCAGACAACCATTATATCTACTACTGCAGGCAGGAATCCCTTAGAAGAAATGGAGTAGCCATCATGGTCAACAAAAGAGTCCAAAATGCAGTGCTTGCATGCAATCTCAAAAAATGACAGAATGATCTCTGTTGGTTTCCAAGGCAAACCATTCAATATCACAGTAATCCAAGTCTATGCCCCATACAATAATGCTGAAGAAGCTGAAGTTGAACGGTTCTATGAAGACCTACAAGACCTTTTAGAACTAACATCCAAAAAAGATGTCCTTTTCATTATAGGGGACCAGAATGCAAAAGTAGGAAGTCAAGAAACACCTGGTGTAACAGGCAAATTTGGCCTTGGAATACAAAATAAAGCAGGGCAAAGACTAATAGAGTTTTGCCGAGAAAATGCACTGGTCATAGCAAACACCCTCCTCCAACAACACAAGAGAAGACTACACATGGAAATCACCAGATGGTCAACACTGAAATCAGATTGATTATATTCTTTGAGTCCAAAGATGGAGAAGCTCTATATAGTCAACAAAAACAAGACCAGGAGCTGACTGTGGCTCAGATCATAAATTCCTTATTGCCAAATTCAGACTTAAATTGAAGAAAGTAGAGAAAACCACTAGACCATTCAGGTATGACCTAAATCAAATCCCTTATGATTATACAGTGGAAGTGAGAAATAGATTTAAGGGACGAGATATGATAGATAGACTGCTTGATAAACTATGGATGGAGGTTCGTGACATTGTACAGGAGACAGGGATCAAGACCATCCTCACGCAAAAGAAAAGCAAAAAAGCAAAATGGCTGTCTGGGGAGGCCTTACAAATAGCTGTGAAAAGAAGAGAAGTGCAAAGCAAAGGAGAAAAGAAAGATATAAGCATCAAATGTAGAGTTGCAAAGAACAGAAAGGAGAGATCAGAAAGCCTTCCTCAGCGATCAATGCAATGAAATAGAGGAAAACAACAGAATGTGAAAGACTAGAGATCTCGTCAAGAAAATTAGAGACACCAAGGGAACATTTCATGCAAAGATAGGCTCGATAAAGGACAGAAATGGTGTGGATCTAACAGAAACAGAAGATATTAAGAAGAGGTGGGAAGACTACACAGAAGAACTGTACAAAAAAGATCTTCACGACCAAGATAATCATAATGGTGTGATCACTCACCTAGAGCCAGACATCCTGGAATGTGAAGTCAAGTGGGCCTTAGAAAGCATCACTACAAACAAAGCTAGTGGAGGTGATGGCATTCCAGTTGAGCTACTTCAAATCCTGAAAGATGATGCTGTGAAAGTGCTGCACTCAATATGCCAGCAAATTTGGAGAACTCAGCAGTGGCCACAGGACTGGAAAAGGTCAGTTTTCATTCCAATCCCAAAGAAAGGCAATGCCAAAGAATGCTCAAAGTACGGCCCAATTGCACTCAACTCCCACGCTAGTAAAGTCATGCTCAAAGTTCTCCAAGCCAGGCTTCAGCAATATGTGAACCATGAACTTCCAGATGTTCAAGCTGGTTTTAGAAAAGGCAGAGGAACCAGAGATCAAATTGCCAACATCTACTGGATCATGGAAAAAGCAAGAGAGTTCCAGAAAAACATCTATTTCTGCTTTATTGACCATGCCAAAGCCTTTGACTGTGTGGATCACAAGAAACTGTGGAAAATTCTGAAAGAGATGGGAATACCAGAACACCTAACCTGCCTCTTGAGACACCTATATGCAAGTCAGGAAGCAACAGTTAGAACTGGACATGAAACAACAGACTGGTTCCAAATAGGAAAAGGAGTATGTCAAGGCTGTATATTGTCACCCTGCTTATTTAACTTCTATGCAGAGTACATCATGAGAAATGCTGGGCTGAAAGAAGCACAAGCTGGAATCAAGATTGCCAGGAGAAATATCAGTAACCTCAGATATGCAGATGAGACTACCCTTATGGCAGAATGTGAGGAGGAATTAAAAATCCTCTTGATGAAAGTGAAAGTGCAGAGTGAAAAAGTTGGCTTAAAGCTCAACATTCAGAAAACAAAGATCATGGAATCCAGTCCCATCACGTCATGGGAAATAGATGGGGAAACAGTGGAAACAGTGTCAGACTTTATTTTTGGGGGCTCCAAAATCACTGCAGATGGTGACTGCAGCCATGAGATTAAAAGACTCTTACTCCTTGGAAGGAAAGTTATGACCAACCTGGGTAGCATATTCAAAAGGAGAGACATTACTTTGCCAACAAAGGTCCTTCTAGTCAAAGCTATGATTTTTCCAGTGGTCATGTATGGATGTGAGAGTTGGACTGTGAAGAAAGCTAAGCATTGAAGAATTGATGCTTTTGAAGTGTGGTGTTGGAGAAGACTCTTGAGAGTCCCTTGGACTGCAAGGAGATCCAACCAGTCCATTCTGAAGGAGATCAGCCCTGGGATTTCTTTGGAAGGAATGATGCTAAAGCTGAAACTCCAGTACTTTGGCCACCTCATGGGAAGAATTGACTCATTGGAAAAGACTCTGATGCTGGGAAGGATTAGGGGCAGGAGGAGAAGGGGAAGACAGAGGATGAGATGGCTGGATGGCATCACTGACTCGATGGACGTGAATCTAAGTGAACTCTGGGAGTTGGTGTTGGACAGGGAGGCCTGACGTGCTGTGATTAATGGGGTTGCAAAGAGTCAGACTGATTGAGCCACTGAACTGAACTTACAGCTGGTTTCAACTGCATTTTATGAGGTCAGTTTGTGTGTGTCTGTGTGTGTGTATGTGTGTGTATATATATATATACACACAGAGACACTCTTTGGTGGCTCAGTGGTAAAGAATCTGCCTGCAATACAGGACACCCAAGTTCAATCCCTGGTCATGAAGATCCCCTGGAGGAAGGCATGGAAACTCACTCTAGTACTCTTGCCTAGAGAATCCCAGATCCCATGGACAGAAGCCTGGCAGGCTGCAGTCCTTAGGGTCGCACAGACTTGGACACAACTGAAGTGACCAAATAGCAGCATATAAACATGATGGTGTATATATATATATTAGTTAGTTAGTTAGTTCAATCGCTCAGTCATGTCCGACTCTTTGCAACCCATGAATCACAGCATGCCAGGCCTCCCTGTCCATCACCAACTCCCGGAGTTCACTCAGACTCACGTCCACTGAGTCAGTGATGCCATCCAGCCATCTCATCCTCTGTCTTCCCCTTCTCCTCCTGCCCCCAATCCCTCCCAGCATTAGAGTCTTTTCCAATGAGTCAACTCTTTGCATGAGGTGGCCAAAGTACTGGAGTTTCAGCTTTAGCATCATTCCTTCCAAAGAAATCCCAGGGCTGATCTCCTTCAGAATGGACTGGTTGGATCTCCTTGCAGTCCAAGGGACTCTCAAGCGTCTTCTCCAACACCACAGTTCAAAAGCATCAATTTTTCAGCGCTCAGCCTTCTTCACAGTCCAACTCTCAATTCATACATGACCACAGGAAACACCATAGGAAAAACCACAGGAAAAACCATATATATATATATATATATATATATATACACACAATAGTTGCAGTCAAAACAACTCATGACTCACTCAAGTTCAGTGGCAGAACTGAAATTGGGTTCTAATTTCTTCAAAACAATATAAAAATTATAATTTGTTTATTTTTAATGGGAGGATAATTTTACAAACGTGTGTTGGTTTCTGCCATACATCAACATGAACCAACCATAGGTATACGTATGTCCCTTCCCTCTTGAACCTTCCTCCCACCCCATGCCACTGCTCTAGGTTGTCACAGAGCACGGAGTTTGAGTTCCCTGAATCATACAGCAAATTCCCACTGGCTGTCTATTTTACATATGGTAATGTATAAAATTTTAGTCTAACTCATTGTGGTGAGTGTTTATATTTTTCTACTAAGTGAAAGAGGTGGCTAGCTCCACTTACTCTATTTTATTAAGAGGAAAGACCAGTAGGGGCTTGAATTCTTGAATATTTATTCTCTATCCTCCTATGTCTTAACATCTGGTTTGGGGAAAGTCAAGTATTTGACATTGAATTTCACCAGTAGCTCATAAATGCAGGTCCTCAAGCTGCATGAATGGGCATCAGTGAAACTTTCTCCTCTGCCAAGGAGATGACTCACAGTTCAGCACTATTAATGGGTACTAACGAGTGGTCAGGGACATTGCTTTCAAATGGAGAAGGCAGCAGGAAAAGCTCCAAGTGTTTGAATTATGTAGCAGAACATGCTTACCTTGGTGTTCTTGGCTTAAGCTCAAGGCAAAAGCAGAGATTCTCCAACCAGTGATTATAACCATTAATCACCCTTCTTTTCACATATAAGCAATGTCTCAATGATACTCTAAAATGTATTTTAACCTTCTCACAGGGGGATAGTTAGAGATAAACTAAGAAGCTTTGTCCCTCTGGGTATATACTTTATATATGCTTTAAATAAAGTATTAGGGTTCTTTTATTCACCTCATAAAATCAGGAATGCAGCAAAAAGCAGCCATGGAGGAAGTTATTGGCTGGAGTTTATTTTAGTGAAAAAGTTTATTTACTAAACTTCTCCCACCAGGAAGTGATAGGCATGTATGTGGTGTTAGGGGAGCAGTCTATTACACACTGTTTTTTACCTAGAGCAAAGGTTTGAGGAAGAATAAAGAACTGAGATTTTCAGGTCAAGCATAGGTTTAAATGTAAGCTTTTCCAGTTTCTGGTTATGTGAGATAAAGCAAGTAACTTGATGTCTCTGCATCTGTTTCATCAGTAATAAAATAGAGTCAATATCTCAAGATTCCTCTGAGAATTAAAGAAAAACATTGACTTTCTCGGCACAGCATGAGGGCAATGAGGTGGCACAGTCCTTTGTATCAAATTATTCTGAAGTTCACGTTAGTTCACTCCCCTGCCGACTGCATGTCTGAGTGCTGCTCATGTCATCTCAATTTTGGTTTTTAATTTTTTTCCTCTCCATAAAATGGTGATGATAACATTTACCATGCAGGCTTCCTTTTAGGATGAACAAACATTTGCTGCTACCTAACAGCTTTGGAATCATAACTCATCTTCCAGCATGCTCTGCCCACTCTTTCCTCCCATACCCCTCTGGACCATCAGCCTTAGGTGCTTGTGCTGCCTCATTGAGGCCCATGGCCATCTGTCACATCCCACCATCTCCTCCAAACTTCTCTAGCTGAAATCTATCTCTAGGACCAAAATTTATTTATTCTTGGTCCCAATTATAGATCCCTTTTTGTCTCTTTGAAGTAAAAATTAAGTATTCTTTCAGACTAAATGCTAAAAAGATATTATAAGACTAAAAAAAAAATCAAAAGCTCTTTATGGAGACATCATTCTTTTTTAATATAAATTTATTTATTTTAATTGAAGGCTAATTACTTTATGCAAGAAAATAGTCTCAAAGTGTGCTCACTTTATCCTCCATGGCAAACTATCTGGGATTTTTTTTTTCTTTCTTTCTCTCTGTGTATACATATTTAGACTTTAGGTATTTATGAAGGGGATGGTTTTCCATGGACCTTTAAAATGGGCCACACAGAATGCTGATATGACATCAGAAACCTGGAGTTCATTCAACATTTATTTGGCTAATATATGTGTAGCTCATCATATTTAAATGGTATTTTTGTACATGGGAATTTCTGGATGTGACTGGAGGACCTGTAACTGCAACCTGGATGTCTCTAATCATGCATTTGAATTATAATTGTGGATTCCCTTTAGAAATAAGCATTTTCATATCACTAATTTCTGACCACCTTTGCTGATGTAGGGCTTTCTGCAGACTCCCTATCCTTCATGCCACCTCAAGAGCTTCTGCAAGTTTAAGAGGTACCTCATGAGAGCCGGTGGGTAGGCCTTCTGATGCTGCAATTCCAACCTCTAGTAGGGAGTCCACTGAAGTCTCCCACAGGGCATTACCATTGATATATAGCTTGCAAATGGGCAAGGTCACCAGTGCTCACATGACAGCCCTCTAGACCTGGACGTGGACTATGTAGAAGCACGTGAAGGGAGGATGAGAGAAAGATGGACCTCCCTACTCCAACTTACATCCTGTGAGAGGATGTCCAAAGGAGTGCCAAGGCGCCTACTTCACTGGGATGGCCCCTGCTTGAGACCTACTGTTCCAATGCTTTTCTACTGAACAAGAAGTTTCTGTGACTAGACAGCTTTTTCTTTCTCTGAATCTGAGTGACAGGGTTGGGGCAGGTTTTGTGTGATGATCATGGTGCTGTATTCAGCGTCCCTCCTTTGCTCTCATGGTGAAGGCATTGTGAGAGTCATATGTGTCTGCCTGATTCTCTCTTCTTGTAAGTCTTTCCCAAAACACTCCTTGCTGCTACTGCTGCTAAGTCATTTCAGTCCTGTCCGACCCTGTGCAACCCCATAGATGGAAGCCCACCAGGCTCCTCCGTCCCTGGGATTCTCTAAGCAAGAACACTGGAGTGGATTGCCATTTCCTTCCCCAATACAGGAAAGTGAAAAGTGAAAGTGAAGTCACTCAGTCGTGCCCGACTCGTAGCGACCCCATGGACTACAGCCCACCAGGCTCCTCTGTCCATGGGATTTCCCAGGCAAAATTACTGGAGTGGGTTGCCATTGCCTTCTCCAAAACACTCCTTACCCTACTGTAAATAAATAAGATTGTTTGACCCGAGCATTTCCATATAGATGCTGAGACACATCTGAAGCCAAGCTGTAGGTACAATTTAGGCTCAGTCTGATACTTGAGAGATAAAGCTGAAATCCAAGATAAATTCTGTGTAGTTTCCTTGGTAGAGGAGTGATATGAATAGGAGTTAAAATGTGTCAGATCTTCTAGAGATGGGATACCAATTAGAAGCTGAAAAATGCTCTGTGGAAAAATGTGTACCTACCATCACAATAATAGTAATGATGCTTGTACCTGATTTCATTGTCTTATTATTTTCCATTGGTTTCCTAGAAAATGGATTAAAGGAGGGATAGGGTCTTGCATGGAAAATCCCATGGACAGAGGAGCCTGGTAGGCTGCAGTCCATGGGATCGCTAAGAGTTGGACATGACTGAAGCGACTTAGCAGTAGCAGCAGCAGCAGGATCAGATGGATGCTAGTAATCCAAATTTCATGTGACAAATCTGAACTTTAGAGAGTATACATATCTGGTGAGATATAAAGCCCACTCAGAAGCAAGGTAACAGTAATATATGCATCTAGCACTTCACCAACAAATGTCTGAATAGTCGTAGCTATGGTTTTCCCAGTAGTCATGTACAGATGTGAGAGTTGGACCGTAAAGAAGGCTGAGAGCTAAAGAACTGATGCTTTTGCACTGTGGTGCTGGAGAAGACACTGGAGAGTCCTTGGACCGCAAGGAGATCAAACCAGTCAATCCTAAAGGAAATCAACCCTGAATATTCATTGAAAGGATTGATGCTGAAGCTGAAGCTCCAATACTTTGGCCACCTTATGTGAAGAACTGACTCATTGAAAGAGACCTTGATGCTGGGGAAGATTGAAGGCAAAGGAGAAAGGGACAACAGAGGATGAGATGGTTAGATAGCATCACAAACTTAATGGACATGAATTTGAGCAGTCCATGGGGTTGCAAAGAGTTGGACATGACTTAGTGACTGAACAACAGGAGACAATTATGATTAAAAGTGGAAAGAACTTTGATTATGGATATGCTAGTTTAAGGTGTGTTGGTAGGAATTCCAGGAGGACATGTGATACTGAAGGTCAGAAACAAGATTAGGTTTAGATTTCACAGTGAAGCATCTACTTGATAAGATTCCTGAATCCATTGGTGTGGGTGACTGAAGGAAAGAGCTAACCTATAGTGCTGAAATGGTCAGAGCCTGGGTGTCTGTGAGATGGCAAGGAAGATAGCAAAGCAGGCAAGGGCAGGGCAGATAACACCCTTTGCCATGTGGGCAAAATGCTGAGCTATTCGTGAATCCACCTGCACATGTCTCTTCAACCATATCAAGACCATTCAAGGGCAGGAACGGTGTCTTTGCCTTACTTTTCATATACCATAGTACTTAGCACTGGGCTGGGCACAGAGGACTTCAAAATGAGAGGAAAATAGGCCTCCAGATAACAACTTGGTCCTTGGAATTCTCTAGCACCAAGTGTCTATGACAAGTAAATAATTTAAATAAATATCAAGACTGTGTGATTTATTGCTCCTTGTCATGCTTCAGAGAAAATCTTCAATTATTAAAAAAAAGAAGCAAAAGTTTAAAGAATGTTAACTTGCTTCAAAAATGTCCAAATACAAGGATAACTCAAAGGGACACTGTTAAACTCTCTTAGCACAGAGGTGGGAAAACAGTCTGGTTCCTCATCCTGCTATCATTGTAGGTTCAGTGTCAGGATGCATCCACGTGGCATATTTATGGACCTTTGAAATCACATTCAACACCTCAATATTTCCTGGCACAGCTATCTCCATTGGGCTCCATTATCAAGGCTGCTTTTTTATAGCCTGAGCTTGCTGTTTTATCTTCAGCCTTTGAGACTCTATTATCTCAGAACCAGGAAAGGACACCTCATCAGCAGTGGAATAGTCATCTCAGCAGTGATGGCCTGAGGCAGAAGGAGTGGGGGATGGATAGGCTCACCATCTGGAAGTTTGAAATGTTGTTTTACCTCTCCAGAATTTCCTTGCCATAAATTTATTGAGTCTTAGCATTAGGGCTTCCCAGGTGGCTCAGTGGGTAAAGAATCAGCCTGCAATGCAGGAGATGCTGGCTTGATTCCTGGGTTGGGAAGATTCCTTGGAGGAGGGCATGGCAGCACACTCCAGTATTCTTGCCTGGAGAATCCTATGGACAGAAGATCCTGGTGGGCTACAGTTCAAGGGGTTGCAAAGAGTCAGACACGACTGAGCAACTAACATACACACACACACACAATTGGAAGATACACCAAATTTGATCCCAAGTAACTCTATGTAAAATCTAAGTAACTTCTGTGGGGAAACTTAGTCTTCTGAGCCAAGCATTTTGATCCCAGCCCCAGCTTTTTGTCTGCCCCACATTCTGGGTTCACCTAGGACAATGAGACCGGACATCAAGTGTTCTGGCCAGGAATGAAGGACACAGGAGGATGACTTTGGGATAGGATGACAACAGCCTAATCTTACTTTATCACTACTGATGCAAGAAGGATGTGGCAGGTGTTCTGGGAAAGAAAAGCAAAGCTTGTCTCCCCCCAGTTTGTCATAGCAAAATGCAAGATGTGAGTATTTAATCTCTGCCAAACTCGGGAAGGGAAGAAGGGTTTGAGGCAAATTACCAGGCAGTCAGCTCAAGTACTTTATTTTCTTTGAAGAAAAGGACTTAATTTTTTTTTCTTTTTTTCCCCTCCTTGGTTTGTTGTAATAGAGCTTTCCCTCACAGTGCTTTTCATTTCACTCTCCTGCAGCACCATTTATTTCCCAGGCATGGACCCCACTTAGCCTTCTGAGCAGTGAGATTTCCTTATCTTTCCATCTGTCTTTGCTGTTCTGACTTAAAAATTGAAAAATTGCTTTAAGAGGAATATAAAGTTTTAGAAAAAAAAGAGCTTTGTGTTAAAGTTTGCCTGCTTGAGACCAAAGTCCATTGCTTATCAAAAGGGATAGATGTTGTCCTTGAATTTTTACATAGAGGATACTTCTCGTAGGTAACAAACTCTGGATCTGTTTTTGCTGCTAGTGTGATAAAGAGCCAATTGTTAACCTCAGTTTCAATATTCTGGGGTGAATGATCAGTATCTTATAGATTAAATGAGGATAAAAGTACTTTAATGAGGCACACATCTTTATATAAGCACTATCCAATAGAAATTAAACATAAATCACATACATAATTTAAAATTTTCCAGTGACTACATAAAAAGCAGAAAGAAACAGGTGAAAATAATTTTTACTATATATTTTACTCTAATATATCTAAAATATCCTTTCAACATGTAATCAACATAAAATTTTTAATGAGTTATTTTATAGCTTTTCACACTAAATCTTCAAGACCTCAGTTTCACTTTATACTGACAGCATATCTCAGTTCAGTCTAGTCACCTTCAGTTACTTGGGGCCTAGAGGCTACAATGTGGATGAGAACAGCTATACATATAATTATTAATAGTGCTTTAAAAGAAAACAGAGTAGGGGCTTACAAATGGAGGAAACATTGACAATATCATGTAGATTTAAAAAATTTATTTTAGTTGGAGGATGATTGACTTACAATGTCGTGTTGGTTTCTGCTGTACAACAATGTGAATCAACTGTAAGTAAATATCTTCTCCCTTGTGAGCCTCCCTGCCACCCCCTAGGTCATTACAGAGCACCTTGGCTGGGCTCCCTGTGTTCTATAGCAGCTTCTCACTAGCTATCTATTTTATACATGGCAGTGTAGATATGTAAGTGCTACTCTCTCAATTTGTCCCCCTCCCCTCCTTCCCCTGCTGTGTCCACAAGTCCAGTCTTTGTGTCTGTATCTCTATTCCTGCCCTGCAAATAGGTTTATCAGTATTGTTTTTCTAGATTTTTCTCATTCTGACTAACTTAACTCACAGGCTCTAGGTTCATCCACTTCAGTTATACTGACTCAAATTTGTTCCTTTTTATAACTGAGTAATATTCTATTGTGTATATGTACCACAACTGCTTTATTCATTCATCTGTCAATGGACATTTACATTGTTAAGTAAACAAAAAATGAAAGCGAAATTGTTTCTCTTTCCCCAGCTTACACTATGGAAGGTTTCTTTGTGAGTTCATTTGAGTGGGACAGTATATTATGCCAATAGCAGTGCTTAATTCCTTAGGGAATGACTATCTCAGAACTCTTCCTGCAATTGGGTAGTAGTAAACCGAGGCATGAAATTAAAAGATGCTTACTCCTTGGGAGGAAACTTATGACCTAACTAGATAGCATATTCAAAAGCAGAGACATTACTTTGCCAACAAAGGTCCGTCTAGTCAAGGCTATGGTTTTTTCAGTAGTTATGCATGGATGTGAGAGTTGGACTGTGAAGAAATCTGAGCCCTGAAGAATTGATGCTTTTGAACTGTGGTGTTGCAGAAGACTCTTGAGAGTCCCCTGGACTGCAAGGAGGTCCAACCAGTCGATTCCAAAGAATATCAGTCCTGGGTGTTCTTTGGAAGGACTGATCCTAAAGCTGAAACTCCAATACTTTGGCCACCTCATGCGAAGAGTTGACTCATTGGAAAAGACTCTGATGCTGGGACGGATTGAGGGCAGGAGGAGAAGAGGACGACAGAGGATGAGATGGCTGGATGGCATCACTGACTCGATGTACGTGAGTCTGAGTGAACTCCAGGAATTGGTGATGGACAGGGAGGCCTGGTGTGCTGCAATTCATGGGGTCGCAAAGAGTCGGACAAACTGAGCGACTGAACTGAACTGAGGCCTCCCTGTCCATCACCAACTCCCAGTGTTCACTCAGACTCACGTACATTGAGTCAGTGATGCCATCCAGCCATCTCATCCTCTGTAGTCCGCTTCTCCTCCTGCCCACAATCCCTCCCAGCATCAGAGTCTTTTCCAATGAGTCAACTCTTCGCATGAGGTAGCCAAAGTATTGGAGTTTCAGCTTTAGCATGAGTCCTTCCAAAGAAATCCCAGGGCTGATCTCCTTCAGAATGGACTGGCTCCTTGCAGTCCAAGGGACTCACAAGAGTCTTCTTCAACACCACAGTTCAAAAGCATCAATTTTTCGGTGCTCAGCGTTCTTCACACTCCAACTCCCACATCCATACATGACCACTGGAAAAACCGTAGCCTTGACTAGATGGACCTTTGTTGGCAAAGTAATGTCTCTGCTTTTCAATATGCTATCTAGCTTGGTCATAACTTTCCTTCCAAGGAGTAAGCATCTTTTAATTTCATGGCTGCAATCACATTCTGCAGTGATTTTGGAGCCCCAAAAAATAAAGTCTGACACTGTTTCCACTATTTCCCCCATCTATTTGCCATGAAGTGATGGGATCAGATGCCATGATCTTCGTTTTCTGAATGTTGAGCTTTAAGCCAACTTTTTCACGCTCCACTTTCACTTTCATCAAGAGGCTTTTCAATTCCTCCTCACTTTCTGCCATAAGGGTGGTGTCATCACCATATTTTAGGTTATTGATATTTCTCCTGGCAATCTTGATTCCAGCTTGTGCTTCTTCCAGCCCAGCGTTTCTCATGATGTACTCTGCATAGAAGTTAAATAAGCAGGGTGACAATATACAGCCTGGACATACTCCTTTCCCTATTTGGAACCAGTCTGTTCCATGTCCAGTTCTAACTGTTGCTTCATGACCTGCATATAGGTTTCTCAAGAGGCAGGTCAGATGGTCTGATATTCCCATCTCTTTTAGAATTTTCCACAGTTTATTGTAATCCACACAGTCAAAGGCTTTGCATAGTCAATAAAGTAGAAATAGATGTTTTTCTGGAACTCTCTTGCTTTTTCCATGATCCAGTAGATGTTGGCAATTTAATCTCTGGTTCCTCTGCCTTTTATAAAACCAGCTTGAACACCTGAAAGTTCATGGTTCATGTACTGCTGAAGCCTGGCTTGGAGAATTTTGAGCATGACTTTACTAGCGTGGGAGATGAGTGCAATTGTGCCATACTTTGAGCATTCTTTGGCATTGCCTTTCTTTGGGATTGGAATGAAAACTGACCTTTTCCAGTCCTGTGGCCACTGCTGAGTTCTCCAAATTTGCTGGCATATTGAGTGTAGCACTTTCACAGCATCATCTTTCAGGATTTGAAATAGCTCAACTGGAATTCCATCACCTTCACTAGCTTTGTTTGTAGTGATGCTTTCTAAGGCCCACTTGACTTCACATTCCAGGATGTCTGGCTCTAGGTGAATGATCACATTATTGTGATTATATTGGTCATGAAAACCTTTTTTGTACAGTTCTTCTGTGTATTCCTGCCACCTCTTCTTAATATCTTCTGTTTCTGTTAGGTCCCTACCATTTCTGTCCTTTATCAAGCCCATCTTTGCATGAAATGTTCCCTTAGTATCTCTATTTTCTTGAAGAGGTCTCTAGTTTTTCAATTCTGTTGTTTTCCTCTATTTCTTTGCATTGGTCATTGAAGAAGGCTTTCTTATCTCTTCTTGCTATTCTTGGGAACTCTGCATTCAGATGCTTATATCTTTCTTTTTATCCTTTGCTTTATGCTTCTCTTCTTTTCACAGCTATTTGTAAGGGCTCCCCAGACAGCCATTTTGCTTTTTTGCATTTCTTTTCAATGGAGATGGTCTTGATCCCTGTTTCTTGTACAGTGTCATGAACCTCCGTCCATGGTTCATCAGGTACTCTATCTATCAGACCTAGTCCCTTAAATCTACTTCTCACTTCCACTGTATAATCATAAGGGATTTGATTTAGGTCATACCTGAATGGTCAAGTGGTTTTCCCTACTTTCTTCTATTTAGGTCTGAATTTGGCCATAAGGAGTTCATGATCTGAGCCACAGTCAGCTCCTGGTCTTGTTTTTGTTGACTGTATAGAGCTCCTCCATCTTTGGCTGCAAAGAATATAATCAATCTGATTTCAGTGTTGACCATCTGGTGATGTCCATGTGTAGAGTCTTCTCTTGTGTTGTTTGAAAAGGGTGTTTGCAATACCCAGTGCCCCATTCCCGAGGGGCGGCAGCCAAGAGGAGCTACCCCACGTCCGAGGTCAGGGCAGCGGCCAGGAGGAGCTACCCCAAGCCCGAGGCCAGGGGTGGCACCCGAGAAGAGCAACCTTACCTCCAAAGAGTGGTGGCAGCGCGGGCACAGGAGGGCCTAGAGGAGCTATTCCACGTTCAAGGTCAGGAGGGGCGGCGGTGAGGAGATAACCCTCGTCCAAGGTAAAGAGCAGCAGCTGTACTTTGCTGGAGCAGCTGTGAAGAGATATCCCACGTCCAAGGTAAGAGAAACCCAAGTAAGATGGTAGGTATTGCAAGAGGGCATCAGAGGGCAGACATACTGAAACCATAATCACAGAAAACTACTCAATCTAATCACACTAGGATCACGGCCTTGTTTAACTCAACGAAACTAAGCCATGTCCGTGGGGCCACCCAAGATGGGCAGATCATGGTGGAGAGGTCTGACAGAATGTAGTCCACTGGAGAAGGGAATGGCAAATCACTTCAGTATTCTTGCCTTGAGAACCCCATGAACAATATGAAAAGGCAAAATGATAGGATACTGAAAGAGGAACTCCCCAGGTCAGTAGGGGCTAAATATGCTGCTGGAGATCAGTGGAGAAATAACTCCAGAAGAATGAAGGGATGGAGCCAAAGCAAAAACAATACTCAGTTGTGGATGTGACTGGTGATAGAAGCAAGGTCTGATGCTGTAAAGAGCAATATTGCATAGGGACCTGGAGTGTCAGGTCCATGAATCAAGGCAAATTGGAAGTGATCAAACAGGAGATGGCAAGAGTGAATGTCGACATTCTAGGAATCAGTGAACTAAAATGGACTGGAATGGGTGAGTTTAACTCAGATGACCACTATATCTACTACTGTGGGCAGGAATCCCTTAGAAGAAATGGAGGAGCCCTCAAGGTCAACAAAAGATTCTGAAATGCAGTATTTGGATGCAATCTCAAAACCAACAGAATGATCTCTGTTGGTTTCCAAGGCAAACCATTCAATATCACAGTAATCTAAGTCGTTGCCCCAACCAGTAACACTGAAGAAGCCGAAGTTGAATGGTTCTATGAAGACCTACAAGACCTTTTAGAACTAACACCCAAAAAAATATGTCCTTTACATTATAGGGGACCAGAATGCAAAAGTAGGAAGTCAAGAAACACCTGGAGTAACAGGAAAATTTGGCCTTGGAATACGAACCAGATGTAAAGAACTTTGTAAAGGATAATGTTAATGACATCCATATGCTCCTAACAGCACTTTTACAGCATTGACCTGACTACATTTTCATATCAGTTCCCTGAACTAGAAAGGGTCAGTTCAGTTC
The DNA here is from genome assembly GCF_055505025.1 of Bos grunniens. Lineage (NCBI taxonomy): Eukaryota > Metazoa > Chordata > Mammalia > Artiodactyla > Bovidae > Bos > Bos grunniens. The sequence continues at coordinate 51,075,206 of NC_141175.1, forward strand.
AGTCACTCAGTCGTGTCTGACTATTTGTGACCCCATGAATCGTAGCATGTCAGGCTTCACTGTCCATCACCAATTCCTGGAGTTCACTCAGACTCACGTCCATCGAGTCAGTGATGCCATCTGGCCATCTCATCCTCTGTCATCGCCTTCTCCTCCTGCCCCCAATCCCTCCCAGTGTCAGAGTCTTTTCCAATGAGTCAACTCTTCGCATGAAGTAGCCAAAGTACTGGAGTTTCAGCTTTAGCATCATCCCTTCCAAAGAAATCCCAGGGCTGATCTCCTTCAGAATGGACTGGTTGAGTCTCCTTGCAGTCAAAGGGACTCTCAAGAGTCTTCTCCAATACCACAGTTCAAAAGCATCAATTCTTCGGTGCTCAGCTTTCTTCACACTCCAACTCTCACATCCATGTATGACCACTGGAAAAACCATAGCCTTGACTAGATGGACCTTTGTTGGCAAAGTAATGTCTCTGCTTTTCAACATGCTATCTAGGTTGGTCATAACTTTCCTTCCAAGAAGTAAGCGTCTTTTAATTCCATGGCTGCAGTCACCATCTGCAGTGATTTTGGAGCCCAGAAAAATGAAGTCAGCCTCTGTTTCCACTGTTTCCCCATCTACTTGGCATGAAGTGATGGGACCAGATGCCATGATCTTAATTTTCTGAATGTTGAGCTTTAAGCCAACTTTTTCACTCTCCTCTTTCACTTTCATCAAGAGGCTTTTTAATTCCTCTTCACTTTCTGCCATAAGGGTGGTGTCTTCTGCATATCTGAGGTTATTAATATTTCTCCTGGCAATCTTGATTCCAGCTTGTGCTTCTTCCAGCCCAGCGTTTCTCATGATGTACTCTGCATAGAAGTTAAGTAAGCAGGGTGACAATATGCAGCCTTGACATACTCCTTTCCCTATTTGGAACCAGTCTGTTGTTCCATGTCCAGTTCTAACTGTTGCTTCATGACCTGCATATAGGTTTCTCAAGAGGCAGGTCAGATGGTCTGATATTCCCATCTCTTTCAGAATTTTCCACAGTTTGCAAGAGGGCATCAGAGGGCAGACACACTGAAACCATAATCAAAGAAAACTACTCAGTCTAATTACACTAGGACCACAGCCTTTTCTAACTCAGTGAAACTAAGCCATACCCATGGGGCCACCCAAGACAGGCGGGTCATGGTGGAGAGGTCTGACAGAATGTGGTCCACTGAGAAGGGAATGGCAAATCACTTCAGTATTCTTGCCTTGAGAACCCCATGAACAATATGAAAAGGCAAAATGATAGGATACTGAAAGAGGAACTCCCCAGGTCAGTAGGGGCTAAATATGCTGCTGGAGATCAGTGGAGAAATAACTCCAGAAAGAATGAAGGAATGGAGCCAAAGCAAAAACAATACTCAGTTGTGGATGTGACTGGTGATAGAAGCAAGGTCCGATGCTGTAAAGAGCAACATTGCATAGGAACCTGGAGTGTCAGGTCCATGAATCAAGGCAAATTGGAAGTGGTCAAACAGGAGACGGCAAGAGTGAACGTTGACATTCTAGGAATCAGCGAACTCATATGGACTGGAATGGGTGAATTTAACTCAGATGACCATTATATCTACTACTGCAGGCAGGAATTCCTTGGAAGAAATGGAGTAGCCATCATGGTCAACAAGAGTCCAAAATGCAGTGCTTGGATGCAATCTCAAAACCAACAGAATGATCTCTGTTGGTTTCCACGGCAAACCATTCAATATCACAGTAATCCAAGTCGTTGCCCCAACCAGTAACACTAAAGAAGCTGAAGTTGGATGGTTCTATGAAGACCTACAAGACCTTTTAGAACTAACATCCAAAAAAGATGTCCTTTTCATTATAGGGGACTGGAATGCAAAAGTAGGAAGTCAAGAAACACCTGGAGTAACAGGCAAATTTGGCCTTGGAATACAGAATGAAGCAGGGCAAAGACTAATATAGTTTTGCCAGAAAATGCACTGGTCATAGCAAACACCCTCCTCCAACAACACAACAGAAGACTCTATACATGGACATCACCAGATGGTCAACACTGAAATCATATTTATTGTATTCTTTGCAGCCAAAGATGGAGAAGCTCTATACAGTTAACAAAAACAAGACTGGGAGCTGAGTGTGGTTCAGATCATGAGCTCCTATGGCCAAATTCAGTCTTAAATTGAAAAAAGAAGGGTAAACTACTAGACCATTCAGGTATGAACTAAATCAAATCCCTTATGATTATACAGTGGAAGTGAGAAGTAGATTTAAGGGACTAGATCTGATAGATAGAGTGCCTAATGAATTATGGACAGAGTTTCATGACATTGTACAGAAGACAAGGATCAAGACCATCCCCATGGAAAAGATGCAAAAAAGCAAAATGGCTGTCTGAGGAGGCCTTACAAATAGCTGTGAAAAGAAGAGAAGCAAAAAGCAAAGGAGAGAAGGAAAGATATAAGCATCTGAATGCAGAGTTCCAAAGAATAGAAAGGAGAGATAAGAAAGCCTTCCTCAGCGATCAGTGCAAAGAAATAGAAGAAAAAAAACAGAATGGGAAAGACTAGAGATCTCTTCAAGAAAATTAGAGATACTAAGGGAACATTTCATGCAAAGATGGGCTTGATAAAGGACAGAAATGGTATGGACCTAACAGAAACAGAAGATATTAAGAAGAGGTGGGAAGAATACACAGAAGAACTGTACAAAAAAGATCTTCACGACCAAGATAATCACGATGGTGTTTTCACTCACCTAGAGCCAGACATCCTGGAATGTGAAGTCAAGTGGGCCTTAGAAAGCATCACTACGAACAAAGCTAGAGGAGGTGATGGAATTCCAGTTGAGCTATTTCAAATTCTGAAAGATGATGCTGTGAAAGTGCTGCACTCAATATGCCAGCAAATTTGGAGAACTCAGCAGTGGCCACAGGACTGGAAAAGGTCAGTTTTCATTCCAATCCCAAAGAAAGGCAATGCCAAAGAATGCTCAAAGTACGGCACAATTGCACTCATCACACACGCTTGTAAAGTCATGCTCAAAATCCTCCAAGCCAGGCTTCAGCAATACGTGAACCATGAACTTCCAGATGTTCAAGCTGGTTTTAGAAAAGGCAGAGGAACAAGAGATCAAATGCCCACATCCTCTAGATCTTTGAAAAAGCAAGAGAGTTCCAGAAAAACATCTATTTCTGCTTTACGGGCTATGCCAAAGCCTTTGACTGTGTGGATCGCAATAAACTGTGGAAAATTCTGAAAGAAAGGGTCATGAGAGCACTATATCTCAAGATGATAACTTCTCAGTTACCAAAGAATATAAGTCTGAATTAATTGCTTTTCTTGCAAGCCAAATGGTATTCTAGGTTTAGAACACCCATCTTCTACTGGAGAATTCTTTTTGCTCTCCAGACTGAAATTAAGTAGATAAGTCAGAAAACCTGGGTTATAGCCTCAGCTCTGATAATATAGCCACGTAGCATTAGAAAAGTCTCTTAACTTACGACTGTCAGATGGCTCAGACTCAGGCCAGACCCAATGGTAAGGATTGTGTCATAGCAGTAAGCAAGAAAACTGTAGTCTCTTCCTTTTCTGATCCCATAGCCCAGAGGGAAAAATATTAATAGGTATAGAGTAAACACTCCAATATTCTGGCCACCTGATGCAAAAAACTGAATCACTGAAAAAGACCCTGATGTTGGGAAACATTGAAGGCAAGAGGAGAACGGGACAACCAAGGATTAGATGATTGGATGGCATCACAGACTGGATGGAAATGAGTTTGAGCAAGCTCCAGGAGCTGCTGATAGACAGGAAAGCCTGGTATGCTGCAGTCCATGGGGTCACAAAGAGTGGGACATGACTGAGAAACTGAACTGAACTGATAGAGTAAATAATTGCAATAAAGTACAAAGAGTCTATTTGCTATGGGAATGCACAGCAGAAGAACATTATTTAGACAGGACTTCAGGAAAGATCTTCCTAGAAAGTGATATTTAAGGTAGACTTTAATGATAACTGGGAACAAGCTGGGGAAAAGAATGAAGGAAAAAGCAAATGAGTGTTTTGTAAGGAAAGAAAGACCTGTGTCAAGTGCCTGAAGCTGTAGAGAATGTGGCAGTTTCAAAATACCACTTTATCCACAATTATTTTTTCCATCTCAGAATCAAGACCAACCTTAACAAAGTATCCAGTGTTTTAGTAGCTCTATAAACTATCTTCAGTTCAGTTCAGTTGAGTTCAGTAGCTCAGTCGTGTCCGACTCTTTGAAACCCCATGAATCGCAGCATGCCAAGCCTCCCTGTCCATCACCAACTCCCAGAGTTCATTCAAACTCATGTCCATTGAGTTGGTGATGCCATCCAGCCATCTCATCCTTTGTCATCCCCTTCTCCTCCTGCCCACAATCCCTCCCAGCATCAGAGTCTTTTCCAAGGAGTCAACTCTTCGCATGAGGTGGCCAAAATATTGGAGTTTGAGCTTTAGCATCAGTCCTTCCAAAGAAATCCCAGGACTAATCTCCTTTAGAATGGACTGGTTGGCTCTCCTTGCAGTCCAAGGGACTCTCAAGAGTCTTCTCCAACACCACAGTTCAAAAGCATCAATTTTTTGGTGCTCAGCTTTCTTCACACTCCAATTCTCACATCCATACATGACCACTGGTAAAACCATAGCCTTGACTAGACGAACTTTCGTTGGCAAAGTAATGTCTCTGCTTTTGAATATGCTATCTAGGTTGGTTATAACTTTCCTTCCAAAAAGTAAGTGTCTTTTCATTTCATGGCTGCAATCATCATCTGCAGTGATTTTGGAGCCCAAAAAAATAAAGTCTGACACTGTTTCCATTGTTTCCCCATCTATTTGCCATGAAGTGATGGGAACAGATGCCATGATCTTCGTTTTCTGAATGTTGAGCTTCAAGCCAACTTTTTCGCTCTCCACTTTCACTTTCATCAAGAGGCTTTTTAGTTCCTCTTCACTTTCTGCCATAAGGGTGGTGTCATCTGCATATCTGAGGTTATTGATATTTCTCCTGGCAGTCTTGATTCTAGCTTGTGGTTCTTCCAGCCCAGCATTTCTCATGATGTACTCTGCATAGAAGTTAAATAAGCAGGGTGACAATATACAGCCTTGACGTACTCCTTTTCCTATTTGAAACCAGTCTGTTGTTCCATGTCCAGTTCTCACTGTTGCTTCCTGACTTGCATACAGATTTCTCAAGAGGCAGGTCAGGTGGTCTTGCAGTCCTGTCTCTTTCAGAATTTTCCACAGTTTATTGTGATCCACACAGTCAAAGGCTTTGGCATAGTCAATAAAGCAGAAATAGAAGTTTTTCTGGAACTCTCTTGCTTTTTCCATGATCCAGTGGATGTTGGCAATTTGATCTTTGGTTCCTCTGCCTTTTCTAAAACCAGCTTGAACATCTGGAAGTTCATGGTTCACGTATTGCTGAAGCCTGGCTTGGAGAATTTTGAGCATGACTTTACTAGTGTGTGTGATGAGTGCAATTGTGCCGTACTTTGAGCATTCTTTGGCATTGCCTTTCTTTGGGATTGGAATGAAAACTGACCTTTTCCAGTCCTGTGGCCACTGCTGAGTTCTCCAAATTTGCTGGCATATTGAGTGCAGCACTTTCACAGCATCATCTTTCAGAATTTGAAATAGCTCAACTGGAATTCCATCACTTCCTCTAGCTTTGTTCGTAGTGATGCTTTCTAAGGCCCACTTGATTGCACATTCCAGGATGTCTGGCTCTAGGTGAGTGAAAACACCATCGTGATTATCTTGGTCATGAAGATCTTTTTTGTACTGTTCTTCTGTGTATTCTTCCCACCTCTTCTTAATATCTTCTGTTTCTGTTAGGTCCATACCATTTCTGTCCTTTATCGAGCCCATCTTTGCATGAAATGTTCCCTTAGTATCTCTAATTTTCTTGAAGAGATCTCTAGTCTTTCCCATTCTGTTTTTTTTTCTTCTATTTCTTTGCACTGATCGCTGAGGAAGGCTTTCTTATCTCTCCTTTCTATTCTTTGGAACTCTGCATTCAGATGCTTATATCTTTCCTTTTCTCCTTTGCCTTTTGCTTCTCTTCTTTTCACAGCTATTTGTAAGGCCTCCCCAGACAGCCATTTTTAGGCAATCCAAATGTACTCTTCAAGCTTTGAGCCTAAAAGAATTTGCAATAAATCTTCAGATTGCCCTTAAGACAAATTACCATTGCTTTGACCACTGGACTATAGTTAGAATCGACTGATTTTCAATTTTTGCTTCATGATTTGCATCTGAATTCAGCTGAGATTCTAATTTCAGTTTTGGAGGTCTATCCCTTATGACTGATAAGTCTTTTCCCCAAGACTGCTCGCATTTTCTTACATTATTTCAGATCCTCTGAATTCAGTACAAATTCCTTGTGTCTAAAACCACTGCAGATCCCAATGTGTTGTGTTGGTCACTTGGTTGTGTCTGACCCTTTGTGACTCCATGGACTGTAGCCTGCCAGGCTCCTCTGTCCATGGAATTCTCCAAGCAAGAATACTAGAGTGGTTAACCATTCCCTTCTTCAGGGTATCTTCCCAACCCAGAGATCGAATCCAGGTCTCCTGTATCACAGGCAGATTCTTTGCCATCTGAGCCACCAAAGAAGCCTGAATTGACATTTATACTCAATCTATCCTCTTGGATGAAGAAAGTGAAAGTCACTCAATCATGTCCGATTCTTTGGACCCATAAACTATACAGTCCATGGAGTTTTCCAGGCCAGAATACTGGAGTGGGCAGACTTTTCCTTCTCCAGAGGATCTTCCCAACTCAGGAATCAAACAGGGGTCTCCTGCCCTGCAAGGGGATTCTTTACCAACTGAGCTATCAGGGAAGCCCTGGATGAAGAAAGCTGCATCTAATGGATCTCTGTTTGCACCTGTTCCTTGGATGTACTGTCCTGGATTTGGAAGCCTGGCCTCTATGAGTTTTTCTGTGTGTTCTCTAGGCATGCTACTTCTCATATTTCTCCACTACAGAAGGATTCCCTAGATACATTGTAATCGAGCTTTTGTACAATGATTCCTAGAAGGTGAAAGAAAGTGAAAGTTGCACAGTCGTGTCTGACTTTGGAATCCCATGGACTGTAGCCTGCCAGGCTTCTCTGTCCTTGTAATTCTTCAGGCAAGAATACTGGAATAGTTTGTCATTTCCTTCTCCAAGGGTTCTTCCCAACCCAGGGGTTGAACCCAGGTTTCCTGCATTGCAGGCAGATTCTTTATCAAGTGCACTACTAGGGAAGCCCAGTAGTACCTAAAGCTGGAACAGTTATAGAGAAATGTATCACTTGAAAAAAATTGAAACACATGCCTTAATTTCAACAAAGCAAATCAAGTATTCTGAACCTATGTCTGGATACATATGCACCTAAATTCACACATGTGGGCACCTATAATTACAAAAAATCTGAAGGACATTGTTAAGGCTTATACTGTAACTACAGACAAAAATAACTTAGAGCAATTAGTTGCTCTCAAGAATTAATTAGACCAATATTCCATGCAGTAAATATCTTTACATAAAATGACACTTAAACCATACATGAAGCTTAGAAAAGCTAACTAACCTGCTGAAAATTCCATTAGCAGAAAGCAAATAAGATGTTCTAAAATTAATGAATCCATCAACCAAGGTGAAACCTTTCAAAAATGTATCATGTATCAGAGAGCAACTAATTGGATCTTTTCAGCATTTCAGTCATTGCTGCTGAATGCTTAGATATTTCAATTCAAGTGAAATAGTGTGGGGTCTAGTACTGAGAAGGAAGTATCCAGGGGTAGAATTCAATTCTCAATCTGACTTGGTCACTAATGTTCAATGTGACATAGACTAAGTAGGGCTCCCTCCCCGTTCCTGAATTTCCTCATTGTTATGTGGAGTTAGTGAAGAGCTGCCCTACCTAATGTACATGGTACATTTTAGGATAAAAGAAAATAATGGATGCTTTGGCAATTTTGACAATTGTCTAAATTAGAGGGAAGTTGGGACTGCAGCAATTGGATGACTTATTGTAGGGAGAAAAGGAACAGTAGCAGTCTTTTTCTAGATCAAGGAATTGATGGTATTGTATTTGAGAAAGTAAAGAGACTGTGGTAACTCTCCTGAAAGCATTATTTCTCTTAGTATCCATTAGGTTAATGTAGCAAAGAACCCACACAGCCCTTAGTCACAGATTTTCCCTTGTGTTTTCAACCCTCTTTATGTTTATCAGAAATAAGACTTTCTGGGCTTAGGTCTTCTAACTGTCAAGTTCATTCCAATGGTAAATTAAATATCTTAGAAAAAATATCTCCTCTTCCATGGTACAGAAGTTAGTGGCTTTGCAGCAAAGACCAATACACTAAGAAAAAAAAAATCTCTCCATGGAAGTGGTAAAGAGCAGAACTTTGGTTTTGGGGATTTTAATCCTCATATGTTTACTTTAGAGAAACCATGAACAAGTTATTCAACCTTTCCAAAGTTTCATTTTCTTCTGTGAAAATGAGGGTAAGCATAGCTGTTTCATAATGATGATCTGATATTAAATTGACCATCTACATAGAGCTCTTAAGTCCAGTCCCAGGCAAAAAATTACTGCTGAATAAATGGTAGTTAGATGAGGGCTTCTCAGGTGACTCAGTGGTAAAGAATCCACCTGCCAAGCAGGAAACCCAGGTTCAATCCGTGGGTCAGAAAGATCCCCTATAGAAGGGAAAGGCCATCGTCTCCAGTATTCTGGCCTGGGAAATTCCATGGACAGAGGAGATTGACAAGCTACAGTCCATGGGGCCATAAAAAGTTGGACATGACTTAGAGACTAAACAACCACCCACCAGAATCAGATGAGCTTCTGCATTAAATAGTTTGGTAATTCTCTGATAACACTGAATTTATGAGTAAAGTGCTTTCCTGAGCTAGTAACTTCTGAATACTTCTACAAAACAAACATTGTTTCTTTGCATTTAAGGATATAAAGAAACTACAAAGGCTGGAAAAGCACTGGTAGGTTTATGTCCTCTAGAGAACATTGTTGAAAGTTGAAGAATAAATCAACTAACTGGTAAGCTACAGAAATGATTCAGTGGAGTCACTTCATAACCTGTATCTGTAGATCATATGTATGCATTTACATCATTCCACTGAAAATTATTGAGCATCTATTATGACACTACCAGGCACTGAAGATAACGTTATAATTAGCTGCCATTTATTATGTGATTGTATGTGCTAGGCACCAAGCTTAAGGATTGCTGTACATTATTTTATTTAATTCCTATCTCAGCTCCATGAGATGGGTCTGTCTGATTTGAGAGCCCAACTAACTGTCTAACTGATTAGTCCACTGTCTGGGCTGGCATTGCAGCAAACATGCATGGGGATGGGTATCTGGATGCCCAGACAACATTATGAGGTAGGAAAGATAGCTCCACTGACTTAAAGCATTCATACCGTCTCAGAGAGCTTCCAGCCTAGGAGTCTTATTGGGAATCTTAACCCTGTGTTCCCTCCCTGGCCACTCCACACACCCAGGTTCCTTACTCTGGTAGCAGAGAGCAGAGTGAAGTCACTCAGTCGTGTCCGACTCTTTGTGACCTCATGGACTGCAGCCTACCAGGCTCCTCCATCCATGGGATTTTCCAGGCAAGAGTACTGGAGTAGGTTGCCATTTCCTTGTCCAGGAGATCTTCCCAACCCAGGGATCAAACCCAGGTCTCCCACATTGCAGGCAGACGTTTTACTGTCTGAGCCACCAGGGAAGTTGGTAGAATCATGTAATTTCAAGTACTGCCTGAGGGCAGGGACTGGCTTTTCTCACCACAGCATGAAAGTATTGTCCACTTGAATTTGTCTCAGGAGTCTTCTGGCTCAGAATGAAACAACCACTTTCTCCTGACACCCCTGTTTTCTTGGATCGATCCCAGATTTGAGACATGCTATTCTTTTTCTGTCTACAACTTAGTTTAGGGTGCCTGTGTGTATGCTAAATTACTTCACTCCTGCCTGACTCTTGGCAACCCTATGAACTGTAGCCAGCTAGGCTCTTCTGTCCATGGGATTCTACAGGCAAAAATACTGGAGTAGGTTGCCATGCCCTCCTTCAGGGGATCTTCTCAACCCAGGGATAGAACCCATGTCTCTTATGACTCCTGTACTGGCAGGTGGGTTCTTTACTATTAGTGCTACCTTGGAAGCCCCTTACCTTATTTACTTCATCTTAACCTAGACCTCAGGTTGGTGTCTCCATTTTGCTCCTGATCTAACTCTGGATCCTCCCTTCAAGTACAGTAGAAGCTTACGCCTCCATTCTTCCCTAAGCAACTAAGGTGGATCTATGAAACGGAAAGAAGCAGGAAGTGAGGGGGAAAAAAAAAAAGAGAGAGAGAGAGCTTTGAATGTTATGCACTGTGTTTTGAGTAGAATTTTCTATGAAATGAGATTTTTCTCTATTCTTCCCACTTCACACCATGAAATATGAAGCTAAGGAATAAATCTTTCCTCTAGTCTGAGTTTTTAACTCCAACCAATGAACAAAATCAGATATCTTGAGGGATTTCAGGTTATCTGAACTGTGTTCTTTCTGTTCGTAATCGTTCTTTGTTATTTTATTCTTTTTTTTTCTTTTAATAAAATAGTTTCTAAAACTTAGAGCAGTCTCTTCCATAGAACATATTTATGTATTGACCTATAGTGCCTCTTCTGTTCTTGATTTAGCTTAAATTCTGGTGTCTTGATGTCTATATACATATGTATGTATGTGTGTGTGTGTGTGTGTGTGTGTGTGTATATATATATATATGTATATATATATATATATATAAAATCACCCTCCTTATTGAACTCAAATTAACTCTTAGAACAAAAAGGAATTAGAAATATACAGCAGTTATCAAGCTCTACTAATTTTTTAAATATATCCTGAAAGAATGTGTCCTTTGATACTCAGATTTTTCCCTGCTAATTTTTCATATACATGTCAGTTCCCATGTAAAATACTTCAGGCAAAGTGTTCTTTCTTCTAAAACTCCATGGAGGTTAAGCTTGCAAAATTTAACAAATTACTACACTTTGAATAAAATTATTTAGTTGAAAATATTAGGTAATGACTCTATAAATACATTCCATTTGTGCATATTTTCAAGGAGAGCCCAGCAGGTGTCCACTTCCATTTTGTAAATAAGTTGTTTCTAGTAGCCAATACTAAATATCAGAGTGAAAATAATCTGCAAGGTCTCCATTTCCAGACTGGTTTCATGATAGTATATTTTTCCAAAGCTTGCTTAAAAATGATTCCTCTGGTGCAATAAGGCAAGAAGATGGCCACCCTAAAGAGTCCCTAAGGTTTTAATATGAGAATAGTAAGCATTTTTCAGTGGGTTTTTTGACCCATTTTCTTGCTATTACAGTATACCAACCAACAAAAGAATTATATAACATACATTAGAGTCCGCTTCATACAAAATCTTCACTGGAAAACAGAAATACAGATCCAAGGAGGGTAGAGTAAAACTGCTTCCTTAAAATAAAACATTAAAGATGTAAAATTAAAATCCAGGTCTTCTGCACCTGTAAGGTATTATTATGAAATTAAATGCAGCTGCTATATTTATCAAAATCTTTATGAATAAATATGTTAATGTATTCAACAAGCATTATTGAGTGCTTAATGTTCCAGATGCTGGGAATGCAAACCCATGCTTGACCAATAGAATATGGTATAAATGGCATGTCATTCCTCAACCTGTTCTAAGACAAACTAGCCACTTCTGTTTTGCCCTTAAGGAGTTTTGATCATCAATGAAAGTCCTTCTAACCTGGTACTTTCAGGCTATAAGAGGTCCAAGCCATGTAGAAAGGCCTTGTGTTGACATGGTAGTTAACAGAACCAACTAAGGTCTCAGCCAATAATAGCTCCAAATATATTCATGTATGTGGTCATCTTTGAGGTCCAGTCCTCCATGTGACTGACACTGATCCTTCATATGACTCCAGCTCCAGTTGTTATCTGTATGAGAAACCCCCAGGAAGAACCATATAACTAAGCCCAGTTAAATTTCAAAACCATGAGAAATAATAATAAATTGTTTTATTAGTTAGTGCTTTAAGTCACTAAACTGGGATAGTTTGCTGTGCCATAATAGCTAATCACAAAAAGAGATAATGGAGAAATTATTGAAAGGTTTTAAGCAGGAGAGGGATGATAAAATCAGTTTATAACTGAGTATTTTGAATAGGTGTGTCCTTGGGCATCAGTACTTTGGCCACCTCATGCGAAGAGTTGACTCATTGGAAAAGACTCTGATGCTTGGAGGGATTAGGGGCAGGAGGAGAAGGGAACGACAGAGGATGAGATGGCTGGATGGCATCACTGACTCGATGGACGTGAGTCTGAGTGAACTCCGGGAGTTGGTGATGGATAGGGAGGCCTGGCCTGCTGCAATTCATGGGGTCACAAAGAGTCGGACACGACTGAGCAACTGAACTGAACTGAACTGGGCATCAGATTCTGTAGCTGGCACAGATAAACATCATGTCTCCTACTCTCACACTCATCCAAGTTTATTTGAAGCTTGAGGAATATTGGATGGAATTGAGTGAAGTTCCTCCTCCCAGATAAAAATGATCTGTATTAGATAGAATCAGAAGTATCTTCTAAAAAAATAAATAAATAAATAAATGGACCAGACCTCTTTTATAGGACTTTTGACTGATAAAGTACCAGGTCCCAACTCGGTTAGCAATCTATTATGATAAGACCTAATGATATCCTAGTATTTATACCCTTTATAATCCCATACCATATGGGATTAGACTAATCCATTAAGCCAACAAGATACTGCAGAAATGACCACATGCAAAATCAGAAGCTATGTTTTAAATAACATTGCAGCTTTTTCATTTCTTTCCCTTGGATCACTTATGCTGGGGGAAGCTAATCACCACATTTCAAGGACCCTCCAGAAACTCTATGTAGAGATCCAAGTGGTGAGGAACTGAAGCCTTCTGCCAAGAGCCAGCACAAATTTAGCAAGTTAATGAGCCATCTTGAAAATGGATAGTCCATCCCCACTCAAGCCTGCAGATGACTATAACTTGGCCAATATGTTGATGAAACCTATATCTGAAGTTCAACAATCATTTTAGATTGATTTCTATGGACTAACTCCAATAAATTAAAAACCATTTAAAATCATTTCTGGTCTTCTTGTATTACTTAATTCCATTTTCTTTCATTTCCAATATCACATATGTTATAGAGAAGACAATAAAAATATCATATACGTGATTAAAAGAACAACTTAAAAAGTTTTTAAACTACTATATTTTTCTTTCTTATTTTTTAAATTATGAAAGTATGGTAACACATTTACAGGAGACTTGAAAAATACAGAACAAAGTTACATATAAACTACTACTATATTTTAAAAGTACAAAACTGCTAATATACTTAAAGCTTCCTGTGTCCAGTTCCAACGATTTTTTTCTCCCTTTATTCAGAGGTAACAATTCAGAATTTTGAGTTCATCATTTCCCTCCTCTTAAAATATTTTAACATGTGTAAATATGCCTAAATCATACATTTTCTGTTTTTAATTTTTGTTTTTGATGTTTAAAACAACAAAATTACACAGCTTCCAGTCTTCTATATTTTGATATCTTTTTCTCAACCTATTATAAAGCTTTGAGGTTAAACCATGCCGATGCCTGTAACTGTGGTTCACTCAGTTTCACTCAGATATATTGCTTATTTAAACCACAAACTATTCATCCAGCTTCCTGTTAATGGACATTTGGCTTTTTTTTTTTTTTTTGCCGTTATAAATAATGATGCTATTAACATCCTGTGTATACATTCTACCTGGCATTCATATACAAGCTGTATATTCCTAAAAGCGGATAATCTGAGTGTAAGAAAATGCCAGTGCAGGAGACTCAAGAGATGCTGGCTCCATCCCTGGGTCAAGACAATCCCCTGGAATAGGAAATGGCAACCCACGCCATTATGCTGGCCTGGAAAACTCCATGGACAGAAGCCTGGTGAGATACAGTCCATGGGATCACGAAGACTTGAAAATGACTGTGCAGCTAAGCATGCAAGAAAATTCCAGTTTTCCCGAAAGGTTCTATCAATTTACACGACCACCAGCAGCAATCTGGTAGGGGTGAAATAATATTTCATTTTGATTTTAATTTAATTGCTTGCTAATAAGGTTGACATACTTTCATATATGTACTGATCACTTTGCTTCTTCTTTAGTGAAATACATACTTATATATTTTCACTCCTCTAATGAATATATTGTTCTTTTTCCTGTTGAGTTTTACTGTCATAAACATATTCTAGAAGTAAATTCTTTGTCAGATATCTATATATAATATAAAGCATTTGACAGATTAACTTTGCTATTTTATTTTTATTTTAAAGTGGTCATATTTAGCAATATTTTATTTTATAATTTGTGCTTTTTGTTTAATACATGCTTTCTTAAATCAAAGTCAAAAACATATTTTTAAATATTCTCTTCTAGTTTTAAAATGCTGGTTTTTATATTTCACATCAGTTCTTCTGGAATTAGTATGTTTTATTTTGATTGTTGTCATTTTTTATATTTTAAGGGGTATGATTCTGATTTATTTTTGTCCATATGGCTAACCACTAAAACCAAATCCTTCAGCTTATACTTTCTAATCGGCAATGATCCTCCAGATTTCCCATTTCCACATATAATAAGAATATTTCTGGGCTCTCTCTTTCATTACACTACTCAAGTTTGCTCTCCCTGTAGTTGTACTCCTTTATAATAAGAAGTTTTGAATCATGGCCAAATAAAATTCTTCATTGTTTTTCTTCAGAAATGTGTTAACTATTCTTATTTTTCCTATGAATATTCAGTTTATCAGATTACCAGAAAAATTCTGTTAGTATTCCAATTGCCCTCCCATTAATCAATACAGGAACAAAGTACATCCTGAAGGTATCGAAACTTTCTTTCTAAACATGATTAATTTCAGCATGTATTTAGATCTTCTTTATAGCTTGAAAAACTTGTTACGAGATCTTGACTACCATTATCAGATATATTCTTATATATTTTATATTTTTCTTCCTACTTAAAATAGTAACTTGCTTAAAATTACCTTTGTTGGAATATGACAATTCTACGAGAATTTCTGTATTGAGTTCACAGTCTTCATGCTTACTAAATTCCCCTGTTGTTGTTGTTTGTAAGTCACTAAGTCATGTCCAACTCCTTGCAAACCCATGGTCTACAGCACGCCAGGCTTCCCTGTCTTTCACTATCTCCCTGAGATTCCTCAAACTCATGTGCATTGAGTCAGTGATGCCATACAACCATCTCATCCTCTGTCGCCCCCTCTCCCCCTGCCCTCCATCTTTCCCAACATCAGTCTTTCTAGTGAGTTGGGTCTTTGCATCTGTTGGCCAAAGGACTGGAGCTTCAGCTTCAGTATCAGTCCTTCCAGTGAATATTCGGGGTTGACTTCCTTTAGGATTGACTTGTTTGATCTCCTTACTGTTCAAGGGACTCTCAAGAGTCCTCTCCAGCACCACAGTTTGAAAGCATCATTTCTTTAGCACTCAGCCTTCTTTATGGTCCAACTCTCACACTCTATACGTGACTACTGGAAAAACCATAGCTTTGACTAGATGGACAGACTTTTGTCAGCAAAGTTATGTCTCTTCTTTTTAACATACTGTCTAGGTTTGTCATAACTTTCATTTTAAGGAGAAACCATATTTTAATTTTATGGCTGTAATCATTGTCCTCAGTGACTTCGGAGCCCAAGAAAAAATCTGCCACTGTTTCCATTCTTTCCCCAAGTATTTGCCGTGAAGCAATGGGACCAGATGCCATCATATTTGTTTTCTGAACATTGTCTTTAAGTCAGCTTTTGCACTCTCCTCTTTTATGTTCATCAAGAAGCTGTTTAGTTCCTCTTCACTTTCTGCCATTAGAGTGGTATTATCTGCATATCTGAGGTTATTGGTATTTCTCCTGGCAATCTTGATTCCAGCTTGTGATTCATAGTCTGGCATTTCACATGACTTACTCTACATAGAAGTTGAATAAGCAGGGTGACAACATACAGTCTTAACATACTCCTTTCCCAATTTTGAATCAGTCCATTGCTCCATGTGGGGTTCTAACTGTTGCTTCTTGACCTGCATATAAGTTTCTTGGGAGACAGATAAGGTGGTCTGGTACTCCCATCTCTTTAAGAATTTTCCAGTTTGTTGTGATCCACACAAAGACTCATTAGTTCAAATAATTTTTTTCAAAGTTATACTCGCCCAACTTTTACTTAATAATTTTTTTTTTTTTTTAATCTTAAAAGACAAGGATTAATGAAACTCATATATATGCTAACAAGAGTCCGTTCTTGGCAGATTGAACTCTCCAATGTCACATACTTTCTAAACTATTAAACATCAGAATTCATACCACCAGGTTTCCTTCATTCCTGTAAGTTTTTCCAAACAAGATAACTGGGCAAGGATGAAAAAAGGACAAACATCACCTGTTTCTGGGAAATTACTGGTCAGATGAAGAAAAAGAAGCAACAGCTGTGGCAATTCCCAGCCTTTGTAAGGATCTCTTGCCTGTGGTGGAAATCTCCACAAATCAAAGCCAGACACGTCCCCCGGACCCCTGTCCTGGCTCCTTTTTCCCATTATTCATTTCAGTGCCCCTCCCTCAAATCTTCTTATAAAAGCCCAATCTTTTCTGCCCTGACAAGCCAGTGCAGATCCCTGCAAGAGAGGTAAGTGGGAGCCGAGACTAGATGAGACCCATGACAGGGGTTTCACCTTGCACATTTCAGGGAGGGTGTACAAGGATCCTTGTCCTCAGAGAATGTGGGAGCTCTGAGACCAGGGGAAGCCAGACTTGGGAGACCTCAGGTACACTAGGATGTGTAGATTTTCTAATTTTTTCCAGCACCATGGAAGGGGAGGGATGCTACCAAGATGGAGTTATTATTAGGGGACTAGATGAAGGAAAAGACAAGAGGTACAACAGGGGATCTCTCACATCCTCTCTCTGACCACCCTCCCTTAGTTCTCTAGCTGCCTCCACACCTCACAGACACAATGCTGCCTTCCCTGGGCCTCCCCAGACTGTCCTGGATGCTGCTCTCCTGCCTGATGCTCCTGTCTCAGATCCAAGGTGAGATTTCTCTGCCTCTAGCTCTGGGTTCCCAGTGTCTGCTCAAGGCCAAGACAAAGAGGAAAGCTCCTGTGCCTCCCCTGGTAATGGAATATCCCCACATACATAATTGCCTGGAATTCCTGAGTCATCACTCCTTTCTTCAGGTAACCAGTGGTGGGAAGCACTCCAGTGGTTCAGTAACAATGGGATGAGGTGATTTCTATTTTCTCAGTAATTTATGTACACAGATGAAGGAGGAAAGTATAGAGTGTCATTAATGAGATGAGTAGAAGGAAAATGATTGGAGAATCTATCAACTCAGAGGAGAAGGACTGGACTTTTGAATAAAGACAATGAATAAAAAGAAGAGAGATCATCATCCAGTTAGTAGGTCCAGTTCATGATTTATAAAAAATCCTGGAGTGTTGGCAATGGTGAGAGGCAGTCAGAAGTTTGGTATCACCGCCCCAAGCCTTGGCCTCATAAATATTCCCCAAGGTCACCTTCCCCCTCCAATCCCCTCTCTCCATTTCACCCCAACCCTCTCCCTTATTTCTTCCTCTCCAGGGGAAAATTCCCAAAAGGAACTGCCATCTGCAAGGATCAGCTGTCCCTCAGGTTCCATGGCCTATAGGTCTCACTGCTATGCCTTGTTTAAAACACCCAAAACCTGGATGGATGCAGATGTGAGTGGTGGGATCTGCAGTTAGGGGAAATAAGCAGAAGCAAATCAGAGACTGGGTTTGGGGACCAGGGGGTCTCCATTCTCAAGAGTTTCCTGAGGATGAATATGATGAATTCATGTTTGGTAAACATACCCCTTCTCACCTGCAATGGCCCTTCCCTTCCCCTAGTGGTGTGTCAAGCTCCTCCTGTGTATTTCCCTTCCCCACACAGATTGCCTGCCAGAAGAGGCCCTCGGGACATCTTGTGTCTGTGCTCAGTGGGGCTGAGGAATCCTTCGTGGCCTCCTTGGTTAGGAACAACTTGAACACCCAATCAGACATCTGGATTGGGCTCCATGACCCCACAGAGGTACACTTACATCTCTCTAATCTGTTACTTCCAAAGGTGTTATGGCCACCCAGGTCCTTCTTTGTCCCCTTTTGCCAGCCCAGAAAATACCTGAGAGATCCCTGGAGTTCACAGGATAACTAGGGAAAGTGAGAGCCTTTAGTCCCGGGCAGGTCCTAGTCCCCAACTAAAGTTAATCTGCCTTTTGTCAAGCTTTTACACAGTTTACACAGCATACCTTGTAATTCAGTTCATTGTGCTTCCCTGAGTCTGCATATGTTGTGCTTATCATGTCAATGAACATTTAGGATTGATGCAGTTTTCCCTTTTATAAAACAGACACTATCTTGGAGATTCAGAGGGTAAACATAAGTACACCCCAAGTATAGTTCAGATAGGGCCATGTTCCTTTGAGACATTTAATTGGTCTTTGTGATTATTGGCTATGAAATTAGCCAATAGAGTTCGGGAGAGTTTCCCAGAGGAGAGCTGTGGGGACTCATCTTGAACAGCAGAGCTAATTCAGTGATGCTGGGGAGGGGAATCAATCATTCCAACAGACAGCATCAGACCAGGAGAATTCTAAAGGCCTTTCTGTCTCACCCAATTCCGTCCTCTACTCCACAGGGCTCTGAGGCCAATGCTGGTGGATGGGAATGGAGTAGCAATGACGTGCTCAATTACGTTGCCTGGGAGACAGATCCTGCTGCCATCTCAAGCCCTGGCTACTGTGGGAGTCTCTCAAGAAGCTCAGGTAAGAAACATAGAAGGTCATTTTTGTCCAGCCTTTTCCATCCCCTCACCTGCCATTTCTGGGTCTGATCTTCAGGGAATCCTCCTGGGCTGGAACTATAATATTGGCCTGTCTTCTCCCATTCCCTCTCATCTCTTCTTACTTTCTATCCTCTTCCCATGGAGTGGGACACTGGTGAAGATGAGGGAGGGCCTTTGAAGCCTAAACCAGAATCTGGGATTCCTCTCCATTGGGTTCTCAAGCTCCACCAGCCCTGTTGACTTGAGATCTTCTGTCTCTCCAGGATATCTCAAGTGGAGAGATCATAACTGCAATTTGAACTTACCCTACGTCTGCAAGTTCACAGACTAGATCAGATGAGAAGTCAGCAGCCTGACTGGTGTGCAACTGGTGTGCAACTCATCATGGACTTGGAACTAGGGATTCAGACTCACTATGGAAGGGGATATTCTTCTCACAGCCCCAACCCAACCACTTCATTCTGACCTTCCCTCCTCCCCAGACTCAATTCAGTCTCTTCTGTGTGTTCCATAACCTGACTTTGCAAAGTTCACAATAAAAATATTAGTTTTCAATTGCCTGTCTTCTCTGCCTCATTCTCATAGACAAATTGAGAAAGATGAAGTGGGTGGTCAAGAATTTTCGATCAGTCTCTGCCTCATTTCACCCAGGTTCCTGGGGAAATAACCATATATACATATTTGTGTATTTGTGGTTAAGTACATCACCATTACTTCTGTAGTATGTGGGCTGTAGGCACATAAAGACATTGCTCTTCCATTCACAGTACTGCTCACACATTCCCCCAAGACAGGTTTCTGATGGTATGAGGAAACCAGTCTTAAGGTATGTGATGATGTTTAGAACTGTACTTTCTAAAGTATTAGTGAGAAACATAATCAGTTCAGTTCAGTCACTCAGCCATGTCCGACTCTTTGCAACCCCACGAACTGCAGCATGCCATGCATCCATGTCCATCACCAACTCCCGAAGTTTACCCAAACTCATGTCTACCTAGTCAGTGATGCCATCCAGTCATCTTATCCTCTGCCATCCCCTTCTCCTCCTGGCCACAATCCCTCCCAGCATCAGGGTATTTTCCATTGAGTCAACTCTTTGCATGAGGTGGCCAAAGTATTGGAGCTTCAGCTTCAGCCTCAGTCCTTCAATGAACACCCAGGACTGATCTCCTTTAGGATGGACTGGTTGGATCTCCTTGCAGTCCAAGGGACTCTCAAGAGTATTCTCCAACACCACACTTAAAAAGCAACAACTCTTCGGCACTCAGCTTTCTTCACAGTCCAACTCTCACATCCATACATGACCACTGGAAAAAACATAGCCTTGACTAGATAGACCTTTGTTGGCAAAGTAATGTCTCTCCTTTTGAATATGCTATCGAGGTAAGTCATGACTTTCCTTCCAAGGAGTAAGTGTCTTTTAATTTCATGGCTACAGTCACCATTTGTAGTGATTTTGGAGCCCCCCAAAAATAAAGTCTGACACTGTTTCCATTGTTTCCCCATCTATTTGCCATGAAGTGATGGGACCAGATGCCATGATCTTCATTTTCTGAATGTTGAGCTTTAAGCCAATTTTTTCACTCTACACTTTCACTTTCATCAAGAGGCTTTTTAGTTCCTCTTCACTTTCTGCCATAAGGGTGGTGTCATCTGCATATCTCAGGTTATTGATATTTCTCCTGGCAATCTTGATTCCAGCTTGTGTTTCTTCCAGCCCAGTGTTTCTCACGATATACTCTGCATAGAAGTTAAATAAGCAGGGTGACAATATACAGCCTTGAAGTACTCCTTTTCCTATTTGGAACCAGTCTGTTGTTCCATGTCCAGTTCTAACTGTTGCTTTCTTACCTGCGTATAGGTTTCTCAAGAAGCAGGTCAGATATTCCCTGACCTGATGGTCTGGTATTCCCATCTCTTTCAGAATTTTCCACAGTTTATTGTGATACACACAGTCAAAGGCTTTAGCATTGTCAATAAAGCAGAAATAGATGTTTTTCTGGAACTCTCTTGCTTTTTCCATGATCCAGTGGATGTTGGCATTTGATCTCTGGTTCCTCTGCCTTTTCTAAAACCAGCTTGAACATCTGGAAGTTCATGGTTCACGTATTGCTCCAGCCTGGCTTGGAGAATTTTGAGCATTTCTTTACTAGCGTGTGAGATGAGTGCAATTGTGCGGTAGTTTAAGCATTCTTTGGCATTGCCTTTCTTTGGGATTGGAATGAAAACTGACCTTTTCCAGTCCTATGGCCACTGCTGAGTTCTCCAAATTTGCTGGCATATTGAGTACAGCACTATCACAGCATCATTTTTCAGGGTTTGAAATAGGTCAACTGGAATTCCATCACCTCCACTAGCTTTGTTCATAGTGATGCTTTCTAAGGCCCACTTGACTTCACATTCCAGGATGTCTGGCTCTAGGTGAGTGATCACACCATCATGATTATCTTTGTCATGAAGATCTTTTTTGTACAGTTCCTTTGTGTATTCTTGCCACCTCTTCTTAATATCTTCTGCTTCTGTTAGGTCCATACCATTTCTGTCCTTTATCGAGCCCATCTTTGCATGAAATATTCCCTTGGCATCTCTAATTTTCTTGAAGAGATCTCTAGTCTTTCCCATTCTGTTGTTTTCCTTTATTTCTTTGCATTGATCGCTGAGGAAGGCTTTCTTATCTCTCTTTGCTGTTCTTTGGAACTCTGCATTAATAAATAGACTTTATTAATATTCATAAAACATATGCAAACAAATCAATAATCTAATTAAGTAGATAAACATATAATAAGAATGATAACCTGTTTTGGTTGGTGGTGGTTTTGGCAGATGTAAATGTGATCTGTCAAACTGAGTACAGTTTTCTAATACCTTTCAAATTCTGTACTTATAGCTCACTATGTTCAGCCAGCTCTGATTATTCTAACTACATGTTGGCTTATTTCTATAGGGTACTTTATTAGAAAGGACCCAGTATGTCCTCTATCCTTGAATCTTAAAACACTGTGGCCTCAGTCATGACTGGATTTCATATGACTTCAATGTCTAGCAAGATTTTTCTTAACAGTTTTTGGAATGGAAAATAATGTCCCTCCTAACTGAAGGCAAGACCATACTCTGTGTATCTGCATATTTTAAAACCACTAATCTTCCATTCACCTTATCACTGCCCAACCCTTGTCACAAGCTTCCATTGTGGAAAAAAAATATTTGGACCAGTTCCCTAATTTGGAAAAAAACATTTATCATATGAGACCACTGATGAAATTTTCCATATGGACCAAGAACATTATGAAAGTGTCATGAAAGGGTATTGCTTCTCAAATAAAGAGATAAAAATGAATGATCAATGTCTTTTTTTATGTTTCTTAAATTTCATTTCCTATTTCTAAGATAAACTGCACTTGCATGCTAAGCCACTTCAGTCATGTCCAATTCTTTGCGACCCTATGTACTCTAGCCCATCAGACTCCCCTATTCTTTTCTGTCCATGGGATTCTCCAGGCAAGAATACTGGAGTGGGTTGTCATGCCCTCCTCCAGAGGATCTTCCCAACCCAAGGATGAAACCCACGTCTCTATGTCACCTTCATTGGCAGGTTCTTTACCACTAGCACCACCTGGGAAGCCCTAAAATAGATTACCTTAACTAAATATTCCTTTAGCAATTTTGGTCGAAATCTTCTCCATCAGTTTAAATGAATTAAGGATTGCACAATGCTGGGGGTCTTGATTTTCTGCCCTAATTAAAGTAAAAACATGGGTTTGAAAAGTTCACAGTGATTGGTCTTGTGCCAGTTTCCATTTTACTTGAGTTCCCCCTTCAATGGCAGGTGAGCCACCACAGCTGTGGGGACCAGATCCTCTTCCTCTTGTTGGAGGACTCATTATGTTAGATAGGACATTTGTCATGGAAAGTAAGAAAACTCTCAACATAGTTTGGCTCATAAAAATAAAGGTATTTCCTGGACATGTAACTGAAATGTAACAGTGAGGAAGACCTTGATGTCTATTTGTCCAGGGTTCAAGTGTCATTTCTCTGGGATTCTATTGTCTGAATCCTTTTATCTATATCCTTTATCTTTCACCTGCCTTCCTTAGTTACAGCACAGGAAAGTTGCAAGCAGCAACTTGGGCTACTGATTCCTCCTCAATATCAAAAGGGGGCTTCCTAGGTGGTGCTAGTAGTAAAGAACCTGTCTGCCAATACAGCCAGATATAAGAGACACAAGCTCGATCCCTGGGTCAGGAAGATCCCCTTCAAGAAGCCATGGCAACTCACTCCAGTATTCTTGCCTGGAGAATCCCATGGACAGAAAAGTCTGGCTGCCTACAGTCTGTGGGATCACAGAGAGTCAGACACGACTGATCGACTAACACTTTCACTCTATAGGTCTCCAGAAATTGTCACTACACACACATTCAGAGAATTGGAAGTAGGTTAAACTTAAGGTTATAACCAATTGGGATTAAGGGATGTGAAAAATTATTAAATTTTCTTTTTTATTCCCTTACTAATGAACAATTGCCATATCACTACCATCAAAAGAATAAAAATACAGGTCTCTCGAGTAAAGAGGGGCATCCTAACTTTACAGATTCCAAGCCACAGATTACTCACTTTCTCATGGTCAGTTTGTTGTTGATGCCCAACATCATGAAATATCACTCTTCCAATTTTTTTAGTTCTTCTGCAAACTCATGTAGTGAATGTCCCTTTGTAGTTTTCTTCAGCACAGATTATTATGTAAATGTAAAAGTGAAAGTGATAATCGCTCAGTTGTCCTACTCTTTGTGACTCATGGACTGTAGCCTGCCAGGTTCCTTTGTCCGTGGAATTCTTCAGGCAAGAATAGTGGAGAGGATAGCCATTCCCTTCTCCAGAAGATCTTCCTGACCCAGTGATCAAACCTCGGTCTCCTGCACTGCAGGCAGATTCTTTACCTTCTGAGCCACCAGGGAAGCTCTATTACATAAACAGTTTATGGTTATTCTCAGTCTTCCTTTGAATGTAAACAGCTCCAGTGACACCTTAAAATTTAGACGGCATGATTCTTTAAACCTATTTTCATCGCATATATTTTCAAAAGACAATAAGTCATCTGGTTAAGATAAAATCAAAATATTGCCCTCCCCACAGAGCAATGAAAGAATAGAGAATTAGAAGGACACTTGGAAAATTTGTGATATTGTGCTTATTAAGTCTTTTGAAATGTTTCTCTCTAAATCAAGTTTAGACTGGATATTGCCATTCTCCCAAGGATGTGTTAAACATTATGATATCTAGATTACTTGAAACTCCAGCAAGTCCTCTTGCATATCCATATTTTGGTTTATAAACCAAGTGACTGCTTAGTGATTCCTTACATATACCGGAATTTCATAACCAGTTCTTTGTAGTCAGCCACTGTTACAGAAAGAAGTACCTTCTGATTTTTCTTAAAATGAGGGGAAAAATCATTTAAAATAATCATGAGCATTTTTATCTTTGATTTAAGAGATTATTTATTCTTATCTTGTCTAAAATGAAAATAAAAAAGATAGTCAATAAATGAAATTAGTTTAATAAATTGTGGTACCACTATTGAATTGAATATGAACTATTGTAAATTGCAATGAAATGCTGAATTTTACAAGATTATCAAATGTGTATGTGGAAGAAGGTAGAGGCAATGAAGGATCTCCTTTTTCATTCCCCCAATTACTATCCAGCTTGAGTGACTCCTCTGTCCATGGAATTCCCCAGGCAAGAATACTGGAGTGGGTAGCCATTTCCTTCTCCAGGGGATCTCCCCTACCCATGGCTTGAACTCCTGTCTCCAGCATTTCAGGCATATTCTTTACCATCTGATCCACCAGGCAAGCTCACCAGATTAAATGATGAAGATTTATTACAACAGGACATGAGCAAAAAAACAGAGGCAAAATCGAAGCCTCCCAAGTGAGCAGAACAAAACCAGAACAAAAACCAGGAACTGAGAAGGGACAGAGGTGATGTAACCTCAGAGAGATTCCCAGAATGGGTAGAGCCCCTTCCCGGCACGGGCTGGAACTGTCCAATGTAAGGAATCCTCCCCACAATCAGTCCCATTTTCCTTCAGGCAAAGATGGAGTTTTTTTCATTCTCTGAGTGCTCCCAGGTGCCCAATTCTCACATCTCTGAAAGGCAGGGGGAGCAAGAAAAGATGTTCCAGGAAAGGCTGCAAAAAGGAAGCAAAGAAAGCCCAGAAGAGATGCAGGAGATCAGGCCTCCTGGGAATATTTGGGAAGATATTTGGAAAAATATTCATGGAAGAGAGAAGCAGGGAAGTGTGGAGAGACTGTTCCCCCATTTGTCAGCCCATCTCATCTCTTGATTTTGTCCTTTGTCTCAAATTTAGGAAAATGATCAACACTAGCATATGTAGAGTCTGATGGTACCACCTGAACTGATTAATTCTTCCAACTGAATCCAGTTGCAAATATCACTGAAAATTCAGTTCAGTTCAGTTCAGTAGCTCAGTCGTGTCCGACACTTTGCAACCCCATGAATCACAGCACGCCAGGCCTCCCTGTCCATGACCAACTCCCAGAGTTCACTCAAACTCATGTCCATCAAGTCAGTGATGCCATCCAACCATCTCATCCTCTGTCGTCCCCTTCTCCTCCTGCCCTCAATCCCTCCCAGCATCAGGGTCTTTTCCAATGAGTCAACTCTTCACATGAGGTGGCCAAAGTATTGGAGTTTCAGCTTCAGCATCAGTCATTCCAGTGAACACCCAGGACTGATCTCCTTTAGGATGGACTGGTTGGATCTCCTTGCAGTCCAAGGGACTCTCAAGAGTCTTCTTCAACACCACAGTTCAAAAGCATCAATTCTTCGGCGCTCAGCCTTCTTCACAGTCCAACTCTCACATCCATACATGACCACTGGAAAAACCATAGCCTTGACAAGACAGACCTTTGTTGGCAAAGTAATGTCTCTGCTTTTCAATATACTATCTAGGTTGGTCATAGCTTTCCTTCCAAGGAGGAAGTGACTTTTAATTTCCTGGCTTCAATCACCATCTTCAGTGATTTTAGAGCCCCCCAAAATAAAGTCTGACACTGTTTCTACTGTTTCCCCATCTATTTCCCATGAAATGATGGGACCAGATGCCATGATCTTCATTTTTTGAATGTTGAGCTTTAAGCCAACTTTTTCACTCTCCTCTTTCACTTTCATCAAGAGGATTTTTAGTTCTTTAGTCAAAAAATTGAATTTGTGAGCTTACATCTCACCATTTTAAATGAAAAAAAAACACCCATAGTACAGTAGGTTTCTACCCCAATCACCCAAACAATGCTCTAAAACCCATGAACACCCAGGTTTAAGTAGGAAACTGTCGTGTTAAAATAGAAAATTCTTTAAAACTTGATTTTCTGATTAGCACACAATAAATGTGTAGTTTAAATTTTTTTCTTTTATTGTATGCCATACATGACCCAGTGATGCCTCTTTTCACACCTGCAACATCTGTGACCTGTGCTCTCTTTGAAAAAAATATGCGAGTCTCATCTTTTACCAATCGTGCTTGGTATGTCACTAGACTTAGCCCATGCATAGTTTTAATAATGGATTCATATTGGGATTTGGGAATGCATATATCAATTTTTCTTATTCAAAATTTGGCTGAAAAATATTGCACCAGTTGATGTACATATTTTCTGGAGATTGGATCATTAAAACCCAAGAATTATTCTATTAAGAAAATGTTAACCAGAGACAAAATCTCCAGGATTTACCTGCAATACCTTAGGTACTATTCAGAAAAAATCATAGAGATAATAAAATGTTGCTTGTTGTATAATACAGTGCTTTATGCACATTCATTGCTCAATCCCATCCTTTTAAAGACTTTGAAATGCTCAGCATCTCTCTGTAGCCAACTTCCCGGGGAATTTTCCCCAGACTTTTAAGCCCATACTCATGATCTTTTTCTGAAAGTGATCGACTACCACAAGTGGAAAGAACACCATTTTTTAATTGAGAAAGCAAAGAATTTTTCAGAGCAGACTTGGGAAACAGTTCTGTGTGGAGCTCTGGCATTTCTGAACTTCATGTAATCAGAGACACTCACTGCCCTCTCTTCTGGATGACCTTTGCAAGGAAGTCTGTGTAGTGAAGAGCCTTTAAAAACAGAAAGGCCACCTCTCTCCAAAGCAATGACAGGTTTGCTTACAGTTTTGAAAAATGGAGACAGTGCCTCCATCCAGAGCAAAGTAAGTCAGGCCTGGTCACTCTCCAATACAAGAAAGATGTCTCTTTCTGAAGTAAGGAGTAGGCTAGCTTATGCCTCATGAGAAAGATTCAGATTGTTAGTGATCATATGTGAAAGCACTTGTTTGGGTCCATCTATGTCCACATCATGGAACTAGGTTTTAAGGAGAATTGAATATTGTGAGATTCATAATGCCTCAAGTATACTAAAGTTCTTTGCCTTCTTTCTATGCAACAAGGCTACTGGGGAAAATTTGAGACAGCTCATGCTCTTTGCCATGAAACTAAGTAATTTTTGTAGCACATTGGAAGAAAATAACTTTAACTGAAGGGTCTTGAGTCTTATTTGCTGATTTCTTTCTATTGTTGTTTCCATCCTATTTTCCTTTACAAGAAATAGATTTCTTGCTCTTTTCAAAATTATACCTGTCAGACTTGCTCTCCTGCCCTTTTCCTCTAGAAGTCCTCCCCTCCCATTCTTCCCTTCGTCTCATACAGTGTCTCTCTTTCCCTCTCCCTGTCCTTAAAGGTCTACAGACTGCAGCCTGACATGTTGTCTATCTACATTGTACCAGGGAATGTCCCATCATTCTTACCTTAGGGAAAGTTGAGCTTTCCAAGAGGCTCTAACAAAAAAATAAATTTTAGCCAAAGACTCTACTGTAATATCTGTTAACATGAAATACTGTGGACTTCAAGAGGTCATAGATTAAGAAATCCTGTAAGAAAACATGTCTGGAAAAAAATCAACCAGAACACTTAAACTATGTGGGTTTGGTACATACATACAATGAAATATGTATATACTTATTTACTCAGTCACGTCTGACTCTTTGTGACCCCATGGACTGACTATAGCCTGCCAAGCTCCACTGTCCATGGAATTTTCTAGGCAAGAATACTGGAGCAGGTTGCCATTTCCTCCTCTGGGGGATCTTTCTGACCCAGGGATCAAATCCGTGTCTTTTGTGTTACCTACATTGACCCAACCAATCAGAGTCTTTACTACTGTACCACCATACTAAGCCATAGAAAAAGAAAGAATGCCATTTGAAGCAACATGTATGGAACTAGAGATTATCATACTAAATGAAATTAGTCAGAGAAAGATAAACATCATATGAAATCATTTATATGTGGACTGTAAAATAATGATACGAATAAACTTATTTACAAAACAGAAACAGACTCATAGACAGACAAAACACTCTTCTGGTTACCAAAGGTGGGGAGGGGGTATAAATTAGGAGTATGGGTTTAAAGTATACAAGTTACTGTATATAAAATAGATAATCAACAAAGTCCTATTTTATAGTATGAGGAACTCTACTCAATAATCTGTAATAACTATATGGGAAAAGAATCTGAAATAGAATGGATACTAAGATCATGGCATCTGGTTCATCACTTCATGGCAAATAGATGGGGAAACAGTGGAAACAGTGTCAGACTTTATTTTGGGGGGCTCCAAAATCACTGCTGGAGAAGGCAATGGCACCCCACTCCAGTACTCTTGCCTGGAAAATCCCATGGATGGAGGAGCCTGGTAGGCTGCAGTCCATGGGGTCGCTAAGAGTTGGACATGACTGAGTGACTTCACTTTCACTTTTCACTTTCATGCATTGGAGAAGGAAATGGCAACCCACTCCAGTGTTCTTGCCTGGAGAACCCCAGGGATGGCAGAGCCTGATGGGCTGCTGTCTATAGGGTCACACAGAGTCAGACACAACTGAAGTGACTTAGCAGCAAAATCACCGCAGACAGTGACTGCAGCCACAAAATTAAAAGACATATGCTTGTTGGAAGGAAAGTTATGACCAACGTAGCATATTAAAAAGCAGAGATATTACTTTGCCAACAAAGGTCCATATAATCAAGGGTATGGTCTTCCCAGTGGTCATCTACAGTTGTGAGAGCTGGACCATAAAGAAGGTGGAGCATGGAAGAATTGATGCATTTGAACTGTGGTGCTGAAAATCCCTTGGACAGCAAGGAGATCAAACCAGTCAATCTTAAGGGAAATCAACCCTGAATACTCGTTGCAAGGACTGATGCTGAAGCTGAAACTCCAGCATTTTGGTCATCTGATGCAGACAGCTGACTCACTGGAAAAGTCCCTGATGCTGGAAAAGATTGAGGGCAGAAGGAGAAGAGGGCATCAGAGGATGAGATGGCTGGATGACATCACCAAAGCAATGGAAATAAACTTAGGCAAACTTGGGGAGACGGTGAGTGACGGGGAAGCCTGATGGGCTGCAGTCCATGGGTCACAAAGAGTCAGACATGACTGGGCAACTGAACAACAAGACTGCAGCCTGCCAGGCTCCTCTGTCCATGGGATTCTCCAGGCAAGAATACTGGAGTGGGTTGTCATGCCCTCCCCCAGGGGATATTCCCAACCCAGAGATAGAACCCAAGTCTCCTGCAACTCTTGCACTTCAGGCAGATTCCTTACACACTGAGCCATTAGAGAAGCCTGACCTACAAGACATTTTAGAACTATCACCAAAAAAAGATATCCTTTTCATCATAGGAGATTCTAATGCAGAAGTAAGAAGTCAAGAGATACCTGGAATAACAGGCAAGTTTGACCTTGAAGTACAAAATGAAGCAGGCAAAAGCTAACAAAATTTTGCCAAGAGAACACACTAGTCATAGCAAACACTCTCTTCCAACAACACAAGAGATGACTCTACACATGGACATCACCAGATGGTCAGTAACATATTCAGATTGATTATATTCTTTGCAGCCAAAGATGGAGAAACACTATACAGTCAGCAAAAACAAGACTGGGAGCTGACTGTGGCTCAAATCATGAATTCCTTATTGCAAAATTCAGACTTAATTTGAAGAACATAGGGAAAACCACTAGTCCATTCAGATATGACCTAAATAAAATCCCTTATGATTATACACTGGAAGTGAAAAATAGATTGAAGGGATTAGATCTGATAGACAGAGTACCTGAAGAATTATGGACAAAGGTTTGTAATATGGTACCAGAGGAAGTGGCCAAAACCATTCCCAAGAAAAAGAAGGCAAAAGGATCGTCTCAGGAGGCCTTACAAATAGCTAAGAGAAGTGAAAGGCAAAGGATGAAAGGAAAGATATACCCATTTGAATGCAGAGTTCCAAAAAAGAGCAAAGAGAGATAAGAAAGACTTCTTAAGTGGACAATGCAAAGAAATAGAGAAAAACAATAGAATGGGAAAGATTAGGGATATATTCAAGAAAATTAGAGATACCAAGGGAATATGCAAAGATGGTCACAATAAAGAACAGAAATGATATGGCCCTAACAAAAGCAGAAGATATTAAGAAGAAGTGGCAAGAATATACAGAAGAACTGTACAAAAGAGCTCTTAATGACCCAGTTAACCACAATGATGTGACCACTCATCTAAAGCCAGACACCCTGGAGTGTGGAGCCAAGTGGGCCTTAGGAAGCATCAGGATGAACAAAGCTAGTGGAGGTAATGAATTCCAGCTGAGCTATTTCAAATCCTAAAAGACGGTGCTGTTAAAGTGCTGTACTCAGTATGACAGCAAATTTGGAAAACAGTAGCAGTCATATATGGATGTGAGAGTTGGACCAGAAAGAAAGCTGAGGGCTGAAAAATTGAGGCTTTCAAACTGTGGTGCTGGAGAGTTACTTTAGTGTCCCTCAGACAGTGAGGAGATCAAACCAGTCAATCCTAATGGAAATCAACCCTGAATATTCATTGGAAGGACTGATGCTGAAGCTCCAATCTTTGGCTACCTGATGCAAGGAGCTGACTCGTTGGAAAAGACCCTAATGCTGGGATAGAATGAGGGCAGGAGGAGAAGGGGACAACACAGGATGAGATGGTTGGATGGCATCATTAATTCAATGGAAATGAGTTTTTGCAAACTCCAGGAGATGGTGAAGGATAGGGAAGCCTGGTGTGCTGCAGCCCATTGAGTCACAAAGCATTGCACATGACTGAGTGATTGAACAACAGTAAAGTCTATATCAGATCATGCTTAAGGAAAATATTATGAAATGGAATTCTCTGTCTGGACCTATTAGAAAACTATGAAAAACACCAGAGTTGAAAACATTCACTAGACAGCAGGGTCTGAGAACCACACCATCAGGGTCCCATGAGGAAGATGTTTGAAGGTTCTGGGAAATCTATTTGCAAGGAATATTGTGTGATCCTGATTGACCTTAAAGTGTGCTGAATGGTGGAAGTGCAATGTGGACTTTCAGTCCACTGGTGAGACAGTTACCGTCAAATAAAGGAGAGGTTTGGTCAACCCATTGAAATTATATCAGGGCAAGGTAGGCAGAGGACATGTCATCAAATTGATGGCATGGGAGAACCAACAAAATATGTACCTAGGAGGAATCCACATGTGTATGGGAAGTGTTCAGAAACAGAAGAGAGAGAGAAAAAAAAGCATGAATTTTGAAAGAAAGCAAAAGAAGGGGGAAAATACTGGAAGATATAAGAGGTGAATCTTAGCCTCCCTTTCTTTGATAGTACATACTGGACACATCAGTTAAGTCTTGGGATTTCAATGTTTTCACACTTGCCTCAAGTCGAGTTGCTCCACATGTTGCCCACTGCCTCCCTGTCTCTGTGCCCTCAGACTATCCCATTATAGCTCACACAGTCTGTCTGACTCCTGCTGCCCTCCCCTCAAACCACCCATCAATATTCTTGAAAAAATTCGCTTTCTTCTCCTTGTGCTCAGGATCGTGGGAACAGAGCATCTGGTCGCTGCTGGGGAATGGCAAACCCCACCTTTGACTTCGACACTTTGCCAACCTGCTGCCGGGAAGGAGACCTTGTCTGTGACAATTCCCAAGGTGTTCCAGGAACAGACTACCCCTAATGCTGGAATTCCCTTGTGTCAGGGCCTCTGCAGGGCCTCCGGTTCTACCTTTTCCCTCCTCCTTGTACAGATTCAAGGTTTTATAGAGAAGGAATCTAGAAGAAAGAATTGTTTCTGAATGTGAGGAATTTATAACATTTTTAGACACTTCATCCTCAAATTTAGTAAAATAAATAATTGGTGGTTTGATGGAGAGTGTGTTTCTGATCATTCAAAGATAATATGATTTAGAGGAGGGAGAAACCATGGACGCTTTTCTGTAATACCTGGTTCTTTTCCTAATGCTTCCATGTCCTTTATTTCCATGGACACATGCAGAGACATGAGAGAATCTGGGAGCTCTGTCCTTGATTTTAATTTATCTGGCCCCATGTGATTGTGACCACGGGTGGGGCTTGCTTACACCTATGTTGGATAGGAAAATACAATACGCCTCTCCTCCCCACTTGTTTGTGAATCTGCTATATGTAAATCTGTCAAGTGTGAAAGTGTTAGTCCTAAAGAGTCAGATACGGAAATATGTAAAAGACAAATTAAAGTGTGGCCCAAAGGACTGAGTACTTGAAGCCTCACAATTATTCACTTTTTAAGCTCTTCTCATGGGGTCTGTAACTATAGCATGATCAGTGATTGGATATTTATTAAAATCAGCTGGCCCTCAGACAGTTGGTGGTATTGACTATAAAGGTACTAAAGAGAAGGGAAAGGGAAAATTTTATTAATATAAAAAAGTGACCCTGAAGAAAAACGTCTTGGGTTCAAATCATCCAACTCTAACACTTAGTAGCTATTTGAACTTAAGTTTATTAGCCTCTGTGATCTTCATCTGTTATATATATGCTTATAATAGCACCTGTTTTATCAGACTGTTATGTGATGGGGATTAGCTAGGCCACTATTTGTAAAGCACTTAAGACAGCAAATGCCAATAGAATGTGCCTTCAAAGTGTGTGTTAAATACACTAGCCTTTTCCTTTGAAGTAAAAAAAAAAAGCTGCATTATAAGCAGACAAGGAATGGGTCCATTGCATGCTTTTTTAGCCTCTTTTCTCTTCAGCCTAATTTTTGAAGATACATTCTTACCCACAGGACTGCCATGAATTAAAGAAATTTGGAGACAATCTCTCAATAGAAAGTCTTCAATGTCTAGTCCAAGGGTGGAACACTGAGGCTCCTGAGGGCAAGGACATATTGAAGGGATGGGATTAAGGCTTTGCTGAAAAAGCCATCACTTTGAACACAGCAAAAGTCCTCTATTTTATTACCTTGCATGTGGAATTTGCTCAACCATATATGTAAGCAACAAGGATAACTATCTCAATAAGTATGCAGCTATTTGAGGCTTTAAAGGCTTTATGAGACAACTGTGTCAACTGTCGTTTTAAATCTCCTTGTATCTCACAGCTTCTCCCTCTCAGAATCGCATTAGCTACAATATATTTATCATGTGTTTTAAATTATCATGTCCTTTATACCTGAAAGTTGTTGTGTGTTTAAATTCTTCTTTTAAAGTATAGAATCCCACTAAAAAAATCCTGTAAGTATTAATATTCAAAAATTAATTGCTAACTTACTTTCGTCAAGAGATAACAACCTGGTACTGTTGGGGATGGGGCAATTTCCCCCTCTACAATTCTTGATTCTTGTGGCTGAAACAAAGTGGAAACAAAACAGATTAACTGGAGGAAAATAGACAAATTTTAATTCATGTACATGGAGGTTTCATAGAAATGGAACCTAAGAAGTGGTCAAAGCAGGCAGCTTTTATACTTTTAGACAAATAAAGAATAAATTTGTGAGGAATTGACAGAACAAAAAAAAATGTAGGCCTTGGGTGCTTACTTAGTGAAGTATCTAAATAAAGTTTGGTCTTGGAGTAGGAAATACAAGAAGGAACAAGGTTTGTTTACATGGGTTTTTCAGCCCAGATTCCCTACTTTGGGTGATAAGAGTGTCTTTCTACCTCCAGAAGCAGAGAATGCATCTTCACATGAGAGATATATGTCCTGCTTTCAAGGAGACAAAAAGGAGGGTCAGTGTCGCTCTCCTGTTAGCCACTTAAGTAACTTTAATTCAACGCGATCAGTATACCACTGAGGCACATTTAGGGGCAACCTACTCTGGACTCAACAGTTCCTTTCTCTGAAACATAGAAGTTTCTCATATTAAAAGCTGAGCTGTTGACTATAGAGAGAGATAACGGGTTAGCAGAATCCTCCATTTCACTGAAGCAACTTTTTGTTTCTAAGAACAGATCAAACAGATGTATTTAATTTAGGAGACTGATGCTGATGGGCTCCCCAAGCTAGACATATGTATAAGGAATCAAGTATTTAATAAGAGACACTTCTGTGGGAACAAAATGAAAGCAAAGATTAATGATACAGTAGATTATAATCCGGTTTCTGATCCTAGAGTTCAGTCAGTCAAGCCAATTTTTAGATATTGGGACAAAGCACATTCTTCAGTTTGAAATATCTCTGGTGAAGCAATTGGGTGTTTAGGTAAACTTTCTGAATGATTCATACATAGACAGCCTCAAGGATTATTTAAGGTTGAACTGTTGTGGTGATTTCTCTGAAATTTATATCGAGTCAACAAACTTCAATCTTCAGGGCTTTAAAAAATAGCAATTTTAATTCTCAGTGATTCCAAGACAAAAGGATGGGATAAAAACTGGAAACATTAGTTTAGAGAATTGTGGTTTAATACTGGAGAAAAATAGAAAAAATCAGCATCCAGTCTAATTTTCAGCTAAATAACAAAGACTCAAGGAAAAATAATAGCACCAGAATTTAATATCTATAAATAAATATTAAAATTTAATTGAAGCATATTTTTTCCTCTCTAAAATCACCCTCATTTTTATCAAAGACAGCCAAATTAACACCAATCTGTTTGCAAAACAAGTTTTAATTTAATAAACTTGGCCTAGTTATTTTCATAAGTCCAGCAAGAATGGCAATTGATTATATTGGCTCTTTTAAGTATGTTTTGCTAGAACTTGTTATAAGATTAAATTTGTAATAGCCTCTCAGGGCCAGTAAGCCACACCTGAGACCTGTCACAAGGGTTGCCTGTAATACTTATAGATTTTGGTGAATTTCTCTTCTCTTGGAGTACCCAAAGTATCCTAAAATTCCTGGGCCATCCAGGAAGGAACTTTCCTTATTTACCAGGTAAGGCTGCTGAGAATCCTGTTGGCAAGGTACAAGGATGTTTTTTCCAAGGGGCTTTATTTATTGGCCCCAAGAAGTTGACCTTAGTTTCTTCAAACTCCCTGGTCATGTTTGCCTATAAATGTCTCTTTCGAATATAACATTTCAGTGAAAGCCTTGGTGATATAATCAATATTTCTAATTGTATCCTATTACAAGGAGAACAAATTCTTATTGAACTTATGCAAATACCTATATTGCCCAAAAAATAAGTATGCTCACTGAGAATTTCTGAATTCTGGAGGGATAAGTTAGGGAAGGAAAGATCAGTGTTTTAACTCTTCTTATAAAAGTCTGTTTTAATAAATTGTTGTAAATCTTTTAAAATTTTCCTTGTATCTTAAAACAAAACATTAAAAAATCAGTAGTATTTTAGACAAAAGTTATAAAAATTATAATCATTCATCAGTTCATTCATTCCTATGTAATTAACTCTTCTTCTTTTTTAGTCCAGTTTTCCATTAGTTCTGTTGATCCTGCCTGATAATTGAAGGTGACAAGGACCGTGATAATCCCAAGTTTGAAAGTTTTTTGTAAAGAGTTTGCCCAGTGAAGTGTCTTGGTCACTGGAGTTTGTGGAAGGTAGACCCCACATGGAAAACACATTTTTAAAAGTTTCTTTACAATTAAGGGGGCATCCCCTTTGCAGCAGGGGAAGGAGTCAACCTATTGCAAAAAAATACAAACAAAGACAAGAACATTTTGATAACACACATTAAGTGATAGTTGAATGAAGTCCAGCTACAAGAATTCAAAGGTCCAGAGAAATGAAGTCTACGGCCCTGAGAACAAAAAAAAAATTTTCCCCCAGAGTATAAACCCAAAAAGTCAGACATTGCAAGTAGATAGCTTTTTTCATTTTATAGAAATCTTCCTGTCGATGTCTATTTACAATTTGCATCATCTTAACTGCACTATGGAGGGTGAAGAAATGCAAAAAATAAATAAATAAATAAAAGGTTTTCCAGAGAGCCAGGAAAAGCCAAGCCATTTGTTTTCCCATTGCCCTGGCTGTTTGCTTAATCTACAGCTACTGTTTATTCATCTTAATTTCTTTCATTCAGGCACAGCCTGTTGCCTTTTCACAAGCACCTTAGGAAGGCAAAAGTCTGCCAAGAAACGTTCGTTTGTTTGTTTGTTTGGCTTGGTTTTGGTTTTTTTGCAGGAGCAGAATGGACTTCAACCACATGTACCGCAAAGTTTACAGATTCTATTGTTGCTGAATCTTCCTGGTACTTAAGGTCAGGCCCTTTAGTGTAAAGAAAGTGTTAGTAATTCAGTCATGTCCAACTCTTTGCAACCACACAGACTATAGCTTGCTAGGCTCCTCTGTCCCTGGGGTTCTTCAAACAAGAATACTGCAGTTGGTTGGCATTCCCTTCTACAGGGGATCTTTCTGACCCAGAGATCAAACCCAGGTCTCCCGCATTGCAGGCAGATTCTTTACTGTCTGAGCCCAGTTTTAATGACAGATAAAACCTTATGTCAGGACATATATGCCTTCCAGGAATTTTACATAATTTCTGGGAACACATAATACATATCTACACAGACACAGCATAATTTAATGTTACTTATTTGACAATGTGGCCTTTGTAATTTAACATATCAAATATACTTAGTTTAATATTTCTTTTCATAAAGAGAAAACAAATTTTTGAGATACTTCAGGCACCTTCTAAAGTATTTCATGTCTCAAAGTTAATTCCAACTCAAAAAGACTTTGTGTTGAATTTGACTTGAAATCCTTATTGTCAAATTCAGACTTAAATTGAAGAAAGTAGGGAAAACCACTAGATCATTCAAATATGAGCTAAATCAAATCCCTTGTGATTATAAAGTGGAAGTGACAAATAGATTCAAGGGCTTAGATCTGATAGACATATTGCCCAAAGAACTATGGAAGGAGGTTCATGACATTGTACAGGAGGCAGTGATCAAGACCATCCCAAGAAAAAGAAATACAAAAAGGCAAAATGGTTGTCTGAGGAGGTCTTACAAAGAGCTGAGAAAAGAAGAGAAACTAAAGACAACAGAAAAAATATACCCATTTGAATGTAGAGTTCCAAAGAATAGCATGGAGAGATAAGAAAGACTCTCTCAGTGATCAATCCAAAGAAATAGAGGAAAGCAATACAATGGGAAAGACTAGAGATCTCTTCAAGAAAATTAGAGATACCAAGGGAACATTTCATGCAAAGATGGGCACAATAAAAGACAAAAATGGTATGGACCAAACAGAAGCAGAAGATATGAAGAAGAGGTGGCAAGAATACACAGAAGAACTATAAGATCTTCATGACCCAGATAACCATGATGATGTGATCACTCACCAAAAGCCAGACATCCTGGAATGTGAAGTCAAGTGAACTTTAAGAAGCATCACTATGAACAAAGCTAGAGGGGGTGATGGAATTCCAGCTGAGCTATTTCAAATCTGAAAATAAGATGCTGTGAAAGATAAAAGATGATGCAGTCAGTATGCCTGCAAATTTGAAAAACCCAGCAGTGGTCACAAGACTGGAAAAGGTCAGTTTTCCTTCCAATCCCAAAGAAAGGCAATGCCAAAGATTGTTCAAACTACCACACAATTGCACTCATCTCACACGCTAGCAAAGTAATGCTCAAAATCCTCCAAGCCAGGCTTCAACAGTACGTGAATCATTAACTTCTAAATGCTCAAGCTGGATTTAGAAAAGGTGGAGAAACCAGAGATAAAATTGCCAACATCCACTGGATCATCAAAAAAGTGAGAGAGTTCCAGAAAAACATTCTGCTTTGTTGACTATGCCAAAGCCCTTGGCTGTGTGGATCACAACTGTGGAAAACTGTGAAAGAGATGGGAATACCAGACCACCTGACCTGCCTCTTGAGAAATCTGTATGCAGTTCAAGAATAAACAGTTAGAACTGGAGGTGTAACAACAAACTGGTT
This sequence comes from Bos grunniens, assembly GCF_055505025.1. NCBI lineage: Eukaryota > Metazoa > Chordata > Mammalia > Artiodactyla > Bovidae > Bos > Bos grunniens. The sequence goes on from NC_141175.1 coordinate 51,113,418, forward strand.
CCAAATTGTGAAAGGAGGATGTCAAGGCTGTATATTCTCACCATACTTATTTAACTTATATGCAGATTACATCATGTGAAATGCCAGTCCAGATGGAGCACAAGCTGGAATCAAGATTGCCAGGAGAAATATCAATAACCTCAGATATGCTGATGGCACCACATTTATGGCAGAAAGCAAAGAACTAAAGAGCCTCTTAATGAAAGTAAAAGAGGAGAGTGAAAAAGTTGGCTTACAACTTAACATTCAGAAAACTAAGATCATGTCATCTGGTCCCATCACTTCATGGAAAACAGATGGGGAAACAATGGAAACAGTGAGAGACTTTATTTTGGGGGGGCTCCAAAATCACTGCCGATAGTGACTTCAACCATGAAATTAAAAGACACTTGCTCCTTGGAAAAAATGCTATGACCAACTTAGCATATTAAAAAGCAGAGACATTAGTTTGCCAACAAAGGTTCATGTAGTCAAAGCTATGGTTTTTCCAGTGGTCACATATGGATGTGACAGTCTGAATATAAAGAAAGCTCAGCACCAAAGAATTGATGCTTTCGAACTGTGGTGTTGGAGAAGATTCTTGAGAGTCCCTTGGATGGCAAGGAGATCCAACCAGTCAATTCTAAAGGAAATCAGTCCTGAATGCTCATTTGAAGGACTGATGCTGAAGCTGAAGCTCCAATACTTTGGCCACCTAATTTGAAAAACTGACACATTGGAACAGACCCTACTGCTGGGAAAGATTGAAGGCAGGAGTAGAAGGGGATGACAGAGGATGAGATGGTTCGATGGCATTACCCACTTGATGGACATGAGTTTGAGTAAGCTGTGGGAGTTGGTGATGGAAAGGGAAGCCTGGCATGCTGCAGTCCATGGGGTCGCCAAGAGTCATCCACGACTGAGTGATTGAACTGAACTGAACTGTCTAAAATATTAAAAAGACTTCAAACATTTAGTCAAATAGGTAACTGTGGAACAAATCATAGTCATTCATTTAGCTAAAACAACAATTAGAGATTTCATAGTCAAATATAAATGGTTATATAGTTCTGAATTAAACTTAGCTCTTTATTATTGAAAGGACTAGACTTATTAGAGCAAAGACCTGATAAAGATAGCATATAATGTAACTGATTATTGTCACAAGACACAAGATTTTTTTTCTAGCAGATTGCTTAAATATAAAGAAAAAACTTTCATAACTTCATATTATCAAAAGCAGACCAATAGAAAGAAAAAAGAAACTTTGTATTTTGAACCAAAAAAAAAATCCTATTTTTTTACTAGTTTAATGTTGATATTAAAAATCACCTACCTCATTTAATTCATTCTAGTCTAGTCCTGACCAGACATAAAATTTCTTTCCTAAGATTCCTTCATTTATAAACATTTTACAGTTTTCTATGTCCATTTTAGCTTGTCCCTGATTTTCCTTCCTATTCAGAAATAACCAACTTTGGGACATTTGCTAAACAAAAAACATCTCCATACCTTATATTTCTTCTTATCCCAAAACACATCCATTTTCTATCATTATATCTGGTAGTTTTAACCACATATCTTAAACCTTTGAAATCTTAATTTCATTAGTGAATATAAAGAAGTAAGAGAAATTGTGAACCATATTAATATTTTGTGTCTTATAAACACAAATACATTTTATAACTTTCAGAAATATATGCTATTTCATAGTACAATCTTTCAGTAAAGCACAAGATATAATTACTAATGGATTGAAACATACTTATTGTTTCTCTGTACTAAGAGATCAAAAGTAAGTATTCAGTTCAGTTCAGTTCAGTCACTCAGTTGTGTCCGACTCTTTGCGAACTCATGAACCGCAGTACTCCAGGCCTCCCTGTCCATCCCCAAATCCTGGAGTCCACCCAAACTCATGTGTTTGGAGTCGGTGATGCTATCCAATCATCTCATCCTCTGTTATCCCCTTCCCCTCCTGCCCACAATGTTTCCAAGCATCAGGGTCTTTTCAAATGAGTCAACTCTTCGCATCAGTGGAGTTTCAGCTTCAGCATCAGTCCTTCCAATGAATACCCAGGACTGATCTCCTTTAGGATGGACTAGTTGGATCTCCTTGCAGTCCAAGGGACTCTCAAGAGTCTTCTCCAACACCACAGTTCAAAAGCATCAATTCTTTGGTGCTCGGCTTTCTTTATAGTCCAACTCTCACATCCATACATGACCACTGGAAAAACCATAGCCTGAACTGGATGGACCTTTGTCAACAAAGTAATGTCTCTTCTTTTTAATATGCTGTCTAGGTTGGTCATAACTTTCCTTCCAAGGAGTAAGTGTCTTTTAAGTTCATGGTTGAAGTCACCATCTGCAGTGATTTTGGAACCCCCCGAAATAAAGTCAGCCACTGTTTCCACTGTTTCCCCATCTATTTGCCATGAAATGATGGAACCAGATGCCATGATCTTCGTTTTCTGAATGTTGAGCTTTAAGCCAACTTTTTCAGCCTCCTCTTTTACTTTCATCAAGAGGCTCTTTAGTTCTTCTTCACTTTCTGCCATACGGATATAAACTTATACTTGTTTAACAGTTAAATTTCAGTATTTATCTTATATAGAAATAATCTAGACATTCAATGAATTCCCATAATTTAACTTAGCAAAATATAAGCATGTAAATTATCAAAGAGACTGAGAAATTATTTAAGTAGATGTTTTTAAAACGATTGCTAAGTTCATCTAAAAATTCTTATTTGCATCTATTTAATCTATTTGTTCTTAATAATCATATGTATATTACTTATAAAAATTCCTGAGACATTAATGCAGTCAGATATTATTTTTTTGATTTATTTGTTTTTATAACAAAGTTTGCAGCACAGACAGCATTGGCCCATTTGATAAATAAACTTAGATGGAATGAAAGTTATTTGCATTATATTTAATGCTAACTCTGAAGACATGCCTGTATTTATTGAACCATCAAATTTAAAATTAGCTTTTATTTGCTAAGATTTTCTCAGATGACGTGAATGTGAAAAGCATTCAAGTTAGTCTTTAATATCTTTTTGATAATTTTTATATAGGCACTTGTTTGTTAAAGCCAACTAAGTAAAGCTCTTTGCCAAATTAAATTTGGCAATCTTATTCAGAGTTAACATATACATATAGATATATAGACAGTCACAGCAAGAGAAGTAACAGTTTTCAATTAAAATTTTATTCCTTACACAGATTCAATAAAAATCTCACTAATTTATAAAAAAATAATCATTCATTCAGATGGCTAAAGGCCTTAATAATTTCAGAGAAACTGTTTAATATCTGTATGTGCCCTAGACATGCAATTTTAAGTAGGTTGTGATTTTAAAAAGTTTGGTAATAAGAGTCTTTTTAGCAGTTTGTGTTGAAAAAGGCCTCTTGCTCTCTCTCTTTTTTTTTTTTGGTTTCATGATCTACCTTTTGAGTTAATAAGGGCTCAGTCTCAAAAGACATAATAAGATTTATAACTTTAAGAGACAGAGAAGGAGAATGTAAGTTTTCTCAAGAGTTTTGGAATATATATGCCTATTATAAATCTTAGGATAATTATTGTTAAAATATTTTTTTCTTAAATACAGGACAGTTTTCATCTAATACCCTGATCTTTTATAACATCTGAAAGCACTTTGAGAGAAATAGATGAGACCTTGGGACTAGTAAAGATAGATGGGCCTTGATTTGTTTTGAGGTGTACTTCTGGTTTTATAGAAATCTGTAAGAAACAGACATTTGTTTCTGTTGCTGCTGCTGCTGCTGCTAAGTTGCTTCAGTTGTGTCCGACTCTGTGCGACCCCATAGACGGCAGCCTACCAGGCTCCCCTGTCCCTGGGATTCTCCAGGCAAGAACACTGGAGTGGGTTTCTGTTAGCCATTGATTATTGTCCTCCAGCTGAATTACTTCCAGATTTTTGTAGGAGGGTCAGGTAAAATACTGAGGTATTGAGGCAAATTTTAAGAAGAGGAGCTTATATATTAGCTTTTGTTTAAGTAGGATTTCTGTTCTTTTAATAAAAGGTTCTTTAAGACCAGTCATAATATATTTTCTCCTTATGATTTGATCTCTCATAAGTACCAATGGGGCAGCTGTTTATGATGAGAGCTTTCAAAAAATATGTTTCCTTTTAAATATAGCCAATTTAAAAGATCCATCATTAGGACATTGATGAGGAGGCTAATATGTTGATTTCAACTTGGAACTCAAACCAATAAGCATTTTAGTATGGCCTAATCAAAGAAGCAAGACAAGTCTCACAAGCTAGTATTCTTACAAGATTTAGAAAGTTCACTTCCAATGTTAGTCTAAGAAAGTAAGAGTCATTTATTGATGTAGGTGTTGAGAATGGTGCAGTGAACACAGTGTCTCTGGTGTCAAACAAAAACATGGGGTGCCTCCAGGGATAAAGTTGCTAGTTAATGACATCGTGGAAGTGCAAGAGGAATTGGACTATTCTAGCACTAACAAGCAACAAATGTTGAGATAACAAAGGCCCCTTAAGAACTGGAACCCCTTATGACAAACTCCCCTAATAATTGACACAGCCAGACAAAAAGAGTGCTGCTTATGACTTCAAGTATTGGAACTCCAGTCAATTTCCTTGGCCAACACATGCACCCCAGCAAATATACCTTCCGTAATGCAGAGACCAGAGAGAATATTTTCACTAGACATAAAGCAAAGCCCTCAGAGCATAGAATAACACTGAAGAAAAAAACTTTATCTGGCTTTTCATAAAGGACCCACAGTTAAATGTGTTTAATTGATGCCAGTTTATTGAGACCATTGATTCAAAAGTTGGTGTGATTGGGTCCAAAGGCAGACTTAGAGGGTCTCTGCCTGTGTTCTGCCTTTTGATTCTTGCTCCTATGAAAAACATCTGAAGAGAGAGAGAGACAAAGAAAAACAGTGACCATCTCTGGTAGATGATTCAAAAGAGTCACTCAAAAGGATCTAGCTCCACTTACATTTTCTCATGCTTGTCTAAATTGAGAGCAAGAGAAAACAGTCTTTCACCTCTTCCCTCCCATCAGATCCTGCAGGCAGAGATCTGGGAGGCTGACACGATAAGAAATCACACCTTCTGTAGGGCTTTGTCGGGAGAAGGCAATGGCGAGCCACTCCAGTACTCTTGCCTGAAGAATACCAGGGGCAGACTGAAGTGACTTTGCAGCAGCAGCAGCAGCAGTAGGGCTTTGTCAGGTGTGCCAGGATCTCTCATTTGTAGCAGAATGAGGGTGGGAAACAGGGTCCAGCCAGCCTGCTGCCTGGTTCAAGTATCTGGGAGGAGCACATTTTTCCTTTTATCACTTTGGAATTCTTGCACCTGGACTAGTAATAAAATTGACATAAAACAGATCAAAACCAATACAATATTGTAAAGTTAAAAAATAAAATAAAATAATAAATAAAATAAAAAACAGATTAACAGGAGAAAATGAAGCGAAATTTAATTCAAGTATATAGAAGTCTGATAAAAGAATAAAAAGAGGCCGAAGCAGGCAGCTTTTATACTTTTTGACAAAGAAATAAATAAATTTTGAAGTGTTGACAGAATAAAGAAACTTACATTTAGTTCAGTTCAGTTCAGTCGCTCAGTCGTGTCCGACTCTTTGCAACCCCATGAATTGCAGCACACCAGGCCTCCCTGTCCATCACCAATTCCCGGAGTTCACACAAACTCACCTCCATTGAGTCAGTGATGCCATCCAGCCATCTCATCCTCTGTTGTCCCCTTCTCATCCTGCACCCAATCCCTCCCAGCATCAGAGTCTTTTCCAATGAGTCAACTCTTCGCATGAGGTGGCCAAAGTACTGGAGTTTCAGCTTTAGCATCATTCCTTCCAGAGAACACCCAGGACTGATCTCCTTTAGAATGGACTGGTTGGATCTCCTTGCAGTCCAAGGGACTCTCAAGAGTCTTCTCCAACACCACAGTTCAAAAGCATCAATTTTTCGGTGCTCAGCTTTCTTCACACTCCAATTCTCACATCCATGCATGACTACTGGAAAAACCATAGCCTTGACTAGACAGATCTTTGTTGGCAAAGTAATGTCTCTGCTTTTGAATATGCTATCTAGGTTGACCAGAACTTTCCTTCCAAGGAGTAAGGGTCTTTTAATTTCATGGCTGCAGTCACCATCTGCAGTGATTTTGGAGTCCCCCAAAAAATAAAGTCTGACACTGTTTCCACTGTTTCCCCATCTATTTGCCATGAAGTGATGGGACCAGATGCCATGATCTTCGTTTTTTGAATGTTGAGCTTTAAGCCAACTTTTTCACTCTCCTTTTTCACTTTCATCAAGAGACTTTTTAGTTCCTCTTCACTTTCTGCCATAAGGGTGGTGTCATCTGCATATCTGAGGTTATTGATATTTCTCCAGGCAATCTTGATTCCAGCTTGTGCTTCTTCTAGCCCAGCGTTTCTCATGATGTATTCTGCATATAAGTTAAAGATTAGCAGTGCCCAGTTGGTAAAGAACCAAAACAGAGTACATTAAAGAAGAAACAAGGTTCATTTACACAGGCTTCTCATTCTGAATTCCCTGTCTTTGCCATCAGGGTGTCCCTCTACCTTCAGATACTGGGAGGGCACCTTTCATATGAGATTTATTTCCTGCTTTCAGCAAAACAGAAAGGGGGGTCAGAGTGTCCCTTGTGCAGCATTAGTTGAAAATAATCAGTATTCACTGATGCACATTTTGAGGTAGCCTATTCTGAACCCAAACAGTACCAAGTACTGGACATCACCCTCTGATAACTCTGAAGAATATGACTGAATTCTTATTTGTTGAAAATAGAAAAAATTTTCTTTTTCTGGTTATAAGCTCTTTAGAGAGTATTAATACAACTACTTTTACTAAATGTGGAAATAAATATATTAATTAAATGAACATATATAAATCTACTATTCAGGGGGAAAAGTATCATTTTATTCCTTGTTTTAAATCTCCAGTCTCTATAAAAAGAAAAAAAAAACTCATCATAAATTGTCCAAGCAAAAATAACATTGTTTCCCTGTATACTCTTACATTTTGTGTATTCTTCTATTATTTTTTAAGCTACATGGGAATCAATCAATACATAATAAATTGTATTAATCTATGTTCTATAAAAGCATATATACATTTTATCAAGTAGTTTATACTCTTTCTGCAGCTGGCATTTTATTATTAAGGTTTAATTTATTTGGTTAAACTTCTTTTTGTTTACTCATCCATTATGTTTTATTTATCCATTTATCTCAGTATACAAATACTTCTTTCTGTACACATTTAGTTGAATTATTTTCTCTCTAAATTTTCATTCAGTAATGACTTGTGTTTCTTAGACTCCAAATGGATATTTCTCAGTGATTCTTGTAAGTATTATATGCCACTGCACCATCTCAGAGGCATTTGACATCAAACCAACAGCTTCCATGAACCTAAAAACCCAGCCTATATCTAACTATTTTAACATAGCATAGCCTCCAATATTTGGCCACCTGATGCAAAGAGCTGACTCGTTAGAAAAGACTGTGATACTGAGAAAAATTGAAGGCAGGAGGAGAAGGGGATGACAGAGGATGAGATAGTGGGATGGCATCACTGACTCAATGGATGTGAGTTAATAAGCTCCAGGAGATGGTGAAGGACAGGCAAGCCTGGCATGCTGCAGTCCATGGGGTCACAAAGAGTCGGACATGACTGAGAGACTGAAAAACAACAACAAATAAGCTCCCTACGGTTCCCATCTGTTTGGAAGTTTTTTGTAATGCCAGCCCAAGTGGCACAATGGTAAAGAAACTGCCTGCCTATGCAGGAGACTCAAGAGACATGAGTTTGATCCTTGAGTCAGGAAAATTCCTGGAGCAGTAAATGGCAACTTGCTCCAGTATTCTTGTTTGGAAAATTCCATGGACAGAGGAGCCTGTTGGGCTACAGTCCACGGAGTCACAAAAAGTCATACACAACTGAGTACACATGCAGCTACTTATTTAGCATGTTGAAATGAATGGAAGTCTAATCTTTGGCTCCTGAAGTGGGTCTTGAGAGATTACTGAGCCTGAAACAAAATGGAGGAATCATCTAAAGCCACCAGAAGTGGCTTAGTCATTTGGCTTTGGCCATCTCCTCATCACCCTTAACCATGCCTGGCACCAGACAGGACTTCATATTTACAGAGAGTAGAATGAACCTACCAATCTATTATACTACTGGAAGAAATTAGTTAGATTTTAGGAGGATGACATCTTTGAATGAAATGTTTGTATCATCTGGGTTTATGTCGCAATCAATGTACTGAATCATAAGTAACCAATCCTTGATAGACTCACCTTACTATGATTCAATCACTTTCTTTTTGCATAAACAATTCAAGTTGGGTGTGGTTTACACTGAGGAATGCTGTCACTAGAAAAGAATTCTAAAATGGTATAGTGTCCTATGACAGCTGTAATAAATTTCCACAGTCCAGGCACCTTAACGTATGACAAATTTATTTTCATACAATTCTGGAAGCCAGAAATCTAACATTAGTATCACTGGGACAAAACCAAGCTGTTGGCAGGGCCAAGTTCCAGTAGATGCTCTAAAGAAGCCCCCTTTTGCATATTTTGTGCACGTCGGTATAGTCAACAGCAATTCATTGATAGACTTGGAAATGATGATAAGTTAATACAAGTAGAAGCTATATAAAATGTCTGGCATGTGGGAAACTCCTAATAAATGTTGATTATTATTATTTGCATAAGAACAATATCCGTTCTTAAGCATTATTCAAATGAATATACTTCTCATAAATTATTGTCAAGTGTGTCCAAAATCAAAAGCAATGTGAGGGACACTCAGTTCTGAGGATAACTGAAAAAAAGGTGAAAGTGTTAGTCACTCAGTTGTGTCCAAATCTTTGGGACCCCGAGGACTGGAGCCTACCAGGCTCTTCTGTCCATGGAGTTCTCCAGGCAAGAATACTGGAACAGGTAGTCATTCCCTTCTCCAGGGGATCTTCCAACTAAGGAATCAAACCCCAGTCTCCTGCACTGCAGGCAGATTCTTTACCATCTGAGCCACCAGCCCCCGAGGATAAGTGCTTCATAGCAAAAGCACAACTATTGAGGCAGAACTTAAAAATTACACTGGTTGTGCTCTGTCCATAGGAGAGGCCTCATACACTTTGTGAGTAAATTACCCGAGTGGCTTTCTTTAGTCATGTTGATTCAGGGAATGTAGTCACACACTGAAGAAGGAAGGAAGGAAAAATAAAAAGGAGAGGAGAATATAAAATACCAGTATCACAAGTCCTTAATACTCCTTTGATTTAACAATTCTTGTCCTGAAAGACAGAATTGAGGGGAGAAATTGAGCCAGTGTTGACTTAGGATTTGGTGACCTTCTGGAAGAGAGTCTGAAGAGCCCAAAAACTTCTTCCCTGAGAGTGAATCAAAAGCAGTTTAGGAAACACCATCTGAAGGGCAGGCTCTACTGGAGGGTCTCATGATAACCAGAGCAAAGTTGCTGTGTTCCTAAAAGATGGATTGTAGTAATATCTTTGAATCTCATCCTTTCAATCCTCTGGATTCAGTGAAATTTGGGGGGATGCTTCTCCAAGTTCAGCCCATGCCCTGATTCCTTCTAGGAATTCATTATTGCTTAGACTCCTGTTGCCAGAGATAAGATGTTTGCATGTTTCCTCCAAGCTGCTGCTGCTGCTAAGTTGCGTCAGTCGTGTCCGACTCTGTGCGACCCCAGAGAGGGCAGCCCACCAGACTCCTCCATCCCTGAGATTCTCCACACAAGAATACTGGAGTGGGTTTCCATTTCCTTCTCCAGTGAATGAAAGTGAAAAGTGAAAGTGGAGTCACTCAGTCCTGTCTGACTCCTCCGTGACCCCATGAACTGTGGCCCACCACGCTCCTCATTCGTGGGGTTCTCTAGGCAAGAGTACTGGAGTGGGTTGCCATTGCCTTTTCCGGTTTCGTCCAAGAGAGGAAGTTTAAGCTGAAGGCTGTGATAGTGGGAGGAGCATAGCAAGCGAAGGAGAGGAGAACAAGATCATGAAAACCCTGGAACCTTTATAGAATCATGAAAGGGCAAAGCAGGCAATGACTTTTGTTCAGTAGGGGAACCAGTTTTATAGTCCAAGAGAATCTGCAGGTTTCCACAAATCTAGAAACTTGGCAGTTGGATGTGGATGTATTTAGATTTGGGAGAGAAAAATCAGCCTGTGTTGAATTTGAAGTATTTCCAATGGTTTCGTCTTCCCTGTCAGAGGACAGCTTATTTGAAGACCAAGGGTGTGGGGAGAAGTCAGCCTGAAGCTGGCAAGACTTGGCTACCAGCTGTTTGCACTTCATACCAAGATCCAGAGAGTGGCTAGAATATACTACAAAGATCTCCCACTTTTCTTTCTTGGTGAACATTCCTGAGTTTCTCCTCAGGGGATAGCTGGCACTGCTGAGATGGAAAAACAGATGAACTGTGTGCTGTGCAGAACTCAGATAGTGTTGGTGGGTGGGGTGTAAGGGGGTCCAGGGTGCCAGAAATCTGAGTGGTGACAGGCCACATTTTGTAAGCTGCCAGCATGTGCATATTGTGTTTAATTAGCAGTTTTGTAAGTCACAAGCATATGCTTTTATGTTTTAATGGTAAGCTACTATGTTCTTTTGTGAAATCTTAAGTCTTCTTTGAGTGAGATTTACTTATCATCAGCAGCTCAGCACCACATGTCATGCCCAGACTTCCCTGCATAAGCCCTGGGACCTCTCTCTCCAACACCCTACCTCTTGCATCTTTCAAATATGCATCCTGAGAATACACAAAGGACAGGTATGTATGGATTCTACTTTGAACTTCTCTATGGGAGTGGAGTAGATAAAGGGTTAGAGAAAGCTCAAGGCCAAGAGTGAATAACAGTGATCTAAAATCAGGAATGCATCCTGTTAAATTCTGGTTAAAAAGGCAATGGAAGCCAGAAGATCACAATGGAGTGGGTAACAAAGCCAGAGAAGTATGGGATCCAAATACAGATAGAGACAGTGAACAGACCAAGGATGTCACCAGCAAAAACAGTACCTGATGCTGAATTGAAAAGTTTCTGAGGTAGAAGTTCCTTGTCTGTACTTCTAGACTGTCAGGCTCCCAGTAGTATGTAAAAATCAGTTCACCAAGATGAGTATCATCTTACTTAACTCTTCAAAGAGGCAAGTCTTTATAATTTTCCCTACTTGGCTTATTCTGGAGATTCTCAAGAACATTACTGCATGTTCCCCAGGAGGGATCACCCAGATCTTCAGGAATTTCCCATCCAGTTCAAAGCTTTACTCTGGAGTAAGAGCTATGAGTAAAGGTTTTCTAGGTTTTTATCTTCTGAAAAATTAAGACTTAGATTAGCTTAGTCTGCAGCTTCTCATTGGGAGAAGCATAAATGAATTAGACAGAAGCATGCCATTTTTCTAACCTACACTACAATGAAATACTTAACTGTATTACAACACTGTCTCTGAAGAGACTCACCTACCTTTTCCCCCTATCCCTAAACCTTTGGTATCACTAATCTGTTCTCTATCCTTATAACTGGGTTATTTCATAATACGTACCTTTTCAATATTGGAGTTTTCATTGGCATCATTTCCTCATGGTTTTCCAAAATATTGTATTTTTTAATAACTTATTCCCTAAGAGAGAACCTTGTAGATCTTGACTGTAGTAACAATACACACAGGCATGCATGCTAGGTCACTTAAGTCATGTCCAACTCCGTGCAACCCTATGGACTGTAACCTTCTAGGCTTCTCTGTCCATGGGGATTCTCCAGGCAAGAATATTGGAGTGGGTTGCCATGACCTCCTCCAGGGGATCTTCCCTAACCAGGAATCAAACCCATGTCTCTTATGTCTCCTGCACTGGCAGGCAGGTTCTTTACCACTAGTGCCACATGGGAAGGCCAACACACACATATGTATTTAAAATAGTAATTTAATAGTAACTATTATATAAAATAATTTAAAATAATAGTCATATACACATGCTATATCATCACAATTTTTCTTTTATATTCTAGTAATATGGGGAACTATATTGATAATTTTGAGTAAATACTCCTTGGTCATGATGTTTTATTATTTAATATATTGCTTTATTCAATTTATTAAATTTTGATATGAAGTTTGCTATTTTAAGTATATTTTTCTGGTTTTCATATCAGGATAATGTTAGCCTTATTAAATGGCTGGGAAATCTTCTTTTATCTTCCAGTTTATGAAAATATTTCCATGGTTTTGACATTGATTCTTCCTTAAATATTTCATAGCTTTCACTAGTGAAGTAAAATGTTTTCTTCATGGGAATTTTCAATGAGTTTTTTAGTTGTGTCTTTCAGAGAACTTGACATTGGCACATATACGTTTGCACTTGAAAACAATGTGTAGCCCTCTCTTGATGGATATCAGTTCAGTTCAGTGCAGTTACTCAGTCGTGTCTGACTCTTTGGGACCCCAGGGATTGCAGCACACCAGGCCTCCCTATTCATCACCAACTCCCACAGATTATTCAAACTCATGTCCTTTGAATCAGTGATGCCATTCAACCACCCCATCCTCTCTCATCCCCTTCTCCTCTTGCCTTCAATCTTTCCCAGCATCAGGGACTTTTCAAATGAGTCAGCTCTTCGCATCAGGTGGCCAAAGTTTTGGAGTTTCAGCTTCAACATCAGTCCTTCCAATGACTATTCAGGACTGATTTCCTTTGGGATGGACTGGTTGGATCTTCTTGCAGTCCAAGGGACTCTCATGAGTCTTCTCCAACACCACAGTTCAAAAGTATCAATTCTTGAGCGCTCAGCTTTCCTTATAGTCCAACTCTCACATCCATACATGACTACAGGAAAAACCATAACTTTGACTAGATGGACCTTTGTTTGCAAAGCAATGTCTCTGCTTTTTAATATGCTGTCTAGGTTGATCATAGCTTTTCTTTCAAATAGCAAGTGTCTTTTAATTTCATGGCTTCAGCTACCATATGCAGTGATTTTGGACCTCCAAATATAAAGTCTATCACTGTTTCCATTGTTCCCCATCTATTTGCCATGAAGTAATGGGATCAGATGCCATTATCTTAGTTTTCTGAATGTTGAGTTTTAAGCCAACTTTTTCACTCCTCTTTCACTTTCATCAAGGAGGCTCTTTAGTTCTTCTTCACTTTCTGCCATAAGGGTGGTGTGACCTGCACATCTGAGGCTGTTGATATTTCTCCTGATAATCTTGATTCCAGCTTGTACTTCATCCAGCCCAGCATTTTCCATGGTGTCCTCTGCATATAAGTTAAATAAACAAGATGACAATACACAGCCTTGATACACTTCTATCCCGATTTGGAGCCAGTTTGTTGTTCTATGCCCAGTTCTAACTGTTGCTTCCTGACCTGCATATAGGTTTCTCAAGAGGCAGGTCAGGTGGTCTGGTATTTCCATCTCTTAAAGAATTTTCCATAGTTTGTTGTGATTCACACAGTCAAAGGCTTTGGCATAGTCAATAAAGCAAAAGTAGATGTTTTTCTGGAATTCTCTTGCTTTTTTAATGATCCAGCGGATGTTGGCAATTGATCTCTGGTTCCTCTGCCTTTTCTAAATCCAGCTTGAACATCTGAAAATTCACAGTTCACATGCTTTTGAAGCCTGGCTGGGAAAATTTAGAACATTGCTTTGTAGTGTATGAGATGAGTGCAATTGTGTAGTAGTTGGAACATTCTTTGGCATTGCCTTTCTTTCAGTTGGAATGAAAACTGACTTTTTCCAGTCCTGTAACCACTGATGAGTTTTCCAAATTTGCTGGCATACTGAGTACAGCACTTTCACAGCATCATCTTTTAGGATTTGAAATAGCTCAACTGGAATTCCATCACCTCCACTAGCTTTGTTCACAGTGATGCTTCCTAAGGCCCACGTGACTTTGCATTCCAGGATGTCTAGCTCTAGATCACACCATTGTGGTTATCTGGGTCATGAAGATCTTTTCTGTATAGTTCTTCTGTGTATTCTTGCCACCTCATCTTCATATCTTTAGCTTCTGTTAGGTCCATACCATTTCTGTCCTTTTTTTGTGTCCCTCTTTGCATGAAATGTTCCCTTGGTATCTCTAATTTTCTTTTTCTTTTTTTTTTAATTTTATTTTATTTTTAAACTTTACAATATTGTATTTTCTTGAAGAGATCTCTAGTCTTTCCCATTCTATTGTTCTCTATTTCTTTGCATTGATCACTGAGGAAGGCTTTCTTATCTCTCCATGCTATTTTTTGGAACTCTGCATTCAAATGGGTATATCTTTCCCTTTCTCCTTTGCCTTTAGCTTCTCTTCTTTTCCTAGCTATTTGTAAGGTATAGGAGCTATTTGTAAGATATAGCTATTTGATTGTATAGGAGTTTATAAGAGTGTTTTAAGACAAATTTCTTTCAAAAAGTTGATTACTGATTTTTGCTCTTCTCTGGATTATTTCCTTTCTTCTCCTGATACTGGGTTTAGTGTAGTTTCCTAGGTAACAAACTCAATCATTGATTTGTGACCTCTTCTCTTCTCTAATGTAGGTATTTAATGCTGCATATTCCCCTCTGAGCCCTGCTAAACTTATATTCCAGACAAGTAAAACCTTATTTTCACTTAGAAACTTGCACAGAAAGGTTTATAACAGCTTTATTTATATCCAGCACAAAACTGGATGCTATCCAAATGTTCTTCAAAAAGTGAATGGTTAAAAAAAAATCTATAATTTCTTCACAGCGCCAATACTACTCAGCAAGAAAAAGGAAAAAAAACTATTAAAAACATAATAATTTGGATAGAAAAAAGACAAGGTTCTGCCTAATTCTTTGATGTTCCTAGCCTGTAGTAGCTACAAGATCTTCTTAAATTTTTCAGAAGAGGAAAATCCTAGAGAACCTTCACTCATAACTCAGACTCCAGTAAAGCTTAGAACTGGATGGAAAATTCCTGAAGATCCAGATTACCCTTTATGGTAAACATGCCAGTATGTGCTTGGGATTTATAAAATAATTTAAAAAAAACTTAGGTTTTATAACTACTTCTTTTCTTAATTGTAATTACTTTCTCCCACAGAGAGAAAACGGTCTCTTCATATCTGCTGCTGCTGCTGCTGCTAAGTCACTTCAGTCATGTCCGACTCTGTGCAACCCCATAGACGTCAGCCCACCAGGCTCCCCCGTCCCTGGGATTCTCCAGGCAAGAACACTGGAGTGGGTTCATATCTACAATATATTAATTTATTTACCAAATCTGGTATATATTTAATATGCTTTTATATTGCTCTTCTAGATTCCTGTGAGAAACAAATTTATATACTACAGTACAGTGTGTACAGTTCTTTTTTATCTCTAGTCTTTATAAGTATCCAGCCAACATACTGTTTACAGGTCATTTTCCCCACCCTCTTTAGTATGGTTGTTTGATTCATTGTTAAGAGATTCATTGATTTTAATCTGCACTCTATCTTGGGTTCTTTGTAATTTCAAATTTGATGTTCTTTGTAACATCAAAAATATATAAAATGTTTATTTTTGAGAATACCTTAATACAGCTAAAGGGCTTCCCAGATGGTACAGAGGTTAAGAATCCACCTACCAATACAGGAGATGCAGATTTAATCCCTGGTTTAGAAAGGTCCCTTGAGAGGGAAATGGCAATCTACTCTGGTATTTTTGCCATGAGCAGAGGAGCCTGGCAGGCTGCAGTCCATGGAGTCACAAAGAATTGGACACTACTGAGCGATTGAGCAGCAGCAACACTGTACTTCAACTAATAAAGCTAAGGGAAAAACTGTAAGAAAAAAAATTCAGTAATGGATTGTCATAAGAAATGGTGGCAAAAAATCATAGTCCATATGAAAAATAAATTAACCTTGCCCTATACTCACATCTTATTAAAAAATTAACTCAAAATGGAATGTAGGTCTAAATATAAAGTGTAAACATATAATATTTGAAAAAGAAAATATAGAAGACAATCTTGTAACATTAAGCCAAAGATAAAACAACTACAAACTACACAAGAACAGAAAGAAGTAAGTTGGATTAGATAAAATGAAAAGATTTTGCTCTCATCAGACCCTATTAAAAATCTCACCAACTGGGAGAAAATATTTTCAAGATATATATCCATAAAGATATTTTGCCTACAATATATAAAGAACTCTTACAACTTGATAATAACTCACCCAAATACAAACAACCCAGTACAAAGTGGGAAAGAGATTGAAACATAGTTTCTCCAAAAGATATGTAGATAGAAAATTAAGACATGAAAAATTTCCACTGTCACTCATTATTTAGAGAAGCAGATTTGTGTCTATAAGAATGGCTAAAATTAGAAAGCCTGACCATACTGAGAATGCAAAATAGTTGGAACTCTCATTCGCTGCTGGAGGTGATCTAAATGCCGTAACTTCAGAAAATGTGTGGCAGTTTTTAAAACATTAGCAATATGCCTATTGTGCAACACAAGTATTCTGTTCTTGGATATTTACTCAAGATAGATGAAAGCATTTATTTTTATATAAATTCATATACTAATATTCACAACAACTCTATTTATAATATACAAGACTGAAAATCACCCGAATGTCTATCAAGAGAAGAATAAATTTTGCCATGCCCACACAATAGAATTTACTCAACGATGAAAATAAATGAAGTATTGCAACAAGCAATAATGAATATCGAAATAAAAATGTTTAGTATAATAAACCAGGGAGGAAAGCGTACCACGGATTATTCCACTTATATACAATTCAAGAAAATGTAAGTTAAATGTATCTATACTGTCAGAAAACAGATCAGTGGTTTTCTTGGGTTGCAAGAATTGAAGAAGTTGAGAGTGAGAAGCAGGGGTGAGGGAGGAAACTTTAGTGGTGATGGCTCTGTTTACTTTAGGGATTATTTTGATGATTTCTTTGGTGCATCTATATGTCAAGATAGAAATTTTTAAATGTGCTTTAAATATGAATCTTTGAATTAGTTGCTCAGTCATGTCCGACTCTTTGCAACCTTATGGACTATAGCCTGCCAGGCTCCTCTTTCCATGGAATTTTCCAGGCAAGAATACTGGAGTGAGTTTCCATTCCCTTCTACAGGGGAACTTCCTGACCCAGGGATCAAACCAATACCCTTGACTGCACCTCAAGTATACCTTAAAAACCTAAAAAGTGAAATCAAACAAAATATAAAGGTTCTTCACTGGGTCAAATTTTCACTGAGAGGCTTGAGCACCAGGTGTGAACAACAGGAAGGAACCAGGAAAGTTTTGCAACTAAAGGCAAGATCATGTATTTCTTACGTGAGCCACAATCACTGAACCCTCACCACCAGCACTGAAAGGCCCCCAGCTCCATACCCACTGGGAATGATCTCTAATTGCTTCCTTCTCTTTCTGCCACTACCTGGCTGGGGCATCCCATTGTCATGCCTCCATCACATCCCAGAGCTCTAGTCTCCAGAGAATTGGGAGGTGGCAGATCTGCAACCTTTGCTTTCATACTAGGAGCTGTAACCCTGCCTCTCACCATGACCCACACCAAGGGAAAGTCCCATGTTAGAATAATAAGAGTTGGGCACTCTTATTCTAAGTGCCCAAGAGTGGAGAAAGACAAATGGCTCTCTGGGCATTCACATGACTCATTGCTTCTGAAGGATCAGGAGCCCTGGAATCCCAGGTTTCTCTTTTACTCACCCCTGTGTAGAGCATTCTGCACTACGTACCCCTGCCCTCTACTTGCTTAGAGGTACAGCTCAGCTACCCAATTCTGACCCCTGTGTTATAACACACTCTGCATTTCTATTTGAAAGATGTGTTTTTTCTGTCCCCAGCAATGTGCAACTACAGCAGACATTTAATCTTAGAGGATGCAGGAATAGGTTAAACTTTTTTCTTCTAATGTCTTTTTCTGATCCACTCTGTATTTAGAAGCTGCCTGCTCCTGCTTCTAATTTTCCCCAGCACTAAACTCTGTGCTGAGCCAACTTTCCCCCTAGTGGTAGTTGCTTAATCCTACCATAGCTACATGAAAGCCTACTCTTTAAAATAGTGATGATACTCAAAAATTTAGCTGCTATTTATAATAAGAAATATATGCTAAATTTCAACACTTTCCAATTATGTGTATGCTGAAAAACAAAATTAAAATTTCAAAAACCACTATTTACCCTGTTTATGCAATATACTGTGGATTTTTTTTACTCTATTCTCCTTGAGTACAGAAAAAAAATGCTATTACTCCACTAAATTGATTGAATAATTTCAGACACCAGTAAGTTGCAAGCCATAATTTGAAAAATGGTGCTTTCAACTATTATTAAAACTGAATTAACCTAGTGATTTATTAACTAGATATTTCTCCCAAGTAGAAATATACACAAAAGTGCCCACAAAAACCTATTACCAAATGTATGATGAACTGCAAACCCTATTACTTTCCTTCATTTTCATGCATTTGCACACAGTCTGAGAAAAACCCTGCAATAAAGAAACTTGCTTAACTTTGCATAACAGTGTTTCTTAAACTTAATCAAGAAAAGTGCATTTCCAAAATATTTACAGACAACTAAATGAAACAAATCTAGGACTAGCTTGTGAATGAGCATTTGAAGGAATGAGATGTGGGGAATTCTGCTTTAGACATGAAAAAGAAATTCATAAATAATTCAAGTGCCAACCATTCTCTAAATTATAGTATAGACTGATGATGCTGGGGTGCACTGGAGGTCCTCAGCCCGGAGGTCCACTCCAAAAAGTACTTGGAAAGAGTAGACAAATGTGTTTTGGTGGTAAGAGATTTGGAGATGGAGAGAGAACTCTGTTAAAAGTAAAAGGGGTGAATCACCAAGTTACATTCAGGGATACCAGGATATTAGAGTCACTTCGTTTATAGGACTCTTAAAGAGATGATCTGTGCATCAGCTATTGCTATCAAATTATTTTGTCTCCTTAACTCTAAATGGAAGGTAAAGTCAATGATATAGGCACCACCAGAGACCCAGGCATCTGTAGGAATGTGCTGATACAACTGGGAAAGGTTTTTTCTTCTTATTTGACTCCCCAGTGACTGCCAGACATCAAAATCAGCACACTTTAAATACATCATTCTGGAAGCAAAGGAGCATTCATTACATAATATGAGTAGTTAGTAACAACAAATAGCTGGACAACTCCTGCAAGTGTGGAGGACAGTCTAAGATCAGAGCAGATATGGCACATGGGGTAACTTCCAGGGAAGGAATCTAGATCTGAAAACAAGCCAAAGTCAGAAGGAGAGGCTGAGAAAATTGTCTTGTTTGTGGCAGTAAAATTTTGTTGGGGTGCCATTCTGCCCCCCTTCTCTAAGAAATAAGTTTCATCCACAGTTCCTTCTTAAGAGATCAGTGCAGCTGCCAAATAATACAAGTGATTCAAATTCCTTCCCCGAGTTGATTGGACTGATGTAAATATCAGGCCTAAACTGGACAAATCAGCCTCCTGAAAATGAATTTGTTTACCAATAATAAAATCAATCTTTTGAGTCCCTGGAGTGAAGGTTTGGAATAACTCGAAGGCAGTAACCATGTTTGATCACTCCGCCTGTATCTCAAAGGCAAGGAAAGTGACTGGGTCAAAGAGTATTAATTAAATCCAGTGAAACCCATATCCTTCCAAAAAACATCCACTTTTGCTTGAATAAGGTGTAATGCATGTCAGCATCTTATATGCAAGTAGCCTAAACTTTATGTGTACATAAGCCATCCCAAATGAAGCCTTGGTGCTATCTCAGTCAAGGCATCTTTAAGCTCTTAGCAACCCAATAGGGTATGAACTATGGAAGAGGAAATTGTGGAGAACTCAGGCACTGAATGGAGAAGGCAATGGCACCCCACTCCAGTACTCTTGCCTGGATGGAGAGTCCCATGGATGGAGGAGACTTGTAGGCTGCAGTCCATGGGATCGAGAAGTCAGACACGACTGAATGACTTCACTTTCACTTTTCACTTTCATGCATTGGAGAAGGAAATGACAACCCACTCCAGTGTTCTTGCCTGGAGAATCCCAGGGACGGGGGAGCCTGGTGGGCTGCCATCTATGGGGTCGCACAGAGTCGGACACGACTGAAGCAACTTAGCAGCAGCAGCAGCAGCAGGCGCTGAATATGACACAAAGTTTCTCATACACTTTCTCATACAATTCTCATATACGAATTGGAGCACCCCACCTTTTACACACAAACTAATATAGAATATTAGGAAAAGAAAATAAGAGATTATAAATATTAGGGGGAAAGGGCATTTTTATCAACTCTGTCAGGGGAAGTAGAGCTTTGGACAGCCTGAATGACACAGAGTTATGGAGGGTTCAATGCAACATAATGGATACAGGGGGAAGACAGAAAGAAACAGCCTCTTACTTCTATTATAGACTTCTAGATGGAAAACTTCATGAGAATTTACCAGGGGAAGAAGATTTAGGACATGGTTCAGGACACAAACTGGTCATCAGTGAAGACTGTATTTTGCAAGATACCCTCTGTGATCAGTATATCAGGACTTAAGCATGCCTATAGGTACAGTAGACAATATTAATTGATTGACAACAGCTATTCTTTTAAATTCTGCCAACACAACTCCAATTTTGCATGAAAGGCAGTATATCCAGAACTAGGAGATGAATGCTGATTGCTAAAAAGGAATTTGGTCAAAAGGATAATTTTGATCCCTTTCCTAGAAACTAGAGCTGCAACTCAACTTTGGTCAGTGAGATATAAGATTATGTCTACAAAGGGCTTGTGAGAACACTGTTTCTCCATAATAAAAAGGGAGTCCTTTTCCCTGCCTCTTCTTTGTCCTTCATTTTTTAAGGAAAAAAAATTAGTTTATTTATTTTTGTATAACCATAGTTGATTTACAACGTGTTAGTTTCATGTGTATACCTTCAGATTCTTTTCCATTAGAGCTTATTCAGTTCAGCTCAGTTCAGTTGTTCAGTCCTGTCCGACTCTTTGTGACCCCATGAAGTGCAACACGCCAGGCCTCCCTGTCCATCACCAACTCCCAGAGTTCACTCAGACTCATGTCCATCGAGTCAGTGAGGCCAGCCAGCCATCTCATCCTCTGTCATCCCCTTCTCATCCTGCACCCAATCCCTCCCAGCATCAGAGTCTTTTTCAATGAGTCAACACTTTGCATGAGGTGGCCAAAGTACTGGAGTTTCAGCTTTAGCATTATTCCTTCCAATGAAATCCCAGGTCTGATCTCCTTCAGAATGAACTGGTTGGATCTCCTTGCAGTCCAAGGGACTCTAAAGAGTCTTCTCCAACACCACAGTTCAAAAGCATCAATTCTTCGGCGTGCAGTCTTCTTCACAGTCCAACTCTCACATCCATACACGACCACAGGAAAAATCATAGCCTTGACTAGATGGACCTTTGTTGGCAAAGTAATGTCTCTGCTTTTGAATATGCTATCTAGGTTGGTCAGAACTTTCCTTCCAAGGAGTAAGCATCTTTTAATTTCATGGTTTCAGTCACCATCTGCAGTGATTTTGGAGCCCCAAAAAATAAAGTCTGACACTGTTTCCACTGTTTCCCCATATATTTCCGATGAAGTGATGGGACCAGATGCCATGATCTTCGTTTTCTGAATGTTGAGCTTTAAGCCAACTTTTTCACTTTCCACTTTCACTTTCATCAAGGGGCTTTTTAGTTCCTCTTCACTTTCTGCCATAAGGGTGGTGTCATCTGCATATCTGAGGTTATTGATATTTCTCCCAGCAATCTTGATTCCAGCTTGAGCTTCTTCCAGCCCAGCGTTTCTCATGATGTACCCGGGCATATAAGTTAAATAAGCAGGGTGACAATATACAGCCTTGACGTATTCCTTTTCCTATTTGGAACCAGTCTGTTGTTCCATGTCCAGTTCTCACTGTTGCTTCCTGACCTGCATACAGATTTCTCAAGAGGCAGATCAGGTGGTCTGGTATTCCCATCTCTTGAAGAATTTTCCACAGTTGATTGTGATCCACACAGTCAAAGGCTTTGGCGTAGTCAATAAAGCAGAAATAGATGTTTTTCTGGAACTCTCTTGCTTTTTTGATGATCCAGCGGATGTAGGCAATTTGATCTGTGGTTCCTCTGCCTTTTCTAAAACCAGTTTGAACATCTGGAGGTTTACGGTTCATGTATTGCTGAAGCCTGGCTTAGAGAATTTTGAGCATTATTTTACTAGCGTGTGAGATGAGTGCAATTGTGTGGTAGTTTTTGAGCATTTTTTGGCATTGCCTTTCTTTGGGATTGGAATGAAAACTGACCTTTTCCAGTCCTGTGGCCACTGCTGAGTTCTCCAAATTTGCTGGCATATTGAGTGCAGCACTTTCACAGCATCATCTTTCAGGATTTGAAATAGCTCAACTGTAATGCCATCACCTCCACTAGCTTTGTTGGTAGTGATGCTTTCTAAGGCCCACTTGACTTCACATTCCAGGATGTCTGGCTCTAGGTCAGTGATCACATCATCATGATTATCTGGGTCGTGAAGATCTTTTTTGTACAGTTCTTCTGTAAAATATTAAATCGAGTTCTATGTGCTAACAGTAAATCCTTCTTTTTATCATTCTTATATATAATATTTATCTGATAAATCCCCAATTTATCCTTCTACTTCTTTCTCTTTTGGTCACTATAAGTGTGTTTTCTGTCTCTGAACTGTTTATGTTTTGAAAATAAATTGATCTGTATTTCTTTAGTTTCCACATATAAGTAATATCATATAAT
Organism: Bos grunniens; assembly: GCF_055505025.1. Lineage (NCBI taxonomy): Eukaryota > Metazoa > Chordata > Mammalia > Artiodactyla > Bovidae > Bos > Bos grunniens. The sequence goes on from NC_141175.1 coordinate 51,136,203, forward strand.
ATGTTTCTTCCTCTGCTTAATTTACTTCACTTGATATGATAATCTCTTGGTCTATTGCAAATGACAGTATTTCATTCTTCTATATGGATGAATACTATTGTACTACGTATACAGCAGAATATTATCTGTGGTGGTACTAGTGGTAAAGAACCCTTCTACCAATGCAGGAGACATAAAAGTCATGGGTTCAATCCCTGGGTTGGGAAGATTTATGGAGGAGAGCATGGTAACACACTCCAGTATTCTTGCCTGGAGAATCCCTATGGACAGAGGACCCTGGGGTCTACAGTCCATAGCATTGCAAAGAGTCAGACATGACTGAAGTGACTTAGCATGTATATATGTATCACATCTTTCTTATTTATTCTACCCTTGATGGACACAGGTTGCTTCCATGTCTTGGCTATTGTAAATAGTGCTGCAGTTAACTTTGGTGTGCATGTATATTTTCATATTAGAATTTTTGTTTTTTCCAGGTATATGCCCCAAAGTGTGATTGCTAGGTCATGTGGTAACTCTATTTTTAGTTTTTTAAGGAATCTCTATATTGTTCTTCATAGTAAGCTGCACCAATTTATATTCCCACAACGTAGGATAGTTCCCATTTCTCCACACTCTCTCCAGTATTTATTATTTGTAGACTCTTTATAGCCATTTTGACTAGTTGTGGGTGATAGTTCACTGTAGTTTTGATTTGCATTTCTCTGATAATTAGCAATGGTGAGCATCTTCTCATGTGCCTTGTGGCCACCTGAATGTCTTCTTTGCTGAAATATCTATTCAGATCTTCTGCCCATTTTTTATTAGGTTCTTTGGTTTTTGTTTATTCAGCTGTTCATGTATTTTGGAAATTAAGCCCTTGTAGGTTGCATCATTTGCAAATATTTTTCCTAATACATAGGCTGTTTTTTTCATCTTGATGATGATATTCTTTTTGTGTAAAAGATTATAAGTTTGATTAAGTCCAATTTGTTTGGTTTTGCTTTTATTTTTCTTGCCATGTAAGACAGACCTAAGAAAACATTGCTAAGATTTATGTCAGAGAATGTTTTGCCTAAGTTCTTTTCTAAGAGTTTCATGATGTCATATATTTATATTTAATTCTTTAAGCCATTTTGAATTTATTTTTGTGTATGAGGTGAGGAAGTGTTCTATCCTCATAAATTTGCACTAGGTTGTCCAGCTTTCCCAGCACCACTTACTGAAGAGACTTTTTTCTCCATTGTATATTCTTGCCTTCTTTGTTGAAGATTAATTGACCATAGTGTGAGGGTTTATTTCTGGGCTCTCTGTTCTGTCCCTTTGATCTAAATGTTTTGTGTGTATGTGTGTGTGTGGCCAATACTATATTGTTTTGACTGCTAGAGCTTTGTAATGTTATCTTAAGCTTGGAGGACTCTGCCTCAGACTTATTCTTCTTCCTCAGAATTGTTTTGTCAATTCAAGGTCTTTTGTGGTTCCATATACATTTAAAGATTTTGTGTTCCCATTCTGTAAAAAAATGTCATGGGTAATTTGATAGGTATCCCATTAAATTTGTAGATTGCTTTGGGTGGTTTGACCATTTTAACAAAATGAATTCTTCCAGTCTAAGAGTATGGAACATCTTTCCACTTCTTTTGAGTCATCTTCAATTTCCTTTATCATTCTCTTATAGCTCTCAGCCTACAAGTCTTTCACCTTCTTGGTAAGGTTTATTCCTAAGTATGTTTCTTATTTGTATTCAAGAATCTGTTTCTTTTCTAACTCTTTCTGATATTTCATTGTTACTGTAATGAAATGAACAGATTTTGGTATGCTAATCTTGTATGCTGCTACCTTGCTGAATTCATTTATCAGCTCTAATAGTTTTGGGCTGGAGTTTCTTTTTTATTTTCTATATAGAGTATGTAATCTGCATTTAATGACAATCTTATCTCTTCCCTTCCAATTTGAATAATTTTTATTTATTTTTCTTGTCTAATTGCTGTTTCTAGGATGTCCAAAATACATTCAATAGAATGAAGTCTAATATTACTTTCAATAGAAATTATAATCCTGTCTTCTTCCAGATTTTAGAAGGAAAGTTTTCCACTTTTCACCATTGAGTATTATTTTGATTATGAGCTTATCATAAGTAACTTTTATTATGTTGAGATATGCTCCCTCTATACCCACTTTGTTCAGCATTTTTGTCATGAATGGATGTTGAATTTTATCAAATGCCTTTTCTGCATCTATTGAAGTGGTCATGTGGTATTTGGCACCTTCTTTGTTGATGTGGTACATCACATTGTTTGATTTGCCTGTGTTGAAATATTCTTGTGACCCTGGGATGAATTCATTTTGATCATTGTGTGCAATCTTTTTTAATGAGTCCTTAAATTTGGTTTGCTAATATTTTGCTGAGAGTTTTTGCATATATATTTATGAAAGATATAGGCTTGTAATTTCCACTTTTGGTATTGTCTTTATCTGGGTTTGGTATTACAGTGGGTAATTCTTTCTTTGTTTCTCTATTTCTAAAGTATAGGTTGTTATTTCTCCTCTTTTCTTATTTTGTTTAGTTGGTTCCTCTCTCTTTCTCTCATTTGTTCATAGTGAAACTGGGCAGAGGTTTGTTGATTTTGTTTACCTTTTCAAAGAACCAGTGCTTGGTCTTTTTGATTTTTGTTTCATTTTTTTAACTCTCTTTTTTATTTATTCATCTTTGAACTTTATAACTTCCTTCCTTTGGTCTACTTTATGTTTTGCTTGTTCTTTTTTTCCATTTTATTAGGTTGGGCTTCCCTCATTCTTTCAGTCAGTAAAGAATCCACCAGTAATGCAGGAGACCTGGGTTCAGTCCCTGGGCTGCAAAGATCCCCTGGAGAAGGGAAAGGCTACCCATGCCATTATTCTGGCCTGGAGAACTCCTGGACTGTATAATCATGGGGTCGTAAGAAGTCAGACATGACTGAGTGACTTTCACTTTCAGATGGTAGGTTAGGTTGCTCGTTTGAGATTTTTGTTGTTTTTTGAGGGAGGCCTATATCACCAGTAACCTCCCTTAAGAACTGTTTTTTCTGCATCCCATAGATTTGGTGTGATTATGTTTTATTGTCCTTTCTCTCCAATTATTTTTAAATTTCCTCTTTGACATCATAGTTGAGCTGTTTGGTTTTTACTGACATGTTGTTTAGTCTCAAGGCAATCATTGTTTTTTCTCATTTCTCTTCATGTGATTGATTTCTAGTTTCATTCTGTTGTGTTCAGAAAAGAGGCTTGAAATAATTTCTATGCTTTTAAATTTGTTAAGGATTGTTTTGTGTTCTAGTTTATGGTCTATCCTAGAGAACATTCCATGTGAATTTGAAAAGAATGTGTATCCTCGGTGTTTTCGGATTTAACACTGTGAAAATGTTAATTAAATCTAACTTCTATTTTTGTCATTTAGGATCTCTGTTGCCTTAATAAGTTTCTGTCTGAAAGATCTGTCCATCAGTGTGTGTGGAGTGTTAAATTCTCCTACTATCATTGTATTCCCATTAGTTTCTCACTTTATGTCTGTTAGTATTTATTTTATGCACTTAGGTGCTTCTATACTGGGTGCATATATATTAACAAATGTAATATCCTCTTCTTGTACTTATCATTTTATCACTATATAATGTCCTTATTTATATTTTTTTATTTATTTTAAAGTCTATTTTGCCTGAGCATTCCTACCCTTGCTTTCCTCTCACTTCTATTTTCATGAAATTTTTCCCACCACTTCAATTTCTATCTGTATGTATCATTTTCCCGAAAGTGGTTCTCTTACAGGCAACATATTGTAGGCTCTTGTTTTATTATCCAATCTGCCACTCTATGTCTTTTGATTGGAGCATTTAGTCCATTGACATTTAAGTTGCTGCTGCTACTGCTGCTAAGTCGCTTCAGTCGTGTCTGACTGTGCAACCCCATAGACAGCAGCCCACCAGGCTCCCCCGTCCCTGGGATTCTCCAGGCAAGAACACTGGAGTGGGTTGCCATTTCCTTCTCCAACGCATGAAAGTGAAAAGTTAAAGTGAAATTGCTCAGTCATGTCCGACTCTTAATGACCCCATGGACTGCAGCCTACCAGGGTCCTCCATCCATGGGATTTTCCAGGCAAGAGTACTGGAGTGGGGTGCCATTGCCTTCTCTGGGCATTTAAGTTAATTATCATTAAATATAATTTTATTTCCGTTTTAAACCTTGCTTTCCAGTTGATTTTGTATTTTCTCTTTGTTCCTTTTTTTGGTTTGTTTTTCCTTTTGTAGTTTGATGGCTTTCTTTTGTTTTATGTTTGTGTTACTTTTTTATGTGTGTGAATCTATTATACATTTTTGAATTGTGATTTCCCTGTTTTTCAAGTATATTAACCCATTACTATGTCTACTTGCTTTCAACTCATAGTCATTTAGACTGAAACACATTATTAGAAAAAATCCAAATTTTCTTACTCCCCTCCCCCATATTTTATGATTTTGATGTTCTCTTTTATATCTTCATATGTATCTTTTTGAAGTTCATTGCTATTATCATCACTTTCACAAAATATATCTTATTTTTTAAAATATATATACTGGGTTAAGTGATTTACTTTACAATTGTGATATTCCCTTTTCCTAGATTTTTACTTATTTTTTATAAAGATCTCTCAATATTTCTTTTAAGATAAATTTAATATTTCTTTAATATTTTAGTTTTTGCTTTTCTGAGAAATCCTTTCTGTCTCCTATACTAAAAGGTAATCTAGCTACATAGAGTATCCTAGGTTGCAGGTTTTCCCTTTGTAGGCTTTAAGTATATCTTGCAACTTACCTATGCAATAATTTTGTAGAGATATCAGCTGATAGTGTTAGGTGGGGTCCCTTGTAATTAACTATTTGTTTTTCTTTTACTACCCCTAGAAACCTCTCTTTATCTTTAAATTTTGTTACTTTAAATATAATATGTTTTGATATATGTCTATGATGCTTATGTTGTTTAGGATTCTCTGTGCATCCTATACCTGGATATCCATTTCCTTTTTTAGGTTTGAGAATTTTTCATCCATAATTTCTTCAAATATACTTTCAATCTCCTTTTCTCTTTTTTATCCTTTTGGAATCCCTATTATGTGTAGATTGGTAACTTTATATTATATTATAGGTCTCATATACTGCTTTCATTTTTTTTCATTTTTCTTTCTGTCTGCTATTCTGATTGGATGATTTTCATTGTTTTACTTTCCTGATCACTTATTCGTTCTTCTGCATTATATAGTTTATTATTCATGGCCTTTAACTCATCTTGGTCTTAGCAAATGAGTTTTCCAATTTTAAATTGTTATTCTATAAGTTTCTAGTTACTTGTTTATAGTGATCTCCTTTTATATTGATTACCTTCCTTAATTCCTTCACTATTTTTATTACCTCTTTTTGGATCTCAGGACCTGGAGGACTTGAGTGGTCTGTTTCACTGTTTATTCTTTCAGAAGAATTCTCTTGTTTTAATTTGGAGTAGTTCCTCTGCTTCTTCATTTTATATATATTTCTCTGACTCTATAAATTTAAGTGCAACAGTTATCTCTTGTGGTCTTGAAGGGCTATTTTTAAGTGGGAGCATCTCTGTATAGTCTTCCTGAGTCTTTTTTTTTTTTTGGTACAATGGCTGTTTATAGATAGATAGATAGATAGATGCCTCCATGTCTTTCTTCAGTGTGTACTGGGAATAACCCCTATATACAGCATGTAATTGTTATTTTGGTGACAGAGCCTGATTTGATGTTGAGCAGGGTCTTCTCTTTCCTCTGTGGTTGTCACAACCCTGTTGGGAGCATGGTCTGCTCACTGTTGTTGAAGTAGAAGCCTCTATATCCATTTTTGAGCTTTGGTGTGAGGTAGGCCAGACTGGAGCACTTCCACTGGGAGAGTATTAGTATTCTTCTGCAGGAGCTGTCCACTGGGAAATGTGATCTGTGATGTTACTGGTCACCTATTCTGTGAACTCACAAAGTACTGCTGATTGAATTGCTACCATTGGCCCATTCTCAGACTTGGGGATGCAGGCCAGCATCCTGGTTGTGCCTCAGGGCTTGTGCTCACAAAGCCACCAGCACAGATCCCCAGGCACACATGCACTGCAATCAAGTACTGGGAGCACAGTAGTCAAGCATGGACCCAAAAGGCATGGTGCTTTGAATACTGCAGCCAAAAAAACAAAATATAAAAAGCAGAGGCAATATTATTACAAATTCAATAAAGACTTTAAAAGATGGTCCACAACAAAACAAACAAAAAAAGACTTTTAGTAGAGTATTAAATCTGCTTAAGTGAACAAACAAGTGTGGAGTCATTTATGCTATAGTCTGATGACACTAGATAAGTCATAACCCAATTGAATATTTACTGGATCTGTAACTCAGAATGTTAATGCTTAATTTTTTGCCAAGCACTTCTTGTTTATGCCATGTATTATAGAGTTTTAGAGCTAAGTGTGTCATTATAGATCATTTAAGTCAAATAGGAAAGCATGTAAAACAGATACCAGGAAAAGAGTTCAAGGTTTTAGCTCACAGCAAGGATCCTGAGAGTAGTGGAAAATAGGAATGAAGTATAAAAAAGCTAAAGTTAGAAAAACACGGATGGGGGGATGTGGTTTCAATAACTTCCAGTGTTTGCAAATCTCCTTCCTGGACTGGAAAGGGCATTAGTAGGCTGTCTCTCTTAAAAAGTGAGGGGCAGCTTAGACATGCAGCTAAGAAGAGATATGGCAGAAATTAAAATCCAATTTATCAACTTCCAGTCCATTTTCTTTTTTACTTTATACATATTATCAAGTTAAAGCTGTTCAATAGATGGTAGGGGTGAGTGATAAACTGGTGAGTTTCAAAAACCAACCCTGAAAAGACCCTAAGGCTTCTCACATCAACCTGCTGATGTGATCAAAATCCCATCTGCTTGAAAACTTAAATCCTCTTGAATCTAAAAGCCAAGAATTGCCTCTCATGTTCAAATCATTCAGTGCTCCTGGCAACACAGTGCTGAGAGATATCACTATAAATGGACCTTATTTTCTAAAGGGAATGTTGTTTTTCTTATTAAATCATTGAATCCCTCTCTGGTTTTTAGAGGGAAGGGCTGCTTGCTTTTTTATTTGAGTTTTGCTTTTGTCCTTCCTGAAATTCAGGTAATAAGATGACACAAAGGATACCTTCCCTAGAGGGGACAATGTTTACCTGTTCCCCTGTCTGTCTTCTGGCTCTGAGTATTCCTTTTAATTTGGTTGCATGTAGTTAAATTGATAGTAGTTTGATATTTTTCATCTTTTCTTGTATTTAGGAAAAATATGTCAATTTTTGAAAAATAGGTCAAAAATGCAGCAATACCATATTCTCATTTCTCCTAACCCCATAAACCCAGTCCTCTCCACCAATGTAACTTGAAATACAATGGTTAATGAATACCTGGTTTTTCTCTGATAGATGGAAGAAGACAGAAAGCCATACTCATACACTTCTTGAGTATGGATCACCTTGGGGCTGCTTCAGTTGCCTTCATTCATCAAATTGGGATAATACACTACAGAAATACCTTCATTCATTTAGTTTTCCCAAGATAGGGAATATGATCACACACACAGCCCAGAGCTGTGGAAAAGCTCTTACATTCCTTTGCGAGACACACCTATATTTAGAGCAAAGAAAAGGCTGGCATTTTCAGTCACTCACCTTAAGAAGTTGGAAGGTAGGATGCCTTCTGATTTAACTATGACACCATTACCACAAGCAAGAAAAATGAAAATTCTATCATTATAAAATATGAGTTCATATTCATATTTCAGGGTTGTCCCCCAAAGGCACACTTTATTAATCAAGACTCTATTAAAATTTACTCACTAGGATAGATTGTTATATCTCTTCAGAGTCTTTTAAACTAAATGATATCTTTCCCCATGACATTGTGTTTCTCAGGAGTTCAAGAAATATAGTCCATTCTGAGTTTCTGATTCCCATTATTTGTGTGTGTGTGTGTTAGTCACTCAGTCATGTCTGACTCTTTGCAACCCCATGAACTATAGCCCACCAGGCTCCTCTGTCCATGGGATTCTCCAGACAAGAATACTGGAGTGGGTTTCCATTTCCTTCTCCAGGGGATCTTCCCAACCCAGGGATCGAACCCAGGTGTCCTGCACTGCAGGCAAATGCTTTACTAACTGAGCTACTAGGAAAGCCCTCCTATTATTCAATTTTTTGGAAACAATTATTTTACTGTAGCAAAATTACTTCCCAAATCATCCTATCGTATTTTCATAATATATTGGTTATTTAAACTTTTATTTTCACTAGTCTCTAAATATAATGATGGCTTTGCATTTACATATTTTTTGTGAAGCAAATTCTTTTTTGCTTTATAACAAAAGAATCTGTTTTCTGTCCTATCTATCCTATTGTATTATTTGCGTGTTCTACTGACATCTGGATTCTGAGGATATGAATCAATTACAAGCTCAGTTGCATTGACCTATCACACACAAGTTGGCCTATAAAAACTACATGAGAAGTAGGGTCTGTAGAGAATTTCAAACTAATATATTCCCAGACTACCAAAATAAGCCAGATAGTATGTATCTCATACTTGCCAAAATTTCCAACTGAGAAATGAACCTGACTAAAGAATTTTCTCAGGATCCCCACTCTTCCAGGTAGGATGCAATGGAAGTGACAATTCTTCTACAATGAAATGAGAATCTCACAAGGCCCAGAGGAGTGAGCATCTTGAATGCAGTAGAGATCTAACCTATATGCACTGTAGAATCAACTCTACAATTTTACACAGCTCCTGCTCTGACTCTACCTTAACCGTCTATCACTCTTCCTTAGGAAGCATCATTTGGCTCTAGATTTCCTAGAATTGAAATTCCTTCATTGCCTCTTCTTATATCACATTATCACTATCCATCAGGGAAGTTCCGTCTTTCAGAAGACCAGCAAGACAAGTTTCCGAATGTCACCTTTCTTAAGATTTTGGCTCATCTATTGACTCATCAGATGATTCTGAACTTTCTTAAAAACTACCTACTGTGTAAAAGAGGCAGCCTTGACCCTCCCTTCTCTTACTTTCAGTATAAGTCATGATCCAAGGTGGATTGCAAATTAAAGAAAAAGAATTAATTCTTCATGATCCTTCAGAGTAAATTATTTCAGAAGTGCATTTTAAATAGCATGAGAGCCATAACTAATTCTGTCATGTCTCACCATCATGAGAAATGGGCACTACACTGTGTGGGAAAGCGATGCACTGGTGGGGATGTAAATTCAGTTATTTTCCAAGGAGCCTGAAACCGGGCAGAGGTCGCCCCTAGATTCTGCCCATACAAATTTCTTCTTCAGAGTCTTTTTATGAGATGAGAGTATAAAGTCAGTAAGTATGGAATAAGATATTTATTACTATTCTCCAAGACCTCAGGCCATGGAACACACACATACAAAAGCCTGAAATGAGACTGAGAGATATGGAAAGTCAGAATGAGGTGGTCAGGTTGTGGGTATATGAGAACATCCCTGTGGGGATGAGTCTTCACACTGGTTTCCTGGTCCACGATGACCTGTAGCCCAGACTCAGGCTGCTCACTTCCCATCTTACATAATCCTTGAACTAATTGGCATAGGGTAAGTTCATATAACAGTTATAACCTTAACTTAAAATATCCTAGAGAGACAGATGAGCTCAAGTGAATGAGGCTAGTTGAGCTTGAGGATCCAATGGAGAGGTATCCCAAGTGCTGACTAGGATTCAAAGGCTCTCTCCTCCTTTTCACTAGGGTCTAGCTCCAGGGGAAGAAGACAGAAAGAAAGGAGAGATGAGAGGGCATGGGAGCAGACAAGCCAATATTACATTTCTGGCCCAAGAGAAACCTATATGCAGGTCAGGCTCAGAAATGCCCTGGGGGAGGAGGGGGAAGGAAAAGTCTGGGCAGAATTGAACTCCTCTGTTTCTTACTTGTGCTTCTTGACACACTCCCACAGTTGCCAGGGTAATTTGTGATTACCCTTTGAACATCTGAGATAACACTGCATTTAATTAATTACTTTTAACTGAAGGATAATTGCTTTACAGTATTCTGTTGGTTTCTGCCAAACACCAACATGAGTCAGCCATAGGTACACATATGTCCCCACCCTCTTGAACCTCCTTCCCACCTCCCTCCTCATCCCACCCCTCTAGGTTGTTACAGAGCACTAGTGTGAGTTCCCCGAGTCATATGGCAAATTCCCATTGGCTATCTATTTTACACATGGTAATGTATGTTTCCATGTTACTCTCTCCATACCTCCCATCCTCTTCTGCCTTCCCCCTACCCCGCACTATGTTCATAAGTCTGTTCTCCATGTCTGTGTCCCCAAATATTGCTTTTATAAGGGGAAAATGCAGCAATCCTAAAGCTTCATTTAGAACTCACCAAGTACAGCATATAGAGACTCAGGAAAGCACAAAGAACTGAATTACAAGGCATGCTTGTGAATTGTGGGGAAGATGCAGATTAACTTTTGCTGAGACAAAACTCAGCTCTTTAGCCACCCTCAAGGCTCTCACATTACTCCAATCATCCCCTGAGCTCCAGGGATCTCTAGGTTATTTCCTAGGCACATGTGAGGGACAGGGAGGGGACTGAGTGATCATAGTATCTTGCCAGGCAACAGATTAGGCAGGATGCAAGTGTATCTCTGTGGGATCATGGAGCCCAATCCAGACATATGATGGGATTTTCAAATTGTTCTTGACCAGGGAGACCATGCACAACCCCTCAGTCCCACTGAGGACAGACACACGGTGTCCTGAGGGCCTCTCTGGCAGGCCAACTGTGTTGAGAAGGAAGAGACTGAGGGCTAGTTTGAGATGCCACTGGGGAAAGGGCTGGGCCCATGTAGGTGAGAAGGGGTGTGTTTGCCAAAGATGAGTTGCTCATTCTCATCCTCAAGAAACTCTGAAGAATGGGACTCCTCTCTCCAAAACCCAGTCTCTAATTTTCTTTTCCATATCAACCCTAACTAGGGATTCCAGGACCCATGTCAGCATCTCTCCAGGTTTGTGTGCTTAGTCGCTCAGTCATGTCTGACTCTTTGCGGCCCCATGGACTGTAGCCCACTAGGTTCCTCTGTACATGGGGATTCTCCAGACAAGAATACTGGAGTAGGTTGTCATGCCCTCCTCCAGGGGATCTTCCCAATCCAGTGATCAAACCCAGGTCTCCAGGATTGCAGGTGGATTTTTTTTTTTAATCAATTAAAAACTGAAAAAAATATGCTATACTTGAATATCAAAATGGCATCAGATGTGAGAATAAATGGGAATTTTACCTAATTTTTAAAAAGCCTTTATCTTTTAAACTTATTTAAATTGAAGGATAATTGCTTATTGTGTTGGTTTCTGCCATATGTAAAGATGAATCAGCCATAGATATACATATGCCCTCTCCCTCTTGAACCTCCCTTCTACTACCCACCCCATCCCACCATGCTAGGCTGTCACAGAGCACCAGGTTTAAGGTAATTCTACTGTTTATTATTCTGTTTCTATTGCTGCTATAACAGACTTCCATGAAACTAGCACCTGAAACAGCACTCATTCATTTTCTGACAGGTCACTTAGTCAGAAGGCCAGAATCAAGTGGTCTGCTCTCCTGGGCTCTTTTTTTTTTTTTTTTAATTGGAGGCTAATTACTTCAGAATATTGTAGTGTTTTTTTGCCATACATTGACACGAACCAGCCATGTGTGTACATGTATGCCCCATCCTGAAGCCCCCTCCCACCTCCCTCCCCATCCCATCCCTCAGGGTCATCCCATTGCACTGGCCCTGAGCGCCCTGTCTCATGCATCAAACCTGGACTGGTAATCTATTTCACATATTTTAATATACATGTTTTCAGGTGGATTCTTTGCCATCTGAGCCACCAGGGAAGCCTGATTTGGGGTGAGAAATAAACAAAATAAACAAAATATAGCAGTAGGACCTGTAGGCCATGAAACCTTTGGGACACCTGATCCATTTAGAGGGCAGTTCATTTTGGGAAACTTTCCCTGGGGAGGAAGAAATATATGAGAAGGATGAGTGAAATGAAGAGAGGGGTTTGGTGACCTCGGAGAATATCTATTAGGTCAGTGCTTGGGGCAGTGACGTCAAACACTTAACTGCTTCTTACCATTGCCAAGATTATTTTTTAAATCGTATACTGGACCTACTAATTGGGAGATGAATCTATTATCTTTTTATGCATCCATCTAGTTCAAAAGTCCAACCCTTCTTCTCTGGGCTGACTGTTCCTACACTGGATTCTCCAATCATTCTTTTTCTACTCATCTCATTAATGACACTCGATATTTTCCTCCTTCATCTGTGTACATACATTGCCTAGAAAATGGAAATCATTTCATCCCACTGTTACTGAACCACTGTGGTGCCTCCCACCACTAGTTATCCTGAAGGAAGGACTGATAACTCAGGAATCCAGGCAGTTATGTTGTGTGGGGATATCCCATTACGAGGGGAAGCATAGGAGTTTTCCTCCTCATCTTAGCCCTGAGCAGACACTGGGAACCCAGAGCTAGAGGCAGAGAAATCTCACCTTGGACCTGAGACAGGCGCATCAGGCAGGAGAGCAGTATCCAAGACAGTCTGGGGAGAACCAGGAAAGGCAGCATTGTGTCTGCAAGGTATGGAGACAGCTAGAGAACTAAGGGAGGGTGGTCAGAGAGAGGGTGTGAGAGACCCCCTGTTGTACCTCTTGTCTTTTCCTCCATCTAGTCCCCTAGGAATAAATCCATCTTGGTAGCATCCCTCCCCTTTCATAGGTCTGGAAATAATTGGAAAATCTATACATACTAGTGAACATGAAACCTCCCAAGACAGGCTTCCCCTGGTCTCAGAGCTCCTGTATTCTCTGAGGACAAGATTCCTTGCACACCTTCCCAGAAATATGCAAGGTCAAACCTTTGTCACAGGTCTCATCTTGTCTCAGCTCCCACTTACCTGTATTGCAGGGATCTGCACTGGGAATGCCAAGTATTATAGATAAGTGAGAGCAGAGAAGAAACTGGAAGTAAGAGGAGAACAGTGGTTCGGGGTTGCCTTTTATAAATGGTTGTGCATGCTAAGTAGCTTCATTTGTGTCCAACTTTTTGCAACCCTATGGACTATAGTCCACCAGGCTCCTCTGTCCATGGTATTCTCCAGGCAAGAATATTGAAGTGGGTTGCCATGCTCTCCTCCAGGGGATCTTCCCAACCCAGGGATAGAACCCAGTTCTCTTATGTCTCCTCCATTGGCGGGTGGGTTCTTTACCACTAGTGCCACCTGGGAAGCAGTTCATTTTTAAAATTCAGAATCACTTCACAAGTCAATAGACATGGCAAATATTAAGGAAGATGAGATGTTGAAACTTGCTTTGCTGGTCCTCTGAGAGATGGAGCTCCCTGATGGATAATGATGATATAAGATAGTAAGAGGAAATGAAGGAATTTCAAACCTAGGGGGACTACAGTCCCATGATGCAGAGCCAAAGGGAAGAATGAGAGAGGGTGAAGATCAGGTCAGGGCAGGAGCTGATGAAAGTGTAGACCTGATCCTACATTGCATGTAAGTTAGATCTCTACCACATCAAACTGCTCACTCCCCTGAGCTGCCGACTGTTGTTGGCCAAAGTCTTGGCCTTCTCTCCCTCTGAAGCCAAATTAAAAATACAGACATAGAGTTTGGAGGAAATATAAAGGTGGCTTTAATTCTCAGCCAGTGGAGAGGGGTACACTGTAAGCTCATGCCTCAAGAACTGTGCCCCACCCTCCATGAGGAGTGTAGGGGCTTATATAAGGCAAGGGCTCATAATCAAGGGTGGGGGGTGAAGAACAAAGGTGGTAGGATCTTGATTTCTTCCTCTTCCGTTGCTTCAAAAACAGTCATAGGCTGCTGTCAGTAACCCAGTCATTGAGTCTGGCAGTTCAGTGGCTCTGCAGCCTTGCTTCTGATATATAACTACTGTAACTCATATGTAACTTCCTTCTGATATGTAAGGATAAACACCATACAGGATGTATTTAGCATAAAGTCAAAGGAAAAAATGTCAATTATAGCTCCTGAAGAGTTAAGGAGCAGAAACGCAAAGTTACAGACATTCAGAGTTAGAAGGAAGAAAAGCAAACCTAGTTTCAGACAGGCAGAGTTAAAGTAAAAAAGACTAGTAATGTTCAAACACACAGAGTTAAAGTAAAAAGAGCAGTTAAAGTAAAAAAAAAAAAAAAAAAAAAAAAGACTAGGAATGTTCAGGCCTGCTCACTGTTCTCTTTATCTTCTTTGTTCTCAAAAAAGAGAAAGAGACAAACTCATTCCTCTTTTTTTCTTTTCACTGCAACATGACAACTGTGTTCCAAGACTGTCATTTTACTGTAGAAGGACTGTCATTGACTGTCATTTTACTGTAGAAGGACTGTCATTTCTTTTCATTCTACCTGAGAGAGTGCTTATTTAATTTTTACTAAAAAAGTTTCTTAGTCTGGTTTACTTCTAATTTGGGAACTTTGACAGCTCTGAGACACATACTATGTGGTTCAGGTTTATTTTAGACAGTCTCATAAAATGTTAGGCTGGAATTCTCTACAACCTGGCCCTCATGAGATTTTTATGGGCCAGCTTGTGTGCAAGTATCTATTGTACAACTTTGTGATGTGGTCAGTGCATCTGAGTTTGTAATTGATTCATGTCCTCAGGATCCAAAATTCAAAGAACCCACAAATAATCTAATAGGAAGAACAGGACAATCAACAGATTTTTTGTTGTTGTTGTTGTTACAGAGTAAAAAGGGAGTTACTTAACCAAAAATATGTAAATATAAAGATGTAATGAAAATGAGTGATCAGTGGAAATTAAAATTTAAAAAACAGTATATCATACAAATATGTTAATTAAGATGAGTTGGGAAGTAATCTTGCTACAGTAAAGGAATAATTTGAGAAGAGTGAATAATAGCAATCATAAACTCAGAATTGAGCTGTCCCGAATTCTTGAAAAACTCAGTGTGGTGTGGAAAGATACTATTTTAGATTAAAAAATGCTAAAGAGTTATAACTCCCTATCCTAGTAAATAAACTTTAATGATTTTGATTAGTAAAGTTTGGGGCACAATTGAAAAATATGTATATGAACTGATTGCATTGCAGGCAGATTCTTTACTGTCTGAGCCACCACGGAAATCCATATTTGATAATAACAGAATTTTGATATATCTTTCTTGTAGTAATATTATCATAGTTAAATAGACAGGCACCCTCTTCTTCAATTGGCTTTTAGGTGGTAGCCAAAAAGTCCTACCCTCCCTTTGCTCTAAATGTGGTTATGTCTTGCAAAAGAATATAAGAGTTCTTCAAAGGCTCTGGGCTATGTGAGGGCCCATATTCCACAATCCTGGAAAAAGTAAATAAGTGAAGGTAGCTCTGCAGTATATTATCCCTATTTGATGAAAGAAGACAATGCAGAAGCCCTAGGCACAGTTTCTTTTTTCTTCCATCAGAGAAAAACAGATATTTATTAGCAATTATTTTTCAAGTTGCTCACACTGGTGGAGAGGGGTGGATTCATGGAGCTAGAAGGAATGAGAAGAGGGCATTGACATAATTTTGGACATATTTTAAATAAATGGACACATTTTCCTAAACACAAGAAAAGAGTAAAAATTATCAAGCTGCTATCAATTCATCTATTTTGTATTAAATTTAAAAGTGACATCATACTCATGGGAGAGCCAGAAGACAAAAGGGAGGATTTAGGTATCACAGGTCAAAGTTTCCCCTCTATTTAGCTGTCGTTGCTGTCCTTTAAATACCAGAAAATCAGGAATGGAAAGGAAAAAAAAATCCACTGTAGAGGATGGAATCAGTGACTTAAAAAGAAATAATATTTCTCAAAAAAAAAAAAAAAAAGTAAGGTGCATTTGTCTATTTAGAGTGATTCCTTTCAGCACTGTCTTGCCAAGAATGCCAAATGGCTTGAGTATGAGTAGAAATCCATGACTTTTAGCTTCAAGGTGATTTAATTTATCAAGCAGGTGAAATTTTGAACACATCAGCAGGTCAATATGGGAAGCCTTGTGTTAAAAGGATTGAATTTTAATAGCTCTTCCAAGGCTCTGGGCTTTGTCAGTGACCTTATACCCCAATACTGGGAAAACTAAATGACTGAAGGTAGCTGTCTGGTGTATTACCCAAATCCAGTAAATAAAGGCAACTGACACAGCCCTGGGCTAATCCATAACCTAGTAAATACTCCATCTTTCTTTTTCTGTCAGAGTAACACCAGGTGTTTATTAGCCATTGTCTTTAAAATCTCTCACATTCGTGGAGAGGGCTGGATTCGTGTGGATAGCAGGGATGAGAAAAGAGCAATGACACATTTTTTAAATAATAGTTTTAATAAATTGACATATTTTTCCTAAATACAGGAAAGAGAAAAGATATCAAACTGCTATCAGTTCAACTACTTTTTATTAAATTAAAAGAGAGCATTCCCTAGAGCTGGGTCACACCATTGAAAAGCCAGAAGACAAAAACTGGAACAGATAAACCTTGCTCCTTCTACTTATGGTGTCCTTTTACTTTACCATTTTACTACCAGAATTTTAGGAATGACAAAAAAAAAAAAAAAAAAAAGAAAGAAACAAACAAACAAAACCCCACAGAAGATGGATTCAATAATTTATTGGAAAAAAAAATTTCTTCAGGGAAATAAGGTCGATATAGAGTTATCTCTTTCAGCACTGTGCTTTCAGGAGTGTTGACTGATTTGACCATGAATAGAAACTCTTGGCTTTTAGCTTCAAGATGATTTAAGTTCTCAAGCAAACAAAATTTTGGACACATGAGTAGGTTGATGGGGGAGGCTTAGGGTCTGGTTCTGATTTTGCAACTCACCTATTTATCACCATTATTATCCTTGGATACAACTTCAACTCAACAATGGGTATAAAGTGGAAAAGGAAATGGAGTGGAAATTGGTAACCTGGCTTTTGATTTCTGCTACACCACTTCATGGGGTCACAAAAGAGCTGGGTCATGGGATCACAAAAGAGTTGAACACAACTTAATGACTAAACAACAGCATATCTCTTCTTAGTTACATGTCTATGTTGCCCCTTTCTGTAAGAGAGGCAGCCTTCTAACGTCCCTTCCAGTCGAAGATGGAGATTTCAAAAACCAGCAGTTATTGAAACCGCATCCTCCAATCCAGATTTTTCTCATTCCAGCTTTCTTAACATTTTGTTACTGTTTTCCACTATCTCCAAGATCTATTCTCTAAACTAAAACTTTGAACTCTCTTCCAAGTTTCTCCAGACTTAGTGTTTTGTTTTTTTCCCACAAATGATTTATAATGGCACTCTAAGTTCTAATACTCTGTAGTACATGACATAAAGCAAAAAGTGCTTGGCAAAGAATTAAACATTAACATTCTGAGTTACATATCCCAGAAGTAGTCAACTGGGTGGTGATTTTTTTACTATCATCAGTTGTTCAGTTAGTAAGTCAAGGTTGACTCTGCATCACCATGCACTGCAGCATGCTAAGCTCCTTTGTCATTCACTATCTCTCAGAATTTGCTCAAATCATGTCAAAGATAGTCAGTGATACTATCTAACCATCTTATACTCTGCTGCCCCCTTCTCTGTTTTCCTTCAGTCTTTCCCAACACCAGAGACATTTCCAAAGAGTTGGCTATTTGCATCAGGTGGACAAAGTATCGGTGCTTCAGCCGCAGCATCCATGCTTCCTATGAATATTCAGTGTTGATTATTTTTAGGATTGACTGATTTGATCTCCTTGCAGTCCAAGTGACTCTCTTAGAGTAAGACATCCTGGAACATGGGCTTCAGAAAGTATTACTATGAACAAAGCTAGTGGAGGTGATAGAATTTCGGCTGAGCTATTTAAAATCCTAAAAGTTGATGCTGTTAAAGTGCTTCAGCCAATATGTCAACAAATTTGGAAAACTCAGCAGTGACCACAGGACTGGAAGAGGACAGTTTTCATTCCAATTCCAAAGAAGGACAATGCCAAAGAATATTCAAGCTACCATACAATTGCACTTATTTCACATGCTAGTAAGGTTATGTTCAAAATTCTTCAAGCTAGGCTTCAGCAGCACATGAATTGAAACTTACAGATGTACAAGCAAGGTTTAGAAAAGGAAGAAGAGAGGCAGTCCTAAGATGGCAGAGGAATAGCATGGGGAGATCACTTTCTCCCCCACAAATTCATCAAAAGAACATTTGAACGCTGAGTAAATTCCACAAAGCAACTTCTGAATGCCAGAAGAGGACATCAGGCACCCAGAAAAGCAGCCCATTGTCTTCAAAAGGAGGTAGGAAAAAATATAAAAGACAAAAAGAGAGACAAAAGAGGTAGGGATGGAGATTTGACCCGGGAAGGGAGTCTTAAAAAAGAGAGAAATTTCCAAATACCAGGAAATACTCTCACTGCCGAGTCTGTGGTGAGCCTTGGAACCAAAAAGGGCAACATAGTCGGGAGGAAAAATAAATAAATAATTAAAACCCACAGATTACAAGCCCAATGGTAACTCCACCAGTGGAGAAGCAGCGCAGTCTCCTGCATCAGCCACTAGCAAGCGGAGGCTGGGCAGGGAGGCATGGGCTGCATTGCTTAGATTAAGGACAGGGCCTGAATGCCCTGAGGGCAATATGAGGGAACTAACTTGGGCTAGCAAACCAGACTGTGGGATAGCTACCACATGAAATGCCCTAACCTAAGACACTGCCAGGCCCACTCACAGAACAAAGGACTGACTAGAGCTACACAAAAAGCCCTAACCTAAGACACCATCAGGCCCACTCACAGAACAAAGGACTGAGCAGAGATAGCTGGCTGCAGACCATCCCCCTCCAGTGACAGGCAGCCAGAGCTGGAAGGGGGCAATTTCAGCCCCAGAGAGACATTATCTACCAAACTGCAAGCAGACTTCATTTCTAACTAAGACTTCTTGGGATTCTGGATGGTCAATATCTGCCTGAGAGGGTGCACCAGTTGTACACCCAGAAAACTGAGCGGCAGGGGATGGGGAGGTGATAAGTCACAGCGACCATGCTCTCCAAACACCTGGTCACCTGAGCTGCTCGGAACTGGGAAGGGCACAAAACGCAGGCCCAACTGATTCTGTGCCTCTGAGGACTACCTGTGTACCTGAACCTGAGCAGCTTAGACCTGGGAAGTGCATACAACCCAAGGCCAGTCTCAGTCAGTTCCCAGCAGAGCAACCTAGAGCCTAAGCAGTGTAGACAGGGAAAGCACACATGCCGTGAGCAGGGCAAACCCGGTGTGGCCAAGACAATGTGAACACACACCAGTGTTATTTGTTTGCAGCGTCCCTCCCTCCCCAGAGCACGACTGAACAAGTGAGCCTAAAAAAGTGTCCATCACTGCCTGCTTGTGCCAGGGTGGAAATTAGACACTGAAGAGACCGGCAAACAGAAGAAGCTAAAACAGAGGGAACCGCCTTGGAAGTGACAGGTGCAATAGATTAAAACCCTGTAGTTAGCACCAACTACATAGGACGGGGCCTATAGATCTTGAGAAGTATAAGCTGGATCAAGGAGCTATGCGAAAATGAACTGACTCCACACTGCCCACAACAACACCAGAGAAAGTCCTAGATATATTTTTACTATTTTACTATCATTCTTTGTTTATTTTTATTTTTAAAAATTTTAAGTCCTCTATTACTCCTTTAATTTTCATTTTTATAACCTACTGCTGCTGCTGCTGCTAAGTCGCTTCAGTTGTGTCCACCTCTGTGCGACCCCATAGATGGCAGCCCACCAGGCTCCCCTGTCCCTGGGATTCTTCAGGCAAGAACACTGGAGTGGGCTGCCATTTCCTTCTCCAATGCATGAAAATGAAAAGTGAAAGTGAAGTCGCTCAGTCGTGTCTGACTCTTAGAGACCCCGTGGACTGCAGCCAACCAGGCTCCTCCATCCATGGGATTTTCCAGGCAAGAGTACTGGAGTGGGGTGCCATTGCCTTCTCCGTTATAACCTACTATTACTTTGCAAAAAAAAAAATAATAATAGTAATAAAGAGGCCCTATTTATTAAAGCAAACTTTATATATATATATATATATATATATAATAATTTTTGTGACTTTTTTTTCTTTAATATTGTATTTTTGAAAATCCAAACTCTACTCTAGATTTTTAATCTTTGCCTTTTGGTATTTGTTATCAACTTTGGACCTTTAAGAACCCAATATTCAGTACCCATTTTTACTTGGGAGTGAGATTACCGGCTTGGCCATTCTCTCTCCCCTTGGACTCTCCTTTTTCTCCACCAGGTCGCCTCTATCTCCTCCCTCCCCCTTCTCTTCTCTACCCAACTCTGTGAATCTCTTTGTGTGTTTTGGACAGTGGAAAACACTTAGGGAACTGATTACTGGCTGGATCTCTCTCTCCTTTTGATTTCCCCCTTTATCTTCCTGGCCACCTCTGTCTCCTCCCTCCCTCTTTTCTCTGTATAACTCCATGAACATCTCTGAGTGGACCATACTGTGGAGCACACATAAGGAAATGATTACTGGCTAGCTTGCACTCTCCTCTTTTGATTCCACCTCATCTCATTCGGTTCACCTCTATCTTCCTCCTCCCTCTTCTCTTCTCCATGTTACTCGTGAACCTCTCTGGGTGCCCCTCGCTGTGGAGAAACTTTTCATCCTTAATCTAGATGTTTTATCAATGGTGCTGTATAGATGGAGAAGTCTTGAGACTACTGTAAAAACAAGACTGAAAACCAGAAGCAGGAGGCTTAAGTCCAAATCCTGAGAACATCAGAGAATTCCTGACTCCAGGGAACATTAATCGACAGGAGCTCATCAAACGCCTCCATACCTACACTGAAACCAAGCACCACCCAAGGGCTAACAAGTTCCAGAGCAAGACATAGCATGCAAATTCTCCAGCAACAAAGGAACACAGCCCTGAGCTTCAATATACAGGCTGCCCAAAGTCACTCCAAACCCATTGACATCTCATAACTCATTACTGAATACTTCATTGCACTCCAGAGAAAAGAAATCCAACTCCACCCACCAGAACACCGACACAAGCTTCCCTAACCAGGAAACCTTGACAAGCCACCCATACAACCCCACCCACAGCGAGGAAACTCCACAATAAAGAGAACTCCACAAATTGCCAGAATACAGAAAGGCCACCCCAGACAAAGAAATACAAACAAGATGAAGAGACAGAGGAATACTCAGCAGGTAAAGGAACAGGATAAACGCCCACCAAACCAAACAAAAGAGGAAGAGATAGGGAATCTACCTGATAAAGAATTCCAAATAATGATAGTGAAAATGATCCAAAATCTTGAAAACAAAATGGAATCACAGATAAATAGCCTGGAGACGAGGATTGAGAAGATGCAAGAAAGGTTTGACAAGGACCTAGAAGAAATAAAAAAGAGTCAATATATAATGAATAATGCAATGAATGAGATCAAAAACACTCTGGAGGGAACAAATAGTAGAATAATGGAGGCAGAAGATAGGATTAATGAGGTAGAAGATAAAATGTTAGAAACAAATGAATCAGAGAGGAAAAAAGAAAATGAATTAAAAGAAATGAGGACAATCTCAGAGACATCCGGGACAATGTTAAACGCCCCAACATTCAAATCATAGGAGTCCCAGAAGAAGACAAAAAGAAAGACCATGAGAAAATACTTGAGGAGATAACAGTTGAAAACTTCCCTAAAATGGGGAAGGAAAAAATCACCCGAGTCCAAGAAACCCAGAGAACCCCAAACAGGATAAACCCAAGGCGAAACACCCCAAGACACACATTAATCAAATTAGCAAAGATCAAACACAAAGAACAAATATTAAAAGCAGCAAGGGAAAAACAACAAATATCACACAAGGGGATTCCCATAAAGATAATAGCTGATCTTTCAATAGAAACTCTTCAGGCCAGGAGGGAATGGCGGGACATACTTAAAGTGATGAAATAAAATAACCTACAGCCCATATTACTGTACCCAGCAAGGATCTCATTCAAATATGTATGAGAAATCAAAAGCTTTACAGACAAGCAAAAGCTGAGAGAATTCAGCACCACCAAACCAGCCCTTCAACAAATGGTAAAGGATCTTCTCTAGACAGGAAACACAAAAAGTGTGTATAAACTCGAACCCAAAACAATAAAGTAAATGGCAACGGGATCATACTTATCAATAATTACCTTAACGTAAATGGGTTGAATGCCCCAACCAAAAGACAAAGACTGGCTGAATGGATACAAAAACAAGACCCTTATATATGTTGTCTACAAGAGACCCACCTCAAAACAAGGGGCACATACAGACTGAAAGTGAAGGGCTGGAAAAAGATATTCCACCCAAATAGAGACCAAAAGAAAGCAGGAGTAGCAATACTCATATCAGATAAAATAGACTTTAAAACAAAGGCCGTGAAAAGAGACAAAGAAGGACACTACCTAATGATCAAAGGATCAATCAAAGAAGAAGATATAACAATTATAAATATATATGCACCCAACATAGGAGCACCGCAATATGTAAGACAAATGCTAATAAGTATTAAAGGGGAAATTAACAATAACACAATAATAGTGGGAGACTATAATAATCCCACTCACACCTATGGATAGATCAACTAAACAGAAAATTAACAAGGAAACACAAACTTTAAATGATACAATAGATCAGTTAGACCTAATTGATATCTATAGGACATTTTACCCCAAAACAATGAATTTCACCTTTTTCTCAAGCGCACACGGAACCTTCTCCAAGATAGACCACATCCTGGGCCATAAATCTAGCCGTGGTAAATTCAAAAAAAAATTGAAATCATTCCAACCATCTTTTCTGACTACAATACAGTAAGATTAGATCTCAACTACTGGGGGAAAACTATTAAAAATTCCAACATATGGAGGCTGAAAAACACGCTGCTGAATAACCAACAAATCACAGAAGAAACAAACAAAAAAAAATATGCACATAAATGAGTGAAAATGAAAACACAATAAAACAAAACCTGTGGGACACTGTAAAAGCAGTGCTAAGGGGAAGGTTCATAGCAATACAGGCATACCTCAAGAAACAAGAAAAAAGTCAAATAAATAACTGAACTCTACACCGAAAGCAACTAGAAAAGGAAGAAATGAAGAACCCCAGGGTTAGTAGAAGGAAAGAAATCTTAAAAGTCAGGGCAGAAATAAATGCAAAAGAAACAAAAGAAACCACAGCAAAAATCAACAAACCCCAAAGCTGGTTCTTTGAAAGGATAAATAAAATTGACAAACCATTAGCCAGACTCATCAAGAAACAAAGGGAGAAAAATCAAATCAATAAAATTAGAAATGAAAATGGAGAGATCACAACAGACAACACAGAAATATAAAGGATCATAAGAAACTACTATCAGCAATTATATGCCAATAAAATGGACAACATGGAAGAAATGGACAAATTCTTAGAAAGGTACAACTTTCAAAAACTGGACCAGGAAGAAATAGAAAGTATTAACAGACCCATCACAAGCACAGAAATTGAAACTGTAATCAGAAATCTTCCAGCAAACAAAAGCCCAGGTCCAGATGGCTTCACAGCTGAATTCTACCAAAAATTTAGAGAAGAGCTAACACCTATTCTACTCAAACTCTTCCAGAAAATTGCAGAGGAAGAGAAACTTCCAAACTCATTCTGTGAGGCCACCATCACCCTAATACCAAAACCTGACAAAGATGCCACAAAAAAAGAAAACTACAGGCCAATATCACTGATGAACATTGATGCAAAAATCCTTAAGGAAATTCTAGTAATCAGAATCCAACAACACATTAAAAAGATTATACATCATGACTGAGTGGGCTTTATCCCAGGGATGCAAGGATTCTTCAATATCCGCAAATCAATCGATGTAATACACCACATTAACAAATTTAAAACTCAAGGCCATATGATTATCTCAATAGATGCAGAGAAAGCCTTTGACAAAATTCAACATCCATTTATGATGAAAACTCTCCAGAAAGCAGGAATAGAAGGACCATACCTCAACATAATAAAAGCTATATATGACAAACCCACAGCAAACATTATCCTCAATGGTGAAAAATTAAAAGTGTTTTCCCTAAAGTCGGCAACAAGACAAGGGTGCCCACTTACACCACTACTATTCAACATGGGTTTGGAAGTTTTGGCCACAGCAATCAGAGCAGAAAAAGAAATAAAAGGAATCCAAATTGGAAAAGAAGTAAAACTCTCACTGCTTGCAGATGACATGATCCTCTACACAGAAAACCCTAAAGATTCCACCAGAAAATTACTAGAGCTAATCAATGAATATAGTAAAGTTGCAGGATATAAAATCAACACACAGAAATCCTTTGCATTCCTATACACTAATAATGAGAAAATAGAAAGAGAAAATAAGGATAAAATTCCATTCACCATTGCAACCAAAAGAATAAAATACTTAGAAATATATCTACCTAAAGAAACAAAAGACCTATATATAGAAAACTATAAAACACTGATGAAAGAAATCAAAGAAAACACTAATAGATGGAGAAATATACCATGTTCATGGATTGGAAGAATCAATATAGTGAAAATGAGTATACTACCCAAATAAATATATAAATTCAATGCAATCCCTATCAAGCTACCAACAGTATTCTTCACAGAGCTAGAACAAATAATTTCACAATTTGTATGGAAATACAAAAAACCTCAAATAGCCTAAGCAATCTTGAGAAAGAAGAATGGAACTGGAGGAATCAACCTTCCTGACTTCAGGCTCTACTACAAAGTCACAGTCATCAAGACAGTATGGTACTGGACAAAGGCAGAAATATAGATCAATGGAACAAAATAGAAAGCCCAGAGATAAATCCACGCACATATGGACACCTTATTTTTGACAAAGGAGGCAAGAATATACAATGGAGAAAAGACAATCTCTTTAACAAGTGGTGCTGGGAAAACTGGTCAACCACTTGTAAAAGAATGAAACTAGAGCACTTTCTAACACCATAACAAAAACAAACTCAAAATGGATTAAAGATCTAAATGTAAGACCAGAAACTATAAAACTCTTAGAGGAAAACATAGGCAAAACATTCTCTGACATAAATCACAGCAGGATCCTCTATGACACACTTCCCAGAATATTGGAAATAAAAGCAAAAATAAACAAATGGGACCTAATTAAAATTAAAAGCTTCTGCACAACAAAGGAAACTATAAGCAAGGTGAAAAGACAGCCTTCAGAATGGGAGAAAATAATAGCAAATGAAGCAACTGACAAAAAACTAATCTCAAAAATATACAAGCAACTCCTGCAGCTCAATTCCAGAAAAATAAATGGCCCAATCAAAAAATGGGCCAAAGAACTAAATAGACATTTCTCCAAAGAAGACATAAAGATGGCTAACAAACACATGAAAAGATGCTCAACATCACTCATTACCAGAGAAATGCAAATCAAAACCACAATGAGGTACCATTTCAAGCCAGTCAGAATGGCTGCTATCCAAAAATCTACAAGCAGTAAATGATGGAGAGGGTGTGCAGAAAAGGGAACCCTCTTACACTGTTGGTGGGAATGTAAACTAGTACAGCCACTATGGAGAACAGTGTGGAGATTCCTTAAAAAACTGGAAATAGAACTGCCATACGACCCAGCAATCCCACTGCTGGGCATACACACAGAGGAAACCAGAATTGAAAGAGACACATGTATCCCAATGTTTATCACAGCACAGGTTATAATAGCCAGAACATGGAAGCAACCTAGATGTCCATCAGCAGACAAATGGATAAAAAAGCTGTGGTGCATATACACAATGGAGTATTACTCAGCCATTATAAAGAATACATTTGAATCAGTTCTAATGAGGTGGATGAAACTGGAGCCTATTCTATTATACAGAGTGAAGTAAGCCAGAAAGAAAAATACCAATACAGTATACTAATGCATGTATATGGAATTTAGAAAGATGGTAACAATAAACCTGTATGTGAGACAGCAAAAGAGACACAGATGTATAGAACAGTCTTTTGAACTCTGTGAGAGAGGGCAAAGGTGAGATAATTTAGGAGAATGGCATTGAAACATGTATAATATCATATGTGAAACGAATCGCCAGTCCAGGTTTGATGCAGGATACAGGATACTTTGGGCTGGTGCACTGGGATGACCCAGAGGGATGGTATGGGGAGGGAGATGGGAGTGGGGTTCATGATGGGGAACATGTGTATACCCGTGGCGGATTCATGTTGATGTACAGCAAAAACCAACACAATATTGTAAAGTAACTAGCCTCCAATTAAAATAAATAAATTAAAAAGAAATAAAGAAAAGGAAGAATAAGAGATCAAATTATCAACATTTGTTGGATCATGGAGAAAGCAAAGGAATTCCAGAAAAACATCTATTTCTGCTTCATTGACTATGCTAAAGCTTCCGACTGTGTGGATCACAACCAACTGTGAAAAAATTTTAAAGAGAAAGGAATAACAGACCACTTTACCTGTCTCCTAAGATCTGTTTGCAGGTCAAGAAGCCATCATTAGAACTGTAAATGAAACAAAGGATTGGTTCAAAACCAGGAAAGGAGTATGACAAGGCTGTATATTGTTATCCTGCTTATTTAAATATGAGGTGTCATGGTTGTTCAGTTGTTCTATCATCTCCGACTCTTTGCAACCCCATGGACTGCAGCATGCAAGGCGTTCCTATCCCTAACTATCCCCAGAGTTTGCCCAAGTTCATGTCCATTGCATCAGTGATGCCATCCAGCCGTCTCATTCTCTGATGCCCCCTTCTCCATCTGCTGTCAATCATTTCCAGCATCAGGACTTTTCCAATGAGTTACTCTTCACATCAGGTGACCAAAATACTGGAGCTTCAGCTTCAGCATCAGTACTTCCAATGAGTATTCAGGGGTTGATTTCTTTTAAGATTGACTGGTTTGATCTCCTTGCTGTCCAAGGGATTCTCAGGAGTCTTCTCAAGCACCACGTTCAAAGGCATCAATTCTTTGGCACTCTGTCTTCTTTATGGTACAGCTCTCACTATTGTACATGACCACTTGGAAAACCATAGCCTTGACCATATGACCTTTTGTCAGCAAAGTGATGTCTCTGCTTTTCAACACACTGTCTGGATTTGTCATTACTTTTAATCCAAGAAACAATTCTCTTCTGATTTCATGTCTGCAGTCACCATTCACAGTGATTTTAGAAACCAAGAAGCGGAAATCTGTCACTGGTTTCACTTTTTCTCCTTCTATTTGACATGAAGTAATGGGGCCAGATGCCATGATCTTAGTTCTTTTAATATTTAGTTTCAAACCAACTTTTCCACTCTCCTCCTTCACCCTCATCAAGAGGTTCTTTATTTCCTCTTTGCTTTCTGCCATTAGAGTGGTACCATGATTCTCTTGTTTATCTTGATTAGAGTTTGTAATTCATCCAGCCCAGCATTTCTCATGATGTGCTCAGCGTATAAGTTAAGTAAACAGGGTGACAATGCAGGGTATATCATGTGAAATGCCAGGCTGGATGACTCACAAGTTAGAATCAAGATTGCTGGGGAAAATATCAACAGCTTCACATGTGCAGATGATACCACTCAAATGGCAGAAAACTGAAGTGGACCTAAAGAGCCTTTTGATGAAAGTGAATGAGCAGAGTGAAAAATCTGGCTTAAAACTCAATATTCAATATTTTCTCAAAGTCCATACATTGTTTTTTTACATTATTTATGGTTTTCTTTGCTGTATAAAACCTTGTAAGTTTGATTAAGTTTGACTTATTTTTGCTTTCATTTATTTTGCCTTGAGAGACAGACCTAAGAAAATATTGCTAAGATTTATGCCTGAAAATATTTTGCCTATGTTCTCTTTTAAGAATTTTCTAGGGTCATGTCTTATATTAAGTCTTTGGTTTATTTTTTAGTATAGTGTGAGGGAGTATTCTAACTTCATTAATTTATATAAGGCTGGCCCACTTTCCAGCATCACTTGCTGAAGAGACTATGTTTCCTCCATTGTATATTTCTGCCTCCTTTCTTGAAAAGTAATTGACAGTAGGTGTGTGGGTTTATTTCTGGGCTCTCAATTCTATTCCATTGATCTATATACCTGCTTTTGTGCCAATACCACACTGTTTTGATTGCTATAGTTTTGTAGTGTTGTCTGAAGTTTGAGAGGGTTATGCCTCCACATTTTTTTCTTTTTCCAATTCTGGATCATGTTTAGTTCCATATAAATTTTAAGATTATTTGTTCTGGTATTGGGGAAAATTGTATGAGTAAATTGATAAGGATCACAAATACATTGCCCATAGCCACATGACTGCACATTGCTAATTATTAGAGAAGTGCAAATCAAATATACAATGTCAGCTGACACTAGTCAAAATGGCCATCCTCAAAGAGTCTATGAATAATATATGCTACAGAAGGTGCATAAAAAATTTTTTTCTACACTATTGGTGGAAATGTAAATTATTTCAGCCACTATGGAGAACAGTATGGAGACTCCTTAAAGAACTAAAAATAGAGTTACATATGATCCAGCAACCCTACACTTGGGCATATATCTGAAAAAGGTGAAAACTCTAATTTGAAAAGATGCATGCACCCTTATGTTCATAACAGCACTATTCATGATAACCAAGACATGGAAGTAATCTAAATGTCGATCAATAGATGAATGAATAAATTAGATGTGGAATGTATATACAGTGGAATATTATTCAGCCTTAAAAAAGAATGAAATAATTCCATATGCAACAGCATGAATAGACCTAGAGACTTTTTTATTAAGTGCAGTAAGTCAGGCAGAGAAAGACAAATATTATGTGATATATGAGATATATACTTATCAGTTCAGTTCAGTTCAGTCACTCAGTCGTGTCTGATTCTTTGTGACGCCATGGACTGCAGCACACCTGGCTTCCCTGTCCATCACCAACTCCCAAAGCCTACTCAAATTCATGTCCATTGAGTCAGTGATACTATCTAACAATCTAATTCTCTGCTGCCTCCTTCTCCTTCACCTTCAATCTTTCCCAGTATCAGGGTCTTTTCCAATGAATCAGTTCTTCACATCAGGTGGTCAAAGTAGTGGAGTTTCAGCTTCATCCTCAGTCCTTCCTGTGAATATTCAGGACTGATTTCCTTTAGGATTGACTGGTTATACATGGAATAAAAAAGACACAAATCAAATTATTTACAAAACAGAACAGACTCACAGATATAGAAAGCAAACTTTTGGTTACCAAAGAGAAAAGAGGTAGGGATGTGATAAATTAGGAGTATAGGACTAACAGATAGATACCTCTATATGTAAAAAAAGAAAAAAGATAAACAACAAGGATTTACTTGTAACACAGAGAATTATATTTAATATTTTGTAATAACCACAAATGGGAGTGAGATGAGAGTACCAGACCACTTTACCTGCCTCCTGAGAAATCTATGCAGGTCAAAAAGCAACAGTTAGAACCAGACATGGAAAAACAGACTGGTTCCAAATTGGGAAAGGAGTATGTTAAGGTTATATATTGTCATCCCACTTATTTAACTTATATGCAGAGTACATCACATGAAATGACAGGCTGGATGAAGCACAAGGTGGAATCAAGATTGTGGGAGAAATATCAATAACCTCAGATATGAAGTTGACACCACCCTATGGCAGAAAGCAAGGAAAAACTAAAGAGCTTCTTGATGAAAGTGAAAGAGAAGAGTGAAAACATTGGTTTAAAACTCAGCATTCAAAAAACTAAGATCATGGCATCTGGTCTCATCACTTCATGGCAAATAGATGGGGAAATAATGGAAACAGTGATAGACTTTATTGTTTTGGGCTCCAAAATCACTGCAGATGGTGACTACAGCCATGAAATAAAAGATGCTTGCTCCTTGGAAGAAAAGCTATGACCAACTTAGACAGCATATTAAAAAGCAGAGACATTACTTTGCTGACAAAGGTCCATTTAGTCAAGGCTATGGTTTTTCCAGTAGTCATGTATGGATGTGAGAGTTGGACTATAAAGAAAGCTGAGCACCAAAGAATTAATGTTTTTGAACTGTGGTGTTTGAGAAGACTCTTGAGAGTCCTTTGGACTACAAGTAGATAAAACCAGTCAATCCTAAAGGAAATCAGTTCTGAATATTCATTAGAAGGACTGGGGCTGAAGCTGAAACTCCAATACTTTGGCCATCTGATACGAAGAACTGACTCACTGGAAAAGACCCTGATGCTGGGAAATACTGAAGGCTGGAGAAGAAGAGGTTGAGAGAGAATGAGATGGTTGGATGGCATCACCAATTCAATGGACATGAGTTTGAGCAAGCTCCAGGAGTTGGTGATGGACAGGGAAGCCTGGTATGTTGTAATCCATGGGGTTGCAAAGAGTTGTACATGACTGAGTGACTAAACTGAACTGAATAACCACAAATGCGAAAGTATATGAAATTACATATGTGAAGCAAACACAATATTGTAAATCAAATATAGTGACATAAAAAATAATATAAAAACAAACTTTTTTCCTCCAAAATATGAGAAATGAAAAAGAAAGACTTTTCTTATTGTGGAGAAACTTTTTTCTCACAAGTAATAGTAGATTTAACATTATTATCTCTTTGGTTAAAGTTCTGTTGCAGTTCATCTCCAGAAAATAGATTGAATGCCCTAAAATCTTTTGCCCAATCAAGATTCAACTACTGAGCTGGACATACTGTCTTCCATTCGAAATCAGTGTTCTGTTAGTAGACTTTTTTAACAATAGCTGTTTCAAGTCAATTCACATTGTCTACTAAACCTCAAGCCATATTTAAGTCCCTGAGAAACTCATCAGAGAGAATATTTTGCTAAATTTATCATCATTATTGCTGACCAGTTTATGTTGTGAGCCACGTTATGCAGTTTCTTCCCCTGGTAAACTGTCAGGAAGCTTTCCAACTAGAAGTCTAGAACAAAGGTACAAAAGCCGTTTCTATTCTTACCCCCTACTGTATCTATTCTGTTCCATTAAGTCCCCATAATTTAGTCCTTTCAGGCTGCCCAGAGCCCTACATCTCCTGACATAGTTGATAAAAATCCCATCACTTTCAATAGTTCTTAATTCTTACCTTCTCTCTAGAAAGTATTCTCAACCTAATTTCTGAGTAAGAAAGTATGGATGCTTCAGTTTATGTGTGAGCCCCTTATGCATAAAACTTGTACAAGAAACCTTGTATTATATCTAATACCTGAGTTTTCCACAATTTCCTCTTCCACAGTCACACTCACATTGGGTTGTTAAGAGCTCAAACGTGCCTCAACTGTGACAGGACACAAGCTTCTTTTAGTCTAGCTTATTTGTATGTAAGTTTAGGTTGTTTGCATATAAGATGTTGAAGTGCATTGTGTCTCACTCAAACAAAACTGATTCAGACAGTAAAGAATCTACCTGCAATGCAGAAGACCCAGGTTCAATCCCTGGGTTGGAAAAAATCCCCTAGAGGAGGAAATGGCAACGCACTCCAGTATTCTTGCCTGGAGAATCCCATGGACAGGGGAGCCTGGTGGGCTACAGTCCATGAGGTTGCAAAAGCATCAGACATGACTAAGTGACTAACACTAACATACCCAATTATAGGGCATAATCAAGTCTCATGAAGGACTAGAAAAAGGAAAACAAAGCCAGAAAGGGAGGTTATGCTCTGCTTCTTTTCTGTCTTTATTTCACTGGGTTTGGTTTATACTCTGATTCAGTAAGTTTCTTTGCCTTTGGGATATAGGTAGAGCAATCAAACATGATTACCTCATAAGAATTTGTCCAAAACTTCACTCCAGGGACTCAAAAGTTTATATTCTTGTTGAACAAATTCATTTTCAGGAGACTATCTGATTCGTATAGCTAAGTTTGGGTATTTACACCAGTTCAGTCAGCTGGAGAACGGAATTTGAGTCAGCTGGTATTATTTGGGAGTTGCACTGATCTCTTAAATGGGAACTGTGGATAAAAACCTAGTCAGAGAAGAGGCGTAGAAAGTCATGCAACAGACGTTTACTGCTGCAGACACGACTGAACTGACCTCAGCTGCTTCTTTGGACCTTGGCTTGTTTTTAGACCTAGATTCCTTTCTTGTATATTTCCCAATGTACTCTATATACTTCTGACCTTGGACTGTCCTCCAGACATGCAGGAGTTGTCCAGCTGGCTATTGTACTCACTACTCTCATGGTATGTAATCAATCCTCAGTCCTTGTCTACTTTTGTCCTGATTTGGATATCTGCTGCTCACTGGGAGCCAAGGAACAGTACTAAAGCTTTCCACCAGTTGGATCAACACATCACCACAGGCTCTTGGGTCTCTGTTGCTGCTTCTCTTACTGATTTTTCTTTCTATCTCGACTTTGGGAGACAAAATAGTTTGATAGCAATAGCAGATGCAAAAAACATCTGAATGTTTCATAATAAGGATCATAATATATCTGAATGTAATTTGGTGATTCATATCTTTACTTTTACCAGAGTTCTCTCCCTACCTCCAAACCTCCTACCACTAAACCAAGTTTGCCTATTTTTCCTAGAAAGTTATTAGAGTGCATCTCCATGGAGAGCACGACACTTACCTACATGCTGCTGCTGCTGCTGCTGCTGCTGCTGCTGCTAAGTCTCTTCAGTCGTGTCCCACTCTATGCGACCCCATAGATGGCAGCCCACCAGGCTCCCCCGTTACTGGGATTCTCCAGGCAAGAACACTGGAGTGGGTTGCCATTTCCTTCTCCAATGCATCAAAGTGAAAAGTGAAAGTGAAGTCGCTCTGTTGTGTCTGACTCTTCGGGACCCCATGGACTGCAGCCTACCAGGCTCCTCCGTCCATGGGATTTTCCAGGCAAGAGTACTGGAGTACTCTTTGCCTTCTCCCACCTACCTACATTGCCTTCTCCCACCTACCTACATAGGTCTGTGCTATAAGTTATGAGCATATTTGTCACTTGCATTTATTTACAAATTTCTATTTCTTTTCAAAAGTAGAATTTCCTCAAATCTCATTCTTTAGAATACTCATTCATGAGCTAGTCCTAGATTTATATTTCATTTTATTAGCTGTAAATATTATGGAGAAGGCAATGGCACCCCACTCCAGTACTCCTGCCTGGAAAATCCCATGGATGGAGGAGCCTGGTAGGCTGCAGTCCATGGGGTCGCTGAGGGTCAGACACGACTGAGCGACTTGACTTTCACTTTTCACTTTGATTCATTGGAGAAGGAAATGGCAACCCACTCCAGTGTTCTTGCCTAGAGAATCCCAGTAACGGGGGAGCCTGGTGGGCTGCCATCCATGGGGTCGCACGGAGTCAGACACGACTGAAGTGACTTAGCAGCAGCAGCAACACTCTAAACACAAGGTGAATAGTACAGAAAATTCCACAGTATATTACTCAAAAATGGTAAATAATAGTGTTTTGTGAAATTTTTATTTTGGTTTAAGCATAAAACTGATTGAAAAGTGTTGATGATAAACTATTTCTTATTGTAAATAGCAGTCAAAATTTTGAATGTCACCAGAATTCTAAATAAGATTTTGGTAACTATGGGAGGATTAAACAAACTACCACTAGGGGGAGAGTTAGCTCAACAGAGTTTAGTGCTGTGGAAAGTTAAAAGAAGGAGCAGACTGCTTTTAAATAGAGATGATGTTAGAAAAAGATGCTAGGAGGAAAAAAATTAATTTATTCCTGAATCCTGTAAGATTAAGTGTCTGCTGCACTTGTACATCACAAGCAGCAGAAGGAACACATCTTGCAAATGGAAATGCAAAGTGCATCATAACACAGGAGTCAGAATTGGTTAGCTGAGCTGTATCCCTAAGCAAGTAGAGGGCAGGGGTATGTGGTATGGAATGCTCTACACAGGAGTGGGTCAGAGAGAGACCTGGAATTCAGGGTTCCTGATCCTTCTGAAACAATGTCATATGAATGCTATTGTCTTTTCCCCTCTCTTAGCTACTCAGAATAAGAGTGCTTCCTTTGTGTTGAGGGATACTCCCTTGATGTGGGTCATGGTGAGAGGCAGGTTCACAGCTCCTAGTAAGGAAGTAAAGTTGGCAGGTACCCACCACCTCCCAGTTCTCCGGAGAATATAGCACTCGGATGTGATGGAGCGTGACAATCAGATGCCCCAGCCAGGTAGTGGCACAAAGAGAAAGAGGCAATTAGAGATCATTTCCAGTGGGTATGGGGCTAAGGGCGCTGCAGTGCTGGCAGTGAGGATTCAATGCTTGCGGGTCACACAGACGGACTGTCATCACCAACTTGTTCTAATCACATGATCTTGCCTTTAGCTGCCAAACTTTTCTGGTTCCTTCTTGTCCAGACTTGGTGCTTCAGTCTCCCAGTGAAGCTATGAGCCAAGAAGAATCCTTATATTTTGTTTGGTTTTGTTTTTCAGCCTTTTTAAGGTATATTTGAGGTGCAACCAAGGGTACATATTTAAAGCACACTTAAAAACGATTTCTTGATATACAGATGTACTCATGGAGTCATCGAAACAATTTGTATAATAAACATAGCCATTGCCATGAAAGTTTCCTCCCTCACCCCCAAATCTCATTTTCAACCTCTCCAATCCCGTCAGTCTGATCTATTTTCTCATACTCTTGATAAGAAACTATAGAAAATTGCATTTTCTAGAATTGCATATAAATTAAATAACACATCATGTATTTTTGTCCCTGGTTTCTTATACTGAGGATAATTATTTTCAAATTCACTGATATTTTTGCATGCATCAATATCTCATTTATTTTCATTGCTGAGTAAATTCTATTATGTGGATATGGCACAGTTTATTCTTCTTTTGATAGACATTTGAGTGGTTTTAAGTTTTATGTATTGCAAATAGAGCTGCTGTGAAAGTTACTATACAAATTTAAGTAGAGACAAATGTTTTCATCTATCCTGGTTAAATATCTAGGCGTGGAATCCATGCTTATAGGCATGTAGTTGTCTCTCAATCTGATTTTGTTTGTTTGTTTGTTTGTTTTTTATTTTTTTTACTTTACAATATTGTATTGGTTTTGCCACACATCAACATGCATCCGCCACGGGTGTACACGTGTTCCCAATCCTGAACCACCCTCCCACCTCCCTCCCCACACCATCCCTCTGGGTCATTCCAGTGCACCAGCCCCAAGCTTCCTGTATCCTGCATCGAACCTGGACTGGCGATTCGTTTCTTATATGATATTCAGTTCAGTTCAGTTGCTCAGTCGTGTTCGACTCCTTGCGACCCCATGAATCACAGCACGCCAGGCCTCCCTGTCCATCACCAACTCCCGGAGTTCACTCAGACTCACGTCCATTGAGTCAGTGATGCCATCCAGCCATCTCATCCTCTGTCGTCTCCTCCTCCTGCCCCCAATCCCTCCCAGCATCAGAGTCTTTTCCAATGAGTCAACTCTTCGCATGAGGTAGCCAAAGTAATCTGCCTCTCTAACAGTGATTGATGTTGAGAAATTTTTCATGTGCCAATTTTCCATCTACATGTCTTTTTGGGAAAATAACTGAAACTTTCACCATTTTATATTGGGTTGTTTTTCTTATTATTACCAAATTATAAGAGTTCTTTATATATTCTAGATAAAATTTCTTTGTGGATAGATGTTTTGGAAATCTTTCTCTCAGTTAATTGCTTACCTTTTCATATTCTTAACAAGGTCTCATGAAGAGCAAAGTTTTCATTTTATCAAGTCCAACTTACCTATTTCTGTTCTTGTGTAGTTTGTAACTTTGTTTCAATCTGTGCTTAACTCACAAGATTATTTCCTATATTTTTCTTTTCCAGCTTTTAGAATTTTGCATTTTGTGTATAGATCTGCAAGCCATTTTGAGTTGTTTTTTTTTTTAATTTTTTTTTTTTTTACTTTACAATATTGTATTCATTTTGCCATACATCAACATGAATCCGCCACGGGTGTACATGTGTTCCTAATCCTGAACCCCCCTCCCACCTCCCTCCCCATACCATCCCTCTGGGTCATCCCAGTGCACCAGCCCCAAGCTTCCTGTATCCTGCATCAAACATGTTTTTTTGAATAAGATATAAAAGGAATAATTTAAAAAAGAATAATTAACCTTCACCAAAGTTAATTTATTTTGCATGTGGACATTGTTTCTTGCACCATTTCTTAAAAGATTATACATTGAATGACCTTTTATTTTTCTATTGTTTTTTTCCCCTTGGCTTTATTGATTTTGACGAATAAAAACTGTACATATTTAAGATATACAATATAATGTTTTGATAAAATTGGAAGGAACTCAGGATAGAATACAGATGAAAGCAAATGGATCTAACTCTTTCATAATGAATCAAATAACCATATTGAAGAGGGTGGGGAAAATAAGCTGATTTAAGCAGCTTTTGAAAACAATATTTTGGCTAGATATTTATACGTGCTAAAGACAAAAAGGAACTGTACACACCGTGCTCTACTAGATAAGTGGATATAGAATAGCAAACTCACAGGGATCTAGAATAGCAATCTGAAATTACATCATATAAATTCTGCTACTGCTGCTGCTAAGTCGCTTCAGTCGTGCCCGACTCTGTGCGACCCCATAGACGGCAGCCCACCAGGCTCCCCCATCCCTGGGATTCTCCAGGCAAGAACACTGGAGTGGGTTGCCATTTCCTTCTCCAATGCATGAAAGTGAAAAGTCAAAGTGAAGTCACTCAGTCATGTCCGACTCTTCGCAACCCCATGGACTGCAGCCTACCAGGCTCCTCCGTCCATGGGATTTTCCAGGCAAGAGTACTGGAGTGGGGTGCCATCGCCTTCTCCAATATAAATTCTAGAACTGGATAAATACAAAGTAAATACATTGCAGATATAGAGTCAGCTTTCTCTCTGTGAGAGAAAGTAATTTCAAATAAGAAAAGGAGGAATTCTAGAGAGAACCTTGTAATTCTGGATTATAGCTGGAATATTTGCTCCTTTAAAATGATAATACATAAACATAATATTTTTCTTTTATATTTCATTACTATGGTGAATTATGTTGATGCTTTTGAGTGATTAAAAAAAAGGGCTTCCCTGATAGCTCAGTTGGCAAAGAATCCACCTGCAATGCAGGAGAACTGGGTTCAATCCCTGGGTTGGGAAGATCCCCTGGAGAAGGGAAAGGCTACCCAATCAAGTGTTTTGGTCTGGAGAATTCCATGGACTGTATAGGCCATGGATGGGGTCACAAAGAGTCAGACAAGACTGAGCAACTTTCACACTTTTGAGTGATAAAACAATCCTTATTTCTGAGGTAAATAATCCTCAGTCATGGTTTACTCTTTAATATAGTTCTTTATTCAATGTACCACTGTTTTGTAGGAAATTTTATATCTTTGATCATGAGTATTCTTGCTTAGGTTTTTAAATATATTTTTTCTGACTTTAATAATCAAGATAATGCTGACTTCTAAAATGTGCTAAGAAATGTTCTTTTATCTTTCATTTACTGAAATAATTTCTATAGAATTGACACTGATTCTTCCTTAAATATGTGGTAGCACTCACTGGTGAAGTAATTCAGTCTCAAAGTTTTCTTTATGGGAATGTTGATTAAGGTTTTAATTTGTGAAACTTGCCTATTTCATATAATCTGGTGTATTTATTGATGTGAATTTAACCATGGTATTTCTCATTGCCTTTTAAGTTCCCTTGGGTTTGTAGTGATATCCGTGCTCCCATTATTGGTATTAACCATTTGGATGTCACTCTTTATTTTCCTCAGTTAGGTTAGAGGTTTTGTCAATTTTATGGAATATCTTAAAGAGCTATTATTGTGTTTTATGTCTTCATTATCTTTCAGTTTGCAGCTCAAGTGAGAAAATGCATTTCATATGATTTGAAAATTCTTAAATCTACTGACATCTGTTTTATGGTTCAGAACATAACTGATATTGTTACATGTCTGTGTGCACTTGAAAAGAATGTGATTTGTTCTTTTGATGGATGTTAGAGTTTAGAGAAGTCTTTTAAGTCGTGTTTCTATCAGAATGTTGATTACTGATTTTTACTCTTAGATGGAGTATTTTCTTTCTTCTTCTGATATTGGGTTAAGTTTAGTTTCTAGGTAACAACCTCAATCATTGATTTGAGATTTATTTTCTTCTCAAATGTAGATATTTAATGCTGTAAATTTCCCTTTAAGCTGTGCTAAACAAATATCCCAGAAAATTTTTTAAAAATTTACATATAAACTTGTAAAAAAAGTTTATAGCAGCTTTATTTGTAATAGCACAAAGCTGGATATTACCCAAATGACCTCAATAGGTGAATGGATAAACAAATTCTGATTTGTCTATATCACAAATACTATTCAGAAAGAAAAGGGAGAAAGCTATTGATAAAGATAGTAATTTGGAAAACTGCAAGGAAATAATGCAAGCAAAAAAAAAAAAAAATCCAAAATCACAGGATACATATTTGCTGATTCTATTTATAAATCATTCATGAAATAATCTAATTTTCCATATAGAGACAGAAAACAGATTAGTGATAGCAATGATTTAAAAATGAGGGAGAAGAGTATGTGAGTTTCTTCAGGGATATCAAGGGAGTCTTGAGAGACAGGTCTTGACTGTAATGAAGGTTAGAAAAAGGACAAGCTTCTGCATCTTCATTTATGTTCCTCCCTTTGAGAAAGTCACAGTGTCATCTTATCCTAAATTTTTCAGAAGAGAAAAAAAAAGAAAAAACAAGAAAAATCCTTACTTATAGCTCTAATTCTCTTAAAGATTTGAATCTGTTGAGACTTTTGAAGATCCAGGTGACCCCTACCAGAGAGCATGCATGTGTGTATGTTCTGGGGAACAAGCC
Organism: Bos grunniens; assembly: GCF_055505025.1. Lineage (NCBI taxonomy): Eukaryota > Metazoa > Chordata > Mammalia > Artiodactyla > Bovidae > Bos > Bos grunniens. Next base: position 51,175,137 of record NC_141175.1, read on the forward strand.
AAGTAGGGAACATTATAAAAACTTGTGTTCCAAAGATTTAAGTGGCGTAACAGCTCATCTTGGTGAAATGGTGCTAACATACTTCTGGGAACCTGACAGTCTAGAAGTACAGACAAGCAGCCTCTACCTCAGGAACTTTTCAATTCAGCATCAGGTACTATACTTGCTGGTGGCATCCTTGGTCTGTTCTCTGTCCTTGTCTAGATTTGGTCCCCAAATTTCTCTAAATCTTTGTTACCCACTACAGCCTCTGGCTTCCACTGCCACTTCCTTTCTTATCAGAATTGAACAAGATATTTTCCTGATCCTGGGTGAGTGTTGTTCACTCTTGGTTCCTTGAGCTTTCTCTGGCCCACTCCTCTATTCCATTCCCATAGGTTGCCTCAAAGAGGAGTCTATATTTTCAGGATAACAAGAGGCCAAGAGCTGGAACAAGGAGGTGGGGGATGTATGCCAGAAAGCCTGGGCACGACATGTGGTGCTGAGCTGCTAATGATAAGCAAATCTCAGAGAAGACTTAAGATTTCACTAAAGAACATAGTAGCTTACCATTAAAACAGCAAGAAGCGATAAAGCATATGCTTGCAACTTACAAAACTGCTAATTAAACACAATATGCACATGCTGGCAGCTTACAAAATATGGCCTGTCACCACTCAGATTCCTGGCATCCTGGACCCTTACACCCCACCCACCGACATCATCTGAGCTCTGCACAGCACATAGTTCGTCTGTTTTTCCATCCCAGCAGTGCCAGTTGTCCCTGAGGAGAAACGCAGGAAAGAAAAGTGGGAGATCTTTTCAGTAGATCCTAGCTACTCTCTGGATCTTGGTATGAAGTGCAAACATCTGGTAGCCAAGTCTTGCCAGCTTCAGGCTGACTTCTATCCCCACCCTTGGTCTCCAAATAAACTTCCCTCTGACAGGGAAGAAGCAATCTTTGGAAATGTTTCAAATTCAACACAGGCTGATTTTTCTCTCCCCAATCTAAATACATTCACATCCAACTGCAAAGTTTCTAGGTCTGTGGAAACCTGCAGATTTCCTTGATTAGAAAATTGGTTCCCTACTGAACAAAAGCCATTGGCTGCTTTGTCCTCTGATGATTCCATAAAAGTTCCAGAGTTTTCATGGCAGTGTTCTCTCCTTTTCCCTCAGTTTGCTTCCCCACTCCCACCCCAAATATCACAGCCTTCAGCTTAACCTTCCTCTCTTGGAATAAAAGTAAAAGCATCTTCCCTTTGGCAAAAAGAGCCTAGGCATGAGGGATCAGGCCTGTAAGGAATTGGAGGTGGGTTGGACTAAGGTTGGATGGCATCACTGACTCAATGGACATGAATTTGAGTAAACATCCAGAGTTGGTAATGGACAGGAAAGCCTGAGTGCTGTAGTCCATGTAATTGCAAACAGTCGGACACGACTGAGCAACTGAACTGAACTGAACTGGACTAAGGAAAGCTTTCCAAGAAAATTCCATTGAATCCAGAGGCTTCAAAGCACTGATATCCAAAGACACCACTGCAACCCATCTTTTAGGAAAACAGAGACACCAAGGATCAGCTTTTACTCTGGTAACTGAGACCTTCCAGTAGAGCCTGCCCTTCAGATGGTCTTTCATAGCCTATTTTTGATTCAATCTCAGGGAATTAGTTTCTAGGCTCTTGAGACTCTCTCCTCCAGAATGTCCCAAAATTCTACTCAAACATTGACCCCACTCTTCCCCTAAATTCTGTCATTCTGGAGCAGTTTTGTTTTCTTTTGTTTTTAGGACCAGAGTTGCTAAATCATTGAACTGGAAAGAACTTAATAATATTGGTATTTTTTTTATCCCCTCCTTTTTATTTTTTCTTCCCTCCTTTTTCAATGTGTGACTACAATTCTCGGAATAATGTGAAAGACACGCAGGTAATAGCTCAAAAAATGTTTCCTGAAGCCTCTCCTCAAGACAGAGCACAACTGGTATAATTTTTAAATTCTGCCTCAATAGTTGAGCTTTTACTATGATGATATCCTTGGAACTGAATATCCCATAGATTGCTTTCAGTTTTGGACAGACTTGACAATTTATGACAGGCGTATTAATTATTTCAGAGTGGACACTATTCCTGTCCATATATTACCTACATATTAGGTGTTGCTCACTTGCCAGAAAATGTATATAGCTTCTACTCCTACTAACTTACTTAATCATCATTCCAACCTTATGAAGGTATGAAGGAAGAACTGTTACTACCACAGTTGCAAATAGTATCCAAGAGGAGGCTCCACTAGAGCATCTGTAGGGACCTTGGCTCTCCCAACACCTTGATTTTGCCCTAGGGATACTACTGTCAGATTTCTGGCTTCCAAAACTGTTTGAAAATAAATCTATCTTGTTTTAATTTGACAGGCTTGTGGAAATTCATTACAGCTGCATAAGACACTAATAATACATACATACATATATATATATGTGTGTGTGTATATATATATATATATATATATATATATATATATATTTAAAGGACCATAGAAGGTTCTCAGTGTGTGTCTGTTCTTTCCATGGTGTTGGAAAGGGTCTAGGAGATTAAGAAAATCCATCTAGTCAAGGCTATGGTTTTTCCTGTGGTCATGTATGGATGTGAGAGTTGGACTGTGAAGAAGGCTGAGCGCCAAAGAATTGATGCTTTTGAAGTGTGGTGTTGGAGAAGACTCTTGAGAGTCCCTTGGACTGCAAGGAGATCCAACCAGTCCATTCTGAAGGAGATTAGCCCTGGGATTTCTTTGGAAGGAATGATGCTAAAGCTGAAACTCCAGTACTTTGGCCACCTCATGTGAAGAGTTGACTCATTGGAAAAGACTCTGATGCTGGGAGGGATTGGGAGCAAGAGGACAAGGAGACAACAGAGGATGAGATGGCTGGATGGCATCACTGACTCGATGGATGTGAGTCTGAGTGAACTCCGTGAGTTGGTGATGGACAGAGAGGCCTGGCGTGCTGCGATTCATGGGGTCACAAAGAGTCGGACACGACTGAGCGACTGAACTGAACTGAACTGAAGGACTCCAGATAGGAAATTCACCATCTGCTTAGTTCAGCATTCCAGGCTTCTTTCTGCTGAACTGTAGATATGTGCATCCAAAGTGTTTGAATGGCCTCACAGAGTTTCTGCACCAATGAAAGTAAGCATTCCTTTACAGAAACCATTTCACAAACAGGGAGAAGACTCCCATAGAGGAAACACAACTTTCATTCTGAAAGATGTTAACACATCTTTGAAAGGTATGAGAAAAAATGACTCTCAAGTTGGTGGCTGAATTTGCAGAGAAAATATATAAGCCTTTACCATCAACAGTAGGTGCCCAATATACTACTGGAGATCAGTGGAGAAATAACTCCAGAAAGAATGAAGGGATGGAACCAAAGCAAAAACAATACCCAGTTATTGATGTGACTGGTGATAGAAGCAAGATCCGATACTGTAAAGAGCAATATTGCATAGGAACCTGGAATGTCAGATCCATGAATCAAGGCAAATTGGAAGTGGTCAAACAAGAGATGGCAAGAGTGAACATCAAGATTCTAGGAATCAGTGAACTAAAATGGACTGGAATGGGTGAATTTAACTCAGATGACCATTATATCTACTACTGCGGGCAGGAATCCCTTAGAAGAAAAGGAGTAGCCATCACGGTCAGCAAGAGTCTGAAATGCAGTGCTTGGATGCAATCTCAAAAAATGACAGAATAATCTCTGTTTGTTTCCAAGGCAAACCATTCAATATCACAGTAATCCAAGTCTATGCCCCAACCAGTAATGCTGAAGAAGCTGAAGTTGAATGGTTCTATGAAGCCCTATAAGACCTTTTAGAACTAACATGCAAAAAAGATGTCCTTTTCATTATAGGGGACTGGAATGCAAAAGTAGGAAGTCTAGAAACACCTGGTGTAAAAGGCAAATTTGGCTTTGGATTATGGAATGAAGCAGGACAAAGACTAATAGAGTTTTGCCAAGAAAATGCACTGGTCATAGCAAACACCCTCTTCCAACAACACAAGAGAAGACTCTACACATGGACATCACCATATGGTCAGCACCAAAATCAAATTGATTATATTCTTTGCAGCCAAAAATGGAGAAGCTCTATACAATCAAAAAAAAAAATAAGACCAGGAGCTCACTGTGGCACAGATCATGAACTCCTCATTGCCAAATTCAGACTTAAAGAAAGTAGGGAAAACCACTAGATCATTCAGGTATGACCTAAATCAAATCCCTTATGATTATACAGTGGAAGTGAGAAATAGATTTAAGGGACTAGATCTAATAGATAACGTGCCTGATGAACTATGGATGGAGGTTCATGACATTGTACAGGAGACAGGGATCAAGACCATCCCCATGGAAAAGAAATGCAAAAAAGCAAAATGGCTGTCTGAAGAGGCCTTACAAATAGCTGTGAAAAGAAGAGAAGCAAAAAGCAAAGGAGAAAAGGAAAGTTATAAGCATCTGAATGCAGAGTTTCAAAGAATAGCAAGAAGAGATAAGAAAGCCTTCCTCAGCGATCAATGCAAAGAAATAGAGGAAAACAGAATGGGAAAGACTAACGATCTCTTCAAGAAAATTAGAGATACCAAGGGAACATTTCATGCAAAGATGTGTTTGATAAAGGACAGAAATGGTATGGACCTAACAGAAGCAGAAGATATTAAGAATAGATGGCAAGAATACACAGAAGAACTGTACAAAAAAGATCTTCATGACCCAGATAATCATGATGGTGTGATCACTCACCTAGAGCCAGACATCCTGGAATGTGAAGTCAAGTGGGCCTTAGACAACATCACCAACAAAGCTAGTGGAGGTGATGGCATTACACTTGAGCTATTTCAAATCGTGAAAGATGATGCTGTGAAAGTGCTGCACTCAATATGCCAGCAAATTTGGAAAACTCAGCAGTGGCCACAGGACTGGAAAAGGTCAGTTTTCATTCCAATCCCAAAGAAAAGAATTGCCAAAGAATGCTCAAAAACTACCACACAATTGCACTCATCTCATATGCTAGTAAAGTAATGCTCAAAATTCTCCAAGCCAGGCTTCAGCAATACGTGAACCGTGAACTTCCTGATGTTCAAGCTGGTTTTAGTAAAGGCAGAGGAACCAGACATCAAATTGCCTACATCCGCTAGATCATCAAAAAAGCAAGAGAGTTCCAGAAAAACATCTATTTCTGCTTTATTGACTATGCCAAAGCCTTTGACTGTGTGGATCACAATAAACTGTGGAAAATTCTGAAAGAGATGGGAATACCAGACCACCTGACCTGCCTCTTGAGAAACCTGTATGCAGGTCAGGAAGCAACAGTTAGAACTGGACATGGAACAACAGACTGGTTCCAAATAGGAAAAGGAGTACATCAAGGCTGTATATTGTCACCCTGCTTATTTAACTTCTATGCAGAGCACATCATGAGAAATGCTGGGCTGGAAGAAGCACAAGCTGGAATCAAGATTGCCGGGAGAAATATCAATAACCTCAGATAAGCAGATGACACGACCCTTATGGCAGAAAGTGAAGAGGAACTAAAAAGCCTCTTGATAAAAGTGAAAGTGGAGAGTCAAAAAGTTGGCTTAGAGCTCAACATTCAGAAAATCAAGATCACGGCATCTGGTCCCATCACTTCATGGGAAATCGATGGGGAAACAGTGGAAACAGTGTCAGACTTTCTTTTTGGGGGTTCCAAAATCACTGTAGATGGTGTCTGCAGCAATGAAATTAAAAGATGCTTACTCCTTGGAAGGAAAGCTATGACCAACCTAGATAGCATATTCAAAAGCAGAGACATTACTTTGCCAACAAATGTCCGTCTAGTCAAGGCTATGGTTTTTCCTGTGGTCATGTATGGATGTGAGAGTTGGACTGTGAAGAAGGCTGCGTGCCAATGAATGGATGGTTTTGAAGTGTTGTGTTGGAGAAGACTCTTGAGAGTCCCTTGGACTGCAAGGAGATCCAACCAATCCATTCTAAAGGAGATCAGCCCTGGGATTTCTTTGGAAGGAATGATGCTAAAGCTGAAACTCCAGTACTTTGGCCACCTCATGTGAAGAGTTGACTCATTGGAAAAGACTCTGCTGGCAAGAATTGGGGGCAGGAGGAGAAGGGGACGACAGAGGATGAGATGGCTGGATGGCATCACTGACTTGATGGACGTGAGTCTGAGTGAACTTCAGGAGTTGGTGATGGACAGAGAGGCCTGGAGTGCTGTGTTTCATGGGGTCACAAAGAATCGGACACCACTGAGTGACTGAACTGAACTGAACTGACCATCAACAGCACTCCTCAGTACAAACTACATACAGCTGGTGTTGTTTATGCAGGAAAAAAAAGTAGCCAAATCTTAGCAAGGTGAATCTATCAGCAATTGGTTGCTTATGATTCAGTATGCTGTTTATGGCACAATACATAGCTCCCTGGATCCAGATGATCCTAACATTTCATTCAAAGTTATCTTCCTCCTTATTCTGCCTTGTTTTATTCCAATAGTAAATTGGTAGGTTCCATTCTACTCCTTGTAAATATGGAATTTTTTTCTTGGTGCCAGTTATGGTTAGGGGTCATGAGATAGCCAAACCCAAATGAATAAGCATAACTTCTGGTGGACTTGGGAGGTTTCTCTACTTTTCAGGGTCAATAACCTCTTAAGACCCACTTTAGGACCCAAAGGTTAGGCTTGCATCCATTTTAACATGTTTAATACATTTGAGCATAATTAGCTGCCATAACTCAAAATATCCAAGCAGGCAGGAATGTAAGGAGCTGATAACTAAAGAAGGACAAAGGAGGTAGAAGGGAGGCTAGGTTTCTAGGGTCATTGAAATTGTTCAGTAGTAGGAAGAATGCAAGCTACTTGATAAAATGTATATGTGCTTCTAAGGGACATGATTAATATTATATATTATTGAGTTCCATGTAGTTTAAAAAATAATGAAAGGACAGTTCAAAATGTACTGCAGAGTTTGACAGGGAATTTATAATAAGGTTTTTTTTTTTTTTTTTTTTTTTTTTATAGAGGCTGAAGATTTTAAACAAGAATGGAAATAATATTTTTCCCTGAATGGTTGGTTATTATATTTTTGTTTAATTAGTAAAATTTCTTTCTGAATTTAATAAAAAATAGGTGTACTCTTTTAAGAGTTGATAACCAGGAAAACATTCCTCTATTTTTCAATAAATAAGAGATTCAGTCTTATTCTTCAGTTACCAAAAATGCAGATAAGATGTATTCAGAATACATGGTGCTACCATAACCCAAAGTTGACCCAAAATGTGCCTCAATGATATATTGATTATTTTGAATTAAATTTATTTTATTTAAGAAGTACTCTGGCTCTCCTTACAAAGCAACTCAAATGTTCATGAATGAATGAATAAAGATGTAGTGGTTGTTGTTATTGTTCAGTCTTTAACTCGTGTCAGACTCTTTGCAACCCAATGGACTGTAGCAAGCCAGGCTCCTCTGTCCTCCAGTAATTCCAAGAGTTTACTCAAATTCATGTCCATTGAGTCAGTGAGGCTATCTAGCCATTTCATCCTCCTTTTCTCTCCTCTCCTCCTGCCCTCAGTCTTTTCCTGCATCAGGGTCTCTTCCAATGAGTTGGCTCTTCACATCAGATGGCCAAAGTATTGGAGCTTTAGTTTCAGCAACAATCCTTCTAATAAATATTCAGGGTTGATTTTCTTTAGGATTGACTGGTCTGATCTCCTTACAGTCCAAGAGACTCTCAAGAGTCTTCTTTAGCACCACAATTTGAAAGTATCAATTCTTTGATTCTCAGACTTCTATGGTCCAACTTTCACATCTGTTTATGACGACTGGGAAAACCATAGATTTGCCTATATAGAGGCAAAGTGATGTCACTGCTTTTTAATGTGCTGCCTAGATTTGTCACAGCTTTTCTTCCAAGGAGGAAGCATCTTTTTATTTCATGTCTGTAGTCATCATCTGCAGTGATTTTGGAGCCCAAGAAAATAAAATCTGTCACTGCTTCCACTTTTTCTTCTCCTATTTGCCATGAAGTGATGGGACTGGATGCCATGATCTTCATTTTCTTAATGTTGAGTTTCATGCAACTTTTACATTCTCCTCTTTCACCCTCATCAGGAAGCTCTAATAGTTCCTCTTCATTTTCTGCCATTAGAGTGGTATCATTTGCATAGCTGAGGTTTCTCCCAGAAATCTTGATTCAAGCTTGTAATTCATCCTGCCCAGGATGAATTTGCATGATGTACTCTGCATATAAGTGAAATAAGCAGGGTGATAAATACAGCCTAGTCGTACACCTTTTCTGATTTTCAGCCAGTCCATTGTTCCATGTCCAGTTCTAATTGTTGTTTCTTTCTCAGGAGACAAGTAAGGTGGTCTGGTATTCCCATCTCTTTAAGAATTTTTCACAGACTGTTGTGATCCACACAGTCAAAGGCTTTAGCATAGTCAATGAAGCAGAAGTAGATGTTTTTCTGGAATTCCCTTGCTTTCTCTATGATCCAACTAATGTTGATAATTTGATCTCTGGTTCCTCTGCCTATTTGAAACCCACTTTATATATCTGGAAGCTCTCAGTTCACTTACTGCTGAAGCCTGGCTTAAAGGATTTTGAGCATAATCTTGCTAGTATGTGAAGTTAGTGCAATTTTATGTTAATTTGAACATTTTTTTGGCATTGCCCTTCTTTGGAACTGGAATGAAGACTGACTGACGTTTTCAGTCCTGTGGCCATTGTTGAGTTTTCCAAATTTGCTAACATATTGAATGCAACACTTTAACAGCATCATTTTTAAGGATTTTATATAGCCTGACTAGGATTCCAACACCTCCACTAGCTTTTTTCATAGTTATGCTTCCTAAGGCCCATTTGACTTCACACTCCGGGATATCCGGCTCTAAGTGAGTTATCATACTGTCGTGGTTATCCAAGTCATTAATAACTTTCTTATATATTTCTCTGTATTCCTCCCACTTCTTAATCTCTTCTACTTCTGTTAGGTCATTACCGTTTCTATCCTTTACTGTGCCCATCCTTCCATGAAATGTTCCCTTGATATCTCTAATTTTGTTGAAGAGATCTCTAGTCTTTCACAGTCTATTGTTTTCCTCTATTTCTTTGCATTGATCACTTAGGAAGTCTTTCTTATCTCTCCTTGCTATTTCCTGGAACTCTACAATCAGTTGAATATATCATATCCTTTGTCCATTGCCTTTTGCTTCTCTTCTTTCCTCAGGTATTTGGAAAGCTGCCTCAGATAACTATTTTGCTTCTTGCATTTCTTCTCTTTGGTGTGGTTTTAGTCAATGCCTCCTGTACAATGCTATGAACTTCTGCCAATAGTTCTTCAGGTACTCTGTCTATCAGATCTAATCCCTTGAATCTATTTGTCACCTCCACTGTATAATCATAAGGGATTTGATTTAGGTCATACCTGAATGGTCTAGTGGTTTTCCCTACTTTCTTCAATTTAAGCCTGACTTTTACATGATCTGAGCCAGAGTCAGCTCTAGGTCTTGTTATTGCTGACTGTGTAAAGCTTCTCCATCTTTAGTTTCAAACAACATAATCAGTCTGATTCCAGCACTGATCATCTGGTGATGTCCACGTGTAGCGTCGTCTCTTGTGTTGTCAGAAAAGGGTGTTTGCTATGACCAGTACATTCTCTTGGCAAAACTCTGTTAGCCTTTGCCCTGCTTCATTTTGTACTCCATGGCCAATCTTGTCTGTTACTCCAGATATCTCTTGGCTTCCTACTTTTGCATTTCAATCCCCTATGATGCAAAGGCCATCTGTGTGGTTGGGGCATAGACTTGGATTACTGTGACATTGTGTGGATTGCCTTGGAAATGGACCAAGATCATTGTGTTGTTTCTGAGATTGCACCCAAGTACTGCATTTCAGACTCTTTTCTTGACTATGGGGGTGACTCCATTTCTTCTAAGGAATTCTTGCCCACAGTATTAGATACAATAGCCATTTTGAATTAAATTTGCCCATTCCCATTCATTTTAGTTCAGTGATTTCTAAGATGTCAATGTTTAGTCTTGCCATCTCAGGCTTAACCATGTCAAATTTACCTTAATTCATTGACCTAACTTTCCAGGTTCCTGTGCAATACATGTATATAATTAACATTAGTCTTTACAAAGAATTAAATAATGCCATTTGAAGAAACATCGATGGACCTAGAGATTATCATACTAAGTAATTCAAACAGAGAAAATCAAATATCACTTATTTGTAGAATCTGCATAATGATATGCTGCTGCTGCAAGTGAGTCACTTCAGTCATGTCTGACTCTTTGTGATCCTATGGACTGTAGCCCACCAAGATCCTCTGTCCATGGGGATTCTCCAAGCAAGAATACTGAGATGGTTTTCCATGCCCTCCTCCAAGGATTGAACCCACATCTTTTATATCTCCTGCATTAGTAGGCAGATTCTTTACCACTAGCGCCACCTAGGAAGCCCAAGCAGTGATATACATGAGCTTATTTACAAAATAGAAACAGACTCACAGATGCAGTTAGGGGCTTCCCTGGTGGCTCAGATGGTAAAGTGTCTGCCTGCAATGCAGAAGACCTAGGTTTGATCCCTGGGTCGGGAAGATCCCCTGGAAGAGGATACAGCAACCCACTCCAGTACTCTTGCCTGGAAAATTCCATGGACAGAGGAGCCTGATAGGCTACAGTCCATGGGGTTGCCAAGAGTCGGATACAACTGAGCGACTTCACTTTCACTTTAACTTTCACAGACACAGTAAATAATATTATGGTTACCAAAGGGAAGGTAGTGCAGGATAAATTAAGAGTTTGGTTCTATCATATACACTCTACTACCATCTAGAAAGTAGAGAAACAACAATATAGCACAGAGGAATAAATTCAATATCTTATAATAACCTATAATGGAATAGAATCTGAAAAAGAACATATATACATATAAATGAATCAGTTTGCTATACACCTGAAATTAACTCCGTATTGTGAATCAATTATACATCAACTTAAAGAGAAAACAAATGTCTACTTAAATAGTTTCTTAAATTTCTCTGGTAATTTACATCCTTAGAGCTTTACTCGTGAAGTCGCTCAGTCGTGTCTGACTCTTTATGACCCCATGGACTGTAGCCCAATATGATCCTCCATCCATGGAATTTTCTAGGCAAGAGTACTGGAGTGGGTTGCCATTTCCTTCAAGTTAAATTAAATGATCAGGATTTCCTAATGAAATAAAATACTAAAACATTAGTTGCTAAACAAGTCTAAGTTTATAACTACATTTGACCACTTAGTACAGAGAAATTAAATATGCTTGAATCTGTTAGTGAATACATTTTGTGCTTTATTGAAAGGATAAACTTTGATATAGCTTAAGTTTCTAAATATTATAAAATATATTTATAAATCAAGCCACAAATATTAATGCAGTTTACAATTGTTTGCTTCTTTATATTTACTGAACAAAATATGATTTCAAGAAATTAAAAATTCTGATTAATGTATATAGTTAAAGCTACTAAATATAATTGAAAAAGGATGTGTTTGAGGGTAAGAAACTGTTTAAGGTATGGAGATATTTAGAAAAAAGAAAGTAATTTTGTCCCAAAGCTAGTTATTTATAAATGGAAAAGAAAACCAAGGACAAACTAAAATGGACATAGGCTATGGTAAAATGTTTGTAGATAAAGGAATCTTTGGAACGAAATTTTATGTGTGCCAGATCTGGATAAGACTGGAATTAATTTAATTAAGTTCAGTTCAGTTCAGTTCAGTCGCTCAGTTGTGTCTGACTCTTTGCGACCCCATGAAACGCAGCACTCAAGTCCTCCCTGTCCATCACCAACTCCAGGATTTCACTCAGACTCACGTCCATCGAGTCAGTGATGCCATCCAGCCATCTCATCCTCTGTCGTCCCCTTCTCCTCCTGCCCCCAATCCCTCCCACCATCAGAGTCTTTTCCAATGAGTCAACTCTTTGCATGAGGTGGCCAAAGTACTAGAGTTTCAGCTTTAGCATCATTCCTTCCAAAGAAATCCCAGGGCTGATCTCCTTCAGAATGGACTGGTTGGACCTCCTTGCAGTCCAAGGGACTCTCAAGAGTCTTCTCCAACACCACACTTCAAAAGCATCAATTCTTCGGCACTCAGCCTTCTTCACAGTCCATCTCTCACATCCATACATGACCACTGGAAAAACCATAGCCTTGACTAGACGGACCTTTGTTGGCAAAGTAATGTCTCTGCTTTTGAATATGCTATCTAGGTTGGTCATAGCTTTCTTTCCAAGGAGTAAGCGTCTTTTAATTTCATGGCTGCAGTCACCATCTACAGTGGTTTTGGAGCCCTCAAAAATAAAGTCTGACACTGTTTCCATTGTTTTCCCATCAATTTCCCATAAAGTGATGAGACCGGATGCCATGATCTTTGTTTTCTGAATGTTGAGCTTTAAGCCAACTTTTTGACTCTCCACTTTCACTTTTATCAAGAGGCTTTTTAGTTCCTTTTCACTTTCTGCCATAAGGGTGGTGTCATCTGCATATCTGAGGTTATTGATATTTCTCCCGGCAATCTTGATTCCAGCTTGTGCTTCTTCCAGCCCAGCATTTCTCATGATGTACTCTGCATATAAGTAAAATAAGCAGGGTGACAATATACAGCCTTGATGTACTCCTTTTCCTATTTGGAACCAGTCTGTTGTTCCATGTCCAGTTCTAAATGTTGCTTCCTGACCTGCATACAGATTTCTCAAGAGGCAGGTCAGGTGGTCTGGTATTCCCATCTCTTTCAGAATTTTCCACAGTTTATTGTGATCCACACAGTCAAAGGCTTTGGCATAGTCAAAGCAGAAATAGATGTTTTTCTGGAACTCTCTTGCTTTTTCCATGATCCAGAGGATGTTGGCAATTTGATGTCTGGTTCCTCTGCCTTTACTAAAACCAGCTTGAACATCTGGAAGTTCACCGTTCACATATTGCTAAAGCCTGGCTTGGAGAATTTTGAGCATTACTTTACTAGCATGTGAGATGAGTGCAATTGTGCAGTAGTTTGAGCATTCTTTGGGAATTCTTTTCTTTGGGATTGGAATGAAAACTGACCTTTTCCAGTCCTGTGGCCACTGCTGAGTTCTCCAAATTTGCTGGCATATTGAGTGCAGCACTTTCACAGCATCATCTTTCAGGATTTGAAAGAGCTCAACTGGAATTCCATCACCTCCACTAGCTTTGTTCATAGTGATGCTTCCTAAGGCCCACTTGACTTCACATTCCAGGATGTCTGGCTCTAGGTGAGTGATCACACCATCGTGATTATCTGGGTCATGAAGATCTTTTTTGTACAGTTCCTAATGAAGTACAAAATTGAAATTTGGTGTTCTCTCTTTGTTAAAGTGACAATTATGTTGTTTTTCCTGTTGGTCTGTCCTTGATAAAAAGAGATTCTGAAAGGATTTTATTTAAGAGTTTACCTAGAAAAGAAAATTTTATGTCTTGTCAAAATAAGCATTTATGTTATAGTTGTCTTTATCAGGTCTCTGGTTACTTAAGTAAGCTTACATTAGAAAGAGTTAATCACTCAGTCGTGTTTGACTCTTCATGACTCCATGAACTGTACATCTGTCAATGGAATTCTCCAGGCAAGAATACTGAAGTGGTTTCCCATTCCCTTCTCCAGGGGATCTTCCAAATCCAGTGGTTGAACCCAGATGTCCTGAGTTGCAGGCAGATTCTTTATCATCTGAGCCACCAGGGAACCTTAGTTCTCTCAATATTAAAAGAGCTAAAGCCTTTGACTGTGTGGATCACAATAAACTGTGGAAAATTCTGAAAGAGATGGGAATATCAGACCACCTGACCTGCCTCTTGAGAAATCTGTATGCAGGTCAGGAAGCAACAGTTAGAACTGGACATGGAACAACAGACTGGTTCCAAATAGGAAAAGGAGTACATCAAGGCTGTATATTGTCACCCTGCTTATTTAACGTATATGCACAGCACAAACAATACTTATAAACTAAACAAAAAGCCTGGGCTATGGGGGAAAAAGATGGTCACTTGGTTCCTCTTGGTTTTCTGGCAAACCTCTTTTGTTTGTTTGCATTTCTTTACCCATCATAGTGCAGTTACAATGACTCAAGTCATAGACATTGGCAGGAAGATCTCTATAAAATTATGAAAATAGTCTACCTGTGCCAGGGTCTAGCCCCAGTGGATCCAGGGAATTCAAAGGGGAGACGGCTTTGGCGATCAGGATACGATAGAATTAAAGATATAAAGACTGGTTAAATAAGGATAGCTCAGTGAGAAAATTCAGTGGAGAAAAGAGGCTGAATAACTTGGTTTAAGTGGAAAGCTAATAAAATTCCAAAATAAGGAATTTGAGTCACTTACATAGGCCGCAGGCATCCTCCCATTCTCCCAAAGGAGAGGAGACACTAAGGACTCCCTGATCAGATCTTAGAAGCCGAGGCATAGTTAGTAGGCTTGACGAGCCACCATGCTCCAGATGGGTATTCAGCCAGAAGGTGAGAAAAAGAATGACATGGGGAGACCAAGTTTCAGTGAACAAGGCCGCACTTTATTTTCCAGAGTAGTTTTTATACCTTAAGTTGTGCATAGAGGATAATGGGGGAAGGGGTAGAGACATGCAAGGACAGCAGTCCTTGATCCTAATCGAAGCCAGGCTTTCAAACTTATCATATGCAAATTTTAGGTGAATTACATCATCTTCTGGCCAAGAGGCCTGTTAACATTTTATGATCCTTTCTTCAGAAAACTTATTTTTCTCTAAAGGTGATTATTCTAAAGTCAGGCGCCACTCTCCAAAAGCATTAAATAAAGTTGCATTCCTATAGGGCAAAGGTGTGGTGGGCTATAACAAGAAAAGAATTAACTCAAGGGTCCAAGGTTACAGACATTAAAGCTACTACTTACATTCCTATACACCAATTATATTAATCAATAAACTCCAAGGGACACAGTAGGTAAAGGATATGGAAACTTAGCAACAAACATTGGCCCAACAAGTGAAAAACCCTTCACCAATACAATTTCTAATCAATCTTTTAACTGCTCAAAGGAATCTGTATTTAGACAATTTAGAACATCTCATGCCTCTCATGGTTGGGAGGCTGTAAACAATCACATGTGGCCGGAAGAACCTATTCAGGCAGGCTAGAGGACTTCCAAAGGAGTTTGTAGGTTGAAACACTCTTGTCACTCCCAGGAACTTTATTAACTGGAGCTGTAAGTTAACTCTTTTTCAGAGAGAGGTAGTGGCGGACAGCCCCCCATAAAGTCAGAGGTGTAGGTGAGAGCACAAAGCAGTAAAGTAGGCAGACTCTGGTTTTGGGGGTAGATGTTCAATAATTTCCAGGGGGACTCCTGAGGCTTGATCCCGCCTTTGCCTATGCCAAGCCTCCTTCCTCATGACCTTTGCCACGGGCAGAGTTCCTCACGCTGGCTCCCGGTGTACCTGCAATTTCTGACCTGTTGGGTATGAAACTCTGGGAAAAATTATTTCTTTTCTCAGAGGCTTCAGATATCCTGTCTCTAGACTCGTTGAATACCTGCTACTGGAATTCTTTCAACTATTACTTAATGTGGTTGCCAAAATGTTCTTGTTATTATATGTATGTTTTCCAGATGGGTTGAATCCTTCCCCTGCTGCAAAGCTGATGCTCCCACAATGGTAAAGAAACTGTTAAAAAGGGAATGTGTTTTCCACTTAGGGTCTACCTTCCACAAACTCCATTGATCAAGGCACTCACTTCACTGGGGAAATTCTATGAGCCTTAGTAACAAACTTGCAAACTTTTTGGGATTTTCACTGTCCTTATCAACCTCAATTATTGGGCAAGGTCAGCAGAACTAATGGAAATTGGACTAATAGAGAACAGGAGTCAGTTACATGGGATTGAATTAACTGATTAATATGAGTATATTTCATGACTTTTTGTCTAAAATATTATGTATCCCTTAATCTTTTGTTTTCCAGTTACAAGGAAACCTTTAAAAAGATTTACAGTAGTTTAGTAAATTATACCATTGTAAGCAGGAGTGAAACATTTCTCTTTTTCACCCTATCTAGTTCCTCCAGACGGAGAAGGCAATGGCACCCCACTCCAGTACTCTTGCCTGGAAAATCCCATGGGCAGAGGAGCCTGGTAGGCTGCAGTCCATGGGGTCACGAAGAGTCGGACACGACTGAGCGACTTCACTTTCACTTTTCACTTTCATGCATTGGAGAAGGAAATGGCAACCCACTCCAGCGTTCTTGCCTGGAGAATCCCAGGGACGTCGGAGCCTGGTGGGCTTCCGTCTATGGGGCTGCACAGAGTCAGACACGACTGAAGTGACTTAGCAGCAGCAGCAGTTCCTCCAGAATTCAGAAACCTTCAGTGAACATTCTTATTTTCTTGACAATATAGTTATTTGCATAAGTTCAATAAGAATCTGTTCTCTTTATAACAGGTCACAATTAGAAACGTTGATTGTATTACCAGAACTTTGACAGGAACATCATATTTGAGAGAGACACACATAGACATATATGAGCAGACTAAGATTGATTTTGTTGTTGTTCAGTCACTCAGTTGTGTCCAGATTTCTGTGACCACATAGATTGCAACCCATCAGGCTCCTCTGTCCATGAGGTTTTCCAGGCAAAGTTACTGGAGTGGGTTGCGATTTCCTTCTCCAGGGGATCTTTTGACCCAGAGATCAAACCCACATCTCCTGCATGGCCAGGCAGATTCTTTACCACTGAGCCACCAGGAAATACAAAGATTTCAAAGATGAATATGGATTGTATGTGTGAGTGTTCAGTTGCTCAGTCATGCTCGACTCTTTGCAACCATACAGACTGAAACCCACCAGGCTCCTCTGTCCTTGGGACTCTCCAGGCAAGAATACTGGAGAGTGTTGCCATATAATTCTCCAGGGGATCTTCCCAACCCAGGGATCAAACCTGTAATTCCTACATCTCCTGCAATAGCAGGCAGATTCTTTACGACTGAGCCACCTGGGAAGAAACAGAGCCTAGTTTCACAAGGTTCACAGTAATTCATTTCAAGATTTTCTCATCACAAGTCCCACAAAAGTCTTCTGATAGATGGAAAGCTGAGTGCTGGATATCTAGACTTCATATGTCCTCAGTGGATTAATTTCTTAATAAGCCCCAGTAAGGCTGAGGAAGATGCAAGTCTGTGACTGATAAATGACACTGTTGTTCATCTTCCAGTATCTACTTTCCACATTTGGACTAGATATTTAAGACTTTCTATAGAGAAATTACCTTCAAATTGTTTTAATTCTCAGTTCTGTGGGTAAGAGCCTGTCTACAGAAATTAGACTGGGAAGAAAAATAGCTAAAAGAGCACATGATGGACTGAGGCCAGTTTTGTTCTGCTTGTGATGCAGCTGTTTTTACCTCAAAGGAAAAGTCTTGTGTATTTAACTTTTATTGCATGTCTAATACACTTTTATTGCATATTCTATTAGCAGTACTATCCTAAATGCTTTACAAATAGTAGCCTAGTTAATCCTTATCATGTATCAATCTGAAAATATAGGAGCTATTATTGAGCATATATAACAGGTGAAGATCACATAGGCTAAGAGTGGTAAATATTTGCTTGCTTTCTGACACAATTTCCTAATCCATGACCTCTCAAAGTCCACAATACGGTTGTTGTCAATGTTTTTTCCAGTCACTAAGTCATGTCTGACTCTGCAACCCCATGGACTGAAGTACGCCAGGGTCCTCTGCCCTTCACTATCTGCCAGAGTTTGTTCAAATTCGTGTCCATTTATGCAGTGATGCTATCTAACCATCTCATCGTCTGTTGCCCCTTTATCCTTTTGTCTTCAATCTTTCTTAGCATCAGGATCTTTACCAATAAGTTGCCTCTTCCCATCAGTGGCCAAAGTACTGGAGCTTCAGCTTCAGCATCAGTCCTTCCAATGAATATTCAGGGTTGATTTATTTTAGGATTGACTGATTTGATCTCCTTGTAGTCCAAGCGATTCTCAAGAGTCTCCTCCAGTGCCACAGCATGAAAGCATCTATTCTTTGGCACTCAGCCTTCTTCATAGTCCAACTCTCACATCTGTATATGACTACTGGAAAAACCATAGTTTTAGCTATACAGACATTTTTCAGCAAAGTGATGTCTCTGTTTTTTAATATGCTATCTAGGTCTCTCATAGATTTTCTTCCAAGGAGCAAGGGTCTTTTAATTTCATGGCTGCAGTCACCATGCACAGTGATTTTGGAGCCAAGAAATATTGAATACTGTGGCACAGTGGTAAAGAATCCACCTACCAATGCAGGAGATGCAAGAGACACAGGTTTGATCACTGAGTGGGGAAGATCCCTGGAGTAGGAAGAAGATGGAACTCATCCTGGTCCCATGCAGACTGGGCATCATGTCAGGACAGGGTCTATACAGCTGTAGATCTATAAGGAGAAGGGAAATAGAAACACTGTAGGACCTGAGTGGAAAGGGCAGGAGATGAGGACTGTGATAGGAAAAGGGCAGGCTAGTAGTTCTGACAGGTGTAATTTTTAAAAGAGCAATAAACCTGTTTTTCTCCTAAAAGAAAAATGCAATGGAGATAGCGGTAGAAATTAGGAGGTGAGGCATAAAACATCACAGTTGAATTTCTTTTTGTGCAGCATGAAGCAAAATTTGCTTATGTTCATGTCAAGGACCATGAGTTCTCTGAAGTGTTGCCCTAGTAGCAAACCTAGTTGGTCCCCATGGTTTCACATACACTGACAGTAGCAAAGGACTTTAGTGCTTACAGTATCATGAGCTTCACACTATTCAGCTCAGTTCTCCTTAAACCCTAGTCCAGTGGTGGGGACATAGAGGGCCCCATAGGTGCCTTCACATGTAGTGGGTTATATTATGGGAGAGGAATATCCCCTGTAATTAGGCTACAGGAGCTTGGATAACCTGAATCTTTCTGATGGACAGTAAGCTAGCTTACTCTTTACTTCAGAAAGAGACATCTTTCTTGTAATGGAGAGTGACCAGGACTGATTTACTTCATTCTGGATGGAAACTGTCTCCATTTTCCAAAACTGTAAGCAAACCTGCCATTGCTTTGGAGAGAGATGCTCTCTGTTTTTAAAGGCTCTTCACTACACAGACATCCTAGCACAGGTTGTCCAGAAGAAAGGGCAGTGAATGTCTTTATTGAATGAAATGCAGAAATGTTAGAGCCCCACCAAAGTTGTTTCCCAAGTCTGCTCTGGACATCCTTTTCTTCCTCAGTGAAACAATATGGTTTTTTCCACTTGCAATAGTTAACAACTTTTAGAAAAATGGTGATTTGTCTGTGTTTAACAGTCTGGGGAAAGGGTCCCTGGGTAACTGGCAGCAGCGAGATGCTCATAGAATTTGACAATCTTGAAAAGTATGTAGCTGAACAAAAAAAGAATGCAGCTGAACAAAAATGTATGTAGTTGTGCAAAAAGCAGCTTATGATTTGAAACCTTTTATCATCCCTATGATACTTTCTGAGTAGCTCCTAAGATTCTGTAGGAATATCCTGAAGACAGCATCTTTAGTTAATATTTTCTTGATAATACAGACCTTGGATTTTAATCATCCAGCTTCACACATGTGTAAACCTCTCTGTGCAACATTGTTCAGTAAGATTTTACACAAAAATATTTTTATATACATTCAGTATCTTAATATCAACCCTTAAATAAAACATCAAGTGGACTAAGTCTCAAGTTGCATTTTAAATACAACTGATAAAAAGATCAGAATTAAGTGTTCTTTGAAAAGAACACTAAAGGTCAACAAAGAGCACAGATCACAGATGTTGCTGGTGGTGCAAGAGAAGCATCAATGGGTCATGCACCTCATACAATAAGAGAAAAAGCTTTTCCTGATTTACTTCACTCTGTGTGACAGGCTCTAGGTCCATCCACATCACTTCAACTGACTCAATTTCTTTCCATTTTATGGCTGAGTAATATTTCATTATATACATGTACCCCATCTTCTTTATCCATTCATCTATTGATGGACATCTAGACTGCTTCCTCCATTTGTAAAATACATAGCTAGTGGGAAGCTACTGTATTGCACAGGGAGTTTAGCTTGGTGATCAGTGATGACCCAGGCAGGTGGAATGGGGAGATAGGAGGCTGAAGAGGGAGGATATATATGTATACCTCTGACTAATCCACTATGTTGTACTGAAGAAACTAACACAACATTGTAAAGCAATTATGTTGCAATAAAAAAAAAAAAAAGAAATGTTTTAAACACACATTTATTGTGTGCCAATCAGGAAACTGAATTTTAAAAAATTTTCCATTTTAACAGGACAGTTTGCTACTTAAACACCTGTATTAATATTCTTTAGAGAATTAGAGGGTTGGAGTAGTTATCTAACATTATCATTTTTTTAATTTAAAATAATGAGATATAAGCTTGTGAGTAATCTTTTTACACTAAACTCAGATTTTCAGGGATATTTGTAGTTGGATTCAATTGAAAGAATTATAGCTTTATTTCTTAATCATCCTCCTCTGCTACCACCAGATTCTACTTAGGCAAGTATTAGTTATTTTATCAAGTTTGGGGAAAAAGGCAAAATCTGGAGATAAGGTGGGTTGTCAATAGAGGAAATGGTCTGTCCACTCTTCCCTGCTTCTCTTTTCCATAAAGCTCTCTCCAAATATCCTCCAAAATGTTTTTAGTGTAATAAGGAGAATGAATCTTACCTCAAATAAGATCTGTTCCTTTTACTTTAAACTTTGCATTTTATTGATTTTGCTTTGAGCTAAGAATGTTGCCTATAGCCTGAAATATACAGGGTAATCCACCTAAGGAATCTGACTTCTACGTGAATAACACTTTTCCATTCATTTAGAGATAAAAACTTGCAGAATAGAGAATAATATTTGTCTTGTTGGGGGTTTACAGAAACACAATGACCTGACCTACATGGGCAGCAGCAAGAACAAAGGATTCCCACACCAAGAAGCTTGCAACAACCAACAATCCCCTCCCTCACCTTGCCTTTAAACATGTTTTGCTGAAATACTTCAGGGAGTTCAGGGCTTTGGGAGCATGAGCCACCCATTCTCCTTTCATAGTCCCAAAATAAACTTTTCTCTGTTCCAAACTTCAATGTTTTGGTTTGTTTGACCTTCCTGTATGTCAGGCACACAAATCTGTGCTCAGTAACACCAGGAGGGCTGATCTGCTGCATCCCTTCTGGGCTACTTCTTTGCTTCCCTTTTGCAGCTTCTCCTGGAAGATCTTTTCTCACTTCCCCTGCTGCTCAGGTACATGGGAACTGGGCACCTGGAAACACTCATAGAATGATAAAACTCCACTTTTGCCTGAAGGAAAGTGGGACTGACTGTGGGAAGGATTCCTTACATTGGAGAGTTCCAGCTTGTGCCAGGAAGGGCCTCTCCCCATTCTGGGTATCTCTCTGAGCCTATATCACCTGTGTCCCTTCTCAGGTCCTGGTTTCTTTCTGCTCAATTGTGAGGCTTTGATTTCACCTCTACCTTTTGCTCATGTCCCATTGTAATAAATCTTCCTCATTTACTCTGGTAAAACGACCAAAGGTAGATAGTGAATAGGGAAGTGGAAAGAGAGCCTCTACCTCCTCCCACATACATATTTTTTCATTGTAAAAACTGAAGCATTTCAGTGTGATTTATAATGATAAATATTCACTTCAACTGTACCACACTTTATTAAACTTATCTGGTTTGTTAAATGTCAGTATTATTTTTAATTGTCAACTTAGGAAATATAGGAATAAAACCTTTTAAATTAATAATTTAAAATGCTCAAGCTTCCAATGGTGTTGTTGTTGTTTTCATTTTACTCTTTCTGTGAAAAGGCCAGCAGCAAAGAACTGGTTATGAATTTCCTACATTCCCAAAGTAGCCACTTGGTTTAGTGACCCAGATTATGAACACTAAGTAACCTTGTTCAAGTTCCAGGCAAAATTTATCACATCCTTAGGAAAGCAGCAAAACAGTAATGTCCAATCTAAACCCAATTTAGAGAGAAAAAATTTCAAAAGACTTAAAAAATGACAATATCACAAAATTTTCCAAGTGTCTTTCTAACCCTTTGTCCTTTCAATGTTCTCAGAAGAAGGAAGTATTTTTATTTTATCATCACCAAATGACTTACTCACTTTTTGAAAATATACAACATCACCAGCTTAGCTTTGAAAAATAATGACATCTAAACTTTCAGTATCAGTGAGATTGATTACTTTCAAAGGGAGTCTTAGAAAAACCCATGGCATACTTACATGCCGATTTGCAGAACAAGAAACAAAAGGAGCATTCACAATGTAAGTTTACAAAGAGAACTGAAAAGGTTCAACCAAAGTTGTGAGAAAAATGAGAAGAGTGGTATTTTATGATGTTAGATGTCAACAGCAAACAGACAACAAGAAAGTAACTGATCCCTGACTTGGATTCTACAGATTTGAGATATTTTTCCTCACTCAAAACACAGTATATCTTGAGATTTTTGATGAAAGGAACATGGTAATTGTTGATAATTAAACAAAAAAGATGCCTTATATCCATTTTTTATATTCTTTAATCCCAGTTGATTATGATGTCAAGTCTTACCTATTTCCAATTGTCTCAGTGTGTGCATCATGAAAATCCCTGGGAACTTGACCAACTTCATTATTCTCTTTCCCTTTTTCTCTAAGAGCTCCCAGATGTTCCACTAAGAAAACCCATGTCCTCCATCCTTGTGGGACACCTTCCTTATATTTATTGATAGTGATCATACCTGATCAGTTTATAATTTATGTGATACTATCTTCTTTGCTCTAATTATGGCTCAAAGATGCACAAGTAATTCAAACTTAAAAAAACAATCCATGACATTTTTCTGTCTAGCAATATGCTTAGATTTGTTTACAAAGACAGGAGGAAGTCAGGATTATTCTTTTATCAGTTAAGGATATAATATATGTTCTACTGATATTGCTGAGGAATCAGTATTCCCAGATGCTTCTGGCAACTCTCTTGAACTATAAAAATAATGAAGCCAGAAGAAGGATGAAAGATGCATATAAAAGAGAATGCAGACAGGAGAACCCCAGAGAAATGACACCTCAGCCCTGGTCAAACTAGCTCAAAGCTTTCCTTATTGTTCAGTTCATTTCAGTTCATTTCAGTCACTCAGTCGTATCCAACTCTTCACGACCCCATGAATCGCAGCACGCCAGACCTCCCTGTCCATCACCAACTCCCAGAGTCTACCCAAACCCATGTCCACTGAGCTGGTAATGCCATCAAACCATCTCATCCTCTGTCGTCCCCTTCTCCTGTCCTCAATCCCTCCCAACATCAGGGTCTTTTCTAATGAGTCAGCTCTTTGCATCAGGTGGCCAAAGTATTGGAGTTTCAGCTTCAACATCAGTCCTTCCAGCGAACACCCAGGACTGATCTCCTTTAGGATGGACTAGTTAGATCTCCTTGTAGTCCAGGGGACTCTCAAGAGTCTTCTCCTTACTGTTAAATATTTTCAATTATGTGATTTAGTAAATACCTTTACTTTTTTTGAACCAAATCATATTGGAATTTTTCTTTCTTTCAACTGAAAATATCCTAACATAATGAGTTCTCCAATAGGAAGAATAGGATCTGATCCCCATAGCTGTGTTAGCTTACCTCCTATTGAAAATGGAACTCAACTAAAATAGAAACTGACATACACACAATCACTGTAAACTTTTCAAACCCATGTTGTTACTTTAACCAGGGCAGAAAATCAAGACCTCTGGAATAGAACAATTCTAAATTCATCTAGCTGTGAAGTGTTTCCACCAGAAGCTCTAAAGGAATATTTAATCAAAGCAGTCTACCTTAGAAATAGGATATGAAGTTTAACAAACAATTTTAAAAAGACACTGACCATTCATTTCATGTCTTCATTTGGGAAGCAAAACTCTTATATGACAACACTGTAGTACTCTTGGTCATATGGAAAATTTTATCAGTGGTCTTGAAAGGGTAACAGGCAGGAAGGTTAGGGGCCCCCAAACAGAGGAAATAGGCTGCAAGTGTCAGACGTTTTTTATCTCTCTCGTAAGGGGCAGGAGGAAACAAACTACAAGTGTCAGATTTTTTTCCTCCTCTATACAAAATTAAAAGGTTTCTTTAAAAATTCTGCATTGCCATGATGATACCTGGTTCCATGTAACTTAACTTTTCTCAAACTTTCAGCTAACCAATGTGTTTTTCTTATGGAAATGCTTTTCTTAAGCTATGGTAATCAACTATGTATTTACCCTAGGCTCTGTCTTTCTTCAAGTCAGTTTGCCTAAGACTCAGACCCAATAATGGCTCAACAAAAAAAGTATGCTTTACTCAGGAAAATGTTCTCTTAAGCTATGTTAATGAGACTATGTATTTGCTTGGAAATCTGCCTTTCTTCAAGATAACATGATTGAGTCAAACAATCGACATGAGTCAATTGTTTTAGATGACTTGAGATGGCCCGAGATGACTCACCTTGTGCCAATATTATCTCAAAATGTATGTTGTGGGTGACGACCCTGGTGCCACTCTCTGAGTTTTGAGACATTTCCTTTCTCTGATTAGCAGCCTCAGCCTGCTAATGGGTATATCACTTCTTGCTGAAAAACTAGCAAGGGGGCACACTTTCTGCCCCCTTCTGATGTGTCAGAAGCCTTCTCTATTTTATATTTTAATAAAACTTTATTACACAAAATCTCTGAACAATCAAGCCTCATCACTGGCTCTGGATTGTTGCCCTCTCCTCCAGAGGCCAAGAATCCCAGCATCTTTCATGGCTCAGCAACAACCTTTCAGTCTCATATGAAAAATGTTTTTTTCCAAATTAGGGAACGGGCCCAAAATATTTTTTCCACAATAGAATCGTGTGGTGAGGGTGGGGTGGTGATAAGGTGAAAGGCAGATTTATGGTCTTGAAATACGCAGATAACACGAGACATCTGGGTCTTGCCTTTAGATAGGTGATGGGAATTTCTCCAGAAAATTGTCACTTTTTTAGTTCAAAATATGCAAGAGAAATCCTACCAGACAATAAGTTGACCCAAATCCTGTCCTAACTGTATCAAAGTATTTCAAGAGCCAAGATGAAGGACCTTCTGGGATTGGTTTTCCCAAGGGCCATCTAGGAACAGGGTTATCTAGGAATGTGGTTAGATGGACTCATGTCATCTGACCATGGGAAGGGAAGAGTGAAAGTTGAAAGACATGAAAAAATTTTACAACAATTTGAAAGCTTACCTTTTGTCTGTCAAAACTAATAACAAAATAATTAGGTTTGGATTTTGAATGTTTTATCCATCAATTTTTTAATTGATTCATTTTATTTGTATTTATGAACATTAATAAAATATATTCATTATCCTTTATACTTATGGTTTAGGAAATAATGTTCTAAACATCATCTCCTAAATTGGTTGCCTCAGAGACTTGGCCTAGGAGAATGTGTAAGCAGTAGAGTGTGTGGGAGAGCAAAGACTTTAAATGGCCACAATCCACATCCTACAGAGAAGCAGTGCTGATGTACTCTAACCACAAAAACACCAAGAGGAATATACATATATATTAGTTATTTCCCCAGGGACCTGAATGAAACTGAGCAGAGGTTGACCCCAGATTCTCTTCACTCAATCATTTCCTCTCCAGACTTTATGTATGAGAATGAAGCAGAGAAGACAAACAAAAGAAAGCTAAAACAAATTTTTTTTTTTATTATAGTATCAGGAAAACTCAGATTATAAAGCATACAAAAGAACCTGAAATGAGGCTGGGGAGGAGGAAAAGGCAGAATGAGGTGGTCAGGGTGAGGGTGTAAGGAAAATATCCCCTTCCAATTGGGTCTTCAGACTTGGTTCCAAGTCCATGATGAGCTGCAACAAGACGCAGGCTGCTGATTTCCCATCTGATCTAGCCCTTGAACTTGCAGATATAGGGTAAGTTCACATTACAGTTATAATTTTTCCATTTCAGATATCCTAGAGAGACAAAAGAACTTGAGTCAATGGGTCTGGTGCATCTTGAGGACCCAATGGAGAGGAATCCCAGATTCTGGCCTTTCACCAAAGTCCTAGTCGAAGGGAAGAAGATAGAAAGAAAGGAGAGATGAGAGGGGATGGGAACAGACAAACCAATGCTGTACTTCATAGCAGAGGAGGATTCTCTGACAATCAAGCCCAGAAATCGGGGATGAAAGGAAAAGACTAAGTAGAAGTGACCTTCTCTGTTTCTTACCTGATGTTCTGGACAGGATCCCACAGTGATCAAGTCCTGAGACAGTGGAAGGAATTCTCTCCCAGGCAAAATAATTGAACATAGCAGTGCTACTCCATTCCCATCCACCAGCATCGGGCTCAGAGCCCTATGGAACAGAGGATGGAGTTGGGTGAGACAGAAAGGCCTTTAGAATTCTCCTGGCCTGATGCCATCTGCTGGAATGCCTGGTCCCCTCCACAGCATCATGAAATTGGCTCTGCTCTTCCAGATGATGCCCCACAGCTCTCGTCTAGGAAACTCTCCCTAACTCCCTGTTTTACTTGGAAAATTCCACAGCCAATAATCACAAAGGCCAATAGAACACCTCAGAGTAACGTGTCACTATATGAACTACACTTGGGGATGCGTTTGTGATTACCCTGTAAACCTCCAAGACAATGCCTGTTTTATAAAAAAGGAAAGTGAGAATGAAAGTCGCTCAGTCCTGTCCAACTCTTTGCTACCCCATGGACTACACAGTCCATGGACTTCTCCAGGCCAGAATACTGGAGTGGGTATCCGTTCCCTTCTTCAGGGGATCTTCCAATCCCAGGGATAGAATCCAGGTCTCCTGCATTGCAGGCAGATTCTTTACCAGCTGAACCACCAGGGAAGCCCATTAAAAAAAAAAAAAGAAAGAAAGAAAAATGCATCTATCCTAAATCTTGATTTAGGACTTGCTAAGCACAGCATATTCAGACTCAGGGAAGCATAGAGAATTACAAATCATGCTTATGTGAATTGTGTAAAAGCTTGATAAGAGGCAGATTAACTTTAGCAGGCGTCTAGGAACTGGCACAGAACTCAGCTCTTCAGCTTCCCTCAAGGCCCTCACTTTCCCCAGTTATTACCTGAGTTCCAGGGATCTCTTGGGTATTTTCTGGGCTGGCAAATGGGATGGGGATGACAGGAGGGGGTGGAGGAGGGAGGGAAGCTGAGTGGCCATAGCATCTTTGGAAGTAACAAATTATAAAGAAATAAATGTACCTCTGTGGGGTCATGGAGCCCAATCCAGACGTCTGATTGGGTATTCAAGTTGTTCCTAACCAAGGAGGCCAGGAAGGATCCCTCAGTCCCACTGAGCACAGACGCAAGGTGTCCCGAGTGTCTCCTCTGGCAGGCAATCTGTGTGGGGAAGAGAGAGACACAGGAGGAGCTTGAGACACCACTAGGGGAAGGGCAGGGCCAAAAAGGGTTGTGTTTGCAAACATGAACTTTTATTCTCAATCTAAGTAAGCTCTTGAGGATCCCCATACCCCACAATCCTGTCTCTGATTTGCTTCTCCTTATCTCTATTAACTGCAAACCCTGGAACTTACATTTGCATTCATCCAGCTTCTGGCTACTTTATACAAGACATAGCAGGAGGACCCATAGGCTATGGAACCTCTGGGACAGCTGATCCTTTCAGAGCGCTGGGAATCTTCCCCTGAAGAAGAAGAAATAAGAGAGAAGGATGAGGTAAAATGGAGATAAAGGATTAAAGTACAGAGGTAACCTTGGAGAATATCTATGAGACCAGTGCTTGGGGCAGTGATACCAAACTCCTAAGTTTCTCTCGCCATTGCCAACATTACAAGAATTTATCTTTCTTAAATTATGAATTAGATGTACTAGTTGGGAGATGGTGTGTTTTCTTTTTATGCATCTGCCTAATTCAAACACTCTTTTCCTCCTCTGGACTGTTTGTTCCTACACTGGATCCTCATCATTCTTCTACTCTTATCTCTGCTTTTCCTCCTTAATCAACTCACATAAATTAGACAGTACTGAGAAAATGAAAATCATCTCATTCCACTGTTATTGAACCACTGGGGTGCCTCCTACCACTAGGTACCCTGAAGAAAGGAGTGATGACTCAGGAATCCAGGCAGTTATGTTGTGTGGGGATATCCCATTACCAGGGGAGGCACAGGAGCTTTCCTCCTTGTCTTGGCCCTGAGTAGACACTAGGAACCCAGAGCTAAAGGCAGAGAAATCTCACCTTGGACCTGAGACAGTAGCATCAGGCAGGAGAGCAGCATCCAGGACAGTCTGGGGAGGCCCAGGGAAGGCAGCATTGTGTCTGTGTGGTGTGGAGGCAGCTAGAGAACTAAGGGAGGATGGTCAGAGAGAGGGTGTGAGAGACCCCCTGTTGTACTTCTTGTCTTTCCTCCATCTAGTCCCCTAGGAATAACTCCATCTTGGTAGCATACCTCCCTTTCCATGGTGCTGGAAAGAATTAGAAAATCTATACATCCTAATGTACCTGAGGTCTCCCAAGTCTGGTTTCACCTGGTCTCAGAGCTCCCTTGTTCTCTGAAGATAAGGGTCTTTGTACACTTTCCCCCCATCACGGGTCTCACCTTGTCTCAGCTCCCACTTAACTGTCTTGCAGGGATCTGCACTGGCTCATCAGGGCAGAAATGACTGGGCTTTTATAAGAGAATTTGAGGGAGGGGCACTGAAATGAATAACAGGAAAGAGGAGCCAGGACAGGGATTCAAGGTCATTCCTGCCATGGGGAGGAGTCTCTTCCCAGAAAAGCTTTGGAGTTGCCACAAATACTGCCTCTTCCTCTTTATCATATTAGCACTTTTTCCTGGAAGAGGTGAAGTTTGTTCTTCCCACTGACTTTTCCATGATTAGCCTCTGTGGCACAAAACAAGTTTTGTTTAAGGGGCACATCTACTGGAATAGTTCTTCTGGTTGATGTCTCAAGTGCTCACTCTTCTAGGCATACACATGTATTTTTTCTAACTGTGTAGTGGAAATAAATAAATATTGGATTATTAAGTGGAGATGTGTATGGGAACTTTAAGTATCACAGATAAGTGAGGGCAAGAAGATACTGTAAGTAAGAGAACAGAGGTTCGGCATTGCCTCTTCTACATGACAGTTCATTTTAAAGAAACTTCAGAATCATCTCATAAGTCAATAGATGAGCCAAAATCTTAAGTGAAATGAGGGGCATAAACCTTCCTGGTATTCTGAGAGATGGAGTTCCCCAGTGGATAGTGATAATTTGATATAATAAGAGGCAATGAAGGAATTTCAAACCTAGGAGTTCTATAGTCACAGGCTGCAGAGCTAAAGGAAGAATGAGAGAGGGTAAAGGAATGATCAGAGGAAGGTCTGGGTGAAATTGTAGATCTGATCCCACACTGCATGTAAGTTAGATCTCTGCTCCATCAAGATGCTCAGTCTGCTGGGCTGCTGACAATTGCCTTCCAAGACTATCACTGGGCTACTGATGAAAAGTCATTTCTATTACACTCTAGTCAGGTGATCAGTGCTATATGAGAACACTAAGAAAACTTCATTAGTCAGGTTTATGTTTGAGCTGCCAGCTTTGGTAACTCTGAGATACACGACCTGTGATTGAGGTTCAGATTGGCCAATCTAGGGGAACATTATAGGAATTCTCTATATAGGCCCTGACCCTCATGTGATCTTTATAGCTAGTTTGTGTGCCAGTGGAGCTTTGCAAAGAGGTCAGTGCAATCAAGGGTGTAATTGATTCATGTCCTGAGACTCCAAAATTGAATAGGACCCACAAATAATCTAATAGGAAGGATAGGAGAGCCAAGGGATTCTTTTGTTAAATTAAAAAAAAGAAAGAAAAGGAATTACTTCAGAAATATGTGCAAGAATGTATAAATACAAAGCCATAACTATCATGAGAGCTAGGCAAAATTAAAACTCAAATGATCAATTTATCATGGAAATGATGATTGTTAGGATTATTTGAAACATAATATTGCTACATTAAAATAATTATTTGAGGGAATTCCCTGGAAGTGCAGTGGTTGAGAGTCCATGCTCTCATTGCTGAGGGCCCAGGTTCAATCCCAAGAAGGGTAAGTAAAATTCGACAAGCTGTGTGGTGTGGCCCCAAAAAGGAAAATTATTATTTGAGAAGAAGTAAATAGTAGTAATTACATATGGGAAATGGAATTCTGGAATTCTTGTGGGGAAAGATACCATTTAGATTAAAGTACCCTAAAACCAACCAGTCCATTCTAAAGGAGATCAGCCCTGGGATTTCTTTGGAAGGAATGATGCTAAAGCTGAAACTCCAGTACTTTGGCCACCTCATGCTAAGAGTTGATTCACTGGAAAAGACCCTGATGCTGGGAGGGATTGGAGGCAGGAGGAGAAGGGGATGACAGAGGATGAGATGGCTGGATGGCATCACCGACTCGATGCACAGAGTCTGAGTGAAGTCCAGGAGTTGGTGATGGACAGGGAGGCCTGGTGTGCTGTGATTCATGGGGTCGCAAAGAGTTGGACATGACTGAGCAACTGAACTGAACTATACTATACCAGACTATACCACAAAAAGACTCTAAAGTTATTTATTTTTTGACCAAAACAGATTTACGACTCCACCAGAAGGTTATATACTAGATTCAAAGCAGCATGTCTTTGAAATGAGCAGCAACACAACTGTGCCTTCAAAAATCACCAACCACACCCAGCATAATGTTGACTACAGAAATTCAAATGCCAGTATTTCCTAATCTCCTTCATTTGCTTATCCAAATCATTGTTGACTCTGATCTTTTATTTCCTACTGAACTCAGTTTTATATTGTTGCTGTTGTTCAGTCACTGTCATTTCCAACTCTTTGTGACCCCATGGACTGTAGCACACCATGCTTCCCTGTCCTTCAGTATCTCTGAGTTTGCTCAAACTCATGTCCATTCAATCCCAGCACCTTCTTCTATTTTGACTTAGTATATGATTTTCTTTTTCCTAGTACTTTCCTTCCCTCCAGTGGAAATGTTCTGGCTTCCTTCCACCTACTGTACACATTATGATACTATAAACAGCTTAAATAATACAGAGATTATTGATTCATTTAAGTATTCTGGAGGTAGACTGTTTCAAATTTCACCTTCGGAAGCACACAGTTGTCAGGACTCTAGGCAGAGGTCTCCATGATGATCTTGGCCTTTCCTTCAAAATAACCACAGCAGCCTAGAGGTTGTCTGACAATTTCCAGTGCATTAAAGAAAGAGCAGGAGGAACAAAAAGGCTCCTTTCTTATACATTTTTTCTTACTGTGGAGAAACATTTTTCTCACAAGCCCTTAGTCAATACAATGTTGTATCCTACTGGCCAATGTTAGGTTGGAGTTCTCTACCATAAAAAAAAAAAAAGTTACTAAAATTGCCTTAATTTACTTTGATCCTCATGATTCATCTCCTGGGACTGAGCATACCTTCTTCCAAGCCAAATTGGAATTTATAAGCAGAGTTTCAAATGAATATCTGCTATCAATCAGCATTTTCTACTGTACCTACAGCCATGCTTATCTTGAGATACTGATCACAGAGGATATTCTGCTAAATTAATAGTCTTTATTACTGACCAGTTTGTGTCTTGATTTATGTATTAAGTTTTCTTTCCCTAGTAAACTGTCATGAAGCTCTTCATCTGGAAGTCTAGAACAGAGTTAGGGAAGCATCCATCTTTCCTTCCCCTATATCTATTTTGTCCCATTGAGCCCTCTAAAATTTTGTGTCTTTCAGGCTGTCCAGAGCTTGACTTCTTCTGACCCAGTTAATAAAAATGGCCCTTTCCCTTAATATTTATAATCTCTTATTTTCTCTCTCTAGAAACAAGTCCAACTCAATTTAAGGGGAATATAATATCCTTCAATTTCTGTCTGAGCCCCCAGTGCACAAAATTTGTACGAGAAACTTTGTATGATATTCAATGCCTGAGATCCCTAAACTGTCTTCTTCTCCCTCCTCCTACTGGGTTGTTGAGAATTCAAAGGTGCCTTGACTGAGACAGGACACAGACTTCTTTCATGCTGACTTAGTTTAAATTATCTGCATATAAGGTACTGACATGCATTGCAATTCACTCAAGCAAGAGGGAATGTTTTAGGAAAGACAAAGATTTATCTCAGTACACCCAAGATTAGGACATATATCATCTCATGAAGTAATAGGAACAGGAAGAACACATTCAGACTGTGAGGGTACACTCTTCTTCCTTTTCTCTTTATTTCACTGGGCTTTATTCATATTTTTTCAGCCCATCAATTTCCTTGCCTTTGGGGTACAGAAAGAGTGATCCAACATAATAATTAGAGTTCTACTATACTTTTCACTTCATGGACTCAAAAGATTGAATATATTCTTAGTAAACAAATTCATTTTCAGGAGAATATCTGAATAGTGTTCTCCTGTTATGAATCCAAGCTTTTTCTGCTTGCCACATGATAGGTCAATTAACCAAGAGACAAAGTGTTAAGCCCAGGAATATGACTCTATTTGGAAAGCTGGCTGACCAATAAGATGGCAGACTAATGTCTCAAAATAACAATCTTATCTGTATCTGAATGTCAGGTGCTTTTGCAGACTTGAGAAGGGCAAGAGTTGAAGAAGTAAAGACCATTATCTTGCAAATAGCTTCTGGGATGGTCAACCTCAGAGAGACAGTGTGCTAATCTCCTCAAGCAGAGGGGCAGGATTACCTGAGGCAGAATAGCAAAAGCAATGAAAAACAAAGGTTAAAGTCAAAGAAACAGATCCAACATGGAGTCAAAATTGGCTCTTTCCTGCAACACTAGCATCCAATTAACTGGGGCAAAGAATTTAAGTCCTTTGGGATCATTGTGGGAGCTGCATTCACGTCTTAAATAGGAACTGTGGATATGACCTAGTTTTTAGAGAAGGGGGCCAGGAACTCACCCCAAAAGAAGTTACTGCAGCAAATGGACTGTCTCAACCCTTGGTTCTGATCTTGGCTTGTTTCCTAATCTAAATTCCCTTGCATATTTCCTCAGGTACCATATCTGCTTCTAGCTTGGAAGCTATCTGGCTTGGAAGAAGGTATGCCCAGTCCCAGGAGATGAATCATGAGGGTCAAAGTAAATTAAGGCAATTTTAGTAATTTCTTCTTTTTTTTTTTTTTTTATGGTAGAGAACTGCTAGAGGAACTTGGACTACCCTATACTTATCCAGGAGTTATCCTGCTAGCTGTTGTGTTCACTATTCTCATGGTATTTGTCTAATCCTCATTTGCTTCAAGAAATATGTATTTAGCCTATTGTAATTTGAATTTCTGCCAGCCACTGGGAAAGAATGAACCGGTTCAAACATCTTCTTCAGGAGGATCAGCATATCCCAATAGGATCCTCAGCCTCTGTTGGTGCCTCTGTCCTTGACTTTACATAGATTTCAGTAGATAATCTGAATAAATATGATAGCAATTTATTGTTATTTAGTCACTCAGTCGTGTCCGACTCTTTGCAACACCTTGGACTGTAGTTTACCAGGCTACTATGTCATGGGATTTCCATGGCAACAAACCTTTAGTATGTTGTCGTTTCCTTCTCCAGAGGATCTTCCTGACCCAGAGATCAAACATACAACTCCAGCATTGGCAGGAAGATTGTTTAACAATGAGCCACCAGGGAAATCCATGATAGTAGTAGTAAATACAAATAGTAAATACAAATAATAGTTGGAAAAAAGTTAAGGGAACTGAGGGACCCTATTTGTCAATATCACTGAATGTAACTTGTGTTTGAATTTTTATTCTTAACGGGTTTTCTCTATTTTACTGTTATGTTGTTGTTGTTCAGTTGCTAAGACATGTCCAATTCTACATAACTCCATGGACTGCAGCTTGCCAGGCTTTCTTGTCCTTCACTATCTCCAAGAGTGTGCTCAAACTCATATCCATTGAGTCAGTGATGCTATCCAATCATCTCATCCTGTGTCACCCTCTTCCCCTCCTGCCCTCAATCTTACCCAGCCCCAGGGTCTTTTCCAATGAGTTAGCTCTTTGCATCAGGTGGTCAAAGTATTGGAGCTTCAACTTCAACATTAGTTCTTCCAATAGATATTCAAGGTTAATTCCCTTTGTTTAAGTTTTGATCTCCTTACAGTCCAAGGGACTCTCAAGAGTCTTTTTCAGCACCACAATTTGAAAGCATTAGTTCTTTGACACTCAACCTTTTTTATGGTCCAACTCTCAATTCTGTACATGACTATTGGAAAAATCAAAGTTTTGACAGCATGAATCTTTGTTGGCAAAGTGATGTCTCTTCCTTTAAATATGCTGTATAGGTTTACCATAGCTTTTTTAATTTCATGGCTGCAGTCACTGTCCACAGTGATTGTGGAGTCCAAGAAAATAAAATTTGTCACTGTTTCCACTTTATCCCCATCTATTTGGCATGAAGTGATGCAACTGGATGCCATGATCTTAGTTTTCTGAATGTTGAATTTATTCCAGCTTTCTCACTCTCCCCTTTGACCCTCATCAAGAGGCTATGTAGTTCCTCTTCATTTTCTGCCATTAAAGTGGTATCATCTGCATATCTGAGGTTGCTGGTATTTCTCCCTGCAATCTTGATTCTACCTTGTGAGTCATCCAGCCCAGTATTTCACCTGATGTACTCTGCATATACATTAAGTAAGCAGGATGACAATAGACAGCCTTGATGTACTCCTTTCCCAATTTCAAACTAGTCTGTTGTTCCATGTCCAGTTCTAAGGGTTGCTTCTTGTCCTGTGTACAGATTTCTCAGGAGGCAGATAAGGTGGTCTGGTGTTCCTGTCTCTTCAAGAATATTCCACAGTTTGTTGTGATCCATACAGTCAAAATCTTGAGCACAGTCAATGAAGCAGAAGTAGATTTTGATATTTCTTTGCCTTTTCTATGATTCAGTGGATGTTGGCAATTTGATCTCTGGTTCCTCTGCCTACTCTAAACCCCACTTGTACATCTGGAAGCTCTCAGTTCAGGTGCTATTGCAGCCCAGCCTAGCTTGAAGGATTTTGAGCATTACCTTACTAACATGTAAAATAAAAATAATTGTGCAGTAGTTTGAACATTCTTTGGCAATGCTCTTCTTTGGGATTGGAATGAAAACTGACCTTTTCCAGTTCTGTGGCCACTGATGAGTTTTCCAAATTTGCCAATATATTGAAGGTGGCACTTTAACAGCATCATGTTTTAGTATTTTAAATAGCCCAACTGGAATTCCACTACCTCCAATAGCTTTGCTTGTAGTAATGCTTCCTAAATCCCACTTGACTTCATACTCCAGGATGTCTGGCTCTAGGTGAGTGACCACATCACCATAGTTACCTGGATCATTAAGACCTTTTTTCTATAGTTCTGTGCATTCTTGCTATTTCTTCTTAATCTCTATTGCTTCTGTTAGGTCTTTACCATTTCTGTCCTATATTGTGCCCATCCTTGCATGAAATGTTGTCTTTATATCTCCAGTTTTCTTGAAAAGGTCTCTAGTCTTCGCCTTTCTATTGTTTTCCTCTATTTCTTTGCATTGTTCACTCACAAAGGCTTTCTTATCTCTCCTTGCTGTTCTCTATTCATAATTTCTACTTTATAATGTCTTTATTAACTAATTGAGTAGTTTATTCAATTACTATATTTACACATCTAGATTTTAAGAATTTACAATTTAATTCCTAATAGTAAGCGAGGAATTCTTCCTCTTATAGTAGCCAAGGCTCAGTCTTAAGTTTTATTTACCAAAAGATAAAGTATCTAACCTGTACTTCTTATTCTTATTACCTTCCAAGTCCAATAATAGTAATATTTTCAGCTCAGCCTTAGTCAGCATTGCCAGAATAATATGAGAAGTAAATGATCCTTTTGCAGGAATTCAGTATCTTTCTTCCAAAAATGTCAAAATGTGAAAAGTTCCAGGAAGATGACTTAGAAGAGCCCAGGTCAAAACTATCCTTGAAGCATATGGAAGATTTAAAACTAAAGGACACACTTTAGGATATATTAGTCAAATATTAGGACGTTAGCTTGGTTCTTTCATCTTATCCTAAACCTATCAGTATAAAACATACAGATAACATATACTTTGTGAAACAAGGCAAACGGAGCAAAACCTCAAAACCCCTGAAGCAATGAGGAAAGTTATTAGTATATTGGAAAGCTGGTACAATAGCTCTTTGAATTTTATTAGTCATATTCTCGTAATGAACAGTAACTCTTAACGGTATCTACCTTATGGCTTATGCAGTTATTGGGGGCAATAAAGTTTTTATCAGGAAACTGCATCAACTTTATTTGGTCTCAGAATCTCACATTTGAAACAGTTCCCTCTTACATAGCATGTTTGTTCTTGTAATATATCCATTGAGTATTTTATAAAATTTATCATCTGTTATTTACTTTTCTTTTAGGATTAACTGGTCATAATACAAGTATAGTTCTTCATTTGAGAAATAATTAAGATTATGCTTCCAACAGATTCCCATCAATTATATTTAGTTTGTTGGTGGTAATTCTGCAGCTATAAACTGAATTTCCCGTGGTGATATTTCCTTTGGTGAAAAAATAAAAAATAAAAAGAAATGTATCTTTAATCATATTGCATTTTTTCCTTTTTATTGAAGTATAATTGATTTAAAACATTAGTTTCAGTTGTGTACTATGATTCAATATGTTATACATTATACTCCATTTAAATTTATTATAAAATATTGACTATTTTCACTGTACTATACAATACATTCTTGAATCTTATTTATTTTATGAATGCTAGGTTTCTACCTCTTAATCTCATACCTCTATCTTTCCCCTCCCCTCTTCCCTCTGCTCACAGAAAACCACTAGATTTTCTTTAAATCTGTAAATCTATTTCTGCTTTGTTGTATTCATTAATGTTTCATTTTTTAGAGTCAACATATAAGTGACAACATACAGCATCTTTCTTTCTCTGTCTGATATATTTCACTCTGTATAACACATAATACCTTCCAGGTCTATCCAGGCTGCTTCAAATAACAAATTTTTTTTCCTTTTCTATGACTAATTTTCTATTAAATGCATGTGTATTATATATATATACATATATATATATATAGAACATATATAGAGAGAATAGCATTGACATATATATACACATATATGTCAATATATATATATATATCTGTGTGTATTATATATATATATATAAACACTTAGCTTACATATATATCTTGGCTATTGTAAATAATGTTGCATTAATCATTATGATACAGGTATCTTTTTTAATTTATGGCTTTTAGTTTCTATGAATATATAACTAGGAGTGCAATTGCTAGCTCACATAGCACTTATATTTTTAGTTTTTTGAGAAAAATCCATACTGTTTTCCATAGCGGCTGCACCAATTTACATTGGTACTCACAGTTTACTAGGGTTCCCTTTTCTTTATATTCTTGCCAACATTTAATATTCATGAATTTTTGCTAGTATACATTCTGACAGATTGATACATCATTGTTCTCATCATAGTTTGTTTGTTTGTTTAATTGTTTTAAATGTTGTATTGGTTTCTGTCTTGTAACAATGTGAATTAGTCATCATTATATAGATATATATCCCATCCTACAGAGCTTCCCTCTGCCCTCCTAGCCCACTACTTTAGTTCATCACAGAGTGACAGGCAGGGCTCCCTATGTTATGTAGCAGCTTCTCACTAGTTATTTATTTTACACATTGTAGTATATATATGTCAATGCTATTCTCCAAGTTAGTCCCACCGTCTCTTTTTCCCGCTGTGTCCACAAGTCCATCTTTATATCTGCATCTCCATTTCTTCCCTATAAATAAGTTCAACAGTACTATTTTTCTAAATGACACCTATATACATTAATATATGACATTTGTTTTTCTCTGACTTACTTCCATCTGTATAACAGTCTCTAGGTTCATTCACCTCATTACAACTGACTCAAAATTGTTCCTTTTTATGGATGAGTAATATTCATTGTATATGTGTACTACAACTTCTTTACTCATCTGTAAATGAATATCTAGGTTGCTTCCATGTTCTGGCTACTGTAAAGAGTGGTCCAATGAACACTTCTTTAATAATGAGTGATATTGAGCATCTTTTCATGTCTTTATTAGCCATCTGTGGTATTCTTTGGAGAAATGTCCGTTCAACACAGTTTTGGAAGTTCTAGCCACAGCAATCAGAGGAGGAGAAAAAGAAATAAAAGGAATCCACATTGGAAAAGAAGTAAAACTCTTACTGTTTGTAGATGACATGATCCTCTAAACATAAAACTCTAAAGAAACAACCAGAAAATTACTAGAGCTAATAAATGAATATAGTGAAGTTGCAGGATATAAAATTAATACACAGAAATCTCTTGCATTCCCATGCACTATCAATAAAAAATCAG
Organism: Bos grunniens; assembly: GCF_055505025.1. Lineage (NCBI taxonomy): Eukaryota > Metazoa > Chordata > Mammalia > Artiodactyla > Bovidae > Bos > Bos grunniens. The sequence goes on from NC_141175.1 coordinate 51,213,640, forward strand.
AAAGAGAAATTAAGGAAACACATCTATCATTGCAACAAAAAGAATAAAATACGTAGGAACAAATTTACCTAAAGAAATAAAAGAACTTTATATACAAAACTATAAAAAATTGATGAAAGAAATTTAAAAAGACACAAATAGATAGAGAAATATACCATGTTCTTGGATTGGAAGAATCAATATAGTGAAAATGAGTATACAATCCAAAGCAATCTACAAATTCAACCCAATTCCTATCAAATTACCAATGATATTTTTCACAAAACTAGAACTAGAAATAATTTCACAATCTGTATGGAAACAAAAGACCTCAAATAGCCAAAGCAATCTTGAGAAAGAAAAATGAAACTACAGGAATCAACTTTCCTGACTTCAGACTGTACTACATGGTTATGGTCCTCAAGACAGTATGGTTCTGGCACAAAGACAGAAGTATAGATCAATGGAACAAAATAGAAAGCCCAGAGATAAATCCATGCACCTATGCACATCTTATCATTGACAAAGGAAGCAAAAATATACAATGGAGAAAAGACAATCTCTTCAAAAATTGGTGCTGGAAAAACTGGTCAAATACATGTAAAAGAATGAAACTAGAATATTCTCTAACACCATACAAAACAATAAACTCAAAATGAATTAAAGACCTAAATGTAAGATCAGAAACTAGACAACATAAGCAGAATACTCTCCAACATAAATCACAGCAAGATCCTCTATGACTCACTTCCCAGAGTAATGAAAATAAAAACAAAAATAAACAAATGGACTTAATTAAACTTAAAAGATTTTACACAACAAAGGTAACTATAAGTAACTTGAAAAGACAGCCCTCAGAATGGGAAAAAATGATAGCAAATGAAACAGCTGACAAAGAATTAATCTAAATATACAAACAACACATGCAGCTCAATACCAGGAAGATGAACAACCCAATTAAAAAGTGGGCAAAAGACCTAAACAGACATTTCTCCAAAGAAGACATACAGGTGACATGTGTCTCTTTGAATTATGGTGTTGTTAGGGTATATGCCCAATAGTGGGATTGCTGGATCATGCCGTATTTTTATTCCTACTTTGTTAAAGAATCTCCATACTATTCTCCATAGGGGCTATATTAATGTACATTCCCTTCCCTGGTGGCTCAGAGGCTAAAGCGTCTGCCTGCAATGCAGGAGACCTGGGTTCGACCCCTGGGTGGGGAAGATCCCCTGGAGAAGGAAATGTCAACCCACTCCAGTATTCTTGCCTGGAAAATCCCATGGACGGAGGAGCTTGGTGGGCTACAGTCCATGGGGTCACAAAGAGTCAGACACAACTGAGCGACTTCACTTTCACTTTCCAGTGCAGGAGAGTTCTGTTTTCTCCACATCCAGCCCAGCATTTATTGTTTATAGTTTGTCATGATGTCCTTTTGGATTGCTGTGTGGTTTTGACTGCATTACTCTAATAATAAGTGATATTGAGCATCTTTTCATGTGTTTATTTGTCTTCTACATGTGTTATTTGGAAAAATTATTGCTTAGGTCTTCTGCCCATTTTTAACTGGGCTGTTCATTTCTCTGATACTGAGCTATATGAGCTGCTTATATATTTTCAAGATTAATTCTTTGTCAGTTGCTTAGTTTGCAACTATTTTCTCCCATTCTGAGGGTTGTCTTTTCATCTTGTATATTGTTTGCTTTGCTGTGCAAAAGAGTTTAAATTTAATTAGGTCCCAGTTATTTATTTTTTATTTCATTTCCATTACTCTAGGAAGTGAGTCAGAGAGGATCTTCCTGTGATTTTTGTCAGAGTATACATCATATGTTTTCCTTTAAGAGTTTTACAGTGTTTCAGTTCAGTTCAGTTACTCAGTCATGTCTGACTGTTTGTGACCCCATGAATCGCAGCACTCCAGGCCTCCCTGTCCATTACCAACTCCCGGAGTTCACCCAAACTCATGGCATCGAGTTCAGTGATGCCATCCAGCCAACTCATCCTCTGTCATCCCCTTCTCCTCCTGCCCCCAGTCCCTTCCAGCATCAGGGTCTTTTCCAATGAGTCAACTCTTCACATGAGGTGGCCAAAGTATTGGCGTTTCAGCCTCAGCATCAGTCTTTCCAATGAACACCCAGGACTGATCTCCTTTAGGATGGACTGGTTGGATCTCCTTGCAGTCCAAGGGACTCTCAAGAGTCTTCTCCAACACCACACTTCAAAAGCATCAATTCTTTGGCACTCAGTTTTCTTCACAGTCCATCTCTCACATCCATACATGACTACTGGAAAAACCATAGCCTTGACTAGACAGACCTTTGTTGGCAAAGTAATGTCTCTGCTTTTGAAATATGCTATCTAGATTGGTCACAACTTTCCTTCCAAGGAGTAAGTGTCTTTTAATTTCATGGCTGCAGTCACCATCTGCAGTGATTTTGGAGCCCCCAAAAATAAAGTCTGACACTGCTTCCACAGTTTCCCCATCTATTTCCCAGGTTGTGATGGGACCAGATGCCATGATCTTAGTTTTCTGAATGTTGAGCTTTAAGCCAACTTTTTCACTCTCCTCTTTCACTTTGCTCAAGAGGCTTTTTAGTTCCTCTTCACTTTCTGCCATAAGGGTGGTGTCATCTGCATATCTGAGGTTACTGATATTTCTCCCGGCAATCTTGATTCCAGCTTGTGCTTCTTCCAGCCCAGCGTTTCTCATGATGTAATCTGTATAGAAGTTAAATAAGTAGGGTGACAATGTACAGCCTTGACGTACTCCTTTTCCTATTTGGAACCAGTCTGTTGTTCCATGTCCAGTTCTAACTATTGCTTCCTGACCTGCATATAGGTTTCTCAAGAGGCAGGTCAGGTGGCCTGGTATTCCCATCTCTTTCAGAATTTTCCACAGTTTATTGTGATCCACACAGTCAAAGGCTTTGGCATAGTCAATATAGCAGAAATAGATGTTTTTTTTCTGGAACTCTCTTGTTTTTTTGATGATCTAGTGGATGTAGGCAATTTGATCTCTGGTTCCTCTGCCTTTTCTAAAACCAGCTTGAACATCTGGAAGTTCATGGTTCACATATTGGTGAAGCCTGGCTTGGAGAATTTTGAGCATTAGTTTACTAGCGTGTGAGATGAGTGCAATTGTGCAGTAGTTTGAGCATTCTTTGACATTGCCTTTCTTTGGGATTGGAATGTATTTTGAGTTTAATTTTGTGTACGGTGTTAGGAAGTGTTCTAATTTCATTCTTTTACATATAGCTGTCCAATTTTCCCAACATCACTTATTGAAGAGATTATCTTTTCTCCATTGTATAGTCTTGCCTTCATTGTCAAAGATAAGGTGCCCATAGGTGTGTAGGTTTCTCCCTGGGATTTCTATCTTGTTCCATTGGTCCATATTTGTTTGTGTGTGTGTGTGTGTGCCAATTTCCTACTGTCTTGATGACTGTAGCTGCGTGTGTATATACAGCATTCAGCAACCCTGTCCTTCTGAGGCAATTGCTAACTTCCTTGAGGAGTTTTCCAGTCCTCTCTCCATGATGAAGGTGACTAGAGGCATTGCCCTGTTTCACAATAAACACAAACCAGAGAAACAAAACACTTTTTAAAACCATAATTATATTTAAAAATAAAATGCTCTAATTTTTGTAATATGCTAAAGGGGAAAACCCTGCATCCAATTTTCCCTAATTTAAAATCATGGCACATGTTTCCAAGGTAAAATTTTATCAGATAAGTTAGCATGTATTTCTTCCACCCTAAAGAAGACCTGTGGTGTACTATCCAAATAGGAAACAATGTAAATCTGAGAAATTAAGAAATGTTTTTCACAGCGGCCAAAACAATGGCCATCTTTGTTTCTTCCATTTACAATATATATTCCCATGGAAGTCTAGTGTTCCAAAAGTAGCAGCCTCATGGTCAGGCTTGGCTGGATGAGCTTTCCAGCTCTCAGTACCTTTTCACCTCCTTTGGCCTGTCCAGCAGGAAAGCACAGGGAGGCACAGAACCACTCACTCTGTCCAAACAGAAAGCCAAAAGACATTATGAGTGTGAAAGTAACTCACAGATTTCTGACCCAAAGCCAAAGCTCGGTAAAGGCTTATATCAACTCCTCCAATCACAGTCATAAATCTGACTTCTTCTGCCTAGGAAATCATCTTAATTGATGAAATGGCAACATTTCAAAGACAGAATAGTCAATATGCTGGGCAAGGCTCCCCATCCATTTCTTGTAAGCCATATGCACAATTTATGACCCTTCTAACTGAATATCACTCTAGAAATATATTGATTTTTTAACCACAAGATTGACATCTGTGATCGGTGTCTTCAAAGGAAACTGATATTTAAACAGCAAAATCACTTCAGCCTTTATGTTTGTAAATGATCAGCAATTTCCATCATTTTACCCCACTTTCTACAAGCTTCTAGCTCTGAGATAATCTGTGATTTATGGCCTTCACTTGAAGAAATAAATCAGCATTTCTTCATTCAGGAGTTCTGTTGAACACTGAGGTTGACAAACTCTAAAGATTTTTGCTCCCTGGTTATGCAATCAGACACTAATCTAGGTACTGCTGCTAAGGCATTTGTGATTAAGGCTACTATGTTTCTGCTCTTAAATAGAGAAGTGTCCTTGGATTATCCAAGTGTAAACATCAGAGGAGCTCTTCAGAGAAGAGGAAGACAGAAAAGTCAGGAAGTCAAGAGAGACTCCAGTCTTATAAAGCACAAGGAACTAAATAGTACCAACAATCTGAATCAGCTGGGAAGCAGGTTCTTTTCCAGAGCCTCTAGAAAGGAATACAGTCTTATTGTTACATTGGTTCATTGAGTCCAGGCCTTGTGAAACATGGAGCTCAGAAATAGCCATGAGCCATGCCATGTCCAAATGTATCAACTACAGAACTCTGAGATAACAAAAATGTATTGTTTTTGGTTGCTAAATTTGTGGAGATTTCCTATAGAAGTTACAGAAAATTAATGCAAATATTTATTAATTTTTATGTAAGAAGTAAAATTTTCCTATAAAATGTAACATGGTGTCAGCTTCACACAAACCTTAGTTTCTACCCCAATAGAATAGTCATTAACATCCTTATTTTCATCAGCTTCATTCTATTATCTTTACTACCATGTTCTTCTCAAGACGAACTATTGTGACTCTATCGTTCATAAATAAAGGTGTTTCAGATTTTTTTTTAACTGTGTTTTTCACCTTTTACATTTTTATAGCACCTAGCACAGAGCTTTTCACACTGAAATTCTTCTTAACCACTTGTTGGAGTAGGTGACTTATTTTTTTCCCATGAATGTCATCTAAATATTTTTATATTCTGAGCTGTTCTCTCCCAACTTTAAACCAATTAATGAAAAAAATGTCAGAAGTAATCATTGAGTTTTAGCTCCCCTGACATGGGACTCAATAACACTAATGCAAACAAATCCTTACCAGACCTCCTATTTCCACTGGTATATATTTAGGAAATAGGTTATGGTGGCAAGTTTCAATCTATAACTGTGGATAGAGGTAAGGAGGAACACAAAGTTGGGGATCAGTCTGTCATTATATGTAGGAGTCAGTCTGAGAAGAGGGATCAAGTATTGGTCTATTGATCTAGAAACATTCTTGAGGATTAACTTGTGGTTAGTACTGATATCATTTTCTGCTTTTGGTTTAGGCAGAGCTGTAATTCAACTTCGGAAATTCACCAAAGTCTTCAGATTAGTTCTGAGCCTTCTCCAGCATTTATGCTGTGTAAAAACCGACATAACTCCCTTAATTAATGAGCCATGCAACTCCAGGAAAACTGTTTACATGTCCTTAACCCTGAGAATAGGGAAGAAGACTTTGTGAGACATAAAGCAGCCATCATTGATAGCAAGGTGTGAAAAATTAATAAACAGAAACTTCAATTAAATAGAGTTGGGAGATCATAAGGGAAAGTGCTATGACAGTAGCAGAGCCCAACAAGAAGAAAGGTTCTTCTGTCCTAGCAAAGACTCAGCCAGTGAAAAGTAATGGACTCTCTGTTTACTAAAACCCTCCCAACTTCTTTTTCCCCTCTATAAAAGTGGTCTCCTTCCCTAGCCATTAGGACAAACTTGCACATGGCTCACCACAGTTGCAGATTCCAGAATTGCAATTCTCTGCTAATCCCTTTAAAACAATCTTTGCTGAAGAAATATCTAACACTCTATTTGTTTTAGGTTGATATTTAGGTGACCCATACATGACCAGATAAGACACCCAAAGGCTCTATGGTTGGTGAGCAAACAGGTGCAGAATCCACAATTGAGTCACTTTTTGCTCAGTTTTTCTCATTGACTCTGATATTTAAGGGTATGTCTTTCTCCTGGATTTGAGCTCATGCCTTCTTTGCATTTGAAGATCTCCAGGTTTTATTCAGCATCTATTTTAAGATTTCATCTTTCTAGTTAAGCTTTGTTCTATTTGCAATTGATAATTTGTACTTCAGTCTGATTTTGAGATCTGATTGCTTCAATACAACCTGACTGAAAATGCCTTCAGCCCATTCCTTCAGGAACAAGGGCCGCTTCACTGAAACTATGCTAGCTTTTCAGCCTTAAGTCTCTTCCTTTGGAAGAAGCTGTTCTCTGAAAACTGGATTAAAAAGTCTTTGTCCTGGCACTCTGGATCAAGGTGTTCCCTTAAACTGTCTGGTATTAGATTTGATACAAGCAAGCTGAATTGAGCTGTTTGAGAATTGTTGTTTAATTCAGAGTGAAAGAACTTCTAAGGAATGGGATCTCATTATTTAAGTGTTTTGATGGTGCTCTACTAACAGATGATCTGGCTGATTTTATGTCTAAAAATCACAGTCCTTGCTCATTTATTTTGAAAGCAAACTAAATGGCTCAATCTGATCAAAGGAAATTTAGACTATCAATGGCCATTATGGAATTTTTGAAATCCCCAAACTTAAACTGAATTGGATTATAATAGTTCAAAAATTTCCAGAAATTTTCTATTTCAGTTAATATTTTAAAGCTTCCAAATGCTATCAAGATTCTAAAATGACTTCTCTTATAATATTATTTTAAGATTAACTGAGGCAAAATAAATAATTAAAGAAAGATAAAAAATAACCCTTGGGTTCTACTTTCATGGATTCTTGTCTCAGGCTCTGACTCCTGTGCCATCTTGCTTCTCTCCCTTGGTGCTTCATTGCCAAATATCAAATCCAGCACCCTTTTCCTCCTTTCTTGTATACTGACTACACCTGCTCTATACCCTCAATTTCTTCATATTAAGTGTCTAGCCAAATTTCCCCTTTTCTCTGAAATTCTCTCCAAACAATTTATTCTGAACTTGCTAGAACATGTTCCTTTAAAATCAAGCCTTCTGAGAATTTTGAGGCTAAACCCCTTAATTTCTTATATTCTGTGAACAAAGGTAAACTGTAAGCCATACTCAAATATTTCCCCAAAAAGTAACAGAAGAATCACACATATCTACTGAGGGATTTAATTTAATCATTCAAACTTATCAACCTGGTTTCTCTGACTTAACATCAGCTGTCTGCATGTTTGTTAGGGAAGGCCAGACCAAGGAATTCGATGAAAATTGCTGATTGAGAAAATCCTGAGAGGTCTCTAGAATTAAAACCAGGAGGCGAGTCCACTACCTTATTAAATGTTCAGGCTCAGGGAATTGTTAGGGGACTTCATGTGCAATTCTTTGGGCTTTCTTAAAAGTCTGTTGATTGGAATAAAATTCAGACATGCACACAAAAATCTCATGAGTCTGTTCATGACCTCAGGTACTACAATTGACTGATTAAAGTTGTTTTTAAAGAAAATTTGGTCTTTCATTAGATTTTGGTTCCACCCAAGTAGTTTTTAACTCTATGTTTATTAATGGGCTGAACCAGGACTTTTCCCCCCTTCTAGGCAAAAAAGATCAACATGGAATGGGAAAAATGTCTACTCCAGATATAGTTAATCTGGAAAGTCTGTTCTCTCAAACTCTAGATAGGCTCACTTAAAAGGAAGACCACCAAAATCTTAATCTTCAGCTTCAGTAAATAAAGCCTCCTAAACGAAATTAAAACCCATGTAGCTTCCTATTATTGGAAAGAGCTAAGAGCCAGAAAAAAGATTATTAAAATTTAAGCACTTTAAAATGAAGTACAAGCTGGAGTCAAGTATGCCAGGAGAAATATCAATAACCTCAGATATGCAGATGACACCACCCTTATGGCAGAAAGTGAAGAAGAACTAAAGAGCCTCTTGATGAAAGTGAGAGAGGAGAGTAGAAAAGTTGGCTTAAAGCTCAACATTAAGAAAACTAAGATCATGGCATCCAGTCCCAACACTTCATGGCAAATAGATGGGGAAACAGTGGCTGACTTTATTTTTCTGGGCTCCAAAATCACTGCAGATGGTGACTTCAGCCATGAAATTACAAGAGGTTTACTCCTTGGAAGGAAATTTATGACCAACCTAGGTGGCATGTTAAAAAGCAGAGACATTACTTTGTCAACAAAGGTCTGTCTAGTCAAGGCTGTGGTTTTCCCAGTAGTCAAGTATGGGTGAGAGTTGGACTATAAAGAAGGCTGAGCACCAAAGAATTTATGCTTTTGAACTGTGGTACTGGAGAAGACTCCTGAGAGTCCCTTGGACTGCAAGGAAATCCAACCAGTCCATCATAAAGGAGATCAGTCCTGGGTGTTCATTGGAAGGACTGATGTTGAAGCTGAAACTCGAGTACTTCAGTCACCTGATGCGAAGAGCTGACTTATTTGAAAAGATCCTGATGCTAGGAAAGATTGAGAGCAGGAGGAGAAGGAGATGACAGAGGATGAGATGGTTGGATGGCATCACCGACTCAATGGACATGAGTTTGAGTAAACTCTGGGAGTTGATGATGGACAGTGGGCCTGGCATGCTGCAGTTCATGGGTTCACAAAGAGTCAGACACGACTGAACAACTGAACTGAACTGAAATGAACCACCCTTATGGCAGAAAATGAAGAGGAACTAAAGAACCTCTTAATGAAAGTGAAAGAGGAGAGTACAAATGCTGGCTTAAAACTCAACATTCAAAAAACTAAGACCATAGCCTTAGATCTCATCACTTAATGGCAAATAGAGAGGGAAACAATGGAAACAGTGAGAGATTTTCTTTCTTGGGCTTCAAAATCACTGCAGATGGTTACTGCAGCCATGAAATTAAAAGATGCTCCCTCCTTGGAAGAAAAACTGTGGCAAACCTAGACAGTGTATTAAAAAGCAGAGACATTAATGTGCCAGAAAAGTTTTATATAGTCAAAGCTGTGGTTTTGTTTTTCTAGTAGTCATGTATGGATGTGAGAGTTGGACCATAAAGAAAGCTCAGTGCCAAAGAACTGATGTTTTTAAACTGTGGGATTGGAGAAGACTCTTGATAGTCCCTCGGACTACAAGATCAAACCAGTCAATCCTTAAGGAAATCAACCCTGAATATTCATTGGAAGGACTGATGCTGAAGCTGAATCTCCAATCCTTTGGCCACCTGATGTGAAGAGCTGACTCATTAGAAAAGAAAAACAATAACAACCCTGATTGTGGGAAAGATTGAAGGCAGGAGGAGAAGGATATAACACAGGATGAGATAGTTGGATTGCATCAGCAACTCAATGGACATGAGTTTGAGCGAGATTTGGGAGACTGTGAAGGAAAGGGAAGTCTGGCATGTTGCAATCCATGGGCTCACAGGGTCAGACGCAACTAAGCTACTGAACAACAACAACAAAGCACTTTAGGTACCTTCAGACCTCTAAATGGTCTTTGGCCTTTCAAATATTGTCTTCTCAATTCTCAATGATAGGGATCCAAAGCGCTAGGGGAGATCTTCCCAATTCTCTTCTAATTGGCTTGGAGAAACTTTACTCCAGATTGGAGGTAGATTTCTTCCAATTATAACTAATACAGGATCTACATCCTTGATTCTCAAGCCACTACTATAAAGCAGACCCAGCCTCAGGGTACTAAAACATTCAGTTAATGGAGATCAATATTGACCCTCAAAAGATTTTTGTTTCTGAATCTATACCATTTTGTTTTCTACCCTTTAAGATATACACATCTGCATCTCCTTAGTTTTTCTGCCATTACCCATTATTATGCCAAGAGTTCTTAGATAATTAACATGTTGAATCCTTCCCAGAAAATACAAATAATCCTAGAATTTGACAATAGTCATCAAAGCAACCAATCTAAATAAGTAGACCCTTTGGCATCTCTTATTTGCTCTATTTATGACAGTACTAGAGCTGATTCTGGAAAGACTGATTATTTGTCCCTATTGAATCAACTGTCACCCTTTACTTTTGCCTTTCAGGTATGTAATTTTTAGTTTTAATTGGAGAATAATTACTTTACAATATTGTGTTGGTTTCTGCTGTACAGCACTGTGAATCAACCATAAGTATACATTTGTTCCTTCCTTCTTGAATCTCCCTTCCACTCCCCACCCCATCCCATCCCTCTAGGTTGTCACAGAGTAACAGGTTGCACTTTCTATCTTATACAGCAACTAACCATTAGCTATCTATTTTACATATGGTAATGTATATGTTTCAGTGCTACTCTATCAATTTGTCCACACTCTTCTTCCCCCGCTATGTCCAAAAGTCTGTACTCTATGTCTGCATCTATATTCCTGCCCTGAAAATACATTCATCAGTAATATTTTTCCAGATTCCATATATATGTGTTAATATACAATATTTGTTTTTTTTTTTTCTTTCTGAGTTACTACACTCTGTATAACAGGCTCTAGGTCCATACACCTCACTAGAAATAACTCAAATGCATTCCTTTTTATGGCTGAGTAATATTCCATTGTGTATATGTACAACAACTTCTCTTCCATTCATCTGTTGTTAAACATTTAAGTTGTTTCCATGTCCTAGCTATAGTAAATAGTTCTGTAATGAACATTGGTGTACAGGTGTCTTTTTCAATTGTGATTTTCTCCAGGTATATGCCCAGTACCACCACCGCAGATTTTATGGGAAAAATCTCCAACTGATATTGGCAAATTCAGAAGGAACCTCCCATCAAAATTTATGTAGATGCCTCAAAATCTGTTTCCAAAATTAAACAATATCCTATAATCAAAGAGGTTTCCCAGGTGGCTCGGTGGTAAAGAATCTGCCTGCCAATGAAAGGAGACACAGAAGATGGGAGTTGGATCCCTTGGTCAGGAAGACCTCTGAAGGAGGAAATGGCAACCCACTCTAGTATTCTTGCTAGGAAAATCTTATGGACAGAAGAGCTTAGCAGGCTACAGTCCACAGAGTCACAAAGAGTCAGACAAAGTGACTGAAAACACACACACATACGTGTAAAGAAGCCCTGCAAGGCAAAAATCTCATACTAAAAAATTACAAAGCTCAAGATCTCATTATCCCTTTTACTTGCCCTGATAGGACTCCCATTACCAGTGAGAAAACTTAGTGTCTGAGGATGGGTGTTTGTCCAGAATCTGGAAACAATGAATAATATTATTTTCCCTTGATAAACTATTGTTCTTAACCCTCATACTTTACCAACATCCATTCCCACCAGAAATACATCTCAACTGCAATGGTTTTAGGAAGTAAAATTTTTCATTAATTCTATTGATAAAGCTAGCCAACACTTTTAAAAATAATCTTATTCATTTATTTTATTATTTATTTTTGTCCATGCTGGGTCTTCACTGCTGCATGGGCTACTCTCTAGTTGTGGTGCATGGACTTACCACTACGATGACTCTACAGTGCATGGGCTTCAGGGGTGTGTAGCACCTGGGTTCAGTAGTTTTGGTTCACAGACTCTAGAGCACAGGTTCAATAGTTGAGGCTCATGAACTTAGTTGCTTTGCTGCATGTGGGATCTTCCAGGATCAGGGATTGTACTTGTGTCTCCTGTATTGGCAGGAAGGTTTTTTATCACAGAACCTGCAGATAAGCCCTAGCCAAGCAAATTTTACCTGTATTTGGGGGAAAAAATAATTCACCAGGACAGTAATGCTTTCGGTTTAACTGAGTCCTTATTTCTAGCAAATTCTAGAGGCTGATCTGGATGATAAGGTGTTTCCTAGAGGATCTATTTTGTTTCAATAGGTGAATGATTTGCTTTTCAAATCTCCTTCTCCAGCCTCATTACAAGAAGACAGCATTTATTTGCTAAAGATTTAAGCCTTAAAGGGGCTAGGGTCACCAAAGAAAAGTTGCAGTTTGCCCAAACCCAGGTTTTTATTTAGGGCATATGATATCAAAGCAAGGGTTATGCTTAGATCCAGATAGGAATTAATGGTGTCCTAATGCAAGAAGACATTTTAGGAATCAGTGAACCAAAATGGACTGGAATGGGTGAATTTAACTCAGATGACCAATATATCTACTACTGTGGGCAAGAATCCCTTAGAAGAAATGGAGTAGTCCTCATAGTCAGCAAGAGTCCAAAATGCAGTACTTGGATTCAATCTCAAAAACAACGGAATAATCTCTGTTCATTTCCAGGGCAAACCATTCAATATCACAGTAATCCAAGTCTATGCCCCAACCAAGAATGCTGAAGAAGCTGAAGTTGAACTGCTCTATGAAGACCTACAAGATTTTATAGGACTAACACCCAAAAAAATATATATCCTTTTCATTATAGGGGACTAGAATCCAAAAGTAGGAAGTCAAGAGATACCTAGAGTAATAGGCAAGTTTGGCCTTGGAGTACAAAATGAAGCAGGGCAAAGGCTAACAGAGTTTTGTCAAGAGAATGCACTGGTCATAGCAAACACCCTCTTCCACCAACACAAGAGACAACTCTACAGATGGATATCACGAGATGGTCAAAACCAAAATTAGATTGATTACATTCTTTGCAGCTGAAGATGGAGAAACTCTATGTGGTCACTGAAAACAAGACTGGGAGGTGACTGTGGCTCAGATCATGAATTGCTTATTGCCAAATTCAGACTTAAGTTGAAGAAAGTGGGGAAAACTACTACACCATTCAGGTATGATCTAAATCAAATGCCTTACAATTATACAGTAGACATGACAAATAGATTCAAGGGGTTAGACCTGAAAGATAGAGTACCTGAAGGACTAGGTATGGAGGTTCATGACATTGTACAGAAGGCAGTGATCAAGACCATCCTCTAGAAAAAGATATGCAAAAAGGTAAAATGGTTGTCTGAAGAGGCCTTACAAATAGCTGAGAAAAGAAGTGAAGCTAAAGGCAAAGGAGAAAAGAAAAGATATACCCATCTGAGCACAGAGCTCCAAAGAATAGCAAGGAGAGATGAGAAAGCCTTCCTCAGTGATTGATGAAAAGGAATAGAGGAAACCAATAGAACAGGAAAGGCTAGAGATCTCTTCAATAAAATTAAAGACACCAAAGATACATTTCATGCAAAGATGGGTACAATAAAGGACAGAAATGGTATGGACCTAACAGAAGCAGAAGATATTAAGATGTGACAAGCATACACAGAAGAACTATACAAGGAAGATTTTCAAGACTCCAATAATCAAAATGGCGTATCACTCACCTCAATCCAGACATCCTGGAATGGAAAGTCAAGTGGGCCTTAGGAAGCATCATTACAAACAAAGCTAGTGGAGGTGATGGAATTCCGGCTGAGCTATTTCAAATCCTAAAAGATGATGCTGTGAAAGTGCTGCACTCAATATGCCAACAAATTTGGAAAACTCAGCAGTGGCTACAGGACTAGAAAAGGTCAGTTTTCATTCCAATCCCAAAGAAAGGCAATGCCAAAGAATGCTCAAACAATCACACAATTGCACTCATCTCATACAATAGCAAAGTAAAGCTCAAAATTTTTCAAGTCAGGCTTAACAGTACATGAAGCATGAACTCCCAGATATTCAAGCTGAATTTAGAAATGGCAAAGGAACCAGAGATCAAATTGCCAACATATGTTGGATGATCAAAAAATAAGAGAGTTCCAGAAAAACATCTACTTCTGCTTTATTGACTACACCAAAGCCTTTGACTATGTAGATCACAGCAAATTGTGGAAAATTCTTCAAGAGATAGGAATACCAAACCACCTTACCTGTCTTCTGAGAAATCTGTATGCAGCTCAAAAAACAACAGTTAGAACTGGACATGGAACAATAGACTGGTTGCAAATAGGGAAAGAAGTATTTCAAGGCTGTATATTGTCACCCTGCTTATTTAACTTATATGCAGAGTACATTATGCAAAATGCCAAGCTGGGTGAAGCACAAACTGGAATCAATAACCTTAGATATGCAGATAACACCACTGTTATGGTGGAAAGTGAAGAAGAACTAAAGAGCCTCTTGATGAAAGTGAGAGGAGAGTGAAAAGTTAACTTAAAACTCAACATTCATAAAACTAAGATCAAGGCATCTGGTCCCATCAGTTCAGTTCAGTCACTCAGTCCTATCTGACTCTTTGTGACCCCATGAATTGCAGCACGCCAGGCCTCCCTGTCCATCACCAACTCCCGGAGTTCACTCAGACTCATGTCCATTGAGTCAGTGATGCCATCCAGCCATCTCATCCTCTGTCATCCCCTTCTCCTCTTGCCCCCAATCCCTCCCAGCATCAGAGTATTTTCCAATGAGTCAACTCTTAGCATGAGGTGGCCAAAATACTGGAGTTTCAGCCTTAGCATCATTCCTTCCAAAGAAATCCCAGGGCTGATTTCCTTCAGAATGGACTGGTTGGATCTCCTTGCAGTCCAAGGGACTCTCAAAAGTTTTCTCCAACACCACAGTTCAAAAGCATCAATTCTTTGGTGCTCAGCCTTCTTCACAGTCCAACTCTCACATCCATACATGACCACTGGAAAAACCATAACCTTGACTAGATGGACCTTTGTTGGCAAAGTAATGTCTCTGCTTTTGAATATGCTATCTAGCTTGGTCATAACTTTCCTTCCAAGGAAATAGCTTTTTTTAATTTCGTGGCTGCAGTCACCATCTGCAGTGATTTTGGAGCCTGAAAACATAAAGTCTGACACTGTTTTCCCATGTATTTCCCATGAGGTGATGAGACCAGATGCCATGATCTTCGTTTTCTGAATGTTGAGGTTTAAGCCAACTTTTTCACTCTCCACTTTAGGGCTTAGGAATAATTAAAAATAGTTAAAAGCTAAAGATTTAAGGAATGTTGTAATGTTAGCATATTTTATTATAACTTATAGAGATTAGGAATTTTAGAGATATTAATAGCTAGAAGCCTTTTTAAGAGATAGTGAGTTCAGAATACTAGGGGCAAACAGGATTTAGAAAGATAAATAAACTGAGGTTTGTGGTATGCAGCGTAGACATAAGCACGAGTTACAATGTAATCCTGAGTTAAAGTAAACACAATTCTGAGAGAACTGCTGAAGCAGAAACTCTGCTTGAAGGGCAACAATGATTTATGGAGACAATAAATCTGGGTGAGGGGAAATTGAAAATGTCAAACCTCTGACCTAATGCTTTTGTAAAAGTATAAGAGAGAGTCTAACGCTTGAAATAAACATGCAGTCCAAAAAAACTAAGAGAGGCTGCATCGTTACTCGCGGACACTGCCCATCCCTTCAGGCTGGACTCCAGCAGGTGGCGCCCGAACAGGGACATCAAACATCTGAAGGGTAAGTAACTTCATGATTGTAACGCGGGGTGGTTAGGATTTTACCTGTGGGTGGCAGGCAACCCTCTGCAGTTTAGGCAGGGTGAGGAGGGTACAGAAGGAATAAGAATATTCTCTAGGAGAATGGGTCTCTTTGCATCTAAGAATAGACAAATGTTTATTGAAATATCACTTCACATGTTAGCCCATAGAGGCATTAAAGTAAGAACAGAAAGACTGTCTAAATTTCTAATTTTTGTCCAAGAGCAATGCCCATGATTTCTTGAGGAGGGCACCGTATATCTAGAAACCTGGACTAAGGTTGGAGACCAGTTACGTACGTTTGTTTTATACTTTGCATGGGCCAGAAAAGGTTCCTGTAGATGCTTTTGCTCTGTGGAATATGATTAGAGATTCCTGGACCCCCGGCATGAGGCTGTTAGACAGCCTATGGGAGAGGCTGCAGCAATGAATGGTGGGTCTCCGCTTTCTGTGCAAATCATGTTTTCTGCCATTGATAAAGAAGAGGAGAGAGACTGTGCTTTACCTCCCGAGGAAGGAAAGGACTTGCAGGTTGCTGCGGCCGGGCGCTCTAGAGAGCCCCCTCCCCCTCTACACAAACCTTTAAATATTTATCCACCACTTTCTGATTTAAGGCGATCGCTGCTGCTTCCGTTTGTGCCTCCCAGGGCCCAGGAGTTCCCCAGTTTGCCCCCAAAGCCTCCCAGAGCATTGCCTGAGGCTGAGGAGGATGAAGACTTTTCTGAAACAAAAGAGCTTTTGAGGCAGACGCGTGCACAATATGCAGAGCATGCTCCTTGGAGTAAACACTCTCAGGGGGGCCTCACCCAGGCTAGAAGGGAGGCGGAATAACGGGAGACTTGGAATTTTCTATGGCCTTTCCAGTAGCTTTTACCAAAACGGAGGGGAATAATGAAGAAAAAGGAAAATGGGAACCAATCCCATATAAGCTACTGAAAGAGCTTAAACAAGCCTGTTATGATTACGGGTCTACCTCCCCTTATACACTTACTGTGCTAGATGCCTTGGCTGGGAGATGGATGACACCATATGATCGGAGAATGGTTGCAAAGGCTTGCCTTCCTGGAGGAGAGTACCTCCTGTGGTTGGCATAGTATGATAAGTTGGCTAGACTACAGTCAGCAGAAAACAAAACCTCTAATGATGCACAGCTCAGGACAGTGGGATCTGCGGCATTAAAAGGAGATGGAGAACACGAATCTCACATAGCCCAAGCAAGGTGTCTAAACAAGCACTTAATCAGATTATGGCCGTAGGTGTCTTGGCATGGTAACCTCTGCCCCCTTCAGATGGAAAATTATCCACTCTGAGTAATATCAAACAGGGACCCAATGGGAAATATGAAGATTTTGTGGCCAGATTGAAAACTGCTGTAGAAAGAACAATTAAGAGTACTGAGCCAGCAGAGATAGTTCTTAAACAATTGGCTTATGAGAACGCTAATTCTGTCAGGCTTTGCTTTGACCTGTTAGAAGTAAAGGAAGTCTTTGGACTTACATACAGACCTGCCAGGAAGTAGGAACCTCCTTTATGCAGGGGGTTGTCTTAGCCGCAGCCTTGAAGGCAGAAACAGCTGCCCAAGTGATTCAGGGAATGAGAAAAAAGATTAATCCTAATGGAAACGATTTTACAAATAAAAGGTGTTTCTCTTGTGGCCAAATTGGGCATTTTTGCTGGCAATGTCCTGCCAAGCAGGGACAACAAGCTGTGGCAATACAGACTAATACCAAACCCCCAAAGACACCTTGCCCCCGACGCCAGAAGGGGTATCATTGGGCAAAAGACTGTAGATCTAAATTCCATAAGGATGGGACTATGCTCACCCCCCAAGTACAGGGAAGTAATTTTTCCAAGTTTCAGGGAAATGGGCAGCAGGGGCAGCCCCGGCCCTAGACAACAATAAGGGCAGCTGTGTTGAATCCCTTTACTCCCTTTGTCCCGTCTCTGAACTCCTCCGAGCAACCCCAGGGAGCGTGGGACTGGACCTCAGTTCTGCCACAGCAGCAATATTAACCCCTGATGTACCAGTTACTCCGATTCCAATGGGAGTGGCTGGCCCCCTACCTGAGGGCATTGTAGGACTTATGCCGGGGCGTAGCTCGCTTTCCCTTCAAGGAATTTCTGTGATGCCTGGTGTAGTAGATTCTGATTATACTGGGGAAATTAAAGTTTTGATCTTGCCACCTACCAAAACTGTGCAAATTAATAAAGGTCAAGAATAGCACAGCTTTTGCTTTTACCTTATTATCAGACAAGAAGAACCTTGTCTTCTCAAGCTAGGGGCCCCAGAGGATTTGGATCTAGTGATCTAGCCTTTTAGGTGCAGGAAATTACAGCTTCAAGGCCTTTGAAAGATCTTTTAATTCAAAGAAATAAAATGTCAGGGCTGTTAGATACTACAGCAGACGTCTCTTACATAGCTGGAAAAGATTGGCCCTCCTCCTGGCCGACATGCTTGACCAGTGCCAGCTTGGTAGGAATAGGGTCAGTGCCTTCGGTTGCTAACAGCTCAAAAATTTTGACATGGTCAGATGAGAAGGGGGCACAAGGCACCTTTTGTCCATATGTGATTCCTTCACTACCTTTTTCTTTGTGGGGGAGAGATAAATTATCTCAGATGGGAATACTTTTATATAGCCCAGATGAAATGGTTACTAATCAAGTGCTGCTAATGAGGTATAATCCTGATAAGGGGCTTGGAAAAGATCAGCAGGAAATTGTTTCTTTATTAGAAGCGGTTCCTAACGAGAATAGAGAGGGTCTGGGATATTCAAATTTATCCTAGAGGCTGTTGCTCTTGCTGCTGACCCTTACCTGGAAATCTGATGATCTGGTATGGGTGGAGCAATGGCCCTTAACAGCTGAAAAGCTGAAGGCAGCTGAGGATTTAGTTATGGAACAACTGGCAGCTAGGCACATAGAGCCTTTTAATATCCCCTGGAACACTCCTATTTTTGTTATTAAGAAAAAATCAGGAAAATGGAGATTGTTATAAGATTTGAGAGCTATAAACGCAACTATGGAAGACATGGGGGCCCTCCATCTGGGCCTCCCTTCCCCAGTGCCTGTGCCCTTTCAATATAATGTGATAGCTATAGATCTACAGGATTGTTTCTTTACCATCCCCCTGGCTGATCAGGATTGTAAACGGTTTGCTTTCAGTCTCCCTGAATTTGGAGAAGACTCTTGAGAGTCCCTTGGACTGCAAGGATATCCAACCAGTCCATTCTGAAGGAGATCAGCCCTGGGATTTCTTTGGAAGGAATGATGCTAAAGCTGAAACTCCAGTACTTTGGCCACCTCATGAGAAAAGTTGACTCATTGGAAAAGACTCTGATGCTGGGAGGGATTGAGGGCAGGAGGAAAAGAGGATGACAGAGGATGAGATGGCTGGATGGCATCACTGACTCAATGGACGTGAGTCTGAGTGAACTCCGGGAGTTGGTGATGGACAGGGAGGCCTGGTGTGCTGTGATTCATAGGGTCGAAAAGAGTCGGACATGACTGAGCGACTGAACTGAACTGAACAGAACTGATACAAAGTTTCAATGGAAGGTTTTGCCTCAGGGAATGAAAAATAGCCGCATCTTGTGTCAGAAATTTGTAGACCAAGCTGTGCAAGATATTAGAGGAAAGTATAAAGATCTGTATTTAATACATTATATGGATGATATTTGGGCTGCTCATAAGGACAGAGCCTTGTTGCAACAAGTCTTATCTGAATTGATTGAGGCCTTGGAAAACTGGGGTTTAAAGATAGCTCCAGATCAGATCAGATCAGTCGCTCAGTCGTGTCCGACTCTTTGCAACCCCATGAATCACAGCACACCAGGCCTCCCTGTCCATCACCAACTCCCGGAGTTCACCCAGACTCACGTCCATCGAGTCAGTGATGCCATCCAACCATCTCATCCTCTGTCATCCCCTTCTCCTCTTGCCCCCAACCCCTCCCAGCATCAGAGTCTTTTCCAATGAGTCAACTCTTCTCATGAGGTGGCCAAAGTACTGGAGTTTCAGCTTTAGCATCATTCCTTCCAAAGAAATCCCAGGGCTGATCTCCTTCAGAATGGACTGGTTGGATCTCCTTGCAGTCCAAGGGACTCTCAAGAGTCTTCTCCAACACCACAGTTCAAAAGCATCAATTCTTCGGTGCTCAGCCTTCTTCACAGTCCAACTCTAACATCCATACATGACCACAGGAAAAACCATAGCATTGACTAGATGAACCTTTGTTGGCAAAGTAATGTCTCTCCTTTTGAATATGCTATATAGGTTGGTCAGTAAATCCTCCTTTTTCTTATTTAAGGAGGGTATTAAATACCCATACTGTGAGTCATGCTCCTTTGCAGCTGCAGAGAGATCATTTACTAACTTTAAATGCTTTCCAGAAATTATTAGGGGATATTCATTGGATATGCCCACATTTAAGACTGACTACTGCAGATTTAAAGCCTCTGTTTGATTGCTTAAATGGCGATCCTAATCCCAGTTCTAAGAAAAAATTGACTAGTGAGGCAGAGTCAGCTCTTGTTAAAGTGGATGACGCTTTAAATGATCAGTTAATTAGGATTAGTATTACCAGAGGATGAGATTTAATTATTCTCGACACAGAGCATACACCTACAGGAAGCTTGTGGGAATTTAGAAAGATGATAACAATAACCCTGTGTAGGAGATAGCAAAAGAGACACTGATGTATAGAACAGTCTTTTAGGCTCTGTGGGAGAGGGAGAGGGTGGGATGATTTAGGAGAATGGCATTGAAACATGTATAATATCATATATGAAATGAGTCTTCTGTTCAGGTTCGATGCATGATACTGGATGCTTGGGGCTGGTACACTGGGACGACCTGGAGGGATGGTACGGGGAGGGAGGAGGGAGGAGAGTTCAGGATGGGGAACACGTGTATACCTGTGGTGGATTCATGTTGATATATGGCAAAACCAATACAATGTTGTAAAGTTAAAAAGTAAAAAAAAAAAAAAAAAGAAGAAGGCCCATTGGAATGGCTCCATCTACCAGTGACCCCAAGAAAAATAGTTTTGTCTTATCCCAGCTTGGTGGCATAATTAATTATAAAAGGTAGAAAAAGAAGTGTGTAACTTTTTGGAAAAGAAATAGCAAATATAGTGATTCCATTCAATAAGGATCGACTGCAATTTCTTTTATAAAATAGTGATGATTGGCAAGTTGCCCTGATAGATTTCAGGGGTCAAATTTTGTTTCTTTTGCTCTAAAGCCCCCTTTTGCATTTTTTGAAAATACATCCAGTGATTTTTCCAAAGAAATTTTCTTTTCAACCTTTGGAAGGGGCAATTTTAGTTTTCACAGATGGTTCCTCTAATGGTAAAGCAGTCACAATTATTAATGGAAAATCCCATGTTCAGGTAACTGAAGAGACATCTGCCCAGAGGGCTGAGTTACAAGCAGTTATTTGGGCTTTTCAACATTTAAGAGACCATACCTTCAATCTTTTGACTGACTCCTGATATATTGTAGGGTTGTTTTCTCATATTGAGACTGCTAATATTCTGGAAAATAAAACTACCATCTTCTCCTTGTTATCTGATTTACAGAAGGAGATTAAACATAGAGATAAGAAATATTTTGTGGGACATATTAGAGCTCATTCCGGCTTGCCCAGCCCTTTGCATGAAGGAAATGCTTTGGCAGATGCATTAACTAAAGTAATTGATTGCTGCTTTTAAGAGATTTTGTCAACAACTTTCCATAGTACATTCAACAGGAATACCTTATAATCCCCAAGGCCAAGCCATAGTGGAAAGGGCACACCAGACTTTAAAAAATCAGATCGATAAATTAAGGCAGGGAGAATTTAAGTATTCCTCTCCACATCATATTCTACACCATGCTTTATTTGTAATTAATCATTTAAACGTGGACACACAGGGGCAGACTGCAATGATGAGACACTGGATTCCTGAAGGGGCTACAACTCAGCCCCTGGTTAAGTGGAAAGACTTCCTTACCGGAGAGTGGAAAGGGCCAGATGTGCTGTTAACTTGTGGGACAGGGTATGCTTGTGTGTTTCCACAGGATTCCACTTCTCCTGTTTGGATTCCTGACAGACTGATTCCACATGTCCAGTCCCATGAGACCTCCAGGATCACAAGACCCCCAAGGTCACTGAGATCCCTGGGGTCCTGGGGTCTGGGACCAAGGAAAGATGGGGAGACCAGAAGCTCATCGAGTCCAGACCTGAGGGATCCAAGGAGAAGCCGAAGGACGAGTGACCCTTCACCTCAGGCTTCACTGCTAGTACATTGCTTCAGGCACCTGGCATTTCAGGAGAGACATGCTGATAGAGTCCAACCATATTCTGCTCCACCTCATCGCCGTCATCATACTCAAACAACTACCTGCAGCACAGTGCCAACTTGGGGCCAGCTGAAATGTCTTGCTCAGCAGGCTGAAGAATTAATAGAAAGGGGGAGACATGAGGCCATGCCTATGGTAATGTTTATGGCTATACTTGCTGTGTTGGCTTGTCAGCTGAGGCCCTCCAGTGCAGAAAAAGTTCATTGGGCCTATTTGCCTAATCCACCTTCTTTTCAGCCTGTTGATTGGATGAATGAGCCCATTCGTGTTTTTGTTAATGATACTCATCTTTTGGGCAGGGCTTCCATCTATCTTAATAATGCTAAAACAGTGGTCAGCCCTCCCTTCAATTTTTCAGGCGTGTCCTTTTATCCACCTATTTGCTTTTCCATACCTTCCTCTTTACAAGGATCAGCTCCGGTTCTGAATGGATGTGTTAGCATTTCCTTGAAAGGCATGCTTACTGATCCTCTGAGAAGCAAAGGCAAGAGAGACTTTTGGTCTTTACAGCTGCTGATGCCAGGGGCACAAGAAAGACTATTTGATGCCATAAAACAGGCAGCCCCTCATTTAAAGGACTTTCCAAGCTGTGCACTCCCCCTCCAGATTCTGATGAACAAGGACTGCAGGCCTGGGAAAGCATAAGCAGAACTTCTGGCTTTCCTCATTGGAAAGAATGCTTGTATGCCATAAGGTTACCTATTCCCAATGATGCCACCAGACATTTTCTGACCAAATGGGGGTGCTCCTATCATTCGGATAAATGATTGAACTTGATTTTTAAAAAACCTTTTAGATCTATATGAAATGATTCATTTATCCCTTATAAATGGATAAAAGGAGTTTCAATGGAAACTCCTTCAGTGAGTTTCAATGGAGCCTGTTCTATTGGCTGCTATAGCACCTGTGATTTTACATAGACCTTTAAATGAACAAAGATATATTGTACAGGCCTGCGTACATTCTCCTTATGCCTTTTTGTTGGACAGAAATCAGAGTGATTTGGAAGTTTTTGAAGGAGAAACTGTTTACAATGTTGTGTGTGTGAATTTTTTTATATCAAATTGTGTTGATAGGAATGATTATAATAATTATAAGGCTGTGATGATTGTAAAACAACCACCGTATTTGAAGATTCCTGTAAAATTAGAGGGGCAATGGTTTGATGATTATGCATTGAAAGTTTTATATGAATTTAATGGCTTGATTTCTCGACCTAAGAGATTCATTGCAGCTCTGATTGTGGGAATAACTGCCTTGATTGCCATAATTGCTTCAGTTATGGTTTCTGCTATTGCCCTGTCAAAAGAAGTGCATACTGCATCATTTGTTGATCAGCTGTCCAAAAATGTCTCCGTAGTTCTTACTACACAGGAAATTATAGATAAGAAAATAGAAAATAAGGTCAACGCTTTAGAAGAAGCAGTCCTGCTAATGGGGCAAGAAATTACAAATTTAAGAATTAAGTTGTCTTTAAGGTGTCATGCTGAATTTAAATGGATGTGTGTTAACCCTCTACAAGTGAATGAGTCCATACATTCTTGGGAATGCATTAAGAATCATATTTTAGGCGTCTGGAGTCATTCAGATTTTAGTATTGATATTTCTAAGTTACATCAGGATATTCAGAATTTGAAGCAGGCAGAGTCTGACTTTTCCTCTCAATGGCTTTCTAATTCCCTTTTTGAAAATCTGGAGGGGTATCTTTCCCATGGATCCTTTTCTACAATAATGATTAATGTGGCCATGTGCTTATGCCTGTTAGTTCTAATTTGTGTAATAGCCCCGTGCCTTTTCAGAATACTCAACCAAAGTGTTTCTGTTTTATCTACTGAGTTTCATACTTATGCTCTAAAAAAATAAAAAAGGGGGAGATGTCAGGAGCCACATTAGGCATTACTGACAAAATGGAGGCACGGCCCCAACTCCCTCTCCTTGTCCTGCAGGCACGGACCCAGGATGAAGGAGTTAGGCCTTGTGATTCTAACTTGTTTTTTCCTTTCCTTGCTGAGTTGACTGAAAGGAATATTAAGGTGCTTATTGTTCTTGAGAGGAGCATGAGTAGGCACAAAGCCTTCTTCAGTTGTGCTCAGAGAATAATTCATAAAGTTAATCATTGACATTTGTTCAAGGATCTTTACAAAAGAGTGTTCCAGGATGAGCACGTAGGCTGCAGCTTGAGACCATGGGAAGGATTGTTATCTGAAACTTATTTGTGAGGGAAATGTTTATGGCAAAGGAGTTTGCTGAATTTAGGGTTTAGGAATAATTAAAAATAGTTAGAAGCTAAAGACTTAAGGAATGTTGTAATGTTAGCATATTATACTATAGCTTATAGAGATTAGGAATTTTACAGATGTTAATAGCTAGAAGCCTTTTTAAGAGATAGTGAGTTCAGAATACTAGGGGCAAACAGGATTTAGAAAGATAAGAAATAAACTGAGGTTTGTGGTATGCAGCCTAGACATAAGCACGAGTTACAATGTAATCACGATTTAAGTAAACACAATTCTGAGAGAACCGCTGAAGCAGAAACTCTGCTTGAAGGGCAACAATGATTTATGGAGACAATAAATCTGGGTGAGGGGAAATTGAAAATGTCAAACCTCTGACCTAATGCTTTTGTAAAAGTATAAAAGAGAATCTAAAGCTTGAAATAAACATGCAGTCCAAAAAAACTAAGTGAGAGGCTGCATCATTACTTGCCAACACTGTCCATCCCTTCAGGCTGATTCCCTGGCTGCTGGAGCTGGACTCTGGCACTAGAGTCTATGTGGTCACAAAGAGTTGGACATGACTGAGTGACAACTGACTGAATGCAAGAAGACAGAGTGGTTGACTAAGCTGTGTGCTGTGCTTAATCGCTCAGGCGTGTCTGATTCTTTGGGATCCCATGGACTGTAGCCCTGGACTGCAGTCCACCAGGCCTCTCTGTCCGTAGGGATTTTCCAGGCATGAATACTAGAGTAGTTTGCCATGCCCTCCCCCAGGGAATCTTCCCAACTCAGGATTTGAACCCAGTTCTCCTGCATTGCAGGCAGATTCTTTACCATATGAGACACCAGGGTTGGCTGAGGAGGCCTTTACAAATAGCTGAGAAAGGAAGAGAAGAGAAAGGCAAAGGAGAAAAGGAAGATATACCCAACTGAACTAAGAGTTCCAGAGAATTGTAAGAAGAAATAAAATAGCTTTAAGTAAACAATCCAAAGAAATAGAGGAAAACAATAGAATAGGAAAGACTAGAGATCTCCAAGAAAATTGGAGATAACAAAGGAACATTTCTTGCAAAGGTGGGCACAATAAATGACAGAAACAGTAAGGAACTAAAAGAAGCAGAAGAGATGAAGAAGAGGTGGCAAGAATACACAGAAGAACTATACAAAAAAGCTTTTAATGACCAAGATAACCATGATGATGGGGTCACCCACCTAGAGCCAGACAATCTGGAGTGTGAAGTCAAGTGGGCCTTAGGAAGCATTACTACAAACAAAGCTAGTGGAGGTGATGGAATTCCAGCTGAGCTATTTTAAATCCTAAAAGAAGATACTGTTAAAGTTCTACACTCAATATGTGAGCAAATTTGGAAAATAGCAGTGGCTGTAGGACTGGAAAAGGTCAGTTTTCATTCTAAGTCCAAAGAAGAGCAATATCAAATAATGTTCAAACTACCATACAATTGCACTTATTTCACATGCTAGCAAGGTAATGCTCAAAATCCTTCAAGCTAAGCTTCAACAGTAGGTGAACCAAGAACTTCCAGAGGTACCAGCTGGATTCAGAAAAGGCAGAGGAACCAAACTGCCAATATACTTTGCATCATAGAAAAAGCAAGAGAATTCCAGAAAAGCATCTATTTACACTTCATTGAACACAGTCTTTACTGTGTGGATCACAACAAACTATGAAAAATTCTTAAAGAAATGGGAATACCATGGATGGATATAAGGAATACCTTATCCATCTCCTGAGAAACTTATATGAAGGGCAAGAAAAAGCTGTTAGAACCTTACATGGATCAATGGACTGGTTCAAAACTGGGGAAACAGTGTATCAAGGCTGTATGTTGTCACCCATCTTATTTAACTTACTTATATGCAGAATATATCATGCAAAATGCCAGACTGGATGAATCACTAACTAGACTCAAGATTTTCAGGAGAAATACCAACAACCGCAGATATGCAGATGAAATCACTCTAGCAGCAGAAAGCAAAGAGGAATTAAAGAGCCTTTTGATGAAGGTAAAAGAGAGTGAAAAAGCTGGCTTAAAACTCAAGATTCAAAAAACCTTCACCCTGCTCCTCTTCTCCCCTATGTCACTGACAAAGTGTCTCATGGCCACTTCACACTGATGCACCATCTCCTGATTCCTCACAATAACCTGCAGGAATTTCCCTTGGGTAACACTGACTTCTTATGATTTACTTATAGTTCTTATTTGAAAAGTGACTTGGCAAATCTGCTGAGTATGCTATTGCAGCTCCTTTTGTTTTTGAGGCAGCACCTTTACCTATGGCTACTTAAGCACAATGTGGTCAACTTATTGTTATTGTTTTGTGTTAATAAATATAGCCTTAAGGTCCAATAATTCACTTTTAAATACTTGCGCCATTTAAGTAATTTGACAGAGTTGAAGAAGCTAATTGCAATATTTTAATGGAGACAGTAGAAGAACAGTGTTAGCAAATATATGTCACTTCTTTAAATCTAGCAGGTGAGCAGGAAGGAGGGTGGAATCAGAAGCTGAAAATTTAAAGCAGGTAAAACATATCGGAAAAAAGATATAACCAAGTTTCCAAAACATATAGTAATTCTAGAAATTGGTATTAGGAGCTCGAACCTAGCACGCAATCAATACATGCTACCTAAAATCTTTATTGGAATGTTTGTTTAAAATATTAAATTTAAAAAAAATAAAATAAAAATAAAATATTAAATTTGCTTCCACTGCAAGTTTTAGCTACATTTTTATTTTTCATGAAATCTATAAAAGAAATTCCAACGACTAGTACTATAGAAAATCAAAACTACAATCAACAGCCAGTTTGAGAATATTTTGTTTTTTCAAATCATTGTATTTTAATTATGACATCTTCCTCTTCCTCTGGAAAATAAGTTGAAAATCCCATTTTAATATGAATATCCATAATTATTGCTTTAATAATTATTAAATAACTATATTTGGTCTGAACAAAATCAGAGTTCCAAATGTCGGGAGTATTCAAGATTGTGAAATGCTACCTTTCCAATGCAAACCTTTAAAAGAGAAAGACACTACTTTGTAACTCTGGTCAAGAGGGTAAAACTGGGCTTCCCTGTGACTCAGACAGTAAAGAATCTTCCTGAAGTGTGGGAGACCTGGGTTCAACACCTGGGCTGAGAAGATCCCCTGGAGGAGGTACGGCAACCCACTCCAGTATTCTTGCCTAGAGAAGCCCATGGACAGAGGAGCCTGGCAGGCTACAGTCCACGGGGTCTCAAAGAGTTGGACATGACTCGGTGACTTAAGCACAGCACAGCACATTTCAGAACAATAAACTGAATTATACCCTCTTCCATTGGTTTGTGCTGCTAAGTCACTTCAGTCGTGTCCGACTCTGTGTGACCCCATAGATGGCAGCCCACCAGGCTCCCTCGTCCCTGGGACTCTCCAGGCAAGAACACTGGACTGGGTTGCCATTTCCTTCTCCAATGCATGAAAGTGAAAAGTGAAAGGAAAGTCACTCAATCTTGTCCAACTCTTCAAGACGCCATGGACTGCAGCCTACTGGGCTCCTCCATCCATGGGATTTTCCAGGCAAGAGTACTGGAGTGGGGTGCCATAGCCTTCTCTTAGTACTTATACCGATAGTAGGCGTGCTTTGGTAGCGGCTCATGATTTTGGAATGTTGTGGAAGCAATGTGACTTCCTTACTTCCAGCAGAAGTAAAATTTAAAACACCCTTTACATTCATTAATTGGGATTCCTGGATGGCACTAGTGGTAAAGAACCCACCTGCCAATGCAGGAGACATAAGAGATGAAGATTCGATCCCTGTGTTGGGAAGATTCCCTGAGTTGGAAAGATTCCCTGGAGTAGGGCACAGCAACCACTCAAGTATTCTTGCCTGGAGAATCCCATGGAAAGAGGAGTCCATAAGGTCGCAAAGAGTTGGACACGACTGAAGTAACTTAGCATGCATGCACACATGCACATGAACTATTAAGTGTAATAGTTTTACCTGCTGCTTTGCCTATTATTAAGATTCTGGGGAATTCTATATTTTATTCTCTGGAAGCTAAGGAAAATCACCTTACTTATATTTCCACAAGAAGTGATTCCCTTAAAGGGGCTAACAGTAACTAAACCTCTGGTCCAAAAGGATATTTTTCCAAATGACAACTCAGAAAAACTAGCTAGATAGGCCAAAAATTACCTCAGGAAAGGAAAAACAAGATTGAAAATTCAACAGTTGCTGGTTTAAAAAAAAAAAAAATGGAAAACTCTGATTTGGACCAAGTAACAACCCATTCCTACCAGAGACTAAAATCGCTACCACTCACCAATGTACATGTATTAAACCATTGTTCTACTAACAAAATCATAGCATTCATCAATCATTATTCATCAGAAACTTCACAAGGCCATAAAATAGCTACCTCACTTGTCCCTCTTGTGAGAAATACAAACCAGGGAAGCCCGTTCTCACTGCTCCTAGACACATCAAACTGGTTAATGAACCATTCAAGATCAGGAAAATGGATTTTGAACATCTTTTCATGTGCTTTTGGGCCATCTATTGGTCTTCTTTGGAGAAGTATCTATTTAGATCTTCCACTCATTTCTTGATTGTGTTACTTGTTTTCTTTCTTTCTTTTTTCTTTTTGAGTTGCATGAGTTGTTTGTCTATTTTGGAGATTAATCCCTTATTAGTCGTTTTGTTTGCAAATATTTTCCCCTTCTGAGTGTTGTCTTTTTGTTTTGTTTATGATTTCCTCTGCTGTGCAAAAGCTTTTAAGTTTAATTAAATCCCATTTGTTTATTCTTGTTTTTATTTTCTTGAATCAAAAAGATTTGACTGCAATTTATGTTAAAGAGTGATCTGCTTATATTTTCCTCAAAGAGTTTCTGGCTTTACACTTAGGTCTGTAATCCATTTTGATTCTATTTCTGTGTGTAGTATTAGGGACTGTTCTATTTTCATTCTTTTACATATAGTTGTCCAGTTTTTCCAGCACCATTTTTTGAATAAAATGTCTTTTCTCCATTATATAGTCATAGCTCCTTTGTCATGTAAAAATTACTAATAATTAGAGAAGTGGGAATCAACCAAAGCTTCAATGAGGTTTCACCTCACACTGGTCAAAATGTCTATCACCAAAAAAACTACAAAGAATAAATGCTGAAGAGGATGTGGAAAAAAAAGGGATTCCTCCTACATTGCAGGCTGGAATATTAATTGGTACAGCTACTAGGGAGAACTATATGGAAATTCCTTAAAAATTAAAAATAGAACTACCATATGACCCAACAATCACATTCCTGAGCATATACTCAGCGGAAGCCATAATTCAAAAAGACATAGGCATCACTTTGTTCATTGCAGCACTATTTACAATATCCAGGGCATGGAAGCAACCTAAATGTCCATCAACAGAGAAATTGATAAAGAAGATGTCAACAGACTAGTACTCAGTCACTGAAAAAAAACATAATGCCATTTGCAGCAGCATGGACGGACTTAGAGATTGTCATACTGAATGAAGTAAGACAGACATAAAGACAAATACCTTTTGATATTGTTTATATGTGGAATCTAAAAAAAGGATACAGTTCAGTTCAGTTCAGTCACTCAATCATGTCTGACTCTTTGCGACCCCATGAACCACAGCACACCAGGCCCCCCATCCATCACCAACTGCCAGAGCTCATGTCCATTGAGTCGGTGATGCCATCCAATGATCTCGTCCTCTGTTGTCTCCTTCTCCTCCTGCCCTCAATCTTTCCCAGCATCAGGGTCTTTTCAAATGAGTCAGTTGTTCATATCAGGTGGCCAAAGTAATGGTGTTTCAGCTTCAACATCAGTCCTTCCAATGAACACCCAGGACTGATCTCCTATAGGATGGACTGGTTGGATCTCCAGGCAGTCCAAAGGACTCTCAAGAGTATTCTCCAACACCACAGTTCAAAAGCATCAATTCTTCTGTGCTGTTTTCTTTACAATCCAACTCTCACATCCATACATGACTACTGGAAAAACCATAGCTTTGACTAGACGGACCTTTGTTGACAAAGTAATGTCTCTGCCTTTTAATATGCTGTCTAGGTTGGTCGAGAGAAGGCGATGGCACCCCACTCCAGTACTCTTGCCTGGAAAATCCCATGGACGGAGGACCTTGGTAGGCTGCAGTCCATGGGGTCGCTAAGAGTCGGACACGACTGAGCGACTTCACTCTCAATTTTCACTTTCATGCATTGGAGAAGGAAATGGCAATCCACTCCAGTGTTCTTGCCTGGAGAATCCCAGGGACGGGGGAGCCTGGTGGGCTGTGGTCTATGGGGTCGCACAGAGTCGGACACGAATGAAGCGACTTAGCAGCAGCAGCAGCAGCTAGGTTGGTCATAACTTTCCTTCCAAGGAGTAAGCATCTTTTAATTTCATGGCTGCAGTCACCATCTGTAGTGATTTTGGAGCCCAGAAAAATAAAGTCTGACACTGTTTCCACTGTTTCCCCATCTATTTCCCATGAAGTGATGGGACCAGATGCGATGATCTTCGTTTTCTGAATGTTGAGCTTCAAGCTAACTTTTCCACTCTCCTCTTTCACTTTCATCAAGAGGCTCTTTAGTTCTTTTCACCTGCTGCCATAAGGGTGGTGTCATCTGCATATCTGAGGTTATTGATATTCTCCTGGCAATCTTGATTCAAGCTTGTGCTTCTTCCAACCCAGCCTTTCCCATGATATACTCTGCATATAAGTTAAATATGCAGGGTGACAATATACAGCCTTGACATACTCCTTTTCCTATTTGAAAACAGTATGTCATTCCATGTCAAGTTCTTTTTTTTTTTTTTTTTAATTTTATTTTATTTTTAAACTTTACATAATTGTATTAGTTTTGCCAAATATCAAAATGAATCCGCCACAGGTATACATGTGTTCCCCATCCTGAACCCTCCTCCCTCCTCCCTCCCCATACCATCCCTCTGGGTCGTCCCAGTGCACTAGCCCCAAGCATCCAGTATCGTGCATCGAACCTGGACTGGCATCTCGTTTCATACATGATATTTTACATGTTTCAATGTCATTCTCCCAAATCTTCCCACCCTCTCCCTCTCCCACAGAGTCCATAAGACTGTTCTATACATCAGTGTCTCTTTTGCTGTCTCGTACACCGGGTTATTGTTACCATCTTTCTAAATTCCATATATATGCGTTAGTATACTGTATTTATGTTTTTCCTTCTGGCTTACTTCGCTCTGTATAATAGGCTCCAGTTTCATCCACCTCATTAGAACTGATTCAAATGTATTCTTTTTAATGGCTGAGTAATACTCCATTGTGTATATGTACCACCGCTTTCTTATCCATTCATCTGCTGATGGACATCTAGGTTGCTTCCTGGCTATTATAAACAGTGCTGCGATGAACATTGGGGTACACATGTCTCTTTCCCTTCTGGTTTCCTCAGTGTGAATGCCCAGCAGTGGGATTGCTGGATCATAAGGCAGTTCTATTTCCAGTTTTTTAAGGAATCTCCACACTGTTCTCCATAGTGGCTGTACTAGTTTGCATTCCCACCAACAGTGTAAGAGGGTTCCCTTTTCTCCACACCCTCTCCAGCATTTATTATTTGTAGACTTTTGGATCGCAGCCATTCTGATTGGTGTGAAATGGTACCTCATAGTGGTTTTGATTTGCATTTCTCTGATAATGAGTGATGTTGAGCATCTTTTCATGTGTTTGTTAGCCATCTGTATGTCTTCTTTGGAGAAATGTCTATTTAGTTCTTTGGCCCATTTTTTGATTGGGTCGTTTATTTTTCTGGAGTTGAGCTGTAGGAGTTGCTTGTATATTTTTGAGATTAGTTGTTTGTCAGTTGCTTCATTTGCTATTATTTTCTCCCATTCTGAAGGCTGTCTTTTCACCTTGCTAATAGTTTCCTTTGATGTGCAGAAGCTTTTAAGGTTAATTAGGTCCCATTTGTTTATTTTTGCTTTTATTTCCAATATTCTGGGAGGTGGGTCATAGAGGATCCTGCTGTGATGTTATGTCAGAGAGGGTTTTGCCTATGTTCTCCTCTAGGAGTTTTATAGTTTCTGGTCTTATGTTTAGATCTTTAATCCATTTTGAGTTTATTTTTGTGTATGGTGTTAGAAAGTGGTCTAGTTTCATTCTTTTACAAGTGGTTGACCAGATTTCCCAGCACCACTTGTTAAAGAGATTGTCTTTAATCCATTGTATATTCTTGCCTCCTTTGTCAAAGATAAGGTGTCCATATGTGCGTGGATTTATCTCTGGGCTTTCTATTTTATTCCATTGATCTATATTTCTGTCTTTGTGCCAGTACCATACTGTCTTGATAACTGTGGCTTTGTAGTAGAGCCTAAGTCAGGTAGGTTGATTCCTCCAGTTCCATTCTTCTTTCTCAAGATCACTTTGGCTATTCGAGGTTTTTTGTATTTCCATACAAATTGTGAAATTATTTGTTCTAGCTCTGTGAAGAATACTGTTGGTAGCTTGATAGGGATTGTGTTGAATCTATAAATTGCTTTGGGTAGTATACTCATTTTCACTATATTGATTCTTCCAATCCATGAACATGGTATATTTCTCCATCTATTAGTGTCCTCTTTGATTTCTTTCACCAGTGTTTTATAGTTTTCTATGTATAGGTCTTTAGTTTCTTTAGGTAGATATATTCCTAAGTATTTTATTCTTTCCGTTGCAATGGTGAATGGAATTGTTTCCTTAATTTCTCTTTCTGTTTTCTCATTATTAGTGTATAGGAATGCAAGTGATTTCTGTGTGTTGATTTTATATCCTGCAACTTTACTATAGTCATTGATTATTTCTAGTAATTTTCTGGTGGAGTCTTTAGGGTTTTCTATGTAGAGGATCATGTCATCTGCAAATAGTGAGAGTTTTACTTCTTCTTTTCCAATTTGGATTCCTTTTATTTCTTTTTCTGCTCTGATTGCTGTGGCCAAAACTTCCAAAACTATGTCGAATAGTAATGGTGAAAGTGGGCACCCTTGTCTTGTTCCTGACTTTAGAGGAAATGCTTTCAATTTTTCACCATTGAGGATAATGTTTGCTGTGGGTTTGTCATATATAGCTTTTATTATGTTGAGGTATGGTCCTTCTATTCCTGCTTTCTGGAGAGTTTTTATCACAAATGGATGTTGAATTTTGTCAAAGGCTTTCTCTGCATCTATTGAGATAATCATATGGTTTTTATTTTTCAATTTGTTAATGTGGTGTATTACATTGATTGATTTGTGGATATTGAAGAATCCTTGCATCCCTGGGATAAAGCCCACTTGGTCATGGTGTATGATCTTTTTAATGTGTTGTTGGATTTTGATTGCTAGAATTTTGTTAAGGATTTTTGCATCTATGTTCATCAGTGATATTGGCCTGTAGTTTTCTTTTTTTGTGGGATCTTTGTCAGGTTTTGGTATTAGGGTGATGGTGGCCTCATAGAATGAGTTTGGAAGTTTACCTTCCTCTGCAATTTTTTGGAAGAGTTTGAGCAGGATAGGTGTTAGCTCTTCTCTAAATTTTTGGTAGAATTCAGCTGTGAAGCTGTCTGGACCGGGGCTTTTGTTTGCTGGAAGATTTTTGATGACAGTTTCAATTTCCGTGCTTGTGATGGGTCTGTTAAGATTTTCTATTTCTTCCTGGCCGAGTTTTGGAAAGTTGTACTTTTCTAAGAATTTGTCCATTTCTTCCACGTTGTCCATTTTATTGGCATATAATTGTTGATAGTAGTCTCTTATGATCCTTTGTATTTCTGTGTTGTCTGTTGTGATCTCCATTTTCGTTTCTAATTTTGTTGATTTGATTTTTCTCCCTTTGTTTCTTGATGAGTCTGGCTAATGGTTTGTCAATTTTATTTATCCTTTCAAAGAACCAGCTTTTGGTTTTGTTGATTTTTGCTATGGTCTCTTTTGTTTCTTTTGCATTTATTTCTGCTCTAATTTTTAAGATTTCTTTCCTTCTACTAACCCTGGGGTTCTTCATTTCTTCCTTTTCTAGTTGCTTTAGGTGTAGAGTTAGGTTATTTATTTGACTTTTTTCTTGTTTCTTGAGGTGTGCCTGTATTGCTATGAACTTTCCCCTTAGGACTGCTTTTACCGTGTCCCACAGGTTTTGGGTTGTTGTGTTTTCATTTTCATTCATTTCTATGCAAATTTTGATTTCTTTTTTGATTTCTTCTGTGATTTGTTGGTTATTCAGCAGCGTGTTGTTCAGCCTCCATATGTTGGAATTTTTAATAGTTTTTCTCCTGTAATTGAGATCTAATCTTACTGCATTGTGGTCAGAAAAAATGCTTGGAATGATTTCTATTTTTTTGAATTTACCAAGGCTAGCTTTATGGCCCAGGATGTGATCTATCCTGGAAAAGGTTCCATGTGCGCTTGAGAAAAAGGTGAAATTCATTGTTTTGGGATGAAATGTCCTATAGATATCAATTAGGTCTAACTGGTCTATTGTATCGTTTAAAGTTTGTGTTTCCTTGTTAATTTTCTGTTTAGTTGATCTATCCATAGGTGTAAGTGAGGTATTAAAGTCTCCCACTATTATTGTGTTATTGTTAATTTCTCCTTTCATACTTGTTAGCATTTGTCTTACGTACTGTGGTGCTCCCGAGTTGGGTGTGAAAGGTTGTTGTTGAATCACGCGAATACACCAGGATTCTTGGCCCCCGGAGGAGAAGAATTCAATCCGGGGCCAGAGACGAGGCTTGATCGCTCAGAGCTTTTGTGTAATAAAGTTTTATTAAAGTATAAAGGAGATAGAGAAAGCTTCTGACATAGGCATCAGAAGGGGGCAGAAAGAGTACCCCTCTGCTAGTCTTTAGCTGGATGTTATATAGTCACTAGCAGTCTGTTAATGAAAGAAAGGAATATCTTAAAATTCAGAATGGCACCAGGCCCCTCACCCATAAGATGCATTTTGGGATAAATGGTTTATCCTGGGCCATAAAATGATTAACTTGAATCTTGAAGAAGGGCAGACCACCATACAAATAGTTTCATTTACATAGATTAGGGGAACAATATCCATACTGGTTTGTCAAGTAGGTTCTGGGCCAAGAGGCGGAACCGACTTGGAGACAGAGTTTGGGGTAAAGGCATAGCACATTAGCATAGCTTAAGACAAACATTTCCATAAGAAAAAGGCATTGGTTATCTCTAGACTCGAGAATAGCTAACTTCAGGCGAAACCGGGTGTCATTATGGCAACACAATATTTTAAGAGAAACCTCCCTTTAAATTTGTATAGAGAAGGAAAAAATATTGCTAGTTTGTTTCCTCCTGCCGCTTAAGAGAGATAAAAATGTCTGACACTTGCAGGCTATTTCCTCTATTTGGAGACCCCTGGCCTTCCTGCCTGTTACCCTCTCAGGTGCATATATATTTATAATTGTTATATCTTCTTCTTGGATTGATCCTTTGATCATTATGTAGTGACCTTCTTTGTCTCTTTTCACAGCCTTTGTTTTAAAGTCTATTTTATCTGATATGAGTATTGCTACTCCTGCTTTCTTTTGGTCCCTATTTGCATGGAAAATCTTTTTCCAGCCCTTCACTTTCAATCTGTATGTGTCCCCTGTTTTGAGGTGGGTCTCTTGTAGACAACATATGTAAGGGTCTTGTTTTTGTATCCATTCAGCCAGTCTTTGTCTTTTGGTTGGGGCATTCAACCCATTTACGTTTAAGGTAATTACTGATAAGTATGATCCCGTTGCCCTTTACTTTATTGTTTTGGGTTCGAGTTTATACACTGTTTTTGTGTTTCCTGTCTAGAGAATATCCTTTAGTATTTGTTGGAGAGCTGGTTTGGTGGTGCAGAATTCTCTCAGCTTTTGCTTGTCTGAAAAGCTTTTGATTTCTCCTTCATACTTGAATGAGATCCTTGCTGGGTACAATAATCTGGGCTGTAGGTTATTTTCTTTCATCATTTTAAGTATGTCTTGCCATTGCCTCCTGGCTTGAAGAGTTTCTATTGAAAGATCAGCTGTTATCCTTATGGGAATTCCCTTGTGTGTTATTTGTTGTTTTTCCCTTGCTGCTTTTAATATTTGTTCTTTATGTTTGATCTTTGTTAATTTGATTAATATGTGTCTTGGGGTGTTTTGCCTTGGGTTTATCCTGTTTGGGACTCTCTGGGTTTCTTGGACTTGGGTGATTATTTCCTTCCCCATTTTAGGGAAATTTTCCACTATTATCTCCTCAAGTATTTTCTCATGGTCTTTCTTTTTGTCTTCTTCTTCTGGAACCCCTATGATTCGAATGTTGTAGCATTTAATATTGTCCTGGAGATCTCTGAGATTGTCCTCATTTCTTTTAATTCGTTTTTCTTTTATCCTTTCTGATTCATTTATTTCTACCATTCTATCTTCTAATTCACTAATCCTATCTTCTGCCTCTCTTATTCTACTATTTGTTGCCTCCAGAGTGTTTTTAATTTCATTTATTGTATTATTCATTATATATTGACTCTTTTTTATTTCTTCTAGGTCCTTGTTAAACCTTTCTTGCATCGTCTCAATCCTTGTCTCCAGGCTATTTATCTGTGATTCCATTTTAGTTTCAAGACTTTGGATCAATTTCACTATCATTATTCGGAATTCTTTATCAGGTAGATTCCCTATCTCTTCCTCTTTTGTTTGGTTTGGTGGGCATTTATCCTGTTCCTTTACCTGCTGAGTATTCCTCTGTCTCTTCATCTTGTTTAAATTGCTGAGTTTGGGGTGTCCTTTCTTTATTCTGGCAGTTTGTGGAGTTCTCTTTATTGTGGCATTTCCTCACTGTGTGTGGGTTTGTACAGGTGGCTTGTCAAGGTTTCCTGGTTAGGGAAGCTTGTGTCGGTGTTCTGGTGGGTGGAGCTGTATTTCTTCTCTCTGGAGTGCAATGAAATGTCCAGTAATGAGTTATGAGATGTCTATAGTTTTGGGGTGACTTTGGGCAGCCTGTATCTTGAAGCTCAGGGCTGTGTTCCTTTGTTGCTGGAGAATTTGCTTGGTATGTCTTGCCCTGGAACTTATTGGCCCTTGTGTGGTGCTTGGTTTCAGTGTCGGTATGGAGGGATTTGATGAGTTCCTGTCAATTAATGTTCCTTGGAGTCAGGAGTTCCCTGGAGTCAGGGTTTGGACTTAAGTCTCCTGCTTCCAGTTATCGGTCTTATTTTTACAGTAGTTTCAAAACTTCTCCTTCTATACAGCACCATTGATAAAACATCTACATTAAAGATGAAAAGTTTCTCTATGGTGAGGGTCACTCAGAGAGGTTCACAGGGTTACATGGAGAAGAGAAGAGGGAGGAGGGAGTTAGAGGTGACCCAAATGAGATGAGGTGAATCAATAGTGGAGAGAGTGGGCTAGCCAGTAGTCACTTCCTTATGTGCACTCCACAACTGGACCACTCAGAGATGTTCACGGAGTTATACAGAGAAGAGAAGAAGGAGGAATGTGACAGGGGTGGCCAGAAGGATAAAAGGGGGGAATGAAAAGGAGGGAGACAGATCCAGCCAGTAATCAGTTCCCTAAGTGTTCTCCACTGTCTGGAACACACAGAAATTCACAGAGTTGGGTAGAGTAGAGAGGGGTTAGGGAGGAGACACAGGCGACCTGGTGGAGAAAAAGGAGAGTCCAAAG
This sequence comes from Bos grunniens, assembly GCF_055505025.1. Lineage (NCBI taxonomy): Eukaryota > Metazoa > Chordata > Mammalia > Artiodactyla > Bovidae > Bos > Bos grunniens. The sequence continues at coordinate 51,251,476 of NC_141175.1, forward strand.
GGAGAGAGAGCAGTCAAGCCAGTAATCTCACTCCCTAGTGAAAAATGGGTCCTAAAGATTGGGTTCTTAAAGGTACAAAATTGGTAACAAATACATAAAAGCAAAAATTAAAAATCTAGAGTAGAGTTTGGAATTTCAAAAATACAATGTTAAAGAAAAGAAGAAGAAAAAAAAACAAGGTCAAAAAATTATAAAATATATATATATGAAGTTTGCTGAAGAAGAAAAAAATAGGGTCTTTTTTTTTTTTGCAAAGTAATAGGTTATAAAAGTGAAAATTAAAGGAACAATAGAGGACTTAAATTTTTTTTTTAATTAAAAAAAAAAGAAAAAATGATCATAAAAATAATAAAGATATATCTAGGACTTTCTTGGTTTTGTTGTGGGTGTTGTGGGTTCAGTTCATTTTTGGCTAGTTCCTTGGTCAGGCTTATATTTCTCAAGATCTATAGGCCCCTTCCTATGTAGTCCGTAGTAACCACAGGGTTTTGATCTATTGCCTGTAGCTTCCAAGGCGTTTCCCTCTGTTATATCTTCTTCTGTTTGCTAGTCTCTTCAGTATCTGGTTTTCGCCCTGACACAAAGGGGATGGTGGAGGACACTTTTTTTTTTTTTTTTTTAGGCTTACTTGTTCAGTTGCGCTGTGGGGAGGGAGGGATGCTGTAAACAAATAACACTGGCGTGGGCTCACAGTGCCTCAGCCACCCTGGGTCTGCCCCCACTCACAGCGCGTGTAGCCACCCTGCCCACACTGCTCGGGCTCTAGGTTGTTCCGCCGGGAACAATCCGAGACCGGCCCTGGGTTGCATGCATCTCCCAGGTCCAAGCCGCTCAGGTTCAGGCACTTGGGTAGTCCTCAGAGGCGCAGACTCAGTTGGGCCTGCGTTTTGTGCTCTTCCCAGGTCCGAGCAGCTCAGGTGATGAGGTGTTTGGCGAGCGCCAATGCTGTGACTTATCGCCTCCCCGCCACTCGGTTATCTGGGTGTAAAACCGGCACACCTTCTCAGGCAGATGTTGACCGTCCAGACCCCCAAGAAGTTTTAGTTAGCAAAGAAGCCTGCTTACAGTTTTATAGATAATGTCTCTCTGGGGCTGCGATTGCCCCCTTCCGGCTCTGGCTGCCTGTCACCGGAGGGGGAAGGTCTGCAGCCGGCTATCTCTGTTCAGTCCTTTGTTCCGTGCGCGGGCCTGGCGGTCTTAGGTTAGGACTGGCTTTTCCCGTGGTAGATATCCCACAGTCTGGTTTGCTAGCCCAAATTATTTTGCTCAGATAGTGCTCGGGGTATTCAGGCCAGATTCTTACTCTCAGCAATGCAGCCCGCGCCGCGCCTCCCTGCCCAGCCCCCGCTTGCTAATGGCAGATGCAGGCGTCTGCGCTGCTTCTCCGCTGGGGGAGTTACCGTAGGGCTCGCAATCTGCAAGTTTTAATTGTTTATTTATTTTTTCTCCCTGTTATGTTGCCCTCTGTGCTTCCAAAGCTCAGCACAGATTCGGCAGTGAGAAGGTTTCCTGGTGTTTGGAAACTTCTCTCTTTTTAAGATTCCCTTCCCGGGACGGAACTCCGTCCATCCCTCTTTTGTCTCTTTTTTTTTTGTCTTTAATATTTTTTCCTACCTCCTTTCGAAGAGTTGGGTTGCTTTTCTGGGTGCCTGATGTCCTCTGCCGGCATTCAGAAGTTGTTTTCTGGAATTTACTCGACGTTTAAATGCTCTTTTGATGAATTTGTGGGGGAGAAAGTGTTCTCCCCGTCCTACTCCTCCGCCATCTTGGCTCCTCCCCCATGTCAAGTTCTAACTGCTGCTTCCTGACCTGCAAACAGGTTTCTCAAGAGACAGGTCTGGTAGTCTGGTATTCCCATCTCTTTCAGGATTTTCCACAGTTTATTGTGATCCAAACAGGCAAAGGCTTTGGCATAGTCAATAAAGCAGAAATAAATGTTTTTCTGGAACTCTCTTGCTTTTTCAATGATCCAGCAGATGTTGGCAATTTGATCTCTGGTTCCTCTGCATTTTCTAAAACCAGCTTGAACATCTGGAAGTTCACAGTTCACATATTGCTGAAGCCTGGCTTGGAGAATTTTGAGCATTACTTTACTTGCGTGTGAGTTGAGTGCAATTGTGTGGTAGTTTGAGCATTCTCTGGCATTGCCTTTCTTTGGGATTGGAATGAAAACTGACCTTTTCCAGTCCTGTGGCCACTGCTGAGTTTTCCAGATTTACTGGCATATTGAGTGCAGCACTGTCACAGCATCATCTTTTAGGATTTGAAATAGCTCAACTGGAATTCTATCAACTCCACTAGCTTTGTTCATAGTGATGCTGTCTAAGGCCCACTTGACTTCACATTCCGGGACGTCTGGCTCTAGGTCAGTGATCACACCATCATGATTATCTGGGTCGTGAAGATCTTTTTTGCATAGTTCTTCTGTGTTTTCTTGCCGTCTCTTCTTAATATCTTCTGCTTCTGTTAGGTCCATACCATTTCTGTCCTTTATCGAGCCCATCTTTGCATGAAATGTTCCCTTGGTATCTCTAATTTTCTTGAAGAGATCTCTAGTCTTTCCATTCATTGTTTTCCTCTATTTCTTTGCATTAATCGCTGAGGAAGGCTTTCTGATCTCTCTTTGCTATTCTTTGGAACTCTGCATTCAAATCGGTATATCTTTCCCTTTTCTTCTTTTCTTTTTGCTTCCCTTCTTTTCATAGCTGTTTGTAATGTCTCCTCAGACAGCCATTTTGTTTTTTTGCATTTCTTTTTTTCTGGGATGGTCTTGATTCCTTTCTCCTGTACAATGTCATGAACCTCCATCCATAGTTCATCAGGTACTCTATCTATAAAATCTGGTCCCTTAAATCTTTTTCCCACTTCCACTGTATAGTCATAAGGGATTTGATTTAGTTTATACCTGAATGATCTAGTGGTTTTCTCCAGTTTCTTCAATTTCAGTCTGAATTTGGCAATAAAGAGTTCATGATCTGAGCCACAGTCAGCTCCTGGTCTTGTTTTTGGTGACTGTATAGAGCTTCTCCATCTTTGGCTGCAAAGAATGTAATCAATCTGATTTCGGTGTTGGCCATCTGGTGATGTCCATGTGTAGAGTCTTCTCTTGTGTTGTTGGAAGAGAGTGTTTGCTATGACCAATGTGTTCTCTTTTCAGAACTCTATTAGCCTTTGCCCTGCTTCTTTGCGTACTCCAAGGCCAAATTTGCCTGTTATTCCAGGTGTTTCTTGATTTCCTACTCTTGCATTCCAGTCCCCTATAATGAAAAGGATATATTTTGGGGGTGTTAGTTCTAGAACGTCTTATAGATCTTCATAGAACCATTCAACTTCAGCTTCTTCAGCATTACTGGACAGGGCATATACTTGGATTACCGTGATATTGAATGGTTTGCCTTGGAAAGGAACAGAAATCATTCTGTCATTTTTGAGATTGCATCCAAGTACTGTATTTTGGACTCTTTTGTTGACTATGATGGCTACTCCATTTCTTCTAAGGGGTTCCTGCCCGCAGTAGTAGATACAATGGTCATCCGAGTTAAATTCACCCATTCCAGTCCATCTTAGTTCACTGATTCCTAGAATATCAATGTTCACTCGTGTCATCTCCTGTTTGACCACTTCCAATTTGCCTTATTCATGGACCTAACATTCCAGGTTCCTATAAAATATTGGTCTTTACAGCATCAAACCTTGTTTCTATCACCAGTCACATCCACACCTGGGTGATGTTTTTGCTTTGGCTCCATCCCTTCATTCTTTCTGGGGTTATTTCCTCACTGATCTCCAGTAGCATATTGGGGACCTACCGACCTGGGGAGTTCATCTTCAGTGTCCTATCTTTTTGCCTTTTCATACTGTACATGGGGTTCTCAAGGCAAGAATACTGAAGTGGTTTGCCATTTCCTTCTCCAGTGGACCACATTCTGTCAGCCCTCTCCACCATGACCCATCCGCCTTGGGTGGCAAAAAAAAAAAAAAAGAGGGGGTACAAAGGAACTTATTTACAAAACAGAAGTAGAGTAACAGATGTATAAAACAAGCTTATGGCTACCTGGGGGTGGGGAAAGAGTAAATTGAGAGATTGGGTTGACATATACAGATATAAAATAGATAACTAGTAAGAACCTGCTGTATAGCACAGAAAACTCTACTCAATACTCTCTAATGGCTTATATGGAAAAAGACTCTTAAAAAAGAATGAATATACGTATGTGTATAACTGATTCACTTTTCTGTACACCTGAAACTAACTCAACATTGTAAATCAATTATACTTCAATATATTTTTTTAAGTATCACAACTGCTAAGGTTAGTAATAACAGAGTATTTTGTGTTCCAATTCCATATGAAATTTTTCTTCACTTTCTCTATCAAAAAAATTATTGACCACTAGGAAGAAAACCTGTAAAATGGGTTTCATACAACTTCCTCTGTCTCATGGAGATAAAATATGTTTTAGTGACCACCTGAATGTTTTCACACTGGACTGAAGCCTTCATTGGCAGACAGGTCACTGCCACTTCTGGGCAAATCCTGCCTGTATCTGAACATCATCCAGCCAACTTGAAAGTAAAGATTCTCAGGATTGAAGCAGAGGATATCTGGTGAGACAGCTTTCCAAAGGTATCCAGACTAGATCTGTTGGAAGTTTTTTACCAAACCTCAGATGATTATAATACTTATATATATATTATATAACATAATACTTCATATGAGCCCCAATATCTGTAATCTTGAAAGCATTTGTACTTTATATAAAATGTCTGAGAGTTCTGCCTCCTACCTCTCCTTATAACTCAAATGTGACATTAGTATGTTTTTAATCTGTTTAATTTCCTTCTGACATGAGACACTACACCCAAGAAAGGTCCTTCCTAGCATTGAGGGACAAAAAACTACTAAAACCAGAAAAACTGATTCTTTCGTAGAAAGTCCTTGATCAAAAGGGAAAGTATAAAAAATTAATAAACAGAAACCTCAGTTAAACAGTGGAGGAGATCAGAACAGGGGGAACTCTCAGGTCCTTTGAAAATAGTAGAGCCCGACAGGAAGAAGAAAAACTCTTCTTCTTTCCTGACAGGGATTCAGTCAAGGAAAAGCCAAGGACTCTGGTGGGCTGCCGTCTATGGGGTCGAACAGAGTCGAACACGAGTGAAGTGACTTAGCAGCAGCAGTAACTTCTCCCCTGGAGAAGGAAATGGCAACCCACTCCAGTATCCTTGCCTGGAGAATCCCATGAACAGAGGAGCCTGGTAGGCTATAGTCCACGGGGTTGCAAAGAGTCGGACACGACTGAGCAACTTTTTACTTTACTTTCCTGTTTACTATGGTCCTCCCTACTTTCCTTTCCCCTGTATAAAAGAGTTCTTTTTCCTTTGCTGTGTGGAGAACTTGCACTAAGGTTTCCATGGTTGCAGACTCCCAAATTGAAATTCTCTAGTGATCTCAAATAAACCCATCTTTGTTGGAGAGAAAACTGGCATTCCATTTGTTTTAGGTCAACAAATGTTATTGCTTTGGGAAATTGCCTTGAGACAATGGTAGCTTCTAAGTTTGCTACCCAGATGACATGAAACAGAAATACCAGCAAATGAAAAGATGTTCAAATCATGAATTTCATTGAATCAATTCAAAAGATAAAATGAAAATTCAAGAAGAGATAAGGTAAATTAAGAAAAAATGCATGAATAATGAAAGGACTATTCTATATAATTTGAGAATAAACAATTAAAGTAATTAAAGTTTTAATAGTTATTCATTGATGTGTAACAAATTGTACACAAAGCTAGTCCCCTAAAGTAACAGATAATAATTATATTGTAGTTTTTTAAGTCAGGAAAATCCTAGAGCAGAATAGTCATTAGGAAAATATTGAGGAACTCAGAATAAAATATAAATCTTAGTTAAATAAAATGTAATTTTTTTTAAGAAAGCATTTGTGTATGCTACAAATACTGTCTTTAATTCCTTTAATTTTAATCCAAAATTGATATCCTGACTGGTTATAATACTCTATGAGAATTGACTTTTCCCTTCAGTTTTGTTTTGTTTTGTTTTGTTTTTTTGCAAGTGGTCTATTTGCCTTTGAAATCTAATGTTTTATGGAGAAGAGTAAAACTAACCTATGTTTTCCCTCCTTTGTAGAACACATGATCCACATAGCTTCAAATAGTCATTTATTTACTAAATTATTTACTTTTTTGGTTCTTAGTGAAACCACTGACCATTTCTCCAACCTGTCCTAAATGTTATAAATTTGCTTCTTTTTCATCTCAGGTTTATTCCTTAGTGCCTCTTTAGTTTCAGATCTATGATAGATTCTGTTTTTTTATCTTCTCTATCTCAGTAATAAATGATATGAACCACATAAACCTTAAGATATTATTTGTACAATTGAAGAAAAAGAACAAAACGAAATGAATGAAAAAATTAGTCAAGGGCATAATAAACAAAACTTGAAAATGGAGGGCTATCTGATTCCAGAAGCTTCTAGGTTCCAAAAGAGAAAGTACATACTATTAAGATGACTTAAATTATATGAAAAAATTTCAAAGCTGAGAAATGGATATAATTATTATTACTCTTTCCTCATTATTCTTCAGTGCTTTTTTTTTTTTTCCATTGAGAGCTTCTTATTCTTCTGAGAATACAAATAAACTTTAGTAAAATTTTGTCTGGTTTTTTAATTTAAACATGTATTTTTCATTTGAACCTCACTTCTCATATCTATGTTCTTTTTTCGTTTGTTTGACACAACATATTTACAGAGATCTAAGACTAGATCTTTCCTTATTCATTTTGTAATGCAAGTTTTATATGTATTGTTACATAACTTGTCCCAGAAAAAAATATTGAAGGGCTCCACTCAACTCCTGTCTTTGTTTCCCTGGCTATTTTTCATTTTTCACACAGTGCTTGAATTGGAAGGCTGTATATCACTGGTTTGTAATCTCTGTTAGAACTTGTATTGCTTGAGTGTGGGAGGTGGCAACAGTATCCAGAGTGAATTGGCAAAACGAGCAGTTGGCAGCTGGTAATTCTAATTTTGGTAAGTTCTTTCTTAGCACTTGCCATATTTGAAATATCATCTGCCTGAGAACTGCATGTGCTCCCTTGAGGAGAATTTGAGGCTACCTCAGAGTTTATCCTTTCCCTTACTTTGAGGAGAGCAAGTTACCTTTCGGGAAATAAGTGACTGTGACATTCCTTTGGCTCCCAAGTTTTTTGTTGCATGGTTATCAACTTACCTCAGTTGACATTTAATTGAAACAGCAAACCTGAATCTCAGCTCATTGTGACCCAATATTCTCTGCTCTGCTTCATCTCATATCATTCAGGACTCGTTATGAGTGAAGAAACCCAAATGGCTTTGCCAATAGAGTTTTTCTTGTTTGTATAAACAAAAATATAGAAGCTAGGTGAATTCTATGTACATTTCTGTGAGTCGTGGCTTTGCAGGGGATCCTTGTTGTCCATATCCCTAGTTTACCAGGATGCCAATATTTCTACGTACCCTGGCTAAAACTGGCCAATTCTGTTGTTCAGATTCAATAAGAGTTACTTTTGGAGAGTGAATGAAAGCATTTAGAACTGGCTTGTGTTCTCTGTCATACTCTTGCTTGGTCATCTGAGTGTCTCCACAGAGAAGTGGTCTACACTCTTGTAGATATTATCATATTCTATTGCTTCCTAGTCCCTTATTTAGCAGAGCACTCCACTGTGGTTTACATTAACTTCAGGGAGTCAGTGATGGCAGTTGTGTTAAAACCAAGTATCACCAATCTAAACACAGAGGTGCTCAGTGGAATTGAAAGTCGCTCAGTCGTGTCCGACTCTTTGCGGCACCATGGCCTGTAGTTCACCAGGCTCCTCTGTCCATGGGATTCTCCAGGCAAGAATACTGGAGAGGGTTTCCATGCTCCCCCTCCAGAATATCCTCCCAACCCAGGGATCAAACCTGCATCTCCTGCACTGGCAGGTAGAATAGAATTTAATTCAATGGTTGACTAAAGGTTAACACAATGTGATCCATTTACAAGAGGGAAAAAATTTGTGGATCTGTTTTCAAGAGGGAAGTAAACTGATACACAAAAACAAAATTGTGAGAGAGTTCCTGGGGAAAGTAATGAGAATCTGTCTTTTCTGGAGCATGTGGAACCTCCTCCCCAAATGAACACACCTTGCAGGTGCCACTGCCACGTTTTCGTTATGAACAATTTTTTTCAGGGTAAGGAAAATTCAGTCTAATGGCTGCCATATCATATCTTTTAACACCCCACTCTCTAATGATAAAGAAAGCCACAGCCAACCATGTGAGGAAGAAGTAAATGCTTGTCCTTACTTAAATCAATGAAGGTCTTCTTTCCACCTCTGCAAATGGAGAATGATATCTAATTGCTGCTCTGAAATGCTTATGCTTAATTCTTTGTGTTAGCCCATCTCAAATCTTTACTGGGCTGCACCAAGGAAAAAACAAGGAATTTGATGAAATAACATAAAGGTAAATTTACTCAGAACTTAAAATTTCTCCTGTGATTGTGTTTTTCACTTATTTAGAGGTATTAGAATACTTGCTACTTTTAAATAAGGATGAAAGAAGATAGTAAGTTGCTTTATTTTGCTTTACCTTTTTAAATGAAATATGGAATTGGCAATGCTACTACAACCTCTTATATCTAGTCCATGAAATTAAAAACCTTGGTTAGTATTTCAATGATTCATGGGTACTCCAAATCCTAGCTAATGTTCATAATGGCACAAGGTCTGACACAGAAGAGTATTTAGTAAATGCCTGTTATTGTCATTGGTATTCCTATCAATAAAATTTCTTATTTAAGGATGATGGGTTGTGTTCTTCTGAGTTTCTTTTCTACCATTTGTGAGCTGGAGAAAGGAAGGTGAGATATGTAATGACTTTAGTGAAGGAAAATGGAAGACGGCTGCTGTTTGTGCACATGTTTTTATACTCAACAAACCATTGTCACATGTTTTTAGTATGACAGCCCAGAAACAGCTGTATCTATTTGACAACTCAGGAAACCTAAAAGTGCCTACTAGTAGTTATATAATCACCTTCTAAGCAAAGCTCCTACAGGTGGGTTTTGACTTAAGATTACCATACTTTGTACCACCATGTCTTACCACTTTGGCAGTATATGTTTGGAGCACCTATAGATTTTATTGTGATGGGTTGGTCTAGTATGAAGTCTCTGCTTAAAATTAACACTCTAAATTTGATAGTGTCTAATGAAAGCAAAAAAAAAAAAAAATCTGTAAATTTTATTACAAAACCTATTGAAAAGATGTAGCAAGTAGGATAAAAAGGACAGATATAAATGTATTCATCCATCCACTCATTCTACAAGCAAGCATTATAGAAGCCTTGTCAGAGGAAGGGAGGAACAACCAGAACAGGAAATAAAAGATGCCTGCTTCTTCAGAGATGATCACTCTAATTCCTGTTAGAAGAGCAGAATTTTCATTGAATCCTAAACTAAAACAATTTCACTTACATGTGATTGTTTCTGAATTTTCTTTTATCTAGTGTAAAAAATCCAGCTCAACTAGTTCTTGCAAAAGAGATGGTTTTACCATACAGGTAAGATTATTTTTCTCACATAATCCAAAATAGGAAAAGTGTTGGGTACAAGCAAGGATGTGATGCAGGGCCTCTGCTGCCCCTTACTGCTCCCTGTCTCCTGTCTCTGCACCCCTACTTCAGTCCTATTTCAGAGCATTTATTTTCTAGAATAAAAGCAGCAGAGCAGCTTGCTTAATTCTACCATCACCCTAGACTAAAATACAGTGATTCCCAGCCTCCAGTTTAAGGAGCAGCCACCTTGTGGCTCATCTGGTAAATAATCCATTTGCAATCCAGGAGACCTGGGTTGGATCCCTGGGTTCGGAAGATGGCCTGGAGAAGGGAAAGACTACCCACTCCAGTATCTGGCATAGAGAATTCCATCACAAAGAGTTGGACATGACTGAGCAACTTTTACTTTCACCAGAAAGAGACCTTCACCACTGCCAGGGACCACTCCAAATTCTAAGTTCCTAAGAAAGGATTTTAATGCTTCAGCTTGGATCAGGTATGCATAACAACAGCTCCCATTTTCATTATGTGGTGAGAAAAGGAAGGCACTTTGTAGGAACTAAAAAATCCAATTACGTATCTGCCACACATTTCTTGTGTTTCCAACCACCTCTCTGAAACACAATCTCCCATTTCTTGAAATAAAGAAACAAGATCTTATAATGTAAGAGATGGTAAGTGCAGTCTTTTTCTGAAAAAATTCATAGTTGGGTATTGAAAATAATGGCAGGACTGCAGGGATGGGGGTAGAATTGGTATTTATATTGGTGTTCTGGCCAGAAGACCCAGAGATGCCTGAATCCATATTAGAACTGCATCTTGTCCAGTTTCCCCAGTGGAAGGATCAAGAACAAAGGAAATTTTGTGCAGGTAAAGAGAAAATTAGCCAAGATGGTGTGGTCAGGCTCTCTCGCCCCAGGGACTCTCACTCTTGACCCACGTTTTGTAAATAATGACTATATAATGGCTGAGACCACTTATAGACTGCATGTGAGTCATGAGGTACTCGCTTCTCACGGGCTACTTTGTGTGGTATGCCTGTACGAGCTTCACCATGAAAGCCCTGGCTACTGCTGGGTAGGGACTACATTGGAACAGCATCATAGTTCTGCTACATGAGGTTGTGTTTTGGCTATGTTATGGTTATGTTATGGCTGTTGCTATGGATGCTGCATCAACCAGGAGAGAGGCTGTGTTATGGCCACCATGCCAGCCAGGAGAGAATGTGTCTGCAGTTCCTCTGGCTCCTCAAGTCTCCCTCCAGCCTCTTAGCTTGTGCCTTGCCTACCCTGGGTTCAGCAAACAGTGTGAACAGTGAGAGAGTTGGCTTCACAAACAAGATGAAGAGGAATACACCTTGACATCAAATTTTTATTTTTTTGTTTTATTTTTAATTTTATATTTTCATATTAAAAATACTCACCATAAGAGCTTCCCATGTTTTCATGTGCTCTTTATTCTGAACCTGAGATGTTTTATATAATTAAAAATTGACAGAAAGTTTGTAATCTATTAATCACTGATTGTACATGTAAAAATTTAAGCACATTTAAGTTTTCTATTCAGTCCCATGGAGTTATATGAATCACATTTTTATTGTGTTATATAATTTTGTTGATATTGTTGTTTAGTCGCTAAGTCAGGTCTGACTCTTTGCAACCTTATCGACTGTAGCCTGCCAGGCTCCTCTATCCATGGGATTTCCCAGGCAAAAATACTGAAGTGGGTTGCCATTTCCTTTTCTAGGGAATCTTTCCAACCCAGGGATTAAACCCACATCTCCTACATTGGCAGGGATATTCTTTACCACTGAGCCACCCAAGAAGTCTCATAGAAGTGTGTTAGTCACTCATTCATGTCTGACTCTTTGCGACCCCATGGACTACAGCTCGTCAGGCTCCTCCGTCCACAGAATTCTCCAGGCAAGAATACTGGAGTGAGTTGCCATTTCCTTCTCCAGTCTCAATAGAAGACTATCTATTAATTAATAAGGCAGTATGAACTGCTAACTATCTTGAATTACATCAACAGAATTTTCAAGAATGTCACCTAGGAGGTGGTGTTGTGACTATTTAATGCTTTATAAAAGCCTGTCACTCAGGCATAGATTCTTTAACTATCAGACCTTTGGCTAAATATCAGGTGATACATGGCTTATTCAGAATAAAGAAAAAAAAATTTAACCAAACATTAAATGCAAAAGAAAATCTAGTGTTCTTTAATAAGCCTCAAACTTAAAGAACTTAATATGTAAAGATCATAAACAGTTTATAAAAAGCCATATTGTCAATATGATGATATCTTAATTGCTGAGGTGAAAAGAGATTCAAAAGATGCTTAAATACAAAGCAGTATTGAAGGAGAAAAGTGATGTATAATTTTATTAATATATATGTATTGTTATCTAATAAGGATTTTAATGTGTACATTAAGTAATGTTTACTTTTCCCAAAGTGTATCATTAGTGTTATCTTATAATGCATGATATGACATTCTAAAATAAGTTAAAATAGGGAACCCTCTTACACTGTTGGTGGGAATGCAAACTAGTACAGCCACTATGGAGAACAGTGTGGAGATTCCTTAAAAAACTGGAAATAGAACTGCCATATGACCCAGCAATACCAGTGCTGGGCATACACACCGAGGAAACCAAAAGGGAAAGAGACACGTGTACCCCAATGTTCATCGCAGCACTGTTTATAATAGCCAGGACATGGAAGCAACCTAGATGTCCATCAGCAGACGAATGGATAAGAAAGCTATGGTACATATACACAATGGGTATACATATACATATACATATACACATATACTCAGCCATTAAAAAGAATACATTTGAATCAGTTCTAATGAGGTGGATGAAACTGGAGCCGATTATACAGAGTAAAGTAAGCCAGAAAGAAAAACACCAATACAGTACACTAATGCATATATATGGAATTTAGAAAGATGGTAGCGATAACCCTGTATGCTAGACAGCAAAAGAGACACAGATGTATAGAACAGTCTTTTGGACTCTGTGGGAGAGGGCGAGGGTGGGATGATTTGGGAGAATGGCATTGAAACATGTATAATATCATATAAGAAATGAATCTTCAGTCCAGGTTCGATGCAGGATACAAGATGCTTGGGCTGGTGCACGGGGATGACCCAGAGGGATGGTATGGGGAGGGAGGTGGGAGGGGGATTGGGATTGGGAACACATGTACACCCATGGCGGATTCATGTTGATGTATGACAAAGCTAATACAATATTGTAAAGTAATTAGCCTCTAATTAAAATAAATAAATTTAAATTTTAAAAAAGAATTATAAGTTGAAAAAATAAAGTTAAAATAAAATAAGTTAAAATAGAGTATATTAAAGGGCTTCCAAGGTGGCACTAGCGGTAAAGATCTCAGCTGTCAATGCAGGAGACATAAGAGACATGGGTTCAATCCCTGAGTTGGGAAGATCCTCTAGAGTAGGGAATGGCAACCCACTCCAGTATTTTTGTGTGGAGAATCTCATGAACAGAGGAGGCTGGCAGGCTATAGTCTACAGGGTCGTGCAGAGCCAGACACGACTAAAGTGACTTAGCACATCCACACAGAGTATATTAAACATAGCTTTTTCCGTCACATATCTGAGGGAGTTCTAATGTCCTGGCTGGACCATATGATAAATCTCTTTTTCCTAAACCTGTTGGCTAACATTCTTGCTCTGCTTCAACTTCCAATCACCAAAACTTACTTTGGTTCTTATCACCCTCAAACTTCAGCATAAGAAGAAGCAGAAATACCACTGTAGCACTTTACCTTTAAAACAGTTGCCCCACTAGCAGAGGGGCTCCATCAGTTTCCAGAAACTTAAGAATTCAGAAAAGTTGCATCCTCTTTGGAGCAGAAGGAGAGTGGTTTGGATGCAAGAGGCAAGATAATGTGTGCATGCTAAGTTGCTTTAGTGTGTCCAACTGTTTGTGACCTTATGAACTGTAGCCCAGGAAGCTCCTCTGTCTATGGGATATATACATATGCTTATGAGAAAATTCACTGCAGTAGGGTGATGAAACTTGAGTTGGATTGTAAAGGACAGGTGGAATTCACACAGGTGGAATAGCAGATGTATAGTATCTTAAAGGCAGGACTGGGGGAAGTGTTACTGAAGGGAAGTGGGGAGGGGTGGAGGGGACTGCTATGATGGGGGTGTGGTGGGCACAATCATAGGCCATCTGTGTCTGTGAGTGTCTGTGTTTGCTAACTTTCTTTACCCAGAGAAAAAGTAAACTTTTCCCTCTTTTCACAACAAACCACTGAAAGAGCTTGGGGTGTCATTTCTTATCATCCCAGTTCAGGGTATGGTGAATCTGGCTTTTACCATTTGGGTTCCCTGAGGACCCAGATCCAATAAGCTTATCCCAGGTTATTGGTCTTCTCTCTGACTGACAAACCCAATCCTCCAAATGGGGTAGAGGTCAGGTGGTGGATTTCAAGATATTTTATAGGAATCTTTAATTCCTATAGTAAACATATTGCCACAGTGATACAGTGTCAGTGGCTTCTCTGCAGTCCACTGCTGATTTCCAACTCAGGTGCCCAAACTTTCAAGTGACTAAGACTCAAGCCTCAGCACAGGCAGCGCTGCCTACCCTAAGTATGCAAGCTTTGTCCCTGAACTTATCACTGAGGCTGCCTCTGCTTCACATTTTAGAGAAATCCAAAGCATCTGGAAAAAAATATCCAACCACCTCTGTTTTAGGAAAACTCAAGGACTGTGCTTTGCAGTAGAATCAGAGATGTTAGTTTTTGTTTCATAATTTCTCAGAGGATATTGTTCCACTTCTGTAACCCAACAAACCCTGAAACATTTTGTGAAATCTCCCTTTCCCCCTTTTTTTTTCTTTTGGATTGTTTGAATAGCACTGCTTAGGATGACATGTGTGTGTGTGCATGCTCAGTTGCTTCAGTCATGCAACTCTTTGTGACTGACTCTTTGTAACTCTATGGACTGTAGCCCACCAGGCTCCTCTGTCTGTAGGATTCTCCAGACATGAATACTAGAGTGGGCTGCCATGCCCTCCTCCAAAAGATAACATAGCCATTTGGAATTGCCACCAAGAAGAAGGAACTATGAGTTGGTATGCATGAGAATTTAAGCTTCTTTCTTCAAAGTACCTCACAAATGTGCTTCTGAGAAGTTTTTAATAGTACAAATGACTCCCTCTTTGACTACTGCTTTCTTACTGGCAGTTCTGGAGCTGTTTGCTATTCCTGTTACTGGGGAGACAGCTTCCTTTTTATCCTAATAGCATTGAATCTTTTTTTTTTAATATAAATTTATTTATTTTAATTGGAGGTTAATTACTTTACAATATTTATTGGTTTTGCCATACATCAACATGAATCTGCCATGGGTATCTTTTGTTAATTACTACTTCTCTTAATCCTACCTCAGATATGCAGAAATGAGACCCTTCTCAGAATCCTCCAGCAGGACCCCAAATCTAATCAAAGATGCTTTCTCCTCCCTCTTGGACAGCAGCAAATAGTTACCTGGGGGCACCCTACATCAATGCTTGGAGTCATTATATTTGATTCTGCCCAACTGAAAGCTGATCTCTGGTGGTCTTTGGCTGATTGAACTTTGGTGGGAACAAAGCCTTATGGCATGTATGCCTATTATAATCCGTATCCCTCACTTTCCTACCATGAGTCATCCTGATTCTTCTCAATGATGTCCTAATAGTATGAAGGGCTTCCATTTTTCCCATCCTAGTGTGTGCTTCTTGTTTCAAAAGCAGGAGACAAACACTGTTACATGCATAGAATCAGAAGAATGAAAGTTGAACACTGTAGTATCAGCAGGTCTTTGTGGTACTTTCCTAACCCAGGGATCTCAATGCATTTATGCTGGTCATCATTTTTTTTTTTTTTTCGTCAATCAGGTCTGAGTGTGATAAGAGGGGTGGGTAATGTTATCTGAGGAAAGAGTAAGTTTTATCATCTCTGAATCCTTAGCAGAAAAAGAAAGCACAGTATATGAAGGTGATTCACTAAATATCACTAAAGAAAAGTCCTGGAGCCTAAATTATAAAACATAAATAATAACCCCACTCCAGTACTCTTGCCTGGAAAATCCCATGGATGGAGGAGCCTTGTGGGCTACAGTCCATAGGGTCGCTAACGGTTGGGCCCGACAGAGTGACTTCACTTTCACTTTTCACTTTCATGCATTGGAGAAGGCAATGGCAACCCACTCCAGTGTTCTTGCCTGGAGAATCCCAGGGACGGGGGAGCCTGGTGGGCTGCCGTCTATGGGGTTGCACAGAGTCGGACACGACTGAAGTGACTTAGCAGCAGCAGCAGCAGCAGAAATGCAGGACCCAGGAGAAGGGAAGGGCGACCCACTCCAGTATTCTTCCCTGGAGAATCCCAAGGACAGAAGCCCAGTGGTTACAGTCCATGGGGTTGCAAAGAGTCAGACATGACTGAGGACTAGCACACACACACACACACACACACGGATGCAGGGGTGGGCAGGAGCAGGGAAGTGGACTTTGTTTTATGTATATACAGTTTGGAATGTGGTCCTCTAAGGCCTTTTAAGAGACACATTAGAATTTTTAGTATTTGTAGAGTACCAACTGTTTTTAACAGTTCTAGTTGAGTAGCTCCAAGAAATAGACTGAAGTCAAACTCTTGCTCCTCAGTGCCTTTTCAGAAATTGTTGAATTTCTGCCTCTATTAACCCTGTGAATTTCACTTTCTTAAAATTATATATTGTAGAAAATTTGTTTTCTTTCGATAGAAGACTATGTATTATATCATCCATAGCATATTATTTGGATTGTCAGATTCTAGCCCTGTTCATTGTCAGGTCTTTGAGCTCTTTTGCAACTCTTTGTAACTTTTAAATACAGGTATCCCCCACTTTTTTAAACTTTGTTTTACACCACTTTGCTTTTATGAAAGACCTACATTCATACCTGTTTTCTGTAACTGAAAGAAACTTGAAGAGGATTTTTGCTTTTTCAAAAGAGGTGCAAAGCAAAAACAACATTGGTTTTGTTGTGAGCCATTATAGAAGCACTGACCACCAGAGGAGAGAGTGGCACCACCAAGCTCCTTCCTGGGAGCCACACTCAGCATCACAGCATTGAAACCAAGCAGGACCCTGTGGAGTCTTCCCAGGAGCAGAATCTCATGTCCCTTGCCTCATGTTTTCTTAAAAGCTAAAGTCTCCTATACCCTCCCCTGAGTTCCAGAGATCAAATTTAATCAAAGAAATGAGAAAATGAAGAAACAAAGGAAAACATTCAAGCAAGACAAAATAATAATAAAGTCAAGGACCTTCAATTTCTCTTCAAGGGCTATAGATAATATCCTTAGCCATATTCTTGAGTTGTTTTGCAGAGATTAAAACTCCTACCAGGTGTAAGAAGTCAACTGATGACCCTAGACCAGTCAGAACCAGAAGGTTGATGATGTAACTCCCAAAATACCATCCTGTTACCCTGTCACCAACCTATCAGAGTAGGTACAAGCTGATCAAGCATCCTGCGAACCTCTCCCTCACCTCGCCTTTAAAAGCCTTTCCCCAAGAACCATCAGGGAGTGTGGGTCTTTTGAGCATGAGCTGCCAATTCTCCTTGCTTGGCCCCATGTTGATTGCCTTGCAATAAGCACTGTACTTTTCTATACCACAGCCTGGTGTCAGTAGATTGGCTTTACTGCACTCTGGTGAGCTGACCCAAGTTTGGCTCAGTAATAGCATCAAGCCACAAAAATTTGGACTGTCTTTGAGCATCTGTGCTTTACCTTGATTTATTTTGTGCCTCCATCAGCAAGATGAGTCTTAAGGTAATTGCTTCTTTGCTTAATGTTATTTTGGCTCACAGAAGTTTTCATAGGAATGCTCTATTTTTGAATAGAGAGGGAATCCTGTTATATATATTATAAACATTATATGTATATAACATATGTGTATGTGTGTGCTTAGCTGCTCAGTAATGCCAAATCTTTGGTGACCCTATAGACTGTAGCCTACCAGGCTCCTCTGTCCATAGGATTTTCCAGGCAAGAATACTGCAGTGAGTTGCCATGCCCTCCTCCAAGAAATCTGCCCAACTCCAGAATCGAACCCACATCTCCTGTGTCTCCTGCATTACAGGTGGATTCTTTACCCACTGAGACATCAGGGAAGCCCATAACATGTATTATTATGTATAAATAATAAACATATATGTGTGCATAGAAATATATCACTGTCTAGCAGTGATTTGACTCCTCATCCCACCCCCACCAGTCTGGAAAAGACAAAACAGTTTCATTTGTGATTTACTTTATCCCATTTGCAATTCATCTCAATATTTATTTTATCCCTATACATAAATCTGGGTTGTTTTGACTTTTCCTTTGAATTGGACATAACTTCTGCCTGGTTCCCTCATATTATCTGAGTAAAATAAAAATTTTCACATGCCTTTAATCACTATGAGAGTTTAATTTTACCTTTTTTCTGAAAATGATCTTTTCCATGATTTTAATGATTGCCTGTGAGTGCCCTGCAGTTAATAAACATTTTGCTTTGGTCCATGATAAAGAATTGAATAACATTAGGAACTTTTTTTGAAGTTTCTCTGAAATTTGTAAACATATTTACTTTATGTGCTAACTTATTTCACTTCTTTGCAAAGCAAATTCATTATAGTGCAGGGAAGTGGAAATTCCACCAACTCAGCAAAGGCTGTATGTTCTGTGTGTTTTGTTCTGTATGTTTTGTGTGTTCAGCTACTTTGTTGTTTTTGTTGTGGTCAGATTCTTGTTTTGGAATGCATACTTCTTAATTTCTTCTCAGCATCTCTTATGTCTCTGGTTTATATGTTTAGAATAAGACAGTGAGATGGTTGAGTTCATCTTGGTGCTATCAGCATCCCTCTTCTCCAGATTCTTTCTCTCATCATTGCAAGGTTTGTTTTCTTTCTCTGGATCTGATTCTCCACCCACTTATGAATACCAAGCCCATAGGAAAAAACTTTTGTTTTCATTCCTTTGTACCTTGAAACATACAAAGTGCTAGGAATCACATTGTCTCTCCTTCCTCTGCTTCCTCAGTCAGAGATATGCACTGCAAGAAAATAAAGTTCACTAAATTAGAACAAACACAAACTGTTTATTCATAGTTTGCCATAGCAAGGAAGTCAACCGCTTTCCTTACTCTTAGAAGAGCTAGGATAGGAAAGCCGTATGGTGAAAAACAGGGACAGCTTAGGAATGCCCTGATTGGAAGTTGCATGCACTGTAACCTGGAGGTGGACTAATAAGAAGTGGTGTCTCATATCTGATTGATTTGTAAAGCACATTTAGCCTTCCTGATTGGTCTTCAACTAGAAGCTGGGCAAAAAATAGGGAACCTGGCAGTCATTGATCTTAACTGTTGTGGGCTGATTACTGTGGAGGCTGTGGTTTGGCTTCCCAGGTTCACTGCTGCAGAAATTGCAATGAAAGTTCTATTATCGTGTATGAGCTAGCTGTTAGCCATTTGAATATTCAATCTCTAACTGACTAATTTCTTTTTACAATGTAAAATGATAACTGTAAATCTAAAGAAATCCAAAAGAAAAAGCTTGTCAGCAAGAATTTTGGGTCATTCCTGTTTTTTGGTGCTAAATGTTAATTTTTGTTGAGAGTCTGTTTGCAGAAAGTTTTCACTTTTGTCTCAGGTTCAAAGGATTTGTTAACCAAAAAACCACTCATTATATACAAGTAAACAATACAAATATTTATTAGAGAATTATCTAGCTTACTTTCAATAGATTGCGTTTTATCCAACATACAGACTTAAACAGCACTGGGAAGTCCCCTGACACAGCACATCTGGAGTCCCAGTTGGGAAAAGGTCCCAAGTAGCACCTCTGTTCTGTAGGTGAGACATCAAAAATTACGGTTCGCGTTCCCATTTAAAATCCCAGGATGCAAACTGATATTGTTGTGAATCTGTGAGCAAATTTCAGTTCTGGTTTTGTTGCAGGAAGGGGGACCCGTTCCAGGACACAAAACTGGGTTCTTATCTAACACTTTGAAATGGATTGTCCAAGAAGACACATGTGCTGACAAAGCAAGAGATTTTATTTCCAAAGGCCACCTGGGGAAAGAGCAGTAGGGTAAGGGAACACAGGAGAACAGCTCTGCCATGTGGCTCACAATCTCGTGTTTTATGGTGATGGAATTAGTTTCCAGGTTGTCTTCAGCCAATCATTCTGACTCAGAGTCCTTCCTGGTGGTGCACACCTTGCTCAGCCAAGATGGATGCCAGTGAGAAGGATTCTGGGAGGTGGTCAGACACGTGGTGTCTCCTTTTGACCTTTCCTGAACTCTTCCGGTTGGTGGTGGCTTATTAGTTCCCTGTTCCTTACCAGGACCTCCTGTCATAAAACAACTCAGGCACATGGTTACTATGGTGCCTGGCCAGGGTGGGCAGTTTCAGTCAGTGTGTTTCCCCTAACAGTTTCATGTTAATGCTGTTTGTTTTGCTTTGTAAAACTTGGAATATTTTAAGCCCTGGTATTGGTTGGCCAGATCCCTTCCAGGAGATCAAAAATCTCAAGATTCCTTGCCTATCTTATCTATGGTGCAAGACTTGCACTCACAGGAGGCAGTCAGGGCACTCACAGTCAGGGAAGTATCCAGGTAGTTAGGAAGCAAGGTCAGAGGCCTGCTCTGCCTTGTCTCTGAAGCCTAAACAAGACTATCTTCTTAATTTCCCTAACAAAGTCCATGGTAAATCAGATAGTGTTGTGCTTTACTTACATCATCTCATGTGGATCCTTGTGTAAACCTTGTCTGGGAAGGTTATCTCCTTTTTAAAGACACAAAGACTGAAGTTCAGATATGTTAACCAATCTGATGAAGACTACAAAGTTAGAAAATGGAGGTGCAAATATTTTAACCCAAATCTCAGATCTCGGAAAAAAAGGCATGAAAGGATCTATACCAAGCTGAGTGTGTGAAACTTGGGAAAAGATAAAGATATTAAATTTGCATTTGTATTTTTGAATATTTGATTACAATAACTATAAATTGCTTTCATAATAAGAAGGTTGATCATCAATAAACAATGGCAGCAGGTAAGAAACAAAAACCTTAATTCTATGTACACACCATGTGCTTCCTTCTGAAAATCTAAATCATATGCTATTTCATAAACTTAAGTCACAAAAAAATTCATCTCAGATAATAAAACCATATTAGTGCTTTTAAGAGTGTTTTATCCCTGAAGAGATTTATACAGTAGGATATTGTTAACTGGTTAATAAGTCAAAAGGTGAAAAAGAATAGCATATTATTAAGAAATATTTCCATCAACTATAGCCATTTAATAAATGTGTGCTAAGTTGCTTCAGTCATGTCTGATTCTTTGAGACCCTATGGACTATATAGCTTGCAAGGCTCCTCTGTCCATGGGATTCTCCAGGCAAGAATACTGTAGTGGGTTGCCATGCCTTCCTCCAGACATTTAATTAACAGTTAATCTAAAATAGAACTTCATTGCTTTTAAATAACTGGTACTATTCCTTCATCTATCCACTCATCAAGTGTTAAATGAGCTCCTAATAGGTTTTAGAAATGGTGTTAGTACCTGAGATTAAAAAATAATAATAATCAAAGTGTGGCATTTAAAGATGTAGATTTTTCTAGCTCTTAAAATATAATTTTCAAGAAAAAAGTAAAATCATGAGTCATACAGACATGTAAAGATTACAATGTTAAAGAGTTTATTTAGCTTATTAATGAGGAAACAAATAAAATGTTGCAACCAGTTCAATAGTGAATCTAAAATGGAAATGATGAACATATTTGCAGGGCAGGAATAGAGGCACAGACATAGAGAACGGACTTGTGGACACAGCGGGAGAAGGAGTGGGGTGGGGGGAATTGAAAGAGTAGCATTGACATAGCTACACTGCTGATACTGCATTGCTTCAGTCGTGTCTGACTCTGTGCGACCCCATAGACAGCAGCCAAACAGGCTTCCCTTCCCTGGGATTCTCCAGGCAAGAACACTGGAGTGGGTTGCCACTTCCTTCTCCAATGCATGAAAGTGAAAAGTGAAAGTGAAGTCGTTCAGTCATGTCCGACTCTAGCGACCCCATGGACTGCAGCCTACCAGGCTCCTCTGCCCATGGGATTTTCCAGGCAAGAGTACTGGAGTGGGGTGCCATTGCCTTCTCCGTAAATCACATAGCTAGCAAGAAGCTGCTGCATAGCACAGGGAGCTCAGCTTGGTGCTCTGTGGTGACCTAGATGTGTAGAATAGGAGATTAGGAGGTGGGCTCAAGAGGAAAGGGATATATGTATACATATAGCTGATTCATGAAGTTATAGAGCAGAAACTAACACAGCATTGTAAAGAAATTTTATTCCATTAAAAAAAAAATAATAAAGTTCATGGCAGACTCCAGAAAAAAAAGTGAACCTAAAGAACAGATAAATTTATGCTTCAGGAATATTGAAATGAGAATTCAAATGGGAAATAGAACTTGTTTTGCCTAAGAGAAAATCTGCCAATGCACAGAGTTCATTTGCAAGTCCACAGGCATTAATTATTTTTGCATTGTAACAAGTATCTAAAATTTATAGAGTTGTAAAATAACTCCTAAAGAATCAATATCAGATAATCAAGAAGAAAATGCTCTATAGGATGCATGGTTTTCCATCAAAACACACTATTTTTCTCTACATAGCAAAGAGAAACATACAGTATATACAATAGACTTTGCTATCTCTACCCTCAAAGTTCTTCTCCTCTGCCACCTCTACTAGCCCTGCTAGTAGAACTCTGAGTCTTTGAGGTAAATGTAGAGTTCCCTAGTCCTGCTCCAATGAGAGAATAAGTCATACCATCAACTTTCATCTTTTTCAGTGATTACTCAGGGCTTATCTCAGTTAACACCCTCCTCCAACAACACAAAAGAAGACTCTTCACATGGACATCACCAGATGGTCAATACCAAAATCATATTGATTATATTCTTTGCAGCTAAGATGGAGAAGCTCTATACAGACAGCCAAAACAAGACTGGGAGATGACTGTGCTCAGATCATGAACTCCTAATTGCCAAATTCAGACTTAAATTGAAGAAAGTAGGGAAAACCGCTAGACCATTCAGGTATGAACTAAATCAAATCACTTACGATTATACAGTGGAAGTGACAAATAGATTCAAGGGACTAGATCTGATAGACAGAGTACCTTATGAACTATGGATGGAGGTTCGTGACATTGTATAGGAGGCAAGGATCAAGACCATCCCCAATAAAAAGAAATGCAAAAAAGCAAAATGATTGTCTGAAGAGGCGTTACATAGATATGAAAAGAAGAGAAGCAAAAGACAAAGTAGAAAAGGAAAGATATACCGATGCGAATGCAGAGTTCCAAAGAACAGCAAGGAGAGATCAGAAGCCTTCCTCAGTAATCAATGCAAAGAAATAGAGGAAAACAACAGAATGGGAAAGACTAGATATCTCTTCAAGAAAATTAGAGATGCCAAGGGAACATTTCATAAAAAGACGGGCTCAATAAAGGACAGAAATGGTATGGACCTAACAGAAGCAGAAGATATTAAGAAGAGGTGGCAAAATACACAGAAGAACCATACAAAAAAGATCCTCATGGCCCAGATAATCATGATGGTGTGATCACTCACTGAGAGCCAGACATTCTGGAATGTGAAGTCAAGTGGGCCTCAGGAAGCATCACTATGAACAAAGTTAGTGGAGATGATGGAATTCCAGTTGAGCTATTTCAAATCCTAAAAGATGATGCTGTGATAGTGCTGCACTCAACATGCCAGCAAATTTGGAAAACTCAGCAGTGGCCACAGGACTGGAAAAGGTCAGTTTTCATTCCAATCCCAAAGAAAGGCAATGCCAAAGAATGCTCGAACTACCACACAATTGTACTCATCTCACACGCCAGCAAAGTAATGCTCAAAATTCTCCAAGCCAGGCTTAAACAGTACATGAACCATGAATGTTGGTTTTAGAAAAGGCAGAGGAACCAGAGATCAAATTGCCAACATCTGCTGGATCATGGAAAAAGCAAGAGAGTTCCAGAAAAACATCTACTTCTGCTTTATTCACTATACGAAAGCCTTTGACTATGTGGATCACAACAAACTCTGGAATATTCTTCAGGAGGTAAGAATACCAGACCACCTGACCTGCCTCCTGAGAAATCTGTATGCAGGTCAAGAAGCAACAGATAGAACTGGACATGGAACAATAGACTGGTTCCAAATCGGGAAAGGAGTATGTCAAGGCTGTATATTGTCACCCTGTTTATTTAACTTCTATGCAGAGTACATCATGAGAAATGCTGGACTGAATGAAGCACAAGCTGGAATCAAGATTGCTGGGAGAAATATCAATAACCTCAGATATGCAGATGACACCACCTTTATGGCAGAAAGCGAAAAAGAACTAAAGAGTCCCTTGATGAAAGTCAAAGACGAAAGTGAAAAAGTTGGCTTAAAACTCAACATCCAGAAAATTAAGATCATGACATCTGGTCCCATCACTTCATGAGAAATAGATGAGGAAAGAGTGACAGACTATTTTGGGGGGCTCCAAAATCACTGCAGATGGTGACTGTAGCCATGAAATTAAAAGATACTTGGTCCTTGGAAGAAAAGTTATGACCAACCTAGACAGCATATTAAAAAGCAGAGACATTACTTTGTCGACAAAGGTCCCTCTAGTCAAGGCTATGGTTTTTCCAGTGGTCATGTGTGGACGTGAGAGTTGAACTATAAAGAAAGCTGAGTGCCAAAGAATTGATGCTTTTGAACTGTGGTGTTTGAAAAGACTCTTGAGAGTCCCTTGGACAGCAAGAAGAGCCAACCAGTCCATCCTAAAGGAAATTAGTCCTGAATATTCAATTGGAAGGACTGATGCTGAAGCTGAAACTCCAATACTTTGGCCACCTGATGCAAAGAAGTGACTTATTTGAAAAGACCATGATGCTGGTATAGATTGAAGGCGGGAGGAGAAGTGGACGACAGAGGACGAGATGGCTGGATGGCATCACGGACTCAATGGACATGAGTTTGAGCAATCTCCAGGAGTTGGCGATGGACAGGGAGGCCTGGCATGCTGCATCCCATGGGGTCACAAAAAGTCAGACATGACTGAGCAACTGAACTGAACTGAACTGAACTTA
This sequence comes from Bos grunniens, assembly GCF_055505025.1. Taxonomy (NCBI): domain Eukaryota; kingdom Metazoa; phylum Chordata; class Mammalia; order Artiodactyla; family Bovidae; genus Bos; species Bos grunniens. The sequence goes on from NC_141175.1 coordinate 51,276,273, forward strand.
TCCCAGTTTTTCCCAAGATGTAAGGGAAAGTTTTCTATGTGAGATTTCTAGGAAAGCTTTTGCTTTCCTGATGAAAAGATTTCATTGCAACTGGCATTATCTTTCTCTTTTTATTTTCCCTTTTTGTAGCTGGAATGCAGATGTAATTATTGGAGTTCAGCAGCCTTTTTGTTGCTATAGAATGAGTAGCATAAAATATATATTAATACAATCCTAGCTGTATTAGTCTGCTCAGTCTACTATAACAAAATAGCATAGGCCAGAGGCTTAAACAATAGACATTTATTTCTCACAGCTCTGAAAGCTGAGAATTCAAGATTAAAGTTCTAGCTAATTTGGTTCCTAGTAAGAGTTCATTTCCTGATTTGTAGGCAGTCGCCTTCCCACTGTAGTCTTAATTGAGAGCAATCTGTTCTCTTATAAAGGCACTAATCTTATTAGAAAGACCTCCCCTTCTTGACTTCATCTAAACCTAATTACCTTCCAAATGCTCCATCACCAAAATCAATTCACTTCGGGGATTAGGGCTTCAATGTATGAATTTTGTGTCTGTTCTAAGTAGCCTCAGTTGTGTACAACTCCCCATAACCCTATGGACTGTAGCCCTCCAGGCTCCTCTGTTCATGGGATTCTCCAGGCAAGAATACTACAGTGGGTTTTCATTTCCTTCTCCAGGGGATCTTCCAGAACCAGGGATCAAACTTGCATCTCTTACATCTCCTGCCTTGGCAGGTGGGTTCTTTACCACTAGTGCTACCTGGGAAGCCCATATGAATTTTGGGAACATATAATTAAACCTGTAGGAATAGCTAATGCTTATGTAGCAGTTGGGCTTCCCTGGTGGTTCAACAGTAAAGAATCTGCCTTCAATGTAGGAGACACAGTTTCGATTGCTGGGTCAGGAAGATCCCCTGCAGCAGGGAATGGCAACCTACTCCAGGATTCTTGATGAGAAAACCCCATGGACAGAGGAGCCTGCCAGGCTACAGTCCATGGGGTCACAAAGAGTTGGACATGACTGAAGTGACTGAGCATAAGCATACAAGTAACAATTACTATGGGCCAGATATTGTTCTAGGTGACTTTCATATATTAGCCCTTTTAACATTGCGATAGGCCTGAGGATAGCTATTATTTTCTTTATTTTATAAGTGAAAAAGATCAAACTGATGAAAGGGTTTGTTCGAGGTCACAAAACTAAGAAATAGTGGGGTCAAAATTTGAACCAAGGCTGTTAGTGGATGAATCTGTGTTCCTAACCATTATATTATCTTATCCTATTACAAATGGCAATGGCCCTGTTTCTTCTGAACCACGGAACCAGTAATTACCAATTTCCAGACTTCTGATTGCTGCTGCTGCCGCTAAGTCGCTTCAGTCGTGTCCAACTCTGTGCGACTCCAGAGACGGCAGCCCATCAGGCTTCCCCGTCCCTGGGATTCTCCAGGCAAGAACACTGGAGTGGGTTGCCATTTCCTTCTCCAATGCATGAAAGTGAAAAGTGAAAGTGAAGTCACTCAGTCATGTCCGACTGTTCTCGACCCCATGGACTGCAGCCTACCAGGCTCCTCTGCCCATGGGATTTTCCAGGCAAGAGTACTGGAGTGGGGTGCCATTGCCTTCTCCGATTAGGTAAGATAAATAAACCTCTATCAACTTAAGCTGCAAATAATTGAATTCATAACTGGTACAATTTTTCACTATTTAGCACAATTTTGCTCTATTTCTTTGATTTTGTTTAGGCTTAGGTAGGTACAGTTTCAGAGAAGGCAATGGCACCCCACTCCAGTACTCTTGCTTGGAAAATCCCATGGACGCAGGAGCCTGGTAGGCTGCAGTCCATGAGGTCGCTAAGAGTTGGACACGACTGAGCGACTTCACTTTCACTTTTCACTTTCATGCATTGGAGAAGGAAATGGCAACCTACTCCAGTGTTCTTGCCTGGAGAATCCCAGGGACAGGGGAGCCTGGTGGGCTGCTGTCTATGGGGTCGCACAGAGTCGGACATGATTGAAGTGACTTAGCAGCAGCAGCAGCAGGTACAGTTTATCATATTGAAAATCTCCTTTTCCAAAATTTCTAAAAAGATACATCATAAAAATCAATCATAAAAAAACTTGGAGTATAACATGATTATCTTCCTCAATAGGGAGTTTCATTTGTTTCCATCAGATGTCTAGGGCCACTGACAATCTGATCACCCTAATCCAACTTCAAATGTTGCACCTTTCTATGCCTCTCAGTGACTGGAGGCTGACTGCAGTGTAAGGTTGGCTAACTTCCAGTTTACTGAGTCCTGGGGTATAAGCCTTTGGGTCCAAACTCAAGCACAAAACTTTACTATAAGTTTTGATGCCCCAGCCCTGAGAGGCTGTCACATATGTTGCTGTCACCTCTTTTCTGGAATAATCTGACATTCCCAGGACTGAAGAGATCTCAATATCACACTCATCTCTCTGCTACTTCTGCACTTGACTAATTCTTTACAACTCATTTAGCTCTTTAAGACCTTCGAGCAGATTTTCTCAAGTTTTCACCTTGTGCATTGTCCTTAGAGGAAAGGTTGTTCAGAGTACCATTATAGATAACAAGTCTTCTCTTCCCCTTTTCCTTACATTTCAGCTGCCTAAACATGAACACCTTTCATACTTCTAATGTCACTGTTTCCTTTAACGTTATGGTAGAATAGCTCAAAGTCACCACTCCTATTGTAAGTAAAGCTCCCCTCAACATTTCTATAAGTTTTAGAGGGCTTCTGATTTTCTTGGTTATTTCTTTGCTACAACCTGAATCCCTGTTGTCACACGATACATCTCCAAACTCCATTCCCAGAATGTCATGAATGCAATATCATTTGTTAGCAAATGAATGAGTAATAAAATAAAGACCCACTGAAGCATCACAAACACAGATCAACATAGTTTAGCAGTAGACCCAAGTACCTTTAATGTTCTTTTCTTCCCCTCTTCCATGTAAAACTTCTCATTTGCCTTCTTAGTCATCTTTCCCAATGCTACTCTATACCATCCAGCTCCCATTTTCCTACTTCAACCTGTACCTTATCATTGGCCTTCCTGTTTGGTTTCCTTGACTGTTCTCTCCTCTTCTAAAGCTATCAGATCTCCAAATCTCCAAAATCCTATTTACTTCTAAAGGAAAACAGTTTAAATATCTTTCTAATCACTATTTTAAGCTAAGTTCAGGTCCAACCTTATGTTAAATGATAATCTTCAGAAAATAGCAAAATCATTACTTTCATAAAGATATCAAAATGAGCACATTTTAAATATTTTTAGTTAATTCATATAACATAAAATAAACAGTTCAGGGTAAATGTCAAAAAGCACAAACATACAGAGTAAAGGAATCAAACTATAAATGGATGCAAAATAACTTTTCCACAGTGGGGAGAGACATTAATAGAAACTCTCCTGGCAAGGCCATCAGTCACCTGAAATTTAAAATGAGGTGCAGGAAACAGCTCAAAGATAGTGAACTGGTCTGGAACCAGACTGCCCAGAAGGAGGTGCTATGGACCATGTGTAGTTTTTCAATAAAGTGCAAAATTTTTTCTGTTCTTAGATTATCCAAAATTCATTAAGGGTCCCACACTGCTGAACCAAAGGTCATTAAAGCTTGGAGTTCTCCCTTGGAGGGTCAAAGCACTCTCTGCTCTTAAGTTACACTAATGAGTGCTCTTAGATTGTATTAACACTTTCTCCTTTCCTATGATCAAACTGGGAGGCAGTATCTAATCATCAGACAAAGCAATATAATAGTTTAGACTGCTTTGTCCAGTGAAAGCCTACAGGGATCATTTCCTCTTTTCTATCTCAACTGAACTGTATAGAATATGCTTGTTGTCTCTTTTCATTGCCTCCTGAATGAGGTCTCGGCTGACACCCAGCCCTGGCTATGGTGTCTTTCACCTTCAGTGATTCATCTCAACCCATTAAATGTTGGCACAGATGATATGAATAGCCAAGTGTCAAGACTTTTAATTTCTTGCCTATTAAGGAAATGTTTCAGTATTTAAAGCAATAATAATGGGATTGAAGAATGTCAGAACTAGAAAGGGACCTAGAAAGCATCTAATTCAATTTTATATTTTACAAATGAGGACAAAGTGGCCCCAGAAGGGAAGTGACTTACCAACTAAGGTCACACTAAGAAGCCATGGCACAACAGGACCTAGAACCCAGGAATGCCACTCTGACTTCCATTTTATTAATTTTTCGGGGGGGAGCAGCTCTATCAGAACCAGCCACATTTGTTCCCTTGGTATGTTCATATAAGTCCTCTCTTTCTCCCACAGGGTCTTTTCTGTTAATCCTAATGTTCCTGGTGCTTAATGCTTATTTGTATGCTAATCCCAGTTAATAATGAAGTGATAATGGATGAAGCTCTTTCTGACAATTATTTTGCCTTAAATATAAGATGCTTGAAAAGCTCATCACAACTGAAAAAATAAATTTCTCATGGTTGAATGACAATTTGGTGGATCATTTAAAGCATTCTACAGATCTTGGCTATTCCAGCCATTATGAGGTGGGGTTTAATTTGTCTCCCTTGAATATGGACTTCAATGCCTCAATTCTTCTAAAGATTATGCAACTGAGCAGTATACTATCAGGGCCCTTCCAGTTATGAGAGACCACCATGTCTCCTATTTTTTGTTTTTAGAAAAAGACTTTAGCCTTCTAGGCCTTCCTGATTTCCAAAGAATAGAATCAAGCAATTGAGTAAGTGAGGGGATGCTGAAAAAAAGGAAAAGCAGTAAATAAGAAAAGTAAGGATAGCTTAAACACTAGTTCAATTGTAAAACATAGTCCTAGTTTCTCCTCAAAGGATAGACATACAATGTGATGCATGTCTTTGAACTGTTCTGCAGAAACTGAGAGCCACACCCAGGATGAGGATAGTGACCGCATACTGACCACAAGCACATAGACCCCAGGCTGATTAGAACCAGAGGCTGATGATTAAGATTCTTCAAACATCACCCTGTTACCTCATCATCCAATCAGAAGTCCACTTGCTACAACCCTCATTCCAAATGTTGCCTTTAAAAACGCTTCCCTAAAAGATATTCTGGATTTCAGGTCTTTGGGGGCATTAACTTCCCATTCTCCATGCTTGACACCCTGCAATAAATGCTACACTTTCCTTCGCTACGGCATGGTATCAGTGGATTGGCTTTGCTGTGCAGTGGGTGAGTGAACCCAAGTTTGGTTCAGTAATGGTTTGAATGCACTGGAAGTGACATGGCTGACTGCCCAGGCTGGATACTAGAAAGCCATACAACTTCTGCCTAAATCTCTCTCAGGACACAAACATATGCAGGGCAGCCCTTCCATGGAAGATGTCAACTACTCTAAGTTGCCATTCTGGAAAGACCACATGGAGACCACACGGAGAGTGATTTCTGAAGCAGCTCAGCTCTTCAGCCTCCATATATATCTGAATCTTTTCACACAAGAGAAAACGTCTCAAAATGACTCAGATTCTAATCAAGACCTGTCTAACTAAGCCTGGTCAATACCCAGAACCATGAAAGATGATAATGAACAGGCAACTGTTATAATTTCAGTTTGGAATAACTAGTTAGCGGTATTAGATAGCTTGAGCAGGCCCTTTGAGAGGCGATGAAATAGTTGGGTCCTGAAAACCTGTCTAGCTACAAATGAGATGATTAAAGTACAGAGGAATCTGTAGTCAACAAGCACACTGTGACCATTCTTTCATCTGCCTGCATGTATAAGAGCTCATTATAGTAATTCACTTTTCAACAGTTAAGACTGAACTGATGGTGAAATTCAGTTGCTCACTAAACATGGGTCCCTCTTTCCTACAGCGATCTTCATTGTCAGTGGAGATGTCTCTGTTGCTTGGTGGAGTTTTAAACTGGAGCAGTACAATCAAAGAGAACACATTTACCTATGAAATCTTTTTATGGTGTACCGTGGAAAGCTGAAGATGGTCTGATTTTGGACATAAAAACACATCGATAATTTTTCAGATGAAAACTGATTCAGGTAGATGAAACAATTTCTGAGGTCTCCAAATATTCCTACTGTACAAGGTTTTGGATGCCCAGATCTTTCTTGTTTTCCTCCCAATAGACATGAAACATTCAGAATACTCCCTTTTCAGCATCTCCCAAAGTTAAAAATCAGCAGGAAGCTTCAAATCTCCTTTTAAAAACAGTCTTTAAATTGTAAAAACAGCAATCAGAATGGAAAATCTCCTCTACTTCTCTTTGCTTCTTTGATCATACATTTGCCAAATATTTATTTACTTTGTGGACATTTCTAGAATTGAGTACTTGAGTACTGGACTTCCCTCCCAGAAGAGGCACAGATCTGTGCTAAGACCTGAAAAGCACCTTGTGGTAAGTAAAACTGGGCAATTAAGTGATGGTTTCTTAATGTTTTAATAAGGGGGAAAAAAAAAAACTGACAAGTATCTTTATTTATTTTTTCTTATTTTTTTTTATTTTTTAACTTTACAATATTGTATTGGTTTTGCCATATATCAATATGAATCTGCCACAGGTATACATGTGTTCCCCATCCTGAACTCTCCTCCCTCCTCTCTCCCCATACCATCCCTCTGAGTCAGTATCTTTAAATACAATAAGAGGCAGGGCTCTGACTTGGAGTTATAGTGTTAGTATATTTCATTGCAATTACTTCTCAATATCCAGTGAAGATACACAGAGCCAATCCTCAGCAAAATCATGAGATCTATCTTTGTAAGTCCCAGCAAACTCCTTATGCACCTTTTTAATCTTTTAGCTCTCTTCTCTCAGACTTTAGTACTCCAAAGCTTTCCCACTCTTCTCTCCTAACTTCTCTACCATTTTGTCTGCCAGATATCCATTTCTTCCTCTTTGTGTGGCAAATTTGTTATATAAATGGCAATATTATGTCACCAACTTCTGGGGGACTCTAATTTAACTAAACTAGCTGCATCAATTGAATGTTCCAGACACAGTGATAAATTCAGTGTGTATTGGAAGAAGCATTTCCCCCCAAACTGTGAACAAGGAAAATATGGTACCAGTTACTTTCAGTATTCATTTTATTCACCATTTATCTTGACTAATGGATAAGGCCAGCACACTGAAGAGAGCAGAGTCAAAAAAACATAGAAACAAATACAGAACCCTAGTAAAAGTACTCCTGAAGGTGACCCTAATCCCTGGGATCTTTAGTTATGTTATCGCATATAGTATAAGTTAGTCTTAATTGTACTTTTTTTGCCTGCTGCTGCTGCTGCTAAGTCGCTTTAGTCGTGTTCGACTCTATGAGACCCCACAGACGGCAGCCCACCAGGCTCCTCAATCCCTGGGATTCTCCAGGCCAGAATACTGGAGTGGGTTGCCATTTCCTTCTCCCTTTCTTTGCTTAGCAACTGAAAATATCCCTAGAGTCAATGATGATATTACATCTATTCATTTTCAAGGTCCAGTGGACATTCCATGTTGGTAATATGTCAAGAGTACGTTGTTTGAACCAACCCTCTGAATAAAAACAACCAAAAATGCCTAATAATCTATTTTTTAAATCTTCCTAAAATTATCAAGCAGATTATAAAATGGTAAGAAATTGTTATGACAAAACCTAAGTGAAATGTGAAATCTGAGCATTTAAGCCATTTTGGTCCTGAGGACATTTGTAAGACAGGAAAAACTGAGAATGCCTTCATTATACTTCTTTGGGACTTTAGGCATGACTATAGAATTCGTAAATGCTATATGAAGATCAAGAACCCTCTTCAGGGGTATAGAATTCATAACAGCTGAATAAGAACTTCAAAGTCAAGAACCTTCTTCAGGTAGAGGTTTAACAGGAGACCCCACTTCTTTAAAGATGCAACTACATAAACCTACTCTTTAGAGTAAGGGAGAACCAGAAGTAAACTTCCATTCACTCTCTGCCTTGGGGAAATTGCAAAAAAATAAAAAAAAAGTTCTTCGGCATTTAACAGAATGGGAATATGGCATTTAACAGAATGGGAATATGACATTTGCTAAGAAGTTGGAACCAGATTTGGCTATCATTTGAGTCTGCAGCCCAAATTTTCATCAGCTGGGTTATCCCCTCCCAGAGAAACAATAGCAACTTTCCACAGAGTGCTAGGATAAAATGAGACAGTAAGGACAACAGCTAAGCATGAACATTTGTAAATGGTCTGGTCTGGGCATGAAGAACAAGGTGTGGCAGCCAAAGTGTCTTACCCAGAACTGGCTCCACATGGGCAGATCTGGTGTGGCAAATCAGTCTGTGATGGAACACTTCTTTTCCCTTGTCAGTCTTATACTCTATTGCCCATTTCTAATGATTCAGTAAGAGTGGGGAATGGCTAGCCAAAAATAATCAGTCTGCCCTCACATATTCTAAGATAAGACTAGTCTTCATTCTTCCTCCTCACTCCCACAGATTTGAAGATGTCGTGAATGACTCCCTTTCCCACAAGTCTCTGTAAAGGCTTCCCTGATAGCTCAGTTGGTAAAGAATCAGCCTGCAATGCAGGAGACCCCAGTTTAATTCCTGCATCGGGATGCTCCCCTGGAGAAGGGATAGGCTGCTCACTCCAGTATTCTTGGGCTTTCTTTGTGACTCAGCTGGTAAAAAATCCACCTGCAATGCAGGAGAGCTGAGTTCAATCCCTGGGTTGGGAAGTTCCCTTGGAGGAGGGAAAGGCTACCCACTCCAGTATTCTGGCCTGGAGAATTCCATGGACTGTATAGTTCATGGGATCACAAAGAGTCAGACACGAGTGAGTGATTTTCACTTCACTTCTGTAAATTTTCAGGTCCCTTTCCTCTTATTTAAAAGGTTCATCACTACTGAACTCTGCTCCTATTCCAATAGCCTGAATAAAACTATTTATTTATCTAATGAATCTCGTCTTTCACAAGTGGTAAGTAGACTGGCTGAGCAATTAATGTGAATAAATGATATTTGGATTTTTTAAACATAATGAGATGTTCTCAAATAATGGGCTCATAGATCGGAATAAAGTACATCTTATCTGGATGGTAAAGGAGATGTTTGCTAGAGATAGGTTGATTTAATCAATAAGACAATCTTTCAAATGAACCTGCCTTCTTATTGGTACAGAAAGTATCAAGTTTGAAATGAAAGACAGTAAAAAGAATATAAAAGATAAGCTGGAAAGTGCATGCACTGGAATCAGGCCAACATTTGAATTCTAGGCTTTGTGGCTAACTAGCTGTGTGGTTTGGGGTGCACTTGGTCTAATTGCTGTTCCCAGTAGATACTGCTTTTACTCATCCAGTTGAATCTTGGCTGTCAGTCAAGTCACACGTCTTCTTTTAGGCTTCTTCTGTGTTAGTGGGTGTATCTGGTTCCATGCCAGGGCCCTCTCCATTTCTCCTTCTTAGTATAGCTGTGAGTAAGCTGTCGTGATTTGCCACTGAAACCTGTGCTTTGACAATAAATTATTTTTAAAGACAATTTGGGAATGCAAAGTGGAAATATAGCTTTATCAGGAATGAGTGATCTTATATTAATCTTATTCTCTTTGACAGACACTTGATGGATAGACACAGATATGTAGTCAAAACAAGGGCTCTATTGTCAACAAGGCATGTGGCAATGATATTATAGATGAGATGGAGATGTAAGGGATGGATGTGAACTAATATTCCAAGACTGGGTCATTGTAGTGATGTGGATAGACACAGAGTCTGTCATGCAGAGTGAAGTCAGTCAGAAAGAGAAAAACAAATATATTAACACATATATGTGGAAGCGAGAAAAATGGTACAGATAAACCTATTTGCAGAGCAGGAATAGAGACACAGACATGGAGAATGGACATGTGGATACAGTGGAGGAAGCAGTGGGTGGGACGAATTGCGAGGATAACATAGACATGTATACACTACCATGTGTAAACTAGATTCCTAGCGATAAACCCCTGCGTAGCACAGGGAGCTCAGCTTGGTGCTCTGTGATGGCCTAGAGGTGTGGGAGCGGGGGAGTGGGAAGAAGGTTCAAGAGGGAGGGGATGTATGTATACATATAGCTGATTCACTTTGTTGTATAGCAGAAAGTAACACATAGTAAAGCAAATATATGCCAATAAAATTTTTTTTTAATATTCTGAAAAGACAATGATTGAAGAAAAAATGTGTTTAAATTGAAAACTGTGCATTATCTACATGTGGCATATCCATATAATCTACAAATGATACAATTCTTCTCAGTAATCAAACTCCAGTGTTTTATTGTCTTTAGGCTATTTTATGGCTCCTTTTAAGTTGCTAGACAAGCAAATTCTGTCTGCTCCAATAGAGTTTTGGTTGACTTCCCTATCCCTGATAGAGAAAAACAGGTTTTGCCTCCATTTACAATTCAATTCCTTTACTCCATATATACTCACTCTTTTATCTTTTTTTAAAAAACTGATTATATTAATAACATCTGCCTGGTTCTCTCATTAAATGAGTAAAATAATAATATTTTAATACTATACATAAATCTTTTAAATATATTCATTTATATATCAGTTTGAGAGTCATGATTGTTCCTTTTTCCTGAAAATTATCTTTTCACACTAATGAGCACTGAAACCAATGATACTATATTAAACAATATTGGGACCAAGAATACTTTCCTATGTCTGAAGTCAACTAGTGAGGCCAGAAAATATCTGCTCCTGGAAGATAACTAAAATTGCTTATTTATCGAGGCTTTACAAGGCTCCCTTGAAGTCCCTCTACCGACTAGCCCATCAACCCAAATTGTACAACTATATCTATTCTCTGCCCTAATAGACTTGACCACAGATTATCTAGCCCAAACCTTAAAAATCCTGTAAATATACTTTCTTAAATCCCCTCTTTTGAGAAACCACTGGTTTTGTTAAAGATATGCTCTCTTGCTGCAGTAAGTTTAAAATTTCTCTTTGCCTAATCAGTAGATTTTCTTTGTAGAGTGTGTATGTGAGGTAGGTTGAAGGAAATTAATAACAGGAACTATGACCATCAGCTGCTTCTACCAGATGACATGTTCTAGTGCCCAGGTTGGGATTATAGAGTCAAGTTGACTTTTTTTAGTAGAAATCAATGTTGGGTCTGTGGTCCACACTAGGGATCCAGATCAGAATTTGTCAATGTGGAGTGAGGTGTTACACATACCTTAGATGCCCAAAAGTATTTGAAAGTATTTGCAAATGATAAAAGATCAGGTTTTTCCCCTAAAAGGCCAGTAATTTGAGATGTTTAAATAAAAGAAAAGGTCTGATATACTTACAGGCTTGTATGAATAAAAAATAGCTACATATTAGGTATGTAACTGTATTCATTATATTTAAATGTGCAGAGGACATAGAGTTCATTTATATCTTGTGACTAAAGTGATCTGATCTTTCTTTTGGGTCCCTTACCACAGGGTGTAGGTAAGAGGTGGGGAGAAATATTTAGCTTAATGTGTTAATTTTATTTCAGGCTCATAAACTGAATCCTGTCTTTAAAAAAACTGTCTGTTCTGGTTTGGTGTTGTATGTGATGTGAGGAGGGGAATTTTACTTTCATGGCAATAGGAAAGGCATCTTTGTATCCCCTCTTGTCTCTCTTGCAAATTAGCTGTCTTTGGCAATGCTAGGAGGCCTGCACTGCGTGTATCCCTCCAGTTCCCATCACTCAGAGCAAGTGACAACCTCTAAAACTCTTCTAAAACTTTTATAGGGTTTCTGCCAGAAACCCTCTCTCACCCTCCAGCTTTTTCTGGGAGCAGCCACTTGGCCCCACATTCTCTTCCAACACTAATCCCAGTATTTCTATGTCCTCTCTCTCCCCTCTGAAGGTTCTGGATGCAGAGGAAGAGAAATGAACATTTACCTCCTAGTTCCTGAATGTTCTCCTCACAATCAGAAGAGCTCTGAAGGCTTTGCTTCTGTTTCCTATCAACCCAGGACTTCCCTAATGTAAAATTTAAGAACAAAGTCAAAATGGAGGGCATGCAAAGATTTTTCAAGGGAACATGTACACAAAGTATTTGAGAGAATAAATTTCCAGGTCCTTCATTTCTTTTAGGTACTCTTTTCAAATTTGATCTGCCTGAGAATGCATTCATGACTGTTTTTCACTTCATCTTTTGCAGTTTCCTGTTGTATTTTAGTTAAGAAAACCACTCATTGCATCACCAGTAACCTTATCATTACCTGCTAGTGTGAAACTCCCCAGCATGCTGAACTGAGAGTAGATTACAATTAACTGGGCTGTAAGACAGACTCTTATTTGGGAAGATGTTTTTAGGGTAGTCTGAAGACAAGAGAAGGGAAAAAAAAAGACTTTAGAGGAAATCAGAGCCTCTGATACCTACAGATACACAAACATTAAACACAGCCTAACTCTGATTCAGATAATATAAAATCTTCCACATGCTCAAAATATCTGATGAAGGAAAAGAAAAAGGATTATGTATTGATTAAATGAACATCTGCATAAAAAACAGCTGAAAATTTATTCCATGATTCAGGCACTTTACATAAATTGTTGCAATCCCCCATGTATCCTGGACTTTGGAAATCAGAAAACTGAAGCCAAAGAACATAAAGCATTAGGACAGAAGTTGGTAGGGCTCTGAGCCCAACCAAGCCAGCCAGCAACCAAGCCAGCAGGCTGCCTCCAGTGTCTAAGGTTCCCTTCACCCAGCATGAGAGTTAAAAGTGGAGGCACAGGAGCAAATAAATCAAGTAAAGTCTGAGCTTCCTATTAGAAGCCAGATACTGGAGTCTCCGTGAATTTCAACCAATATCTGAAAGACCAGTGAGAAATGAATGTTTGTAGCTAAGGGACATAGAGACTCTCATTCAGAACATTTCTGACTATGCAAAATGTTTTACCAATTAGCTTCCTTCAATGAATGAATTAATGTAGCACTAGGTTCTAAAGAGATGCAGCACTACAGGGAGACTACAGAGACAATTCAGCTGCCCTCATAGACCTAAGGAACATGGTACAAATCATGGATCTTGACAGCTGCCTTGGGGACAAGAAGTATGTAAATGGTTTATGCATAGGAGTGTTTATATGCATATACAAAACTTCTATAAGTAAAACTTCAAATGTTTTTTAAAAAGTGAACTATCAGAATCTTGTAAAACTCCTTTTAGCATCCATTCAAGTTCAAAAAATTTCTTATTATTTTTGTAAAGTGACCTGCTATTTTTATTGAAGTACAGTTGATTTACAATATTATATTAATTTCAGGTATACAGCATACTGATTCAATATTTTTAAAGATTATACTTCATGTAAAGCTATTGAAAAATATTGGCTATATGTCTTGTGCTGTGCATTATATTCTTGTAGCTTGTTTCTTTTATACACAGTGGTTTCTACCTCTTAACAATTGCCTACCACCTTCCTACCCTTTGCCCCTTCCCTCTCCCTACTGGTAACCTCTAGTTTGTTCTTTATATTTGTGAGTCTTTCTGTTTTATTATACTCATGCATTTGTTTTATCTTTTGTAAATTCCACATACAAATGATACCATTAAGTATTTTTCTTCCTCTAACTTATTTTACTAAGCATAATTCCTTCCAGGTCCATCTATGTTGATGCAAATAGGAAAACTGAATTCTTTTTCACAGCTGAGTAATATTTCATTACATATATACCATTTCTCTCTGTTCATTCATCTGTTGATGAAAACTTAGGTTGCTTCTATATCTTGGCTTTTGTAAATAATGCTTTTTTTAATTTGTTTATTAGTTTTCTTTAAATATATACTCAGGAGGGAATTGGAGGATAGTATGGTAGTTCTAGTTTTAATTTTTTGAGTAATCTCCATACTGTTTCCTTAGTAGTTTCTCCAATTAATATTTCTACAGTGTACTAGAGTTTCCTTTTCTTCACATTCTTACTCACACTTGCTGTTTGGGAACTGCCATTCTGACAGATGTGAGGTGATATCTCATTATGGTTTTCATTTGTATTTCTCTGATGATTAATGATGCTGAATATCTTCATGTTCCTATTAGCCATCTGTATATGTTCTTTGGAAAAATTTCTATTCAGCTCTTCTTACATTCTTCTTTTTCTGATATGGAATTATATGAGCTATTTATATATTTTGGATATTAACTCCTTATCAGTTATAACATTTGCAAATATTTTCTCCCTTTCTGTAGGTTGTCCTTTTGTTCTGTGGATGGTTTCCTTTGCTTTGCAAAAGTTTTTCAGTTTGATTAGGTCCCATTTGTTTATTTTTGCTGTTGTTTCCTTTGTCTTATGAGACAGATCAAAAAAGATACTGTCGTGTCTGACTCTTTGCAACCCCATGGACCATATTACAGTCCATAGAATTCTCCAGGCCGGAATACTGGAGTAGGCAGCCATTCCCTTCTCCAGGGGATCTTCCCAACCCAGGGATCAAACCCAGGTCTCCTGCATTGCAGGTTGATTCTTTCCCAGCTGAGCCACAAGGGAAGACCCAATTTCCTTTGCCTGAGGAGACAGATCAAAAAATGTATTGTTACAATTTACATAAAGGAGTATTCTACTACCTTTTCTAGTTTTATGGTTTCGGATCTTAAATTTAGGTCTTTACTCCATTTTGAGCTTTTGTATACGATGTGAGAAAATGTTCTAATTTCATTCTTTTCCACGTGTCCAGTTTTCCCAGCAACACTTATTGAAAAGATTGTCTTTTCTTGCCTCCTTTGTCACAGATTAACTGACCATAAGGTGTGTGGATTTATTTCTGGGCCTCTATTCTGTTCCATTGATCTCTGCGTCTGTTTTTATGTCAGTACCACTTTTTTTTTTTTTTTTTTTTTCATTACTATAGTTTTGTAGCATAGTCTGAAGTCAGGGAGCATATCTTCAGCTTTGTTCTTTGTTTTCAAGACTGCTTTGGCAATTTGGAGTCTTTTGAGGTTTCACATAAATTTTAGGGAACTTCTCAGGTGGGAGTAGTGGTAAAGAATTCACCTACCAATGCAGGAGATGTAAGAGATGCAGATTCAGTCCCTGGGATGGGAAGATCCCCCGGAGGAGGACATGGCAACTCACTCCAGTATTGCCTGGAGAATGCCATGGACAGAGAAGACTGGTGGGCTACAGCCCATAGGGTCACAAAGAGTCAGGCATGAGAGCATGCATGCATAACTTTAGGATTATGTGTTCTAGGTCTATGAAAAATGTCATGGATATTTTGATAAAAGTTGCATTAAATCAGTAGATTGCTTTCGATAGTATGGCCATCTTAACTATTAATTTGTCCAATCCAAAACACAGGATATCTTTGCATTTCTTTGTGTTATCTTCAGTTTCCTTCATTGAGGTTTTATAGTTTACAGAGTATAGGTCTTTTACCTCTTTGGCTAAGTTTATACTTACATATTTTATGCCTTATACTTATGTATTTTATTATTTTTGATGTGATTTTAAATGGGATTGGTTTCTCGCTTTCTGTTTCTGATAGTTCCTTAGTAGTGTGCAGCTGTGCTTAGTTGCTCAGTCATGCCCAACCCTTTGCAATCCCATGAGCTGTAGCCTGACAGTCTCCTCTGTCTATGGGATTTCAAAGGCAAGAATACTGGAGTGAGTAGCCATTCCCTTCTCCAGGGGATTTTCCTGACCCAGGAATCAAACCCGGGTTTCCTGTATTGCAGGCAGATTCTTTACCCTCTGAGCCACCAGGGAAGTCACTCATTATTAGTGTATAGAAAAACAATATATTTCTGTATATGAATTTATGTCTTGCAACTTTATTGAATTTATTTCAGTTCAGTTCATTTCAGCCACTCAGTCATATCTGACTTTTTGCCACCCCATGGACTGTAGCATGCCTGGCTTCCCTGTCCATCACCAGCTCCCGGAGTTTACTCAAACTCATGTCCATGGAGTTGGTGACTGAATTTTTTATTAGTTCTAATAAATTTTTGGTGGAGACGTCAGGATTTTCCTTCTAGAATACCATGTCGTCTGCAAATTGCTACATGTTTACTTCTTTTCTTCCAGTTTAGATGTCTTTTACTTCTTTTCTTATTACTGGGCTAGGACTTCCAATACTGTGTTAAGTAAAAGGGAAGACAGTGGGTTTCCTTGACTTGTTCCTGATTTTAGAGGGAAAGCTTTCAGCTTTTCACCTTTAAGTATGATGTTAGTTGGGAGTTTGGTCTATATGGCGTTTATTATGCTCAAACATGTTCCCTTTTGATGGGAAAAAAAGTTCTACACTTCTTTTTTGGTTTCTTCTTCTAGTGACATTTTTTTCCTGATTGTGGAAAGTGACTGAAAATAAGAACCATTATAAGAAAAAAAAGAATTCCATAATTTTACCACCCACAGTTAACTGCTGATAATGTTATGATCCTTTTATTTCTTTCTATGTAAGTATGTATATGTTTACATAGTAGAAAATTGCCAAATTGGACTCATATGTGTGTGTGTAAACACACAAACACTTTTGCTTTCTCTTTTACTGTCCTTAGAATTCTACCATAAGTATTCTTTACATACTAAGAAAATACTATTTTATTGGCTATGTAATATTCCAGCATATATTTATGTCACAACTCAGATAACCAAAATTTTAAGCTGGACACTTTAAAGTTTTTCACTTGTTAAGTGAAATGTTAAGTGAAATTATAATGTTCCATTATAAATAATGGAAATAATCATCACTCTCTAAAGCTTCCCCATTTTTTAATTGAAGAAAAATACTAATTTATAAACAAGTAAAAATTTTTGTAATAATAGAAATGTTTTATTCTGCAATGTCCAATAGAGTATCCGCTAGCCACATGTGTCTATTAAGTTCTTGGTATGTGGTTAATGCAGCGAATTAACTGATTAACTGGATTTTTCATTTTACCTAACTTTGATAAATTTAAATAGCCACGTGTGATCTTCTTGCTTAAAGCAGAACTTGAAGAAGACATCATATCACTTTAAGTATTTGCTTACATGCAGGAATATCCCCATCTTGTGGCCTTTTAGAACATTGCCTGTAAAATTGTTTGAAACCAAGGTGTATTTGCAACTATAAACACAATTTGTAGTTGTCACTTCATGGTGTCCATGAATGACAAAAGTCACCTAGTAGCTTATATAAAGTATCTGCAAATTAAAAGACTGGCATTGCTAAAACAGTCAGTGCTCAGGGCAAATTGAATTACATGAGGACAGTGAACGCCTGGACAAACTCTAAAAATAAGCATGTTTGGAACAATTTTGGTTGATCCTTTAATAAACAGCTGAAATCTCTAGGAATTATTGACACCAAAATTATGTCCTTTCTTTGTTCTGTTATCCAAGAGTCCTCTAAATCCTTCCCTCATATCTACCACACATTTCTCAAAACTGGCTCCATCTGTGCGTGTATGTATACCCATATCTTTTGAACATATAAACTATTTGTGATTTAACGGGGAACAAAACTAAATACCCCCCTTACCCAACTAAGTTTGTAACTAATTAAGACATCAACGGGGGTGGAAAACATGTGAAGACCATGTATTTTATAACTGGCAAACTGTTTTAAAAAACATGGCTTTGTGGCAGAGCCATGATGGAAATTCTAACATCAAACTCCCGAATTAGTTTTGTCTACCAACTCACAGGGCTTCCCTTGTGGCTCAGCTGGTGAAGAATCTGCCTGCAATGTGGGAGACCTGGGTTGGATCCCTGGAATGGGAAGATCCCCTAAAGAAGGGAAAGGCTACCCACTCCAGTATTCTGGCTAGTGAATTCCATGGACTGTATAGTCCATGGGGTCGGAAAGAGTCAGACACGACTGAGTGACTTTCACATACATACATACCAACTCACAAGCATTTTTGTAAAACCACAGATCTCCTCCTAATGGCAGGTCAAAAATTCAGGACATAAAGGAAGGCTAGAGATATATATCGGAGAAGGCAATGGCACCGCATTCCAGTACTCTTGCCTGGAAAATCCCATGGACGGAGGAGCCTGGTGGGCTGCAGTCCATGGTGTCACTAAGAGTCAGACACAACTGAGCGACTTCACTTTCACTTCTCACTTTCATGCATTGGAGAAGGAAATGGCAAACCACTCCAGTGTTCTTGCCTGGAGAATCCCAGGGACAGTGGAGCCTGGTGGGCTGCTGTCTATGGGGTCGGTCGCACACAGTCAGACATGACTGAAGCGACTTAGCAGCAGCAGCAGCAGAGATGTATATACTATAAGCAAATGGCCCCAGAGAGAAGAGGTGGGTGGAGGCAGGAGGCTGGAGAGAAAGGGGCAGGAGAGACTTTGCTATATGTGGCAGGTAACCCATATTTTCTAAGTTATAATTTCTTCTTCTGTGGTAGAAATAATTAAAGGTTGTGCAGGTTGTTTAAGAAAACTCCCACTTCAAAGAAACTGGAAAACTGTGAAAAAGTATTCACACTAATGGAAATGAATAAATGATATTCCAGCATGATGTCAGTGAAAATTTTAGCTGTTTGACAAAATAATTTCAGCTTCATCTGAGAGCAGCTGGGGAGAACAGTACTTATTCATCTTTGCACAACTCTGCACATGACTGTTTATCTTTTTCAACCTGAAGCAGTAAAACAAAAACAACTACTGATCTCAGACTCATTCCTCTTAAAATGCTGCTTCAGTTTATCTGGAAGACTTTGAAAATGCAGTCTTCTAGTTCAAAAACAAAAGAACTTGCTCAAAAACCATTATGTCATCAAGTTGTTTAAAAGGCATTCAGTTACAAAATAAAGGGTAAAAATCAATATGCATAACACCATTATAGCAATAATAATAAGCTACAACATATAATAAAATATTTTGTTCCCAGCAGCAACACAAATACACAATTCTAATTGTAGGAATTCACCCTAAGGATATACTTGTAGTTGTATATAACAGTTTGTTATAGGTATATTCATCACAAAATTGTTTATTATCATCCTTATAAAATCATGGTGCGATGGTAGATGTTTCTAAGTGTGCTAACCTGGCAAAATTTTAAAGCTCTGTGACATCTCTATATTCTCCCCAACACCAAAGACTCACTAGTCTGTGAAATAATAAATCTGAAAACAATTCTAATTAGATTTACTAATATGTCACTCTGGGAATTGGTATTGGAGGTAATAGTTTGTATCTCTGTATCTATATCTAAATGTCAGGAAATTCAGTTTGATTTGAGTCACTGCAGGTTGGCACCCCATTTGTCATATCTAAATATCCCTGAAATATTTGTAATTACTAAGGATAACCACTCTTAGAAGTGTAAGAGGTATAGGCTGTTGTCCAACAATGGATTAAATCAGGCCTCTCTGTGTCAAGAGACTGAATGGGAAAGTTGCTCAGGTCCTGGCACGGATCCCTGAGAAGCGAAGGAGATGGTGCTTTTTTCTAGGAGACAGTTCTGAGAACCACTGCACATCCCCTGAAAATGCCCAGTTCAGAGATTTGTTATATGGGAATGAAAGCATGGTGCTTCTTTGATTAAACCTAAAACCAGAATCAGGACTGCAAATAAAAATGCTGTCAGAAAAGCATATAAGGGTTTGTGTCAGGCTGCCTATAAAACAGAGAGACAATAATGTTTGCCATGAAATGTATGCGCCAATTAAACCACTTCCCACTCCAGTACTCTTGCCTGGAAAATCCCATGGATGGAGGAGCCTGGTGGGCTGCAGTCCATGGGGTCGCTAAGAGTCAGACACAACTGAGCGACTTCACTTTCACTTCTCACTTTCATGCATTGGAGAAGGAAATGGCAACCCACTCCAGTGTTCTTGCCTGGAGAATCCTAGGGACGGGGGAGCCTGGTGGGCTACCGTCTATGGGGTCACACAGAGTCAGACACGACTGAAGCAACTTAGCAGCAGCAGCAGCAGGGTCAGATTTGGTCCATGGGCAGCCAGTTTGTGACTCTTAACTGATCTGATTAGTTAATCCTCTTACAAATAATCACAGCTGAAGTGGCCCTAGTGGTAAATAACCCTCTTGCCAATGCAGAAGACATAAGAGACACAGGGTATTTTTTTTTTTTTTTTTTGAGACACAGATTTGATCCCTGGATCAGAAAGATGTCCTGGAGGAGGGCATGGCAACCCACTCCAGTATTCTTGCCTGGAGAATCCTATGGAGAGACGAGCCTGGTGGACTACAGCCCATAGGGTCGCAGAGTCCAACAAGAGTAAAGCAACTTAGCACGCACACAGGCTTAATGTAGGAATCTGGTCCAGACAGGTCTCTGCTCCCGGCACTCACGTTCTGCTGTGTGGAGCAGGATCCGTGTCAACAGTGACACCATATGGCAGTGAAGAGCAGCGGCAGTGTGACATCCAACTCTCAGTAGATGCTAGATTTTCTATTAACGCAACAGGTTGGGGACTTGAAAAACTAACCTTCTAGATAGAGCAATGTAGATGGGAAATACTAGATAGAATAATGTATTGGTGTTCAGTTTTGGAGCCTGTACACCAAATTCAGAGGTCTCTTTCACCCTCCCTCTCTTCCTTGCCATTTTCTTTCTCTTCTCTCTCCCTCCTTTTCTCATGATCTCTCCCTGTCTTTCTCTGTCTCTCACTCTTTTTCCCCTTAACAGTTTGTGAAATTTTTAAGGGTATATTGTGAAATCTCCTTTCTTAAAATGGAGATTTAGCAGCCTGGACACTATGTCTTCCCACGTACATGAGCTAGTTAATAAGTGTTGGAATTTCATCTCTCTCATGAGTCTTAATTGCTTCCCATAAGCCCATGCTATTCAGTACATCCATTGGTCAGAAAGCACTCTAAGGATAGAGCTCTGTCTGCTAATTTTCTCTGTATTCACCAATCATTTCTCTCCTTTTTATTCCCGTACCCAGTTTCTCACATCCTGAGATATGAATGCAATATTGTTGACTGGTAGATGAGCTAAGCTGACAGTTGGTGGCACTGCTTATCAACCAAAATTCAAAATTCCTAATGCATAAGCATAAGAAACTTTACCTCTTTATTTACCGTGAGAGGTAATCTAAGCACTCAAGACATGAGAATTGCTAGGGGAACAGATTTCTGAACCCAACTTCTGAGAGAGAAACAGATTAAGTTGTGAAATCTACAGGCTTAATTGTGTTCTGAATGATTCCAATTCAATCCATAAATCACATTATCTGAAGTGAAGACATGGGATGACAGAGCTTGAAACTCAAGAATAGTGCAGGATAAGTTTCTTTCGGATATATCTGTCTTATCTGAGGGGTTTGCCAGGGTCTTCAGTGATATTTTGTTTCTATCAATTTTCTATGTATGGGGTTCCCTGGTGGCTCAGTTGGTAAAGGATATGCCTGCAATGTGGAAGCCCTGGGTGCTATCCCTGGGTGGTGAAAATGCGTTGGAGAAGGGAGTAGAAAAGAACTCTCTAATTCTTTCTTGCCTAGGGAATCCATGAACAGAGGAGCCTATGTATGCATATATACTATATTCATATATCTGATATACCTATATCATAAAGAGCTATTGATTGTCAGTCTTAATCTTTTTAATGATTAATTTCTCATTAAGATCAAAATTTATCTGCTAATTCCACCAAACAAATGAGTAGCCGAGATTTTTGTCTGTGTGTTTATTGACTTTGTTTCTAATGGTTAATCATAAGCATTTTAAATTAAGCTGAAAGTGAAAATGAAAGTGAAGTCGCTCAGTCGTCTCCGACTCTTTGCGACCCCATTGACTGTAGCCTATCAGGCTCCTCCGTCCATGGGATTTTCTAGGCAAGAGTGCTGGAGTGGATTGCCATTTTCTTCTCTAGGGGATCTTTTCAACCCAGGAAACAAACCCGGGTCTCCTGCATTGCAGGCAGACGCTTTACGGTCTGAGCCAAAACTGAGAGAATTTTACCATGAACACCCTAATGCCTATCACCTAGACTCTACAATTAGTATTTTACTATCCTGGTTTCATCAATGCATTCCTCTATTATTGCACATGTGCTAAGTCGCTTCAGTCTTGTCCAACTCTTTGCAACCCTGTGGACCGTAGCCTGCCAGGCTCCTCTGTCCATGGAACTCTCCAGGCAAGAATATTGGAGTGAGTTGCCATGCCATTTTCCAGGGGATCTTCCCAACCCAGTGATCAAACCTGCATCTCTTACCTCTCCTACATTGGCAGGCAGGTTTTTTACCACTAGGAGAAGGAAATGGCAATCCACTCTAGTGTTCTTACCTGGAGAATCCCAGGGACGGTGGAGCCTGGTGGGCTGAAGCAACTTAGCAGCAGCAGCGGCAGCAGCAGCAGTGCCCCCTGGGAAGCCCTTCCTCTATTATTAGTGAAGTGAAGTGAAAGTCGCTCCGTCGTGTCAGACTCTTTGCGACCTCATGGACTATACAGTCCATGGAATTCTCCAGGCCAGAATACTGGAGTGGGTTAGCCTTTCCCTTCTCCATGGGATCTTCCCAACCGAGGGATCAAACCCAGGTCACCCACATTGCAGGTGGATTCTTTACCAGCTGAGCTACAGGGAAGCCTCTATTATTAGTTGCTACAAAATTACAGTTTTGCACTGTTGAACTTTGCCATTTGATATTGGAATATAAAATTCTTAAATAACTCAGTACAGGCACTCTATCTATCAGATCTAGGCTCTTAAATCTATTTCTCACTTCCACTGTATAATCATAAGGGATTTGATTTAGGTCATACCTGAATGGTCTAGTGGTTTTCCCTACTTTCTTCAATTTCAGTCTAAAGTTGGCAATAAGGAGTTCATGGTCTGAGCCACAGTCAGCTCCTGGTCTTGTTTTTGCTGACTGTACAGAGCTTCTCCATCTTTGGCTGCAAAGAATATAATCAATCTGATTTCGGTGTTGACCATCTGGTGATGTCCATGTGTAGAGTCTTCTCTTGTGTTGTTGGAAGAGGGTGTTTGTTATGACCAGTGAATTTTCTTGGCAAAACTCTATTAGTCTTTGCCCTGCTTCATTCCATATTCCAAGGCCAAATTTGCCTGTTACTCCAGGTATTTCTTGACTTCCTACTTTTGCATTCCAGTCCCCTATAATGAAAAGGACATCTTTTTTGGGTGTTAGTTCCTAAAGGTCTTGGAGGTCTTCATAGAACCGTTCAACTTCAGCTTCTTCAGCATTACTGGTTGGGGCATAGACTTGGATTACTGTGATATTGAATGGTTTGCCTTGGAAACGAACAGAGATCATTCTGTCGTTTTTGAGACTGCATCCAAGTACTGCATTTCAGACTCTTTTGTTGACCACGATGGTCACTCCATTTCTTCTGAGGGATTCCTGCCTGCAGTAGTAGATATAATGGTCATCTGAGTTAAATTCACCCATTCCAGTCCATTTCAGTTCACTGATTCCTAGAATGTCGACATTCACTCTTGCCATCTCTTGTTTGACCACTTCCAATTTACCTTGATTCATGGACCTGACATTCCAGATTCCTATGCAATATTGCTCTTTACAGCATTGGACTTTGCTTCTATCACCAGTCACATCCACAGCTGGGTATTGTTTTTGCTTTGGCTCTATCCCTTCATTCTTTCTGGAGTTATTTCTCCACTGATCTCCAGTAGCATATTAGGCACCTACTGACCTGGGGAGTTTCTCTTTCAGTATGAGAGTGAAAAAATTGGCTTAAAGCTCAACATTCAGAAAACGAAGATCATGGCATCCAGTCCCACCATTTCATGGGAATAGATGGCAAAACAGTGGAAACAGTGTCAGACTTTATTTTTCTGGGCTCCAAAATCACTGCAGATGGTGATTGCAGCCATGAAATTAAAAGACACTTACTCATTGGAAGGAAAGTTATGACCAAGCTAGATAGCATATTCAAAAGCAGAGACATTACTTTGCCAACAAAGGTTCATCTAGTCAATGCTATAGTTTTTCCTGTGGTCATGTATGGATGTGAGAGTTGGACTGTGAAGAAGGCTGAGCGCCGAAGAATTGATGCTTTTGAACTGTGATGTTGGAGAAGACTCTTGAGAGTCCCTTGGACTGCAAGGAGATCCAACCAGTCCCTTCTGAAGGAGATCAGCTCTGGGATTTCTTTGGAAGGAATGATGCTAAAGCTGAAACTCTAGTACTTTGGCCACCTCATGTGAAGAGTTGACTCATTGGAAAAGACTCTGATGCTGGGAGGGATTGGGGGCAAGAGGAGAAGGGGACGACAGAGGATGAGATATCTGGATGGCATCACTGACTCGATGGACATGAGTCGGAGTGAACTCCTGGAGTTGGTCATGGACAGGGAGGCCTGGCATGTGGTGATTCATGGGGTCGCAAAGAGTCAGACACGACTGATCAACTGATCTGATCTGATCTGATGTTATGCGGCATTTTAATGTGCATTTCTCACTTTATGCATTTTTGCTAATGACTTATTACTTGCTATTTATTTTATATTTTTCTAGACTAGGGAAATGATGTTAGAAAGGAAATTCAAGTGATTTTCCTATTCGAGTTCACAATGAGTCATAAATCAACAGATATAATTCACAACATCAACAATGCACTTGCCCAGGAATTGCTTAATGGATGAGCAGTGCAGTCATGGTTCAAGAAGTTTTGCAAAGGAGATGAGAGCCTTGAAGATGAGGAGAGTAGTGGCCAGCCATCAGCAGGTGACAACAAACAGTTGAGAGCAGTCATTGAAACTAATCCTCTTACAACTACATGAGAAGTTGTCAAAGAGCTCAGTGTCAACAATTCTACAGTCACTCGGCTTTTGAAGCAACTTGAAAGGTGAAAAAGCTCAATAAGTAGGTACCTCATGAACTGACCGAAAATCAAAAAAATTGTTCTGAAGTGTCTTTTTCTCTTATTCTACAAAACAATGAACCATTTCTCTATCAGATTGTGACATGTGACAAAAAGTGGATTTTATACAACAACCAGCAATGACCAGCTCAGTGGTTGGACTGGGAAGAAGCTCCAAAGCACTTTCCCAAAGTCAAACTTGCACCCAAAAAAGTCATGGTCACTGTATGGTGGCCTGCTGGCCATCTGACCCACAACAGCTTACTGAATTCCAGCGAAACTATTACGTTTGAGAAGTATGCTGAACAAATCAATGAGATGCACTGAAAGCCGCAACACCTGCAGCCAGCATTAGTCAATAGAAAGGGCTCAATTCTTCTCCATGACAATGCCCAACTGCACATCGCACAACCAATGCCTCAGAAGTTGAATGAAGGGCAATGAAATTTTGCCTCATCTGCCATATTCACCTAACCTCTAAACAACCAACTACCTCTTCTTCAAGCCTCTTCACAATTTTTTGCAGGGAAAATGCTTCCACAATGAGCAGGAAGCAGAAAATGCTTTCCAAGAGTTCTTTGAAGCATGGATTTTTACACGACAGGAATAAACATTTCTCATTAGCAAAACTGTGTTAATTGTAATGGTTCTTATTTTGATTAATAAAGATGTGTTGAGCCTGCTTATAATGATTTAAAATTCACAGTTCAAAACCACAATTACATTTACACCAACCTAATAAATATCAATTCATCTTATTGTTTAATCTATCTTATTTCAATATAGATTGGAGACATCAGTCACTATGAATCTCTTCAACTAGAGTTCAAAATTTGTTTATGGTTTTTACATAAAGCACATATAAAATGAAATTGTATGCAATGAAATTCGTACATTTTGGGGTATTATTCAGTGAGTTCAGACAACCACAGTCACCTGTGCAACCTAAATTTTTGTTATGATGCAGAACATTACCATTTTCCCAGGAGGATTTCTCATATGCTTTCCCAGTAAATCTTCACCCCCACCTCACAGAAGCAACCATTGTTATATTTATTCAGTATAAACTAAGATGGCTTGTTTTTAAGATTTCATATAAATGGAGTCATATATTAAGCTTTTTATGTATAATACTCCTTTTCTTTATCATATTTTTGAAATTCATCCATTTTGTTGTCAACGTGTGTGCTAAGTCACTTCAGTTGTGTCTGACTCTTTGCAGCGCTTTAGGCTGTAGCCTGCCAGGCTCCTCTGTCCATTGGATTCTCCAGGCAGGAATACTGGAGTGGGGTGCCATGCCTTCCTCCAGGGGTTCTTCCCGACCCAGGGATGAAAACCCACATCTCTTATATTTCCTGCACTGGCAGGCAAGTTCTTTACCACTGAGCCACCTGGGAAGTCTGTTGTGTATATCAATAACTTTTTTCTCTCTTTTATTGCTGGATAACATTATAATCTACAAATATACCATGGTTTGTTTATCCACTACATTTGTTGGACAACTGGGCTGTTCCCAGTTTGGGGCTAATATGAATAATCTTGCTGTGAACATTCAGGTGCAAGTCTTACTGTGGAAATATATTTTTATGTTTCTTGGGTGAAAACTTACTTGTAGAATAGTGAGATCACAGAGGAGGTATGTATTTAGTTCAACGAAAGGTTGCCAAAATTCTTATTAAGCAGTTCCTCTACTTTATCTATTTTTCATTCCCTTCAACAACATTTGAGGGTTTCAGATGCTCTGTGTCCTCAGTAACACTTGACATTATCAGTCTTTTTAATTTTGGCAATTCTGATATATATGCAACAGTGTCTTAGAATTTAAGTGACCTAAGAGTTGGCTCTTTTTTGAGAGAGTCATGGGGTTTATTTTTAAAATTCAGAGCCATTCATAAATAACTTGGAAAAAATGTATTTGAATGTCTATTCTCATATGTAGAATTGTTAGGATATATGTAAAAGGTGAAAGAGAAAAATGTGCACCTGTCCTAAAAGAGCTTACATTCTTAACATCTATGGTAACATGTAAGACCTGTGTGACTAACTCTGACTCAGAACGCTGCAAGATTTGAATAAGAATGGTCATTGCAACAGTCAACTGCCAGGGAAGTCTTTAAACTGGAGATTGAAAAATGAGTGCTATTTGAGTTACAGAATAAAGTGAGGAATGAAGTTGGCATTCTGCTAGGAAAATAGCCAGCATGAGACCCTAAGTTCAGAACAAGCAACGGTGTGGAAAAGTGAGGGCCTGCACCTCCACCTGCAAATTTTAGGCTTCCACGAAAATCACAATACCACCAGGTCCCATGCCAAGGTTTGGTTGTCTGGCCATTTTTCTTGCTACATGTTTACAACTAAATTATTTCTCATTTCTAATTTCCACACTACAAAATTGAAACCAATATTTCAGTGTACTAGTGATGTGTAGACTTGTCCTATGTGGCAGGTCAAATGAATAACAAAGTCTAATGTATGTTTTCTGTTTTTTTGAAGTTGGAAGCATTGTGGACAACTCTTTACACAAAATGGAATCAGCAGTCTATGAAGAAAGCAGTGTCTCATTGTTTTTTAAAATGGGCTTGAGACTTTCCTCCATTAGTTTTCTTGCTCTTTTTCCTCAGAAAAGTATATCATATAATACATGAGAAAATAAGCTTGCAGTCAATCAGATACATCTGAGTTTATGGTCTCTTGAGTAAGTTAATTGGACTCCATAAACCTCGCCTTTCTCATCTCTAAAATTGGGATGATGATAGAACTTGCCTCATCATTTTGCTGAGAGGATTACATAAGATAATGCATGTTAAGTGCTTTGCACAGTCTCTGGCTCAGTAAATATCAGTTATTTTTATTACTCTCTTGATCACCTTTGCCAGTTTCACCTGATTCCTTACCAAGTATTCCTAGATATAAGTATTAAATAAAAAGTATGCACAGTGAGCATAACAGGCATAGTGTTCAGTTGCCTGAATTCACTGATAGGTTTAATATCTTCCAATGGAGCTAAATTAATTTATGTAAAGTTCTCCTGATTTTCCTTCATTAAAACAATAGTCCATATATAATCTGGAATCTTTCTAAATGAATATATGAATGAATCTAACTTGGCTTTTTATAATGCTGAAATATATTCAAAATTTATGCCTGAAAAGAATATTAAATGTGAAATAGATGGGAGATTCTCAGATCATACGGTTACAGTGGCAAGACTGATGGGAATTTTTCTGAGACACAGGCAACTTAATCCCTAGCAACAGGTGGTGGTGCAACATGGGTTTGAATCCCAAGGTACTACCATGGCCTTTGTTTTTATTAGTTGCAAAAACTGCCAGCTGCTCAGATGAAGTGATCAGTGGGACTCTGGGACAAACTCTCTACTGAAAAATATCACCCCTCCACCACCTGGCTAGCACTCTGACTGAAACTGTTGAATAATTCCCTCTTAAAATGAAAATGTACCTGAGAGAATTAACACATTCAGCAGTCTGTTGAGCCCAACAGACTTTAAACTGCTTAATCAGATGGATTTCTCATTGACCTTAATTGTAAACTTTTGTGGCAATTTGGGCAATTCCCTAATAGGCAAAGAAGACAAATAAGACAAAATATGGCAAGCAGGAGTTTTCATTTGGGCAAGCAAGCATTAAGATACAATGTGTGTGAGGGGGCTGGGAGCAGGATCATGAGACAGGACAAAGATTTCAATTTTATTCCATAATTTGATGTGTGTGCAGACTTCGTCAGTCTTCAAATTCTTGAAACATGTGTTCCTTACCTACACAATAAAGAAATGCACTTCTGTTTTAACTAATATTCATGATATTCAGTTCAGTTTAGTTCAGTTCAGTCGCTCAGTCATGTCCGACTCTGCGACCCCATGAATTGCAGCACGCCAAGCCTCCCTGTCCATCACCAACTCCTGGAATCTACCCAAACCCATGTCCATTGAGTCGGTGATGCCATTCAGCTATTTCATCCTCTGTCGTCCCCTTCTCCTGCCCCCAACCCCTCCCAGCATCAGAGTCTTTTCCAATGAGTCAACTCTTCGCATGAGGTGGCCAAAGTACTGGAGTTTCAGCTTTAGCATCATTCCTTCTAAAGAAATCCCAGAGCTGATCTCCTTCAGAAGGGACTGGTTGGATCTCCTTGTAGTCAAGGGATTCTCAAGAGTCTTCTCCAACACCACAGTTCAAAAGCATCAATTCTTTGGCACTCAGCCTTCTTCACAATCCAACTCTCACATCCATACATGACCACAGGAAAAACCATAGCCTTGACTAGACGAATCTTTGTTGGCAAAGTAATGTCTCTGCTTCTGAATACACTATCTAGGTTGGACATAACTTTCCTTCCAAGGAGTAAGCGTCTTTTAATTTCATGGCTGCAGTCACCATCTGCAGTGATTTTGGAGCCCAGAAAAATAAAGTCTGACACTGTTTCCATTGTTTCCCCATCTATTTCCCATGAAGTGATGGGACCGGATGCCATGATCTTCGTTTTCTGAATGCTGAGCTTTAAGCCAACTTTTTCACTCTCCACTTTCACTTTCATCAAGAGGCTTTTTAGTTCCTCTTCACTTTCTGCCATAAGGGTGGTGTCATCTGCATATCTGAGGTGATTGATATTTCTCCCAGCAATATTGATTCCAGCTTGTGTTTCTTCCAGTCCAGTGTTTCTCATGATGTACTCTGCATATAAGTTACATAAGCAGGGTGACAATATTAGTGAGAACCAAATAAGATTATATTCACTGAAGTCCTCTGGATACATAAAGCATCCAATATAACACATAATGCTATCTTTTTGTAATTAGTGGTAATGTAAAACCTTGGAAAGAACATATCTGTTGAAGAATTGAAATAGGTAAGCATAATAAAAAAATGCTGATGAAGCAGTAATTTGACTTATCATTAGTCTTAACATGATGTTGCTCCATCGCAATTATTATCTTATTAAATCTTTACAAAAACACTGTGACTTAGGGCTGGTATTTCTGTCCCCATTTTATAGATGAAGGTGTTGATATCAATACATGTGAGTCATCCTGCACAGCATCATTTTCATCTGTACCTCACTGCTGACAGAATAACATGGGCAGTATTAAGAAGCTGAAGCTTACAGAAAAAATACAAGAAAAAAAATGGTACTTTTAAATATTTGATGCAAAAGGAAGAAGAAATATTTCTTCATTGATGGAGACAACTAGAGTAGTGTTGATATAATACAGTTAGAAAGAGAACTCTTCTAACTCATTGTGCCCGGAAAAGGAAGAGTTGTGCTACATTAAAGAAGATGTAATATTTGACATACAGGCTCAGTACATAGACTGAAAAGGAGACCCTGGATTCTCTGAAAGACTTTAGATTCATAATCTAGACAAATAGTGCATTCTGAAACAGAATATTGAATAGAAATGGCAAAAGAAGCAAGATATTAGTATAAGACCAATCAGGTTCATGAAGTGCAAGCTATACCAAGCTAACCCAGTTTTCAAAGGGTTTTGTTTTTGCTGCTGCTAACCTACTGTCAACCGATTGATTAATTAATCAAAAGAATTATCCTATTTCTACCAACATTATAAAAATTTCTTAATTTATCCTTGTGGTCAAGATGGACACGTGAGATATGGACAATAAATAAATAGAATAGCTTGATAATAGGTCACAAGATGATATACAAGTGGTATTAAAGAGCTGAGGTCCAAAGGTGATGAGGTTTCTGGTGGACTGCCAGAGTTCTGTCCAAAACAGCCTTAAATCTGAGGAAGCTTAAAATAACCTAGTTGCATTTAGCCCTACATGAGGATGACATGGTAGGTTTGAACATTTTATATCTCCCATAATTTATTTCTCCCCGATCAGCTTCATTAGCAACCCTGGTTCTGAGCTTCCTCCTTCTACTTTGACTTTCCATCTTGTTGTCAACTTTCCTTGTCTTTAACTTTCTGAGCTTCAACCAGTTTATTCCTTTTTGTTAAGGCATTTTTGTAGAGACCATTTAGTAATAAGAGATATTCCTCACTCTCAGTAGGATTTTAGAATTTCTATACTCTGTGAACTGATCTCATGCAAAACTCAGATTAATCATTTTTTCTATAAGTTTTAATAACGTGTTTAATTGATCAGTCATGTCCGACTCTGCGACCCCGTGGACTGTAGCCTGCCATTTTCCTCTTCAGGCAAGAATACTGGAGTGGGCTGCTATGCCCTCCTCCAGGGGATCTTCCCAACCCAAGGATGGAACCCAGGTCTCACACATTGCAGGCAGATTCTTTACTGTCTGAGCCACCAGGGAAGCCAGGTTTTAATAATAGTTACCATAATTAAGTAGTCATGTATGGATGTGAGAATTGGACTATAAAGAAAGCTGAGCACTGAAGAATTGATGCTTTTGAACTGTGGTATTGGAGAAGACTCTTGAGAGTCCCTTGGACAACAAGGAGAGGCAACCAGCCCATCCTAAAGGAAATCAGTCCTGAATTCTCTTTGGAAGGACTGATGCTGAAGCTGAAACTCCAGTACTTTGCCTACCTGATGAGAAGAACTGACTCATTTGAAAAGACCCTGATGCTGGGAAAGATTGAAGGTGGGAGGAGAAGGGGGTGAGGATGAGATGCTTGGATGGCATCACCGACTCAATGGACATGAGTTTGAGTAAGCTCCAGGAGTTGGTGATGGACAGGGAAGCCTTGCATGCTGCAGTCCATGGGGTCTCGAAGAGTCAGACACGACTGAGTGACTGAATTGAACTGAACCATAATTAAGTACTTATCAACACCAGAACTATGCTCAGACATTTAAAAAAAATATTGCTATTGTAAGTGTTTATTCACATTCATTAGTCCTATATGTCAACTGAGGAAACCAAAGTAGTGATGACAATGAAATAAGAGGTAACACGGGAATGATGTCACATTCAAGGAATTATGATTAAATTTTATAACAAAAAATTACAGCAGTTAAATTTAGGTAGGCAGAATACTGTCAATATCGAATCAACTCTAGGGAGGATGAATCAAGTTGGTAAAAGGATCTGAAAATCAATTTATGGGAGCAAAAATGAAAGAATGGAGGCTAGATAAACTGGAAAATTTGGGAGAAAAAGGTGTCTGTTTCCAAACAAATAAGGGGTTATCACAGGATGGAAAGTATTCCATTTATTGACAGTATTCCAGAATGTAGGCTAAGAACAAGAAATTATAGGGAGGTAGATTTCAATCCAATACAAAAAATCGAAGTGTCTGAAGATGGAATATTCTACTTAATCAATTAATTACACTCTCTGTTACAGGTATTCACCACTTACCAAAAATTTGTAGAACAAATTCTTGCATAGGGCAGAAAATTGTATCAGTTCAGTGACTAGCAAGTGCAAGGTTAGGGCCCACTGACACTGAATAAAAATAGCATTAAATCACTTCATGTTATTTCCTTTTTTCACTTTCTTTCAATCTTTTTTATTCCTGTCAAGGAGAATCTCTAATTTGTACTAGTGTCTCAAATATTTGCTGTTGTCTTTCAGTTGCTCAGTCATTGTCTGACTCTTTGTGACCCCACGGACTGCAGCACACCAGTTTCCCTGTCCTTCACCATCTCCAGGAGCTTGCTCAAACTCATGTCCATTGAGTCAGTGATGCCATCCAACCACCTCATCTTCTGTTGTCCCCTTTTCTTTCTGCCTTCAGTCTTTCCCAGCATCAGGGTCTTTTCCAATGATTCTGTTCTTCATATCAGGTGGCCAAAGTATTGGAGCTTCAGCTTCAGCATCAATCCTTCCAATAAATATTCAGGACTGATTTCCTTTAGGATTGACTAGTTTGATCTCCTTGCAGTCCAAGGGACTCTCAAGAGTCTTCTGCAATACCACAGTTCAAAAGCATCATCTTCAGTGCTCAGCCTTCTTTACTGTCCAATTCTCACATCATACGTGACTACTGGAAAATCCATACCTTTGACTATATGGACTTTTGTAGGCAAAGTAACATCTCTGCTTTTTAAAATGCTGTCTAGGTTTGTCATTGTTTTACTCCCAAGGAGCAAGTGTCTTTTAATTTCATGGCTTCAGTCACTGTCCACTGTGATTTTGAAGCCCAAGATAATAAAACTCTCAAACATTAAAAAAAAAAAAACTCAAATATACCTATTTTATATTCATTCCAGATTATTACTTATTAAGATATTAATTTCTCTGTTGCATCTACTAACTCTTCTTCATGAAGTTTATTTCCTCATGCATTCTTTAGGGTTTTTTATATGAGGTCATCTTTAGGGAGATAGAGTCTCACTGAGGTGTGATTATGATTTCACAAGAATGCTTTGAGAAATTTTTCTGCCAAATAAGCTAGGGATTTCTCTGGTTCATGCTTCAGTGGGATGGGGTGGGGGTGGGGGAGGGTGTTGGTTACTTCTTCAATTTGTGTGCTTCGTGAAACGTGCAGTAATATAAATACAGACACCACCCATAGAAAGGATGGTGAAGGACAGAGATTTTAATTTCTTACTGATATCATCTTTTTCTTCACATGAAATTAAGCTTCCTTGCCATTGGACCATGCAAAGTTTAGGGATTTTCCTAGCATGTGAAACTAGGAAACTATTTGAAACTCCATACCTTAAGCTTATAATTGACTTCTAGGCTTCCATTTTCCTTGGATTCTAGCCAAGTTCTTAGCAGTTACATCTTACAAATCCCCAATGTCAGTTTCTCTTACAGCTCAGCTTTGATTTTTCTCTTTGATTCTTATACATGAAGATTTCCTTTTCTTTTCTTGAATTGCCATATAATACATTTTTAAACATGTATTTCATCCAGCATTCCCATTTTGGGTTAGAATGTACTTGTTTTACAATGTTGTGTTAGTTTCTGTTGTACAACACTGTGATTCAGCCATATGTGTGTGAGCCTCGCTCCCACTCCCCCATTCCACCCCTCTAGATCATCACCGAGCATCAGGCTGAGCTCCCCGTGCTGTGCCACGGCTCTCTGCCATCTATCTGTTTTACCCATGGTAGTGCATATATGTCAGTGTTACTCTCTGTTTTTAAAGGGAGCAATGGAGGCTACTTATTAGTGTGTCATTAGTACAGCTCTGTCTCAGCTACACCTCCATTTTCTAAAAGAGAGAGTAAAACTTAGGGTCAGGCATTTTGGCATGGAATAGTATCTAATTTCATAGCTTTGTTTTCATTTAAATTTATTTTTACAGTGTCTTTTGTGGGATGTGTTAGAGGGGTTTTTTGTTTGCTTGTTTGTTTTGGTGAAAGTTTTGTTGAAATATAATTCCCATACCATATTCTTTGTCCATTTAAAATATACAATTCAACTGCTTTTAATAAAAAAATGCAACTACCACTACAGTCAATTTTAGAACATTTTCATCACTCCCAAAGAAGCCCTGTACACGTAGCTACTATTCTTTTTTTTTTTCAGTTCCTTCCCTTCAACTCTTAACTAGCCACAAAGCTGCTTTCTGCCTCTACAGTTTTTCTTATTCTGCTCTTTCATGCAAATTGAATTATATAATCCATATTTTTTTGGACTGGCTTCTTTCACTTAGCATAAGGTTTTCAAGGTTTACTCACGTTTTAGCATGTATGGATACTTTATTCCTTTTCCTGGTCAAATAAAATTTTATTATATGAATACACTACATTTTGTTTATCCATTCATCAGTTGATGGACATTTGCAATTGGTTCTACCTTTTTGGCTATTATGAATAACGCTGCTATGAACATTTTGGTACATTTGGGCAAGTTTTTTAAAGACATGTATGTTCACTTCTCTTAGATGTATATATCAGAGAGGCATTGTCAGGTCATATGGTAACTCTATCTTCAATCATTTAAGGAACCATCAGATTGTTTTCCAAAGTAAGTGCACTCTTTTAAATGTTTACCAGTAATGTACTGGGTTCCAATTTCTCCACATCCTTGCCAACACTTGTTATTGCCTGTCTTGTTGATGATAGCTATTCTGATGGTTGCAATGTTGCATCTCATTGTGGCTTTGGTTTGCATTTAACTTACGGTCAATGAATTGAATATCTTTTTATGTACTTATTGGTCACTTCTACATTTTCATTAAAGAAATGTTTATTCAAATTCTTTGTCTATTTTTAAATTGGGCTAGTTATTTCTGTTATTGGATTTATCTGTTACATATATGTTATATATAAAGTTTTTCATCAGGTATAGGATTTACAAATATTCTCTCCCATTCTGTGGGTCAGTTGTCTTTTCTCTTTCTTGTAAATGTACTTTGATGCATAAAAGTTTTTAATTCTGATAAAATTTAATTTATCTATTTTTGTCTTTAGTTGCTTGTGCTTTTGGTTATATCGATGAAATCATTGCCAAATCCAAGCTTACAATAATTTGCTCCTTTGTTTTCTTCTAAGACTTTTTGACATCTCCTAGATTTAGGACTATAATCTGTTTTGAGGAAATTTTTGTATATAATATGAGGTAAATATGTGTTGGTATTTTAAAATAACAGTAGGAGTAGAGAAATTATTTTAAAAATAAAACTATGTACACAAAAGTGTGTTATATTTAATGAAAAATGTAAAGTATTTAACAGTGCATGCATATGTGAATAGGGCAAAAATAGTAAAGTGATATATGGCTAGTTGATGGCTCTTAGATACCTTCCTAGATTGATTAATAGTAAATTATTCTCCCCAGTGGCTCAGCAGTAAAGACTTTGCCTGCAATTCAGAAGACAGGAAAGGCAGGGCTTGTCTGGAAGATCCCTTGGAGGAAGGCATGGCTACCCACTCCCATTTTCTTGTCTGGAAAATCCCACGGACAGAGAAACCTGGCAGGCTTCAGTTCATATGGTTGCAAAGAGTTGGACACAACTGAAGTGACTGAGCACATATATAATCTGAATGGAAACAGAATACCTATCAAAATTTTTGTTTTTCAGCAAATTTTTATTTTGAACATTCTCAAATTTACAGAAAAATTTTAATAACACAATGAATACACAAATTTTTTCACCTGAATTCACCAACTATTTATCCTTTGCCTATTCTCTTTATCCTCCTGTATAGTAAAGATTTGACTTCACCTATTGGCTCCCCTGGTGGCTCAGATGGTAAAGAATCTGCCTGCAATACTGGAGACCTAGGTTTGATCCCTGGGTTTGGAAGATCCCCTGGAAAAGGCAATGGCAACCCACTCCAGTATTCCTGCCTGGAGAATCCCATGGACAGAAGAGCCTGGTAGGCTACAGTCCATAATGTTGCAAAGAGTCAGATATGACTGAAGCAACTTAGCACACATGCACAAAGAGAGGTCTGATCGTTGCCATGACTCTTGGGAGATAACCTTAAACACTTTGGAGTTTCCTGACAGAAATGTTTTTGTAATTCATCATGGTGGTGGTGCTTTAGTCTCTAAGTCATGTCCGACTCTTACAATCCCATGGACTGTAGCCTGCCCAGGCTGCTCTGTCCACAGGATTCTCCAGGCAAGAATATTGGAGTGGGTTGCCATTTCCTTCTCCAGAGGATCTTCCCTACCCAGGAATCAAACCTGGGTGTTCTGCACTGCTGGCCGATTCTTTACCAACTGAGCTATGAGGGAAGCCATGGTAGGCCCCTAAGGTCATACCAGTAATTTATGCTAGTAAGGTGACTCCCAACGGAAGCAGACCACACTAGAAGGGCCAACCTTATAATTAGAGGACTGGGGCTTTGGGCTATATAATATCAGCCTTACATCTGGAGTGGGAGCAGGTTGCTAGAGATTAAGTTCAATGACATAGGCAATGAATCAATAATCTTGATTATGTAATGAAGTCACAATAAAACCTCTTGACACTGAAGCTTGAGTGA
The DNA here is from genome assembly GCF_055505025.1 of Bos grunniens. Classification (NCBI taxonomy): domain Eukaryota; kingdom Metazoa; phylum Chordata; class Mammalia; order Artiodactyla; family Bovidae; genus Bos; species Bos grunniens. Next base: position 51,312,843 of record NC_141175.1, read on the forward strand.
GCTTTCCTGGTTGGCAATACTCTGTACATACTGTCATATGTTAATGCCAGGAGATGGTACATCCTAGGGATGATGGTAGCTTCATTTCTGGAATCTTCCCAGACCATGCCTTACATTTCCCTTTCTTCAGTTGCTTCTACCTTGTATCCTCATTATATAAAACTGTAATCATAAGTATGGGGTTTCCCTGAGTTCTGTGAGTCATTTTAGTGAATTATCGAACTTGAAGGTGATTTACAGACAGTTTCTAACTTCCAGTTATGAAATGAAGGCAGTCTCTTGTGAGACTATTCCTTCTGAATTTGCAGTCTATCTAACCCTGGGTCGTCTCCAAAAATAAAATGTGAACTTCCTGACACCTATTCTCTCAATGCTTCAGCACTCATCTCTTGCAAACAACACTTCTCCATAACTGCAATAATATTTTTTTAATTACCTAACATACAATCTATATTCAATTATCCCAGTTGTGCCACAAAGGTGTTAATATTCATTATAAAAATGATGCTAAGAAATAACATTATGCCTTCTATTTTTTAAATTCTCTGTCTTTTATGAAGAGAAAACTTTTGGAGAACAGATATGTGGAAAAAAGACACCAACAATTTTCAGTTTGAAGCGTAATTATGAGGAAAAAGTCATTTTGAGATTCTGTCCCATCAAAGCAACTGACCATAGGTGGGTTGTGGGTGAAGGAGCTGCTTTTGAAGGCAGAAGAAACAACAATGAAGGAAACCACTGAATGGTGGTTTAAGCTTTTTTTAAAATTAAAATCAATTAATTTTTTGAAGGTTTACCACTTTTGTAAAATTGAAGTATAGTTGATTTACAATGTTGTGCAAGTTTCAGGTATATAGCAAGTAATACCATTTTATATATAGTATATATTTATATATTGAAATAATATATATATTCTTTTTCAGATTATTTTCCCTTATATGTTATTACAAAATATAGAATATATGTCCCATGTGCCTTATAGTAGGTCCTTGTTGGTTATATATTTTATATATAGTAGTATGTATTAATGCATGCTAATCCTAAACTCCTAATTTTAAATGTTTAAATGAGAATTGTCTCAACTTGTGATAAAGCATTTCTTTTTAAACAGCATGTTTTACTGTAGAAGGCATAGTACAGGATAGTAAAGTTTAAAGTATAGATTTGTTGTCCTAATATTATAGAAAGACTAGCATCATCTAAAAGGAAGAATTGCAGGATCTAGGTTTTCCTTCCCTTTACCTGACTTATCTTAGATTCCTGCTTCTCACTTAACCAATTTATGCAGCAAATTTTATTGAGCCCATTCCATGTGCTAGACAATTGTCAGGCATCAGGATTGTGGCGGTAAGAACACAGACAAAGTTCTTCTTGAAAATCACATTAAAGTAAGGGGGAAATATACTGTATAGGTAATTGTAACTATAAATAGTTATTTGAAAGAGAAATACAGAATACTATAGATGTTTTTGTGGTTTAGTCGCTATGTCTGACTCTTGCGACCCCATGGACTGTAAACCACCAGGCTCCTCTGTTCATGGGATTCTCTAGGCAAAAATATTGGAGTGGCTTGCTGCTTCCTTCTCCAGGGGCTATTTTCCCCACAGGAATTGAACCTAGGTTTCCTGCATTGCAGGCAGATTCTTTACAGACAGCACCGAGGGAATCCCCATAGATGATTTTAACCAGTATTTTAATGAGGATCATAGATAGGCTCTCCAAGGAAGCAGCCTGTAAGCTGAATCCCAAAATTTAAGATTCACCTGGGTAAGGGAGGAGGGGTAAGAAATAGGAAAACAGAAGAGGAAATAGCGTATAAGATAAACAAAGCAGGAAAGAATCTTTTCATATAAAGGGGGGTGGAATTCTTGTAATGGTAAACTGGTTCTTTGTTCCTTAAGTTTCTCTGTTTCTCCTTTGTCAATTTGCAACTTCTTAATATCTCCCTTATCTTTACAGTTTTTCAAATCAACTCTTTTGTTTGTGAAATCTTAAGCAATTGATAAGATCAGAAAGCAAGGTCTGATAGAGGAAAGGCTAGGTTTGCCTTAGAACCCCTGGGACTTCACCTTAACTCCAGATCTGCTGCCCACTCGGCTGCTTCTGTCCTTCTTCACTTTGAAGAATGTTTCATGGCTCTGGGCCATCTTCTGTATGGACTTGGAAACCGCTTTTGTTTCTCTTCCTAAGAACTTCATCTTCAATTTAACACCATCTCTCCTGGGCTCCATCAATCTCATTTCTATTTTGCAGGGGGAAGGTTTCATCGTGTGCATACCATAAACAATTTTTTGGTGCAGCATTTGATCTGACTCTGTAAAATCCTCCTTTGGATGCTAATCATATACATATAGATACAAATAATTGACTTCGCTTTCGCTATGCTTTTTGGCTCCTACTTCATTGGGCTAGTTGGATTTAGGCACAGGCCCCAGTTTGTGTAAATTCATTTTCAGGATGTTTGTACGGCTTCCCAGATAGGCTCTGAGAAGGAAAGGAAGTAGTCCTAGCATAGTAAATACATAAAAAGACAATCATGTGCATTCATGGAGCTCATTCAAAGCGAAAAATCCAGTTAATTCTAGCAACAAACTGCAGACCTTTAAAACACACGCTCCATAATAGGAGGAACTTCATTGATTTTGTTCACTGCTGTCTCTTGCAAATGTAGTGGTGCCCATTACATTCCAGAAGTTTAATGATTTTTTGTTGAATACATGGATAAATAACTAGCAATAGTAGAATTATAGACAATCTGTAAAGAAACTGATGTACAAACTACATAGAGTTTCTCTCCCTAAATAGATGTATAGACAGAAGTATATATTGTTATTTATTTATAATGAGTCTGTGAGTTCCACATCTTCCCAAGGATGGGTCAGGGGGCCCAGATCCTTCCAGGAAGGGCTACTCTGGGGGCTGGTTCAAGGATGAGCTTTAGCTTTGGGATGGTTCACTTGGTGTCAGATTCAAGCTGTTTGAATGTGATCCTAGATTCACCAGTGAAAACAAAATTTGTGTGTCTTATGTTTTCTGTTCCCCTGGTTTGTATCCTTGAAACTGCTGTAGAAATGACCAATGATTGTAACAAATTGCTAAATGACATTTTTGTGTGGGGTAGACACAGCTGGATTGGTTGGCCCCAGCCCCCAAAGACTTTTCTAAGGTGTTGGGCTTTATTCTCTGTCCCTTCTCTCTGCAATTTAGGGTAGCAGGAACCACATCCAAAAACTCAGGGATTCACTCAAGGCAAACTTCAAAGTATTTCATAGCCCGAGGAAGCCACCAATCCTGTTTCTTGATGCCTGCTGTACAGTCCCTAATTCAGCTACCTCTTACAACTCATTATTATGCTAAACACTTTGATTACTTTATGGAGGTAATGGCAATTTTCTCCAAATTTTGATTTCTCTGAAAGAAGATTCTGATATTATGTAAAGAACCCCGGACTGAGAAATATTAATCCATAACCTGAATACCAGCTTTGTGCTTCTTAGATATCTCTCCTTTTCACTGTTTGATTGAATATATGGTTGTGATGATTTCTAATGTTTCTCTGGCCCTTATATCCTGAACCCTAGGAAGATCCAGACCAAACACTCTGCTCCTTTTACTGGTAGAAAAAATGAATCCATTATTTCATTGATGTTGTTTAATTTGCCTTCTGTCATGAGTCCCTTTTATTCTCTACAATTTACAGCTGAGGCTCTGTGTGAGACATTGTATATGATTTTTTTTCTCCCCCACCATCTGCCAAACTGTCACAGATCCTCAGAAATCAGCTTCAGTGACTTTCTTTCCCCTATTAATACTTTTAGTACCAGCAATGGGTTACCATTCTAAGGGAAGAAAGTGAAGAGGAACTAAAGAGCCTCTTGTTAAGGGTGAAAGAGGATAGTGAAAAAGCTGGCCCAAAACTCAACAATACATATACACTACCATATGCAAAATAGATAGCCAGTGAGAAACCAGGGCTCTGTGATGCCTAGAGGGGTGGAATGGGGAGGGAGGTGGCAGGGAGATTCAAGAGGAAGGGGACATGTTTACCTATGACAGATTCATGTTGCTGTATGGCAGAAACCAACACAATATTGTAAAGCAATTATCCTCCAATTAAAAGTAAATAAATTAAAAAAAAAAAAACTAAGATCATGACATCTGGTCCCATCGCTTCATGGTAAATAGAAGGGGGAAAAGTGGAAGTAGTGACATATTTTATTTTCTTGGGCTTCAAAATCGCTGTGGACAGTGACTACAGCTGTGAAATTAAAAGACTCTTGCTCCTTGGAAGAAAAGCTATGACAGACCTAGACAGTGTTTTAAAAAGCAGAGATGTCACTTTGTTGACAAAGGTCCATATAATCAAAGCTATGGCTTTTCCAGTAGTCATCTATGGATGTGAGAATTGGACCATAAAGAAGGCTGAGTGCCAAATAATTGATGCTTTTGAACTGTGGTGTTGGAGAAGATTCTTGAGAGTCCTTTGGAAAGTAAGATCAAGCCAGTCAATTCTAAAGGAAATCAATCCTGAATATTCACTGGAGGGACTGATGCTGAGGCTGAAGTTCCAATACTTTGGCCACCTGATGTGAAGAGCTGATGCATTAGAAAAGACCCTGACAGCGGGAAAGATTGAAGACAGGAGAAGAAGGGGACAACAAAGGACGAGATGGTTGGATAGCATCACCGACTCAATGGACATGAGTTTGAACAAGCTCCAGAAGATTCTGAAGGACAGGGAAGCCTGGAACAAGGAGTCAGACATGACTTAGCCATTGAACAACCACAGCAGGGAATGATGTGCTGGTTATAGCCTATCTATGCCTTCCTATTGAGTAGGCAGATTTTAAGGGGTCTAAAGAAACCCTCAAAAAGCAAATGCCATCCTAAGATCTGTCTCCATGTTGAACTTCAACACATTTTCCCTAATGAGGACCTAGACTGCCTGTTCTGGTTCTCTTATATCACTCTTTGATACAGGCATGTGGGAAATCACCTGGTCCACTGTAGACTCACAAATACCCTACCCCTGGCCTATCAGTACTGAGATTTACTTGCAGAAGACTTTGTCACCAGGGGTGCCAACATCAGAAATACCCTGGATATTTTAAGCTTAATTTATGTAGAGACTTGGACTCAGAGTTAAAGGGCTTACAGTCTAGCCAAAATTGCCTCTACCCTTGAACAAGGCATGCATTTTCTCTGGAGGCATGTTGGGTGGGCCTTGTCTGAAAGCCCTATTGAAGGGGTCCCTGGGACATGTGCTTGATATCTGGTTTACAAAGTCCATTTTACCTCAAGGCCTGCAGGTTCACATTTTGACAATCTATAGATAGAATTCACCTTACAGCCATGTTTTATTAATATTTGGCATGTTCAGTGTTTGGTTTTGCATTGAATTTAGATATCTAACATGTGCTTTCCAACACCACAAGCAATTCTGGGACACCAGTTGGGTGTCCTACAATTTAACTTAATTCTGACAATATCTACCCAGAGATAGTGTCAGATTCCACAAGTTAAGGGTTCAACCTACAAGCCTTCCTCCCACCTTGACTTCATCAGAGGCCAATCACAAGTCCAGGTTGTGATTAATGACTATAAATCTGAGTTTCCCATTACCCTCTCCTCAGGTTCAATTAACTTGCAAGAGCTGCTCACAGAACTCAACAAAACATTTACATACTAGGTCACTGGTTTTTAGGAAAGGATATAGCTCAGGAAGAGCCAAATAGAAGAGATGCAGAAGGCAAAGTGTATGAAAAGGGGAAGTACAAAACTTCCATGTTCTCTCTAAGCATACACTCTCCTAGCACCTCCACAAGTTCATCAACTCAGAAGCCCTTTGAACCCCATCCTTTTGGGCCTTCATTACCTAGCTAAGACTAGTTATCACTGGCCCTTGTGATTGAAAATCTCCAGCCCCTCTCCTTTCTTCAAAGTTAGAAAGTGAACCTGAAAGTTCCAACCCTCAAATCACAGGGACTTTCCAAAAGTCACTTCATTAACATAAATCCACATGTGGTTAGAAGGAGCTTATTATGAATAACCAAAGATTTCTTAAACCTTTTGTTCTTATCACTTAGAAAATCTGAAGGGTTTTAGGAGCTCTGTGCCAGAAAAGATCAAATATATATTTCTTATTATAAACCCAATATCACAGGATGCCTCAGCCAAGCTTGACTCACTCTGCCCCCACAGTCCCTACCATTCCATTTTATCATGCACTTGGCCCAGTTCGCATATACTTGACCCTGGAAGCATTTGAATTTTTGGCGTCAGGTCCAATCTGTGTAGATATTGCCCCTTGGGGTTTATGAAAACAAATACAATCATATAAGACTCATTTTCCAAATGAAAATGGGTTTATTGGGGGAAAATATTGTTTACTCTGAGATCAAAGAATTATGTCTGTGTTGTAGTGGTTAAAATCAGGCAATTCCTACAACTTCTGTTCACTACCATCTGTTTTATTAAAACAAACCAACAGCTCAGCTCAGCTCTTCTCTGCAAAGTCACCCAGCCCCAGATGTCAATTTCTGGGATGTGGTCAGTATGAAAAGTGTTGAGATTTACATAATTGCATTGTATAATACCTGCAGCTCTGAGGCAGGCTGCAGCTAGTTCTTATTCATGCTCAGTTATGGATCTATGATTCAAAGACCCTGCTGTGTCTACTGTGTCAAATACTGTGCCACTATTTGCCTGAAAGCAAGTGGATACAGCATGGGTCAGGGAGAGCATGATGGGATGAGGGGGCTGCTCAGAGGGCAAGGGCCATTATGGTAGATTGTCTCCAAGATGCCCCCTCAGATGCCTAGCTCCTGGTGTTAACACCCAAGTATGATCCCCATCCCTTTAAGAACAAGCTGGATTCAGTAGCATACTAGTATACAGTAGAGGTGATAGAATGGCACTTCAGCGACCAAGTTTAGGCCCTCCCTTGCTCTCTCTTAAATCCTTTGTTTTGGGGGAAACCAGCTGACATATTGAGATCAACCACATGTTGAAGCCCACAGGCAAAGATCTGACAAAAATCTGAGGTCTGCAACAGTCCTGCCCACAGCCACAAGAGTCAGCTTGGAAGTAGATACCCTCCCACTTAGGCCTTGAGTTGACTGCAGGTCTAGCCACAGTGCAGCAAAGAAAAATGGAGGCAGGTGGAGCATGTCATCTCTAAGACAATATGTATTATAATGCTTGTCCTTAGTGCCATTGTCATAGGAGCACATTCTTACTTGGTTATTCTGGATGCGCAGATTCTAGGACTGTGACTTGGGGCAATTTACTTAACTCATCTGTCCCAATTTCCCAATCTGTAAATGAAGGTTCATAAAGTCCTTCATGTGTCTGATGTATTCTCTAATTTAATGTATCCAGAAATAGATGTCTAAGGGATGATGTGCCCCTGGGTTAGTCCTGGTCAAAGGTGGGGAGTCAATCTGTCCACAGTGTGGGAATATTTACTGAAGTTAATGAGAATTGAGTACTAAATACACTGAGGAACACATGGGATTTTTATGTATTTATGCAAATTAGCATGGGCAAACAAAAAAAGAGATGTCCAGGGGAAGGCTGATGTTTGTTTTCTCTCACTGGTGCATGTTAATGACCTAAATAAGATTTGCAAATTGGTCTGTGTCTACCTTCCAAGGTTAATATTGTAATTTGGTGAGCCTTCAAATAGCTTGACTTGGATTACTATGCTGGCAAGCTGCCAGGAAGCCCAAATCAGCTTGCCACTGTCTAGTAATTTCATACATGATGGTGGACACTGGTTACCCACAGGACATTCTAATCAAGGGAAAGAGAGAGAAAGAAGGGAAGGAGCCAATATTTTTTATTTATGCCCCAGGTTTTAACTTTAAGTTCATTTTTCCAAACTCTCTTAGGGCAAAGATGATGTCTACCTTTATTGATAACTTCTGTAAACAGAGATAACACTTCTGATCATTTTACTGTGAGAGTGAAGTAGCTCAGTCCTGTCCAACTCTTTGAGACCCCATGGACTATAGCCTACCAGGCTCCTCCTCCATGGGATTTTCCAGGCAAGAGTACTGGAATGGGTTGCCATTTCCTTCTGCAGGGGATCTTCCTGACCCAGGGATCGACCCTGGGCTCATTTTACTACTTGTTTTGTTTGTTTGTTTGTTGAAGGAAAAGAAGATCATGTGTGTTTAGCATAGAGTTTAGGACTAGGCTTGACAAAGAGTTTGTTATCTTTCATCAATTCTTAATTAGCTGTCCTCTGTAAGAAAGAGAACATTTTTAGTTTGTGGCTTTTGTGGGGCACTGGGACAAATTGGAAGAGGAGAGTGAAAATTTGGCTTAAAGCTCAACATTCAGAAAACGAAGATCATGGCATCTGGTCCCATCACTTCATGGCAAATAGATGGGGAAACAGTGGAAACAGTGTCAGACTTTATTTTTGGGGGCTCCAAAATCACTGCAGATGGTGATTGCAGCCATGAAATTAAAAGACGATTACTCCTTGGAAGGAAAGTTATGACCGACCTAGATAGCATATTCAAAAGCAGAGACATTACTTTGCCAACAAAAGTCCATCTAGTCAAAGATATGGTTTTTCCAGTGGTCATGTATGGATGTGAAAGTTGGACTGTGAAGAAAGCTGAGCACCAAAGAATTGTTGCTTTTGAACTGTGGTGTTGGAGAAGACTCTTGAGAGTCCCTTGGACTGCAAGGAGATCCAACCAGCCCATTCTAAAGGAGATCAGTCCTGGGTGTTCTTTAGAAGGACTGATGCTAAAGCTGAAACTCCAATACTTTGGCCACCTCATGCGAAGTGTTGACTCATTGGAAAAGACTCTGATGCTGGGAGGGATTGAGGGCAGGAGGAGAAGGGGATGACAGAGGATGAGATGGCTGGATGGCATCACCGACTCAATGGACGTGAGTTTGAGTGAACTCCGGGAGCTGGTGATGGACAGGGAGGCCTGGTGTGCTGCGATTCATGGGGTTGCAAAGAGTCGGACATGACTGAGCGACTGAACTGAACTGACCTGGGACAAAGATATGGAAGTTTCAGAGAAGAGCTCTTGGTTTACCTTGAAGAGGAAGTTCCTACATTATAATTGATTGACATGCTAGTCCAGACTTCATTAAAACATATCAAGCAGTTGCTGCATGACTGCTTGTTGTAAGTGCCTAAAAGAAACATCTCAAGGTTCATTTAGGGACCATAAAGGCACCTTTCAAACCAGAGACTGGGTAGCCTTATCACTCTTTGCAGGGCAGAAAGTGAACTGTACTTAGCTAGTTCTATTACCTATATATCAGGGCCTAGAAATACCTGGAATAAGAAGGCCAGTCTGACAAATCCATTTGGAGTTCTAAAGACAAAATTATTAATGCAGACTAGATAAAATTTCCTATCTGTATTGAAGTGAATAGCACCCATAAATAGAAAAGTCTTTGAAGTTTTGCAATTAGTAGAAAGGGTTACCAGCCTAGAAGGCAAATAGGCCGGGTAGGGGTAAAGAAGACCAGTGACATGGTTTGGCTAATATAGAATTACTCTAGAGTAATCCTATGTTCCTACCAGGACTTAAGAGAAGGACATTGGAATTTATATGATAAATAAACTTTCCAAGTGATTTCATATATACCAGTTTGCTGCTGCTGCTGCTAAGTCGCGTCAGTCGTGTCCAACTCTGTGCGACCCCATAGATGGAAGTCCAACAGGCTCCTCTGTCCCTGGGATTCTCCAGGCAAGAACACTGGAGTGGGTTGCCATTTCCTTCTCCATATTTGGCAAAACCAATACAATATTGTAAAGTTTAAAAATAAAATAAAATTAAAAAATAAAATAAATAAATAAAACAAAGTGGAAAAGTTAAAAAAAGAAAAAGAAAAGTGAAAGTGAAGTCCCTCAGTCATGTCCGACTCTTAGCGACCCCATGGACTGTAGCTTACCAGGCTCCTCCATCCATGGGATTTTCCAGGCAAGAGTACTGGAGTGGGTTGCCATTGCCTTCTTCGATATACCAGTTTAGGAACCTCTTTATTAGATGATCTCAAATTTTTCCTAAAGCTTTTAAAACTAAGATAATGTTAAGACAAAAAAATTGCATTTTATGTTAACTGAATTTCATTCTAAAATCTCAGTTTTAAATGCAGTTCTCTATTATCAGTGCATTACATTCAGCTAAGCTTCATCATTCATAATAAAGATGACTTTCATTCAGGGCTTCTCTAGTTGTTTACAGATATTTGCCATACCTCAAAACTGGCTACATACTTGGGTTCCAACTCTAAACTTACTAAGTGGAAGGTAAATTATAGAAGACACACTATTGGAACATCTGCTGCTGCTGCTGCTAAGTCACTTCAGTCGTGTCCGACTCTGTGCGACCCCATAGACAGCAGTCCACCAGGCTCCTCTGTCCATGGGATTCTCCAGGCAAGGACACTGGAGTGGGTTGTCATTTCCTCCTCCAATGCATGAAAGTGAAAAGTCAAAGTGAAGTTGCTCAGTCATGTCCAACTTCTAGCGACCCCATGGACTGCAGCCCACCAGGCTCCTCCATCCATGGGATTTTCCAGGCAAGAGTACTGGAGTGGCGTGATACAAATAAAAATTGGCTTTCCCCTATTTTTCAGATACTGAGCAAAAATGAAACAAATATGGGAAATACAGCCTCGTACTTATGTCTATATACATGACTATATACATGCCTATATTTATGACTGAGACATGTATATTGGGCCATGGTACAAGGATAGGGTGGAGAAGGGCATGGCAACCCCCTCCAATATCCTTGCCTGGTGAATCCCATGGTCATAGGAGCCTGATGGCTACAGTCCACAGAGTTGCAAAGAGTCTGATACGACTGAAGCGACTTAGCACGCACACACAAATATAGGGTGGGATCACAACTGGGGGAGTAGGCAGTGTGGTCAGAAAAAAGAGAGTTAGGTATTGAAAGAGCAGGAGTATAGCAGGACAAGAGAGATGGGAAGACTAATCTTGGAAAGGGGGAGTTCCAGGAAGAGACTGGAACAGCTTGGCAAAATCTGGAATCTGTAAAGAAGTTTAACTCGTGACATCTTATACATGAGCATATTTAAATCCTCTGTTGCTTAAAACCAGACATATAAATATCATGGGACTTGACAGTTGATAATGTCCTCATAACTGAATGAGGATTGTTACTTAGTTTCGTTCCACACTCTACCAAGAGTCTGGAACATAACACTGCTCAAAATCAAGAGCAAATTCATTTTCCTGACAAGCTTGTTGTGTTAGCTGAAGAGGAAGACTCTGGAGACAAAGTGCTGAGTTCAAAATATTGTTGCTTTAAATCCTCTCTACATGATTACCATAAATTGTAAAATGGAGATAATACAGTTATCTAACAGAGCTATTATGTGCATTAATTAAGTAAATACATAGCAAGTGCCTAGACAAGCAATTGCCACATCAGCGCTTTGTACTATTACAGAGTTGGTGTTGTGAAGGGAGGACAAATCAGGTGAGTGATGGAGGCGAGGTGCTGTGACATTCTGTGCCTGGTAGTTCCAGGCTCTGGGGAAAGAAGATGCATCTCATCAATTATGTGAGGCTGTTTCCAATCACTTCACCCTCCTCTCTAACTAATAAATATAAACACTTCTCTGCCTTCAATGGCAACTCATTGACAAGCTTTAAGTAAATGTATAGTTCAGTCCTTTCTCCAAGTCAAAGGATGTTCTTTATGTTTGTAACCCCAGTGCCTGACTTATAACAGACAGCCACTAATGACTATGACTATGAAATGAATGAATGAAAGTACAGTGAATGTCTATGATAAAACCAGATTATTATACCAGCATCAAAGAAGAAAAATTATGATTTTTATTTAACTCCCTATGTGTGCTATATTTCAATGTACATATTAAGACACACTTGACATGAAAGCAATACTGAAACAAGTTGTTAAAGATTTCATTCAGTATTTGCTCAGGAAAACATCTCTGTCAGAGTTCCCCTGGGGAGTAACTAAGCTGATACTCTATATGTTATCCTAGAAGGAGCATGGGGGCCCCAGTCAGCATCCTGGGTTTTAGAAAAGCTGTGTCATTGCCTAGCTCTTCAACTCTGAGCAAGAAGTCAGCCTCTCTAAGCTCCAGTTTCCCCACTGGTAAAATAGGGATCATAACAGTAATAATACTCAGTAGTTTTTAAAAGTTTAAGGATAAAATTATTTATAATACTTAACACATAGTGCTTGGCACAGAATGTGTGCTCAAAGAAATTAATTGATATAATATTATTTTTCATAATCATCACCTTTTAAAATTATATCATTCATATGAAAAGCACACAAACTACAAAAAGAAAAAGAGAAGCACTTATGAGAAAGGGGAAATTTTAAACACTGGATAACTGACAATGTAAGGAGTTTCTGTTCATGTTCTAAGATTTGGTGCTGATACAATATTTAAATCTTTATGGAAAAGCCCCAATTTGATAGAGATACAAACTGACATATTTACGATGCAATAACTGTGATCTACTTCAAAATAATCAGGACTGATGGCAACAGGGTCCAAAGATTACACAAGATCGGCCATAAAGTGGCAATTGATTATTTTAGCAACTCAGACATGGATACTCACTTCACTACCCTCTTTACTTTTATATCTGTTTGAAAACTTCCATAATAAAAGTTAAAAAATAATTAATGTTACACACATATATATGAAAACAATGATAATATTCTGAAGTTTCTGGTTCCTAATCATCCCTATTCTCCCAGCCCTCTCTTTTCTCTTTTTCTCTTTTACTCAACCCCAAAAGACACAGTGCTCCAGCATAAAATGATTCAAGGATAGCCTAGATTTCATTACATAGTTTGCTTGGTGATTTGTTTTGAGAAGTTAGGGACACACAACTGACGTTTGAATACAGATCATGATTATTGAAAATGCCTTGGTAGTGGTAGACATGGCAAGCAGAACAAGGAAGAGGTGAGGAATCTTCATTAGAAAGGTTAAAAGGTGAAATTTAAATAGGAAACTGAAAAATAGGTAGGTTTTCAAAAGAAGCTGTATGGGGGAGAAAAGGAAAGATGAACCACACTACTCCAATAATACATTAAAGGGAGCCTGTATCAAAAGGCAAAAAGAGATTTTAGAAGATTAAAAGGACAAATGACTAAGAAGGAGAGGAATATGAATGGTTTAAATTATTCTGAACCATCATACGCAGGCTCTTAAGTGATGCCTGTGCCAGTGTCCTAGGGCTACTGTAACAAAGTACACACTGGTGGCTTAAAACAACAGAAATTTACTTTCTCACACATCTGGAGGCTCTAAGTCCAAAATCGAGGTGTCAGCAGAGACCTACTCCTGCTGAAACCTGCAGTGAAATACTCTTTGACTTCTCACAGATTCTGGTAGTTCCCTAACAATCTTGCATTTCTTGGCTTTCAGCCACAGACAGCAATCTCTGCCTTCATCAGCACATGGCTTTCCTTGTAAGTCCCTGTCTTCGCATGGCTGTCTTTTTATAAGGACACCAGGCATTTGGACTAGAGGCCCACACTACTTCAGTATAACTTCATCATAACTAATTGCAACTATAATCCCTCCATTTCCAAGCAAATTCATACTTTTAAGTACTGGAGTTAGGACCTCAGTCTCTCTCTCTTTCTCTCTCTTTGGCTGTGCTGGGTCTTTGTTGTGGGGTATGGGCTGTCTCCAGTTGTAGCACACAGGATTCTCTTGCTGTGGAGCTTGAGCTCTAGAGCGCACCATCTCTCTAGATGTGGCTTGCGGGCTTAGTTGCTCTGAGGCATGTGGGATCTTAGGTATCAAACCCTAGTACCCTGCATTGGAAAGTGAATTCTTAACCGCTGGACCAGGGAAGTCCTTTGTGTTCTAATTTTGGTTTGTATTTCTTTTCCATGTGACGCTGGACAATTTCCCTCAAGTTCTCTGAATCTATGGAAGAAGACTACCTGTTTCATACAACTGACAGTGTTCTTGAAGGGAGAAATAAAATGATAATGTAAAAGCACTTGGAGATCTCAGTGTCCTGGACTTGAACTCTGTAAAGTGCTATTACTGACCCTTCTATTCATGCCATTCACTAGCCCTGTGCAGACACACTAGAAATCTCAATGATCAGGAGCATTTTCTATGAGTGAAAACTTTGCCTCTAGAACATTCTTAATAATATCTGAAACTGCTATTTCAATGAGAAAGAGAAGATCACTCAATGGAGGATGTCAAGCAGTGGCAGTCCAGAAGATTTGAAGAAAGAAGTAGAAATAAGCACAATGCTGATGAGTAAATGCCAATCTTTCTCCTCCAAGATCTCTAGTTTCAATAGAGGAAGAACGTGGGCCTCTTTGTTCCCAAGGGGAAAAGCCTGAAAGTCTCCCTTCGGGCCAAGTCCAACTTCTTCATGCAAAATGACTGATTAATGTGAGTGATTTGAGTTTCAGATAGTCAATGAGCTTCAGTTTTCCTAAACAGAGACAAGATAACTTGGTCCTATATTCTGATCTTTTGATTCCTTTATCTTGCCAGTTAGAGGTGTAAACAGGAAGGCTTATGACACTAACAACTCACAGTTGTTTCTGGGCAACTCAGGGTTCTCCAGACAACTCAGCTATCTAAATAGTTAAGTCTTAAGTTTGAGAGATGAGGAAGAATAATCAGATCCCTACTTCTAGAAAGTCACTTGTACCAGGGACCCCTGTGTTTCAGTTATTAGTACTTGCCTGGCCAATAAATTAAACTAATGCATTGATGATTAAACTAATAAATTAAACTAATGCACCAGGGGCTTCCCTGGTGGCTCAGAGGTTAAAGCATCTGCCTGGAATGCGGGAGACCTGGGTTCTATCCCTGGGTCGGGAAGATCCCCTGGAGAAGGAAATGGCAATCCACTCCAGTACTCTTGCCTGGAGAATCCCATGGAGGAAGGAGCCTGGTAGGCTACAGTCCATGGGGTCGTAAAGAGTCAGACACGACTGAGTGACTTCACTTTAATGCCTTGATACCTATTGGTCATATGTTGTCCTCTCTATCATTTAGATTTCTATAGAAAGGAGGGGTGGCTATCAGCTAGCTTCACTTCCCCAGATCCTCCTAAAAATGTTACTGAGTCCAAGCTTGCTTTGCTCGCCACACAATAGACCAATGAATCCAAGAGACGAGGTGTTGAGACAAAGAAGAGACTTTAATGGTGGAGCTGGCTGACCAAGAAGATGGCAGGCTAGTGCCTCAAAATAACCATCTTATTGGGGTCTGGATGCCAGGTTCTTTTATAGAGCAGAGAAAAAGCACAATGAGGAGCTAAAGTCAAAAGGCAGAAGAGAGGGAGATGCAGGGGGGAAATAAAGTGAAAGGGACTTCAGTCTTACAAAACATCTCCAGCCTTCAGAAGGAGTGTTGTTAATCTGTTCTATTCACAGGTGGGCAGGGACAAACCATCTCTCCTTGAGCTAAACAAAGGCACATTAGTTCATAGTCAAGGAGAGGGACAAGGTCCTCCAGGCAAGCCATTGAGTATGATTATAATAGTAAAGGCAGTGAAAAGCAAGTCAAAGAAACAGTTTCCAATGTGAAGTCAGAATTGGCTTTCTCCCTGCAACATACACACATACCTCCTCAATACCCAAAAAATAAAATTGAGTTGAGTTATAGAAGGAATTGTGGTACTGGAGAAGACTTTTGAGAGTCCCTTGGACAGCAAAGAGGTCAAATCAGTCAATCCTAAAGGAAATAAACTGAATATTCATTGGAAGTGTGGCTGAGAAGAAGCCATTTCTGACTCCATGTTGGAACTGTTTCTTTGATTTGCTTTTCATTGCATTTGTTATTATAATCATACAGAATGGCCTGCCTCAAAGAATTCTTCCCCTCTGCCTTACTGTTAAACTAATCAAAAAAGCAAGAGAGTTCCTTATTGACTATGCCAAAGCCTTTGACTGTGTGGACCACAACAAACTGTGGAAAATTCTGAAAGAGATGGGAATACCAGACCACCTAACCTGCCTCTTGAGAAACCTATGTGCAGGTCAGGAAGCAGGAGTCAGAACTGGACATGGAACAACAGACTGGTTCCAAATAGGAAAAGGAGTATGTCAAGGCTGTATACTGTCACCCTGCTTATTTAATTTATATGCTGAGTACATCATGAGAAACGCTGGGCTGAATGAAGCACAAGCTGAAATCAAGATTTCCAGGAGAAATATCAATAACCTCAGATATGCAGATGATACCACACTTGTGGCAGAAAGTGAATAAGAACTAAAGAGCCTCTTGATGAAAGTGAAAGAGGAGAGTGAAAAAGTTGGCTTAAAACTCAACATTCAGAAAACCAAGATCATAGTATTTGGTTCCATTACTTCATGGCAAATAGATGAGGAAACAATGGAAACAGTGACAGACTTTATTTTTTGGGTCTCCAAAATCACTGCAGATGGTGACTGCAGCCATGAAATTAAAAGATGTTTGCTCCTTGGAAGAAAAGTTATGGCCAACCAAGACAGCATATTAAAAAGCAGAGATATTACTTTGTTAACAAATGTCCTTCTAGTCAAAGCTATGGTTTTTCCAGTAGTCATGTGTCGATGTGAGAGTCAGACTATAAAGGAAGCTGAGTGCCAAAGAATTGATGCTTTTGAGCTGTGGTGTTGAGAAAACTCTAGAGAGTTCCTTGGACTGCAGGGATATCCAACCAGTCTATCCTAAAGGAAATCAGTCCTGAATATTTATTGGAAGGCCTGATGCTAAAGCTGAAACTCCAGTACTTTGGCCACCTGATGCAAAGAACTGACTCATTTGAAAAGACCCTGATGCTGGGAAAGATTGAAGGCAGGAGGAGAGGGGGATGGCAGAGGATGAGATGGTTGGATGGCATCACCAACTCAATGAACATGAGTTTGAATAAACTCCGGGAGTTGGTGATGGACAGGGAGGCCTGGCATGCTGCAGTCCATGGTGTCACAGAGAGTCAGACATGACTGAGCAACTGAACTGAACTGAAGGTACCTTTGTTCAGAATCCTGTCCACCAGTGATGGCAAGAAGGAAGAAATTAACACATCCCCTGCCTGAGGCTTGCCATTCTAGATGTTTGCAAGATTAAAGGCCTTTTTTACTTTGCTTCCTCACCTGCCCGCATCTCTGATCTTTAAAAAACATGGCATCCAGACTCCATTAAGATGGTTATTTTGAGGCTTTACCTTGCTTTCTTCTTGGTCAGTCAGCTCCCCAAATAAAGTCCCTTCCTTGTCTTAACCTATACTGGCCTATCGTGTGGTGAGTAGAGTGAACTTGGACTCATTAACAGAAGGACTGATGCTGAAGCTGAAGCTTCAATACTTTGGCCACCTGATGCGAAGAACTGACTCATTGGAAAAGACTCTGAAGCTGGGAAAGATTGAGGGCATGAGGAGAAAGGGGCAAAAGAGGATGAGATGGATGGACAACATCATCGATGAGTTTGAGCAAACTATGGAAGATAGTGAAGAACAGGGAAGCGTGGTGTGTTGCAGTCCATGGGGTCACGAAGAGTCAGACACAACTTAGTGACTGAATAATGAACAACAACAGAGGGAAGGTTCAAGATCACAGAACTCAAGTTAACTAGGGTCAGATCCCACCTTGAAAAGGAATCAATAGAAAGAACAAGTTATGAGGTGGCCAGGAAAGGGATCTGAGGTGGGTCAGTTCTGTTAACTTTAAAGCAGCAGCAACCCCACCAGCTAGCAATTTCTAAGGCACACAGAGCTGGAGATTCTTTTATTGCCAGAATGCCGAGGAACCTGAAGGAGATGGGTTGTGAGACAAGAATGAGTTGAAAGGCCAGGGTGTGAGGTGGAGGAGGAAGAGCACAGAGGCAGGCCTGGGATGAGGCTGTGCAAACTGCCTACTTGCAGTATCAACATCTCCCACCCATTGATTGTCAGGGTGACACAGTGAGGTCAGCTGCAGCCAAGGCTGTGGTGAGGAGCTAGGAAGGAACATGGGGAATGCATGAAAGCACCAAAATGCTCTGGGAACAGACTGGATGATGGTCTGGGCCCCAGTTTACACAGGTAGGCAGGAGGTTCAAAACATTTATTTGGTCAAGTTTGAGACAAAAAAAATGATCAAGTTAGAGTTGGATATATTTTGCAAAGTGTGGAAGTAAAGATAAAAAGGAGGAGATGACAGCAAGTGTCATCTGTCAATATTCAAGTGTCACCATTGGTCAGTATTCCTGTGGGTTTTCCCACTTTGTCATTCTCTCCTTATTAAAGTCCCCCCAAATAAACCAGAGAATAAGACAAGTCTCTTTTCCTCTTGGAGCTGGCCTGGTGGCCATGGGTGTTGCCTGGAAAGTCTTCTAAGTGCAACTGTTGCTAAGTCTGGCAGCCAAGGAAAACATCGCCCACCTTCTTTCATTCCTCACAGCTCCAGGAAATGTTCTCCCATGGTCTGTCTCCCACTCAGTGGTCCCCTCCCTGCCACCTCCCTCTACAATATGAAGCAAATCTGTCAGTAGTCTGGGCAGGGCCACACCACAAGAGCCATTTGGCAAAAGAGTGGGTGTTATCTTCAAGCAAAGCAAATTCTTCTCTCTCTGCTGGCTATCAGTCTATAATTATCCCAGAAGTGTCTGAGGAAACCTGGGTTTTCTCTCTGCTTGGTTACTGTTTTGTTTTTGTTTTTTTCTTAGTCACTTAGAACTACTGAACTGAGAAAAGTTGCTAAATAGAAATAAAGGCTAGAACTATGATGAGATGTTTTTGAAGTGATATAAGATGATCCCAGAGTCATAAGACTATTAAGGACTTTTGTAACTGTTTTTTGGTACTGTTGTGTTTATTGCCTCTGTAAGATCCCAGAAAGTTTGTCTCCAGAGTCTCACATTTCAGAGTCTAGTCTAAAGGAATTTCTGTTGCCCTGAGTGGTTTGAGTCAAAGACAGTGGGTTCACTTTCACCATGGGTTACATTCAATCAGTTCAGTTTAGTTGCTTAGCCATGTCTGACTCTTTGTGGGCCCATGGACTGCAGTGTCCAGGCTTCCCTGTCCATCACCAACTCCCAGAGCTTGCTTAAACTCATGTCCATTGAGTCAGCGATGCCATCCAACCATCTCATCCTCTGTCATCACTTTCTCCTCCTGCCTTCAGTCTTTCCCAGAATCAGGGTCCTTCCTGATGAGTCAGTTCTTCACATCATGTGGCTGAAGTATTAGAGCTTAATCTTCATCATCAGTCCTTCCAATGAATATTCAGGACTGACTTCCTTTAGGATTGACTGGTTTGATCTCCTTTCAGTCCAAGGGACTCTGAAGAGTCTTCTCCAACACTGCATTTTAAAAGCATCAATTCTTTGGCACTCAGCTTTCTGAGAAAAGAGTGGTTAGTTAATATCTAGACTTCTCAGTATAGAGAGGAAATGGGCAGGAAAGACCTTTAATCTAACCTGTTGAATATCCTGACACAGAGGCTTGGGAGATGCTACCAATTAGGAAGTTCTCTGTCACTCATCCACCACTGTACAATAGTTGTACTTCAAGGCATTCAGGGCTGTCTGCTCCTCATTTATACTACTAATCCCACAAACACATTTTGTTTTTCATCTACCTCAGAAATAAGCTCTCAGTAACACATCAAGGAGTAAAATAGTGACAGAATGGCATTCATTGCCCAGTAAGATGTGAGGTCAAAGGGAAACATTCATATGTACATTAGGAGCCAAGTTTAGTAATGGCTAGAGTGGTAACCATGAAGCTTATATCATTTGTTCTTCAGTCATTAGCTGCTGCTGCTGCTGCTGCCAAGTCACTTCAGTTGTGTCTGACTCAATGTGACCCCATAGATGGCAGCTCACCAGGCTCCCCCATCCCTAGGATTCTCCAGGCGAGAATACTGGAGTGGTTGCCATTTCCTTCTCCAATGCATGAAAGCAAAAAGTGAAAGTGAAGTCTCTGAGTCATGTCCGACTCTTCGTGACCCCATGGACTGCAGCCTACCAGGCTCCTCCATCCATGGGATTTTCCAGGCAAGAGTACTGGAGTGGGTTGCCATTGCCTTCTCTGCTTCAGTCGTTAAATTGTGTCCAACTCTTTGCAACAAGGAGCAAGCCTGGAAAACAGGCAAGAATACTGGAGTGGATAACCATTCCCTTCTCCAGGGGATCTTCCCAACCCAGGGATTGAACCTGGGTTTCCTGCACTGCAAGGAGATTCTTTATCATATGAGCCATCAGGGAAGCCCTTGTATCACTTATTAAGATGTAAAGTTATTGTATTAGTCTGTATTATCACTTATTAAAATGAAAAGTTATTGTATTAGTCTGCACCAGGGAAGCCCTTGTATCACTTATTAAGATGTCAAGTTATTGTATTAGTTATTGTATTATTGTATAGTCTGCCATAACATGATCAGTTCAGTTCAGTTGCTCAGTCATGTCCAACTCTTTATGACCCCATGGACTGCAGCACACCAGGCCTCCCTGTCCATCACCAACTCCCAGAGCTTACTCAAATTCATGTCCATTGAGTCAGTGATGCCATCCAACCATCTCATCCTCTGTGGATACTACAGACCAAATAGACAAAGCAACAGATATTCATTTTCCCATATTTTTGGAGGCTGAAAGTCCAAGGTAATGATACCAGCAGAGGCCTCTGGTGAATCCTCTTTCCTGGGTTTAAAGATGACACCTTCTTGTGTTTCACATGGCCTTTTCTCTGTGCATGTAATTGAAGAGAGATTTCAGGTGTCTCTCATTTTCTTATAAGGAAGGGCACCGATTCTATTGAATTGGGACCTCACCCTTTTGATCTTATTTCCTAGAGAAGGAAATGGCAAACCACTCCAGTGTGCTTGCCGGGAAAATCCCATGAATAGAGGAGCCTGGTGGGCTATAGTCCATGGGATTGCAAAGAGTCAGGCATAACTGAAAGGCTAACACTTTCATTTTCAACTTTATTTATGTCATTTAATGCCGTATCTGCAATATTGTCACATCAAGGGGTTAAGGCTTTAGTTTATGAATTTTGAGGGACCCAACCTAGTCCATAATACTCTGACATCTGGCCTACAAAATTCATGTCTTTCTGGCATGCAAACTATCAATACATTCTCTCTTTCCCAATAGCTCCAAATGTCTTTACTCATTCCTTCATTGATCCCAAATTCAAAGGCTCGTCTAAACCAGGTATGGGTGAGACTCAAGTTATGATTTATCATGAGGCAAAACTCTTCTCCAGCTGTGAACTTTTGAAACCAAACAAGTTATGTGTTTCCCAAATACAATGGTAGGACATGCGTAGAATAGATATTCCCATTCCAAAAAGACAAAAGAGGCGATGGATCCCAAGCAAGTCTGCTGCTGCTGCTGCTGCTAAGTCGCTTCAGTCATGTCCGACTCTGTGCGACCCCATAGACAGCAGCCCACCAGGCTCCCCCGTCCCTGGGATTCTCCAGGCAAGAACACTGGAGTGGGTTGCCATTTCCTTCTCCAATGCATGAAAGTGAAAAGTGAAAGTGAAGTCGCTCAGTCGTGTCCGACCCTCAGTGACCCCATGGACTACAGCCCACCAGGATCCTCCATCCATGGGATTTTCCAGGCAAGAGTACTGGAGTGGGGTGCCATTGCCTTCTCCTGCCTTCTCCACAAGCAAGTCTAAAACCTAGCAATACAAATACCTTTCCATCATAAGACGAGAGTAACCTCATTTGGCTCAGTGCTCTATCCTCTGGGTTCATAGAGGTAGCAGCATTACCCTCATGGCTATTTAAGTAGAGGCCCAACCTCCTTGACTACATGCAGGGATCCTGCCCCCAGGCTATGCAGAAAAGTTTTGTCCATGAGTCATTGGGCCTCAGGATCCTGGCCCAGCCAATAGCAAACCAAAGAAGTGCCCCCACTCTTTGAACCCAAAAAGGAAAACAGCCTTGCTTCCTGGGCTTCTGGTAGGAGTGACAGCCTTGATCTCTGAGTCACTTTTAGGTCACACTTCTTTTTTCTTGAAGGATAGCACATGTTCAAAGCCAGATAGCTCTATTGTCCCAGCCTGTAGAAATTGAGAAGTCTTGACTCTTAAGAGTCCCTTGGACTGCAAAGAGATCGAACCAGTCCATTCTGAAGGAGATCAGCTCTGGGATTTCTTTGGAAGAATGATGCTAAAGCTGAAACTCCAGTACTTTGGCCATCTCATGCAAAGAGTTTACTCATTGGAAAAGACTCTGATGCTGGGAGGGATTGGGGGCAAGAGGAGAAGGGGACAACAGAGGATGAGATGGCTGGATGGCATCACTGACTCGATGGACATGAGTCTGAGTGAACTCTGGGAGTTGGTGATGGACAGAGAGGCCTGGTGTGCTGCGATTCATGGGGTCACAAAGAGTCGAACACAACTGAGTGACTGAACTGAACAGAATAGACTTCATTTCTTACATCCCATTTTCTGTTTCCCTTAGTCCCAGTTAACAGTGTTTCTGCTGGTATAATCACGTCTGTATTAGTTGCTTCAGCTGAAATGGCTAATTAACTCCGAGGGCAATCTCTTTATAGAGTGGTGGTTCTTATTCACTGCAACCCTGGTGTTCTCATCAGAGCACACTTTCTCTTTTTTTGCAATATAGGTAAGATAAAAATTTTCTAACTCTTCAAGGTCTGGTCCCTTCTGGCAAAATTAGTTTACCCCTTTTCTTACATTTTATTATAAGCAGTAAAGGGAAACCAGGCCATACCTTCAAGACTACTTAGAAATTTCCCCTGATAAATATCCAAGGTCATTACTCATATGTCCTATCTTCCATTAAATACTAGAACATAATTCCAAAAATTATTTGCCTCTTTAAAATAAGGATTATCTTTCCCCAGTTTCCAAGAAATGTTCATCATTTTCATCTGAGATTTCACCTGAAGCACTTTTCATGTCACATCTATACCAACATTCTGTTCTTGATGACATATGTATTCTCTCAGATGATAGGCACTATCTCTATAGCTCACCTCTTTTCTTTCTTAGCTCTCACCAGAATCACCTTCAACTTCCATGTTTCCACCAACAGTCCCTTCAAATCTAAGCTTTTTTTAACATGCCCCTCTACCCTCTTCACCCTCTACCCATCACCCAGTTCTAAGGCCACTTCATTTTTTAATATTCCGTACAACAGCATTCCACTTCACATACCAAAATCTGCATTAGTATACTCCGACTGCCTGCCTTAAGAAGAAACCGTAGATCTAGTGGCTCAAACAGCACTCATTTCTGTTTTCGTAGTTCTGGATTCTGGGAGTTCAAGATCATGGTGTCAGCAGGGTTGTTTTTTGGTAAGTCTTCCTTCTTCAACTTGCAAGTAGTGCCTTCTCTCTGCATTTGCATGGTCTTTTCTCTGTGCAGACACAAGGTGAGGGAGAGCTCTGGTTTGTCTCCCTCTCTCCTTACAGAGACATCAATTCTATTGGAATTGAGTTCCACCCTTATGATTCCATTTAATAGAAATCAACCCTGAATATTCATTGGAAGGACTGATGATGAAGCTGAAGCTCCAATACTTTGACCACCTGATGCAAAGAGCTGACTCATTGGAAAAGACCCTGATGCTGGGAAAGATTGAGGGCAGGAGGAGAAGGGGACAGTAGACAATGAGATCATTGGATGGCATCATTGACTCAGTGAACATGAGTTTGAGAAAACTCCAGGCGATGGTATAGGACAGCAAAGCCTGGTGTGCTGCAGTCCATGGGGTCACAAAAAGTCAGACAGGACTGAGTGACTGAACAACAACAACCACCTCCTTAGAGGCTCTGTCCCCACCCACAGTTATATTAAAGGCCAGGGCTTCAATCTATACATTTTGTGGGGAATACAGTTCAGTACTTAACAGTTAACAAAAGAAAAATGCAGAGACAGAACCAGCTCTGGAACTGTTTAGCTGAATAATTTTTCATATACTACCTCTGGTAAAAGACAATTGCTTAAAATTAGTCAGCAATGCATGCACCTTTCTACATAAGAGAGGAGAAGGCCACAGAAATAAACTATATTCCTCCTGCCTTTGGCTAATACTTTCCAGGCTCGGGAACATGACCAGTCTGGATATAAATGTCACTCCAGTTCTGGATTAGCCAAAGGGATTTTGAAATCACTCAGGTGATCAAAGAGAAAAAGCACTTCCATTCAATATCACTGGGCCTGAATGGAGGGAGGTATCCTTGTTTGAAGGTGAAATATCAGAGGAAAAACTAATAAGTCTATAGAAAGCTCCCTCCACGTGGAAAAACAATCCAAGCATGCAAGCGAAAGCATAGCCATGCAAAAGGTTTTAGAATACAATCATTTTGTTTTCTCTGTGATATTCTGGAAAACTAGACTAGACTGTGAAAGAGATCAATAAACAACAGGCTGAAAATATTTAATTTCAAATTAAATGGTTATCAATAATGTGGATCAAAAACCCCAAAGATAAAAAAAAGATGAGAGAACTTTAAATTATATAAAAGTCTTCTCCTTAAATATCAAGAAATTGAGTTATTAGATAATTCTTGAATCTGAAAAATAGGGGGAAATGTGTAGGCCTGAGAGTTTTACAAAAGTTAGAGACAACCTTCAATTCAGTGGTTCTCAAGGTGTGGGCCCTCAGACCATCAGCATCAGCATCACTTGAGATCTAGTTAAAAATGCATTTCCTTCACTCTGTATAATTGGCTCCAGTTTCATCCACCTCATTAGAACTGATTCAAATGTATTCTTTTTAATGGCTGAGTAATACTCCATTGTGTATCTGCACCACAGCTTTCTTATCCATTCATCTGCTGATGGACATCTAGGTTGCTTCCATGTCCTGGCTATTATAAACAGTGCTGTGATGAACATTGGGGTACACGTGTCTCTTTCAATTCTGGTTTCCTCGGTGTGTATGTCCAGCAGTGGGATTCATGTTGATGTATGGCAAAACAAATATAATATTGTAAGTAATTAGCCTCTAATTAAAATAAATAAATTTAAATTTAAAAAATGCATTTCCTCGGGTTCACATGCAAACTGACTGAATCAGGAATTTTGAGAGTGGGACACAGTAATCTGTGGTCCAACAGTCCCTCCAGGTGATTCTGATACATCCTGGGATTTGAGAATGTGAAGTCCTTTGAAAATCAGTAAGTAAACTTAACATAAATAACATAAACCATAGCAAGAAACTATTCATGATTCTAATCATTCACTCAACGAATATTTATGGGTTAACTCTCATGCCCATACCACCATTCTAGGTACTGGGAACACGATAGTAAACACTTCAGTCACAGAGCAGTTTACAAGGTATACAGACAAATTTAAGCAATAAGAGAGCAAGGACACATTAAAAATAGAATACATGAAAAATAACACAAATAAACAAATTATTACAATAAATATGTATAATCTAAATTTTGCAAAATTGGACCACTACAATTCTCAGATTGGATAAAAACAAAATTCAACATTTACTGTTTAAGAAGCCCACACTTAACATCAGGAAATCTCAATAACAATGATAATAATAATAATTGCTTTGATTAGGATTATGATTGAAGACTTTCTAGGCAAATGCAAATAAAAATATAAATTAATGGAACAATACTTATTGCAGAGATAATATGACTCAGGATCAAAATAACATCTGGAATTTAGGAGGGAAACCCAAGTACAACTTGAAATAGACAATGTTGTAAAGAGTTAGCTTTAAGGACTTAAGGGGCGTGATGAGATGGGGTGAGGCCTGGTTGTGTCAAAAGGGCTGAGGGCAGAGTAAGAAAAACTAAATTCTCTGTCTTTCATACCACTGGAAGTACAGATGATTATTTAAATGGTACATGCAAAGTATTTTTAAAATATGCACTTCCTTTAATGGGAATATAATTAGCTCAGCAAGCCTGTGGTTTTATGGGTATTATTGTTTAGAATAAGACTAAATGAAAAAAAAAAGTTAATTTAAAGAAATTATTGAGAAAAAAATTATATATTCCAATTACTTCTCTTGAATACAAAAGATAATCAGATACGAAAGCGATGCCTTAAAAAAGGAAAACTGAAGTTTAGATGATAGTGTGATAATTAAGGTGAAATCACTATATTGAATGGAATTCATCCATTATTCAGCATTCAGTTTTTAAAGCCATAGACAAAATTTGCCATTATTATCTCTTCAGGGATTAGAATACTGACTTTTGTTCCAGAAGCCATTAGGACTGAAGGGACCCTGGACCTCATCTTATTCTACTGCAACCTACTTTTGTTTTGAAATTAGTACTGTGCTGTGCTTTACAATCACTTGCAAAGTAATACAGATATAAAGAGAAAGTGGTTTTGAAGAATCTACTTGATGCTATTCTATAAATTCAAGTTCAGTGCTGTTCAGCTATGAAAAAAATCCCAAATAACATTACATCATACACTGCCTCACTCTGTAAACGATCTCTTCTGCGTACAATGCAGCAGCTTTGTCCCTGGTCCTCTGGCCCATCTGCTCTGCTCCTTCACAGCCTTCACACTGCATTTTTCATTAGCTTTTTAAAGAATCTACAATAATAGGATGGGGAAGACTTGGCCTCCCATCTATATTAAAATGCTTCAGGCATAACATTATTGACCTCTGCGGAATTGTTCTGAGAAAGAATCATAATCACAGTTTTAATCACAACTACTTAGATTTCTGCCCCAAATTGCCAGTTGGAGGCAAATTGACCAGTCACCACAAATATTAGCAATGGATAACACACAACATATGGAGGAAAGCCAGAATATTCCACAAATGTGAGTCACGCGACTCCAGTGATTAGTGAAGCACAATGTATTTTCACCCCTAGAGCTGAGCTGGAATGAGACACTCAGGGAGGGAACTAGAAAGCAAGTCCATATGGTGCCAAGACAGCTTATTGGGACTATTGAAGGGATGGCAATTCACTGCCTATTGCTGTCCAGAAATCATCAAGTCAAAGAACCATACACCTCTAAAGGAACTTGAAATTCATCCCCAAAATGAGGACGCTGTGGTAAATGCCTTGTTAAGGCTAAGACAATCCTAAATCCCAGGAAGTTTTTTTTTTTTCCTTCTATCTTCTACTAAATGTTGCTATGCTTTTGGAGACAAGTGGAGTTAACACAAAAGTCAAAGGAGATACTTCCTCGGCAGTCCAGTAGTTAAGACTCTGCACTTCTGCTGCAGGGAACACAGGTTCGATCCCTGAGCCAGGAACTAAGATCCCACAACGTGGAAACAGCTAAAAAAAACAAAAACAACAACAAAAGAACATGTCAAAGGGACTGGAAGCAGACAACTTTTATTCCAAAGCTGAGGGTTTGGTTGAACATATATCATAAAAGAATCTTTAATGTTCAAATTAAATGTGACCACATAGAGATAATGAGGGGAAATGATTTCAGAATTCATAATAAATTCAAATTTTGTTTTTTGTACAATTCCTAGAATTGTAAATCAGGAGGAAATTTAAGACAGTCAATTTGGGCTTTCACAGCCTCCTAACAACAACAGCAAGGATTAAAAGTAGGATAAATATAAGTATAATTAGTGAGACAAATTTTTGTTTTGTTTTGTTTGGGATATTTGTTTTTGAACTGAAGTTCATGTGCCCAGTGTGCAATAAGGCCAAACAAATCAAAACAGTGGACTTTGGAGCAGAAAAAGATTTATCACTAGCGTCAAGCAAGGGAAAGAGGCAGCTCATGCTCGGAAGACCCAAATTCTCCTATGGTTTTTAGCAGAGGTTTTAAAGGCAACATATAGGGTGAGGGCTGCAGAGTATATGACTCCTGATTGGTTGGTGGTGAGGTGACAGGGTGGTGCCCAGGAATCTCAATCATCAGCCTTCTGGTTCTGACTGATCTGTGGTCTCAGTGTGTAGTTACCACTCTCCATCTGAGCGGAGGCCTTGTTTCCCACAGAACAATTCAAATATATGTGCCGGACTGTTTTGCATTTCCCATGAAGAGGAACTAAGAACTTGTGTTATAGCCATGCTATTATTTCTTTCTTTATTATTTCCTCCTTTGTTTCTGCATTCTCTCCCTTCTCTAATTAGTAACTGTTTGAACTTGCCCTTTGGAATTCAGGAAATATCTAGGAGGCTGAGGATTTCCCAGGTGGCACTAGTGGTAAAGAATCCACCTGCCAATGCAGGAGACACAAGAGACGTGGGTTCAATTCCTGGGGTGACAAGATCCCCTGGAGAAGGAAATAACAATCCACTCCAGTATTCATGCCTGGAAAACCCCATGGACAGAGGAGCCTGACGGGCTACAGTCCATAGGGTTGCAAAGAGTTGGATATGACTTAGCAACTGAACATGCAGGCTAGGAGGCTGAAGACTTTTCCTACAAATAAGAAATGAAGGACATGGAAAGGCTTTTGTACCTAGGAGGGCCCCACAAGGACTTTCTTTGATACTTCTCAATCTTAGGGAGAACAGGTATGGGACAAGAAAGGGAATAAAGTTTTGGATAGAGCAGTTAATCATAAACTTGGCAGAGGAACTCAGTTTTAGGGGGCTTTGGTTTCATGATTTTTAATCATCTGAGAGTCACTTGCTGCTGCTACTGCTAAGTCGCTTCAGTCGTGTCTGACTCTGTGCGACGCCATAGACAGCAGCCCAACCAGGCTTCCCTGTCCCTGGGATTCTCTAGGCAAGAACACTGGAGCAGGTTGCCATTTCCTTCTCCAATGCATGAAAGTGAAGAGTGAAAGTGAAGTCGCTCAGTCGTGTCTGACTCTTAGCGACCCCATGGACTGCAGCCTACCAGGCTCCTCCATCCATGGGATTTTCCAGGCAAGAGTACTGGAGTAAGGTGCCATTGCCTTCTCCAGAGAGTCACTTAGGGCTACAAAATTTGAAAGTTACCAGCCACACCTGTAGTGGTTGTTCTTGGTGTCCTGTCTATACCATCTCTCCCTCACCACTTTGGTGCAAGTCAGCCTGACTTCCAACCTCCAGAGCCTCCCCTGATTGCTCCTCTGGCTCCGAGGGCCTGTTTTGACCACCTCCATAGCAGGGCTGAAATATTCATGAGGTAACACCTCTTAGTCATTAGCAATGACTTTCTGGATTTGGAGAATAAATACTGGAACTCCCTTTTCAGTGGAGATAACTCTGAGATGCATTCCTACATTTGTCCCGTTGGGCTCAAGCTTCAATATGTGTGTTGCATGCTTAGTCAATCAGTGGTGTCCAACTCTTTGTGACCCATGGATGGGAGCCCATCAGCCTCCTCTGTCCGTAGGATTCTCCAGGCAAAAATGCTGCAGTGGGTAGCCATTCCCTTCTCCACGAGATCTTCTCAACCCAGGGACAGAACCCAGGTCTCCAGCATTGCAGGCGAGTTCTTTACCATCTGAGCTACCAGGGAAGCCAAGCTTCAATATATCTGACAAAAAATCCTTTTTTATTTCCTTCCCTTCCTCACCTGACTTCCTCACTCTCCTACTGGTATTTCCTGAGACTCTAAGTAAAATACCTGACTCGAGTGTTTCAGAATTCATTGCTGGAAGTAGCCAAACTAAGGAAACTGGCCTCAAATGTGGTTCTAAGAAGAGAGTCTCAAAATAGAATATTGAAAATCAATCATTTTTTAGGACAACTGGCAGCAATTATCTCATTTCTGGCGGTGGGGTAGTGATAACCATTGGTGGGGTGTCACATCAAATTACTAAGAATCTTACCTGTGATTAATCAGTTGGTATAAAATGCCTTTATATATCTAATATTGGCAACATTTGAGAGATAGAAAGACAAGCTCCTTGACTGATGTTAAGTGTCATTAGTGCCCCAAAGGAAGAAAATAAAGGCTCAGATCAGACAACTTTGGGAATTGCATGAAAACAGTAGAGTTTAATGGCAACATTTAAAGAGATCTTCATATCTTGTAAACCAAGGACAAATTATACTGAAAATCAACCATAATATCTGATTTTGAGAGTAACTAGATAACAAAGACGGTAAAATCATAATCCCTGCAAAGTCTCCTATGCTAAAGTAAAGGGTCTGATCTGAGATCTGTGATGAAGATATCTGAATAGATGTGCTTGAGAACCTTGGACCCCCAGATTCTTTTGCAGTATTAGGTATTCCATTTCTCCCTGATGAAGCAAGCAGCTTGGAGTCCAAGAAAATACCACATTGAATTAGATGCCTTAAAAATAATTCTTGCACTCCTAAAGACAGACCTTCTCATTTATAGGCCAATAACTAGGGTCAAGTTTTAGCTTGGCCTACTTGGGAAATAATCTCTCACTCATTAAAGAAACAGAGTGGAACTTAGAGAAAATACCTGGAGATGAATGTTGAAGATGCTAGACTGATGATGGAGCCAAGATATAAAGCTGAATATAATATTTTAGTGATATGGGGGCCTCCTCCTATATCCTGAAAAGCCTCTGGAGGTAACCCTATCATGTTTTGGAGCTTGGGAAAAAAAGATGGCCTACAGTAAATGAGATGGAGATACTAAAACTTCCTTTACAAAATGTAGAGGAAGCAGTTAAAAGGCTCAGAAAGATGAAAAAGGTAGACTGCTCTCATGTAAGATCAGAGAACCAGTTGACTGTGTTCCTCAGAAAGTCTGGAGGAGATTCCCTTCTTGAAAGTGCTAAGGAATACATTAGTATTAGAAGGAGAATGCCAGCAATACTGAATTACTGGCGGCAATTCTATGTAAGCTCGGGTGGATGGTAAGAAATTCTGCTGTGAACTGTCTTACATATATACTGGTTTATGAACTGGCTTACAATGTGTATGATAGAATTCCAGAGTGAAATATATCAGGCAGCTACTCTTTAAACATTTTTTTAATTGAAGTAATAGTTTATTTATAATATTGCATCTATTGATCTATTTATTTTTTTGGTCACGCCCTTTGGCATGTGGGATCTTTGTTCCCTGATCAAAGATCAAGCCCACAATCCTTGCATTGGAAGGCAAAATCTTAACCTACTGAAAGGGAAGTAGGGAAATCCCAAGGTGGCTACTCTTAATCATCAGAGGTAAAGGGTATATAATTGCCATTACAGAGAGTAAGGTCAGTATAGCAGACATGGATCTGTGGCAATAGAGCCCAGGCCTTGTAATCTTTAACAATTAGATAGATATACAGCCAGAAAGTCTTGGTTGACCCATTTAACCAAAACAAGATCTATATCTGGTGAGTAAAGGTGAATATCAGCTGTCTCACTGGACAAATCAGAATTTCTCAGCTAGTTTCCAAACATCAGCCTGTTCTTAGACTCAGAGCCTATCTATGGAAGGGCTCTGAGTCTTCTTAAGAAAGAACCTTATAATGGCACAGAAGTAATACAATAGCAATTGGTCCAATACTTTCCCAAAGGACTCCCAACAGTCAGCAAGCAGTTGACTGGGAAAGGGGGAATATTCAGATATTTCAAGGGCTGCTGGATATAAGATCTAAGCTGATATTTATATCAGAGAATACCACAAGGTAATAAATACAGTCCAGTGAAAAGGCTGGGCCAGTGTCACACAAGTTCATTGATATCAGATGGCCCAAAGTGTCATCATGTCCCTTCCCCACTCTGTGGGAACAAATTGAAGTGAGGCAGTAACGGGGCATGGAGGAAGATGTCTGGAACACATAGAATTTCTCAGGATACTTTTTGATATTTCCTTATTTAATGATAACTCTAAAAGGGCAATTGCAATAATCACAGACTAACAGAGGCCTTGGAGCTCTCAGGGTTATCTCAAGAAGTGTGGATTATCTAGGCAAAGCAACATAAACTAGTAGAAATACCAATTGACAGTAAGGAGTAAAAGGGATTTCTATTGTAGAATGGGTTGTAGAGGAGCAATATGATAAACATCAATTACAACTGTGGGACTAATTACAGGAACAGCATTAGGAATCCAGGTTGCCTCATTAATCATATATGTACAATTAATACAGGCTTCCCTGAAGGCTCAGATTATAAAGAATCTGCCTGCAATGCAGGAGACACAGGTTCCATCCCTAGGTCATGAAGATCCCCTAGAGAAGGGAATGGCTACCCATTCCCATATTCTTATCTGAAGAATTCCATGTACAGAGGAGGCTATCAGGCTGTAGTCATGGGTTCACAAAGAGCTGGACACAGCTAAGCAACTAACATATATGGACACATATGATTACTACATCATGATTAATCTTATATAAATATAATATATTATATATAATGTATATATAGATATCAATCATATAATAATAACCAGAAACTAGCTTGAAGAGTCAGGGACAGGACAGAGTGAAGTTATTGAGGAACTTGAATGCATGATGTGAGAAGACTGTGCCTCAGCATTCGTAGCAATCTCCTCATTCTTCACTTTGCTTATCTCCAATCTTAGCCTAATGTGGTGTGTTCACCTCATTTACTTTCCTATTGAAAAGAGAGTATGTTCATATTAGGAAAAAATTCCAATTTAGCATCACCCAGAATAGAGAGAGAAGAAGGCAATGGCACCCCACTCCAGTACTCTTGCCTGGAAAATCCCATGGACGGCAGAGCCTAGTAGGCTGCAGTCCATGTGGTCGCTAAGAGTCGGACACGACTGAGCAACTTCACTTTCACTTTTCACTTTCATGCATTGGAGAAGGAAATGGCAAGCCACCCCAGTATTTTTGCCTGGTGAATCCCAGGGATAAGGGAGCCTGGTGGGCTGCGGTCTATGGGGTCGCACAGAGTCGGACACGACTGAAGCGACTTAGCAGCAGCAGCAGCAGCAGCAGCAGCAGCAGCAGAATAGAGAGAAAAAGAGAGCAATTGAATTCTTCCTTGCTGCTGCCTTTATAAGCGAAGTAAGTAAGTGAAGTCGCTCAGTCATGTCCGACTCTTTGCGACCCCATGGACAGTAGCTTGCACCAGGCTCCTCCATCCATGGGATTTTCTAGACAAGAGTACTGGAGTGGGTTGCCATTTCCTTCTCCAGGGAATCTTCCTGACCCAGGGATGGAACCCAGGTCTCCCACATTGTAGAAAAGCCCATGGCCCTAATGGGCCAACTCCTTTGACCAATGATTCTTGCAAGTAGTTGGAATACCTTTTCCCATGTCAGAAATGGATGTTCAATATAGTCAGATAAGTTTGAACCCTGTCACGTTGGGGCTTGTCCCTCACTTCTTTGTGTGAAGAACTGAATTATTTTAAACCACCTCAGAGGGATCATATCTTGACTAGGGACCCACCCAGGAAGTATGTTAAAAATGCCTGCTGGACTGCTCAGGACACATGGACAATGTTCCGAGGTTTCTTCTCATATGGTGCAGAGGAACCCACAGCTTCCTGAGTATTCCCAGCGGAAAAACAGCTGAGAAATTTAGCACCTCAGGAGTATGCACAAACTTCACAGAAAGTACTATGAAACTTAACAGCCTAAGTTAGGGGCTACATGGAGGTTATGGCCGAGAGGTGGCATCTGCAGTGCCAAGCAGAGTAGACCCCAAGTCATTAAGGAAAGACTGCTGAGCCTAATCAAACTGAAGGAAGTGCCACCATGTTCATAAGCTACAGACGTCAGCCTTAGGTATCAGCAATGCTCCCAATGACCAGCAGAGAGGGGACATTTTCCCAGACGTCTCCAGATAGTGATAGATTCTCAGTGAAGACAGACTCTTGTGACCCCATTGAGTCTTCTGTCCCTGGGATTTCCATGGGTTCCTCTGTCCATGGGATTTCTCAGGCAAGAATACTGGAGTGAGCCATTTCCTTCTCCAGGGGATCTTCCCGATCCAGGGATTGAGCCTGAGTCTCTGGCATTGCAGGCAGATTCTTTACCATTTGAGCCACCAGGGAATCTCAGACTCTTAAGAGGTAGTGAGAGGCAAACTAGTACTTCCTAGTAAAACTCTACTGTGTGTCACTTTCTTCCTACGTTCTACCATCTTATCTTCTTGTGACTCTGTGCTTTGCTCTCAGCCCAAAGGTTTTCCAAGGGTGCTTCCCCAACTCACCTATAGCAGAGTCACCTGGGGTAGCTGGAAAAATACAGACCCTCAACCCCTCCACATACTTACAGAGTCAGAATTTCTGAAGGTCTAGCATTGGGATCTATACTTTTGCATCTGTGAGGGAGAGACATACTTTCCTTATCTTTCTAGTGAGGAATAAGTTGTTCTTCCAGTTACATTGGCTATTACACATTTTCTTATGACAACAGCAGGATCATGGAGCCATGAGAGAGGTGACACCTATATGGGATTCAGGAGCTTATCCAAATCCTGAAGCTGCTGGTCCCAGGATGTGGTTTATTCTTGCTGGGCACACAGGGGCCCAAACCCTAGCAAAAGAGTTTTTGTGACATAACAGATAAGAAACACAGGGAATTCCTAGAGACTGATAGAAACCATTTACCAGCCACAGCACAGAGAGTGAAGGGGGCGAAATCAAAATGGAGAGGAAATAACAATTTATTCCTTATGAAGTGGCTAATACGATTAGCTTTTTGGTATGTGTGTGTGAAGAAATGAACAGCTGGAGATGCTTTTGATCTCAGCCTAACTAGAGGATCACAACAGTGGGTGGAGGCAGCTCTCAGATCTCCTGCTCTGGGCAGCAAGCCCAGCTCTTTGAAGTGCCCCTCTTTCCACCTTTGCTGCTAACAGACAGGGAAGAAGGAGGTCATGTCCCCAGGGCAGGTTGAGGAGGCCTTGAAGTTTCTCCTGTCTCAGGAAGTGAATAGAGATGACCTTGGGCAAATTTGCAAAGTAATTCAGGCTGAGTTTCAATGTCTCTCTATCGCTGCTTGGCTCCATTTTCATCTCAGGCAAATAGAGGTGTCTTTGCTCCCCACAATTACAGAAGGCTCTTCCAGGGAGCCCTCCCCAGCTCAAATGATACTCCATGTTGTAGCTTTCCTCCTCCATCCAGACTGGCCTGAACCCCTTCTGTCAGAACACTGGCATTAAATGAATTCATCCTAGGCTCCAATAACTTACAATAAAAATACCTAACACTATCTAGGGTGATTATGCTTTGGGTCTTACTTTAAGGACTTTATTCTGGTACTCATAATAACCCTATTACAAAGTTGGCAATCTTACTTGCTTAAATCACTTAATGGAGGCAACTTGCAACTCTGCTAAGGATAAGGCTCACTAGGTGGTAAGGAGAATTCTAATGATAATTCTCTGAAAATGCCAGCCTTGCTTTCCCCAATCTCAGTTCTTTTCCTGGAACTTCCTGAAGGTGTCCTTGTTTGTATGCCCACTCAGATATAAAAGAGTAGAGTAAAAACAAATTAGCTCACTATTGAAAACTTTGATAAATAAAAAATCATAACAAAAATACACAGCACAAAAAACAATTGATAATTCAAATTTATTTTTGTATAATATATGATACAGCATCCCTAGCTCAGGTTGGTCTCTTCTTCCCAAGATTTTTCAGAACAAGAAGAAATATACTCCTAGTATCATGGCTTCCCTAATAGCTCAGTCGGTAAAGAATCCACCTGCAAAGCAGGAGACCCCGGTTTGATTCCTGGGTTGGGAAGATCTGCTGGAGGAGGGATAGGCTACCCACTCCAGTATTCTGACCTGGAGAATTCCATGGACTGTATAGTCCATGGAGTCACAAAGAGTTGGACACAACTGAGTGACTTTGACTTCATTTCACTTCACATCATGTATGAATGTGACAGTTGGATCATAAAGGAAACTGAAAGAATTGATGCTTTTGAACTGTGGTGTTGGATAAGACTCTTGACAGTCCCTTGGACTGCAAGGACATCAAACCAATCAATCCTAAAGGAAATCAGTCCTGAATATTCATTAGAAGAACTGATGCTGAAGCTGAAGCTCCAATACTTTGGCCACCTGATGCAAAGAACTGACTCCTTGGAAAAGACCCTGATGCTGGGAAAGATTGAAGGTAGGAGGAGAAGGGGATGACAGAGGATGAGATGGTTGGATGGCATCACTGACTTGATGGACATGAGTTTGAGCAAGCTCTGGGAATTGGTGATGGACAAGGAAGCCTGGTGTGCTACAATCCATGGTGTCGCAAAGAGTTGGACATGACTGAGCAACTGAACTGAACTGAAATGAATATTTATTATTTTTGTAACAGACACAGTACTAGAGCTTGATTATACAATGGATGACCAAGACAGATACAACATCTGTAATGTGGAAGAACATTTTGTATTCTATTACAAATCAATCACTAAATGGATGTTGCCTATAAGATTAAATTATACCTAATGGTCCATATCTGAGAGTCCTGCCTCCCAGGTAATAAGCATTCAGCTAAAATATCTTCATTTTTCTCATAAGATACATCTTGACCAGTCCCACCTGTGAATGACTGCAGGGAGGAAGAAATTAAATATATCCCTTCCAGAGGTTGATGGAAACCAAGAAATGTTTGGCTTTACTCCCACTGCTTTTAGTATAAAAAAAGTCTGAATTCTAACTCAGGCAAGATGGGTCTTTGGGGCACAAGCTCACCATCTTCTTGTTTGCTGCCTTTCCAAATAGTCATTATTCCTTGCCCCAACAATTTGCCTCTTGATTTTTATTGGGCTATTGTAGGGTGAGCAATAGGAGCTTAGACTCAATGACACATATGCCCTCAAGAAACTTACAAGTTAGATAAAAGAGCTGTGAGAGCACTTGATACAATCTCTTACTACTTTAATTTTGAGACATAATTAACAAATAACATTATGCTAGTTTCAGATATGCAACATAATGATTCCATATTTGTGTGTTGCCAATTGATTACCATAATAAGTTCAGTTGACATGTTCACATGTAAGTTTAGTTGATATGTGCCAGTTGACATGTGATTATTTGACATGCATCACATGTGTTTAGTTGACATGTGTCACATGTCAATTACAAAAATATTTTTCTTGTGATTAAAAACTTTTAAGATCTACTCTTTTTAGCAACTTTTAGAAATTCAATACAGCATTATCAACTGTAGTCATCATGCTGTACATTATATCACCATGATTTATTTTATAACTGGAAGTTTGCACTTGTTGATCTCATTCACTTATTTTGCCCATACCCTATCTCTGACTCTAGAAATCACCAATCTATATCTATTCATTATTTTTTTTTGAGATTCCACATATTAGTCAGCTCATACGGTATTTGTCTTTCTCTGTATGACTTATTTCAGGTAGCATAATGCCCTTGCGGTCCAATCATATTGTTGCAAATGGCAGTATTTTTTTTCCTTTCTATGGCTGAGTATTCATGCACAGCACATTTTCTTTATCCATCGTTGAACACGTAGGTTGTTTCCATATCCTGGCTATTGTAAATAATGATGTGATGAGCAGGGGATTGCAATGAACATGAATTGATGGATTATATGGTAGTTCTACTTTTAATATTTTGAGGAAACTTCATACTATTTTCCATAGTGTCTATACCAACTTATACTACTTTAAAGAATGTACTATGATTTCCTTTTCCCCACATCCTCATCAACATTGCTTATCACTTATTCTATTGATAATGATATTCTAACAGATGGGTTTCCCTGGTGGCTCAGCAGTAAAGAATCCACTTGCCAATGCAGGAGATATGGGTTCAACCCCTGGGTTGGGAAGATCCTCTGGAAATGGAAATTGCAACCCACAGAAGAACCTGGTGGCCTACAGTCCATGGAGTCGCAAAGAGCTGGACACAACTTAGTGACTAAGCAACAACATTCTAACAGGTATGATGTGTTAACCCTTCATGGCCTTGATTTGTATTTCTCTGATGACTTACTGATGTTGAGCACCTTTTCATGTACCTGTTAGCTATTCATTTGTCGTCTTTGGAAAAAAAAATGTCTATTCAGTTTCTGTGGCCATTTTTTAATCAGATTATTTTATTTCATTTTTCCCTATTGAATTGCATGAGCTCTTTATTTATTTTGAATATTAACCCTTTATCAAAGATAATATTTACACATATTTCCTCCCATTTCCTAGGTTACCTTTTCATTGTGTTGTTGTAGTCTCACTTGTTTATTTTTTTTCTTTTGTTGCCTTAGTTTATGATGTCAAATCTAAAAAAAAAAAAAAAATCATTCCTAAGACCTACATCCAGGAGCTTCCTCTCTATGTTTTCTTTTAGTGATTTTATGGTTTCAGGTCTTAAATTTAAGTTTTACTACATTTGAGTTGGTTTTTGTATATATGTAAGATATGGGTCGATTCATTATTTTTCACATGGCAAAAGTTTTCCCAACATTAGTTTTTCCAGTACCGTTTATTGAAAAGTCTTTCCTTTTCCCATTGAGTATTCTTGGCTCCTAAATTAATTGACTATCTATACATGGATTTATCTCTAGTATCTATTCTGTTTTATTGAATTATGTGTCTATTTTTATGCAAATACCACTCTGTTTTAATTATTATAGCTTTATAATATAGTTTGAAATCAAGAAGTGTGGTATCTATTTATTTATCTTCTTTATTTATTTATCTTCTTTATTTATTCTTCTTTCTCAAGATTACTTTGGCTATTTGGTGTTTTTTATAGTTCCATGTAAAATTAAAATTTTTCTATTTCTTTGAAAAATATTATTTTTAATTTAAATAGGAATTGCATTTAATCTGTACTTTTTTGTGGGTAGAGTGGACACTTTGGCAATAATAAGTCTTCCAATCAGTGAATACAGGATACCTTTTCATGTTTTCATATCATCTTCAAATTTTTCATCAATGTCATAGTTTTCAGAGCACAGACCTTTGATCCACCAGGTTAAATTTATTTTAGGTATTATATTCATTTTTTTAATCTTTTATTTCCTGTAGTTTGAAAATGATATGCTGAGATAGGTGCAGATTTTGGGAATTTAGCTTCATTTTCTCTGAGCTTCTTGAATCTGTAATTTGGTTGGTGTCTGACATTATTTTGGCAAATTCTCAGTCATTGCTTCAAAAATTTATTCCATTACTTTATTTTTCTTCTTTTTGGCATCCCCATTATATAATATGTATATTGTACCTTTTATAATTACCCCATAGTCCTTGGATATTTTCTTCTATTTTTTACAGTCTATGTTCTCACTCTCGTTTTCTCATTCTTAGAGTTTCTATTGATAAATCCTCAAGCACAGGGATTCTTTACTCAGCTGTGTCTAGTCTATTAAGATTATCAAGGCTGTTCTTTATTTCTGCTACTATATTGATCTCTAGTATTTCTTTTTGGTTATTAAGATTTCCTTGTCTATTGCTTATATTATCCATCAGCTTTCACATGCTGCTACTTCATCCACTACAGTCCTCAGCATATAAATAATGGTTGTTTTAAATTCCCTGTCTGGTAATTCCAACATTCTTCTATGTCTGACTCTGGCTTGCTTTGTGTCTTCAAACTGTATTTTTTTTATCTTTTAGTATCCCTTGTAATTTTTTCTTGATAGCAAGACATGG
Source organism: Bos grunniens (assembly GCF_055505025.1). Classification (NCBI taxonomy): domain Eukaryota; kingdom Metazoa; phylum Chordata; class Mammalia; order Artiodactyla; family Bovidae; genus Bos; species Bos grunniens. Next base: position 51,352,227 of record NC_141175.1, read on the forward strand.
TGTATCCAGTGGAAAAAAAATTCTATAAATAGCCATTTAGTAATATGGTGGTGAAGTGTGGAGGTGGTGGAAGTATCCTATAGTCCTATGATTAGAGTTCCTGGAGGTAAAACTCACAGGAGTGTGGGGGCTCTGCTATGACTTGGTCTCCCTGGAGTTTTTAACTCTCAGATGTGTCCACATGGAGCCTCCAACAATTCATCAATCACAGTTCAGGTTTCCCTAGCTGGTACTGATTCCTGTAGTGTTTTATGCTTGTAAGTCTCTACTCTGAAAAGTGAAAGTGAAAGTCACTTAGTCATGTCTGACTCTTTGTGACTCCATAGACTATACAGTCCATAGAATTCTCCAGGCCAGAATACTGAAGTGGGTAGCCTTTCCCTTCTCCAGGGGATTTTCCCAACCCAGGGAATGAACCCAGGTCTCCTGCATTGCAGGCAGATTCTTTATCAGCTGAGCCATAAGGGAAGCCCAAGAATACTGGAATGAGTAGCCTATCCCTTCTCCAGTGGATCTTCCCAACATTGCAGGTGGATTCTTTACTAACTGAGCTATCAGCTGTAAATCCCTGCATTCACCTGCCTGTGTCTCCAATCTTGGGGACAGCAGTTTGCTCAGTGTCCTCACTTCTCCTATGGATCCAAGGAGAGTTGTTAATTTGTCTGTGTTCAGCTTTTTAGTTGTTAGAATGGAGTGATGATTTCTGAGCTCCTCACATGCAGAATCAACAACCAGAATAGTTTACTAGGGAGAAGTATGCTCTGGGCACCACCTCAAAGGGGAAAGATAGAGATGCCCCTCTGCCTACTTCGTGTAAAGAAAGAAGGGCTCCAGTGGGTGGAGTTGTTTCCCTGAAGCAAGGAGCACAGAGTAAACTAAGGTAGACACTTCCCTAAAGGCTCTAAAGTTTTGAGTTGAATTGACTAAAAGCATGGACACGGAAAAGATGGCTGTGTTGTTTAGAGTAATATCTCCAGATTGTGTCAGGACAAAGAATGGCAGAGTATATAGGCTAGGCCCAAGAAAACTCACTAAGGTTTACATCTCTTTCAAGAGGACCAACTGGAGGGGCACTAAGATTCCAGAAAAAAAGATCCTAGTTTGGGTGAGTTGACATGGGAATGTCTACACAAGTAAAAATATACCAACATTATAAAACACACAAAGTCTGTCACTGGAGACCACTAGGAATTCATAAATATACTGAAAAGAAAATGCAAATTTAAACATCTGCCAGGCCCACTACTGATTACCATAATTCAAATAAAAAGTATCATATCCTACCTATATTTTCCTATCAAGAGAAGAAAATACCATCTACATAGAATGAGAACTTTTGCCTCTTTTTACTCTTTTACTGTGGTCATCACAAGCCACATTCACATTCCTATCATCTTAGTTTACACATTCACAAAATTGCACATGTGTGAGCATACACACATGCATACACATACACACACATCTTGTGTTTGCTGTTTTACACAGCTAGAGTTGTATCCATCCACCCAATTCTTTGCTTTATTAACAGTGGGTCTTTGAATCTTAGACTAGACAACCATAGAGTAGTCTGCTCAAAAGAAAGTGTAGGGTCACTCCTAAACACTTAGTTCTTTGGCTGAAAATTTAAACTCAAGTCTTCCCCATCTACTTGCAACAGAATTGCAACAGTAGCAGCTCAGAGAGATGTCAGATAGTTTAAAGGAAATTGTATGCCAGAGAATATTCCTTTTTTTTATTAAAGTTTTTATCATTTTTATATTGTTGAGTATGTTGGTTGCTTCTGGCTTGCCTTTTTGAACCCACACAGTTGATTGGATCTCCATCTCATTGTGCTTGCTTATTAAAAGCCCACCCCCAACATCAGCCATGATAACTCTTGTACTAGGGTATAGAGTCCTGCATGGAAATCACATGAGGAGGACAGGACATGGCCTGAGGCAATGCAGCAACCTGAGATGTCTGGGTGCCTAGGGATCCCCTCATTAATAGCTTTCTCAAGGAAATAATAAGTTCCTATTTTTCTCTTCACCAAGTTTGATCCCTATTTATATTATTTAATCTCTACAAAAGCCCTATGGCATAGGTAATATCATCCTCATTTTACATGTAAGATAATGAGTCTCAAAGTTGTTCAGTTCATCAACTATGGACAGATCCAAGATTCAAACATGTGTTTGTCTGGCTTAGAAACTTGCACCCCTCCCTAATAATGCTTTTCAGAACAGGGCAGGGAGATAGTTATTTGGGCCATCACCATTAAGTAGCTACAGACAGTCTGTTTTTGAGTTTTTATGAAGTCAGTTTACTTTATTTACCCCACTACTGTCCTTCTTTCCTATTTGAGAAAAGAAGTTCCCTGGATTTGGAATTGGAAGACCTAGCTTCTATAACTTCTAAACTCTGTGATTTTGAGCACGTTACTAAGACTCCCACTTTTTTTTTTTTTTTTTCTGTGAAATGAAAGATTTGGTGCAATCTGTTATTTTTGAACTGTGCTCTATAGACATCTAGAGGTTGAAAGTACAGGTTAGGGACCTAAGATGGCCTACTTTGGGGTCTTGCTGTTCTTTGATTTATTAAAGCCCCTGTACACAAGTTTCACTTGAATATGGGGGCTTCCCTTCTACAGCATACTCGGGTCTGAGTAAGTGCTTGAGGGACTGCCTAAGAGGAGACCAGGATACACAGGCTGCTCTAGACCCAAGATGACTCCAACTGTAGCTCCTACTCCATTGCTTAGCCCTAACTTAAAGCCAGCTGACATGGATGGGGAAATAGGCCAAATGGAAGGAAGGTTTATAGGAACTGGCAAGAATGAAAGATTAAGTGGGTCCTAGTCAACTGACCCAGGGACAGTGCTGGCAATCACCAATCAAGTCTAAACTGACCAAGGTACATCCAAGTTCTTACCTATAGTCATGGGGAGATGTTAGGGAAGAAGCAATGGGCAAGGGCACCCTTTTAGAAGTGGAGAGGGATAAAAACAACAAAAGCATTTCTTCAGGTCAGCAATTGAGAGAGGAGCTATGTGTGCCCCACAATCCAAAAATATTGTCTCCAAGCTCAAGAGAGAAAAACAAAAGGTGTTGTTCATAACTTTTTAAACAAGCTTTTCATGAACTATGCAAATTAAAAAGCATGAGTCCTGGTTATACTTGTTTGTAATATGCAAAATCATGATTTTTTTCTGTTTAGTCTGAAAGTAAACATAAGCAAAAGAGTCCCAGCTCATTCTAGTAAGATACTCTCTAACCTCCAGGGTAGTTATTAGTATGAACACTAAATGTACATTTCCCCTTCCTCTGCTAATGAGGAAGAGTGTCAGCAACTGGCTGGATTGTCCCAGTTGAAGCTATCAGACAATAGGTCAGAAAATACCAAGAGCAAAGCCATGGCTTCTATTGTGGCTGAAGTGGAGGACAAACTATGTAGGATAGGGTAGAAAATATACTCAGGAGGAGAGAACAAGCACCTGAGCATCTCAAGAACTGTCTTCCTGTAGCGACTTTTTCAGGCAATGTCAGCTTAACATTCTTTCATTGGAAAAGGCTGGACAATATGGGGTGATTATTGGAGATGACCAACAGATGACTTGGGGTGGGGAGATCAACTAGGAACAAGGCCAGTACAAGAAGCCACAATCACTTGCTGTGTCCCTTAATCTCAATATTTTTAGCATTATCATTTTGAATAATACAATTTTGAATGTCTTAATCCAAGTTTTTGTGTTCTTTACCAAACTCTTTTAAAAGCCCTCAGCCTTTCTTAGGTATCCAGAAGATCCAATTCAAATATTCATTATGCAACCTTCTGGAAAAATGCCTAAGTAATTAAGGTTGTCTGCTCCAGTATAGGTGGTAGAGTTTAGAAGGCAGGTGTGTACATCATAACAATGTGTCATCCAATGGGGTTGAGGTTGGGTGAGAGAAGGAATTCCATCAGAAATGCCTACAGCTAATTCTTACCACATGCTCCTCTTTCCAGTACCTAGCATGAGTGTCTGAAAAAAAATCTCCCTGGGTAGTTCTGATCAACACCCCAAATGTCCAGTTGATTATCTTTGAAACAAAGAGATAGGGTTGACATACGTGAGCTGTCACCTCCCTGAGCATACCATACAAGGGAATAGGTGTGCAGCACGGAATTTTCGAGGTTAACCCTAAGGAAAAAGTCTTGATACTATGGAGATCATGATGGCAACCTAAGAGGATGCTGAGATCATCTCCCCTGACAAACATATCAAAAATACACCTACATGTGGAGGAGTTCTCACTGAAAACAAACTGGAGCCTAGTAGAAAGACTCACGCTACCAAGGCTGTAAACAGGAATCACACAGAATCCAGTACAATGGAAAAGGAGTGATCAAGTGGGGACCTGCACTCCTGAAAGAGGACACAGAAGAGAAGGAGTTTGGCGGAACTTAGATATCCTCCCTGAGGAGTGAGGGGTGAGTCCCCTTAGCTGATCTGAAAACCAGTGGGACTGACAGAGGGGCTGTAAGAATCCTAGACTTAGCTTGTGAAGAGCACATACATGTTTGCTTACTCCCAAAACAAGGCAGAGGAAGCAGATTGAAACTGCCCAGTACTCCAGCTGGTTTCCTGTGACTGCCTTGGCATGTACCCCAGCTTAAGTCCAGCACCGATTCCAACTCCGCTTGCTCTGTGGAGCAGCTTCACAGCAGGGTAAGGGGAGAACATAGTACAGACCAGCCCAGACCCAGCAGGGCATCTGAATCGGCTAAGAATGCACATTGCTGGCAGTGGATCAGCAGTAGTCCTGAACTCTGGCTGGTGCTGGGACTGCCAGAGTCTGTGTTCTGACCCATACCAAGTACCCATTCTGACCCCTCTTACTTCAGCATTGTTCTCCTCTGGGGTAAGGTTGGGGCTCCTGAGAAGAGAGAGACTACACACTTGAGGAAATGAAACCCGCTCAGACATGATCCTCAGGACTTATGCTCCAGTACCTTGGGACCCACCCCCATCCCCAATAGAGTGGTGCTGGCCAGTGAGGCAAGAGGGAAGTCCCAGCTCACACCTGGTTCTGGTTCTAGTTCCTCCATATCCAGCCCCATTTCCTACCATGATGACAGTTGCCAGCACACCCTGGGGAAAGCCATGACTTGTGTTGATATTAGATACAGCTCTCCTACCTGGTGAGAAAGCCATGGGGTGCATGCAGACTATATATGGAAACTGCCACACAAGGACACCCCTTCAGGACCAGATAGATAATGTCTTCAGCTAATTTGATAGAGATTGAGAAAGTTAAGTAAAATTAGAAGACAGAGGAACTTGTTTCAAATGAAAAAACAAGAGAAAAATCCTGAAAAAATAACTAATGAAAGAAAGAATTTATCAGATAGAGTTCAAAACATTAATAATAAGAATGCCAACTGAATTAAGGAAAATAATACATGACCACATGAGAACTAGGAGATAAGGAACTAGAAAATATAAAAAAGAACCAGTCAAAACTAAGAATAAAACAACTGAAATGAAAAAACACGCTAAAAGGAAGTAAGGGCTGACTAGGTGATACAGAACACATAAGTGATCTGGAAGACAGAATAATGAATATCAACCAATTAACAGCAAAAAAATCTTCAAATTTAAAAAAGTTAAGAACAATTTAAAGGACCTCTGAAATAATGTCAAGCATAACAACATTCACATTATAGGTGAGTATCAGAAGGAGAAGAGAGAGAATATGGTTTAAAAAATGTATTTAAGAAAATTATGGCTCAAATATTTCTGAACCTGAAGAAGGAAAGAGGCATCACGGTACAGGAAACAGAGAGGGTCCCAAATAAGATGAACTCAAACAGCCTCACACCAGATATATTATAATTAAAATGGCAAAAGTTGAAGACAAAATTCAGAAGACAGCAAGAGAAAAACAAAGAGTCATATACAAGGGAGCCTCCTCCACAATGCTATCATCTGATTTCTCTGCAGAATTTTTGTAGGCTAGAAGGAAGTGACATGATAAATTTAAAGTGCTGAAAGAGAAAAACCTGCAATCTGATACTCAACCCAGTAAGATTATGATTTAGAACAGGAGGAGAGATAAGAGCATTTCAGATAAGCAAAAACTAAAAGAGATTGTTCATACTAAGCTTTTCCTAAAAGAAATGCTAGGGACTTCCCTGGTGGTCCAGGGAAGATAATATAATGAGATAGTGTAACGCACATGTAAGAAACTGCAAGAAATTTTTCCAAGATCTAGGAGAGAGAAGACTGATAAAAGAAAAGTTCTTGGGATTCACCAGCATGATGGAAGAGAGTACTTGGAAAGTGATGGCCACTGACCACAGGGCACACCCTCTATAAACCCTTGGAGCCCCAGAAGCAGAGACAAGGGTGTCCCATAGAGCAATTGATGCAGGACAAATTCAAGTCATATAACTGCACCAAGGACCTGGAGGGAGGTTTTATTTCCTGTCCCTCATGGTTTGGATTTGTTTATGTTTCTATGATGTGGACCAAATTTTATCCGTATCTGACTTGTGACTTCATTCCTGTCACTCAACAGGTAACAGTGAGGCCTCTTCAGCTGCCTGCAGAGGCTAAGTCATGATTCTTCCTCCTTGCTTCACACAAGACTGCTTCATGAGCATGAAACCAATTCTGTTCTAAAGAGAACACCACTCAGAGGGTCCCCACACTTGCAGTTAATACTCTGGGTTCACTATCTTGAATTCTTAGCTTTATTTTTAAATTTGAGGTTTGTAAGTAAATCTAACTGGACAAGGAATCACACCGTGGGAACTTGGAACTAGCTCACATGTGGTTCCTCTTCTAGCCACCTCCCTACGTTCAATGGACAGTTGTAGTTCCTCTGCATGCCCCCCCTCCCTAACTCCTTGCCATTTCTGCCTCCCCCCACCCCAACCGTGCTTTTGCCTGGCCATACTTCCAATAACCATGCCCAGCAACCACTGCTGACTTCTGTCTCTGGTGGGAGATTTCCAGTGCAGACACAGAGAGGGTCAGGGTTGAGCATGCATGGCCCACAACATTTCTAGGTGGGGCATGACAGTGACTGTCCCACCCTGGACTGGCAGTCCCATGGTACCTTAGGTAGAAGATTTGGCAAAAAGGGAGCATTTCAGCCACCTCTGACCCACAAATCAGCTTTTCCAGGGTGTGAGGATGCAAACCCTGAGGGCTGCCCATCTGTTGTGGTGCCCCAACTGGAGCATAATGCATGGTTCTGGCAACCGGCTGGCAGGAGATGAAGCTGCTGAGTTGGGAGTGGAGCCTCGAGTGCCTGTGAAGTTCTGCATTCACCTAGTTAGTACTTCCTGCCCTAGGATGTACCCTTAAGTGGCAAATAAAAACTATTTGACTAGTTGTGCTAGAGACTTCTGAAGAAAAATTATGTTTCAGTACATTTACCAGCACCTTTTATCCTGCTTTTTGAACAATGGGCTCCACATTTTGCACTACGCAGGTAAATTATGCAGTCGGCTCTGCTTGCAAATGTGTGGAACCGATGGGAAGAATAAAATCTGATCTTTCCTTTTGCTTGAGAAATCCCATTTCCTTTCCTTTCTTAAGACTCTCCTCTGAGCCCACTTTCCCAGAATGTTTCACTGAATGACAATTTGTTAGTTCCAAATCAAATATACAAAGAGCCAAGCCAATTAACTTAGGATATGATTTTTTTTTTTTTTTAAATCACTGGAGGAGCAGGTCCTAGTACCACCACAAGACCATTGTCACAATACTTAACCTCCATGGTCTTAAAAACTGGAGTAATAAAGATCGTCATCTCACAAAGTGGTTTAAATATTGATATTGCAATGGACAGTTTATTGCTTTTATTTGCCCAACATCTATTCTTTGTGTTTTAATTATCCTTTGAAGAAATGCATCTTTCACAACTGCTCAGACCACATTTTGCTCTTTTTTGTGCTTCACCATGGCCACCTTCTACAGCTCTTTTTGGATGACTTCCCTTGATGTAATTGGTCTATCAGCACACTTTGCTTGCATGCCCAAGCAGAGGAAAGTGCCTGGGGATTTAGTTTTGGCATGCCAGCAAGCAAGATTGTCATACTCAGCTTTCCAAAGTATAAAATGTCCTCCAGACAGGCAGGCCCTAGCGACTGATTTCCAATCATGGGGTGTCAGCCATTTGCCTGCTAACCCTTCTACCTGTTCGGACACCACTTGCTGGGGTCCAGTCCTGGTGGATCCAGGGAATTTGAAGGGGAGATGGCTTCAGTGATCAGGATACGATAGAATTAAAGATATAAAGAGTGATCAAATAAGGATAGCTCAGTGAGAAAATTCAGTGGAGAAAAGAAGCTGAATAACTTGGTTTATGTGGAAAGCTAATAAAATTCCAAGATAAGGAATTTACATCACCTACGTAGGCCACAGGCGTCCTCCCGTTCACCCAAAGGAAAGGAGACACTAAGGCCTCCTCAGTCAGATCTTAGAAGCCCAGGCATAATTAGTAGGCTTGACGAGCCTCCACGTTCCAGATGGGAATTCAGCCAGAAGGTGAGAGAAAGAACGACATGGGGAGACCAAGTTTCGGTGAATAAGGCCCCACACTTTATTTTCCAAAGTAGTTTTTATACCTTAAGTTGTGCATAGAGGATAATGGGAGAAGGGGTAGAGTCAGCAGTAAGCCAGACTTTCTTCCTGCAAACTTATCATATGTAAAAGTTTAAGTGAATTACATCATGTTCTGGCCAAGAGGCCTGTTAACATTTTATGATCCTTTCTTCAGAAAACTTATTTTTCTCTAAAGGTGATTATTCTAAAGTCAGGCGCCACCCTCCAAAAGCATTAGATAAAGTTGCATTCCTATGGGGCAAAGGTGTGGTGGGCTATAACAAGAAAAGAATTAACTCAAGGGTCCAAGGTTACAAACATCAAAGCTACTACTTACATTCCTATACACCAATTATATTAATCAATACACTCCCAGGGACACAGTAGGTAAGAGATATGGACACTTAGCAGCAAACATTGGCCCAACAAGTGAAAAACCCTTTCAGCAATACAATTTCTAATCAATCTTTTAACTGTTCAAAGGAATCTGTATTTAGACAGTTTAGAACATCGCATGCCTCTCATGGTTGGGAGGCTCTGAATAATCACATGTGGCCGGAAGAACCTATTCAGGCAGGCTAGAGGACTTCCAAAGGAGTTTGTAGGTTGAAACACTCTTGTCACACCCAGGAACTTTATTAACTGCAGCTGTAAGTTAACTCTTTTTCAGAGAGAGGTAGTGGGGAGCAGCCCCCTGTAAAGTCAGAGGTATAGGTGAAAGCACAAAGCAGTAAAGTAGGCAGACTCTGGTTTCAGGGGTAGATGCTCGAGAATTTCCAGGGGGACTCCTGAGGCTCAATCCCGCCTTTGCATATGCCAAGCCTCCTACCTCATGACCTTTGCCATGGGCGGAGTTCCTCACGCTGGCTCCCGGCACAAGCCCCGTCTCCAGAGAAAGCCCATAACAAGTGACATTAGTTACAGGATTAGAAAAGCATTGGGATCACTCTAAGACCCCACTTTCACCCTGGAACTCTCTTGCAAGATCCAGCTGAAGCCACCATGGAATCCTACTCCTGGCTGACATCCTCCTCACATTGATAGAGTCAATTCCTAGGTAGGTTAGTAGGAAGTCCAGGGTTGAGGAGGAAGAGGAGGAGAAGGAGAGGTAGGGAGAGGGGGAGGAGGAGGAGAAAGGGGTCTGGGGCTCTCAAGGAGAAAAGGACAAAGGTTCTTTTCTACATTGCATTATCTTAGTCCGTGCAACTCTATTAGCCTTTGCCCTGCTTCATTCCGTATTCCAAGGCCAAATTTGCCTGTTACTCCAGGTGTCTCTTGACTTCCTACTTCTGCATTCCAGCCCCCTATAATGAAAAAGACATCTTTTTTGGGTGTTAGTTCTAAAAGGTCTTGGAGGTCTTCATAGAACCGTTCAACTTCAGCTTCTTCAGCATTATTGATTGGGGCATAGACTTGGATTACTGTGATATTGAATGGCTTGCCTTGGAAACAAACAGAGATCATTCTGTCATTTTTGAGATTGAATCCAAGTACTGCATTTTTGACTCTTTTGTTAACCATGATTACTACTCCATTTCTTCTAAGGGATTCTTGCCCACAGTAGTAGATATAATGGTCATCTGAGTTAAATTCACCCATTCCAGTCCATTTCAGTTTGCTGATTCCTAGAATGTTGACATTCACTCTTGCCATCTCCTGTTTGACCACTTCCAATTTACCTTGATTCATGGACCTGACATTCCAGGTTCCTATGCAATATTGCTCTTTACAGCATCAGACTTTGCTTCTATCATCAGTCACATCCACAGCTGGGTATTGTTTTTGCTTTGGCTCCATCCCTTCATTCTTTCTGGAGTTATTTCTCCACTGATCTCCAGTAGCATATTGGGCACCTACCGACCTGGGGAGTTCCTCTTTCAGTATCCTATCATTTTGCCTTTTCATAATGTTCATGGGGTTCTCAAGGCAACAATACTGAAGTGGTTTGCCATTCCCTTCTCCAGTGGACCACATTCTGTCAGACCTCTCCACCATGACCTGCCCATCTTGGGTGGCCCCACACAGCATGGCTTAGTTTCATTGAGTTAGACAAGGCTGTGGTCTGTGTGATTGGATTGACTAGTTTTCTTTGATTATGGTTTCAGTGCGTCTGCCCTCTGATGCCCTCTCGCAACACCTACCATCTTACTTGGGTTTCTCTTACCTTGGATGTGGGGTATCACTTCATGGCTGCTCCAGCAAAGCGCAGCCACTGCTCCTTACCTTGAACGAGGGGTATCTCGCACTGGTCATAGTAAATACCATCTTCCAGCAACACAAGAGAAGACTCTATACATGGACATCACCAAATGGTCAACACCGAAATCGGATTTATTATATTCTTTGCAGCCAAAGATGGAGAAGCTCTATACAGTCAGCAAAAACAAGACTGGGAGCTGACTGTGGCTCAGATCATGAACTCCTTATTGCAAAATTCAGACTTAAATTGAAGAAAGTAGGGAAACCACTAGACCATTCAGGTATGACCTAAATCAAATTCCTTATGATTAATACAGTGGAAGTGAGAAATAGATTTAAGGGACTAGATCTGATAGACAGAGTGCCTGATGAACTATGGATGGAGGTTTGTGACATTGTACAGGAAACAAGGATCAAGATTATCCCCATGGAAAAGAAATGCAAAAAAGCAAAATGGCTGTCTGGGGAGGCCTTACAAATAGCTGTGAAAAGAAGAGAAGCAAAAAGCAAAGGAGAAAAGGAAAGATATAAGCATCTGAATGCAAAGTTCCACAGAATAGCAAGAAGAGATAAGAAAGCCTTCTTTAGCAATCAATGCAAAGAAATAGAGGAAAACAACAGAATGGGAAAGACTAGAGATCTCTTCAAGAAAATTAGAGATACCAAGGGAACAATTCATGCAAAGAATAGGCTTCATACAGGACAGAAATAGTGTGGACCTAATAGAAGCAGAAAACATTAAGAAGAGGTGGCAAGAATACACAGAAGAACTGTGCAAAAAACATCTTCAAGACCCAGATAATCACAATGGTGTGATCACTCACCTAGAGCCAGACAGCCTGGAATGTGAAGTCAAGTGGGCCTTAGAAAGCATCACTATGAACAAAACTAGTGGAGGTGATGGAATTCCAGTTGAGCTATTTCAAATCCTGAAAGATGATGCTGTGAAAATGCTGCACTCAATATGCCAGCAAATTTGGAAAACTCAACAGAGGCCACAGGACTGGAAAAGGTCAATTTTCCTTCCAATCCCAAAGAAAGGCAATGCCAGAGAATGCTCAGACTACCACACAATTGCACTCATCCCACATGCTAGTAAAGTAATGCTCAAAATTCTCCAAGCCATGCTTCAGCAAAACATGAACCGTGAACTTCCAGATGTTCAAGCTGGTGTTAGAAAAGGCAGAGGAACCAGAGACCAAATTGCCGACATCCACTGGATCATCGAAAAAGCAAGAGAGTCCCAGAAAAAAACATCTATTTCTGCTTTATTGACTATACCAAAACCTTTGACTGTGTGGATCACAATAAACTGTGGAAAATTCTTCAAGAGATGAGAATACCAGATCACCTGACCTGCCTCTTGAAAAACCTATATGCAGGTCAGGAAGCAACAATTAGAACTGGACATGGAACAACAGACTTGTTCCAAATAGGAAAAGGAGTATGTCAAGGCTGTATATTGTCACCCTGCTTATTTAACTTACATACAGAGTACATCATGAGAAATGCTGGGCTGGAAGAAGCACAAGCTGGAATCAAGATTGCCAGGAGAAATATCAATAACCTCAGATATGCAGATGACACCACCCTTATGGCAGAAAGTGAAGAGAAACTAAAAAGCCTCTTGAAGAAAGTGAAAGTGGAGAGTGAAAAAGTTGGCTTAAAGCTCAATATTCAGAAAATGAAGATCATGGCATCTGGCCCCATCACTTCATGGGAAATAGATGGGGAAACCATGGAAACGGTGTCAAACTTTATTTTTGGGGCTCCAAAATCACTGCAGATGGTGATTGCAGCCATGAAATTAAAAGACGCTTACTCCTTGGAAGGAATTTTATGACTAACATAGGTAGCATATTCAAAAGCAGAGACATTATTTTGCCAACAAAGATCCATCTAGTCAAGGCTATGGTTGTTCCAGTAGTCATGTATGGATATGAGAATTGGACTGTGAAGAAAGCTGAGTGCTGAAGAATTGATGCTTTTGAACTGTGGTGTTGGAGAAGACTCTTGAAAGTCCCTTGGACTGCAAGGTGATCCAACCAGGCAATCTCATTCTAAAGGAGATCAGTCCTGGGTGTTCATTGGAAGGAATGATGCTAAAGCTGAAACTCCAGTACTTTGGCCATCTCATGCAAAGAGTTGACTCATTGGAAAAGACCCTGATGCTGGGAGGCATTGGGGGCAGGAGGAGAAGGGGACGACAGAGGATGAGATGGCTGGATGGAATCACCGACTTGATGGACATGAGTTTGAGTGAACTCTGGGAGTTGGTGATGGACAGGGAGGCCTGGTGTGTTGCAATTCATGGGGTCACAAAGAGTCGGACACGACTGAGCCACTGAACTGACTAAGTCAGTGTAACTGTGTATCTTGCTCGAGAACATGTCTCTCCTTAACAAGAGTCTTCTGACTAATCCTGTCATCTTAAAATGTATATTATAGGAGTGGGTCTGGTAACATCTTTCTATTGTTCATTCTAATCTTGTTAATTTAAGATGTATGTTGTGGGAGTGAGTCTGAAAAAAGTATTTAAGGCCTTGATAAGACTAGCTAGGGGGGCACTCGCTGTCCCCCATCTGATGTCTATGTCAGAAGCTTTCTTTGTTCCTTTTGTTAGTTTAATAAAACTCTGCTACACAAAAGCTCTTGCATGATCAAGCCTGGTCCCTCGTCCTGAAGCTAAATCTTCTTTGGAGATCATGAATCCAACATTGTTCACCTTAAACTATCAACATCCTTTTAGGTTTCTCCCCAGGAACACTTAAAGCACCAGTGGCTCACAAGTCCTCATCTCAGGGTACGCTTCTGGGGAACCTAAGCTAAGAAGAGAACCGTTACTCCACGACTGTAAGAATTTTTGGTATGACTATCAGTCAGGTGCCCTGTGCTCCTCAGGCCAAGCACCCTCATGACCCAAAGCACAGATCAGATCCTCTTGCCTGGAAATCTGCATCTTGATCAGATGACTCAGAACAAGCTGGGAATCTAATGACACTAGCCACTTATTCTTACTTCCAGATCTCCAGACTGCACCGATTCCTGTCCTTTCATGGGCTCCATTTTCCCAAGCTTTCTTCATTTTTGTAACCTGGCTTATATTCTCAGAATAAATTATTTTTTGTATTACACTACCAAGAGTTCCTTGTGATTAAATAACCTGCACAGACACAGAAATCAAATAAAATAACAAAGAACTGCTGTGTCAGCTGTAAGTACTCTTCTGAAGTCATCTATTATTCTAACGTAGGCAGGCCATGTTATTGTTATTCTATTGTTTGCTGTATTGCTTATTTGACATTACCAAAACAAACAAAAAATTCTGCATTTGAATTTCCCTGCTTTTACTTGTGCATTTTACATTTGCAGTAGTTGACAACAGAACTTTCTGTAACTACCAAAGACAAAGCACACACTCACTCTGCATTTTTACTGATTGATGGCAGTATTAGCATTTTCTGGAAACAGAACAAGGTAGTTTCAGACACCTGTGCTTTCTATCTGTCAGTTTATCAATGTTTGGCATAGCATCCAGAAGCATATTGGTTCTTAGAGCAGAGATGACTGATATAATTAGGTAACTATATATCGGAAATCACAATTAGCTATTTTCTAAATATTTCCGTTAATGTTTCCAAAACCCAGATCAACTTCTGGCTTTGGAAACAACTATAATTTACAGTAGGCATCGGTTAATAAAAATATAAATAATAATACCTTTTGTGTTTTATAAGTGCTTGGTAGTTCATCATTTAATTTTTAGGTTGATACTCAAGACATCTTTGTCAGATTAGCTTCAGTTGTGATAATAAAATTAGAGTTTCTCAGATGAGAAAAATAGAGCTTAGAAAAACATCATTTTTAAATGTTCTACAGTTATTAAGTGACACTATATTTTCCTCTTTTCAGTCCTTATACTGAAATTACCATCTGTTTGTGTTATCTATTTCTGCATAATAAACAACTCCAAAACTTAGGCTTCCCAGGTGGCACCCCAGTAAAGAATCTGCCTGCCCATGTAGGAAATGCAAGAGATGTGAGTTCAATCCCTGGTTTGGGAATATTCCCTGGAATAGGAAATGGCAACCCACTCAAGTATCCTTGCCTGGAGAGTTTAATGGACAGAAGGGCCTGTCTGGCTACAATTCAGGGGGTTTCAAAGATTTGGACATGATTGAGAAACTAAGCACACACACACACACACAAAAAAAAAAACCTAGTGCTTAAAACTAAAATTATTAGTATCTCTCATGGCTTTGTGAATTCACTGGACTTATAAAGTGTTCCTCAGTTGAAAACTTTCATGTGGTTGCAGTCAGATGGTGGGTTTAAGGTTCTGTCTTAGTTTAGGCTTCTATAACACACCATAGATTGAATGCTTAAAAAGTAGACATTTATTTCTTAGTGTTCTGAAGGTGGGAACATTCAGGATCAAGGTACTGGCATATTTGGATCTTGATGAGAGTTCCCTGTGTGGCTTGTAAATGACCACTGTCTTGTAAGGGCATTAATCCCATCCTGAGGATACAGAAGCACTAGCTTAATTGCTCAGTCATGTCTGACTCTTTGCTACTCTTTGGACTGTAGCCCACCAGGCTCCTCTGTCCATGGAATTCTCCAAGCAAGAATACTGGAGTGCATTGCCATTTCCTCCTCCAGGGGATCTTCCAGACATAGGGATGGGACCCACATCTCCTATGTCTCCTGCACTGCAGGTGGTTTCTGCACTGCTGACCCATCAAGGAAGCCCCTGTCATGAGGACCTCACCCTTAAACTAATTAATCAATCACTTTAATTAGTCTTGACTTATTTATCTCCAAAATATCTCACCTCAAAATACTGAAATATTACATTGGAAGTTAGGCATTCTCTATGTGAATTTTCAGAGCTCACAAACATTCAGCCTATAACAGGCTCCATGTCATAATGTTCTAAGGAAGATGAAGTAGAAGTTTCTGATCTTTTAGACTTAAACCTGGTAATTGGCCCAGTGGTACCACCACTGTAATTTGAGTGTCAAAACAGCCACTGAATTTGCCCAGATTCAAAAGGTAAAGATCTAGATGTCACCTCTTAGTGGGAGGATTGTCAAGTGCTCTGTAGCTTTCTTTAATCAGTCATATTATCATAAACTCCATCACTGGAATTTAAAGTCAATTAGTGCTTTCACAAGATTATGGAAGAGCTAAACATGACTTGATAAATTTCCCAAAATTGAAACAAAAAATGAAAATAATTCACTTATCTGAAAATCACTTCCTTTTTTTTCCTTTTTATAAGTATGTATTGTGGTTTTTGTCCTGACATATCAAGATAGCAGTTGATGGCTTTACATTTTGTTTTAGAGTAGGATTTTAGGGTCTGGTCTATAAACTCCATTGACTTCTAGGCTGATATAGTGAGACCTGTCTTTCTGTATCTGAAATAGGGGCCGAATAACATTTTCCTAGGATAGCATCTAATATTTAAAAATTCAACGGAATCTATTTTCTTCCAAATCAAGCCTCTACCTCTCACTGTTTTGTCATTATTGTCTACATGATTCCAGAAGGTGGACGATAGATTCCACCTCCTCAGTCTCACAGAGCTGAGCTGGAGAATATGATTTCTGACAGAGCCAAGAAAAGCAAAGATGCTATTTTCTGTCTTGTTCTTCTTTGTGGGTTGTTTTGTTTTGTTTTGTTTTGTTTCTGTGAGCAGCTTGCAAAATTTCCGTAAGGTAAATATAGGTTTAATGATGAAGATGAGAAAATACGTAGGTCTCTGTTAGTACGAATGGAAATTATATTTCTCTCTCTAGTTTTCTATAAATAAATGTGACAAATGGTGAGCTAATGAGTTAATGAGAATTCTATATTAGTGAAACCACAGAGTTACTGTTTAACTCTTTAGTGTTCCTGTGGGTTTGAGGGAGACACTACAGTATTAAATACAATGCCTAGTTGAGAATGGAGGCTCTAGAGTCAGATTGCCTAATTTCCAATTGTATTGATTACTAACTTTTCATCTTCAGGCAAATTATTCAGCCTCTTGGTGTCTCTATTTCCTTTTCTGTGAAATGGGGATATACGATAACTATATAAGAGGGCATATGAGGATTACATAAGATGCTACATGTAAGATGCTCAGAGAAATGCAGTGCCTTCCTAAACACTCAGTAAACATTAGCAGGTATTCAAGTTGACAATTATTCTGTCCCATGGCTTCAGACTTGCCCTAACTTCTTTCATAAATGAATGATTAACTTCCACCAGAAGCTAAACCCTTACTGACTATGAACTGATCCATTATGAAGCCCTGATTGTTTTGAAACACAGCTGGTTGTTATGAAAGACAGCTCATACTAAATGAGGATAAAGATGGACCAGAGAGGTCATTTTCAAATAAGATGCACAGTTAAGTGAAACCTCTTTAAGACTGAAAGTAGAGTGGAAGTAACCCTTCAACCCTTTAATCCCCACCTAGCCACTGACTACCCTGGTGGCTCAGACCATAAAGTGTCTGTCTACAATGCAGGAGACCTGGATTCCATCCCTGGGTCAGGAAGATTCCCTGGAGAAGGAAATGGCAACCCACTCCAGTACCCTTGCCTAGAAAATCCCATGGACAGAGGAGCCTGGTGTCCATGGGGTGTCAAAGAGTCGGACACGACTGAACGACTTCACTTTCACTTTCAGCCACTGATTTAGCTTAAGAAAGACCCAACTCTCTTTGATCACTAGTACAATAGAATGTATCAAAAATTCTATTGTTCACTAAGTGAAATTGTTTCTGAGAATAGAAAGAGTTTAGTGCCTATTATAGATTCAGAATATAATAAAGATTGAATGATCCCTCCATATCAACCAACTACTTTTGTCTGGTTTTAACTTTCCCTTGATTTTTCTTTTGTTGGGAAATGTCAATATAAATAGCACCTTTAATCCATTCAGTTCAGTTCAGTTCAGTCACTCAGTCGTGTCCAACTCTTTGCGACCCCATGAATCGCAGCACGCCAGGCCTCCCTGTCCATCACCATCTCTCGGAGTTCACTCAGACTCACGTCCATCGAGTCAGTGATGCCATCCAGCCATCTCATCCTCTGTCGTCCCCTTCTCCTCCTGTCTCCAATCCCTCCCACCATCAGAGTCTTTTCCAATAAGTCAACTCTTCGCATGAGGTAGCCAGAGTACTGGAGTTTCAGCTTTAGCATCATTCCTTCCAAAAAAATCCCAGGGCTGATCTCCTTCAGAATGGACTGGTTGGATCTCCTTGCAGTTCACGGGACTCTCAAGAGTCTTCTCCAACACCACAGTTCAAAAGCATCAATTCTTTGGCACTCAGCCTTCTTCACAGTCCAACTCTCACATCCATACATGACCACAGGAAAAACCATAGCCTTGACTAGAAGACCCCCATTTTAATTCCAGGTAAAGAGTATTACAGAGATGAAGTGAACTCTACATCCATGAGCTGGTGGTGATTTTGACCTGTCCACTGTCTGGCCTAAGTTCAGTTCAGTTCAATGGTTCAGTCCAACCTTTCACGACACCATGAACCACAGCATGCCAGACCCCCACTGTCCATCACCAACTCCCAGAGTCTACTCAAACTCATCTCCATGGAGTCAGTGATGCCTTCCAACCATCTCATCCTCTCTTGCCCGCTTCTTCGCCTGCCTTAAATCTTTCCCAGCATTAGCATCTTTTCAAATGATTCAGCTCCATGCTACAGGTGGCCAAAGTACTCAAGTTTCAACATCAGTTCTTCCAATGAATATTCAGGACTGACCTCCTTTAGGATACACTGGTTGGATCTCCTTGCAGTCCAAGGGACTCTCAAGAGTCTTCTCCAACACCACACACAGTTCAAAAGCATCAATTCTTTGGCACTCAGCTTTCTTTATAGTTCAACGCTCACATCCATACATGACCACTGGAAAAACCATAGCCTTGACTAGATGGACTTTTGTTGACAAAGTAATGTCCCTGCTTTTTAATATGCTGTCTAGGTTGGTCATAATTTTCCTTCCAAGAAATAAACGTCTTTTATTTCATGGCTGCAATCACCATCTGCAGTGATTTTGGAGCCCAAAAAATTAAGTCAGCCACTGTTTCCACTGTTTCCCCATCTATTTCCCATGAAGTGATGGGACCAGATGCCATGATCTTCGTTTTCTGAATGTTGAGTTTTAAGCCAACTTTTTCACTCTCCTCTTTCACTTTCATCAAGAGACTCTTTAGTTCTTCACTTTCTGCTATAAGCGTAGTGTCATCTGCATATCTGAGGTTATTGGTATTTCTCCCAGCAATCTTGATTCCAGCTTGTGCTTCATCCAGCCCAGCATTTCTCATGATGTACTCTGCATATAAGTTAAATAAGCAGGATGACAATATACAGCCTTGATGTACTCCAATTTGGAACCAGCCTGTTATTCCATGTCCAATTCTAATTGTTGCTTCCTGACCTGCATATAGATTTCTCAAGAGGTAGATTAGGTGGTCTGGTATTCCCATTTCTTTCAGAATTTTCCACAGTTTATTGTGATCCACACAGTCAAAGGCTTTGGCATAGTCAATAAAGCAGAAGCAGATGTTTTTCTGAAACTCTTGCTTTTTTGATGATCTAGCAGATGTTGGCAATTTGGCTTCTGGTTCCTCCGCCTTTTCTAAAACCAGCTTGAACATCTGGAAGTTCATGGTTCACATATTGCTGAAGCCTGGCTTGGAGAATTTTGAGCAGTACTTTACTAGCGTGGGAGATGAGTGCAACTGTGTGGTGATTTGAGCATTTTTTTGGCATTTCCTTTCTTTGGAATTGGAATGCAAACTGACCTTTTCCAGTCCTGTGGCCACTGCTGAGTTTTCCAAATTGCTGGCATATTGAGTCCAGCACTTTCACAGCATCATCTTATAGAATTTGAAATATCTGGCCTAAGGATGGTAGCAAATGTTGTTGGGGAGACCAAAGTTACTTTAATCAAACATAACTTTAGGTTCTTTTTGGTAAACAATAGTAGACACCAGTAGAGTGTGAGGTAGGGGAAGATAAGCTACTCCTCTGTTCCTTGCTAGCCTATTTAACCAGCAAGTTCTGAAAATTCACTATCTGATTGCTAAAAGGTACTGTATCAGATGAAAACTTACAAGCATATAGATATCAGTTCAGTTCAGTCCCACAGTCATGTCTGACTCTTTGCGACCCCATGGACTGCTGCACAGCAGGCTTCCCTGTCTGTCACCAACTCCCAGAGCTTGCTCAAACTCATATCCATCAAGTTGGTCATGCCATTTAACCATCTCATCCTCTGTCATCCCCTTCTCCTCCTGCCTTCAATTTTTCTCAGCATCAGGGTTTTTGTCCTAAGGAGTCAGTTCTTTGCATCAGGTGGTCAAAGTATTGGAGCTTCAACTTCAGCATCAGTCCTTGAAATGAGTATTCAGGACTGATCTGCTTTAGGATTGACTGGTTTGTTCTCCCTCCCATCCAAGGGACTCTCAAGAGTCTTCTCCAACATCACAGTTCTAAAGCATCAATTCTTTGGCACTCAGCTTTCTTTATGGTCCAATTCTCACATCTGTAAATGACTACTGGAAAAAGCATAGTTTGACTAGACAGACTTTGGAGGCAAGGTAATGTCTCTGCTTTTTAATATGCTATCTAGGTTGGTCATAGCTATTCTTCCAAGGAGTAAGTGTCTTTCAATTTCATGACTGCATTCACCATCTGCAGTGATTTTGGAGCCCAAGAAAATAAAGTCTATCACTGTTTCCATTGTCTCCCCATCTATTGGTCATGAAGTGATGGGACCAGATACCATGCTCTTAGTTTTTTGAATGTAGAGTTTTAAGCCTGCTTTTTCACTCTCTTCTTTTATTTTCATCAAAAGGCTCTTTAGTTCCTCTTTGCTTCTGCCATAAGGGTCGTGGAATTTGCATATCTGAGGTTATTGATATTTTTCCCTGCAATTTTGATCCCAGCCTGTGATTCATCCTGTCTTGTATTTCACATGATGTACTCTGCATATAAGTTAAATAAGCAGGGTGACAATATACAGCCTTGTTGTACTCCTTTTCCAATTTGAAACCAGTCCATTGTTTCATGTCCAGTTTTTGACCTGCATACAGATAGCTCAGGAGGCAGGTAAGGGGTCTGGTATTCCCATCTCTTTAAGAATTTTCCACAGTTTGTTGTGATTCACCCACTCAAAGGTGTAAGAGTATTTAATAAAACAGATATAAATGTTTTTCTGGAATTCTGTTGTTTTTTTATGATCCAACAGACGTTGGCACTTTGATCTTTGGTTCCTCTGCCTTTTCTAAATCCAGCTTGAACATCTGGAAGTTTTTGATTCATGTACTCTTAATCCTAGCTTGGAGAATTTGGAGCATTACTTTGCTAGTGTTTGAGATGAGTGCAATTGTGCAGTAGTTTGAACATTCTTTGGCATTGCCCTTCTTTGGGATTCAAATGAAAACTGACCTTTTTCAGTTCTGTGGCCACTGCTGAGTGTTTCAATTTTGCTGGCATATTGAGTGAAGCACTTTCACAGCATCATCTTTAAGGGTTTGAAATAGTCAGCTGAAATTCCACTATCTTTGCTCATAGTGATACACCCTAAGACCCACTTGACTTCTCATTCCAGAATGTCTGGCTGTAGGTGAGTAATTACACTATGATGGTTATCTGAGTCATTAAGATCTTTTTTGTACAGTTCTTCTGTTCATTCTTACCACCTCTTCTTAATATCTTCTGCTTCTGTTAGATCCATACTGTTTCTATACTTTACTATACCCGTCTTTGCATTAAGTGTTCTCTTGGTATCTGTAATTTTCTTGAAGAGATCTCTAGTCTTTCCCATTCTATTGTTTTCCTTTCTTTCTTTGCACTGACCACTGAGGAAGGCTTTCTTATTTCTCCTTGCTATTCTTTGGAACTCTTCATTCAAATGGGTGTATCCTTCCTTTTCTCCTTTGCCTTTTTCTTCTCTTTTCTTAGCTATTTGTAAGGCCTCCTCGGAAAACCATTTTGCGTTTTTGCATTGTTTTTTTTTTCTTTCCCTTGGGGGTCATTTGGACCACTGCCTCCTGTACAATGTCACAAATCTCCATCCATAATTCTTCAGGTACTCTGTTTGGCAGATCTAATCCTTTGAATACATTTGTCACTTCCACTGTATAATTATAAGAGAATCGATTTAGGTCATAGCTGAATGGTCTAGTGGTTTTCCCTGCTTTCTCCAATTTAAATCTGAATTGGGCCACAGTCAGCTCCCGGTCCTTTTTGTGTGTGTGTGACTATATAGAGCTTCTCCATCTTTGGCCGCAAAGAATATAGTCAGTCTGATTTCGGTATTGACCATATGATGATGTCCATGTGTAGAGTCATCTGTTGTGTTGTTAGAAGCGGGTGTTTGCTCTGACAAGTGCATTCTCTTGGCAAAACTCTGCTAGCCTCTGTCCTGCTTTATTTTTGTACTCCAAGGCCAAATTGGCCTGTTACTCCAGGTATCTCATAACTTCCTTCTTTTGCATTCTATTTCCTTATAGGGAAAAGGATATGTTTTTTGGTGTTAGTTCTAGAAAATCTGGTAAGTCATCATAGAACAGTTCAACATCGGCTTCTTCAGGCATTAGAAGTTGGGCCATAGACTTGGATTACTGTGATATTGAATATCACAGGCCAAACAACAGGGACAGAACACAGCCTCACCCATCAGCTGAAAATTGGATTAAAGCATATAGATACACATGCAGGCAAAAAACAGTTCATATAAATCATCTCTTAAGTTTGATAAGTTTCCAATGCCATGTGCTTTTTTTTTTTTTTTTTAAAGATGCACCGCACAGCTTGCAGGATCTTTTCCCCAAACTAGGTATCAAACCCAGTGTCCTGGGAGTTAAAGTACTGAATCTCAACCACTGAACTGCCAGGAAGTATCCCATGGCATGTCCTTTTAAGTGGTTTGCCACATGTAACATGAAAGATTCAATTATGGCTGACACAACAACTGCCCAGAGACAGGATTTGCTGCCTTAGAGTCAGCATCAAATATTCAGAAAGACTCCTAAACAAATGTCTGGCCAGGCTGGGCAGCAAGGTGAGGCAATCTAGGCATATTTATGGAGTCACTCACTCTCAGACGCCCACCTGCACTTGACCCAAAAAGTATCATCTTCATAAGCTTTGCAACTTAGGCTCTTGGCTTGAGTGACTAACCAAGGCCTTCAGCCAGACAGGGAGTCATTTAAAATCAAGTCAAAGAAAACAATTTTTACCATTTACCAGATGGGTCCATACCTACGTTTTTCACTATTAAAGTGTGTGATATTTGGTATTTTGATTAGTAAAACACTGGTTACTGATCCAGCACAGAGAGCAGAAGCACTAGAGTAACTGTCCCTGGAGAGTGGTCCCTTTTCATATGATGTCAACTCACCATCCTTGGGCCATGATTCACGACTTGAGTAATCATTGACCAAAGAGTTAAAAATTTAAGCCATCATATTAATTATGTTACACCCTCTATGCTGAAATATCTTAAAATATAGGCATCATAACAAATGTGACTGTTCCAGGAGATTGTGAGGAATATGTGGACCTCAAACAGATCTCCAGAAAACAAACAAACAAAAGAAGAGTAGAGATGATGAATGCAGTATACCTTTCATCTTCTTACTTATAAAATACTTTCTGGCCCCCCGTCTCATACTTGGGTACTTCTTTTTAAGGTATCAATTCAGTTCAGTCACTCATAAAAATTAGGGTTAGGGTTAGGGTTAGGGCGACTCTTTGCAACCCCATGAACTGTAGCACACCAGGTCTCCCTGTCCATCATCAACTCCCGGAGTCTACCCAAACCCATGTCCGTTGAGTAAGTGATGCTATCCAACTGTCTCATCCTCTGTCGTCCCCTTCTCCTCCTACCCTCAATCTTTTCCAGCATCAGGGTCTTTTCAAATGAGTCAGCTCTTCACATCAGGTGGCCAAAGTATTGGATTTCGGCTTCAACATCAGTCCTTCCAATGAACACCCAGGACTGATCTCCTTTAGGTTGGACTGGTTGGATCTCCTTGCAGTCCAAGGGACCTTCAAGAGTTTTCACCACAGCTCAAAAGCATCAATTCTTAAGTGCTCAGCTTTCTTTGTAGTCCAACTCTCACATCCATACATGACCACTGGAAAAACCATAGCCTTGACTAGACAGACCTTTGTTGGCAAAGTAATGTCTCTGCTTTTTAATATACTGTCTAGGTTGGTCATAACTTTCCTTCCAAGGAGTAAGCATCTTTTAATTTCATGGCTGCAGTCACCATCTGCAGTGATTTTGGAGCCCCCAAAAATAAAGTCTGACACGGTTTCCACTGTTTCCCTATATATTTCCGATGAAGTGATGGGACCAGATGCCATGATCTTCGTTTTCTGAATGTTGAGCTTTAAGCCAATTTTTCACTTTCCACTTTCACTTTCATCAAGAGGCTTTTTAGTTCCTCTTCACTTTCTGCCATAAGGGTGGTGTCATCTGCATATCTGAGGTTATTGATATTTCTCCTGGCAATCTTGATTCCAGCTTGAGCTTCTTCCAGCCCAGTGTTTCTCATGATGTACTCTGCATATAAGTTAAATAAGCAGGGTGACAATATACAGCCTTGACGGATTCCTTTTCCTATTTGGAACCAGTCTGTTGTTCCATGTCCAGTTCTAACTGTTGCTTCCTGACCTGCATACAGGTTTCTCAAGAGGTAGGTCAGGTGGTCTGGCATTCCCATCTCTTAAAGAATTTTCCACAGTTTATTGTGATCCATGCAGTCAAAGGCTTTGGCTTTTGAGGTATAAATGACAATATTCTATCTTGTATTTGAACTCCAAAATGTCCAGGTATCTATCTTTTCCTATTCTCTCTTCTATATCTTTCATTTCTTCCCTGTAATCATAGGTTTAGGAGCCATATTTTCACACCCATTACAGAGTGTGAAAGACTTATTTGTGCCCTAAAATATGAGAAATCTGCATTTACTTAGATGTCATGAGAAGAGTTGACTCATTGGAAAAGCCTCTGATGCTGGGAGGGATTGGAGGCAGGAGAATGGGAGGACAGAGGATGAGATGGCTGGATGGTATCACTGTCTCGATGGACATGAGTTTGAGTGAACTCCAGGAGTTGGTGATGGACAGGAAGGCCTGGCATGCTGCGATTCATGGGGTAGCAAAGAGTCGGACACAACTGAGTGACTGAACTGAACTGAACTGAACTGATGGCTACCAGAACCCACTTTTTGCCTTTAGTTGCAATATTTCTCCCAAGGAAGCAAATACACATAAGAACTCATTAATTTGTCAAGTGGTCTGACAATATTATTTGTAAGTAATTTCCTGTCAATCAGATAGATTATATTCTTTGCTACTAAAGATGGAGAAGCTCTATATAGTCAGCAAACACAAGACTGGGAGCTGACTGTGGCTCATATCATAATCTCCTTATTGTAAAAGTCAGGCTTAAGTTGAAGAAAGTAGGGAAAACCACGAGACCATTCAGATATGACCTAAATCAAACCCCTTATGATTATGCAATGGAAGTGACAAATAGATTCAAGGGATTAGATCTGATAGAAAGAGTACCTGAAGAACTATGGATGGAGGTTTGCATCATTGTATACGATGTGGTGAACAAAGACATGCCCAAGAAAAAGAAATGTAAAAAGGCAAATGGTTGTCTTAGGAGTCCTTATAAGTAGCTGAGAAAAGAAGAGACACAGAATACAAAGGAGAAAGGAAAGATATACCCATCTGAATGCAGAGTTCCAAGTATATCAAGGAGAGAAAAGAAAGCTTTCTTTAGTGAACAATCCAAAGAAATAGAAGAAAACAATAGAATGGGAAAGACTAGAGACTTCTTCAAGAAAATTATACACCAACGGAACATTTCATGCAAATATGGGCACAACAAAGGACAGAAATGGTAAGAACCTAAGGGAAGTAGAAGAGATTAAGAACAGGTGGCAAGAATACACATAAGAATTGTACAAAAAAGATCCTAATGACCCAGATAACCAAAATGGCATGATTACTCATCTAGAGCCAGATATCCTGGAGTGTGAAGTCAAGTGGGCCTTAGGAAAAATTGCTACGAAAAAACTAGGGAACATGATGGACTACCAGCTGAGCTATTCCAAACCCTAAAAGATGATGCTGTGAAAGTGCTGTACTCAATATGCCAGCAAATTTGGAAAACTCAGCAGTGGCCACAGGACTGGAAAAGTCAGTTTTCATTCCAGTCCCAAAGAAGGGCAATTTCAAAGAATGTTCAAACTACTGCACAATTACACTTATCTCACAAGCTAGCAAGGTAATGCTCAAAATCCTTCAAGCTAGGCTTCAATAGTACACGAACCTAAAACTTCCATATGTACAAGCTGGATTCATAAAAAGCAGAAAAGCCAGAGATCAAATCCCTACATTTGCTGGATCATAGAAAAATCAAGAGAATTCTAAAGAAGTCTATTTCTGCTTCCCTGACTATGCCAATGCTTTTGACTGTGTGGATCACAGCAAACTTTAGAAAATTTTTCAAGAAGTGGGAATACCAGACCACCTTATTTATCTCCTGAGAAACCTATATGCAGGTTAAGAAGCAGCAGTTAGAACTGGATGTGGAACAACTGGCTAGTTCAAAACTGGGAAATGAGTATGTCAAGGCTGTGTATTGTCACTCTGCTTATTTAACTTATATGAAGTTTACATTATGCAAAAACAAAAGAGCCTCTTGATGAAGGTGAAAAAGGAGAGTGAAAAAGCTGACTTGAAACTCAACATTCAAAAAACTAAATCATGGCATCCAGTCCCATCACTTCATGGCAAAGAGGTGGGGAAAAGATGAAATCAATGAAAGATTTTATTTTCTTGGATTCCAAATTCACTGTGGCAGTGACTGCAGTCATGAAATTAAAAGATGCTAGTTCCTTGGAAGAAAAGCTATAACAAAGTTAGACAGTATATTAAAAAGCAGAGACATTACTTTGCCCACAAAGGTCTGTATAGTCAAAGTTATGGTTTTTCTAGTAGTCATATATGTATGTGAGAGTTGGACCATAAAGAAAGCTGGGCACCAAAGAAATCATGATTTTGAATTGTGCTGGAGAAGACTCTTGAGAGTCCCTTGGACTGCAAGGATATTCAACCAGTCAATCCTAAAGGAAATCAACCCTGAATAGTCATTGGAAGGACTAACAGTAAAGGTTAAGCTCTAATACTTTGGCCACTTGATACAAAGAGCCATCTCTTTGCAAAAGACTGACACTAGGCGAGATTGAGAGCAGGAAGAGAAGGGGGCAACAGAAGATGAGATGGTTGGATGGCATTATCAACTCAATGGACATGAACTGGAGCAAATTCTGGATAGTAAAGGACAAGGAAGCCTGGCATGCTGCAGTTCACTGGGTCATTAAATGTCAGACAAGACTGAATGACTCAACAACAATGCAGTGACTTGGACACTAGAGAAGATCTGGTCCATGTATCATTTGCATTCATTTTTATTTCCTTATATACTTTTTCAAAGAGAAATCTCTACCTGTGCTTTCACATGGTTCCTACTGCCATGGCAGCCAAGATCTTGTAAACCAAGAAAGTGGGAGAGACCAAGACAGAGAGCAGAGAAAGAGAGAGAGAGAAGAGGGAGAAAGAGGATGAGAACTGATCAATAACAGGACTGAGGAGGAAATCCACAAGCCCCCTCAATACTTCATTGAGATAATTGGGGCTTTACATAGGTAGAGCTCACCTGTGGGAGTGGTAGATTGGTTCAGTCTCTCACCTAATCTTAAAAAGAAACAAGGAGACAAGATAAACTGTTGAAACAGTAATTAGTAATTAGTGTCCTACAGAAGTTCAGCTCTCATCTTTCTTGACTGGTGCCCTTTAAAAAAATGATGGTTCTTTACGTGTTTAATTAAAGTTTGGAATGGCTATTCACCTTTATAAATCATTTCTGCTGCCCGAGGAATCAGTGGTTGTGATGGCAGTCAGGGGTAACTAGGGTTACATTGAACTCCCTAGGGCTGAAAACTGAATGCTATTTATTGAAGCACTGGAAGGACATTTTCTAAGCTGAGAGCTATATTTCATTCTGCAGTCATTGAGAGCTGAGGGTTCTAGCTGATGCTTTAACTAGCTGGTTTTCTTTCAAAGGCCAGCTGGAAGAGAAGTCCATGCACTACAGTGAGGATTGAATAGCTTGAATCATCACCTAGGTGATCAATTGTAATGTCCTTGCGGGACAAAAAGATGAATCTTTCTTTGAAATTCCCCTATTAATTTTTCTCAGTGTATCTTTAGAAGCAAGGATATAGTAAGTGCAGGCACCCCATTTCCCAGGATAGGTCACTGAGGCCCAGATGGAAAGGAATATTTTCAGAATTACACAGCAAAGGAATGATGGAAGCAAGAAGGAAAAACAATGTCCTGAATTTTGGATGAATTGATGATTAGAGTTAACAAACTGAGCTTTTATTCCCTAAGCAACTCTGGCTTCTGTGCAAGAATTTAACAAAAACCTATTGGCTGCCATAATCCTTCCCTTTGTTCTGTTGAAGCATTTCTGAGTGGGGACAATGCTGTTGGCCTGGTCAGTATCACATTGGGTTGAACACTGCCTTCTCTTTGAAATTCTCTAGTTTAATAACCTTTGTTTTTTCTCACAAAGAAAGGTGGTGAAATATTCAGGTTCACAACATTGCCTGCTTTCTGCAACAACCCAAATGTCATCATTTACCTACATGAGCAGTTTCTCACCTTTCTTTCCCTCTCCACTTCAACTTTTTCTTTTTTTTTTATTCTCCAATGCTTTCTCCTAGGCTATTTGGCAGCATTTCTTCACTCATCAAAATCTGGTGGTTCTTTTTTGAGTGAGCTGTCGAGCTGACCTCCTTTTTGAGATGTCAATTTGCATTCACGAGGCCACCAATGACATCAATGGTTTTGCAGTATTGAGCCACATTTGGAGTTTTACCTAGAAGATGTGCAGAATATGAATGTTTTCATGAGGTGTGTGGGCCAATTTCTCATTCAGGAGGTGAGATGTTGCAGATGAAAAAATTTAGGAACGAAAATTTGCTGCTTAGTTTCCTTGGGCATTTTTCATTCATTTATTTAATGTGACCACATTAAAGCAATATGTGAAAAATTTTGGTAACAGGGAAGCCTGGCAAGCTATAGTCCATGGGGTCACAGAGTCCGTCATGACTTAGTCACTGAAAAACAACAACAAATATTGCTACGGTTTCTCCTCTAGGAGCCCAATCTCCAACTAGGAGAGAAAGCAATATAAGGCAAATATATTATGAATCAGATAAGTAATATAGACCAAAAGGATTCTATACAGGAATTCAAAGGCAAAAAGAATGGAAAAGTTGGTGAAGACATTGTAGAGGAAATTGCCATTGACTGAAGGTCAAATAAAAAAAAATAGAATGAACATAGAACATTGGGTCTAAATTAAAAATACACATACAAAATAACACTATTTCTCAAGGACACATGGGTCAATCACTTATAAAAAACACCAAGCAAGTTATGTAGGATAGTTGCCTTCATGTGGGGAGAAAAATTAGTGGGAATGAGGGGCAGATAGAAAACAAAAGAAGAGGAAGTCTTGGCTCAAATCGGTGATTATAATATTCTATGAAATGTAAATAGCTCAGTTTTCTGATTCACTTTCAGTTTCATTAGGAATAAGAAAGGGAAAATGGAAGAATAAATAAAACCAGCAAATTCTAAACAAAAGAAAAGAGCATTCAAAAAGTGAAAAGCATTTTGTATAAACATGACCTGAATACAGAGTGTTATGGGAGCCTTCAACATGCCTGTAGTCTTAGGTTCTTATAAGTGTCCATATAGGGAATATAAATTGATACAACCACTGTGGAGAACAGTATGGAGATTTCTTAAAATATATATACAACTACCATATGACCCAGCAATCCCACTATTGGGCATACACCCAGAGAAAACCATAATTCAAAAAGATACATGCACCCCAATCCTCATTTCAGTTTACAATAGCTAGGATATGGAAGCAACCTAGATGTCTATTGACAGATGAAAGGATAAAGATATTGTGGTACATATATATAATGGTCATCTGAGTTAAATTCACCCATTCCAGTCCATTTGAGTTCGCTGATTGCTAGAATGTCGACATTCACTCTTGCCATCTCTTGTTTGACCACTTCCAATTTGCCTTGATTCATGGACCTGACATTCCAGGTTCCTATGCAATATTGCTCTTTACAGCATTGGACCTTGCTTCTATCACCAGTCACATCCACAGCTGGGTATTTTTTTGCTTTAGCTCCATCCCTTCATTCTTTCTGGAGTTATTTCTCCACTGATCTCCAGTAGCATACTGGGCACCTACTGACCTAGGGAGTTTCTCTTTCAGTATCCTATCATTTTGTCTTTTCATACTGTTCATGGGGTTCTCAAGGCAAGAATACTGAAGTGATTTGCCATTCCCTTCTCCAGTGGACCACATTCTGTCAGATGTCTCCACCATGACCTGCCCATCTTGGGTTGCCCCATGGGCATGGCTTAGTTTCATTGAGTTAGACTAGGCTGTGGTCCTAGTGTGATTAGATTGACTAGTTTTCTGTTAGTATGGTTTCAGTGTGTCTGCCCTCTGATGCCCTCTTGCAATACCTAACGTCTTACTTGGGTTTCTCTTACCTTGGGCGTGGGGTATCTCTTCATGGTTGCTCCAGCAAAGCGCAGCCATTGCTCCTTACCTTGGATGAGGGGTATCTCCTCACCGCTGCCCTTCCTGACCTTCAACGTGAGATAGCTCCTCTAGGCTCTCCTGCGCCCGTGCAGCTACGGCTCCTTGGACGTGGGGTTGGTCCTCCTGGCCACCAGCCCCTGGCCTCTGGCGTTGGGTTGCTCCTCCCGGCCGTCGCCCTTGGTCTCCGGCATGGAGGCATGGGGTAGCTCCCTCCCGCCCGCTGCTCCTGGCCTCTGGCTTAGGGGCGTGGGGTAGCTCCTCCCGCCTGCCGCCCCTGACCTCAGATGCGGGGTAACTCCTCTCGGCCGCCCCCGCTGACCTCGGACGCGGGGTAGCTCCTCTCGGCCGTTCCTGCGCCATTGCAGTCTGGTACTCTCGGCCGCTGCCCCTGATCTCCGACGTGGGGTAACTCCTCTTGGCCACAGCCCTTCAGGCCTGGGGTCCTCCCGGCTTCTGCCCTTGACCTCGGACGTGGGGTGGCTCCTCTCCGCCATGCTTAGCGAGCCCGTCGCAGCCGCCTGCACTTTAGCACAACCGTCATTACTCAGCCACAAAAAGGAATGAATTTGAGGCACTTCTGTTAGGTGGATGAATGTAGAGCTTGTTATGCAGAGTGAAGTAAATCAGAAAGAGAAAATCAAATATCACATGCAGGGCAGGAATAGAGATACAGATGTAGAGAATAGACTTGTGGAAACAACTAGGAAGAAGTCGGGGGATGAATTTAGAGAGTAGCATTGAAACATATGCATTCCCATATGTAAAATAGACAGCTAATGGGAAGTTGCTGTACAACACAGGGGCTCAAGCCAGTGCTCTGTGACAATCTCAAAGGGTGTGATGGGGTGGAGGGAAAGGAGGGAGGTTCAAGAGTAAGGTCACATATGTATACTTATGGCTGATTCTCATTGTTGTATGGCAGGAACTAGCACAACACTGTAAAGCAATTACCCACCCCCCCCCAATTAAAAATTAAGAAAATAAAATAAAGTGTCCACATGAAAGAACTCATTATTTCGTCAAGTGACTGTGTTCTGAGAGTAATTAAGTTCCTCAAAGACAATGTGGAAGAAAAGATTATTAAAAAAAAAAAAAAAGAAAGAAAGAAACCAAGAATATTTTCCCTAAAGACATGAAAAGGGAAACATCTAGCTTGAATAGGGGCTTTCAAATCTCTGAGTCTGATGGGGAAAGAGTTGCCTTCTCAGGTTTCTGTCATATCTGTCTTTGGAGATCCCATAAATCTCATGTTCACTAGGCTAATCAAAACTTTCTTAAGAAACAATTGTATTAGAAGGTAAAGAACACATCTGTTTTCATGAGGCAAAGACATAAATTTTACTGATGTCTTGTATACCAGAATGAGGCAAATGTTGAAAGCAAATCCCACTGCTTGAGAAAATGCGTGAGTAATGCATAGTAACATATATGAGACTATTTTTAGAGCCCTTACTAAAGATAACTTCTGATTAAAAAAGATAAAATTCTCCAGAGAAATAGAAGCAATAGGATATGTGTATAATACATGTATGGGTTCATGTGTGTGTATATTATAAGGAATTGGCTCACTCAATTTTGAAGACTGACTAACCCCCAGATCTGCAGCTGGAAAGTTGGAGACTCAGCTGATGGTATTCTTCTAGTCCACGTCTTAAGGACTAAGATTCAGGAGAGTCAATTCAGTCCAAATGCCATTAGGCTTGAAACCCAGGAAAAGCCTGTTTGCTTCAGACAAAAACCAATGTCCCAGCTCAAAGCAGTCAGGAAGGAGGAGCTCCTCTTTATTCCTAGGAGAGTCAGCCTTTTGTTTCTATTTAGACCTTCAACTGATTGGATGAGACCCATCCACATGAGGGAGAACAATTTACTTTACTCAGTTTGCTGATTCAAATATTAAATTCATACAGAAATATCTTAATAGACTCATTCAGAATAATGTTTGGCTAAATGTCTAAGTATCACATGGCCCAGGCAAGTTGGCACAAAAAACAAACCATCACAAACCCATTCCTTGTCAAACTCCATAAGCATCTGCCTAAACCATATTTATGGCTTCTTCTGTGGCTAAGGGTAAAGAATCTGCCTGCAATGCAGGAGCCACAGGAGATGTGGTTCAATCCCTAGGTAGGGAAGATTCCCTGGAGGAGGACACGGCAACTCACTCCAGTATTCTTGCCTGGAGAATCACATGGACAGAATCCCATGGACTCATGGGCTACGGGGTCCACAGGGTCACAAAGAGTGGGACATAACTGAGGCAACTTAGCACACACACAAACCATAATTAATCACTGAATAAAGGCAATAGCAAGTTCATCACAAAAGGGAGAAAAGGGTAAAAAGAAACAGGGAACCAAAAGATGAAGGAAATACATAGGAAAAGGTATTTGAAGGTATAATAAAAAAGAGGTTATGTAGCACCAGAAATAATAGATCAATTATTCTGCTGAATACAGGCAAATTTGTTTGGAGGAGATCCGCCCTGGGTGTTCTTTGGAAGGAATGATGCTAAAGCTGAAACTCCAGTACTTTGGCCACCTCATGTGAAGAGTTGACTCATTGGAAAAGACTCTGATGCTGGGAGGGATGGGGGGAAAGAGGAGAAGGGGACGACAGAGGATGAGATGGCTGGATGGCATCACTGAATCTATGGACATGAGTTTGAGTGAACTCCGGGAGTTGGTGATGGACAGGGAGGCCTGGCGTGCTGCAATTCATGGGGTCGCAAAGAGTCAGACATGACTGAGTGACTGAACTGAACTGAACTGAGACCCCAAAGAAGGAACATCTCTGGAAACCTGTGGCTTTTGCTTTGTGTCATCTTGATCTTAGAAACCAATAGACTTGGAAACTAACAGACCTGAGATTCAAAACTCACTTTCAACTGTTATCAGCAATGTGTCCTAAGATATATCCATAAATTATGGTCTTTGGTACAGAACGATGGTCTCAGTTGTAAAGTAAGGATAATAATATACTCCTGTCAGAGCTGTTTACAGAAATGAATAAAATCATTTATGGAAAGTAATGACTTATTCAGTTTGGACTGCCATAACAAAATGCTATAGACTACATGGTGTAAACAACAGAAATTTATTTCTCATAGCTTTGGAGGCTGAGAAGTCCAAGATCAAGATGCTGGCTCTCTTTGTGGCTGGCAGATGGTTGCCTTCTCATTGTATCTTCACAAGGCAGAGAGAGAGGGGAAAATAAAGAGGAAGGGAAAATAAAGAGGAAGGGAAAATAAAGAGGAAGGGAAAATGAGAGAGAGATGCCGGCTCTCTGGTGTCTCCTTTTAAAAGGATACTAGTACTCTTGTCAAAGTCCCACCCTTATGAGTTCATTAACCGTAACTGCCTTGTAGGTCCTTGCTCTGAATGCAATTAAGGCTTCAACATACAAATTTAGGGAAGACACAATTCAATCTATAGCAAGTACTTAGCACAGCTCTGAAAAGAGAACAAATACTCAAAGCTAGTTCTCTGCTCCTTAGGGTATCAACTCCCTATGCTGGCCTTTCTTTCCATAGTACTAAACTAGGAACAGGATACCAGAGACTTCTAATTAGACAGATAAGTGATAAGACTTATTAAATAGACTACTGGAAGGATTAAACTTGGTAATGCATTTCAAATTTGGATAAAATTTCACTTAATATTCACACATTTTTTTACAACCTGGAATTTTTTTCAACAACATATTATGAATAATTTTCTATTTCACTAAATATAAGACAGCAACTTTAGTTGGTGAATATCATTTTAATCCAAATTCAGGATTATTCTATATTTATTCTCCTCTTCAATGGCATGTGACTTATCTATTTGTTTTTGTATATGATGCCATGATGAACATCCTCATATCTTTGCACTTGGATAGCTAGCTTTCTTACATTCATCTTCAAGTTTAAAGCAAAATTCTAAACAGCCATTCATTGTACTCAATATTTTGACCATTCTTGACTTATTTTGTTTCATATTCTTTGCTGTCCAATTATTCAACTATCAGGGCCATTGCTTCCTTCTTGAGGCAGAGTCCACATTTGTTCTGCTATTTGTTATTTTAGTCACTCAGCCGTGCCTCTTTGTGACCCCATAGAATGTCACCCACCAGCGTCCTCTATCCATGGGATTTTTCGGGCAAGAATACTGGAGTGGGTTGCCATTTCCTCCTCCAGAGGAACTTTCCAATCCAGGGATCAAACCTATGTCTCCTGTGTCTCCTGCATTACAGGCAGATTCTTTTCTGCTGAACCACCAGGGAAACCCTACATTTATTCTATCCCCCAGGATTTACTTCTGCAGATAACCTTGGCACTTACTTTGCTGAAAAGAAATACTGTCGTATTCTGAAAGCCACTTATTCAGCTTGTAAGCTTTCCTTTTTTTTAAAATTAAGCACCCTGAATTGGGAGAATCTGGTTGCTGCATTAGATTTCCTGTGCTAATAAAATTCAAATTAAATGCCAGCTCTAGGCCAGAAGTAAAAGGCAATGGACATGAGAAATGATGCCAATTCTTTCTCCCAATCAGTGGAAAATGTGCTTTTCTCCACTTGGCTGGCTTTCTTGTGTTTTGGTTCTAGCCTACCCCAACATAGTTTTTCTTTTATAACTGTACCTATTTTTCTCTTCAGGCACATGTGTTTCACAAAGTAACTCCTTACAAAGCACATTAACTAGAAAATGCTTATGTGTGTAACTGGTTGATAGCTGAGGATGGAGATTAAACTACAAATAATGGCATTAAAGAATATTAAAGGAAGTTACCCCCATCCCCATTTCTCTGTGTATCTAAATTCTGCCAATTCATTATGATACCCTCTCAGGGTTCTCTTTCCTTCTCCACTAAATGCCTAAAAGGCCACCTGGATTGCTTTAGTACTGAGCCTTTAATTATACACTCTTTGCCGAAGTTTTCTAGAATGTGAAACAAGTTTCCCCCAACAAACTAGTGAGCTTCCAAAGGCAGGAGTTTTGTCTTCCCTCTTTTTAGCCTTGCTTCATACTCAAAAATAATTAATAGTAGAACTTCTGTAAACACTTATTAATAGATTCCTGGAAAAGGTGGGCAGGCAAAAAGGAAAGTGTTGACATAATTTCCTTAAATTCTATTCCCAGATTATGTAATATCTAACAATGAACTCAAGATATAAACACATACAACTTGAGAGAACATTCTCCACAACAGGGACAAGTAATCATATTGTCCGTATCTAGTTGCAGAATGGAGATACTGAAATATCTGACTCACTGAATCACAGTGTTCTTTCCTCTGATCTCTTTTAATTTATACAGCACTATTGCCTTTTCAAACTTTCAAGCCTTTCCATCAACATCTTTTACGAGCCAAGAAAGAACTGAAGACTTTAAAAGTCATGAAAGAGATTTTCTTCTGGGATAGTAGAGGTTCAATATAGCTTTTTTTTTTTTTTTTTTTTTTTTGGCATATTAAGCATGCTTGCTCTTTCTCATTTACAGTCTTCATTTGTCCATATATTAATTTAATACCCTTATTATGCACCTGAATACCTCCTATGTGCCAGGCACTGTCCTAGGTACTGAGTATACTGCACTAAGACAGACAAGAACCTTGGCTCATGGAGTTCACTGCATCTGATAGTTGAATGATAAATAAGAACCATATCTAAAAAAGAGGAACTTCCTCTCCAGTTTCCAATCCCCACAGAAAAATGTAATGCTCTCTTTGTAGTACTTTTTTCAGAGGATCATTCCAAAACCACAGAGCCAAACAGTTCTGTGCTTCTGGAAGCTTGCAAAGGCATTAACCCCTTAAGCCCTAAACTGGTACTAACAATGTCTCCCAACTTGACCCTGCAAGACTCTGCCTTCTGTTCTGCCTTCTCAATTGGTGTTTGCTCACACTTCCTCCTCCCAAAGGCATGAGTAGGTATTTTACATTCTTGCTCAGCATTGTGGCTTCCAAGTCAATTTTTTAATCACCCTTTGAACATCTACTTTGCTGTGTACCATTCAACCATTTTCTTTTCTTCCTTCATTTCTCATTGGCATTGGCTCCTTTTCCACTCTCACTTGGGCATCTAGTGCATGGAAATCTCCTCTACTCATGGTCCTGCCTAAGTCCTGAATGCATTTAGTATTTTGATAGCAACCTGTCAATTTCATCTCAATTCCATCTTAAAAATACTTTGAGGGACCTTGGTCACCTGTCTACTGCAACCACCCAATTCCACTAACGTTTTGGATCTGGTATTGCCTAGAGACATTTCATTTCCAAAATCTTGACCCTACTACCTCACCTTCTGACAACAATCTCCTTCTTTCTCTGCCCATTCATTTGTGTATGCACAGAATTCTGAAGGAAATTCCTGAAAGACAAATTCTATGGTCCTATCAGATTCATAGTCTCCAAATTACTTCAATACTCCACCTGGCATTACTTTCTCCATATAGAGCAATGGTTCGTTTCATTATTTTCTCTCCTTTACCCTTAAAGCTCTGTATCACCTACCCTGCAACCAAAACTTTAATACAGTCATTTACTTTCTCCACCCCTATTGCCACGCTGCTCTTGAAACACATCCAACATGCATATCAAAGATAATACAAATCCATCCTATTCCAAAATCTATCTGCTGCTGCTGCTACTGCTAAGTCGCTTCAGTCATGTCCGACTCTGTGCGACCCCAGAGACGACAGCCCACCAGGCTCCCCTGTCCCTGGGATTCTCCAGGCAAGAACACTGGAGTGGGTTGCCAATTCCTTCTCCAATGCATGAAAGTGAAATGTGAAAGTGAAGTCGCTCAGTCATGTCCGACTCTTAGCAATCCCATGGACTACAGCCTACCAGGCTTCTCTGTCCATGGTATTTTCCAGGCAAGAATACTGGAATGGGGTGCCATTGTCTTCTCCAAAATTTATCTATCTATATGTCATCAATCCTTTATTATTCATTGTGGAGAGTGAAAAAGTTGGCTTAAAGCTCAACATTCAGAAAACAAAGATCATGGCGTCCGGCCCCATCACTTCATGGGAAATAGATGGGGAAACAGTGGAAACAGTGTCAGACTTTATATTTTGGGGCTCCAAAATCACTGAAGATTGTGACTGCAGCCATGAAATTAAAAGACGCTTACTCCTTGAAAGGAAATTTATGAACCAACCTAGATGGCATATTGAAAAGCAGAGACATTACTTTGCCAACAAAGGTCCGTCTAGTCAAGGCTATGGTTTTTCCAGTGGTCATGTATGGATGTGAGAGTTGGACTATGAAGAAGGCTGAGCACCGAAGAATTGATGCTTTTGAACTGTGGTGCTGGACAAGACTCTTGAGAATGTCTTGGACTGCAAGGAGATCCAACCAGTCCATTCTGAAGGAGATCAGCCCTGGGATTTCTTTGGAAGGAATGATGCTCAAGCTGAAACTCCAGTACTTTGGCCACCTCATGTGAAGCGTTGACTCATTGGAAAAGACTCTGATGCTGGGAGGGATTGGGGGCAGGAGGAGAAGGGAACGACAGAGGATGAGATGGCTGGATGGCATCACTGACTCGATGGATGTGAGTCTGAGTGAACTCTGGGAGTTAGTGATGGACAAGGAGGCCTGGTGTGCTGCTATTCACGGGGTTGCAAAGAGTCAGACACGACTGAGTGACTGAACTGAAATGAACTGAACTGATTTACATTAAACCCTTTTTCAGACTTCCACTCTTTTTCTTTCTTTTTCTTGTAGTCAAATTCTGAGGCAGATTGCCCACTCTTACTGGAAACAAATAAGCAGCTGCAATTAGTTATTCATCTGTTTTCCATATGATATCCAAATTCCTGCAGTCTATTTTCAGCTCCTATCACTTCATGCAACTACTTCTTTAAAAGTTACTCACTCTCACAATCCCATTATTCCTAAACCAGTCTGTCGTCATTATTCTGGGTGCTGCTACAGCATTCAAACACCCTACAGCATCCCCCCCTCAAAAAAAATTGGCTTCTTGAAATCACCCATCTATTCCTCTTTCCAATTCTGACTGTTCCATCTCACCTTCTCTTTCAGGGGTCTTCTCCCCACTCCTCCTTTGATTATCTTCCCCAAAGAAGTGTTACCCAAGTTTTTTCCTCTGTCCACTGCTCTCCTCTTTGCATACAGAGTCCTTCACCCATACACAAAGGCCCAACTCCCCTTCATATGCTGATGTTCCCAAATTTTATATCTAAGTCAACTCTCCCCAGAGCTTCAGGTCCATCTGCCTGCTGGGCATCTCTACTGTGATACACTGTAGGCATTTCAAGATCCAAACACCCAAAACTGAATTCACCTTTTTTTCCTTCAAATAGCCTCTCCACAAATCTGCGACTGATGCATAGTTGGTGAAACAAATAGATTTTGAATGAGTAGGGAGGACTCTGAACTTGGAATCACTGAGTAATTTATCCAATATAACATCTCCTGATTCTCTTCAGATCTCTAAAGCAAGAAGTTCATTTGAAGAGTTTAAAATAATTCACCGTCATTCATTATTCTTCTTTAACAACTTCTCCAGCAGCTTTGTTGAGAATACTTCCTCTGAAATAGGAATATATTTTGGGGGCATCTCTAGGCTGGAGCCAAGAATATGGAGATTTCCTCAAGTGCATACAGGAAGTCAGGAATGGAGCAGGTAACACAGCTGCTTTGTGGATTCATGTGTCAGGCAGGATGTGATGGCCTGTCCACACAATCTGCAGCACTCAGAGCCGTGCTTCTGGAACTCACAAGTAAGATTCATTGGGATGTCTTTAGCAAGTGATGGAAGGACCCAATCTGTGGATGTGCCCTATTAGTTTGTTTAGTCTGCCAGCATTATTTTGATTGTTCAGGGCCATCACCACAGGTTGCAAAATGCAAAATAGGTGAAGTGGTAAATAAGTTAAGAAAACTCTGATTAGGTTACATAAGGATTCAATGAGCATTGTACAGGTTAATTGAATTTTTATAGATTAATTCTCTTTTCTGGATTCTAAGAGGTTGTTCTGTTTCAGAGTCTGTTGCCAAACTGCTGATGGGAGAAATTAGAAATCCAAAACTAAATAAATTGCCCCTGCTTTATAACTTGAGGATCATAGCAGCCAACGTGAGATGAGTAGGGAAGAAGTAATGACTGAATTCTAGGGTTACGTGGATATACTGGAGAAGGCAATGGCAACCCACTCCAGTACTCTTGCCTGGAAAATCCCATGGACTGAGGAGCCTGGTGGGCTGCAGTCCATGGGGTCGCTGGGAGTCCGACACGACTGAGCGACTTCACTTTCACTTTTCACTTTCATGCACTGGAGAAGGAAATGGCAACCCACTCCAGTGTTCTTGCCTGGAGAATCCCAGGGACGGGGGAGCCGGGTGGGCTGCCGTCTCTGGGGTTGTACAGAGTCGGACACAACTGAAGTGACTTAGCAGCAGCAGCAGGGAATATACCAAGAGCAATGTAAAGTAAATGTTTGAACTTACAATAAATAATCAGACAAACTGAGGGCTTAGTGACTGTCACAACTGGAAGAAGTTTTCCACAGGTGAAGCAAAATTCCAGATGATCTGTGCTTTCCACATCCCCAATAAGTACATTCCAATGCAACCCTAGAGAGCTAAGTCACACTAGGGTATAGCTGAGGCTGCTGCTGCTGCTGCTAAGTCCCTTCAGTTGTGTCCGACTCTGTGCGACCCCATAGATGGCAGCCCACCAGGCTGCCCTGTCCCTGGGATTCTCCAGGCAACAACACTGGAGTGGGTTGCCATTTCCTTCTCCAATGCATGAAAGTAAAAAGTGAAGTCGCTCAGTCATGTCTGACTCTTAGCAACCCCATGGACTGCAGCCCACCAGGTTCCTCCGTCCATGGGATTTTCCAGGCAAGAGTACTGGAGTGGGGTGCCATTGCCTTCTCCGTAGCTGAGGCTACTCTACAGTAAAAATCTTCCATCAACAATTAGGGAATATATGTGAAGGGAAGGGCTTCCCTTGTAGTTCAGTTGGTAAAGAATCTGCCTGCAATGCAGGAGACCCGGGTTCGATTCTTGGATCAGGAAGATCCCCTGGAGAAGGACATGGAAACCCATTCCAGTATTCTTGCCTGGAGAATCCCATGAACTGAGGAGCCTGGCAGGTTACAATCCATGGGGTCACAAGAGTCAGACATGACTTAGCGACTAACCCACCATCACCACGTAAAAGGAAATATGTATTTTCTAATTAACAGACTTGTTTTTAAAGACAGTTTAGGCTCATAGTAAAATTAAGAAAACATGGAGGGTTACTGTGCTCCATGTAACTCTCACTTCCTGCCCCTACACACACACGTTTCCACTAATAGAATTAACAATATTTTTATTTCCATTTTGTATTAGTGTGGTACACTTCTTACAATTGATGAGCCAATATTGATACATTATTATTGAGTAAAGTACACAGTTTATATTAGGGTATACTCTGCCTTCCTCGAGTAGGAAATGGCAACCCTCTCAAGTATTCTTGCCTGGAAAATTCCATGAACA
The DNA here is from genome assembly GCF_055505025.1 of Bos grunniens. Taxonomy (NCBI): domain Eukaryota; kingdom Metazoa; phylum Chordata; class Mammalia; order Artiodactyla; family Bovidae; genus Bos; species Bos grunniens. The sequence goes on from NC_141175.1 coordinate 51,393,254, forward strand.
TGGGGTTGCAAAGAGTTGGACATGACTGAGTGACTAAGCACACACCCATACTCTGTGCTGTACATTCTATGGATTTTGACAAATATATAACATTATGTATCTACTATTACAGTATCATATGTAATAGTTTAACTGTCCTCAAGTCTTCCATTTATTTACCCTTCTTCTCTCTCTCCCAAAAATATTTCCAAATAACAATGTTCAGTCATGTCTGACTCTTTGCAACATCCATGGGATTTCCCAGGCAAGAATACTGGAATGGCTTGCCATTTCCTCTTCTAGGGAATCTTCCCAACTCAGGGATCGAAGCCAGGTCTCCCACATTGCAGGTGAATTCTTTACTGTCTGAGTCACAAGGGAAGCCCCTGGCAACCGCTAAGCCTTTTACCCAATCCATAGTTATGCATTTTTCCAGAATGCCACAAAACTGAAATCATATGTAGCCTTTGCTAACATACTGATTGTCTTATTGCACTTAAATTAAGGTCGAGTCAAAAATTTTCATGACTTGATGGCATATTTCTGTTTACCGTTGAAGATTACTTGATTTATTTCACTGTTGACATTCTACATTAAAATGTAAGATTCATGAGGGCAGAGACTCATTCACCATTAAATTCACCACCCCTGGCAGAGACGTAGGTACATATCACAGTTTGTAGATGCTATTTAAATGAATTAAAGAGTCCGTGCCCAAGGTCAAGCTAACTCCTAACAGATCACTGAGTAGAGTCCTTGTGCTTGAAGTCCCCATCTCCCTCAGTGAAGAGAGCATAATGGAAGATGATTACAATTGACCCAAATTAGAGTCCAGTGCAGAAGACCTTAAATGGACTACAGGATCCCTGATAAGGATTAGATGTTCTATGTCCCTATTTCCTTTGCCAATGTCTTAGAACTCAATTGCAAAATCTAGATATTATTTTTCTCCCTGCTCTTAGCTTGGCATAGACAACATTTTCCCACAGCTCCCCTTGAGAATAGTCAGAATGTAATGTCTCTGAAGCTGACCCAACAGAAGACAATTTGAATCATCCCTCAGTTGGCTCTCTTGAGAATCAGAGGAGTGAGATTTGTGCTTTCTCATTAAATAAGAAGCTTTCCCTTGAGCAGGGAGTTTATTTGAAACAAGTTAGTGACTCTAACCCACATCTGAGAAAGTAATCATGACAATACCTGACTCTCGTATTCCCTATTCCTCTCTGCTCTCCACCTCTGGCTCAGGTTCTTTCTATTCATGTTCCTATGGGCAATGCTGGGCAATGGCATCTCATCTTTCTCTGGGAGAGGCTGTCCACTCTTCTCAGTGTCAAACCAGACTGGCTCTGCTCACTCAGGAAACAAAGTATCAGACTCTTTTTTCCCTCTGTCACTTGACTGAAGAGTATCTGCAGGAATGTGGGAGAGGCAAAGGGCAGCTCTGACGTGTTTAATCTTATTCCTTTAGGCTTTTCTTTTGAGAGTCTGGGCCATCTTTCTCTTGTCAGGAAATATTAGCTGTCTTCTTAATGAAGATTAAGGTATTTTGGTGAGAGGTCTTTCTAAAATAACTTCTTAGAAATGTGATAACGCAGTTCCTTAGGACAGGAGGACTGTTTTGTTTTAAAATAGCACTCTTCCAAGTCCTGTGTAAATTAGACCCAGGTTTTCTGGTTGCTAAGAAAATAAGAGGGCTCCTATTAATTTCTATTTGGCGCTAGGCATAAAGATCCGTGATTTGCATAAATAGCTATCATTTCAACTTTCACAGCAACCATAATAATAATTTTGTCAACATTTATTGAACTCTAATTATGTGTCAAGCTCTTTGTTAACAGGTTTACTTGAGCTACTTTCAACCCTAAAACCACACATTATATAGATACTTTTAAATTATCCTTGCTTTATAGATAAGAATAAACAGAAACAGAAGTTAATCAACATGTTGAAAATACACACTTGATAAAATAGGTCTGAGAATTGACTCCAGGACCAAATTAATTTGTCCTAAACACAAAGATACTGTGCTATACTGCTTTTAACTATGTAAGATAAGGATTATTATATACCATTAAAGGAAATAGAAGGAAAGTTCGAAAACAGAAGGAAAGTTAGGTTGGAAAATGAGCTTTGCTTCGTCATCAAGTCAAGCTCTTTAACCCACAACATCCTGTAACGAAGACTAGGGATCCTGATCCAGAATGGTGTTTTGATCATTTAGGACTTTGTGGATGAGATGTAAGAGGGGAAACTACCACATAGTGTGGTCCATGAACATCCAGGACAATCCTTCCACCTTCTTCCCTTCCCAGGCCACTTCATTTCTTCACAGTAGATGTTTGTCCAGAAAAGTAATGGGAAAATTGTCACAGCCATTCCATACTAGTATTTGAAACTTCTAAATTTGGTTGAATCACAGAAAGAGAAAGTGGATTTCAACGTGATTTGCACTGCCCTATTTTCACTTACTTTACAAGATTAAATTTCCAAGACTTGCCTAGGTGAGGCAGTCTACTGTTTCCTATAATACAAATAGGCTATCTGTAATACAAATATTTAATACAAATAGGCTATCCCAGGTGGCTAAATGTGCTGTGATGGAGGGTTCATAAGCCAAAGGATTAAGTACATCCTATAGAAAAAGAGGGCTTCCCAGGTGGCTCAATGGGTAAAAATCTGCCTGCAATGCAGGAGACACAGAAGACACAGGTTCAATTCCTGGGTTGGGAAGATTCCCTGGAGGATGGCATGACAGCCCACTCCACTATTCTTGCCTAGAGAATTCTGTGGGCAGAGTAGCCTGGTAGGCTACACTTCATAGGGTTGCAAAGAGTTAGACACAACTGAAGCAACTGAGCATGCACTCATAGAAAAAGAGCCGCCAAATGGTTCTTTTTTCAATAGTTGACACTATTTTAAGAACTCAAAAAAAAAAAAAAAAAAACCCTGTTTCAAGAAATCAGTGAATATCTAGTATGGTTATAAATATCAAAGATTAAACAGAACCAAATTAGGAACCAACTTTGAGTTAACCAGATTCAGAAGTTATCAGATATTTATCCACATGGAAGATATGTAAACAAGACAGATATAGACTCTTTTAAGGGGGCACCTGAGCTCTTAAATATTTTGGGCAGTGAGGCACTCAAAAATGAGATGCTGAATGAGTGGTAGACTTTTTAGAATACCAACTGGTCTTATCTGATATCAGTTATGAATGAACTGTGGAGTAAAACACTCAGTGAGATCTCCAGCTTTGCAGAGAAGTTCAAAACATCTTGAGTATGACAAGCCGCTTTGACGAAGAAAGACTACACCAGGATCTTGCACTAAATGTATGATAATGGGGCACATGGGTAAACAAGGAGTATCTATGTGGGCAGGTGCAAAACAGAGCACTTCAGTTTCCTTGTCAGATTGATTGAGGGAAGAAAGTGTGAAGTCATTTTAATGAAATGACAAAAACTGAAGTGTATTTAAAGGAAAAAATAACACATTCTTATGTGACAGAAAAAATATATCTATACATATATATTCAGAGACTTTTCCTTAATCCTCACTTTTTTAAATTCTATCTTAAATTGTCTGTGTGTACTCTATCTTCTATGTTTTATTATATTCTTCACTCTTGTTTACTTGGTCTTAAGTTACTAACTTACGGTGTTGACATTATTCTATACAATGAATTGCACTTCTAAGATATCAACATGACAATTTTCTTGAGGCTATCCATATTGATATTTATCTACCCATCTCTCTATATAAACCAAAATGTTGTTGTTCTGTCGCTAAGTCATTTCTAACTCTTTTATGACCCCATTCCACCAGGCTCCTCTGTTCATGGGATTTCCCAGGCAAGCATACTGGAGTGGGTTGCCGTTTCCTTCTCCAGGGCATCTTCCTGACCCAGAGATTAAATCCACATCCTGCATTGGAAAGTGGATTCTTTAGCACTTAGCCACCAGGGAAGCCCAAACCAAATATAGGTAGATAGAAATCTAGAACTCTTTTTTTGCTTATGCATAACACTTCATACTTCCCAAATAGCAGACTTTTGGTGAACACTCAGCTGTTTCAAATTTTTAGATATTGCAGGCAATGCTGTGATGAATATTCTTGCCCATTCATTCATATTTTTATGTTTCTGTGTGAGAAATTATCTAGGTTCCATATCTAATATAGTACATGTGCATATTTATTTATATTAATACTTCCATGTCATTTTGGATAGATGTTTTAGTTTACAATTCCTGTTTTCATATCCTCACCAGAACTCAGCTTTATCTGACTTTAATTTTTGCCAGTCAGATGGGTAGAGACTGGTATATAACTATTGTTTTAATTTGTAATTATCTGATAACTACTGAGATTGGGCATCGCTTTACAACCACATTAGCAATTTGGGATGGATTTTGCTTTTTGTGCATGGTATTTCATCTTTTCATAGATACCTATTTGGATTTCTCTCTTTTACTGACTTGCAAATATCCATATAACATAAAGGATATATGGCAGTCCTTTATTGGCTGTATATATTAATTACTGTTAATCCTCCATTCATTATATATATAAACATTTATTCTCTGAAGGGATATAATTATTTACAACCTAATTTTGACATGTTCAAATTCATTCTTCCATGTATTGCTTTTTATGTCTTAGGAAATCTTTTCTTTTTGTTACTGTTCAGTCATTCAGTTGTGTCCAACTCTGTGATCCCACGGACTGCAGGGTGCCAGGCTTCCCTGTCTTTCACCATCTCATGGAGTTTGCTCAAACTCATGTCCATTGAGTCAATGATGGCATCCAACCATCTCATCTACTGTACCCTCTTCTCCTCCTGCCCTCAATCGTTCCCAGCATCAGGGTCTTTTCCAATGAGTCGGCTCTTTCCATCAGGTAGCCAAAGTATTGGAGCTTCAGCTTCAGCATCAGTCCTTCCAATGAGTATTCAGGACTCATTTCCTTTAGGATTGATTGGTTTGATCTCCTTGGTATCCAAGGGACTCTCAAGAGTCTTCTCCAGCACCACAATTCAAAAGCATCAATCTTCAACATTAAGCCTTCTTCATGGTCCAATTCTCACATTCATACATGACTACTGGAAAAATCATAGCTTTGACTACACAGACCTTTGTCAGCAAAGTGATGTCTCTGCTTTTTAATATGCTGTCTAGGTTGGTCATAGCTTTTCTTCCAAGGAGCAAGCATCTTTTAATTTCATGGTTGCAGTCACCATCTGCAGTGATTTTGGAGCCCAGGAAAAATAAAGTCTGGCACTCTTTCCCTGTTTCCCCATCTATTTGCCATGAAATTATGGGACTAGATGCCATGATCTTTGTTTCTTGAATGTTGAGCTTTAAGCCAGCTTTTTCACTCTACTCTTTCACCTTCATCAAGAGGTTCTTTAGCTCCTTTTCACTTTCTGCCATTAGAGTGGTGTCATATGCATGTTGTTAGTTTGTTCAGTTGTGTCCGACTCTTTGCAACCTTTTTGCCAACCAGGCTATCATGTCCATAAGATTTCCCAGGCAAGAATACTGGAGTGGGTTGCCATATCCTTCTTCAGGGGATCTTCCCAACCCAGGTATCAGACTCTGGTGTCCTCCACTGGATGCAGATTCTTTACAGTCTGAGCCACCAGGGAAACCAATGCATATCTAAGGTTATTGGTATTTCTCCCAGCAATCATGAGCTCAGCTTGTGACTGATCTAGCATAGAATTTCACATGATGTGCTCTGTAGAGAAGTTAAATAAACAGAATGACCATATACAGCCCTGACATACTTCTTTCCCAATTTTGAACCAGTCCATTGTTCCATGTCCAGTTCTATTGCTTCTTGACCTGTGTACATGCTGCTCAGAAGGCAAGTAAGATGGTCTAGTATTCCCATCTCTTTAAGAATTTTCCACAGTTTGCTGTGATCCACACAATCAAAGGTTTTAGCATAGTTAATGAAGCAGAATTCAATGTGTTTTCTGGAATTCTTTGCTTTCTCTATGATCCACCAGATATTGGCAACTTGATCTCTGGTTCCTCTGCTTTTTCTAAATCCAGTTTGTACATCTGGAAGTTCTCAGTTTATGTACTGTTGAAGCCTGCTGCTAAGTTGCTTCAGTCGTGTCCGACTCTGTGCGACCCCATAGATGACAGCCCACCAGGCTTCCCCGTCCCTGGGATTCTCTAGGCAAGAACACTGGAGTGGGTTGCCATTTCCTTCTCCATGTACTGTTCATGTACTGTTGAAGCCTAGCTTGAAGGATTTTGAGCATTACCTTTTGCAATAGTTTGAACATTCGTTGGATTGCCCTTCTTTGGGATTGGAATGAAAACTGAACTTTTCCAGTCTTGTAGCCATTGCTGAGTTTTCCAAATTTGCTGGCATATTGAATGCAGCACTAACAGCATCGTCTTTTAAAATTTGAGATAGCTCAGCCAGAATCTCATCACCTCCACTAGCTTTTTTCATAGTAATGCTTCCGAAAGCCCACTTGAATTCACACTCCAGGATGTCTGGCTTTAGGTGAGCTACACCATTGTAGCTATCTGGGTCTTTAAGATCTTTTTGTATAATTCTTCTGTGTATTCTTTCCACCTTTTATTAATCTCTTCTGCTTGTATTAGGGCCTTATTTTTCTGTCCTTTATTGTGTCCTTTTTTGCACGAAATACTTCTTAATATTTCTAATATTCTTGAAGAGATCTCTAGTCTTTTCCATTCTATTATTTTCCTCTATTTCTTTGCATTGTTCACTTAGGAAGGCTCTCTTATCTCTCCTTGCTATTCTTTGGAACTCTGCTTTAAGATGGATATATCTTTTCCCTTTTTCCTTTGCCTTTTGCTTCTCTTCTTTTCTCAGCTATGTAAGGCCTCCTCAGACAACTATTTTGACTTGTTGCATTTCTTTTTCTTGGTGATGGTTTTGATCACCACCTGCTGTACAATGCTATAAACCTCCGTCCATAGTTCTTCAGGAACTCTATTAGATCTAATCCCTTAAATCTATTTGTCACTTCCACCCTATATTTTCAAATAGTTTTCTAGTTTTACACTTAATTTTTCAGTTTTAACCTATACAAAAATAATTTTGGCTCACTCTTTGGAGTATAATCCAGTTTTTCTTTTCTCCATACTATAAACAAACTTCCCCATGTCCTTTATCAATCAATCCCCTCCCCACTGCTTCATACTGTCTCCATTATCAAATGAGGAGTTTCATGTATATGGGTGTATTTCTGGACTTTCCAGACTGTTTTGTCTATTTGTCTTCTCTGACCCATTTCTACACTGTCTTAATTGCCTTGGCTTTGCGATATGGTATAGTATATCATGTTATTCATTCTTTTGAGAATTTTTCTTTTTCTTCTGCAACCTTTACTTTTTCCATATTCATTTTATAACCAGATCATCTAATTTCACTTCAACATCTACTGATATTTCACTTGGAGTTTCACCATATTTCTGTATTAACTTAGGGAAATTTGACATCTTTACAATATTAAGTCCTCATTCTCACAGATCTGGTGTATCTCTTCATTATTTCAGCTTCTTTATGTTCTTTAGTAACATTTTATAATTTTATTCATAAAATTTGTACATTTTCATTGACTGACTCATATATACTCTACATTTTTATTCTTATAAATGCCATCTTCTTCCTCAATTACATTTTCTAATCAGTAATTGCCAGCATAAGAATTACATTGATTTGTATATATTGGTCTTTTATCTAATAATCTTCTATTTAATATACCTAATAGTCTGTTGATTCCCTTGAGTTTTCTATATGAAGGATTATAATATCTGTAAATCAAAAGTTTTACAATATTTTTACAATACCCATCTTCAAATACTCTTTGTTTTAGGAAGTCATACTGTATTGGTCAGAACTTACAACATTATGTCAAAGAGAAATGCTGGTAAAATGTTTGCCTTCTTGCTAAACTAAGGGAATGTCTCTAAGTTTCCTTCTTGATGTTTGCCATAGGTTTTTGTAATACCTTTGATGGGTTAATAAGTTTACTTTTAAGTCTTTCAGAGAGTTTTTTAAATTTTTAATTAGCAAATAAGTGCTGAATTATATCAGGTGTTTGCTCTATAGGTGCTTAAACCATTCTTGAACTTCTTCCATAAATGCAAATTGTTGCATAAGATTATTCACGGCTTACTGAGGAAGTACTGTCCCTGCTCATGTAGTTGTTGGGTCTTGTTGGTCATGTGGGAAATAAGAGTTGAAAACAATTTAAAGAAGCCTGGACAATGGAATTGATTTCTTTAAGAGAAAGATTTCTTTTCTGCTAAAGTGGTAAATCAATACAGAAAGTGAGAAATTTATAAAATGAAAAGTCAGTATAGCCTGGGTCCAAAAGAGAACTTGAAGAAGAATAAAGAAAGAAGAAGAGAGTCTGGGGGCAACTGTACTGTGATGAATAAGACTTTGAGAAAAGTATTTTTAGAAAGATTGGCTGAATAAGGGTGTCTTTTCCTGAATAACTGGAAAATATTAATTGTTCATCATTTCCTTCTGGTTCTTACACTTGTGTATTTCTTTAGAGTGGCCATCTGTGCTAAGACCAGGCCACAAGGTAGCTCACCTGGAGGTAACTCACATCTCAGTTTAGATATACTCAACTTTCATACACGTGCAATTTGGGGATTATACTTGGATATTGGATTAACTGAAAAAGCACTGTAGTCAGGGGCTCTAGTTATCAACTACTTATGTATGCATATTGTTGTTGTTTAGTCACTAAATTGTATCCAACTCTTTTGTGCCCCCACGGACTGTAGCCCACCAGGCTTCTCTGTCCTTGGGATTTCCCAGGTAAGAATACTGGAGTGGGTTGCCATTTCCTTCTCCACTTATTTATGACTTACTCCAGGTACTTAATGTGGCTGTAAAATGAAGAGATTAGTTTAAATTATTTCTAAGGACTTGGAGCTGAAATTTTGTAATCATTCCTCACTAGTCTTCAGAAAGTAAAACAGTGATCCAAGATGCAGACTCACTGTATTCCAACGATATGGCCTTATTAAAAAGTCAGCAACCTTCCTCCAAGTTCTTAATCTCCAATTCAGAGTCAGTCACTTTATCTTCAGGATTTTGTTGCCCTGCAGCTGCTACAAACCCCGCCTCAGTTCTCACCACATAAGTCTGCTCACCTAGACTTCCACTGTGGGCATTGTACCATCCCTCCACCAGCAAACCTGGTATATTAGCCACCTCATTTACAGAAGTAGTCCTGAGCTCCTTGGCATGTAGAATAAATCTTCAATCTTTTCCCATAGAAGTATTTACACCTGAACTATATTCATATATTGTTTCCCAAGGGCAGTATATTTTAACCACACCAATGGTTTTTGTCAAATTGTAAAACTTCAGTCAATGGGAAGAAGTATTAGTAGAAATAAATACTTGAGCAACCACTTTTCTAGAGAATTTTCAAATGATACTATACAGTCCATTCTTTTGGCTTACTTATAAAATGAACTGTGCAAGCTTTCATTCTTATATGAAATCTACCTTTGATCCTTCATAAACTATATGCTTTGTTTTTCCCCCAACAGGTGTAGACTGAGACAGCAAAACTCCATTAGTCTCATTCATTTATTCAACAACAATTCATGCATCAGAAATTATGCTAAGATCAGGACATGAGTAAATTAAAATTCAAACAACAATTAAGGTGAGGAAATTGTTTTTTAACCAGATTTTGTGGATGCCTATTTAAAGGTCAGATAAGAGTGGAGGCTAAAATCAAAGACTGTAGTTAAAGCCTTTGGAAAAATTGATGTTTCATACTCATGTTAAATCTCACTCTTGACCTTCATTCGCTTTTCAGAGTATTTTTCTGGATGTTTGTCACAATTGTAATATCTTTGAAAAGATGAGATGCATGAATCATGTAGCAATCTCATCAAAATGTAAGGAAACAAGGGTATGTTTTATCCTGATGGATTTTCCTAGCCTAAATCCAATCATCCTTATTCCTTCATCCTCTTTTCTAAGAAATAGATTCCTTTTTTTCCCTTTCCTTTTCAAAGCTAGCTGGCTGCTTAACACTCCATGTACAGCTAGTATTAAGCCTTATCTCTTTGTAATTAGTGTTTGTACACAGAGCAATTAATGAGCTTACAGCATTAGCCACGTTTTTACCACACTCAAGGAACTAAAGGACCAAGAAAAAATTACCTCAATGACTTTGATTAATTTTCTGTAAACCATCCTCAAGTACTTTAACTGACAAAATACTTTATTGTCCTCACTTCCTCTTCTGCATCATGTAGTTGGGGTTGCTCCTGGCCAGGTTTCATTTGTATGTGCAATTAATTCTAAGATCAGGGACTGGTGTAGTGGCTTAGACTGATCCCTCTAGTCTCTGATTTCAGAGTTTTCAATAAACATATTGTAGACAAAGTCTTGGCTTTTGGTGAATGGAGAGAAACAGAAATATGGAAACAGAGTTATGAAGGAAAAATAAAGAGTGGTTTTGTTTCTTTGCCAGACAAAGAGGGAACACAATAGGCTAATGACTCAAAAAATGTGTCCCCTTCTGTGGGGAATAGGGAGAGGTCTTACAGTCATGTTGCTGAATCCAAGCTCACTCTGCTGGCCCACCACACAACAGGCCAATAAAATCAGAGACGAGGTGTTGCAGCAAAGAATATGACTTTATTCAGAAAACCAGCTGACCAAGAAGATGGCAGACTAACGTCTCAAAATAACCATCTTACAGGGTCTGGATGCCAGTTTCTTAAGGGAGAAGGAGAAGAGATGAGAAAATACAAAAGTCCATTTATCTTTAAAAATAGGACAAGGGGTGTGTGTTTCTTCTTTCTGTAATGATTCGCAGGTGGGTTGGGTTAGACTGTCTCTCCTTGAGCTAAATAAAGACACTTGTTTAACAGTCAGGCAGAGGGACAGGTTTCCCTGAGGCAAGCTGTTATGTATGATTACGATAACAAAAGTAACAAAGAGCAAAGGTTAAAGAAACAGATCCAACAATTCAGTCAGAATTGTCTCTTAGATGGCCAATACTGAAATGGATTGATATATTCTTTGTAGCAGAAGATGGGAAGTTCTATACAGTCAGCAAAAACAGGACTGGGAGCTGACTGTGGCTCAGATCATGAATTCCTTATTGCAAAATTCAGACTTAAATTGAAGAAAATAGGGAAAACCACTACTCCATTCAGGTATGATCTAATATAATCCTTTATGATTATATAGTGGAAATGATCCACTATACATATATATACACATTGTGTATACATATATATACACACACACATATAGATATATATACATACATATATATACACATTGTGTATATATACACACACACACATATATATATACAAATATTGTGTGTATATATATATATATATATATATACATTATGTATATATACATATTGTGTATATACACATTCAAGGGACTAGATCTGATAAACAGAGTGACTGAAGAACTATGGAGGGAATTTTGCAACATTATACAGGAGTCAATGGTCAAAACCATCCCCAAAAAAGACATGCAAAAAGGCAAATACTTGTCTGAGGGGGCCTTACAAATACCTGAGAAAGGAAAAGAAGTGAAAGGCAAAGGAAAAAAGGAAAGATATATCCATCTGAATGCAGAATTCTAAAGAATAGTAAGGAAAGATAAGAAAGTCTTCCTAAGTAAACAATGCAAATAAATAAAGGAGAACAATAGAATGGGAAAGACTAGAGATCTCTTCTAGAAAATTAGAGACAGGAAGAGAACACTTCATGCAAAGATGGGCACAATAAAGGACAAAAATGGTTTGGACATAACAGAAGCAGTAGATATTAAGAAGAAGTGGCAAGAATACACAGAAGAACTATATTAAAAAGTTCTTAATTACCCAGATAACCATGATGGTGTGATCACTCACCTACAGCCAGACATCTTGGAGTGCGAAGTCAAGTGGGCCTTCAATCAGTTAAGTTCAGCCACTCAGTCGTGTCTGACTCTTTGCAACCCCATGAATCGCAGCACAGCAGGCCTCCCTGTCCCTCACCAACTCCCGGAGTTCACTCAAACTCACATCCATCGAGTCAGTGATGCCATCCAGCCATCTCATCCTCTGTTGTCCCTTTCTCCTCCTGCCCCCAATCCCTCCCAGCATCAGAGTCTTTTCCAATGAGTCAACTCTTTGCATGAGGTGGCCAAAGTACTAGAGTTTCAGGTTTAGCATCATTCCTTCCAAAGAACACCCAGGACTGATCTCCTTTAGAATGGACTGGTTGGATCTCCTTGCAGTCCAAGGGACTCTCAAGAGTCTTCTCCAACACCACAGTTCAAAAGCATCAATTCTTTGGCACTCAGCTTTCTTCACAGTCCAACTCGCACATCCATACATGACCACTGGAAAAACCATAGCCTTGACTAGACGGACCTTTGTTGGCAAAGTAATGTCTCTGCTTGTGAATATGCTATCTAGGTTGGTCATAACTTTTCTTCCAAGGAGTAAGTGTCTTTTAATTTCATGCCTGCAGTCACCATCTGCAGTGATTTTGGAGCCCAGAAAAATAAAGTCTGACGCTGTTTCCACTGTTTCCCCATCTATTTCCCACGAAGTGATGGGACCGGATGCCATGATCTTCGTTTTCTGAACGTTGAGTTTTAAGCCAAATTTTCACTCTCTCTTTCACTTTCCTCAAGAGGCTTTTTAGTTCCTCTTTACTTTCTGCCATAAGGGTGGTGTCATCTGCATATCTGAGGTTATTGATATTTCTCCCAACCAATCTTGATTCCAGCTTGTGCTTCTTCCAGCCCAGCATTTCTCATGATGTACTCTGCATATAAGTTAAATAAGCAGGGTGACAATATACAGCCTTGATGTATTCCTTTTCCTGTTTGGAACCAGTCTGTGGGCCTTAGGAAGCATCATTATGAACAAATCTAGTGGAGGTGATTGAATTCCAGATGAGCTATTTCAAATCCTAAAGAATGGTGCTGTGAAAGTGTTGCACTCAATATGCCAGCAAGTTTGCAAAACTCAGCAATGGTCACAGGACAGGAGAAGGTAAGTTTTCATTGCAATTCCAAAGCAGGGCAAAGCCAAAGAACGTTCAAATGAGTGCACGATTACATTCATTTCACATGCTAGCAAAGTAATGCTCAAAATTCTCCAGGCTAGGCCTCATAGTACATGAACTGTGAAATCCCAGATGTTCAAGCTGGATTTAGAAATGGCAGAGGAACCAGATATCAAATTGTCAACATCCATTGGATCATCGAAAAAGCAAGAGAATTGCAGAAAAACATCTACTTCAGCTTCTTTGACTACGCAAATGCCTTTGACTATGTGGATCGCAACAAACTGTGGAAAATTCTTAAAGAGATGAGAATACCAGGCCACCTTATCTGCCTCCTGAGAAAGTTGTATGCAGGTCAAGAAACAGCAATTAGAACCAGACATGGAACAACAGACTGGTTCCAAATTGGGAAAGGAGTACATCAAAGTTGTATATTGTCACACTGCTTATTTAACTTCTATGCAGAGTACATTATGTGAACTGCTGGGCTGGAGGAAGCACAAGCTGGAATCAAGATTGCCAGGAGAAATGTCAGTAACCTCAGATATGCAGATGACACCATTCTTATGGCAGAAAATGAAGAGGAACAATAGAGCATTTGATGAAGGTGAAGGAGAGTGAATAAGCTGGCTTAAAACTCAACATCCAAAAAATGAAGATGATGGCTCCCGTCCCATCATTTCATGGCAAATAGATAGGCAAACCAAAACAGTGACAGACTTTATTTTCTTGGCTCCAAAATCACTGCAGATAGCAACTGCAGTCAGGAATTAAAAGACACTTGCTCCTTGGAAGAAAAGCCATGACAATACTTAGACAGCATATTAAAAAGCAGAGACACTATTTTGCCTACAAAGTCCATATAGTCAAAGCTACGGTTTTTCCAGTAGTCATGTATGGATGTGAGAGTTGGGCCATAAAGAAAGCTGAGCATCAAATAATTGATGCTTTTGAACTGTGGACTGTGGCTGCATGGGCGTAGAAGGGCCTAGAGGAGCTATCCCACATTGAAGGTCAGGAAGGGTGGCGGTGCGGATACCCCTTGTCCAAGGTAAGGAGCAATGGCTACGCTTTGCTGGAACAGCTGTGAAGAGATACCCCACACCCAAGGTAAGAGAAACCCAAGTAAAACGGTAGGTGTTGCAAGAGGGCATCAGAGGGCAAACACACTGAAACCATACTCACAGAAAACTAGTCAATCTAATCACAGCCTTGTCTAAATCAATGAAACTAAGCCATGCCCATGGGGCAACCCAAGATGGGCTGGTCATGGTGGAGAGATCTGACAAAGCAGAAGATACTAAGAAGAGATGGCAAGAATACACAGAAGAACTGTACAAAAAAGATCTTCACGACCCAGATAATCATGATGGTGTGATCACTGACCTAGAACCAGACATCCTGGAATGTGAAGTCAAGTGGGCCTTGGAAAGCATCTCTACGAACAAAGCTAGTGGAGGTGATGGAATTCCAGTTGAGCTATTCCAAATCCTGAAAGATGATGCTGTGAAAGTGCTGCACTCAATACGCCAGCAATTTGGAAACCTCAGCAGTGGCCACAGGACTGGAAAAGATCAGTTTTCATTCCAATCCCAAAGAAAGGCAATGCCAAAGAATGCTCAAACTACCGCACAATTGCACTCATCTCACACGCTAGTAAAGTAATGCTCAAAATTCTCCAAGCCAAAAAAATTAAAAAAAAAAAAAAAATTCTCCAAGCCAGCCTTCAGCAATATGTGAACAGTGAACTTCCTGATGTTCAAGCTGGTTTTAGAAAAGGCAGAGGAACCAGAGATCAAATTGCCAACATCCACTGGATCATGGAAAAAGCAAGAGAGTTCCAGAAAAACATCTATTTCTGCTTTATTGACTATGCCAAAGCCTTTCACTGTGTGGATCACAATAAACTGTGGAAAATTCTGAAAGACCTGGGAATACCAGACCACCTGATCTGCCTCTTGAGAAACCTGTATGCAGGTCAGGAAGCAACAGTTAGAACTGGACATGGAACAACAGACTGGTTCCAAATAGGAAAAGGAATCCGTCAAGGCTGTATATTGTCACCCTGTTTATTTAACTTATATGCAGAGTACATCATGAGAAATGCTGGACTGGAGGAAACACAAGCTGGAATCAATATTGCCAGGAGAAATATCAATAACCTCAGATATGCAGATGACACCACCCTTATGGCAGAAAGTGAAGAGGAACTAAAAAGCCTCTTGATGAAAGTGAAAGTGGAGAGTGAGAAAGTTGGCTTAAAGCTCAACATTCAGAAAACAAAGATCATGGCATCCGGTCCCATCACTTCATAGGAAATAGATGGGGAAACAGTGGAAACAGTGTCAGACTTCATTTTTCTGGGCTCCAAAATCACTGCAGATGGTGACTGCAGCCGTGAAATTAAAAGACACTTACTCCTTGGAAGGAAAGTTATGACCAACCTAGATAGCATATTCACAAGCAGAGACATTACTTTGCCAACAAAGGTTCGTCTAGTCAAGGTTATGGTTTTTCCTGTGGTCATGTATGGATGTGAGAGTTGGACTGTGAAGAAGGCTGAGCACCGAAGAATTGATGCTTTTGAACTGTGGTGTTGGAGAAGACTCTTGAGAGTCCCTTGGACTGCAAGGAGATCCAACCAGTCCATTCTGAAGGAGATCAGACCTGGGATTTCTTTGGAAGGAATGATGCTAAAGCTGAAAATGCAGTACTTTGGCTACCTCATGCAAAGAGTTGACTCATTGGAAAAGACTCTGATGCTGGGAGGGATTGGAGGCAAGAGGAGAAGGGGACGACAGAGGATGAGATGGCTGGATGGCATCACTGACTCTATGGATGTGACTCTGAGTGAACTCCGGGAGTTGGTGATGGACAGGGAGGCCTGGTGTGCTGCGATTCATGGGGTCACAAAGAGTCGGACACGACTGAGTGACTGATCTCTGATTTCTTTGAACTGTGGTATTGGAGAACACTCTTCAGAGTCCCTTGGACTGCAAGGAGATCAAACCAGTCAATCCTAAAGGATATCAACCCTAAATATTCACTGGAAGGACTGATGCTGAAGCTAAAGCTCCAATACTTTGGCCATCTGTTGCGAAGAACTGACTCATTAGAAAAGACCTGATGCTGGGAAAGACTGAAGGCAGGGGGAGAAGGGGACAGTAGAGGATGAGATGGTTGGATGGCTGACTCAACAGACATGAGTTTGCCCAAGCTCCGAGAGATGATGATGAACACGGGAGCCTGGCATGTATCAGTCATGTGGTTGCAAAGAGTTGGACATGACTGAGCGACTGAACCGAACTGAACTGAAGCTAAAGGTACATGCATATTCATGAAGGGGCTTGAGTGGTAAGCAGAGTTTAAACTTTTGTTGATAGAAGTCATGAGTGTCAGAAAAGGTCAACATCATCATCTCTTAAGTTCCAGTTGATCTGGAGGTTGAACACATTAGATTAATCTTTATCACTGAAACAGAATTGAGGGTTCTGTTGTTATTTCTTTTGCTTGATAACAGAAAGTTTCTGCATTCTTCTGTTGATTAAGATCATTAATTACTGAGAGCAGTTCAATGGCAAGCATTGTGGCCAGGTTTAGATTACAAAATGTCTTAGGCCAAAAATAGTCTCTCTTATGTCAAGAAAGCCATGTCAGTTTCTCTTTCTTTGGGGACCTCCCACCCTATTTACATACTTTCATGCCCATTGCAGCATTATTTACAATAGCCAAGATGTGGGAGCAACCTAAGCACTACCAGTGAAAAAAAAAAGAAAAATGTATTGTAATATATTTATATGCATATATGCAGATAAACAGATGCAAATACAGATATATA
Organism: Bos grunniens; assembly: GCF_055505025.1. Classification (NCBI taxonomy): domain Eukaryota; kingdom Metazoa; phylum Chordata; class Mammalia; order Artiodactyla; family Bovidae; genus Bos; species Bos grunniens. The sequence continues at coordinate 51,410,135 of NC_141175.1, forward strand.
TATATATGTGTGTGTGTGTGTATAGCAAAATATTATTCAATGATAAAAAAGAATGATATCTTGCTATTTACAAAAACATGGATAAATCTTGAGGGCATTATGCTAACTGAAATAAGTCAGAAAGAGAAAGACAAAAGATTATATGATCTAACTTATATGTAGAATAAGAAACCTGTATGCAGGCCCAAGAAGCAAAAGTTAGAACCAGTCATGGAACAATGGACTTGTTCAAAACTGGGAAGGCAGTGCATCAAGACTGTATATTGTCACCCTGCTTATTTAACTTATATGCAGAGAACATCATGCAAAACATGGGGCTGGGTGAAACACAAGCTGCAATCAACATTGCCAGGAGAATTAGCAACAATCTCAGATATGCAGATGATACCACTTTAATGTCAGAAAGTGAAGTGGAACTAAAGAACCTCTTGAAGAAAGTGAAAGAGGAGAGTGACAAAGCTGGCTTAAAACTCAACATTCAAAAAACTAAGATCATGACATCCAGTCCCATTACTTCATGGCAGATAGATGGGAGAAAAGTGGAAACAGTAACAGATTTCATTTTCTTGGGCTCCAAATTCACTGCAGACAGTGACAGCACACATGAAATTAAAAGATGCTTGCTCCTTGGAAAGAAAGCTTTGACAAACCTAGGCAGCATATTAAAAAGCAGAGACATCACTTTGCTGACAAAGGTCCATAGAGTCAAATCTGTTTTCTTCCGTTAGTCATATCACAGTTGTGAGAGTTGGACCACAAAGAAAGCTGAGTGTCAAAGAATTGATGCTTTCAAACCTTGGTGCTGGAAAAGACTCTTGAGAGTCCTTGGACAGCAAGGAGATCAAACCATAAAGGACATCAACCCTGAATATTTATTGGAAGTACTGAAGTTGAAGAACTGAAGCTCCAATACTTTGGCCACCTGATGCACAGATCTAACTCATTGGAAAAGTCCCTGATGTTGGAAAAGATTGAGGGAAAGAGAAGAAGATGATGACAGAGGATGAGATGGTTGGGTGTCATCACTGACTCAATTTACATGAGTTTGAGCAGACTCCAGGAGACCGTGAAGGGCAGGGAAACCTGGCCTGCTGCAGTTCATGGGGTTGCAAAGAGTTGGACAGGCTTAGTGACTGAACAACAACAACAATATGTGAAATGTTTGAGAAAATGAAGGACTCATAGATACAGAGAACAGATTGGTGGTTGCCAGAAGCAGGGTGGGAGGTGGATGAAATTCATGAAGGAGGTCAAAATGTACAAAGTTCCAGTTATAAAATAAATGAGTCATACATATGTAATGTACAACATGGTGACTATAGTTAATAAGAATGGATTTCATATTTGAAAGTTGCTGAGACTAAATCTTAAAAGTTCTCATCACTAAAAGAACATATATATAGTTATGGTGATGGATGTTAACTAAACAAATTGTGATTATCATTTCACAATATATACAAATACTGATTATTATGTTATATATCTGAAATTAATGCAAAGTTTATGTTATTTATACCTCAATTGTTTTAAGTTTTTTAGAAGAAACGAAGAGCCTTCAGAACTCCACAGAAGTGAAGCCCACATCTTGATCAGTATGTACCTGAAATCGATGTAATTTAGGATTTCCTGCCATGTGAGACAGAAGATTCCCTTATTGTTTAAACTAGTTGAGTCCATGCTTTCAGTTCCTGACAATGAAGGTATCTTAAATAGTATGCTGCAGTTTTACGAAATTTAAAGATTCTTTAATGACGAGATATAATATCATGATATTGAATAGTTAGAAGACAGAACTTTTTGTTACTAATAGCTATGAATAAGAGAAGACTCTTGAGCAAGTCATATAAGGGTTTGAAATCCAGCAACAAGGTAGCAGCAAGCTGCAGTTTTGCAATTTATGTATGACAAATGGGGTGGATTTGTTAGGTTTTGGCTCCCTGTGGATTGACTAATTTGAATAATTTCTCTAGCTCCAGACATAGGGACTCTTCAGTTCAGTTCAGTCACGCAGTCAAGTCCTACTCTTCGTGACCCCATACACTGCGACACACCAGGTTTTCCTGTCCACGACCAACTCCCAGTGCTTGCTCAAATTCATATCCATTGAGTCAGTGATGCAATCCAGCCATCTCATCCTCTGTCATCCCCTTCTCCTCCTGCCTTCAATATTTCCCAGCATCAGGGTCTTTTCTAATGAGTCAGTTCTTCCCATCAGGTGGCCAAAATATTGGAGCTTCAGCTTCAGCATCAGTTCTTCCACAGAATATTCAGAACCAATTTCTCTTAGGATTGACTGGTTTGATCTCCTTGTAGACTTACTTAGTTGTATGGTATTTGTATGGTATAAGGGTACAAAGTTGTATGCCCAGGGAAATTAGACATCAAATGTATAGAGATCCTTTCGTGTGAGAACCTGATAAGGAAAGTGGTTTGAGTATGGACTTAATCAACTGCTCAAAAAGGAGAACTGACCTAATCTCCAGTCAGTGCCTCAAAACTAGATAAGGACAACAAAATTAAGACAAAACAAATCTGTGCTATAGCTGGTCAACTGAAAGGAACAACAGCTACCACATTTCATCATTTGCCTTTAGACAAACTTCCCAAGGCAACCCTGGGCATTTCCTTTCTCTACCTCCAGAGCCGTGGGCACTCTAGGATGCCTTGAAGGTCATGGCTCAAGGGCCTAGAGTGTACATACACATACACACACAACACACTTATGGCAGTCACTTTTCAGGGAAGAATCTTCAACAGTCAGTATCCAGAAGGCATTCTTTATACTCCTTCCAGAGCATGGCAAGAGGCAATATAAGAAGCAGCCACACAATAGCTAGGAACAATCTGAGATGGAGATGCCTATAGCCAAGAAAACAGGTCGAGGACAAGCATGAACTGCCACTTCTGGTAAATAGAGCTACACATATCCACCACCCTTCAATAAGACTAAAATCCCTGGGTTTCTGAATCTGATTTTCAAAGCTATCTTCTGAAACACAGAGTCTCATTTTTACTGAAAGATTAAGATAAAAGATAAGTTCAAAACCTCCTAAGATTTCCTTGAGGTGCAGACACCTGGCAGAGAGATTACACCAAAAAAGAAGGGCACTGAACTATGAGAAACAGGAATAGATGTATCAGTGGAAAAAAATCAAGGATGATTTCCCCCAAAGCTTCTTAAAGCTTAGATCTTGTAGGCTATGGGATTACCTTTTCAAATCATTTTAAAGATGTGTTCTCTTATAATAATCATTCAAATTCAAGCTGCCAGAATGCAAAAAAAGAAACTTAAGAACTCTACCCACAGAGACACTGAGAATCCATGTAAGAATAAGAGCATCATTATTTTTAATCTTCTTCAAATAGAATCTCAGTGTTTGTGTGTGCCTGGGATGGGCCTTGTACACTAAAAATATAGTAAATAAACATACTTCTTGATGTGTCTTATAATATGAGATAGGCACTATCCAGGTAAAATCACTCAAGGCAAATTTACTGAGTACAATGTCCCCAGTACATTATAAAATGATATGTATGGAATAATGCTGCCCAGCATGATCTGTGGCCAAGTAATGAGTAGATCAAATGAAGCAACATCACATGGTCCAGGCAGCACTTCTCCTGAATACCAAGTTACCCCTAGGTTCTCCCATTTCACCTTAGGCTTCTCTCATCACAACATTTATGTTTTGATCATATACTGTAGGCACTCAGTGTAATGAACTGGACTGACAACAAGCTTAGGAAGTATGTCTCTCTTTCTGCCAACTTTTGATCACTATGTAGATTTAGTGATAGGTGAAAGACAACCCAGTATCTGTTTTTATTTAGGAGTCAGTCTAAGAGTTTAGAGTCAGTGTATGAGTAAAGATAAACATTTATGACAATAAAATAAAATTAAGCTATTGGGTATTGTAGGGATAAAAACACAGAAACTTGGCTCTGTAACTCATTATTTTTTCATTTTCTGAGCATGTATTGGGCATGATGCTGCCTTTATGGACTGCACAATCTAGAAATATCTTGAGTTGACATTGAACAAGTAATAATAAGGGGGATATGTGATATGAAAAAAGAATAATAACCAAAGTGCTAAGGGCCTAAGGAAACATCATACTCATGAATGTGTAATATCATGTTAAAGAAGCTAACAACAACAAGAACAACAACAACAAAAAAACAGTACAGGATGTTCAGAAACACAAGTAAGAGATCTGAAGAAAATATTCAAAAGCTGATAATAGATTCTAAACATTTTGGGAGGCCATAAAGACTATTTGAGTGTATTATGTGATATAAATTTTTAGAAATTGGCAGAGTATAAGTGCAAAGATGAGAAGTATTCAGAAACCTTTTTTTTTTTCCCAGAAAACTTACATTCTTGTCTATATTTGTCTCCCCTTTTATAATTTAGGAAACATTACAGAAGAATATTCCAGGAATCCTTTAACGCTTGTCCTTCTTGGCCATCTGGTGATTCTGCCCAAATGCTACATTAATCATGACAGGGGAGCTGATCTACTAATGGCAAAGGGAATTAGATTCAAGTGACTTGGACTTCCATCTGCTTCTGAAATATGTTGACTGTGTGATTTCAATCCTTCTTTTCTTTAATCTTAATTTTCTTGACTATAAGGTGAATATGATAATACCTGTGCTGCTTGGTTTGATGACCAAATGTCTCCTTGGAAAGCATTCTATACAATCTGAAGTCTAGAAAGAAAGGGGTAAAGTAGTGAACCCATGTTACATCCAAATGAGGAGAGGAATGTAGACAGACAGGCCTAAAGAAACACGTGGGGCCTTCAGCCAGCTGTATGAGGAATCTGCAGTGAAGGGCAGAAGAGTGGGAGAGAGAAGGAAAGGGCAGCAGTATAAAAACGTTCCAATTTTTAAGTGTTATGGAGATTGCTAAATTCAACAAATTATATAACGCTGTGCATGCTTAGTCACTCAGTCACGTACGACTCTTTGTAACCCCATAGACTGTAGACGGACAAGCTCCTCTGTCCATGGGATTCTTCAGGCAATAATACAGGAGTAGGTAGCCATTTTCTTCTCCAGGGGATCTTCCTGACCCAGAGATCAAATCCAGGTCTCCTGCATCTCACACAGATTCTTTACCATCTGAGCCACCAGGGGAATCCCCTGTGTAATCTCTATACCATTTAACTTGAAAACAGATCTCCACCTTCAGTGCTCTCATTGCTAGGAAAACAATATGCAAATATCTCATAAAAGGTAAAGGTGAAAGACAGTGACAGAAGAGGAAAATGGAAGGCTGTAGGACCACATAGGAGGGAAGAAAACATGTTTACAGGGCTGAGAGAAGAAAAGACATAGGGTCTGGGAAGACTGTGTAGAAGAGATATATCTTAAAATATGAGAAGGATTTTGTGAGTAGGAGAAAATAGCTTAAAGGAGTAGAGTTTGAAGTGCTCAATAGAATTCAAAACAGATTGTCAAGTTTCAAAACTAGCTCTTCTTACTCTATGTGTGAATGTGGGGATTAGCAAAACTCTGTTTTCTATTCTATACAATGAGTTTCTATCCTTGACATTATTTTAAGTATTAAATCTCAATGGCTTAGGATGTATTAAACTTAATGTGTTAGCTCTTGTAATGTTGACGATGATGATGATGACACAATGGTAATTAAAAAACGTTATCATCTAACAGATCAGATCAGATCAGTCACTCAGTCGTGTCCGACTCTTTGCGACCCCATGAATCGCAGCACGCCAGGCCTCCCTGTCCATCACCAACTCCCAGAGTTCACTCAGACTCACGTCCATCGAGTCAGTGATGCCATCCAGCCATCTCATCCTCTGTTGTCCCCTTCTCCTCTTGCCTCCAATCCCTCCCACAATCAGAGTCTTTTCCAATGAGTCAACTCTTCGCATGAGGTGGCCAAAGCACCAGAGTTTCAGCTTTAGCATCATTCCTTCCAAAGAAATCCCAGGGCTGATCTCCTTTAGAATGGACTGGTTGGATCTCCTTGCAGTCCAAGGGACTCTCAAGAGTCTTCTCCAACACCACAGTTCAAAAGCATCAATTCTTCAGCGCTTAGCCTTCTTCACAGTCCAACCATCCATACATGACCACTGGAAAAACCATAGCCTTGACTAGACGAACCTTTGTTGGCAAAGTAAAGTCTCTGCTTTTGAATATGCTATCTAGGTTGGTCATAACTTTCCTTCCAAGGAGTAAGCGTCTTTTAATTTCATGGTCGCAGTCACCATCTGTAGTGATTTTGGAGCCCAGAAAAATAAAGTCTGACACTGTTTCCACACTCAGACACTAATATACAGTCAAGGAAAAAGAAGAAATAAGGAAATTATTTTCAAGCTAAGAAGAAAGATGAATCTCCTGAAAGTGACACTATGGAATGGTAATATATGATTTAAGTGATAGAGAATTCAAAATGCTGTTCAGTCATTGGTGTCCAACTTTGCAAACCCATGGACTACAGCACGCCAGGCTTCTTTGTCCTTCACCATCTCCCAGAGCTTGCTCAAACTCATGTCCATTGAGTTGATGATGCCATCCAACCATCTCATCCTCTGTCATCCCTTTCTTTTCCTGCCTTAAATCTTTCCCAGCATCAGGGGCTTTTCTAATAAGTTAGTTCTTCACATCAGGTGGCCAAAGGAGCTTCAGCTTCAGCATCAGTCCTTCCAATGAATATTCAGGACTGATTTCCTTTAGGATGGACTGGTTGGATCTCCTTGCAGTCCAAGAGACTCTCAAGAATCTTCTCCAACACCACAGTTCAAAAGCATCAGTTCCTCAGCTCTCAGCTCTCTTTATGGTCCAACTCTCACATCCATACATGACTACTGGAAAAAATCATAGCTTTGACTAGATGTACTTTGGAGGCAAGATAATGTCTCTACTTTTTAATATGCTGTCTATCTTGGTCATAGCTTTTATTCTACGTAGCAAGTGTCTTTTAGTTTCATGGCTGTGGTCACCATCTGCAGTGATCTTGGAGTCCAGGAAAATAAAGTTTTGTCACTATTTCCACTGTTTCCCCATCTATTTGCCATGAAGTGTGGGGACCAGATACCATGAACATATTTTTTTGAATGCTGAGTTTTAAGCCAGATTTTTCCCTCTCATCTTTCACTTTCATCAAGAGGCTCTTTAGTTCCTTTTCACTTTTTGTTATGAGTGGTGTCATCTGCATATCTGAAGTTAATGATATTTCTCCCAGCAATCTTGATTCCATCTTGTGCTTCATCTAACCCTGCATTTTACATTATGTACTCTGCATATAAGTTAAATAAGCAGGGTGACAATATACAGCCTTGATGGACTCCTTTCCCATTTTTGAACCAGTCTGTTGTTCCATGTCCAGTTCTAGCTGTTGCTTCTTGATCTGCATACAGGTTTCTCAGGAAGCAGATAAGGTGGTCTGATATTCCCATCTCTTTAAGAATTTTCCACAGTTTGTTGTGATCCACACAGTCACAGTGACAAGATTTTAGTGTAGTCAGTGAAGCAGAAGTAGATGGTTTTTGTTTTTTTCTTTTAATTCTATTGCTTTTTCTATGATCTAATGGATGTTGGCAATTTGATCTCTGGTTCTTCTGTCTTTTCTAAATCCAGCTTGAACATCTGAAAGTTCTCTGTTCATGTACTGTTGAATCCTAGCTTGGAGAATTTTGAGCATTATTTTGCTAGCATGTGAGATGAGTGCAATCATTCCAAAGTTTGCACATTCTTTGGCTTTGCCCTTCTTTGGGATTGGAATGAAAACTGACCTTTTCTAGTCCTGTGGCCACTGCTGAATTTTCCAAATTTGCTGGTATATTGAGTGCAGAATTATCATAGGATAATTTCAATAGATGCAGAAAAAGATTTTGACAAAATTCAGCACCCATTTATGATAAAAACTCTTCAGAAAATGGACATAGAAGGAACCTACCTCAAAATAATAAAAGTCATACATGACAAACCCATAGGAAGCATTATTCTCAGTAGTGAAAAACTGAAAGCATTTCCTCTAAGATCAGGAACCAGACAGGGGTGCCTCCGACAATGCTTTTATTTAACATAGTTTTGGAAGTCCTAGCCATGCCAATCAGAGAAGAAAAAGAAATAAAAAATCCAGGTTGGAAAAGAAGAAGTAAAACTCTCACTATTTGCAGATGGTGATACTATACAGAAAATCCTAAAGATGCAACCAGAAAATCATTAGAACTAATCAATAAATATATTTATTGATTGATACAATAAACACAAATATAATACAAAATTAATACACAGAAATCCCTTGCATTCCTATACAGGAACAATGAAAAATCAAAAAGATAAATTAAGGAATTGATCCCATTGACCATTGCAACAAAAAAGAATAAAATACCTAGGAATAAACCTACCTAAGAAGACTAAATGCTTCCCAGGTGGTACTAGTGGCAAAGAACCTGCCTTCCAATGAAGAAGACATAAGAGGCGGGTTTGATCCCTGGGTAAGGAGAATCCCATAGAGGAAGGTATGGCAACCCACTCAAATATTCTTGCCTGGAAAATCCCAGGCAAATATTCTTGCCTGGAAAATCCGATAGAGGAAGGTATGGCAACCCACTCAAATATTCTTGCCTGGAAAATCCCACAGACAGAAGAGTTTGGTGGGCTACAGTCCATAGGGTTGCAAAGCTAGACGTGACTGAAGTAACAGCACAGCACAGCAAAAAGAAACAGAAGACCTGTATACATAAAACTATAAGACAGTGATTTAAAAAAAAAAAGAAATCAAAGACCACATAAACAGAGAGATAGAACATGTTCTTGGATTGGAAGAATTGTATTGTGAAAATGATTATACCACCCAAAGTAACCTACAGATTCAATGCAATCACTATCAAAATACCAGTGGCATTTTTTCACAGAACTAGAACAAAAAATTTCCCAATTTGTGTGGAAACAGAAAATATTCCAAACTGCCAAAGCAATCTTGAGAAGGAAAAATGGAGCTGGAGGAGTCAATCTTCCTGATTTCAGACAAAACTACAAATCTACAATCTTTAAGACAGTATGGTACCGGCTCGGAAACAGAAATATAGACTAATGGAACACGACTGAAAACCCAGAGATAAACCCATGCACCTATGGCTACCTTATCTTTGACAAAGAAGGCAAGAATGGACAATGGAGGAAAAACAGTCTCTTCAATAAATAATTTTGGGAAAACTGGACCACTGTGTGTAAAAGAATGAAATTAAAACACTTCTTAACATCATACAAAAAATAAACTCAGAATGGATTAAAGACCTAAAGTAAGACCAGAAACTACAAAAATCCTGGAGGAAAACATAGGCAGTACATGCTTTGATATAAATCTCAGCAAAATCCTCTATGATACATCTCCTAGAGAAATGGAAGTAAAAACCAAAATAAACAATTGGGGCCTCATTAAGCCTAAAAGCTTTTGCACAGGAAACCATAAACATGAAAAGACAACACTCAGAATGAGGGGAAATAATTTCAAATGAAGCAACTGACAAAGGATTAATTAACAAAATACACAAACAATTTATCCAGCTCAATATCAGAAAAACAAACAACCTAATCAAACAATGGGCAGAAGACTTAAATGGGACATTTCTCCAAAGAAAACATTCAGGTGGCCAATAAACACATGAAAAAGTGCTCAACAGCACTCATTATTAGAGAAATGCAAATCAAAACTGCAATGAGGTATCACTTCACACCAGTCAGAATGCCCACCATCAAAAAATCTGTAAACAATAAAAACTGGAGAAGTGGTGGAGAAAAGGGAACCCTCTTGCACTGTTGGTGGGAATGTAAATTGATACAGCCATTATAGAGAACAGTATGGTGATTTCTTTAAAAAAAAAAAAAAAAAACTAGGAATATAATTACCATATGACACAGCAATCCCACTCCTGGGCATATACCCAAGAAAACTATAACTTAAAAAGACACATGAACCCCAGTGTTCATTGCAGCACTATTTACAATAACTAGGACATGGAAGTGATTTAGATATCCATTGACAGATGAATGGATAAAAAAGTTGTAGTACATAAATTCAATGGGATATTACTCAACCATAAAAAGGAACAAATTTGAGTCAGTTCTAAGATGAACCTAGAGCCTATTATACAGAGTGAAGCAAGAAAGAGAAAGACAAACATCATATATTAACACATATATATGGAATCTAGAAAAATGGTACTGATGTAACTATTTGAAGGACAGCAATAGAGAGGCAGACATGGAGAAAAGACTTGTGGACATAGCTGAGGAAGGAGAGGGTGGGACAAATTGACAGAGTATCATTGAAACATATACATTACCATATTAAAACAGATAGCCAGTGGGAATTTGCTGTATGACACAGGAAGTCAACCCGTGCTCTGTGACAGCCTAAAGGGGTAGGATGGAGTGATCTGTGGGAGAGAGCCTCAAGAGGAAGGGAATGTATGTATACCTAAAGCTGATTCATGTTGTTGTACGTCAGAAACCAACAAAACATTGCAAAGTTATTATCCTCCAATTAAAATTTTTCTTACATGAAAGGAGAAATGCACATTAAAATTATGTATAACATAACCACATTTATTTAAGAATGCATTCCAATATCAAACAGCAAATATCAACAATGCAAAAACCACAGTTACTTTTGCACCAAACTGAATAGTGATAAATAGTGCTGCAATGAACACTGGGGTACATGTGTATTTTTGAATTATGGTTTTCTCAGGGTATATGCCTAGTAGGGGGATTGCTGGGCCATACAGTAGTTTTGGGGCTTCCCAGGTGGCACTAGCTGTAAAGAACCCGTCTGCCAATGCAGGAGACATAAGAGACATGTGTTCAATCCCTGGATTGGGAAAATCCCCTAGAGGAGGACATGGCAACCCACTCCAGTATTCTTGCCTGGAGAATACAGAGGAGCCTGGCAGGCTAGAGTCCGTAGGTTTGTAAGGAGTCAGACACAACTGAAGTGACTTAACACACAGGCACACATTGCAGCTTTATTACTAGATTTTAAGGAATCTGCGTACTATTCTACACAGTGGCTATATCAGTTTACATTCCCACCAACAGTATAAGAGGATTCCCTTTTCTCCACACCCTCTGCAGCATTTATTGTTTGTAGATTTTCTGATGATGACCATTCTGACAGGTGTGAGGTGATATCTAGAAGCATGATTGATTTTGGGGTGTTCTTGTATCTTGTGATATTACTGAACTCTTACATAATTTTCTGGTAAATTTCTTGAGATTTTATTTATTTATTTTTAATTGGAGGATAATTGCTATATATTATTGTGTTGGTTTCTGCCATATATCAACACGAATTAGCCAAAGGTATACATATATCCCCTGGGAGAAGGCAATGGCACCCCACTTCAGTACTCTTACCTGGAAAATCCCATGGACACAGGAGCCTGGTAGGCTGCAGTCCATGGGGTCACAAAGAGTCAGACACGACTGAGCGACTTCACTTTCAGTTTTCACTTTCATGCATTGGAGAAGGAAATGGCAACCCACTCCAGTGTTCTTGATTGGAGAATCCCAGGGACAGGGGATCCTGGTAGGCTGCCGTCTATGGGGTCACACAGAGTCAGACACAACTGAAGCAACTTAGCAGCAGCAGCAGCATACATATATGCCCTATCTTTTGAACCTCCCTCCCACCTCCCAATCTGAAAGAAATAAAAACAAAAACTGTCACAGTCTTCCCAACCTCCAGCAACCACCATCCTGATCATTCACCAGCAAAAAGATTACAAATCAGCAAAGGTTCATTGAGACTTAGCAATAAAGTAATTTTTAACTAGGTATGTACATTTTTTAAACATAATGCAATTGCATACTTAGTAGACTACAGTATAGTGGAGCATAACTTTTATATACACTGGGAAACCAGAAACTTTTATGTGTCATACTTTATTGTGATGTTCAGTTTTTTATGGTGGTCTAGAACAAAACCTGTAATATATCTGAAATTCCTGTATGTGGAAACAATCTAAATTTCCATCAGTGCATGAATGGACAAAGGAAATATGCTATATACATACAACAGAATATTATTCAACATGAAGAAAGAAATCCTTCCATATGTGACAGGATAGATACATAGATACATCGTGAGGACATTGAGAAATAAAATAAGGCAGCCACAGAAGGACAAATACTATATGACACTACTTATATGCTATATATAAAATAGTGAAACATGAAGAGAGTAGAATGATGGTTGCCAGAAGCTGCAGGGAGGTAGAAAGGAGGCATTGCTAGTCAATATGTATAAAGTTTCAGTTACACTTGATGACTGAGTTCTAGAGATCTGCTTATTGCAAACACTAATGCATTATATGCTTAAAATGTGTTGAGTGTAAATCTCATGTTAAGTATTTTCTCTACAATGAACTTGAAATACTAAAAATAAGTACAAAATTTAAAAATGAGGCTTTGGGGACAGAAATGCACTATTGGCCAATCTTAAGAATAGTGAAAACACACCTAATTGTTTAATGGATGCCTGCTAAAGAAAACAAAAATGATCTTCTAATGATAATATAAATATTGCTAAAAATGAATTATGGACACAAATGTATATGAAGACCCAGAGCTTTTAACCTTTTGAGGAGATAAAGGTCTAGGAGATAATATAGATGAAGTGATTTGTTTATGGTCATAAAGTTAGTTGACTTTACATTGACCATAAAACTATTTGATCAAAGAGATGAAGTAACTTGCTCAAGTAATAAAACTAAGTTGGCAGAATCAGAACTTGAGCCCAAGAAGTCGGATTCCAAACAGCATGGTTTTCCCACTGTACTATGTAGAAAAAGCTGCAAGTTAATTGGATAATGAATGAAAATGTTGGAAGGAGAATCATAACTATGTTGGAGTCGGAAGACAGGCTGATTACTCTGCTGCTAGACCGGCTCCTTTTGTTTTCATCACTTAGATTAAAATTATCCTTAAGGCAGAGCACATATGGACAAATGGGGTTTATGCAAAATTACAGGGGGAAGGATGCAGGGAGATAGAAAGGAAGGAATTATGGAAACAAAGGGGGAAAGGAAGGTCAGAAATTTAGACTTAAATGAGAAGGCAATTTTTTGGCATACTTTAAAATGATGACAGTTTGGTCTGGCAAGGAGAGAAGAGAAAGACTAACTCTAGTCATTGCCTTCCTCTGTCATTAGGAAATGGAGGGCATTGTCTACCTATCTTTAGTGGAAACTGGAAAAAAGTTTTAACTTTCTTGGTCACAGCATTCAACTCTGGCCAATTCAACTGGAAGTCCCTGACAAAATCTGCAAATGTTGATTGAATTGAAGTGAAAGTCTTTCAGTCATGTCTGACTCTTTGTGACCTCTGGACTATTCAGTCCATAGAATTTTCCAGCCCAGAATACTGGAGTGGGTAGCCTTTCCCTTCTCCAGGAGATCTTCCCAACCCAGGGATTGAACCCAGGTCTCCCACATTGCAGGTGGATTCTTTACCAGCTGAAGAAGATTCTTTACCACAAGAGAAGCAAAAGGTTGATTAAATGACACACTAAAGGGCCAGTTTAGAAATCCTTCAGAAAGGAAATGTGGTGGCATGGCAATGTCGTCCAGTCGTAGCAGTGTCCAGCAGAGGAGTGGGCAGTGGGGAAATCAGTGGGATTCCTGGGATATGAACAGACTGCTCTTAGGTTGTTTCCCAACTCCTGTCAGACTGAAGCCTGCTTCCCCAGTTTTCTCATTAGTTCTCTTATCTTCTTGATATCTGGCAACTGCCTGTTCTGTTTTTGTCAGTCAGAATTCACTTAAGTCATTTATACCAAAAGCCCAGACAGAGCTTGAAGAGTGACACAAGTTTCTCCAACCAAAGCATTGCTTCTTTAAAATTTGCCTCCCAAAAAAATTTATCTATGGAAAAATGTGGAAATAACTTGTTCCGGCTGTGGCACATGCAGGATTGTGACTGGGAGTTGAATGTATACCAGTATCTCAGCACCTGATCTGCTGCCTGGGATGCACCGTGGTAAATTTCCATCTACCATTTGACAAATTCTGTTACGTTAGAGAGGTTACCTGGAATATCTTAATTGAAATTTCTTCATTGTTAAAATGGAATTAATTCATTTATTCACTTAATGGCTATTTATTAAGTACCTATTACCTGCCCTACATTTGTAATAAAATGATGAATCAACAGAGACAGGATCTTTACCTCTGTGCAGCTTATAATTTTGGTGGGAGAGAAACAATCACTTCATCTAATATTTAAAACTGTTCATCCTAAAGGAAATGAACCCTGAATATTCATTAGAAGGACTGATGCTGAAGCTGAAGCTCCACTATTTTGGCCCCCTGATGCAAAGAGCCAATTCACTGGAAAAGATTCTGATGCTGGGAAAGATTGAGGGGAGGAGGAGAAGGGGACGACAGAGAATGAGACGGTTGGATGGCATCACTGACACAATGGACATGAGTTTGAGTAAACTTCACTATCTGTGAAGGATAGGGAAGCCTGGCATGCTGCAGTCCGTGGGTCACAAAGAGTCAGACACGACTTAGCAACTGAACAACAGTAATTATGATAAGTGATGTTGAAAGAACAAGAAAGGAAGGAAGAAAACCTCATGAAGTTCTCATTTATTCAAGGATGTAAGAAGAAGTTTTTCCAGAGTAGGAATATTTGTGCACAGATAGGCTCCAGTAATAGGGCGTGTGTGTGTGTGTGTGTGTGTGTGTGTGTGTACATGCAGGGAAAGAAAATATGAGGCAGAGAAAAAATGCAAAGTGTACCCAGTGGTGTGATGGACTGTCAAGGAATGGGAGAAAAGCCAATGGGCCTCTAGCACAAATAATGAAAAAAAGTGTGAAAAGGGGCTGGAGGGTTAAATGAGGTCAGAACAGGAAGAGAGCAGACAGCTTCTGGTTTTAAGTGGCGAATACAATGATTCATTTTCTCTCTTCTTTTCTCTACTTTCTCTTTGTTATCCTTATTTTTAAAAATTCCCCTGATTTCTTTGCATGAATTGGAGGGAGGGCAAGATGCAATGGTGGAAAAGCTAGAGGAACTCACTTCAATTACCAGGCAAGAGATGGTCATACCTTGCCCTAGGGTAATGACCACAAAGATAAAAATCTTTGAGAGAAATAAAATCAACAGGACTTGATGGTGAATCAAATAAAATAGTGAGGCATTTCTGAAGATGAGTTCATAATTTCTGTGTGCAAACATGGTTGGCTAGAACCAACATTCCCTGAGGTAAGGACCCTGGAAGAGAATCTACTTTGAGGGGCAGAATATGAGTTAACATGTTAAATTTGAGATAACAATGAGATCCCAAGGGTAAATATTGAAACACCTAGATATACAATTATGAACCTCAAATAGCAATTGATAGGACATAACTGGGTGTCATTCACAAGTAGAAGTTACTTGAAACCAAAGGTATTGGTGAATTATATGGCAGAGAATAAATAGTGGAATGAAAGAAGATAGGAAATAACATCAGCACAATGAGGCATAGGAATTTTAAGGGCTCTATGCCCACACCAAGAAACAACCATTTGAAAAACTGTGCAAGAAAATACCATCACAAGCATCTAGGATTACAAATGAGAGTGGAGCGCCCATTCCACATGGATCAAGCACAAAAGAAAAGACACAATGAAGGGTAAGAACACCCTTCCCCTAAGCCAGGCAACTCAGTGTAGAGAAGAATACCTTCCCCGTGTGAGGAGAGTGAAGGGAATGCTCAACTTCAGTGTGGATCCAAGAGCCAGTCCACCTTAGTACAAGGCAACTCCCGTGGCCCCAGTTGACTTTCATGGCAACAAGCTCCCAGTTCACTCCCATAAGTGCTCAGTGGCACCAACAGTCCCAAGAGCCTCCTGCAAACCTAGGTTTCTGACCCACAAAGGAGTCAGCTGACTATCATGGTACTAAGCATTGAGTGGGTTTCTGTGAGCCCAGACTCCTGGAATATCCCAGCACCACTAGCTTCCGTAACCCTGGGCAGCTCTTGTGGTCCCATGCTCCCAAACATGCCCCATGGACCCAAGCTTCAGGTGGACACCTCTGAACCCAGGCTCTAGCACCAGAATGATTATCATCTGACCAAAATCCCAACCTCCCCAAGTAGCAGGCCATGATCTATAGACTTAGACTCCAGACTAGCTCACATATACCCAGGCTCCTACCCTGACCCCAGACCAGGGCAATCCCTTGGACCCTGCCTTGAAGCTGACTTCCACATACCAAGGATCCTAGCCCTTCCCAGCACCAGATCAGCCCCTGACAGACCTAACCTTCAGGATATTCACTGAGGCCCCAGGCTACAGGTTGGCTCCTGCAGCCCCTCAATCCAGGATTGTCCTAGCACCAGGCTGGTCCCCATAGCCCCAACCTCTAGAAGTTTTACAAAGTCAGGCTTTTGACCCATTCCAATGTAGGACCAGCTCCCTTGTACCCAGATTGCCAGGACCATTCCAGGGAAAAACCTCAGTACCTGATTGGTCTCTGTGGACCCAGGAATCAGGCTCACAAATGGATCCCAGGCTTAGCACCATAGACTAAAGCTCTAGCACCATTCTAGAGACTCCTAGATCCATCCCAGTGACTCCAGAAGCAAGTTCATTCATGTTCCCCACCAGATAGCCCACCCTGAATCTCTAGGTGGGCTGACTGGTGAAGAGTTTTGTTGCCAAAATCAGTTTGTAAATCCTGGAAAGGGTACATACTTCTTCAAACACACACCAATGCAAGGCCACAAGGATCATGAATTATCAAGAAAACATCAAACCCCAATGGAAACTAATAAAACTCCAGTGACTGACTCTAAGGAAATGGAGATTTATGACCTGACAAAGAAATCAGAGTAATCCTTTTAAAGCAATTAGAGAACTAAAAAAAAAAAAAAAGAACAGGTATAGAAAACAAAAAGAAATCAGGAAAACAAACAATGTACGAACAAAATGAGGAGTTTGAGAAAATAATGTGTGTGTTAGTCGCTCAGTCATGTCCAGTTCTCTGCGACCCCATGGACTGTAGTCCGCCAGGCTCCTCCATTCATGGGACTCTCCAGGCAAGAGTGGGTTGCTATTGACAAAATAATGGAGACCACTTTTTTAAAAAATTAGAAATCTAGAGTTGAAGACCTTGATAATTGAACTGAAGAATAAAGAGTTTCAACAATAAACTCAAGCAGAATACAAAATTAGTGAACTAGAATAGAAGTCATTTAGAATCATTTAGTCATAGAAGCAAAAAGAGAAAATGAAACAGTGACAAAAAGCAGTGGGAATCTGATGTATGACGTAGGGTACCCAAAGCCAGTGCTCTGTGACAATCTGGAGGAATGGGGTAGGAAGGGAGGTGGGAGGGCGACAGAGGATGGAAGGGACAAATGCATGCCTGTGGCCGATTCATACTGATGTATGAAAAAAACCATCACAATATTGTAAAGAAATTATCCTTCAACTAAAATAAATAAATTCAACAAAATATTTTTTAAAGAAACAAACAAAAAACCTACATGAACTATGGAATACCTTTAAAACAAACAGCTTATGCATTATCAAGAAGAAAAGTTTAAAGGAGAGGAACATTTATTTAAATAACAATGGAGAACTTC
The DNA here is from genome assembly GCF_055505025.1 of Bos grunniens. Lineage (NCBI taxonomy): Eukaryota > Metazoa > Chordata > Mammalia > Artiodactyla > Bovidae > Bos > Bos grunniens. Next base: position 51,427,758 of record NC_141175.1, read on the forward strand.
CCAAATCTGAAGAAAGATTTGGATATCTGAGTTTATGAAGCTAATAGATCATCTCGAATTCTCAATCCAAAATGATCCTGTCCAAGACACTTTATAATAAAGCTGTCTAAAATCAAAGACAACAGGAGAATTTCAAAAGAAACAAGATTTTTTTTTTTTAATATAAGAGAATCCCCATGCAGTTATCTGTGGATTTATTGGTAAAAACAGTGTCAGGTCAGATGTGAGGGATAATATACCCAAAAGGCTGAAAGAAAAACCTACCAAAAAATAAGCATATTTTGCTCAACAAATCTGTCTCTCAAGAATAAAGGAGAGCTAAAGACTTTTGCAATAAAGTTGAGGGAGTTTCTCACCACTGGACTTGCCTTATAAGAAGTGCTGAAAAGAGCTCTTCAAGTTTAAATGAAGGAATGCTAATTAGTAACTTGAAAATATAAAAATATAAAACATATGGCTAAAGGTAAGTATATAGTCAAGTTCAGAATACTCTAATATTGTAATATGGTATTGTGTTAGTCATTTAATTCTAGTATAAAAGTTTAAAGGTCCAAAGTATTCAATATAGTAATAACAATAATATTTGTTGATGAATACACAATATAAAAAGAAAGAAATTGTGGCATAAAAAATGGGAGTAAAAGGTAAAATTTTGGTATGTGATCAAAGTTAAATTACAGAGAAAAAGAGATTCTTCTATAGGTAAGATGTTTTAAGTAAACGTTAAGGAAACCACAAAGCAAAAACTTATAGTTTACAAATAAAGTGAAGAAAAAGGAAATGGAGAGATATTGGTCAAAGGGTATACATTTCCAGTTGTAAGATGAATAAGCTCTGGGAATCTAATGTATAGGGTGGTTACTGTAGTTAACAATATTACATTTTTTAAAGTTGCTCAGTTCAGTTCAATCACTCAGTCATGTCTGACTCTGCAACCCCATGGACTGCTGCACACCAGGCCTCCCTGTCCATCACCAAGTCCTAGAGTTTACTCAAACTCATGTCCATTGAGTTGGTAATGCCATCTAACCATCTCATCCTCTATCGCCCCCTTCTCCTCCCATCTTCAATCTTTTCCAGCATCAGAGTCTTTTCAAATGAATCAGTTATTTGCATCAGGTGGTCAAAGTACTGGAGTTTCAGCTAAAGTGGTAATTATGTACTGGGGTAAAGGTATTAACCAACTCTATTTTGGTAATTATTTTGGAATGTATCAAATTTTTAAAAAGTAAAAAGAGAAGATAACCTAGGACTGAACTTTGAGATGTTACAACATAAAAGTTGATAGAAAAATTTAGCAAAGAATGTTAAGAATGACTAACTAGAGAAGTAGAAGCAAACCAAGGAGAATGTTATTACAGAATCCAAGACAAAAGTGCTTCAAAAAGGAGTGAATTAGAGTGCTGAATGTTGTCAAGAGGTCAGGAGAGATGATAACTAAAAAAATTCCCATTAGAATAAGATACCGCAGCAAGAACCAACCTCACAGGGCAACCATCAAATTACAGGATATTGTTACCATAGTGTCTGATGTACATATTCAGTGAAGAAAAGAGATAGTACCAAAGGCATATCAGATCAGATCAGTCGCTCAGTCATGTCCGACTCTTTGCGACCCTATGAATCGCAGTACGCCAGGCCTCCCTGTCCATCACCAACTCCCAAAGTTCACTCAGACTCATGTCCATCGAGTCAGTGATGCCATCCAGCCATCTCATCCTCTGTCATCCCCTTCTCCTCTTGCCCCCAGTCCCTCCCACAATCAGAGTCTTTTCCAATGAGTCAACTCTTCGCATGAGGTGGCCAAAGTACCGGAGTTTCAGCTTTAGCATCATTCCTTCCAAAGAAATCCCAGGGCTGATCCCCTTCAGAATGGACTGGTTGGATCTCCTTGCAGTCCAAGGGACTCTCAAGAGTCTTCTCCAACACCACAGTTCAAAAGCATCAATTCTTCGGTGCTCAGCCTTCTTCACAGTCCAACTCTCACATCCATACGTGACCACAGGAAAAACCATAGCCTTGACTAGACGAACCTTTGTTGGCAAAGGAATGTCTTGGCATATCTAGCCAAAATTCAAAGTGAGGGAAATTTTTTAAATGGTGATTTTTTTTATATTATTATGCTTCTTTGCGGTTTTCAAAGCTTTTTACGATGTATGCTGTCCCACAAAACTGATATGTACAATAAGCTTCAAAATTCCCACATATATGATTTGTTCATTACAGGTAATAAAACTATGGCCCGGAAATGTTAATTGATGTGCCTATTTGTCATACACAGGCTTCCCTGGTGGCTCAGCAGTAAAGAATCCACCTGCAACACACGAGACCCAGGTTCAATGCACAAGTCAGAAAGATACCCTGGAGGAGGGCATGGAAACCCACTCTAGTATTCTTGCACAGAGAATTCCATGGACAGAGGAGCCTGATGGGCAACAGTCGATAGAGTAGAAGAGTCAGACATGACTGAAATGACTAAACACACAATATGGCTCATAGATCCAGAGATGAGGCTTAAATTCTGACATTATGATTCTAATTTGAGGAGGAAAGAGGGAGTGCTGCTCCATGTTGTCTGATTTGCAGCGTGAAGAAAAATCTTTGAAAAGAAAAATAAAACAATGGCACTCAAGCTTTACCCATACAAGGTGATTTTATGGGTTCTAGACCGGCTTTCTGCTCAAAATAAAATGTTCTCTACTACCTCATTGTCATTTGTCATTCCTTTACCAAAGGTCATCTGAGTCTGCAGACAGTCTTGCTTTGTTTTACTCAGCCAGATCTCTTCCAAAGAATAGTACTCAATGCTGAACATTACAGTTTAATGGCAACAGGAATAAACTGACAGGGCCCTCCATATGAGGCTGAGGGAATGGAACTTATCCAAGGGGCTATTTGGGACCCTTCTAGGGGCCATGTGACATATTGAAAAGGATAGGGAGAATGTCATTTATAGAAGAAGAGGAAAAAACTGGAAGTATTGGAGGTTATTTTAAATACCTGAGGGATTTGCATTCCTCTGATAATGAGTGATGTTGAGCATCTTTTCATGTGTTTGTTAGCCATCTGTATGTCTTCTTTGGAGAAATGTCTATTTAGTTCTTTGGCCCAATTTTTGATTGGGTCATTTATTTTTCTGGAGTTGAGCTGTAGGAGTTGCTTGTATATTTTTGAGATTAGTTGTTTGTCTGTTGCTTCATTTGCTATTATTTTCTCCCATTCTGAAGGCTGCCTTTTCACCTTGCTTATAGTTTCCTTTGTTGTGCAGAAGCTTTTAAATTTAAATAGGTCCCATTTGTTTATTTTTGCTTTTATTTCCAATATTCTGGGAGGTGGGTCATAGAGGATCCTGCTGTGATGTATGTCGGAGAGTGGTTTGCCTATGTTCTCCTCTAGGAGTTTTATAGTTTCTGGTCTTACGTTGAGATCTTTAATCCATTTTGAGTTTATTTTTGTGTATGGTGTTAGAAAGTGTTCTAGTTTCATTCTTTTACAAGTGGTTGACCAGTGTGCCCAGCACCACTTGTTAAAGAGATTGTCTTTAATCCATTGTATATTCTTGCCTCCTTTGTCAAAGATAAGGTGTCCATATGTACATGGATAAATGCAAGTCAAAACCACTATGAGGTACCATTTCACGCCAGTCAGAATGGCTGCAACCCAAAAGTCTACAAGCAATAAATGCTGGGGAGGGTGTGGGGAACTCTCCACACTGTTGGAGAGTTCTCTCCACAGTGAACTCTGTGGGAACTCTCTTACACTGTTGGTGGGAATGCAAACTAGTACAGCCACTATGGAGAACAGTGTGGAGATTCCTTAAAAAACTGGAAATAGAACTGCCTTATGATCCAGCAATCCCACTGCTGGGCATACACACTGAGGAAACCAGAAGGGAAAGAGGCACGTGTACCCCAATGTTCATCGCAGCACTGTTTATAATAGCCAGGACATGGAAGCAACCTAGATGCCCATCAGCAGATGAATGGATAAGAAAGCTGTGGTACATACACACAATGGAGTATTACTCAGCCATTAAAAAGAATACATTTGAATCAGTTCTAATGAGATGGATGAAACTGTAACCTATTATACAGAGTGAAGTAAGCCAGAAAGAAAAACACCAATACAGTATACTAATGCATATATACGGAATTTAGAAAGATGGTAACAATAACCCTGTGTACGAGACAGCAAAAGAGACACTGGTGTATAGATCAGTCTTATGGACTCTGTGGGAGAGGGAGAGGGTGGGGATATTTGGGAGAATGGCATTGAAACATGTATAATATCATATGTGAAATGAGTCACCAGTCCAGGTTCGATGCACAATACTGGATGCTTGGGGCTGGTGCACTGGGACGACCCAGAGGGAGGGTATGGGGAGGGAGGAGGGAGGAGGGTTCAGGATGGGGAACACAGGTATACCTGTGGCGGATTCATTTAGATATTTGGCAAAACTAATACAATATTGTAAAGTTTAAAAATAAAATAAAATTAAAAAAATAAAATAAAAAGATCATAAAAAATAAATAAATAAATACCTGAGGGATACAATAAACACATGATGCTCTGTTTATCATGAGTAGATGCTGACAAGGAGATAGTTGAATGGATAGATAGATGAAAAAACTTTCTAACCGTGAGTGCTATGATGGATGACTTAGAGGTCATATACTCTACCTCAGTAGAAGAACAGAATGCACATGTTTATTACATACTCTGATCAGGGAAAACAGAGTCTATTCATCCCAGGAACTTAGTTGACCAGAGCAGTAAACTAAGATTAGGAGAAAGAGAATTATCAAGAAACAATGACAGTCATGAAATCATGAACAAAGCCATGAGCACACATAAAGAAAGTAGTAGCTAGAGAACAGAGTAAGATAAAAGGAAAAAGGAATACATGAGAACAGGACCTAGGCATCTAGTAAACAAAATGATTCTACAGAGTAAAAAACACAATTCTTTAAACATTCAACAAGTATATATCATTAGTATAAAGTAGCTACCATATATACTAAATATGTTAAGCACTATATATGTAATCTCATTCATTCTTCATAACAACCCTTGAAAATAGCTATTATGAATTCCATTTTACAAATGAGGAAATAGGCTGATATTCATCACACAACTGCTGAATAGCTGAGTCGTAATTCAAACTCAGGTATTCTTTAGTTCAAAGACTGTTACATCATCAGCCAAGAAAACAAGTGGAAATATAACACTGAACGGATTCAATCCTTAGAGTACCTACATTTGAGAAAGACTAGAAAAATAAGCGAGCAATTAAATGCAGTGTGACCTGAATAATTAGTTAGAGACTGGAATTTGACTAGCAGAGAGTTAGTACACATTCTGCACATTTGCCTCCTGGGATAATGTTATTTTACGTCTCTTCCACCTCTATATTTGATTAAATACCACAATTTTTCATCTATGAAGGAAGACATTGAATGCAAATAATCCTGGAGGAAGAAATAAAATGATTTAGTCACCTCATTTAATTGCCTAGGGGTACATTTGCAATTAGGTATTGCAAATAAGATTTTATCAAAATGATGCAGTACTTACAATTAGACATGCTGTGGGTACTTTATTAAGATTGGTTTATAGTCATTCTGGTGCTAACAATTGCAAATACATCTCCAGTCACAGAGCACTGGCTGGGACACAAATTAACCTGGAAATCTACATACCCTCTTGGGAGCTGAGCATTCATCCTGTGTCCAGGGATGGTCACAATATAACCAGACCAAATATCTCCCCTGTGCCAAGCCAGACAGTGGTCTATAAATACTCTTAAAGGTGCTAGTCTTATGCCTATATCTTCCTTTTCCCCACTCTGTCTTTTCCTTCTATGGATGTAAATACTTCTATTGAGGGAAATTTAGCAATATGTATAATTTGGCCAACTGATGCAAAGAACTGACTCATTTGAAAAGACCCTGATTCTGGGAAAGATTGAAAGTGGGAGAAGGGTACCTCAGAGGATGAGATGGTTGGATGGCATCGCCGACTCAATGGACATGAGTTTGGGTAAACTCCGGGAGTTGGTGATGGACAGGAGGCCTGGTGTGCTGCAGTTCAATGGGGTCGCAAAGAGTCGGACACAACTGAGTGACTGAACTGAACTGAACTGAATCCTAACAGTATTCACTTGTTTAGACCTGTTAATTCTAGGAATTTATCCTGGGAAAATAATTGCAGATGGGTACATAGATTTATGTGCAAGGTTAACCATGACAGTAAGTTTAAATTTACTTAAAAACTTAACTTTACTGCAGATGAAGATAGAATAAATTATGATAACCCACAATGACATAACAGTCATTAAAGAGTATATTTTTGAAAACATTTAATGATAGGAAATTATTCCAATGCAATAGTAATGGAGAAAAAATAGGTATATAATCATAGTTGCTAAAAAGAAATAAACCTTTAAATACAAAAATAGAACATAGTCATAAATATGATGTATGTAGGAAAGATAGTTAACTTCTTTTTCACTTCAATTGTGAAAAGTGTCCCATCTACAGAGAAACTCTGTGGGCTGGTCGTTGCTCTAGAGGAACTAAGTACTGCCCTCAGGAGTAAAAATGCACAACCCAAAGCAGATGGTTTCTTGTGCCCTACATTCTTACAGCTTCTAGAAATAGCATATTGATTTCCCTGTCCCAGATACCACTTCCCCATTATAGGCAATCTTGATGGAGCTATTGATCAAGGTACCATCTTCTTCCTGGTCAGGGGGGCAGGCACAGGACCCAGTGCAGGCCAAACTAAACTTTCAGGGATTTGAATTATGGAAACAAAAATAAAAGGTATTAATATTGATCTAACCCTTTATAATAGTGACCTAAAACAATAGACCATTATATTTTGCCACCAAAATCCCTGTTGCTCTTTTGTCTTCTGGGGTGAAGCTTGCAAAACTTAGCTGCCTTCCACTTTTTATTTAGTGGGTACATTGCCCAGAGGGGCAGTTCTTGCCTGCCAAAGAAACCCAACCTACATAGCTCCTGTGTAGCAGCTTCCCACATGTCCCTGAACTGATTACCTGCAGTGGGTGGCATTGTCATCAAAAAGCAAGGGAAGGATGATTCTGGAATTCTTTCTTTTTTTATTTCAATGCAAGAATCATTTGATGCTCATATAAGATAAATGGATCTTTTTTCCTAGTGACAATTATTGCCCCAATGGTTGGTATTTTCTGTTCACATAGCTTAAATTCAGCGATATCGCAATCTCTAAATAACTGTGAAAGTCTCAGCTTGACTTTTATGATTTTTCCCCCTTTGGAAAAGTTTGGCACAATAGGTCTTAAATTATACAGGAGCATACTGAAGCAGTAATGAAACACAATAAGATCCAACCAAATGAGGTTGTTAGGAGTTAACTCTAAATTCTCCCTGAATGCTTCTACCAGGTAGGCTTACCCTCTTAGTCTTCTCATCCATTCCTAGTTTAAAGCTCAGCTCAAAAATCAACCCTTATAGATTAAAGCTGACAGGGCATAATGTAAAAAAAATCAATTTTGTATCTGATAGATTGAACCATGGTAGATACTTGCTCAATCTCTCATTTTTAACAATTTGTGTAACCTAAGAATCAGTTTTCAACCATATATCTGTCTACATATTGATATAGCTGTATACAGCTAGGCACACACACACACATGTGTGTATATATATACACAAAAACTATGAACATTGTTTTGTGAGGATTAAATAAAGTCATGTATGTGAAGCATCTGGTATATGGTAAGGTGTGCAAATATCCTGTCCATTTTTACCACAGCCCATCTAAGCCAGCATCCAGACAAGGAAGAGTGGTCCCTGGAAAGATCTGGGTGTAGAGAAGGGGAACAAGGGGAACAAAGAGAAAGGCATAGCTGGCTCAGGATACTGCCAAGATTCATTTAAGAGGGACAAAATGTCATGGGCAACATGTAATAAATACCATTGGTAGAACAAAAATTCAAATCTACTCACTTTGAACTCCTATAAAAATAGGTGATCTATTAAGGACTACTGCATTTTGGGGGCACGACGTTTATTGCTTTACTTTAATTATCTCATTTATTCTTCATGGTAATCCTATGTAGAAGATTTTAGTCTATTTATCATAAGAGGAAACTAAGGCATAGAATGATTAACTAATCAGGCTGAAGTCTCAGGATTTAGAAGTGGCTGAGTAGGGCTTCCCTGGTAGCTCAGATGGTAAAGAATCTGCCTGCAATGCAGGAGACCCCAGTTCAATTCCTGGGTCAGGAAGATCCCCCCAAAAAGGGATAGGCTACCCACTCCAGTGATCTTGGGTTTCCCTTGTGGCTCAGCTGGTAAAGAAACAGCCAGCAATGCTGGAGGCCTGGGTTCGATCCTAGGTTGGGGAGATCCCCTGGAGAAGGGAAAGGTTACCCACTCCAGTGTTCTGCCCTGGAGAATTCCATGGACAGTCCAAGGGGTCCCAAAGAGTCGGACACACTGAGCAATTTTCACTTTCTTTCGAGTTGTTATGGGAAAATATTTCTTTTTTTTAATTTTATTTTATTTTTAAACTTTACAATATTGTATTGGTTTTGCCAAATATCTAAATGAATCCGCCACAGGTATACCTGTGTTCCCCATCCTGAACCCTCCTCCCTCCTCCCTCCCCATACCATCCCTCTGGGTCGTCCCAGTGCACCAGCCCCAAGCATCCAGTATCGTGCATTGAACCTGGACTGGTGACTCATTCCATATATGATATATACATATTTCAATGCCGTTCTCCCAAATCATCCCACCCTCTCCCTCTCCCACAAAGTCCAAAAGACTGTTCTATACATCAGTGTCTCTTTTGCTGTCTCGTATACAGGGTTATTGTTACCATCTTTCTAAATTCCATATATATGTGTTAGTATACTGTATAGAAACTGTATACAGTTTCATCCACCTCGTTAGAACTGATTCAAATGTATTCTTTTTAATGGCTGAGTAATACTCCATTGTGTATATGTACCACTGCTTTCTTATCCATTCATCTGCTGATGGGCATCTAGGTTACTTCCATGTCCTGGCTATTACGAACAGTGCTGCGATGAACATTGGGGTACACGTGTCTCTTTCCCTTCTGCTTTCCTCAATGTGTATGCCCAGCAGTGGGATTGCTGGATCATAAGGCAGTTCTATTTCCAGTTTTTTAAGGAATCTCCACACTGTTCTCCATAGTGGCTGTACTAGTTTGCATTCCCACCAACAGTGTAAGAGGGTTCCCTTTTCTCCACACCCTCTCCAGCATTTATTGCTTGTAGACTTTTGGGTTGCAGCCATTCTGACTAGCGTGAAATGGTACCTCGTAGTGGTTTTGATTTGCATTTCTCTGATAATGAGTGATGTTGAGCATCTTTTCATGTGTTTGTTAGCCATCTGTATGTCTTCTTTGGAGATATGTCTATTTAGTTCTTTGGCCCATTTTTTGATTGGGTCATTTATTTTTCTGGAGTTGAGCTGTAGGAGTTGCTTGTATATTTTTGAGATTAGTTGTCAGTTGCTTCATTTGCTATTATTTTCTCCCATTCTGAAGGCTGTCTTTTCAACTTGCTTATAGTTTCCTTTGATGTGCAGAAGCTTTTAAGGTTAATTAGGTCCCATTTGTTTATTTTTGCTTTTATTTCCAATATTCTGGGAGGTGGGTCATAGAGGATTCTGCTGTGATGTACGTCAGAGAGTGTTTTGCCTATGTTCTCCTCTAGGAGTTTTATAGTTTCTGGTCTTACATTTAGATCTTTAATCCATTTTGAGTTTATTTTGGTGTATGGTGTTAGAAAGCGCTCTAGTTTCATTATTTTACAAGTGGTTGACCAGTTTTCCCAGCACCACTTGTTAAAGAGATTGTCTTTAATCCATTGTATATTCTTGCCTCCTTTGTCAAAGATAAGGTGTCCATATGTGCTTGGATTTATCTCTGGGCTTTCTATTTTGTTCCATTGATCTATATTTCTGTCTTTGTGCCAGTACCATACTGTCTTGATGACTGTGGCTTTATAGTTCATCACTTGGCTCTAAAATACACAGACAGCAACTGTGAGAATAGAATCCATCACAGAGCTCCCTACAATCTAAACTTTCAGAAGAGAAGGAGTTATCCACTGGAGCTAGGCAGATCTGCAGGGCCACTAAGAGTGAAGACAGTTGTGCAGGGGACCTTGAGATATGCAATCTCTCTGCATTTCCAATATCATGGTGTGAGCTGAAGCCCATGCCAAGTGGTTATGTTTCATCCAACATTAACTGGGCCATAAAGTTAATGGGTCTTAGAAGCTCCTAAAATACTTTCATTTAAATATTGGAGGCAAATAATTTAGGCAAAAATTCTTTAGTATGAATTACTCTGACAGTGATTTCCATTTGTATCTATTCTCTTCAGACACCGGGGTCTTTACTTGGTCTTTTTTTTTTTTTTTTTTAATCTCTGCACTTCTTGATGTTCCCTTCTCTTGCCCCTTCAGACACTCCTTACCTTGGTCATGGTTAAATACAAAGCAATTGCTGCCCATGCCCTCTGCCACTTCTATTGCTATATGGCATATTAGATTTTTGTAAGCCAACAAAAAACTGCAATAGGTAGAGTCCAATTGCTTTATCACTGAATATCAATGCAATATTAAAAGTTATGATATATAAAATGTAAATTCCTTTTAGCAATAATAACTGAATCATCTTGCCATAGTTTGACATATCATACATATTGATGGTGTAGCCTTCTCTGCATATTCGATTCAACACTGGATGGAATGACAGCAAAGGTAAAATGTAGGTAACACATATGGCATTGCATCGTCAATGGGGAACAAGACTGGGAAATGTGTCAAAGGGTTTCTTGAAGTTCTGTAGCACATGGCTTTCAGGCATCTGTGGTATTTGTTAAATGCACTTTTCTTGGTTTTAACCTAGAATTTTTATTCCAAATACCTGGGGTTAGAACCAACGAGTTGTCTCAGGTGATTCTGATTCACTATTAACTACTGTGCTATGTGCTGAAGATAAGGGGAAAAAACCTATTCTGATTGTGAAGGAGGATGTAACCTGGTTAAAGAAATAAGCTATATATATAGTTATATATAATCTGTAAGTATATACATACATTCATAAGTGAAGTGAAGTCACTCAATCATGTCCAACTCTTTGCGACCCCATGGACTGTAGCCTACTACGCTGCTCTGTCCATGGGATTTTCCAGGCAAGAGTACTGGAGTGGGTTGCCATTTCCTTCTCCAGAGGATCTTCCTGACCCAGGGATCGAACCCAGGTCTCCTGCACTGTAGGCAGACGTTTTACCGTCTGAGCCACCAGGGAAGTCCTCAATGTATATATACATATGTATATATGTATATATATACACACATATGTATATATACAAAGTATGTATATATACATACATATATATATACATATACAAAGTATATATACATTCATATATAATCTATAATTGTATAGATTTGAGTACAGGAGTGAATAATAGCTCTTGGAATTTAGAGGAAAGAGGTTATCACAAGTTTGAATAAATCAGGAAGGCACCAAATCTGCCTATGTTTAAGAGCATATGTTTCGAGACATCAGAGTTCTGATAAAGGAGCCAAAAACTGAAGAATCAAGATTTTAGAAAGAAGGGAAGCCCACTGAGTTATGCCCAACAGTTTGCATGTTGCCCTTGCCATCAGGATATTTGCTTAATCTTTCCTTAAATTAAGTTAAAATCCATATAACATGAAACGACCATTTTAAAGTGTACAATTAAGTAGAGTTTAGTACATTTACAGTGCAATGAGACTGTCACTTATATTGAATTACAAAACGTTGTCAGCATTGCAAAACAGATCTCGTATAAACTAGTCACTCCATATCCATAGGCCTGGCTCTTGGCAGCCACTAGTCTATCTACTTTGTGTCTATATACCTATTACCTAATGCCAATATTTCAAATTAATAGAATCGTACAATGTGTATCTTTTTCATGTCTGGCTTCTTTTACTTAGCATAATGTTTTTAAGGTTGTTCATGTTGTAGTGTATATCAGTACTTCATTTCTTTTATAACTGAATTAATCAGTTCAGTTCAGTCACTCAGTCGTGTTCGAATGACCCCATGAAATGCAACTCACCAGGCCTCCCTGTCTATCACCAACTCCTGGAGTTTACTCAAATTCATGTCCATAGAGTCAGTGATGCCATTCAACCATCTCATCCTCTGTTGTCCCCTTCTCCTCCCACCTTTATCTTACCCAGCATCAGGGTCTTTTTAAATGAGTCAGTTCTTCACATCAGGTGGCCAAAATATTGGAGTTTCAGTTTCAGCATCAGTCCTTCCAATGAATATTCAGGACTTATTTCCTTTAGGATGGACTGGTTGGATGTTCTTGCTGTCCAAGGGACTCTCAAGAGTCTTCTCCAACACTGCAGTTCAAAATCATTAATTCTTCGGCACTCAGCTTTCTTTATAGTCCAACTCTCACATCCATACATGACTAGAAGAAAAAACATAGCTTTGAGTAGACAGAACTTTGTTGGCAAAGCAATGTCTCTGTTTGGTAATATTCTGTCTAGGTTGGTCATAACTTTTCTTCCACGGAGCAAGTATCTTTTAATTTCATGGCTGCTGTCACCATCCTCAGTGATTTTGCAACCCAAAAAAATAAAGTCTGCCACTTTTTCCCCATTTATTTGCCAGAAAGTGATGGGACCGGATGCCATGATCTTAGTTTTCTGAATGTTGAGTTTTAAGCCAACTTTTTCACTCTCCTCTTTCACTTTCATCAAGAGTCTCTTTAGCTCTTCTTTGCTTTCTGCCATAAGTGTGGTGTCATCTGCATATCTGAGGTTATTGGTATTTCTCTCAGCAATCCTGATTCCAGCTTGTGCTTCATCCAGTCCAGCATTTCTCATGATGTACTCTGCATATAAGTTAAATAAGTGGAGTGATAATATACAGCCTTGACGTACTCCTTTTCCTATTTGGAACCAGTCTGTTGTTCCATGTTCAGTTCTAACTATTGCTTCCTGACCTGCATACAGGTTTCTCAAGAGGCAGGTCAGGTGGTCTGGTATTCCCATCTCTTTCAGGATTTTCCACAGTTTGTTGTCATTCACACAGTCGAAGGCTTTGGCATTTTCAGTAAAGCAGAAGTAGATATTTTTTTGGAACTCTCTTGCTTTTTCAATGATCCAACAGATGTTGGCAGTTTGATCTCTGGTTCCTCTGCCTTTTCTAAATCCAGCTTGAACATCTGGAAGTTCACCATTCCCCTACTGTCGAAGTCTGGCTTGGAGAATTCTGAGCATTTCTTTGATAGCATGTGAGATGAATGCAATTGTGCAGCAGTTTGAGCATTCTTTGATATTGACTTTCTTTGGGATTGGAATGAAAACTGACCTTTTCCAGTCCTGTGGCCACTGCTGAGTTTTCCAAATTTGCTGGCATATTGAGTGCAGCACTTTCAGAGCATTATCTTTTAAGATTTTAAATAGCTCAACTGCAATTCCATCACCTCCACTAGCTTTGTTCATAGTATTACTTCCTAAGGCCCACTTGACTTCACATTCCAAGATATCTGGCTCTAGGTGAGTGATCATTCCATTGTGATTATCTGAGTCATGAAGAACTTTTTTGCCTAGTTCTTCTGTGTATTCTTGCCACCTTTTCTTAATATCTTCTGCTTCTGTTAAGTCCGTATCATTTCTGTCCTTTATTGTGTCCATCTTTGCATTAAATGTTCCCTTGGCATCTCTAATTTTCTTGATAAGATCTCTAGGCTTTCCCATTCTATTGTTTTCCTCTATTTCTTTGCATTGATCATGGAAGAAGGCTTTCTCATCTCTTCTTGCTATTTTTGGAATTCTGGATTCAAATGTGTATATCTTTCCTTTTCTCCTTTGCCTTTTGTTTCTCTTCTTTTCATAGCTTTTTGTAAGTCCTCCTCAGACAACTATTTTGCCTTTTTGCATTTCTTTTTCTTGGGATGGTCTTGATACCTGCCTCCTGTACAATGTCACAAACCTCTGTCCATAGGTCTTCGGGCACTCTGTCAATCAGATCTAATCCCTTGAATCTATTTGCCACAGTGCATAATCATAAGCAATTTGATTTAGGTCATACTCGAATTCTCTAGTGGTTTTTCCCTACTTTCTTTAATTTATGTCTGAATTTGGCAATAAGGAGTTCATGATCTGAGCCACAGTCAGCTCCTGGTCTTGTTTTTGCTGACTGTATAGAGCTTCTCCATCTTTGACTGCAAAGGATATAATCAATCTGATTTCATTATTGACCGTCTGGTGATGTCCATGTGTAGAGTCTTTTCTTGTGTTGTTGGAAGAGGGTGTTTGCTATCACCAGTGTGTTCTCTTGGCAAAACTCTATTAGCCTTTGCCCTGCTTCATTCTGTACTCCAGAGACAAATTTGCCTGTTAATCCAGGTATTTGTTGATTTCCTCCTTTTGCATTCCAGTCCCCTATAGTGAAAAGGACATCTTTTCTTGGTGTTAGTCCTAGAAGGTTTTGTAGGTATTCATAGAACCATTCAGCTTCAGCTTCTTCAGCATTACTGGTCAGGGCAAAAACTTGGGTTACTGTGATATTGAATGGTGTGCCTTGGAAACAAACAAAGACCATTCTGCTGTTTTTGAGATTGCATCCAAGTACTGCATTATTGGACTCTTTTGTTGCGTATGATGGGTACTCCATATCTTGTAAGGGATTCTTGCCCACAGTAGTAGATGTAATGGTCATCTGAGTAAAATTCACCCATTCCAGTCCATTTTAGTTCACTGATTCCTAAAATGTCAATGTTCACTCTTGCCATCTCCTGTTTGACCACTTCCAATTTGCCTTGACTCATGGATCTAACATTCCAGGTTCCCATGGAATATTGCTCTTTACAGCCCTGGTCTTTACTTTCATAACCAGTCATACCCACAACTGGGTGTTGTTTTTGCCTTGGCTCTGTCTCTTCATTCTTTATGGAGTTATTTCTCCACTGATCTCTATAACCGAATAGCACTTCATTATATGGATGTCAGCATATTTTGTTGATTCATTCACCAATTGGATATTTGGGTTCTTTCTACCCTTTGACTATTGACAATGTATTGCTATGAGTATTTGTTTTAATACCTCTTTTCAGTTTGGGAGGTATGTACCTAGGAGGGAAATTACTGGGCCATACAGTAATTGTATATTTTACTTTATATAACTAATTTAATTAGGAAATTATTTTTCAAAGTGGCTACACCACTTTACATTCCTACTAACAATTCCCAAAGGTTTCAATGTCTCCATGTCCTTGCCAACACTTGTTAATTTCCTGTTTTAAAGTAATAGCCATAGAGATGGGAATACCAGACCACCTGACCTGCCTCTTGAGAAACCTGTATACAGGTCAGGAAGCAACAGTTAGAACTGGACAGGGAACAACAGACTGGTTCCAAATAGGAAAAGGAGTACGTCAAGTCTGTATATTGTCACCCTGCTTATTTAACTTATATGCAGAGTACAGCATGAGAAACGTTGGGCTGGAAGAAGAACAAGCTGGAATCAAGATTGCCAGGAGAAATATCAATAACCTCAGATATGCAGTTGACACCACCCTTATGGCAGAAAGTGAAGAAGGACTAAACAGCCTCTTGATGAAAGTGAAAGAGGAGAGTGAAAAAGTTGGCTTAAAGCTCAACATTCAGAAAACGAAGATCATGGCATCTGGTCCCATCACTTCATGGCAAATAGATGGGGAAACAGTGGAAACAGTGTCAGACTTTATTTTTGGGGGCTCCAAAATCACTGCAGATGGTGATTGCAGGCATGAAATTAAAAGACGCTTGCTCCTTGGAAGGCAAGTTATGACCAACCTAGACAGCATATTGAAAAGCAGAGACATTACTTTGCCAACAAAGGTCGATCTAGTCAAGGCTATGGTTTTTCCAGTGGTCAAGTATGGATGTGAGAGTTGGACTGTGAAGAAGGCTGAGCACCGAAGAATTGATGCTTTTGAACTGCGGTGTTGGAGAAGACTCTTGAGAGTCCCTTGGACTGCAAGGACCAACCAGTCCATCCTAAAGGAAATCAGTCCTGAATATTCATGGAAGGACTGATGCTGAAGCTGAAACTCCAATATTTTGGCCACCTGATACGGAGAGCTGACTCACTTGAAAAGACCATGATTCTGGGAAAGATTGAGCACGAGAGGAGAAGGGGACAACAGAGGATGAGATGGTTGGATGGCATCACCGACACAATGGACATGGGTTTGGGTGGACTCCGGGAGTTGGTGATGGACAGGATGCCTGGCGTGCTATAGTTCCTTGGGTTACAAAGAGGCGGACATGGCTGAGCGACTGAACTGAACTGAACTTAGTAGATGTTATGTGATAATTGTGGTTTGGTTTTGGTTTGCATTTTCCTAATTGAGCATATTTCATGTGCTTATTGTTCATCTAGGTATCTTCTTCAGAGAAATAGATATTCAAGTCCTCTACCCACTTTTAACTGGGTTGTTTATCTTTTTCTTTGCTAAATTATAATCATATATTCTAGACACTAAACCCTTTTCAGATGAATTGCAAATATTTTCCCCTGTTCCATATTTGTGTGTTCACTTTCTTGATGGTATCCTTTGATGCACAAACATTTTTCATGTTCATAGTGTTGATTTTTTCTTTTATTGATTGCTATTTGATGCTTTCTATTTATTCATTCTTAACATGGGGCAAGTGACTGGGATGCAACATAAAAGTAGATGAAAAGCGAAGCTGGGTTTTGTATTCTTGTTGCTCTAGAAAGAAAAGTATTGGAAGGAGAATTTCCAAGAAGGAGGCTGTTATTTGGGGGCAAAATAAGGACTTAGATGAAGGTAGAGAAAAATACAATCCAGCCTCTAGTCAGCTCAGTCACTGATTAACTAAGGTGAACACACCTACTCCAGCTGCCTGACAGAGGAAATCTTGAATCCCACCTATAAAAAGATTGCATTACTCAGAGCACTTCCTACATACTACATACTACATACTATACTCCAGTATTCTTGTGTGGAAAATCCCATGGACAGAGGAACCTGGTGGGTTATAGTTTATGGGGCTGCAAAAGTCAGACATGACTGAGTGACGAAACCAGCAACACCATTCTAGAAAAATACTTTTGATTAAATTTTCAAGAAATTGGATGTAAAGATAGACAATTTCACTAGAGAACTTGAATCCATTTTGTAAATATCAAATGGAAATTATAGAACTGAAGAATACAATAAATTAAACTAAGAACTCAATAGAAAATACAATTAGTGAACTGCAAGATAGGTCAATAGGAAATTCGCAGATGAAAAATATGAAAAATTCAGAAAAGAACAGAAAAGACATTTAGAATGATGTGAGACAATCTTACACAAAACTGATTAAAGCACCATATGAGAAAGAAAAAGAATGGGCAGGGAATGCTTGAGGAGATAATGACCAAGAATTTCCCCCAAATTGAATAACATCAAACTATAGATTGAAAAATCATTACAAACCAGAAGCAGGATAAAAATCAAGAAAATCACACCTAAGTACATCATAGCAAAACTGCTGCAAAACAAAGACAAAAAAAAAATCTCAAAAGCATCCACATATCAGAGATATCTTCACTCCCTTGTTCACTGCAGAATTATTCACAATAAGCAAGATGTGGAAACAATGTGTCTTCATTAATGGAGGAATTGATAAAAAAAAGATGTGGGGAGAGAGAAAGACAGAGATAATCTGAAACATTTCTATTAAAAATGTGTAAATATGTGAGGTGAAGAATGCAATAATTAACTAGATGGGGAAAATTCTTTCATATTTTACACGTATCAAATTATCATGATATGCACTTTAAATATCTTAAAATTATGTCAATATACCTCTGTAAAGCAAGGGAAAAATACATAATATCTTCAAATGATTAAGAATAAGACTGACAGCTGATTTCTGAATAATGGAAGCCAGAAAGAAATAAGAAATATCATTATAAAATTGAAATTCTATGATTCAGAAAAAAAAAAATTCTTAGAGAAGAAAGAACATGAAACCTCCTTGAATTGCCTATCTAGACATGATTTCTCCTTTGTTGCAACTCTAAATTCTGGCCTTTTCTTGATGCTAGGTCAAGATCCTTCTTTTATTTATGCTTCCATTGAGTCTTATTATCTTAGAGTCAGTATACTGTTGTCCTGTTAGAAATGTTTGGAAAATTTGTTGAAGTTTTTCTCTTAAAAAAAAACAGAAAAGAATATGGGTGTACTTATGGCTGATTCTTGTTGATATATGACAGAAAACCACAAAAATCTGTAAAGCAATCATCCTTCAAGAAAAAACAATAATAAAGCCAGAAAGAAAAACACCAATGCAGTATACTAATGCATATACATGGAATTTAGAAAGATGGTAACAATAACCCTGTATACGAGACAGCAAAAGAGACACAGATGTATAGAACAGTCTTTTGGACTCTGTGGGAGAGGGAGAGGGTGGGATGATTTGGGAGAATGGCACTGAAACATGTATAATATCATATATGAAATGAGTCGCCAGTCCAGGTTCAATGCACGATACTGGATGCTTGGGGCTGGTGCACTGGGATGACCCAGAGAGATGGTACAGGGAGGGAGGAGAGAGGAGGGTCCAGGATGGAGAACACGTGTATACCTGTGGCGGATTCATGTTGATATATGGAAAACCAATACAATATTGTAAGGTTAAAAAATAAAATTAAATTAAAAAAATAGTAATAATAAAATAAAATTTACAAAGTAATAGTGGATATCTGCATAATGTTGGTAGAGCAACTAAAGAGAAAGCTTTGAAGACCAAGGACCAAAGCATTAATTTAATGAAATCGAAGCAGTGGCAAATTTGTCTAGATATTCTACATTTATGACTGTCAAATTTTTCTTTTACAGATGAGTACTGTGAAGAAAGCTGAGCAACGAAGAATTGATTCTTTTGAACTGTGGTGTTAGAGAAGACTCTTGAGAGCCCCTTGGACTGCAAGGAGATCCAACCAGTCCATTCTGAAGGAGATCAGCCCTGGGATTTCTTTGGAAGGAATGATGCTAAAGCTGAAACTGCAGTACTTTGGCTACATCATGCGAAGAGTTTACTCATTGGAAAAAACTCTGATGCTGGGAGGGATTGGGGGCAGGAGGAAAAGGGGACAACGGAGGATGAGATGGCTGGATGGCATCACTGACTCGATGGACGTGAGTCTCAGTGAACTCCGGGAGTTGGTGATGGACAGGGAGGCCTGGCGTGCTGCGATTCATGGGGTCACAAAGAGTCGGACACGACTGAGCGACTGAACTGAACTGAACTGAAACAGAAGCTCAGAGAATTTAAACAATGCATTTAAGTTCATTCACCTATTTAGTGCCAGAGTCAGGACCTGAACTCAAGTTTTTCATATATTTTTTTTTTTAATTTATTCGATTTCTGTATACACTACAGTGTGCTCACCATAAAAAGTTTAGTTTCCATCTGTCTCTATACTGTTCAACCCCTTTACCCATTTCTCTTTCTCTTAACTCCCTTCTCCTCTGGAATCCATTATTATGTTCTCATCTGTATGTAATTCTTTTTGTGTGGTTTGTTTTGTTCATTTATTTTGCTTTGTTTTACATAACATATATGAGTGAAATCATAGTATTTGTTTTCTTCCATCTGGCTTATTTCACTTCCTCTAATGCCCTCACAGTCCAACCACATTGTTGCAAAGTTAAGATTTCATCCTTTCATGACTGGGTAGTATTTCATTGTATATAAATATATCACATTTTCTTTATCCATTCATCCAGCAATGGGCACTTAAGTTGTTTCCATGTCTTGGGTATTGTAAATAATGCTGCAGTGAACATCAGTTCAGTTCAGTTCAGTCGCTCAGTCGTGTCTGACTCTTTGCGACACCATGAACTGCAGCACGCCAGGCCACTCTGTCCATCACCAACTCCCGGAGTTCACTCAAACTCACGTCCATCAAGTCAGTGATGTCATCCAGCCATCTCATCCTCTGTCGTCCCCTTCTCTCTTGCCCCCAATCCCTCCAGCATCAGAGTCTTTTCCAATGAGTCAACTCTTCGCATGAGGTGGCCAAAGTACTGGAGTTTCAGCTTTAGCATCATTCCTTCCAAGGAAATCCCAGGGCTGATCTCCTTCAGAATGGGCTGGTTGGATCTTCTTGCAGTCCAAGGGACTCTCAAGAGTCTTCTCCAATACCACAGTTCAAAAACATCAATTCTTTGGCGCTCAGCCTTCTTCACAGTCCAACTCTCCCATCCATACATGACCACTGGAAAAACCATAGCCTTGACTAGATGGACCATTGTTGGCAAAGTAATATACTTTTTTAATATACTATCTAGGTTGGTCATAATTTTCCTTCCAAGGAGTAAGTGTCTTTTAATTTCATGACTGCAATCACCATCTGCAGTGATTTTGGAGCCCCCCAAAATAAAGTCTGCCACCATTTCCACTGTTTCCTCATCTATTTCCCATGAGGTGATGGAACCAGATGCCATGATCTTCGTTTTCTGAATGTTAAGCTTTAAGCCAACTTTTCCACTCTTCTCTTTCACTTTCATCAAGAGGCTTTTTAGTTCCTTTTCACTTTCTGCCATAAAGGTGGTGTCAACTGCATATCTGAGGTTATTGATATTTCTCCCGGCAATCTTGATTCCAGCTTGTGCTTCTTCCAGCCCAGCGTTTCTCATGATGTACTCTACATAGAAGTTAAATAAGCACGGTGACAATATACAGCCTTGACATACTCCTTTTCCTATTTGGAACCAGTCTGTTGTTCCCTGTCCATGTTGCTTCCTGACCTGCATATAGGTTTCTCAAGAGGCCAGTCAGGTGGTCTGGTATTCCCATCTCTTTCAGAATTTTCCACAGTTTCTTGTGATACACACAGTCAAAGGGTTTGGCATAGTCAATAATGCAAAAATAGATGTTTTTCGAGAACTCTCTTGCTTTTTCCATGATCCAGCAGATGTTGGCAATTTGATCTCTGGTTCCTCTGCCTTGTCTGAAACCAGCTTGAACATCTGGAAGTTCACGGTTCACGTATTGCTGAAGCCTGGCTTGGAGAATTTTGAGCATTAATTTATTAGCGTGTGAGATGAGTGCAATTGTGCGGTAATTTGAGCATCCTTTGGCATTGCCCTTCTTTGGGACTGGAATGAAAACTGACCTTTTCCAGTCCTGTAGCCACTGCTGAGTTTTCCAAATTTGCTGGCATATTGAGTGCAGCACTTTCACAGCATCATCTTTCAGGATTTGAAATAGCTCAACAGGAATTCCATCAACTCCACTAGCTTTGTTCGTAGTGATGCTTTCTAAGGCCCACTTGACTTTACATTCCAGTTGTCTGGCTCTAGGAGTGATCACACCATCATGATTATCTGGGTTGTGAAGATTGAGTGTGTGCCTCTCTTTCAAATTAGTGTTTGAATTCATTCTTTGGATAAATACTCAGAAGTGGTATAGCTGGATCATATGGTAGTTCTGTTAATTTTTTTTGTACTCTCTGTACTGTTTTCCATAGATATTGTGAAAAAAAAAGAAAGAAATGAAAGATTACACAAGGAAATGGAAGGCTATTCTATTCTCATGGACTGAAATAATTAACATTGTTAAAATATCCAATTTACTTAAAGCAATCTATGGATTCACTGCAATCCCCATAAAAGTTTTTCACAGAAATAGAACAAAAAAATCTTAAAATTTATATAGAACCAAAGAAATTCTGAGAAAAAAGAACAAAGCTGGAGCTATCACACTTCCTGATTTCAAATTAAACTACAAAGTTGTATAAATCAAAATGGCTTAGTATTGACCTAAAAACATACAGATCCATGGGGCAGAACTGAGAACCCAGAAATAAATCCACACATGTATAGGCAATTAATTTACTGCAAAGGAGCAAAGAGCATACAGTGTGGAAAAGAGTCTCTTCAATAAATGGTGTAGGGAAAACTTGACAGCCACATGCAAAAGAATTGAACTAGACCACAAATTTATACCATACACAAAGATCAACCCAGTGTGGATTAAAGATTTGAATATAAAATCCAAAGCCATGAAACTCATGGAAGAAAACATAGACAGTACAATCTTTAACATGGGTCTTAGCCATATCTTTCTGGTTATATTTCTTCAGGCAAGAGAAACAAAAGCAAAACCAAATGGGACTACACCAAACCAAAAAGCTTCTGCACAGCAAAGGAAACCATCAGCAAAGTAAAAACTCAATCTGCCAAACAGAAGATATTTTCAAATCATGTATCCAATAAAGAGTTAATACCCAAACTATATAAAGAACTCATATAACTTAACAACAACAAAGAAAAACAAACAATTCAATTAAAAATTAGGCAGAGCATCTGAATAGACATTTTTCCATTCACTTTCTGTTTTATTATTCAGAGATTCCTAGGTAGTGTGACTTGTTTTACTGAAAAACTCTTGACCCAAGCCATCTTACCCACAGAGCTTGCACTGTGACATAGATTCATGTGAGTCCATTTTTAAAATAACTACAGGGTATCTACTAAAGGTCACAGTCATAACTGTGAGATATAATATGCTGTTATAAATCTTAGTAACACCAGATAATTTATTTTTGTGAGTCAGTTAACTTTAAGCTTTTGAGTATGGCCTAAGGAAATAGGATATAAGACAGACAACCTTAGATGTAGAAGAAATGGTGTAATGAAGCAAGCTGACTGAAAACCTGGTGTGGGATGAGGCAAGGATGTGCACAAGAAGGCCAAGTATGAAGTCACTGGGGCAGGGGTGTTATGATATCTATGGGGAAATCAAAGGATCTGGAACTTAATTCTAAAGAACTTTTATGCACTTTATAAATTTATTTCAATCCTCCCCCTTATAGTTTCATATGTTGCATGACTTAATCCTGTTCGATACCCCTATAGGGCCCTACTGTGGCACTTTTGGTAAGAGAAACATTATTTAAAATTGATGTCTGAGATTCTCTATGCTTCCTGCATTCTTGGCATTGCATATTATCATGTGGATAAATTTATAAATTTAGCCCACAATTTTCTAGGCATAGCTGTAACATTTAGGGCCAACCAGGACAGAGGAGCATGGTGGGTCACAGTCCATAGAGTCGCAAAGAGTCAGACATGACAGAAGCAACTTAGCACCCATGCCTACAGATTAAGGGTCATCAAGAACGTGAATACCAAGTGGGAGCAGAATTCTTATATGGGAAGTCCATGGAATTCTCCAGGCAAGAATGCTGGAATGGATCGCCATTCGCTTCTCCTATATGGGAAGTCACTAGAGGGCATCATCGGAGAAGGCAATGACACCCCACTCCAGTACTCTTGCCTGGAAAATCCCATGGATGGGGGAGCCTGGTGGGCCGCCGTCTATGGGGTCGCACAGGGTCGGACACGACTGAAGTGACTTAGCGGCAGCAGCAGCAGCAGCAGCAGAGAGCATCATGATATCCATCTTCTCAGGATCAGGAGCAGGTGCTCAGCCCTAGGAGATGTTAGCTGCACCATCACTTAGCCCCCATTCCTTCAATTTCAGAAGGCTGAAGCTCAGATAAATGTTAAACGGACATTTGTGTCAAAGAGAGGGTCTGAACCCAGAGCTCTTGACTCACACCAGGGTCCTTTCTATGGTAGTAGTTTAGTGTTTCCCAAATATGTTAGGGGGACCCTTAAGGATCTCCTAAACACTTTGGAGGCATCTGTAAGGCACAATAATTTCAAAAAATATCAAGGAATTATTTGCCTTTTACACTCTGTACTTTTCCAGTGGCTCCATGGTGTGTGGTTCATTATTACTCTTATAGGTAATGAGTATGTGCTTGAGTATTCTTGTGATTTTTAAAATATCCATTTAATCTCTAATATGCTCAGTATCAACAGATATCATGTACATAAGCAAAAGCTCTTTAAACTCCCTAATAATTGTTAAAAGTGTCAAGGACCCTGAAGATAGCAGTCAGTCTGTTTCATGTACATGAAGAGAAGTAATATAGGAAAACCAAGAATGTAAGATGAGATGAGAGTATGAGGAGATTTGAGTGCCAGACAGAAGAATATAGTTTAATTTTAATGATCATGAGAATTCATTGTGCAGATGAGAGAAAAATAGAAACTTCCCACTATTACAAATCAGAAATTTCTGACAGGGCATCAAATTCTAAGGTAGAAATTAAGGGTAAAGATTTTAAAGGGGGAATACAAAAAGTCAAAGGGAAATGTGTAGGAGGGAAGTAAATAAATATACCAAACACTAAGAGTCAAGCTTCATCTCTGATCCTGACCAGCTGTATGACTCTAAGCAAATAGATTTCCCCCATTATCAGGTGACCATAATGCTTACCTAATTCCCAAAACTGCTTTGAAGATAAGGTAGGTAAATGAATAGCAGTCAAATTTGACCCTTATAAATCCTATATAAAGTGACAGAATGTTTAGTTACCAGATTGTGTTGTCAGTCTCAGAGAAAGGCATTGCTGGAGCTCAAGATGATGGGAGACCAATGGATATAAACATGCACAGTCCTGAGGAAACCACAAGACCTTTTTGCTTTTTCATGGAAGAGGAAAGGAATAACCTTTTTGAATATAATGTCTTCCTTGGGAAGATATTAGTTAAGAAAAAAATAAAAAACTTCTTGTGATATCTCTTGAGATCTACAGCAGAATGAGTACCCTGGCCCTTCAAGAAATCATTCCCTCTAATTTTATTTTGTTTAATCTGTTGTTTGTAACAGATGATATACATACATGTTAAAGATTTAGACAAGCAAACAAAAAGAGTATGTAGTTCAAAGTATGATTTTTTTTTAATATGAGAGTTGCTCAGTTGTATCTGACTCTTTGTGATCCCATGAAATATAGCCAGTCAGATTCCTCTGTCCATGAGATTCTATAGGCAAGAATACAAGAATGGGTAGCCATTACCTTCTCCGGGGGATCTTCCAGACCCAGGGATGAACTGGGTCTCCTGCATTGTAGGCAGATTCTTCACCATCTGAGCCACTAGGAAAGCCCACAAGTATTAAATTAAGAATAAATTAAATTACATAAAGAAGTTACACTTTATCAGAATGAAGTCCAAAAGAAAGCTTCCTGTTGGGCTGAAGAAAAGGTGACTATACCAGAGAGAGAAATGGAAATGGAAGCATAGATTGCGGTTCATTGATATCTTCATAGGATGACTACTTCCTGTCTTTGTCTGGGGGGGGGGGTCATATTACACAGAATTTGAAAAGAAGTTAACGGGTCATACTCAAGGTTTTGCCTGACTACAGAAAAGAATCTTAAAGAATCAAAAATTGTCTGTAGGACTCATCAGCATAGAAAACAAATGTATGGTTACCAAAGGGGAAAAGCTGGGGTAGGGATAAATTAGGAGTTAGAGTTAGGGATTAGGAGGTATAAAGCACTATACATGAAATAGGTAAATAACAAGGTCCTACTGCATTGCACCAGAAGCCATATTCAATATCTTGTAAAAAAAAAAAACTATAGTGGAAAAGTAAAAAATTTAATATACAAGGGAAACTTCTGAGAAGAGAAAGAAATTGGCTTTTTTTTTTTACTAACCTAGGCTTTAAACTAATATTAGTTGATTAAAATAAGTTATAATTTTAAAACTTGGTTTTCTTTCAGCTTTTAAGTTTAATTAGCAAGTCTTCTTAGTCTATTAATTTAGCAATTTGAGCATAAAATAAAAACAATTTATGTATTCATTAGCTTTAAAAAATGCCTGCAGAATGGCACCATGGTGGTCTGAAAATGTGCCATTAAGAGCTTGCTTGCTTGATTGTTTCAAACTAATCAACAATTATAGCAGGCCAGCTGTGGTGTAGCCAGGACCAGCATTCTTTCTTTTCCATGCCAGAACATATGACCCAGTCTTGGCAGACACTTCCACTCACCCAATATCTATTCCCAAACACTCCCACAAATATTGCAAATCATAGTAACAGCCTTTGAGCATCCAAGTATCATCTAACTACTCTGATATATCTTCCATGATCAAGTATTAGTAAAAGTGGACTAAGGGATTATTACACTTAGTACAGATGTACTAAGGGATTAGTACAAATGAAATCAATTTTAACATTCTAGACTTAGAAACTCAGTGGGATTTTCATTCCCCCAAAAAGATGAAGTAATCACTAGTGTTATTCACCAAATACTCCCATTTCATTTTCCACATAATGGTAAATCACTCCCCAGGTCTTTAGTCATCATGAAATGTGAGTCAGAGAATCATGGATCAGTACTGGGCAAAAGCTATAATCACAAGTGTGTGATTTTCCCCTCTGCTGTTGTGAGGGCCACATTCCATCTAGTGGCAGCACTACCAGCCTGGATTCTTGATTCTTGACTAAGGATAACAGAGCATAACCTCCAGCTGATTCAAAGGCAGTATTACATTAGGGGAAAATAAACCTATTTGTTTCAGGGTACTGAGAGTTAAGGGGTATTTGTTACCACAGAATAAAGTAGCCTAGCCTATCAGATTGACAGGGCAGAGGTGAGACAAGAGACAAAGGCAATGCCATGGGGAAATCGAGGGATACTGCTTAAGGTCAAGTGGGAGAATAAGACATGATTTGACATCAGACATATTTAAGCTTTAACATGTCTGTGTTAGTCACTCAGTCATATCTGACTCTGCAACCTCATGGATGTAGCCCTTAAGGCTCCTCTGTCCATGGAATTCTCCAGGCAAGAATACTGGAATGGGTAGCCATTCCCTTTTCCAGGGAATCTTCCCCACCCAGGGACTGAACCCAGGTCTCTTGTATTGGCAGACAGATTCTTTACCATCGAGTCACCAGGGAAGCCCAGGTTTTTAATCTTGCTATGCTTCTTAGCTGTGTAATCTCAGGCATGTTAGTTAACCCCTCTGAGCCTGTTTCTTCATCAGTTGTTTTGAGAAATGAACTAACAAATGTAAAATTTTTGTCCCAGTACCTATCACACTGTAAGCATTCACTGGAGGTGTGCTTGCATGCTCAATCACATCTAACTGTTTGCAACCCCGTGGATGGTAGCCTTCTAGGCTCCCCTGTCTATGAGGTTTTTCCAGCAAGAACACTAGAGAGGATTGCCATTTCCTCCTCCAGGAGATCATCCCAACCCAGGGATCAAACCCGTGTCTGCTGCAGCTCCTGCATTGGCAGGCAGATTCTTTACCACTGAGCCACCAGGGAGGCCCAGTTATTCATTACATTTCATTTAATCTTCTGTCCTCCCTCCCACCAACCCATGCACACAACCCCTAGAGGACACCACAACAAAATGGAACCCTCTTATATTGTTGATCACCAGCAGTAGTTGAAAATTCCCTTCTGACTGTAGGTTAGGGACCATCTCTGGCAAAAAGGATTCTCCTTTGCTGTTCTTAATGCTTTAGGGCCAAAGTCTAAAGATAGATAGATATTCAGTTGTGTACACTATATAAGCCAGGTGATTATGGGCCCAAGGAGCAGATGAATTATACAGTACACTGTAACCACTAAATCAACACTGTGCAAGAAGTGATCCAGGACAGGCAATCATTCTCCTTGGGCCAAGCTAGAATGCAAATGAAAGGCAGAAAGGCAGGTCAAAAAGGATTGAATGTCACTGAGAAAGTCATTGAAAATAGCTGACTTCTTACTCAATCAGAGTTTCAATGCCTCATGTGATTTTGAACCAGAGAGGAAGCATTAAGTCTGAAGGTGCCTTGAGAATGCATGGGCACCACACACCACAGCAAGTTTGGTTATTAAAGTCTTTCACAGTGCAAGATTCTGGAGGGGAAAAAAAACAAACTACCAGGGAGCAGATTTTAAGGTAGGCAGATGAGCTAAGTTGGTTGGTAAACAAGAAGAGTAAATAAAAAATGCCCCAACTATTCCCTAGCAAGACAATTGGACCACCACCAAGACAAGCATTTTTGAAGGTTCATAACTGTATGTCCCTTTAGGTTTTTTAGAGTGACTTATGATATGGTTCTTTTTAAATTCCCTAACATATATTTAATGGGCAGTGACTTGTAATATTTTTGCTTTAAATTCCTACAAGTCTACTGTCACTAGAGTCAGAGCTAGTCTTGTACATAGGAGATCTACAGACATATTGTTATCTGTAGGAAAATGTACTAGTTTAAAATATATTTTTTTTCTTTTGTTAATTAGCCTGTGTTAGTTTTCAAAATTCTTTAGGTGAAATAATATTCTTTTCAACTTGCAAAGGACTGATACATTAAATCAAGTAAGCAAGTTGGTGGGAATTTAGCTGACTTTTGGAAAGAAGTTGCAAAATCCTCAGCTGCTTTAGGTTGAACAAAATCTAGATGGAAAATTTTCAAAGATATTTCATTTTACTGGTGCCTCTCTAAGACTCTGAGGCTATGTAACCTCATTCTACATCAACCTCATTGTGTCAAAAGTAGATTTCACATGTAAACTAATAAGTGAACTTTATGAACAGAGGAGGGTTCATAGTTTAGGGCAATAGTTTAGGTAGAAGAGGAATAGAAGGTATTTCTTTTGTTTAGATTTTGCTTTTGTTTTGTTTCTTTGCTTTCAAAGTATAATACATGATCTTTAAAAATGTATTTTTAATCAGAGGATAATTGTTTTCAATGTAGTGTTTATTTCAGTCATACAACAATGTGAATCAGCCATAAGTGAACACATATCCCACTTAGTGGATAATAACCTTGTCTTGGTGAAGGGGCATGTGTAATTCAATGAAACTATGAACCATGCCATCCAGGGCCACCCAAGATGGACAGATCATAGTGAAGAGTTTTGACAAGACATGGTCCACTGGATAAGAAAATGGCAAGCCATTGGGTTAAACCTCAAAAATGAAATGATCTCAGAGTGTTTCCAAGACAAACCATTCAACATCAGAGTAATCCATCGCTATGCCCCAACCATTAATGCCAAAGAAGCTGAAATTGACAGGTTATATGAAGACCTACAACACCTTCTAGAACTAACACCAAAAAAGATATCTTTTTCATCATAAGAGATTGGAAAGCAAAAGTAAGAAGTCAAGAGATACCCAGAATAACAGGTAAGTTTGGCCTTGGAGTATAAAATGAAGCAGGGCAAAGAGTAACAGAATTTTGTCAAGAGAACACACTGGTCTCTTGCCTGACAGCAAGCAACCTTTTCCAATAACACAAAATATAACTCTACATATGGATATCACCAGATGGTCAATACTGAAATCAGACTGGTTATGTTTTTCTCACCTGAAGATGGATAAGCTCTATACAGTCAGCAAAAACAAGACATGGAGATGACTGTGCTCATGAGCTCCCATACAGTGGAGGTGAGGGATAGACTCAAGGGATTAGCTCTGGTAGACAGAGTGCCTGAAGAACTATGGATACAAGTTAATAATATTGTACCAGATGCAGTGATTAAAACCACGCCCAAGAAAAAGAAATGCAAAAAGACAAAATGGTTGTCTGAGGAGGTTTTATAAATAGCTGAGGAAAGAACAAAAGCAAAAAGCAAGGGAGAAATGAAAAGATAAATGCAAATGAATGCAGAGTTCCAGAGAATAGGAAGGAGAGATAAGATCTTATATGGACAATGCAAAGAAATAGAGGGAAAAAATAGAATGGGAAAGACTAGAGGTCTCTTCAAGAAAATTGGCAATATCAACATTTGGTACATTTCACACAAGAATGGGCATAATAAAGGACAGAAATGGTAAGGACCTAACAGAAGTAGAAAATATTAATTAAGGAGAGGTGACAAGAATACACAGAATAACTGTACAAAAAAGGTCTTAATGACCTGGATAACCATGATGGTGTGATCACTCATCTAGAGCTGGACATCCTGGAATGTAAAGTCAAGTGGACCTTAGGAAGCATCACATGAACAAAGCTAGTGGAGGTGATGGAATTCGAGCTGAACTATTTCAAATCCTAAAAGATGGTGCTGTTAAACTGCTGCACTCAAAATGTCAGTGAATTTGGAAAACTCAGCAGCAGTCACATGGGCCGGAAAAGGTCCTTTTTCATTCAATCCCAAAGAATGCCAAAGAATGTTCAAGCTACCATACAAATGCACTCATTTCACATGCTATTAATAGTAAGGTTATGCTCAAAATCCTTCAAGCTAGACTCCAGCAGTACATGAACTTGGAATTTCCAGATGTACAAGCTGGGTTTTGAAGAGGCAGAGAAACCAGAGATCAAATTGTCAACATTCATTGGATCATGAAGAAAGCAAAGGAGTTCCAGCAAAACATCTATTTCTGCTTCATTAACTACAATAAAGCCTTTGACTTTGTGGATCACAACAAACTGTGGAAAATTCTTAAAGAGATGGGAGTACTAGATCACCTTACCTGTCTCCTGAGAAACCTACGTGGAGGATTAAGCAACAGTTAGAACCAGAAATGGGACAATGGACTGGTTCTAAATTGGTAAAGGAGTGCAACAAGGCTGTATATTGTCATCTGGCTTATTTAACTTTTAGGCCGAGTACATCATGTGAAATGCCAGCCTAGATGAACCACAAGCTGGAATCAAGGTTGCAGGGAGAAATATCAACAAGTTCAGATATGCAGATGACACCACTCTAATGGCAGAAAGTGAAGAGGAACAATAGAGCCTCTTGGTGAATGTGAAAGAACAAAGTGAAAAAGTTGGTGATGGACAGGGAAGCCTGGAGTGCTGCAGTCCATGGGTTCACAAAGAGTTGGACACAACTGAGCAACTGAACTGTACTGAACTGAAACAACATTGAAAACACTAAGATCATGACATCTGGTCCCATAACTTCATGGCAAATAGAAGGGGAAAAAGTGGAAGCAGTGACAGATTTTATTTCTTGAGCTCCAAAATCAATGCAAATGATGTCTGCAGCCATGAAATTAAAAGATTTGCTCCTTGGAAGGAATGTTATGACAAACCTAGAAAGTGTATTAAGAAGCAGGGACATCACCTTGCCGACAAAGATCCATATAATCAAAGCTATGGTTTTTCCAGTAGTCATGTATGGATGTAAGAGATGGACCATAAAAAAAGGCTCAGCGCTGAAGAATTGATGTTTTGGAATTGCAGTGCTGGAGAAGACCCTTGAAAGTCCCTTGGACTGCAAGATCAAACCAGTCAATCCTAAAAGAAATCAACCCTGAATATTCACTGGAAGGACTGATGTTGAAGCTAAAACTCCAATACTTTGGCCATTTGATGTGAAGAGCTGACCTGCCTCTTGAGAAACCTGTCTTCAGGTCAGGAAGCAACAGTTAGAACTGGACATGCAACAACAGACTGGTTCCAAATAGGAAAAGGAGTACCTCAAGGCTGTATATTGTCACCCTGCTTATTTAACCTCTATGCAGAGTACATCATGAGTAATGCTGGGCTGGAAGAAGCACAAGCTGGAATCAAGATTGCCAGGAGAAATATCAATAACCTCAGATATGCAGATGACACCAGCCTTATGGCAGAAAGTGAAAAAGAACTAAAGAGCCTCTTGATGAAAGTGGGCTCCAAAATCACTATGGATGGTGATTGCTGCCATGAAATTAAAAGACGCTTACTCCTTGGAAGGAAAGTTATGACCAACCTAGACAGCATTTTCAAAAGCAGAGACATTACTTTGCCAACAAAGGTCTGTCTAGTCAAGGCTATGGTTTTTCCAGTGGTCATGTATGGATGTAGGAGTTAGACTATAAAGAAAGCTGAGTGCCGAAGCATTGATGCTTTTGAACTGTGGTGTTGGAGAAGACTCTTGACAGTCCTTTGGACTGCAAGGAGATCCAACCAATCCACCCTAAAGATCAGTCTTGGGTGTTAATTGGAAGAACTGATGTTAAAGCTGAAACTCCCAATACTTTGGCCACCTGATGCAAAGAATTAATTCACTGGAAAAGACCCTGATGCTGGGAAAGATTGAGGTCAGGAGGAGAAGGGGACGACAGAGGATGAGATGTTTGGATGGCATCATCGACTCAATGGACATGGGTTTGGGTGGACTCTGGGAGTTGGTGATGGACAGGGAGGCCTGGCATGCTGCAGTTCATGGGGTCGCAAAGAGTCAGACACGACTGAGTGCCTGAACTGAGCTGATGGGAAGATTGAAGGCTGGAGGAGAAGGGGATGACAGAGGATGAGATGGTTTGATAGTTTACTCAGTGGACATGTATTTGAGCAAACTCTGGGAGATAGTAGAGGACAGAGGAGCTTGGCGTGCTATAGTCCATGAGGTTGCAAAGAATCAGACATAACTTAGCAACTGAACAACAGCAGCATACATGTATCCCCTCCCTCGTTTACCTCCCTCCCACCCTGTTACCCATCCCTCCCCTCTAGGTCATTAGAGAGCATTGATTTGAGCTCCCTGTGTCATACAGAAGCTTTGCACTAGCTATCTATTTTGTACATGGTAATGTATATATGTCAATGCCACTCTCTCAATTTGTCCTACCCTCTCCTTCCCCCACTTTGTCCACCAATCCATTCTCTGTGTCTGAATCTCTAATCCTGCCCTATAAATAGGTTCATCGGTACCATGATTTTAGCCTTTCTCTTCAAAATCATCTTGACTTGTTGAATCTTGTGCTAGATTTACATTGCAACTTTCCTTGGTATGCATAAAATAAATATTTTCAACCTGCAAATGAGAATGCAGAAAATGAGAATACAAGTTCAGTTATTTTTGCAATTGGAGATAAGAAAGAAAATAAAATGGCTCCTCTGTAGTTCTTTTAGCCTCAGCTGTGCTTCACCTTGTCCCCTCTGTCCCCTACCAAGAATGCCCAGGAAATGTAATGTTTCCTGGGGCCTTTGACATGTTTCAGTAACGGCCACTGTAATTCACAACTTGATTTGTCCAGGGTCACTAGCAAGTATGATGGATTATGATTACTGTACATTTAAAGGTTTTTCCCAAGGTTACCCAGTGTGGGTTAATGTTCAATTCACCCACACACTTATGAGGTGGAGAAGGAAGCTTCTATTAGTTATTCTTCAGCTTTAACCAAAATGCAGAGTCTTGTGCTCTCAGCAGAAGCCTAATAGTCTGAGGAAAGGCAAGGGCTTTGGCTTACCCATGCTAGGTAGTCATGGGTATGTGTCCCATGGAGGGCTAAGTAAGGAGACTCCTCAAACAGATCACCAGGCATTTAGCTTACTTAGGAGCTAGGCAAAGTGGGCACAAGACATGCCATCTGCAAAAGAGAAAAAAAAAAAGGATGGTAGATTTCTGAAAGACTCACATCTGCCCACAGTATTTGGAATTAAATTAATTCAATTAATTATGATGTTTTCACACAAGTGGATCACCGCCTGGCTAGAAACAGAGATCTTCCCATCTTCCTCTTTATATTAGGAACAATGACCTAGTTTTCTCTGTGGAGTGTGGCCTGTTTTGTGTGGGTTGTCATTTCCTAATTATGCTCTTTTGTTGGGCTTTTCTTGGCCAAAAGTCCAGTGAATGCCAAATGGGAGAGGATGGAGAACTGTTTCTTAGCAGGAACAGAGTCTATAAATCTTGTTCATTTGGGCCACAGGCTGGCTGAATCTGGTTTGTCTAATTTGTAAAGGGTTTCTGAAGGAAAACTGGAAGTAATAACCTGTCCTTGAGTACAGGGATAAGATTCCAGTGTCATGGGAGAGTCATTAGAGGTCAAAGTAAGGTAAAGAATTCATTCATTCAATATTCAACACAAATTGGGAGCACACAATATAAGCTGGGTACAGAGAAGGATATTTTACCTTGACATAACATCCATATCAGGGAGGGGAAGTCAAGAGCAGACATTTTCATATCTATGTCAAATATATAGTATGTCAGATATAGTTGTTCTAGGAAGAAGGATGAGTTGTGCTGGGCAAGCAGAAAGTTCAATTTAAAGTAAGATGACAGGCTTCCCTCATAGCTCAGTTGATAAAGAATCTGCCTGCAATGCAGGAGACCCAGGTTCGATTCCTGAGTCAGGAAGATCCCCTGGAGAAGGAAATGACAACCCACTCCAGTGTTCTTGCCTGTAGAATCCCATGGACAGAGGAGCCTGGCAGGCTACAGTCCATGAGGTCGCAAGAGTCAAACACAACTTAGCAACTAAACCACCACCAAAGTAAAGTGCAAGTAAATTGGTCTAGGAAGGTCTCACTGAGACATTTAAGCAAAAGATCTTAAAGGAAGTGAGAGAAAAGAACAAGCAAATATAAAGGCAGAGTTCCTGGCAGAGGAAGTAGTAAGTGCAAAGGTCTTGAGATGACAATGTGTCCCATTTTTAAGGGACTGGCAGGGGAAGCCTGTGTGACTGGAGCCAAGTAACAAGGGGTAGAGAGGTAGGAGATGAATCTGAAACCTAGTGGAGCAGGAAGATGAATCAAGGCTATGTAGACCACTGTAGATCTGTGGCAGGAGAGTTCTGGGCCTGACATTCCTAACTGCTCAACTGAGAATCTGCCAGAGAAGGCAAAGGGATGCAGTGTAACTCTTAGAAGATGGTTCCTATAATCTAGATAAGAGACAGGTGGGCTTTGGAGACAGAAAGAAACCTCTGCTTTTGTCATCTAGGTCAATCTGCTTCTCTCCTGACATGCTGCTTTTTACCACCCCCATCATTTTCCCAAATGGCCTCCATCCACTGCCACCAGGAGTGCCTTCCCTTCATCACTTATTTAAATTCTGTTCAACATTCAAGCTGCTGCTGCTGCTAAGTCACTTCAGTTGTGTCCGACTTTGTGCTACCCCATAGACCACAGCCCACAAGGCTCCTCCATCCCTGGGATTCTCCAGGCAAGAACACTGGAGTGGGTTGCCATTTCCTTCTCCAATGTATGAAAGTGAAAAGTGAAAGTGAAGTCTCTCAGTTGTGTCCAACCCTTAGCAACCCCATGGACTGCAGCCTACCAGGTTCCTCCATCCATGGGATTTTCCAGGCAAGAGTATTGGAGTGTGTTCCCATTGCCTTCTCCTCAAAATTCAAAACACAGTTTAATTACCACCCCCAAGCCCCCATGAAACCTCAGGGCTCACTCCAGTCTTCAAAGTTACTAGAATTGTATTATGCACGGTCTGTACAAGATACAATTCTGATCACTACCTTGCAGTTTAGCAATCAATTGCCTTCTCCTTATTTATTTTTTTAATTTCTATTCACAATCTTTATTTTTAAATATAATTTTATTTTATTTTATTCTTTATTTCTGACTGTGCTGGGTCTTCACTGCTGTGTGCGCTTTTATCCAGTTGCAGTGAGCATGGGCTACTCTCTTGCTGGGGGACATGGGCTTCTTGTTGCAGTGGCTTCTCTTGTTGCAGAGCACAGGCTCTAGGGTGTGCAGGTTTCAGTAGTTGAGGCTCCTGGGCTCTAGAGCACAGGCTCAATAGTTGTGACACATGGGCTTCATTGATCCAGGGCATGGGGGATCTTCCCGGATCAGAGACTGAACCCATGTCTCCTGCATTGGCAGGTAGATTTTTACCACTGAACCATGAGGAAAGCCCCTGCCTTCTCCCTGTTTAATGTATCTGAATCTTATCTACAAGGTCGCAAGCCACATGAGAAAAAAAAAGTACAGATATTTCACTACTGCTTAGCCCAATTCTGGACACAGAGGAGATTCTAAACTTGGTGACCATATAATCGGTCCAGTACCTTTAGTACGTATACTAGATAACAGGATTTTGACTTTAGTATTAAAGAATTCAAAGATATTTTACGCTCTTTCTCACATCCCAGTGAAAGTCTAAATTTTGTACAGAAAAAGAATTAGACTCTCCAGTATTGTTTGCTAAAATTGTAGAATAATTCTAACTCTGCTCTGTGTAAGGATAGACCACTTGACTTTCAGAATTGAATATCAGTTAAGAGATTATATAATCCAAACTTGAGGACTCTGAATCCCAGAGAAATGCAATTTCTTGCCCCACATCAAGAGGAAATGGACAGTAGAATGAGGACCAGATCCTAAATCCTTTGAATTCCCAGCTAAAACTCCTGAGGGAATCTCTACATATTGTTCTTTTGCATTTTCTGTCTTTGGAGTCTGGATAACAGCAAGAGAAAAAAGTTTGACAAGTGCTCTGTGAGTTATTTTCTATGCCCCAGGCTCTGTACTAGGACTTGTGAGACCAAGGAGAAAAGGAAATGAAAATAATATGAATTCAACTCTACATTCAGAACTCCAGAACTCTCTGTATTCTTTTCTAAAGCAATGTTCTTAACCACATTTTTTTCTTTTTTTGTCATAAAACCTTCTGAGAATATAATTCATAAATACATATATGCACAAAATCAACTGAAGACTGTACATAATTTCAGGGTTTTCCAATGCCTTGCACCTGTATGTTGTAGCCCCTTTTCTGAAAACTTGGCAAGTTTTCTCTCAGAACCTTCAGAAGTAGAACAATGGTTTTATATTTCTATAAGTTAGAGAGTCTGGCTTACTAGGTGATACCAGTGGTAGAGAATCTGCCTGCAAATGCAGATGCAAGAGAGGCAGGTTCAATCCCTGGGTCAGGAAGAACTCCTGGAAGAGGCAATGGCAACCCACTCCAGTATTCTTGCCTGAAGAGTCACATGGACAGAGGAGCCTGGTGGGCTACTTTCCATGGTGTCGCAAAGATACCACTGGACACAACTGAGCACACATGCACACAAGTTAGAGTCCAGATGCTAACCCTCACCTGTTCCCTCTGCCCTTTTGAGAGACTGGAGGGAAGGCTGCCATCACAGCTTCTTCTCCCCTCTGAATGCATACACACTTCCTTGACTGCCTCAGATCCCTGGCTCCCAATGCCACAGTGAATGGACCAGGGTTCAGCCAAATCCAGGTCATGCTCAGGGCTGGTCAGCTTGTCTGTGCCCTGCTTTCACCACTCAGAGAAGCTTCCTTCCACTCTGCCGAGCCACACTCCCACTGAGGGCCTGGGCTGGAGAGGAAGGGTTGGAACGGGCTTCAGATGATGCTGCTGAGAGGCCTGTGGAGGGTTGAAGTGGTGGTTCTGGAATGAAAGACGTGATGAAAGGAGCATTTCTCTCAGCAGCCATATATCATGGAACTTCTCCAGGCAGAAAAAAGTGAGAAACAGATGGCAATGAAGAAGCAAATGCACCACAGGGACAAAGCTGGAGTGGGAGGGTGTTAGGAGGCAGCAGCCCATCGGCAGCAGC
The DNA here is from genome assembly GCF_055505025.1 of Bos grunniens. NCBI lineage: Eukaryota > Metazoa > Chordata > Mammalia > Artiodactyla > Bovidae > Bos > Bos grunniens. The sequence continues at coordinate 51,464,951 of NC_141175.1, forward strand.
AGAAAGAGGGGAAAAGCCCACCCTGTGGTACTAACATAAGGCAAGTCAGAGTTGGAGACAGGAGACAGGACCATGTGACCAGAGACTAGTGCTCACGACACTTGGAGCCAAGGATAGGGCCAGCTCTTTCCCAGGCAGATAGGAGAACTCTTCCTCAGAGGTCCCATTGAAGACTCATTTCTGCACCTGGGAAAATAAGCTGCTCTAAAACAATTAGGGCAGTAGATTTCAACCACACTGCATAATAATCACATGATACCAGGATCTTCCCTCAGAGATTACCATACTGTACTTTGCTTAGTCAATCAGTCATGTCTGACTCTTTGTGACACCACAGACTGTTACCTGCCAGGCTCCTCTGTCCACAGGGATTCTCCAGGCAAGAATACTGGAGTGGGTTGCCATGCCCTTCTCCAGGGGATCTTCCCAACCCAGGGATCGAACCCAGATGTCCCACATTGCAAGCAGATTCTTTACCATCTGAGCCACCAGGGAAGACCCAGAGAATACCATACTAAGTGACATAAGTCAGACAAAGACAAGTAACATATGATTCAATTATATGTGGATTCTAAAGAAGTTATACAAATGAATTGATTTATGCAAGAGAAACAGACACAGGCTTTGAAAACAAATGATTACAGAAGAGGAAATGTTATGGGCCATAAATTAGGAGTTTGGGATTAACAAACACATGCTGCTATATATAAAATAGCTCATCAACAATGACCTACTGTCTAGCACAAGAAACTCTACTGAATGTTCTGTAATAACCTATATAAAAACAGAATCTGAAAAAGAATGGATATAAATATATGTATAACAATCAGCTGGACACCTGAAAACAACTCAACATTGTAAATCAATTCTACTCTAATATAAAATTCAAATTAAAATTTTTATAAAACATAGCAGAAAAAAAATTATAATCTTTAAAAAAAGAAAACTTAAATAGTCCTAGAATACCAAACATGCTTGTTTGCCTAAGACTTTTGAACTTCCCTGGTGGCTCAGAAGGTAAAGAATCTGCCTGCAATGCAGGAGACTCAGGTTCAATCCCTGGGTCGTGAAGATCCCCTAGAGAAGGGACTGGCTACCCACTCCAGCATTCTTATCTGGAGAATTCCTTGGATAGAGGAGTCTGGCAGACTACAGTCCATGGGGTCACAAAGGGTCAGACACAACTGAGCAACATTCACTTGACACTTCCTTATCTTAACACTGAAATTCCTAAAATAATTGCCCCTCAGTCCTATGCAAACTGGGACAACCAGTTACCCTATGCCCTTTATTCTGATCCTCTCTGAGATGAGACCTAGGAGTCTGTCCCTCCACCCTGCTCTTCTAGGTGATTCTGTTGCTAAGGCACTAGCAGGTTGGACACTGTATTTAATCCCTGGTGTAACCTGCCATGTAGGTCTATAAGAGAGAAAAAGGGAGGAAGGAAAGCAGAAAGAGTTGATGGTTTCTAAAAATTCTAAACCACATTTTCTCAACCCTTTGAGTCATGTGGAAGGCTTATAAAACCACTGGCGCTTGGCCCACGTTCAGGCAACATCAGGTTCTGTGAGAGTGGGATCTAGGCAGTGGTAGGAGGAGTGAGAACCACTGCATCAGATGGCCTTTTGATTTATGGATTGATGGTATTTGTTGCCAGACAGAAGGAAGTGAGGGAGACCTATTGAGTGCCCACACGTGGACAAAATAGCACTGCATCCCACCTGATGCGAGCCAAGAGGTCCCTCTAAAGTGTGATTTCTACTCCCTGGGGTCAAAGCCCAGGAAAATGTCATCAATTGATGGGAATCTTCCCAAATAATATTAGAGAAATCTACACATATGCATTTAACCTTGTCCTCCAGGAATTACAAACAATAAAGCCCCTTTCAATGGTCTGCAGGGAGTGTGTCCATGCCCTCTCCATGCTTGAGGTAACTGCATACCATGGATATAACATAACCAAGCTTCTGCCACTGAGAAAAACCAGAAAGATCAGGCATCACTTCTTTGTTTTCTGTGGCTAATAAGAGAAGAAAAAAAAAAGTTTTCTGAAAAGAAAGGAAAGAACAAAATAAAAGATTCTGAAGAAGGAAAGGGAAATCAAACTAGTGAAAAAATATGACAAGAAAGAGAGGGAAAAGGGAGGGGCAGAGAGGAAACAGGGGGACTCCATTTCAGGTTCAAGCCTGTCAATTAAGACCACTTTAGATCATAAGGAGGTTCGAAGGCTAAAGACCAAAAAATGACAAAACAGTTATTTTTCCAGGAATAAATGGATATATTATGTGGTGTTGGTTATAGTAAAATCTATGAGGCAGTTGAATGCTAAATTGTCAGATGCCAATAGAAAGTGTTCTGTCTTCTTGGAGGACACATAAAGAGAAAGGTGAGGTGGCTGAAACTTAAGCTTGAACTTCCCTCCCACTTCCACAGGTTCTTCAGAAGATAAGCGACCTCTCAGTTTATACAGTGAAGTACCTTTCAAATGGACAACGGCATTCATAGAAACCTAATAAGAAGTAATAAAAAGAATAACAAGCACAGTGTAGTGGTGGTGGTTTAGTCACCTTGGCAAAATATATAGCAATGTGAAATGTTTTATAATAAATTGTTATAATGGTTTGCACTTTGAATTAGAATAGTAAATACTTTGTTATAGAATCCCTGCATTTTATTTTTTATCTATCACATATCAAAACCAAATATAGGCTTGAGACTTTTATGGTACCTTCTGGCTAAAGACTGCACCTTCATCATTGGAGAAAATTTTATCAGATTTATTTATTAAGCCCATATCTACAGTTGGCTCTGCACAATGCACAGAATTAAATAAATAAGATATTTTTAAGGAAGTCCTGACCTCAAAGACATTACACATCATGGCAAATATTCATACTGAAACATGTAGAGTGCTATTAAAGTTAGTGATTCACAACCTGAAGAAGAAAAATATGCCCTTGTCAGCAGCAGAATACCTAAATGACTACAGAACTGAAGTTGATTACCATCAACATCAACTTGCATTTCTCAAGCACTCAGAAAGTACAGGGCAGTAGACCACAGATGGGGATAAAAACAAGTATAAAAACTGGACTCTGCCCTAAGTGAACCCACTGTCTAGTAGGAGGGAGAGGAAATAAACATACACATAATGATAATTCCTGCTGCTGCTGCTGCTGCTAAGTTGCTTCAGTCATGTCCGACTCTGTGTGACCCCATAGATGGCAGCCCACCAGGCTCCCCTGTCCCTGGGATTCTCCAGGCAAGAACACTGGAGTGGCTTGCCATTTCCTTCTCCAATGCATGAAAGTGAAAAGTGAAAGTGAAGTCGCTCAGTCGTGTCCGACTCTTCGAGATCCCATGAACTGCAGCCTACCAGGCTCCTCTGTCATGACAATTCCTAGATAACATTTTTTAAGTGACCCAGGCACTAAATACAGTAGTAATTTGGAGGAGGGTACAATCACCAAAGCAGGGCTGTTCTACAAAATAAGCTAAACTTCAAGAAGAAATGACACAGCAATCAAAAACTTTTACATTTGCTTTATAGCTGCCGCTGCTGGTGCTGCTGCGTCGCTTCAGTCGTGTCCAACTCTTCGCGATCCCATGAGCTGCAGCCTACCAGCCTCCTCCGTCCATGGGATTTTCCAGGCAAGAGTACTGAAGTGGGTTGCCATTGCCTTCTCCTTGCTTTATAGCAGTGGTCCCCAATCCCCAGGCCACAAACCAGTACCAGCCTATGGCCTGTTAGGAACCAGGCCTCACAGCAAGAGGTGAGAAAGCAAAGTTTCATTCGTAATTACAGCCGCTCTCCATTGCTCACAACACACTTTAGGTGTCACTGTCACCCATCACTCCCAGATGGGACCATCTAGTTGAAGGAGAACAAGCTCAGGGCTCCCAGTGATTCTGCGTTATGGTGAGTTGTATAATTATTTCATTATATATCACAATGTAATAATATAAGAAATAAAGTGCACAATAAATGCAATCCAGTTGAATCATCCCCAAACCACTGCACCCCTGATCCACTGAAAAATTGTCTTCCATGAAACTGGCCCCTGGTGCCAAAAATGTTGGGGGCCACTGCTTTATGGTGTCCAAACATACCCATTAGTGTTAGTCATTCAGTCGTGGCTGACACTTTGCAACCCCATAGACTATACCCTGCCAGGCTCCTCTGTCCATGGGATTGTCCAGATAAAAATACTGGAGTGGGTTGCCATTCCTCTCTCCCATTATCAGATTTAATTCTTAAAATACCCTCATTGAAATGAGTGTAATAATCTCCATCTTATAGATGAGGAAGTTGAGATTCAAAGAAGTTAAGCAGCTTCCATGAGGCCACAGAGCTTAAAGCCTCAGAGCCAGGACTTACGATCAGTGCCAGAGGAAGCACATCCTTAAAGTCCAAAATGAACATTTTCAGAAGCAGCCTGGTCACAGCAGTGAACTGGTTGTAAATATTTTCTGGCTGATCCTAAAGGCAAGACTCTAGTTTATCTTATTCAAACTTGTCCATCATCTTGTTTTCCTAAGCCAGTTGAGATGCTCTAATGCTCATAATAGGATTTGCCACCTTCCCCACTTGCCAGGTCCCTGATCTTTCAGCAGCAGCAGCAACAGAAATACTGAGAAGACTACTTTTTCAAATAAAATCTTCCGCAGAAGCTCAATGAGGAACGTTGCATAACTTCTCTTGTCTCTGGCCCTTTTGTTTCCTGTAATTAACATTTCTGAAAGAATACAGAAAGAGGTGCAAAGAGGAATCAATTCAGTATTTTAGCTCCCACAAAAGAAGCACACACACTCAGTAAAGGGGATCATTGTGTACTTTGGCTGTTATGAACTCTAACACACTGATTCACACACTGAGTGCAGGAAGAAATAAAATATTTTCCTGTCTATTTCCAAGGGCAAGGTTTTTCTAAATTTTCTAAGCATAAGCATCGTTTGACTAATAATACTTTTTTTTTGGATTGTGCTTCTTTGGTCCTACATTGAATCAAAATTCTCTGATTCTGGCAATAGGCGTTTTTAAAGTTTTAGTTTCTGGTGATGCTGTGTATTTTCGTCTTTAGATTTTAGTAGAAATTTGCAAGATGATGCATCAGTGACAACTAGGCAAGCAACGTTTTAAACTAAAATCCAAAGGAAACGTAATTTGATTGCACTACAAATGCTAGCTTTATGAGATTTTTCTTCCCACCAAATGCATCTCTCCTTCCCATTAGGCACATTTGGGTAGAACAAATGGATGACTTGACTAGAAGCAGAAAGACATTCATTCCATTCCAATTTTGAGTATGACAGTTGTGAAGTCAGACTCCTGACCTGTATGCCAATTTGCAAACCAATAAAAATTTAAATGCTTGAATTATTAACAGAGAGCAAGGGATGGAGATGAGGATGGAGACATCTATAATGAGGTGACGATTCCCAGCATAATAGAGTTACTCATTTTAGAATCATCTTACAAGCATATTCCCTGCAGTTTTCATAGCTTATAAATTGTTTGTTGCTGGGACTCGTTTTGAATTCTCTTTACTATTTCATTCTCATCTGCATCAGCAGTCAGAGTAGCTGTGGATAGCCACGTAGTATGATTTAAAAAAAAAAAAAAGTTACTCAAGTAAAGCTCAAGCTCTAGAGTCAAACATACTCAGATGCCAATCTGAAACTGACTTGTGCTTGCGTTGTGAGAGCTGATGAAGCTTCCTGCCCACAGCTGAGAACTGCTGAGGTTGGCCAGGTACCACATTGCTCACCTTCCAGCATCTGACCTACTTGTTTTCCCATATTGATGGTTTCATTCCATAAGCACCTTTTTCTTTGTTTTTAATTGCAGAAGTAAAATTAAATTTGCATATATTTAAATACAGGTAGGCAAAGAGAGAGAAAGTACCAAGGATGACTACAGTTAATCTAAGAATTTTTTCTATACATATTAACTATACATGTATATGTTCTGTATTATCTAAAAATGGATCCAACTACAGGTACTTTGTGTTGCCTTGATTTTTTTCACTTAACAACATATTATGAACACTGTTCTAAGAGAATAAATAAATGAATGGCTACATGCATCATGGTTGTATAATATTCCATTATATGAATATATTAGCATTTATCTGCTTGTTATAGCAGTTCAAACATATCTGGAAATTTCAAAAAAACCTTAAGGTTCTTGACCAAATTCCAACATATTTGTTTGAGGAGAGAGTTGCCCACACCAACAATTGTTCAGCACCAGCAGGTGTCCTATATGTGCGTGCATGTGTGTGTACTCATTCGCTTCAGTTGTGTCTGACTCTTTGTGACCCTATGAACTGTAGCCTGCCAAGCTCCTCTGTCCGTGGTGTTCTCCAGGGAAGAATACTGGAGTAAGTTGCCATTTACTTCTCCAGGAGATCGTCCCAATCCAGGGATCGAACCCACATCTCCTGTATTAGCAGATGGATTCTTATCTGTTGAGCCACTAGGGAAGTTGTGTGTCTACTTAGCTTACTTAAAAAAAAAATTTTTTTAATTAAAAAATACTTAGTTACTAACATACAGAGGGTTTTTAACATATTTGTTCAACTGAATTGAACAATATATTTGTGGTTAAGATTCTTCTATAAACATTTTTTCACACGTGCAAATAATTTACTAGCGCCACCACCTTGAAGAGGAATGTCTGAGTCTCAGATATGCAAATACTAAAGTTTTTGATTTATAGAAAGTGTTTACTCTTATCACTGTTTCTGGGTAAGATGACCCATCCCTGATTTCTACTCATTTTTTCCCCCTTTTGTCCATATTCAGTTCAGTTCAGTCGCTCAGTTGTGTCCGACTCTTGGCGACCCCATGAATCGCAGCACGCCAGACCTCCATGTCCATCACAAACTCCCGGAGTTTACTCAGACTCACGTCCATTGAGTTAGTGATGCCATCCAGCCATCTCATCCTCTGTCGTCCCCTTCTCCTCCTGCCCCCAATCCTTCCCAGCATCAGAGTCTTTTCCAATGAGTCAACTCTTCTCATGAGGTGACCAGAGTACTGGAGTTTCAGCTTTAGCATCATTCCTTCCAAAGAAATCCCAGGGCTGACCTTTCTGGAAACAAGAAAAAGAAATGGGAAAAGAGAAAATATGGGTTTTAGAAAGGAAGTAGCTTCCTTCAAGCCCATTCTCAACATCCACAGTAAACATACACTCAATCTTATCATTTATATACACTAGTCCTCAAAATATCCATTTTCACAGACACCCAACCATCCCCAGAGTCCCTTAATTTCCACAATTGGGACAGTTCTGTTAATATTGTTTATACATGCAGGCTGCTGCAATTTTACTGCATTGCTTTGTTTTACACACAGGGAAATTATAAAACAACTTCTCATAATCTCAGAACTGGACAGAAATTCCATTGCAAAATGATATAGAGTGAGTGTATTATAAAGTACCTCGCAGGCACTTGCGCCTCAGAGTCTTGTTTAGAGAAATGGGTATTTCAGGGAATAAAATTGCAATAAGGCTGAGAAATTTCTGTTATTTTCTTTTTTTCATGACAGAATGAGCAAGTTATCCCAGGTTTTTCGGGGACAAGAGGTTTCACTATTATAACCCTGAAGGCAGTAGTGTTACTCTGCATTTTATGCCTGTGCCTCTTCCACTTTATGAAAACGGGAAATTTTGTGGCTTTGGCACACGTTTGCCTGTCATACCAACTTGGGCCTAAAGAGATGCAATCATCTGTGGCAGCTCCTTCCAATCCAAAACCATACAACACTGAACATATGATGAACCAGTAATTAGCTTGTGAATTCAGTTACTCTGAGCAGTCTAAATGCATATTTCAAGCTTTGATTACTCCTCCATCAGGATTTTTATTATTTCTTTCCTTCAATTAAGCAAGCAGCTATAGAAAAAACAAGATTTTTAAAGGCTTATAATGGTGATTAAACATGGCTTCAGAGATAGGGAGTTAATTCTTCCTGATAAGAATTACCTAGTACATAAAATGAGTAAATTAGCAGATGGTTTTGAACATTGTAAAAAGAGATGCACTATTTTGTAAAAATCTCATTGTTAACTGATAGAACTCAGTATACCTGAAGTATATGATAAAGGGGCTGAAAGCCTCAAGGTCCCTTTGAATTTAAATTATATGTGAATTATACTATATAGAGGCTGACACAGGAACCAGACCAAATTTGGGGGAAATTCCAGTAATTTAGGAAATTATTAGAATTTGGAAATCTTAGAATTTGGGGAAAACAAATAAGCATTGAAGATAGTTGATCAGTAGAAGACTATTTTATTTGGTTTTCATAGAATTTTTCAGGGACAGATTAACAATATCAATCAAAGGAACAACTGATATTTTACTTTATTCTTTCAACAAGGTGCTGAAGAATTTTTTCAAGAAATCAGAGTGAGTTTATAGAAGAATTCAAAAGAGTGTTTAATGACAGAAAATGCTAGAGTTTCAAGTACCTGTGGTGGTTGCTCACTCCAGCTTCCTCAATTTATAACTGAATAAACTCAGACCCACCTACTCAATAACTTGAAAGAGTTAATAGCACAACCAAGCCTAGAGACCAGATCTCACAGATGTCAGGGCCAGGGTTCTATGTCCTTAGTCAATGAAAATTGTTTTTATGTCCAACAAAATTTGTATTACAATTTTTCCAGTTTTCACTGATATATTTACGTCTTCATGCATAGCTTTGATTCAATGGGTCAAAAAGCATCAAAGCTGGAATGAAGATTTCCAGGAGAAATATCAATAACATCAGATATGCAGGTGATACCACCCTTATGGTAGAAAGTAAAGAAGAACTAAAGAGGCCTCCTGATGAAAGTGAAAGTGAAAAAGATGGCTTAAAACTCAACATTCAAAAACCTAAGATCATGGCATCCAGTCCCATCACTTTATGGCAAATAAATGGGGAAACAATGGAAATAGTGACAGACTTTATTTTCTTGGACTCCAAAATTGCTGCAGGTGGTGACTGTAGCCATAAAATTAAAAGACACTTGCTCCTTGGAAGAAAAGCCATGACAATACCTAGATAGCATATTAAAAAGCAGAGACATTACTTTGCCAACAAAGGTCCATCTAGTCAAGGCTATGGTTTTTCCAGTAGTCATATATGGATGTGAGAGTTGAACCACAAAGAAGGCTGAATGCCAAAGAATTGATACTTTTGAGCTGTGGTGTTGGAGAAGACTCTTGAGAGTCCCTTGGACTGCAAGGAGATCCAACCAGTCCATCCTAAAGGAAATCAGTCCTAAATATTCATTGGAAGAACAGATGCTGAATCTGAAGCTCTAGTATTTTGGCTGCTTGATCCGAAGAGCTGACTTATTAGAAAAAACCTGATGCTGGGAAAGATTGAAGGCAGGAGGAGAAGGGGATGACAGAGGATGAGATGGTTGGATGGCATCACCAACTTAATGGATGTGAGTTTGAACAAGCTCCAAGAGATGGTAAAGGTCAGGGAAGCCTGGTGTGCTACAGTCAGTGGGGTCATAAAAAGTCAGACACAACTGAGCGAGTGAACAGCAACAACAACAAAAAGGGATAGAATTTAAATTTAGAGAGAATTATTGTGGAGATAAAAGATAAGAAAGAGGCAGTAGGGAGGTGGGGGAAGGATAGATTGGGAGTTTGAGTGAGTCGATGCAAACAATTGTATCCAGAATGGATAAACAAGGTCCTACTGTGTAGCACAGGGAACTGCTATAGAGTAGTTCCCAAAGAGTCAGACATGACTGAGTGACTGAACAACAAATAAATCAGCTATACTTCAATAAAAATTTTTTTTCAAAAGAAAAAGAAAAAAAGAGGGAGCATGAGCTACTACACAGAAACTAGGATATGCATGCTTTAAGAGGATCTTGGTACAAGATACCCAAGACAGTAAGAGGCTATTTGGGGAAGTACCTTTTTACTTTCTAATTTTTTAGTCATATAATGTGGTACATAGCAAAAGGATGTTTGAAAAATAAAACCTATCCCTGTGTTAGTTTTCCCTGCTCTCTTTTTTCTTTTATTGAGCAATAACTGATAAATATAATTGAATACACTTAAAGTGTACAATGTGATGATTTGATGTATATATACACTGTAGAATGATTACCAAGATCAAGGTGACTAAGACATCCATCTCCTTGCTATTCTAATGCCAGGTTCTCAGTGTTGCCTTAGGCTGTAAAATGTGGTACAAATAAGTGGATTTCATAGCTGTAACAGCATCATACCCAATTTGATGTTGGAAACCATCACCTGAATTCTGTGTGATTTGAAAAGCAGCTTCTTATCAATCAAATACCACTAGCCCTTTGCTGAATTTGAGTGTGTGGGGTTGTCTACCTTTCTGGATGCAATAAATGGCACATAGAAAAGCTTTCTTGTGTTTGCATCACATCCCTATTTATGACGGTAACGAACAACTCTTATCTTTGAAAGTAGGACAGAAGGGGACGGAGCCGAGTAGGCACCATTATCCAGGCTCATTCACAGTCATTGCAGTCCAAAGAGTGGAAAGGACAGAGAGAAATTGGACGACTCTTACAGGCAATGCATTATAATGAATGTGAAACATTTGGCAACAAAGATCCGCACAGGGAATGGGGCACTTGACTTCACAACCTCCCCAGGATTTACTGAAGTTAGGAAGAAGTTTATGATGAAAACAATCAGAGTAAATTGCAGAAACATCTTCCGTGCTGCTTTAATTAAAGAGCCTTTCATCATTTCCAGCTTAAACATCTTTCTCAGTCTTAAAAGTAACTACTCAATTTTCTAGTGTTTTTGCATCTGTAGTCAAGAAAATTTAGTTTTCATTTCTAAGAAGTACAAGGGATGAATTTCATATATGTTCCCTGGCAATTCAAACGAATATTTCTTCTCTCTCTTACATCCCTTTCTAGAGTAATACATGTTCTTTCAGGTGTGTTCAAACCAACTAGAATGTCTAACGCTTTGAAGTAAAGGTCATAAGGAATGTAGATGTCAGGGTTGTGCTGATAAACACTGAGTGGAATGAATATAAACAGTGGATGCATTAGGAGGCGCTTAGGATGTTATGTACTCAAGACAACTTAGGGGAAATTACCTTGATATCTTTCAAAAGCAGAGTGTGTGTGACTGCAAACTGTTTGATATCTCTTCACTTGCTCTGCATCCTCTGGGTGCATTTGTGTGTACCAACCCCATTGCTCACAACCCTTCCTTCCCTACTTAACCTTGTCAAAATTGACTCAGTTTCAAGTCCAGCACCCTTATGTCTATGACCTCTAATCTCAATGCTTATTAAAGACCAGACTAGGTGACATAAATACAGGTTTGTGTCATAATTGTGATCCAATGTCACATAAAAGTCACATTTAACAAGTCTTTTTTATTAAAAAGAATAATGCTGCTGCTGCTGCTGCTAAGTCACTTCAGTCGTGTCTGACTCTGTGCGACCCCATGGATGGCAGCCCACCAGGCTCCCCCATCCCTGGGATTCTCCAAGCAAGAACACTGGAGTGGCTTGCCATTTCCTTCTCCAGTGCATGAAAGTGAAAAGTGAAAGGGAAGTCTCTCAGTTGTGTCCGACTCTTAGCGACCTTATGGACTGCAGCCTACCATGTTCCTCCATCCATGGGATTTTCCAGGCAATAGTACTGGAGTGAGTTGCCATTGCCTTCTCCGATAATGATGCTAGTACTACAAAATTGATCATATTTATTGAATCATAGATACATTTGTAGGCTTCCTTCATAGCTCAGCTGGTAAAGAATCTGCCTGTAGTGCAGGAGACCCAGGTTCGATCCCTGGGTTGGGAAGATCCCCTGGAGAAGGAAATGGCAACCCACTCCAGTATTCTTGCCTAGAGAATCCCATGGACAGAGGATCCTGGAGGGCTATAGTCCACAGGGTCACAAGAGTTGGACACAACTTAGCAAATAGAGAGAGAAAGAAAAGAGAGATGATACATTTATAGGTTCATCACATAAGCTGTGAAAGTTAAGATAAAATATTTATTTTATTTGCTTATGCATGGAATTTCTATCACCTATTTATGTACAGGTAGACCTGGATTTCATCCCTGGATCAGAAAGATCCCCTGGAGGAAGAAATGGCAATTCACTTCAGGATTCTTGCCTGGAAAACCCCATGGACAGAGAAGCCTGGGGTCTCAAAAGTGGGACACAACTGCGCAACTAAAACTTTCATTTATACTGTGGGGATTTCTTTCACTATGATTTGCTTATTTTCCTTTCTGAAACTCATTTTGTTTCTGGCTTCCTGAGTCATAGTCTTCAAGAGATGAGAAGTGGTGAGGCAAGCTGAGCTCCTGGCTTGTTGGGTCTTAGAGCCATTGCCCTCTTGTCCTTGTGGAGGTCCATGCCACTCCTTTATGAACATTAAGCATGTACTATTAGAAGAGACCTGAGGCATCCTATTTGCTGGCTACTTTACCATTCATGAAGGTCACCTTCTCACTTTGGAGCAATCTGTACACATACTTCACCTTTCCCCAAATGCCTGCTTTTCTGGCATCTTCCAGCTACAACAGGCTACTTGGGTAAAAACCCAAATAAAAGAAAATACAGTCCACAGGAGCTTATAGCATGTACATGCATGTGTGTGTGCTCAATTGCTTCAGTCATATCCAACTCTTTGCAGCCCTATCGACTACAGCCTTCCATCTCCTCTGTCCATGGGATTTTCCAGGCAAGAATACTGGAGCAGGTTGCCATGCCTTCCTCCAGGGCATCTTCCCAGCCCAGGGATCAAACCCAGGTCTCCCACATTGCAGGCAGACTCTTTACTGTCTGAGCCACCAGGGAAGCCCTCTTAAGTGTACAATTCAATGATTTACAGGTCTGTAGGTTTACAGAGATGTACTTTCACCACTACTCTCCAGTTCTAGAACATTTCAATCACCTGAAAAAAATCTCATATGCCTATTGCAGTTAATCCTAATTCTATCCCCCAGACTTAGGCAACTACTAAGTTCTGTCTGTCTTTGTAGATTTGCCTTTTCTGGATATTTCACATAAATGTGATCATGCAATATGTGGTCTTTTGCATCTGACTTTTTTTCACTGAGAATAATGTTTTAAAGTTTCACCATGATGTAATATGCATTAATACTTTGATTCTTTTATTGTTTTTTTTTATTTTTATTTTTATTTTTTTTTTACTTTACAATATTGTATTGGTTTTGCCATACATCAACATGCATCTGCCATGGGTGTACACGTGTTGTTAAGTGACATTCCATTGATGGCTTTTTGTTTATTTATATCACAGGTTGGACATTTGGGTTGTTTTCACTTTTTGGCTGCTATGAATAATGCTTCCTTTACACAGGATTTTCACATACATTTCTTCTTCATGTCCCTGGAGGAGATTCTACTCCTTGCAACAGAAATTCCTAATGGATTGAGGAGACTTTCAATATTGTGATTCCTTGAGATCTATTTCAACTCCTAAGCCAAAATCCTCATGTCTAAGACCCAGAATTGTTTAATAAGCTACCTGTCAGCAATGAGTTAGGTCAGGATGATGTTTGGGAGCCACTAGCTTGGGAGATAAACATTTTTCCCACCTCCATGCCTTTGATTATACTCTTTCATCCTCTAGAATATCTTTCCACAATATTCTATTCTAAAAAGCTAACAAACTTTAATATTCATTTAGATAAAAACAACATATTCTCTTAATTTGTAATAAACATCCCTACTCTGCAATCTCTGCAATCCCATAATGTTCTCTGTCTTATTTATAAAAGCTTGCCTTATTTAACTTTTTTTCTCACATTTGACATTTTTTTCTCCTTTCATGTTGATACCAAAAAGCTTCAAGTTGAAGAATGCACCCAGGAAAGTATTTTCTCCCTTAATTATACTGTATACTCAATTCCCTCTGTGCTAGCTAACCTCAGTTTATCTAATAATTTGTCATACTTCTGTCTGCCCTATTTGGTTTTAAGCTTCTTGACAAAGGGAGTCATGTCTTTCTTAGTGAGCAAAAGAATCTTCTCATATTCATCTGAATTATCTGGGTTTTAGGATTTAGTAAGTCCTTATATTCATGTTATCAGCACTCCTATGTGGTGACACCCAGGCAACTGATATTTGATCAACACTTGGAGAAACACTAGTCTATACCAAATGCAAGAGTCAAAAATTGAGTTGTGTTCTATCACATGCTCCCTTAGAGGCTGTCTCTGTTTTAGTTTTCCTTTGAAAATAACTCACCCTGCTTTTACTTTGAGGACCTTTCTAAGTTCCCTGGAGAGCTAAAGAACTGAGGTCTTTTCTAAGCTCCTGGCCCAGGGTTGCAAGTCCCTATGGAAGCACCTGTCTTGGATTATCTTGATGGGCTCTGGGCATGGGCATTGGCCAACCCTACTTCTTGACTCTGGGCATTCAGAACCTAGAGTCTTTTTTTTGTTCTTTCTCCTGACCTTGTTATTAATGCTCTTTTGTTGAGCTATTTAATTAGCTCTCTACCTCTAATTTCACTCATCAGGATTTCTCTTCTCTATCCTGAACTTGCCTCTAAGTCATTGTGGGTCATATTTTACCATATGGAACCAGCATGAGAGATGCAAGATCCAGGATCTAGCCCAGAGCTGAGCACCATGGTGAAGTGAACATTTGGAAAACGGATGTAGCGTCAGTGCTTGGCTCTAGAGGCACAGCTGCACAGACCTTGTGCCAAGTCCAAGGGAGCACCATCTTCACAGTCTCTTATTTCATCACTAGTTGGCACCAATGCTTTCGACAAGGTCTATCATCCAGCCATGAGTCAGGCTGGTTGCTAGTGGTAAGTTTGGAAACTCTGTACAAAGAAAGCAGAACTTCAAAAACCTTGGCTGACAAGAGGGGAAGAGCAATAGATTGACCATGGCGAAGGCAGGCAGTGGGGTTCACTGACATTAAAGTAGACCTTCTGGTAAGGCTCTTGTTCTAGAAAATAGTTGGACTAATAGAATACCATTGAGAACTAAAGATAATAGCAAATCTGTGGAAGTAGCCTCAGTCAAGTATGAGAGAGGGGAAGAGAGAACATAAGAACCAGATATAACTAGATATAACCAGAGAGTCACATGAAACAGACATTGTGAGAAGTAATAATAAGCCATCAGATCTGCATCTTGAAGCAGGACTTAATATCTCACTCTCTTGGGCAGGAGAACAAGGCTGTTAAAATGAAGCTGTAACTCAATTAGAACTGGTCTAGAAACAGGAAAACCTGAAAATATGACAGGGATGTATTTCAGTTGGGTAACCTCAGTTATGCTGCTGCTAGGAACCAGCCCCAGGATCTTAATAGTTTGATAGCAGTGATTTATTTGTAATTCACATCACACATCCATTTCGTTTTGGAAGGGGGCTGGCAACCTTGCTTTCAGGAAACCAGGATAATGGAGCAGATCACTGTTTCAGAGGGAAGGAGACTTCTGAAAGGTCTTGAATTAGCAATTAAAGGTCCAGTGCAGAATGTACACATAATTCTTCTGCTTATAACATATTGGCCAAAACTAGTTACATAGCCTCATTCAACCACAAGGAAACCAGAACTTGTACATAAACTATAGAACTGAAAATCTTTGGTGAACAGTATTATTGATTACTTGTGTCTTATTTGGTAGTTACCTGTAGATTAAAAAAGTAATGAACATAAAACATGATTTGAAATTCAAGAAAACTTTCCAATACAAGGCTTCAAATACAAGTATTAATACAATTTATCTCTTCAGGGTACCTATGTATGACCTCATTGCCCAATGGTGTCCAAAGTCTACATTCAAGATTTTTCTTGCCCTGACTGCCACTCTTGTTATTGGGCTCTGGACTGTCTGCAAATATTCAAATAGGGCAGGCAATTACTGGTAACTACTTTATTGCCTAATCTCACTGACTCAGAGTTGGGTACTAAAATACAGCTACTCTCCTTTTTCTTCCTCTCCTCTCTTTCCCTTACTACCCACTTCCCCCACCAACCACTATCACAAAAACCTCATCATTTGGGCTTCATCTCAACAATATTTTCTTTTTCCCGAAAAATAAAAATTCACCTGCATTTAATCATAAGTAATCTACTTTGGCTCCAGCCAGGCCGGGCACTATCAAATTTAACCTTGTTTATAGTTCTGGGGTTATATGCTACATAAATACACAGGAAGACTGTAATCCAAAGAATAATCTTACTTGGAAATTTTCCAGGTTATTACACAAAGAGATATGTCTTAAAACCATTGTATTTTAAAGAATAATTTGAGAGAACATATTAATACCAAAAGAATACAAACAAAAGCATGTATTTTTTTAAATCACCATAATGGTTAACATTATTTATCTTAAGTGAAAATCTTAAGTGCAAATCTGACTTGCTATATAAAGCTTTCCAATTGGATATACAATTTTCTTTCACCACATAACTAAAAGAAATTGGAAAATAAGACAAAAATCTGATAGATCCAGGGGTTGTTCACAGCCAGAATATCAAGTAAAATAGAAAATCATTCACTTAGGTCCTGTACCCTTAAATTTTCATGAGACTAGAAATATGCAAATGAGTTGCTGCACTTCACAGATAAAAAAACCAGGGGGAAAATCTGCAGCACTAAGCAATGTTCAGAAACAAACAAGACAAAAGAGACTTTTGCACATGTTATAAATTAAAAACACATTTTTGCCTAGTAAGTATATGTTTTGTTAAAGGTGAATTCTTGTCATCTTCAATTTCATAGGGCAGCAAGGGTAAATTTATTCAATATAAGTTTTGTTTTCTCCCACACTTATTTGTGTCACATACAGAAAATGAGGAAGCTGATCTTGGTCTGACATCATAACTTATACAATGTAAAATAAGCTGACCTGGGAGTTTTCAACATCAAAGAAAGAGTGGCATGAATTAAAATCTATCTAATTTACACTATGGTTTAATGTGTTTTGTGTTCTCTTATATTTCGAATGAGGTTAAGTTAGAAAAAGGTGTTTCTTCATCCACAGAATAATAATCAATAGTATGTTTTCTATCAGTACACAATTATATCATCAATTCATAATGATTATGTAAAGTGTTAATTATTTTCATGATTACTTCAGAATGAACATTCTAGGAAACTACAATCACTCCCTTAAAAAGCATAAAAGTCTAACTTTACAAATAATCAACAAAATCCTCATTTTTTTTCCTCTAAACTGTGGGAAATACACCTGTTTGTCTTTGCCCTCTGAGTATCTGCTTTAACATGGTCATTCCTCATTCTTCACATTGACAAGGACCATAAAGAAAGCCAGCTGGAGGCCCAAATAAGAGGTGTGTACCTGGAAACTAATTAAGTTTTATTTATTTCCATTGGCATCATTTTGCATTTCTCTTTTCATGTTTTATTTAAAACTTGATTGCTTAAATAGCAATAAACAAGCCACTAAACAGAGCCCAACTGATAATTATATTGAATTTCATCTATTTATAAGCAATTGGAAGCATGATCTCTAGAAGACTGAACCTGACTATCTTTTAAATGTCACATAAATTTACTTCAGGCCCAAATTTAGATTTCTGATTTTCAGAAACAGAGTTTTCTTCTGTTTCATCAAATTATAGTTTCAATCCCACCTCCTCCATTAAATCTTCCATGATTACTTCATTCAGATGAGATAATTTTTTCTCTATTTTAAACCCCTACAGTGAATTTATGGTTTTCTTATTGCATCATAACACATGACTTGATATAGCTGCTACTTGAGTAACACTTGGACATTGTTCAATGGCATCAGAGTAAGTCCCCAAGCAATACCTGTTAACATTTATGTAGTAACTAGCTTTGGTTTTCTTATATAGAAAAGGCATGATAACCAGTTTTGTCTATATTCCAGGATTACTATATCCTCCCAGACTTGACAATGTACTTGACAGATCTTCCTAAACCATGGATGTTAGTGCAAAACTCATATTTGTATCTTTAGAAGTTAAACTATCATCCTATCATTCCTGTAACCTACAAGGAAACTAATGCTCAGCAACTTTAATGAAGAAATGAAAGAACATATGGTTGAATTAGTTGATTAAATCATTAATGAAGAAAATCGAAGTTCCTAAAGTGGTATCCAGAGAGGAAACCAGGGACTAAAACAGTAGAAGAAAGAGGAAGTCAAAAAACTAAGGAAGAGGGTTCTAATCCCCACTTCAGTATACTCTACTGTCCACTTTCCCAATTCCTCTCCCTTCTATCAGGCCTAATAGTCTTTCTCCAGAGCTGTAGAAATATCTACCTGGCATCACAATTGTCACTTACACTAACATTGGAGGAGTCTTTACAGTGGATCATTTCATTGAACTGTCTCAATATATATAATAAACCTATGATGTACATACAGTTATTAGCTCAGTTTTATAGATGAGGAAACTGTGTCTTAGACTAATAACTTGCCGAAAGTTTTAGGGTAGCAGAACTAAGATTTCAAATTCCAACAATCTGATTTCAGCACCCGCACATTTTAAGCACTATGCTTTGCTATCTCCCTGCTGCTGCTGCTACTGCTGCTAAGTCGCTTCAGTCGTGTCCGACTTTGTGCGACCCCATAGATGATAGCCCACCAGGCTCCTCCGTCCCTGGGATTCTCAAGGCAAGAACACTGGAGTGGGTTGCCATTTCCTTCTCCAATGCATGAAAGTGAAGAGTGAGAGTGAAGTTGCTCAGTCGTGTCCAACTCTTAGCAACCCCATGGACTGCAGCCTACCAGGCTCCTCCATCTATGGGATTTTCCAGGCAAGAGTATTGGAGTGGGGTGCCATTGCCTTCTCCCTACAAACAACTAAACCAAATATTTAGTTTGTTGTCCAACTTTATAAACCTTTCCACACTATATTGTGATATTTTACCTGCTGTTGAAGACATCATTACCTGATGGAGATTTATAAGCTCCTAGTGAGATTCCAGCTCTAGATTGCTGTTTTATTGTATTTGCCTCATCACAAGAAGGCCCAAGGTCTTCTTTGGTGGCTTAGACAGTAAAGAATCTGCCTACAATGCAAGAGACCTGGATTCCATCCCTGGTTCAAGAAGATCCCATGGAGGAGGGCACTGCAACTCACTCCAGTATTCTTGCCTGGAGAATCCCATGTATAGAGACGCATGGAGGGCTACAGTCCACAGGGTTGCAAAGAGTCGGACATGACTGACATGGCTGAGCAAAGTACAACACAGGAAGGCTCAAAGGAGCTCTAAAGAAGGCTGATGGGAGAGACTGTGTCCACACCTTATACTAGACTATAGGGCATAAGACTATACCTCTAGGCTTCCTTAGTCCCTCTTATCAGCCCTTGTTGCATGGGATGACCTGGTAGCAGCACAAACATGAGATGTTCTAAACTTTGCTGCTGTCCTCATAACTAGCTAGGCCAACAGCTGTGTGTTGTGTTGAGTGCACTCTCAGCATAGAAGAACATTCTATCTGGTCAACCACAGAGCTCTACCCACCTGCCCTGATCTGCTAAGTACTTGGTGCTCACTCAAGTTCTTGAGAATATCACCTATGGCAATAGTAAGACCTGGCTTTAATGCCTTAATTTGCTTCTTATTTGCTGGATAACTTTTTCTTGTTAGCCAGCAAATTCAGGTCATTGGAACCTCTATTTCTTCATCTATAGAATGGGGATGATAATAAATATTATTTCTGAGGGTCATTGAATGGATGCAATTTGATTACATAAAGCATTGGCACAGAAATCAAGTTCAATGAGAAATTTATCTTCTCACAGCTCTAGAGGCTAGAAATCCAAGATCAAATGTTAGCAGGTTTGTTTTTCCTGAGGTCTCTCTCCTTCGCTTGCAGACTGCTCCTTCTTTATGTTCACATGGTCTTCCTTTGTGCATACATATCAATCGTGTCCTCTTTGCCTGGCCAAAGGTCCTCTTCTTATTAAAATGCCAGTAAAATTGGATTCACTCAGTCATACCCAACATTTTGAGACTCCACAGACTATAGCCTACCAGTCTCCTGAATCTCCAGGCAAGCGTACTGAAGTGGGTAGCCATTCCCATCTCCAGGGGAATTTTTCTAACCCAGGAATCAAACCCGAGTCTCCTGCATTGCAGGCAGATTCTTTACCATCTGAACCACCAGGAAAGCCTGAGTGGCACAGTGGTAAAGAATCCACCTGCCACTGCAGGAGGCCAAGGATCACAGGTTCAACCCCTGGGTCAGGAGGATCCTCTGGAGGAGGAAATGGCAAGCCACTCTAGTATTCTTGCCTGGAAAATCTCATAGACATAGGAACCTGGCAGGCTACAGTTCATGGGGTCACAAAGAGTTGGACACGACAGAGGACACACAAAATTGGATTAAAGCCCATGTTTATAGTCTTATGTAACCTTAATTGCCTCTTTAAGGGCCACATTAACTTTGAAGTTAGGGCTTTCACATGTAAATTTGGTTTGGTGGTGGGAAGCAATTCAATCTTTAACAGTGCCTTTTTCAGAGTTGTTGCTGAGCAACGCTTGTCCAAGGAATAGGGGAGAGTTTTTGGTCAACAAAGCGGGAATAAGAGTAGTGCTCAGGCTTCAGTGTGGCTGAGATGCACTAAAGTATCCATTAACATTACATGTATCCAAGTTACCATACCCAGAAATTCTAACTCAGTAGCTTTAGAATAAAGCTGATGGCTAGGTAATTTTTATTATTTTAATTGGGATATTATTGCTTTACAATGTTGTATTAATTTCCACTGTACAACATTGAGATTTTTAAGAAGCATCCCTAAGGCAGAGAATCTTCAAAAAAGCTCAAAAATATACTAAAGCAGAGAATGGGTAAAATCTGAGAAAAAGATTATGCTCATGTCTGAAATCCTAGCTTATTATTTTTTCAGTCACTTAGGTAACCCAAGAGAAAGTATGATCTTGTTAAATGATCTGTCGTCCTTGGACCAAATGTCAGGTTTTTTTCTTTGGTTGTTAATTTACATGCCTCAAATATAAACAGAAATATTTTTACCTTTTCCTAAAATTTTAGTTGCTCTTTTCATATTTGTCTTCTTTGGAAAGAAAACTGCTTTCTCGGGTTTCTTACATGATTCTATCCAACTGTTCTTAAACACAATGGAAATCTTATAGGATGTCATCATTTCCCCTCAAGTCCTCTGTTGATTCATGTTTCCAAGCTCTTTCTTTCTTATTATCTTTAATGATATTTTATGCAGCAGAAGTTCCTTTTCATAACTTTCTAAAAAATGAAATCATAAGAAATATAAATTAATTTTTTTCTCCAAATAAACAGCTTTTAGTTAAATGGCATTTTGAGGAATTTCCAGATGGTTGAATCCAATTCTGAATATATTTCATTGCTTTATGAATTTTGTAGATTTAACCAGGAAAACCTCACATACTTTTTACAGGTGACCTAAAGAAAATCATGACCTTACCTTTGAACTATAGGAGAAAGATTTGGATAAGAATAGGGTCAAAATTTGGGGAAGCGTTGTTCTAGGTCAAAAGCCCACTGAGGAAAACTTACTTTTAAGGTTGGGTCCAGTAGGATAGCAGTATTGGTCACAAGTTTACCTGAAGCACTACCCAACTCCAGCTAAGTGAGTCAAAGGAGGCCACTCATGACACTAGAACACCAGATGGCAGCATCATTGTTAAAAAGTACAATGGATTTTATGATATTTATGTCCTCTATTATTATCAGTCATAGAAGACTTAGAAACCAAAACTAGAGCCGAGGTCAGCAAACTATCGCCTATGGGCCAAATTAGGACTGCTAGTTTTTAAAATGAAGTATAATTCAAAAACAGAATACTCTCGTGTTTATGTACTGCTTATGTCTTCCTCATTTGTGTCCAACTCTTTGTGACCCCATGGACTGTAGCCTGCCAGGTTCCTCTGTCCGCGGAATATCTTCCTTTCATGTTACACTAGCAAAACTGAATAATAATGTAGCAACTGTATAATCATGGAGCTTATAATATTTACTATTAATATCCGGGCCTTTATGGAAAAAGTTTGGCAGCCCCTTATCTGGGCTGAGTTCCTCCAACAGTATGAAATATACAGGTGAGTAATAGTGGAATGAAAGAAGATGCTCACTGAAAAAGAGAAAGCTGTTCCACCAAGCTCTGAATTCCCAATAACAAGCTGGAGGTAATGCTGGCAAGCATGGACACACCTCAGGGCTTTCCTTTGCTCACAGAACTTAGTCATACCCATTCTTCCTCCCAGCTCCAAACCATGAGATGGATTGTTTTAGATCAAATATAGGTTTAAATGACCATAAAGCCCTGCTCCCTGCAGGATCACTTCCCATATCACACTTTTCCCTTTAATTTTCTGACTTTTTTCAAGTGCTGCCGGGCTGCCTAGACTCCCAGGCACCACTTTCTCTGCTCAGGGTCATTCAGCTCCCCTTGGCTCAAGTTCTAACAAAGGGAAACCACTGACCCATGTCATTTAGTTCAATTGCTGACAGAAATCTTATAATCCAAATGCCACTTTCTATTGTGGTCTCTAGATGTGGGTACACAACTTTGTACCATTGATCATTATGGGGCTGAGCAATCAGTCCCCCATTGGTTTACTCACCAGTGGGGAGTTCCGGTGGAGATATAGCCTTTATGTGCCTGATACTGCATTCAGGGCCAGGCTGTGAACACATTTTCTATTTCTGTTTTTGTTTTTTTCACTTCTAACAATAACTGGATATATTCTGTTCTCATTTACTACTACCTGAAGGGGAACCTTAAGCATAGGAACGCTCCTGGCAGCATACATGGTTGTCCTGGATTTCACATCAGCTCTGGAAAGGTTAAAGCATAGCTGGCTGAAGGTCTTAGAAATGTGTCCTTGAAGAAGCTCTGATGAGATAGAGGATTAACTCTACATATTTACTACCAAAGGTAATAGGCTTTCCTGGTACCTCAGACAGTAGGGAATCTGCCCGCAATGCAAGAGACCAGGAGGGTTCAATCCCTGTGGTTGGGAAGATCCCCTGAAGAAGGGAATGACTGCCCATTCTAGTATTCTTGCCTGAACAATTCCTTGGTTGGAGGAGTTGGGTGGGCTATATTTCATGGTGTCACAAAGAGTTGGACATGACTGAGCAACTAAGCACAGCACAGTTCAGTTCAGTTCAGTCGCTCAGTTGTGTCCAACTCTTTGCAACCTCATGGACTGCAGCACACCAGGCTTCCCTCTCCATCACCAACTCTCAGAGCTTACTCAAACTCATATCCATTGAGTCAGTGATGCCATCCAACCATCTCATCTTCTGTCATCCCCTTCTCTTCCCACCTTCAATCTTTCCCAGCATCAGGGTCTTTTCAGTGAGTCAGTTCTTCACATCAGGTGGCCAAAGTATTGGAGTTTCAGCTTCAGCATCAGTCCTTCCAAGGAGTATTCAGGACTGATTTCCTTCAGGATGGACGGGATGGATCTCCTTGCAGTCCAAGGGACTCTCAAGAGTTTTCTCCAACACCACAGTTCAAAAGCATCAATTCTTCGGTGCTCAGCTTTCTTTATAGTCTGACTCTCACATCCATACAGGACTACTGGAAAAACTATAGCTTTTACTAGACAGACCTTTGTTGGCAAAGTAATGTCTCTGCTTTGTAATATGCTGTTTAGGTTGCTATAACTTTTCTTCCAAGGAGCAAGAGTCTTTTAATTTTATGGCTTCAGTCACCATCTGCAGTGATTTTGGAGCCCAAAAAATAAACTCTGTCACTGTTTCCACTGTTTCCCCATCTATTTGCCATGCAGTGGTGGGACCAGATGCCATGATCTTCGTTTTCTGAATGTTGAGCTTTAAGCCAACTTTTTCACTCTCCTCTTTCACTTTCATCAAGAGGCTCTTTAGTTCTTCTTCATTTTCTGCCATAAGGGTGGTGTCATCTGCATATCTGAGGTTATTGATATTTCTCCCAGCAATCTTGTTTCCAGCTTGTGCTTCTGCCAGCCCAGCGTTTCTCATGATGTACTCTGCATATAAGTAAAATGAGCAGGTTGATTATATGGCCTTGACGTACTCCTTTCCCAATTTGGAAACAGTCTGTTGTTCCATGTCCAGTTCTAACTTTTGCTTCTTTACCTGCATACAGATTTCTCAGGAGGCAGATCAGGTAGTCTGGTATTCGCATCTCTTTCAGAACTTTCCAGTTTGTTGTGATCCACACAGTCAAAGGCTTTGGCATAGTCAATAAAGCAGAAGTAGATGTTTTTCTGCAACTCTCTTGCTTAAGTACTTGGATGCAATCTCAAAAACAACAGAATGATCTCTGTTCATTTCCAAGCAAACCATTCAATATCACAGTAATCCAAGTCTATACCCTGACCAATAATGCTGAAGAAGCTGAAGTTGAATGGTTCTATGAAGACCCAGAAGACCTAGAACTAACACCCAAAAAAGAGGTCCTTTTCGTTATAGGGGACTAGAATGCAAAAATAGGAAGTCAAGAAAAACCTGGAGTAACAGGCAAATTTGGCTTTGGAGTACAGAATGAAGCAGGGCAAAGGCTGATAGAGTTTTGCCAAGAGAACGCGCTGGTCATAGCAGACACCCTCTTCCAACAACACAAGAGAAGACTACACATGGAAATCACCAGATGGTCAACACTGAAATCAGATTGACTATATTCTTTGCAGCCAAAGATGGAGAAACTCTATACAGTCAGCAAAAATAAGACCGGGAGCTGACTGTGGCTCAGATCATGAACTCCTTATTGCCAAATTCAGACTTAAATTGAAGAAAGTAGGGAAAACCACTAGCCCATTCAGGTATGACCTAAATCCATCCCTTATGATTATAGAGTGGAAGTGACAAATAGATTCAAGGGATTAGATCTGATAGACGAGTGCCTGAAGAACTATGAATGGAGGTTCATAACATTGTATAGGAGGTAGTGATCAAGTCCATCACCAAGGGAAAAAAAAATGCAAAAAGCACAGCACAGCAAGGCATACTTAGGTGGAGTCCTCATACTAGACTGCTTACTACCTCATGACCTTGGGTAAACCCTTAATCTCCCTGATTCTCAGTTTTCCCTTCCATAAAACGTATAACACCTACCTGACATTCTTCCATGTGATAACATAAACAACAGTCTTAACATAAAGCCCAACATATAGTAAGCAATCACATAATCATGGTCATTGCTTTAACAAAAAGTTATTCTTATGCCTCATCTTTACAACATGTCTTCACACTGTTTTCTAAAATGTAGTATTATATATGCATGAATTCTTAACAAAACAAGGGGTTTGTTGTGTATTGTATTGTTTTGTTGTTTAACATCATTCTAAAACATCTGAGATCTTTTTCTACCCTAGTGGGTTTTTCTGCCTCAGTACATAATTTAATCTTTCTTTTATCATTGAGTTTCTCACAGTCTCTAGGGATGTTCATTTGAACTTCATTTCTCATTCTTGCACGCTGAAGAAAATGATCGTGGATCTAGAAGATTAGGTTTGAATAGCTTCCAATATAATACATAATTATTGAATTTTACTTTTCTAGTTAAAACCTCAACATTGATTTGTTCTCATTGGAACTAATCCAGCAGGTATTTAAAAAGTGCTTCATATGTCGTAAGGCCATCCTAGTGTCATGGTCGGTAAGAATAATAATAAATATTACCTCCAGTTTCTGCCTGTCAGAACTCTGACTATACGTTGATATTTTTCCCCTCAATTAATGAGCATGAACATTTACAACAGACCACTGAATATGGAGGAAAAAAGTCATCTCATCCCTAATAAGCATGTTACTCTGGAGGAGCATGTAAGAATTCCATAGATTACCTCTGAAAGTCAAGGGATAGAATTTTTTATAGCCGTGTTTCTCAGCCTTTAGTCTGCATCAGAATAACCAGTGGGGAGGTCGGGGGGTGGTTGTTAAAAAATCATACTTCAAGGCCTCAGTCACAGATTTCTGGTACACTAGGCTATGGTGAGACTTTGTACCTCTAACCAGTGTGCTGAAACTGCTGACCCAGGGACCATATTTTGAGTCATCAACATTCCTTAAAGAGTTGAAATGTTCTCAGCTCAGTTGAGTGTATCTTCTACAAGAACTGTCCCTTTCACAACAAAGTGGAGTTTTGTTTTTAATAATAGCTTTTTCTTATCCTCCTAAGTCTGAGCTTTCCCTGAAACTAATTTTTTACATCTTCTTATTTTCCTTCTCTCTTGCAGTGCATGCATATGTGCTCAGTCGAGTCTTAGTCTTTGTGACCCTGTGCGCTCCTCTGTCATAGAATTTTCTAGGCAAGAGTACTGGAGTGTGTTTCCATTTCTTACTCCAGGGATCGTCCAGACCCAGGGATTAAACCCCCGCCTCTCACGTCTCCTGTACTAGCAGGCGGATTCTTTTTCAGTAGCGCCACCTAGGAACAGGCGCCTCTCTCTTGGAGAGCAGCCTTCAATCTTCCTTGTTCATCTTGATGCAATTGGCTCTCAAATGTCAACTTCTCTAGTCTCCCTAGAGTTCTAGGTTTAGAACTCCACATGTTCTTATTAAATAAGAATTTGTGGAACAAATGAATAAATTGATGGATGAGTGCGTGCACAATGCCTCGAGCACTAACCAAAGAACCTGAATGCTTCAATGTGAAATTCTCTTCACTCTAAATCCCTGTCATTAATCCAAATTAACTATAGATATACTTTATAATTCTCTATGAAATTTAATGGAAATAAGGATAGGAGGAAATAGTTGGGGAAGAGTGAAGCTAAGCTTTATTTGCTGTAATTGTATAGAAGATTTGGGAAACAAGCAGGCCTGTGACATTAAAAACTACCACAATGCAGTATAGCTGAGCTGTGAGAAATTCTGATTGATCTCTATACCTTTTCCCAACAATTACCTATTGTTGTTAATGAATCCCAATAGCAGCTGAAATTTATATGAGCCATTTACCTTAAAACATCCTTTCTGTTTCTGTGGCTTTTTGGAGGAATTACAGATTAGAACTATTGCTAAAAAAAAAATGTTTAGTGTAGGTCTGATAATTCATATACATGCCCATTAAATTTGTCTCCTTTGTTGCCTCAGTTATATTAACTTGTTCTCAGTCATAACATAGTTCTTAGGGACGCTAAGGCTTTGACATTCCAAAGAATATTACCAGGACTACTACACTGATGATGCCACACAATTATGAACCAGGTAAGTAGGAATAAATATGTATGTTAGACTGTACTAAATTTCCTACTAGACACACATGCCTCAGAGAGGGGAAGGAAAATAACCAAAGCACTCAGAGTACTGGGCTTCCAAGGGGACTCAGTGGTAAAGTATCCACCTGCCATAGCAGGAGATGTGGGTTCATTCCCTGAGTTGGAAAGATACCCTAGAGAAGAAAATTGCAACCTACTCCAGTATTCATACCTGGGAAATCCCATGAACAGAGGAGTCTGGCAGGTAACAGTCCATGGGGTCTCAAAGGAGTCAGACATGACTTAGCAACTACACAACAAATCTCAGAGTATTGCTTTATTAGGGAAAGTTTTAGAGGCCCAGTGGTTTTAGAACATTCTAGCAACTCTCTCTAAAGGTAATGGATGGGACACTTTTCCACTTTCAAATATGGATGAGGCACCACACTCTGCAGTGGGAGAGCTACCTTCCAAAGCAGCCACCAAGATGGTACAATAAAGAAACGTGGGTGCTTTAGGGCCCTGTGGGGTAAACCTTAACCAGTGAAAAATGCAGACTCCAAAGGAGCTGGGCAGATAAATTCTTCCTCCTTTCTCTAACGTAACCTCTCAGAGACATGATTTCTCTTTGCAGTGCTGCCAGAGAAATATATGCTAAATAAAAAAGCCAGCTGAGAATCTTGCCAGTCTTTTTTATCCAGAGCTCATGATGAAGCAGTGGCCAGTGCTAGAATATATCGTACTGCAATGCCTCTGACCTCATTTTTTCCTTTTCACTAAACCCCACAGTTCCCAACCAGCATCTTCTGAGTAAATTGTTGGCACCTTCATTTTTGTCTCAGCTTTTTTTTCTTTTTAGACGACCCAGCTGTACACTCAGATCATGCAAGGTTTATTCCAAAAACATACGGATGGTTTGACATCAGTATATTTGGTGAACTTTGAGGGGGCAATTTTCACAAAGAGGTTAAGAAGAGAAGCTGGATGGTAAAGGGATTAGAGTCATTTACTCCAGGAGAATAGCATGAAAAAGAAGGAAAGAATTAGGGAGAAACCTACAGCATCAAATGTGCATTGGAAGTAACAACAGTAGCATCTATTTATAGGCAGTTACTTTAGGTCAACCATTCTTTAAGCATATTTCACTAAATCCTAAATAACACTGAAATAGATTTTACTATTTATATTTAATAAATGAGGCAATTATTTCTAAAACTGTTTTTTTATTTGTCTTAAATCTCTCAGCAAATGGGAATCAGGGCCAAGAAGTGAACTTGGGCATGTATCTTTCCATAGCTTTTAAAACTGATAAGCAATATAACTAAACTTTAATAGATATAAATTTCATGATAACAGCTAATATGGCTAATCAAGGTTTGCTGCCTATGGAGGTATTCTTGAAAAATTATTCCCTCTCTCTTTCCTCCATTTAGCACATGATAAGACTGAAAGTGAATGACTAGGTTTTTTCCATCCATGGGTCCTAAGCTAAGGCTATAATCATCACTACTAATGAGCCCCAGGTTCCAGTCAGTGGTAGGGGAACTGAGAATGAACCTCAGAAATTTCTCAGACCTACAGATTATTTTTAAAAATTGGCCTGAGGATCAAAAGGGGAAGATTAATGGACCAAAGTTGAGTCTCCCTAAGTATATTCTTATAACCCTTAATCAACGAATTTTCACATGCACATAAACACACTCATAAGCAATACATACTACAATTCCATGGATATAATTAATTTTTAGTAATTGTGTAACATTATGTGGTGTAGAAAATTGTTTTACATAAGTAGTAGTCTAGAAATGGTCATAAATTCTCTGTAGATGCTCCCATTAAGAGCAGGACCTTCAATCATGGCAGGCCTTAAAACTTGCTTTGGCCAATAAAATGTAGTGGAAATGATTTTATGCAATATCTGAGCCTTTAGCACAAGGTCTTTAGCTTCCCGCTCACCCTCTTGGACACCCCCTGACACTTTGTAAAGAAGTTGAGCTATCTCGTTGAGAATGAGAGACCACATGGAGATGGGTCCAGCTGCTAGTCAGCACCAACCATCAGAGGTGTGAGTGAGACCATCTTAGACTGAGACCATCTTAGACCATCAAACCCCAGTCAGCAATAGGTGATTGTACCACATTGGTAACCATAGACAAGACCAGCAGAATTGCCCAGACGACTCATAGGATTGCAAGCAAATATAAAACAAATTTGTTTTATGCCACTAAATTTTGGGCAAGTTCGTTACACATCAATACATAACTGATGCAACTTAGTATTAAACATCATTTTGCAAACTGATTTCACCTTGAAATACTTGTTTCATTAAATATCTAATTAATGTCTCCAGGTACATACGTTCACAAATGGGGAGGTAGAAGCTTTCATACACTGTCACACAGCTTAATTAGAATCTTAAGGAATATTGTTTAGGAAAATGAAAGAGAGTTCACTCCTTATTGAAGTAATCCTTCTCAAGATACTGTTCATTATGTTCGAACATAAGCCTAGTATATGGAAGAATTATGCTGATAATGTTTCTCTTTCTAATGTGAATCAAATATGGTCCTCATCATCAATAACTTCATAGGTATATCTGTTCATGGGCTTCCCACATGGCTCAGTGACACAGATTCAGTCCCTGGGTTGGGAAGATCCCCTGGAGAAGAAGATGGCAACCCACTCCAATGTTCTTGCCTGGGAAACCCCATGGATGAGGAACCTAGTGGGCTACAGTCAATAGAGTTGCAAAAGACTTGAACATAACTTAGTGACTAAACAACAACAACAAATATCTGTTCAAGCTTTTTATAGGTAAAATTTCCAGATCTAAAAGTAAATATGAATTACCAGTTGTACAATTCTGGGAGCTATATTTATCATTTCTTGGAAAAATATATTGATATATGATTTTCTTGGCTTTTTGTTGTGAATGCATGCTTCGTCACTTCAGTCATTTCTGACTCTGCAACCCCACAGACTGTAGCCCACCAGGCTCCTCTCTCCATGGGATTCTCTAGGCAAGAGTACTGGAGTGAGTTGCCATTTTCATCTCTATTTGTAAATGCTTTTAAACCTCAATTCTATTTTATTTTATCAACAAGGATTACAACCACCATCTCATCATTGAAATTAGATAAACACTCTAAGTAAATCACTAAAAACTATGGGCAGCTACTAATAAGACACTTGAATAAGAAATTGTCATGGATTACTTTAGCATTTTTCCCAAAACTGCATTATAT
Organism: Bos grunniens; assembly: GCF_055505025.1. Classification (NCBI taxonomy): domain Eukaryota; kingdom Metazoa; phylum Chordata; class Mammalia; order Artiodactyla; family Bovidae; genus Bos; species Bos grunniens. Next base: position 51,495,352 of record NC_141175.1, read on the forward strand.
TTAACTAAGACACTTTCTTCTACACCGACTATTCTCTGTGCTCCAGAGTCCTAGTCATTTTTCTTCACATTAAGAGCAGTAATATGTATCTCTGGTCTCTTTTTCCTTCTTCATCTTTTTACTTTTTGAGAAGAAAATGTTTCCAAGTTAAGAGCACTTCCATTCTTAAACAGTAATTTTGCATCTTGGTTCAAATCCATATTCTAAGCTTTTTTCAAAGTATTGCTCTAAAACTTTAATCTTTTTCCACATAAGGCTGCTGTTGATGATAACTTTAGTGTATTCAGTATGATTGGCTATAAATAGCAATACTGTATGTGTTCTAAATAATTTCATTTGATGGCACACTAGACAGAACATGCTCAGTCCTATCCCATTTAATTGTAATCATTGTTTACTCTCTCATTTCTATTTGTGCTTTATATGCTTAATATAAAAATTCACTTAGTTCTGGAACATATTAATCCTGTTGAAGATTAACCATTGGATTAACACCTGGATTAACTGTAGACAATATATTTGACAGTCCCATGAGAGTACACTTTTATAGAAATAAGATATACACAAGAGGAGATCAAAAAGTAAAGGAAATATACATTATGCACAGGAAAATATCTTAGGCAATTCTATTCCTCTTCACCTCACCTCAGCCCTTTTATTCACAAATCACCTAAAAGACTGAGCCAGTTCCTCTCTAAAACCTGAATTCTTAGAGAATTTTCCCCATAACTCTAAGTTCAGTTCAGTTAAGTCACTCAGTCATGTTCAACTCTTTGTGACACCATGAACTACAGCATGCCAGGCCTCCCTGTCCATCATCAACTCACAGAGCTTACTCAAACTCATGTCCATTGAGTCTATGATGCCATCCAACCATCTCATCCTCTGTCATCCCCTTCTCCTGCCCTCAATCTTTCCCAGCATCAGGGTCCTTTCAAATGAGTCAGCACTTTGCATCAGGTGGCCAAAGTATTGGAGTTTCGGCTTCAACATCAGTCCTTCCAATGAAACCCCATGACTGATCTCCTTTAGGAAGGATCTCCTTGCAGTCCAAGGAACTCTCAAGAATCTTCTCCAACTCCACAATTCAAAAGCATCAATTCTTCAGCACTCAGCTTTCTTTGCAGTCCAAATTTCACACCCATACATGACCACTGGAAAAACCATAGCTTTGACTAGATGGACCTTTGTTGGAAAAGTAACGTCTCTGCTTTTTAATATGCTGTCTAGGTTGGTCATAACTTTCCTTCCAAGAAGCAAGTGTTTTTTACTTTCATGGATGCAGTCACCATCTGCAGTGATTTTGGAGCCCAAAAAAATAAAGTCAGCCACTGTTTCCCCATCTACTTGCCATGAGGTGATGGGACCGGATGCCATGATCTTAGTTTTCTGAATGTTGAGCTTTAAGCCAACTTTTTCACTTTCCTCTTTCACTTTCATCAAGAGGCTCCTTAGTTCTTAGCCTTCTGCCATAAGGGTGGTGTCATCTGCATATCTGAGGTTATTGATATTTTTCCCAGCAATCTTCATTCCAGCTTGTCCTTCATCCAGGCCAGCATTTCTCATGATGTACTCTGCATATAAGTTAAATAAGCAGGGTGACAATATACAGCCTCCTTTCCCTATTTGAAACCAGTCTGTTGTTCCATGTCCAGTTCTAACTGTTGCTTCCTGACCTGCATACAGGTTTCTCAAGAGGGAGGTCAGGTGGTCTGCTATTCCCATTTCTTTCAGAATTTTCCACAGTTTCTTGTGATCCACACAATCAAAGGCTTTGGCATAGTCAATAAAGCAGAAGTAGATGTTTTTCCAGAACTCTCTTGCTTTTTCGTTGATCCAGCAGATGTTGGTCATTTGATCTCTGGTTCCTCTGCCTTTTCTAACACCAGCTTGAATATCTGGAATTTCACAGTTCATGTATTGCTGAAGCCTGGCTTGGAGAATTTTGACCATTACTTTGCTAGTGTGTGAGATGAGTGCAGTTGTGCAGTAGTTTGAGCATTCTTTGGCATTGCCCTGCTTTAGGATTGAAATGAAAACTGACTTTTTCCAGTTCTGTGGCCACTGCTGAGTTTTCCAGATTTGCTGGTGTATTGAGTGCAACACTTGCACACCATCATCTTTTAGGATTTGAGATAGCTCAACTGCAATTCCATCATCCCCACTAGTTTTGTCTGTAGTGATGCTTCCTAAGGCCCACTTGACTTCACATTCCAGGATGTCTGGCTCTAGGTGAGTGCTCATACCATTGTGATTATCTGAGTTGTGAAGTTTGGTACAGTTTTCTGTGTATTCTTGCCACCTCTTCTTAATATCTTCTGCTTCTGTTAGGTCCCTACCATCTCTGTCCTTTATTGAGCCCATTTTTGCATAAAATACTCCCTTGGTATCTCTAATTTTCCTGAAGAGATCTCTAGTCTTTCCCATTCTATTATTTTCCTCTATTTCTTTGCATTGATCACTGAGGAAGGCTTTCTTATCTCTCTTTGCTATTCTTTGAAACTCTGCATTCAGATGCTTATATCTTTCCTTTTCTCCTTTGCTTTTTGCTTCTCTTGTTTTCACAACTATTTGTAAGGCCTCCTCAGAGAGCCATTTTGCTTTTTTACATTTCTTTTTCTTGGGGATGGTCTTGCTCCTGGTCTCCTGTACAATGTTACAAACCTCCATCCATAGTTCATCAGGCACTCTGTCTATCAGATTTAGTCCCTTAAATCTATTTCTCACTTCCACTGTATAATCATAAGGGATTTGATTTAGGTCATACCTGAATGGTCTTGTGGTTTTCCCCACTTTCTTCAATTTAAGTCTGGATTTGGCAATAAGGAGATTATGATCTGAGCCACAGTCAACTCCTGGTCTTGTTTTTGCTGACTGTATAGAGCCTTTCCATCTTTGGCTGCAAAGAATATAATCAATCTAATTTTGGTGTTGGCCATCTGGTGATGTCCATGTGTAGAGTCTTCTCTTGTGTTGTGAAAGAGGGTGTTTGCTATGACCAGTTCTCTTGGCAAAGTTTTATTAGCCTTTGCTCTGCTTTATTCTGTACTCCAAAGCCAAATTTTCCCATTATTCCAGGTGTTTCTTGACTTCCTACTTTTGCATTCCAGTCCCCTATAATGAAAAGGATATCTTTTTTGGGTGTTAATTCTAAAAGGTCTTGTAGGTCTTCATAGAACCATTCAACTTTAGCTTCTCCAGCATTACTACTCTAAGACAGCATACTAAATGATCACTAACTAATTCCATCAGGTATAAGCCCTTGATAATGCCCCACATGGGGGTGTCACATAAGCATTTATTGATGCACATTCTCTTCTTGTCACCATAAATCTTATGATGTAAATATATGTATTACTGAACCTAGATTTTGGGTCCTTTTGCCTGACACCCAGCAAAGCCAGTCTATTGACATAGGTTTGAGGGAAGGGAAGTGCAGAGCTTACTGCAGTACACCAAGTAAGGAAAACAGACAGCTCATGCTCAAAAGACCCAAACTTCCTAATAACTTTCAGGGAAGAGTTTTTAAAAGCCTGTGGCTTGCAGAGTGTCTAATCAGCTTGTAGACATTTTTCTTATTGGTTGGTAGTGAGGTAACAGGGTGATGTTTCATGAATCAGCATCATCAACCTGGTGCCTAAGGTCTACATGCTTGTAGTCAGTAGTTTCCATCTGGTACAGGACTTATTTCTATAAATCCAATTTGGGAGTGTGTGTCATATATTATTATCTATGTCCTTCAGGGGGAACTAAAGATTCTGTGACCCTGCTGTACTGTTTAAATGGTTACCAGTTCTCCTGGTCCAATTGTCATTCTTTGTTACTATACATTGACATTCTTCTAATCATTAACTCCTGAGCCAGCATTTTGGGACTCCGGAGAAGCCTGAAGCAAAGCCTTAAACGTCAAGAGAAGGAGGACATAGACAGGAATACAAGTAGGAGTGGTTCATAGACCTGAGAGTGGACCCAAAGTGTCCTGTTCAGTTTCATATTCTAGGACCTTTACTATAAAATATTTTGACCATGTTGAACAACATGGAAACTGAAAGAACAAATTGAAGGATATTAACTTGAGGTTTTGCAGCTTAAAAAAATATTTTCAACTGCAATTTGGCATTTGGAGAAGATTAGAGTAAAGCTTGGTACTAGATTTCTAAATAAGCTTAGGATTTTGGATTTCATGCTAGAGGCAGAAGTACTCATCTCAGTACAGAAAACTAAGAATAAAAACATCACTGCAGTTGGAAGCAAACCATTTTGTAAGATTATAAATGTAGGTGTAAAAGGCAAACACGGCTTCTTCTTCAAAAGGTTGAAGCTATATGTTGTTGATTAAAGAATGAAACAATATAGGAGAGCTTTGTAAAATGGCCTATGATAAGTTCTAAGCATTCAGTAGTAGATGGAAGTACAAAGTGGTTCAAAGAGTTTATTGGGACACTTCCAAAGATTACCTGAAACTTTGTTTTCTAGACTTCACTTTCTTTCCTCTCCCTATCCAAATGCTGTCTGTCTCTCAAAGTTTAGTTCAAGCCCCATCTTCAGAATGAAGGTTTCTCTGAACACTAGCCCATACCTAGTGTCCCTCCCCTGTCAACTTGTACACCGTACTTATTAAACACCATCTTAGTGATTTCCAGTATTAATTATTTCAGAGATATGGAGGTTATCTCTAAGGGTGAAAGTCCCTTTTGGTCAAGAATTGGCAGCCGGATGGGTGCCTGAATACTCTATCCCACACCCTAGATGCATTGTGTGGTAAAGCGTTCCTTGGCCCAGGCATCAGATGGGTCTAAAAACATCATTACTAGATCAAACAAGTACTTGATATTGGACCATCCACTTAGACTCTGAGCTTTGGTGCCTTCCTCCACAAATAAGTATGGAAGACCTGCACTCTGCCTTCATCAAAATGTTGCGAAGATTAAAAATATCATATTGCCTTTGATTTTGATTTCAAATCCATGAATGGAATTGCTAATGAGCTACAAATAATTTCTATGATATAAGATTTTGCTAACATGTTTTGTACCCAGAAGTTACTGACTTGAGTAACAGTGCATGAATCTTATTGCTCTGGGGAGTTGTACAGTATATGCACAGTTGCATTCATACTGAGCAAGTTATGTTGAACAATTAAGGTTATTAAAATATACAAGATATTAACAAGAGCTTTTATTAACTCACAGGGCATTCATGACATAGTTAGCACAATTAGGCATGCCACTTTAAGTAGAAGAATTAGACACCATTATCTGAATCAGCTCCAATCCTCACTCCTTTAAGATACAGATGGTTCATGAAGGCAGAATGGTATTTATTCTTAAAGAGCTCCATACCATGAGAGAATCATTCTCTTTATCAATTCATCTCCTGACCCAGAATCACTTCATGCTTTTTGCTTTTTAATTTCTCCCTGCTTGTGTTACCTACTAGCTGTACGACTTTAAATAATTTTTTTTCTCTTTCAAAAGCTCAGGTTCCTTTTTCAAATAATACTGTTTTAAAAGTGTATCATACAAATATAAAAAGCATTAAACTCATAAGTGACTATACAGACATGTCTTGCAGATATTGCAGGTTTGTTTTCAGACTATAAAATAGTGAAAATCACAAAAAAACAAGTCACATGATTTTTTCAGTTTCCCAGTGCGTGTAAAAGTTAGGTTTATACTATGCTATAGTCTGTTACGGAGAAGGCAATGGCATCCCACTCGAGTACTCTTGCCTGGAAAATCCCATGGACGGAGGAGCCTGGTAGGCTGCAGTCCATGGGGTCGCTAGGAGTCAGACACGACTGAGCGACTTCACTTTCACTTTTCACTTTCCTGCACTGGAGAAGGAAATGGCAACCCACTCCAGTGTTCTTGCCTGGAGAATCCCAGGGACGGGGGAGCCTGGCCGGCTGCTGTCTATGGGGTCGCAAAGAGTCGGACTCGACTGAAGCTACTTAGCAGCAGCAGCATAGTCTCTTAATTGTGTAATAGCATTATGCCTTTAAAAAGTGTACACATTTAATTAGAAAACACCTTATTGTGAGAATCTGTTAATCATCATCTGAGCCTCCAGCAAGTCATAATCTTTTGCTGATAGAGTGTCTTGCATTGATGGTGATGGCTGCCAACTACTGAAGGTGGTGGTTGCTTAAGGCTGGCTGCAGCAGATTCTTGAAGTAAGATAATAATGAAGTTGGCCACATTGATTGACTCTTACTTTCAAACACAATTTCTCTGTAGTATGTGATGCTGTTTGATGGCACTTTACACACACCTTTCAAAATTAAATTCAGTACTCTCAAACCCTTCCACTGCTTTATCCAATAGGTTTATGCAATATTCTAAATTCTTTGTTGTCTTTTCAAGACTCCTCACATCATCTTTGCCAGGAGTAAATTCCGTATCAAGAAACCACTTCCTTTGTTCATCCATAAGAAGCAACTCCTCATTTATTAGTTATATCATGAGATTATCACAATTCAGTTACATATTCAGGATTCACTTGTTTCTCTTGCTAGTTCTACCACATCTGCAATTACTTTCTCCATTGATGGTTTTAATCCCTCAAAGTCACTGGTGAGGGCTAGAACTAACTTCTTCCAAACTCCTCTTAATATTGATATTTGAACCACTTCCCATAAATCATGGCTATCCTTCATGGAGTATAGAATGGTGAATCCTTTCCAAAATGTTTTCAATTAATTTTGCTCAAATCCATCAGAGGAAATACTATCCCTAGCAGATATAACCTTACAAAATATATTTATTAATAAGAAGATTTGAAAGTTGAAATTATTCCTTGCATAATGAATATTGTGTTAGCAGGCATGAAAACAATGCTAAACTCATTGTACATCTCCATCAGAGTTCTTAGGTGACCAGGCGTATTGTCAATGAGCAGTAATATTTTGAGAACAATTTTTGTTTCTGAGCAATAGGTCTCAACAATGGGCTTAAAATAATCAGTAGACCATTTTGTAAACAGATGTGTTTGTCATCCAGCCTTTGTGGTTCCTTTAGAGCACGGCAGGATAGATTTAGCATAATTATTGAGGGCCCTGTGATTGTTGAATGGTAATTGAGCAATTGGCTTCAACTCAAAAATCACCAACTGCATTAGCCTCTGACAAGGAGGCAATCTGTCCTTCGCCACTTTAAAGTCAGGTATTGACTTCTCTTCTATAACTATAAAACTCCTAGATGGCATCTTATTCTAATAAAAGGCTCGTTTATCTATATTGAAAAATTTGTTGTTTGGAGTAGCCATTTTCATTATTTCAGCTAGATCTTCTGGAAAATTTTCTGCAGTTTCTACATCAGCATTTGCTGTTCCCTCATATTTTTAAGTTATGGAGATGATTTCTTTCCTGAAACCTCATGAACCAGCCTCTGTTATCTTTAAACTTTTTTTTCTGAAACTTCCTAAGCTCTCTCAGCCTTCATAGCATTTAAGAGAGATAGAGCCTTGATCTGGATTAGGCTTTTGCTTACCAAAACATTGTAGTTGATTTAATCTTCTATCTAGACCACTAAACTTTCTCCATATCAGCAATAAGAATGCTTCTCTTTCTTATCATTTGTGTGTTCACTGGAGTAGCATTTTTAATTTCATCCAAGAACTTTACTTTCGCAACTTGGTTAACTATTTGACAAAAGAAGTTTAGCTTACTTTGTATTTCAGCATGCCTTCTTCCCTAAGCTTAATCAATTTTAGCTTTTGATTTAAAGTGAAACACCTGTGACTCTTCCTTTCACTTGAACACTTAGAGGCCACTGTAGGGTTATTGATTGGTTTAATTTCAATGTATTTGTGTCTTATAGAATAAGAAAGCCCAAGGAAAGGAGAGACAGGTAATTTTCAGGCAGTGATGCAATAGGAACACAGACAATATTTATTGATTAAATTCTCCATCTTACATGTGTGAGGTTTGTGGCACCCCAAAAACAATTACTGTAGTAACATCAAAGATCACTGATCACAGATCACAACAAATATTTAATGAAAGTAACTGAACTATTCTAAGAGTTACCAAAATGTGACAAAAAGACTTGCAGTGAGCAAATGCTGTTGTAAAAATAGCATCAATAGACTTGCTTGATACAAGTTGCCCCAAATCTTCAATCTGTAAAAAATGCAATACCCATTAAGCACAATAAAATGAAGTATGCCTGTATCAGTAAGATGGTAATGCTAGTTGAAAAGCACTTGAAGACCTATTATCTATAGTCTTTTAAAATAATAAGATTAATAATAATGTATCAGGACTCAGCAATTGTAAGAATATACCACAGTATATAACGTGTTTATAATTAGGGAAACTGGGGCATGTGGGAACAGAAAATAAAATTCAAATATGGTTGTGAAGTTAGTTAGAACAAGTTAAGACTTGTTCTACAAGATGATAATCTATATCTTTGAGTTTATCTTTTCTAGGAAAAAATTATTTACATCTCTAGCAGATAAAATTCTACAAATTTACATATAACTTTCTACTGTCCATATTTTAATCAAAGAGTAAACAGTAAAATCAATATAGTTTCTTATCCTTTAAAGTAAAAAACTGTGGGTTGTCCACTAAATAAGTCTACAGTTTGATACTGAAAGTATGATACTTCCAGTATCATTCCATGCTTTTGTTTAATTTTTAAGTTGTCAATAAATTATTATTATTATCATTATTATAATCATCATCATCACAGCTTTCCATCTTGACTTTCCTATTTGCAACCATGAACTGACTTGGCTTTTCAGCTTTCTTTATATTCAAGGATGCACTTTAGGCTGGTGAGCAAACGGCTCTCACCTTGGTTTATTCACTTGGCATTGGCATCCCAGGGACACTCCTTGACTTCCATTCTTTGCTGGCCTAGTGCCCAGCCTAACCTGTGACTCAGAATCCTGAGAAACTGCAAAGTCAATACCTTAAAAGAAGGACAAGAGACAGCAAGAGCCACAAATTCAAAGAAATGAAAAGAGCAGGATTCTACTAATTTTACTTCCTGCCCTGTTTTTATAGTCACCTGCATTTCTCCTTGCTCAAGGAAACTATTAACATCATGGACCAGGGATCCAAAGTATGAACCAAATGAAGCTGAACCTGAAATCAGTTGGTCCAATCAACTTCTTGTTGTTGCTGTTCAGTCTCTAAGTCATGTTCAATTTTTGGTGACCCCATGGACTGTAGCCCAACAGGCTCCTCTGTTCATAGGATTTCCCAGGCAAGAATACTGGAGTAGGTTACCATTTCCTTTTTCAGGGGATCTTCTCAACCCAGGGATCAAATCCAAATCTTCTACATCGGCAGGTGGAGTCTTACTCCATGCCAACTGTGTTAAATTCTTAGGAAGAGTCTATACGAAAGGCCAAAATAACATTGGACATATAATAAAAGATGAAATAGTCATGACAGAAATGGACTAAAAGTATCCTGAACCGCCTGAACAAAAAAAGAGAAGATAACTAGTTTCTAGACTCTATCGCACACTGACAAATTAGAGGTATAGCTTTGTGATCAAACAGAAGTTTGTGTCCTGATTATACCAATTAGTAGGTATTGAACTTAGGCAAGTTGCTTAACCTATCCACATCTGTTTTCTCAAAAGTAAGATAAGACAGCATTATTTGCTTAACCTATCCACATCTGTTTTCTCAAAAGTAAGATAAGACAGCATTATTACTTAGGACTAAATATGCTAATGAAGTAAAACCCTTTAGAATAATAAACACTCAAATCATGTCAAGATAGTCACAAGGTTCCTCTTGAAAGTCTTTCACCATCCCTGGGCCTCATACCTCCCATTTACATAACAAAGATAATTTTCTTTTGACCCTCATTCAAGGTTTATATCAGGATCAAATGTGATATATTTCTCATGAGGTATCAGTCTTAGAAGGCGATGGCACCCCACTCCAGTACTCTTGCCTGGAAAATCCCACGGACAGAGGAGCCTGGAGGGCTGCAGTCCATGGGGTCGCTAAGAGTCGGATATGACTGAGGGACTTCACTTTCACTTTCATGCATTGGAGAAGGAAATGGCAACCCACTCCAGTGTTCTTGCCTGGAGAATCCCAGGGACTGAGAAGCTTGATGGGCTGCCGTCCCTTGGGTCGCACAGAGTTGGACACGACTGAAGCGACGCAGCAGTGGTATTATTATGTAATTGAACTGGTCTTTAAGAGAACCATTTCATGTTATATAAGGATGAATATCTTTTGGAACAGATGCATGCAAATGTTGTTGTTTATTCACTAAGTCATGTTCAACTCTTTGCCATGCCATGGACTGCAGCAGGCCAGGGTTTCCAGTCCTTTACTAGCTCTGGAGTTTGCTCAAATTCATGTCCACTGAACTGTTGATGTTATCTAACCATCTCATCCTCTTCCACCCTCTTATTCTAGTGCTTTCAATCTTTCCCAGTATCAGGGTCTTTTCCAATGAGTCAGCTCTTCGCATCAAGTGGCCAAAGTATTAGAGCTTCAGCTTCAGCATGGTCCTTTCAATGAATATTCAGAGTTGATTTCCTTTAGAATTGACTGGTTTGATCTCCTTGCTGTCCAAGGGACTCTCAAGAGTCTTCTCCAGCATAATAATTCAATATCATCAATTCTTTAGCTGCTCTGTCTTCTTTACAGTCCAGTTCTCACATCTGTACATGACTATTAGAAAAACCATAGCTCTGACTATAGGGAAACTTGTTGGCAAAGAGATGTCTGCTTTTTAATATGCTGTTTAGGTTTGTCATATCTTTCTTTCCAAGGAGCAATATTTGCATGCATTTGTTCCAAAAGATCTTCATCCTTATGTAACATGAAATAGTTCTCTTAAAGACCAGTTCAATTATGTAATAATACCACTAACACCCCCCAAACCCTTACTTAAGACTGATACCTCTTTTAATTTCATGGCTACAGTCACAACCTGCAGTAATTTTAGAGGCCAATATTATAAAATCTACAAATGATTCCACTTTATCCCCTTCTATTTTCCATGAAGTGATAGGATGGGATGACATGATCTTAGTTTTTTGAATATTGAGTTTTAAGCCAGTTTTTTCATTCTCCTCTTTCAGTCTCATCAGGAGTTACTTTGGTTCCTCTTTACTTTTCTACCATCAGAGTGACATTATCTGCATATCTGAGGTTGTTGATATTTCTCCTGGCAATCCTGAGTCCAACTTGTCCTTCATCCAGCCTCACATTTCATATGATGTATTCTGCATATAAGTTAAACAAACAGTGTGACAATATATAGCCTTGTAATACTCCTTTCCCAACTTCGAACAGTCCATTGTTTCCTTAAGGTTCTAACTGTTGTTTCTGGACCCACATACAGGTTTCTCAGGAGGCAGGTAAGATGGTCTGGTATTCCTATCTCTTTCAGAATTTTCCACAGTTTGTTGTGTTCCATACACTCAGGCTTTAGCATAGTCAATGAAGCAGATGTGATGTTTTTCTGGAATTCACTTGCTTTCTCTATGATCCAGTGAATGTTGGCAATTTGATCTCTGTTTCCTCTGCCTTTTCTAAATCCAGCTTGTATATATGGAAGTTCTCAATTCATGTACTGCTGAAGCCTAGCTTGAAGGATTATGAGCATTACCTTGCTAGCGTGTAAAATGATTGTGTGGTAATTTGAACATTCTTTGGCATTGCCCTTCTTTGGGATTGGAATGAAAACTGATCTTTTCCAGCCCTGTGGCCACTGCTGAGTTTTCCAAATTGGCTTGCATATTGAGTTCAGCATTTTAACAGCATCATTATTTAGGATTTGAAATAGCTCAGCTGGAATTCCATCACCTCCACTAGCTTTGTTCATAGTAATGCTTCCTAAGTCCCACTTGACTTCATACTACAGTATATCTGGCTCTTGGTGAGTGACGTCACCATTGTGGTTCGTGTCTGACTCTTTGCGACTACATGGACTGCAGCAAGGCTCCTCCGTCCATGGGACTTTCCAGACAAGAGTACTGGAGTGGGGTGCCATCACCTTCTCTGACCATTGTGATTACCTGGCTCATTAAGATTTTTTTGATTAGTTCTTCTTTGTATTCTTGCTACCTCTTCTTGATTTCTTCTCCTTCTGTTGCTGCTGCTGCTAAGTCGCTTCAGTCGTGTCCGACTCTGGGCGACCCCAGAGATGGCAGCCCACCAGGCTCCCCCGTCCCTGGGATTCTCCAGGCAAGAACACTGGAGTGGGTTGCAATTTCCTTCTCCAGTGCATCAAAGTGAAAAGTGAAAGTGAAGTCACTCAGTCGTGCCCGACTCTTAGCAACCCCATGGACTGCAGCCTACCAGGCTCCTCCGTCCATGGGATTTTCCAGGCAAGAGTACTGGAGTGGGTTGCCATTGCCTTCTCCTTCTGTTAGGTCCTTCCTATTTCTGTCCTTTATCATTCCCAAGCTTGCATGAAATATTCCCTTGGTATCTCCAGTTTTCTTGAAGAGATCTCCAGTCTTTCTACTTCTTTGCATTGTTCATTTAAGGAGGCCTTATTATCTCTCTTTGCTATTCTCTGGAACTCTGCATTCAGCTGGTTATATTTTTCCATTTCTCCCTTGTTTTCTTTTGTCTTCTTTCCTCAGCTATTTGCAAAGCCTCTTCAGACAACCACTTTGTTTTCTTACATTTCTTTTTCTTTGGAAAGATTTTGATCACTCTTTCCTTAAAATTAAGTGAGAAATCAATTGGATTTTTAACATGCTTAACATTTTTTAAAGGGTATTCTATCCTTCCGTACTCCCTCAATTTCCCTAAAAAGGATAGATTTGCTCTCTTTAACCTTTGAGAATAGTTGTGTAGAAGAATTTGAAAGGCAATATTTTACTGAAAGCAACTGACTACTCAAAAATATGAAGTGCTCCTAGATGCAGTAACAGAAAGCACTGAATGAGATATGACTAAATATCATGGACAAAAATAAGCTTTTTTCCCATAACTAATGGGAGCTGTCAAATAGTAGCAACTTTGAAGTCAAGTGGAAGTCAAACTGTGAAAGTGCTAAGATTTGAGGAAATGGTGAAAATAAAATTTATCCTAAATAGATGAAGGATTTAAAAAAAAGAATCTTTGATATTCTGCTGTAATAATCACTTGAGTCCCAAGTGTTCATAGGACTGGTGAAATTTTAGGACAGGTAAAACCATGGGAATTTTGTTATTTTTGCTCTCATACACGTCGGTAATACCGTGATGGCATAGTACACTGTAAATGTTGTTTTCAAGGCATATAATGCAAGGGCAAACGTGATACAGCATGTGGTTTGTTTCAGTGTCTCCACTCGAACCTAACGTTTTCCTAGGTGAATTTATCCTTTCCCAATCAGTCACACTTCACTAATATAACTTCTCTTTCACTGTTGGATTTCTCAGTGTGACAATTAGTCTCATCATTCAACAATAAACCAGCATGCCATCTACTTTAAATGGAGCGGGGTGCTTTCAGGACAAAAATCCTCAAAGTTTCAGAAAATGTACATAAAAACACTAAACAGCAAAACCCAAATTCACGCTAACAAATGACTCAAGAGACCTTAAGAAGGCTGGAATTGGTTGTATATTCACTCTGTATACTGTCTATTTCACATGCAATACCAACCAGAAAAAGACATTCAAGAATAATGGAAGATCAGCTTAACTGGTTTGAAAAATAAAGCATTTTGTTCCCTAAACTGACCCATTCAATCCATATGTCATTCTAGCCATTGTGTGAGTAACATTATTTCCATGTTTCTCACAATCTAGGTCATACTTTTATGAACCAATTCCAGGTGATCAAAGTTCTTAGAGAAAACACATTTTGTCATAAAACTTTAAATACCATATTATGAACTTAATATTAATCATCCAGAAAAAGTACAATTAATATCAAATATAGCTAGAAAATTTATGACACTATAATATCAATATCATGTATCCTTTGCCATATGATGATCTGATTAACGAAAATCAGACCTTCCATTGTGCAAACTTCTCAAAAGAAAAAAATGTGTACACCCGTGGCGGATTCATGTTGATGTATGGCAAAACCAGTACAATATTGTAAAGTAATTAGCCTCCAATTAAAATAAATAAATTTAAATTTAAAAAAAAGAAGAAGAGAAAAAATAGAAATCAACACCAGAGGGTAGTAAAGTTTAAAGACCAGAAGCAACAGATTTAAGAACCACATGACTGATAACTGGAGAAGTTTATCTAATTTCTTGAAAGATATTTTCTCTAAATGTATAATTCTGAATTGACAGTCTTTTTCTTCTAGCACTTATAAAGATACTGTTTCACTGTCTTTTAGTCTCTGTGTTTTTTGATAAGAAAATCACAGTATTTGGAATTGTTGTTCCCCTATGTATTTGTCATTTTTCTCTACCTGCTTTTATTGTTTTTTTATATTTTTGGTTTTTAAGAACTGTGATGACTTGGTTTTCTTAAAATTTCATCTATTTGGCATTTATCAAGCTTTTAAGATCTATAAATTAGTGTCTTTCATCAAATTTGAAATGTTTACAGCTATTATTTCATCAATTTTTTTTCAGCACCAATCTTTTTCTCTTCCTCTGTGACACAAATGATCTGTTTGTTAAACTTTTGATATTGTTCCACAGGTTTCTGTGTCTGCACACTTTTATTCACTATTTGTCTCTGTTTTTCAGACTGAATAATTTATATTGCTTTGTCTTCAATTTAACTGATTTTTTTCTTTCATTCTTTGTTGAGCTAATCAGGTGAAGTCTTTAAGTTTCCATTTTTCAGTTTTAAAATTTATATTCAGCTCTTTTTTGTAGTTTCAGTTTATCTTCTGAAATTTTCTATTTTTTTATTCATTTCAGGTGTGTTTACCTTATTAAGTGTATTTGATATTTGCAGTAGCTACTTTAAAGACTTTGTATGATAATTCTAACACATGGGTCACTTCGAAGATAGCATCTAATAAATGCTAATTTTTTCTTAAAATTAAGTCATTTTCTGTTATTTTTATATTTCAAATAATTTTGGATTTATATTGGTAATTTAAAATATAAGGTTATATAGATTTTTTTTTTACTGAATATAATTTATTTACAATATCGTGTTAGTTCAAGTGTATCACAATGTGAATTTGTTATACAAATATATATATCCTCTCTTCTTTAGATTTTTTCCCATATAGGCTGTTACATAGTATTGAGTAGAGTTCCCCGTGCTATACTATAGGTCATTATTAGTTTTCTATTCTATAGATAGTAGTGTGTATGTGTTGGAGAAAACTCTTGAGAGTCCCTTGGACTGCAAGGAGATTCAACCAGTCCATTCTGAAGGAGATCAGCCCTGGGATTTCTTTGGAAGGAATGATGCTAAAGCTGAAACTCCAGTACTTTGGCCACCTGATGCATAGAATTGACTCATTGGAAAAGACTCTGATGCTGGGAAGGATTGGGGACAGGAGGAGAAGGGGACGACAGAGGATGAGATGGCTGGATGGCATCACTGACTCGATGGATGTGAGTCTGAGTGAACTCCGGGAGTTAGTGATGGACAGGGGAGCCTGGCATGCTGTGATTCATGGGGTCGCAAAGAGTCAGACACGACTGAGCGACTGAAATGAACTGAACTGAACTGAGTGTGTATATGTCAATCCCAATCTTCCAATTTATCCCTTCACTTCCCACTTACTCTACCCCAGTACCTATAAACTTGTTTTCCACATCTGTAATTATATTTTGGTTTTGTAAATAAGTTCATGTGTAGCCTTCTTTTAAATTCCACATATAAGCAATATCATATGATATTTGTCTTTCTATACCTTATTTACTTCACTCAGTACGAGAATCTCTAGGTCCATTCATGTTGCTGCAAATGGTATTATTTTGTTCTTTTTATGGTTGAGTAATATTCCATTGTATATATGTATATTGGTATCACATCTCTTTTACCCACTCCTCTGTTCATGGACATTTAGGTTGCTTCCATGCTATTGTACAATGAACATTGGGATGCATGCATCTTTTCAAATTATGCTTTTCTTTGGAAAGATGCCAAGGAGTAGGATTGCTGGATCATATGGTAGCTCTATTTTCAGTTTTGTAATGAAGCTCCATACTGTTCTCAACAGTGGCTGTATCAATTTACATTCCCACCAACAGTATAGAAGTGTTTCCTTTGCTCCACACCCTCTCCAGCATTTATTGTTTGTAGGCTTTTCAATGATGGCCATTCTGATTGGTATGAGGTGATATTTCATTATAATTTTGATTTGCATTTCTCTAATAACGAGTTATGTTGAGCATCTTTCTTGTGCTTTCATATGTCTTCTTTGGAGCAATGTTTATTTAGATCCTCTGCTCATTTTTTCATTGGGTTGTTTGTTTGTTTTTTATTTTGAGCTTCATGAGCTCAAAATATATTTTGAAGATTAATCCCTTCATTTGCAAATAGCAAAAAAGAGATCACAAGCACAGTAAGGTAGAATGATGTATAGATTGTTAGTCCTACTAATATCTTACCAAAAGTGTCATTCTATTGTTTTCATTGTTGTGTAGTTATTGTTTTATTTTAGTTCAGAGTACAACCTATGCCTTCGGAGTAGGCAATGGCACACAACTCCAGTACTCTTGCCTGGAAAATCCAATGGACGGAGGAGCCTGGTAGGCTGTGGTCCATGGGGTCGCTGAGAGTCAGACACAACTGAGCAACTTCACTTTCACTTTTCACTTTCATGCATTGGAGAAGGAAATGGCAACCCACTCCAGTGTTCTTGCCTGGAGAATCCCAGGGACGGGGGAGCCTGGTGGGCTGCTGTCTATGGGGTCGCACAGAGTCGGATACGACTGAAGCGACTTAGCAGCAGCAGCAGCAGCAGCTTACCTATTGTGGACCATGGCTCTACTCTCAGTTCAGTTTGTAAAGCCTTTGTTCTGTTGTCTTGATCTCCTCAAATATATGCCACTTAGGGCTCAATCTGAAACCTGGATGGTGACATAAAACTTAGTTTAGTTCTTGTAGCCTTATCTTTGCTGATTTGGTCTGTCTTGTGAATGTAGAGTTGAGTGAGCCTGGTACCTGTACCGATTCATGTAAAGAATTGGTTGATCTTCTTCTTCAAATTTCTCCTTACTAGAATTCTCCCAACATTTCCTGACCTGCAGAAACCCATTTTCACAGTTCTTTTGATTAGACAGAAGAGGGTTCAATCAGAGTTTAACTTCCTAGGCTGCCACTTCCCTGCAACTTTGCTACTGTATCTTGTCTTCTGTGGAATGCCAGGAGTTAAAAAAGAAGAAGAAGAAGAAAATTTAACATGATTTGGACCACAGCAGTCCCTTTGTCCAGGCCCTTTGAACATAGAATTTCCATAAGAATTTTTGCTTCCATACATATCCATTACTGGTACCTTCCATTATAGTCAAGTCAGAAGAAAGAATAAAGTAGGAAATTCACCTAAAACAGGTCATGTTCTGATCTTTAACTTTTGACTCTTGTGTACAATTAATCTGCTTTTGTTTTTTTTAATGTTCTCAGGTCATCATTTTTCCATTTTAAAGAGAATTTTTAGTTTTAATTAAGAAAGAAAATGGGCTTCCCTGGTGGCTCAGATGGTAAAAAATCTGCCCGCAATGCAGGAGACCTGGGTTCCATCCATGGGTCAGGAAGATCCCCTGGAGAAGGCAATGGCTGCCCACTCCAATATTCTTGCCTAGAGAATCCCATGGACAAAGGAGTGTGGCAGGCTATGGTTCATAGGATCAAAAAGAGTCAGACACAACTGAGCACAACTAATATACAATAAGGAAAATACACTTTCTGGGCTAACTCCATCTTGGTCAGAACTGAGTAGTATTTTTTAAATTTTATAAAGATCTAGCAAATCAGTGATCACTTTGCATGTAATTTCTTGAAAATTAAATGGAAATATTTACCTAAAAACCTTTCTGATTGATCAATGGAAGTCAGCAAGGAAGAGGAAAAATGTTGTTTAGGCACTAAGTAGTGTCTGAATCTTTTGCAACCCCATGGACTGTAGCCTACCCAGATTCTCTGTCCATAGGATTTCCCAGGCAAGAATACTAGAGTGGGTTGCCATTTCCTTTTCCAGGGGATCCTCCTGACCCACAATCAAACCTGTATCTCCTCCTTGGCAGGCAAATTATTTTCCACTGAGCCACCTAAGCAGTCCCATGTCCTCTAGGACAGGAAGAAACAACTAAATAGATTAGCTAGTGGTGAGAGATTATATATAATCCTACTCTGGGGCCATAGGTCAGGGAAAGGACTTGGGGAATCAGGTTGGGTAGAGTAGCAGCATAGAGTCCATAGGACTCTGGTATTGATAAGTTAAAGAGTAAAGCTTCTGTTTTCTGTGTCAGGATTTTACATGTGATCTGTATTTTCACCCAGCAGTAGAATTATTTTTTTCATCTTGAATTCTAATGAAGAAATTACTGTTACTGCTAAAGCAATGGCTCTAAACAAGGGCCAACTGTGCCCTGGGGCATGTCTGACAATGTCTAAGCGCAACTGGCACAATGGGAGAGGGTACTGCTTCTCACATCCAGTATGTAGAGGCCAAGGATGCAGCTAAACATGTTACATGGCACAGGACAGTGCTCCACAAGAATCTTATCTCTCCCAAAATGCTAAGAATGCCAAGACTGAGAAAACTTTTCTAGACTAAAGAGCATTCAAAGTTTCTGATCTCCAAAGACATAGTTTTCAGGTATCCAACAAAATAGAATAAATTATGACATTCTAGAAAAGACAAACGGAGAAGGCAATGGCACCCCACTCCAGTACTCTTGCCTGGAAAATCCCATGGATGGAGGAGCCTGGTATGCTGCAGTCCATGGGGTCGCTGAGAGTCAGACACGACTGAGCGACTTCACTTTCACTTTTCACTTTCATGCACTGGAGAAGGAAATGGCAACCCACTCCAGTGTTCTTGCCTGGAGAATCCCAGGGACAGGGGAGCCTGGTGGGCTGCCAGACGTCTATGGGGTCGCACAGAGTCGGACACGACTGAAGCAACTTAGCAGCAGCAGCAGAAAAGACAAAACTATGGAGATAATAAAAAGGTTAGTGGCTTCTAGGAGTTGTAGCAAGGGATGAATAAAGCATAGAGAATTTTCAGCCAGTCAAAATATTCTATATGATGTTGTAATGATGGATATACACGTGTGCAAACCCATAAAATGTACAATACTAAGAGGAAATCCTAACATAAACCATGGACTTTGGGTGATTATTATGTGTCAGTGTATTGATAGCGTCACTCAGTAAAAAAATGTATTGTTCCAGTGGGTGATGGTGATAACGTGAGGGGTTATGTATGTATGAGGGCAAGAGGTATATAGGAAATTTCTGTACCTCCCTCTCAAAGTTGAGGTAAACCTAAAACTTCTTTAAAAATAAAATCTTGAAACACAAAAAACAAGTAGGCAGCACATAACTTAGGAAAGAGCTCAAAAAAAAGGAATAAAGGCACCGTTCTCAGGAATTTGAAGCTGGAAGTCCACACTACACCTAATGTATTGGAAAGAACCAAAATTCCTGTTGAATGACAGTTATAAAGGTGGTAAATAAAGTGAATGTTGGACACATGTGAATGATCATTATAGTTTTCTACAGAAAATAAATACATTGTATATAAAAGTGACATCCTATAACAAATAGTTATGGAACAAGTCAAGTACCACATGGGGCAGGAAAATCCGCAGAATATCCCTGTGCAAGAAGAGGACACAAGGCCAGCCAAATCATCATTCATTATCTGGGGCTTCCCTGGTGACTCAGACACTAAAGAATTTGCCTGCAATTCAGAGTTGGGAAGATCCCCTACAGAAGCAAATGGCTATATACTCCAGTGTTCTTGCCTGGAGAATTCCATGGACAGATTCATTCTTTAAGAGGAGGAAAATGGGAGTGTATGCTGAAGTTTATTGTATATATTTTTGTGTACATTCCCATAGACTTCTACAGTTAATACCATGGAGGGTAAAGATGGTTGCAAATTCTTTGACTCTCCATTTAAAGGTGAAAGAAAGTGAAAGTGAAGTCGCTCAGTCGTGTCCGACTCTGCGACCCCATGTACTGTAGCCTACCAGGCTCCTCCGTCCATGGGATTTTCCAGGAAAGAGTACTGGAGTGGGGTGCCATTTCCTTCTCCACCATTTAGAGGTGGGCTCATGTCAATTCCACTTGATGTTCAGAGAGGTTTGTGATTGTTTAACCAATGAATTACAGTTTCTGGGTCCAGTCCTTCTACTGAATCATGCTTATTGATTTTGAATATCTTTTCATGTCTACTAGACATCTGAATGCCTTCTTGGAAAAATGTCTCTTCACATCCTCTGTCCATTTTTTAAAATTTAGGTTAGGTTTATTTATGTTGAGTTTCATGAGTTTGTTGTATATTTTGGATATTAACCCCTTGTCAGATACATTGCTTGTAAATATTTTCTCCCATTCAGTTGGATGGCTATTCATTTTGTTGATAGTTTCCTTCACCATTCAAAAGGTTTACAGTTTTATTAGATCCCATTTGTTTATTTTGTTTTGTTTCCCTTGCCTGAGAAAACAGAGCAAAACATTATTGCTAAAACTGATGTCAAAGCGCATACTGCCTATGCTTTCTTCTAAGAATTTTATGGTTTCAGTTCTTACTCTTACATTTAAGCATTTAGTCCATTTTAAGTTAATCAAACAGTTTTTCAGGTTGTATAACATTTGGCCAAGATTTGTGAATACAGAGAATAGTCATCACCTAGAAGTCAAATATGGATCGTTACAGAGGAAAATAAAGATTCTTGGGTTATCACCTGGCAGTGATAGCTGGTCCCCACCAGCTTTTCTATGAGAAGGGCTTCTTCTATAAAATAGAACTTTAAAAACTTACAGAGTTTTAGTTCTTTACCCAAGCTCTTCCTCCTGGGAACATTAATGATTAATGATTTTGAGTCTGAAAACTGTCACAGTTCATTTTTTTATTTTTTAAAGAAAATAGCTTTTGATGGTTTGTGAATATCCTTAAGGAGACTTTTTTTCCTGTTTTTAAAGTGTGAGATGAAACAGGATTTGTGGTTTAAAAAACTGTCTTATTTGAGGTAAGATTTCAATTTTAGTTGGTTTCCCAGATTTTTCTTAGAAGTGAGGGGATTTTGATTTTTTTTTTGTTTTGTTTATTTGGTTGTTTGGCTGATTAGTTGGTTTTAAAGGTTACATGAGATTTTGTGTGTGCCCTCCATGGGCAGAGTGCCTGTTTCCTATAATCCTAGGGTTCTTCATAATGTAAGTTGTTGACTTTCAAATCCTAACTTTCTGGTCTTTCTGATGCAGAACCCCTGGAATAAGGAACCCAATATGCAGCTTGGCTACCTCATGCCTCAGAAGATATCCCCACATAACCTTCATATTTTCAGGTTGCCAACCTGGGAGTGTGGGTTCTGATTAGACTATGTCTCTACCCCTTCTACCTATCTGGTTGTCACTCCTATAGTCATGGAAAATCTCAGCTAGTTTTCAGGTCATCTCATAGATAGTTCCTCTGTTATGTAAGTTTAATTTTGATGTGCCTGTGGCAGATGAGTTCAGGGTCTTCATACTCTGTGTTCTTGATCCCCTCTCTCTCTCAGTCTTCTATGCAAACTATTTGGGAAATGTTAATAGATAGTAGTAGATAGTCTTTAGTGTTATTCCTTGTAACACTATCCTTTTCACGTATAAACTTTGCCAGATCTTGATTTATCTTTGATCTTAGCCCCAAAACAGACAAAACAAAAACTTCTTTTTATACTTTCCCTTGTTTGTGATTTATTCAAAGAAGTGGTCCTTTCTTAGTTTGTTTGTGCTGATGGGGAAATTGATTGTACTCTAGGACACCAGGAAAGAGAACCCAAAGAGCACTGGATGAGATGAGGTGATTGGAGCAGCCAAAGAGGTATAGCTGTGAAGCCACTGGTGATAATAGCTCTTCTTGCTTTGGCCTGTCCATTGCAATAACCCCACATCTTTAATATATTCCAATTTTACCCACTAGAGATGTCCAGAATAAATTTATTCTCTCTTCTGCCTATAAGAAATTCAGAATCATATTCTCCTTGAATGTTTTATGCCTAGGTGAAACATTATTTTTTCCTTGAGTTATTGTTTATGCACTTTAATATTTCAATTATCACATTTTTTTAGAAGCATGGGGTTCATTATTTAGTTAGCAAGTGTACAGTAGAGCAGTATTACCATCTTCCATTTTTTGGCCACAATACATAGCTTAATGCAATGTAAGATTGTGTCTTGTATTTAATGAGCACACTGCTAACCAATAATAAGTGAAAGTTACCATATACTTATATACTTTTGTATTTTCCTTCACTATGTATGCAGGAATCTGAAAAAATATCTGAGTAAGTGAGGACTTTGTTCTGAGAAGTGTTTTTGGAAGCCAGTGTGTAGAGGAAAAGGCAATAAGACAAACTCAATTCTTGATACTCAGTTCTGCAGGAAAGACCTGACTACTTCAAACAGGAGGCTAGTTCTTTCAGTTTCTGCACCATGACTTTCATGTGAGTCAAAAGATATAAAACAAATAAATAAAAATGTAATTAGCATCCATGACTGTCTTAAGTAGCCACATATGCTGCTGCTGCTGCTGCTAAGTCACTTCAGTCGTGTCCAACTCTGTGCGACCCCATGGACGGCAGCCCACCAGGCTCCCCTGTCCCTGGGATTTTCCAGGCAAGAACACTGGAGTGGGCTGCCATTTTCTTCTCCAATGCATGAAAGTGAAAAGTGAAAGTGAAGTCGCTCAGTCGTGTCCAACTCCCAATGACCCCATGGACTGCAGCCTACCAGGCTCCTCCGTCCATGGGATTTTCCAGGCAAGAATACTGGAGTGGGCTGCCATTTTCTTCTCCAATGCATGAAAGTGAAAAGTGAAAGTGAAGTCGCTCAGTCGTGTCCAACTCCCAATGACCCCATGGACTGCAGCCTACCAGGCTCCTCCGTCCATGGGATTTTCCAGGCAAGAATACTGGAGTGGGGTGCCATTGCCTTCTCCGTAGGTCAATTTCTTTGTGTGTGCCTATACCTTAACTCTTTGTGTCTACTAGCAATTGAAAAAATTTGTGAATTTCACCATCATAAATAAATATCCTCTAACACTAAGGATGTACTTGCATAATTGTCTTCTTTATGAAATCGTCCCTCATCTACAGTGTATTGTAGTATTTTAAAACCAATTTTAAATTTAATTTAAATTTTAATTTAATTTTAATTTAAATTTTAATTTTAATTTAATTTAAATTTTAATTTAAAATTTTAATTTTAAATTTAAAACAATTTTAATTTAAAACCATTGTAACATCACTACAGAAATGAAGAATAAATGCGTTTACCTTTCTCAATAATCTTCATTACAATGTTTCTAGGTCCCCACTAGAGAGCAACACATTACGTGTTGAATTGACAACAGAGGTATTGGCAAAGGGAAAATTAATAATATGGAATGGTTATAACTTATATTTGGAAACGTTTTAATATTGATCATTTAATGAAGATTTTAAAACTAAACACTTTAAATGGATGCTAAGCCAATGTAACCAAGTGTATCTGGTGAGGCCACTGTCTCCTGAAACACCCTGTGAAATGTATTCACAAAATAACAAAGTTGAAACTTATTTCTGGCAGTGCAGTGGTTAAGACACTGAAATTCCACTGCAGAAGGCATGAGTTCGATTCCTAATTGGGGAGCTAGAATCCCATATGCCATGTCGCATGGCCAAAAAATAGAAAAATAAATATAGAGTCTCCTGAACAACATCAACATACAGCAATCCTTTTGAAGCAGCCAAGAGTCTTTGGAGCTTATTTGAGAAAATGTAATAGTCATCAAATTGAGTTCTGATGTTTGGGGGGGAAAACCTAGGATACATGCGGACACTAAAGAGACTTTACTGTGTGTGACTCTTCAGATGATTCAAAGGGCAGTTCAAAGATTGATGTTCAAAATACTTGAACTATGGTAACAGCATTTAAATGTGGCCTGCTTTCATGGACTAATGATTTATATGGCTACATTCTGAAGTTTTCAAAAATTGTAATTATTTTCAAGCAGTTTCTAAATACACTTCAGACTCATAACTGCCAAAGTCCATATATTTCTATTAAAAAAGCCATATATTTCTGTTAAAAAAAAAAAAAAAAAACCTGTAGTGCCAGATGACACAGACAGTAAGGAACAGGCAATATATTAATCAGGTATTAAAGAAAATAATCTCTATGCTCAATGAATAAACCATTTCATTATCAGCCTCGATGCCAGGTTATCTGTATCATGCTCTTATGTAGTGAAATTATTTTCACTTTCTGTTACCTGTAACTTTACCTTGTCTCTTTTGTCCCATTAAATAACACGTCTTAGGTTATATATCTGCTGTAGCTTTTTAACTTCATTTGCCCAGGTCAATACATTTTTATAGAGCATATGTTGTCAGTCATTGTTCCGATAGACATATAGCTGTGAGTTATATAGATTAGGTCTTTCCCTTTTCAAGGAGATTAAGTATTTGTGAAATGATTCAAGCAATAGACAAATGAACAAGGCAACCTCATACTATGAAAAGTACATAAGAAAGAAATATTATGCCACTAATGAGAATAATGATGGATGCTAACCATTCACTGCTCTGTGTATAATTTAACATGAATGTTTTGGATGTATCATCCTACTAGAAACTTGTTCTCTAGTATCAATGGGAAGTTGTGAGATTTTTTTGTAATCTGTCTTCAAGACTTGGGATGTATTACTCAAACCTCATTAATTTCCATTAATATATTTTAAGAACTTTTAATGTCTGATTGACATTCTTAGAATGAATCTACTTTATGTATTCTCTATCAGATTCTGTGATCTATAAAGCCAAGTAATCGCAAGTCCTTCAGCCTTCCAAGAATATGATTTCCTTTAATATTTAAAGAAAATAAACGAATCGAATACCCTAAAAACTGGCCCAACCAGGAAACTGAATCTCCTCCCAGATTTTTTCATTATTCCCAGGTTATCTTGTGCATCCTAGTTGTCATTTGTTCACTCATACTCTGAACTCCAATGACTACTGTTTTCTCCATTTTCTATCATTTTTTCTTTCACTTCTTTACATCTTCTTATCATGTCTCCAGGGTGGTTTAGGTCTCATTGCTCTATTTCCCTCAAAATCATTTTGTTTTGCCTAAAGAAAGTGCTAATCCAAAGCTGGTATAATATTGATTAATAAATCTTTGCTGGATAGGAAGATGAATCTGGCCTCTGTACCCCAACACTGAATTAAATCTTGGAAACAGAGTTTTTCATGAAGTAGAAAATAATAGCTCCATTGCTTTGCCAGGCAAAGGGGTCCATAGTGTGCTAATGTCCTTAAAACTGTGTGTCCCAACCTGGAAGAAGTACTAAAACATTTTCTAGTAATGGCTCAAAAAAGGATGTAATCCATTCCTAGAGCATATGGTGAGACAAAATCCATAGGTCATATGGACATAATCCACTCATGCAGCATAAGCCTATGTTGGTGAGGTAAGTATGGTGGTGAGGTAAGTGGGAGTCAGCATCTGTCAACCTTCTGGATCCATCCAGTCTACATGCTTGTGGAAGTTTGTGGCAGCATACTTTTTGTTAACTGTTAACTTCTCTTACGTGATGGAAGTTTCAATCCAAACAAAATAACTCAGATACTGTGTATACACCTTAATGGGGAACCAGGACCTTGCCCCAAGGTTGCACTGTTGTTTCTCCTGATGTTTCCTCCTTGTTTCACATCCCCTCCCTTCCCTAATTAACAACTGTTTGAACCTGCTTATTGGAACACAGAGAAATTCGTGGATGCTGAATGAAGCCTGCTTCCTATAATCAAAGAAATGGAAGACACAAAAAGGCTTTGTGCCCAGAAGCCCCACAGGGTCTTGCTCAGTATCTGATACTTGGAAAGAAAATGAAGGGAAATTACAGGGTAGCGTATCTGACATCAATAGTCTTAAATTCTGACTGCTTTACCCTGTCACTTTTCTAATATAGTGCCTTTCTGGCACTCCCTTCCTCAACAATATAAGAACTCATTCATAGTTTTGCTTTTTATTAAAATTAAGTTCCTTTTAAAGCCGATTTTCCTGATCTGTCCTCAAAACACCAAGGATCATTTTATATTAGATGAACTTCTCCTTTATTATGCAGGTAAAGTTATCTCTGTTTTTCCTTGCCCCCAAAAACTTAATAAACATTTCCCTCATTGAAAGACTAAATTTCTTCCTGATGTAAATTCTAGAGCTTCATTAAAACATCAGTAGTTAATTGTTTTCATTATTTTAAATTGTGATTTTCTTTTCTACAGGCCCAATAATGCTACTAGATAACTCTGCGGTCCTTTCTTCAAGTGCTTCACACTAGAAGGTGAGAAAAGATGAAAGGAGCAGAAGGTCAGTTGGAAAACATCTGGCAATCACTGTGGTCACACCCCAGACACCCTGCTCACCAGAGTATAAAGGGCTATCACACAGGGAGCACTAATCAAGAAAATTTTGCCCTGGGGCCACAGATTGGAAAATACTGGTAGAGAAGGTAGAAACATTTGAAAAAGAATCTAATATGTATGCAGGAAAAGGCCCAATACTTGTGCAAATGTGGTTCCCAGAAACTATGGAAAGCAAACTTCATCATGATACACAGTTGGTACCCCATCAAGATATCACAGCCATGAGAGAGATTGGGGAAAAAATCACCCAGGAGACCTGTTCAAAAGTGGGTTAGTAGATAACTATGTCTCTGTAGGGAGTGTCAGCGTATACCAACAATGCCCAATAACAAAAGGACCACCCTTGAATATGTTAGGGGCAAAGGCCATGTCTAAAACTGCTAATTAGTGGAGCAGTAAATGAGAGAGCCAGGTTTTCATGAATCCTAGGGAGAAAGGGGGCTAGTTGCACAAGGCATGATGCTACCATTAAGCAGTGAGGGATGGGTTAGGACTGGGGCAAGAACTCACACAATGACCTTCCTTCCAGTCTGAAGAGCTTACCTATTTCAAGCTATTATCAATCAATTGTCTCCACTTTTCCCTGTTTATTATTCCTAGCCACATACTATCAAGATAGAGCAAATCACTCATTCTTCAAACTAACCCTTTGAGACTTCAAAAAAGCTTCATTGTCTATACAGTCAAGCCAAATTATTATTTTTTTTAATGGCTATTTGGCTTGAAACATTTTAAAGAAAAAACAAGGTAGGCTTGTGGACATTTTTAATCTATTAATTTTCTGAAGAGCCTGATTTCTCCAATTTTTAGATCTGTTTGACTATTGCAACTAATGCTCTAAACCTGTTTCCTCATTTCTAAAAGTTGGATAGTAACAATATCTAACTTAGAAAGCTTTGTTGAAAATAAATGAGATAAAATGTTTAAATTTATAACCAGCTTAGTGCTGATATGTAGTTTGTAGTCAATAAATACTAGGTATCATCATCAGCATCATTAAACCGTTTCACTTTTACTGTGTTCAATTAATTTAACTAAATATCCTTAGTCTTTCCCCCTGAAAAACTGGAAATCATAATTTATTCTTCAATGACATCATGATTCCAAGTTAAACAGAATAATAACAGTTTCACTGTGGATGAAACTATCTTTATAAAACTCAAGAATATTAGGAAACTATGGCAGTAGGTTTTTTGCAGTAGGAAATAGGCAAATTTAAATTAACAAGAGATTTCAATAAAACTCCAAGCGCAAATATGACTTTATCCCAGAGGAATACCTTAAAAATAATCTAATAATAAAACTGAACTAGTGAAAAATATTGAATATATGAAGTTCAACAAAACTGCCATTAAAGTTGACATCTTACATGTATGTGTGCCTTAAGATTATACCTAACATCTATTTAGAAAGCCAGTCATCTTTATTTCTAAAAAGTATCATTTAACATATTTACAAATGCTATTACTTACAAAAGGTTTTATACCATTTGTCTACATTTTCTCAAACAACAAATATAAAAGGGAGTAAATATGATGTTTCAGCAGAGGAAATGTAAGTAGAGGGAGGTCAACTGACATATGCAGGGTTATGGGATTTGAGAAAATCAAGAATCTGAAGCCCTAAGACTGGGATATTATTAACCCATATCTTAATTCTATAAGTCACGGTTTCTGCCTCTGTGAATGATGATGATTTAAACTACACCAAAAGGGCTATAATTCAGGAAGGTTGTCCAAACGTTCTTGCTTTAAAGCCTTGAGGGATAAAGGGAAAATAATTTTTCTGAAATTGAAACATACCACACATCGTCTTCTTATCATTGTCCAACCATTTATAAGCTCTTATCTTCTAAGAGTTGGTAATTTTTGTTGAAGAAATTCAGGACATTCTGTCATAAGAGAAAATTTGTTATTTTTACTTAGAAGGGCTGGTTTAAGAGCAAGCAGCAGTGGCCACAGGACTGCAAAAGGTCAGTTTTCATTCCAATCCCAAAGAAAAGCAATGCCAATGAATGCTCAAACTACCACACAATTGCACTCATCTCACACGCTAGTAAAGTAATGTTCAAAATTCTCCAAGCCAGGCTTCAGCAATATGTCAACCGTGAACTTCCAGATGTTCAAGCTGGTTTTAGAAAAGGCAGAGGAACCAGAGATCAAATTGCCAACATTTGCTGGATCATGGAAAAAGCAAGAGAGTTCCAGAAAAACATCTATTTCTGCTTTATTGACTATGCCAAAGCCTTTGACTGTGTGGATCACAATAAACTGTGGAAAATTCTGAAAGAGATGGGAATATCAGACCTTCTGACCTGCCTCTTGAGAAACCTATAGACAGGTCAGGAAGCAACACTTAGAACTGGACATGGAACAACAGACTGGTTCCAAATAGGAAAAGGGGTACTTCAAGGCTGTATATTGTCACCCTGCTTATTTAACTTCTATGCAGAGTACATCATGAGAAACGCTGGGCTGGAGGAGGCACAAGCTGAAATCAAGGTTGCCGGGAGAAATACCAATAACCTCAGATATGCAGATGACACCACCCTTATGGCAGAAAGTGAAGAAGAATGAAAAAGCCTCTTGATAAAAGTGAAAGTGGAGAGTGAAAAAGTTGGCTTAAAGCTCAACATTCAGAAAACGAAGATCATGGCATCTTCGCTTCATGGCAAATAGATGGGGAAACAGTGGGAACAGTGTCAGACTTTATTTTTCTGGGCTCCAAAATCACTGCAGATGGTGACTGCAGCCATGAAATTAAAACACACTTACTCCTTGGAAGGAAAGTTATGACCAACCTAGATAGCATATTCAAAAGCAGAGATATTACTTTGCCAACAAAGGTCTAGTCAAGGCTATGGTTTTTCCAGTGGTCAAGTATGGATGTGAGAGTTGGACTGTGAAGAAAGCTGACCGCTAAAGAATTGATGCTTCTGAACTGTGGTGTTGGAGAAGACTCTTGAGAGTCCCTTGGACTGCAAGGAGATCTAACCAGTCCATTCTAAAAGAGATCAGGCCTGGGTGTTCTTTGGAAGGAATGATGCTAAAGCTGAAACTCCAGACTTTGGCCACCTCATGCAAAGAGTTGACTCATTGGAAAAGACTCTGATGCTGGGAGGGAGTCCGGGCAGGAGGAGAAGGGGATGACAGAGGATGAGATGGCTGGATGGCATCACTGACTCAATGTATGTGAGCTTGAGTGAACTCCGGGAGTTGGTGATGGACAGGGAGGCCTGGCGTGCTGCAATTCATGGGGTCGCAAAGAGTCAGAAACGACTGAATGACTGAACTGAACTGAACTGAACTGAAGAGCAAGCAAAAATGGGTAATTGTTTGAGTTTAAACAAAAACTATACAACAATGAAAGCAACACCACTACCT
Organism: Bos grunniens; assembly: GCF_055505025.1. Classification (NCBI taxonomy): domain Eukaryota; kingdom Metazoa; phylum Chordata; class Mammalia; order Artiodactyla; family Bovidae; genus Bos; species Bos grunniens. Next base: position 51,525,214 of record NC_141175.1, read on the forward strand.
ACAATTTCACCATTAGAGACACATTTATTTGAGTTTTAAATATTTGTGGTTGTATTGAGTGTCAACTATACACTAAATGTTCTTCTAGACCTTTTGAATATACTACCCTCATATTTCTCTAAAGGAAATATTTTCGTTTTACGTATGTTGAAAATAAGGCATACAGAGGTTATTTGGTGTGCCTAAGGCCACAAAAATCCCATGTCTATAAAAATGTTCATGAACATTTTCCAGATCAGGATGGTGGGGCAGAAGGATGTGTGCTCATCTCCTCCTGCAAAAGCACCAAAGTTACAAAGGGTTGTTAAACAACCATCGACAGGAGGATGCTGGAACACACCAAAAGAATGATACCTCATGTCCAAAGACAAAGAAGAAGCTGCAGCAAGACAGAAGAGAGGCACTATCATGATTCAGTCAAATCCCATACCTGCCAGGTAGGTGACTCACAGACCGGAAGACCGTAGAACAATAATACCAAAGAAGTTCTCACACTATTGTGAATGTTTTGAACCCCATGTCAGGCTTCTAAGCCTGGGGACCTGACAAAGAGACTAGGAATCTCCAGGGAATCTGGCCTTGAGGGCTAGCAGGATTTGATTATAGGCTTTCCAAAGGTCTGAGGGAAACAGAGACTCCAGGTTTGGAGGGTACAAACAAGATTTTGCATGCGCCAAGACCAGAGGAGGGGAGCAGTAACCCCACAGGAGACAAAAACAAAACTACATGCTAGTGGAGGCCTGGGTTGACAGTGGCTCACCACAGGGATATGGGCACTGGAAGGTCCCCCTTGGCATAAACCCTCTTGGAGTTCACCATTAACCCTACCACATACCCAGCCCTGGGTCTGGGTCGCCTCAGGCCAAGCAACTACCAGGGAGAGAGTGCAGCCCCACCCATAAGGAGATAATTGGATTTAAGATTTACTGACTAAGACCCTGCCCACTAGGTAGCCTAATCCATCAGAGGGCAGACAGAAGAAACCAGAAGAAGCACAGTCTAACAGCAGCTAAAACAAAAACCATATTACAGAAAGTTAATCATGATGAAAAAGCAGTCAGTTATGACCCAGATGAAGGGCAAGATAAAATTCCAGGAAAACAACTAAATGAAGTGGAGATGGGCAACCTTCTAGAAAAATAATTCAGAATAATGATAGTGAAGATGAGTTAGGATCTTGGGAAAAGAATGAAAGTGAAGATTGAGAAGATGCAAGAAATGTTTACCAAAGACCTAGATGGACAGGGGAGCCTCGTGGGCTGCAGTCCATGGGGTCACTAAGAGTCAGACGAGACAGAGTGATTTCACTCACTTTTCACTTTCCTGCATTGGAGAAGGGAATGGCAACCCACTCCAGTGTTCTTGCCTGGAGAATCCCAGGGATGGCGGAGTCTGGTGGGCTACCATCTATGGGGTCACACAGAGTCAGACACGACTGAAGCGACTTAGCAGCAGCAGCAGAAGAAGTAAAGAACAAACAAACCAAGAAGAACAATACACTAGAAGGAATCAATAGCAGAATAACTGAGGCAGAAAAATGGATAAATGAACTGGAGGACAGAATGGTAGAAATCACTGCCACAAACCAGAATATAGAAGAAAGAATGAAAAGAAATGAAGACATCCTAAGAGACCTCTGGGACAACATTAAATGCTCCAACATTTGTATTATAGGGGTCCCAGAAGGAGACGAGAGAGAAAGAACCTGAGAAAATATTTAAAGAGATAATAGCTGAAAACTTCCTGAACATAGGAAAGGAAATAGTCAACCAAGTGCAGGAAGCACAGGGAGTCCCAGGCAGGATAAACCCAAGGAGGAACACACCAAGACATATAGTAATCAAACTGGAAAAAAAAATTATAAACAAAGGTAAAATATTAAAAGCAAGAAGGGAAAAATGACCAATAACATACAAAGGAAGTCCCATCAGGCTATCAGCTGATTTGTTAACAGAAACTCTACAAGCCAGAAGGGAATGGCATGATATATTTAAATTGATGAAAGAGAAAAACCTACAACCAAGAATATTCTACCCAGTAAGACTCTCTTTCAAATTTGATGGAGAAATTGAAAGCTTTTCAGACAAGCAAAATTTAAGAGAATTCAGCACCACCAAACCAGCTCTACAACAAATGCTAAAGGAACTTCTCTAGACAGGAAACACAAAAGAAGGAAAAGACCTACAGAAAATAAACCCAAAACAATTTAAAAAATGGTAATAACATCATACATATGGATAATTACTTTATGCAAATGGATTAAATACAACAACCAAAAAACATAGACTGACTGGATAGAGGAAAACATCTGTGTACACAATGTCACCACATCGCACTGCTTGCCCTCCCCCTAATTTTATGTAATTATTTTATATTGTTAAGTTAATCATGTTCCCATTATGGCTTGCAATTGTAATTATTTTTTATCATCTGTCTATTGATTGTAAAAACTGGTAAACATCTTTTACAATTGTGATTATGTAAATATTACTCATTTAATACCATTATATCATGATTAGTCAACAGAAAAATAATAGAACTCTATATCACCAAAACTAGGATCTAATAGAAAAATCTATAATCAATTTTTAAAATCCAGAAGCACATCAGAATTATCTTGAAATTTTTTGAAAAATACAAATGCTCAGGTATTGCTTTTTTCTCCAGAGCTCCAGATATGTTTCTAATGAGCATTCATGTTTAAAAACAATTGGACTATATGATGATCTTTTACTTTTATCTAGTTTTTTCACTTTTTCTATTTCATTTTCAGTGCTCCCATTTAATTTAGTTTATGTTCTCCAATTTCTCCATTTCTTTTTTTATGTTCTTTCTCAAGTTTTTATCAAGTGTAGTAGAAAAGCTTTTGTATACATATATATAAATATGTATAATAATATATATTTTAGAAAACATGAATTTTTGCCTAACTAAAAAAATTATGACGTTTTGATTTCATTTGTTTGATTTAGTATGATTAGAATGCTAGATTTCTAATTATAAAATAGATATGCAACAAGCAACAAAGTTTTACTTTACTATAGGGACTATAGTCAACATCCTGTAATAACATGATGGAAAATAATTTCAAAAGTAATATATGTGTATTTGTATATCTGTATCACCTTGCTGTGCACATGAAACATTGTAAGTCAACTATATTTCAAGAAAATATATATATTTAAAGATAAAAAAAATTTTTTTAATGTCCATGAAAAGTTTTATTCTTTCTCCACTAATTCCTTAATTATGCCCATAGTACTTCTAAAGATTCAATGAAAGACAGCAACATTCCAGGCAAGAAATGCCATAAAGAAGTCATTACATGTAGAATCCATCATACTGTATGTGATTTTTATACATGTCTTTAATATATAAAATGATAAATTAAAAGTGCCATGCTTCATTATCATATTTTTATCATTTGTGTGAAGATTTCCTTGTCTGTCAAAATCACTGCAGATGATGAGTGCAGCCATGAAATAAAAAGACGCTTACTCCTTGGAAGGAAAGTTATGACCAACCTAGTTAGCATATTGAAAAGCAGAGACATTACTTTGCCAACAAAGGTCCATCTAGTTAAGGCTATGGTTTTTCCAGTAGTCATGTATGGATGTGAGAGTTGGACTGTGAAGAAAGCTGAGGACCGAAGAATTGATGCTTTTGAACTGTGGTGTTTGAAAAGATTCTTGAGAGTCCCTTGGACTGCAAGGAGATCCAACCAGTCCATCCTAAAGGAGATCAGTCCTAGGTGTTCCTTGGAAGGAATGATGCTAAAGCTGAAACTCCAGTACTTTGGCCAGCTCATGGGAAGGGTTGACTCATTGGAAAAGACTCTGATGCTGGGAGGGATTGGGGGCAGGAGGAGAAGGGGACGACAGAGGATGAGATGTCTGGATGGCATCACCGATTCGATGGACGTGAGTCTGAGTGAACTCCGGGAGATGGTGATGGACAGGGAGGCCTGGCATGCAGCGATTCATGGGGTTGCAAAGAGTCGGACACCACTGAGCAACTGAACTGAACTGAACTGAACCCCTGTTAAATGGAAGGCAAGCATTGCTGGAAGACTGAGATTGTCCCTAGTAGTAATGACCAAGGATTAAGAAAGTGAAAAGTGAAAGTGAAGTCGCTCAGTCGCTCAGTCGTGTCCGACTCTTTTTGACCCACGGACTGTAACCTACCAGGCTCCTCCGTCCATGGCATTCTCCAGGCAAGAATACTGGAGTGGGTTGCCATTCCTTCTCCAGGGGATCTTCCCCACCCAGGGACTGAACCTGGATCTCCCACCTTGCACGCAGATGCTTTAACCTCTGAACCACCAGGGAAGCCCATTAAGAGAGTACTCAGACAGAAAACAAGAATTATGAAGAGGGCCCTATAAGACATGAGAGAAAATTGGGCCTCTTTGAGGATGGGTTTTGAGGTGTTCACATAATTAAATATATACTCCCTATTAAGTGAGCTAAAGATTATACCCACTGCTTTATCATAACACAAATGATTGAACCCACATTGTGTGTCACACACTTTTCTAGAAACTGGTAAATGCTGCTATCTTATTTGATATTCACAATAGCCTCAACTATTGTATCAATCAGCTTAATCTAGGTGATACTGAATGGAACTACGTTGAACCTTGCAGGACCTCTTTACCCACTTAGCAAATTTACAGGCAGACTATGCAGGAAAGAGAACATCCAAAAGATCAGGAGAAGTCAGCAGGACTGCACACAATGGAAAAATGATAAGGAATCTGACCTCTTAACTTAATGATTAACTGAGATTGTTTCCTCTTTTTCCCTTTAAAAATTGTCCTGGCTGTGCAGAATCTTCAGAGTTGATCTCTGGACATGAGTCCACCTTCTCCCTAGATTGCCAGCTTGTCTGAATAAAGCATCTTTCTACAGACATTTGTCCCTTGATTGTTGGCTTCTAAGTGGTGAGCAATTGAACCTGAGTTCAGTAACATGAAGAAGGAAAAGACCCCAAACTTAGTTATATACAACATACAATACAAAGGTTTATTTTTTACTCTGCTCTAGCTGTAATTCAGATCAATGTTAGCTCTGTTCCACATTGTTTTGTTATTGTTGCTTTTCTGGAATCCAGATTAGTGTTCCGGAATGTAAGCAGAAAGAACACCTTCTGCCAATTAAACTGCAGAGGAGCAAGAGACTAAATATGTGTTGGTTCTTAAACTTCTGCTCATACATGACACAATACTTCTGCCTTTATTTTGTTGGACAAGTGAGTCAGATAGTCACTCCTAAGTTCTACAAGGAGGAGAAGCATACCCCTCTTGCAGGTAAGGAGGGAGAGGGAAAATGGAGTACAGGGAAAATGGAATACATGGCCAACAGAAATACAATTGGCAGTGCCCTGTTCAGCTACTAAATACTTGATTCCCCTGTTACATGCAATATATACCCCTTTCCCTAAGGAGACAACCTGAAAGTCCCATTAGTCACCATTGTTAGCTTAAAATCCAGGATGTCTAGGTGATGCTCAATTTTCTTACCATAAGCCTAGGTTAGTCCTCTTATGAACAAAAAGATATTATCTTCCTTTCCTGATACACAATATAATATCAATTGTGGAACAAAGAGAATAATTGCAATAAAGCCTGGCATGTGAAAATGTGATACTGTAAGGTACATAGAAGTAACGGGTCCATAGTAACCCCAAAATAGCACTGGAAAAATATGGGGAACTTTATTTTTTTTTTTTTATTAAGTTTATTAAATATTTTTTAAAAAAATCACATGCTCCCCATCCTGAACCCTCCTCCCTCCCAACCTCCCCATACCATCCTGGAGATGTGGAATGTTCTTTAGTGGGTCCTGATTCATTAATTTAGTGCTTTTATTTTAGTTACCAACCCAGCTTCTCTTGCTTCCCAGGTGGTACAGTGGTAAAGAATCCACCTGCTAATGCAGGAGATGCAAGAGACATGGGTTCAATCACTGGGTTGGGAAGATTCCCCTGAAGGAGGAAATGGCTCCAGTATTTTTGCCTAGAAAATTCCATGGATAGAGGGGCCTGGCAGGTAGTTCATGAAGTCCCAAAGTCAGACACAACTAACTGAGCATGCACACACCTACTCTAGGCTATTTTTTGCTCTGGTAATAGCTGGAAAATATTCAAAGATGGCTTAATAACACTGGATATGGAATAGAATGCCAAGTGGGATGCTTGGCAAATAGGATTATGATCAACCACAACTAAAATGAAGTACAATTTGTTATCATGACCACTTAAGTTTGAGAAGATGGTAGCTCAATGAAGTTGTGTGTGTTTAGTTGCTCAGTAGAGTCTGACTCTTTGTGACCCATTGGACTGTAGCCCACCAGGCTCCTCTGTCCATGGGATTTTTCAGGCAAAAATAGTGTAGTGGGTTGCTATTTTCTACTCCAGGTGATCTTCCTGACCCAGAGATAAAACCTGAGTCTCCTGTGTTTCCTACATTGCTGATACATTCTATACCCATTGGGCCATCAGGAAGGCCATCAATGAAATTAACTACCTCATTCAAGGTTGGATAGCCAGAACCAATACTCTGACCCAAATCTGCCTGACTCTAAAATCTATGTCTATTCCACTATACAATGTTTCAGCTACACTGTGAAATATTAATAGTTACAAAGGAAAAGCTGAGTGCCGAAGAATTGATGCTTTTGAACTGCGGTGTTGGAGAAGACTCTTGAGAGTCCCTTGGACTGCAAGGAGATCCAACCAGTCCATCCTAAAGGAGATCAGTTCTGGGTGTTCTTTGGAGGGACTGATGCTAAAGCTGAAACTCCAATACTTTGGCCACCTCATGTGAAGAGTCGACTCATTGGAAAAAACTCTGATGCTAGGAGGGATTGGGGGCAGGAGGAAAAGGGGATGACAGAGGATGAGATGGCTGGATGGCATCGCCAACTCGATGGATGTGAGTTTGGGTGAACTCCGGGAGTTGGTGTTGGACAGGGAGGCCTGGTGTGCTGCAGTTGATGGGATCGCAAAGAGTTGGACACGACTGAGCGACTTAACTGAACTGAACAAAGGAAAAAGTTCTCTGGAGTCCTCTAGAGTAAACTACAAGATAACCATGATAACTTTTACAGTGTTAGTTGGAATTATCTAGATTTATGTTGTTACTCTTTTTTTATCTTCTAGTTTTGCTCAAGCATTGCTTGAAGGCTTTGGCCATACCCTAGTTGTACTTTCATGGAATTTTCCATTTTTTTCACTTCCTGTTTTTTGCCAGAGCATTAAAAAAGTACTTCTCCATTGTGGAGGAGACTGGAAACAACAGTCAGGGAGAGTTCACAAAGGTAAGGCTAGGAAAGTTTCAGAGTCAAAGATCAACTGCCTCTTCCCACCGATGTGTTTCTGCTTTAGTGCCAACTTTGGAGATCTGCAGGTTTATTTTCACTTAGGAAGGCTGTGGTGCTGCCAGGATGTCATCTGAGAGAAACTTATCCTCTGTCATAGTTTTATCATGGGCCAGCTCTGATAAAACTCAAAGTGTTTTTGTATTTTCCTCTACTCTCTAATAAGAGAAGTTCTCTTTGACCAATTTAATCTTCAACAGAAAATTATATCGCTATTTAAGAGAGCCTCTAGCCAAACTTAATTGGTCTATGGGAAACAAATGGCAAAGTTGGATAAAGACAACCTGGATTCTTCCTGTTTGTCAGCAAGGCTGTTTTCAAATAGTAATTGGAGTAGAAGCTTCAGCTGCAGCTTACACAGAGGATGATGCCAATATGTGGCATGTGGAAAACTGAGCCAGCTTTCCCGAGATTGTTCCAATGGCTGGATGCCATCCTCCAGTTCACAGCTAACTCTCCTTAGCACCAGCCCTGATGTTTTTATAGAAATTTATGCTTGCTTCTCATTTTGATTGTATTTTCAAATCTAGAAACTCTTCCACATCATTGTTTCACTTTGAAAAACGAACATGTCCTTAGTAGACCTAAATTATTTTTTTTATTTTAATGACTTTTTTTTTCCAGTTTTGCAAGCAATACAATGCAAAATGTTCATTGCAGCAGCTAGAAATACACAAAAATATAAAGTAATTAATAACCATTCACAATTTCCAGTCTCCCAAAGATATCCTTCATTAGCCTTTCGGTGTATTTCTTTCTAGCATCTACATACCAGTTTATTTATTATATGAATCAAATTTTATATTTCATCTGCAGTACTGTAGGTGTCTAACATTTGATTTAAAGAAAGAACAGTAGCAATTTATTTTCAACCCACCTCAATTTTATAATGCTATTCTTTTCTAAATAATCTAAGATAATTAAAGACTTTTAAACTATAATTGCTTCAGAAGTCAATTTACCTCCCCAGAACAACATTACTGTTTGGTTTTTTGTTTTCCTTTGTTTTATAGAAGTACAGTTGATTGTATAATGTTGTATTATTAATAGTTTCCAGAGTACAGCAAAGTGATTCTTTTTCAGATTCTTCTCTATTATAGGTTATTGTAAGATATTGAATACAGGTCCCTGTAATTGCTGTTTATCTACATGGGAAAACGAACAAGTCCGGAGGGAACCACTCCTGAGACTCACATGGAAGGTTTGCTCACAAGCATCAGAGCAAGATTTTAGCTGCAGCAGATACCACGCAGGGCTCCCTGGAAGGCTGCTCCCATGAGTCACCCTGTACCTAACAGAGAAACTTAATCAGATGTGGTTGTTTGCTGCTTTGCTTGTTTTGAAACTACTTGAGATTTGGACTGTGAAGAAAGTTGAGCACTGAAGAATTGATGCTTTTGAACTGTGGTATTGGAGAAGACTCTTGAGAGTCCCTTGGACTGCAAGGAGATCCAACCAGTCCATTCTGAAGGAGATCAGCCCTGGGATTTCTTTGGAAGGAATGATGCTAAAGCTGAAACTCCAGTACTTTGGCCACCTCATTCTAAGAGCTGACTCATTGGAAAAGACTCTGATGCTGGGAGGGATTGGGGGCAGGAAGAGAATGGGACAACAGAGGATGAGATGGCTGGATGGCATCACCGATTCAATGGACATGAGTTTAGGTGAACTCCGGGAGTTGGTGATGGACAGGGAGGTCTGGAGTGCTGCGATTCATGGGGTCGCAAAGAGTCAGACATGCCTGAGCTACTGAACTGAACTGAACTGATAGACCTTCAAGCCTATGTTAAAAAGTCTCCTATGATACTGTTCGAGGCCAATGAAACAAATTATATTTTTGTGACTTGTTTCATTCCTCTGTACTGAAAAATCACCTCCAAGAGCTTATTCTATGCCTCAGAAGAAAAATAATCTCTTGTCCCGAGAACATAAACTGATAAGAGAAAACTTGCAGAAAACCTGTAACCAGAAACTTGCAATATTATTGGGGAAACAAGAAAACTATTAAAATGAAAATAAAACTACAAGAGGCCACACAATGTAGATACTTTAACTCCATGAATCTGACTTTCACTGGTAACAACAAATACAGCCAGAAACTGGAGTCTGGGGGTAGTACCCAGAAAATATAGAGAGGCTGGACGGCAGGGAAGAATGTGGCAGACTGACTCAGGCCATGGTTTTTGCCTAAGCACCAAAGATATACCTGTCTAGTCTCTTCTGAGGGAGCTGAGAACACACCAATGTGAAGTTCTCAATTCATGCCCTTGAGCTGAACATTTCCTAGTTACCAAGTTTACCACAAGTTCAATAAAGCTGAGGAAGGGGATGAAGGTATACCTGAAGGTCTAGGTCAGTAGTGTTGTATTATATGCATCAGAATCACTTGGATTTTGTTTGAAACAAAGCAGGTCCCCAAACACACCCCAAATCTTCTGTTTCAACAGTCTATGGTGGCACCTGGAGTCAGCATTTTTAAGAAACACCACAAGGGATTTTGAAGTGGTCTAGCCTCAAACTTGAATAACATTCATCATACATATTAGAGGTGATACTACTTTCCACCTGCACTGGAACCAAGAGAGTAAACTTGGACAAACATTTGAGAAAACAGTGTAGATTATTGAGCAGCAGGAGGACAAATGGTGTGACTTCAAGTTCAAAGCAAGTGGTTGGTTGAAAATTTGGAGGCAATCATAAGACAACCGATTGAGCAGGTATGCAGAGTTTCCTGGTAGATCCCTGGATTTGGCTGGTGAGGTCAACTGTATTTAAAACAGAGGTTCAAAACATGGACACATTGAAATCATCTAAAGATTCTAGGAACACAGTACCAGAGCTTCTGATTTAATTGGCCTGGGGTATACCCTGGGTTGTTATTGTTCAGTTCAGTTCAGTCACTCAATCCTGTCTGACTCTTTGTGACCCTGTGAATCACAGCATGCCAGGCCGCCCTGTCCATCACCAACTCCTGGAATTCACTCAAACTCATGTGCATTGAGTCGGTGATGTCATTCAGCCATTTCATCCTCTGTCCTCCCCTTCTCCTCTTGCCCCCAAACCCTCCCAGTATCAGGGTCTTTTCCAATGAGTCAGCTCTTCACATGAGCTGGCCAAAATATTGGAGTTTCAGCTTTAGCATCAGTCCTTCCAATGAACACCTAGGACTGATCTCCTTTAGGATGGATTGGTTGGATCTCCTTGCAGTCCAAGGGACTCTCAAGAGTCTTCTCCAACACCACAGTTCAGAAGCATCAATTCTTTATCGGTCAGCCTTCTTCACAGTCCAACTCTCACATCCATACATGACCTCTGGAAAAACCATAGCCTTGACTAGATGGACCTTTGTTGGCAAAGTAATATCTCTGCTTTTTAATATACTATCTAGGTTGGTCATAACTTTCCTTCCAAGGAGTAAGCATTTTTTAATTTCATGGCTGAAATGAAACTAAATGAATTTAATTTCATTCAGTCACCATCTGCAGTGATTTTGGAGTCCAAAAAAATAAAGTCTGACACTTTCCCCATCTATTTGCCATGAAGTGATGGGACCAGATGCCATGATCTTCGTTTTCTGAATGTTGAGCTTTAAGCCAACTTTTTCACTCTCCTCTTTCACTTTCCTCAAGAGGCTTTTTAGTTCCTCTTCACTTTCTGCCATAAGGGTGGTGTCATCTGCATATCTGAGGTTATTGATATTTCTCCTGGCAATCTTGATTCCAGCTTGTGCTTCTTCTAGCCCAGCGTTTCTCATGATGTACTCTGCATATAAGTTAAATAAGCAGGGTGACAATATACTTAGTCACTAAGTCGTGTCCAACTCTTGTGACCCCCGTGGTCTATAGCCCACCAGTCTCCTCTGTCCATGGGATTTTCCAGGCAAGAATACTGGAGTGGGTTGCCATTTCCTTCTCCAGGGGATCTTCCTGACCCAGGGATTGAACCTGCACCTCTTGCACTGGCAGGAAGATCATTTACCACTGAGTCACCCTGGAAGCCCATATCTGAGTAGGGGCCTTTGTAGAGCCCTCTTCAAACGATTCTACAGTGTAGTCAACCTCTGGTTTAGAGGATTAGCCAAAACATGGGCTCCTGGATTAAATAATCTTGACATCACTTCTCACACTTTAATGTGCACGCAATTCAACCAGGGATATTATCAAAATGCAGATTGTTTCAGGGGGCCTGAGAGTCTTCATTTCTCACAACTCCCAGACGATGTGGATGTTCCTGGCCCAGGCTCAACACACTGAGTAGCAAGGATTGGAAAGGCCAGAATTCCTCACTCTTTTCCAAGTCTGAGAAACTGTTAGAAATTTAATTCTCAGCTCTTGCCCCAGATCTACTGAATCAGAAGCCTTGAGTGAAACACTGGGTTTGAACAAGCCTAGCAGGTGGTTCTGCTCCACACTCAAGTTTGGGAACCTCTGCTCTGATCCATGACAGAACCATCTGTCGCTGTTTGGCCTGGCTGAGCTGGGTCACGAAAATTTCAGTCTGTAAATATGACTGAACTTTCCCCAGGGGGCATGTAGGATTTATTTATAAAGGAAAGGGTTTGCATCTCTTTCTCCATCCTGATGATTGGAAGGCATTATTCTCATACTACCCCCACAGGGTAATGAATTCAACCCACTGCTCTTTGTTCAAGCACTGAGCTGTATGGGCTCCATGAAATGAGAGGTTGAACCCACTCTCCAGGGCCTTTTCTGCTTCTGACAGTCCGTTATCCCACCCTTCTCCAACCAGAGAGGCTGTAATGGTTTCTTTGCTTGTGTCCCTGGACTCCACTCAGCCCACCCCAGGTGTATTGTGTCTATTATTATACCTCTTTCTAAAGAAAGAACAAGAGAAGCAAAGGCGTCAGCAGGCCTAAAATGTAAGCAGCGGTCATGCAGTTTCCTTGAAGTCAGTAACCACTGACAGCTGAGCCCAGCTCACAGTGTGTGGAGACACAGAGAGAAGTCTCTGTGAAGCTCTGATTCCCTGCAAGGGCCTGGTTGGCAGGAAGCACCCTAAAACTCCGAAAGATGAGTGTGAGTGAGTCCATAACAAACCGCCTTTCCAGATTCCCAGTCTTTATTTCACAGTGTGGGCTGTTTTTCATCCAATATTGTAAGCATCTGAAAGCCTAGGATGATCCCAGCCCTGTGAAGTAGAGTAGTCAACCACCCTGGTTTGCCAGCAATGTCCCCATGTTTAGCACTGAAAGTCTCATATCCTGGGAAGCACCTTAGATTCTGGCAAAGAGGATGGTTGGCTACCCTAGATCAGGATTTTGTTGTTGTTGTTCAGAATCTAAGCACCTTAGATTCTGGCAAAGAGGATGGTTGGCTACCCTAGATCAAGATTTTGTTGTTGTTGTTGTTGTTGACTGAACAACATTATTTAAAATTTGGTCTGGATAATGCTTTCTTGTGAGAGTCTAGCCTGTGTGTTATAGAATGGTTAATAGCATCTCTGGTCTCTATCCATTTGTTGCCAGTGGGACTCCTCCCATTTGTGACAATCAAAAATGTCTCTTGAAGTTATCAGATGTCCTCTTGGAGGGCAAAATCATCCCCATTTTAGAGTCACTGTCCTAGGCATAAGTGACTGTGTAATCTGAAATCTCTCCTAGGAGAGATCTTCTCAAATTTTAATGTACACAAAAGTCATTTGGGGTTTGGATAGACATTTCTCCAATGAATACAGAAAATGGCCAGAAAACACATAAAAAGATGTTCAAGCTCATCCGTATTTAGGAAAATGTAAATGAAAATCAAAATGAGATACTACTTCTCATATCCTAGGGCGACTAAAATTTAAAAAGACAATTATAATCACTGTCAAGGGCAAAGAGAAACTGAAACCCCTATACATTGCTAGCATGATTGTTAACTAAAGGAACTACTTTGGAAAATAGTTTAAAAGACCCTAAAAATGTTAAACATAGAGATATTATATGGCTCAGCAATCCCACTTCTAGGAAACCCAAGAGATTGTAAAACCCAAGTCCAGACAGTGTACACAAATACTCATAACAGGATTATTTATAACAGTCAGACAATGGGAACAATCCTTAAGTCCATCAACAAATGAACAGATAAACAACTAGTATGGAATATTGTTGTTCAGTCACCCAGTCATGTCCGACTCTTTGCAACCCCCATGAACTGCAGCACAGCAAGCCTCTTGTCCCTCACCATCTCCCCACATTTCCCCAAGTTCATGTCCATTGCATGGTGATGCCATCCAAGCATCTCATCCTCTGATGCCCTCTTCTTCTACCCTCAATCTTTCCCGGCATTAGAGACATTTCCAGTGAGTCAGCTGCTCTCATCAGATGACCAAAATACTGAAGCTTCAACTTCAGTATCAGCCTTTCTAATGAGTATTCAGGGTTGATTTCCCTTAAGATTGACTGATTTGATCTCCTTGCTCTCCAAGGGACTCTCGGGAGTCTTCTCCAGCACCACAGTTTCAAGGGATCAGTTCTTCAGCACTCTGCCTTCTCTATAGTCGGGCTCTCACAACTATATGTGACCACTGGGAAGACCATAGCTTTGAATATTATGCAGGCATAAAAAAGAATGAAGTACTGATGCATGATACAACATGATGCATCTTTAAAATATTAATATGAGACAGAAACCAGACACAAAAGACCCCATATTGTATGATTTCATTTATAGGCAATGCCTAAAATAGACAAATTCCTAGAAATAGAGTAAATCTGTGGTTTCCAAGGTCAAGGAGGGAGAGAGGAGGTGCAGCGTGTTGCTGGTAATGGGTATGAGGTTTCCTTTGAGGATTATGAAAGTGTTCTAAAATTGGATAGAGGTGAGAGTTGCCCATTTCTGTGGACATACGAAAACCCACTGAATGGTACATTTTAAATGGGTGAATTGTGTGGCAGGTGAATTACCAATGAAGTTGTTATTTTGAAAAAAGAATTGCTTTATTAACTTGTTAAAACGTGCATTCTGATTCACTAAGCCTGGGGTGGAACCTCACTTTCTGGAGATTTTTAGAAACCAGTTGATGGGGAGGGTGCTGGGAGGGAGGTTCAGGTTGGGGAACACATGTAAACCCATGGCTGATACATATCAGTGTATGGCAAAAACCACTACAATATTGTTAAGTAATTAGCCTCCAACTAAAATAAATTAAAAAAATTAAAAAAGGAACCAGTCCCTAAATGAGTGGTCTCTGAGTATGTTCCCTGACTGGCAGCATAAGAATCACCTATATACTTACCAGAAACACAGATTCTGAGACCTCACCCAAACTTACTAAATCAGATACTGCAGAGGTGGAACCCTGCAGTGACCTACATGTGCTATCTAGGTCATTTTGATGTGTGCTAATATTTGAGAACCACTGCCCATACCATCCCCACCTGGATTCTCTTCACCTTGTATGCAAACACACTTTGGGATAAATGTTTGACTTTTTACTAAGAAAAAGAAAATTCCTTGAGTAAATCATTAAGTTTAGTAAAATTTAGTAAATCATATTACTTTAAAGAAATAACCCTCATAACTGAAGAAACCTTAATATAAAGATATTTTATCTTTGCAATTTGGAGATCCCAGATTGGCCCCATACTTTTTTGTTCTACTGTTTAGTATAAGAATCTATTGAAAACTACAACTTCCTTGTTTCAAATTTGTTAAATGAGAAAGCACACTTGACTTCCTCTTTGCATATTGGAATATGTTCTAACATAACATATGATATTCACTTATGATATACTGCTTGGCATGAGCAGAGAACAAGAAATGTACAGAGAAGAACACTTAGAAAGGAAGGGGGAAATTAGAATAGTTTGGAGAGAAATGAGAGACTGAGATACTGTCTCTCTCTATAATAAATTCTCAGCTCTGGAACCAGGGGACTGGAGAGTCCTATTTCTTAGCCATAACATCTTTTTTGTATGTGATGTCTCAGTACTTGACTATTCCTTCCATGTGAGGAAAAGAGAATTTCTATTTTTAATATTAGATCTACTGTTATTTTCATTATAAAAAGAAAAAATGTATTTTGTTTGTTATGTGTTTGTTTTCTGGGTAAGATTGGGGCTGTAATACAGAGATGTAGTACTTAGGGATTCAGTTCCATAGAGATGAATACATCTGGAATCTCAATAGCAGTCATCCATGCTTCTAAGTGTCCTCACAGCCTAAGTGAGACATCCACTTCATTAAGGCATCCTGAGCTCTTTATTCACTAAAGAGGCTTCTCCTGCTCTGGAGAGTGAGTGTGCTCCCCTGCATCTCTAATGTGTTGCCAGAGAAGAACTTTAGCCTTGAGAAGACTTGGGTGTGTCTGTTCATCATTGACTGACAGCCCCACAAATTGGATAGAACTCCACAACACACAGCCACATGTGACCAGTTTCAAGCTTTTCCCCTCAGTCTCCTGGCTTTCCATGAAGCACCATAATGAAATTCATATTTTCCACTTCATTGAAACACAAACTTCATCTTTTAATAAATTCATTCAAACTCTTTGTACAAGTTACGGTAACAAGTGGTTTAGTGCCAAGCTATATTCTCCTGAGAGAAGACTCTGAGAGAAGACTCCAAGCAGGAACTGACTGCTGTAAAAGCATTCACACACTCCAGGATGGACCAATTCACTTCCTGAGCAAGTGCTTTCTAGTTCAGTGAGCTAAGCTAATTTAAATATGAGTATTAGACTATCCCATTCAAGGAATGTTACTCCTCCTGTTGTCTATGAGGTATCCATCCCCTCCTTTAGACTATGGCTAAGTATCACCTCCTTCAGAAACTATACCAATTTCAACTTTGCAAAGGTCTGATATATATGACCTCTGTAACTCAACATTTTCATGATTATTCTATTTTTATGATTGTATACAGTGTGTAATATTTGTATTATAAACATTAACATAATGTATTTGAATTCCTAATAATCCTCCACCATGTACATATCTTCAGTTCAGTGAATGATGCTATGATATATGTAGGTACTAAATCATAAAACTTGAAAACAGTTTTTTTACTTTTTTTTCTTTATCCCATTTCAAAGCACCAGCAAGTCCTCGCAGTTACACTTACTAATATATTTTGGATCTAACCCTTTTGCCAATGGCCACCACCACCACTTAGTCTAAACTACTACCACCTTTTGCCTAGATGCCTTCAATGGTCTGCTACATGATCCTTCTGCTTTGTACCCTTTTAATCTATTATCTACACAAACAACGAAGTCATCTTTAAAAACTATACATCAGATAGCTTGCTCCGATTTAAAAAAAAAAAAAAAAAAACCTCCATGGCTTCTCTTGTACTTGGAGTAAAATTAAAAATCTTTAGTATGATCTGAAAGACACTACTGACCTCCTTTTAATTACGGGTCCAAAGATCACATTGACCTTCTTTTCCATTCCTGGAGCAAGTCAACTGTTGCCTGTACAGAGCTTCTACCTTTACTGTCCCATCTCCATAAAATAGTAGTTCTCATATGGCTTCTCATCTTTCAGTGTTCAGTCTAAAAGTCATCTCTTCAGAGCAATCTTCCATGATCAATTATTTCTTACTCTTTTCTATTACTGGCTTCCTTGGTGGCTCAGATGGTAAAGAGAAGAGAAGCCTTGGTTGCTCAATTGTTTTCAACTCTTTGCAACTCCATGGACTGTAGCCCACCCAGGTCCTCTGTACTGGGATTTCCCAGGAAAGAATACTGGGGTGAGTTGCCATTTCCTCCTCCAGGGGATCTTCCCAATCCTGGGATCGAACCTGGGTCTCCTTCATGGGAGGTGGGTTCTTCCCATGGTAAAGAATCTGCCTGCAATATAGGAGACCCGGGTTCAATCTCTAGGACAGGCGTGTACCACACAGTTTATTTTTCTTCATTGCACTTTAGTATGATCTGCTTTAAATATATATTTGTTTACTTGTTCATATGTATTTTCCTGACATTAACATATGCTTCACAAGAGAAGGAACTTGTCAATATTTTTTATTTTTTATCCTTGATGATTAGTTCAAATCGCTATCATAAAATAAGCTCTCAATAAATATATATTTAACACATGAATCAACATATATTTTTGTTCCCCATAAGCTCCTGAAGAAAAAGCAATGGTCTATTTATAGTTCAGCACTCCAAGGGTACATATAGTACCACTGGTATAAAGCATATGCTAATTAGTGAACTGACATAAGGAGCTCTCATAGAAGCTGTCAAGGCAATAACACAAAGCCTAATTCTCAAAACTGACTCTGATTTTTGCTCTGCTTTTCCTCTTTTTTGAAAATCATTATAAATATATATGTTCTGCTGTTACAAAATGGTTTACAATGTAGTGTGAAAAATTAAGAACTAGTTTATCTACATCCTTCTTAATCTTTCTATGTGGTTAAATTGAAATAAGTATTATTAATGTCACACACTTTAAAAAGGGATCAGGAAGCTATTACTGCTGCTGCTAAGTCACCTCAGTTGTGTCCGACTCTGTGTGACCCCATAGACGGCAGCCCACCAGGCTGCCCTGTCCCTGGGATTCTCCAGGCAAGAACACTGGAGTGGGTTGCCATTTCCTTCTCCAGTGCATGAAAGTGAAAAGTGAAAGTGAAGTCGCTCAGTCATGTCCGACTCTTAGCGACCCCATGGACTGCAGCCTACCAGGCTCCTCTGTCCATGCGATTTTCCAGGCAAGTACTGGAGTGGGGTGCCATTGCCTTCTCTGAACCTATTACTATTAGATGTAATAGTCAAAATCTAATCAAATAACTGAATCTTTTCACCCTTGATTATAAAATAAGAGACTCAAAAGGAACATTGTCTCTCAGAACATAATCCATTTTATGTTCAGTGACAACAAGCATATTTGGACCCTATTTGATTGTTGTATGTTTATACGAGACATGTTACAAAAGGTTGAATTTGATTTCAAAGCAGAGCAGGCCTGCTATGCACTGAACTTGGCCTTTCTGCAGGACTGTTCCATCATCTCCCAGAGAACTTCCACTTGCATCCCACACACATTTATAATCCTGACCGTCAAAAACTGGGACAACTCTTTATGGATCCATCCTCATCAGGGCTAATACATGAGAAATGAGGACCTGTCCCTCTTTGACATATTTCGTCCTATCAGAGGAGTTGAGGATAGGCTATATTTCCTAGTAGTTTATCAGTCTTGACTTCTTTAGTGAGAGAGAATTTGACTAATTATAGGGTTCAAAACCTTCCCTGACAAAATTGAGTTGTCAAATACACATTTCTCTCAGATGTGTATTTTAAGTAAAACATATTTGCTAGCTAAAACCCAAGCATACTGTGGTAGACAGCTTCTGATCTAATCCAGAGATTTCCCACCTTCTGACTTTCAAACCTTTGTGTAATTTCTTTCCTGGAGTGTGACCTGGACCTAGTGACTTTCTTTTTTTTTTAATGAATAGAGTACTGAATAGATGACTGAATGTCACTTTCATGAACAGCTTACAAAAGATGGTGAAGTTGGTCTTATTTGTTCTCTCTCTCTGAATCTTTTTTTAATTAATTTTTATTGGAGCACAGTTCCTGTACAATGATGTGTTAGTTTCTATTGTGCAGAAAAAGAAATGACCATACATGTATAAATATTCCCTTGCTTTTGAACTTCCTTCTCATTCAGGTCATCACAGAGCATGAAGTAGATAGAGTTCCCTGTGCTATAAGGTGTGTTCTCATTAGTTACCTATTTTATACATAGTATCAATAGTATATACCTGTCAGTCCCAATCTCAGTTCCTCCCACCCTTCTTTCCCCCCTGGTATCCGTACATTTGTTCACATCTGTGTCTCTATTTCTGCTTTGCATGTAAAATAATCTATGCCATTTTTCTAGACTTCACATATATGCATTACTATATATTTGTTTTCTCTTTCTGACTTACTTCACTATATATGACTTTCCACATGTCCATCCACATGTCTACAAATGACCCAATTTTGTTCTTTTTTGGATTAGTAATATTCCATTATATATAAGTACCACATCTTCTATATCCATTCCTCTGTTGATGGACATTTAGGTTGCTTCCATGCACTGGTTATTGTAAATAGTGCTGCAATGAACATTGGGGTGCAAGTGTCTTTCTGAATTATGGTTTTCCCTGGGTATATGCTCAGTAGTGGAAATGCTGCGTCATATGGTAGTTCTATTTTTAGTTTCTTAAGTTACCTCCATATAGTTTTCCATAGTGACTGAATCAATTTACACTCCCACCAACAGTGCATAAGGGTTCCCTTTTCTGCACATCCTCTCCAGCCTTTATTGTTTGTAGATTTTTTGATGATAGCCATTCTGACTGGTGTCAGGGGATACCTCATTGTAGTTTTGATTTGTATTTCTCTAATAATGAGTCATGTTGAGTATCTTTTCATGTGTTTGTTTGTCATCTCTCTATCTTTGGAAATATGTCTGTTTAGGTCTACCTATTTCTTAATTGGGTTGTATGTTTTTCTGATATTGAGCTATAAGATCTGTGTTTATATTTTGGATATTAATCCTCTGTCAGTTGCTTTGTTTTCAATTATTTTCTCCCATTCTGAGAGCTGTCTTTTCATCTTATTTTTTCCTTTGCTGTGTGAAAGCTTTTAAGTTCCATTTATTTTTGTTTTTAACCAGAGCAAACTTGAGAAAGAAAAGAAGAGCTGGAAGACTATAACTTCAGATTAAACTACAAAGCTACAGTAATCAAGACAAAATGGTCCTGGGCACTGAAACAGAAATAGACATCAATGGAACAATATAGAAACCTCAGAGATAAACCCATACATGTATGGTCACCTAATCTGTGACAAAGGAAGCAAGAATAGACAATGAAGAAAAGACAATCTCTTCAATAAATGGTGGTGGGAACACTAGACAGCTACATGTAAAAGAACTAAATTAGAACACTCCCTAACCCTGTACACAGAAATAAACTCAAAATGGACTAAAGACCTGAATATAAGGTCATGCTAAGCATGCTAAGTTACTTCAGTTGTGTCCAACTCTTTGCTACCCAAAGGACCATAGCCTGCTGGGCTCCTCTGTCCTTGGGATTTTCCAGGCAAGAATATTGGAGTGGATTGCCATGCCCTCCTCCAGGGGATCTTCTCAAACCAGAAATTGAACCCATGTCTCTTATGTCTCCTGCATTGGCAGATGAGTTCTTCACCACTAACGGCACCTGGGAAAACCTGCTATAAAAGTTTTAAAGGAAAACATAGGCAGAATACCCTGAAATAAATTTTAGCAAGATCTTCTTTGAACCACCTACTAGAGCAATGAAAATAAAAACAAAAATAAACAAATGAAATCTCTTTTGTTCTTCTCACAAGCTTACTGTGATAAAATAACCTAGGGAGACTTATCTGGCAAGAAACTTAAGGCAGCAATAAGTAGTGAGGAACCAAGCCCATCAGTCTATCAGCTCTCAAGAAACTAAGTGAGTGAGTTTGGAAGCTGGCCTTTGTCCCGTTGAGCCTTCAGATGAGACCAAAGCTCCAGCTGACATCCTTCTTGCAGTCTATAAGAGACCCTAAAGCACAGGACCTTGATAACCTGTGCTCAGATTTTTGACCCACAATATGATTAAATATTTATAATAAATCAGCTACTTTAAGCTGACACATTTAGTGATAAGTTGATACACAGCAATAAATAACTAATATATATATTATTAATAACCAACATATATATATATATATATAATGATGCTTAGCCTTTTTAAAGGGGATAAAATATAATAATATTCCTTTTTAAATGGGATAAAATATAATAATATTCCATTGGAAAATTTCAAGCATAGCTACATAGTCATAAAGAGGAACTTAAGACATATTTTATAACAATATGTGCAATTCAAGAAAACAGATATAACTGTACCAAAAGGAAGAGTGGAGTATAAGGGGCAGAGTGTACTGGAACAGAAGCAACTACAAAGATTTCCTTTCTTGCGGCAATTCACAAGGTACCGAGAGACACTTTACAAATGTTACTTTTACTTCTGCAGCTGTCCTCTCTGCCTGGTCTGCCTCTCCATCCCATTCCTTATCTTATGAACTCTCTGGTGATTTCCAAGAATTTTTTCCTTCTCTAATTATCCTTAGTGATCTTTTGTCTCCCAAGCACTCTAAATGTGAATATGGGTCAAATAACAAGGTTGTACACAAATCATCTGCAATCTTGTCAAAAGGAGATTGAGAGGAACATGAATATCTCTCCATAGAGGAAAGGGGGGATTAGACCATCACTTCGGGGCTTAGCTTTCTTTATAGCCCAACTCTCACATTCATACATGACTACTGTAAAAACCATAGGTTTGACTAGATGGACCTTTGTTGGAAAAGTAATGTCTCTGCTTTTTAATATGCTGTCTAGGTTGGTCATAACTTTTCTTCCGAGAAGCAAGCGTCTTTTAATTTCATGGCTGCAGTCACCATCTGCAGTGATTTTGGAACCCCCAAAAATAAAGTCTTTCACTGTTTCCACTGTTCCCCATCTATTTGCCATGAAGTGATGAGACCAAATGCCATGATGTTAGTTTTCTGAATGTTGGATTTTAAGCCAACTTTTTCACTCTCCTCTTTAACTTTCATCAAGAGGCTCTTTACAAAAAAAGCTGAGCACCAAAGAATTGATGATTTTGAAATGTGGTATTGGAGAAGGCTCTTGAGAGTCCCTTGGACTGCAAAGAGATCCAATCAGTCCATCCTAAAGGAAATCAGTCCTGAATATTCATCGGAAGGACTGACGCTGAAGCTGAAACTCCAATACGTTGACCACCTGATGTGAAGAACTGACTCATTAGAAAAGACCCTGATGCTGGGAAAGATTGAAGGCGGGAGGAGAAGGGGACGACAGAGGATGAGATGGTGGGATGGCATCACTGACTCAATGGACAAGAATTTGAGTAAACTCCAGGAGTTGGTGATGGACAGGGAGGCCTGGCTTGATGCAGTCCACAGGGTTGCAGTCAGACACAACTGAGCAACTGAACTGAATTGAACTGAGACCATCACTTAGATGCTCATGATTCAAGTTTTATTGTCACTCATTTACCTTTTCTCTGGAGTAACGTCAGAAAAATGTAAGAAATTGCTTCTTCTCTGAAAAGTTAGTTTGTTGACCTCTCTTCCTTGCAAGAAGGGACTTAAAAATGTTAATCCTGGCCAAGTTCTTCTCAATGTTCAACTAGGAATTACGGTAAAAAAAAAAAAATGTTGCCAGCTACATCAGTACACACAGGATGTTGTGGCCACCAGGCCAGCAGCCACTGTAGCCACCCCAAGATGTGCACCATGAGGGAATTTAGAATGAAGAAAAGGAGGATACTGGCCCTAGATAGTTGAGGTACATATCAATGGAATGATTTCAACGAGCTCAGACTCTTACATCTTCCCATACATAGAAAAGTACTAAATTAACTAACTTGAGATGTCTGGTTTTCTTTAATTAGTAGTAATCTTTTGATGTTTCAACTACCGGGTTTTTGTTGCAAAACTCCTATATATCCGGGCTCTTCCTTTACCTCTTCACAATAGGCCCTCAGGGTTAACTGAGAGACTGCTTCCCAGGCTAGATTCCTCAGAAAGTCCACTAAAACATAATTTTCAGCTTTTAGATTGTGCTTTTTCTTGTGAGTCAACACAGTTCAGTAGAATACTGTTGGGGTAATTTAAAATGTTATACTTTGCCAAATAAAGCAGTATAACAGCTGGTGAAGAATCCACCTGCAATGCAGGAGACTCCAGTTCTATTCCTGGGTCAGGAAGTTCCACTGGAGAAGGGATAGGCTACCACTCCAGTATTCTTGGGCTTCCCTTGTGGCTCAGTTGGTAAAGAATCTGCCAGCAATGTGGGAAACCTGAGTTCGATTCTAGGGTTGAGAAGATCCCCTGGAGAAGGGAACAGCTACCCACTCCAGTATTCTGGCCTGGAGAATGCCAGGGACTGTATAGTCCATGAGGTCACAAAGAGTCGGACACTACTAAGCAACTTTCACTTTCATTGGTTGTGAAGATCCTAGATAGGCATCAGATCAGATCAGATCAGATCAGTCGCTCAGTCGTGTCCGACTCTTTGCGACCCCATGAATCGCAGCACGTCAGGCCTCCCTGTCCATCACCAACTCCCGGAGTTCACGGAGACTCACGTCCATCAGGGGTATAGTACTCTGTATCAGTTTAGTTTCCACTGTGATTCTTTGATACCCTATCTCCCATCCCCCATGTCTTTTGGAAAGTAGGGAGTCTCCAAAGAACCTGAAATACAAGTCAGAAAGTTTTGATTTGCAAAGGCCATGGGGACTTTACCAAGGAGCCTAGCTTTTCAAAGGCTGGGTCAATTTACAAGATGCATTGTCCTTAAGGTAGAGAATTCAAAAGGATCCAAGCTTGCAGAGTTCTGATCTCTACTCTGATTCTGACTTTTTACATGGCCTGGGGCCAGATGTTGAACCTCCCATGGTTCTTCTACTTATCTGTGAAATGGATATGAAAATTCTGAGCTTCAAAGTGACTCAGTGGGAATTAAATAATATCTTAAAGGCCTTTGAAAGAGTGAAGTGATAAGTGTTCCCTTCAAGCTTCTATCAGATGTTATACAATTTTCCATTTAGGTGAAAATTAACTTCAAACATATCAAACTTCAGTTTCAACCTAATCACTTTTTGACCAGAGGTTCTAAAAATTCAACTGTGGGATGTTTGAAAGAGCAAATATGTGTGACCACACTGCAAGCTAATGTCCAGAGTAGCCTAGGATAAAACTGTGACTTTGATGGCACCCTCCCCCACAGTCCCTCTTACAACTTCTGTCCTCCCAAACAGATGGTACATGGAATTTGCCTGAAATTTAAAATAATGTCCTCTTGGTGATTTAATCATTCCTAGGCAAAAATAGAGTATGTGTTTTGAAATTTCCACTAATAGCATAAAATAAAACAAGAGCAATTATATATTCTATTAGCATTTTTCTTCAAATAATTGTTTTTATTTACATTGTTGAGTAATTCCTATCCATCAAGCCAAGGGAATTCTTTAAATGTTAGAATGCAACCCACAGGCAAATTCAAAAGGAGCTAGAAAGACTTTTAGAGAAAGTGAAGTTCTGATATTTCACTTAAAAGCAGAATAGCAGAGTAATTAAGACTTTGGATTCTAGGATCAGACTCTGAGCTCAAATCAGTTACAGGTAGTGTGAACTTAGACAAAGGAAACGCTGATGTTTTTATTTTATTCTTTTTTGGTAGAGAATTTATGAGGTCCACAAACATGTCTAATTGCTGCTATATCTGAAACATAACACAAACTTGGGCCTTGATAAGCATTTGCAGAACATATTAGATTAATGAATTAGGACTGTGCTGCTTCACAATATTCTTAGAAAAGAGTGGATTAATTTGACCACCTAGAGAGACCCAGCATTCAAGATTGGAAAAGGGAAAGATGGCTCTCCAGGGTTTTCCCCAAATCTCACAGGCAGTTTTCTAACTATTTGCTTCACCTGGATTTAGAAGAAGCTTCTATTCAGAAGCACATTTGTAACAGATGCAGAATTGCTGCTGAGGAAATCATGTGCCCTAGTAGAGAACACCACAGTAGTTTCTTGCAAGCCAGTTTGCTGAGGGAAGTACAAATCTCTTACACAAAAACAGAATAACATTATCCTTAGTCTCACATAAAACTTAAGTGTAAGCCAAGGCTGCCCAAAGCCCTCTGTTGGCCTATTCCCATCAGCGATGGAGAATCGGTTCAATGTACCCACAAGGCTGATGTAATGTAATGTGTAGTTGACTTCTACTGTTCAAAGGGACTCTAGCTTTCAGTTCTGGGAATAAGCTAGGTGGGAAAGGACCTGCAAAACAAACCCAAAGCTATTATGCTGTGGCTGAATACTAATTAATGCTGAAGCTGTGCCAAAACCTCTAATGCTGACTAAGTCCTATGCCAATAATCAGAGATGGAGAAGGAAATGGCAACCCACTCCAGTGTTCTTGCCTGGAGAATCCCAGGGACAGAGGAGCCTGGCAGGCTACAGTCAGTGGGGTCGCAAGAGTCAGACACGACTTAGCAACTAAACTACCAATAATCAGAGAAAGCTGTTTGGTTTACTTTCAGTCAGTTCAGTTCAGTTCAGTTGCTCAGTCGTGTCCAACTCTTTGCCACTCCATAAACTGCAGCAAGCCAGGCCTCCCTGTCCATCACCAGCTCCCAGAGTTTACTCAAACTCATGTCCATTGAGTCGGTGATGCCATCCAACCATCTCATTCTCTGTCATCTCCTTCTCCTTTTTCCAATGAGTCAGCTCTTCACATGAGGTGGCCAAAGTATTGGAGTTTCAGCTTCAACATCAGTCCTTCTGTCACGTGAGTGTATGTTCCTCGGTTCTTTGTCTCATCACAACAAAGATTTGGAGTGATGGACATTAAAGCCCCCTCGGCGTGTCACAGCTCTCAGGTCTTGGATAGACCGTGTTATAGCTCTCAGGTCTCGAATGGACCATGTTATAGCTCTTAGACAAATCAGTGTTACAGCTCAGTGTTACAGCTCTATTTTATTTAGAAGATAGCAGGAAAATCCATCTTTGAGGCATGAGGGCACGTTGATCCAAAGACACGAGGAGAACAGCGCCCCAGCGCATTGGGGCGGGGGTGGGGGGGGCGGGGGGGGCGGTGGAGAGAGAGAGCTAGCTTTGACTCCTCTTTTTATATGTTTTTTCCCCTGGGCCTGTCCTATGTAAATTGGGTCAGCCAGGAGTGTTGTTTGTTTTACCTGAGGCCCTCACTCCAGTCCTTTTGTTCTATCTTCTTTTGTTCTATCTTTGCGGGCTTTTCCCTTCCTTGTCTTTTAGCCACCGCCATTTTGGACTCCTTTTCCCTATTTTACCTACCTAACACTTCCAATGAACACCCAGGACTGATCTCCTTTAGGATGGACTGGTTGGATCTCCTTGCAGTCCAAGGGACTCTCAAGAGTCTTCTCCAACACCACAGTTCAAAAGCATCAATTCTTCGGCGCTCAGCTTTCTTTATAGTCCAACGCCCACATCCATACATCACCACTTGAAAAACCATAGCCTTGACTAGACAGACCTTTGTTGGCAAAGTAATGTCTCTGCTTTTTAATATGCTGTCTAGGTTGGTCATAACTTTCCTTCCAAGGAGTAAGCATCTTTTAATTTCATGGCTGCAGTCACCATCTGCAGTGATTTTGGAGCCCAGAAAAATAAAGTCAGCCCCTGTTTCCACTGTTTCCCCATCTGTTTGCCATGAAGTGATGTGACCAGATTCCATGATCTTAAGTCTAATTTTTAAAGCTACTGTTTGGTTTTTTCCTCCAAGTGGAATTAAAGAAAATAAACTTCCAGTTATTTTTTGTCAAATCTGTATTTTGGCTCTGTAATGGCTTTGAGAAATAATTCCTAAAGATATAGATAAAGATATAAATAAGAGAACCAACATACTCTTAGAGATCCATTTATACAAAGAGCAATATTGGGTCAAACAATTAAGAAAAAGTCTCACAGGCAGTCAGGAGTCCTCAGTCTGGGTCCTTGTACCAGCTTTCTCCAAGCCATTCTTATAAACTCTCACTGAAGGGACATTTGATTTGTTTTAAAAATAATTTTACAGAAATGCCTGCATTTCATCTTTATGCTCATTTCTGAAGTAGCACAGCTTTAGGAATGGTATTCCTGCTAACTTCCCCAAAGACAAGGTAGTTAGAGAGTAAGTACCTGAAGAAAGAAAACCAAAAATATTTTAAGTAGGAGGTCAGCAAAGAAACTGCCTAACATACTGGGGCTATAAAGTGAGCTTTCAAGATTAAGTCCTTTGCTTCCTAGTTAGTTCCTCAAGCAGTTTACCCTCTGCTGTCTGAGATTTTCCCTCTGAATGGGAACTCCAGAAATGCCAAAGACACTGGATTTCCAATCCCAGGCCTGCCACTCACTACCTGTGACTTCACCTGAAAAGAGAGCATAAGAACTAACTTACCTGATGCCTGTGAGGGTTGGAAACCACATTCTATAGAAAAGCAATCAGCTTGCAATAGATCACCAGCACATTTGAATCTAAATCCAGTGAATTCCATTTCCATCACTACTTCTAAACCAGAACTTGTACTGTAAGAGTTTCTTTCAGCATCGATCTGATTGGAGAAAGAGGGGAGAACTTAAATCTCTGTCCCACAGCACTTATGTAAATAACACGAAAGAATTTTTGGTCTCAGCAGATATTGGGCAATTCTGTAGTGGTGGTATAACTGAGAAGGGAGAATAATTTTTGACACAGTGTCCTGAAGTTAAATTTCCAGAGGTGCTAGGCTAGAAATATTTCACTAGATTTTCTATTAAACAATTCAAATGATGTTCCTAGATGTACAAAGCATCAATTTAAGATTTATGGCAATAAAACTAATTTTTTAAATTCTCAAAATAGTCCTGATGAGAACCTGGTAAATTTCAAATATTTAGGGATTCTAAACCCTATCACATACTACTGTAGATTTACATTAAAGAAAACATTCTCCATATTTTCAGACCTTGATTTCTTCTAAAATCATTTATCATACAATACCTGTAGTCTTTGTGAACTGTTTCTTCAAATTCTAGTAGACTTTTCTTATTGGAAGTAAGTAATATTTTGTGTGTAAACTATGTTTTGAAGTATTTATACATTTATTCTGTAACTTTGGGAGTAGTAACAATGATTGCTCTAATCATCAAAGGCTTTCAAGTTCTTTTATTTGTGTTCAGAGCATTATTAATTCTTTGTTTAATGACCCAAATGAATATAAAGTGTCATGCCCATCGAATCAGAAGTTGGTATAGAACAGAAGGAGGAGAGCATGGCAACCCACTCCAGTATTCTTGCCTGGAGAATTCCATGGGCAGAGGAGCCTGGTGGGCTACAGTCTATGGGGCCCAAAAGAGTGAGACACAACTGAGCAACTAAATACAGCACACAGCACAGCATAGAACAGAAAACCCTAGACCTCCAGTGTGACTGTCAAAAAAAATTTTTTTTTCTTTAATTGCAACCACAAATGAGACCAGCGACAAGCAGTTCTTAGTCATAGCAGCTGATTGGTTTCTATTAGTGCCAATATGTGGTGGTTAGAATAGGTTGACAGTATAGTAAGTCTAGGAATACAGAAATAAACAATATTCAGAAATGGAGATAGGCAATTTGCAATTGACAGCTTTGGTTCACATGACAACTGTTCTGATACCTCAAAGTGTTATGAAAATTTGATAACTGATTCAAATGAGTCAATGGATCATGAACTGAGAGCTCAGATTCCTTAGTCTATGGATTCAGACTTGTCTGAGTAAGCTTCAAAATACTGTTGGAGTGGGCCCACTAAATGTACATGTGTATCATTAGTAAAGGGGCTTGATGGGAAGTTATCAGGAGAAGGGTCAAAAGCACACTTTTGACTCACTGTTAGTAGATTCTTTTTTTTTTTTTTTTTACTGTTATTAAGTGTTTATTGGAGTATAGTTGCTCTACAACATTGCGTTAGTTTCTGCTGTACAGCAAAGTGAATCAGCTGTATGTTTATACTTTCCCCCCCTTTTTTAGCCTTCCTTCACATTTAAGTCACCTCACAGTATTGAATAGAGTTTCCTGTACTATACAGTAAATTCTCATTAATTGTCTATTTTATACACAGTATCACTGTCAGTAGATTCTGATTGCAGCAGAGGGCCACTTTTAAAGCCAAAGGATGCATTCTATTCATTTTGGCCCACAAAGACAATTACTGCGACTCATTCCTCAGTGTTTTGAAAAGACTATCAACAACAACAAAAAAATAATTTTAGAATTCAAGGTCTAACCCACAAAAATCCTTACAGGAAATTGGGAGTGCATGGTAGTGGGGCTTCTGACCTTATTAATCAAGTGAACAGAGATCATTTTCCCCACTTCATGAACTACCAGAGAATGGAAGCAATAAGAAATTGGAATAAACGTCATTCTTTGGAATAGAAAAGTAGCAGAAGGTCTTCCGTGTATGAGTAACAGTATTCTCTAGGGGGCTTGGAGGGAATGAGCCACATGCCAACACTGGAAGCAAAATGGCAGCACTGGAGGTATCACCAGTGGGCTGGAATAACCGGATCCTCCAGCATGTGAGGACAGGGGTTCATGAATCAAGTCTTTTTCCATTGTAAGTCTAGACATCCATTCAGACAAGCACAAGGAACAGGAGGAATGCATTGGCAGATATAGGGGTAGCTCCTGAAAGTTAAATGGAAGAAGGGCCACCAATATTTACTGGAATGAGAAGAATTTTTATCTTTTTTTTTTTCCTTCTTCTTCTCAATATATGATAATTTATTCTCTCGGCAAAATGGCCATTTTTGTTTCACCGAGAGTATTGTGGAAAAAGGAGCACCACCACGCACCTCCACATCAACATCTAGCTCCAGAGCCATTAATCCATCAGTATCCCAGTGACGCAAATAAAAATTCCTATGAGGGAAAATCTAATTGTGAGTACAGATGCTACAACAAACATTTACCATTCAGATATTTCCTATAGTGGTTTCTCCTAGTACCAGTTTAGAGAAAATGGGGGATGGAAAGAATTGGAGGTTTTCTATGCTATAGTTGATGTCTGAAAGAAAGAAAGAAAGTCAAGTCGCTCAGTCGTGTCTGACTCTTTGGGACGCTATAGACTGTAGCCCGCCAGGCTCCTCTGTCCATGGGATTTTCCAGGCAAGAATACTGGAGTGAGTTAACATTACCTTCTCCAGGGGATCTTCCTGGCCCACTGATCAAATCCACAGATCTTACCTCTTCTACATTGGCAGACGGGCTCTTTATAACTAGTGCCACATGAAACTGAACACTAATTAACTGACACATATGTTTCTAGAATAATGATCCTCAGAAACATACCATAGAGCTGAGGTCCAGGCGAGGTAGAAAAATCATTTTTTTCTCTTTTTTATTATCATAAGTCAAAAAGAAATTAGATACCAGTATTGAAAAAGTCTGATTATTGTTTAGATATTAAAATGTTAAAGAAAGGAATAATGATAAGATTCAACATTAAAGAATCTTGCCTTGGTCCCCTTGCATGAAAATCATACATAAACAAGCGGTTGCTCTATAGACACTAAACAAACCTTCTCATATTTTAGATACAAGCTTCACTATATTTTCATGTCAAACATTATAAATATAATAGACCAAGAGATTTTCTAACATGGTCATTACCACAGTGGCAAGCAAAGTTCACATTTTGAGTCTCAGAGAGTATGCATTACACAGCTATTCCATAAAATAGAGTTCACTGTGCCAGGTTTACTTTTCATTTGAATCAAGCCATGGTAGAATGAAATTATCTTCAAATCATGGAGTACTATGTCACAAGTGATTTGAAAGATAATATCTTCAAGTGATTACCACACTTGTTCAAATATGAGGAACTCTTTCTAAGATCAAAACAAAACAAACTAATGGATGAGCAGGTGCTGGTAGCAATGTAATTGACTGAGAAATTACATTGTGTGAAATAGCTATCATGAATTGAGAAATGCTTTTCAAAAATTTTTATTATGATAAATATACTTCATTGAATTTTGAAATCATTAGTGAAGGTTGCTCAGTCATGTCCAACTCCTTGCGACCTCGTGGACTGTAGCCCACCAGGCTGCTCTGTCCATGGGATTCTCCAGGCAAGAATACTGGAGTGGATTGCCATTTCCTTCTCCAGAGGATCGTCCCAACCCAGAGATCAATCCCAGGTATCCCACATTGCGAACAGAGCCACCAAGGAAACACCCCTCCAAACCTCAACCACTAGACACATCCTCAAATGAAACTCCACTGTTAGCATATCTCCAGCCTTCGCTTGGAGAAAAGAAGTGCTTGGAACTAAACCAAGCTTTTTTCCTAGTATTTATTGCCAAGGCATCTATACACTAGTAAAATATAATATGGTACATAATTTACTTTTGTAATAGAAATAATTGCCCAAATACGGAAGAATGTTTTTTTCTTTCTTTCAAAATGAAAATCAACATTTGGCTCTAATATTTTAAACTCTGCTTTACTATTTGAAGCAATTTTGCAAGAGTGCACATCATCAGAATCATTCACTTCACCACTTGGTAAGCTGCATTCATATCTGCAGCTTATTTTAGAAGATAAGCTTCATGTAATGGCCATGCTAAGAGTTATAGAGCCTTAAAACATCTGAAGGGCAGCGTGGTGAGGCTCCACTTGACTGAACGAGACATTCACATTCTGTTTGCCAAGATTCCTGATGCATTTTTCATTATCATTCCAGTCACTCATTGACTCACAGTATAACATATTGATTCGATTTTCAGAAGGAGTCTGGAGATAAGATAATGAAGCAATTAAGTAGTTTTTCAAAGGACAACCACTGTCACCTAAAATAATTAAAGAAGAATAAAATACCTACAATCCTCTACCATATCAAAGCTAATTTGTAACTGATTGAAGAGTCAGCTTCCTGAAACATTGAGACTTGGAAAATTGAAAAAATCTGGAAACATATACTAACTGAAATAATTTTTAGAGATGTCTGTATACAGTTAGGATTTGTTGTGAATTCACTTCTGTCCTGGATATGTTCTAGTAATAGCTGCAGCTCTGTACCACACCCTTGAAATGTGTACTTTAAAAATTAACATCCTATATAAATTCTCTGGGCTTCCCAGGTGGCGCAAGTGGTAAAGAACCCATCTGCCAATGCAGGAGACATAAGAGACACAGGCTCCTGGATTGGGAAGATCACCTGGAGGAGGGCATGACAACCCACTCCAGTATTCTTGCCTGGAGAATCCCATGGCCAGAGGAGCCTGGAGGGCTATGGTCAATAGCGTCGCAAAGAGTCGGAAAGGACTGAAGTGACTAAGCATGCATAAATACTTTACACTCTTTGGGCATATTCCTCTAGTAGGGTGTTGCTTTGTGGAAAACTGATGTGAATTTTAAAGCATTCAAATAAAGCTGACTCAGGAGACCGAAAAAAGAAAACAATTATCTCTCCCTAAAAGAAATAATGAGGTGGAGAGTCTGTTTGAAATAGAAAGTTCCAATATGACTCCTGACCCCAGTACTTTAATTCAAGTCATTGACATGGTATAAGTGTGACAATGAAATGCATAAATAGGAGAAGTAAAAATTTACAAGCTGTCAACTTATCCGTGTACAGCCAGATAAGTTAAAAATCATCCATCCTCTGTAGAATTGCAAGAGAACCCAACTGACCCAGAAGCAAATCTGCTCAGAGCAAGTCCCATGTGACTCTAAAAAATTAAGTCTGTTTGACTTTCTGTAAGAGGTAGGGGTTCAGGTACCTCCTTTCCTCAGGTGTGGGCAATAATTTACAGGACTGTTAACACACATTTTTTAACAAAAGAGAAGGGTCAGTTTCTATATAATCAAGACTGAAGGCAAGGTTCCATTTAGTCAAACTCTTCCTGCTTTATTTCAAGAATCTTATTCTGAAAAAAATGTCTTAAATCACTAGTAAAGTGGCTTTCAATGTTATCTTTGGATGTGTATTCCAAGAGGCCACGGAAACAGGAATAGGAAAGTAGAGGTAGTTAGAATAGGTAACTGTGCCATGATTCAAACAAGAGCAGTCACCCTAACTGTGGGCTTCTATACAAGATAATAAAGAATGCAGTTGCAAGCATAAGTTCCAAAACCCATTTTTATTATCTTGTTATAGATGAAACCTAGATAGCATATTAAAAAGCGGAGACATTACTTTGTCAACAAAGATCTGTCTAGTCAAGGCTATGGTTTTTCCAATAGTCCTGTATGGATGTGGGAGTTGGACTATAAAGAAAGCTGAGCACCAAAGAATTGATGCTTTTGAACTGTTGTGTTGGAGAAGACTCTTGAGAGTCTCTTGGATTGCAAGGAGATCCAACCAGTCCATCCTAAAGGAGATCAGTCCTGAGTGTTCACTGGAAGGACTGATGTTGAAGCTGAAACTCCAGTACTTTGGCCACCTGATGCGAAGAGCTGACTCATTTGAAAAGACCCTGATTCTGAAAAAGATTGAGGGCAGGAGGAGAAGGGTACAACAAAGGATGTTGTTGGGTGGCATCACCAACTCAATGGCTCGACAGAGCGACTGAACTGAACCGAATAGATGAAACTTCAGTTCTAGAAGAAAGAAGTTGCACAAAATCTATTAAGTTATTAGAAAGAGGATCAGGAACAGAAGCAAATCCCAAATCATATAGATAAGTGAGATGGTACAAGGTAAGTATGTCACCTTTCATGGTCCTAATAGTCTTCAAGTGCAGAACTCTTCCTTTAAGTCCTAGGGAAACTGCAGAAAGCTTTTTGGAACTGAGTAGAGTATAGGTTTTTCTGTCTTGGTGTAGAAAGAATTAAGCAAGAGGCAGAGTGAAAAGCAAGAGTTTATTAGGGATGCTTGTGAGATAGAAGTAGGCAGGCATGGGAGGTCTACTCTAAGAACTTCAGTTCAGTTCAATTCAGTTCAGTTGCTCAGTCATGTTCGACTGTTTGTGACCCCATGGACTGCAGCAGGCCAGGCCTTCCTGTCTATCACCAACTCCCAGAGTTCACTCAAACTCATGTCCATCGAGTCGGTGATGCCATCCAACCATCTCATCCTCTGTCATCTCCTTCTCCTCTTGCCTTCAATCTTTCCCAGCATCAGGGTCTTTTCATATGAGTCAGTACTTCCCATCAGGTGGCCGAAGTATTGGAGTTTCAGCTTCAGCATTAGTCCTTCCAATGAATATTCAGGACTGATTTCCTTTAGGATGGACTGATTGGATCTCCTTGCTTTCCAAGGGGCTCTCAAAAGTCTTCTCCAACACCACAGTTCAAAAGCATCAATTCTTTGGTGCTCAGCTTTCTTTACAGTCCAACTCTCACATCCATACAGGACTACTGGAAAAACCATAGCTTTGACTGGACGGACCTTTGTCGGTAAAGCAATATCTCTGCTTTTTAATATGCTGCCTAGGATCTTAGTGGGCCATATTTTTATAATCAAAGGAAAATTGGAGAGAGGGAAAAGACCACATTCTTCCTCATCCTCGAGTAGATATCAGGTTTCCACCATCAGCTCTTGTTAGGGAAATTAAATATATAGTCTTTTATAGGCTTCAGAGACAAAGCAGAGCAGGCCTCTGATCTTGCTTCTAACCTACCTGGACATGCCCTGACTGTTAGTGCCCTGACTGCCTGCTGTGAGTGCAAGCCTTGCAGCACCATAGATTAGATAAGGGACAAATCTTGAAATTGTTGAGCCCCTGGAAGGACCCTGGTCAACCAAGCCCCAGGTTTAACAACATTCCAAGTTTTACGTGACAAAACAAACAGCATTAGCATGAAACCAGAGCTGCAGTTTGCTCATAAGTAGATGATACTTTGCATCCTGGGATTATAAGTGGGAAAATTGAGCTGCAATTTTTGAAAATTTCACCCATGGAGCAGACACACTGCCTGGAACCTTTCCCCAACTGGGACTCCAGATGTGCTTGACATGGGACTTCCCAGCACTGTTTAAGTCTGGATATTGATCAAAACCCAATTTGTTGATGTATCCTGTGCCATTTCTATTTCTCTTTCTTTTAATGTTAGTATATTGAAAGTAAGCTATATAATTTTCTAATAAATATTGATATTATTTATTTATATATAACTAGTGGCTTATTTTGTTAAAACATCCTTTGAACTTGAGACAAAAGTGAAAACTTTTGCAAAACAGCTCCTCCTCAGTGTCAGGAGGGGGAGACTTCTTGTCCTTACTTGGTCAAACTGGGGCTGTCATGGTGCTGTGGAAATGAGTAAAAAGGGTGTAGCCAATGCTAAAATATGGTAAATCATGTCAGGTTTCATTATAATGTCACCTTTCCCCTATTCTCCCCTATATTTAGTACATGCAGAACAAGCCCTTTCACAAGGACTTGCTAACTTCAATGGGCAAGATGCAGGTCTTATTCCAACATTGCTTTGTTCTTCTGGGCCATGTCTTGTGCTTCTTTTACATGGTCTTGTTGCCAAGCAGGCTAGCTTGGTTTTGTTGCTAGGCGAGCTTGCTTGGCTTTGTTG
The DNA here is from genome assembly GCF_055505025.1 of Bos grunniens. Lineage (NCBI taxonomy): Eukaryota > Metazoa > Chordata > Mammalia > Artiodactyla > Bovidae > Bos > Bos grunniens. The sequence continues at coordinate 51,560,668 of NC_141175.1, forward strand.
TTAAGCAAGCCTGTTTTCTTGAGGGATCATTAACTTACAGGGGTCTCCTATATTTTTTCTCTATTTATAATACCCTAGTGGAATTAACTATTTAAATACCTACTCTATCACTTACTCCCTCCCTGTTAACAGGATATAATAATGCCTACCCAAATTCTCCCATTGCTCACAGTTTTCTTTATTTTAATTTTGTTTTATGAATAATTTCAACCTCATATTCTGATTTATGAATGAATTATGACTTATCATTCACAATTTATGTCATTAATTTAATAAAATTTGGCAATTCTTAGCACATTTCCAATCTCTCAAACCACACTCCTCCAATTTCCCTTTCACACACCTCCTATTTCTCTCTTAAACACACACAAACACAAACACATGCATTTTATAATTTCCTAACTCTCCCATGCCTCTTTCATGTTATGTTGATAGTATAATATTCTTAAAAAGAAATTGATATGCTGCAATGTTGGAGAGTATGCGCACTTATGTGGAAAGCATCTGCACAATTTCTCCTAAAAGACGTCTGAAAATGGCCAAAAGTTTCTTAGGTAAAACATTCTCTTCAGGATCCTACTCCACTCTTCAAGTCTCAAAATATCACCACATAAAAGTTAGATCTATCTTTCCAGTATGGACTCACACTCAATTCAATTTGTCCGTTCAGTCGCTCAGTCATGTCTGACTCTTTGAGACCCCATGGACTGCAGCACACTAAGCCTCCCTGTCTATCACCAACTCGCGGAGTTTACTCAAATTCATGTCCATTGAGTTGGTGATGCCATCCAACCGTCTCATTCTCTGTCTTCCCCTTCTCCTCCCATCCTCAATCTTTCCCAGCATCAGGGTCTTTTCAAATGAGTCAGTTCTTCACATCAGGCGGCCGAAGTATAGGAGTTTCAGCTTCAGCATTAGTCCTTCCAATGAATATTCAGGACTGATCTCCTTTAGGATGGACTGGTTGGATCTCCTTGCAGTCCAAGGGACTCTCAAGAGTCTTCTCCAACACCACAGTTCAAAAGCATCAGTTTTTTGGCTCTCAGCTTTCTTTGTAGTCTAACTCTCACATCCATACATGACTACTGGAAAAATCATAGCCTTGACTAGATGAACCTTTGTTGGCAAAGTAATGTCTGTGCTTTTTAGTGTGCTGTCTAGGCTGGTCATAACTTCCCTTCCAAGAAGCAAGTTCCTTTAATTTCATGACTGCAGTCACCATATGCACTGATTTTGGAGCCCAGAAAATTAAGTCCACTGTTTCCACTGTTTCCCCATCTATTTGCCATGAAGAGATGGGACCAGATGCCATGATCTTAGTTTTCTGAATGTTTAACTTTAAGCAAACTTTTTCACTCTCCTCTTTCACTTTCATCAAGAGGCTCTTTAGTTCTTCTTCACTTTCTGCCATAAGGGTGGTGTCATCTGCATATCTGAGGTTATTGATATTTCTCCTGGCAATCTTGATTCCAGCTTGTGCTTCATCCAGCCCAGCGTTTCTCATAATGTACTCTGCATAGAAGTTAAATAAGCAGGGTAACAATATACAGCCTTGACATACTCCTTTTCCTATTTGGAACCAGTCTGTGGTTCCGTGTACAGTTCTAACTCTTGCTTCCTGACCTGCATATAGGTTTCTCAAGGGGCAGGTCAGGTGGTCTGGTATTCCCATCTCTTTCAGAATTTTCCACAGTTTCTTGTGATCCACACAGTCAAAGGCTTTGGCATAGTCAATAAAGCAGAAATAGATGTTTTTCTGGAACTCTCTTGCTTTTTCTATGATCCAGCAGATGTTGGCAATTTGATCTCTGGTTCCTCTGCCTTTTCCCTGCTATTTACCTGGGTCCAAACTATGGTGAAGGTAATGAAGATAATGGTGACCTCTTTCAAAACATCCCATGCATGTACTGCTATACTCAGTGTCCCCAACCCTGCAGCAGGCCATCACCAACCCATGCCTCTGCTGGAGACTCCTGGACACTCCCAGCAAATCTGGGCCAGTCTCTTGTGGGGTCATTGCTCCTTTCTCCTGTGTCCTGGTGCACACAAGATTCTGTTATGCCCTCCAAGAGTATATTTCCCAGTCCTGTGTAAGTTCTGGTGGCTCTATGGTGGGGTTAATGGCAATCTCCTCAAAAAAGGCTTATGGCATACCCAAGTCTGCTGCACCCAGAGCCTCTGTCCCTGTGGCAGTCCACTACTGACCCATATCTCCACAGGAGATGCTCACACACAGTTCTGTCTCAGTCTCTGTGGGGTCCCTGGGTTCTGTTGCACACAAGGTTTGTTTAAGCCCTCTGAGCACCTCTATTGGGAATGGGGTTTGATTCTAAACACAAATTCGCCCCTCCTACCATCTTGCTCAGGCTTCTCCTTTGCCCTTGGATGTGGGGTATCTACTCACAACCACTGCAGCAAGATGTAGCCACCACTGCTGACCTTGGATGTGGGGTATCTCCTCATGGCCGATCGCCCAGCCACAGCCACCACTCGCCTCTCTAGCACCGTGCTTAATCAACTCACACTAACTAAACTCAAATGAAAAAATTCTCTAGAGCTTAAGTAATTTAGCCTACATTGTGAGCCTGTATGTTTTTCACATACAGAGTCACAATGAGGAGGGAGGTAAATGGGTCCCCAGGCTGAGCAGCTGGAGCTTGTTTCCTGTTGACACACTTGAAGGAAAAGATTAAGGCAGGAACAGAGAGGAGCTGAACTCTGCTTGAGTGAAAAGACAAGACAACCACATTTTTCTTTTTTTTAAAGTCTATTAATTTCCTGAGTAAAAACGAATCATTGTCAGACATATTAAATTCAGATGGTTCAAATTTGGCTGATGTCCATTTGCAGCAGAGGTGAATGGAGGGAAAGAAAAGACACAGTGATGCTAGCAAAGGGACACTGAACAAGACCATCTTCCCTTAATTTAAAAGCAGGCATCACACAGCCAGCAAGAGCCATTAGCAAAAGGGAACATGGTGTTGAATGAGCAGCAATACAACTAAAGAAAGTGCAAACTCAGAAGAAGAGAAAGGCCAGAGCTTTTAGAGGGCAAAATGCAGCAAGGGCTACTTGGACAGCAGCATTGGGCAAGAACTGCCGGCTCACTTGGGGAACACCATGACCACGTCCTAGCCCTCGGGTGGAGTGACCTGCTTCCAGGCGTGCTTTTCACAGTAGATCTGATCCTCCATGAAGAAATGGCCCTTCTCTTTCAGGTTGGTGCCACAGTCGGTGCACAGGTAACACTCAGGGTGGCGGGGAACCTGGGGCGTGTGGGAGCTGGGCAGGAGGAGGCCACATTTTTTTTTCTTTAGGTCAAGGAGACCTCCCTAACTACCCATTTGCCTAAGGGCTCCCCAGGGGTCAAAAAAGGGAGGAGGCACTAGCCCATATTATGTTTGCCAACCTCACAGAGAGCCTCGTGCTAGAATTCATTTTGGCTAAAAGACGTGAGTGCATATCAGCGAGGGCCCTGAGTCAGACAAAATATGGGCACAAAACAAGACAAAACATGGTTGGCCAGAGGGAACTAGGAAAACTGCCCTCTTATAGGCAATTTAAACCACCACAAAAGCGCAATTCTCTCTGAGCCTGCCAGTATGTCTTTCCACATGTACTTTGCTTCTAATAAATGATTTACCTGCTTCACCACCTTTTGTCTCTTTGATAAATTCTTTCTTCAGAGGAGACAAGCACCACGGTCCTGCATCAACTCAATGGGGCCTCATGGTCTAATGGTTAGGATTTGGCACTCTCACTTCCATGGCCCTGGGTTTGATCCCTGGTCAGGGAACTAAGATCCTGCTTCAAGCTGCCACATCCCACACCTCCAACCACCACCCCCACCCTCACCCCACCCCCACCAATCATTAGGAGGCCTAATTATAATCAGTTTGTCATTTTATTAATTTAAATAAGGATAAATATATTGTGTCGAGTGTAAACTCAAGTCTTTTTGGTATTCTATGAAATGTGGCTGCAAAGTTGACACCCTACAGATGTAGATCTATGAAGCTTTGTTCATATCTTTCTTGTTACTCCATAATATTGGGGAATTTCGTCTTTGTATTTGTCTTGTCTACCAGACAGTGCAGTGGCAGACGTTGGGTAACATAATCTCACCAGCAGACCTAAGACTGTTTCTCAACCACAGATTGGGCTCAGTACGTGTCACTAAATGAGATAAAAGTAGAAAAGTTGATTTGAAAGTTAAAATGGTTATATATAAAGGGATGCCAGATTGGGTGAGAGTAGAAGGATGAGAGATTTAAAAATCACTATGCTTACCATGCAGTACAGGACAAAACTAAAAATATGAATCTGAGGCCAGAAAAAAAAAATTCTTCAGTCATATTTACTCTATATCCAGTCAAAATCTAGAGCATAGGAACTGTGGCATTTTAAAATTGAGGATGTGCTGAGTCTGTTCTTTATGTACCTGTGTATCTATTCTCCACTATACAGCACAGCACTTTGAGTTGGTTTCAGCCAATAGAGGGCATAGCAGACTACTCAAGGAAAGAAGAATAAGGTTATTGTACTTATTCCTGAGACACCTGGTGAGGGAGCAGTTGGGGAAGACTCCATTGGTTGGATTTGTCTCATAGCCAATGGTCTCAGATCCTGTCAGACTACTCTCTTATATGTATTTCTCTACTTCTAGTAAATATACTTGTTTCTATTCAGGGGTAATGTCAACCTTCCTTCACCAGCTCTAGGGTTCTCTGTTACCTGCACTCACTTTTCCAAATAGACTATTTAAAGCACCCAGTTTTTATATGCCATCAGCTTTCTTCTGGGACCCTGAGACATTGAAGAGTTAAGAAAATAATTACACAAAAATTATTGCCTACTTGTACTGGTCATCACAACTATGGCCATTTCCTAAGTATGGTCCATAGGATACTCATAGTTTGGGGGATTGATATGCCATATATAATATTTTATACACTTAGATATTGTTTTTACTGTTGAACTTTGAAATTTGGAAAAGTGGGACACACTGAGGTTGAATTACGGATTTGTTAGAGAAAACATCCAGAGAGTACTTTTATAACACTCAGGCCTAGAAATATTTGACAAAGTTTAAGGATATCTTGGTAAGGAATTAGAATTTTAAAAGCAACTTTTTTCCTTCAAGATAAATTGAAATCCTCTGTCAATGGGAATTTCCAGGCAAGAAAACAGGAGTGGATAGTCATTTCCTTATCCAGAGGATCTTCCCAACCCAAGGATCAAACTCATGTCTCCTGCATTGCAGACAGATTTTTACTTGCTGAGCCACTGAGGTCCTCGATGTAAACTGGGTGACAAAAATCACTAGATCAGTCAGCCCACAGTATCTCCTAAAGCTGAAACTGTCTTTTGCTCATTACCAGACATGGAACAATGAACTGGTTCAAAATTGGGAAAGAAGTATATCAAGGCTATATATTGTCACCATGCTTATTTAACATAGATGCAGAGTACATCAAGCTAAATGCCGGGATGGGTGACACTCAAGCTGAAGTCAAAATTACCAGGAGAAATATTGATAACGACAGATATACAGATGACAGCACCTATTAATGCATTAGGCAGAAAGCAAAGGGGAACTAAAGAGCCTCTTGATGAAGGTGAAAGAAGAGAGTGAAAAATTTGGCTTAGAACTCAACATTTAAAAAACTAAAATCATGGCATCCAGTCCCATCACCTCAAGGCAAACAGATGGGGGAAAAATGGAAACATTGACAGACTTGATTTTGGGGGGTTCCAAAATCACTGCAGACAATGACTACAGCCACAAACTCCTTGGAAGAAAAGCTATGACAAACCTAGACAGTGTATTTAAAAGAAGAGACATCACTTTGCTGGCAAAGGTTCGAAGAATCAAAGTGATGGTTTTTCCAGTAGTCATGTACGGATGTGAAAGTTGGACATAAAAAAGGTTGAGCACCAAAGAATTGATGCTTTCAAACTGTGGTGCTGGAGAAGACTCTTGAGAGACCCTTGGACAACAAAGAGATCAAACCAGTCAATCCTAAAGGAATCAACCCTGAATATTCATTGGAAGGACTGATGCTTACCCTGAAGCTCCAATACTTTGGCCACCTGATGTGAAGAGCTGACTCACTGGAAAAGACCCTGATGCTGGGAAATATTAAACGCAAAGTGATAACTCTGCTTTTTAACACATTGTCTATGTTTGTCATAACTTTTCTTCCAAGGAGCAAGTGTCTTTTAATTTCATGGCTGCAGTCAGTACTCACAGTGATTTTGGAGCCCAAGAAAATAAAATCTGTCACTGTTTCTATTTTTTTTCTTATCTATTTGCCATGAAGCGATGGGACCAGATGCCATGATCTTAGTTTTCTGAATGTTTAGTTTTAAGCCAACTTTTTCACTCTCCTCTTTCACCTTCATCAAGAGGCTGTTCTGTTCCTCTTCTCTTTCTGACATTAAAGTGTTATCATCTGCATATCTGAGGTTGTTGATATTTCTCCCATCAATCTTGATTCCAGCCTACAAGTCATCCAGCCCAGCATGTCATATGATGTACTCTTCATATAAGTTAAATAAGCACAGTGACAATATACAGCCTTGACATACTCCTTTCCCAATTTGGAACTAGTTCATTGTTCCATGTCCACTTCTAACTGTTGCTTCTTTTCCTGCATACAGGTTTCTCAGGAGGCAGGTGAGGTGGTCTGGTACTCCCATTTTTCAATAATATTCCACAGTTTGTTGTGATCCATACACTCAAAGGCTTTAGCATAGTCAATGAAGAGAAGTAGATGTTGCTTTGGAATTTCCTCGCTTTTTCTATGATCCAGCAGATGTTGGCAATTTGATTTCTGATTCCTCTGCCTTTTATACATCCAGTTTGTACATCTGGAAATTCTTGATTCATATACTGCTAAAGCCTAGCTTCAAGCATTTTCAACATTACCTTATTAACATGTAAGGTCATATGCTAGTATTTTAGCACACTTGTACCATAGTTTGAACATCCTTTGGCATTGCCCTTCTTTGGGATTGAAAAGAAAATTGACCTTTTCTAGTCCTGTGGCCACCGGTGAGTTTTTCAAATTTGCTGGCTATCAGTTTAGTTCAGTCGCTCAGTCGTGTCTGACTCATTGCGACCCCATGAACCGCAGCACACTAGGCCTCCTTGTCCATCACCAACTCCTGGAGCTTACTCAAACTCATGTCCATCGAGTCGGTGATGCTATCCAACTATCTCATCCTCTGTCATCCCCTTCTCCTCCTGCCCCCAGTCCCTCCCAGTATCTGGGTCTTTTCCAATGAGTCAACTCTTCACATGAGGTGGCCAAAGTATTGGAGTTTCAGCCTCAGCATCAATCCTTCCAATGAACACCCAGGTCTGATCTCCTTCAGAATGGACTGGTTGGATCTCCTTGCAGTCCAAGGGACTCTCAAGAGTCTTCTCCAACACCACAGTTCAAAAGCATCAATTCTTCGGCACTCAGCTTTCTTCATAGTCCAACTCTCACATCCATACATGACTGCTGGCTATAACTAGCACTAAAAATTGTTCTTTCATTTTTTTGCTATTGACAGTAATTAAACTTTTGTATAGTCAGAAGTTAATGTGTTTCTTAAGGCCATTATCCCTTACTCCTTGGAAGACAAGTTATGACCAACCTAGACAGCATATTCAAAAGCAGAGACATTACTTTGCCAACAAAGGTCCGTCTAATTAAGGCTATGGTTTTTCCAGTGGTCATGTATGGATGTGAGAGTTGGGCTGTGAAGAAAGCTGAGTGCCAAAGAATTGATGCTTTTGAACTGTGGTGCTGGAGAAGACTCTTGAGAGTCCCTTGGACTACAAGGAGATCCAACCAGTCCATTCTAAAGGAGATCAGTCCTGGGTGTTCTTTGGAAGGACTGATGCTAAAGCTGAAACTCCAATACTTTGGCCACCTCATGAGAAGAGTTGACTCATTGGAAAGACCCTGATGCTGGGAGGGATTGGGGGCAGGAGGAGAAGGGGACAACAGAGGATGAGATGGCTGGATGGCATCACTGACTCGATGGACATGAGTTTGAGTGAACTCCGGGAGTTGATGATGGACAGGGAGGCCTGGCGTGCTGCAATTCATGGGGTAGCAAAGAGTCGGACACGACTGAGCAACTGAACTGATCTGAACTGAAGGCCATTATGTTTTTGCAATAATTAAATAAATAAACATTAAATACAAGTACAAACCAATAAGAGCTATTTTATGTGTGGGTGTTTTAAGAGGTTTCTAATATTACATCTCATTTGGTGTTATAGTAAAACAGAGGGTAAATAGGTACTGTTTCTTCTGAGAAATCTTTAACTTTCTCTAGTCTCTCCAAGGCAAATTGACACCAGTGTGTGGGTTTTGTTGCACCTTACAGGGTCCCACTATTGTCTCAAATTTTGGCATGAGTTTTGGAAAGATTTTTTTGCTGCTCTTGAAACAATTGCAATCTAGAGAATAAAAGGATACTTGCTTAGAATGCTGAAATTGCTAATCCTGTGACCTCAGCACCCGAGTTTAATCTACAATAGAGCAATTTCATGTTTGTTTGTTTGTTTATCCCCCCTGTGGAATGATGGCAAAGACAAGTTTAAATATATGGCATACAGATGGAGTACAAGCAGATGGAAAATTTCAAACAATTAAATAATAATAATTCAAAGTGTGAAGTTAAAAAAAATTATTTTAGGTCCACTGCATCAAGGAAGGATAAAAGAGATACTATGAAATTCTGTCTTCCCCAAACCTATAGCAAACATGCATATGTAAGATACTTCTTTCAATTCTTATATATACAAGGCCCACAGTTTACAGTAAAGAATGATTTGTTATATTTTTACTAATTGAAAAAAAACAGTGTGACCTTGATTTTCAAACATGAAAAATGACTGTAAATATAAATAACTCAAATTCTTTATGGAAAAAAAAAACTTTACTGCATTTCATTATGTTAGATGTGGAACTTCATCAACTTTTGAATGACTTGTCCAATGAAACTAAAGACAAAATTACAATGTTCTTCTGGGAAAAATGTATGTTGAAGATTAGCTTCTGGAGAAATTACAAAGCATTTTTCCTAAATAATCTGTTCACTGAAACAATTTCCTTAAGATGAAAGAAAGAAACGAAGAACAAGAGGAAGGAAGGAAAGAAGAAAGGAAGAAAGAAGAGAAAGAAAGAAAGAGCTAAAGATTGACCAGGTTTAAGAACTTGGTCCATTAGGTTAGTGGAGAGAGAATTGATGACATGAAAGTAAAAGATTACAGATCTACTTGCTCATTTCTCCCTTTCTCTCATCCCATCCTCCTTTCACTGTTCACTAACTTCTGATCTGAGGAACTGTGACCCTGACCTGCAAGCTCCTGAAGACTGGACACAGGCTAACTCCTGGCTAACAGACTGTTTTTGGCATCATGCCCTTTCCTCACACTGAGGAGGGACAATCTAACATTTAGTTGTAGGCGTTGTACTGGAAATATCCAGAGCAAAATTTAAGCTCTGGAAACCTACTCTTAGCCATCATAGGTAAACTCTCCATGAAGTTTTAGCATTTCAGCGCAATTGGTTTTGGGGAAGATTAGGACCAAAGCCTCAAAGGAAAATACAGTGTTACTTTGCCTCATTATACAAAGTTCCTCACAGATTCTCAGTGTTTTTAGATGTGGTGATTTCTCATGTCTTCATACAATTTTAATGTTCCTATATATGACCCTTGACAAAATACTAAAACAACGCAATTTTATTTCTGTAATAGTCATGATACTGTCTCTTTAATGAAATGAGTGAGTTTTGAAGAAAAAATTTCCCTAATATAGCTTAACAACAAGCTTGGCTAGAGTGAGCATGTGTGGCTGGCCATTACCTTTCCTGAGAAACAGTCTTGCTAGACAGCAATTACCTGTGTAAATTAGTGAGGCTTTTATTATAAAGATATTGAATTGATATAATAAAATTCTTCCACTCACTTGTTTTTCTATCACTATAGATTGTCAATAATGATGTGAGTATCTCTATTTTAACCTGGCACAAACCCATCAAAAGGCACTTGATGAAGTGAAGAGCTGGAGCCCTCAAAGTTCAAAAGGAAAAATACAAAGTTTACTATATATTTAGTATTGAATTATAGTCAAAACTTTCCAGGGAAAATGAGTTTTGTCTGTAACTTTATTTATTTTTCATCTTACACCATGCAACAAATATCCAGGAAAAAACAAAAGTTTAGACTCTCCTGCTGAACAAATTTCTTTATCTATTGCATTTTTGCTCAGAAAAAGATTAATAATCATGTTTCAAAGTGATGCTGCCCACTGTGAAATTTGTTCCCCTGCCATTTCTTAAAAAAATGCATTCCACAGGAAAACTTCTGCCTGGCTTACAGCTAATTCAGAAAATAACTATCTTGACACTATAATTCTTGCCTGTGAAAGGGAAATGGATGGAAAGGATTTGGTTTTAATGCACACTTAAACGCATTAACAGTACTAGTAAAACCTGACAGAATTTAAATTATAATTATATCTGAAGTGCATTTAGATGAGAACTTCTCACACTTATTTTATTCTAAACAACACAGAAAGGCAACTGAATAATGAATTTGAGGTACAAATATCTCAAAGAAGTTTCAAAGTATCACATTCAACATAAGACAAATATATTGTAGATAAAAATAATTTGGTACTAAGACTCTTGAGAGTCCCTTGGACTGCAAAGAGATCCAACCAGTCCATCCTAAAGGAGATCAGTCCTGGGTGTTCATTGGAAGGACTGATGTTGAAGCTGAAACTCCAATACTTTGGCCACCTCATGCGAAGAGTTGACTCATTGGAAAAGACCCTGATGTTGGGAAAGATTGAGGGCAGGAGGAGAAGGGGACAACAGAGGATGAGATGGTTGGATGGCATCACTGACTCAGTGGACATGGGTTTGGGTGAACTCCGGGAGTTGGTGATGCAGAGGGAGGCCTGGCATGCTGCGGTTCATGGAGTTGCAAAGAGTCAGACATGACTGAGTGACTGAACTGAACTGAACTGATGAACTTTGACTCATAGTTCTAGGAATATAAAATAATCTAGTTTCCCCTAAAAATCATTGCAATTGTACAGACAAATATTATCTTCTATAGTTGCAAATAGAAGACTACTTAAGTATCACAACTGAAAATGTTTTTCTTTATTAAAGAAAGTGACATCATCTATAAAAATGCATTCTGGGGAGGATGTAGAGAAAAGGGAACCATCCAAAACTATTGGTGGGAATGTAAATTGGTTCAGCCACTAAGAATAACAGGGGCAGAAAAACTAAAAATAGAGCTACCCAGTGATCCAGAAATTTCACTCTGGAGCATCTATCCAGAGAAAACTCTAATTTGAAAACATACATGCACTCCAAAGTTCACTGCAGCACTGTTTACAATAGCCAAGACATATAAGAATACTAAATGTCCATCAACAGATGAATGGATAAAGAAGATGTAGTACACATCAGTTCAGTTCAGCTGCTCAGTCAAGTCCGATTCTTTGTGACCCCATGAACTGCAGCATGCCAGGCCTCCCTGTCCATCACCAACTACTGAAGTTCACTCAAACTCAAATCCATTGAGTTGGTGATGCCATCCAACCATCTCATCCTCTGTCATCCCATTCTCCTCCTGCATTCAATCTTTCCCAGCATCAGGATCTTTTCAAATGAGTCAGCTCTTTGCATCAGGTAGCCAAAGTACTGGCGTTTTGCTTCAGCATCAGTCCTTCCAATGAATATTGAGGACTGAGTTCTTTAGGATGGACTGGTTGGATCTGCTTTCAGTCCAAGGGACTCTTAAAGAGTCTTCTCCTCACCATAGTTCAAAAGCATATCAATTCTTCGGTGCTCAGCTTTCTTTATAGTCCAAGTCTCACATCCATACATAACTACTGGAAAAACCTACCTTGACTAGATGGACCGTTGTTGGCAAAGTAATGTCTCTGCTTTTGAATATGCTATTAGGTTGGTCATAACTTTTCTTTCAAGGAGCAAGTGTCTTTTAATTTAATGGCTGTGGACAGCATCTGCAGTGATTTTGGAGCCCCCAAAAATAAAGTCAGCCATGTTTCCACTGTTTCCCCATCTATTTGCCATGAAGTGATGGGACCGAATGCCATGATCTTTGTTTTCTGAATGCTGAGCTTTAAGCCAACTTTTTCATTCTCCTCTTTCACTTTTATCAAGAGGCTTTTTAGTTCTTCTTCTTTTTCTGCCATAAGGGTGGTGTCATCTGCATATCTGAGGTTTTGATATTTCTCAAAAATCTTGATTCCAGCTTGTGCTTCATACAGCCCAGAGTTTCTCATGATGTACTCTGCATATAAGTTAAATAAGCAGGGTGACAATATACAGCCTTGACGTACTCCTTTTCCTATTTGGAACCAGTCTGTTGTTCCATGTGCAGTTCTAACTGTTGCTTCCTGACCTGCATATAGATTTCTCAGAGGCAGATCAGGTGGTCTGGTAGTCCCATCTCTTTCAGAATTTTCCACAGTTTATTGTGATCCACACAGTCAAAGGCTTTGGCATAGTCAATAAAGCAGAAATAGATGTTTTTTGGAAACTCTCTTGCTTTTTCCATGATCCAGCGGATGTTGGCTATTTGATCTATTTCATCTGCCTTTTCTAAATCAGCTTGAACATCTGGAAGTTCATGGTTCACGTATTGTTGAAGCTTGGCTTGCAGAATTTTGAGCATTACTTTACTAGTGTGTGAGATGAGTGCAAATGTGTGGTAGTTTGAGCATTGTTTGGTACTGCCTTTCTTTGGGATTGGAATGAAAACTGACCTTTTCCAGTCCTGTGGCCACTGCTAAGTTTTCCAACTTTGTTGGCATATTGAGTGCAACACTTTAACAGCAACATCTTTTACAATTTGTAATTGCTCAACTGCAATTCCATCACCTCCACGAGCGTTCTTCATAGTGGTGCTTCCTAAGGCCCACTTGACTTCACATTCCAGGATGTCTGGTTCGGGTGAGTAATCACACCATCATGATTATCTGGATCATGAAGATCTTTTTTGTACAGTTCTTCTGTGTATTCTTGCCACCTCCTCTTAATATCTTCTGCTTCTGTTAGGTCCATACCATTTGTGTCCTTTATTGAGCCCATTTTTGCATGAAATGTTTCCTTGGTATCTCTAATTTTCTTGAAGAAATCTCTAGTCTTTCCTATTCTATTGGTTTCCTCTATTTCTTTGCACTGATCGCTGAGGAAGGCTTTCTTATCTCTCCTTGCTATTCTTTGGAACTCTGCATTCAAATGGGTATATCTTTCCTTTTCTCGTTTGCTTTTGGCTTCTCTTGTTTTCACAGCTCTTTGTAAGGCCTCCTCAGACAGCCATTTTGCTTTTTTGCATTTCTTTTTTGGGGGCATGGTATTGATCCCTGGCTCCTGTATATTGTCACGAACTTCTGACCATAGTTCATCAGGCACTCTGTCTCTCAGATCTAGTCCCTTCAATCTATTTCTCACTTCCACTGTATAATTTAAGGGATTTGATTTAGGTCATACCTGAATGGCTAGCAAATTTGGAAAACTCAGCAGTGGCCACAGGACAGGAAAAGGTCAGTTTTCATTCCAATCCCAAAGAAAGGCAATGCCAAAGAATGCTCAAACTACCGCACACTTGCACTCATCTCATACTAGTAAAGTAATGTTCAAAATTCTCCAAGCCAGGCTTCAACAATACATGAACAGTGAACTTCCTGATGTTGAAGCTGGTTTTAGAAAAGGCAGAGGAATCAGAGATCAAATTGCCAACATCCGCTGGATCATGGAAAAACCAAGAGAGTTTCCAAAAAACATCTATTTCTGCTTTATTGACTATGCCAAAGCCTTTGACTGTGTGGATCATAAGAAACTGTGGGAAATTCTGAAAGAGATGGGAATACCAGACCACCTGACCTGCCCCTTGAGAAACCTATATGCAGGTCAGGAAGCAAGAGTAAGAACTGTACATGGAACAACAGACTGGTTCCAAATAGGAAAAGGAGTACATCAAGACTAGATATTGTCACCCTGTTTATTTAACTTCTATTCAGAGTACATCATGAGAAACGTTAGGCTGGAAGAAGCACAAGCTGGAATCAAGATTGCTGGGAGAAATATCAATAACCTCAGATATGCAGATGATACCACCCTTATGGCAGAAAGTGAAGAGGAACTAAAAAGCCTCTTGATGAAAGTGAAAGAGGAGAGTGAAAAAGTTTGCTTAAAGCTCAACATTCAGAAAATGAAGATCATGGCATCTGGTCCCATCACTTCATGGGAAATTGATGGGGAAACAGTGGAAACAGTGTCAGACTTTATTTTTGGGGGCTCCAAAATCACTGCAGATGGTGACTGCAGCCATGAAATTAAAAGACACTTACTCCTTAGAAAAAAAGTTATGACCAACCTAGATAGCATATTCAAAGGCAGAGACATTACTTTGCCAACAAAGGTCCATCTAGTCAAAGCTATGGTTTTTTCCAGTGATTATGTATGGATGTGAGAGTTGGACTATGAAGAAGGCCGAGCACCGAAGAATTGATGATTTTGAACTGTGGTGTTGGAGAAGACTCCTGAGAGTCCCTTGGACTGCAAGGAGATCCAACCAGTCCATTCTGAAGGAGATCAGTCCTGGGTATTCTTTGGAAGGAATGATGCTAAAGCTGAAACTCCAGTACTTGGGCCACTTCATGAGAAGAGTTGACTCATTGGAAAAGACTCTGATGCTGAAGGGATTGGGGGCAGGAGGAGAAGGGGACAACAGAGGATGAGATGGTTGGATGGCATCACCGACTCGATGGACAAGAGTTTGAGAGAACTCCAGGAGTTGGTGATGGACAGGGAGGCCTGGCGTGCTGCAATTCATGGGGTCGCAAAGAATCGGACACAACTGAGCGACTGAACTGAACTGAAGTGAACTGAATGGCCTAGTAGTTTTCCCTACTTTCTTTAATTTAAATCTGAATTTGGCAATATGGAGTTCATGATCTGAGCCACAGTCAGCTCCTGGTCTTGTTTTTGCTGATTGTATTGAACTTCTCCATCTTTGGATATAAAGAATATAATCAATCTGATTTCGATATTGACCATCTGGTGATGTCCATGTGTAGAGTCTTCTCTTGTGTTATTGGAAGTAGGTGTCTCGTATGACTAGTGTGTTCTGTTGGCAAAACTCTATTAGCCTTTGCCCTGATTCATTCTGTAGTCCAAGGCCAAATTTGCCTGTTATTCCAGGTATTTCTTAACTTCCTACTTTTGCATTCCTGTCCCCTATAATAAGGGCATCTTTTTTGTGTTTTAGTTCTAGAAGATTTTGTAGGTCTTCATAGAACCATTCAGCTTCAGCTTCTTCAGCATTACTCACCAGGGCATAGTCTTGGATTACTGCATACATATAGGATGGAGTGTTACTCAGCAATAAAAAATGAAATAATGCCATTTGCAGCCTAAAGAGATGATCATACTAAGTGAAGTCAATCAAAGACAAATAGATCACTTATATGTGCAATCTAAAATGAGTATCAAGTGAACTTACTTACAAAACCGATATAGATCCACAGACATAGAAAACAAATTTATGG
Organism: Bos grunniens; assembly: GCF_055505025.1. Taxonomy (NCBI): domain Eukaryota; kingdom Metazoa; phylum Chordata; class Mammalia; order Artiodactyla; family Bovidae; genus Bos; species Bos grunniens. The sequence continues at coordinate 51,576,275 of NC_141175.1, forward strand.
TTACCAAAGGGGGGAGATAAATTAAGATTTGAGGATTAGCAGATATAAAATACAATATATAAAATAAGTAAAAAATAAAACCACAAGGTCCTATTGTATAGCACAAGGAACTATATTCAACGTCTAATAACCTATAATGGAAAAGAATTTGAAAAAGAATTCCTTTATTGCACACAAGAAACTACTACCTTATAAGTCAACTGTATGGCTCAGATGGTAAAGAATCCGCCTATAATGCAGGAAGCCAGGTTTGGTCCCTGGGTCAGGAACATCCCCTGAAGAAGGCAGTGGCTACCCAGTTCAGTATTCTTGCCTAGAAAATCCCATGGACAGACAAGCCTGGCAGACTACAGTGCATGGAGTAACAAAGAGATGGGCACAACTGAGTGACTAACAAACACACATACTTTAATTAAAAAAAGGAATATCAGAAAATATTCATTTTTGTCAACATGGCTTGAGTGAGCAAAGCTTTCTTTGCCTGAGAAATGAGATAGCTATAGTTATCTTGGACAAAATATATATGATTTTTTAATATCTTTAAAATGGCTCAATTTTAGTTGTGGGAACATTGTGGGAATGAATGATCAGAAATATGGTGAGGTGAGATTTGTTTTAAAATCAGCAATCAGAATGGCAAAGCCAGCATTCCATATGTACAATCTGGCTGTTCTGATTGCCAAGGCAGAGACATAGACCCTTGAGCAAAATCAAGGAGAAGATTTACTTGGCACAGTGATAAAGAATCCACTTGTCAGTGCAGGAGATACAAGAGACACGGGTTCAGTCCCTGGGTTAAGAAGATGCTCTGGAGAAGGAAATGGAAACCTGCTCCAGTACTTTTGCCTAGAAAATTCCATAAACAGAGGAGCCTGGTTGGACTATGCATATTCCATAGACTATGGAATTGCAAAGAATTGGTTGCGACTGAGCACACACACACACACACACACACACAGTACTTTTAGGATTGGTCCTTTTGAACAGTCTTACTTGACACAAGAGCCTTCTGGCTCTTGAATTTCTTCAACTACTTGGATCTATCTCTCTTTCTTGGTTCCTTGCAAATAACTTTTCTCTTTATTCAAGTCAAATTTTTGCATTTTTAGGAAGTCTATTCTTGGTCTTTTTTGTAACAGTCTGAAATTACATTACTTATGTATTTGTCTCTTTAGTTATTACTATTTGATACATGAACTTCGCCAGAGTAGGAACCTTTCTTTCCCCGTTACATCCTGTGTACCTAAGACACTGCCTGGCATTTACTATTGGCCCTTTTCCCAGGCATTAGTATGCTACTGACCTTATAATCTGTGTCTTCATTTTAATCCTCTCTCTAAACCTCTAATGCCATATATCTAACCTCCAACTGAATACCTCTACTGTCCCCTTCTGATCCTCTGCTGTCCCCTTCTTTTTTTTCAATCTTTCCCAGCATCAGGGTCTATCAGAGAAATCTATTAAAGTTCTTATGTCATGCATTCAGACATTTGAAACAAGTCAAGTCAAAGATGAGATTGAGCAGTATCATAGCATTAGCACTCTCCTGGTGCTAGGAAAGACCTCTTTCCCTGCAAAGTCCAAGGGAAGATCAGGGGAAGTTTTAAAATTCGTGATCATCAATAAGAAGGATTGATCTTTTATTTTTTAAAGGCAGAGTTAGAATAAGCACATTTCTTGTATCTTGCTTTAGTGACATAGGCAAATTTCATAGAATAATTTTGAAATGGTTCAGAATACATTTTAAAGCCATTTTTGTTCACTTTGCCATTCTACATAAAATTATCGGCCTGAAGAACTAAGCAAAGTAGGCTTGGAGAAATATAAACTGTGCAACTTGATATTCTTGGTGAAGGTAGTATCAGGGAGACCATGGAGTGAACAGGTGAAAGGGTAGAAAGAATTCAGAATCCTTTTGCATCAAAGATCTGGTACTAAGCGCACCAAGCCAGATATAAGGAGAGTAAAGAGTGGGAAAAATCACTTGGACAAAATTGTGGGTAATAGATAGAACAAACGAAGAATGAAGGTAGAAATCTCATCATAGAGGCCATAATTCATATAGATAACATCAGTTAGATAGCACTGCCAATTCAATCTGGCATCTATTCAATGCCAGAGTTTGAGCAAACTCTGGGAGGTAGTCAAGGACAGGAAAGACTGATATGCTGTAGTCCAAGGGGTCACAAAGAGTCGGACACATCTTAGCAACTGAACAACAGCAACAGAGTTTCCATTGATGTCATGTGTGGGAGTCCCTGAAGAAGCAGTTGGAACTAGATGGCTTCTGTCCTTTGTTATAAATGTCCCTGGAATCAACATCAATGCAAACACATTATTCACTTAATCAAGACCCGAGTCAGTAATTCTGCCGTAACTGAATGATTTAGTTGAGGCCACCACACCTATCTGAGAAGGAGAGCAAGTTAGTATACAAAGCTTGGTTGCCCATCAATAGTCATTGTTAACATGGACCATATGGAGATCAAAAACACAGATACCAAAGTTGCATCTTATTTTGAAAAAAGCATAGAATCAAATCAGTTATATAAAAGATAAATTTAATGGAAGAAAAGAATAAAATATTTTTTAAATGAGAAATAATAAACAAAGCTATTTTAGAAGATACTTTAGAAGCTCTCCATGATTAGGAGACTCATTTCCTAAAAATGAACAGCAGTAGATGGAGCAAAGGCCGAATTTAATGTGTTAATGCAAAAAATTTTAAGTTAAAAACAAAATTTTGAGTTCATGGGAAGGAGAGACTCATCAGGAGAAATGAAGAATGTAAGCATTTTGTGCATTTGTTACCAATTTTTTGAATTTCAATAATAAAGAAACATGAGAGATAAATTACTTATAAAAGAGCAAAAACTTAGATTGATTTCAAACTTTTCTGTCATAAAAATAAACATCAGAAAACTTCAGAAAATCCCACATAGATGTGAGACGATAGTTATGATCAAAGAATCCTACATCCTGTCAAGGTGGCAACATGTAAAGACAACAGAAATATATTATCAGATATGTAAGGGCTCAAAAAACATACCACTATCAAACATTTCCCGGAAAAAAAAAAAAAAAACACAATAATTTGAGGACCTGTCTTTCCTCAAGGTCATCCACCTAGTGATTCAAAGAAAGATGTTCTATGTGGGTAGGGTGCTGCCCTACCCACAGAACTGTGAAACAACAGCCTGTAAGAACAGCTGATCTAGTTTGACTCATTTGATCATCCATGGAGAATTTCAAATGATAACAGTTCCTAATGACCTTGATTCTTCTGTGGACTCTCTGGTTGCATAATACTTTTCATCTAGGTTTGGAGAAGCAGCCAGAATGGATGCGACATGAAATAGTAACCAAAAAGGTAAACACAGGCAGAAGACACCATCTGTTTTGCTCATTGCAACATCCCCAGTAGCTAACACAATGCCTGGTGCAGATAGATACTCATTAAGTATTTTCGGTTGAATGATTTAAAGGCAATGGGTGAAGGAAACAGCTGTATCTCCTAGCAGCAAGTTCTTTTTAGTAGAATTGAACAAATGCATATTGGGTGCCTCTGTTAAGCACTGACTGGAGCTAAAAAGCCAATGACTGAAGATATAAACACAGAGAGGGTTCACACTGCCCCTGGGCTGTTAGGTAGTTTTTGGTTGGAAAGTTCATTGCATTGGTTACATTTTGAGTGAAAGCTAGGATGTGCTTGTCCATGCCAGGCTTCCCAGTAAGGAAAGGTGTAAGAGTCACATCATTTTAAAGTGATAAAGTGGAGAGATTGGCTAGAATATTTGTGTTTACCAGCCTTTCCTGAATGGGACGCTTTCTCTACTTTCCCAAGTTAGTTTTGGGGCGAGGTGAAAGAGTGTGCTAGTATAATAGTATGCTGCTGCTGCTGCTAAGTCGCTTCAGTCGTTTCTGACTCTGTGCGACCCCATAGACAGCAGCCCAACAAGCTCCCCCATCCCTGGGATTCTCCAGGCAAGAATAGTGGAGTGGGTTGCCATTTCCTTATCCAATGCATGAAAGTGAAAAGTGAAAGTGAAGTCGCTCAGTCGTATCCGACTCTTAGCGACCCCATGGACTGCAGCCCACCAGGCTCCTCCATCCATGGAATTTTCCAGGCAAGAGTACTGGAGTGGGGTGCCTTTGCCTTCTCCGAAATAGTATGATAACGTACTGTAAATGTTATAGTTAGGCATTTGACACTTAAGTGAATCAACATATCTGATAGTAGCTTCCTTATTCAGTGTGTATATTATGTTTAGTTCCTGGCTGGAAGGGCAGCTATCTAGAAAGTTCTTCCTTCGGATCTGATAAGAGTAGGACATGGGAATTCCCTGGTGGCCCAGTGGTTAAGACTCCTTGCTTTTTTTTTTTTTTAATTCAATTTAATTTTATTTTTTAACTTCACAATATTGTATTGTTAATTGTTAATAAAAAAAGACTCCTTGCTTCCAAGATAGGGGATGTGGGCTTGTTCCCTGGTTGGGGAACTAAAATCCCACATGTGGTACAGCATAGTCAAAGAACTAAAAAAACATTTAAAAGGAGTAGGACCATTCACCTTTCTTCTTTTCTCAACAATATAGTCAAATAGGGATGTGAAAACCACTTGGCATATCAGAGATATACATATTTCTAATCTTTTGTAAAACTGATTATTTGGAAAATGGAGTCTGGTGTTCTTATCTGGTCATGCTTAAGGCTTGCGAGTTGAAGTTTCATTTTTAAAAGGGTCAGCACCAGTGTGCCTTGTGCCCTTAGAGCCATGTATTCCCAACAGTAATTACCAAAGAACCTCTTCTCAAGAAGCAATTATTTGCTTTCCAAATAAAGTCACTACAGAATTGTAGAAATGGAAATATTCTTTATTGTCTTCTGTAAAGAAACTGGAAGCTTGGAAAAATAATGTTATCATAATATAACATGGTTGGGATTAAACAGAGTTCAAGAAGTAGTTTTATCATTACCAAAAAGTAAATGGATGTCAGGTGACTTGGGATGCAGGTGGTATGCAGCAGCAGAAATTATGATGCAACATCATATATAATGCTTAAATTGGCACATTACTATCAAATCTGCTAAAAATTAGTCTTATAAAAAAGAAATTATGATGCAACATCAAAAGATTTTCCAGGTATAGTTATAAATCCAAAGTCTAGAAGTAATGGCTAGTTGAGAACCAAAGGAAACAGAAATATTAGAAAAGGCAGGGGATTCAGTAGTGGAGCAGAACATGTTAATTCTGCAGAGGCTTCCTTTAAGGTTAGAGAGTTCTGCATTTAATGTGAGAGATTTTACGAGAGAAAATGTTAATCTTGAGCCTGAATCCTGATTCTCAACTGGTAATAGTTATCTCAGTTGGTAATAGAATACAAGAAAACTTACCCCCAAATTGATATGCTACATGTTTTTTGTTCCCAAGAATGTAACAGTGTATCAAGTATGGGTAGGAGGGAAGCTTGGGTGTTTCCAATCGCTTCTCTGAGCCCTGGTTCTCATGCATCCATTGTCCTCACCTCTGATTTGGAATCAGTGGTAGTGATTGGTCTGACTGTTGAAAATATTTCTTGTTTCATTTTCATTAATGTGGAACAGTGTTTCTAAAACTGTAGTTGGCACACATATAGGGTCATTCAGACATATTTTTAAGGTTCTAACAAACTTACAAAATCTTATATTTTGTGTTTCTGCATTTTTGATAGTGTAAAAGTTAATACAAATATATTCTAGGAAGTGGCATTGTGAATATCTGAATATGGCATTGTGAATATATTTATTAATATTCACAATGCCACTTCATAGAATATAACCATATAATTTCTGTGCCTGAGTTTGTATTTGTATTTAATATTCATATTAAAGGAAGGTCAAGTGATATCATAGGATGTTGTTAAGGATTGAGGTTTTACAATAATTCAAATAATGAAAATAAATTGTTTCATTAAGTTCTCATAGGACGTGAGAATACATAGGCTGCCATTAGCTGGACCGCATTTCTTGCAGGCTAGACTGGCCTTTTTCACCTGGCAGTCTCACCTACACTTACCTAATTCAGAAATTTGAAAAAGAGCAGATACATGTGTTTGTATAACTGAATCGCTTTGCTGTGCACCTGAAACTAAGACAACATTGTTAATCAACAATACTCCAATATAAAATGAAAACAAACAAACAAAATTTTACTAACAGAAAAAATGCTTCATACAGAGGCCAGATTCAGACACTGTTGGACAGCACCAGCTCTGAAACCAGCCAGCAGCCAGCTGTTAAGTGAGCTACCACGGGTGTCAAGCCCAGTGGAGCCTTCAGGTAACCATAGCATCAGCTGATATTTGACTATGACTGCACATAATCCCAGGTAAGAACTTCCCAATGAGCCCAGACTGCCAGTGAAATCATGAATTATTTTAAGTCATTAAACTTGGACTGATTTGTTATTCAACAAAATATAAAACAAATGCACCATTGTAAAATTGCTAAAAACTAAAGACAAAAGATTTCCAAGAAGCCAATAAAGGAAAAAAAAGACGTATCACTTTAAAAGTAGCAACAATGAAGCGGATAAATGACTTCTAAATAAAAGAGGCTAGAAGACTGTGCTGCTACTGCTAAGTCACATCAGTCATGTCCGATTCTGTGTGACCCCATAGACGGCAGCCCACCAGGCTCCCATTCCTGGGATTCTCCAGGCAAGAATACGGAGTGGGTTGCCATTTCCTTCTCCAGTGCATAAAAGTGAAGACTGTGAGATATATTTAAAGACTTGTAAGAAGATAATTGCCAATCTAAAATTCTGTAATCAGTGAAAATATTCTTCATATATAAAGGTGAAATAATGGAATATTTCCCAAATCTATGCAATGTAAGAGGGGCAATAAAAAACAAGGGTGAGTGGGGAAAAGTAAATGATATTAAGATTTTTAAGCACTAAATTATGTCTTTTAGAATTCATAATACATGTGAATGTAAAATACCTGACAACAATAGCACAAAAGACAAAAAAATAATAAATGTATTTAATATGTTGTAAGTTACAGGTATAGTCCAGGAAGTGGTAAAGCTTATAAGTTAATACTGATTCTAAACAAGACAAAAGATACCATTGTAATCTCTAGAACAATCACAACAAAAATGTGAAACCAACAACCTAATTGAGAGAAATAAGTGAAATAAAAACAAATAGCAAGAAAAAAGATGAAGGATCAAGGTTCAGAATATGGGAAAATAGTACTAACATGGTATTTGAAAACCTAGATATATCAGTAATTTAATAAACTTCAAATGGACTAAAAATTCCATCCAAAATCATATTGTCAAGCTGCAGTAATAAAAATAAAATTTACCTAATTACAAGACACATATATTAAAGTAATAGAAAAGTTGAAAGTAAAAGTGTGGGGGGAAATCATATTCTGCTTCATTAGTATTCAGGAAAATCAAATAAAACCAAAGTGAGTTATTATTTCACAACTTCACATTGGCCACAATAAAAAAAGAATATTTGGAGCTGCTGAGAATACACAGTAACTACACCTTTTGTACTTTGTGTCTATAACAAAATTTTTTATCAGAGAGCTGAAGTTGCAGGGCAACAAGCCTATCCAAAATATAAAGAAAGACAGGTACAAGAGACAGGGAATAAGCACTCATTTATCTGCAGCAGACATCCAATCATAAACAAGCTGGTGAAATAATTCAGATAGAATTTTCAAATGGATAACGGCCAGTCATGTGCCAGCGTAAGGGTGTAGAATTCCTGAGTCACATACACCATAGGAACTTGCATCCATTGTCAGACTCATAAGAAAAATTGGAGCTAGTATGAGAATTCTATCTTCTGGTTCAGTCCTTGAAGAGAGGAACAAGAGTTTTTAAAGATGTAGCATAAATTGTTTTCTGTGATGTCCTCTGTAATAAAACATGTCTTGATGGTTCAGCTGGTAAAGAATCTGCCTGCAATGCAGGAGACCTGGGTTTGATCCCTGGGTTGGGAAAATCCCCTGGAGAAGGGAAAGGCTACCCACTCCAGTATTCTGACCTGGAGAATTCCATGGACTGGACAGTCCATGAGGTCTCAAAGAGTCAGACACGACTAAACAACTTTCACTAAGCTTCTTAGGACAAGGCAGCAAATCTTATTACCTTCAGTGTACAGGTGAAGATACCTTGCAGCTGGGAGAATAAAGAATAAAATCCAGTACTCCTACAAGAGAGGTAAAAATATGTTCTGGAAGCAAACCGTTAAATATCACTTTCTTCTGGGCAGGGGCAGGACCTCTGGGAAGGACCTGTCTCCAAAACAAATGAATCCAATGCTCCCCTAAGACTTAGGCTGAGCTATAACTACAGAGAACACCCTTCTCTTACTTGCTTTCCCTAACTAGGCTAGCAAGCATTGACAGTAACAGCAATATACTGCTGGGAGAGATGAAGAACATAGAAGGAGATCTTCTCTGGGATATAAGCACAACAGGGAATCTAAAGTTAAAAGTGCAGCAAGCTTGAGATAAAATCTTTTGCAAACCTGCCCCTATCCTAAAGACAAGATAATATGAGAAGAATTTGAAGACTGTGGTGTTCTAATGGTAACTATAGCAACAACAAGAAAAGGGAATCCAATCCAACATCTAACTACAAGGGCTCAAACTCCCTCACTAAGGTCCAGAAAAAGACAAAGCAAGTCTATTTCCAGTTATAAATAATTATTACTCAGATTCTATTGTCCTGCAAAATATTTCTGAATTTCAACAAAAAATTATAAGACACATGTACAAAAAAAGGTCAGGAAAAAATATCGCATTATCAAAACACAAATCAGGGGATTTCCCTGGTGGTCCAGTTGTTGAGTGTCCACCTTTCAATGCAGGGACATGGGTTCAATCCCTAGTTGGGGAGCTAGGATCTCACTCACTGCGGGGTAACTAAGCCCAGGAACACAACTGAACTTATTTACAAAACTGCAAGCACTGAGCCCACAGAGCACAACTAGAGAAGACCCCACACTGCAAAGAGAAGCCTATGCACTGCAAAGGGAAGCCCACGTGTCTGCCACTAGAGAAAGCTTGTGAGCTGCAATGAAGAGCCCGAGCAGCCAAAATAAAAATGAATAAATAAAAAAAAATTTAATAGGCTATGTATTATTTAAAAAATACAAATCAATAAATAGGACCAGATTCAGATATGGTATTCAATACAGACTATCAAATGGGGGATAACTGTTTAATATGTTAAAGTCCCTAATGAAGAAAAGAGGACAAGAATGATCTGATGAGGAACTTAAGCAGAGAGATAAAAACTATTAAAAAAAAAGATTTAAATTAAGATGCTAACAATGCTAAAAATATGATAACTGAGATGAATACTGCCTTTGAAAAGCAAATCAGAACACTCATCCAAGCAAGGAAAGAATCAACGAACTTAAAAACTTACTAGCAGAAATTGCCAAACTAAAACACAAATTAAAAAGAGTAAAAAAAATAGAAAAGGACATTTAACAACTATGGAACAAAATGAAATAATTTCTCATACTTGTAATTAGAATGTCAAAAGAAGAAGAGAAAGAGGAAAGGAAAGGTGAAACATTTGAAAAGATAATGCCCAAGAATTTTGAAAAACTAGACACAAACCCACAGATCAAAGAAGCTCAGAGAATAACAAACAAGCTTACATACACACACAGACACAGGTACATACACCACAGCCTCACACATATAGACACAATATAGTCACTGCTGAAAAACAAAATAATTTTAAAATCTCGAAGGTTCCAGAGAAAAAAAGACATGTTACATACAGAATGACAAAGATAATAATTATGGCATATTTACATCAGAAATTATGTTTGCCAGATCCAAATCAGAAACATGTAAAATTGCCTGTCTGCATATTACATGATCTTATATATAGAAAACTCTAAAGACCCTGCCAAAAACTGTAAAAACTAATAAAGGAATTCAGTAAAGTTGCAGGATACAAAATCAACCTACAAAAATCAATTCTATTTCTATACATTTCCAATAAACTATTAGGAAAGACGTTGTAAAAAAGCCAATTACAATAGCAGCAAAAATATAAAAATATTTAGGAAAAATTTTAACCAAGCAAGTAAAAGATCTATATCCTGAGATGAGGGTGACAGAGATGGTGGCACCTTGCGACAGACATTTATAAGAACATGATCGACTCAAAGGACATGAGTTTGAGCAAACTCCAGGAGTCAGTGAAGGACAGGGAAACCTGGCATTGGACACAACTGAGTGACTGGACAATCAATCAATCCATAAAATGAAAGAAAACAAAGACACAAATAAATTGAATGACATTCTATGTTAATGGAGTGAAAGAATATTACCTATTGCTCGTTCTACCTAAAGCAATGCAGAGATTCAAGGCAATCCCTATCAAAATTCAACAGCATTTTTCATAAAAACAGAAAAAAACAAACTTAAAAAATTTGTTTGGAACCACAGAAGACCACAAACAGGTAATGCAGTTTTGAGCAAAAACAGAGCTGGAGGCATCGCACTTACTAACTTCAAAGTATATTACAAAGCGTACTGTTCAAAACACTGTGGTCCTGGAAAACAAAAAGAAAAACATACGTACCAACGGGATACAATGGTGTACGTTCCTCAGTCGCTTCAGTCATGTCTGACTTTCTGTGACCCTATGGACTACAGCCTTCCAGGCTCCTCTGTCCATGGGATTTCTCAGGCAAGAATACTGGAATGGGTTGCCATGCACTCCTCCAGGGGATCTTCCCAACCCAGGAATAGAACCTGTGTCTCCTATGTCTTGGAGAAGGCAATGGCACCCCACTCCAGTACTCTTGCCTGGAAAATCCCATGGATGGAGGAGCCTGGTAGGCTGCAGACCATGGTGTGGCTAAGAGTCGGACACCACTGAGCGACTTCACTTTCACTTTTCATTTTCATGCATTGGAGAAGGAAATAGTAACCCACTCCAGTATTCTTGCCTGGAGAATCCCAGGGATGGCGGAGCCTGGTGGGCTGCCGTCTATGGGGTCGCACAGAGTCGGACACGACTGAAGTGACTTAGCAGCAGCAGCCGTAGCTCCTATGTCTCCTGCATTGGCAGGCAGGTTCTTTACTACTAGTGCCATTTGGGAAGCCCAGAATAGAATAGACAGCACCGAAATAAACCCATGAATATATGGTTAACCAATTTTCTACAAAATAACCAAGAATATGCACTGTAAAAGGAATAATCTCTTCAATAAACAGTGTTGGGAAAACAGGATAATAAAAGCAAAAATTATATTGAGATCTTATATCGTACACAAAAATAAAGTCAAATGGACTAAAGACTTAAATGCAAGACCTGATATTCTAAAATTCTTAGAGAAAAATATAAGGGACAATCTCTCTCACATAGGTGTGGCAATGACTTCACACGAAAAGCACAAGCAACAAAAGCAAAAATAAGATTATACCAAACTAAAAAATTTCTATACAGCAAAGAAAATAATTAACAGAATGAAAAGGCAACCTACAGAATGAGAAAAATATTTGTAAACCATATATTTGAATGAAAATGGGATTTATCTACAAAGTTTATAAGGAACTACCACAACTTAGCAAATAATAATAATAATATCCTGACTTTAAAATGGGTACAGGAGCTGAACAGATATTTTTCTAAAGAAGGTATACAAATGGATAACAGGTACATGAAAAGATGCTTAACATAACTGATCAATAGGGAAATGCAAATCAAAACCATAATGAGATAAATCATCTCACACCTGTTGTCATTTAGTTAAGTCCTGTCTGACTCTTTTATGACCCCATGGACTATAGCCTGCCAAGCTCTCCTGTGTCCATGGGATTTCCTAGGCAAGAATACTGGAAGGAGTTGCCATTTCCTTCTCCAGGGGATCTTCCTGATCCAAAAATCGAACCTGTGTCTCCTGCACTGGCAGGCAGATTGTTAACCACTGAGCCACCAGGAAAGACCTTCACACGTGTTAGGGTGAGTATTAGCAAAAAGTCAAAGAATAACAGTGTTGGTGAGGATAATAAGAAAAGGAAATACTTGTGCGTTATTGGTAAGAATGTAAATTGCTAAAGCCATTAATAGGGAACAGTATGGAGGTACCTCAAAAAATTAAAAATAGAGCCACCATACTATCCAGCAACTTCACTTCTCACTATAAATCCAAAGGAAATAAAAATCACTATATTGAAGCATCATCTGCACTTACATGTTAATTGCAGCATTATTCACAGTAGTCAACATATGCAAACAAACTAAATGTTCACGGACAGATGAAATGAAGAAGAAAAATGTATATATGTACAAACACAGAAAGACACAATGGAATGTTATTCAATGCTAAAGAAGGAAACTCATATAACAACACGGATAAAGCTTGAAAGATAGTGATAAAGACAAATACAGAAAGAGAAATAAATCTTTATCTTACTTAAATGTGGAATCTATATGCAGAACTCATAGCAATAGACAGTAGGAGATGGATACCAGAAAGTACAGATTAGAAGAAACAGGGACATATTGATCAAAGGATACAGACTTTTCACTACAAGATGAATAAATTCTGCAGACGTAATGGGCAGCCTGGTGACTATAGTTAACAGTAATGCATTGTTTTCATTAAATTTGCTAACCGAGTAAATCTCAACTATCAACCCAATCACACAAACACACACACAAGTAAATGTGGAAGGTGACTGGTGTGTTAATTAATTAGTAATCATTTTACAATGTATACATATATCAAAACACCCCATTTGTCAAAAGTAAATAAATAAATTATATATGCCATAAAACAATGGAGTGATATCATTAAAGTGGTGAAAGGAAAAACTCAAGAATTCCAAAGTAAAAATAGGCCCTGGTGGCTCAGATGATAAACAATTTGCCTTCTATGCAGGAGACCCAGATTCTAGCCCTGGGTTGGGAAGATCCCCTGGAGAAGGAATTGGCAACCCACTCCAATATTCTTGCCTGGAGAATTCCATGGATAGAGGCACCTGGCAAACTACAGTCCATGGGGTCACAAGGTGTCGGACACGTCTGAACAACTAACACACACACAGTGAAGAAGCAGAGACTTTTCTGTTAAAATAGGGATGGAGGAAATTTATTTTATGTGTAATTGATTTGCACTACCAAAAAACGTTCAAAAAATCATTGGGCAGAAGCAATACAATTTTAAACAAAAACTTGGATCTACAGAAAGAAATGACATATCAGAAGTGAAGTTAATATTCTTTTATTTTCTTAATTTCAGACTCTAAACAACCTTGTCCAGTTATATTTTCCTATAACGGTATAATTATTTCTGTGCTGTCAATAAGAGTAGCCAGACTGTTGAACACTTGAGATGTGGCAAGTGTTACTGGGGAACTAAATTTAAAATTTCACTGAATTTCAATTAATTTAAGTGTAGTCATATGCAGCTAGGGACTGCTTTATTAAATTTTGCAGCTCTAATATTTAATATTATCTAAGCCAGAAAATGTAGTAAAGGTATAGTGTGTATAAGGTAAATTTCATCATACTTTAGTTATAATTTAAAATGTGAAAAACTCTGTCATAGCCAAAGCAGCAAGATTTATAATAGAAGAATCATTATATTTAAATTTTAATATGTACTAATGAAATGCCTTCAGTATCTATGATATAGTTCATTTCCAAAAGAAATTATTATGAATCCAGAACAAGGAGTATGGTTTAAAATGCTATTTTACATTTCCAGTTAAGTCACCCATCAATCCTTTTAGCTTGGTATTCTAAGTATTAAAGAGACATGTGTACCCCAATGTTCATCGCAGCACTGTTTATAATAGCCAAGACATGGAAGCAACCTAGATGTCCATCAGCAGATGAATGGATAAGAAAGCTGTGGTACATATACACAATGGAGTATTACTCAGCCATTAAAAAGAATACATTTGAATCAGTTCTAATGAGGTGGATGAAACTGGAGCCTATTTCTCTTGCTGTTCTTTCCCCCCATTCTCCATACCCCTACTCAGTGCTTTTACTTTCTCTGGTCTCTCTTCCCTGCTCCTGTTCCAGAATGCAGGCCCTTTCCAGCAGAGGGTCTAGATTCTTCTGTCTCTCCATGAAAGAAAATCCCACGCAAGCACATCAACCTCAAGGCACCTTCTTTATTTATCAGCAACGATGAAAATGTCTGAATATGACATTGAACAAAAGTGAACTCCATATCTAAGAGAAATAAAGATTCCTAGGAATTCTCCTGTGAATTAATCTCTTTCCTTTGCTTTTTTTCAGAGTTTCCCATAAACTTTTTCATTCTCAAATCTTTTTTTCCAGCCATTTTTTTTTTTCTTAAGACTCTGTGATGCCTGTCTACAGTGTTCTTTTCGTAAGTTGTGAGTGTAAAGATGGAAGCCTCCTACTGGGAGAAAGGCAAGACCAGAAACTTGTCTCCTAGATAGAAATAACATATTTTTTCCCTTTTGTTCTAGGTACAAATACAGGGGGAAAAGGTAAGGTGTAGAAAAGAAGGTGACAGAAGTTAGTCTCATTCTTCCTCTTAGGGGGCACCTATTCAATATTCTCTATGAACTTTCACTTTGTATGAGCATTAAATAAAGCAGATATGGTCCCTCCCTTTACAGAGGTTATAGTCTCTTAGGAAGCATCAAAGGAGAGGGACAAATCAAAATTCCAAATGAATATGTATCACAAAGTATTGTCAATGCAGTACACTTGCCTGGATAATCCCATGGATGGAGGAGCCTGGTGGGCTGCAGTCCATGGGGTCGCTAGGAGTCGGACACGACTGAGCGACTTCACTTTCTCTTTTCACTTTCATGCATTGGAGAGGGAGGTGGCAACCCACTCCAGTGTTCTTGCCTGGAGAATCCCAGGGACGGGGGAGCCTGGTGTGCTGCCGTGTCTGGGGTCACACAGAGTCGGACACGACTGAAGTGACTTAGCATAGCATAAAGATTTCTCCTTTGTGTGAATATTACAGATGACTTTCAAATACTCTGATTTTGAACGTACCTCAATTTTTAATTTTTAATGTATTTTTACTTCATGTGGGTTTCTTTAATTATATTCAGCGAAATGTCCTGCTTATTCTACTATTTTACCCATTATGAAGCACCTTAGATGAGATTGAATGTTAACACTTACTGCTCCTTTACTGTTCTAGGTAATATCAGGATCAGTGAATATCAGATCAGATCAGATCAGTCGCTCAGTCCTATCCGACTCTTTGAGACCCCATGAATCGCAGCACGCCAGGCCTCCCTGTCCATCACCAACTCCCGGAGTTCACTCAGACTCACGTCCATCGAGTCAGTGATGCCATCCAGCCATCTCATCCTCTGTCGTCCCCTTCTCCTGCCCCCAATCCCTTCCAGCATCAGAGTCTTTTCCAATGAGTCAACTCTTCGCATGAGGTGGCCAAAGTACTGGAGTTAAAGCTTGAGCATCATTCCTTCCAAAGAAATCCCAGGGCTGATCTCCTTCAGAATGGACTGGTTGGATCCCCTTGCAGTCCAAGAGACTCTCGAGAGTCTTCTCCACAGTTCAAAAAGCATCAGTTCTTCGGCGCTCAGCCTTCTTCACAGTCCAACTCTCACATCCATACATGACCACAGGAAAAACCATAGCCTTGACTAGACGAACCTTTGTTGGCAAAGTAATGTCTCTGCTTTTGAATATGCTGTCTAGGTTGGTCATAACTTTCCTTCCAAGGAGTAAACGTCTTTTAATTTCATGGCTGCAGTCACCATCTGCAGTGATTTTGGAGCCCAGAAAAATAAAATCTGACACTGTTTCCACTGTTTCCCCATCTATTTCCCATGAAGTGATGGGACTGGATGCCATGATCTTCGTTTTCTGAATGTTGAGCTTTAAGCCAACTTTTTCACTCTCCACTTTCACTTTCATCAAGAGGCTTTTGAGTTCCTCTTCACTTTCTGCCATAAGGGTGGTGTCATCTGCATATCTGAGGTTATTGATATTTCTCCTGGCAATCTTGATTCCAGCTTGTGTTTCTTCCAGCCCAGCATTTCTCATGATGTACTCTGCTGCTGCTAACTTCTAAGTCACCTCAGTCGTGTCCGACTCTGTGTGATCCCATAGATGGCAGCCCACCAGGCTGCCCCGTCCCTGGGATTCTCTAGGCAAGAACATTGGAGTGGGTTGCCATTTCATTCTCCAGTGCATGAAAGTGAAAAGTGAAAGTGAAGTCGTTCAGTCGTGTCTGACTCTTAGCGGCCCCATGGACTGCAGCCTACCAGGCTCCTCCGTCTATGCGATTTTCCATGCAAGAGTACTGGAGTGGGGTGCCATTATAAGTTAAATAAACAGGGTGACAATATACAGCCTTGACGAACTCCTTTTCCTATTTGGAACCAGTCTGTTGTTCCATGTCCAGTTCTAACTGTTGCTTCCTGACCTGCATACAGATTTCTCAAGAGGCAGATCAGGTAGTCTGGTATTCCCATCTCTTTCAGAATTTTCCACAGTTTCTTGTGATCCACACAGTCAAAGGTTTTGGCATAGTCAATAAAGCAGAAATAGATGTTTTTCTGGAACTCTCTTGCTTTTTCCATGATCCAGCGGATGTTGGCAATTTGATCTCTGGTTCCTCTGCCTTTTCTAAAACCAGCTTGAACATCAGGAAGTTCACGGTTCACATATTGCTGAAGCCTGGCTTGGAGAATTTTGAGCATTACTTTACTAGCGTGTGAGATGAGTGCAATTGTGTGGTAGTTTGAGCATTCTTTGGCATTGCCTTTCTTTGGGATTGGAATGAAAACTGACATTTTCCAGTCCTGTGGCCACTGCTGAGTTTTCCAAATTTGCTGGCATATTGAGTGCAGCACTTTCACAGCATCATCTTTCAGGATTTGGAATAGCTCAACTGGAATTCTATCACCTCCACTAGCTTTGTTTGTAGTGATGCTTTCTGAGGCCCACTTGACTTCACATTCCAGGATGTCTGGCACTAGGTCAGTGACCACACCATCGTGATTATCTGGGTCATGAAGATTTTTTTTGTACAGTTCTTCTGTGTATTCTTTCCATCTCTTCTTAATATCTTCTGCTTCCGTTAGGTCCATACCATTTCTGTCCTTTATCGAGCCCATCTTTGCATGAAATGTTCCTTTGGTATCTCTGATTTTCTTGAAGAGATCTCTCGTCTTTCCCATTCTGTTGTTTTCCTCTATTTCTTTTTACTGATCACTGAAGAAGGCTTTCTTATCTCTTTTTGCTATTCTTTGGAACTCTGCATTCAGATGTTTATATCTTTCCTTTTCTCCTTTGTTTTTCACTTCTCTTCTTTTCACAGCTATTTGTAAGGCCTCCTCAGACAGCCATTTTGCTTTTTTGCATTTCTTTTCCATGGCTATCGTCTTGATCCCTGTCTCCTGTACAATGTCAGGAACCTCATTCCATAGCTCATCAGGCACTCTGTCTATCCGATCTAGGCCCTTAAATCTATTTCTCACTTCCACTATATAATCATAAGGGATTTGATTTAGGTCATACCTGAATGATCTAGTGGTTTTCCCTACTTTCTTCAATTTAAGTCTGAATTTGGCAATAAGGAATTCATGGTCTGAGCCACAGTCAGCTCCTGGTCTTGTTTTTGCTGACTGTATAGAGCTTCTCCATCTTTGGCTGCAAAGAATATAATCAGTCTGATATTGGTGTTGACCATCTGGTGATGTCCATGTGTAGAGTCTTCTCTTGCCTTACTGGCAAAATTCTATTAGTCTTTGCCCTGCTTCATTCTGTATTCCAAGGCCAAATTTGCCTGTTACTCCAGGTGTTTCTTGACTTCCTACTTTTGCATTCCAGTCCCCTATAATGAAAAGGACATCTTTTTTGGATGTTAGTTCTAAAAGGTCTTGTAGGTCTTCACAGAACCGTTCAACTTCAGCTTCTTCAGCATTACCGGTTGGGGCATAGACTTGGATTACTGTGATACTGAATGGTTTGCCTTGGAAATGAACAGAGATCATTCTGTCGTTTTTGAGATTGCATCCAAGTACTGCATTTCAGACTCTTTTGTTGACCATGATGGCCACTCCATTTCTTCTGAGGGATTCCTGCCCACAGTAGTAGATATAATGGTCATCTGAGTTAAATTCACCCATTCCAGTCCATTTCAGTTCGCTGATTCCTAGAATGTCGACATTCACTCTTGCCATCTCTTGTTTGACCACTTCCAATTTGCCTTGATTCATGGACCTGACATTCCAGGTTCCTATGCAATATTGCTCTTTACAGCATTGGACCTTGCTTCTATCACCAGTCACATCCACAGCTGGGTATTGTTTTTGCTTTGGCTCCATCCCTTCATTCTTTCTGGAGTTATTTCTCCACTGATCTCCAGTAGCATATTGGGCACCTACTGACCTGGGGAGTTCCTCTTTCAGTATCCTATCATTTTTCCTTTTTGTACTGTTCATGGGGTTCTCAAGGCAAGAATACTGAAGTGGTTTGCCATTCCCTTCTCCAGTGGACCACATTCTGTCAGATCTCTCCACCATGACCCACCCATCTTGGGTTGCCCCACGAGCATGGCTTAGTTTCATTGAGTTAGACAAGGCTGTGGTTCTAGAGGTGCAAAAAGGAAAAGCTAAAATAAGATAGATGAAGGACACTTGACCAACCCTGAGTTGAATAAATTTTCAGAGTTTCGTGCCATGGCAGATTTATTTCCATAAAGAAAATTTAATAACTTAATCCAACAGCAATCTAGATTTTTGGAATGATACCATTTATATTCATAGAAATAATATCAATTATTTTACCATAATTTCCAAATATGAAGAGGGAATCAATGAGTAGGAACTAAGTCTAAGATCGTTGTTATTGTTTTTCAGTAGCTGAGTCATGTCCCACTCTTTGCACCCCCATGGACTGCAACACGTCAGGCCTTCTTGGCCCTCACCATCTCCCAAAGTTTGCCCAAGTTCGTGTCCATTGCATCAGTGATGCCATCCAGCCATCTCATCCTCTGATGCCTTCTTCTGCCCTCAGTCCTTCCTAGCATCAGATATTTATCCAATGAGTCAGCTGTTCACATCAGATAAACAAAATACTGGAGCTTCAGCTTTCAGCAACAGTTCTTCCAACAAGTATTTAGAGTTAATTTTCTTTAAGATTGACTGGTTTCATCTCCTTGCTATGCAAGGGACTCTCAGGAGCCTTCTACAGTACCAGAGTTTGAAAGCATCAATTCTTCATTGCTCTGCCTTCTTTATGGTCCAGCTCTCACAACCATAAATGACCACTGGGAAGACCATAGCCTTGACTATATGGACTTTTGTCAACAGAGTAATATCTGTGCTTTTCAACACACTGTCTAGGTTTGTAATAGCTTTCCTGCCAAGAAGCAATCGTCTTCTGATTTCATGCCTGCAGTTACCGTCTGCAGCAATTTTAGAATCAAAAAAAAAAAAAGGAAATCTATCACTGCTTTCACCTTTACCCCTTCTATTTTCCTAAAAGTAATGGATCCAGATGCCAAGATCTTAGATTTTTAAATATTTAGTCTTAAGCTGGCTCTTTCACTTTCCTCCTTCACCCTCATCAAGAGGTTCTTTAGTTCCTCTTTGCTTTCTGCCATTAGATTGGTATCAACCACATATCTGAGATTGTTGATGTTTCTCCCAACTATCTTGATTTTTGTCACTCATCCAGCCCAACATTTCTCATGATGTGATTAGCATATATGTTAAACAAATAGGGTGACAATCGACAGCCCTGTCATACTCCTTTCTCAATCTTGAACCAATCATTTGTTCCATGCAGTGTTCTAACTTGCTTCTTGACCCGTGTACAGGTTTCTTAAGAGACATACAGATGGCTAACAAACACATGAAAAGATGCTCAACATCACTCATTATCAGAGAAATGCAAATAAAAACCACTATGAGGTACCATTTCATGCCAGTCAAAATGGCTGTGATCCAAAAGTCTACAAGCAATACATGCTGGAGAGTGTGTGGAGGAAAGGGAACCCTCTTACACTGTTGGTGGGAATGCAAACTAGTACAGCCACTATGGAGACCAGTGTGGAGATTCCTTAAAAAAACTGGAAATAGAACTGCATTATGACCTAGCAATCCCACTGCTGAGCATACACACCAAGGAAACCAGAATGGAAAGAGACACGTGTACCCCAATGTTCATCACAGCACTGTTTGTAATAGTCAGGTCATGGAAGCAACCTAGATGTCCATCAGCAGACGAATGGATAAGAAAGCTGTGGTACATATATACAATGGAGTACTACTCAGCCATTAAAAAGAATACATTTGAATCAGTTCTAATGAGGTGGATGAAACTGGAGCCTATTATACAGAGTGAAGTAAGCCAGAAAGAAAAACACCAATACAGTATACTAACGCATATATATGGAATTTAGAAAGATGGTAACAATAACCCTGTATATGAGATAGCAAAAGAGATACTGATGTATAGAACAGTCTTTTGGACTCTGTGGGAGAGGGAGAGGGTGGGAAGATTTGGGAGAATGGTATTGAAACATGTATAATATCATATATGAAACGAGTCGCCAGTCCAGGTTCGATGCACGATACTGGACGCTTGGGGCTGGTGCACTGGGACGACCCAGAGGGATGGTATGGGGAAGGAGGAGGGAGGAGGGTTCAGGATGGGGAACACGTGAATACCTGTGGCGGATTCATGTTGATATATGGCAAAACCAATACAATATTGTAAAGTTAAAAAATAAAATTAAAAAAAAGAAATAAAAAAAAAGAGACAGGTAAGATGGTCTGGTATTCCCATCTCTTTAAGAGCTTTCCACAGTTTGTTATGATCCACACAGTCATAGGCTTTAGCATAGTTGATGAAACAGATGTTGATGGTTTTCTGGATTTCTCTTGTTTTCTCTATGATCCGGCAAATGTTGTCACTTTGATCTCTAGTTCCTCTGCCTTTTTTAAACCCAGCTTGGACATCTGGAAGTTCTTGGTTTGCTTAATGCTGAAGCCTAGGATGCAAGATTTTAACCATGACCTAACTAGCATGGGAGAGGAGTGCAATTGTCCAATGGTTAGCATAATCTTTAGTACTACCCTTCTAGGTAATTGGGATGAGAATTGACCTTTTCCAGTCTTGTGGCCACTGCTGGGTCTTCCAGATGTGCTGACATATTGAATACAACACCTTGATGGTATCATCCTTTGGAGTTTTGAATACCTCTACTGGAATTCCATCCCATCCACTAGCTTTATGAACAGCAGCACTTCCTAAGGTCCACTTGACATTGCTTTCCAGAATATTTGGCTCTGGGTTACTGCCCACACCTTCGTAGTAATCCGATTCATTAAGATCCTTTTTGTACAGTTCTTCTATGTATTCTTTTCATCTCTTCTTTATCTCTTCAGCATCTACTAGGTATCTACTATTTATGCCCTTTTATTGTGCCCATCTTTGGGTGAAATGTTCCCTTGATAGTTCCAATTTTCCTGAGGAGATCTCTGCTGCTGCTGCTGCTGCTGCTAAGTCGCTTCAGTCGTGTCCGACTCTGTGCAACCCCATAGATGGCAGCCCACCAGGCTCCGCCATCTCTGGGATTCTCCAGGCAAGAATACTGGAGTGGGTTACCATTTCCTTCTCCAATGCATGAAAGTGAAAAGTTAAAGTGAAGTTGCTCAGTTGTGCCCGATTTTTAGCGAACCCATGGACTGCAGCCTACCAGGCTCCTCCATCCATGGGATTTTCCAGGCAAGAGTACTGGAGTGGGTTGCCATTGCCTTCTCTGAGGAGATCTCTAGTCTTTCCCTTTCTGTCATTCTAGTTTTATCCAGTGTTCCTTTAAGAAGGCCTTATTGTCCTTCCTTGCTATTCTTTGAAACTCTGCATTTAGTTGGATGTCTAAGATTGTGCAGTGTCAAATCAGAAGTTAAGAGGCAAAAGTAATGTGACTTTTAAAACTCAAGACCAAGATACAGAGTGAAGATGGTAGGAGAATTATGTAGAAGGACAGGAATACAACCCAGACCATGCAAGGATGATTAAGAAGAGGGCACAGCTCTACAGGTTTATAAGAAAGGAAGCTGGTAGAAGCAGAAACCTGGAGTATTGGTACAGACTTCTCTGGTTCAGAAACTAACAGAAGGAACTGCGAAATCCAAGAAAACTGGACAGAGAGGAGCCTAGGTTAGAGTATGGCTACACCTCAGGAGCACTTCCAGGAATCCTTAGCTCATATTTTTCTTAAAAGCAAGCTGTTCTAGTTCAGTTGAGCTACTATAACAAATATATACCCACAGTCTGGCTGGATTTAAAAATAAACATTTTTTTCTCATAGTTCTGAAAGTCTAACATCAAATGTGCTGGAAGATTTCAGTGTGTAGTGAAGACCTACTCCCTGGTTCATAGTCATCTATCTTCTCTGTGAGTCTTCATGTGGCAGAAGAGGCAAGAGAGCTCTATGTGTCTCCTGTATAATGGCACTAAACTTATTCATGAAGGCTCCATCTTCATGATCTAATAACCTCCCTATAGCTCCACCTCCAAATACCATCACATTGCAGACTAAGTTTTGGTATATGAATTTGGGGACGACACAAACATGCAGTCTATATTCCAGGGTTGATGTTTGGCCCTGAAGTACTGGAGGGAGAGAGGCCATTCCTACTGAGACAAGCTGGACCACAAAACCTGGAGGACCACTCTGGGGTGGGGGTGACTTTAGAGAATGATAAAGGTGAGATATTAGAAGAACTCAGTCTCAAACCCAAGTTTAATGTCCATAGGTTGCACATGAAGCCAATCAAGGGATTGAAACACCAGAAGGCTATAGCCTGGCAAGGCTGAAGGAGAGCAATCTCCTGAGTAACTCCTGTGATGTAATCTGGGTCATGCCATGGCCAGTGCATATCAGCAGACATGTCAGCTGGCCTCAGAGGTTTAGCATGAGGGATTTGGGGGATGTAGGAAAGCATTTGGGGGTGTCAAAGTTGCTGTGACAGAGGAAGTTCTAGCCAGGAGATATCAGCAATGGTTATGTGTGAATTCAGCATTTGTGAAGCCTGAAGCTTTAAGACTCTTTATTTATGTGCTCTTTTGGCACTAGTGGTAAAGAATCCACCTGCAATGCAGGAGATGTAAGAGACACAGGTTTGATCCCTGGGTAGGGTAGATCCCCTGGAGGAGAGCATGGCAACACCCTCCAGTATTCTTGCCTGGAGAATCCTACGGATAGAGAAGCCTGGTGGGCTACAGTCCATAGGGTCACAAAGAGTCAGACACAGCTGAAGTGAATTAGCATGAACAGTAGCAAAGAATTTTTCAGAAATTTGCTGATAATTTACACTTAAACTTGGGTGTCATACAAGGGCTATGGAATGGGGAGAAAATATAATTGGTCTATGGTGATTCTCATCTACATAAGGAAATACAATATGCACAGTATTCCAATCTGCTACTGCCAACTTGACTCCTGTCTCAACTCTGTAGATCTTAATCACATTCTGAGACCTCAACCTATTGTCACTTCCCTGATTTTAGCTTGTCACCTCCTCTCCCTGAAGTGTCTGCTGCTAAAGTCTCTTTGTTTTACTCTATAACAATTTTTCTAGCCATTGGCAGTTTTTTTCAGTTACCTTCACATCAGTACACTCACTTGACAAAACTCAGTGTCCCAGAAATAGGTTGTTGCTCAGTTGTGTTAGACTGTTTGCAATACCATGGACTGCAGCATGCCAGTCTTTCCTGTACTTCCCTATCTCCTGGAGTTTGCTAAACCTCATGTCCATTGAGTCGATGATGCCATCCAACCATCTCATCCTCTGTCACCCCCTTCTCCTCTTGCCCTCAGTCTTTCCTGCCATCAGAGTCTTTTCCAATAAGTCAGCTCTTTGCATCAAGTGGCCAAAGTATTGGAGCTTCAGCTTCAGCATCAGTCTTTCCAATGAATATTCAGGGTTGATTTCCTTTAAGATCGACTGATTTGATCTCCTTGCAGTCCAAGGAACTCTCAAGGGTCTTCTCTAGCACCATAGTTTAAAAGCATCAGTTCTTTGGCACTCAACCTTCTTTTTTTTTTTTTTTTTAATTTTCTGGCTGAGCCAGTCTCTCTCCGTGATGGTCAGCATGCTGTAGGCCCTGAAAGTTATGGGTGAGGACTGCACAGTCTCCACCTGGCCTTCAGAAATGCCAGACACTACCCGCTTTCCATCACGAAACCAGGACAAGGAGATCTGTTTGGGGCTGAAGTCCGTGGCCTGGCAGATGAGGCTGGACTTGCTATTGCCGTCACCAGAGAGGCTGTTGCGAGGCGGGACAAAGACACTCACGACGGGGGACAGCACTCCCGCCTGACGAATGCCCACGTTTCACCCAAGTCTGTCCTGAGATGGGTACCCGAAAGGCGGCCCTGAACATTCTGCAGTGAGGAAGCCGCACTGAGAAAGCTGCTTCATCGCCAGGAGGGAGCCGGCCAGCTACGATTGTGAGCACACTCACAGTGCACACGGAATTCTCACATCCATACATGACTACTGGAAAAACCATAGCTTTGACTATATGAATCTTGAGATAGCTCAAACTTTTCTCATGGCTAGAAACCCCAAGAAGATGTCTTTACTAACCTTTCTATGACCTTGGCCAAGGTTCTTCTGCTAATCTGTTGCCTTCAAACTACCCTACATTAAAATATAAAACAGAGACTTCCCTGGTGGTCCAATGGTTAAGCCTCCACCCTCCCAATGCAGGGTGCCTGGTTTTAATCCTTGGTCAGGGAACTAGGAACCCACATGCTGCAACAAGGAACCTGTATACTACAATAAAGATCCTGCATGCCTCAACTAAGACTCAGAGTAGCCAAATACTTTTTTTTTTAAGGGTACAGAATAAAAGTTTTCTTTAAACTCATATCCCATAAATATTAAGGGGAAAACTATCATGATATCCCATTGACAGATTCATTCTGGTAAGAAACTGAGTTTTCTGTGTTGCTTCTAAGTCCTTTTTTCACCTCCCAGATCTCTGGTATATGTATGTGTGTGTGTGTGTGTGTGTGTGTGTGTGTGTGTGTGTGTGCACACATACATTCGTGTGTGTGCATGCATGTGGGTAAAGGAGTAAAGAAGAAGAATGTCTTGGAAACATGTTCTGCTTGTTTGCATTCCATAGGCACACTTTACTGTCTCACAGCTGGATAGTGCCTTTGGTGGCCCAGAAGTCAAGAATCTGTCATCTTTGATCATTGGCCTGTGAGCTTACAACTCCCTCTGGAGTTAATTGAAGCCCAGGGGGCCTCTAGGAATGAATGGGTGTAGGCACAGGGGAAAGGAACAAAATATTCCAGTTACTTTTTCAAGTGAATGAACAAGAATTTATGTAACCAGTATGCTAAACTAGCCCAACTGGTGGGATGTAATCACAAGGCAATTTAATTTTGCTTTTTCACTTTTCTTTAACTACTCAGTGGGACTAGTTTTGCCCCAGCAGTACAAAGTCTGGCATTTATATATTCTTATAGTTATTTTAAAGAGATGTAAAGCACTGAGATTATTTCAAGACACAAGCCATAATCTCAAATTACTACTTAAAATGGCTAATCCCATATATAAGCAAATCTTCCAAATTCGTTTAAAGTTGCAGCAACTCCCCCACTTCAAATCAAGACTGCCGCAAGTGAAAAAAAAAAAATGTAAGACAGATTTCTGCTCTCATTCTAAATTCCTCCTTTTCTAGTTTACAACACTTTTAAGGTTAGGGCTTGGAAGCTATAAGATAGAATAGAACAGCTACATGTTCATCAAACCCATTTCTTCTTTCTGGGCATCCCACTTCCCTTCATCTAGGTTGGGCCATGTGTGTAGCTTTCCCTCATGGAAGGCAAGTGGAATGGATCGTTAGTAGTCACAGTAGTGAAGATAGGAGTGTGTTGGATATGTTTTCTCCATCTTCTCTTTCATCATCTCCTAACCAGATGTAAATAACCCAATGAAGCACTCCGAGTCAGAGTCATAAATGGAAGGAGGCTGATTTTGTCGATCACCAGATGGAAGGCTGCAGACCTAACACTCAACTGAACTATGATGGGCATGAGAAATAAGACATTATTAAACCATTTAGATTGGGGGTCATCTAGCTAGGGTAGCTAGAGTAAGCTACCCTAAGCAATATTGGGTTGGAGGAATGGTTTTTTAAAAATGGAAAGAAAATTTATATTTAGCCAGAAGAAATATGGTGGTTCATGGAATATATCCCTTGGACATTGCCTTATACCTCTAGCTAGCAGTTTTCTTGGCTAAGATGATATATTCTTCTCTTACTGATAACTTAGTTTGTCTACAGCTTTTGGGAACCTGGCTTTACAGCTTCTCACTTTTTATCCTAGCCTCATTCTGTAAGAAAACACGCATTTGATTCTGTGTCATGCATGGCCCTTATCTGACCCACTGAAAACCTTCACACATCATTTGCTTCAAAAAAATTTTTGAGAACCTAGGTCATCAAACACTATCATCTCCCCTTCATTGCCTTCATCCCCAACTTCAAAGCATCTTTCCAGCCCTTTTGTTTTAGATTTTCCAAGTAAGAGTCAGAAATCATCTTAATGTATTTACCTTACTGAGCATATCAATAATGTGTATGTGATATCTGTGTGTCTGTGCACTTGCTTTATTAGTATTTTTCATATTGAGAACTTATGGTCTTCCTTTTCTATCTTGAGTGTCTGGTCACATATCATCAATGTTATCTTGCTGAAGCTCATTGAAATATCCAACTAAAATTACTAAATAGTCCTGTTTTCTGGGTTAACTCTGCATTCAATGAAGTTTGTTGACCCTCCTTACTGGTTTTGAGCTGAGGGACAGGGTCCCATGCCCCAGGACCCTCGAATGAGTGAAACTCATACCACACAATGAACTTTCTCCAAAATACCCTCTTCCTTTCACCATACACCCTTCATGTTCTTTGACTCAGTGTGAGGGGTTCAAGAACTGTGGAAATATTTGTCTAGCTAAATCATTTTAAAATCTCCATTTTGATCTTGCACCTCTCTTTGGAATGTTCTGTCTATTGTATTTTACTACTTCAGATGACATTTCAGAAATTATACCAGTGCACTTACCAGTATATAGAATTTTAGAGCTCCCAGTGATTCCTTCTCAGAAGTTGTTAGATATTGTTTTTTAGCATTTCATATTGCAAATGTAAAATCAACATGGTTGGTTTTGACTTTTTTGATTTCTCTCTCTCATTCTTTTTCTTATTGTATGCATTTAAGAAATTTATTTTTTCCATGGAAATTTATAACAATCTGAAATTTTCAATTTGAAGACTGAGATCTTTGTTCAATTCAGTGAAATTATCTTCTATTATACTCTTTAAATTATTGATTCCATTGTATTCACATTGTGCTGTCTTTCTGTAAATTCTAGTATAAAGATATATGTCTTCCATCTTTCTCATCTTTGTTCTGATTTCATTTAATTATTCCTTTGAATTCTTATACGTTGTGTTGGCCAAAAGCCAGGTGAACTTTTTGGCCAACCCAATAATCCCTCAAGTTAATTTACTAATCTCTGTGTTAGCAATGTCCATTCTATTCATTGCATGTGTGTTTCTGGTTAATTTTGGCAATAACATTTCATACTAAACATTCTGATACTCCATTTCCTCTTTTTTTCCATGGCAACATGGTCTCTTCTAAAGCAACACCCTCTTAAATTTCATGAAGAAAATGATTTTCAGTTTTCTTAACATTTATCCTGGCTTATTGCATTAATCCTGCCTTTTTGAAGGTCAATTGAACTTAGTGTTATATTGATCCTCTTTCAGCTGAATTCTTTTCAGTTTTATGATTAATATTTAATTGTCTATGTACCTATTCCAAATTAATGTCTTTAATGAAGTTTTTTAAAAAGGGACCCAAGGCAAGTGGCTATCATCTTTTATTTCAGTGAAAATATTATAATTAATTCCCAGAACTGCAAAAGTCACAGTAATTTTTCACATGAATAAAAAAATTTTTAAACCTAATTATGAATAAAGTGAACATTAAAGAGTACTTTCACCAGTCCCCAATTAGAATGCAATTATAATTCTTTAACTGGAAAAAATTAGATGAACTACACAAAATCATTCTGGGTAAAGTGCCTCTGAATTTCCCCTTTAGCAAAGTGCATCCTAAAAGTATGTTTTCTCTGTGCTGTGCTTAGTCACTCAGTTGTGTCTGACTCTTTGCGACCCCATGGACTGTAGCCCACCAGGCTCCTTTGTCCATGGGGTTTCTCCAGACAAGAACACTGGAGTGAGTAGCCATGTCCTCCTCCAGGGGATCTTCCGAACCCAGGAATCAAACCCAGGCCTCCTGCATTACAGGCAGATTCTTTACTGTCTGAAACACCAGGGAAGTCCATGTTTTCTCTAATTAGATGTTAATGAAAATATAACAAAAGAGATGCTCTACTTCTCCTCATAGTCACTGTCCATTTCCCTCTTTCTTTGTCATTTTCAAAATGATGGTAATCTGGAGCAGGCAATTTTTGCTTAGTCATGAGCAAGGGAAACCTAGGTGTGCTGAGGCAGTGAGAGGAGACAGTGGGAAAAGTCTATCCTTCTGAGATGATACAGAAGACCAATAAATAGTTAACAATACTGTATTGTGCATTTAAATTTTTATTAAGAGGTTAGATCTTGTGTTATGCTTCTTACTATACACACACACATTTACACATAAAAAACCCCAAAAGGGTATGAAGAAACTTTTGGAGGTAATGGACATGTTTATTACCTAGACTGTGATAATGATTTCACAGGTGTTTGTATAAATCCAAACTCATCAGATTGTGTATTTTAAATATATGAGTTTTTTGGTGTATCAGTTAAATCTCAATAAAGCTTTTGTAAGTAGATAGATAGATAGATAGAGGCTTCCCTGGTGGTTCAGATGGTAAAGAATCTGCCTGCAGTGCAGTAGACCCAGGTTCGATCCCTGGGTCGGGAAGATCCCCTGGAAAAGGGAATGGCTACCCATTCCAGAATTCTTGCCTAGAGAATTCCATAGACAGAGGAGCCTGGAGGGTTATATGGTTTCACTTAGAGTTGGACTGATTGACTAACAAACACTTTCACTTTTCAGATAGGTAGATAGATAGAAGATAGACTTTGTAAAATTTTAAAAAGGAAAATGATGCCCAGTTGGAAGAGGTGAGCACTGAAGCCCTCCCCACCACTAACTCCACTCCTCTGAACACAGTCTAGGGCTATCTGTTTGATTTGATTGACAGAAAGTTTAGAGGAGAAAGAAAAGCAGTTGAAGAGTGGGCTGCTGTTTCTTATATGGAAGAGGCTAGATATATACAACCCAGCAAAACAAAATCTTAAACCTACACTAGATTACACCCCAAAACAAAAATGATGCTTTCAGTCAGCTGAGCTGAGTAGATTATATGTTGTGGCATAGATTCAGAGCAAGATTCTTATTCTTCTGCACAGTTGAAAAATATTATGTGGTTATTAAGAAAATGATAAACTGCTATAAAGAATGCTATGGTGGATTTACATATATGTTATTTTCAGTTGAAGATTAAAAACAGTAGTGACAATTTTCTAAACAGAAGGTCATCAACTATTTTTAAATGAAGTGAACAAAAAACTAGTCTTGTGATTTTAATCTCTAGCTGGCAACAAAGAGCTAAAAGGATTAGGACTGGAGATTAAAAGAGAAGAACATTTTCTTGAAGAGACAGCCCCACCTCCCTCTCCTACACACACAGGGTTGGAGGGTACCTTCTCCTAATCTCAGCTCTTGTGGAAAGTGATTCAACTTCATCTCTCAGACAATGTGAGCTGTGATTTGGAAACAATAGTCTGGTTCCTGGTTCAAGCCTGAGACATAGAAAGGGTCAGGAAGGTGGCTGCTCAGCTACTCTTGTGTTGGCATATTGGGATCACCCTGAACAAGTACAATTGTTTTCTCTGAACTAGATGTGGGTCACATGTCCAATAAGGCTAGCATAAAATTGTTCTAATTCTGGTCTCAAGAATTCTACTTGGAGAGGTAGAAAGATCATGATGGAAAGGGGTTAAAGAAGGAATCAGCAGCAACTAGCCAGAGCAAATGAACTCATTTATGCCAAGAGAACTGCAGACGGTGGGAATAAGGGAAAACTGACCTTATCAGTCAAGATAGACTAGAACAGAACTTCTCATGCAAAGGGTATTCTGCACTCCGCCCCCCACCCTAAGACAGTTAGCAATGTCTGGAGACAGGTTTGATTATCACAGTCTGGAGAAAGTGACTCTTTCTTCCAAGGAGTAAGCATCTTTTAATTTCATGGCTGCAGTCACCATCTGCAGTGATTTTGGAGCCCAGAAAAATAAAGTCTGACACTGTTTCCACTGTTTCCCCATCTATTTCCCATGAAGTGAAGGGACTGGATGCCATGATCTTCGTTTTCTGAATGCTGAGCTTTAAGCCAACTTTTTCACTCTTCTCTTTCACTTTCATCATGACGCTTACTCCTTGGAAGAAAAGTTATGACCAACCTAGATAGCATATTCAAAAGCAGAGACATTACTTTGCCAACAAAGGTCTGTCTAGTCAAGGCTATGGTCTTTCCTGTGGTCATGTATGGATGTGAGAGTTGGACTGTGAAGAAGGCTGAGCGCCGAAGAATTGATGCTTTTGAACTGTGGTGTTGGAGAAGACTCTTGAGAGTCCCTTGGACTGCAAGGAGATCCAACCAGTCCATTCTGAAGGAGATCAGCCCTGGGATTTCTTTAGAGGGAATGATGCTGAAGCTGAAACTCCAGTACTTTGGCCACCTCACGCGAAGAGTTGACTCATTGGAAAAGACTCTGATGCTGGGAGGGATTGGGGGCAGGAGGAGAAGGGGACGACAGAGGATGAGACGGCTGGATGGCATCACTGACTCGATGGACGTGAGTCTGAGTGAACTCCGGGAGTTGGTGATGGACAGGGAGGCCTGGTGTGCTGCGATTCATGGGGTCGCAAAGAGTCAGACACAACTGAGTGACTAAACTGAACTGAACTGATTATCATGTAACAAATTACCCCCAAATTCGGTAGCTTTTAGAACGATACACAGCTATTATCTACTACTTTTCATGGGTCAATAATCTGGCACATTTTAGCTGATTCCTCTTCTTCAAGGTCTCTTAAGAGATGCAATCAAAGTGTCAGCTAGGGTCACAGTCATCCCAGATGCCAAATGGGACTGGATCTGCTCTTGAGCTCACTCAGTGGTGACTGGCAGTGAGGACTCAGTACCTCAGGGCTATTGGACTGAAGGTGTCAGGTGCTTGCTGACTGGTGGCTAGAGGTTGCCCTCAGTTCCTTGCCAGGTGCCTCTCTCCACAGAATAAGCATATGCATGAAGAGCCAGAAGGAGAATGCCAGCAAGCAGATATCACAGCCTTTCACAACTTTATAATGGCAGTGACATCGTATGACTTTTCTATTAATTTCAAGCAAGTCTGCAGTCAAAAGGCAGCCCACAGTCAAGAGAAGAGAATTACACAAGGGAATAATTACCACCTCAGTGCTCCTGAATTCAACAAGGCAGGATATTTAATCCCTTCACAGGAAGGGGTGCCACATACAGCCAACCTAAAATGAGTAATACAACCTGCTTTTGCAAACATTTTCCTCTTTCCTATTTCATTAGGCTCAAACTGGGGGAAAAGTGAAGTTCTACCTTTAAATCTTGGCTTTATGTTTTTGGATATTATATTGAGCTGGATATATGAATTTCTGAACTGAAAGATGAAACTATGCTTTATGACTCGGAGTAACCAGAGGACCTTATATCACCTAAGAGCAATCCTAAGGGTTATAGGGCTTCCCACAAATTTCACTTAGGGGAATGATATAAACCAATTAGTTCCAAGGAATAAATTTAAAGGCACAGAAGAAGGCAAACATGAAGTTGCAGCATATACATGAGTCCACCTTTTTATTCTTTTATTCAACACTGTGTATTGATTGCCTATTGTGTTCCAGGGTTATTCTAGGGATGGGAAAAACAAACAAATAAAACAGACAAAAATTCTTATTCTCATAGAGCTTATGTTCAAATAGGGTTGGGGGAAGACAACTCTCCAATAGTTTAGGTATATAGCATTTTAGAAATGATTAGTCCTTTTGAAATATGCAAAGGAGGGAAGGGGATGGGAAATGCTAAGCTTTTCAGAGGTAAAGAAAGTCCTCCATAAGAAAAAGGAAACTATGAGCCGTGTAAATATCTAAACAAGAGTTTTTCAATGTGATGTTTAGATATTCTTCAAAGGTGCTATTTTGAACACCAACATAAAACACCATAATGATAAGTCCACAAAACAAGAGACTTCTGCATTTAAAAATATATGTATGGTCCTCTTTGGACAGTGGCTGATATGATTTTTGTGAGCAGTTATATCAGTTGCTGATTTCTTTTTGCAGATCTTGCCTTGACCTCAGATCATGATGAGCTGGGGTCTGTAGTCTGACTTCTACCCTTGAACCATAGAAACTTAATGTAGAATTTTCTCCCCTGTATATAGGTAGGAGCAATGAAGTTTTTTTTTTTTTTTTTTTTTAAATGTTCCTCTTTTGGTTTCAACATGATTGATCTTCCTTTCAGGGCATCAGCTGAAAGTAGGTAATCCATCTGGACTTCCTCTGAGACAGTCAGTTGCCTGACACAGATGGATGGCCTTCTCCTCAGGTATGTGGGACAGTAAAGCTCTCCCAGGTGAGCACTCCCTGAGGCAGCTGGTGGCTGTGGGCTGTCCTCTGCACAAGAGTCCACAGGAAGCTTCTCTGGAGCTTGGCAGGCAATAATGGGTTGGTGGCACTTTGCTTTCCCCTCCTCACCTCCTCTTACCACATTCTTGCTTGAAAACTCTTTAAGATTTCCACTGGTTGGTATAGTTTCTCTTAAAGAGAACAGAATTTTTCTTTATATTATCTGTGCTATCTTGACAGGAGTTTGGAGGGGAAAAAAAGATTTTAACCCCTATATAGGCCACTCTTTTTGTCAAAAAGTATTTTTATTGCTATATGAAAAGAGCAGAAAATGAAACATATACCATATATATCTGTCTCCATCTGCATGCATGCTCAGTCACTCAGTCATGTGACCCCATGGACTATAGTCTGCCAGGCTCCTCTGTCCACAGAACTTTCCAGGCAAGAATGGCTTAGAGTGGGTTGCCATTTCCTCCTCCAGGGTACCTTCCCAACCCAGGTATCAAACCCACATCTTCTGCATCTCCCACATTGGCAGGTGGATTCTTTACCATGGAGCCACCTGGGAATCCCTGTCTCTATCTATATGAAGAGAGTAGACACATATACAGAGAAACAGACCAAACGACTAATAATTGTTACTTTGCATAATAAAAAATATATATATTTCCTTTTAAAATTTACTTATACATTTAAATTTACCTGTTATGGTCAAGCAATGCTTTTATGCTAGAAAAAAACAATAAAAATTTAAACAAATTATCAAATCACAGCATGTGATTTATCTGAGGACTATGCATTTAATAGAAAAGCTATTTTCAACTAAATGATAACAAGAATTCAGTAACTTTTGAAGATTCATGTTAAAGTGTTGCCATTCATGCTTTACAAAAATGTTTCTGCCTAGCAAAATTCACATACTATGCACTGTTTTTGTTGTTGTTTAGTCACTAAGTCGTGTCCAACTCTTTTGTGACCCCATGGACTGTAGCCCGCTAGGCTTCTTTGTCCATGGGATTTCCCAGACAAGAATACTGGAGAAGGTTGCCATTTCCTTCTCCAGAGGATCTTCCTGACCCAGGGATCAAATCCACATAAGCCTGCATCAGCAGGAGGATTCTTTAACACAGAGCCACCAGGGAAACTGCTATGCACTGTGTAAAATACGACTGTATTTGGAGACAGCCATAAGAACTTGAGTTTGCCAATTGCTGTGACATGTCATTTCATTTGATCATCCTATGACCACATTAAAACAAAATCAGGTTTTTTTTCTTTGTTTTCTTTTTTTTTTTTACATTTTTCTTTTTTTTAATATAAATTTATTTTTTTAATTTAATTTTATTTTTAAACTTTACAATATTGTATTAGTTTTGCCAAATATCAAAATGAATCCGCCACAGGTATACCTGTGCTCCCCATCCTGAACCTTCCTCCCTCCTCCCTCCCCATACTCTCCCTCTGGATCGTCCCAGTGCACCAGCCCCAAGCATCCAGTATCGTGCATCGAACCTGGACTGGCGACTCGTTTCATACATGATATTATACATGTTTCACTGTTATTCTCCCAAATCTCTCCCCCCCACCAGAGTCCATAAGACTGATCCTATTCTGATGAGGAAACAGGCATAGAGCATTCCATGATTCACATTGACAATAGAAAAGACTGAATGCCAAGCTGTTGCTTTCTCCACCTGATGACCTTGACTTTATGCTTGAGTGAGGTGGATGGTAGCATTGGAGGAGGCAAAATTGCCCAGCAACAGGTACGGTCTCATTCCTCAATATAGGAAGCATCTTACCTTTATCTCAGTTCCGTGAATCTCTTTTCAGGTCTTGAAATGTGATTTTCATGGGAGAAGTCATGTGCATAGTCCTCTCTTTGTAAAGAGGAAATTAATAACTTTTTCATCCTGTATATCTCATAAACTATTTCCTAGAGCAAACAAATATTAAACTTAAAGAACCTAATGTGTTTCTTTTTTGTTTGTTTGGTAACCATGCTACAAACAGAAAATTGAGTAATTTCTGACCACAGAAAACTGAAGAACTGATTTAAGAGTCAAATAAAAGAAAAGCAGTATTTAAAATAATTTAATTGTATTAATAGGATAAATTCAGTCATGACTAACTTTAGTATTTGTGTTTAGTATTAGTATAGTATTTAGTAGTTAGTATAATTTAAACGGAGAGCAATATTTTAAGTCTGACTTCTAGTAACAATTTTGAGGGAAAGTATTTTTATCAATCATGATATATATATACACACACACACACACACACACACACACACACACATATACACATGCTGCTGCCACTGCTGCTAAGTCGCTTCAGTCGTGTCCGACTCTGTGCGACCCCATAGACGGCAGCCCACCAGGTTCCCCTGTCCCTGGGATTCTCCAGGCAGGAGCACTGGAGTGGGTTGCCATTCCCTTCTCCAATGCATGAAAGTGAAAAGTGAAAGTGAAGTCATGTCTGACTCTTAGCGACCCTGGACTACAGGCTACCAGGCTCCTTTGTCCATGGGATTTTCCAGGCAAGAGTACTGGAGTAGGGTGCCATTGCCTTCTCCATATATATACACAGGTTGCATCATATACAGAAGGAGTAGGTATATATTTACTTCATCAGTTTAGTTCAGTTGCTCAGTCATGTCTGACTCTTTGTGACCCCATGAACTGCAACACGCCAGGCCTCCCTGTCCATCACCAACTCCCAGAGTCCATCCAAACCCATCTCCATTGAGTCAGTGATGCCATCCAACCATCTTATCCTCTGTCATCCCCTTCTCGTGCCCTCAATCTTTCCCAGCATCAGGGTCTTTTCAGATGAGTCAGCTCTTCCTATCAGGTGGCCAAAGTATTGGAGTTTCAGCTTCAACATCAGTCCTTCCAATGAACACCCAAGACTGATCTCCTTTAGGATGGACTGGTTGGATCTCCTTGCAGTCAAAGGGACTCTCAAGAGTCTTCTCCAACACCACAGTTCAAAAGCATCAGTTCTTCAGTGCTCAGCTTTCTTTATAGACCAACTCTCACATCCATACATGACCACTGGAAAATGGTCATAGCCTTGACTAATGGACCTTTACTGACAAAGTAATGTCTCTGCTTTTTAATAGTATTTGTTTAATTATCTATGTTATTATGTTAATAAGAGGAAAAATAAATACAAATATACTTTTTTCATTTTATCCAATAATTCCAAAATATTATTATATTCCAAATATTATGTTAATAATATTTATATATGTAATAAAAATACTTTAATTCCAAAATCTTATTATGTTAATAAGAGGAAAAATAAATACAAATATACTTTTTTCATTTTATCCAATAATTTCAAAATAATTTAAAGACATACTAACCTGTAAGCAACTACCTTAACTAGTTAAGGACTTAACCAATTCCTGTTTTCAAGAACTGATAACAGTAGATTTGATGATTAATATGAAATCAGCAAGAGGCTGATAGCAAGTCTAGGGGGAAGAAAGATTGTTCATATTCTATATGTTGCAAAATAACCTATCTTTAGTTATTTTCATCTTAAGTGAGGTCAGGAGGTAGAAGTTCTCCTGAGAGGGACTCCATCAAGACCTTCTTCCCCATATTCATATGTTGCTGTTGTTCAGCCACTAAGTCGTGTCCAATTCTTTGCTACTCCATAGACTGCTTCTCTGTCCTCCACTATCTCCAGGAGTTTGCTCAAATTCATGTCCACTGAATCTGTGTTGCCATCCAACCATCTCATCCTCTGCCACCACTTTCTCCTTTTGCCTTCAATCTTATCCATAATCAGCATACAAACATGCTGCTTTATAATAAGTAGATTAATTCTATTAGCCTTGAATCAGGGATGGCCTGACTGGTTTGCTTGATCAGTTGAACATGATAGACATTCTGGGTTGCCTTAAGCCTAGCTAACAGGAATTCTTAAAGCTTCCTCTGGATCCTCTTGAAACACTTATTTTTAACACTCCATCTGGGAACATGGGTAGCATGCTAGGAGAGGTCCAGTCCATCCAGAGAAAAAATATGCTCTCTTGGTCATCCTCTGCTGAATTCTTAGCCGTTGGTCAGAATACCATCAGTTGGCTGTCCTGATCATTCAACTTGTTTGGGCTTTCAGATGACTCCAGTGCAGCTGCCATGTCATTGCAACTAGGCACAACCCTGAATGAGAATGAACTGGCTCAGTTCAGTCAACACAGAAAACCAGGGGAGAGAAAAATAAACGGTTGCTTTAAGCAGTCATTTGTGTGTGTGGGCTGGGTGTTAAATATAGATAGATATAAATTAATGTGGTTTAAATATTTAATAAATAATATGTTTTAAAACTAGGCAAAATTCTCA
The DNA here is from genome assembly GCF_055505025.1 of Bos grunniens. Lineage (NCBI taxonomy): Eukaryota > Metazoa > Chordata > Mammalia > Artiodactyla > Bovidae > Bos > Bos grunniens. Next base: position 51,613,373 of record NC_141175.1, read on the forward strand.
TTTAACTGAGTATCTCCCTAGATTGTTAGGCCAGTAGCTTGTAGCAATGTAAACATTGGATCCTTCAGAAACTTGTTGGATTCCACTACAGTCCAGTTCAGTTCACTTCAGTTGCTCAGTTGTGTCCAGCTTTTTGTGACCCCATAGACTGCAGCACGCCAGACTTCCCTGTTCATCACCAACTCCCGGAGCTTGCTCAAACTCATGTCCATCAAGTCAGTGATGCCATCCAACCATCTCATCCTCTGTTGCCCGCTTCTCCTGCCTTCAATCATTCCCAGCATCAGTCTTTTCCAATGAGTCAGTTCTTCGAATCAGGTGACCAAAGTATGGAGCTTCAGCTTCAGCATCAGTCCTGCCAATGAACATATGGAGTTGATTTCCTTTAGGATGGACTGACTGGATCTCCTTGCAGTCCAAGGGACTCTCAAGAGTCTTCTTCAACACCATAGTTCAAAAGCATCAATTCTTGGGCACTCAGCTTTCTTTATGGTTCAACTCTGACAACCATACATGACTAATGGAAAACCAATAGTTTGACTAAACAGACCTTTGCCAGCAAAGTAATGTCTCTGATTTTTAATATTCTGTCCAGGTTGGTCATAGGTTTTCTTCCAAGAAGCAAGCATCTTTTAATTTCATGGCTGCAGTTACCATCTGCAGTGATTTTGGAGCTCAAAAAATAAAGTTTCTCACTGTTTCCATTGTTTTCCCATCTATTTGCCATGAAGTGATGGGACCGGATGCCATGATCTTAGTTTTTTGAATGTTGAGTTTTAAGTCAACTTTTTCACTCTCCTCTTTCACTTTCATAAAGAGGCTCTTTAGTTCCTCTTCGCTTTCACCCATAAGGCTGGTGTCATCTGCATATTTGAGGTTATTGATATTTTCCCCAGGATTCTTGATTTCAACTTGTGCTTCATCCAGTCCAGCATTTCACATGATGTACTATGCATATAAGTTAAATAAGCAGGGTGACAATATATAGCCTTGATTTACTCGTTTCCCAATTTGAAACCAGTCCATTGTTCCATGTCTGGTCCTAACTGCTGCTTTTTGACAGGCATACAGATTTCTCAGGAGGCAGGTAGGGTGATCTGATATTCCCCTCTCTTGAAGAATTTTCCACAATTTGTTGTGATCCACACAGTCAAAGGCTTTAACATAGTCAATGAAGCAGACATTTTTATGGAATTATCTTGCTTTTTCTATGATTCAATGGATTTTGGCAATTTGATCTCTGGTTCTTCTGCCTTTTCTAAATTCAGCTTGAACATCTGGAAGTTTCTTGGTTCATGTACTGTTGAAACCTCACTTGGAGAATTTTGAACATTACTATACTAGCATGTGAGAAGAGTGCAAATGTTTGGTAGTTTTAACATTCTTTGGCATTGCCTTTCTTTGGGATTGGAATGAAAATTGACCTTTTCCAGGCCTATGGCCACTGCTGAGCTTTCAAATTTGCTGGAATATTGACTGCAACACTTTCACAGCCTCATCTTTTAAGACTTGAAATAGCTCAGCTGGAATTTCTTCACCTCCACTAGGTTTGTTCATAGTGATGCTTCCTAAGACTTCCTTGACTTTGCAGTCTAGGATGTCTGGCTCTAAGTAAGTGATCACACCATCACGGTTATCTGGGTCATAAATATCTTTTTTTATACAGTTCTTATGTGTATTCTTGCCACCTCTTATTATCTTCTGCTTTTGTTAGGTCCATACCATTTCTGTCCTTTATTCCACTACAGTTTTTGCATAATGACATATGATATTTATACTGGATCCTTCTCCTCAAACAATTCCTTGAAAGTATTTTTAATCCTATAATATTCTTCCTTTGACTCCATTCCCATGTTATCGATTTCATCACTGTCTTGTCCCTCCTTAGGAAAACACTGTCTTCTCTTCATCCATCTGCTTTTGGCTTCCATTTCCTCATTTTAGTTATAATTCTTAACTATTGTTTATGCTTCCATAATTCTACTGAAATTGCATCTCCAAAGTTATCTATAACACTTTAGTTGCTAATCTAATTAGCCTTTCCTCTTTTTACATCTCCACTTTATCTCTGTAGCATGTAACCAAGTTGACAGCGGCTTTATTCTTTCCTTTATTGACCTCTGTGATAACACTGGGGCCTCTCTGCTTTGAAATAACTGGTTCTGTTCTATTTTGTGCTCTGTTTCCTATTGCTCCCTTAAGTTTAAGCATGTTTCATGGTCTCCTTCATTCTCTTATTCTCAGTCTGATCTCTGTCCTGTTACTCATTCTCATGATTTCCTTTATAAGGATGATGTGCCGGTTGGTATCAACTCCTGTCCACTTTCCTGATCTTTAGGCACAAAATAAGTCCTGGAACTACATTTTAACCACAAAAGACTGGAGTCTATTAGATGGTATTAATATGGTATTGTACTCAGGAGAAGGCAATGGCACCCCACTCCAGTACTCTTGCCTGGAAAATCCCATGGACAAAGGAGCCTGGTAGGCTGCAGTCCATGGGGTCTATAAGGGTCGGACACGACTGAGCGACTTCACTTTTGCTTTTCACTTTCATGCATTGGAGAAGGAAATGGCAACCCACTCCAGTGTTCTTGCCTGGAAAATGCCAGGGATGGGGGAGCCTGGTGGGCTGCCGTCTATGGGGTCGCAAAGAGTTTGACATGACTGAAGTGACTTAGCAGTAGCAGTACTCAGGAAATCCTGGGATGAATCTTGTTTTCATCTAACCATCCTTCCTCTCCATGACTTCACAGATTAAAGATATATTTATATAAAAATATGACAAATGGGAAATAAGCAACCCTTTTTTATTATGATCTAGCCTTGTACCTCGGAGAAGGCAATGGCAACCCACTCCAGTACTCTTGCCTGGAAAATCCCATGGACGGAGGAGCCTGGTAGGCTGCAGTCCATGGGGTCGCTAAGAGTCAGACACGACTGAGCGATTTCACTTTCACTTTCCACTTTCATGCATTGGAGAAGGAAATGGTAACCCACTCCAGTGTTCTTGCCTGGAGAATCCCAGGGATGGGGGAGCCTGGTGGGCTGCCATCTCTGGGGTCGCACAGAGTTGGACAGGACTGGAGCAACGTAGCAGCAGCCTTGTACCTAGGGCTTTCTGATAAACAGGGCTTAAGGCTGAGGTCTAAGAAAACACTAAATCTTAATATTAATCAGTTCCAACCTTAAATAATGTTTGTTTTGTCTTATTCTTACAGAAGATAAATATATGATAACTACATCTACTTCAAGGAGCTGGACCCTGACTCAGTTTGTTCCATTACTTGAATGAAAAGAATGCCAGAGAATTAGAGAAAGAAAGGAAAACAGAGTGAAATATGTCTACAAACCTCTGAAGCACTGTAACCCACTTTATACGTAACTATAGCAAAACCATTATTCTGCATTCTGACCTAATTAGATCATTGTACCCTTTACCCAAGTGGGGATATGTGGAGAGTAGGCAAGAACAAGAAGGCAAGATTTTCTCCAGTCTCCTGGTCCTGATTTCCTCTTCAAGGAACACCCCTGCCTGCCCTTCTCATCATGATTATAAGTTTTGTTTTGTGTATTGGCTCCTATTTTGTACTCTGCTGTTTGCTTGCTTAATATTGTAGGACTGGAGCCCAGCTCACTTACCTTGTGGCCTAGTTATTGCCAGTGTCATCAATAAAATATGCTGTGTCTTGTCAATATTTCCAACCACTCTGTAGAGACATGCCCTGACATCCCCAGATCTTTATAGTGCACTGACTGATTATATATAGTATAAATACTCCCTACAACTTCTTGTTCTCTTACCTACCCACAGAATCAGAATTCAGGATTGCATGAAAATGCAAAAGTTTGGCAATTTCTTTGACTTTGAACATTGAACCTCTTGTCTGTCCTTTCCATGGTTAATTCTGTATCTGGGCTGAGTTTTTTAATTTCTCTGGAGACTGAGGCTGTGCTACTCCTTGTTAGTATAGTGGTGAGTTACCCCCACTTGGCATGTGGAGAGACCAAGGTCCAATTGCCCAACGGGGAGGAGTGCCAAATGTTGGGCTTCCCTGATGGCTCAGATCATAAACAATTTGCTTGCAATGAAGAAGACCAGGGTTTAGTCCTTGGGTTGGAAAGTTCCCTTGGAGAAGGGAATGGCTACCCAGTCCAGTATTCTTGCCTGGAGAATTCCATGGACAGAGAGTCCACTGGGTCACAAAGAGTCAGATGTGACTAAATGAGTAATACTTTGGGCCTTCCCTGGTGGCTCAGACAGTAAAGAATCTAGCTACAATGTGGGACATCCAGGTTAGATCCCTGGGTTGGGAAGATCCCTTGGAGGAGGAAATGGCAACCTACTCCAGTATTTTTGCCTGGAGAATTCCACGGACAGAGGATCCTGGTGGGCTACAGTTCATAGGATCACAAAGAGTTGGACATGACTGGGCAACTGAGCACACACATAAGTTGTTTTAAAAAGAATTTTAAAAGACAAAATATTTCTCAGAAATATGCAAAAGTGATGGCTACACTTTGAGAAAAAATTAACTCAAAATGGGTCATAGGTATACATGTAATAGCTAAAACTATGAAATTAGACAAAAACATGGATGTGAATATTTGTGATGTTGGATGATGCAATGTTTCATTGATATAACATCAAAAGATGTGATGAAAAAAACTCACATAAATACTCTTATTTAAATATATTTATTTAAAACATATTTATATCTATAACACAGTAATATATTGGCAAATTTCAGGCTTAAATTGAAGAAAGTGGAGAAAATAAATAAGTCATTCAGGTATGACCTAAATCAAATCCCTTATGATTATACAGTAGAGGTGATAAATAGATTCAAGGGATTAGGTCTGGTAGATGGAGTGCCTGAAAACCTACGGACGGAGATTTGTAACACTGTACAGGAGGCAGTGACCAAAACCATTCCAAAGAAAAGGATATGCAAGAAGGCAAAGTGGTTGTCTGAGGAGAAGGCTTTACAGATACTTGAGGAAAGAAGAGAAGCAAAACACAAGGTAGAAAGGGAAAGAGGTACTCAACTGAATTCAGAGTTCCAGAGAATAGCAAGAAGACATAAGAAAACCTTCTTATACGAACAATGTAAAGAAATAGAGGAAAACAATAGAATGGGAAAGACTTGAGATCTCTTCAAGAAAACTGGAGATATCAAGGGAACATTTCATGCAAAGATGAGCATAATAAAGGATAGAAACAGTAAGGACCTGACATAAGCATTAAAAAGAGGTGGCAAGAATACATGGAAAAAGTTATACAACAAAGGTCTTAAACCACAATAGTGTGGTCACTCATCTAGAGCCAGACATACTGGAGTGTGAAGTCAAGGGGGCCTTAGGAAGCATAACTACAAACAAAGCTAGTGGAGGTGATGGAATTCCAGCTGAACAATTTAAAAGCATAAAAGATGATCCTCTTAAAGTGCTACACTGAATATGTCAGCAAATTTGGAAAACTCAGCAGAGGCCACACAACTAGAAAAGGTCTATTTTCATTCCAACCGCAAAGACGGACAATGCTAAAGAATGTTCAAAGTGCTGTTCCTCAGTTGTGTCTAACTCGTTGTGACTCCATAAACTGTAACCCGCTAGGCTCCTCTGTCGGTGGAATTTTCCAGGCAAGAATACTAGAGTGGGTTGCCATTCCCTTCTCCAGGGAAGAATGTTCAACCTACTGCACAACTGTGCTCATTTCACATGCTAGCAAGGTAACACTCAAAATCCTCCAAGCTGGGCCTCAGCAGTATGTGAACCTAGAACTTCCAAATGTACAAGCTAGATTTAGGAAAGGCAGGGGAACCAGAGGTCAAGTTGACAACATTCATTGGAATCATAGATAAATCAATGGATTCCAGAAAAACATCTACTTCTGCTTCACTGACTATGCTAAAGCCTTTGACTATGTGGATCATAACAAATTGTGGAAAATTCTTGAAGAGATGGGAATGCCAGACCACCTTACCAGTCTCCTGAGAAACCTGTATATAGGAGAAAAAGGAACAGTTAGAACTGGACTTAGAACAATGGTCTGGTTCAAAATTGAGAAAGGAGAACATCAAGGCTGTCTATTGTCACCCTGCTTATTTAATTTACATGCAGAGTATACATCATGGGAAATGCTGGGCTGGATGAAGTACAAGCTGGAATCAAAATTGCTGGGAGAAATATCAACAACCTCAGATATGTAGATGATATCATTCTAATGTCAGAAAGTAAAGAGGAACTAAAGAACAACTAAACCCTCTTGATGAAGGTGAAAGAGGAGAATGAAAAAGCTGGTTTGAAACTCAATATTCAAAAAACGAAGATTATGGCAATTGTGCAATAGTTTGAAGATTTTTTGTCATTGCCTTTCTTTGGGATTGGAATGAAAACAGTCCTTTTCCAGTCTTATGGACACTGCTGAGTTTTCCAAATTTGCTGGCATATTGACTGCAACACTTTCATAGCATCATCTTTTAAGACTTGCATAGCAAAAGCTATGACCAACCTAGACAGCATATTAGAAAGCAGAGACAATACTTTGCTGACAAAGTTCTACTCAAAGCTAAGGTTTTTCCAGTAGTCACATATGGATGTGAGAGTTGGACCATAAAGAAAGCTGAGCACGGAAGAATTGGTGCTTTTGATCTGTGGTGTTGGAGAAGACTCTTGAGAGTCCCCTGGACTACAAGCAGATCAAATTAGTCAATCCTAAAGGAAATCAGTCCTGAATATTCATTGGAAGGACTGATGCTGAAGCTGAAGCTACAATACTTTGGCCACTTGATGCAAAGAACTGACTCCTTGGAAAAGACCCTGATGCTAGGAAAGATTGAAGGCAAGAGGAGAAGGGGACGATGGAGGATGAGATGGTTGGATAGCATCATCGACTCGACAGACGTGAGTTTGAGCAAGCTCTGGGAATTGGTGATGGACAGGGAGACCTGGTATGTTGCAGTCCATGGGGTCACAAAGAGTCGGACACAACTGAGTGACTGAACTGAAGTGAAGATTATGGCGTCCAGTCCCATCACTTCATGGCAAACAGAAGGGGAAAAAGTGGAAACAGTGACAGATGTTATCTTCTTGGGCTCTAAAGTTGCTGACGATGGTGACTGTGGCAATGAAATTAAAAGATGCTGCTCCTTGGAAGAAAAGCTATGACAAACCTAGACATTGTATTAAAAAGCAGAAATATCACTTTGCTGACAAAGCTATGGTCGTGTACAAATGTGAGAGTTGGACCATAAAGAAGGTTGAGCACCAAACACCAGATTTGATGTTTTCTAGTTGTGGTGCTGATGAAGACTCTTGAGAGTCACTTGGACTCCAAGGAGATAAAACCAGTCAATTCTAAAAGAAATCAACCCTGAATATACATTGGAAGGACTGATGCTAAAGCTGAAGCTCCAATACTTTGACCACCTGATGCAATGGGCCAACTCATTGGAAAAGACCCTGATGCTGAGAAGGATTGAGAGAGGAATAGGGGGATACAGAGTGTGAGATGGTTGGATAGAATCAGTGCCTCAATGGACATGAATCTGAGCAAATTCTGGGAGACGGTAGAGGATGGGGAAGCCTGGCATGGGGTCACAGAGTCAGACATGACTTAGTGATTCAACGACAATATAAATTACATTAGAAAGAAACTGAAAAAACAACTCCTGGAATGGGAGACTATATTTATAAATTTTATATCTGATAAGGGACTTATAACAAGAATATATTACAACTCAATAACAAAAAGGGAAATAATGAAGTTTTTTAAATAGACAAAGAATTTAAAGATGTTTCTCTAAAAAAGGTTTAGAAATTGTGAATAAACACATGAAAATATGCTTACCATCATTTATTCATTGAATGCATATTAAAACCATAATGAATATTGACACTTACTATAATAAAAAAGAAAGTAATAACATTTGTTGACAAAGATGTGGGAAAATTGGAACCCTCATACATTGCTGACAGGAATGTGAACTGATGTTGTCATAAACAGTTTGGCAGTTCCTTAAGCTGTTAACATATCATTACCATGTGACCCTTGACCATTACATTACCATGTAATCCTACCCTAGGTGTACAATCAAGAGGAATTTAAACATAGCTACACAAAAACCACTATACAAATATTCACCTCACCAAAGCATTATTCATAGTGACCAAAACATGAAACAACCCAACTGTCTATCAGCTGATGAACAGATAGACAAAACATGATATGTCCATAAAAGGAAATATATTTAGTAATGACAAAGAATGAAGAACTGGTACTTGCTAACATAGAATATGAAAACATTTTAAGTGTAAAAAGGAAATTTATAAAGACCACATATTTTAATATTACATTTACATAGAATGTCCAGATTAGGCAAATATATAGAGATAGAAACAAGTAGATTAGAGGGTGCCTAGGTCTGGGGTCAGGGGAGAGTAGGATGAGGAATGATGCTGATGGGTTTTGGGGGAGATATAATGTGCTAAATCACGTTGCCAACAAAGGTCCATCTAGTCAAGGCTATGGTCTTTCCTGTGGTCATGTATGGATGTGAGAGTTGGACTGTGAAGACGGTTGAGCGCTGAAGAATTGATGCTTTTGAACTGTGGTGTTGGAGAAGACTCTTGAGAGTCCCTTGGACTGCAAGGAGATCCAACCAGTCCATTCTGAAGGAGATCAGCCCTGGGATTTCTTTGGAAGGAATGATGCTAAAGCTGAAACTCCAGTAGTTTGGCCACCTCATGCAAAGAGTTGACTCATTGGAAAAGACTCTGATGCTGGGAGGGATTGGGGGCAGGAGGAGAAGGGGACAACAGAGGATGAGATGGCTGGATGGCATCACTGACTCGATGGACGTGAGTCTGAGTGAACTCCAGGAGTTGGTGATGGACAGGGAGGCCCGGCGTGCTGCGATTCATGGGGTCACAAAGAGTCGGACACGACTGAGTGACTGAACTGAACTGAACAGAGGACAGAAATGGCATGGACCTAACAGAAGCAGAAGATATTAAGAAGAGGTGGCAAGAATACACAGAAGAACTTTACAAAAAAGATCTTCACAATCAAGATAATCACGATGGTGTGATCACTCACCTAGAGCCAGACATCCTGGAATGTGAAGTCAAGTGGGCCTTAGAGAGCATCACTACGAACGAAGTTAGTGGAGGTGACAGAATTCCAGTGGAGCTATTTCAAATCCTAAAAGATGATGCTGTGAAAGTGCTACACTCAGTATGCCAGCTAATTTGGAAAACTCATCAATGGCCATAATCCTGGAAAAGGTCAGTTTTCATTCCAATCCCAAAGAAAGGCAATGCCAAAGAATGCTCAAACTACCGCACAATTGCACTCATCTCACACGCTAGTAAAGTAATGCTCAAAATTCTCCAAGCCAGGCTTCAGCAATACATGAACAGTGAACTTCCAGATGTTCAAGTTGGTTTTAGAAAAGGCAGAGGAACCAGAGATCAAATTGCCAACATCCGCTGGATCATGGAAAAAGCAAGAGAGTTCCAAGAAAACATCTATTTCTGCTTTATTGACTATGCCAAAGCCTTTGACTGTGTGGATCACAAGAAACTGTGGAAAATTCTGAAAGAGGTGGGGATACCAGACCACCTGACCTGCCTCTTGAGAAACCTATATGCAGGTCAGGAAGCAACAGTTAGAACTGCACATGGAACAACAGACTGGTTCCAAATAGGAAAAGGAGTATGTCAAGGATGTATATTGTCACCCTGCTTATTTAACTTATATGCTGAGGACATCATGAGAAACACTGGGCTGGAAGAAGCACAAGCTGGAATCAAGGTTGCTGGGAGAAATATCAATAACCTCAGATATGCAGATGACACAACCCTTAAGACAGAAAGTGAAGACGAACAAAAAGCCTCTTGATGAAAGTGAAAGAGGAAAGTGAAAAAGTTGCCTTAAAGCTCAACATTTAGAAAACTAAGATCATGGCATCTGGTCCCATCACTTCATGGGAAATAGATGGGGAAACAGTGGAATCAGTGTCAGAATTTTGTGGGGGGAGGCTCCAAAATCACTGCAGATGGTGATTGCAGCCTTGAAATTAAAAGCTGCTTACTCCTTAGAAGGAAAGTTATGACCAACCTAGACAGCATTTTCAAAAGCAGAGACATTACTTTGCCAACAAGGGTCCATCTAGTCAAGGCTATGGTTTTTCCTGTGGTCATGTATGGATGTGAGAGTTGGACTGTGAAGAAAGCTGAGCACTGAAGAATTGATGCTTTTGAACTATGGTATTGGATAAGACTCTTGAGAGTCCCTTGGACTGCAAGGAGATCCAACCAGTCCATTCTAAAGGAGATCAGTCCTGGGTGTTCTTTGGAAGGAATGATGCTAAAGCTGAAACTCCAGTACTTTGGCCACCTTATGCAAAGAGTTGACTCATTGGAAAAGACTCTGATGCTGGGAGGGATTGAGGGCAGGAGGAGAAGGGGACGACAGAGGATGAGATGGCTGGATGGCATCACTGACTCGATGGACGTGAGTCTCAGTGAACTCCGGGAGTTGGTGATGGACAGAGAGGCCTGGCGTGCTGCGATTCATGGGGTCGCAAAGAGTCAGACATGACTGAGCGACTGAACTGAACTGACTGAACTGAAATATATTAAACACTATTCAACTGTGTACTTTAAGTTGGAAAAAAGCAGTCTGAACAAATGATCTTCTGAAAAGTACTTTCTATTGTGCTGTGTGCTGTGCTTAGTTGCTCAGTTGTGTTCAACTCTTTGTGAGCCCATGAACTATAGCCCACCAGGTTCCTCTGTCCATGAGGATTCTCCAGGCAAGAATATTGGAGTGGGTCGCCCTGCCTTCTTCCAGGGGATCTTCCCAACCCAGGGATCTAACCAGGTCTCCCGCATTGCAGGCAAATTCTTTACCAGCTGAGCCACCAGGGAAGCCCAAGAATACCGGAGTGGGTAGCCTTTACCTTCTCCAGAGGATCTTCCTGACTCAGAATTGAACTGGGGTCTTCTGCATTACAGGCAGATTTTTTACCAGCTGAGCTACCAGGGAAACCCTACTTTCTGTTAACCAAAGGCAAAAGATACCAAAAACAACCAAATTTAGCACTTGCTCTCCATATTTACAGATTTTAGGATTGTTTTTATATTCAAATTAATCATATATTTCTTAATATAGAAAATTTTCCTTTTGTTCTAATAAAGTAGTAAAAAAAATCATGAAAATATTGCACATGCTCTAAGAAATATAGCCCATATGTTAAACAATGGATATTCAGTGTATAGGTGATTTTAATTGCTTTCTTGAAAGTTGAAAAGATAAAAATCTAGAAAGTATAAAATGTATTACAGGAAAGACACTTTTAGAATGTATTCTTTGGCTAATTTTTCATTTATTGGTAAAGTATTTTCTCCTAACTTTGGTTGAAATAATTCATATTCTATATGATATTTTAAAAGAAAATTATTAAACTTAAATATTCTGGAATTTAACAGCAACAGAAGAAATACATGTAGCTGTAGGAATTGCTAAACTTCAGGAAATGCTCTTTACCATGTGCAATATTAGTTCCTGAAAAATTTCTCTAAAAATCATCTTCGGTCCCACTCCAGCCTACAGATATCCTGGATTTAGGGGGTGGCTCTGTTTTGTTTTGGCCTGCCTAGTGTGGGCCTACACAGTGTTTAAATTTGAATTAGCTGTAAAAATTTATAATAGGCAGATTTGTCATAAAACTCTGGAGTTCCAGAGTTATCACAAATCGAAAGCTCTGACAATTTCAGCCACAGTACTGCATGGAAGGAGCCTGCCAAAGCTGAGGAGCAGCAGTTTCTTTAAATGAACATGTGTTCTCCCTTTCAGCACAGCCCTCAACATCTCTTTGTTTCCCCAACACCATGACGGGGTGTCAGTTGCTAGCTGCTATTTATCATTTTACACATTTCTGACTTTATTGATTCACTTACCCCTAGGCTTCTGATGTTGTGTCTTCAGCTCTGGACTTATCATTGGCTCTATTAGTTGCCACATCATTGCCAACCCACTGTTCTTAGCATTTGTCCTTGCTGATGCCATCTTCTGCAACACTTATTATCCAGAGTTACCAAATGGTTTTTGATTCTCTGTCCCTCCAGTTCTTTGCTCTGTACAGAATGATGTTACATCAGATGAAGCCAACCAAACTTTGCTTGAATTTAAAGTCTGCAGTGTCTTGTATACTCACATCTCTCATTGTCCTGAAGCTAACCTAGGCATACACATGGACACTGATTCTTCTCTTACTGAAGTAGACTTAGGCTATGTCTCACTAGAAGACCTAACCCTAAATAAGGGTATTATGGTATTCCAAATGCTCTTAGTCTGCCTATAGTCTTTCTCTCTCGTCTTTGGCAAAGTACCACTTTCCTTTCAGTTTCATCTCTTCATCTCTTCTAGGAATTGAACTCTGCAATAATTTGCATTTGCATGCAATCCAATTCTTAACCTTGTATATCAATATCAGAATTCAGAATAACAGAGAGCCCATTCCAAACCTTCATAAAGTTTTGTATTGAGTTATACAAAACTTTGGGCTTCCCAGGTGGCTCAGTGGGTAAAGACTCCACTTGCAATGCAAGAGATGAAGGCAGACATGAGTTCAATCCCCGGGTTGGGAAGATCCCCTGGAGGAGGGCATAGCAACCCCCTCCAGGATTCTTGTCTGGAGAATCCCATGGACAGAAGAGTCTGGTGGGCTTCAGTCCATAGGGTCGCAAAGAGTCAAACATCACTGAAGCAATAAGGACACACACAAGGAAACAAAACTTCAGGGTGGGGCAAGTTCTTTCAGTTATCCTACTTCTTTAAACCCTTACACTAGATTCCGTTTTTTCTTTGACTTTATCCTAAGGATGTAAATGTATTTAGTGGAAAAATAACTGTGGCTGTCCCTGGTTTCACCCTCATCCACCATGATATTCATTATAAGACATCTAGTAATTAAAAGTTAGAAAAAAAATTCATCCAAACATCCTGCAAACCTTTATTTATCCTCATATCCTGAAATGAGACACAGGACCACTTCTTTAAAAAAAAAAATGTGAATAGAGGAATGAAGTAGTACAACCTGAAGAGACAGCTCTGCCCAAAAGTCACATCCTCAGAAATCAAAATGTGACTCACCTTCATCAGCTAAAGGACCCTATTAGCTGATATCCTTGCTGCAGGCAAAGGAAACATGGAATAGATAGTAGATAAAGAAAGTTATTCATATGTGAGTTCTGGAGCATGCCATATATCTGTATAAAGTGTTAAACTAATTTCTTTCTCTTTTTTCAATATATGGAGTAATGAAAGTATCTAAATTTATAATTTACTTACATCTAAGTAAGTAAATCAGTCTCTGTGGAAAGAGAGTAGTATAATTACTCTTTTCGTGATGACTATGTGGAATTTTGTCATTTGCAGTTCTATATTGTGTTCAACTCTTTGCCACCCCATAAATGGCAAACAGCAACCTGGAGTTTTGGATGCAGGTCATGTGTATTATATGGGTAGGGATGGACATTCATTTTTAAATGAAAATAGTCAATGCTGTGAGAAGGGGAGACTGACAGACAGTAAGCACCCAGCAATATTAAACACAATCCAGTGTTTTAACCACTAAATATTCATACATACCCTTCCTCATACACACACACACACACACACACTTGCAAGAGTGTCCATGCCCAAGAAGACAACCTGAAGCCTTGTCCTTTTCTTCCCTCAGGTCTAGATGTAGCTCTTCGTCATTTGCAGATAGTATTCACCCCCAACATACTATGGTACTAAGGGAACTGGATGCCATTATTTAAAAAAACATGAACAATGAATGGATAAAAATGTTGAAAAAGAATATTACTCAGCCATAAAAAAGAATAAAACCATGCCATTTGCAACAACACAGATAGACCTAGAAATTATCATACCAAGTGTAGTCAGAAATACAAACACTATATGATATCACTTACTTGTGGAATCTGAAATATGATACAAATGAACAAACAGATTCACAGGCATTGAAAACAGACTTGTAGATGCCAAGGGAGGGGTGGTAAGGGAGGGCTATATTGGGAGTTTGGGATCAACTATTATATATATAATGCAAACTAATATAGGATGCAAACTATTATTTATAGAATGGATTAAACAACAAAGTCTTACCGTATAGCACAGGGAACTATATTCAATATCCTGTAATAAACCATAATGGAAAAATAGGAAAGAATATATACATATATATACTCACATACACATATATGTGTACATATGTATATGCACACATACATATACATATACATATGTATATATTCTTTCATATATATACACATATATGTATACATATGTATATACATATACATACATACATATATATATATTCTTTCCCATTTTTTTCCATTATGGTTTATTATGGGATATTGACTATAGTTCCCTGTGCTATACCATAGGACCTTGTTGTTTAATCCATTCTATATATAAGAGTGTGCATATGTTGATCCCAAACTCCAGTATAGTCCTCCCTTACCATCCCTCCCTTGGCATCTACAAGCCTGTTCTCAGTGCCTGTGAATCTGTTTGTTGGGAAGGTCTCTGGAGAAGGAATAGGCTACCCACTCCAGTATTCCTGGGCTTCCCTTGTGGCTCAGCTGGTAAAGAAACTGCCTGCAATGTGGGAGACCTGGGTCCAATCCCTGGGTTGGGAAGATCCCCTGGAGAAGGAAAAGGCTACCCACTCCAGTCTTCTGCCCTGGAGAATTCAATGCACTGTATAACCCATGGGGTCACAGAGAGTTGGACGTGACTGAGCTTTGAGGTTCCGAATTTTTTGCTGGGTTTGAGAAATCAAAGACTTTTTTAAAGCACGATTTAGAATTTCTTTGGCAGTACAGCCCACTTCAAAAGTTACTCGTTTTTGATTTTTTTGTTTTCAAAAGTTTCAAGAATGGTAACCACACACAGTAGTTTACCTGGTCAACGTTTGATTCTGATCATTTCATCATCCTAGCAACAAGCTTCTGAGTAATGCTTATTACCTTGGAAATTGAATGGCACTTTCATCTTGGCCTCTGTCTCAGAGCAATTTAGAAAATAAACCTTAGGTGAAAGGGCACCAAAACTTTCATAATTATCCAGATTAAATTCCCCCCTGCACTTTCACAACATGATTAACTACTCCATCAATTGAAAATACTTAGCAGAATTTGCTTGCAAGAGGTCTGAGGAGTTAGGCTCATCTTGTCCTAATCTTGTCACCTTCTAGGTCTCCCACCACCTGTTCTGTTAGCAAAAACCTTAGTTTGGGGGTAGAGATTTGACATTCCCAACCTTATCAAACTCCCTATTAAGAGGATTTGAAATAGTTTGGCTTTCAGCCTATTTGGATATAAAAGAAAGGTATTTTTTTTCCATTTCTTCTCTATTTTCAGAAAGTTCATTTTCAGAAGTAAACCAGTATCTACCTTGTAGACCTCATTGGAGACTAGAAGACTAATACAACATAGTTTGACATCCTGAATTTTCCTTCTCAATCACACTATACAAACATGGTTTTCCCCCTAAGGTAGGAGAAGCATCATTTGCTAACTTTTCTGTAATTTTATAACAAATATTATCAGCTTTCTAGTTCAAGAGGGAAAAGGTTTTTTTTCACTGACCTCCTTCTGCCTTGGTTCAGCACCATACACTTGTTACCAAATTTCACATCAGCCAAGATCAGTTTAGCTGCAACTTAGAAAACTCAAGTCAAGCTATATTAAACAACAAAGAATCATATCAACAGAGGTAGGATGGACTTCACAAAGCCACCACATCTTGCCTAGATTGATACAATGTTCTGCTACCTTGTATCTGTGTTTACAAATGGGTCCCTTAAGTCATTTCTCCATTTAGTAGTCACATGGTGATCTGTTGAAAACTAAAATCAGGTTATGTCACTCCCCTAACCAAAACACTTAATGGCTTCCCATCAAAATAAGGAAAAAAAAATCCATAGTTCTCTCCATAGCCGCAGATGCTCTCAGCCTCTCCAGGCCTATCTCCTTTGCTCTTTTCTAACTCACTCCCCTCTACCCTACTATTCCATTTCAGTGTTGTTTCAATGTGATACACTTGTTCCTACATTAGGGCTTTAACATTTGCTGCTTCTTTTTTTAAAAAAAGTGTTTATTGACACTTACTACTTCTTATGCCCAAAATGATCCTACATAGAGCCTTACAAGTTTCATTCATTGTACTAGTGAGGGTTCTCCAAAGATATAGAACCAATAGAAGATATAAATATTATGAAGCATCGCCTCACACAATTATGAATGCTGGCAAGTGCAAAATCTGTACTGTAGGGCAGCAGTTGACAGTCTGCTGGAGAATTTCTTCTTTCTCTGAGAAGCTGGTCTTTTTATTCTTTTCAGCCCTTCATTTGATTGGATAAGGCCCCCACACATTATTAAAGGCAATCTTTTTTACTCAGAGTTCATCAGTTTAAATGTTAATTTCATCCTACAGCACCCTTCATACTGGCACATAAAGTTAACCATCATACTTACATACTTTTTCAGATCTGTGCTCATCTGTCACCTTCTCAGACAGAACTTCCCTAATGCTCCTGTTTAAAACCTACACCAATTCCTGTTCTCTATCTATTGACTACATTTTACTTTTCTTCATGGTTTTTATTGAGACTGAAATTATACTATGTATTTATTTGTTATGTGCTTTTCATCTGTCTCCATTTCTAGAGCATCAACATTATTCTATAATTTGCCACAGTTTCTATGGAATATAAACAGCTTTTTCTATATAGCAGATGCTTAACAATCTTGGTTTTGATTTTTATATTCACCTAAAGGTAAAAACCAATCTTTCTTACCCAAAAGAAGATAACTTGAGCACAAAAATAACTGCAACACCATTCTACATCATAATGGCTGCAATGTCTATTGACCTGCAGAACTTCAACCCACTTATTTTCTCTGAAATGCTGGGGATGAGGTCTACAAAGTACATTCCTTAGCCTTCCTTTCTAGCTAACTTCTAGTTGGATTCTTCTAATGGAAGGCACTATTGGGACATCGGATAGTTGGAGGAATAGAGAACCTATTGTGATTTTCTCTCACTTTTCTTCTTGAAGTGTATTTGAGAAACCACATTCTTCCATCCAGGAATGTGGTCTCAGCTTCCATGGCACCTCTTCCATCCTTGTGCTATCTAGATATCACCCTACCAGCGAAGCACTGAGTGTTTTTTTGGAATCTGATTACACCATCTTATTCTTTTTGTTCTCCACGAACTAGATGAAGTAGCTGCTTTTAGCTGCTACTAACCTCTAGTGTACTATCCTTTTAAAAAATATCTTCAGAATTTCTAATAAATATGCAATGATATGCTTGAATTAGATCCCTGAATTAAAGTCTGTTGTTTGAAATGTTTTTTGTTTTTTTTTTTCAGGTTCCATGAAAGAGACTTTCAAAGTGAGATTCTTAGGTTGGGTACCTTAACTATCTGGAATATACTGTTGACCTTATCACCAGTGGAAAATTGGGCAAGAGATGTAAAAGATGCAGGTTCGATCCCTGGGCCAGGAACATGCCCTACAGGAGGGCATGGCAACTTATTCCAGCATTCTTGCCTGAAGAATCCCATGGACAGAGGAGCCTGGTGGGCTATAGTCCACACAATTGCAAAGAGCTGGACATGACTAAAATGACTTAACACAAACACACAGTCCATAACATGGGCTTCCCAGGTGACTCAGGCAAAAAGTCCACCTGCCAAGTTGTGGTAAAGTCCACCTGTCAAGCAGGAGATGCAGGTTCGATCCCTGAGTCAAGAAGATCCCGTAGAGAAGCAAACGGCAACCACTACAGTATTCTTGCCTGGGAAATCCCATAGATAGACAAACCTGGTGGGCTGCAGTCCATAGTGTCACAAAAGAGTTCAACATGACTTAGTGATTAAACAACAACAACCACCACCGATAACATGCAGAGGCATCTCATTAACCAAATTCTTATCTGTTGTTGCTTTAGATGACGGGCCTACTGAAGGCAAAGCTCTGGAAAACCAAGTGGTTAATGCATTTGACCACTATAGTGGTAGTGATGAAAAAGGCTGTGGGGCAAGGCTTTTTGAGACTGCACTTGATTGCTTATAGAGAGAAACTGACAAGCCCAGGTCTTTAATCTCTTAGTTCAAGGCAAGTCATAGACTCACAGAGGTTTTATTGTGCTCTTAAAATAATGTCTCATTTTTTGTAGTTGTAAATGAGATCCTGAATCTTATCCCATATTTAAAAGTGAAAATTCTAGAACTATAATATAAGTTGAATTCATTGCCTCACAAAGAATCTTATATGAAATTTAGAGCATTTATTGGGAAAGAAAGGAAATCTGGGACTTGACCTAGGAACATCTGGTTAGATACGGATGAATCTGAGGACCTTGAATCTGCAAATCTACTTGAACTTTCATTGAGCGTCCATTGATAGTAGAAATAATCTCCCATATCAAAAGCTATTAGTCTTTTAGACCCTGTAATAAACTCTAGTAAGGAAGTTGCTTTGTAAATGGATGCCTATTGATACTGATCTCCACCAAGCCTCATTGCCTTCAAACCTATAACTTGAGTCAGCTTCTGGCATACATAGGAAACAAAAGCAGGTCTTTCCAGGTGGTAGTAGTGGTAAAGAACATGCCTGCCAATGCAGGTGATGTAAGAGATGCAAGTTCGAGTTTGATTCTTGAGTTAGGAAGATCCCCTGGAGAAACGTGTGGCAACCCACTTCAGTATTTTTGCCTGGAGAATCCCATGGACAAAGGAACCTGGCGGGCTACAGTCCATAGGATCACAATGAGTCAGACATGACTGAAGTGACTTAGCAGGCAGGCAGGAGGCAAAAACAAATCTTATCTAGGGAGATATGACATATAGAAAAAGGAATTGTAATAGTATTATTATTTACTCATATTAACTTAAAGTTGGGGTATATGTGTGGGAAGTGATTCTCAGTATTTTGAAACAAATAGTGCTTTACAGAGATGCCCTATCCAATATGCTATCTTAAGTAGTTCAGCTCTGAATACATCAGACTCTAATGTGACCTATAGTCAATGATATTCAGAGTCTACAATGTCCCTGACATAATGAAGAAATATTACAAGGTTTAAGGAAGTAGAAATAACAGAGTGTATCTATTATTTGCAAGTTGGCCATCTCCTTGTATATTTCTGTATGAGTTTAGAGAGTACTCCATTCAAGATGTTGAGAAATGTATCAGTGAGAGAAGTAAAGACTCCACAAAAACTCTCTGATTCAGAGGGTGGTTATCAGTAAGGTGGAACAAGATTGATGACTACGAACTTAAATTACTAAAGTTGAGTGATAGATAGTAGTGGATTTATTATACTTTTCCTCTTTTTATGCATTTTGACTTATCCAAAATAAAATTAAAGAAAATGAGTTATATGGTAGCTGTTTTTTTCTCTCTGGGGATGGTTTTGCAAAAGTCCAGCTTTGAAACAGATTCTTGGACTTCAATGGAAACATGGGATCCCTGAATGGCAGAAGCTGAGTAACTGTGCTTAACTCCTAGAGAAAAGTGTGCATGATGGCCTGGTCTGTGGATGTCACTCAGACACCAATTTTCTAGTCTCTTCTATGCTTAATCAATGGGCTTGTTTGCAAGGCAGCACAGAGGTTCTTCAAGGGCTCAACCGTATGGTCTTTCTTTACAAAGATATTTGACTGTATCCTTGCTGAGTGTGCAAGAGCCACAGGGTCAAATTTAGACCTTGATATGGCACCATTTCCTGGGGAGACCAGCCAACTACAAGGTATCAATTTGATTGCTTTGGACTTCTTCCAGCTAGAAATGGTAAATGACTTTGTCCTCAGTGGAACTGAAACCTATTCTGGATGTTGGATTTGCTTTCCTGCTTCCAATGCCTTTCAGCACCAATATCAGAAGACTTTTGGAGTGACTTGTTCATCATCAATATATTCCACACAATACTGCTTCTGATTTAGGAACTCACTATAAAACAAAAGGAGGGTAGCTATGGCATCATACAATTCACTGATCTTACCATATACCTCTTGGATTAGAAGTAGCTCCCTTAACAGAAACATAGAATGTCTTCCTGGATTATTAGATGAAGTGCCAGCTAAGAGACAATAATTTTAATATTTGGGTTATTTTCTTACATTACATAGTATCAACTTCTAAAAGACACTACATATGAAATTGTTTTACCCTTAATCCACTTACTAAGAAAAGAAGTGGACTTCACTAATTTTTTTAATTCTGTTGGTTGAAAGGTCTTATTTGCATAATGAAAATTGTCTTAGTCAGGAGACATAATTTTTTCAATGAAATGAAAGTTAAGTCTGCCACCTGATTATTTTGGGCTTCTTATTCCACTGAAACAACAAATATTGGGATACTGTAATTTATATATTCATTGCCAAGAAGAAGGTAGGTTGTTCCTCTATAGAGGAGACAGGTATATTATATCTGAAACAAAAGAGGTTTCTTGGGGTAGATCTTAGTACTTTAATGTTCAGTAGAAAAGTTAATGGAAGTCAGTACAATCTGAAGAGACAGCTCTGTCCAAAACTCACATCCTCAGAAATGAAAATGTGACTCATCTTCATCAGGTAAAGGACCCTATTAGCTGAGATCCTTGCTGCAGGCAAGGGAAATATGGAATAGGTAGTAGATAAAGAAAGTTATTCATATGTGAGTTCAGGAGCATGCCATGTATCTGTATACTTTAAAGTGTTAACTAATTTCTTTCTCTTTTTTTAATATATGCAGTAATGATAGTATCTAAATTTACAATTTAATCTTTAGGAAACAGAATATCCAAGTGGACTTGTGACTTTGAATGAAAACTCATAAATCAATAGGTAAGTGATAGGATTTTGTGTTTTCCATTTTTGCAGGGAAAAGATATTATCCTTCATTATGAAAAAAGTAGCTGCATCTTGAAAGGAGAAGCATTGCACAACCATCATTTTTGTTAGTCTTGATTAAACAACCTCCTCCTTTGTAGTCCCTACCCTGGCCCTAGTAAATTCTTCCTAAATTTGCTAAGGGTTTCCCTGGTGGCTCAGATGGTGAAGAATCTGCCTGCAATGTGGGAGACCTGGATTTGATACCTGGGTTGGGAGGATCTCCTAGAGAAGGAAATAGCAACCCACTCCAGTATTCTGGCCGCAGAATTCCATGGACAGAGGAGACAAGTGGGCTACAGTCCATGAGGTGGGAAAGAGTTGGACACAACTGAATGACTAACATAACAAAGTTGCTAATCTTTGGTTTACTTCATTTTCTTTCACTCAGACTTTCCAACACCTGTGTAATTAATTCCCTGTAGTAAATCCCTTTTGTTTGGACTATCTGTAGTTGTTTTCCTTTTCTTTCCTATACCTAAAAAAAACCAGCTTCATTTCCTTACCTTAATTCCATTTGCCATTTAAATTCATTTTCTTTCTAAGTCTGAAGAAAAGTAGACATTTCTTCTATCAGCTGTCTTGAAAAGAAAGGTATTTCTCGGAAGCCACTGAAAAAGTCTGTTTTGTCCCTTTTGCACAAATTCCATCATATGTTAATTCCTAAATCAACCTCTAGAGCAAGAGAATGAAGTAGGACTTTGAGTTTAGTCCTGAATTTTTGAACTAATACCTGTGACAGGTTAATGAGATTCCCCTTAGAACAGGTCTGATCTTGGAGCCAGTGATGAGGTTAACCTCAGCCTAAATAAAGCACCTGGGTTGCATGGTGAAGAAGTATAGAGCTTTTAGAATTGAAACAGTGTCAAATGGATACTAGGTAAGCAATAGTAGTGTGCTCTGTAAACTCTTATTACATTATACTGCACTTCTCGCTTTGTCAGTTTGCTTCATTAAACTATGAGATCATTGATGGCACAAATTGTGTCTTTTATCTAAATAATCCACACTGAGAATTTTGACTGTCACTTAATAGGAGAGTGTCAAGAATTTCTTGAATGGATGAATAAATCAATGTGCCAAAGCTTTTGAATTGTTCTTAACAAGGATGAATTTGAACCTTTACTTAGAGCATTACAATACTATACAATGCACAAAGGCACTTGAGACAATAGTAGTTGTAGAATTGAAGATATGCTTGTTCACTGACCCTTATATTTTTGGTTGTCACTGAATATTTTCAAACAAAATGTTAGAGGAGAAGGACATATGCATCAATGAGTGCATTTGTACATAGAATAAGGTCTGTAGACATTTCTCAGGTAGTATAAATCTTCTGCTTGATGAAGTATTAGTTTTGTTTTTTAAATTCCTAAAGCTCCTTCATAATGTGTTTTGAAGATTCAAAAAAGAAATGAATAAGTTTTAGCTGCCTCAGAGCTGAACTAAGAACTTAGTGTTTTGAATTTTTGGAAGGAGTTATTTTCCTTCCACCAGTAAGAAAGCAGTAGAGTGCTTGAAGAGTGGCGTGGACCCTGGAGCCAGACTGCATGGACTAAAAACTCACCTCCACCACCTACCAACTCTATGACCTGGTGCAAGAATTATACCCAGAGCCTTAAACATATGAGGCACCTTTCATGTTACTGTCAGGGCACAAGTCTTATTAAAACAACTTGTGTTTCACAATCCTCATTGTAAAATTGTGGCTAAAATTAGTAATCTCCACATAAGTCAATATGTGGAAATTTCTTACTAAGTCCTTGTTATTGTTGTTGCTTGGTCATTGTGTCTGACTCTTTGTGACCTCAGGTACTGTAGCCCACCAGGGCCCTCTGTCCATGGAATTTCCCAGGCAAGACTACTAGAGTGGGTTGCCATTTCTTTCCCAGGGGATCTTCCAGACCCAGGGATTGACCCTGCATCTTCTGCATTAGCAGGTGGATTCTTTACCACTGAACCATATGGGAAGCCCTAGTAAGTCCTTAGCATTAGTATATTCTGCAAATGATAGCTATTTTTTTATCATTGTATACCACCAAGTCACATTTGGAAATCAAAAGTGGTAGAGGGAGGTAAGTCACAATGTTCCCTCCCAACATATTTTCCCCTATGGTAATCAAGATTGTCTACCAAACATTTCAGCATCCTTATCTTTCTAGGCTCATGGTAGCTTTGCACTTCAAAGCTTGTTGTGTTTGTGTGTGCTGTGTGACTACCTTGAATCTAATACACAAGTTATTCCTGGGCCAGATCAGTTAATTTCTTTCTTTCCCTTTGTAATGATGATGATTTAAGAATCCATGTAGTGACCATGCAATTAGCTTGTATCTCAGAAAGAGAATGACGTAACACACAGCTACCACAAGACCCTCTGAGATTTAGGGGTTATTTGTTACCTCAGCATCACCTAGTCTAGATGAGTCATATAGCAACTGACTAGTTCCATGATGGTGGGAGAAAACACATGAGTCTCAGTTTCTCCATCTGCAGAATAAGGAAGCCACAGATGAAAGGTTATCACTAAAGTCTCTTTGAGTTCTATAATAATAATAGTAATAATAATAGCAATGAGGATCAGACATTTTATAAATCAAGGAAGAATGAAAATAATCTCATTGATAAGCTCTGAGAATCAAAGAATAGCAGAAGGAGGCAAAATCTAAGGTCAGCTCTTCCCAAAGCTGGTTTTTTAGAACTCTAGTCACAAGAGATGGTTTGTATCAGACAGTTCCCTGAACAAGTAAGTATGGGAAATACTGTATATGACAGCTATCTGTTAAGTAATTTTCACGCATATTATCATAGTCTAAGGACTCATGAAGGAAACCTTTTTAAAAAAAATTATTGATTGACTTGGCTGCATCAGGTCTTTGCTGCAGTACGCCAGATGTTTCCTTGTGGTGTGTGGGCTTGTCTCTAGCTGTGGCACATGGGCTTAGTAGTTGTGGCACACATGAGCCTAGCCCCAGGGCATGCGGGATCTTAGTTCCCTGACGAGGGATCAAACCCATGTTCTCTGCATTGAAAGGTGGGTTCTTAACACTGGACTACCAGGGTAGTTCCAAGGAAATCTTTAAAATGCATTTCACCTAGAATTTACCAATAAAAAATCATGGTGGCAATCACTTTCACAATGAACTGGGTTGCTGTACTTTTCATTTGTACAGTAGGCTTTCTCATGCGGTACTTCAAAGTCTTTTAGATTCCTTCTGCATGTAGTCACAAGAGTGGGCATATGGACAAGAGCATCTCATTTCTCTGATCATAGTAATGGGTTTGTATATGAACACAAGGCCTCTGCGTAGCCAATCAGAGCCTTCACTATGATTAATAGTTTTGATGACGTCTTGGATTTAGCTGAACCTCACTGAGATACACTTTAGACTTCTCAGGTATTTGAGCCAAAATGTTCCTTTTACTCAAACTAATTTAAATTGGATTGCAGTCATTTGCTATTGAAAGAATTCAGGTTGGAACTCTTCCTCCTTAGAACAGAGTTTAGAAGAATGCTCTTCCAGGATAACAGAGTAAAATGATACAATTTTGAAACTTATTAAGCAATTGCCCCATCTTCCTCTAAGGGAACTTGGGTCTACTGGGGAGCCTGAAGATGGGAGTGACATATTTAGCTTGAGAAGACATATTACAGCTGTTTTTTTCTTTTTTTTAAAAAAATTTAGAAATAAAAAATGATGGAAACAGACACAAAGTAGTCAAAATATATTGATAGCAAGTAACAATCTTAATGTCTCATTCATTTCCTCATTCATATTAAAAATATTAGTTAAAGAGCACATCTATTTATGGACACTTTACTTCTCACAGCAAAGTCAGGAGCACAGATAAAAATGGTGGTCAATTTACAGACTGTGAAACTAAGTTAGATTGACATTAAGCAACTTGCCCAATGTCACAACTAGAATACGGTAATGCTGGAATTTAAAAGCACTCATAAGTGCTGTCCAATGAATTTTTTTTTTTTTTTTTTGCAGATAACATAACTGATATAAAATCTCTCTGTATTTGTTTTCTATCACTGCCTTAACAAATTCCCTTAAATGGAATGACTTAAATATATCTCACAGTTCAGTGGTTCAAAAATCTTGTAGGCTAGACTGGTTTGTCTGCTTAAAGTCTTACAAAACCAGTATCAAAGTGTAGGCAGGTCTATGTTCTTTTCTGGAAGCCTCGGTGAACAAGTCATTTCTAGGCTTATTCAAGTGGTTGGTGAAATTCATTTCCATGTGCCTGTAGGACTGAGGTCTGTTTTCTTGCTGGCTGTCAGCCAGGGGTTGTTCTCACCTTCTAGAGGCTACCCTCATTCCCTGCTTTATGGTCCCCATTAAATTCAGCTAAGGCATTCAAGTCACTATCCTGCTTGGAATTCCTCTGACTCTTCTGCCTTATCACTCCGCTATATCTCTTGACTTTAGCCAAAGAAAGCTTCTCTGCTTTTAACAGCTCATGTGATTGTATTGAACCCACTGTATAATCCTGGAAAATCTCCCATTCTCAAATCATGTTGAAATTTATGGGGTTGCAAAGAGTCAGATAGGAGGGAGCAACTGAACAACAACAGTCACATCTTCAAAGTTCCTTTTGTAACATATTCACAGGTTCAAGGGAATGGTGCAAGGAAATCTTGATAAGTCCATTATTCTGTCTATCATAATCTATCTATATAACGGTGCAGTTGGAAAGTTTTAAAATGCAAAAGGAAGAAATTTTATACATCTGATTTGTAAAATACCCATTGTATTCATTTGGAAACATTAAAATGGCATATAAAATATATATTATATATACAGTCCAAGGGGTCCCAAGAGTGAGACACGACTGAGTGAGAAACACTTTCACTTTTGCCTCCAAAGAAGGAGAATCTCTATACAGTTAGCAAAAACAAGACTGGGAGCTGACTGTGGTTCAAGCATGGGCTCCTTATTGCAAAGTGAAAGTGTTCATCGCTCAGGCATGTCTGAGTCTTTGTGACTTCTTGGACTGTAGCCCACTAGGCTCCTATGTCCATGGAGTTTTCCAGGCAAGAATACAGGAGAGGGTTGCCATTTCCATCTTCAATATTGAAAAACTTAGGCTTAAACAGGGAAAACCACTAGGCCATTCATGTGTGACCTAAAAAAATCCTTTATAATTATACAGTGGAGGTGACAAATAGATTCAAGGGATTAGGTCTGGTAGACAGAGTGGCTGAAGAACTATGGATGGAGGTCTGCATAACTGTAGAAGAGGCAGTGACCAAAACCATCCCCAAGAACAATAAACGCAAGAAGGCAAAGTGATTGTCTGAGCAGGAGTCTTTACAAACAGCTGAGGAGAGAAGACAAGCAAAAAGCAAGAGAGAAAGGGAAAGATACACCCAATGGAATGTAGAGTTCCAGAGAACAGCACGGATAGACAAGAAGGTCTTAAATGAACAGTGCGAAGAAATAGAGGAAAACAACAGAATGGCAAAGATAGAGACCTCTTCAAGAAAATTAGAGATATCAAGGGAACATTTCATGCAAGCATGGGCACAACAAAGGACAGAAATGGTAAGCACCTAACAGAAGCAGAATAGGTTAAGAACAGGTGGCAAGGATACATAGAAGAAATATACAAAAAAGGTCTTATTGACCCAGATAACCATTGGAGGAGGAAACGGCAGCCCACTCCTGTGTTCTTGCCTGGAGAATCCCAGGGACGGCGGGGCCTGGTGGGCTGCCGTCTATGGGGTCACACAGAGTCGGACACGACTGAAGTGACTTAGCAGCAACCATGATGGTTTGGTAGAGCTGGATCAATGTCACCTAAAGCCAGACATTCTGGAGTGTGAATTCACGTGGACCTCAGGAAACATTACTACAAACAAAGCTAGCAGAAGGGACAGATTTCCAGCTGAGCTATTTCAAATTGTAGAAGATGATGTTAAAATGCTACCCTCAGTTCAGTTCAGTTCAGCCGCTCAGTCGTGTCTGATTCTTTGTGACCCCATGAACCACAGCACACCAGGCCTCCCTGTCCCTCAAAATGTTTCAAATTTGGAAAACTCAGCAGTGGCCACAGGACTGGAAAAGGTCAGTTTTCATTCATATCCCAAAGAGGTGCAATGCCTAAGACTGTACAAACTACTGTACAGCTGTGCATTTCATATGCTAGCAGGGTAATGCTCAAAATCCTCCAAGCTAGGCTCCAGCAGTGTGTGACCTGAGAACTTCCAGATGTACAAGCTGGGTTTATAAATGGCAGGGGAACCAGAAATCAAATTGCCAACATTTGTTGGATCATGGAGAAATCAAGAGAATTACAGAAAAAACATCTTCTTCTGCCTCATTGACTATGCTCAAACCTTTGACTGTGTGGATCACAATGAACTGTGGAAAATTCTTCAAAAGATGGGAGTACCAGACCACCTTACTTGCCTCCTCAGAAACCTGTATATGGGTCAAGAAGCAACAGTTAGAATCAGACATGGAACAACTGACCAGTGCCAAATTGGGAAAGGAGTAGTACATCAAGGCTGTATGTTGTCACCCTGCTTACTTAACTTATATGCATAGTACATCATGTGAAATGCCTGGCTGGAAGAATCACAAGTTGGAATCAAGATTGCTGAAAGAAATATCAACAATCTCAGATATGCAAATGTTACCACTCTAATGGCAGAAATTGAAGAGGAACTAAAGAACCTCTTAATGCACGTGAAAGGGGAGAGTGAAAACACTGGCTTGAAACTCAACATTAAAAATCTAAGATTATGGCATTCTGTCCCATCACTTCATGGCAAATCAAAGAGGAAAAAGCAGAAGCAGTGACAGATTTTATTTTCTTGGGCTCCAAAATCACTGCTGATGGTGACTGCAGCCATGAAATTAAAAGATGCTTGCTTCTTGGAAGGAAAGCTATGACAAAGCTACATAGAGTATTAAAAAATACAGAGACACTACTTTGCTGACAAAGGTCTGTATAGACAAGCTGTGGTTTTTCCAGTAGTCATGTACACCTGTGAGAGCTGGACTATAAAAAAGGGTAGGCGCCAAAGAATTGATGTTTTTGAATTGTGGTACTGGAGAGGACTCGAGAGTCCCTTGAACTCCAAGGAGATCAAAGCAGTCAATTCTAAAGGAAATCAACCCTGGATATTCATTGGGAGGACTGATGCAGAAGCTGAAGCTCCAATGCTTTGGGCACTTGATGTGAAGAGCCTTACTTACTGGAAAACTTCCTGATATTGGGAAAGATTGAAGGCAAAAGGAGAAAAGGGCAGCAGAGGATGAGATCTTTAGATAGCATCACGGACTCAATGACATGAATTTGAGCAAACTTCAGAAGATAATGGAGGAGAATGGAGGCTGGTGTGCTGCAGTCCATGGGGTTGCCAAGAATCAGACACAACTTAGCAACTGAGCAACTGATGAATGATAAATATGTTAGAAGATGGAAAGTGATAGTTGATAGAATCTGCAGAAAACAAGAATTCCAAAACAAGTTATTTAGTGCTTTTTAAAATAATGGAGTACATAAAAACAACAAAAGTGAAAGTTTCAATGGCCGATATTTTATAGACAATAGAAGTAGTCTGTTGCAAGGCAACAGAAAATAAGCTGAAACATTTAAGAAATCTTTGGGTACTACTCAGATAGAGCTTCCCTGGTGGCTCAGGCAGTAAAGAATCTGCCTGCAATGCAGGAAGACCCAGATTCAATCCCTTGGTTGGGAAGATCTCCTGGAGAAGGAAATGTCAACCTACTCCAGTATTCTTGCCTGGAGAATTCCATGGACAGAGGAGCCTGGCAGGCTACAGTCCATGGGATCACAAAGAGTCGGACATGGCTGAGCAACTAAAACTTACACTGACTTACTTCCTTACCACTCATATGCAGCAATATCCATGATAAGGTCGGACATATTTTGGAGATCTTAAAAAGTAAACTTCCTATGTTGTTTTTATTCATAATGGCCAAAAGTTGGAAGCATCTAAGATGTCCTTTAGTAGTTAAATGGACTGTAGAACATCTAGACAATGGAGAAATATTATTCAGCTGGAGAACATCCATACACTGGAGTATCATTATTCAGCACTGAAAGAAATGTTATGGAGTCATGAAAAGACATGCAGGGATCTTAGATGCATGTTACTATGAAAGAAGCGAATCTGAAAGACTACACTCTGTACGACTCTGGCTATATGTCATTTTGGAAAAGGGAAAGCTATGGATACAGTAAAAAGATGAGAGGTCACCAGGGGTTGAGGGGAAGAATGAATAGGCAGAGTATAGAAGAATTTTAGGGTACTGAAATGATTATATATCAAACAGTGGTGGATACACTGTTTATACATTCATCAAAACCCAAAAAAATTTCAGCAAGAGTGAACTTTAGTGCAAACTATGGACTTTAAGTGATAATGATAAGTCAATGAAGGTTCACAGGTTTTAACAAATCTTCCATTGTGACGAGCTACCAATAGTGTGGAGAGGTTTTGCCTGTGTAGCTGAAGGAGGTATGTGGATACTCTGTACTTTCTTCTCAACTCTGCTATGAATCTAAAACTGCTATAAAATATAAAGTCTACTTAAAATATGAATTGCTCAGGAGGATTTGATTGAAAAATTTCAGGAGCTGACAGACCGAATGAGGGGCCCAGTGTGTAGAGACCTGATACTTAAATGTATAAGCACTAGGGATGGTTTTACTTAGGATTTACTAGATTTGGTTTGGAGTTTGTTCTAAAAACCTACATGTCATGTCACTGCATGTTAAATATATACAGTATTTTTTCCATTTGTATACAATAATGCACTTTAAACAGTACTCTTGTTTCTTACTTAGGTTGACGTGTCTTTAATATGAATGGGGGAGGGGAAAACTTGTTTTTCTTAGGGCTGTGTATGTTTAAGTCATTGAAATGAAAGACAACACTTAAATCAAGAAAATTGAAAACAGCCAGACTCACAAGTGGTCTCAAAACAAAAGCAATAAAGTTAAAAATTTTCCTCTTGCTTTAGAATGGGGACAAATAAAATGATAGCTTTTCTGTATTAAATAGTAGCCATTATTTATACAAGGATGTTTATACTATTACCTGAGAGAAATAAATACTCAATTTAGATGTTTCCATAGAGTAGGTAGGGGTTGGAGGTTTCCCTTCAATCAAAACATGAAAGTGCTAGCAAATTTTTGGGAGACAGAGAAAAAAAAAGTTCAGCTGTCATTTCCTTGCTGGTTACTTAAATGGATTGACTGAGTAATTTCTTATCATTATTTGACTGACAGTTTGTTGCATTTTGAAGGAAGAGTGAGAAAGATCAGGGGCCTGAGAAAGAAGAGATGGCTTTTACGCAGTTGTTTTTAATTCTAATTTAAACTAATTATGCGGACAAAAAAATTAAAAAAGATAAATATTTTACAAATAACTTTTAAATTTTTTCCAGATAATATCTAATATTTTAAAAAGTCACTACAAGACAAAGACAAGGGCCATCTCATTTTGACAAGATAGCACTTGGTTTACATTAGGTTTCCCCCCCCCCCCCCCCGTCTGCTGCCAGTTAAAACACAGAATTATACATTTAAGCCTGATTTAAAACAATGTACAAAGCTACAAATGAATGTTCTCAACATTAAACAGAGGTTTCATAACCCTTCGGTCTGTATGTTTTGGTTTATCTCCCCATCAGCCTTTCCAGAGAATGAGAAATCGGAGTAACAACAAAACATCCTTGAGAGAGTATTGTATCTCATTTAATTGGGACTACTTTTAACCTTTTCCACGTTCTTGGACCATCTGAAATCAGAGGTGTTTTCCAACTCCAGGAAGATACTTCCTATTTTTATTCAAGTACCTCCCTGAGCGGACTATTTCCCTCTTACCACTTTAGGGTCCTGTGGTGCTTCATTAAATCTTACCCATTTTTTTACTCAAAATCTAGCTGAGCCCACTTGTTTCCTACTTGTTCCAGTCCACGGTACACGTTTCTCGTTTTCTACTCCGTTCCTGTGTTTTATCAGAAATCATTTGGCACTCGGAATTTACTTCTTGAAGCACGCTCAGTACTTTCTTAGCGTCTTTCTCCAGAATCGATAGGCTGAGCCTAGGATCAAGCTGGGTGGGAGGAGCATGCGACAGCACTGTCCATGGTCCTGAAGCATCGTTCCAGGTTGAGGGATTTTTTTTTTTTTTTTTTTCTCCTTAATCCTACATCTGGTGACTCCTGTCCATTTTCTCCCACGGATTTTTTTTTTTTTTTTAATGGTTAAGTGGTGATGACAATAGAAAAGAAAGGCAAAAATATATTGGGGGAGAAAGAGGAATAGATAGAGATAGAGGTATAAAGTCATCGCCTGGAGAGAATAAATCACAGGGGTTTGACAATCTTAAAACAACTGCAGCTGATATCAGGTTGGGAATGAGAGGGGGTGTAACATACCTGACGCTGCCAATGAAGGAGTGTAAAAAATGCGTGCACCATGTGATATAAATCCGTGCATGAACAAACACACTGATGCTTGTAGGCGAGGAGGCCAGTATCGCTTCTATCATACCAAACTGCCATTGGTTTGTTTGTCTTTATTTTTCTCTCTTGACTTAAAAAGTCACTTGGCACTGTGGCAAAACAAAGGCAGCTGTAACTTACCTTTCACGTTTGATATAGCTGTGCATATTTTTTGGTTCTAGCACTTTTGTAACAGTTACATTCCACTATCATCAAGCCCCAGCTGATGGTGGTAGGCGGAGCACGTGCTCCATGAAATCTCCATGTAAGTTCCTCAACTAAAGCATAACCTCCACGAGGACAAACACCTTATACTATCCATTTTTGGATATCTCAAAATGCCTAAGTAGAGTGCCTGGTACAAATTAGGGTCTCAGTAACAGTCTTTGAATTGATAAAAGAATCACAATGCCCTTTTCAGAGACAGCACTCAATACAGGCTTGTGAAATGAGCACGTTTCACTTGTTTTAATACTTCCATCCTCTTTTAGTCCCTTTTAAAGCGCAGTCTCCCCTTTGTCCCCCAAAACCTCTCTCCGGCGTCCGTCACAACCGTCACTGCACTGGGGCCCTGCCCTCCTCCAGCGACTCGCTTTCTCCCGCTCACCCTTTTTTCCTGCTCTGCAAGCCCTATCCCCTTCTCCCCTAGGACCTCTCCCGCACTCGGTGGGTGTCTGTCCCTGGTCTTCGGGCGGCTCATTGCGTCCCCGCCCGCAGGGTAACGCTGTTGTCATGGACACGGCACCTGCGCCCTTCGGCAGTGCCCCTTCGCCACTGTCCCCTCCCCCCACCTGCGGCGCTGCCAGCCTCGCTCCCCCGCTCTGCCCCGCCCAGCCCCGCCCAGCCCCGCCCCGCCCGCTCGGCGCTCCCCAGGCCGCGCGCGCCCGTGGCCCCCGCCCCGTGCCTGCCCTAGCCCCACGGAGCGTCGAACCGCGGGGGCCCGGGGGCCGCGGGGGCGCGCAAGCGAGCAGGCGGCTGCGCCTGCGCACTGGCCGCTTCCCCTAGCGGCGATTCGGGCCGGTGCCGCTCGCGCTTGGGCAGGACGCGGGGCGGGCGGGGGGAGGGGGGAGCGGCTTTGCTTCCAGCCGCGAGTGAGGCGGAGACCCGGGCTGGCGGGCGGAGCGGGAGGCACCGCACCTCGGCCAGAGGCGGCTGCTGCAGCTGCTGCCCTCTTCCCCGCCGCCGCTTCTCCAGTCCCGTTAGTGGTTACCCCTCCAGCTGCTGGGAACGGACGAGAGAGAGGAGGAGGGCGAGAAACTCCCACCGACCCACAGAGGTGAGTCCCAGGCAGAGCATCCTCCATCCTTGCCTGCCTCCCTCCCTCCTTGTCTCCCTCCCATCCTCTGCGTCCTCCCCTCCCTCCCTGCTCCCCAACCCTCCCGCCCTCATCCTTCCCAACATCCCTCTCTCCTCTCCCCTTCCAGCCTTTCTTTCATCCCTTTCTTCTTTTCTCCCAGCCCCGCTTTCTTCCCACCCTTTCTTTCTTCCCTGTCTTCCTTGCAGCCAGTCGCTCCAGAGCGCAGCTCTGCCTCGCTTTCCTCTTGTCTCCATCTCTTTTTTTTCCTCCTTTCTTCACCCCTTCCCCAGTGGGAGATCCCTTGCCTGGTACAACTGTCCGGATTCAGGGGCTTCCAAAAAATTGGGCACATCTACTGAGAGACACGCTCTTGCACAGCGGATACCCTGTGGATCTCTGTGTTGTTTGGATTAAGGGTCAAGTTGGATAGAGTACCGGGAACTGGAAGGAGAAGAGGGTCGAGGAAGAATCTGTGGATTTGTGCTGTATTAGGGTGGGGGTGGGGAGGGTTGTCACTTAGACATGTTGCCAACAACCCCCCACGCCCCTCTGTAGCAGTTTCTTTTTTCCTTCTGGGGAATTACATATTCCCAGTGTGTGTGTCACTAATTTAAAACCCAGTTTTCCCGGCTTTGATTGTCTCTGTGTGAGAAGCCACAAGGGGGGACGAGGAGAGAGGAAGAGAACAAGAGAGGAAGAGGGGAGGGGAGAGGGAGGGTGGTGGCGGTGGATGCCTGTATCTCTTTTCCCTAGGCCTCTTTGAATTGATATTTTCAAACCACCCGCCCAATATTTGCCTTGAAATTGAGCCCTTGTGTGCTTAGTTCTGCCACTGTCTACTTTAGAGGCAGAAACTCTAAAACTTTAATGTGTGTACCCCAGCATTATTTGTGGAATGTTTGGATCAGCATACAAAAACACTAGGGTAGATGGATTTGGGGAAAACAGAGAGCAGAGGAGTGGAAGAGAGGCACTTTTGTTCATCATGAGTTAACTTCTAAAGGAGGACAATAGACTGGAGTGATGAGGTTATACTCCACAGGCTTAGAGATATATCGTTTTGATAGAATTAGCTGCATGATACCTTTAGCAGATAACCCTTACCTTTTCTCATGCACCTTACAGAAATCGTGAAGATGTTTGAAAAGTACTGTGTGATTCTGTTTGTGGTGTATACCAATGGGAAAGTTGAATTATCTTTGAGACTGTTGTGAACAGTTTAAAATTTCAGTTGGTTTTGCACCGTTTATTTTCACCAAGTGATATATTTTACTTTGCTTTCTTTAGCTTACACTCTAACCCCTTCTGTTATATATATTAATAGTGATTTGGCAATGCTCCTTTTAACAAGTGTTGCTGCTGAAAGTTTATTCATACCTGATGGGATAGCCCTGCCTCAGAATTTTTAGTGTATTCATCATTTCAGAAAGATCCAACAAGTAGGATAAGTATAACTCAGAAATGGACTATTTAGAAGCCTGTATTTTGTTTTATCTATGCTCACCTTTAAAAAAACACACAAAAATAAAAACCCTTAATTTCTACAGATAGCTGTATTTTATGTTTAATGGATGTGTGGGGAGGGACTGAGGGACTGAAATTAATGGTGGATGCAATGAAGCTTCCAGTAAGAAACTATGCTGTGGAGCAAATTGTTGATTTTTTTTTTCTTTTCATTTAAGTTATTATAGGCTAGTGGTGCAATATGCACTTTCATATTTTATGGGAATGTAAAGTAGGAGTTGAGTTGAAGAGAATTACCTTCCAAAGTGATTGAGTGCTGATTTGACAAAGAGCTGACACAGTTAATCATCTGAATCAGTTTTTTTGGGGGAAGTGCATGATATTAGGAATGATGGATCCACCCCTTGCCCCAACTCCCCTTGATAGGATTGCAATTCCATTAATGGCTTGGCTGAAGCTTGGTGGAATTGTCAGTGTTACCAATGTCCTGTTGCAGAATTGCCATCAACCCTATCCATATTTGAGTGGTTACATTACTTAATAGCTAACACAATTGTAGGCAGGGCTGTTCTGTTTTGCTTTTGTTCATTTCCCTGGAATACCATGAAGCTAGTAAAAACCTTTGATAGTAGTTATATATGAACACAATCCGTTAGTTTTGTCCTAATTTACTTTCAAATGACTTTCCCCTCTTCTAGCATCTCTACTGTTCTTTCTCTGTGGAGCTTTGTGGTTGTGAGCTAGGGGAGGAGGCAGCCCCTCAGACAGCCCTGCTCTTCCTTGATCGCAGTTTTGATTTACAGAGTGATGTGGGTGTATGCCTCTGTTTTTAATACTGTGCTTACTATGGAAAGAAAAATACTGTTTATTTGTCTCCTTTGTAAACATTCATCTAGTGAGTGAAAACAAAATTTACAAGTTATTAACAGATAGAAGAGAAGATAACATTTGTTTACAGCAAGATTTTGAGAGAGACTTGAGTAAAATGAACAAAATATGAAACTGAAGAACTAGTGTCTTAAAAAAGCAGCTCTGCTACTCTGATCATTATTCACTTTACAGATAAAGTCCAACCAACTTCCTCTGAAGAAT
The DNA here is from genome assembly GCF_055505025.1 of Bos grunniens. NCBI lineage: Eukaryota > Metazoa > Chordata > Mammalia > Artiodactyla > Bovidae > Bos > Bos grunniens. The sequence goes on from NC_141175.1 coordinate 51,648,687, forward strand.
TTAACTTCTGGAGACTTCTTGCTTTACTTGACTAGACCTTTAACAATGTATGGTACAGATAAAAACCCAGTAGTACATCTTATAGACCCTGTAGCAAATATTCTGGAACATTCTCTATGGTTTTCTCAGAGCTCTTAAAACCATGCAACCCTAAGCTAAGTGTATGAGGTTTTGAAAAGAAGTAAAAAGACACTGTCTTTGACCTTAGCTTATAGCCTAGTTGAGAACAGGCTTTTGCATGAGGTCATATTTCACAGTGGTAAAGAGCAAGATCTTTGGAGAGAGCTTTAGATTTGAGTGCATGCTCTACTTACGTAGTAGTGTTATGCCCTTGTGTATTATTTAAGCCCTTCCCGTCATTTGCAAAATGGGAATTATGGTAGACCTTGATTCTTAGGATTACTTAAAGGGTTAAATATGTTAATCACAGTACTTGGAATAAACAAAGCATATCTTAAACAGTATTATAATTAGGAAAATGATTTAAAACAATCTAAGACAATATATGATTATATGCTGGAAAGAAATAAAAAGCAGGTAAGTGGTTAGAGGGATTCTGGAGAGGACAGTTATTTATGTAGTCTAAGAATGATAATATTCAGGAGTTGCAGTGGGGCTTGGAAGGGTTTCATGCAGGGTGGGTACACAGCTGGAACAAAAGCAGAGAGGAGAAACACCGGTGTGTTTAGGAAAACTGATTACTTGACTACTGGGGAGTGTATTAAACAGTGTTAAACACATACGGTCAGAGTAATTAGCCTCTCACTCGGGACAAGACAACTTGTTGTATTGTGGGATCCATTTTATCACAGAATGTGCAGCTACCCAGAGGACCTGTTTCAGTTCTTTGTCTTACACAAAACCCTACACCAAGACACAGGATTCAAGGTCTGTGTCACAGTGAGGACCCAGAGTATTCTTTCTGTCTCTTTTCTTTAAACTTCAAGACAGAAAGTTGACCTTTCTAAATAATAAAGATTTAATATCATGATTATCTCAACTCTCTCTTGTTTTGCCTTAACTACAAGGAATATTCCAGAATACATACTTGGAGAATAGTAGCCATTATTATTTTATTTTGTCATACACAAAGCTGGGCATTATTAGGGTACTTGTATTTGCTGGAAGTTTCTTTTTTTTCTTTTTTTTGGTGTTCGAGATTATTAATGATTCTCAATGAGTTATGCTCTTTTCAAGTGTTTGCTGGGAGACTAGGGTGTGATGGCAACAGAAGGTCTGTCTGGGATTGTGCACTGAGCAAGGTAAACACCAGCTCAGTGTGGGGTGATAGTTGCCCATTGGCTATGTCTGTTGACATGTCTTTAGTTTTGACTGGTGTTTATTGGATCCAAAAGCGTAAATGATTTGTGTTGTTTTATAGAAAAAGGATTTCCAGAAAAATTTACCTACAAATTGCAAGTTTCAGTGTTTATAGTACTCATGTTTACTTTATTTTTAATAGATAGACATAATTTCATTCTTTTCTCCAAAATAGTAAAATACTCTATAATTATTTTTTGTAGTTCTAATATACACAAAATTAATCTCAGGGATATTATCTTAAGATATATATGGTTAAAAACATGAATGTATTTCCCAAAACTAGAAATTTAACAGACACAGACTGTAGCATTTTTATTTTCCATTTTGGAAGCTTTCTTAATATTCTGATGTTTTAAGGATGCAGCAGATGTAAATAAAACTTTTTCCAATGTATCACTTCTAGTCAGTTTCATATTAAAGCACCAGTGATTTTTGAAAAACTACTTCTAGATGCTTTAATTTTCCTTGTAAGTGAATTTTTACTTTCGAGCTGAATTCTAACTCAACCACAAATATGCATTCCACAGCTCTTTGAAATTGTAACTCATTATACAAAAGTGATAGTCTGACCTTATACAGCTTAATTTTATAGGGCTTTTATTCATTCTTATTTAAAGGCCATATCTGTATATACAACTCAGACTGTTATTTTTCAGATGTGAAGATAATGTGCAATAACAGGAATGAAAAAGAAGCAACTATGTTCTCTGTAAATTAAGCAATGACCTTAACTTATAGAGAACATGGAAAAGTAGAATAAGGATGAGATAAAGTTAATTTTGTTTCATCTGTTGAGCTAAAAACTTTTTAACTGCTTGTTCAGTTAATAGGACACTTGTAATATGCTCGTATGTGTAAATGGGGCTTATATTGTTTGTTAGATATCTGCGGTAAATCCAAGATCCTTTTTTTTCATGGCACCTTGATATTTCACAACTCAAGCCATGAACTCCAGTGGGGGTATGTCAGTTCTTTGACAGCTACTCAGAAACCACAGTGACTCCGTAAAAGACCAGAGAATCTGATATTTGTACCAGAGCAAGTGGGCAAAACTCAGATCTGTCTCCATCAACTTTTGAGTTGGGTATTTATTTTGTAAGTAGAGAGCAAGAGGGCAAGAGGGCTCAGAAATGATGGATGGAAAGAAAGTGTAAATTTCATGTTAGTTTTTGGAGCTCTCTGCCCAGCAGGTTCAGCTATCCTTTTTGCCTCTTTACTGCCTCTTCACTGGTGGCATGTGTAATTTCCGAGGTGGGGAAGCCGATTTTCTTATGTAACATGAGATCAGCTTGTGACATCTAAAGCTCACTATCAGTCATTCTGGTCCCTTGGTGTGCCTGTGGGAGGGACTGTCAGCAAGTTTTTTCCAAATCTGTTTCTCTGGTACATTGTAAAGCAGTCCTGATGTTCTCTGTGTATCATTTTATTTCTTACTGTTTCTTTGTATCTATCTTATTTCTACCTTATGATTCTTGAGCTTTAAAATAACAGGGTATGGTTCATTCTCTTCTGATTTTCTGATTAGACAACATTTCCATGAGAAGAATACAGTCTTAAAATTTTGTCTTTAATTCATAGGGCTTGAGTTCAGTTCAGTCCAGTTGCTCAGTTGTGTCTGACTCTTTGTGACCCATGGACTGCAGCACGCCAGGCTACACTGTCCATCACCAAACTCCCAGACCCTACTCAAACTCACATCCACTGTGTTGGTGATGCCATCCAAGCATCTCATCCTCTGTCATCCCCTTCTCTTCCTGTCTTCAATCTTTCCCAGCATCAGGGTCTTTTCCAGTGAATTGGTTCTTTGCAGCAGGTGGCCAAAGTAGTGGAGTTTCAGCTTCAGCATCTGTCCTTCCAATGAATATTCAGGAATGATTTCCTTTAGGATTGACTGGTTGGATTGAGGCAGTTGTTAAATATCATTGATGCATCTTTTAGTAAGGAGGTAGAAATGTCCCTTAACTACCTCATAAAGAGCTAATTGCCCTCAACTATTTCTTAGAAAAGGTGTCCCCTAACTCTTGAGAGTATACCAGTTGTCCCCAGTATTTTTCTTTAGACATCGATACCTGCCAGAGTAATTTCACAAAATGTGCTTCTGTTTTCCTTCTAAATGCAGAAATGGCATAAAGAAGTATATACAGAACTCATTGGGGAAAAAAAAAAGTGTCATCGTCTAAATTTATCCCTCTATTCAGTTATGCTATCTATGCATTTTAAAAATCACATTTATCTAACATGAATTCATTCAACAGGTATTTTTTTAAATGTCTGCTCCATGCAGAGCATTGGGCTAGAAAGTACAATTTTATCACAAAACTGAATCAGGAATTAGGACACCTGGGTTTTTCCTCCAGATTTTCAGCTGATTGACTAAGTGAAGGGAAGTGAACGTCTCCCAGTCATGTCTGACTCTGCGAGCCCATGGACTGTAACCCGCTAGGCTCCTCTGTCCATAGGTTTCTACAGGAATATTGGAGTGGGTACCTATTCCCTTCTCCAGGGGACCTTCCTGACCTAGGTTTTGAACCCGAGTCTCTGTGTTGCAGGCAGATTCTTTACTGTGTGACTAAACAAACTGGAAACCCTCCAAGGCTTATTAATTTAATCTGTACCTTTTTTAAGTGACTTGCAATGGACATGACGATAGAGTGTCTTCTAGCTATAAAATTCTGTAATTCCACTTGTGAATTTCCCTTAAAATTTCAAGGCGTAATGATGTATTTCTTACTGTGTCCTATTTGTTTTTTTCTTTTCTTTTGAAATATATACTGCTCCTGCATGAGAAAAACCTTTACCTTCAGTGTCACATGCTTTCCCTTGCCCAGTTCAGTTCAGTTCAGTCGCTCAGTCGTATCTCTGGGGTCACACAGAGTTGGACACGACTGAAGCAGCTTAGCAGTTAGCAGAAGAAATTACAGGAGAAACTCTTTATGATTTGGGGTTAGATAAAGATGAGTTAGTGGAGAAGGAAATGGCAACCCACTCCAGTGTTCTTGCCTGGCGAATCCCAGGGACGGGGGAGCCTGGTGGGCTGCCGTCTATGGGGTCACACAGAGTCAGACACGACTGAAGTGACTTAGCAGCAGCAAAGATGAGTTAGATAAAGTAGGTCCTAAAGGCTTTAATAATAAAGGAAAAAGATAAACTAGACTTTATCCAAATTAAAAAAAAAAAACAAAAACTTGTTTTTCAAAAGACTTCAGATTTGCTAGACCTATGTATCTCTATTTCTATCTCTATATATCTGAAAATGGAGTAGTTGTTCTGATTGTATATAGAATGCTTACATCTCAGTAAGACAATCCAACCAAAACAAAATATCTGAAGAAATATTTCATAAAAAGATATATGAATGAGCAGTAAGCATACAAAGAGGTGCTTGTCTTTTGTTCACTCAAATAATAAAATATAAAAGCCATAATATGCTACCACTGTACAAACACTAGAATGGCTAAATTTAACAATACTGACAATATCAAGTTTTGGAGAGGATCTGAAGCAAATGAAGCCCTCATACCTTGGTGGGATGTAACACCTTAGGAAACATTTTCTTCCTACTGTTAAAAATACTCTTATAGTACAACCACTCCCAGATGAAATGAAAACCTGCACAAAGGCATTTACATGAAAATTAATAGCAGTGTTACTCATAATAGCTTCAAACTAAAAACAACCTGAATATCCAACCAATCCCTATGTTAAAGTTACTTTTAAGAAGTAGAAAATAAAACTTCTGAGATATGCCCTTTACTTATCTGTAACCTGGCAGCAGAGGAAAGGGAATGCATTCAAAAGAATTTGTAAAAATGACAAGAAATGCTGAGGATGGGTGGCTCTAGTGGCAGACCTTGGGTCAGTATCCCCTCTCTGCTCTTCTCCATGATCCGTCTGCATCTAGACTTCATCCTTAGGTTTGGTGTTGTCTTGGCTGCTGCAGTTTTGAGCACACCATCATGCAGTAGTGATGTCTGCCAGAAAAAAAAGAGGAAACTTTTGCCAGAAGTCCTCCCTTATCTCTGATCTCACTGGCCAGCACTGGGTCCCTAGTTCAGCTAGCTGTAGGGGCTGAGATGGGTCAGCTATCCATGAAGCTCCTGGCTGTGGAGTGGAGGTGAAGAGGATGGCTGAGCTAAATGGAAGTTCAGTTAAGAAAAGGAAATGAACAGTTGGGTCAGCAAGCAACAGTGTTTGTTTCAAGTTGATTTAGCGGCCTGCCATGATGTTGTCAGTCTTGTGGGAAAGAGATTGAAGCAGAAAACAAGGATTGCAGTCACAGCTTGTTATTGTGGGTATGTACATAGAAACAGGTGACAGAGGTACCCTAGGAAAAGAGGAAGGGAGAAATTTAGATCCTAGATCATAGCTTGAACTGGAGTGGGAGGGAGTCTAGATCCAGGAGAATTGTGCATAGTGGGTAAGCATACAAATGATGATCGGCAGATCCAGGCACACTGGGGCCCGCGGAGCTGGGACAGGAGGCAAAAGTCAGTGCTGGCAGTAGTCTGGAATCCAGGCAGGCAAACTCGATTGCAGTTTGCCCATCTGTGAAATCAGGACCTCAGGCAAGAAGATTTTCATGTTTTGCTTGTTAAGGCAGAAGCTAGAACAGTAATTATTCTTTTTTTTTTTTTTAAATTGTCAACCACTTTAGATTCTAACTGTGTCAAGGAGAGGAGCCATACTTTTGCTTATTCTAATATTTCCCTGGTACAACCCTGGGCCCGCATTGGTTTCTTGATAAATGTTAGCTGATTGTATTAATTCTGCAAACTCATTCTGCCTTTGAACAAATCAGACAAGTTTCTGGTTCAACAAATGTTGCAGTCATTCATCAGATACTTTCTTACAAATTATTCAAAATGCTGTTTTGGGGGGCATAGCCCTGGCTCTGTATATGAGTAAGAATAGTATTAATACTTGATCCCCATAAATTGACAATCTAGTAAAGGTGAAAAGTGCCTGAGTGGTTTAAATGCCAGAGTATAATACAGTGTGTATTACAGTATGGTACTGACTTCTCAGGGGCATGGATCAAAAGTCTAGGCAGACCACAAATTGGAAACATTGCTTTAGCAAAGGATGGGGCAGAGATGGGGAAGGAGAGGACTTTGTGTTAGTACTTTTCAGTTCAGTCCTGCGTTGGTCTGGGAACTGGGACAGGGCTGAGCCAGCAGGAAGATAGGATCAATGAGCACAGCAGTGGGAGAGGTGAAGGCACAACCAGGAGAACTGAAGCAGGGATGCTGCTAACTGCTAAGTAGGCAGCTGACAAGTGGGACTGAAATGAAGGGCAGAGGCTGGGAGTAGAGAAATATTTTGGCATTATCTGTATAAAGGTATCTCAAGAATGCAATAACAGAAAATACACTGTTTCAGAAAGAACATGTTTTGTCTCTGACCCTTCGACAATACATGCCCATTGTAGAACATCTAGAAAGCAACCAGAAAAAGAAACTTGAGAATAAAAATTATTGCCGTCCAACTATTCGTTGAACATTGAGCTAATTTTGAGCTTTTTCCCCTTTGAGTGTATCTGAGTTTGGTGGGGGACTTGTTAAAGCAAAACTGAGATACAATTTTGTGTCCTATTTTTTTAAACTAAACATACTAAAGCACTTACTGGAACAATAAAAAAATCTTCCTCTATGCTAATTTCTATATAATGTTACATTGGTTGGAATTTACGTTTCTAGTTTTTGGCTGTCTACAGAGATGAAATGTTTCATAGATCTACTTTCAACTATGGGCTGTGTTATGGGCAGGAAGTTGACTTTGGTGGCCCCATGGGAGTGCCTCAAAGATACAGATCGTCAATATCTCTGGGCTATATATATATATATACACACACACATATATAATCAATATAATACATCATATGTATTATATATATAATCAATATAATATATATTATGCATAATGTATAATACTTAAGTGATAGGATGGTTGTATATATCATTTTTGATTCACATACACCTTAGCTGGTAGCATGAGTTATCATTATTATTTTTTCACTGCTGCCTGTTTTTTTATAGTGTGATTATACCATGGTTTATTTAATCTGTATGTTTTGATAGTTTGTTCCTTTGTGCCTTTTATTTTACTTTTATTTCAAACTTTGCTGTGGTGAATATTCTTGTGTCATTTTCTTACCCACATACTTATTTTTGAAGGGTAGCTTGATACCTGTTAATTTTGGGTCATGAGATATGTGCATTCTAGATTTTAATAGTTGATGCCTAATTGCTCTTCAAATTAGTTGTACTGATTTATATTCCATAAGTAGATGTGAAAGTGCATATTTCCTTGTTCTTCTTATAAAACATAAAAGTTTTAAACTTGGAAAATTTACCACTGGTAAGTAAACATGGTATTGTTACTGAAAGGTATGTGGGGTCTGGCTGTTTGCTTCTCAAAAGCCAATAAAAAGCCAGGTTATTGGAAAGAAAAGTTTGCTTTGGACTTCCCTGGTGGCTCAGATGGTAAAGAATCTGCCTACAATACTGGAGACACAAGTTCGGTCCCTGGGTCGGGAAGATCTCTGGGAGAAGGGAATGGAAACCCACTACAATACACTTGCCTGGAGAATTCCATGGATGGCAGAGTTTGGTGGGCTGCAGTTCATGGGGTCACAAAGAGTCAGACATGACTAAGTGACACACACACACACACACACACACACACACACACACACACAGTTTGCTTTGTTTCAGATGATGTCTGCTCTCCCTTCAAGTTGCCGGCATCTGAAATAAAGCAAACTTTCCTTTCCACCAGCCTGGACTGGCTCTTGAGTGGTGAGCAGCCAGACCTCACATGCCTTTTGGTAATAGTATCCTTGTCATAGAGCTTCTTTCTCTGGTTTTTAGAAAGGTTGATTATTTTTCCTTTTTTTTTTCTTTTTGTGCCTAATGGCCAAGTTTTGCCTCTGTTCTGATGAGTGTGTTCATGTTTCTGCACATGTTTTTCTGGTGGGTTATTTATCTTAAGTTATAGGACTTTTTTATCCTCTGGATATAAAAAAAATTGTTGTTGTTATACTGTTATAACTGCTATTGATAGGAGTATACTGTGATATCCAGTAAGTGATGGCTTTCCTTTTTCCAAAGTTCCTTATCTATTTTTGTACCTTTCCTTCAGAAGACTATGATAACCAGGTTATCAAATTCATAAATAACACCTTTGGTATTTTAATTGGTATTGTACTTAAGATAATTTGAGGGAGGAGTAACAATTTTCTAATTCATAGTCTTTCCATTGCCATGTCTCTCCATTTATTAAGGCCTTTTTTTTTGGGGGGGGGTGCCCTTTAGTATTATGAATTGTTTTCTTCCTAGTAGAAAGTCTTTCTCATTTCATCTTAAGTTTATTACTGTCTTGTTTGTATTTCTGCTGTTAGGAAAAGGTTTACTTTTCTTTTACATTTCCTGAAAAGGTATTGCTGATATAGAAAGTACGTCTTTTGATTTTTGTATTTGGTTTTAAACCAGGTCACCTTGTTGAAATATTTTCTTCTAAAAATTTGTTTTTTATCCTGTGTTTTCTTACTGGTTTGTATGACCTCTTTGTATAATATAACAATTCATGGTTCAATTTATATATATATATATGAAAAGAATAGTACTCATTTTTTTCTTAGTTTTTATCTATTTCTTAATTAAAAAAAATTTTTTGAGCCACGCCACACAGCATGTGGATCTTAGTTCCCTGACAGGAATCAAACCTGCACTCCCTTGCAGTGGAAGTTCAGAGTCTTAACCACTGGACCACCAAGGAAGTCCTTAGTTTTTTTCTAATTTTAAGTAAAATATTTTTTCTTCTGTTTGATGTATGAATGATTCATTCTTCATATATGAAATACATTATACCATAGTCTAAGCACACCTTTTTATTTTTAAAATTGTTCTCAATATTTCTTTCTTCCATAGTAAGCCAAATATATTATTGTATATATACCAATATCAGTATTTATTTATTTATTTGACTGTGCCAGGTCTTACTTGTGGCACGCAGGATCTTCAGTCTTCCCTTCAGCATGCAGGATCTTTAGTTGTGGCGTGTGGACTCTTAGTTAAGGCGTGTGGGGTCTATTCTCCTGACCAGGGATTGAACCTGGGCCCCCTGCATTGGCAGGTGGTGTCTTAGCCACTGAACCACCGGAGAATTGCCAATATCAGTATGTGTTGAGCCTTTCTCTACATACACAGGGTATGCATAGATTTCTTGTACTCACTTCCACATATTCACTAAGTGCATTTCTAGGCCTGTATGAACATTTTCATATGTGACCCTTCAGGTCTGGGTTTTGTCTTTTCTCAATCTTGGACTGAGTTGATTGAACAGTGTTCTGAAGACAATATTAACATGCTTATGATAATGCTCATGGTATTAAACTTTAAAAATTTATCTAAATGACTTTATTATTTAGCTATTTGATACTTTAAGTATTATGTTGTCATCGCTTTCATATTGAAGCTGTTGTAAGACATACTCTTTCCATCTTACAGGCAGCATTGTTTTTTAGAAATGCATAAATCCTGACACTGGCCAGTTCAGCACCACTAAGAAGCTTTGGAAGTCTCCAGTTCCTGCCCAGAATTAAGTTTTTTGGCACTAGATCTTCTTTTTCAAACCTTGGGGGACGCTTAACTTTAGTTATTTTCATGATCTTTTATCACGGGAAATTATTATTTTGAATGAAAACCCTTCACTGATTCTGCAGATTGAGAATATGGGCAAATTGCCTTGAATTGTAATTACTCATCTGGTCTAGGCTTTATGCATACATATCAGTATTGATTTATCATTAATGAACCCATCACCTTAAGATCCTGTGATCCATACTAACATACTGTAATAGATGATATAAATTCACTGTTGAAAACTGGAAATTTTTTCATTGTAGAATGTTGAGTGTGGATGTAAAATTTGTAGCAAGTGGCAAGTAATGATTCATAGGGTTGTAAGATATTTGCATTAATGCTGAATCAGTAAATCTAGTTCTCAAAAATGTAGTTAACTTTATAATAATTCTGTATTTCCTTAAGAATTACACAAATAAGTGTAAGTTACAAAGTTATCAATATAAGCTTGAATAAAAATATCCATGAGCAGCATATATGTGTTTTCTTTTGTAGTCTGCTTAAAAAATTTGAAATAGATCTGTATATCTGAGGAAATTTTCTTAATGCCTGGCTGCCAGTGAAAGAAAGTTTGTTGCCATTGCTATTATGAATAGCTGACCTCCTAAGTCCAGATATATTACATTTTATTTTGCTTGCCTAACTTGTAGTTGCAGAATTGCTCTTAACAATACCAAGTAATTGTACAAAAATAAATACTTATTTTGGGTATTTACTTAAAATATTCATATCAAAAACTTATAAGTATATGACATCATAAAAGTTTTATTAGATAGAATATTAACTTTGAACAGATTTGATTTCTATTCTTATTATAATTATAAAACAACCTATACTGTTACAGTTTTGCCTTTCATTCAAGAAAGTGCAAATATCTAATAGTACAAAAATACCAAACACTTACTTGCTGAAAATCACCCCCTAATACTGAAAGAAACTGAGGCAGTTCTAAAGACATCCATGTTCACAGATGAGAATACTTAATACTGTTAAGATGGTAGTATTCTCCCAGATAATCTACAGAGTCAGTGCTATTGCTGTCAGAATTCCAGCTGCCTTTTTTTTTTCTGAAATTGACAAACAAATCCTAAAATTCATGCAGAATCAAGAATGCCAAGTACAGTTCTTAAAAAGAAGAACAAAATTTGAGGATTCAAGTTCTCCACTTCAAAACGTACTATAATACTACTAATCAGGGTTGAGTGGTGGTGGTGTTGGTCTCGACATGTAGATCTATGGAATAGACTTGATCAGCTATAAATAATCTCATATATTTATAACCAATTTATTTTTCAACAAGAGTAGAAAGACAATTGGGAGAAAAGTAGTCTTTTCAACAGTTGATTCTGTGACAACTGAATTGTTGTTGTTGCTCAGTTGCCCAGTCATGTCTGACTCTTTGCAACCTCATGGACTGCAGCACACCAGGCCTCTCTGTCCCTCACCAATTCCCAAAATTTGCCCAAGTTCATTGTTATCAGTGATGCCGTCCAGCCATCTCATCCTTTGATTTCCTCTTTTCCTTCTGCCCTCAATCTTTCTAGCATCAGGAATTTTTCCCGTGAGTTTGCTGTTCATATCAGATAACAAAAATACTGGAATTTCAGCTTCAGCATCAGTCCTTCCACTGAGTATTCAGGGTTGATTTCCCTTAAGATTAACTGGTTTGATCTCCTTGCTGTCCAAGGGACTCTCAGGAGTCTTCTCCAGTACCACAGTTTGAAGGCATCAATTCTTCCGTGTTCTGCCTTCTTCATGGTCCAGCTCTCAACCATGTGTGACCACTGGGAAGACCATAGCCTTGACTATATGGACCTTTATCGTCAGAGTAATGTCTCTGCTTTTCAACACACTGTCTAGGTTTGTCATTGCTTTTCTGCCAAGATGCAAACATCTTCTGATTTTGTGGCCGTAGTCACTCTTCACAGTGATTTTAGAGCCCAAGAAGAGGAAATCTCACTACTTTCACCTTTTCTCCCTCTATTTGCCATGAAGTAATAGGGCCAGGTGCCATGGTCTTAGTTTTTTTAATATTCAGTTTTAAGCCAACTCTTTCACTCTCCTCCTTCACCCTCACTGAGAGGCTCTTTAGTTCCTCTTTGCTTTCTGTCATTAGGGTGATATCATCTGCATATCTGAGGTTGTTGATGTTTCTCCCACCTATCTTGATTCTGGCTTGTAACTCATCCAGCCCAACATTTCTCATGATGTGCTCAGCATGTAGATTAAACAGACAGGGTGACAACAGACAGTCCTGTCGTGCTCCTTTCTCAATCTTGAACTAATCAGTTATTTCATACGAGGTTCTAAGCATTGCTCCTTGACCTGCATAAGGTTTCTCAGGAGACAGGTAAGATGGTCTGGTATTCCCAACTCTTTAAGAGCTTTCCACAGTTTATCATGATTCATACTGTCAAAGGTGTTTGTGTAGTCAGAGACAGAGGTAGATGTTTTCTTGGAATTGCCTGTCTTTGTCTGTGATCTAGTGAATGTTGGCAATTTGATCTCTGGTTCCTCTTTCTTTGGCTTCTCAGGTAGTGGTAAAGAACCTGCCTGCCACCGCAGGAGACATAAGAGATGTGAGTTCGATCCCTGGGTTGGGAAGATCCCCTGGAGGAGGGCATGACAACCCACTCCGGTATTCTTGCCTAGAAAATCCCATGGACAGAGGAGCCTGGTGGGCTACAGTCCATAGGGTTGCAAAGAGTCAGACATGACTGAAGTGACTTAGCACACATGCACATGGACATCTGGAAGTTCTTGGTTCGAATAATGCTGAAGCCTAGCATGCAAGATTTTAAGCATGACCTTACTAGCATGGGAGAGGAGTGCAATTGTCCAGTGGTTAGCACATTCTTTAGTACAGCACTTCTTGGGAATTGGGATGAGGATTGACCTTTTCCAGTCTGGTGGCCATTGCTGGGTCTTCCAGATTTGCTGACATACTGAATGCAGCACCTTGATGGCATCATCCGTTAGAGTTTTGATGAGCTCTACTGGAATTCTGTAGCATCCACTGGCTTTATTAACAGCAGTGTTTCCTAAGGCCCACTTGATTTTGCTCCTAAGAATGTCTGCCTCTAGGTTGCTGACCATACCATTGTAGTAATCTGGTTCATTTGGATCTTTTCTATACATTTCTTTTGTGTGTTCTTTGCATCACTTCTTGATTTCTTCAGTGTCTGCCAGCTCTCTACTGTTTATATTCTTTATTGTGCCCATCTTTGGGCAAAGTATTCCCTTGATATCTCCAATTTTCCTGAAGAGATCTCTAGTCTTTCCTCATCTCTTGTTTTCTTCTAATTTTATACACTGTTCATTGAAGAAGGCCTTCTTGTCTCTCAGTGCTGTTCTTTGGAAATCTGCATTTAGGTGAATATACCTTTCCCTTTCTCCCTTGCTTTTTGCTTCTCGTCTTCCTTTAGCTATTTGTAAGACCTCCTCCCCCACTCCAGTACTCTTGGCTGGAAAATCCCATGGACGGAGGAGCCTGGTGGGGTGCAGTCCATGGGGTCGCTAAGAGCCGGACACGACGGAGCGACTTCACTTTCACTTTTCACTTTCATGCATTGGAGGAGGAAATGGCAACCCACTCCAGTGTTCTTGCCTGGAGAATCCCAGGGATGGCGGAGCCTGGTGGGCTGCTGTCTATGAGGTTGCACAGAGTCAGACATGACTGAAGCGACTTAGCAGTAGCAGCAGCAGCAAGGCCTCCTCAGATGGCCACTTTGCCTTCTTGCTTTTCTTTTTCTTTGGGATGGTTTTGTTTGCTGCCTCCTGTACAATATTAGGGACCTCCGTCCATAGTTCTTCAGGCATCCTGTTTACAAGTTCTAATCCCTTGATCTATTCATTACCATTACTACATATTCATAGGAGATTTGATTAAGTTGTACCTGTATGGCCTAGTGGTTTTCCCCACTTTCTTTAGTTTAAGCCTGAATTTTGCTATGAGAAGCTGAAGATCTGAGCCACAGTCACTCCAGGTCTTCTTTTTGCTGACTATCTACAGCTTTTCCTTCTTCAAGAGCTACAAAGAATGTAATCAATTTAGTTTTGGTATTGGTCATTGGGTAATGTCTGTGTGTAAGTTCATCTCTTGTGTTGTTGAAAAAGGCTATTTTCTATGACCAAGGCATTCTCTTGGCAGAATTCAGTTAGCCTTTGCCCGGTTTCATTTTGTTCTCCAAGGCCAGACTTGCCTGTTACTCCTGGTAACTCTTGACTTCCTATTTTTGCATTCCAGTCCCCAGTGATGAATAGAACATCTGTTTTTGGTGTTAGTTCCAGGAGATCTTGTAGGTCTTCATAGAACTGATCACCTTCAGTTTCTTCAGGACTGGTGGTAGGGACAAAGACTTAGATTACTGTGATGTTGAATGGCTTGCCTGGGAAGCGAGCCGAATTCTGTCATTTTGAGGTTGCACCCAAGTACTGCATTTCGGACTCTTTGTTGACTAGGAAAGTTACACCATTTCCTCTATGGGATTCTTGCCCACAGTAGTAGAGACAATAGTCATCTGAATTAAATTTGCCCATTCCCATCCATTTTAGTTCACTGATTCCTAAGATGTCGATGTTTATTCTTACCACCCCTTTCTTGACCACATCTAATTTACCTTGATTCATGGACCTAACATTGCAGGTTCCTATGCAATATTTTTCTTTGCAGCATTGGATTTTTCTTTCATCACCAGACATATCCACAGCTGAGTGTCATTTCTGTTTTGGGCCAGTCATTTCATTCTTCCTGGGGCTATTAGTAGCTCTCCTCCCCAAGTAGCATAATGGATACCTTTAGACCTGGGGGCTCATCTTTCAATGTCATGCCTTTTTGTCCTAAACTGAATATTTGCAGGCAAAAGGATGAAGCTGGACCCCATCTCAGCCCATATAGAAAGCATAGCTTCAAATGGGGCAGCCTGTTTGGGAAACAGTTTGGTACTTCCTCAAGAATGGAGTTGCCTGTGATCCAACAATTCAGCTCCTGGGTTTACACCCAAGAGAAATGAAGATATCAGTTTACACAAAGCCCTGTATGCCATCATTGTAGCAGTGTTATTTGTTGTAGCCAAAAAGTGAAACTAACTGATGACCATCAATTGAAGAACAGATAAACAAGGTGATATATCCATCTCTGTGTTAGTCACTCAGTTGTGTCTGACTCTGTGATGCTATTGACTGCAGCCCTCCAGGCTCCCTTGTCCATGGAATTCTCCAGGCAAGAATGCTGAAGTGGGTAGTCATTCCTTTCTCCTCTCCAGGGGATCTCCCTGACCCAGGGGTCAAACCTGGGTCTCCTATATTGCAGGCATATTTTTTACTGTCTGAGCCACCATACTTTGGGGTAATATTCAGTCATAAACAGGAATAAATACTAATACATGTGAAAACATGAATAACCTTGAAATCATTTTATTAAATAAGTGAAAGAAGCCAGGAATAAAATGTTTGATCCCATTTAAATAAAATGCTCAGAATATGCAAATTTATCAGATCAGATCAGATCAGTCGCTCAGTCTTGTCCAACTCTTTGCGACCCCATGAATCGCAGCACTCCAGGCCTCCCTGTCCAACACCAACTCCTGGAGTTCACTCAGACTCAGGTCCATCGAGTCAGTGATGCCATCCAGCCATCTCATCCTCTTTCGTCCCCTTCTCCTCTTGCCCCCAACCCCTCCCAGCATCAGAGTCTTTTCCAATGAGTCAACTCTTCGCATGAGGTGGCCCAAGTACTGGAGTTTCAGCTTTAGCATCATTCCTTCCAAAGAAATCCCAGGGCTGATCTCCTTCAGAATGGACTGGTTGGATCTCCTTGCAGTCCAAGGGACTCTCAAGAGTCTTCTCCAACACCACAGTTTAAAAGCATCAATTCTTTGGTGCTCAGCCTTCTTCACAGTCCAACTCTCACATCCATACATGACCACAGGAAAAACCATAGCCTTGACTAGGTGGACCTTTATAGGCAAAGTAATGTCTCTGCTTTTCAATATGCTATCTAGGTTGGTCATAACTTTCCTTCCAAGGATTAAGTGTCTTTTAATTTAATGGCTGCAGTCACCATCTGCAGTGATTTTGGAGCCCAGAAAAATGAAGTCTGACACTGTTTCCACTGTTTCCCCATCTATTTCCCATGAAGTGATGGGACCGGATGCCATGATCTTCGTTTTCTGAATGTTGAGCTTTAAGGCAACTTTTTCATTCTCCACTTTCACTTTCATCAAGAGGCTTTTTAGTTCCTCTTCACTTTCTGCCATAAGGGTGGTGTCATCTGCATATCTCTAAGGACAGAAAATAGCATAGTGGTTACCAGGGTTGGGGAGAGGAGAATGGTGAGTGAATATGAATGGGTATGAATTTCCTCTTTGGGTGATGAAAGTTCTGAAAGTATATATCATTGTGATGGTCGCAACTACTGGTTGTGCATATACAGAAAAAAAAATCACTGAATTTTACACTTTAAAATGGTGAACATTATAGCATAATGTATAAAAATAAAATAAATAAATAAATAATGTAAGGCTAGCAATTCTAATAATTATTTGTAGTTTTAGTTTTTCCATTTAGAAAGTAAAAATTACTCCTTGTCATAATTTTAAATCATACATTTTTCACAAGAGATGAACTGAAAGCTAATATACATTATAAAGTAGAATTTTACTGTGTTCTTGTAATCATGAAAAGGAATATTTTACTTTTAAAATTGATATTTAACTATTGTACTCACATCTAGCTATAATATAGCTGAAAAAACATTTTAAGTTGCCTTTCTTATGTAAGATGCCCTATTTATAATACCAGTATGAGTGAGATGTGCTTTCTACTCTTAGGATATCTAGTAGGAAAGGCAGACTTTAAACAAATAGCTGAAGAATATGACTGGGACTGGGGCTTCCCAGTGGCACTAGTGGTAAAGAACCTGCTTGCCAGTGCAGGAGACATAAGAGACACAGGTTCAAGCCCTGGGTTGGGAAGATCCCTTGAAGGAGGGCGTGGCAACCACTCCAGTGTGCTTGCCTGGAGAATC
This sequence comes from Bos grunniens, assembly GCF_055505025.1. Classification (NCBI taxonomy): domain Eukaryota; kingdom Metazoa; phylum Chordata; class Mammalia; order Artiodactyla; family Bovidae; genus Bos; species Bos grunniens. The sequence goes on from NC_141175.1 coordinate 51,665,679, forward strand.
CCATGGACAAAGGAGCCTGGTTGGCTACAATCTGTAGGGTTGCAAAGAGTCAGACATGACTGAAGTGACTTAGCATGTATGCAGAAGATTAAACAGAGTTCTGGGTAGCAATAATGAAAGAGTATTTAAGGTTAAACAAAATTAGAAAAATGTCAAGAAGATTCACATTTGAATGGAAATTTGAAAAACATATAGAACTTTCTTGTAAAGCAAAAGCAAAATCAGAAAACGGCATTCCAGGCTAAGGAAAACGCATGAAGGTAGGGTTGTAAATTATTTAGGGATCAATGGATAATATAGTTGCCATGGTGCTTAGAAGAAGGCTGATGTATGACGTGGCAGGAAGGATGGAGAAAACAGCACTGATGATACAGGACTCTGAGGACTTAGGGACCATCTAGATGTAAGAGACAGAGGGCAAAGGCAAAGACAAGGGTAACTGCTTTTTATTGTTTGTCCTCCTCATGTAATAGATAGTTTGGGAGCAAGCTGATGTTTGGTTTGGGTGATGTTAAATTTGAGGAGCTTAGAGATGCCAGTTTTCAGTAGACATTTATGAATAAGGTCTGGACTTCTGAAGTTATTTGTATTCAAATTTGGAATTTAGGAGCAAAGACAAGGCAGTTAAAACCATGGAAGTAGATGAATCATCCCAGAGGTTGTCTAAAGTGCTCTAAGAAGTGTGGAATCCTGATCCTCAAGAACACCCATCATTTAAGAGAAAAATAAGAAATGAAAAGCATTTGATGAGAAAGAAAGTGAGGAAACAATAGGGTATTTACCACTGAAGTCAAGGAAATCAGCAAAGTGAAAACAAAACAAAACGTGGCAGAGAGAGAACTGTTATTCTCACTTTGAACGCTTAGTTCAGATTTTTACCCAGAATAGACAGAGGCAAAGAAAGGCAATTTGTAAAATCAAATCTTACATCTGTTCATTGCTTCGACCCATGAGGTCTCTGGGTTTTGAGGGCCAGTGGGAGGAAGGAGGGTAAGAGATGGCACAACCAGCTGGGAGGCTCTTCTGTGGCCAAAGCTTTAGGATTTCAGCGGTCATACAGTCTGGTCTCAGGGACCTCTGAACTCGGCTGGCCATGAGAAGAGGCAGTGAGAAGTGGCCAGATGAGCAGCCAAATGATGCGTGGTCTGCTTCTGAGGCTGCAGTGGTGTTAGATTTGGTCTCCCTTTATCCTGATTTCTGATATTTAAGCCAGCAGAATTTTCCTTCTAGTTACATTCTTCTTCCTTATACTCACTGATCAATTATTGGCACCAGTAACTTTTTAAAAATGTAGCTTGCTAAATGAAACTGTAACTCTTATGAGTTTAGTGTTTTGTGCGAAATATGCTTTCAGTAAAAGAGGGAAAAGCAGTATCTCTTGTTAATAGTGTGTGTCATGTCTCTAGCAAAAAGTAGAGATATTTTTCTAATAGTGTCTATATAACGAGCAGAAATAGTTTTATCAGTAAAAAGGGAACTTCTCTATGTATCTGGCCCTTGCCAAATTGTTTTCACACCGTTGTTCTGTGCACAGGCAGAGCAATCACTTGATTTTATTGTAGGAGGCAGGGTGGAGGTGAGCCCTCCATTAGTTGGTTTTCCTCAACTTTTTCCTTGGATGAGAAGAGTTTCCCAAGTGTGCAGTGTTTCCAGGGATGAAAGGCAATCACCAAATGCTGTCCAGAGATCAGGCAGGGTCAAGACTAAACAGAGGCCACTGTATTTGTTCAGTAAGAAGTTGATCTCATATTGATCTTTGCCAGAATAGCTTCAGGAAAATGGTCAGCTCAGAAATCTGAAGTAGTATTGAATTGAGAAGTGAATAAAAAGAAAATGAAAGAACGCTAGAATACCGAAGTGGGTAGCCTTTACCTTTCTCCAGGGGATCTTCCCAACGCAGGTATCAAACCCAGCTCTCCTGTATTGCAGGCCGGTTCTTTACTAATAGAGCTATCAGGAAAGCTGGGAACGCAAGGGAAGAGGGGAAGCAGAAGGGGAAAGGTTAGTTTGCTTCATTTTCAGAGAAGCAGCTCAAGCATGGGAAACCATCACGAGTAGGGAGTTCACTGGCAAATCAGGCAGTAGGTAGAAAGCAATGACTTTTAGAATGTTGCCACTTTTTAAAATTTTATGCTTCATCTGCACAGTTACCACTTACTGCTGCTGCTAAGTCGCTTCAGTTGTGTCCGAATCTGTGTGACCCCAGAGATGGCAGCCCACCAGGCTCCCCCGTCCCTGGGATTCTCCAGGCAAGAACACTGGAGTGGGGTGCCATTGCCTTCTCCGTACCACTTACTACCTGATTGCAAAGCTCAAATTAGAGAAAACTTGATGGAAGGGTGGAAAGAAGAGGTCAGTTACACCTTTCTTGATTTGATAGGTAACTTGCTGATGTCCAGTTTTGTAATTATCATAGCCTATTGTGAATCCTAAGTATAAGGGAAGTTATGATTTAAAGAAATCCCTTTTTTAAAGTTAATGTCACAACTTTTTTTTTGTTAGTAAACAGATATTTTCATATACTTTAAGGAGAAATTATGACTTACATATGTTTTTTGTTCCATTCTCTCGTTTCTCTTGTGTACAACAAATCAGTTCGTAAACATTAAAATGCAAGACAGGTTACATTCTTAATTCTTACTTAAAGGAACTGTTGAAAACATTAGAAGTTTGTCCTCAGATGTGAAAAATAGGATCAGTTGCCACACTTGGTAAATAAGCAAATGTTATGGTTTTGCATTTATATACCTACTAATGAGGAAATTAAATGATATTTCCATAGCAGCAAAAACATTCACCTTGCTCACTTGCTTTATGCCCACAATAATACACAACAGGTGTCTAGAAATAGTAGCCTAAGGTCCTAGATAGGCAAGGTGTGTAGGTTTTGATACATGAGTACACAGGCAGGGGAGGTTACTGCACTTCTAAAAATGATTTGAGTTGCTAAAATCATAAGGCAATGCCAAAGAATGCTCAAACTACCACACAATTGCAGTCATCTCACACTCTGGTAAAGTAATGCTCAAAATTCTCCAAGCCAGGCTTCAGCAATATGTCAACCGTGAACGTCCAGATGTTCAAGCTGGTTTTAGAAAAGGCAGAGGAACCAGAGATCAAATTGCCAACATCCGCTGGATCATGGAAAAAGCAAGAGAGTTCCAGAAAAACATGTATTTCTGCTTTATTGACTATGCCAAAGCCTTTGACTGTGTGGACCACAAGAAACTGTGGAAAATTCTGAAAGAGATGGGAATACCAGACCACCTGACCTGCCTCTTGAGAAACCTATATGCAGGTCAGGAAGCAACAGTTAGATCTGGACATGGAACAACAGACTGGTTCCAAATAGGATAAGGAGTATGTCAAGGCTGTATATTGTCACCCTGCTTATTTAACTTATATGCAGAGTACATCATGAGAAATGCTGGGCTGGAAGAAGCACAAGCTGGAATCAAGATTGCTGGAAGAAATATCAATAACCTCAAATATGCAGATGACACCACCCCTATGGCAGAAAGTGAAGAAGAACTAAGCCTCTTGATTAAAGTGAAAGAGGAGAGTGAAAAAAGTTGCCTTAAAGCTCAACGTTCAGAAAACGAAGATCATGTCATCCGGTCCCATCACGTAATGGCAAATAGATGGGGAAACAGTGGAAACAGTGATAGCCTTTATTTTCTTGGACTCCAAAATCACTGCAGATGGTGACTGCAGCCATGAAATTAAAAGACGCTTACTCCCTGGAAGAAAAGTTATGACCAACCTAGACAGCATGTTAAAAAGCAGAGACGTTATTTTGCCAACAAAGGTCCATCTAGTCAAAGCTATGGTTTTTCCAGTAGTCGTGTATGGATGTGAGAGTTGGACTCATAAAGAAAGCTGAGCGCTGAAGAATTGATGCTTTTGAATTGTGGTATTAGAGAAGATTCTTGAGAGTTCTTTGGACTACAAGGAGATCCAACCAGTCCATCCTACAGAAAATCAGTCCTGAATGTTCATTGGAAGGACTGAAGCTGAAGCTGAAATTCAATACTTTGGCCACCTGATGTGAAGAACTGACTCATTTGAAAAGACCCTGATGCTGAGGAAGATTGAAGGCGGGAGGAGAAGGGGATGACAGAGGATGAGATGGTTGGATGGCATCACTGACTTAATGGACATGAGTTTGAGCAAACTCCAGGAGTTGGTGATGGACGGGAGGCCTGGCATGCTGCAGTCCATGGGGTCGCAAAGAGTCAGACACGACTGATGACTGAACTGAAAATCATATCAGTAAATATTTTAAATATTAACCCACCAAATGATTAAGGATATTAAAAAGACCTAAGTACTTTCCTGAAAGGTGTTATATACCCTGGATTTGATAATTGATTCCTCCAGCCTCAAGAGTTCTCCCACCGTGTTATGGTGTGGTTGAAGATGCTGAAGTAATCAATTTCTGTTCTACTTCTCTTTAAATAGACAGAGTTAATGGATAAACAGATGTTACCCTCTCAACCTGTTACATTTCAGTAAATAGAATTATAGAGTTGGACTCAAATCCCTAGGTAGTAATTCAGCCCTGGGGATTAGGTAGTGACTTCACAGATGCTTGAACAAGCTTTTTGGAGCTTTCTGACCCCAGTGATTTTGACAGGTTAGAGAGAATATTCTCTTATCTTACTTCTTTCTAGCCTTTGTCCCACATGTATTTTATGCTTGTGTTATTTTGCAAAAGTACTACTGTGATAGCATTAAATTTAAATATGATTCTAGATGGATTCATTGAATGTACTTAAGATTACATGTCCTGTTAAGATTTCATTCCTGACCACATTCCCCTAGTTAAGTAATTGATTTCTTTTCAACATCATTGATTATTCTTGACATATGAACTTTCTAAACTCTTTTCTCTTGCTGGTTTTGTGATGTCAGATTTTTGAGCCATCCAAAAATGTCCAAGCTGCTGCATAATTCTCTACTGTCCTCCTGTCACATAATTTAATCTCCACTCTCTCTCTCCCTTTCTCTCTCCCCTCCTCTGCCCTTCTCTCTTTTCCTTAGTGTCAGTTTTCCAGTGTTATAGCTCCTAATCATGACACACACCTGCACCAGATTAGGCTTTCATAGTTTTAAATTTTCCTTGCTTTTCAACATTTGGTGCACTTCTGTGGCTACCAAATTAAATCTAAGTACCTTAGCCTGCCACTCAGAGTACCCATGTTCCAAACTCAAGCTCATGTTCCAGAAAGATATTCCCATGCTTCTCTGCGTGAACCTTCTGTGCTGGCATGCACAGCATTGCTGTCTCATTATACCTCTTTTCTCCTTCACAGCTGCCTGTGAGACTCATTTTTGCTGCCTACTCAGGAGACATTCTACGTGTTCTTTAAGTGCATCTAGTATTCATCCTCCCTTCTTGATGACTCTGACTCCTTAATATGATTCCCTCTCATTCTCTTAACTTCTGAATCCCTTTTTGTATCCCACCTTTGTTACACCTCATTTAGATTTGTTTCCGTAGTTGTTGCCCTGGCTCCATATCCCACTACACAGCCTGCACACTTGACTGTGGATGGGTTTAAAGCTAGGATAAGTTATATTCATCTAAGTATCACTTTCCGTGTATATCTATAATTTAGTTTATGTTCAGTAAGTATGGGAGTAATTTAGTAAACTTACTGAATTTAAATATGTTCACCCTTCTAAGGTAGCAAGTGAATGGAAGTTTGTATAAATTTAAGGGTATTTGGAAATGTCAGCTTTGCGATATCTAAAAAGTTAAGAGTTATTCTTGGAGAATTAGAAAAAACACAGTGAGTTCCCATGAGTTATCATATTGCATAGTTTGCATAATTATCTAAGATCATAACCTTTGCATTTTATCAACCAGAGTATATTAAAGAATACATAATTTAGTAATTATGATATAGATTATGAACAATAGAGTAACCCCTAGACTGATCAAGATCTTAATAATGCTGTATATTTGTAGTGATTTGAAAATATCTAGAGGAGCATAGGGCTCCCCTGGTCGCTCAGCAGTAAAGAATCTGCCTGCAACGCAGAAGACGCAGGAGACCAGGGCTTGATCCCTGGGTGGGGGAAATTCCCTGTAGAAGGGCATGGCAACCCACTCCAGTATTCTTGCCTGGAGAATCACATGAACAGAAGAGCTTGGTGGGCTACAGTCCTCGGGGTCGCAAAGAGTCGGTCATGACTGAGGTAACTAAGCATTCAAAGGAGCATAAAAACTGTCTTTGGTGGGAGATAAGTTCCAATCATTGTTTCATTCAAACAGATGCTATATACAACTAAACTTTGGAAATGATGTTTTTGCTTTTTTAAATAGTGTTTGAAAGTTTCTGTCAGTTAACAGGCAGAAAAGCAAACAACAAAACTCAGTTGAACTGCATTTAAATATCAGATATCTAGATGCTTATATTCATTTGCCAAAACAAAGCAAAATGAAACAAAACAAAAAACTCTTAACAGCCGGCTCTCTTGTGCCCCATCCTGCTGGAATAATGATATCGTACAAAATACACCAGAGGAAATACTGATGTGAGGGATTTATAAAGCTTCTATTAATTATTTTTGTTGCACAAATAACATTGTAGTCAAGGAACTTTTTCTAAGAAGAGAAATTGTAATCCTTGTGTCTCCATCATGGCATACATTGTTTGCATTTCTGGGTTGGCTTTCTCGAACATGCTTTTGATGTTCATTTTCAGCATGATTGTAACCATAGTACACATATGGTTATTTCTAAAATTTATAAGTGGATTCCTATTGTTCTGTACTTTGGTAATTATCATTTAATGGCTATGTATTTCATTGCATTTAAAAATATTTAGATTATTTCTGATTCTTGTTTGCAAACAGTTTAGAAATGAACACCTTTTTCTGCATAGCTCTCTATTAAGAAGCTGTTGTTTAGTCACTAAGTTGTGTCCAACTCTTTGGGACCCCATGGACTGTAGCCTGCCAGGCTCCTCTGTCCATGGGATTTTTCCAAGCAAGAATACTGGAGTGGGTTGCCATTTCCTTCTTCAGGGGATCTTGTGAACCCAGGGATCAAACCTGCGCCACCAGTGTCTCCTGCGTTGACAGGCGGATTCTTTACCTCTGAGCCACAGGGAAACTCTTCTATTAAGAAATCGGTATGCAAATCCTAAGAATACAGATAGGAATCAAGGGCTCTAGTGATTATGACCATATTGTTTGCTGTAAGTTTTGAATTGGTTTATATAGCTTCCTGAGGAGTTTGATTATACCCAGGACTTCTGCAGTCATGCCACCAACAGATATTCTATTCAACTTAATTGACATGAAATAAAAACTTGTGAACAGGCATTTTTATTCTACAGACTGATATAGATTAAAATAGTTTATTATACAAATGATTTACAGATAAGATTTGCTGCTCTTAACCCATGACCATCTAGATGCAGATGTATTGGTTCTAGTACCTATAGTGCTTTTTATCCTGACCTACTCATTGCAAAACAATATTATGCTTGTTTTGTCAAATTTCTCAGATATACATTGTTCATGATTTTGTGATAACTTTTTATTATATTTTAAGTAGCTTTCCATTTGTGTCATTATGGGATCTTCTTAAAAATATCAGGTTTTAGAGAGATTGTTTTTTGCCATTTCTGGACTTCTGTTAGCTTATTATAGCCAATTGATAAAAATTAATTTAAAAACTACTTTGTGAAAAATTCTCGCAAAAATAACTTAGAAATACATGTGACTTCGATACCATGTAGGGAAAGCCTTTCTAAACATAAAAAAAAGAAAATAAAAGTAAACAATTGGTAGGTTGATATGACCTATGATATACATTTTTAAGTAGTAAAAAAATAAGACAAAATAAAGGAATAAGTTAGTGTTAGTCACTCAGTTGTGTCTGACTCTTTTCAACCCCATGGACTGTAACCTGCCAGGCTCCTTTGTCCATGGAATTCTCCAGGCAAGAATGCTAGAGAGGGTAGCCATTCTCTTCTGCAGAAGATCTTCCTGACCCAGGGGTCAAACCTAGGTTTCCTGCATTGCAAGTGGATTCTTTACTGTCTCAGCTATAGAGGAGCCCAAAGTAGCACACTATACATATAAAAATTGTGAAATGTACTATATACAAAATCTTATTACTCTATTTCATAGTTAATGACCTCTTACAGATCAGTAAGTAAAAAGCCCCTTGAGGAAAAAAGATAAGTTTTTTCTCTAATGAACATGTTTTGCTTTTATAATCAGGAAAAAAGAAAATTTATTTCAGGAAAGGGTTGTAATAAATAGAACATAAAGGTGGACATTTTGCAGTTGTGCATCTTTCTAAGTCATTTACTCTTACTATATAATAACACAATCTTATTTTAAGTAAGCAGTAGTATTTTTTAGAGGCTTCCCTGGTGGCTCAGCTGTGAAGAATCCACTTGCCAGTGCAGGAGACGCAGGTTTTATCTCTGGGTTGAGTAGATTCCCTGGAGAAGGAAATGGCAACTCACTCCAGTATTCTTGCCTGGGAAATCCCATGGACAGAGGAACCTGGCAGACTACAGTCCATGGGCTCCCAAAGAGTTGGACAACGACTAAACAACAACAACAACAAATCTTTCTTAATACAAACAGTATAGTCTTATATAAATGCAGGGAAGTTTGAATTTCAAAAGATCGATGAAATATGAAGAGAGAGCAAAATAAAGTGTTGAATAGGTATTTCTGGAAATAATTCGAGATAGTAATGGTGAGATAGGGCCTCCCTGGTGACTCAATAGTAAAGAATCTACCTGCAGTGCAGGAGACAAATTTCTATCCCTTGGTCGGGAACATCTACTGTAGAAGGAAATGGCAACCCATTCCAGTACTCTTGCCTGGAGAATTCCATGGACAGAGGAGCTTGGTGGGCTGCAGTCTGTGGGACTGCAAAAGGGTCAAACACAACTTAGCGACCACACAACAATAATGGTGAGTTAAGATTTTTATTTTCTGTTTCTTCCAGTTCTTGTATGATTACACATTGACAGCTCTGTTAAAGAGCTGAGAAAATACCCACTCAATTATCATGATTAGACCTTCCTTGCCGGAAGGTCTAATCACTAATGTTACTGGAATGTCTTAAAAGACACATAAGTGACTTATTCTCAATTTCTTTCCTGATTTAGGCATTTATCATGTTAACTAGATCATACCCAAGCTCCTTGAAGAAAGACCCCTGGATAGATACTTTTCAGAGAGGACAAACCTGGAATGACTGGCCCAGGGTCATAGGGCATTGAGCAGTGTTTGCTGAAAGGGGAAGAGAGGTTGCCAAAAAGTCAGACACAAAAGAAAACTGTACCTGAATTCCCATCGCTAGCCTCACTTTCCTGAGTAGCTAGGTTTTTGTAGTTTGTCAAGAGTTGAGTGGTGGAATTAATCAGGTGAGAGCATGATCAGTGTTCTGTTGATTTTTATATATATATATATCATCCCTATTAGGGCTTCCCTGATAGCTCAGTTTGTAAAGAATCTGCCTGCAATGTAGGAGACCACGGTTCAATTCCTGGGTTGGGAAGATGTGCTGGAGAAGGGATAGGCTACCCACTCCAGTATTCTTGGGTTTCCTTTGTGGCTCAGCTGGTAAAGAATCTGTCTGCAATTCAGGTAACCTGGGTTCAATCCCTGGGTTGGGAAGATCCCCTGGAGAAGGGAACGGCTATCCCCTCCAGTATTCTGGCCTGGAGAATTCCATGGACTGTATAGTCCATGGGGTCACAAGGAGCTGAACAGACTGCGTGACTTTCACTTTCACTTTCATCATCTCTATTAAGATGCAAACTCTATGCTTTGTCACTATCCAGATTGGTAGCAAAAGTGTGGGCACATTCACTCAGTCTGACTGCTCAATAGGCCATCCTAGCTGATATATCGGAGAAGGCAATGGCACCCCACTCCAGTACTCTTGCCTGGAAAATCCCATGGACGGAGGAGCTTGGTAGGCTGCAGTCCATGGCGTCGCGGTCAGACATGACTGAGCGACTTCACTTTCACTTTTCACTTTCATGCATTGGAGAAGGAAATGGCAACCCACTCCAGTGTTCTTGCCTGGAGAATCCCAGGGACGGGGGAGCCTGGTAGGCTGCCGTCCATGGGGTCACACAGAGTTGGACACGACTGAAGTGACTTAGCAGCAGCAGCAGCAGCTAATATATAACCTCATAGTGAAATGGCAAGTTCAAATATATTCAACTATTCCTTATTCTGTAGTACCATTTTAAAATGCCAAAACTGTGACAAATATTTTTTGACTGATAAAATTTTCAGTATGAATGAAAATTATAGCTAGGTTTACTGAGTAATTAAATATATCTATATCTATCTATCTACACACACACACACACACATATCTAAGTATAAGGAAAGTGTGTGTATGTGTGTGTGTGTATGTGTGTGTATGTTTGTGTGGTGGAAGAGTGGTGTGTATACACATTTGCTTTTGGATCATTCTTTCCTACTTCCATTGGCCCCATGGTTTTTAATGGCAGTTCACTTACGTCTCTTGATCTTCATACTTGCCATTTTTTCTTCACCTGGGATTCTTAAACGTTGCTCATCTCACTTTGTCTTTGTTGACTGAATTGGACATTCTTGCCTACAATGTCTCTGACCTTTTTATGTGCATGTAGAGGGTTCAGAAAACTCCACTGGTTCTGTTGGTGAAAGTGGTTCCGTTGGTGAATTGAGAAAATAACTCCTTTACCAAGTGATTTGACCTGTTTGATTCACCAATCTGCCTTGCTATGAAATGACTACTATTTCTAGAAATTAGAACCTAATACTTAAAAGCCTACTTTGTTTCCCAGTGTTTTTCCCCCAGATTTCTCCTCTTCTGAGATTTTGCCCTATGGTTTCTCAGAATACTATTTCTTTCTTTTTTTTTTTATTTAATTTTATTTTATTTTTAAACTTTACATAATTGTATTAGTTTTGCCAAATATCAAAATGAATCCGCCACAGGTATACATGTGTTCTTTCTTATGTCCTTGCATCACATTTATTCATCTTATCCTTTTGTTCTTATGGTTCCAGTGACTATGTTTGGGATTTTTTCCTACATTTTCCAACAGTGAGAGGAATCACATATTTCACTGTAGGAAAACCCAACCTGAGTAGAAGAGTACTGGCTTCTGGCAGGGCAAGTAAGGTGTTTTTTTCCTAATCCAAATTCAGTTTGGTGATTGGAAATCACTCTTCCTCAAATTCAAGGGTTCCCACAGCACCTAAGACTATTTGCTGCCCACACCACATGAAAAGAGAACTTGGGAACCATCAGAACCACTTTTACATTTATACCATAAATACTCATGTCATTATTTTTACATTCTAGAAGAATATAATCATTTTGTTCAACACATTTAGTGTGTCTTTCTTTTCCTCTCCATAGGAACTTGTGCATACAACTTACTTTGATACCAGTAAGATTTTAGATATAGAGTTTTGTAATTTTATACTCCAGATTCTAAATGTAGGATCATTTTTCATGTGCATGGTTTAGTTCAGCTTCATTCAATAAGAAAATATAAGAATTACTGATTCAACTTTTGGTAGAAAAAAAATAGGTGACCATGTTCATGCCAAGAGAGACAACTGCTATTTAAACTCCATTTATTCAGTATCCAGGTGTAAGACCAGAGTCACAAACACATGCTTGAAACACAAGGATAATATGTAAAAACCTAATAATGCATGCATACATGCATGCTAAGTCACTTCAGTCATATCCAACTCTTTGTGACCCCATGGGCTGTAACCTGCCATGCTCCTTTGTCCGTGGAATTTTCCAGGCAAGAATACTGGAGTGGGTTGCCATTTCCTACTCCAGGGGATCTTCTCAACCCAAAGATTGAACCTGAGTTTCTTATATTTCCTGCCTTGTCAGGCAGGTTCTTTACCACTAGAGCCACACAAATTAAAATTTTTATAACCTCCAAATTGTGGCTTTATCAGCTTCTGAAAGAATAACACTGCAGCAGTAGTCAGTTAAAGAAGATTATTTGAAAAAGTTTGTGTACTTTGAACCAAAATGTATCAAAAAGAGGTTTATTTTTGAAAACCTTATACTAATTTTATAATCTACAACTATTAAATTTTTTCCTATTTTCCACTTATTTTCCCCCAGAACTTGAACAGGCCAGTCCTATTATTCCAACCATTGTGTTTAGTGACCCTTAGAATCCTTGAGGAACTACTGGTTTGGAATAGTGATGCAAGTGTTGTGGAAGCCCAGTGGATGCTATAGGGCATGTTGAATGGGGTTATTGGGAAAAATATGGAATATGGCCTTAACATTGAAAAGATTTATAGAGCAGAAATAAAGGTTAGGGCTGGGAATGGTGACATTCTAGAAAAACAGCATGAACAAACCCAGTGGAGCTCAGAGAATGTTGTGGAGAGGTGAGGAGTCTTGTGTGCTTGATATTTAGGCTCCGTGGGGTCAGAATTTGGGAGGAAAAAGGTTGGGTGCAGATACAGAGGCTTTTGAATGTTAGTCTAAGGGATTGGAACTTCGTTTTTCCATAAGGGGAAGCTGTCTAATTATTGTTTTCTGTTGTCTGAAGCATGACATGATGACTGTGCAAGGAGAGAATCGTCATTGGGAAAGGTGGTGGCAAGGAAATCAGTCAGAAGGCCCTAGAAGTAAGCCAGGGGAGGCCATATGGGGACCCGAAAAAGTGTTGCATGCTTGAAAATGGCGTAATTTAGAGAAGTGATGTGCTGAAACCAAAATCAGAATCAATAAGGATAAATCCAAGGCTCTTGTAGGAATGAAAACATCCAACTAATTTCACAGAGAACGGTTAAGAAAAGACTAACTAGGCAGGCACAAGTACAGCAGACAGAGACCTGGGAGTCCAAGAGGACCATATGGTGAATGTGAGTCAGCAGTGTTGTGGTGTTATTAAAAAACAGAACCAACACTATGGAGAAATATATTAATAGGAGTGAGGCGTGCACACGGCAGGAAGTGGCCTTTCTGCTGTATGCATCACTGTTCAAACTTTTACTTTTCTTGTGAACCCCATTGGTCTTCACATTTCAAGAGGGTGTTTAAGAAGTCAGAGAGGCCTAGAAAAGGCCCATTCCAATTCTAGAAGTAACAGAACATCCTGGGTCCTTGGGATGAAATTGTGCAAGCTAATTCACAGTAAACCTTTTTGACCTTGTGAGATCCATTTGTGCCATGGAAGTAGTTAATGTCAGTTCTAGCAGTTGGAAGAATGAATATTTCACAAATATCCCTCAGCATTATTCATAATTCCTTCCTACTTTTATCCTCAACATAGTAAGTAGTTGATGGGGGGTGCTTTAATAGGAGGAGAAGGCAATGGCACCCCACTCCAGTAGTCTTGCCTGGAAAATCCCATGGGCGGAGGAGCCTGGTGGGCCGCAGTCCATGGGGTCGCAGAGTCCGACACGACTGAGTGATTTCACTTTCACTTTTCACTTTCATGCATTGGAGAAGGAAATGGCAACCCACTCCAGTGTTCTTGCCTGGAGAATCCCAGGGATGGGGGAGCCTGGTGGGCTGCCGTCTGTGGGGTCGCACAGAGTCGGACACGACTGAAGCGACTTAGCAGCAGTAGCTTTAATAGGAGAGGAAGAAACAAGGAGGCTTTAAGCACTGCCTTTACCCCCAAGTGGGCCTGTGTTTGCCCCAACTCATCTGGTCCCGTCATCTCATTATACTTGTATGGACACCTTTGCTAGACAGCGTCTGGAAATCCCTAAGATATGGATTAGAGCAATCTGTCTGCTCATTCCTACAGCAAGGAACTCCTCAGCTGGCCTCACTGCATGGAAATTAGAGGAATTATAAATTTCCAGCCCCCTCGCTTCTTCATCTGGTTAATGACAGTGCATTTAGTGCTGCTGCTTGATATCACTTTTCAAGGAAACCTTCCCTGACTACTGAGACCATATCAGGTTCCTTGTCATGTACTTTGAAAGAACCTGCCTTTTTCTCAGAGCACTTACCCTAATTAGCAATTTCACACTCATTTGTGCAATTATTTTGTAATGCCTGTCTTCCCCAGCAGACTACAACCTCCATGAGAACAGGAACAATGTCTGCTTTTGCCTACTGTTCCCTAAGAACCTATATAAAGATTGGTTGATGAAATAATAATTGTGCCAGTATCACAGAAGGGAATGTAGGACAGAGGGAATGCAGAAATGCACATCAAATAAGGGGGCAGACTTGGACCATTCAAAGGGGCCAGCACATTCTAGTGGTTGGGGGTGTGGACTCTGTTTGGGTCCTGGGTCTGCCGCTTATTTTCTTGGGCAAGTTGCTGAGTCTCTCTGTGCCTTGATTGTCTCATCTGTGAAATGAACATGATGATACAACTTACCTCCTAGGGTTGCTCTGAGACTCAAAAGCTTAATATTTGTAAAGGACCTACAAGAGTACTTGGCACAGTGTAAGTGCAATAAATGTCCTTCAAATGAATAGAACAGAAACAAAGTTTTGCTCTTGAGCTGACTGTTTCTCCATTTGGAATAGCCACACTGTAAGTCTTCCCCACAAAAATTACACTAATCTTCACTGCATTCTTGTTGTCATCTTTTACACTGGAGGCCCTAAAGTATGACTTGAATGCCACTTGCTTTGCACAAGGGAAGCATTCCATTATTTTAGCTAATTCATAGGATAAATAAAATTTTAAATAATAGTTACATGTTCATAACTAGTACATTACATAGATGATTTCATTACAATGAAGCTAAAAACATTTTTCATGGTAAATATATAAATTAATCAATTTTCTTGAATATTAATGAAGTCACATATAAGTTTTATTTTTTTTTAAATTTTTTATTATTATTATTATTTTTTACTTTACAATATTGTATTGGTTTTTCCATACATCAACATGCATCTGCCACGGGTGTACACATGTTAGAAAGATGGTAACGACAACCCTGTATGCGAGATAGCAAAAGAGACGCATGTATAGAACAGTCTTTTGGACTCTGTGGGAGAGGGAGGGGGAGGATGATTTGGGAGAATGGCATTAAAACATGTACATATAAGTTTTAAAAAGTTTCATCCTATGGAGTTTATTTTATTTAGTTTTTGTACCCCATTTAAGTCATTAATGATTTTTTTTTCTAAATATTTTTTAGTATTGAAAAATTTTTCTACTTCCTACAGGTTTGACCAAAGAAGCTGCTTTAGGCATCTTTTTTTTTTTTAATTTTTAAATTTTATTTTATTTTTAAACTTTACAATATTGTATTAGTTTTGCCAAATATCGAAATGAATCCACCACAGGTATACCTGTGTTCCCCATCCTGAACCCTCCTCCCTCCTCCCTCCCCATACCCTCCCTTAATGCTGTCTGGAGAGTAGGAAATCGGTACTTTTTCCTTAACAGCTTTCTGACTGGTGTGTTAAATGTGTAATTTTAATGTATCGATCGAAGGGTTTTAGCTTGTTTGCTTGTGATTTTGTACCTTGTAAAATGTTCATGAAACATGGCCTAAAGCAATATTTCTTTGTTAGGTGTTGACTCTAAAATTGTAATTGTGCTTATCTATGTGTGTTTTGTCAACATTTTCAACTTTGGAAGTTTATTCTAGACAATATGCTTAATAACAGAGTGGATTCCCAATATCTAGCCCTAGTTCCTAGGGCTTAGGAGTTGACTGAATAGATAGCACTGTGCTTAGTGCCTCAGTTTACTGGAATGGTACCTTTGAGAATATCTGGAGTTTGCATTTCCCTGATCTTTATGATCTTTATGGAATATTTGATCTGGTCCTTATAATAATTTTTCATAGTTCTAGAAAACTAATAAGGCCATTCAACTGAAAGCTTTCTGGCCTTCCAACTTCTTTATGACTTTACCCTTTAAAAACCCTGTTTTATATTTCTGTAACTGAAATATACCCAACATTTTAGACTGGAAGCACTATGTATTGTGTGAGCATTCTTAGTATTGTTATTGTTTGTCTGCCTGCTGCAATTTCCTTCTGCCAGTATAAGCCCCATTTTCATTCCCCTGTATAGGCTATTGTCTTTAGTCTTTCAGTGTTGAAAGAAAGAAATTTTGTGTTACAAAATGGACTGTAATATTATCTGACATTAAAAAGAAAAGAGATTCACTTAAAATAATTATTTTGTTTAGAATTCTTTGCGTTGAGTTTTGCAAACTTAAGCAGCAGAACTTACTTTTCCTTTGTGTATGTACTGTTTGACTTTTTTTGTTCCTATGAGTCAAATGTTTTGAAAGTAATTTGCAAACTTTTAAACAGAGTATCTCCATTTTTTGTATGTCTTGAACTTTGGAGCAGAACCCCTAGATTCCAACCTTAGCTCCATTGTACACTAGCATTGGGCAGATGTAATGAGCATTTCTGAGCCCTAATTAACTTATCTGTAGAATGAGGTAATAATGCTAACCTGCAGAGTTGTCGTAATGATTAGCGAGAATGCATATAAAATTCATAGCATAGTACTTGAAACATTATCATAAATCATCATCTTACATATTTTAGAATAGAATGTAGCTGTTTTTAACTTTGGAAATCTTATACATACATCTATTCATTTCAAAAAGTTAATCTCACTATGTCCTAGTAAGTTAGTCAAAACTTTCAAGAAGAAACATTTCTTTTATATTCTAATGTTTTTTTTTTATCATGATGCATTTATGTCCTTAATATGCTACTAAGAAATTTTAATATATTAAAGTTTGGAGGAGTTCAATAAACTTAATGAATATCAAAATAGTTTTATGTATTCAGTTCAGTTCAGTTCAGGCACTCAGTCACGTCCAACTCTTTGCGACCCCATGAATTGCAGCACGCCAGGCCTCCCTGTCCATCACCAACTCCCGGAGTTCACTCAGACTCACATCCATCGAGTCGGTGATGCCATACAGCCATCTCATCCTCTGTCGTCCCCTTTTCCTCCTGCCCCAAATCCCTCCCAGCATCAGAGTCTTTTCCAATGAGTCCTCTTCGCATGAGGTGGCCAAAATACTGGAGTTTCAGCTTTAGCATCATTCCTTCCAAAGAACACCCAGAACTAATCTCCTTCAGAATGGACTGGTTGGATCTCCTTGCAGTCCAAGGGACTCTCAAGAGTCCCACACCACAGTTCAAAAGCATCAATTCTTTGGCGCTCAGCTTTCTTCACAGTCCAACTCTCACATCCATACATGACTACTGGAACAACCATAGCTGTGACTAGACAGACCTTTGTTGGCAAAGTAATGTCTCTGCTTTTGAATATGCTATCTAGGTTGGTCATAACTTTCCTTCCAAGGAGTAAGCGTCTTTTAATTTCATGGCTGCACTCACCATCTGCAGTGATTTTGGAGCCCAAAAGATAAAGTCTGCCACTGTTTCTACTGTTTCCCCGTCTATTTGCCATGAAGTGATGGGACCAGACGCCATGATCTTCATTTTTTGAATGTTGAGCTTTAAGTCAACTTTTTCACTCCCCTCTTTCACTTTCATCAAGAGGCTTTTTAGTTTTATGTATACTTTGCCATTTAAAAATTAGAATTCCTTTGTTTTTAAAAATTTCTAATTCCTTTTCAACCATTTATAAATACTCTCTTTTTATTTATGGGCAGTTATTTTGACTGCCTTGTATTGGCCATTTTCCCTCTGCCAACTTGTTTTTAATAATTCAACTGCTTCCATCAACACGGTTGAATCTTTTTTTTTTAGTTTTATACTTGACTGACAAATGAACAGATCACTTTATTGATGTCAATATTGGAAAAATGTTATTTTATAATAGAAATTATTTCATAAGCTTCACAGTATTGCAGAACTATCTGGAAATGTACATTGTGTCTATCTGTCTTGCTAGGTCCACTCTGTACCTTTATCATAAAGTCAAAATTTTATCAGCATAAAATATTTGGAAATATTAAATAATAAAGAAGAAACTACTTAATTTAAAATTCTTTTTATAACATTAAAATAAAAAAAGATAGCTATAGTAGTTGCAATGCATCAGTTGAATTTATAGGTCAAGTCCAGCAAAGTCAGTCTAAACCTCTTGAGATTAAGAGACATAGCACACAGTGGCTTTCTTGGCATGAGAATCTATAAATATGACATTCTTCTTGTAAGTGAAGCAGTTGATAGAAATTCTTTTGGATAAAGGGAATGGGTGGGTCAAAATGAATTTGTTAGTTCCATCAAGTGAGGAGATTTCTGAGATTAGAAGATAACTCTTGCCATTACAAGTCTCTTCTATGGCGTAGAAGATACAAGCAAGTTCACCTGGCTTTTATGGATATAGCTACAGTAGGGACATAGCTCAACTGGGCTTCAGTGACTTGGTAGGATTATATAATATATTTAGATACATTTCATGATGACACTAAGAGGGTGCATTTTTCATGGGGCTTAAAATGAAGATGGATCAGTTCTTAAATTCGGTAAGTCACACAAGGAAAATACTTAGCAGGTATTTAGAGTTCAAGTGGCCTACCAAGAATATTTCTTTCTTCTTTCTTTGAGTTCTGGATGGACTGCCAATTTCAGACAGGTGGACACTGGAATATGAAGCAAGTAGCTGTCAATTAAAAGACTCTGAAGACCATCAGTTTACTCTAAACAGAGGAGCCAATTATACTTCAGTTAGAGCATAAGATAATGGTTCTGTTTAATTAGCAACAGTTCAGGGATGTACGGAAGGAAGATAAAAGGGAAGAGAATGAACCTACATTGAGTGCCTGCTTGAATGTGGTTGTTTTAGTAGCAATATGTCAGTCAATCCTAGAAGATTACTAGGCTAGCATTATCATCCATGTCTGAATGAATGCTAAGATATCACATATGCAACACTGTAACTATGTTTCCATTATAAATTATTTTTTAAAGTGCGTGTTGTATCACTTCAGTTGTGTCTGGCTCTTTGCAACCTTATGCACTGTAGTCCACCAGGCTCCTCTGTCCATGGGATTCTCCAGGCAAGAATACTGGAATGGGTTGCCATTTCCTCCTCCAGGGCATCTTCCCAACCCAGGGATTGAACCCGTGTCTTATGTCACCTGCATTGGCAAGCAGGTTTTTTTTTTTTTTATAACCAGTGGTTTCACCTGGAAAGCCCCATTGTTAAAGTGTATAACATCAATATGAATGTAATAGATTATACAGATTCACATTTTTTCTCTAGTTCCAAATATCTGTATGACATTTAAATTGGGCTACAGAGAATACTACTATTTCAGAGACAACATTTTAGCCCCCATATGCATTCTTATATTTTTTTTGGTAAGAATTGTTGTTTGTTGTTGTTGTTCAGCCTCTAAGTCATGTCCAACTCTTTGCAACCCCATGGACTGCAGCCCACCAGGCTCCCCTGTCCTTCACTGTCTCCCAGCGTTTGCTTAGATTCATGTGCATTGCATTGGTGATGCTATCTAGCCATCTCATCCTCTGCCACCCCCTTATTTTGCCTCCAGTCTTTCCCAACATTGGGGTCTTTTCCAATTGGAAGAAATGGAATCCCTTAATTAGGCATAGGTTAACACATACCCCAGCCTCCCTTGCATCTAGACATAATCATTGACTACGCTATGTCCAATAAAGTGTAGACTGTGGTGTGTGCAACTTCTTTGTCCTATGCTTGGAGAGATGAGGCATGCCTCCTGTTCTCCTTCCCTGTTACCCATGGGCTGGATTGTTATGGGAAGGGATTTAGAGCACAAGATAGAAGCTACTTACTGAGTAATAAGATAGAAGGAGCCTGATCCATGGAGTAACCGTAGCAATTATGAACTGCATTCACTCCAGATGTTATATGAGAGACAAGAACCTTCTTTAATCCTTACTCTGTTGGCTTTTGTCATAGCAGCTGACTCGGTATCGTAACTGCATCAACACTTTCAACACTTTCAGTATCAGTACACTGAAATGATAAAATGGTGAAACGATACTTTTGTGTAATTAGAGAATTTTTTTTCCTTTTAAAAATAATCTTAAAAGTGGTTTATTGATTTTCAGAAGTGAATGTATGTAACCACAAGGAGTGAGGGATCTCCCAAGTTAACTCCTGATTTAGGCAAAAGGGTGGAACATGTGTTACTGCGAGTGAAGTAAGTACTCAAGCAGGTTTAAATTAGGCTAGGCAAAAGGAGAAGAGGGTGGCAGAGGATGAGATGGTTAGATAGCATCACTGACTGAATGGACATGAATTTGAGCAAACTCCAGGAACTAGTGAGGGACAGCAAAGCCTGGCATGCTGCAGACCATGGGGTTGCAAAGAATCGGACACAATTTAGTGACTGAACAGTAATAACAAGGGCAATAATAATAATAAACATATATAGTAATTATAAGCACTTAATACATGTAAAACATTATTCTAAACCATTTGTGTGTTAACTGATTTAATACGATAGGCCTGTGCAATCAGTACTATTTTAAGAAAAAGAGAGATGTGTAATTCAGGCATGTGGCCAAGGTCACCCAGCTAGCTAGGGGAAGAGGTGGGATTTTAACCTGGGCAGTCAGACTCAAGTCTCTACTCTTAACTGTGTTTTGCTTTTGAAGATTAAAGACCTTTGAAAATGGTGGTGGTGGGACAGCTTTTGCAATGTTATGCTTATCATTTGAGCACAATTACTATGTATGGAGAAGGAAATGGCAATCCACTGCAGTATTCTTACCTGGAAAATCCCATGGACAGAGGAGCCTAGTGGGCTACAGTCCATGGGGTTGCAAGAGTCGGACACAACTTAGCGACTAAACCATCACCATCACCACCACTATGTATGTTATCCAAGTACATGTTCCCACTCAAATGACACCTTTCCATGAGCTGTCTGTTCTTTCCTCTAGGTCCCAAATTGCCGAAAATTACCTGGTTGTCAAATTGTCAGGAGTTTTAAAACCATGTCTCGGAGAGTAGTACACTGTAACCTGCTGCTGCTGCTAAGTCGCTTCAGTCGTGTCCAACTCTGTGTGACCCCAAAGACGGCAGCCCATCAGGCTCCACCGTCCCTGCGATTCTCCAGGCAAGAACACTGGAGTGGGTTGCCATTTCCTTCTCCAATGCGTGAAAGTGAAAAGTGAAAGTGAAGTCGCTCAGTCGTGTCCGACTCTTAGCGACGTCATGGACTGGAGCCTACCAGGCTCCTCCGTCCACAGGATTTTCCAGGCAAGAGTACTGGAGTGGCATGCCATTGCCTTCTCCAACACTGGAACCTAAAACAACATAATTCCCAGGACAGTTTCCTAGCAAGTTGTATCCAAGCTTCCTTGACCTTATTATAGACAAACTAGAGATCCTTTTTTAAAATATTTAAATTTTTATTCAAAATATTATTACAGGAGTTCTGAATAAACTATAAAAAGAAACTTCTTTATAATCTCTTTATTTACTAAGTCATTTCTGTTCATTAATCCGTAGGTGTTTATTCAATCCTTATCCATATGCAGATATATTTAAAATAGATACTAAGAATAGTATATATTTCTGTTTGTTGCCTTACATTTCCTTGCTGCTAACCAGAATGTGGTTTAGAGCAGACACATATTAAAACCGATTAAATGTCGCAAAAGGGAAGTAGTCACATAAACAGTTGCTTATTAACTCCCTGGAATATTGTTTTCCTACTTTTATTGTAAGAACTATATACAGTTCTTGGCCTTCTCAGCAACAACATGCCCTACAGTGGCATTTTTATTTCTTGTTCTCTCTGAAGAAGATAATGAACCTGGAATACTTCTCAACAACAACTTGCCTGTTAAATGGTTCTTTCTCAGAATCTAAGATTAAGATTTGGTCAGGAATGCTTTAGACCAGCAACCTGTGTCCATCAACAGAAGAATGGATAAAAATGATGCAATATGTGGTATATATAGTTTCAGATGGAGTATTAGCCATAAACAAGCATGAAATCTTGCCGCTTGGAAAACGTGGAGGTTATTATGGTAAGTAAGATAAACCAGACAGAGAAAAACAAATGCCATGTAATCTCACTTCTGTGTGGAATCTAATAAAACAAAGAAGCAACCAAAATAAAATAGAAAGCCTTATAGCAAGCAGACTGGTGGATGCCAGAGAGAAGTGGGTGAGGGGTTGGGCAAATAAGTGAAGGAGATTGAGAGGTACAAAATTCCAATTATAAAATAAGTAAGTCATAGGAGTGTAGTTCAGTGAAAAGAGTATAGTCAATAATGTATAATAATTTTGTGTCGTGACACATGGTTAAAAATGTGGTGATCGTCTCAATGTATTTAAATGTTGAATCACTATGTGGCATACATGAAATTAATATTATGTGTGTCAACTTTGTGTGCGTGCTAAGTCACTTCAGTTGTGTCTGACTGTTTGTGATCCTATGGACTGTAACCTGCTAGGCTCCTCTGTCCATGGGATTCTCCAGGAAAGAATTCTGGAGTGGGTTGCCATGCCCTCCTCCAGGGGATCTTCACAACCCAGGGATAGAACCTGTGTCTCTAATATCTCCTGATTGGCAGACAAGTTCTTTAGCATGAGGGCCACCTGGGAAGTCCAGGTCAAGTCTACCTCAACTAAAATGGCTTCAAGGCCAGTCACAGTTGTATGAATTTATGGAATTTTTGAAAAGAAGAAAATCTGATGTCTCTGTTTACTGAAGTGTGTGTGTGTGTGTGTGTGTGTGTGTGTATATGTGTGAGCGAGCACGTGCACATGTGTGTGCTTCTCTCCAGGACCAGTTCTCAAATGCATTGTAGGGTAATAACATGATTTATTGGTTTAAAATATTTCTACATAGATGAAACTTACAGAGCTTCTCTCCAAAATAATTTCTTTGATACAAAATAAAATTGTTGGTGACTAATTTTTCATATTTATTATATTAGTAAGTGTTTTCTCTAATATGATTTTTGGTACCTCATAATGTTAAAGCCATTAACAAGTACAAATAGAGAATTCTGGCTGAAGAAAATTCCACATTGATTACATACTCTTTCAGTATATGTTATTTGATGCTCAGTAAGGCTTTTCTTATGGATGAAGTCTTTGCAACATTTGACAACGTTCTTATAATTACTTTCCATATGAATTTTTTGGTGAAAAATTAGGGCAGAACTCTGGCTAAAACGTTTTCCACACTGATGGCATTCATACAACTTCTCTCCTTTATGGGTTGTCTGATATGAGAAAAGGTGACAGTTTTAATCAAATTGCTTTCCATAATTTTTGCACTCATGGTTTCGTCCAGTTGTGAATTTTGTAATGCATAGTGAGATGAGATCTCTGTTTTTTGAGTTCCCACATTGATTTCATTCATAGGGAAGCCCTCTTATATATGAGTTCTCTGATACATAATGAAATAGGTGTTCTGTCTAAAAGATTCTTCATCTTCAGGAATTTCCTAAGGTTTCTTTTTGGTATGAGTTATCGTATATCTAATAAGCTTATAGATGTGAAAAATATGTTTCCTCACAGATTGTGTGTATATGGTTTGTCTCCAGTATGAGTTCTCTAATGTGCAAAAAAAGCATAGAAGCAACTAAAGACTTTTCCATAGACTTCCACATTCTTTATATGCATAGGTTCCTCACCAGTATGATTTATGTGATGTCAGTGTGGTAACAATTGCATTCAGGCATCCCTCATTTTATCATTCTTTAGTGTATTTTTTTTTTTTTTAAGTTTTGTGGCAACCCTTCCCCAAGGTCTATCAATGCCATTTTTACCCAACAGTACTTGTTTACTTCCTGTCTCTTTCACATTTTGGTTAATTCTCAAAATATTTCACCCTCCACCAGCAATAATAAGCAGGGTGACAGTATACATCCTTGACATACTCCTTTCTCTATTTGGAACCAGTCTGTTGTTCCATGTCCAGTTCTAACTGTTGCTTCCTGACCTGCATACCAGCTTTCTCAAGAGGTGGATCAGGTGGTCTGGTATTCCCATCTCTTTCAGAATTTTCCACGGTTTATTGTGATCCACACAGTCAAAGGCTTTGGCATAGTCAATAAGCAGAAGTAGATGTTTTTCTGGAACTCTCTTGCTTTTTCGATGGTCCAGGGGATGTTGGCAATTTGATTTCTGATTCCTCTGCCTTTTCTAAATCCAGCTTGAACATCTGGAAGTTGACGATTCATGTACTGTTGAAGCCTGGCTTTGAGAATCTTGAGCATTACTTTACTAGTGTGTGAGATGAGTGCAATTGTGCAATAGTTTGAGCATTCTTTGGCATCATCTTTATTTGGGATTGGGATGAAAACTGACTTTCCAGTCCTGTGGCCACTGCTGAGTTTTCCAAATTTCCTGGCATGTTGAGTGCAGCACTTTCAGAGCATCATCTTTTAGGATTTGAAATAGCTCAATTGCAATTCCATCATCTCCACTAGCTTTCTTCGTAGTGATGCTTCCTAAGGCCCACTTGACGTTGCATTCCAGGATGTCTGGCTCAAGGTGAGTGATCACACCTTCGTGATTATCTGGGTTGTGAAGATCATTTTTGTACAGTTCTTCTGTGTATTCTTGCCACCTCCTCTTAATATCTTCTGCTTCTGTTAGTCCATACCATTTCTGTCCTTTATTGAGCCCATCTTTGCATGAACTGGTCCCTTGGTATCTCTAATTATCTTTAAGATATCTCTAGTCTTTCCCATTCTATTGTTTTCCTCTGTTTCTTTGCACTGATCACTGAGGAAGGCTTTCTTATCTCTCCTTGCTGTTCTTTGGAATTCTGCATTCAAATGGGTATATCTTTCCTTCAATCCTTTGCTTTTGGCTTCTCTTCTTTTCACAGTTGCTTGTAAGGCCTCCTCAGACAGCCATTTTGTTTTTTTGCATTTCTTTTTATTGGGGATGGTCTTGATCCCTGTCTCCTGTACAGTGTTACGAACCTCCATCCATAGTTGATCAGGCACTCTATCAGATCTAATCCCTTGAATCTATTTGTCATTTCCACTGTATAATCATAAGGGGTTTGATTTAGGTCATACCTTAAAGGTCTAGTGGTTTTCCCTGCTTTCTTCATTTAAGTCTGAATTTGACAATAAGGAGTTCATGGTCTGTGCTACAGTCAGCTCCTGGTCTTGTTTTTGCTGACTGTATAGAACTTCTCCATCTTTGGCTGCGAAGAATATGAAGGAGTACATCAAGGCTATATGTTGTCACCCTGCTTATTTAACTTATATGCAGAGTACATAATGAGAAATGCTGGGCTGGATGGAGCACAAACTGAAATCAAGATTGCCGGGAGAAATATCAATAACCTCAGATATGCAGATGACACCACAATTATGGCAGAAAGTGAAGAACTAAAGAGCCTCTTGAAGAAAGAGGAGAGTGAAAAAGTTGGCTTAAAACTCAATATCCAGAAAACTAAGATCATGGCATCTGGTCCTATCACTTCATGACAAATAGATGGGGAAACAATAGAAACAGTGACAGACTTTATTTTGGGGGGCTCCAAAATGACTGCAGATGGTGATTTTAGCCATGAAATTAAAAGACGCTTTTTCCTTGAAAGAAAAGTTATGACCAACCTAGATGGCATATTAAAAAGCAGAAACATTACCAACAAAGGTCCCTCTAGTCAAAGCTATGGTATTTCCAGTGGTCATGTGTGGATGTGAGAGTTGGTCTATAAAGAAAGCTGAGCGCCGAAGAATTGATGCTTTTGAACTGTGGTGTTGGAGAAGACTCTTGAGAGTCCCTTGGACTGCAAGGAGATCCAACCAGTCCATCCTAGAGGAAATCAGTCCTGAATATTCATTGGAAGGACTGATGCTGAAGCTGAAACTCCAATACTTTGACCACCTGATGCGAAGAACTGACTCATTTGAAAAGACCCTGATGCTGGGAAAGATTGAAGGTGGGAGGAGAAGGGGACGATAGAGGATGAGATGGTTGGATGGCATCACCAACTCAATGGACATGAGTTTGAGTAATCTGTGGGAGCTGGCGATGGACAGGGAGCTTGCCATGCTGCAATTCATGGGGTTGCAAAGAGTCAGTCACGACTGAGCGACTGAACTGAACTGAACCAGAAAAAGAACAAACTATGATTTGCTGAAAGCTCAGATAGTGGTTAGCATTTTTTAAGGAATAAAATACTTTTTACTTAATGGATATAATTCTTTTTTTAGACTGTGTGCTATTGCACACTTAATAGTGTACAGAATAATGTAAACATGACTATTATATGCACCAAGGGCTTTCCAGGTGTCAGTAGAGGTAAAGAATCTGCCTGCCAGTGCAGGAGATGCAGAAGACACATGTTTGATCCCTCGGTTGGGAAGATCCTCTGGAAAAGGAAATGGCATCCTACTCCAGTATTATTGCCTGGGAAATCCCATGGACTGAGGAGCCTGGCAGGCTACAGTCCGTGGGGTTACAAAGAGTTGGATTCAGTGGAGCACAACACAGCAGCATATGCACCAAAAATTCAGGTGACTTATTGTGTTGCAGAATTTGCTCTATTGCATTGATCTGTAAATAAACTTGCAGTTTCTCTGAGGTATGTCTGTGTTGTTAATATTCATTAGGCTTGTGTTTTTATTTATACCCTCAGATGTACCAAGGGATGTACTATTAGTAAAACAAAAATATATTGCTATCATTTGTACAGTTATCTCCTGCTAGAGTTCTTGCAAATTGAACAGAATGACTGTTTGTACAAAATATTTGGCTATATTTACTTTTTCTTAATTACATAGCTATCCTTATGTCCACTAAGTTAAACTGTATTTTAAACTTTTAACACACGAGTCATATTTATAGACCTACTCCCTAAGCACAGCTAAGCAGGAAGAATGCGATCTCAATATTTACCATTTCCATAGACTCTCCTAAGTAAGTACTTTCTTTTGGGTGACTGTAACTTGCCTGAAATGTCTGTCCTCATTCTTGCAATAATTGTTCAACTTGCCTTTACATTTCCAGATTGTTAATGATAGGTACTAGAAATCATTTCTTACCATTTCTTCCATTTAAATTTCATAGAACTATTTATCTTCAAAAGTGCTATTATTGAAGATTAATGATTTAATTTCAGCTACAGTCTTTGAATCTGGCCAGGTCTTTTGGTGACTCGTTCTATCAGCCTTGGTTATTCCAAGTAGAGGATTTACTTCTGTTTGGAAAGCTGATTCCCCAAGGAGTCCATGTTCTTACATTTATCAAGCATCCCATTTTTGTAAACGACCTGCTGAGCAGTGTGCAGCAGCTTTTGCTCCTCCTTGGTGTAGTTCACAACCATTTCCCAAAGGTTACCCATATGTGGAATTAGACAATTATTGACTCAGCTTCTGGTCCCTCTTCTTTCTTGATGATGATTTCTTGAGTTGGTGGAGAGAACTGAAAATGCAACACTTCCCATCAAGCTGGGGCAGTTTGGCTTGGCCTGCATCTCTTGACCTGATTCACACGTGGCAAGGTCCAACTGCTGTAGCCTTCTCCACCTCACCTCTCTAGTCCCACTCCCAAGCACTTGGACTGATCCATGCCCAGTCCTGCCAGCTTGCATAGAATTGTCTTAAAGAAAGGGCTGTTCATCCTGATAAGGATTGTTATAATATGAGGATTATGTGTCCACAGGTCATGCAAGATATAAGAATGTTTTAGAACTCAGATCTACTTCTGATTGATTACTCATACAAAAACTACTGATTGTAAATTCTTCTTTTTATATTTCAGTTTACTCACTTAAAAATAGGGTATTGTAGCATAGGGATTAGAAATCTGATTTAGACAGCAGAGTGTTTTTAAACAATGAACTTGAAAGTCTTTGGGTGGAGTTTTATTGTCTAGTTCCTATGGTTGCCATAACTACTCTAACACTTAGCACATAGGTCAGGGCAGGATTCATACATGTGGAATGTGCTGACTGCACAACCCAAAACATTTTTTCTTCTTGCTCAATCTGGCCTGACTAATTTGATTTCACTGACATAGGAGACAAATGTCATGTTTTTCAGAACTTCCAGAATGATTCCGCTCTCTTCAGACTTCAGTATGATAGAAGACAAGAGAGTTAATATAGCCCTAGTGCAAGACCATAAATGTATGTTGTTTTTCTTCCTGTGTAAATATAAATGGGTTCTGAACATACTTCTTAACAGAGTTAGTAAAGAATCTATTAACTAGTTCAGTAACTGCACACATAACTCTGTGTTAATCGGTTGTAGTTAGAACACCGTATTTCGCACCATGGCTGCACTTGGGGTTACATCTTGATTATATATATATATATATATTTTTTTTCTGCCCATTTAATTAAACCAGTTTCAACAAAGATGTATTTGTACAGAAACACAGTTTTTGGTATTCTTGGTTGTTATAGGTTTGAAATATATTGAAAAGATAATCTTTTTTTTTTTTGGTGTTTTTCTTTTTTATTATTATTATTATTTTTTTTACTTTACAATATTGATTATATTTTTGATAGTTTACTGTCACATTCCAGGTCCCATAGGGTTTTTTAGAAGTCAGTCTTCTGAAATAAATAGGGACATGAGGGGAACCATCTCCCCTGGATCCTTTAGATCTTTATAGTTCACACTAATTTCTGCTATTCACCCTATTAGCAGATATTGTTTGTTGTATGACATCTTGAAAAGACCAGGAGGAAGGCAGTATCTAAGGCTTCAACTGGCTCTTTCCTTCTGTATTATTTGAAAATAAAATAAGCATTTTATTTTAAAGGACAGTGAGCCAGACTGGGAGTTCTGGTGTCTGCAAGTGTGTTTATTTCAGTTATACTTTCAGGGACCACTGACTCTCACCACTGGCTGGATCCGTATACCCAGTGGACCTCCTGTGAACCAGACCTGAGCTAGGATTCCTTCTGGTGAAAGTGAAAGTCGCTCAGTCGTGTCTGACTCTTTGTGACAAAATGGACTATACAGTCCATGGAATTCTCCAGAATACTGGAGTTAGGGATCAAACCCAGGTCTACCCACATTGCAGGTGAATTCATCAGCCGAGCCACAAGGGAAGCCCGACACTCTAGTGGAGGGTGGACGTTATGGTGTTTCTAGTCCCTAGAGAGCAATGCCAATTCATAGTCTGTGTTCTAACAGTTCTCAAAATGTCAGTTTCCCCCTTTCTCTACTATATAGCTGCATTGATCCTCAGCTGATCTCACTTGGTGCTGTGAAGTTAGAATGGTCTCTATTCTGTTTGAGATAAAAGGATCATATTGTTGAACCCCTAGATGGACCAGTCACTGAATGCAATCTTTTCCTGGGGAGAATGCATAACTGTGGCAAGTTATGTTCCTGCAGTCAAAGAAAGAGACTTAGACATAAACCATCAATAAATATCTCTCCAAATATTTGGCAAAATGAGTATTTTGTCCCTGAGAAGGAGATCTAGGCAGCACACCACAGCATCCACTGCAAAACCATAACCAAATTATAATAGCAGAACATGATGACATATAAGAAAAGAAGTAAGGTAGTGAGAAGGCCAAATGTCAAAACACTTCACCTTGTAGCATTATCACAGCATCAATGAATATAACGTTCATTCATTAATTGGCAGTTTATACCAAATACCTCACATTGTGACCAAAGTTAGGGATTCTGCCATTATTTGGGTGAGTGACAATTAGAACCCAGGTCTGCTTCCAAGGACTGTTGTGCCCTTTCTACTAAAATTAAAGGTCTTTTAGAAAACTTTAACCAAGGTAATTGCCTAAAGGTGGAGAAATAAAGTACATTGTATCAGTGATTCAAGTCAGTAAGTCAGCATCATTTGAGGAAAATCCCTGAACATCAGTTTGCATCAATTGCTAGAAATATCTCCTTTAAGATTGTTTAGGGGAAAAAAATGTATGGAGATCCTTAACATTTTGAGGGGACATATGCTACCTAATGTTAAAATATAGTTTTGAACACTTTAGTTTGGAGAACAGTGAGATCAGCCCAGGGATAATTCTAGATGTTGTCTTCTAGTGGGACTGACACATTGAGTTACTGAGGTTAGTTTTGGTATACCAGAGTCAACTAGCCCAGAACATCTGGATTCAACTTCTTTTCAGTTGTCAAGGTTCCTATATGAATATCTCTGTAAAAAAATAAAAATATGTTATTAGGAAAGGAGACCTGACTTAACCTCATCCAAAGTGTCAGATTGCACTAGATATTCTGTTGATCTAAATGAATCCTCTTCTCAAAACAGTCCCACAAAAATGGGAATTATTGTTATTTCATAACTGAGAAAAATGGTGATAACATCCATGGTCTTAGATTTGTTCTTTTTATTTTCTTTCTTTGCAGCTTTGCCTTATCCTGTCCAAAAGAGGCATGAAACAAAATCCAGAGAGCTAAATGTATATTAAATCTAATGATATTTGATATCAGGGTATTTTAAAGATCATTTTGTGATGATATACAGTTGACCCTTGAACAACACGTGTTTGAACTCCATGGGTCCATCTATATGTGGCTTTTTTTTTTTTTTTTCCAATAAATATGTACTATAGTACTAAAAGCTAGATGGTTGGTTGAATCCTCAGCTATGGAACTATAGATACGGAGGGTTGACTGTAAAGTTAATCAGGGCTTACAGGGATTTTTTACTTGGATTGGGGATGTTCAGTGCCCCCAATCCCTGCATTGTTCATGCGTGTGTGCTCCATGCCCAAGTCACTTCAGTACTGTCCAACTCTTTGTGACCCCATGGACTGTAGTCCTACAGGCTCCTCTGTCCATGGGATTCTCTAGGCAAGAATACTGGAGTGGGTTGCCGTCCCTTCTGCAGGGGATCTTCCCAACCCAGGGATTGAACCCACGTCGCTGACATTTCCCACATTGGCAGGTGGGTTCTTTACCACTAGTGGCACCTGGGAAGCCCAAACACATTTTTCATGGGGCACCTGTAATTGTCTTTCTCTATTTTAGAGATAAAAACCTAAAGAGCCCTATGGAGTCTGAGGCCCCACGTCACTCAGCTGGTTAGTAGGTGGGTGTGGTGCCCTTATTGCGTTAGAGCCCATTCCTTTGTGAGTTACATTTTTGTACACAGATAGGATTGGAAAGCAACAAAGGCTTTAAGCTTTGTAGGTGACAAAACAAAACAAAACAACAAACAAAAACTGTTATTCTTTCCTCTTTTTTTTTTTTTTTTTGGCAAATTTTCTTTTGTCTTTTCAAGAGCAAAATGTGAAAACTATTGTTTAAGGGCATACATTGGAATATAGAGTAGCTGAAAAAACAGCCAACAGCATGACCTCTGGTTCTTTCCCTGTAGTGTGTCCCCCTGAATGGCAAGGTGTTGAGTGCTGGGAAGGAGAGGTGGGTGTGCAATCAGCTTCATGTTAAGCCTTGAAAGAGAGTTTTACTTCACATCTCCCATGCATGTTGTAAGTTTCAGTAATTAATATGGGTCTGTCACTAATTTAGAAAAAGCCATCAGCCATCTCATTCAAGAAGTTCCTTATTTTGTTTTAATTTTTCACCTGCTCTATTTTATTTGAATTGTATCTGAACATACAACTTTATTTTCATACCTTCAAAATATTACTTTTCGTGTAACAAACATATACTTTGTCCTCTATCGTGGGCAGAATTCTGACTGGAGCACTAGTTCTCATTGTTGGCTATGTGTCATTTCCGCTTGGCAACAGTATTTTACATTAGGCTTCGCCAGGGTCGCTAATATAACAATTACTCGGAAGATAAGAGAGATGCTCATTCTTCAAGCATAGTTCACTGTTTCCCACTGACCTTGACTAAAGAAAGACTTCATGCAGTTTCTTTCAAAGACTGAGCTCAACAAAGTAAACTGAATATGAAAAATGTAAATTTTTTCCTTGGCACTTGTGAGAATTTAATTTCTCATTGAAATTTAAGAAATACACCTACTCTGACACCTTGCTGGTTCTATAAATTGGTTTATTACAATTTTTGTAAAGGTCTCTTTTTTGAATCTAATTATTGTCAAAACACGTTAACTTTAAGTTTCAAAGAGAATAGGACTATAATTTGTCCTTGTAGTTTTATTTACCATTTTTACCACTGCATTATTTTTTGATGACGTAGTGTATTATCCTTCACATAATGGAATACTCTTCTGACTCATCATTAATAGAACAGATTCTAAGAGTTAATTTTCTAATAGTAATGAGAGATGCTATGGTCTGAACGTTTGTGTCCTCCTAAAATTCGTATGTTGACATCCTACTGCCCAATGTGATAGTATTAGAAGGTGGGGCTTTTGGGAGGTGATTATGGGTACAGAACCCTCATGAATGAGATTAATGTCATTATAAAGGACAGGGAGCTGGCTTGTACCTTCTATCATGTGAGGACACAGAGAGAAGTCAGTGGTCTATGACCCAGCAGAGGACTTTCACCAGATCCTGACCTTGCTGGTACCCTGATCTTAGACTTCCAGCCTTTGGAACTGTGAGAAATAAATTCCTGTTGTTTTCAATCTACCCAGTCTGTGATATTTTGTTACAGCATCCTGAATGAACTAAGACTATGGGGCTTCCCTTGTGGCATAGTGGTAAAGAATCCTCCTGCCAGTGCAGGAGACGTGGGTTCAATCCCTGTGGGGGAATATCTGCCAGAGTAGGAAATGGCAACCCAACCCAGTATTCTTTCCTGGAAAATTTTATGGACAGAGTGAAATTGGCAGGCTATAGTCCATGGAGTCTCAAAGATCTGGATATGACTGAGCAACTGAGCTCATGCATAGGTTGTACTGAGCTGTCCAAGTTCTCTCATTTAATGTGATCTGCCACCATCATTAGCTTAGAAACTTGGCAGAGTTACAGCTGAGCCTATGGTAAGAATTAGGATTCTGTCTAGTTCACAGAAGATTTGTAGTGATAAACTTGACCTCCCTGGCAGAATGCAACAATGTGCATACTGATGCGTCTAACCCTTTTATTCTTTGTTCGACATGCATCTAAAAAGTAGGAGGCAGGACTGACTTTTTGGTCTAGAACATCTTCAAACATACTTGATCGTGATGGCTTCTTGTAATGCTTGACATAAAACCAGTGCCCTGATATATTCCTCAGTTACACTGCTGGGTATAAACTGGGCCCTTGGATGATGTGTGATGAGTGTGTGTTCTGAAGATCTCTGATGCTCAGACATGCATCTCTGAAATGTAACCCCCGATACTTTATGTATTTGCCAATGTAAAAGTAGACAAGTGTTAACATCTTCTGTTTTCATGTATGTGGAATAGTACAATGAAATGGATTTGAAGTCAGACAAGCATAACTTTAAATACTGACCCCCCCAGATTATGGTAATTTCGTAACTTCTCTTTGAGTTACATAATGC
Source organism: Bos grunniens (assembly GCF_055505025.1). Taxonomy (NCBI): domain Eukaryota; kingdom Metazoa; phylum Chordata; class Mammalia; order Artiodactyla; family Bovidae; genus Bos; species Bos grunniens. The sequence continues at coordinate 51,698,937 of NC_141175.1, forward strand.
CAGTTTTAAAATCTGGAAATAGTATTTTATATATATATATATATATATATATATATATATATAGGCTTCCTGGCTGGCTCAGTGGTAAAGAATCTGCCTGTGATGCAGAAGATGCAGGAGATGCTGCGGGTTCAATCCCTGGGTCACCTGGAGGAGGGTGTGGCAACCCACTTTAGTATTCTTGCCTGGGGAATCCCATGGACAGAGGAGCCTGGCGGGCTACAGTTCATGGAGTCGCATAGATTCGGACACAACTGAAGCAACTGAGCACGCACACACATATGTACATGCATATACACATATATATATATATTTTTTTTGGTCATATAAATATATATGACATATGTATATGATTTTATGTGTATATAAAATTACTGACTCAATGGGCATGAATTTGAGCAAATTCCGGGAGATAGTGGAGGACAGATGAGCCTGGTGTGCTGCAGTTCATGGGATTGAAAAGAGTTGGGCATGACTTAGTGACTGAACAACAACAAATATATGTGTGTGTGTCTGTGTGTGTAAAATAGATTGGTCTTAATATTAAATGATAAAAGCAAGTGTTTGGAAATGTTAGTTTTTATTGGAAGAAGTAAAAAAGTTTTCTTGAATTACCTAGCTTTTAAGAATATAAAATAAAATTAGAAGGACCTCTGAGTCACTGAAATTTCCTATCTTTATCTTCTGGGTTGAGTCACCTTACATAGATGCAAAGATCTTAAAGATCTTCAGAGAGGGGAACACTAAACTCTTTTTGGCAGCTTATTCTAGAACCTAATAGTACTCATAGTCAACAATGTAACTAGGAATATATCAGGGCATTGGTTTTATTTTAAGCACTAGAAGAAGCCATCATTATGTATGTTTGAAGGTGCTCCATAGCAAAGTCAGCCATGCCTCCTACTTTTCAGATGCATGTGAACTCTTTCTCAATCTAGTCTGAATCTGTGCTGATGCTAAAATTTAAAATCACTTTTCCTTGCAACTTACGTTTATTATGCTCATTGTAACCCTGAAAATGAATTTAAATGATGACTTAGTTATCCTTCAGATTATGTTTCTTTGTAGCCTAAAACCTTTGCCTGTCAAGATAGTTCAGGGCCTCAGGTAACCCTCTTAATTTTGATGTAATGCATTTATTTTCTTGGCATATATTGTCCTTGATGATTGTCAGTGAGAAGCTCTTTGTTTCAGTAACTGGAGACAGAATGTATTGGGTGAGCTTTCAATGCTGAAATTTAAGTCGCTATCCAGGAGAGAGGTCTGGGAGGAGCTAGTAGCAATGTATATTTGAAATTAAATGTAGTTCAATTTTTAGATCTCCTTAGTTTTAAAAAAGACAAACAGCCTAACCCATGTTTACAATTTGCCTGTTTAGTATTAAATTCATTGACTTTCTAATGGTTTGAACCCCTTATTCCTTGGGTATGAAAGACACTTATAGAACATATTGAGCTCTTGGAAGATTATGTTAGGTTCTTCAGTTCTGGCTACCTTTTGCTTTCAAAATGATGGCTCTGCTTATGGTGGCTTATTCTATATGAAGTCCTGTGACTGTAAAATGCATTATGTAATTTCTTTTAACCCTGTGTTCATATGTGTAGATTAACTATCTGCTCTGCACCTGTAATTACATATGGTTGGCTCCTCAAATGGCATTAACGTCTCTTATTTTGCATGCATACTGCTGAGGTATAAACCCAATTAAGTTAAAACTTCTTATTCAGTAGAATTACTTATTTAGCTGTGCATAGGATTTTCCTGGTGAGGCTTGGGCTTGATTTTGTTTTGCTTTGTTTTTAAGTATGAAGCTCAATTGACAACATTGCACAGAAGTTCCAGAGTATTTATACATATCCAGATATACACACATATAAACATTTATGAGATACACCCTCACATTTCAGACCAGATTATAGTCATTAGCAGATTCTAGTTCTGTGTAAGTTTTCTCAAGAAATTTAGATAATATTCTCGGTGTGTGTATTCTTGGTAGTTTCTTAAGCAAAGTTTAGTTTTCAAGCAAGCATGCACATAATTGTTACTAACACTGCTAAACATGGTACAAGTATGCAGATTGATCCAGCCATCTAATGATAAGGAAATGATTCTACCTATATCTCATTTTTAACTATAACTGAATCAACTATCAGTTTATATAGATAATCATTTTAGTGAAGTTTTTCTCTTCAAATAAAGCTCCTAATAGGTATTAGAATTCAGATTTTTTAAAGTATTAGTTATATATCTATGTTCATTAATTAAACACAGATTTATGAGTTACAGGCTTCCCTGGTGGCTCAGACGATAAAGAATCTGCCTACAATGCAGGAGACTGAGATTTGATGGCTAGGTTTGAAAGATCTCTTGGAGAAGGGAATGGCTGCTTACTCCAGTACTCTTGCTGGGGAATTCCATGAACAGAGGAGCCTGATAGGCTACAGTCCCTAGGTCGCAAAGAGTCAGGCATGACTGAGTGACTAACACTTTCAGGTTCACTTTTTAGTTTATGGGTTACAGTAGGTGCTGTGAGGGTTTAATGAAACACCCATTATGAATCCTGCCCTAAAGGGGCTTTTGATGTAATAGGAAAGATAATGAATATAAACTATTTATTGATACTACATAGTATACAAGGTACTCAGTACTGCATGGAGCTTAAGAACCATTAAATAACAGGAAAAACTGATTTCCTGTTTGGGGAATTAATAAAGGCTTAGCTTGGACTTAAAAGATGAAACGGACTAGTATAGGGAGATATTCTAGCTGAAGAGCAAACTATAAGCCAAAATTTATACACAGTTTTGTGGAAACAGTGTGAACTCTTCATTTTGATTGGAGCTTGAGTAATGGTGGTAAATAAGGATGAAGCCTATTTGTGAGGGCTTTGAACACCAAGCTAAGGAGGAAGTTAGTTGCAACTGTACATGCTTTATTTAGCATGTTAATCAGTTCAGTTCAGTCACTCAGTCATGTTTGACTCTTCGCGACCCCATGGACTGCAGCACGCCTGGCCTCCTTGTCCATCACCAACTCCTGGAGTTTACTCAAACTCATGTCCATTGAGTCGGTGATGCCATCCAACCATCTCATCCTCTATTATCCCCTTCTCCTCCCGCCTTCAGTCTTTCTCAGCATCAGGGTCTTTTCAAATGAGTCAGTTCTTTGCATGAGGTGGTCAAAGTATTGGAGTTTCAGCTTTAGCATCAGTCCTTCCAATGAATATTCAGGACTTATTTCCTTTAGGATGGACTGGTTGGATCTCTTTGCTGTCCAAAGAACTCTCAAGAGTCTTCTCCCAACACCACAGTTCAAGAGCATCAATTCTTCGGCACTCAGCTTTATTTATGGTCCAACTCTCACATCCATACATGACCACTGGAAAAACCAAAGCTTTGATTAGAGGGACCTTTGTTGGCAAAGTAATGTCTCTGCTTTTTAATATGCTGTCTAGGTTGGTCATAACTTTTCTTCCAAAGAGCAAGTGTCTTTTAATTTCATGGCTGCAGTCACCATATGCAGTAATTTTGGAGCCCCCCAAAATAAAGCCCAAATAGGAAAAGGAGTACATCAAAGCTGTATATTGTCACCCTGTTTATTTAACTTATATGCAGAGTACATCATGAGAAACACTGCGCTGGAAGAAGCACAAGCTGGAATCAAGATTGCTGGAAGAAATATCAATAACCTCAGATATGCAGATGACACCACCCTTACGGCAGAAAGTGAAGAGGAACTAAAGAGCCTCTTGATGAAAGTGAAAGAGGAGAGTGAAAAAGTTGGCTTAAAGCTCAACATTCAGAAAACGAAGATCATGGCATCTGGTCCCATCCCTTCATGGCAGATAGGTGGGGAAACAGTGGAAACAGTGTCAGGCTTTATTTTTCTGGGCTCCAAAATCACTACAGATGGTGACTGCAGCCATGAAATTAAAAGACGCTTACTTACTCCTTGGAAGAAAAGTTATGACCAACCTAGATAGCATATTCAAAAGCAGAGACATTACTTTGCCAACAAAGGTCCATCTAGTCAAGGCTTTGGTTTTTGCAGTGGTCATGTATGGATGGGAGAGTTGGACTGTGAAGAAAGCTGAGCGCCAAAGAATTGATGCTTTTGGACAGTGTTGTTGGGAGAAGACTCTTGAGAGTCCCTTGGGACTGCAAGGTGATCCAACCAGTCCATTCTGAAGGAGATTAGCCCTGGGATTTCTTTGGAAGGAATGATGCTAAAGCTGAAACTCCAGTACTTTGGCCACCTCATGCGAAGAATTGACTCATTGGAAAAGACTGATGCTGGGAGGGATTGAGGGCAGGAGGAGAAGGAGATGACAGAGGATGAGTTGGCTGCATGGTATCACCGACTCAATGGACGTGAGTCTGAGTGAACTCCGGGAGTTGGTGATGGACAGGAAGGCCTGGTGTGCTGCGATTCATGGGGTCGCAAAGAGTCAGACACGACTGAGCGACTGAACTGAACTGAAAATAAAGTCTGTCACTGTTTCCACTGTTTCCCCATCTGTTTGCCATATAGTGAGGAGACCAGATGCCATGATCTTAGTTTTCTGAATGTTGAGTTTTAGGGCAACTTTTGGACTCTCCTCTTTCACTTTCATCAGGGGGCTCTTTAGTTCTTTGCTTTCTGCTGTAAGTGTGGTGTCATTTGCATATCTGAGATTATTGATATTTCTCCTGGCAGTCTTGATTCTAGCTTGTGCTTTATCCAGTCCAGCATTTCTCATGATGTACTCTGCATGTAAGTTAAATAAGCAGGGTAACAATATACAGCCTTGACTACTTCTTTCCCAATTTGGAAATAGTCTTTTGTTCCATATCTGTTTTTTTTTTTTTTTTTTTTTATGCAATAGAATTTTAATGGAAGCTGAGAGGTAAGGGTTCAGTTCAGTTCAGTTTAGTCGCTCAGTCATGCCCACTCTTTGCAACCCCATGAATCGCAGCACGCCAGGCCTCCCTGTCCATCACCAACTCCCAGAGTTCACTCAGACTCAGTCTATCAAGTCAGTGATGCCATCCAGACATCTCATCCTCTGTCGTTCCCTTCTTCTCTTGCGCCCAATCCCTCCCATCATCAGAGCTTTTCCAAACTGTTGCTTCTTGACCTGTATACAGATTTCTCAGGAGGCAGGTTAAGTGGTCTGGTATTTCCATCTCTTTAAGAATTTTCCACAGTTTGTTGTGATCCACACAGTCAAAGGCTTTGGCATAGTCAATAAGGCAGAAGTGGATGTTTTTATGGAACTCTTTTGCTTTTACGATGATCCAGGGGATGTTAGCAATTTGATCTCTGATTCCTCTGCCTTTTCTAAATCCAGCTTGAACATCTGGAAGTTCATGACTCACATACTGTTGAAGCCTGGATTGGAAAATATTGAGTATTACTTGGCTAGCATGTGAGATGAGTACAGTTGTGCAGTAGTTTGAGCATTGTTTGGCATTGGCTTTCTTTGGGATTGGAATGAATTAGTATGTTATAGATATTGAATAGTTGCCTATATAGTCCCCATCTCTCTCTCTCTGCTCACTTTCCTTTTTTTTCTCACTCTCTTTCTATCCTTACATTCCTATCATTCTGCCTCTGTCTTGCCATCTTTAGATTGTTATGTCATCCAGGCTTTAATCTTTGGTTTTCATGTACTCAGGCATCTAATATTGGAGATGCTAAAACAGATATTGAGGAGTGAATGTCAATTAATCAAGATGCAACTTTATAGGTTGTTGAGAGTTCATGTTTTAGGCTCAGACTTTGGGAAGTTGAAATTTTGGCAAAAAAAGCTGGCGTTGTTGGGTAAGAAGAGCTGATACCCAAGTTAACACTGTTAAAGGTTGTTTCCCAAGTATATAGCACTAATTTCTACATCTGGAAGTTTATTCTGATTACCTGGAAATTTTTCAGTCTGATTGATTTCTAAGCTTTACTCTTTGGTGATTATGATTTGGCAGATGTAGAGTGGTACCAAAGATCTGGATTTGAGTGTGACATTTTGCCAAGTCCAAGAACCACTTATAAGTGAGATGTAATGAGGGCCTGGCCTCATTTTCCTGTGGAAATAGAGGACAGGGGAGGCACTCAAAAAATGTTACAGAGATATGTTGAGCAGACTTGTAAACAAATTCCTTCCTAATGGTAGGAAAGAATCAAAACTGACACCAGTCTTTCACTTCTGATAGTAGGATGCTGGTAATATCATCAGCGAAGTATTGGTGTTTAATGATTGTTGACAAAGATAATGGATCGTGCTTTTGATTGACAGAGAGTGAGAAGATCTAGAAGGACATCCTGGATCTCTGTCTAGAAGAATCCAAGGTTGCTTGGAAGAGAGGACAGCACAGAGCTTAAGAGTTTAAAGTTGAATCTTATAAAAGTGTATATGAGGACTTCCCTGGTGGTCCAGTGGTTAAGAATCCACCATTGGAATGCAGTGGACATGGGTTCAATCCCTGGTCCAGGAGGATCCCACAGGCCACAGGGCAGCTAAGCCCTTGCACCACAACTACTGGGCCTGTGCTCTTGAGCCTGTGGTCCACAACAAAAGATGTCAATACAGTGAGAAGCCTGCACACCACAACGAGACAGCAGCTGCCACTCACCACAGCTAAAGAAAGGCCCAGCACAGCCATAAGATTGTGTGCCTGCCAGCTCAGCAGCAGAGATTATGATGCTATGAAGATATAAATACTACTCATCATTATAAGGGCTTTCCTTGTGGCTCAGCTGGTAAAGAATCTGCCCACAATGCAGGAGACCCGGGTTTGATCCCAGGGTTGGGAAAATCCCCTCTAGAAGGGAACAGCTACCCACTCCAGTTCTCTGGCCTAGAGAATTCCTTAGACTGTATAGTCCGTGGGGTCACAAAGAGACAGACATGACTGAATGACTTTCACTTTCTTTCTCTTTCATCATTATAAAAACTACAATTTATGTAATAGGATACTACTAAGAAATTTACATACAATGTCTATTGTCATCCTTACAAAAACCTTGGGAGATTCCCAATTTATAGAAAAAAATTAAGACTCAGCTTTTTGTTTTCCTGTGATGAACTAGTGAATTTTCAGTGTATATGTTTTGATGACTCTAGCACTTGACACATGACTCTAAAAAAGTCCTTTGTACCATACTGACAAAGTGACAAAATAATAAAGAAGGATCAGCTAGATATTTTTCTCTTATTTGAAAGAGAAAATGACAACTTGGACAAAGTGGTTTTCTTAAACAGCAATAATTGCTTCAGAGAAGTAAATTTTTACTTTTTCGGAACTTGAGAAAATCTACCAGTTTGGGCAATTAGGGGGTTGTTAGCAATCTCTGAGATTAGAATTTCAGAGAAATAGAGATGAAAGAAGACATTAAAAGGTATGGTAAGTCTGTCTTCTGAGACCAGGAGAGATTGAGTGTAGCAGCTCTATCAGCAGGTTGGTGTTTATGGAAAAGTGAGAAGAGAGACCCTATCTGTGAATGTTCAAGGTGAAAATATTCACACATTCTTAAAATATAGGAAAAGACTTGGAAGAGTCTGATGTTGCATAACTATAAAAGTGTCACTGAAATTGGCTTTAATTCAGGTTGCTGGCTTCTGCGGGTAGGAAAAACAATTGGAGAATGTGGCAAGTGTGGGTGGTTGGATGGATAATGATGTGATTTTGTCTCTTTAGGCTCTTGCTATTAAGTAGAAAAAGAGGATGAATATTGGAAAGGCAAAAGAATGTGTTTTCCTAGAAAAGGCATACCTCTTAAACCTCTCAATTAGAGAGAATAGAGTGTGAATGTGGTAGAAAAAGAAAGGTAAGCACAGAATGATCTGAAGAGCCCCAGACAGAAGCTGAGTTGTGACTATAGATCAGAAGTACCTTAACTAGAAGGATATGTTCACAATGAGCTATTTATTCAATCTCAGAACTGGGCATTTATGGAAAAAAGGGATCCCAGATTTCACTTCCTTGTATCTACATTTCCTGAATTTATCATTTCAGTATTACTTTTTCTCATTTTTTATTGAGCTATAACTGACATGCCATAAAACTCACTTTAATGTGTACAATAGAGCAATTTTTAGAATATGTGCAAAGTTATAGAACCATCACCACTATCTAATTCCAGAACATTTTTCTAACCCCTAAAAGAGACCCCAAACTCATTAACAGTCATCCTCCATTTCCCCTTCCCTTCAGCCGCACTATCTGTACAGTGTGTTGACACTGTTTCAGGCATTTCATGTAAATGGAGTCATACAGTATGTGATCTTTTGCGTCTTCTTTTCATTACTGTATTGTTTTCAAGGCTCATCCATGCTGTAATATTTATTTGTACTTTATTTCTATTTATGGATTAATATTATTCCACTAATTTTATTTACCAGTTTTCAGTTGATGGACATTTAGATTTTTATTTTGGGATTATTATAAATAATACTACAATGAGTGTTAGAACATAAGTTTTATTTTTTGGGGTAGATATGCTTTTGTTTCTCTTTGATATATACAAACACATTTTGGAAGTAGCAACTTCGAAACTATCTTTTAAAGCCAGGGTACCATTTTACATTCCATCCATCAATCTATGAAACTTTGTGGTGATAGCTATCTTAGTGGGTGTGAAAAAGTATCTCATTTTGGCTTTTATTTTCATTTCCTTACTGAATAATGTTGTTGAGCATCTTTTCCTGTTCTTATTAGCTGTTGTATCTATTTTTTTTTGAAGACAGTTCTATTCAAATTCTTTGCCCACTTTTATTTCCACAAAGAAGGGAAAGTCTATTTTGTCTGATATGATTGTTGTCGTTGTTTAGTCTGTAAGTTCTGTCCGACTGTTTGTGAACCATGGACTGTAGCCTGCCGGGCTCCTCTGTCCATGGGATTTCCCAGGCAAGAATACTGGAGTGGGCTGCCATTTCCTACTCCACAGGATCTTCCCGACCCATGGATTGAGCCCGCATCTTGTGCATTGGCAGGCAGATTCTTTACCACTGAACCACTTGGGAAACCCAATATGACGATTGCTACCCCTAATTCCTCGTCATTTTTGTTTGCATTATATATTTTTCCATCCCCTCACTTTCATTTTTGTGTGTATTTAGTTCTGAGGTTAGTCTCTTGTAAGCAACCTATAAATGGGTCTTATTTTTTTGTATCCAATCAGCTGCCATAAATGCCCTTTTGATTAGAGCATCTAGTTCATTGACATTTAAAGTGATTATTGATAGGTATGTATTTACTGCCATTTTTTTTTTCTTGTTTTCTGGTTGTTTTTGTATTAATAGTTCTTTGTTTTTAGTATCTTTTAGTCTCTTCCTTTGTGTTTTGATGTTTTTATTTAGTGGTATACATTTGTTCTTTTCTCTCTAGTTTTTTTGTATCTATTGTAGGTTCTTAATTTGTGGTTGCCGTGGGTTTGTATATGTTGACCTATAACTATAAACTATAAACTATAAACTATAAACAACTATATATATTTGTTTTACACTGGTAGTCATTTAATTTAAACATATTTTAAAAGATCTATCTTTTTACTCCCCTTCCCCACATTTTGTGTTTTTCATGTCATATGTTACATCTTTATGTTAACCCCTTCACTCTTTATTATAAACATTATTTTTTACAATAATGATGATACCTCCCATCAGATCAGATCAGATCAGTCGCTCAGTCGTGTCCGACTCTTGGCGACCCCATGAGTCACAGCACTCCAGGCCTCCCTGTCCATCACCAACTCCCGGAGTTCACCCAGACTCACGTCCATTGAGTCAGTGATGCCATCCAGCCATCTCATCCTCTGTCATCCCCTTCTCCTCCTGCCCCCAATCCCTCCCAGCATCAGAGTCTTTTCCAGTGAGTCCACTCTTCGCATGAGGTGGCCAAAGTACTGGAGTTTCAGCTTTAGCATCATTCCTTCCAAAGAAATCCCAGGGCTGATCTCCTTCAGAATGGACTGGTTGGATCTCCTTGCAGTCCAAGGGGCTCTCAAGAGTCTTCTCCAACACCACAGTTCAAAAGCATCAATTCTTTGGCGCTCAGCCTTCTTCACAGTCCAACTATCACATCCATACATGACCACAGGAAAAACCATAGCCTTGACTAGACGAACCTTTGTTGGCAAAGTAATGTCTCTGCTTTTGAATATGCTATCTAGGTTGGTCATAATTTTTCTTCCAAGGAGTAAGCGTCTTTTAATTTCATGGCTGCAGTCACCATCTGTAGTGATTTTGGAGCCCAGAAAAATAAAGTCTGACACTGTTTCCACTGTTTCCCCATCTATTTCCCATGAAGTGGTGGGACCAGATGCCATGATCTTCGTTTTCTGAATGTTGAGCTTTAAGCCAACTTTTTCACTCTCCACTTCCACTTTCATCAAGAGGCTTTTGAGTTCCTCTTCACTTTCTGCCATCAGGGTGGTGTCATCTGCATATCTGAGGTTATTGATATTTCTCCGGGCAATCTTGATTCCAGCTTGTGTTCCTTCCAGTCCAGCGTTTCTCATAATGTACTCTGCATGTAAGTTAAACAAACAGGGTGACAATATACAGCCTTGACAAACTCCTTTTTCTATTTGGAACCAGTCTGTTGTTCCATGTCCAGTTCTAACTGTTGCTTCCTGACCTGCGTACAAATTTCTCAAGAGGCAGATCAGGAGGTCTGGTATTCCCATCTCTTGAAGAATTTTCCACAGTTTCTTGTGATCCACACCGTCACAGGCTTTGGCATAGTCAATAAAGCAGAAATAGATGTTTTTCTGGAACTCTCTTGCTTTTTCTATGATCCAGCGGACCTTACTATATATTTGCCCTTCATAGTGGAGTGTTTCTTTTTCCATAGGTACTTCTTGTTCTAGCCTTTTCAGCTGGGGAATATCCTTTAAATTCCTTTGGGGTTGGTTTAATATTGATGAACTCTTCATTTTTGCTTCTCTGAGAAGTTCTTTCTCTTTCCTCCAATTCTGAACGATAACCTTGCTGAGTAGAGTATCCTACATTACAGATTCTTTCCTTTCAGGACTTTGAATATATCATGCTGTCCCCTTTTAGTCTTCAAAGTTTCTTCAGGGAAATCAGCAGTTATGTTACGGGAGTTCCCTTGTAAATGACTCTGTTTTTTCTTTCTGTCTTTAGAATCCCCTGTTTAACTTTTGCTATTTTAATTGTGATATGTCTTGGTGTGGATCTGCTTAGGTGCATCTTGTTTGGGACTTTCTGTGCTTTTTGTACTTAGATGTCTGTTTCCTTCCTCAGATTTGGGAAGTCTTCAGCTGTAATTTCATCAAATATATTTTTAGTCCCCTTCTCTCTTTTCAAGAGAGTTCCAGAAAAACATCTATTTCTGCTTTATTGACTATGCCAAAGCCTTTGACTGTGTGGATCACAAGAAACTGTGGAAAATTCTTCAAGAGATGGGAATACCAGACCTCCTGATCTGCCTCTTGAGAAATTTGTACGCAGGTCAGGAAGCAACAGTTAGAACTGGACATGGAACAACAGACTGGTTCCAAATAGGAAAAGGAGTTCATCAAGGCTGTATATTGTCACCCTGTTTGTTTAACTTACATGCAGAGTACATTATGAGAAACGCTGGACTGGAAGGAACACAAGCTGGAATCAAGATTGCCCGGAGAAATATCAATAACCTCAGATATGCAGATGACACCACCCTGATGGCAGAAAGTGAAGAGGAACTCAAAAGCCTCTTGATGAAAGTGGAAGTGGAGAGTGAAAAAGTTAGCTTAAAGCTCAACATTCAGAAAACGAAGATCATGGCATCCGGTCCCACCACTTCATGGGAAATAGATGGGGAAACAGTGGAAACAGTGTCAGACTTTATTTTTCTGGGCTCCAAAATCACTACAGATGGTGACTGCAGCCATGAAATTAAAAGACGCTTACTCCTTGGAAGAAAAATTATGACCAACCTAGATAGCATATTCAAAAGCAGAGACATTACTTTGCCAACAAAGGTTCGTCTAGTCAAGGCTATGGTTTTTCCTGTGGTCATGTATGGATGTGATAGTTGGACTGTGAAGAAGGCTGAGCGCCAAAGAATTGATGCTTTTGAACTGTGGTGTTGGAGAAGACTCTTGAGAGCCCCTTGGACTGCAAGGAGATCCAACCAGTCCATTCTGAAGGAGATCAGCCCTGGGATTTCTTTGGAAGGAATGATGCTAAAGCTGAAACTCCAGTACTTTGGCCACCTCATGCGAAGAGTGGACTCACTGGAAAAGACTCTGATGCTGGGAGGGATTGGGGGCAGGAGGAGAAGGGGATGACAGAGGATGAGATGGCTGGATGGCATCACTGACTCGATGGACGTGAGTCTGGGTGAACTCCGGGAGTTGGTGATGGACAGGGAGGCCTGGAGTGCTGTGACTCATGGGGTCGCCAAGAGTCGGACACGACTGAGCGACTGATCTGATCTGATCTCTCTTTTTCTGAGACCCCTATAATGCAAATGTTATCTCAGAAATTTCCTAAACTGTTTTCATTTTTTTTGTGTTTTTTCTTTTCTTTTCTTTTTGGATCATTTCCATTATTCTATCTTCCAGATCACTTATGTGTTCTTCTGTATGACTTAGTCTGCTATTTATTTCTTGTACAGTGTTTTTCACTTCAATTATTGTATTCTTCAGTTCTATTTTCTTTTAATATGTTCTAGTTTCTTGTTCAGAGAAGGCAGTGGCACCCCACTCCAGTAGTCTTGCCTGGAAAATCCCATGGATGGAGGGGCCTGGTGGGCTGTAGTCCATGGGGTCGCTGAGAGTCGGACACAACTGAGCGACTTCACTTTCACTTTTCACTTTCATGCATTGGAGAAGGAAATGGCAGCCCACTCCAGTGTTCTTGCCTGGAGAATCCCAGGGATGGGGGAGCCTGATGGGCTGCCGTCTATGGGGTCGCACAGAGTCGGACACGACTGAAGCGACTTAGCAGCAGCAGCAGCAGCAGCAGCAGCAGTTTCTTGTTAAAATTCTTACTGTGTTCATCTATTCTTTTTCCTAATTCAGTTACCATTCTTATTACTAATTCTTTGTATTCTTTATCTAGTAAGTTGCTTTTTCTGTTTCATTATTTAAATTTTCAGAGATTTTCTCTTGCTCTTTCGATTGAGAATAGTTCATCTGTCTTTCCATTTTATTTAAGATTTTCTGTCTCTATGGATTTATTGATAGGTGGAGCAGCTACCTATAACAGTCTTAAAGGGGTGTCTTTATGTGGAAGTGTCCTAAACAGTCTATGTGGGCCCAGTGCCCTTGGTGGGAAAGCTGAATTCGATGTGAACAGAAGTTGTTCTTTCCTCACGGAGTGCTGGCAGCTATCACCATTATAAGAGATAGGGCTGGAGATGGAAGGTCTTTGGCTGGAACTGGGTGTAAGGTGGGGTTTCCCCTCTACTTAGTGGCCGTCACTGCCCTATGGAGGGGAGGATCACATCCCAAATAAAATAGGGCAGAAGTCTTGGGGCTCAGGGCTGAGCTGGCTCTGTTTTCCTTAAGTATGTTCTCTCCTCCCTTTCAGCACAGGCACCCTCACCCCAGAGGAGAACAGTGATGGAGCAGGAGAGGCCCATGTAGACTCCCAGCTCATGTCGGTTTGTGAGCAGTAGTGTGTCAGCTATAGACAGAGGTCTGAGCTGCCTCCAGGGCACCGCCTGCTGTATCTGAGTCTGCTTTGTCTCTCACAACCAGTCACTGCCCACAGCCTCTGCCTACTATGCTCAGCTACGGAACCACAAAGCAGAGCAGGTAGAGCGATGTAGGCCACACGGGCTCTTGATACGGTGCACATGCCCTGGCAGTCTGGCTGCTGTCATAGATTGCGATCACCCCTGATGTGCTGCCTGTGTAAGCATCAGCCAGTGGCAGTGCCCGCTGCTACTGTCCCGTCAGATGCCACCCAGGGTCCGAGTTGCCTGTTTGTCCCCCTGCTGAGCTCTTTCCCTGGTCTTGGCCATCCTTGCTCCAGTGCAGAGCTGTGAGGTGAAGTAAGCAGGCCTCGGGTATTCATTGTTCAGACTGGGACATGTCTTGGAGTGATCGTAGAAAACTGGGCAGCCACTGGATCAGTCCTCAATCAGTCCTCTGTCCCATAGGGGAGCAAACCAGCTTTCCCATGCTTCTAACAAGTGGAGCCCAAGATTCCTACACCCCTTCTGTGAGTTTTGCTGGCTCTACAACCACCCAAGTAGGCTTGTCTTCCCTGTGTCAGATTCCAGTACTAGGGCACCAGATATGTGGTTTGAAAAGTTCACTGCCCAGGGCAGATCTCTGGGTCCTCTCCCAGGGACACAGGTCCTGATATTGCTTCTCTTTCCTTCTTAGCTGATTCCATGTGGCTCTTTCTCACAGCCTTGTTTGTACAGGAGTCTTGCAGTTTTGAGTTAGTTTTCAGTGAGAATTGTTCCATATAGAGGTGTATTTTTATGTGTTTGTTAGAAGAGGCAAGTTATCTTCCCCCCATCTTTTTACTTTTTGGTAGTTTCTTTCAAAGCACAAATATTGACGAGGTCAAATTTATCTCTTTTTTTGAGGGGGGCAGGGATTGCTTGCCCTTTTGGTATCGCATCCGAAAAATAGTTGCCTAATCTAAAATCACAAAGATTCACAGCTATGTTTCCTTTTAAGGGTTTCTTAGTTTTAATTTTTATATTTACATTTTTGATCTATTTTCAGTTAATTATTGTACATGGTGTGAGGTAGGTGTCTACTTGCATTCTTATGCATGTGGATTTCCAGTTGTTTCAGTACTATTTGTCTTCAAAAATTAATTGACCATAAATGTAAGACTTATTTCTGGAGTTTCAGTTCAAACCAACTTATCAATAAGTCTATTTTTATGGCAGTGCCAAATTGTTTTGATTATAGCAGCCTTGTAAGTTTTGAAATAATACTACCTTTTAACATTAAATACCATAATACTTATGACTGCCATTTTAAAGTTTATATTTTTCTACTAAAAACATTTTTTTAAATGTATTTTTGGCTCTCTGGGTCTTTGTTTCTGTGCTGGGTTTCTCTAGTTGTGGCAGGCGGAGTTTACTCTTTAGTTACAGTGCACAGCTTCTCGATGCGGTGGCTTCTCTTGTTGCAGAGCATAGCGCTAGGGCACGCCTGCTTTTTAGTGGTTGCCTGCATGTGGGCTCAGCAGTTGCGGCTCAGGGCCTCTAGAGCACAGACTCAATAGTTATGGTGCACAGACTTAGTTGCTTCAAGACATGTGAGATTTTCCTGGACCAGGGTTGAACCTGTGTCTCCGGCATTGGCATGCTGATTCTTTACCACTGAGCCATTAGCAAGCCCAAGTTTGTGTTTTTTAATAATATAATTAGGTGGAATCATTTGATAGTTTCTGTTGTTAGTCACGTTGGTTGAAAGTTGGTTTTTAGTCTCCCTGGCTGAAAACTTGACTTTGCAGCCCTTAATTTTTCTAAATGGAGACAGAAGAAAAGTGCCTAGATGGAGACTATAATTCTGAAGAGAAATTGGTGGCTGTGGTCAATAGAAATTCTAGAAAAAATAAAATGTTAGCATTTCAGGTCTGTAATTTATATATTACTTGTTGCTTATTGGATTATAAAAGTTTTAAACTGAACATTTATGGGTTTCCTTTTGAAAACATGTGTAGCATGAAAAGAGAAGCTTTGGATATATATTATATATATATTACATGCATATTTTGTTTAGCTGTACCCAGGCAGTTATGCATATGTACAACTTGATCAGCATGAGATCACTTTACTTTTTATTAATCTGAAAGAATACATCTAGATAAATTGGAGTTAGATGTTATTAATAAAAAGCCAGAGTCCTTGTTTGATGATAAAATGGTAATGTATCTGTGTGTGACAAAGAAACAGAGAACAAGAATACTAATTCTCTAAGAATTTATTCTTTAAGATGCTGCTGTTTTCTAAGATATGAATGTGAGTAATAAAATATGCAAACAACATATGCACTCACATGCCAGGAATGTTTTTTTCAAGATGTGGTACATTGAGTGTGATGTGTGAAGTGCAAATCCAGCTGCTACAATCAGGTATGTGATTCATCATATTTTACAAACATTGTTTTGCATATGGGGAAAAATCTCATCTAATAATAGGATCTACATATTCTTTCCTTCTCTCAATGTTGTTTTCTCTTCCAATTGTATGCCATTTATTTAGTGTATGAACATATATTTAGTGTATGAACACATATTTATATGAAAAATGTGTTCATTATTCTCTTATAATTTATGATGGGATTTAGAGTTGTTTGGTCTGAATAGACACCCCCTCCCATCAGGCTGTAGGTAGTAACACATCCTTTGTCTCTTTACAGCAAAAATAGATTAAAAAATAAAAGTTGTATTGTACATATAACCAACAAGACCATATACTACAATTAATTGGTTTTGTTTCAAATTCATTGTGTAGGAAATGGTGTAATTACACTGCTCCAGTGGCATTCCTTTCTCTCAGCATTGTTGCTGTTCTCCAGTGGATTGTGGTCAATAATATTTCATTTTAAAATCCTGTGCTAAAGGTGGACAGGTCTTGAATTACATGTTGTTCTTTAAACCAGCTCATAACTGTGCTCCGTCACACCAAGTATACTGATGCAACATTTATTTACTTTCATTAATTTGGAAACTGCATGATTTACTAAATTACACACTGGTCATTCAGAGTCATCATATCAGGTGTAGTCAAAGGCCAGATTGAATGGCATTTTTCTGCTCTCAGTTTCCAGTCTTTGTTGAAATAGAGCATGCAGAGTTGTTTTTGATCTTCATAATGAAGGCCATCTCCAGGAGGCATTCCTCAAGCCCAGTCTGACCAGAGTGCACCTCTTGCAAGAAGAATTCCCTTCCTTCCAGCCCATTTTGACTCTGCCACTTGTAGATTTATGTACATATTACCAACTTTCACCATCACTCAGAATAGGAATGTAGCTACCTTGTTACAGGGAGGTGGTAAAAAATGCACTCTGAGCCAGTGTTGCAAAAATATCCTATTAGATTTCATTTTAGTATTTTTATTATGTAATTTTGAAGATTCAACTTTTTTTTTTTTTAAGATAAACAACAATGGCATACTCAGGTTTTTAGTCTGTGCAACACCATATTCCATAATATAACATACACGTTAGTGGAAGACAGTCTCCAAAAGGTGAACTGACAGTAGTCACTGCTTGCTGCCACGTTTTAATAGAGATATCTAAGGAGATAGACAGAATATTTTAAGCTGAGAGAGGTGAAGATGATTGAATTTTCTTTTTAAATGGAGAAGTTTGCACATTATTAGGTTATTTTATAAATTCTACTCTGCAGCCTATACATATTTGCATTGAATTTTGTAGGACAGAAGTGAAATTGATTCCTAACCCATCACATTAATGTAATTTATAACATTTTTTTTTGCACATTAAAGTTTTTCTAAATGATGAGCTCACACTTTTTTCACAAGTTTGCCTAAATTTAATTTAATATGTGGGGCGAAGAGTAGAAAGAATGGCATCTCGGTGATTCTCTGTTCTTTAAAATATATCATAAATTTTTTTTCCTCTTTTGTTCTGGAGTTCAAGCATCATGCTAGTGATATTAATAGCTAATAGTTTGTAAGTTCTGCCATCTCTTCAGGTATTTATTTCACTTGAGATGTTTTAACCAAGCACTGTTTTATTTACTTGTTTTTTTTTTTATCTTCTTCCACTAAAACAGTAAACTCCATATAGGTAGGGACTTATAGTGATCATAAAGGATCTGGCAGATCACAAGATAATGTAAACCATTATCTTGTGGGGAGTAGGCGGGGCAAGGATTGAAGTGGGGCAATAACCTGATCCTATTTGCATCTTAAAGACAGCCAAAGTTCAGAGCAGGATCATGATGGTCTGGTGGTGGGGGCACATTTGGGGTCAGGGAGAGGACTTAGAAAGCTGGTCCAATAAGAAATAATGATAGACCAATTTAAGATATTGGTAGTAGATTTGAAAGTCATGGACTACTTTAAGCGATATTAAGGAGGTAGAATCTATGGGACTGCGTGGTTGAGAGATGTAATTAGTGGGGAAAGGTAGAGTCCAGGAACATCCTCGGGTTTCTTTTTGTGCAATGGGTGGAATCATGTGTGAAGAGAAGCACATATTTTTTCTAAAATAAAATGAATTCAACTAGCAGTTTGTTTCATGTGAAGCACCTGAAGGCTGTCAAGAAGAAATACCCAGTAGGTTATTAGAGATAGGAATCTAGAACTCAGGAGACAGATATGTGCTGAGGATAATAGGGTTTAAGTTTATCAAGACATAAGTGGCTGTTGAAGCCATAGTTTGGGAGATTTTCCAGGAAAAAAATCACAAAGAGAATAGGGGACTGTGGGTTGAATCCTGAGAATTGGCAGTTATTCCATAAATAGAGCCCAGGAAGACAAAATGAGTAGCATCCACAGAAGTAGACAAAGAACTAGGCACATGATGTGCCATAAGAAGAACATATCAGAGTGTTTGTGTCTAACAGTGTGTGTGTGTGTGCTAAGTCACTTGTGTCACAGTTGTGTCCAACTCTTTGAGACCCTATAGACCGTAGCCTGCCAGGCTCCTCTGTTCATGGGATTCTCCAGGCAAGAATAGAGTGGATTGCCATGCCCTCCTCCAGGGGATTTTCCTGACCCAGGGATTGAATTCGCATCTCTTTTATCTTTTGAGTGGTTGTCTGGCAGGTTCTTTACCCCTTGTGTCACCTGGGAAGACCCTGTGGGAAATAGAACACGGTGATAAAGAGAAAGCAAGGGGGATAAATCTATTTGACAATTATTGAAACAGCATTTATTGGGGTCTTATTGTTTGAGTGTGGTCTTCAAACTTACCCAGTAAATACATGCTTATCACCAGCTTTCAGAGTAGTTCATTAAAAAAAAAAAAATCACCGCAAAATTAATTCCTGATCATCTAATAACAGGTTGTGCCTTCTGACTGTTTCCACCCTTTAAAAGACCTTTCCCATGTAGCAAGGGGGAGAAGAAAAACAGGTAAATGAAGAGCCATCTTTTCAGTATTCAGGTCCAAATGTCTATTTCTCTCAGGAAAACATTCTTTTCCTTGAAGAATAATTTCTTTTTTTTTTTTTTTTACTCTTGTTGAGTATGGTGATTTTATTTTATTTTTTTTAATTTTATTTTATTTTTAAACTTTACGTAATTGTATTAGTTTTGCCAAACATCAAAATGAATCCATCACAGGTATACATGTGCTCCCCCTCCTGAACCCTCCTCCCTCCTCCCTCCCCATACCATCCCGAAGAATAATTTCATTCATTAAGAGAAAAGTAGAAGTTTTCATAGTGTTGCCAAACAAAGTGGTTCTCTACTTTTATTTTCAGCAAAGCTAAATCTACTGCATATTGAAATTGTATCTTGATATGCAGAGACCCTAAAAATGAAATGCTGACACACTTAACTGATTTTTTTCATTTCACTTTCTTACTGTTGGCTGTGCACATAGGCAGACAGTCATGTGAGATAGTTAATGATTATATGGATGAAAGAAAATATGATATTTTGCATAATATGATGAGAAAATATTAACTGGAAAACTTAAGGAAAACAGAAATTCAATCCTAGTCTTATTTTCTTCTCTTTAGTATGGTAATCTGTGTACAATTCATACCTGTCCAATGTGATACAATGAAATGCTTTTAAGTTGTGTGGTATTTGGAAAATAACCCTACTTTAATTTCTTGCCGTTAGAATACCTCTACTTAAAATTCTTACTAAAATGATATATTAAGAACAGAAGTAACAGATTTATTATTTGCTTTAATCAATGAAACGCATAATAAAATGGTAAATACTCAATATTAACAAGAATTTAAGTGAAAATACTAAAAAAAAGTTTGGATAAACATGTAGAAAAGGCATATCACATTCAAAAATTATAATTTTAAATTATAATTTACAAAAAAATAACTTATTTTATAGATGAGAAAGCTGAGTTGGAAGAAGGAAATTTATTTGACTAAGGTACCTTGACAAGTAAATAGCCTTGAGATTGCATAAGGCCAATTTCATGAAGTCGCGCTGTTCCTTTTTTCTTAAGGTGTTACCATTTGTAACATATTCTCTTTGCCAAATGGATTTCATCTCTTTTCTCTAAAAGATGAAATTTTTCCTGAATTTCTTATAAACCTTAATCTGGCCCTCCTAGGTATTTTACAACATTTTAATGTTTCCACATTTACTGGGTGTGTGATTGAGTGTGACTAAAGCAGGCGAGTCTGCTTGACTTCACCTGCACAGGCCTTTCAGTTTTATATTTTATACCATTATTCAAGCAGGAAGGCACCTCTGCTTTCTGCCTATTATTTTCTCCACCTGCACTAAGAGGTAAGGACTGATTTAAATGTTTTTGCCCTTGTATAGCTTTCACTTTTTCTCCTAGTCAGAGTTAAGTTAAATCTTCTTTACTGGCTCGACCAGTACCCCATTTCCAGTCAAGTATAGGCAGAGATGTTGGATGAATTCCTTGGAATTGCAGTCTGAGGTCAGGTGGCCATTGTTTATGGAGAGGCCACAAAAAGGGGAGCTGGGGGAAGTGTTGTTTTACAATACAGCATCCTGGGAAGAAGCCAAAATCAAGCAATGACTCATCAACCCCAGATGGTTAGGCTTTGAGGAACGGTACAAACTAGAGGCTCCAATCAGATCAGAACAAATGGTTTGAAATAGAGGAGAGAGATGGCACCTGAAAAAAGAATCACTGAACCAGAGAAAAATGGACTGTTCTTAGCCTGTCTGCAGACTTGGCGGGGAAGAAGGTAGGCATTAAAGACACTGACCTGAGAAAGACACGAGACCTTTTTTCGGACATCATGTAGTGCTTCTTATACCATTTACATATAGGAGGTAGATAAATTTTTATCTGATAAATGTGAATATCTTCATAGTTATGTTTTTGTGTATTCTTCTTTGTATCTTTTCTTCATGATAGTATAGTGAAGTATATAGTATAGTATAATGTCTGACATCATAATTGCTAGGTAAATATTTGTTTCATTTATTTAGTAAATGTTGAACCCATTATATATGTAACTATGATATATTGACATTTCTAATTTTATAAATTACTTAATCATACATTTATTTAAAAGAGCTACTAACTGTGTATTGGGAATTATACAAAAAAGCAAAATTAGAGCTATTTTCACCATCTAGAGGATAAAGCAAACAGTAAATTGTTGCCTTGGTTGCATTAGGTATGGTGACAGGTATCTGTACAGGGCATTATGGGAGCCCTTCTGGGAGTAGCTATATTCTCAGGGAGTGGTTATGGTTAGAGTCCTTTTAAGCTGAGTGGAGGAATCTTCAGGAGGCTGCCAGGAGAATCATGGGGCATGAATGCATGTAAATGTAGGGGAAATGTTTCAGTAGGGGATTAGTAGGGGGTTTAGTACTGGGAATTGAGAAGGTAGGAGACAGTAAATGTGAAGAGGGCTCAGGTCCTGAAGGCATGGTATACTAAAGATTTGAACTTGATTCTTTGTCTTGAGAAGCACTGAACGATTTATAAAGAAATTCTAAGTGCATTTCTTTTGTTCTTCACTGCTTTATTTTCTACCTAATTTTTAATGTCCTATCCCATGTGTGTTTCCAGGAATCTGGTAGGTCTTAGAACATTAAACCATCCAAGAATTAATGGAGAACTTGATACCATTGTCACAAATATAATCACCAAAGTCACTTACTTAATGGTTGTGTCTGCATTGGAAACACCATATTCCTATTTAATGACTACTGGAGAAAATACAAATTTAATGTCAGTTAGGCTTAGGCAACATATGTAGACTGAGACTTTTAGAAAATCTATTAAGGTGCAAATAAAACATTATAATTACTTCTCATGCTAAAGCTCTTTTGGAATTGAATGTATTGATATTTATTGTGGAGAAAACCAGGCCATAAATTCTAAAAACCCATTTTATTACTTTCTAAATTAACACAGCTGAACTAAAATGGGGCCATGGTTTATAATGACTGGTTAAATTGCAGTAATATGCTCTTGAACCCAGTAAATTGGAATCATTATGTACAATTCTCACATTATAACAGCATTACTTTATAATACTTAGAGATTTTTATTCTATATCTTGACTTGTAAATGTTTTAAACCAGGACTTTGAACTGATGGATAAGTTTAAATTCACATGTGTCAATGATGTTGCCATTTATAATTAAGGACAGAACTTCAGGGTTTTTACAGCTATCATTTGCTCCTGATATCTAAAGAAAGGTGGAATTGCTCTACTCTTCATTGGTATTCTGCAGATTTTATTCTTCAGGAATTTTTAATGAGCTGGAACTATATAAGAAAATGTGTCATTTATTTTTATTTATTTTAAAAATATTTGTTCATTTGTTAAACAGGTCTTAGTTGTGGCACCCAAACTCTAAGTTGTGGCATGTGGCATCTAGTTCCCTGACCAGGGATCAAACCTTGGCCCCTTGCATTGGAAGCACAGAGTCTTAGCCACTGGACCACCAGGAAAGTCCTAGTATATGGTTTTGAATTATGACAGATGGATGTCTAATTGACCCAGAGCAGATAGTTACCTCTCCCAATCTATTATTTCTTGAAAGGTTTTCAAGAACATAGGTCCAGCACTCTCTGAAGTTGATCAATTTAGTGGTTTATTCCCCTAGTATGAGGTTTCTTTCTTTTGAGATAATTTTGTTGCTATTGTTCATTTACTCAGTCATGTCCAACTCTTTGGGACTTCATGGACTGCAGCACACCAGGCTTCCCCGTCCTTTACTATCTCCCAGAGTTTGCTCAGACTCATGTTCATTGAGTTGGTGATGCTATCTATCCATCTCATCCTCTGCCACCCCTTCTCCTTTTGCCTTCAGTCTTTCCCAGGATCAGGGTCTTTTCCATTGAATCGACTGTTCACATCAGGTGGCCAAAGTATTGGAGCCTCAGCTTCAGCATCTGTCCTTCCATTGAATATTCAGGGTTGATTTCCATTAGGATTGACTGGTTTGATCTCCTTGCAGTCTAAGGGACTCTCAAGAGTCTTTACCAGCACCACAATTCAAAAACATCAATTTTTTGGACTCAAGCATCTTTATGGACCTCAGTTCAGTTCAGTCGCTCAGTTGTGTCCGACTCTTTGCGACCGCATGAATCGCAGCACGCCAGGCCTCCCTGTCCATCACCAACTCCCGGAGTTCACCCAGACTCACATCCATTGAGTCAGTGATGCCATCCAGCCATCTCATCCTCTGTCGTCCCCTTCTCCTCCTGCCCCCAATCCCTCCCAGCATCAGAGTCTTTTCCAATGAGTCAATTCTTTGCATGAGGTGGCCAAAGTACTGGAATTGCAGCTTTAGCATCTCTTAAATTGTGTTCTGTAAGGACTTACTATCACAATCCCTGGTGTTTAAATAGATCCCAGGAATAATTTTCCTTTATGTATTTCTGGGATATAAAGTGAGATACTGTTGCTGAAGCTGCTGTAAACACGGAAAAGAATTTCTCATGAATAACTGTATAGAAATTGTATGATCCAATTCAGATAAAGTAATTAAGAACCTGATGATGAAATTTGCTGATTGTAACCTGTCAGCATAGAAAGTATGATGGTACTTGTAGATCACACTGGGAATACTTCAGGCTAAATGTAGAATTCAAAGCACTTTTATAAATTGAAAAAGAGATGGGAAAATTTGATAGTAAATTTCATTGGGGGCACATTCAGGGAAGTACCCTGCAGAATAATAATAAGCTATGAATGTAGAAAATGAGAATGACTCACTGTAAGTTTAATAAGTGAAAAGAGATCTAGAGATAATAGTGAACTAAAATTGAAGATGAATTAGTCACTCTTCTTTTTGCATAGAACATGTAGATTAAGTGCTGCGCACAGTTACAAAGAAAATGGAACAGTATATTGCTGCCCTCAGGAGACCAATGAACTAATGAAAAAAAAATAAATATGAAAGAGCCAAACTATAAAGTATGTGTGCTGTTCTCACTCATACTCAGGGTAATTTTCCTACTGTTGAGTGCCTGTATGGCTGGTTGAAAAGACCGAATGTTTAATGATTTTGCTCTACTTTATATCAGTACTGATAACAACCCAGTTCACTTTGTTCTGAGCTATCTCCTTGATGTGTATAACCTGGGAAAATGTGGGTCATTAAATCATTAGAAGCACTTGAATCTAGAGGATTATGTGCTACAATATGCTACTTGAGTTTTTTTTTTTGGCTTAAATTATTTCAGCATTTTAAAAGAAATCAGGCCTACTTTCTATTTCTTTTTTAGAATTGATGTCTCACCTTAGAAATGATAGCCATCATTCATGTAGTCACCCAAGTTTAAACTTAATTTTTGGCCACTATCCATGCCACCTTATCAGCATATTCAGTCTGTTATTTAAATTTTTAATTTCAGAATTGGAGAGGAACTTTAGAGTTCATGTAGTTCAATTATCGTCTGAAATACCCTTGATGAGACTTCTGGTAAATATCCAGCGTGTTTTTCTAATATCTAGAATGACAGGTAACTTGTGAAGTCCTTTTAAATCTTCCTTCTTTCATATATATATATATATATATATATATATATATAGAGAGAGAGAGAGAGAGAGAGAGAGAGAGAGAGACAGAGAGAAGGCAATGGCACCCCACTCCAGTACTCTTGCCTGGAAAATCCCATGGACGGAGGAGCCTGGTAGGCTGCAGTCCATGGGGTCACTGAGAGTTGGACACGACTGAGTGACTTCACTTTCACTTTTCACGCATTGGAGAAGGAAATGGCAACCCACTCCAGTATTCTTGCCTGGAGAATCCCAGGGACGGGGAAGCCTGGTGGGCTGCTGTCTATGGAGTCACACAGAGTCGGACACGACTGAAGTGACTTAGCATAGCATATATATATATATATATATATATATACACACACACATATATATGTGTATATATATGGTGATGGCTTAGTCACTCCCTCTTGTCTGACTCTTGGGACCCCATGGACAATAACCTGCTAGGCTCCTCCTTTTATGGTATTTCCCAGGCAAGAATAGTGGAGTGGTTGTCATTTCCTTCTCCAGGAATATAATATAATAATTTATATATAAATTATTATATATATATCCCTTTAGCTTTTAACCTGGTTTGATCGTTATCGTGCCTGGATGTCTTCACACAACCTCCTAACTGATCTTTCTCCTCTAGTTTTTATCTTTCCTAGAATATCTTCACACCACTGTTTCAATAAAACTCCTAAAACACTTTGATCACACTGCTACCATGATTCAGAAACCTTCAGTATTTCCCTGTAGCCTGCAGGATAAAGTCAGAACTCATTAACTTGAAATAATCTAACTCAATATATGTTTCAGGGTTTAACTTCACCTTTTTCAGTTTTCCCAGCCTATATTTTGAGCTTAGTTGGTATGCTTACTCTCTCCTGCTGAAATTATATTGTTCTTGTTCCAGTGCTATTGCTGATGCTGTTTTTCTTAATATTTCCTTGTTCGCTACTACCCTCCTCTTATTTAAGTATTAACTATATTTTAAGATCCAAGCTGACCTTGGAGATACAGCAGTGAGTGGTGTTAAAGCAGGATCTTAGTTCCCTGCCTAGGAAGTGAATCTGGGAAACCTGCAGGAAAACCAGGAATCCTGGCCACTAGACCACTAGGGGCTAGATGCTGTAAGCAAAGCTGCCCTGGTTCTTGCCCCCATTGAAAACAAAAATATTTCAAGCAGGCAAAAACTATAAAATCAGGTACAAAGTTTATTATTATTAGCACAACATAACGTGTGGAAGAGCATGCAGAGACACAGTTTATTTAGACAGAAGTGAAACAGGAATACACACCCAGAGGGAAAGGGTGTAGGTGAACTCTTTGTTGAGGAAGAGCTCAATAAAGAGGCAGTTAAACCATTTATATAGGGTTTTTTTGGGTCTTTGTTCCCTCTAGTCAGTTATCTCACTTCTTCTCTCACAACTGACCTATCTTAGGGCCCTCATCAATATATGTGCGGGGTTTCCCTCATAATTCAGTTGGTAAAGAATCTGCCTGCAATGCAGGAGACCCAGGTTCGATTCCTGAG
The DNA here is from genome assembly GCF_055505025.1 of Bos grunniens. Classification (NCBI taxonomy): domain Eukaryota; kingdom Metazoa; phylum Chordata; class Mammalia; order Artiodactyla; family Bovidae; genus Bos; species Bos grunniens. The sequence continues at coordinate 51,725,030 of NC_141175.1, forward strand.
TCGGGAAGATCCTCTGGAGAAGGAAATGGCAACCCACTCCAGTATTCCCGCCTTGAGAATCCCGTGGACAGAGGAGCCTGGCAGGCTACAGTCCACAGGTTTGCAAGAGTCGGACACGACTCAGCTACTAAACCACCACCACCACCACCAATATGTGTGCACATCTTTTTTCCAAGATGGATTCCAGTGTGAAGGCCTATGGGAAGTTGATACCACCTATTATGGGGTGGCGTCCCCCTCCCTTGCTGATCCCCAAGGAATCTTCTTGTGCATATTCAGTCAGGGAGGTTTCCTTGACCTCAGGAGTGATTGACGTGATTGTCTTATCTCTTTATTCCAGTAGAGCTTAGCTCCTGCCATTAACTTTGTCCTTGAAGTATCTAGGGATAACAGAGCTACAATTTACTCCACTTGATAAACTCCAGTTGTTCAATTCAGGGACCCATCTACCTCCTACCTCAAAGGGAGTCCTCTCTTGCATAACTCACTCCACACCATGGCCAGAACACTGTGGTGTTTTCTTTTCTGAACTCCTAAGGGTACTCATATTCATCCTCATTCATTTGGTGCTTACTTATGAACTAGCTTGGCACCGTTCTCATATTGTTATATTGAACTGCAATCTCTCTTTTGTATTGATATTTTAATTCATTTTCACATTTTAAAACTTGAGAATTTTCCAGGTTTATTTTATGAGTTGATATGGTGTAGAACATATGGCTTTCTAACTGTATTCCACCAAATCTTAGGGATGCCTGAAAATATGACTGGGGATGGAAAGAGAGTAGACTGGAACTTGCAGTTCCCCAGCAGCTTCTACCCAAACATGTCTGCTTTGCTCTGTTTTCATACCAAACCTCTGTATTTGATTACTTTTGAGGAAAGCATTGAGATTAAGTTAACTTGAAAACTGTAGATGAGATTTCCCAGAAAACTTGGAGAGGAACTCACACTTGGAGTAGGAGCATGGGTTTTATATCCAATTTTGACTCCTTATTGTTCTCTGTTTTAGTTTTCTTATTTAAAAGATTACCAGGTCAATATATTTTACCTTATGTCTCTTAACACTGTAGAAGTCTCTGATGCTAAGAAATTTAGCAAGAGTATTGGAGTGGGCTGCTATTTCCTTCTCCAGGGGATCTTCCCAACCCAGAGATTGAACCTGGATTTCCTTCATTGTGGACAGATGCTTTACCACTTGAGCCACCAGGGAAGCCTATTAAAATATAGTGGCATTAAACGAGATGCCAGTCCAGGTTCAATGCACGATACTGGATGCTTGGGGCTAGTGCACTGGGACGACCCAGAGGGATGGTATGGGGAGGGAGGAGGGAGGAGGGTTCAGGATGGGGAACACATGTATACCTGTGATGGATTCATTTTGATATTTGGCAAAACTAATACAATTATGTAAAGTTTAAAAATAAAATAAAATTAAAAAAATATAGTGACATTTAATTTTCTATTTCTAAAAATATTTATGGAAAGTATTTATTTATTTAGCCAGTTCTATTATGAAGTTGCTTGTAGGTTTTAGTGGCTGTTATGGCCAGAATGTTCTTCATATGGCATATTAACTACATGATAATTAAATATGAGAAAGGCAAAGTCTTTTTCACTCTCTCCTTTTGATCAGAACATTATGTATGGCATTCATGTAGCTTTTGCTTTTTGGTACCACTTGCAAACTCTTCATTAGCATCACACCAGAAATCACTGTGTAAACATTAAAACCTTAAGAACATTGTATTCAGAAACCACTGAATTTAAAAACAAGATGAGTGCTGGGTGTAAAAGCGATTTTAAAAACATAAAGGATAAATTATGTAAACTTATGGAAAGCCATTCCTTACATTAATCTTTTTTGCAATACCCCTTTCAAAGTAGGAGGCCACCATAAAGATAGGTAACAGATGTAAGGCGGAGGAAAGATAACTTAATCTTTCTTGTGTTGCTTGTCCTTAACTCATACCTACCAAGTTAATATGTAAGGATGCCAAGAGTTAGCATCAACAGAGAAGTGGAAACATTGAAATTTAGTTTGAGGTCTGCTAGGAAATTACCTAGCAAAGACATTACTTTGCCAACAAAGGTCCGTATTCTCAAAGCTATGGGTTTTCCAGTAGTTACATATGGATGTGAGAGTTGGACCATAAAGAAAACTGAGTGCCAAAGAATCGATGCTTTTGAACTGTGGTGCTGGAGAAGACTCTTGAGAGTCCCTTGGACTGCAAGGAGATCAAACCAGTCAATCCTAAAGGAAATCAATCCTGAATATTCATTGGAAGGACTGATGCTGAAGCTGAAACTCCAATACTTTGTCCACCTGATGCGAAGAGCTGACTCATTTGAAAAGACTGCTACTGGGAAAGATTGAAGGCAGGAGGAATAGGGGACAACAGAGGATGAGATGGTTGGATGGCATCACCTCTCGATGGATATGAGTTTGAGCAAGCTCTGGGAGTTGGTGATGGGCAGGGAGGCCTGGTGTGCTGCAGTCCATGGGGTTGCAAAGTCGAATACTACTGAATGACTGAACTGAACTGAGGAAATTACCACTTAACTCATCATAGCTACGGTGAAACTGATCTAAGCCTGCACTTTGCAGATACTGGCACTGGGTTGTTCAACAGATTTCAGTGATAAACCAAAGTCTGCAGATGAAGGACTGTTTCCAAGAAGTTAAGCATAGAACCAAGATTTTTCTACTTCTTGTTTTAAACACTTGTCTTGAGAAATGAAACAGAAAGCCATTAAAAATGTGAAAAGATATTAATACTAGAATTGAAAGTCCTTTGTGCATCACAGTAGCATTTGGTGCTTAAAGTTGTCATGAACAGTAGTAACTGGCACGTATCAGAAAATAAGGCAGGTGTTTCCATGTTGATAGTACTATGAGACACTGGTGTATGAGCTTCTGCAGCTGGTTCTGGCATTGTTAACAGCAACATCCAGTCAGGAAATTTTGGATGTCCTTTAAGTAGTGAAGATCCCCTTCAAGTTCTAAGAAATAAGCTCTGGTGCTCACTGTTTGCACTTTCTCCTCAAGCAAGTCTCTCTCATTTAAGAAGAGAATTATGATGACATTGCTGAAAACCTGGATATTGATAATCACGTTTCAGAAATGCTCAGAGATTCTGTAAGGATTTGGTGATCTACCTTCCATACCATCTGGTCAGATTCTCTTGAGGAAATAAGGAAGCACTGATGTCATATTCTGGAAGGAAGCATGAAAAAACTAACATTTCCATTTTGATCTTTGATTACCTACATCAGACATTTTGAAAGGAACATAGTAAGTTTCAGTGTTATACTTAGAAATATTTTGTTAGGTATTCTGCAAAGCAAAATATCTTCTTACGGTGGAAAGCCCTTAGCTCTTGGAGTTTATCTGTTCTCAAGGAAATATTTTTACTGATTCACTCAGTTGAAATTACCATGCCTGTCATGTGCCTCCATCTGCCTACTTTGCCCTCATAGCAGAAAAATATTGTAAAAACAAAACAAAAACCTGGCATTGTCGTCATCCTCTGGGCTGCCATGGGTGACTGAGGTTGTCAACTGTCATCATCTTGTCTCTGTTGAGCTGGTTTGAGTCATTTCCCCAAAGAATATGAAGCATAGCTTGAAATCCTACAAGCACCGTCATACCTTTGGTCATGTGACTGGAGAGAGTGGGGTGGAATTCCTCACCAGTGCTTCTTAGAGCACTGCCTGTGGATGATCCAGTCAGCTCCAGGAAGATGGCTCTGCTGCTCTGGTTTGCTCCCAGATGTCCATTTTTCATGAACTGCTTTAAGTCAGTCTGACTTTTCCCAGGACTGGCATCGTCGATCTGCTTAGCCTTCTGCTGCTGCCTGGCTTGCCTCCCATCACCACACAGTAGGTAAGTGTACTGAGAGCCTGGAGAGAGGGAAAGGAAGTCCTGAGGCTTCGTGTTCCCCTCCAAACAGTGTTAACCACTGCATAGTGTCTCCCTGGAGTGTAGTTTTGGAGGAAAAGATCTGAACTTGAATCCTGGGTCTACAAATGAGGAATCCTGGCTAAATTGCTTCATGTTGTTGAATCTCAGCTTCTTCATTTCCAGAATAAGGATAATCATAACTGTCTCTTAAGGTTGCTATGAACAGCGCTTTTGAGCATTGGTCTAAAATGGTTAGCTGAGTGCTTGGCACTTGGGTATCTGGACTATGTTACCTCCTTTTTCTTCTCTGTAATTATCTTTTTTTTTTTAAGGACTTATTTATGAATGACTTTGGGAATTTTTTTCCTCAGTAATCAAACATTTAAAAGATGAGTTTGTCACTATTCAGGTTCTGAAAACACGTATAAATGAGATTAAAAATTTGTTAGTAATGGTGATTTCAATTCAGTAAAATTGCTGATTGGGATATCTAGATACATAGTTCTATTTGCTTTGTTAAAAAAATCAACCACATTTATCTGGGTTTGGGAGGAGTAGAATTAAATAGAAGGAAGTAAAGGGGATTGTATGGGAGATGAACATTTTATCTATTTTTTTACTGTCTTATTTTAGGTGGTAGTTACACAGATGTATAAAATTTTTAAAACTAGACATGCTAAAAATATCTGTGATTTATATTAGTTAGCAAACAAAAAAAGCACCCATATTACTTTAAAAAGGTATATGTTCTATTTTAGTTTAATTCCATCTGAAGAGCCTAGAGCAAGAATTTCATCATTTTGTTAGTCAAGGTTCATATATTTATGTGTTGTTCATAAGACCAGGTATTAGTATATCTGAGATTAAACTTATGGGATGTGCATGCTCATTGATAGATGATATCATTCATTTTTAGTGTTTGCTTTTCTCTTATTCTTGAAGCTACAGCTTTACTAGGCATTGAGCCTGTCGTAAAATATATGGGTCAGTTATTTATAGAGTCTAAATTAAAAGCCTTATGAATTTAAACATGGTATTAAAATAAATTAGAGTCATTCATAAATGGAGAAGGTCAGAGATTCCCTTGTTTTCTTATATGAAGTTATTTTTTATGCATCACTAGGAAAAAGTGTCTACTAAAAACATGAAACATGACTTCCACTTTAACTTTATTTTACTTAAGTTTACTCATTTGAGAATATGAGTATGCCAGTTTGTAGTCAAGTTCTTCATGTTGGTTTTACATTTTAAGGTTTCTTTGAGTTCATTGTTTTCCTTTTGATCTCAGTGCATATCAAATATTCCTATGAGAACCATAGTTCACATGCTTAAGGCATGTGTTTTACATAGCATTAAGATAGTATGGTCACCTGTAAGTTCTTATAATTTGACTCCATTGCAGGATTGTTGTTTAACACCCCTAGGTACTTTCAGAATGTTTAATGCTGTCTTCAGTCTTTGAAGCAATGTTGCATTTTTAGTTTAATTTCACTAATTTGTTTTTAAATAAAAATTTCCAGTACTCTATTAAATGATATTTAATGACATCAAAATGTAGCTAGGAATTTAGATAAGATGTCTTTATTTAGCTGAGTTTTGTGAAAATATGGATTCATATCAAAGATAGCTTTCATTTAGAAATGTTATATAAGGTTATTTTGCAATGATATATCAAGATACTGGTTATGTTTGTCTTTTCAAGCTTTAGGAAAACTATTACAAATTATTTCAAGCTTGAAAAAATTATAAAAAAATTATGTAATATTTTTGATTAGTAGAAGAATTACCTTCATCCTTTCTAAATAATTTTTTGTAGGTAGTCTAAAATTTAATTTACAATATTAATTACTTTGGTGCTTTAGCATAACACTTTTCCCCCCATGAGTTTGAAATCCAATTAGGTCAGGTGTATAAAGGTAAGTGGTATTTTAAGATGGTACCAGTTTAATAATGTTGGCACTCTGCATGTGTTTATGACAGTTTTGCTTCATGTAGTCACTCAAAACTGAATACATTTGCTGTTCTAAAAATAGGGGAGTCTATGTTTAATTCAGCCCTTACGTTTAAGAAGGTGATATTGTGTCCTTTTTATCTGATACTTTAACATTTTATAAATTCATTTGATAAATGTAAGTGGAAAATGTTTGAATAGATTATTTAAATGATGCTTTAGTAAACTAATGTCGTCAGTGCCTTTAATCAGGAGTGGTTATTGAGGTATGAATAGCTGCCATGTGGAAATCCTTACCTGTACTAGTGTCCCTAGACAGCCCAACAGCTGAATGAAAATTGTAAATAAGTGAAAAATACTCCAATACTCAGTAGCTCCATAAATAGAAGTACATATTTCATTATTATTTTGCTTTTTAACTTTCCTGTTTAGATATTTTTGCTTTTTTTCTATTAGATCATCTGTCTTTTTCTTATTAGTATGTGGGCTTCATTGTAATTTCAAGATAATATCCCTTTGTCAGTTGCATAAAGTTTAAATGTTTTCTGTTATTTTTTTCATTTAATGGGGCCTTTTGACACCACTATAATTTATCATTGTTTTAACTTGCATTTTGTGGATTTCTTTTTTAGCAGAGGGCATCTTATTTAAGAATTCTAATCTTAAAGACAGAAAAATATTCTCCAATGTTTTCTTTTTAGTTTAATTTTTTTCATTTTATATTCAGATCTATCATTTGTCTGGAAAATATTTTTAATCTGTGGGTCAGGTAGGAATCTAATGATGCTTTTCATAGTATGGTTAAATGACCAGTTGTCCCAGTAGCATCTGTAGACTGTGTTTCCAAGCTCACCTGCCATAAACCCTCTGTCCACAGTGACTTCCCATATAGCACAGATCTGTTTATAGACTCTCTGTTCTGCCCTGGCTTTTTGGACAATCTCCAAGTCAGTACATTCTATCTTAATTGCTAGGTTATATTAACTCTTAATACCTACCTAGCTAAGAATTGTATCTAATCGTCCAAGTGGTACATATTTTCTTTCCTTTCAGTCTTTTTGTGATTTAGATATGTCTTCTGTATATGGTATGTATCTATGCATTTAAGAGCCACACTGATTATCTCTGCGTTTTTGGTATAGTCTTTTTTTTATTCAGATGGTAAAGTGTCTGCCTACAATGCGGGAGACCTGGGTTCGATCCCTGGGTCAGGAAGATCCTCTGGAGAAGGAAATGGCACCCCACTCCAGTACTCTTGCCTGGAAAATCCCATGAACGGAGGAGGGTGGTAGGCTACAATCCATGGGGTCACAAAGAGTCAGACACTACTGAGCAACTTCACTTTCACTTTTTTAAATTATTTTTATTTTATATTGAAGTATAGTTGAGCTGTTGAGTAACAATGTTGTGTTACTTTTGGGTGTATAGCAGAGTGATTTGATTATGCATATACATGTATCTATTCTTTTTCAAATTCTTTTTCCTTAAATTTTTGCAGAATATTTACCTACTGTGCTATACAATAGGTACTTGTTGGTTCTCTGTTTTAAATATAGTAGTGTGTATGTCAATCCCAACTTTCATTTCTCTCTCCTTTTTAATAATAATTGTGGCCCACCTTCATTTTGTTTGGGCCTCCTGTCATGTTTGACATCACTACTAATATTATTTGTTGTACTTTACTTTGATTCTTTTTTTTTTGTTCCCTACATTTTATTTTCTTCTTAGGATTCTCTTCATTTTGTAATCAAGTACCAGGCCAGGTTGGAAACCATATGTAATAATGCTGGTATGTCTTGAGGCCATGGATTTCCCTCTTGGTGACAGAAGTTCACTGTTCTTTTCAAGGCCTCATTAAAGATTTAATCCTTTGACTAAAGGTGCCTATAGGGCTTATGAGACATCTGAACTCCTCCACCAGTGAGTCAGTTTTTCTGTAATTTTTCTTCAGTCCCCTCTTTGTCATCAAATTAAGTGTTTGGGTTGCTTTGGCTTTTAAAATAGAAACCTGTTTGGGGACGAAATCAGGACGATATGGTTTAACTTCCAAATCTCGGATGTTCTTCATCACAAAAGAAGGGTATTTCTTCTGAGCAGAGCTCCCACAAGCTTGTGGGCCATCTGACACTGAACACAAAGAATTTAATGGCAAATGCTCTGCTCTCAGAAGATACTACAGATTGCCATTAATACAGGAAAGGCACAAGTAGGTCTGAACTATACCTGTGGTCAAGAGAGGCCCATTATAGCTATCCCATCTCAGGTTGAGATTTTGCTTCTTGATGTCAAAGATGGAGAAATTTCATATCATATGATATCCCTTATATGCAGAATATAAAAAGAAATTATACAAGTGAACTTACATACAACACAGAAACAGACTCAACAGAGAATGAACTTATGGTTACCAGTCAGGGAAATAATGAGGGGAAGGGATAATTAGGGAGTTTTGGATGGACATGTACAGACTGCTATATTTAAAATGGATAATCCCCAAGGACCTACTGTATAGCCCATGCAACTCTGCTCAATGATATGTGGCAACCTGGATGGGAGGGAGTTTGGGGAAAAAAGATGCATGTATATGTATGGCTCAGTTGCTTTGCTGTTTACCTGAAACTGTTCAAAGATTTTTAATTGGCTATACTCCAATATAAAATAAAAAGCTAAATAAAAAGATGGAGAAACTAGAAATCCACAGTCACTCTGCACCTTTTTTGAGACATTCATGAAATATTTTTATCTTTGGTTTTAGCAGATCCCAAATTCCTGACCATGGGGTCACAAAGAGTCAGACACCACTGAGCAACTGAACTGAACTGAACTGAACTGAAATTCCAGTGTTATGCCTGACTCCCAGGCATCCTTAAATAAATGTGTTTTGGAGAAGTAAAAAGGATGTGGGATGGAATGCTGACAAGAAGATATCTAAGTGACAAAAATTAGGCAGAAATGAAAAATAGTTTCACCCTCTCACCTCTAGAGGGAGAAAAATACCACTATGATAATGGAGTTTTATATACAACGACTTTGGCAGTTTCCCAGGGATGTGAATTTTAGGAACACACAACTAATCTAATTTTTGGCTGCTGTTCCTCTCAGAGAAGAAACTGATTTATTACACTTTAAAACTGATGTTTTGATTTGTAGGGATGCCAGAGGGATTGAATACTGGCAGCTGTGAAATATCTTTCCATACCAGTTTGTGAGAATCCTAGCAGACAGTGAATTTAGCAATAATTTCACTATTTCAAGAAAACTAGTGGCAACTGTACCTTTATATAGCATACATATGAGAATCAACTGAAGCAATTGTCTTCTTTGTGCTTGCATGAAATTTTATAAGGGCGGCATGTGTGTGCGCGTGCTCAGTTGCTTCAGTCGTGTCCAACTCTTTGTGACCTGCTAGAGCGTAGCCAGGCTCCTCTGTTGGTGGGATTCTCCAGACAAGAATACTAGACTGAGTTGCCATGCCCCACTTCAGGGATCTTCCTGACCTAGGGATTGAACCAGCATCTCTTAGATCTCCTGCATTGGCAGGCAGGTTCCTTACCACTAGGGCCACCTGGGAAGCCCATGATTAAGGTTAGAGATCATGAGTTGGAGAAATAATCCAGGATTATGTGGGTTACTGCTAAGTCACTTCAGTCATGTCCGACTCTGTGCGACCCCATAGATGGCAGCCCGCCAGGCTCCCCCGTCCCTGGGATTCTCCAGGCAAGAACACTGGAGTGGGTTGCCATTTCCTTCTCCAATGCATGAAAGTGAAAAGTGAAAGTGAAGTCACTCAGTGGTGTCCGACCCTCAGTGACCCCATGGACTGCAGCCCACCAGGCTCTTCCATCCATCGGATTTTCCAGGCGGGTCCAATCTAATCACATGAGTTCTTAATAGTACAGAAGGTTGTCTAAAGAGAGAAATGTAATGACAGAAGAAAGTCGAAGAGATACAATGTGAAATGGACTCCATCTGCCAGTTCTGGCTTAGAAAATAAGAAAAGGAGCTATGAGCCAGGAAATGCAGTGGCATTTAAAGCTGGAGATGGCCCGCAGCTGATTGCCATCAAGAAACCACAGGCAGTTCTACAACCTCTAGGAACTAGATTCAGGCAACAATCCCAATGGACAAAGATGTGTTTTCTTTTTTACAGCCTCTGAAAAGGATGCAACTCTGCTGACATCTTGATTTTTGTCTATTGAGACTCATTTTGGTATTCTGACCTACAGTACTTTAAGATTATAAATATGTGTTTGCTTGACCCACTCAATTTGTAGTAATCTGTTAGAGCAGTAATAGAAAATTAATACAAAAGGTGACCGATTTTCCCCTTTAAAATGATCATGGATACAAAGGACAGATCTAATACAATTTTTGAAGATGACTCATTCTTAAATATAACGTTTTTCTTATGTGAAAAAAACCCACCTGTTGGCTAATTTATGTAATCTGAATTACATAATATTTTCCTAGAGTGTTTTTTTTTTTTCTGATGAATGGGTAGTATTAATATGTAAGTATGAGGAAAAAAATCAGAAACCTCCATTGAAGTACAATTCCTTCATAGCTTTGAGTTTTGATGCCAAGTGATTTGATTTTCCCACAGTATTCACTTTTGTGTCAAAAAGTAACTTTTTGATAGCCTCTCTGAAAAGCAGGCTGCTATTAGGATTGCCCCAAATTATTCCATAGATCAGTGTGTCTTGGTTAAACTTTCATGCGTAAATTAAATCCCTGCATAATCTTGTTTTTAAATATTCCTCTTGGAGATGTACCTCAGAGAAGGATCACACATACAACCCTGTGTTATTTTTAACTTCCTGTCAATGGAGACAAATCCAGAAAGAGAAACCTTAGTTTTTGCTATGACTTTGATTTTGCTAGATTTCAGAGTTTCTAATTTTTCTCAGGGATAGAAAAGACAGAGAGAAGTGAAAGTCTGTAAGGTGATGAATCCTTTGCCATTTCCCATTTTTTCATCTGAGAGTGATTAGCCGTATCTGTACGGAAACATCTTACTTATTCATGAGCATGTTCAGGATAGTTTTATGGTGTAGAACGCTTCTTTGTTTCAGTAATAGAAGTGGCAGATGGAAAATGGAATTGAAGGTATGTGTATGAAACTGAAAAGGAACCAGTGGAGTAATCAGTTTTATCGTTTACTAAATCATTCTTCTGGCAAAAATATATATATATACAGTGATTCAAATGGATCTATCTTATTCTAAATGATATACAAATTAACTTTCACACTTTGTTTCTTCCTCATCTAACTAGGTATGTTGCTGCAATTTAGAGAATTACAGGTAGTATGGTTTCTCTACTTTAGTGTGAAATTACAGAATTTAAAAAATGATCAGCATGAATATATATAGCCAAATGTGTCAACATGATAACCAAATTAAAAGGAATAATACAGACTATAAGCAAACTTTATAACCTATGTTGTGACTTAGGAATGGTTAAGAATGATGACTGAGCCTGCTTGCCTGCTACTGGCTACTTCATTTGGGGAAATATTTTAATCTTTAGACTATCTTAGTCTTCTCATGTATAAAATGGGGATTATAATTATACTTAGCTTTGTGATGAGCCTTAACTGTGTTAACATTTAAAGTAGTTAAAACATTGCCAGGCTTGGAATAAATGCTGACCAGATATTTACTATGATTATTTTAATGTTGAATTATAAACATTTTCAAGCATATACAAAATAAAGTTGCTTATATGACTAGCTTCTTTCTTTTCTGTAATAAACTGTCATATAGTCCTTACCTGGGTGCTAGAGTTATACAAATGTTGCCGGTTTTAAAATGTGACTCTTTTGTGTATCTTGTGTTTTTTCTGAATGATATATAAAGCATATCACTTTACCCCTACACACTATTGTATACATTTCTTAAAAATATGAAATACGGGCTTTAAAAGGACATAACAATGATGCCATTGCCCCATCTAGCAAAATGTAAATTTATTGGTTGTAGCTAATATTCAGGTCAAAATTAAGTGTTCCAGTTTGCTTGAAAAATATATTTTCATAGTTATTTGTTTGATCAGAATCCAAATTGCATGTATTGTATGTGGTCATGTCTCCTAGGCTCTTCCTCCTTTATCACTCTCTTTCTCTCTCTTTTAAAGGTCAGGTTTATTGAGGTGTAATTTATACTTAGGGAATTTTGCTTCATTTAGGTGTGCATTCCTATGGATTTTGACAAATCTATCTGTATAAGCACCAGTATAATCAAGAAGGTCTGTCATGCTCCTTTAATCTATTCCCTCCCTGTTATCATAGTTCCTTGAATCAAATGATATTTTTATCTATCCCCATAGTTTTTTCTTTTCCAGAATATCCTATGAATTGATCATGCAGTGTATAACCTTTTGAGTCTAGCTCCTTTGACTTAGCATAATTATTCTGAAATTGGTCGTGTTGTTCCCTTTATCAGTGCTAAATTACTTCAGTCATGTCTGACTCTTCGCAACCCTATGGACCATAGCCCACCAGGCTTCTCTGTCCATGGGATTCTCCAGGCAAGAGTATGGAGTGGGTTGCCACTTCCTTCTCTATCCCTTTATCAGTAGCTGTTCTTTTTCCATTGCTGAGCATTATTCCATCATATGAATGATGGGTGTTGCCACAGTTTGTTTATCCAGTCACAAGTTGATAGACATTTAGAATGTTTTTTCATTTGGATTATTTTGGGTGATGACAAATAAATCTTAATATAAACATTTGCAATAGGTTTTGTGTGTAGATGTGTCTTTTCTTGGGGGTTCCACTAGGGTGGCTCAGCAATAAATCCATCCACTTGCCATGCAGGAACCACAGGAGACACAGGTTCTATCTCTAGGTTGGGAAGATCCCCTGGAGGAGGGCATGGCAACCTACTCCAGTATTCCTGCCTGGGGAATCTCATGGACAGAGGAGCCTGGTGGGCTACAGTCCTTAGGGTCACAGAGTCAGACACAACTTGAAGTGCCTTAGCACACATATGCACATGTCTTTTCTTTGCGGGAAACACCTAGGAGTATTTACCTAGGTTTGCTGGGTCACATGGTAAGTATATGTTTAACGTTATTCAACATCACAAACTATTTTCCAGAGTGGCTGCACCATTTTGTATTTCCCAAAGCAATGTATAAAAGTTCTGGTTGCTCTACATCTTAGTCACAATTGTTATTTTCAGTATTTTATGTAATTATTTAACCATTCAAAAACATATACAGAGATGCCTTAACAACAGCAGTTGCTGAGGACCTTGAGAATCTTTAAATGGGCCCTTTATTCTGACCCTTCTTTTAGTCAAGACTGGCCTCTCTCCCACATATTTATTTTATTAATTTTATTGTTTGAGGAAACTGAAAATCTTTTTTTCTTCATTTTGTTATTTAATTTGATCCTCAATACTTCATCTTTCTTATAAGCAGAAAAGCAGCTTATAAAACTCAATTAGGTTTCAATTTTTTTTTTTTTTTGATGAAATGCTTCATAGGCCATTTGTTTCATATTGTATCACTTTTGGAGGCATATATGATTGACAACATATGATTGGTTCAGATGCTGCCTGTGTTACCCTTCATCTAAAATTTCCCATCACTGTTCATCTAATAGTTGCATTCATTTACCTTTTCCTGAATCAGTTATTTTGTTAGGTGTAACAAAATAGTTATGTATGCTAATGTTCTCCTTTGTCTGTATTTATCAGTTGATTTTCTTCAGTAAATGAAGAGCTTTCCTCACTTACTAGGGCTACCCAGTTACCCTAGAGTTTATATAGAAAAGCTGAAATTGATAACTTTTAGAGAAAGGAGTTTCCTTGAAATTTCTAATGATAATTAATGGCTGGTGGTAGTGGTGGGAGTGTATTTTTTTTCTCTTTCCTGTCACCTTTATCATTGCATGTCATTATGAATTCATGAGTTTTTTATATGTAATGTGTTTCAGTTAAGGTCGGTGATTCTTGCTTATTTCAAATTCAGGTCATATTAATATAATAAAAAAGAAAAGCAAAGTATAAAAGTACATAGAGTTTTATATGTATTTGCATCTGGTTTCTGGACTTTTTTTATGGTTATTTGGTCTGTATATATAATGCATGTACTGATCTCACCTTCTTGAAATTATCTAGCTCTAGAAGAAGAAAGCCAATCTGGTAGTATTTCATGGGGATCAACATAAATTAGGAAGAATTGACATTGCTTTAATACTGGGTATTTCTATCCAAGAATAGATCATTTCTTTCTGTTCTTTCAAGTTTGTTTTTTGGTCTTTAAATATTTTTCTTATGTAAAATGTTCACATTTTCAAGTAGTTTGTCTTTTTTATTGCTATGTAAGTCATGACTTTCATTCCATGAGATTTTAAAAGTGTTTGTCTTTTAAGAGTATTTTTGTTTGTCTGTATGAAGGCTAAAGGATGAGGTCATCAAGGTTTTGCATTCATTATGTCAGCAAGTCTGGAAGATCCAGCAGTGGCCTCACTGGAAAAGGTCCATCCTCATCCCAATTCCCTAAAAGGGTTGTACCAAAGAATGTGCTAACCATTGGGCAATTACATTCCTCTCCTATGCTAATGGTGAAGTCACCCAGTCATGTCCGACTCTTAGTGACCCCGTGGACTGCAGCCTACCAGGCTCCTCCATCCATGGGATTTTCCAGGCAAGAGTACTGGAGTGGGGTGCCATTGCCTTCTCCAAGATACACACTGCTGCTACTGCTAAGTCACTTCAGTCGTGTCTGACTCTGTGCGGCCCCATAGATGGCAGCCCACCAGGCTCCCCCGTCCCTGGGATTCTCCAGGCAAGAACACTGGAGTGGGTTGCCATTTCCTTCTCCAGTGCATGAAAGTGAAAAGTGAAAGTGAAGTCGCTCAGTCGTGTCTGACCCTCAGCGATCCCATGCACTGCAGCCTTTCAGGTGCCTCCATCCATGGGATTTTCCAGGCAAGAGTACTGGAGTCGGGTGCCATTGCCTTCTCCGCCCATGCTAGTAAGGCCATGCTTAAAATCTTGCTTGCAGAGCTTCAGTATTATGTGAACCAAGAACTTCCAGATGTCCAAGCTGGGTTTAGAAAAGGAAGCAGAACTAAATATCAAGTTGCCAACATTTCCTGGATTATAGAGAAAGTGAGGGAATTTCAGAAAAAAACATCTATCTTTGTTTCGTCAACTACGCTAAAGCCTTTGACTGTGTGGATCATGACAAACTATGGAAAGATATTAGAGATGGGAATACCAGACTATCTTACCTGTCTCCTGAGAAACCCATATGCGGGTCAAGAATCAGCAGTTAGAACACTCTATGAAACAACTGATTGGTTCAAGATCAAGAAAGGAGCATGACAGGGCTGTCTGCTGTCACCCTATTTGTTTAACCTGTATTCTGAGTGTATCAGGAGAAATGCTGGGCTGGATGATTTACAAGCTGGAATCAAGATAGGTGAGAGAAACATCAACAACCTCAGATATGTGGATGATACTACTCTAATGGCAGAAAGTGAAGAGGAACTAGAGAGCCTCTTGATGAGGGTGAAGGAGCAGAGTGAAAGAGTCGACTTAAGACTAAAAAATATTTAAAGAAAAATTGAGATCATGTCATCCAGCCCCATAACTGCATGCCAAAACAATGGAAGTAGTGACAGCTTTCCTCTTCTTGGGCTCTAAAATCATTGCAGATAGTGACTGCAGCCATAAAATCAGAAGACAGTTGCTTCTTGGCAGGAAAGTGATGACAAACCTAGACAGTGTGTTGAAAAGCAGAGATTATTCTGTCTACAAAGTATAGTCAAGGCTATGTTCTTCCCAGTGGTCTCGTAGTGTTGTGAGAGCTGGACCGTAAAGAAGTCAGAATGCCAAAGAATTAAAACATTTAAACTGTAGTGCTGAAGACGACTCCTGAAAGTCCCTGGGACAGCAAAGAGATCAAACCAGTCAATCTTAAGGGAGATCAACCCTGAATATTCACTGGAAGGACTGATGGTGAAGTTGAAGCTACACTATTTTGGTCATCTGATGGAAAAATACGACTCATCAGAAAAGTCCCTGATGCTGGGAAAGATTAAGGGCAGAAAGAGAAGAGGGCGTCAGAGGATGAGATGGCTGGATGGCATCACCGATTCTATGTACATGAACTTGGGCAAACAATGGGACATGGTGAGGGACAGGGAGGCCTGGCATGCTGCAGTCCATGGGGTTGCAAAGAGTCGGACACAAATAGACAACTAAATGACAGCAACAACAATGACGGCTGTTATTTTCTATATGTTAATTCATACATTTTCTAATTTACTGGTATTTCTTATTTTTGGGGCTTCCTTGGTGGCTCAGATGGTAAAGAATCTGCCTGCAATGCAGGAGACCCAGGTTTTCAATCCCTGGGTTGGGAAGATACCCTGTAAAAAGGAATGGCAACCCACTCCAGTATTCTTGCTTGGAGAATTCCATGGACAGAGGAGCCTGGAGGGCTACATTCCATGGGGTCGCAAAGCATCAGACACAGCTGAGCGACTAACACTTTCACACTTTTCTTATTCTTTGCAGTAGTTTTTTTTTTTTTTTTTTTTTTTTATTACTTGGTCTTCAAGACGCTTATTTGTAGTGTGACAGAATCCTGCCTCTTCTTTTCTAATTCCCATGCCTCTGTTTGCTTTGTCTTAACTGAGTTGGGTTACACGACCAAGGCAATATTAAGCAGACAGGGATGGCAATAGTGGATGTACATTTCTTATTCCTGAGTTTACTGTCAATACTTCTGGACTTTCCCCATTAAATGAGTCGGCTTGTATTGTTACAGGACTATATTATAAAAAGAATGGGAACATGAGCTGGTTTCAATATGTGGTACTCTGTTTCAGAGCTGGCCAGCAGATACAAATGGCATTTTGGTGAGAAAATGTGTCAGGGATGTGGTTTTTTTCCTTTTTAGTTCCTGGTGCAGCAGTGAATGCACTTGCACAGTTGGGCTGATCCCTAGCTTGGTTTGCACTCTGCCTGCTTTGGCTGTCTCTCACCCCACCCATCCTCTGTTTTGTAGGGGTAACAGGTCCAGACTTGCCTCTGGAGTCAGTCCTCATTCTACCCTCCTCTCAGCCTATGTTCTGGTTTTCTTCCCCTCAAAGAGACTCAGAAAATAGATTATATAAATGCACTTGTGACTAAAACTCTTTGAAAAACAAACCCCTGGTTTTTAGAGGAATACAAATCCTTGGAGGGAGATGGAACTCCTGAAGTGGTCGCTGGCCCATTGGGCATCCGGTGCCCCCACTTTCTCACTTGCTGTTGGTGTGGGTGCTGAGGGCATTGTCGGTCTCTGCACACCCCTGCCTGTCCGCTTCTCTGCTGTGTAGTAAATCTTCAGATATTACCAAACTGTCAAGAGTGTAGCATTCTTTTGATTATTTTCTGTCAAGAGTGTCATCTCCTAAAACCAAGGCCTCCCTTCTTATTTATTATTGTCAGTGCTGTCAGCCTTGTGGTCAGACGTGTTCTATTTTGGAGTCTGACCCCCTGCTTCTTCAGCCTTTGGCGGGTCCCTATTTTTTTTTAACGCGTGACACAGAAGTGTTTTATCCCTTGTTTTCAATGTTTGTAGTTTTTATTTTCCATAAAGCCTTTCTCTTTTTAGTTTAGGGTTTTTTGTTTTCCTCCCAGTGCTTTTATTTTTTGTTGTTATTTTGGTTTCTAATTTAAATGTGAAAGTTCCCTTGGACAAACCTTTATTATCTTCTTCATCACCTTTTATCATTTCACTTCTTACTACTAAGTTCTCATAATAGTAGATCTTTAGTTTTGGGTTGAGCTTTCTAGTTAAGATATATTTGCATCTATTTTAGCAATTTTGTACTTCTTTGTATCAGAAAATCTATCTTGAGTTCTTGCTATTCTCAATTATCTTGTGGCTAAATGAAATCTTTAAAGTTGATAATCCTTTCCAGAAATTGATAAAAATATAGCCTCTTAAAGAATTGGAAAAATGTTTCCAGATAGATATGTGGATTTTATGCAGTAAGTAATTGTACAAAAAATGTACTGAGAAAAACTTATATAATTACCTTGAAAGGAAAAGAGATGGTAAACACCATCCATAAACAAGTATTTAGAGTTTTGTGTCCTAAGAAACTGTGATTGTACCTGCCTTGAAGGCTCTTGCAGCAACAGTGGAGTTAAGATTGAGACACGAAATACTGGGAAAGAGTATTGGTACTTAGATAAGTACATATGAGAGGTACAGAGGATAGCATATATTCAGATGGATATAAGACCTTTTAGCCTTTGATGCTTCAGATAAATTAAGAAAGGGATGATGAAAAGAGGAAATTAATAGTATTTTTCACCATAGAGTATTGGAGGGCTCAGTGGGCAGTGGATCAAAGAGCTCAGCAAAGTGATAGCACATAGTAGTAGCTCAATAAATATTAGCAACCAGTATTACTAATAATCAGTGGGTTTGAAATATCCTTTAGTTCTGTATTATGAGCTGTACTGCATTTTAAACTGTAGCCTGGGAGGAATGATACTCTGTCCCCCAAATTGAGGCATCTGAGCTGGACATATGCCTGAGTAGAAGCCCATTATACTTTCTTCCAAAGTAAGCCAAGGCCAATGCCTGCAGTAAGCCAAAACTACTCCCCAGAAATAGTTTCAGGTCTGTGGTGAGAACAGTGCTTAGAACAGTGATGAGAAAGTCAGAGTTTTGATTATTAGCATATATGTTATGTAATTTTAGCCTGGAAAATTATTTATCTCTTTTGTTTTAAAATAAATAATTTTTTAGTTTTCCTCATCACAATACCCATTGGCTTATAAATTAGAAGTATGTGTTTTATGTTCTAAATTTTATCCTTATATGCTCAACAGAACGATCTAAATTGTCTCCACCACTATCCTTTTTTTCCCCTATGGTAAACTTCACTAACCTCCATTGCCATTTAGAAGATAGGAAACATATTATTGGGAAGAACTGTGTTTAAGATATGTCCTAGACTAAGGTTAGCCAAGAAAATGAAAAGTTAGGAACTTGACTCTGTTCTATAAAGAAAGAAGTGAAATATATGCTAAATAGTACTCTTGTGGATTAAGGCAACAATGATGTTCATCCCTAATCACAGTTGGTTTTCTGCAGCAATTTCCATTTTTTTCCTCTGAGATACCAGTGTACTCCTCAGAGTATCAGAAAGAGTGGAAACTAAGCAAGATTATTGAAGGTTTAAATCAAATTGACAAAGATCACTATCTCACTGAGCTGCAGGTATCTTCTAACTTCTGTCTAGGAATTTGAAGACTGATCTTGGCAAGAATAGAAATGTGTTCAATCTTCAAATTTAATTAGAAAGCAACTCTTACAAGCTTATAACTTCCTCTTATAGGTACACACAATCAAAATAAGTATTTTCACTGTGGAGGACACTTGGCTTTCTCTAACCTCTGAGTACTTAACTCTTTACATCCCTCCCCCTACCCTTCTCTACCCCACTTCCCCCAGAGGTTACACATTTGAATGCAAAGGGATTTAAAAGATAAAGGTTTCTTTAAATCCTAGGAAAACAGGTTTCATTTGTTACACCTGCTGTAACTGCTCCTTTGAGGAGACCTGTGAGCTTTTCTCCCCCTTAAGACTTTTTGAAACACATACATTTAATCCTGCTATTGCTGCTGTTTAGTTTCTCAGTCATGTCTGACTCTTTGCAACCCCATGGATTGTAGGCCGCCAAGCTCCTCTATCCATGGGATTTCCCAGTCAAGAATACTGGAGTAGGTTGCCATTTCCTGCTCCAGGGGATCTTCTTGTTAATCATGCTCCGCTGGCCCATATTTCACAAGCATATGTGTTTTTTGGAAGTACTTTTTCTTGTTCCTAGGTTTCTTGTAGCTTTTCTGAGGGAATACAAAGATTCAGTTCAGTTCAGTTCAGTCGCTCAGTCGTGTCTGACTCTTTGCGACCCCATGAATCGCAGCACACCAGGCCTCCCTGTCCATCACCAACTCCCGGAGTTCACTCAGACTCAACGTCCATCGAGTCGGTGATGCCATCCAGCCATCTCATCCTCTGTCGTCCCTTTCTCCTCCTGCCCCCAATCCCTCCCAGCATCAGAGTCTTTTCCAGTGAGTCAGCTCTTCGCATGAGATGGCCAAAGTTCTGGAGTTTCAGCTTTAGCATCATTCCTTCCAAAGAAATTCCAGGACTGATCTCCTTTATAATGGGCTGGTTGGATCTTCTTGCAGTCCAAGGACTCTCAAGAGTCTTCTCCAACACCACAGTTCAAAAGCATCAATTCTTTGGTGTTCAGCTTTCTTCACAGTCCAACTCTCACATCCATACATGACCACTGGAAAAACCTTAGCCTTGACTAGATGGCCCTTTGTTGGCAAAGTAATGTCTCTGCTTTTTAATATACAAAGATTACTGTACTTTAAAATAGTTCGTCAGCTACTGTCCTTATTTAGTCAAATATGATGAAAGCCCACTGCAGTTTAGTTTATTGAATTTCTTTACCTATTCAGGACCATTTGATATTTTGTAACCAGTGGGGAGATGCTTAATATAATACATTGATATGAACTTTGCGTTTCGAGGGAACTATTAGATTGCAAAATATCCTTCATTAGTCTTGTCTAGGATTTTCTTAGTCTGAGATATTTTTATAAACACATCATACTCCTATTTTGTTATTTAAATCCCCTACCCCCTAAAAAAAATCAATATTACATTTACTCTTTTAGGAAAAGACTTTCTCTTGCTGATAAGAGGTTTGTTTGTCAGGACCCTTTTACTTTTTTCTTGATACAGAAAAACTAGAGCTACAACAAACATTATTGTCTTGCAGTATTGGTAATTTGATTTTTAAAAATGTATCAGATGAGGGAGAAGTTGTATTTTATTTGAAAATTAAATATAAAATGAAATATTATCTAAACCTTTTTTATATAAAAATGACTTAATTTTTGGTCATTTCAGATTAAATCCCTCTTTCTGAATAATCAGTTTCACCATTTTGTTTTGCTCTAAGCACAAGGACTGAATGTAGTGTGTTGTTTTATCTCCTTCTTCTCTGTTCTCCTGTAGTGTATTTCTATTACTTTAGGAGATATGGGTCATGTTTCTGTTGGTGTATAAATTCAAAAGTTCACCATAAAAATGAATGCAGTAACCAAGGCTTTTATTGTTAAAAAGAAGCACACTATCATAAAATTCTACCACTAATGAATATGATCATTTGAATTTTTCCTGTGTAATTTTAATTTGAATTACTTTAATTCTTGAACCTAGTATTCTGGGTTGTACCAGAACACTACCTGGAAATGTACTGGATCAAAGGAGACAATTTATATGAGAGAAGCTTGTCAATAGAATATATTGTAAATATATTCTATTTACAATAAATGTTATTTTGAGGAATTTTTAACCATGGCTAAGAAAAACACCTTGAAAGGGGTGTTAGAATGTTTCTGACATTAATGTAGTTATCGCTCCCAAGGACATGGGGTGACTGTATATTAGGCACATTCATGAAGAAAGACACCCTCCAGGGGCAAAACAGCAACTGTGTCATAAGATTCCACTTTAATTATTTAAGCTTCACGTCATTGTTTTGCATTTATTTATATAACAGTCTTCCAGTGATATTTCTTATACAGGTTTTTCTCTTCTACCCAGAAGTAGAACATTGTTATGAAACCTTTCGTAAGCTGAAATGGCATCAAATAAAGAAGCAAATACCTTAGAACAGAACTTGCTAACAGGATGCACAAAACAAATAGAGGTAAACCACAGATGCTCACAGGCACAGTTCAAGGCTTAATACTGAGTTGCAGAGTGTAGTTCCCAGGAAGGAGCTTGGCAGGACCATTCTTGCTGCTTAGGGTGTTTCTGTAAGGGCTCACTGAAAACCATGTCCTGAATGTGCTAATTTTGATTTTCACCTTTGTTTGTAAATGCAAAAATCCTTTTCAGACCTCTTTCTATTAGCAAAAGCAGATACTAATGTAGGTCTTTTATAAAAAGTGAGGTGGCAAAAAGTGAACTTTCAAACAGTGAAGAATACCTATGTTGATTCCTTCCCAGAAATATCCTAGAAAGAACTCTGCTGCTGACTGCTTGTCAGTGGATCACATTTCTTTCTTATTTTATCTTTGTCAGTCTTTTGGAGCTTAAAAGGCTAACCGTTCTGAGGAGATATTAGTGTCCTGAGGGAGGTTTTGAGAGATGCTGGTATTGCTTTAGGAAAACGAATCTGCATTTTATATATGAGTAGGCTATTCTACTCATACATAAAATAAATAGATTTCTTGTAGCTCAAACAGTAAAGAATCTGCCTGCAATGCAGGAGACCTGGGTTCTATCCCTGGGTCGGGAAGATCCTCTAGAGAAGGAAATGGCAATCCACTCCAGTATTCTTGCCTGAAGAATCCCGTGGACAGAGGAGCCTGGAGGGTTATAATCCATGGGATCGCAAAAATTTGGACACTACTGAGCGACTAACACACATATAGCCTGTTCTAAGAGTATGTTCTTATAGAAATGATTTATTAGTTGTTTCTTTTGATATTGACTAACTTGTTTGTTTTCTTTTTACTTCCTTTTCATTTTTTACCCCCTTTTCACTTTTTACCCCAAAGGCGATCATTAGAGCTGGCTTTAATATAGTTCTTTCCTGGATTAGAAAAGTTAAACCATCTCTCTTTCTCCCACTCACTGTCATTTCCCCTTTCTGTTCTCTCTTGAAAGAATGTGAGGCAACAAGGTGCTTTTTGCTGCAGTGCCAGATGAATAGTTGTTTGTGTGTGGTGGCTCACATGGTAAAGAGTCTGTCTGCAGTGCAGGAGAACCAGATTCAATCCTGGGGGGGAAGATCCCCTGAAGAAGCACATGGCTACCCACTCCAGTATTCTTGCTTGGAGAACTCCATGGACAGAGGAGCCTGGTGGGCTACAGTCTGTAGGATCAGAGAGAATCAGACACAACTGAGCAACTAACGTGGGGAAATGCTCTTCTGTGTTGTGAGAAAACTTTGATATTGAGGTAGTTTTATTTTTTAAAGTTTAATTTTCTGATCTTCTTCCACATTCAAAAGCACCATCTCTCTCTCTCTCACACACACACCCAAGCAAACTCTTGCCTTCATAAGTCAAGAAAAAATATTTTAATGCACAAAAGGAATTTCTCAATCTTTTATAACCATAATGGCCAAGGGTTGCATGGCTTTAGACTTGATTGAACCCTGGTCTATTTTTACCTCTTGGGTTTGCTTTCATCTCTGTTACCTTCAGTCTCAGGCTCTTTGTGGTAATTTCACCTGCTTACCTCTGGAAGCTCCAACAGAAAGAAAACATCTCTTCCAAAAGTCCCAACAATATCACACCCAATCTCTGATTGTTGCTAAGCCACATGCTGTTTTTGAACCTATTGCTGTGGTGCCCAGCTGTCATGCTCTAATTGGCCAGGCTTGGTTACATGGCATGGTGGTGACCTTAGCCTGTTCTGAACCATGATGATTGAAAGGGGAGTACCAGAATTCCCCAGGTGCAGTTAACAGTAGAAGAAACAACCATGTCCATTTCCATTGCTCTTGTTAGAATAACGATGTGCAACTTCTAGATTTTTAAATACATAGATGTCATTCAAGGCCTCAGATCTTTCATTTGAGGTTTCTTGGTGATTTGCCATCTCAGTTTGGAGCCAGGAGCTGGTCTGAGACATATAGGGAGCCAGTGATAGCTCTCAAGATCCTGGGGGAAATCTTTATATTCAATGACTGCAAGTTGGGGAAAGGAAGAGTAGATAACTACTGCTAGAATGTGTTGTCTGTTCTGCTGCTGCTGCTGCTGCTAAGTCATTTCATTCATGTCCGACTCTGTGTGACCCCACAGACGGCAGCCCACCAGGCTCCCCCGTCTATGGGATTCTCCAGGCAAGAACACTGGATTGGGTTGCCATTTCCTTCTCCAATGTTGTCCGTTCTAAAGGGATGCAAAGCCTATGCTGGTGTAATGCTATGTTAATTTTTGTATGGACCCAAAGAAAAAGTTTATGAGTAATATAGGAAAAAGGAGAAAATCAGTGATTGTCCCATGACACTAGGTCTGAATCTGCATCTAACTCATTTTTCTATAGAAGTCAAGTCCTCCTGAGTTTCCTTTCTGATTTGCAAGAGGGGTTGATGCCCAAAGGATCTTTTTAAAGGAGCCTCTCAGTGGTAAATTCAGTGATTTGTTCATCCCAGCAAGTATTTATTTAGTATTTACACAGTAGCCTCAGAATATTAGGATATGGGGAAGCCAAATTGTGCATAGTTTTCTGTCCTTACAAGGGCATCTGGGTAAAAGAATAAACACAGGAAAAAATTGACAAGATGGAACTATATTTTTAACTTTTCTGTAAAATTCTTGTGAGGGCTTCCTAGGTTGCCCAGTGGTTTAAAAAGATCCCCTAGAGTAGGAAATGACAACCCACTCCAGTATTCTCGTCTGTAAAATCCCATGGACAGAGGAGCCTAGCAGGGGTCATAGGGTTGAAAAGAGTTGGATGCGACTGAGTGTGCTAAATTCTTATAGATATTCTAATTCCACCATAATTTCAGTCTGTTGGAACTTTCCCAAATTCTTTTTCTCCCTGACTCTATCTGGACATCAGTTGAATTTCTCAGTTTGATATAGTCCCAGTTGTTTGTTTTTGCTTTTGTTGCTCTGCTTTTGCTGTCATATACATAAAATCATTGCCAAGACCAATGTGGTAAAACTTTTTCTCTGTTTTTTTTCTAGGAGGTTTACAGTTTAAGATCTTATGTTTAAGTCTTTAATCCATTTCTCTCTGTCTCTGTTTTGAATTTCTTCTTAATTGGTCGTGCCAGAACATTTCCTTAGGTTTTTTTCCAGAATCTCCCTACTGATTCCTACCTCCTTACATTTGATACAGCAGCAGTTTAGAGCAGGAGTATAACCAGAGTTTAGGAACAGGGGCTCACCATCTAGGCGGGGCTCAAGACCTTGCTCTGCAAGTCATTTTGTAACCCCAGGTAAATAATGTAACTTCTCTTGTCTCTCTTTCTTCATCAGTAAAATGAAGATAGTAATAACATCTATTGATAGAGATGTTGTCCAGGATCAAATAAGTTAATGTTGGTAACAAAGCACTTAAAATAGCACCTGACACATACTATGAACTATGCAAGTAGTGGTTATTTATTTATGATAATACTGAGGGTTTCAGGCCTTACATCCCTGTTTCCATCCTCTGTACCTATGATTTTGTCAACAACTCATCCGCTCTCACTGCATTTTCTTCATTCTCAAAAATGATATATTAAAAGATCCTTCTCCTTGCTTCTTCCTGCCTCTGGCCTAGTTTTATATCTACCATTCTTTTTCTTCCACATCTTAAATCTATTCCTTGATGCAAAATCCATACCCTGAGCCTATAAACATACTAACATTTCTGCCATTCTGAAAGCAATAAAAACATCATCCATATCATCATCACCATCCTTATCAGAAAATAAGCAAATAAAGGCATCTTCCTCTGAGAATTCCTCATATTCCTAGGTCCTTTATTTTTCTTCTTCTTCACTCATATAGGTGTTTTTGAAAATATTAATCTTCCTCCTTAATGCACTGCCGTCTATGTCTGACTGCATTTTGCTGATACTGAACAAGGAGGCCAAAAATTAGTTGTTTGTCACATTCAAAGATTTGCTGTCTGTCCTTGGTCCACTCCGACCCTCTTCTGGATTTCACACTGTAGCCAGTTTTGACTTTCCTGACTTAAGTTTTCAGGTTCAGTCATCCCCTCTCACCTGGTTCTGCTTCATGTCTGACTCTCTCCTTGTCTCCTTTCTTAGGACTTTCTCACGTTTCCTAAATATATGCTTCCCTCTACCTGACATGTCTCACTCTTATCCTTACTTTAGGTATGTCCCTGTGGTAATTTAGTCTATTCCATGACTTATATAGTGTTCACCAGATGTGCTCATGACTCACAAATCTGTTTCTCGCCCCAAATTTCTCCTGAACTTTCAGACCTCTTTCCAGCTAGTTCGTAGATGTGAACACCCATAGGCATCCCAAATTCAGTACATCTAAAATTAAAATTTCTGTTCCCAATTGTCACATTGTCCCAGAATTTTATCTTAGTGGATGTCTTTACCATCAACCTAAAGAGCCCAGGCCAGAAACCAGGTGTTCCTCTTAGAGTCCTTCCTTTCCCTGTATTCAACATACAAGCTCCTATTTATATTACAGTACTTAAAATTGTGTCTCACATCTCTCTCTTCCTCAATCTTTGCTGTCACTGCCTTACCTGAGGTCTTTATTTTATGATCCAGCTCTTGAAATATGCAGTATTCTCCACTATCCATTCCCAACATTTTCTTTTAACTTCATTTCTGATTCAGTTCAGTTCAGTTCAGTCGCTCAGTCATGTCCCACTCTTTGCGACCCCATGAATCGCAGCGTGCCAGGCCTCCCTGTCCATCACCAACTCCCGGAGTTCACCCAGATTCACGTCCATCGAGTCAGTGATGCCATCCAGCCATCTCATCCTCTGTCGTCCCCTTGTCCTCCTGCCCCCAATCCCTCCCAGCATCAGAGTCTTTTTCAATGAGTCAACTCTTTGCATGAGGTGGCCAAAGTACTAGAGTTTCAGCATTTCTGATTAGAACCCCTAAATTAACAAATGGCTGTGGTCTATTCCTCCATATGATGCTCTTTCCTAAGTAACTTCATGCCTTATTTTTACCAAATGCAAGTTCATGTGTCTGATACACAGTGAGGCTGAACACTACCAAAATGCTGGGGTTTGGAGCAGACTTTATTGCAGGACAATGCAAGGAAAACAGGTAGTTCATGTCCCCCAAACCCCCAAACTGCCTGAAATCACAGCAAAGTGAGAGAGGGCTGTGGTTGGTTGTGGCAGGTTTCTTGGTGTTGGAATCCTTTGTTCTTGCAACTGTCCAAATAGATCAGGTCATGATGTTACTAGAAATGTCCAAGAAGACAAATGATATTCTTTATTATGCAACTTTTTATCTCTATATGAATGGAAACTCATCATACCCTTAAAAATCAGAGCCTTGAGAATGGGCTCCCCTCTGTATTTCAGGCTTTAGGCATCATTCTTAACTGGAAGCAAAAGCAATAGAATACAAAAGTTAAAGTGAAAGAAACAGGTCTAATGTGGAGTCAGATTTGTTCTTGCCTATTTTGTTGTCTTTGACTGTGCTGCTGCTGCTGCTAAGTCGCTTCAGTCATATCCGACTCTGTGTGACCCCATAGATGGCAGCCCACCAGGCTCCCCCTGGGATTCTCCAGGCAGGAACACTGGAGTGGGTTGCCATTTCCTTCTCCAATGCATGAAAGTGAAAAGTGAAAGTGAAGTCGCTCAGTTGTGTCCGACTCTTAGTGACCCCATAAACTGCAGCCTACCAGGCTCCTCTGTCCATGGGATTTTCCAGGCAAGATTACTGGAGTGGGGTGTCATTGCCTTTTCTGTTGACTGTGCTAGAACCTATTTCTATTCTCTGACAACCTTTTATTTATTCTTCCAGACCAAGCCGAGTTATTCTCTTTGGGGAAGTCTTTCACAAATCATTCATAAATTGTAAACATTGATTTACTCTCTTTTACTTTTCGTAGTGTTTTACAGGTGGTAGTTATCACACTGGCTGGGAACTATTTAAATTCCCAAAGGGCTCTGTGCATTCCTGTATTCCTAACACCAGAAACACTGCCTGGAATTTAGTAGACATTTAGTGAATGCTTAAATGAATTTTAGAATTAAGATGTTTATGAAGGAGATAGCATATCTTTGTAGCTCAGAGTAAAGGTAGGAAAAATGGTGGAAAAGAATATTAAAGAAGAAAGAAAACTGTCAGCAGATCAAATGATATGGCTTCCACATGAAGAAGAAAGGAAGAAAGCTTGAAGAAATAGATCCTTGGGTAGGAGAACAATGGGCAGTGACACTGGAAAAGGACGAAAAAGATGCCGTTGAAGTGCCGCTGACCAGTATGCCTGCAAAATGACAGGGAAGAGATGGCAACAAAAAGGAAAGGGCTACCTTGTGAGCAAGAAAACTCAGTAGTACAAATGTCAGAGAGCATCCAGAGAAGAAAGAAAAGTACCTTTCCTTGCAGCTGCTTTGCATATTTCTGCTAAGTAATGATACTAAAAAGTCAGATACTTTCCTGTCTCTCTATAAATCATGCAAAGAGCCCTGAGCTCAAGCTATGTTCTCTCTAACATGCTCTAAGCTGCACAGAAAACATCCTTGACCTACAGCCAGTGTCCAATGCAAAAACCTTTCAGTGCTCTGCTCTTCTCCAAGGCTTTTCTTGCAGAAAACAAGTAAAGAAAAGCCAAAGTAGTGTTTTACAGACTTGTTGAGCATTGTTCTTGTTTCTTGAAGGATACTAGGGAATTTATATCTCGGAAGATCATGAGAATCACTCTGCTCAGTGTTTGTAAAGGGTAGGTGGGCAGCCCTGCTTTCCCTGAAGAGGCAGAAGGCTTCACTGTTATGCTTATGGGGCCTCTGATATCTGATGGGCCAGTTAGAAATAATATTAAATATTCATAAAATAAATTGCATTTGTGTGTACATATATATGTGTATATATGCATTTGTTTGTGTGAGAAGATGCTCCTTAGAGAGGTCCACATAGAGAAAATGTGCAAGAATGGGAACTGAGCCAAGTTAGTTTTAAGAACAGGACATTGGGGCCTTAGATCAACTTTATATCTCTTCCATCGCAAGATCCTCTGAATTTTTTTTTTTAATAAATAAACTTTATTTTTAAAGTGATTTTGATCAAAAGTGAGCAGAAGGTACATACATTTTTCGTATATCCCATACCCCCCCCACAGCCTTCTTCATTATCAACATCCCCCAACAGAGGGGTACATTTGTTATAACTGATAAAACTACACTGACACGTCGTCATCACCCAAAGTCCATGGTTTACATTAGGGTTTATTCTTGGTGCTGTATATTCACGTTGGTGTTATATATGGATTTGCACATAAATATAATGATATATACCCACCACTATTGTATCATACAAGAGTTTCACTGCCCCAAAAATGTTCTGTGCTCCACCTGTTTTATGAAATCCTCCTTCCCCCTAAATCCCATAACCTCTCTCCTGCATAATGTTTTTATGGTCTCCATAGTTTTTCCTTTTCTGTAATGTTATATAGTTGGAATCATACAAAATGCGGACTTTTTCAGATGGGATTCTTTGACTTGGTAATATGTATTTAACGTTCCTTCATATGTTTTCATGGCTTGATAGCTCAGTTCTTTTTGGTGTTGAATAGTATTTTATTGACAAGTAAAAATAGTATCTTATTGACAAGACAGTTATTTCACCTATTAAAAGATACCTCAATTCAGTCAGCTTCTGGCAGCTCAGAATAAAATTGCCATTAACATTCCTGTACAGTTTTTTTTTTTTTTTTTGGTGTGTGTGTGTGTGTAGATATAAGCTAGGGTATATAGCAAGGATTTTGATGGCTAGATCAGATGATAAGAGTATGTTTAGTTTTGTAAGAAATGGCCAGACTGTTCTCCAAAGTGGTGTGCCAAGTGTCTGTACCATTTTGCATTCTCACCAGCAACGAATAAAAGAGTTCCTATTGCTTTACGTCCTCACCAGCATTTCATGTCAGTGTTCAAAATTTGGCCATCTTAATAGGAGTGTGGTACCATCTTATTGTTTTAATTTCATTTTACCAATGATACATGTTTTGGAGCATCTTTTCATATGCCTGTTTACCATGTGAATGTTTTCTGTGGTATCTGCAAAGTCTCTGGCATGTATTTTAATTGGGTTGTTCATTTCTTTATTATTGAGTTTGAAATGTTCTGTGTATATTTTGGATAATAGTTCTTTACAGGATGTACCTTTTGCAAATGTTTTCTCCCAGTCTGTGACTTGTCTTCTCAATGGGTTCCCAGTCAGAATTTCTTAACTTTAGTGAAGATCATCTTGTTTATCCTTATCTTTCATGGATCATGCCTTTGGTGTTTTATCTAAGAAGTCATCAGTGTATCCAAGCTTATCCAAGGTTTACTCCTCTGTTATTTTCTAGTAGTTTTTTGTTCTGTATTCTGTTTGGACTTCCCTGGTGGCACAGATGGTAAGAATCTGCCTGCAGTGCAATAGACCTGGGTTCTATCCCTGAATCGGGAAGTTCCCCTGGAGGAGGGCAAGGCAACGCACTCCAGTATTCTTGTCTGGAGAATCCCATGGACAGAGGAGCCTGGCGGGCTACAGTCCATGGGGTTGCAAAGAGTCGGACATGACTGAGCATGCAACGTTCTATGGTTAGGTCTGTGATTCATTGTGAGTTAGTTTTTGTGAAGGGTACGGAGTCTGTGTCTAGATACATTTTCTTTTCTTTTTTTGCATGTGAATGTCCAGTTGTTTCAGCACCAGTCGTTGAAGTGACTGTCTTTGCTCTACTGCATTACTTTCATTCCTTTATCAAAGATCAGTTGATATATTTGTGGGAGTCTATTTCTGGCCTTCTTATTCTGTTCCATTTATATGTTTGTTTATTCTTTTGTCAGTACTACACCATCTTGATAACTCTAGATTTATAATAAGTCTTGAAGTTGGATGTATCAGTCCCCTTATTTTGTTTTTTTTTAAAGTATCGAGTTAGCTAGTCTGTGTTTAAAATATTTTTTAAAATGTATCAAGATTATGAGCAAAATAAGTCTATAAATATTAAGGATATAAATACAAAAGTATGAATAAATATTTAGTATGCTGCTGTCTGTATAACGTTGACAAAATAAATCTGCTCATGATAATATGTTTATGAATAAATAATGCACAGGACTAAATTTCATTTTATTATTGATTACCAAAAGATTTTCTGGGACCTATTAATCTTAGGAAATTTAATGTGATTTTATCTGTAATAATGTTTTAGACATCATTGCTTCATGGAATTATATCTTTGAACTGAATACCCTCCTCCAGCATTCTTAAATAAAATTTCAAAATATATTAATTGTCAGAAATGGTGGAAATAGAAACTGTATATATAGGACACTGAAAATCAATTTAGAGAAATCTGAGAAGTTTTAAGTAAGATATTTTAGAATTTTTGAAGTATTTTAGACAGTGAATTTTCCTTTTACTCTGGGAAAATGTCCTTTGCCATTTTTCCTTTGACTTTTGAAAAAGCATCCTTTTTAGAACCTGGCTGACTAGATGTTAAAGAGATGTTAATTGAATTCCTAACCATGTCTTGTGAGGAACAATTGAAGGATTTAAGAATGTTTTGGCCTGGACATAAGAAAACTTCAGGGATTGAAGTAGGACGACTGAGGAAAGTGATCTGTTTCTCGGTATATCCCAAGAGGCATTAGTGTGACAGATAGATTGGACTGATTTTGTGTTACTTTCGAAATTTAGATGAAGATAGACATTCTGACTGGTGTGAGGTGATAACCACATCGTAGTTTTGATTTGCATTTCTCTAGAAGAAGGAAATGGCAACCCACTCTGGTACTCTTAACCTGGAAAATCCCATGGACGGAGGAGCCTGGTAGGCTACAGTCCATGGGGTCGACTGTAGTGACTTTATTCTCACTTTTCATTTTCATGCATTGGAGAAGGAAATGGCAACCCACTCCAGTATTCTTGCCTGGAGAGTCCCAGGGATGGAGGAGCCTGGTGGGCTGCTGTCTATGGGGTTGCACAGAGTCGGACACGACTAAAGCGATTTAGCAGCCACAGCAGTAATTAGTGATGTTGAGCATCTTTTCATGTGTTTATTGGCCATCTGTATGTCTTCTTTGAAAGTGTCTGTTTAGGTCTTCTGCCCATATTTTGATTGGGCTGTTTGTTTTTCTGATATTGAGCTGTAAGAACTGCTTATATATTCTGGAGATTAATCCTTTGTCAGTTGTTTCATTTGCAGTTATTTTCTCCCATTCTGAGTGGTGTCTTTTAAAAATCTATAAACAATAAATATTGGAGAGGATGTGGAGAAAAGGGAACCATCTTGTACTGTTGTCAGCTGTTAGATGCAAAAGCTTCTAAAGCCACAAAGTTGGGAAGAAGTAGTTCAAGAGTATCTAGGTGAAGCTTGGCATTGATTAGTATAAATATTCATTACCTGATAAATACCATAGTATTTAACAGAGCAAAAGTGTTTGACACTGGACACTGAAAAGCAGGCTGCTAATAAAATGCAAATATTTCAGCTCTGTAGCTAGATACAAAAATCTTCCCCATGGCGTGGAAACTCTCAAAGAGTAAATACTGTGTATGATACAATTCTAATTAAAAATATGCTGCATAGATAGACATAGTTATATGTAAAAAAATGAAGAATAATGACCATGTAGAGATTATTTCAGGAATTCAAGATTGATTTGGTTTCATAAATACCAATAATGCATCACAATCAAATAGTGTTTGAAATGACAATCATCCTTTTAGCCATTTAATAAAAGCACCTATTTAAATTCAATGCCTGTTCATGAGTAAAAAGGGAAAACAATAGTTGTGTAATAAAAAGGATCAACTAAACATCTATATCAAATAACACAACTATAAAGGCAGGACAATTTTTCTTTGGAATTGGGAGAAAGTGAAGCCCATTATCACTCATTTTACTTACCACTGACTCAAGATTCTGCCCACAGTATTGAGACATGAAAAATACAAAAGTTATAAGAATTCAAAGCAAATAATGAAAACTGATACCAGTTTTCTTAAAATTAAAAAACATGGCCAAGTTAATAACTAATTATTAGAGCAAATTAAGGTTGCTGGATATTAGACCAACATATAAATAACAGCAGCACTCTCCGTACCTGAAACAAATAATTGAAGACTACTAGTAAATATTTTATAAGATCTTCATGAAAAAAATTATAAAACTTTATTCAAAAACATAAAAGAATAGCTCAAGAAACAAAAAATGTATATAATAGTTGTGAATGAAAGAAATAAGTATGGTAATTATATCTGTTCTTCAAAGGTTAATTCACAAATTTAAAGTTGGTTTAATAAAAATTGAAACAAATTGTTCTTAGAATGTGATGATATGCATCTGAAGTTCCCATAGAAGTAAAAATGCCCCATGTAGTCAAAATTTGCTTTTCCAGTAATGGAACTTTATCTTACATCTTTAGTAGTGAAGGCAGTGAGGTATTAGTGAAGACTAACAGACTAACTGAACTAAAGAGCCAAGGAATGTTTCTATATATATATAAATGAGAGACATTACATAGTATGAAAAAGTGCTTGAGTAAATGATGCTGGGACTCTTGGCTATTCTTATGGAAAAAAAGATAATATAGATCCACAACATATCAAAAATTGATTGCAGATGGATTAAAGACAATGTGAAAAGTAAATGTTTTATTTTAAATTTTAAAATTATAGTTGACTTACAATATTATGTTAGTTAAAGGTGTACAGCATAGTGATTCAAATTTTTATGTATCCTGCACCATAGAAAATTGCTAAAATATTATCGACTACATTCCCTATGCTGTACAAAATATCCCTGTGGTTTATTTTATAACTGATAGTTTGTACCTCTTAGGCCCCTTTACCTATTTTGCTTATCCCTCTACCTCTGTCCCATTTGGAAACTAGTGGTACGTTCTTTGTAAGTCTGTTTCCATTTTGTTGTATTTATTTGTTTGGTTTGTTTTTTATATAACTTAAGTAATTAATTTGGCTGCACAAGTCTTAATTGCAACATTCTGGATCTTTGATCTTTGCTATGACATGCAGGATCTTTAGTTACAGTATGTAAACTCTTGGTTGTGGCAAAGTGTGTTAGTTGCTCAGTCCTTTCTGACTTTTTGGGACCCCATGGACTGTAGCCCACCAGGCCCCTCTGTCCATGGGATTTTCCAGGCAAGGATACTGGAGTGGGGTGCTATTTCCTACTGCAGGGGATCTTCCTGACCCAGTGATCAAACCCGAGTCTCCTGTCTCCTGCACTGCAAGGAGATTCTTTACCACTTGAACCACCATAGAAACTGGTTGTGGCATGCGTGATGTTATTCCCTGTTGTTGTTTGGTCGCTGAGCCATGTCCCACTCTTTGTAACCCCATGTACTGCAGCACGCCAGGCTTCTCTGTCCTTCACTATCTCCCAGAGTTTGCTCAGATTCATGTCCATTGAGTTGGTGATGCTACCTAAGCACCTCATTCTCTGCTGTCCCCTTCTCCTTCTGCCTTCAGTCTTTCTTATCTTCAGGGTCTTTCCCACTGATTGACTCTTTGCATCAGGTGCCCAAAGTATTGGAGCATCAGCTTCATCATTAGTTCTTCCAGCGAATATTAAGGGTTGATTTCCTTCAGGATTGACTGATTTGATCTCCTTGCAGTCCAAGGGCCTCTCAAGAGTCTTCTCTAACACCACAATTCAAAAGCCTCAGTTCTTTGGCTCTCAGCCTTCTTTAAGTTCAACTCTCACATCTTTATGTGACTACTAGAGAAACCATAGTTTATTCAGGTGACTCTGCAGACTTTTGTTGGCAAAGTGATGTCTCTGCTAATACTGTCTAGGTTTGTCATAGCTTTCCTTCAGAGAAGCAAGCATTTTTTAATTTCATGGCTACAGGAAGATGGAGCCTAGGATGCTAAAATCTGACACTGTTTCCAGTTTTTCCTCTTCTATTTGCCATGCGATTGCCAATGGGATTGGTGGCACTGATCTTAGTGTTCTGCCAGCTTTTTCTCTCTCCTCTTTCAGCTTCATCAAGAGACTCTAGTTCCTCTTCACTTTCTGCCATGGAGTGGTATCATATGCATCTCTGAAGTTGTTATTTCTCCTGACATCTTGGTTCCAGCTAATAGTCAGCTAGCCTGGCATTTTGCATGTACTCTGCATGTAAGTTAAATAAGTAGGGTGACAATATACTGCCTTGTCATACTGCATTCCCAATTTTGAACCAGAACATTGTTCCATGTCTGGTTCTGACTATTATTTCTTGACCTGCATACAGGTATCTCTGGAGGCTGGTAAGGTGGTTTGGTTTCTTTAAGAATTTTCACAGTTGTTTTTTTTTTTTTTGATTATCCACATAGTCAAAGGCTTCAGTGTAGCTATTGAAGCAGAAGTAGATGTTTTTTTCTGGAACTCCCTTGCTTTCTCCATGATCCTACAAATGTTGGCAATTTGATCTCTGGTTCCTCTGCCTCTTGAAACCCAGCTATCCATTTGTAAGTTCTCTGTTCACATAGTGCTGGAACCTAGCTTGGAGGATTTTGAGCGTAATCTTGTTGGCATGTGAAATGAGCACAGTTGTATGGTAATTTGAACATTCTTGAGCATTGCCCTTCTTTGGGATTGAAATGCAACCTGACATTTTCCAGTCTTGTGTCCACTGCTGAGTTTTCAAAATTTGCTGACATATTGAGTGCAGCACTTTAACTGCATCATCTCTGATGATTTTAAATAGCTCAACTGGAATTCCATCACTTCCACTAGTTTTGTTCATAGTAATGCTTCCTAAAGCCCCCTTGACTTCACACTCCTGGATATCTGGCTCCAGGTGAGTGACCACACTGTTGTGGTTCATTAAGACCTTTTATGTACAGTTCTTCTGTGTATTCTTGCCACCTCTTCTTAATCTCTTCTGCTTCTGATTGGTCCTTACTGCTTCTGTCTTTTATCGTGCCCACCCTTGCATGAAATATTCCCTCGATCTCTCCAATTTTCTTGAAGAGATCTCTAGTCTTACCCATTCTATTGTCTTCCTCTGTTTCTCTGCATTGTTCATTAAAGAAGACCTTCTTATCTCTCTTTGCTATTCTCTGGAACTCTGCATTCAATAGCATATATCTTTCTTTTTGCTTCTTCTTCTTTCCTCGTATGTTTGTAAGGCCTCCTCAGACAACCACTTCTCCTTCTTGCATTGCCTTTTCTTTGGGATTCTTTTGATCATTGCCTTCTCTACAGTGTTACAAACTTCCATCCATAGTTCCTTAGTCACTTTGTCTACCAGATCTAATCCACTGAATCTATTCTTCACCTCCACTGTATAAATAATAGGGATTTGATTTAGGTCATATCTGAATGGCCTAGTGGCTTTTCCTACTTTCTGCACTTTAAGCCTGAAATTTGCAATAAGGAGCTCATGATCTGAGCCACAGTTAATCTGTTAAATGGACACTAATTCAGGTAGTTGTATGCACCATAATGTTCACTGAAACATTTTTATTATTTATGAAAGTAAACATTTTAGAGAAAACTTAGAAGATAGACTTCAAATCCCAAATTAGGGAAGAAGTTACTATACAAGATAAACATAGATTATAAAAAGAGAAAATGATGTATTCAACTATTTTAAAATTTAAAACTTCTGAATGACAAAAAATTCAATTTAAAAACTAAGTGGGAGATTTCCCTGTTGGTCCAGTGGTTGAGAGTCCGCCTTCCAATGTGGATTTGATCCCTGGTCAGGGAACTGAGATTTCACATGGCTTCAGGCAACTAAGGCTGCATACCCCAGCTACTGAGTTTGTGCCCTCTGGATTCTGTGTGCTAGAGGTAGAAATTTTAAAAACATAACTCACAATGTCTTATTACTCATCTTATATTAAGAGTTCCAAATAACCATGCATGGAAGCAATGAGTGCTTTAGGTAAATTGGTGTAGCCACTGTGGAGAACAGTATGGATGTTCCTTAAAAAGTAAAAATGGAGTTACTATATGATCCTGCAATCTGATTTCTGGGCATATATATGAAGAAAACTGTAATGCAAAAAGATACATTCACCTTTATGTTTATAGCATCGCTGTTTATAATAGACAAGACACAGAAGCAGCCTAAATGTCCATTGAAGGATGCATGGATAAAGAAGATGTGGTGTGTGTGTATTACTCAGCCATGAAAAAGGATAAAATAATGCCAAGTGCAGCAACATTGATGGACCTAGAGATTTTCATATTAAGTGAATACAGAAAGACAAATACCATATGATATGACTTATATGTAGAATCTAAAAGAATTATACAGAGAACTTATTTACAAAACATAAATAGACTCAGACATAGAAAATAAATGTATGAATAGCAGGGGTGGGGGAGGGAGAGACAAGTTAGGAGTTTGGGATTAACATATACACACTACTATATATAAAATAGATAACCAACAAGAACATATTATAAAGCACAGTGAATTATATTCAATATTTTGTAACAACCTGTAATGAAAAATGGGCTTCCCTGGTGGCTCAGTGATAAAGAACATACCTGCCAATTCAGAAGAGAAAGATTTAATCCCTGGGTCTGGAAGATCCCTTAGAGAAGGAAATGATAACCCACTCCAGTATTTTTGCCTGGGAAGTCTCAGGGCAGAGGAGCCTAGAGGGCAGCTGTCTGTAGGGTCACACACTGACAGATATAACTTAGTGACTGTGCACAAGTATGGTGATAATGAAAAATAATCTGGAAAAGAGTATTTATTTATATGTATATACTGTCTGAGGCATCCAGAAAGCCTATATATATATATATATAGGCTCCTTATATAATTATATATATAATATAAACTGAATCACTTTGTTGTACACCTGAAACTAAGTAAATTAACTATACTTCAATTAAAAAATGGGCTAAGCTTTTGAACAGGCAATCTAAGAAACAAATTCCAATATATATTAAACTAACTGATAATCTGGGCAATGCAAATTACAGATTAGTATAAACTAATAAAACTGTACTATAGGTGGAATGTTAATGAACATTATGTGGAAACTCTAATTACCATAAGTTATTGGTAATAATACAGATTGGAGCAGCTGAGTTTGAGAATAATTTTTCAGTAAAGATGTACCTGTATACATCTTTAGTACGTGTGATACTAAAATTCAATTCCTAGTTATATACCCTGGAGACAAGAGCCATATAGGCATGTTGATTGCAACACCATTTTTTATAGTGAAAACTAACCATGTTCTCATTTGGAGGAAGAAGAGGCTTACCCAGTGTGGATTACTACTCCTGTTTAAGATGCAGTAAGGGAGACCAAATTTAGCTCCTGTGTTAAATTATGTGCGACAGCAGTTTATAAGACAATAGCAGTTAGACATCAATGTACAGTGATCCTTGAGAGGTGGTCAGTAAAAGAGATGAGCCATAATATTGCCCATATTTCTACATTGGCAGAGTTTTCGGGGCACAGTGGAGACACATGATTGTCATCATACACTGGTGGACTTGCTGAGTTGAGGAAACCAAGATGTGATAATGGGCAAACTGAGGTACCTAACATGTGCAGGACAGAATACTGGAGAAGAGAGTGTAGGACAGAGAGGGAATTCTAGAGATCTTCAGAGAGTTCCCCACTTGTAATCAGCCGAGTGCTGATGAGTATATACATGTAAGGAAGAGAACTGAGGCTGGTAAAGAATCACTAAAAGAATTAGAAGGAAGTGTGTTTGGTACTCACACACATTCAGTGATAATACCAGTTTATGCTAGTGAGATTGGAAAAATCTCATGAATTATGAGACACTGGTTTCAGGACTTGAGGGATTTACCTCAGTATTAAGGGGTAATTAACTCTAGATTTGTCAACACTTTGATATTGCCTAATAAGTTTTGAGAGCAAGATCCAAAAGGCTTAATTTTTTTGCAACCAACTTACCTGTGTCCCAGTACAAAGCTTAAAAACACATATAGAAATACAAAACTAACCAGCACCCAACAAAGTAGAATGCACAGTGTCTGGAATCTCATCACAAATTACACAGTGAGGAAAGAAGTAGAAAGCATGACCTATATTTAGGACAAAGAAAACAGTCGATCAACTCTGTATTTCAGATGCTTGAATAGATAGAGATACCAAAAATTTTATAAAGATGCAAACTAACTTCTAAAAATAAGAATTATAAAGAATGAGATGAAAAATACATTAAATAGTATTAATGGTCAATTAGACATGACACAAAAAGAAACATTAATGAACTTTAGAACACAGCAATAGAAACTTTTCATAATGACAAAGCATGACAGAGATGACATGAACAGAGAAAAGAAAGAAACGTTATATGCAGTGTAACAAAGATAAATATGACAGCATATTTCCCATTTGAAACACTAAAAAAGAAGATAGAACAATAATGTCTTTCAAGTGATAAAAGAAAAAAAAAAGAACATAGACTTCTAAACCCAGCCAAAATATAGTTTACCTGTGGCAGATTCATTCTGATATATGGCAAAATCAATACAATATTGTAAAGTTAATAAAGTAATAAATAAAATATTTGTCTTATTAAAAAATAAATTAAAATAAAAAGAAGGGCAAAAGAAAGCTTTTTTTTCAGACATACTAAAGCTGAAAGATTCCTGTTGAGCTATTTCACATCCTACAAGATGATGCTGTGAAAGTGCTGTACTCAATCTGTCAGCAAATTTGGAAAATGCAGCAGTGGCCATAGGACTGGAAAAGGTCAGTTATCATTCCAATCCCAAATGCCAAAGAATGCTCAAACTACTGCACAATTGCACTCATCTCACAGGCTAGCAAAGTAATGCTCAAAATTCTCCAAGCCAGGCTTCAGCAATACATGAACCGTGAACTTCCAGATGTTCAAGCTGGTTTTAGAAAAGTCAGAGGAACCAAAGATCAAATTGCCAACATCTGCTAGATCATCAAAAAAGTAAGAGAGTTCCAGAAAAACATCTATTTCTGCTTTATTGACTATGCCAAATCTTTTGATGGTGTGGATCACAAGAAACTGTGGAAAATTCTGAAAGAGATTGGGAATACCAGACCACCTGACCTGCCTCTTGAGAAACCTGTATGCATGTTGGGAAGCAACGGTTAGAACTGGACATGGAACAACAGACTGCTTCCAAATAGGATCTGGTCCCATCACTTCATGGCAAATAGATGGGGAAACAATGGAAACAGTGACAGACTTTATTTTCTTGGACTCCAAAATCACTGCAGATGCTGACTGCAGCCATGAAATTAAAAGACACTAGCTCCTTGGAAGAAATGCTATGACCAACCTAGACAGCATATTAAAAAGTAGAAACATTACTTTGCCAACAAAAATCCATCTAGTCTAGGCTATGATTTTTAGTAGTCATGTATGGATGTAAGAGTTGGACTATAAAGAAAGCTGAGCACCTCAGAATTGATGCTTTTGAACTATGGTGTTGGAGAAAACTCTTGTGAATCCCTTGGACTGCAAGGAGATCCATCCAGTCCATCCTAAAGGAAATCAGTCCTGAATATTCATTGCAAGGACTGATGCTAAAGCTGAAACTCCAATACTTTGGCCACCTGATGTGAAGAACTGACTCATTGGAAAAGACCCTGATGCTGGGAAAGATTGAAGGCAGGAAGAGAAGGGGATGATAGAGGATGAGATGGTTGGATGGCATCACCAACTTGATGGACATGAATTTGAGCAAGATCCGGGAGTTGGTGAT
Source organism: Bos grunniens (assembly GCF_055505025.1). Taxonomy (NCBI): domain Eukaryota; kingdom Metazoa; phylum Chordata; class Mammalia; order Artiodactyla; family Bovidae; genus Bos; species Bos grunniens. The sequence continues at coordinate 51,765,306 of NC_141175.1, forward strand.
GGACAGGGAAGCCTGGCATACTGCATTCCATGGGGTCCTAATGAGTGAGACAAAACTGAGAGACTGAACTGAACTGAAAAAGGTATAAAAATGGCAAAGAAGCACATGAAAATAAGTTCAACATTTTTGTCATTATGTACATGCCAATCAGAATCACAATGTGTTATATACTATTCAAATAGCTAAAATTAAAAAGTAATCATGCTGTGTTTTTGTGAGGAGTTCCAGTGCAACAACTGGAACTCTTAAACACTGCTGCTGGGAAAGTAAAATGATAAAAACATTTAGAAAGCAGTCTGTCAGTTTATTCAGAATTTAAAGATATACTTAGTATATGTCTACGCAAAGACTTACAAGTGCATATTTATGACAGCTTTTCTATAATAGCCAAAACTGGAAATCAGTCTAATGTGTATCAGCAGGGGAATGGATAAACAAATTGTGGTACATGCCTGTAATAAAATTTTCAGTTCAGTTCAGTCGCTCAGTTGTGTCCGACTCAGGCCTCCCTGTCTATCACCAGCTCCCAGAGTTCACTGAGACTCACATCCATCGAGTCAGTGATGCCATCCAGCCATCTCATCCTCTGTTGTCCCCTTCTCCTCCTGCCCCCAATCCCTCCCAGCATCAGAGTCTTTTCCAATGAGTCAACTCTTCGCATGAGGTGGCCAAAGTACTGGAGTTTCAGCTTTAGCATCAGTCCTTCCAAAGAACACCCAGGGCTGATCTCCTTTAGGATGGACTGGTTGGATCTCCTTGCAGTCCAAGAGACTCTCAAGAGTCTTCTCCAACACCACAGTTCAAAAGCATCAATTCTTCAGCGCTCAGCCTTCTTCACAGTCCAACTCTCACATCCATACATGACCACTGGAAAAACCATAGTCTTAACTAGAAATGAAATCTTACTCAGCATTTAAAATGTATGAACTCAGATACAAACAGCATGTATAGATCTCAATTATGTAGAATGAAAGAAAACAGAAAAAAAGAGTACACAGTATATGCTTCCATTAATATAAAATGCTAGACATTGTAAAGTAGCTTCTGACAGAAAAATATATCAATCATTATCTAGGGAGAAGGGATGAGGATGAAAGTGGGAGTTAGTGAGTGAAAGTCACTCAGTCGTGTTTGACTCTTTGTGACCCCGTGCGACAGTCCATGGAACTCTGCAGGCTAGAATACTGGAGTGGGTAGCTGTTCCCTTCTCCAGGGTATCTTCCCAATCCAGGGATCGAACACAGGTCTCCCACATTGCAGGTGGATTCTTTACCAGCTGAGCCACCAGGGAAGCCCAAGAATACTGGAGTGGGTAGCCCATCCCTTTTCCAGGGGATCTTCCTGACCCAGGAATTGAACTGGGGTCTCCTGCATTGCAGGTGGATTCTTTACCAGCTGAGCCATGGGACAGAGGAAGGAAATTGTAAAGAAGCAGAAAAGTTTTGGAGGTGAAGGCTATGTTTATACTGTTGCTTGTGGTTATGGTTTTACGTATGCCACAATTCAACAAATTGTACACTTTGAATATGTGCATTTATACCTAAATAAAGGTGTTAAAAATAAAATAACATGAAAAATAATGGAAACAGTATAATTATATAGAACCAATAGCACCTGTACATAAAGCAATTATCTAATGTATACGTATCCAACATAGATAAAGGGCTTCCCAGTTGGTGCTAGGGTTAAAGAATCTCCCTGCCAGTGCAGGAGACCCCGGTTAAATCCCTGAATCGGGAAGATTCCCTGAAAGAAGAAATTACAACCCACTCCAGTATTCTTGTTGGGAGAATCCCATGGACAGAGGAGCCTGGTGGGCTACAGTACATGGGGTTGCAAAAGCATGGACTGTACTGAGCATCTGAGCAAAACATAGATAAATCTTAAAAATATACTAGCTGCAAATGAATATATAGAGTACACCATTTATGTAAGTTTCAATTTAGCTGAACCATGGTCTGCATTCCTAATAAATACATAGGTGTCTGCTGAGTTCTGGAAATCATTTGCTGTAAAACATGAGGTCTCTGTATAATGGAGCATGGCCTCACTCAGCCCTTTGCATGTGAACATTACTGTGAGCTGTTATCCCTGGCCTCAGCCATGGGGTGAGCTGGGGGTGCCAGGGAACAGGCTGGGGGCTGTGACATCAGGGCTCCAGAGGCCTTGACAAGGCTGCCCACTGGCTGGGCCCAGGCTGTGAGGTTGCATTGACCCTCTCCCCCATCCCCACCTAATCAACCTAATGGCAGTGGCAGTCACCCTGGTCATAGTCTGTGGGACCTGCTCCCATTGTTTGGGTGGCTTGAGGAGTTTGAGGGTTCGTTGGGTCCTGGCACCTGGCTCTCTCAGCCATGACAACTGGACAGCATCTGGGGAGGGAGGGAGTGGTCAACTGAGATCTGCTTCCACTTTGACAGGACCTGGACCTCGGAGGCTGAAAATTGTGCCTGGAGATCCTGCCCTTTCTGGTCAGAACAGAGAATAATATTCCTTTGGTGGAGATTTACAGGAATTTAGTTACCATAGTTACCTGACCAGGGCTTCCCTGGTAGCTCAGCTGGTGAGGAATCCGCCTGCTGGAGACCCTAGTTCAATTCTTGAGTTGGGAAGATGTCCTGGAGAAGGGAAAGGCTACTCACTGCAGTTTTCATGGGCTTCCTTGGTGGCTCAGATGGTGAAGAATCTGCCTCAAATGTGGGAGGCCTGGTTTGATCCCTGGTTTGGGAAGATCCCTGGAGGAGGGCATTGCAACCCACTCCAGTATTCTAGCCTGGAGAATCCCCAAGATCAGAAGAGCCTGGTGGTCTATAGTCCATCGGATTGTGAAGAGTCAGACACAACTAAGCAACTAAGCACAGCACAGCACAGTTACCTGATCATGCCTTAGGAAGCATCACTATGAACAAAGCTAGGGGAGGTGATGGAATTCCAGCTGAGCTATTTCAAATCCTAAAAGCTGATGCTGTGAAAGTGCTGCACTCAATATGCCAGCAAATTTGGAAAACCCAGCAGTGGCCACAGGACTGGAAAAGGTCAATTTTTATTCCAATCCCAAAGAAAGGCAATGCCAAAGAATGTTCAGACTATCACACAATAGCATTCATCTCACATGCTAGTAAAGTAAAGCTCAAAATTCTCCAAGCGAGGCTTCAAAAATTTCCAGATGTTCAAACTGGATTTAGAGAAGGCAGAGGAACCAGAGATCAAATTGCCAACATCCATTGGATCATTGTAAAAGCAAGAGAGTTCCAGAAAAAGACATACTTCTGCTTTATTGACTACACCAAAGCCTTTGACTGTTTGGATCACAAGAAACTGGAAAATTCTAAAAGACATGGGAATACCAGACCAGCTGACCTACCTCTTGAGAAATGTGTATGCAGGTCAGGAAGCAACAGTTAGAACTGGACATGGAACAACAGACTGGTTCCAAATTGGGAAAGGCATACATCAAGACTGTATATTGTCACCCTACTTATTTAACTTATATGGAGGTATATCATGCAAACTGCCGGGCTGGATGAAGCACAAGCTGGAATCAAGATTGCCAGAAGAAATATCAATAACCTCAGATACGCAAATGACACCACCTTTATGGCAGAAAGTGAAGAAGAACTAAAGAGGCTTTTGATGAAAATGAAAGAGGCGAGTGAAAAAGTTGGCTTAAAACTCAACATTCAGAAAACTAAGATCATGGCATCTGGTCCCATCCCTTCATGGCAAATAGATGGGGAAACAATGGAAACAGTGACAGACTTTATTTTGGGGGGCTTCAAAATCACTGCCGATGGTGATTGCACGCATGAAATTAAAAGACACTTGCTCCTTGGAAGAAAAGTTATGACCAACCTAGACAGCAAATTAAAAAGCTGAGACATTACTTTGTCAACAAAGGTTTGTCTAGTCAAGGCTATGGTTTTTCCAGTAGTTATGTATGGATGTAAGAGTTGGACTATAAAGAAAGCTGAGAACTGAAGAACTGATGCTTTTGAACTGTGGTGTTGGAGAAGACTCTTGAGAGTCTTCTGGACTGCAAGGAGATCCACCAGTCCATCCTAAAGGAAATCAGTCCTGAATATTCATTGCTAGGACTGATGCTGAAGCTGAAACTCCAATACTTTGGCCACCTGATGCAAAGAACTGACTCATTGGAAAAGACCCTGATTCTGGGAAAGGTTGAAGGCAGGAGGATAAGGGGATGACAGATGGTTGGATGACATTACCAACTCAATGGGCATGAGTTTGAGTAAGCTCCAGGAGTTGGTGATGGACTGGGAAGCCTAGTGTGCTGCAGTCCATGGAGTCGCAAAGAGTTGGACATGACTGAGTGACTAAACTGAACTGACCTGACCTCAAGAACGAAGGATCTCATACCGAGAAGTTTCCAACAACTAAACCTACCCCTCCTTCACCTTTCCTAGAAAAGTGTTTTGCTGAGAGTTTTCTGTTAATTTGAGAGTTTTACAACATAAGCCACTCACCTGCTTTCAGGGTCTTGCAATAAACCTTTCTCTGTTTCAAACTGACATTTTGGTATTGTTTGACCTCAGTGTGCATCAGGCACACGGACTTGCGTTTTGATAACCGATACATATCAGCTAAAGCAAGAGATCACTTTTGGAAAGGAGCGAGATAAGATAGGATGAAACTTTAGGTGTTTCAAAATAATTCTTTTTAAAAAACATCTTTTAAAAATTGGCACACTGTTGATAGTTGTTTTGAGGATGGGAGCATAGATAAAAACGCTGCTATTCTCTTCATGCCCGTACTTTTTGTAGGCTGGTTGTGTTCACAGTTAACAGTCATCAACAACCTGTGTGAGGATTTGCGTCTGGTGGGCTCTGGCCAGCAGCATTTGGTACTCAAGGAAGAAGGGAAGGGCTGCCACTGCCTTTATATATAGCTGCTCATCTAGGGAGGAAGGGGACATTAAGTACAGAATTAAGCAGACAATTATCCAGTTACATTTGTGAACAGCACTATAAAAGTGTGAGATCATATCTTGGAGGTACCTAATAACCAGAGGTCAGGAAAAGCTTCTGTAAATGGGCTAGATGTTTATAGTCAGATAATGCTGAAAAATCTTAAGTAGTGGGGCTAGTAAGATGTGCAGTTGGAAGTTCCGAAGAGTGAATTTGAAGAGGTAATCACAACTGGGTTCATTCACTTAACCATTTCCACAGTTAGTCAATTTTGGGGGGAGCATTTAATTCCCTATAGTAGGAGAGGCATACACCTTGATGTTATTAAGAATGCGTTTTTCATCTTTTTCAGTTGACTTATACAAGTCAGTGATTAAATAACCACACTTTTGAAAAAAAGTGATTAGTTGCTCAGTTGTGTCCAACTGTTTGTGATCCCATGGACTGCTACCCCCTGGCAACCCGAGGGTCCTTTGCCCATGGAATTCTCCAGGCAAGAATACTGGCGTGGGTAACCATCCTTTCTCCTGGGGATCTTCCCAACCTAGGGTTCGAACCTGGCTCTCCCACATTGCAGGCAGATTCTTTACTGTCTGAGCCACCACGGTTAATCCAGATTTTCGTCATTCTGAGTTAATCATGCATTGAAAATCAGTATATTGACATGTGAAGGCTGTCGATTACCTCTCTTGCCTGTGGTAAACTTGTCCTAGATGCCAAAGTTTAACTGCCTGAACCCTGTAGAACCAGCCAAGTTTTCACCTGTGGTGCAGAAAATGTTATTCCAGAATGCTTTATAGTCAGCACATTTTCCACAGTGCTGATGGAAAGTGATCTTAGCAACTGTTTGATTATTTCAAAAGCATGTTTATGGTTGAGTAGGCAACACTAGTAGAATAAATGTATCCTGAGTACCATATTCCATATGTCAGAGACCGGCCCAAATGGTCATTTTTCCCTGAATACCTTCTGACTAATCCAAATCAGACCAAGATATATATTGTAGCACACATTTTATATTTGCTTTACTGATAACTAAGAGGAAGCTGCTTGGATTTTAATAAATGATGTCCTCAAATACTTTTGAACAGCAGTTGCTAAATTAGGATCCCTGGCTTGGTTTTTGTGGGGAACATGGGTGTTTTTATGGTTAGGTAGACCATTTTCATCACAAACCAGTGTATGAGCAGCTGCTTTATAAATCTTGCCTCGTTAGTGTAGAGGCAACCCACACTTTGTAGTACTAAAGATTCGCTCTTAGGATACAGTGTGCTCTGCTTTGTTAAGTCACTTCACTCATGTCTGACTCTTTGCGACCCTATGGATTGAAGCTCACCAGGCTCCTCTGTTCATGGGACAAGAATACTGGAGTGGGTTTGCCATGCTGTCCTCCAGGGGATCTTCCCAACCCAGGGATCGAAGTTGCCTCTTATGTCTCCTGCATTAGCAGGTGGGTTCTTTACCACTAGTGCCACCTGGGAAGACCAAGGTATAATATAGTACACTCTTTATTTTATTTCTAGCTATTTTATTTTTTATTTTCTTTTAAACTTATAGCCAATTAAAAATGTTGTGGTAGTTTCAGGTGGACAGCAAAGGGATTCAGCCATACATATACATGTATCCACTCTCCCTACAGTACACTATTTAAAAAATGTTTCTTTAAAATGTAAGTGAGGGTTGCACATTGAATGTTAATTTATACTTGTTTCAAGGTTTAAAAAAAGTATTCAGATTACTCTTAAACAAGTTCTGTTGCTTGACTTCAGTTACTGGGAATGAGAGCATGGAATAAGTAAAGCATTATTTGATTTTTAAAAATGATTTAGGCCTAATATCAATATAAAAATAACCTAGCAACTTAAAGAATGAATCAAATTTAGAAAATGTTAAGAAAATCTGATGGATTCCCCATTTTAACTGTCAGCAGAGAAAATTGTGATTTATGTTCTCTTTTGTTACATTTGCTGTGAATCATTCAAACTGAAGAAGTCATGGATCTAGGATTTATAAAGATGAAAATTTAAATCCTTGAATCAGAGAAATTAATCTTCATATTCTTGTTAATAAATATTTGTGAGAGTGGCAGATTTATTTTTATATGATTTGTGTAGTATTGTTTTCCTAAATTTGTAAGCATGGCAAAAGAATGCAAAATATCAACCTTTAAGAAACATTCTTATGTGAATATTAATAAATTTCATTGAAATACAATGGAATTTGTTAGTGGTTCAAGTTAATTTTACATGATTTTGTATCTAAACCGTCTTGATATATGACTCTTTTTGCTTGAGCATTGACTTCAATTGATTTCTTCACAAACAAATACTGAAAACAGTTTTGTAATGCTCCAGTTGGCCACCCAATTTTGCTAAGATGAAAACATCCACCATTACGATAAAACTGTCTGATGTTTAGGTCAAAAAATGCGTGTTTACATGAGTGCTGAATCATTTCTCCTTTTTAGAATGAGAATGTGTGATTAAGCTTCAACCTGAAAAAGTTATATCTGCCTTACAAATCTTTTCTGGGCTTATTTATCACCCTGCAGTTTTCAGTAAGACTGTTTCCAAACTTTCAGAATGTATACATAACATGGTTTTGTTTGCAGTGTCACACTCCTTTTTTAATAGGAAGAGATAACTACAAGTTTTAGAGGTTGTTCTAATACGTTTACTTAACAGCCTATAATTCTTGGTGTTAAAAAATATATGGATAATATAACAATAGTTGAACCAGATCTACTGTGTTCAAGAGGAAACAAACTTCCTGTGCTTGCTCCTCTGTATTTCAGGTACTGTATCATGAGTGAAAGTCACTCAGTTGTGACTGACTCTTTGTGACCCCATGGACTATACAGTGCATGGAATTCTCCAGGCCAGAATACTGGGGTGGGTAGCTGTTCCCTTCTCCAGGGAATATTCCCAATCCAGGGGTCGAATCCAGGTCTTCCACATTGCAGGCATATTCTTTACCAGCTGAGCCACCAGAGAAGCATGTGGTTGGCTTTTTACTTTAAACACTCTAGGTCAGAATTAGAGACCAGTGGATAGAGAGGGATTGTGATTAATAATAATAAAAGATGACATTTATTAGGAGTTTACTATGTGCCATATTCTTTTTTAAGCAATATACTTGGATTACCCTTTTGATCTCCACTACAATCTCATTATATTGGCACTATTATTGCCAGCCTCATTTTATTGTTGGAAAGTGAAATATAGTCAGAAAACTTGCTTAAGGTCAGTGAGCTATCACACACAAGATCTGAATTCAAACAAGAGCAAGCTATCTGACTGTGTAGCCTGGCCTCTTCACATGAGGCTGTACTGCTGCTGATCAACACCTCGGATTTGTGAAACTCTGCATGCATGTGTCCTAAGTTGCTTCAGTTGTGTCTGACTCTTTGTGACTCTATTGACCGGTAGCCCGCCAGGATCCTTTGACCTTGAGATTCTCCGGGCGAGAATACTGGAATGGGTTGCCATGCCCTGCTCCAGGGGATCTTCACATCCCAGGGATAGAACCCATATCTCTCTTACATCTCCTGCATTAACAGACATGTTCTTTACTGCTCGTACCACCTGGGAAGCCCTTATGAAGCTCTAGTACTGAGTAAATGTACTGAGTTCATTGAATATACATTATTGTAAATGGGATGACTTCGTAGCTAAATGTAGGCCAAATCTCACTTTTTGCCTATTCATATTTTTGCATTTTTCATGGGAAATATAGGATAGAGAATCCCGTTTACTCTAAACCTTATGAGAAGAGAATGAACAAAATAGAGAGGTACTAAATTCAATTCAGCAAGCAATCTGCTCTTGAAATTGTTGTTTTGGGAGACCTAGGAATACTTCCAGAAGATGTGACCAAAGAAATAATACATAGAGATTAAAAATGAAACATATAATTGTGTAATTGGGAGACTGATGGTGGATGTATAGCATTGAAAAGTAAGCCGAATGTTAACACAAATGTCTTTATTTGTTGTGTTATTTTGTCTTGTCTGTTTTATTTGTTGTGTTACTTATTTCTGCTAAGTCATGGTATAAGGACAACACGTTGTTGAAACATAAGAAAAATCATAGTACATTTCAGAGATATTTTTTTCTTTCAGTTTGAGATATAATTAACATATATTACTATAATTTTAAGGTATACAGCATAATGATTTGACTTACATATATCATGAAATGATTATCACGATAAGTTTAGTGAACATCCATTATCTCATACAAGATACATACATACATACATACAAGATACATACATACATACAATCTCTCACAAGATTAAAGAAAGAAAAAGAATATTTTTCCTTGTGATGACAACTCCTAGAATTTACCCTTATTAACAACTTTCACGTATAACATACAGAATGTTAGTTATATTTACTGTGTTGTACATTATTTCCCTAGTACTTATTTATCTTATAATTGCAAGTTTGTGCTGTTTGAATGCCATCACCTGATTTTCCCTTCCCCCACCTCTGACTGTGATAACCACAAATCTGACCCCTTTTTCTATGAGTTTGTGTTTGAAATATAATTGACCTGTAACGTGAAGTGAAGTGAAGTCGCTCAGTCGTGTCCGACTCTTTGCGACCCCATGGACTGTAGCCTACAACGCTCCTCCGTCCATGGGATTTTCCAGGCAAGAGTACTGGAGTGGGTTGCCATTGTAAAACTATATTAATTCCCGTTACACAACACAGTGATCTGATACTTCTATACATTTTTAAGTGTAAGGATAAGTCTAGGTATAATATGTTACCATACTAAGGTATCACATAGCTGTTGACTTTATTCCCCAGATTGCACTTCATACCCATGACTCATTTATTTTGCAACTCTGAATACCAGACCACCTGACCTGCCTCTTGAGAAACCTGTATGCAGGTCAGGAAGCAACAGTTATAAGTGGACATGGAACAGCAGACTGGTTCCAAATAGGAAAATGAGTACATCAAGGCTGTATATTGTCACCCTGCTTATTTAACTTATATGCAAAGTACATCATGAGAAACGCTGGGCTGGAGGAAGCACAGCTGGAATCAAGATTGCTGGGAGAAATATCAATAACTTCAGATATGCAGATGACACCACCCTTATGGCAGAAAGTAAAGAAGAACTAAAGAGCCTCTTGATGAAAGTGAAAGAGGAGAGTGAAAAAGTTGGCTTAAAGGTCAATATTCAGAAAACTAAGATCATGGCATCTGGTCCTATCACTTCATGGCAAATAGATGGGGAGACAGTGGAAACAGTGTCAGACTTTTATTTTTTTGGGCTCCAAAATCACTGCAGATGTTGATTGCAAACATGAAATTAAAAGACACTCCTTGAAAGTAAAGTTATGACCAACCTAGACAGCATATTAAAAAGCAGAGACATTACTTTGTCAAAAAAGGTCCATCTAGTCAAGGCTATGGTTTTTCCAGTAGTCATGTATGGATGTGAGAGTTGGACTATAAAGAAAGCTGAGCACTGTAGATTTGATACTTTTGAACTGTGGTGTTGGAGAAGACTCTTGAGAGTCCCTTGGACTGCAAGGAGATCCAGCCAGTCCATCCTAAAAGAGATCAGTCCTGGGTGTTCATTGGAAGGACTGATGTTGAAGCTGAAACTCCAGTACTTTTGCTACCTGATGAGAAGAGCTGACTCATTTGAAAAGACCCTGATGCTGGGAAAGATTGAGGGCAGGAGGAGAAGGGGACGACAGAGGATGAGATGGTTGGATGGCATCACCAACTCAATGGACATGGGTTTAGGTGGACTCCGGGAGTTGGTGACGGACAAGGAGGCCTGGCATGCTGAGGTTCAAGGGGTCACAAAGAGTTGGACATGACTGAGCAACTGAAATGAACTGAACTGAACTGAATCTCCTTCACCTGTTTCTTTCTTCCTCTCACTGCCTTCCTCTCTGGCAACCACCAGTTTGTTCTCTCCATATACTAATATATCTGTTTATATTATGTTTATTCACTTGGTTTTTTGTAGATACCCCATATAAGTGAAATGATACAGTATTTGTCTTTTTCCGGCTTATTTCACTTAGCATCATACCCTCTGGTCCATCCATGTTGTGGAAAGTGGCACTAATTTCATTCTTTTTTTTATGGCTGTTTTATATCTGTATCTGAATATCTGTATAAAGAAGTTATATATTTATATGTATAACTTCTTTATCCATTCTTTTACTGATAGATGGGGCTTCCCTGGTAGCTCAGTTGGTACCCTGGTAGCTCAGCTGGTAAAGAACCCGCCTGCAATGTGGGATACCTGGGTTTGATCCAGTTTGGGAAGATCCCCTGGAGAAGGGAACAGCTTCCCACTCCAGTATTCTGGCCTGGAGAATTCAATGGACTGTACAATCCATGAGGTCACAAAGAGTTGGACACGACTGAGTGACTTTCATTTTCTCTTTAGATTTTTTCTGTATCTTAACTATTGTAAATAATGCTGTAGTGAACACAGGCATATATCTTTTTGAATTAGTATTTCTGTTTTCTTCAGATAAATACCCAGGAGTGGAACTGCTGGATCATATAATGGTTCTATTTTTAATGTTTTGAGGAATCTCCATCCTGTTTTTCATAGTGGCTGCACCTGTTTACATTCCCACCAGCAGTGTGAGGGTTCTCTTTTTCCCATGTTGTCTCTAACACTGTTATTTCTTGTCTTTTTGCCATTCTGACAGATATGAGGTGATAGCTCAATGTGGTTTTGATTTGCATTTCCCTAATGGTTAGTCACATTAATCCTCTTTTTCATGTGACTGTTGGCCATCTGTATGTCTTTGAAAGAATGTCTAGTCAGATCCTCTGTCCATTTTTTAATTGCTTTTTTCTTCATATCGAGTTATATGAATTCTTTGCATATTTTGGATAGTGATTCCTTATTGGATATATCATTTGCAAACATCTTCTCCCATTAAGTGGTTTGCCTTTCCATTTTGTTTATGGTTTCCTTCCCTGTGCAAAAGCACTTTAGTTTGACCTAGTCCCACTTGTTTATTTTTGCTTTTGCTTCTCTTGCCTAAGGAGATGTATCCAAAAAAAAAAAAAAACAAAAATTACTAAGACTGACGCCAAAGAGTTTACTGCCTATTTTTCTTCTAGAAGTTTTATGATTTCAGGTCTTATATTTAAGTCTTTAATGTATTTTGAATTTATTTTTGTTCATGTTGTGAGAAAGTAGTCCACTTTGATTCTTTTGCGTGTAGTTGTCCAATTTTCCCAACACCATTTATTAAAGAGTCTGTCATTTCTTCATTGCATATTCTTGCCTCCTTTGTCATAGATTAATTGCCTGTATATGTGTGGGTTCATTTCTAGGCTCAGAGATATTTTTGCATGTTTATTAACTAATTTGACTAGGAAGCACTTTGGATTATATAATATGTATTCATTTGCATTGTTCTGAAATGTCAAACACTTTTTTTTTTTTTTAACTTTTTTCTATTTTGGATGTGTTTATTTATTTATTTATATTTATTTTTTTTACCTTACAATATTGTATTGGTTTTGCCATACATCAAATGCTCTTAATCTAAAGATATTAAAGTTTCCATTTTAATGCTTTGCAAGCATTTTCCTAAGAATTGATTGGTTAAAACTAATTCTCTCTCTGGGAGAGATCCACATTTTATGGACCCTAGATAATACTCGATTTGAAGCCCTCACTACTCAAGAAAATGAATAAGAATTAAGAATATGAAAATAGGTAGAAATGTGGATGTTTATTTAGAATGAGAATAAGTCACAAAAAATATGAATTTTAGAAGACTGATAAATATCACAAATATCATAAAATTCAGAAAATTTAATAATATTCTTATTAACTACCTAACATCAATGTTATACTTTTTTTCTACATTTTTTGGCTGCATACCTTTTGATCACCTCTTCATATGCAAAAGTTTATAATGTTTTCTTTTTTTGCGTGTATGTAATGAAATTTTATTAAAGTATAAAGGAGATAGAGAAAGCTTCTGACATAGGCATCAGAAGGGGGCAGAAAGAGTACCCTCCTGCTAGTCTTCACCTGGATGTTACATAGTTACTGAAGTGAAGTGAAGTTGCTTAGTTGTGTCCAACTCTTTGAGACCCCATGGACTGTAGCCTACCAGGCTCCATCCGTGGGATTTTCCAGGCAAGAATACTGGACTGGGTTGCCATTTCCTTCTCCATATAACATTTTCCATAGAAAAAAATGAAATGATAATTTAATCTTTCCTCTAGCATGGTTGAAGTGTATGTGTATAATTATTGACAGCTTGGGAAAATGTCTTTTAGCTTTACAACTAATTACTGATAATGCTAAACATAAATTTACAAGATTGTTTTTAAATTTGGGTTAACCTCTCTCAAATTTCTTTCATGTATCAGCTGTTATATTTTATGGGGTTTCAAGGTTTCCTGAGCATTTGCTAATCCTAAATACACTGATTTTATGACACTTGTTAGTCAGCTGGTGGCTGAAGAGAAAGCATATGTAGTGTATTCTGTAATATTTGTTGACATCAATGTTTTGTGTAAAATTATCAAGAAATTTAATTTTTTTCTAGCATGTGCATAAATCAGTCCTCTTTTTAATTGGATTCTCAAATAACCAGCATGCTTGTTAATTACTTTTATGTGAAAACTTTTTCTTTTAGTAACTTTAGCTTATGTATAATCTGACAAAAGTTTGGTATAATTTATTTTTAAATGTCAGAATAATTTCTTTTGTCTTGATTTCATTGCTTATGTTTGTCATCTTTGTCCCATATCCATTAAATTTTCTCCTGAATATTCTTTCTGTTTTTTAAAAAATGCATTTAAAAATGACTTAAACAGCTGACTTTTCTATACAAAGAAGTTGAGCCCATATGACCCTCTTGCTTTATTGAAATATTCCATGATTTAAAAGGCAATGGACTAATTGGACTTCATTAAATATTTCACTTTGATCAAACACTTACTAAAAATATAGTACATTTTAAATCATATGTGCTGTGTTATGGAATATATTCCTGACATTCCTCTCCTGACAGGAGAACCTGTTTTGCCGAGGTGGAAATGGAAACTGAAAATTGTGTACAAGTTTACACCTTTCATGTTTGGAGGAATTAACGCCAGACTAAGTTGTGATGTTGTACATTTTAAACTTTATTTCTCCTACGTTATACACATGTATGCACTTCTATATATGTGTATATACAGGCTTCTCAGGTGGCTCAGCAGTAAAGAATCCACCTGCAATGCAGGAGACGTGGGTTCAAACCCTGGGTTGGGAAGATTTGCTGGAGGAGGGCATGGCAACCCACTCCAGTATTCTTGCCTGGAGAATACCATGGACAGAGGAGCCTGGCGGGCTACTGTCCATAGGGTTGCAGAATCGGACACAACTGAAACCAGTTAGCGTGTATGCACATTAGGCTTATATTGGAACCACTTAATATATTCTCTTTTAACTTTTCTGTATTTTTCATTTATTAATCTTTCTATGCTTTCTTCATTCATTTTCTCTGTAGGTTGGCATTTGTCCAGTCTATTTCATTAATGTTTACAATTTTCATTTTCAGATTTCTGTTTGGCTATATTTAATCAGATAGCTGTATCTGACTCATATTTACCATTTCGCTACTTAATTCATGGTTTGCTTTATGTTTATTACTCCTTCCTTTATATTTCTAAAGACTCTATATCTGCTGTGTAAATTTGAATGAACTTAACCAATAGTGATAAAGTCATGAACCTTTCTTGTTTCTGAGTGAGAAGTCTGCAGGAAAGCAGGCCAGGTTCGTTAGAGGCTCCATGAGGCCATCAGGGGCCCAGCCTCTTGTTCTTCTCTCATCACTCTAGAGTGTTAGTGCCTCTTAGGGGTCAAAAATTGCCTGTTCTCATATGAAAGTTGGTGTTAAAGCACTAAGTAAGATAGTGTCAAAAATTCTTTTTCTCTCCAGAGAAGAAAATCTCTCCAGTAAATTGTTCAGTTCAGTTCAGTTGCTCAGTTGTGTCCGACTTTTTGCGACCCTATGAATTGCAGCATGCCAGGCCTCCCTGTCCATCACCAACTCCCGGAGTTCACTCAGACTCACGTCCATCGAGTCAGTGATGCCATCCAACCATCTCATCCTCTGTCGTCCCCTTCTCCTGCCCCCAATCCCTTCCAGCATCAGAGTCTTTTCCAGTGAGTCAATTCTTCGCATGAGGTGGCCAGAGTACTGGAGTTTCAGCTTTAGCATCATTCCTTCCAAAGAACACCCAGGGCTGATCTCCTTTAGAATGGACTGGTTGGATCTCCTTGTGAGACCCCAGTAAATCCCCTCTCATGTCCCTTTGATCAGAGTGAGGCCTGCACACGGGACACATACAGACACACACCCTTAGCCCAGTGACTGACAGACAGGAAGGGGCTGGGTAGGCCTTAAGCCTTGAGGAATGTGCTGAGGCTGGGCGCCTAATGCCTGGGGCATGGAGGAAGGGGGTGTATTCTTTGAGCAACAACCAATATGTCTGCTACATGCTTATTTAAAAATTTTTTTTCAGAAGATCCCACTTTGTTTGACTTTCCTCAGAGGTGAGTTTTCCCAATGTATATTAATTTTTGCTTAAGATTTTCTCATAGTCCATTCTCTTTTCCCTGTAAGCATTCTTCTTTTTACAGTAGTTAAAGGATTGCTTCCATCTGCCTGATGTTCAGAACCAGTTCTTAGGGTTGATGGTTTGAGGTAACTTATCAGGTATTAATATGTAATTCCTGTGTCAGTGAGAGGTTTAGTTTGCTAATGAAGAAAAAGAAAATAAAACATCTGAGAGTTTGGACTTAGCAGATGCAAACTATTATGTGGAGAATGGGTAAGTAACAAGTGAAAGTGTTAGTTGCTCAGTTTTGTCCAACTCTTTGTGACCCCATGGACTGTTGCTCTTGAGCCTCCTCTGTCCATGCAGTTCTCCAAACAAGAATACTAGAGTGGGTAGCCAGTCCCTTCTCCAGGGTATCTTTACCATCTGAGCCACTATGGTTACTTCAGACTTTTTGTCATTCTGAGTTAATCATGGATTAAAAATCAAGAATACTGGAATAAGTAGCCATTCCCTTCTCCAGGGGATCTTCCTGACCCACAGTTCAAACCTGGGTCTCCTGCATTACAGGCAGCTTCTGTATCATCTGAGCCACAAGGGAAGCCCCATAAATTACAAGATCCTACTGTATATCACAGGGAACTATATTTAGTGGTATAATATCTGCCAATTTAATGTCAGTAGAGCAGGCAACAGCAGCAGGGGTGTTTTTCATGACACACCTATTGAAACATGATGTTATATTTAGGCAATTTATTAACAACAACTATTCACCCACAATATTAAGGAGCCTCAAATAAGGTGTGGAAAAGAATATGATAAACGATGGATTCTAGAAAAATGATACTGATGAACCTATTCACAGGGAAGAAATAGAGACACAGACATAGAGAATAGATTTGTGGATACAGTGAGGGAAGGAGAGGGTGGGATGAATTAAGAGATTAGCAGTGGCATATATACAGTATCATGTGTAAAATATATATGCTGTGTTCTGTGACGACCTAGAGGGTAGGATAGGGGAGTGATGGGAGGGAGGCTCAAGAAGAAGGGGAAATATGTATACTTATAGCTGATTCATGTTTTTGTACAGCAGAAACCAACATAACATTGTAAAGCAATTATCCTCCAATTAAAAAATATATATATGCATGGGTATATATATGTGTGTGTGTGTGTCTGTGTGTGTGTGTGTGACTGAATCACTGTGCTTTATAGCAGACATTAACACAATGTTGAAATCAACTATACTCAAATAAAATGAATTTTTAAAAAATGCCTGAGGTTTGCTTCTAAAACCCTGAAAGCAGTGTTCTTAAATGTTTTTTCATGTAAGTTCTGTAACATTTGTTCACTGAATAAATGCCTCATCTGCATTTATTTTTCTTCTCCAAGTTTTCAGAACATTTATGTATGCTTCTTTCTTATTTCTGAAATCTAAAATTGTCATTCAGTAAATCAAGTCTTGTAGTACATTAGAGCTAGAGTACATATAAGGGCCCATCCTGTGTTAGATGCTATGAAAGTTCATAAATGTGTGAGTCACAGGCTAATCTTCCTGAAGCTCGGTTTGGAGTTAGAGAGGAGGAGTGTGCATACAGACATGTATATGAGCCTTAAATGAAGAGTGCCAGCTACTGTACTCCATTAGGTTTGAAAAGAATGAACACATTCTCTCCGTAACTGGTGATGAAAATTATAAGAGAAGAAAGGCACTGCAGTGCCAGATCCTACACAAAGAGTGATAACTGGGTATCAGTTCCAGCTGTCTGAGGTTATGCCCACAACAGCGATGCCAGCATGACTTCAGGTCTCATGGCCTTAATAATACCTGAAGAACAGATTGTTTAACCTTGGCTGCAGTGGGCCCTGCTGACATTATTTATTGCAGTTTTCTAATTTTATTACTTTTCTGGTTTCCCAGTAGTCATTTTCACTTTACACCTTGAGTTGTTTTGACACAGGAGTTGAATCTCCAGATTTTAAAACACCTTATTTGAGGCTCCTTAATATTGTGGGTGAATGGTTGTCATTAAGAAAGTGTTTGAATATAGCATCACATTTCAATAGGTGTGTCATGAAAAATACCCCTGCTGCTATTGCCTGCTTCACTGATATTAAATGGCTCAGACAGATTCTGCATCTCATAATCTCCTTGACTTAAAAGCAGGTGCATCTTATGTGAGAGCCAGAAAATTTGCAGAGCAATATAGTACTTAACCACAGGCTTAAACATTTTCTACCTTGCACATAGGAGGTATGCTTCTGAAGAAAAGAAAATAAAGTTCTCTTTTTTACTGACTCACTTGATTTTCAGATTGAAAAAAAAATTTTTTTTTTGCAGTTTAAATTGTATCAATCTACAGTAAGTAACATGAGTAGGATGCTAGACTATGGGAGTCTTTTCCCTAGTAAGTTAAAAAAAAAAATCATCATGATGGATTCTAATGTGGCTTTGTTGTGCTCTGTACCCACCAGCAGTTAAATGTCTGTAGCCAAGACTTGCAGATCTATTTATGTCATTGAGTGGCTTAATATTCCTCACAAACTTCAACATCCATTGATAATTTACAAACTCCTGATCACGCCTATGAAGCCCACTCATTCTAGCGCCTTCCAACTTTCTGATTCTTCACCCCAGTTGATCCAAGGTCATGGCTGTGTCTTTGAACTTGACCCAGGCCCTCCTTGAAGGCTGTGGCAGAGACCACTGAAGAACAGTGCTGTTGACTGTGCTGACCAAAATATATTGCCTGTCTGTTGCATTGCATTTCATGAAAGGAGTATAGAATATTTGAATCACTATTTTTTTTTTCTCATGACTAGACTGACGTTATAGGTTTTGGTGAGGAAGACTGCAGATTGGCAAGAGCTGGAATAAATCATGTTTACTTAATATAAATAAAGGTGGTAACCTACAAAAGTGTTTATAGATTTGTGTATATTCCTGGGTTAGTATATACATGCAATTTTCTGTGTTCTGGTAGCTGAGAGGTCTTAGAAACAGTGAGCACACCTAGCTCTCAGAACTTGGTTTCTAATACATTCTCCAGTGAAAGGAACCACAACTCCTTGGAGAAATGGTTGATTGTAGGTTTGAGCCAGGAATCTTCAATATGAGCCTAGAGCATCTTAAAGTGCTAGGAAATAAGGAAAATATCAAACAAAAACACAATGAATGGGGACATGTAAAAGGGCCCCAGGGATTGAACCCACATCTCTTGCATTGGCAGGCAGATTCTTTACCACTAGCAGTTCTTGGGAGCCCCAGGAAAGGCATGCAGGGGCAATTGGAACTACAAAATAAAGTAGTGTTGTATTATAACAGGAAGTATAAAATATTCACAAATTCATCTGATGTAAATACATGATTGAATAAATAAATGAAGGAGAATAGACATATCCAATGTAAAAACATTGCTAATAATTTATGTAGCTTAACTCTCTACTCCTTAAGCATGGGCTGTACGTAATTAGTTCCTTCTATAGACTGCAGTATTGAAGGAGAGTAATTTTACAGCGGATAAACTTACCAAATACTGTCACCCAGGTGATCAAGTTTAATGTAAATAGTGATGTCATAGTGATGTCATATTGATAGCTTCTGGAGTAAGAAATGGCAATCCACTCCAGTATTCTTGCCTGGAAAATTTCATGGACAGAGGAGCCTGGCAGGATACAGTTCAGGGGTTCACAAAGAGCTGGACACAACTAAGCAACTGAGCACATTAATAGCTTATGTGATGAAAATGGCTCTTTTTACATTCATGGTCATCTTCTCCAAAACCCATAGCTCTAGCCTAATTATGAGAAAATATCAGACAAATCTTAAGTGAGGGTCTTTCTACAAAATACCCAACCAATACATCTCAAAACTGTCAAAATCATCGAACAAGGAACATCTGAAACACTCTTACAACCCAGAGAAGCCTAAGGAGATATGACAATTTAAATGCAGTTTGCTATTCTGAATGCAATTTTGGAACTGAAAAAGGACTTTAGGTAAAAATTGAGGAAATCTGAATAAAGTATGTTTTTTAGTTAAATAAAAAAGGCTCCTTAAAAATGGAGAGTCTTTTCCAGTTCTCTTTAATCTTCACCAATGTTCAATATGACTATGAAGAAGGAATCTATCTCAGTATTTAAGAAAGTATTAGTGATCCAGTAGAAAGAATTTATTTCATTTTCTTAAATATTCTGTTTATTTATGAATTCCCCTGTGTATTACTCCCTTTTTTGCTGAAACCTTCAATCTTTTGAAGCCAGATGCATGAAATTTTGAAAACATCATATATAAATTATATAACAATTCTTAAGAGAAGGAGAAAAATTTATTTCATGGTCATTTAAACTGTGATGGATATTTGATAAGTGACATTTTTAAAATTCCTCCTATCAAAGAAAACAAACTAAGGCAGAATTATCCCAATAACAATGATAAGAGCCATTATTTTTCAACTGGTTTATTTGTTGTTATTTAGTCACTAAGTGATATCTGACTTTTGCAACCCCATGGACTGTAGCCTCCCAGGCTCCTCTGCTCATGGGGTTTTCTGGACAAGTATACTGAAATGGGTAGACATTTCTTCTCCAGGGCATCTTCCTGACCCAAGGAGCAAACCTGTGTTTCTTGCATTGGCAGGTGGATGCTTTACCACTGAGACACTTGGGACACTAAATGCTTGATAGACACTCCCTAGCTCCTCATTTCAGTATCAGTGCAGGCAGAGTTAGTAACAAGCGTTTGTATTTATTTATTTATTTTTTTTTTAAGCGTTTGTATTTAGATGACTATTTATCAGGGTGACTCACAGAACTAGACATTTCATATGTTACGGATGAACTATTACTGCAGCCTTGGAGTATTTTTCCTCCTGCCTGTCCTTTTTCCCAGTGTGTGGGGTTTGCAGGGAGGACAAATGGGAGAGAGAACTTTGGTAGCCAGATCTGTAGAAGATACCTTACTATGACTCATATATACTAAAAAAAACAGTTCTTTGAATAATATATGGAAATTAATTTTTAATGAGGCATTATCCTTTCTTAAAATAGAATCTTTTTGTCTGCCCATTAACTGTGAAAATCACTGATGAGGGACTAAGAGCTAGGACTCACATAGGAGTTCAATAAATACTGTTGCAAAACCATCCTAGTAGCATCCTTTGTGCTGTTTTGAAATAAGTTTTTTAGGGGAGATTTTAGGAAGGAGATTTTCATGAATCATAGTCCATCAGTATTTGGTTTTTGTTCTGAGAAGAACTTTGGTTGTTCTAGAGCTAATAATGGTATGTGCGCTATTGTATGTGGAGAGGATGTTCTGAACCTTGTGTGAGTACTTGACATTTTGCTGATGGTGGTAAGAAAGGTGTCCTTATCCATTTCTGTGCACTTACAATGGTTGCATTTTCTGAGAGGCTGGCCAGCATTATCAACACAGACTTAGGGATATACACCTACAGGGGCAAGTACTCCATGAAGAATTTTAACCAGGGACTTTGAAAAGTTAACAATAAGACAGAATAATCAGCCTCTGTGTCCCCAGGCTCTTGTGAGACTCTCCTATCACAGCCTATCCATTCCTTCCATTGCAAGTAAATACTGATGAGAATATCCTGATGAAATACCATAAACCTGAAGTTTGCATGAATCCAGACATAAAATGTTTTATAATCATTACAGATTTAATGAGTTCTTTTATATGTATTTTGTAGATTCAACATGGGATTAGGGAAATTATTAAAAGTATAGAATGTAGAACTTTAATATTAAATATTATAACTGATAACTAATTTCCACTATTGTAGACAAGTATTCAGAAACGATCAGATGTATGTATATATTCTACAAACATTGTTTTTATGCAAGACATTGGATTTTTCATGATTGACAATAAATGGAAAGGAAATTCAGTTTAGATTGAAAGAGCTAGGGGATTCATTTCAATGGATTTTTACTTTTGTTTCAAGTTTTATAATAAAGGTTTTAGGAACTTTTACAGAAACTAAACCAGTCTGTCACCTAGGCACATTCTTAGTAGTATCTCCATAGTTTGACTTTCATCAGTCATGAAAGAATTCTTGAGCCATGTGGAAGAGATCTCTTTCTCTCTCTCCCCATCTCTCATCACCTACCACCTTTTTGTTTTCCTTACTTTTCTTCTGCCTCTTTTCAGGGGAATTCCCAAAATATGTTTAAATATTTTTCTGCAGCAAATGTGAGGAAAACTCTAGGCAAATCAGGTTTAAAAAAAGAAAGTTTATTTCCTGATTTCTGGGGGAGGATAGACAGTTTTAAACAGAAACAAGGAAGAGATTAGGAATTCCGCTGGATATGAAAAATCTATATTCATTAAGTAGAGCTATGCAAACAGCTGTAAATTTGGATAATAGGCAAGGGAAGATATCTGAATTTCATTAGTCTTTTTTCCTTTACAGTTAGCAGATATCTCACCTTCTAAAATTACTTTGATTGTGGTTCACCACAATAAGCATGTAATTAAAATTGAAGAATGTTTACCAGGTGAGGAAATTTGATGAAATGCAGCCAGGAGAAGGGATTGGAAAATGTGCAAAGAAGAATAACTCAAGAAACACACTACAATTGGGAAGTTATTTTAGCAAAGGTACTGTGGGCAAGGATTTCAATCAAGTAGAGGATGCTGGGTTAAAACTAGTATGTAGAAACTAAGTCACCAGGATGTTTTTGGTGTTGAGCATTAATTAAGTCAATATTCATTGATAGCCTATTATGCTTTGATTTCTATATCATATCCTGGGAGAATCATTGGTGAGAACAGTTTCTGTAATCAAAGAGTATGTATTCTAGTTATGGTGAGAAGTTTGCATTACTGTGGAGTGTTACTGTGTGGTGTGTGCATATGGATTGGGAAAGAGATTTCTGACTCAGATTGGGCATGGGATCAGCTAGGTGGCCCTTTTTCTTGTTTCAGGTGCTGGCTATGCAGTTACCATGGAGCATAATTATTTTTCTAATGGCAACGTGTGGCAGCATCCTGCATGGATGGCATACTAGAAGTGCCAAAATCCTTCTAGATGGATGTATCAGGAAAGGCACAAAAAAAGGAGTGGAATCCAAAGTGCAGAAAGGTTAGCAAGAGTCTGAAAATAGACATATTTGGGGAGACAATCCATGATTCTTTTGCACAAAGTATCAGAAGATAGGAAAGAAATTTAAGATAGATTCAGCATTTCCAGAGTTTAACCACTGATGGACTGATGTTATAAAATGAAGTGCCCAGAGAGAGAGAGGATGATCAACAAAGGGCTCTTTCAATCATAAAATCGAGGCTCAATTAATAGGGTTGCCAAGAGTTGGACATGAGTGAAACGACTTAACACATACAATATTTGTTTGATGAGTGAGTCATAGATTGTGATATGATAATTGTTATAATTGAGAACTAGAAGATTATGACTCTCAATAGTTGTAAATATGATACTTACACCTCTTTAAAAAATACCAGTATTTTTCTAACTGAAGGGGTAGATTGATATTAGTGGCCTGTGGAATCAGTATACTGAGGCCTGCTTAATGATTAAAAATGTAATAAAATAGAAAAGAGAATCTGAAAAAGTAAGTACTTTAAAGCTTTTATTCTGAGTATATTCATGGATGTTTGTGTGTCCTTGAGTGGACACAGAAAATGTATTTCTTACTGTGGGTTGGTGTCAAAGAGCCCTGAAAATCATTGTAATGGAGAAGGAGCAGTTTCCCCATGGTGTACATGCTGAGAAAGAACCAGGGGTAGCATCAGGAGACCAGGATCTGGGCATGTTTGTCCTGAGCCCGAAGTAAGAACCATCAGCAAAACTACAGTGGCAACATTGACACCCATGCCTTCAGTCCCAAGGTGACATCAGTCTCAGATCCTCCAGGTGCTTCCTTAGTTGTGATGAAGATAAACTGAGAGTAATGGTTAGCTCAGAAGGGTGTCTTCCCTGTGCAAATAGTTCATTAATGATCTATATTCCCCAGCCTTCAGAGATTCTCACTGACCCCTTGGCAGCTTTGAAGATTTCTGGGCATATTGGATGAGATCTATGTTTTTTCTGGCTCAGTTTGGGGAAATTAAGGAAGGAGTAGTTGCAAGTATGTATTCGGAGGGACATTTAACTAGTTCTCTGCTCTGCTTCATCTGCTTTCATTAAATGGAGAGAAAACAGACTTCCTATGAGAGCTCCATCCTCTTTTAGGTCTGTGAGATAGAAGGTTAATCTCACCAATCACTTCTTCAAATAGCGTTTTACACAAGTCAGCAAGTGACCCTTCTGAGGTGACCATATCTTTAATTTTATTAGAATATGCCTTGTGCTTAGAAACAGGAAGCACATAGGGGAAACAGCAATCCCAGAACAGGGACTTCAAATGAAGCTTTTCAGGATAAGAGATGTGTTAATTTGATGTTAAGCTGTAATTAGACATTAGTCCAGGGAGTGGAGAATGGAGGGGAGGAAGTGAAAAAGCACATTTTTGAGAAAAAAGAACTATATACACACAGAACTGGTAAAATTTGCACATGATAAAGGTCAGTTTTCATTCCAATCCCAAAGAAGGGCAATTCCAAAGAATGTTCAACGTACCGCACAATTGCACTTATTTCACACATTAGCAAAGTAATGCTCAAAATTCTCCAAGATAGGCTTCAAGAGTACGTGAACTGAGAACTTCCACATGTTCAAGCTAGATTTAGAAAAGGCAGAAGAGCCAGAGATCAAATTGCCAACATCTGTTTGATCATAGAAAAAGCAAGAGAATTCCAGATAAACATCTACTTCTGCTTCATTGACTACATTAAAGCCTTTGACTGTGTGGATTGCAACAAACTATGGAAAACTCTTCAAGAGATGGGACAACCAGACCACCTTACCTCCTTCTGAGAAACCTACATGAAGGTCAAGAAGCAACAGTTAGAACCAGAAATGGAACAACAGACTGGTTCTAAATTGAGAGAGGAGTATGTCAAGGCTGTATGTTGTCAACCTGTTTCTTTAACTTATATGCAGAGTACATCAAATTAGACAAGAAAGCAAGCCTTTGTTGAGACATTAAAGATCAGTGGGACCTTGTTTGCTGGGCAAGAGAGACACAGACAAAACTTTTGCATAATCCTGTGTGTTTAAATTGGCATATGTATCCTGCTGCTGCTGCTGCTGCTAAGTCGCTTCAGTCGTGTCCGACTCTGTGTGACCCCATAGAAGGCAGCCCACCAGGCTCCCCCATCCCTGGGATTCTCCAGGCAAGAACACTGGAGTGGGTTGCCATTTCCTCTTTCAGTGCATGAATGTGAAAAGTGAAAGTGAAGTGACTTAGTTGCATCCGACTGTGTGCGACCCCATGGACTGGATCCTACAAGCCTCCTCCATCCATAGGATTTTCCAGGCAAGAGTACTGGAGTGGGATGCCATTGCCTTCTCCAATATGTATCCTAAGAATGGCAAGTTGGTTAGTGTGTGTGTGTGTGTTTCTGTTTGTAGTTCTGAGAAGATGGGAAAGGTGTGGGAGGTGAATGTAAATCTGAAAAGTATGCTGTAGGTGGCTTGAGGAGAATTGTGGGCAGCTGAGCAGGACTAGATGATGAACAACCTTGTGTGATAGGAGATAATGGTAGGCAAATGCTGAAGGATTTTAAGTCGTCTTTCAGAAACAATATTGGGTCATAGTTTAGAACAGTTACTCAGGGGCTAGTGCAGTAGGTTATGTGGAAAGCTTCGAGATTGGGGCAGGGAGACAGAGACTGTTTCAGTAGGAAAATTTTCTAGTACAGTTGTAGAAATATAATTACCAATTTTAAGTATCTGGCATGTTTGCTTCAGTTCAGTTCAGTCACTCAGTCGTGTCTGACTCTTTGTGACCCCATGAATTGCAGCATGCCAGGCCTCCCTGTCCATCACCAGCTCCCGGAGTTCACCTAAACTCATGTCCATTGAGTCGGTGATGCCATCCAGCCATCTCACCCTCTGTCATCCCCTTCTCCTCCTGCCCCCAATCTGCCATAGAAGTAGTCCTAAGGTGAAAGAATTACACAGAAGGTAAGACCCAGGGATATGCGAGCTTGGAAAACCTGCATCAAATTATACATCTTTACCAAAATGAATCAACAGTTTGATTGTACCTAAGCATGCATATCGGAGAAGGCAGTGGCACCCCACTCCAGTACTCTTGCCTGGAAAATTCCATGGATGGAGGAGCCTGGTAGGCTGCAGTCCATGGGGTCGAGAAGAATCAGACACGACTATGCAACTTCACTTTCATTTTTCATTTTCATGCATTGGAGAAGGAAATGGCAACCGACTCCAGTGTTCTTGCCTTGAGAATCCCAGAGACAGTGGAGCCTGGTGGGCTGCCGTCAATGGGGTCGCACCAAGTCGGACACGACTGAAGCGACTTAGCAACAGCAGCAGCAGCAAGCATGCAGATGACACCACCCTTATGGCAAAAAGTGAAGAGGAACTAAAAAGCCTTTTAGTCAGAGTCTTTTCCAATGAGTCAACTCTTCGCATGAGGTGGCCAAAGTACTGGAGTTTCAGCTTTAGCATCATTCCTTCCAAAGAACACCCAGGACTGATCTCCTTTAGAATGGACTGGTTGGATCTCATTGCAGTCCAAGGGACTCTCAAGAGTCTTCTCCAACACCACAGTTCAAAAGCATCAATTCTTCGGCGCTCAGCTTTCTTCACAGTCCAATTCTCACATCCATACGCGGCCACTGGAAAAACCATAGCCTTGACTAGACGGACCTTTGTTGGCAAAGTAATGTCTCTGCTTTTGAATATGCTATCTAGGTTGGTCATAACTTTGCTTCCAAGGAGTAAGTGTCTTTTAATTTCATGGCTGCAGTCACAATCTGCAGTGATTTTGGAGCCCAGAAAAATAAAGTCTGACACTGTTTCCACTGTTTCCCCATCTATTTGCCATGAAGTGATGGGACCAGATGCCATGATCCTAGTTTTCTGAATGTTGAGCTTTAAGCCAACTTTTTCTCTCTCCTCTTTCACTTTCATCAAGAGGCTTTTTAGTTCCTCTTCACTTTTTACCATAAGGGTGGTCTCATCTGCATGCTTAGGTACAATCAAACTGTTGATTCATTTTGGTAAAGATGTATAATTTGATGCAGGTTTTCCAAGCTCACATGTCCCTGGGTCTTACCTTCTGTGTAATTCTTTCTCCTCAGGACTGCTTCTATGGCAGAAGTTTTGGGGGCTATAACTCTGGGAGTGTATTTTGGTTCCACATTTTGAGATCACCATTCAAACATGAAGGGAAAGAGTTACAACGCTGTTTCTAAAGATATGGATGGCTTTTCCATTGAAGAATATGTTCTTTCAAAAAAAGTAAAGAAACGGTTTTATTCCAACTCCAAAAGCCTGTGGTTCTTAGTTATTTCATCAATGGCTTTCTGTTTTCCCATACACCATAAAAACAAGTTAGCATATGAGTCCAAGGAGCATAGAAACTCCCAGAGTTACTTGAAATATGCCGAGGAGGGTTTAACATACATAATGATAAGACTACACATTCATGTTCTCAGAGCTCCTTTAAGGGAAGTTTGTGGGATAATTATTATCCTGTAAATATCCTCCAGCACTGCTTGCCGCCTTCTCTAGTCCAGATTTCCCATGGGTGTGTGACCCATCTGGTAGAACAGAAAAGTGTGGTTTCACTATTTTGAGCTGGTTATATCTTAGCTGTGATTACATCACAGGTGAAATTCTTTCTCCATACGCACACACATGGTCAAACTCCCTTGTTATATCATGGTACTTCTCTACTGAATCATGCTTCCTGTTGTTTGTTACAAAATGGAATTCCACTATGCTATATTTTGACAGTAATCCTTTGTGCTTCAAATGACTTAGAAAATTTTCATGTAACTCTCAATCTAAACATATTCAATTGATGATTTATTTTTGGAATCTATTAGTTAATTTATTTAGTGTTTAACTACACACTGTGAAAGTGTTACCATTTCTTGTTCAAGGCTTTTGATACTTGATGTCTTAAAAACATGCTTTTTTAAATACACGCTTTCTGTTTTATGAGAGGAAACATACTGTTCTTTGAATAACTTTGACATTGTGCCAAACAATGAGGATGCTATAATATGGAATGGTGAATTCCCTGCTCAGTAGGTTGAATGTAGTCCATGGAATTCTCCAGGCAAGAGTATTGGAGTGGGTAACCATTCCCTTCCCCTGGGGATCTTCCAGACTCAGGGATCAAACTCAGGTCTCCTGCAGTGCAGGCAGATTCTTTACTGTCTGAGCCACCAGGGAAACCTGTATATTTGATAGTGTAGATTTATTTTTAAAATGGTCTGTTTGTAATTTTAAGTCATTCTTCAGGTTCTCATGGAACTGAGTTGATATTTTGATCTTGGCATTTCCTATTTGAGAAACACATTTTTTAAAAAATTAACAACTTAGAATTGGAGAAGTTGCCTGAAATTGGTGAAGTTGTCAATTGTGGAACACTGAATTTTTCTTTATAAAACTTTTATTGAAAATCTGTTTTTGCTTTTGAAGAATTTATTACCAACATTTCTCTTGACTATAGATCATGCCAAATTATTTTTTTTCTTTCAGGAAACCAGTTCAGGTTATTCTTGCTGTTTTCTCTTTTCAGCTGTGAGGTATCACTTAATTTGTTGTTAAGGTATTTTGCCCAATGGAATTTTTCTCCTGTAGTTTTTTTTTTTAATTTTAATTTTTTTAATTTATTTATTTTAATTGGAGGCTAAGTACTTTACAATATTGTGTTGGTTTTGCCATACAGCAACATGAATCCGCCACGGGTGTACACATGTTCCCAATCCTGAACCCCCCTCCCACCTCCCTCCCCATACCATCCCTCTGGGTCATCCCAGTGCACCAGCCCCAAGCATCCTATATCCTGAATCAAACCTGGACTGGCAATTTGTTTCTTATATGATATTATACATGTTTCAATGCCATTCTCCCAAATCATCCCCCCACCCTGTAGTTTTTAGATAACCTCTGACTTACTTTCTCCCAGCTTTACCAATGTCTTTATTGTTTTTCCTTTCCTTTCTTGAAAGTATTATTTCTATCATTTTACATGGTTTTCAAGATATTTTGCTCTCTTGTATCATCAACAGCAGTTTTGTCCTTTTTTCTGCTCTTCATAGTTGTACCCCTTCAGGCATCTTTCAGAAACCTAACAGCTTTACTTTTGGAGTTCACTCTATTCCTCAAAACCTCATGTGTGTTTCCCTTTGCACTGAGAATAAAGTCCAGATTTTTACCCTTGTCCCATGAGCCCTCATGTGACCTGTCCCTTTCCAGTTCTCAGATTTCTTCTTCCCTTGTATTCTAGGCACAGTGGCCCTTGTGCAGTTGTCCAGACATTATGAGAGCGTGACAATAGTGAAAATCATGTTTTATGAATTTTGTCAGTGAAATAAATGACTGGAAGTTGAATTTCAGAAGTAAAAGATATGAAAATTAAATTTTTGATTAAAAAATTAGAATACCAACTTAACCCCCAAACAGCTGTCTGTCCATTGTTGTTTTGGGAAGAGTCCATTTATCTCAACTTGTACTGATGCCCTTTTAGATGCTTTGATCTTGGGCATATTTTGCTAATCTTTTGAATGTTGGAAGAACCCAGCTTTGAGTTGCTTAAGTATTTTAAAAAATCCCTGAACTGTTAACCCTTTGGCCTTATAGCTCCCAGCACTGTCTTTTGGGGGGTAGAGGTGGTTCTGGTGATTGCTAGACCAAGAAATTAGTTGTGTGGAATGAGTAACTGAGATGGAGAGAAAGAAAAATCAGTGTTGGACAGTTTGGAGTCCTAGATGATTTAGACTCAGGACTTTGAGGTCATCAAAGAATAATACCAGAGGTTAAAGAAGAATGGGGCCAGATGATGAAGGCATTGGTGATATACATGGATTCAATCCTAGTGTTTTAGCAGATGATAGATGGAGGAGAGTGGAGAAGGCAATGGCACCCCACTCCAGTACTGCCTGGAAAATCCCATGGACGGAAGAGCCTGGAAGGCTGCAGTCCACGGGGTCGCTGAGGGTCGGACACAACTGAGCGACGTCACTTTCACTTTTCACTTTCATGCATTGGAGAAGGAAATGGCAACCCACTCCAGTGTTCTTGCCTTGAGAATCCCAGGAACAGGGGAGCCTGGTGGACTGCCGTCTATGGAGTCGCACAGAGTCGGACACGACTGAAGTTACTTAGCAGTAGAGGGAGGAGAGGAAGCTCACAAAGATTGTATGTGGGCATATTCATCATGTTTTATATATTTCTTTGTATTTTAGGATGTTTTAACATCTTGGGCTTCCCTGGTGGCTCAGTGGTAAAGAATCTGCCCGCCAGTGCAAGAGATGCAGAAGATTTGGGTTCATTCCCTGAGTTGGAAAGATCCCCTGGAGGAGGAAATGGCAACCCACTCCAGTATTCTTGCCTGGAAAATTCCATGAACAGAGAAGCCTGGCAAGCTACAGTCCATGAATAAACACACATAGGGAACATCTTGGTGCCTTGCTGGTCCTGGAGAGACTCCCCTCGGGGCTGGCTAATTTTTAAAGACAGTCAATAACTTGCCTGGGAGCATACCTTTCATGGTAAACCAACCAATTCAAAGATCTTAGATGGAACTACCTCCTTTATCTAACTTCCACACAAGCCAATTATGTCTCCCGTCCTGAATCACCCCAGGACTAGGTATTAGACAACTTTGGATCATCCATATAGTTCAGAGCCCACTGAATTATTCAGTCTATCCAATTCTAAACTTATCTCAAACTTACGTATTCTGACTCACCCATTGTTTCCCTTGGAGCTATAATAAAGTCTCTCTCCCTTCATCCCTTTCTGCCTCCTGACTTACCCCTCAGCTTCCCCATGTGGCCTTGTGATATAGAGCACGCCTCCTTCTCTTGAGAACTGAGTATAAAGCTCCTTTCATGGCATTGACTTCTCCATAGCTCAGCCAGCTGTGATCAAATCCCAGGTACATTTACAACTGGAAGACACTGTACGTCTCTCAGTCATTCAGTCGTTTCTGACTCTTTGCAACCCCAGGGACTGCAGCACTCCAGGCTTCTCTGTCCTTCACCAACTCCTGGAGCTTGCTCAAACTCTTATCCATTGAGTTGGCGATGCCATCCAACCATCTCATGTTCTGTCATCCCCTTCTCCTCCTGCCTTTAATCTTTCCCAGCATCAGGGTCTTTTCCAATGAGTCAGTTCTTTGCACCAAGTGGCCAAAAGATTGGAGTTTCAGCTTCAATATCAGTCTTTCCAGTGAATATTCAGGACTGATTTCCTTTTGGATTGACTGGTTTGATCTCCTTGCAGTCCAAGGGACTCTCAAGAATCTTCTCCAACACCACAGTTCAAAAGCATCAACTCTTCAGCACTCAACTTTCTTTATAGTCCAACTCTCACATCCATACATGACCACTGGAAAAAACATAACTTTGACTAGGTAGACCTTTGTCAGCAAAGTAATATCTCTGCTTTGTAATATGCTGTCTAGGTTTGTCATAGCTTTTCTTCCAAGGAGTAAGCGTCTTTTAAATTTCATGGCTGCACTCACCATCTGCAGTGATTTTGGAGCCCAAGGAAAATAAAGTCTGTCACTGTTTCCATTGTTTCTCCATCTATTTGCCATGAAGTGATGGGACTGAATGCCATGATCGTATTTTTTTTGAATGTTGAGTTTTAAGCCAGCTTTTTCACTCTCCTCTTTCACTTTCATCAAGAGGCTCTTTAGTTCTTCTTCACTTTCTGCCATAAGGGTGGTGTCATCTGCATATCTGAGGTTATTGATATTTCTCCAGGCAATCTTGATTCCAGCTTATGCTTCATCCAGCCTGGCATTTCACATAATGATATTTCTGCATATAAGTTAAATAATCATGGTGACAATATCCAGCCTTGACGTACTCCTTTCCCAATTTGGAACCAGTCTATCGTTCCATGTCTGGTTCTAACTGTCTTGTCTTTAACCACAAAGAATTGGTCAGGAAAATTAAATAAAATACCTACATTGTAGCTTTTACACACAGAAACACATTAATGTTGAAAATTGATCTACCATGTAAAATAAACAACAAACAAGGCAGGTTGTTTAAAACAGTGTATATTAGTCCCAGTTTTAAAGAAAAACTTCCAGTATACATTGTGTGAGATAGACACAAATAGTCTGACATTAAATAACATCAAAAGGTTGAATGAAATTTGGGGAAATTTTTTTTAATCTATATTTCATAATTCTTTTTCAATTATTATGAAACATTTTGTATGATTCAAGTGTTCGTTGCTCAGTCATGCCCAACTCTTTGCTACCCCATGGACTGCAGCCCATCAGGCTCCTCTGTCCATGGGATTTTCCAGGGGAGGACACTGGAGTAGTTTGCCATTTCCTTCTCCAGTGTATGATTTAAAGTCTGGTTTAAAGATGTTATCACTTAACCTAACTTTTGTGCCTTTGGGGCATTAAAACCTTGATTGTGACTGTGACAGAGGAGCCACTGATCCAGGTACATTTACCAAACAACACTATGTGGGTGAGCCTTCAACTTTATTCTACAGCAACAATTTTTTTTCCCTTTGGAAATGGTTGAGTTTGTCTCTAAGCTGAGAATTATGTACAATGCATTTTACTATACACATAAATGTAGCAAGGTACGAATATAGTATCTTTGGATAACAATTTCCACTTCTTTGTCACTGAAAGCTGGCTAAAACCCTTCTATTCCTTAGCTGTGTTCTTTTCTTTTAAAAATTTTTTTTTTATTTTTTGGCTTTGTTGGGTCTTCACTGCTGCACACAGGCTTTTTCTAGTTGCGGCAAGTGGGAGCTCTTCTCCAGTTGCAGTAGTTGGACTTCTCGGTGTGGTGGCGTCTCTTGTTGTAGAATACAGGCTCTAGGGTGTGTGGGCTTCGGCAGTTGGGACACGCGGGCTCAGTAGTTGTGGTGCGTGGGCTTAGTTGCCCCTCGGCATGTGGAATCTTCCCAGATCAAGGATTGAACACTGTGTCACCTACAAGTGGCTTCTTAACCACTGGACCACCAGGGAAGTCCTGTGTTCTTTTCTCCTATTTTGTGGGAACCTGTTTTTTGTGTTACATTTCAAGTTTTTTCTTTTTCTCCTGCTGCATTTTATGAGAATCCTGAGTTTCTCTGGTATATGTGTTCAGTGTTCCTTTTAAGCACAGTCGTTTTGAAGGTTTTCCTTTCCTTCTCTATGCTGTGCTTATGATGCTGCATTACCTGATGTGCTGACTCCTAATTTTGCTTTTATTTGTCTGTTCAATCAGTTCTGTCAATGTGAGCGTATTGTCCTTCATGTCCTTATCTCTACCAGCTACATGCTTGTTAGATCAAATCCTCTATACCTGTGAGAGGTGTACATTCCTTTTACATTTTTTTGTGCAGGCAGAATCATCCATATTTGGGGTCCAGGCTGAAATGAGTTTCCCATTGCTCAGAGTCAGGGAACCACTGCATGTCTTCCAGGCAGCAGTGCCTAAACAACATTTGCAGTCTAACCAGGGGACTGTTACATAGCAAAGCATTTTCATATATTCAGCACAACCCTTTTAGATAGGAGAGGAATTGGTGGCACTTCTTTCGTGAATATTGAGAAGACCTTTAGGTGGTTTTGTCCTGTAAATATATAAGAAACCCTAACTCTCAAAGCACGTGAAAGGAATTACTAAACTGGGATAACACTTGTGACCCGTGAAGTTCAGAGCACGTTAGTGCCTTTTTCTTATGGCCTTCCATATTTGATAAAACAGAAAAAATAAATTGGCTGAAATCTGAAAAGTTGAAGTGCTCTCCATTTATTTTCTAAATGTCCAAACTATCCTTCCAGTCTCACTGAAGTAGTCCCTTTGCTTGATTTTCCTAATCTTTAGTTTTTCAGTGTCTTGATTGAAATAGCAATTGTAGGTGAATTAACATTTTTAGGATATATGGTATTCCACTGAAGATGGATTTGTTTTATATCCCTTGAATTGCTTCTATGAATTCAGTTCACAGCTTTGTAAACCCTTTTAATTTTCATGTTCAGCTGACTATGTAGTTAATGGTGTATATTTCTAAATTGTGAAGCAGTTGCAGTGGTTTCCAGTGCATATGCTTTTCTTTCAAATTCAGATCTCTATACTGAGGCTAATTTAGTTTCTTCCAATAAAATATTTCAAGGTCTTTTTATTAAAGCAGGAATTAAAATAATTATCACTATTTATAAAATACTGCTTAATATAAAAGGAACTCCAAAGAAATTATAATCACTCTGTAAAATTGAAAGTAGAAAGCACTTAAAAATTCATGAATGTAAAGTAAAATATGCTTCAATAAAATTTCTGTGGAGATCCAACTTGTATCTTAGAAGAGAACTTGGGATGTTCTGTTTACATCTAAATGAGCCCCTAAAACAGAAAACTTTAGTTTTATAAATATCTCCTAAAATAACTATACATATATTTCCTCTAATCAAGCAGCAAAAACCTAATGAGGATCAATAGTGTGTTCCGTACTGTATTTCTAATTTGCTATTTACCGGTGCTGATAAACTTACAACATTTGTAGTGGTAGGTTTCTTAATAGGATCACAGTTGGTATTTTGGGTGAGGGTAAAAAATTTCAATTATGTGGAATTCTGCATAACTGCCATGGGTAAAGGCTAAGATTCTTCCTTGGGCTGGAGAAAGATCAAGCCCTGTAGATACATAATACTTGAATGAACTGAGATTGTGTTTGAGAGAAAGAGCAGCAGGCTTTGAGAGGTTACTGGAGGAAGTTGTCTGTGAGATGTAGTATTTTCCATGTTGGTTATACATAATCTGTATTTGGACGCATAATCAGTATTCAGTGCTTTTTGAGGCCATTTGTTTCCCTTTTTTCACCTGTTAGAGGGAGCATTCATGCATGCCTGTATTTTGGTCAGAGAAGAGAGGGGAACCTGGACCAAAGGTCTACCTATTGATTACAGGTAATCTCTCTGTAGTGTTGATGAGCTGATGTAAAGTCATACTTCATGCTGTGAGGTCCATAATACCAGTGTATGGAAGGCAGCATTTAAATTTGGTTAACAAAGATTACTTGGTAGTCCTTAAGGAACGTCTTCAATAGGCCCCTAGATAATCAGATAATCATACCTAGTTAGTATATCACCTGGTTTGTGTTATAGGAACCGAAAATAATTTTGGTTGAAAAGTATTCTCAATGAAATGTTATACTTGTTTATTTTAGTGTAAAAGGGAATACAGAAGACCATCTGGTTCTTTCAGGCTTATAAAGGTACTGTCCTATAATTTCAGATAAAGCAAGTGATTTACCAAGAGAATCATTTGGGTGGCTGGAAAGTAAAGAGATAAGTAAAATCTGGTTTCCCACTTCATTTGCTGTGTTCCCTGCATAGCATCATGACATCCTGCAACAAAATGCCGTCATGAAAGACCTTATGCTTGTCAGTAGGGATGGTTCTAATTCAAGTTCCAGCTTTTTTTACTGGAAATACTTCCTGAATTTTGAGCTCTTTAAGTTGTCATATTTGGGATTGAACACATGCCCTTAGATGCACTTATGTTTACTTCAGTAATTTTAAAGAGTGACACAGTAATATTTTGTGTATAGAGGCCTTGTTTTGCATCTCCATTACATCATATCCACCTCTTTTATGCCAGTCATTTACTTATGTGTTTGTTTAAAGAATTAAATGCTCAGCACTATCCTCAAGGATTCCAACGTTCTAGTAGTGTGATAGCTACAAATGAATGAACAGTTAAAACAGGCTGTGAATTAGGGCACACTAGAGGCAAGCATGATATGCTGTAAGAGCAAGAGTGGGTGTGAGCAGGTCTAGAAATGCTATCTGAGTTAAGTTTTAACTTAACTAAAGAAAACAGGGAAAGAACTTCCCTGTCGAAGGAATGACAGAACAAAGGTTGAGAGGTATCAGAGAATATGGAGTGTTTGAAGAACAACTAGCAACTCACTAAATCTGGAGTTCCTAAAGACTTAAGATACAAGCCGAAGGAATGTTGAGTAATGAGTCAATACTGATGGACAGTCAGTACAATTGGAACTTTATCCCTCTGCAATGGAAGTCATCAAAGGCTTTTCAATACAGAGTGACATGAAAGTGAAAGTAAAAGTTGCTCAGTCGTGTCCGGCTCTTTGTGACCCCATGGACTATACAGTCCATGGAATTCTCCAGGCCAGAATACTGGAGTGGGTAGCCTTTCCCTTCTCCAGGGGATCTTCTCAACCCAGGGATCAAACCCAGGTCTCCCACATTGCAGGTGGATTCTTTACCAGCTGAGCCACAAGGGAAGCCCAAGAATACTGGAGTGGGTAGCCTATCCCTTCTCCAGCAGATCTTCCTGAGCCAGGAATTGAACCAGGGTCTCTCTCCTGCATTGCAGGCAGATTCTTTACCAACTGAGCTATCGGGGAAAAAAAAATAGAGGGTGACATGATGAAATTTGTATTTTGGGGAAAAAAATCACTTCAGAATAGAGGAAGAATCAGAGTGGGCTAAGGCTGTGGGCAACATGATCAGGCAAAAGAGGCTTTTCAATAATCTAAGGAAGAACGAATGAGAGCCTTGATAAAGGCAGTAGTGATGGAGAAAAAAAAGAAGGTATATTTTTGAAATATCAAAGGTAGAATGTTTTTGACCTGATGAGCGATTTCATGTAGGAGGTAACATCAAGGAAAGGAATTAAAAATAACTCCTATGTTTCTGACAGGGCTCAATGAATAGTGAGTGGTTCTCCTCATTGACGTATGACAGGAGTTGGATCAGTTTGGGGGGAAAGATGATGAGTTCACTTTTAAGCATGTTGATGTTGAAGTGATTGAAAAACTGATAATTATTACTATAAGGGGTAGAACTCAAGCAAGGGCCCAGAGCTAGAGAAATAGATTTGGGAGTTTTCAACATAATGTAAACGGCTGACATGAATGAGACCAACCAGAGACTATACAAAGAGCAGGGAAAATGAAGAACATATGAAATTTTTGGAGAACAAATAGCAGTTCACTGAATCTGGAGTCTGAAGACTTAAGATGCAAGGTGGATGAATGCTGAGTAATGAGTCAATATTGCTGGACATTTAGTAAAATTGGAACTCTCGCTGCAGTGGAAGTCATCAGAGGCTTTTCAACAGAGTGACATGATATAATTTATACTTTGGAAAAAAAAACTCACTGCAGAATAGAGGAGGAATCAGAGGTAGCTAAGACTGAGGGCAACAAGTGGGTAGAGGAAGAAAGAAGAGAGTGGTGTCCTTGAAACCAAGGAAAGAGTAAAATGTTCATATTATCAATACTTCTGAACAATCAAGTAAGATAAGAACTGAAATGGGACCACTGGATATTTTGAGGTGATTTGTTGTTATTTAGTCACTAAGTTCTGTGCCACTCCTTGCAACCCCACGAACTGAAGCATGCCAGATACCCCTGTCCTCCACTGTCTCCTGGAGTTTGCTCAGATTCAGGTCGGTTGAGTTAGTGATGCTATCTAATGTGGGATGCCACCTATCTAGTGATGCCATCTCATCCTCTGCCACCCCCTTCTCCTTTTGCTTTCAATCTTTCCCAGTATCAGGGTCTTTTCTAATGAGTTGGTCCCTCATATCAGATAACCAAAATACTAAAGCTTCAGCCTGAGCATTGGTCTTTCCAATGACTATTAAGAGTTGATTTCCTTTAGGATTCACTGGTTTGATATCCTTGTAGTATAGAGATTCTCAAGAGTCTTCACCAGCACCACAATTCAAAAGCATCAATTCATTAGCTCTCAGCCTTCTTGCAGTCCATAGAGTCACAAAGAGTCAGACATGACTGGGTGACTGAACAACAACAACAGCCTTCTTGATGGCCGAGCTTTCTTATCTGTACATGACTACTGGAAAAAATCATAGCTTTGATCACATGGAAAATTGCCAGCAAAAGTGATGCCTCTGCTTTTTAATATGCTATCTAGAGTTGTCATAAACTTTCCTTCCAAAGAACATCTTTTAATTTCATGGTGCAGTCACCATCTGCAGTGATTTCAGACCCCAACATCTGTCACTGCTTCCACTTTTTCCCTTTGTATTTCCATGAAGTGATGGGACTGAATGCCATGATCTTCATTTTTTTGAGTGTTGAGTTTTAAGCCAGCATTTTCACCTCCTTTCACCCTCATCAAGAGGCTCTTTAGTTCC
The DNA here is from genome assembly GCF_055505025.1 of Bos grunniens. NCBI lineage: Eukaryota > Metazoa > Chordata > Mammalia > Artiodactyla > Bovidae > Bos > Bos grunniens. The sequence goes on from NC_141175.1 coordinate 51,803,026, forward strand.
TCTTCACTTTCTGCCATTAGAGTGGTGACATCTGCATCCAAGAGGTTGTTGATATTTCTCCCAGCAATCTTGATTCCAGCTTGTGATTCATCCAGGCTGGCATTTCACATGATATAACTCTGCATATAAGTTAAATAAGGAGGGTGACAATATACAGCCCTTTTGTACTCCTTTTGAATTTTGAACCAGTCAGTTGTTCCATGTCCAGTTCTAATCATTGCTTCTTCACCTGCATACATGTTTCTTGGGAGACAGATAAGGTGGTTTGGTACTCCCATATCTTTAAGAATTTTCCAGTTTGTTGTGATCCTCACAGTCAAAGGCTTTAGCATAGTCAATGAAATAGATGTTTTTCTGTAACTCCTTTGTTTTCTCCTTGATCCAATGAATGTTGGCAATTTGATCTCTGCTCTGCCTCTTCCAAATGCATCTTGTACATCTGGAAGTTCTAGGGTCACATACTGCTGAAGCTGTTCAAGTTATTGAAAGATTTTGAGCATAACCTTGCTAGTATGTGAAATGATTGTATGTGAGTGGTGGTTTGAAGATTCTTTTCATTGCCCTCCTTTGGGATTGCAATGAAAACTTACCTTTTCTAGTCCTATGGCCATTGCTGAGTTTTCCAAATTTGCTGACATATTGAGTACAGCACATTAACTGCATCATCTTTTAGGATTTGAAATAGCTCTAATGGAATTCTATCACCTCCACTAGCTTTTTTCGTAGTGATGCTTCCTAAGGCCCACTTGACTTCATACTCCAGGATGTCTGGCTTTAAGTGAGTGACCTCAGCACCATGTTTATCCAGACCTTTCTTGAATAGTTCTTCTGTATATTTGCCACCTCTTCTTAATCTCTTCTGCTTCTGCTAGATCCCTACCATCTGTCCTTTACTGTGCCCTTCCTTACATGAAATGTTTCCTTGATATCTCCAATTTTCTTGAAGAGTTCTCTGGTTTTACCCATCCTATTGTTTTCCTCTATTTCTTTGCATTGTTCATATAAGAAGGCCTTCTTTATCTCTCCTTGCTATTCGCTGGAACTCTACATTCATATGGGTATATCTTTCCGTTTCTCTATTGCCTTTCATGTCTCTTCTTTCCTCAGCTATTTGTAAAGGCTCTTCAGACAACCACTTTGTCTTCTTGCATTTCTTTTTCTATTTAGGATTGTTTTGGTCACTGCCTCCTATACTGTGTTACCAAATTTCATCCATAGTGCTTCAGGTACTCTGTCTACCAGATCTAATTCTTTGAATCTTATTTGTCACCTCCACTGTATAATCATAAGGGATTTGATTTAGGTCAAAAATGAATGGCTTAGTGGTTTTCCCTACTTCTTCACTTTAAGCTTAAATTCTGCAATAAGAAGCTCATAATTTGAGCCATTTAGGTCTTGTTTTTGTGGACTGTATAGAGCTTCTCCATCTTCAGCTGCAAATAATAAAAGCAGTCTGATTTCAGTATTGCCCATCTGCTGATATCCACGTGGAGAGTTGTCTTGGGTTTTTGGAAATCGGTGATTTTACTATGATAAGCATGTTTTCTTGACAAAATTATGTTAGCATTTGCTCTACTCCATTTTGTACTCCAAGACCAAGATCAGATCAGATGAGATCAGTCACTCAGTCGTGTCCGACTCTTTGTGACCCCATGAATCGCAGCATGCCAGGCCTCCCTGTGCATCACCAACTCCCGGAGTTCACTGAGACTCACGTCCATCGAGTCAGTGATGCCATCCAGCCATCTCATCCTCTGTCGTCCCCTTCTTCTCTTGCCCCCAATCCCTCCCAGCATCAGAGTCTTTTCCGATGAGTCAGCTCTTCGCAGGAGGTGGCCAAAATACTGGAGTTTCAGCTTTAGCATCATTCCTTCCAAAGAAATCCCAGGGCTGATCTCCTTCAGAATGGACTGATTGGATCTCCTTGCTGGTTGGTCTGGGAATACCAGACCACCTGATCTGCCTCTTGAGAAATTTGTATGTAGGTCAGGGACTCTCAAGAGTCTTCTCCAACACCACAGTTCAAAAGCATCAATTCTTTGGCGCTCAGCCTTCTTCACAGTCCAACTCTCACATCCATACATGACCACAGGAAAAACTATAACCTTGACTAGATGAACCTTTGTTGGCAAAGTAATATCTCTGCTTTTGAATATGCTATCTAGGTTGGTCATAACTTTCCTTCGAAGGAGTAAACATCTTTTAATTTCATGGCTGCAGTCACCACCTGCAGTGATTTTGGAGCCCAGAAAAATAAAGTCTGACACTGTTTCCACTGTTTCCCCATCTATTTCCCATGAAGTGATGGGACTGGATGCCGTGATCTTCGTTTTCTGAATGTTGAGCTTTAAGCCAACTTTTTCACTCTCCACTTTCACTTTCATCAAGAGGCTTTTGAGTTCCTCTTCACTTTTTGCCATAAGGGTGGTGTCATCTGCATATCTGAGGTTTTTGATATTTCTCCTGGCAATCTTGATTCCAGCTTGTGTTTCTTCCCGTCCAGCATTTCTCATGATGTACTCTGCATATAAGTTAAATAAACAGGGTAATAATATACAGCCTTGACATACTCCTTTTCCTATTTGAAACCAGTCTGTTGTTCCATGTCCAGTTCTAACTGTTGCTTCCTGACCTGCATACAGATTTCTCAAGAGGCAGATCGGGTGGTCTGGTATTCCCATCTCTTTCAGAATTTTCCACAGTTTATTGTGATCCACACAGTCAAAGGCTTTGGCATAGTCAATAAAGCAGAAATAGATGTTTTTCTGGAACTCTCTTGCTTTTTCCATGATCCAGTGGATGTTGGCATTTCAATCTCTGGTTCCTCTGCTTTTTCTTAAACCAGCTTGCACATCAGGAAGTTCATGGTTGACATATTGCTGAAGCCTGGCTTGGAGAATTTTGAGCATTACTTTACTAGCATGTGAGATGAGTGCAATTGTGTGGTAGTTTGAGCATTCTTTGGCATTGCCTTTCTTTGGGATTGGAATGAAAACTGACATTTTCCAGTCCTGTGGCCACTGCTGAGTTTTCCAAATTTGCTGGCATATTGAGTGCAGCACTTTCACAGCATCATCTTTCAGGATTTGGAAGAGCTCAACTGGAATTCCATCACCTCCACTAGCTTTGTTGGACTCCAAGACCAAACTTGCCTGTTATTCTGGGTACCTCTTGACTTCCTACCTTTGCATTCCAATCCCCTATGGTGAAAAGGTCAACTTTTTTGGTGTTAGTTCTAGAAGTTGTTGTAGCTCTTCATAGAACCGGTCAACTTCAACTTCTTTGGCATGCAGTTTGGGAATAGACTTAGATTGCTGTGATGTTGGATGGTTTACCTTGAAAATGGAACGAGATCATTTGTCATTTATGAGGTTGCACCGAAGTAATGCATTTTGGACTCTCTTGTTGACTATGAGGGATACCCCATTTCCTCCTAGGAATTCTTGCCCACCGTAGTAGATTTAGTGGTCATCTTAATGAAATTCACCCATTCTGTCCATGTTACTCAGATTCCTAAGATGTTGGTGTTCACTCTTACCATCTCCTGCTTGACTGCATACAATTTACCTTGATTCATGAGCCTAACATTCTAGGTTCCTATGCAATATTTTTCTTTATAGCATCAGACTTTACTTTTATCACCAGACACACCCACAATTGAGTGTCATTTCCACTTTTGTCAGCCCCTTCATTCTTTCTGGAACTATTAGTAATTGCCCTCCACTCTTCCCTAATAGCATACCTTCCAACACCTTCAGACACCTTCTGACCTGGGGGCTTATCTTCCAGTGTTATACCTTTTTGTGTTTGCATTCTGTTGATGGGGTTCTTGTGGCAAAAATACTGGAGTGGGTTGCCATTCCCTTCTCCAGTGGACCACATTTTATCAGAACTCTTCACTATGACCAGTCCATTTTGGGTAGCCCTATGTGGTATGGTTCATAGCTTCACTGAGTTATGTAAGCCCCTTCACCATAACAAGGCTGTGACCCATGAAGGGGTTTGAGGTGATGGATTTATATTTATTTAGAAAAGGTATATGTGACCATTATGTAATTTGAAAATATATAATGAGATATATATGCATATAGTGATAAAAAATGTATATATTTAGTGGAAATATACATAATTATGTATAACTAGGAATTACCATACGTATCAGCAGCCAGCATAACTATTGCTAAAATTATGATGTATATCTTTTTAGATTTTTTCTATATTTAAATACATTCTCTACCTAGATATATCTAGATATATGTCTATATATAACAAAATGAGTACCCATTATGAAAATAGGAGACACTGCATGAATTTGGTTGTCATTCTTGTCCAAAGTCCATGATAATCTTTTCTACATCTGTCCTAATTTTAATATATAAGCTGGGGGCGGGGCATGGTGTCTGTTGAATTAAGCAACTGGGAGATCATTTGTACCTTTGTATGGCTAATTTCATTGGAATGGTGAGGGTAGGAGCCAGGTTGTGTGGGCTGGGGAATGGGTGGGCAGTGAGGAAACGGAACAAACATTACAGACAGCTCTCTCAAGAAACCAGGTTGTGAAGGGAAAGGGAAGTAGAAGATGTCAAGAAAGGAGTAGGATGGAGAGGGATTTTTTTTTTTCTTTTATATTTTCAATTTTTACTTGGACAAGACTTCTCACTGACTGGACTTCTCTGGTGGCTCAGACAGTAAAGCATCTGCCCACAATGCAGGAGACCCCAGGTTCAATCCTTGGGTTGGGAAGATCCTCTGGAGAAGGAAATGGTAACCCATTTTAGTACTCTTGCCTGGAAATCCCATGGTTGGAGGAGTGTGGTAGGCTACAGTCCATGGGGCCACAAAGAGTTGGATATGACTGACTAGAAGGAGCCAACTAAGAGGGATGAGAAACACATGTATACCTGTGGCGGATTCATTTTGATATTTGGCAAAACTAATACAATTATGTAAATTTAAAAATAAAATAAAATTAAAAAAAAAAAAGATAAAAAAGTAGAGATTGTGACTGATAGAGTTGAGGCCTTAGGAGTCAGGGAAGGAAGGAGTAGGAAAGAGAGACCAAACCCTATCTTCCAAGAAGGAAACTGGGAGGAAGGTGAGGGTGGGAAAATATTTTCATAAGTTTGCCAGTGGGTCACCTGGCATGATTCTTGTCACCAGAATGAAGATGGTTGTTGTTACCCATGTGTGATGAGATATTTGAGGAAGTCTTTCCGAACTTGCATGAGACAGGAAACCGCAATATTGGATGAGATGATCTGTACGCTTACATCCTGAGAAGGACCCCAAGAGATGTATGTTAGGAAAGTCTAGTCTTCTCTGAACAAATGGAAGCTTGGGAATGATCCCCAAATGGTTTAGTTACCTCAAATAACCTATTAAGTATTTATTATCCACATGTTTCTGTGTGTACTTTGTTAGCTTGTCTGGCCCCTGTGAAGTATAGTATTTAACCTAGGGAAGTTGCATTATATGGTGCGGGAAACAAATTTAAAATAAATCTTGATTGAGTTTCGTTAACTTTGGAAAAAATAATATACTTGTGCTTTAGTTCTCTTCTCTTGTAAAACTGGGATATCATCATGTTGATCTTAAGGCAAGTAGAAGATAGCACAGCCAATAATATATGTGTTACCACACGTTAGTGTCCTGTATGTTACTTTCTCATACATATCTTGTCCCTCTCAGGGTTCAGGGTCTCACTTTCACTGCTACATAGCAGGACTTCCTGACAGAAACATGAAACTGTTAATAATGATAATAAACTTTGGCCAGTGACCAGGAATGTTCGGTGAAGTCTTGCTGCTGCTGCTGCTGCTAAGTCGCTTCAGTCGTGTCCGACTCTGTGCGACCCCATAGATGGAAGCCCACCAGGCTCCCCCGTCCCTGGGATTCTCCAGGCAAGAATACTGGAGTGGGTTGCCATTTCCTTCTCCAATGCGTGGAAGTGAAAGTGAAAGGGAAGTCGCTCAGTTGTGTCCGACTCTTATCGACCCCATGGACTGCAGCGTACCAGACTTCGCTGTCCATGGGATTTTCCAGGCAAGAGTACTGGAGTGGGGTGCCATTGCCTTCTCCCGGTGAAGTCTTAGTTGCTGTGAAATGTAAATATGATAAACTAAATGGAAAGGAGTACTACCATGAAGTGTGCAAACTTAACAGAGCCCATCTGCATGTCCTAAATGCCACTGCACCTTTTAGTTTTGTCTTTACAAAAGCATAGCCCCTGAGGTACTTTTTGTTTCATAAGACAAAATTAAATGCCTCAGATGACCAGGAGGAAATCTGGATTAGTTTCTCTTTTCACATATGACTTTTTCTAACAACAAGCTTGATAAGGTGATTTATCAGCAGGAGGATATGCTGAGTACCACTGATACCAAAATATCAATCCTCAGAACAAAAGACTTGTAAGCAAATATAATTGCTATAATGTGTTATGACCTCTCACACCTAGTAATTCAGTTGAACGAGGCAGGGATAACGCAATGCAGGTGAATTATCTTCCATTTACTAAACTGCCACCAGACGAACAGCAGTGCCTGGTGGTTACGCCAGGTGAATAAGACACTTTAAAATGGGAAACTGAAAGAAGCAGCGGTGTTAGGCTTAAATCATTTCTGAATCCCTGCAACTTAATTCCTTGTTAACAGCGCATCAGTGGATTTAACTTTGCCTTTTAAAATAAAATATTAACACGTTTGAGCTTGCTTTAAAAATCAAATGCTTGAGTATTAGTTAAGTATTCTTCCTGGTATGAGCTTCCTGGTGGCTCATACATTGCCTGCAATGTGGGAAACCCAGGTTTGATCCCTGGTTCAGGAAGATCCTTTGGAGAAGGGAATAATGGCTACTCACTCCAGTATTCTTGCCTGGAGAATTCCATGGACAGAGGAGCCTGACAGGCTACACAGTCCATGGGGTTGCAGAGAGTCGTATACGACTGAGCAACTAACACACACACACAAGTATTCTTACAATCACTGAACAATTTAAAATGGCTCTTATCTAAATATCTGCATTAATTTCTTTACATCATATCTTAATATTCTGATTACTTTATCTTTTTCACTCTATGTCCCAAGGTTACTTGAATGTTTTTTCATACTCTTGCTCACTTTTTGGAGAGCATTTTTCTGGCAACAGTTCAAAAGGGTGTTGAATTTTTCCTGTTTTTCAGTTGCACAAACTGTCCTATATTGCTTGACCAATGCATCTAAAATTTGAAGGTGCTCTTGGTTACCTATTGCCCGATATAAGTCCCCTGGTGAAATGGAAGGACACTGGCCCTACAGGTGTCCATTCTCGTCCAAGCTCATGCTCTGAACACTCCTTGCTCCATGAATTGTTCTTGCTTTTAAAATATGATGAATTAGAGCCAGTTTCATCTTAACAATCAGCATGAAGTATGATACACATTGGGTGGTTAGTACATTTACCCTGATTAAGTGAATGGTTGGATAAATGGATAAAGGAAGGGAGAATTGGAGCATATGCGATTTGCCTTTTCTGCTAGAATATGGAAGGCATTCTGAGCAAGGAAAATCACTTTGGGTTCTGTTTTTCAGATAAGTGGTATCTGAACTGTTGTGTTCAGAGTAGAAAATCTCCCTTTTTGCAAAAAAGCACTAGTATTGTATTTTAACTAGAATCATTTTGTGTGTGAGTGTGTGTATTTGATTATGAGATTTGAACTTGGCATTTTTACTAAATGTTCAGTACCATCCTAATCATTATTAAGGGAGCAAATTCCCTGTCCCTGAGTGTATTTGAGAGGACAAATTTATATAAAGCAAGGAGAGAACAACACACGACACTTTGTATTCAGATTAAATATTATGCACTAGCTATTCTGATTAGATGGAATACTGATGGAATTCAGAGAAAGGAAAAGACACTGGGCCTTGGGGAAAAAAGGCAATTTGGGTCAATGAGGAGAAGAAATATTTCCTAAGGGCTGTTGTGGGCCAACTTGCGGAGCTTGTACAATCCTTCACAAAAAACTTGCCACATGGATCTCAGCAATCAAATACCAAGGCCTCACTGCTTTGCTGAAGGAAGCCCTGAGGTTAGTTTTTCCTGAACAAAAATGATACCTAGATTTAAAACATAATAAATAAAAACTAGTGATCCAGTTATATGGCAGAAACCAACATAACATTTTAAAGCAATCATCCTCCAATTAAAAATGAATATATTGAGTAAAAATATGTACATAAAAACCATAGGTATATATTTAAATTAAACATAAATATAACATAGTTTTTTTTTTTTTTTTTAATGTGTGTGTGTGTCTGTTGCTCAGTCATACCCAACTGTTTGTGACCCCATGGACTGTAGCCTGCTAGTCTTCTCCGTCCATGGGGATTCTCCAGACAAGAATACTGGAGTAAGTAGCCATTCCATTCTCCAGGGGTTCTTCCCAATCCAGGGAATTAACCCAGGTCTCCTGCATTGCAGGTGGATTCTCTACCATCTGAGCCACCAGGCAAGCCCAAATATAACATAAATGGCTTATAAATAAAATATAAATTTATGTTCCCTAAGCCATACCAAGATATCACTTATTTTAGGTCTCTAAGAAGTACTGGCCTATATCTAAAAATATGTACAAAAGATATTTCAAAAATGATTACTCTCTAGGAAATGCACTCCACTATTGAAAAGATAAAAAGTTGATACTTGGAAAAAAATTAGATAAGTATTTGGGCCATATTTTATATATTTGTATTTAATCATACATTTATGAAGGGTCTAATATGCTATTATACAGATTTGTGCCTTAATGAGTTTATAATCTAGTTATAAGTCTAAGTTTATAACCTTATTTAAAACTAATGTCAATTTCTTAGCAATGAGCCTGTTACAAAAAAAAAAAAAAGTATGATCATTTGCTGCTGACTGTAAATCCAGTAGCAATTTAGGGTTTATTACAATGAAGATGTCGGTGTCTGGATTTTGGAGGGTGAGAAGGAGCACAGTATGGTGGGAACTTTGGGAAATGGCATAAACCCTGTGTTATAATGTATTCCAGACCTGTTTTCAGCAGTAGGCTCTCGTTAAAGAAATAAGATCCAGTAGCCCATGGTCAAAAAGTAGAGTGACAGCTGTGTTACAAAGACTTGGGAATTGTTGGAGAAGAGAGTTAAGCAGTTACTTTGTTCTACAAAAGGAATGTTTCAGAAAATTAGTTTGGACTGCATTATACATCAAAATGAAAGATAAAGGGAGCAGTTTATGGTTATTTTGCTGTAATCTGAATATGAAATGTTGAGATTCTTATGAAGATTTACGTTATATAATCATTGCGTATGGATTTCTAATTTACAGGAGGTTAGAAGGACAGAGAATAAGTTAATTGCCAATTGAATAATGTGTTCCTATTAAATAATTTAATGTTACTTTTGGACTATAAAGATAATTTCTCAAAATATGTTATCTGAAATAGTAACAGTTATTATTTTCAGTTTTTGGAATCTACTGCCTAAATCAGAATTGAAATGCTGCTGAAGAATAATAGGTAGAATAATAGTAGAGCAGTGTTAGTTAACCTTTGGTCAGATATATTTTGTTTAGAAAAACCGAGTCCTTGTTAGGACTTAGGAAACCTAACAGCATTTACAATGAGCACTGCCTACCTGGATATCACATATGTTCACATCCAAATGGAAAGCAAGTCATACTTTAGGAGTAGATTGAGTCTGTTTATGCTCCCAAAAGAATTTAAATGATGAGACTATGAATGTAGTGAAAAGCACAGAAATGAATTTGACAGATACTAGTTTTCATTTTGAATTTCAAATTACTGGCTTTCTGTTAGCATATATCAGGAGTAGTGAATTTCTATTAAGTTGGCACATAGTTTTAAATTTTATGAGTATGCTATTGTAAGTGTAAAAACTCATTTCAGTGAGATATGGACATGGATATTTCTTTTTTAATCAGCAAGCTCTAGGCAATATATTATTAGTCTACACTTGTCATCGTGACAGCCTTTAGGCTGTGGAGCTTTATTCTTATATTCCCTTTTGGTGATGTTTTGTTTATTTGGGCAGAATTAAAAAAGAGGCTCTGAAGAGAATTTAATAGTTTAATACTTATTTAATATTTGCTTAAAATATTAAGGTATACTTTACAGGCATTTATGCTTAGACAGGTATTATTATTACAACCTTTTGAAATTATTAGAATGATGCTTTTGTTCAACAGTATTTCTTTCAGTGTTTTGTTAAAGTTATGAGAGATCTTGCACATGTAGTATTTGAGGGCTGTGTTAAACTTTAACAGTATCAGAAATAACTACCCCACTCTCTTCTACTGCAAACAGCAAACAGCAGTTGAAAATTACATGTCACCTCAGTTTTGGATTAAAAATGTTGATGGATCTTCTAATTGCAGCAGTAGCTTGCATCTTGGGTCACCTGTCAGTTCACTGAGCAAGGACTCTGAATGCTTATTATGTCGAGGACAGTGATGGGCAACACACTGCCTCCTTATAGTCACAGGAAAAGAAATGAGCAAAATTGAGCAAAATTAATGGTGGAATATCAGTAGCAGGGCTTTCCCAGCTTATTTCCTACCATAAATATGGCTGCCATTTATTAATGTTGCCGCTGCCACCAGGAGTATTAGCAGAGGTAGCTACCATATCCTAAGAATCTAGGCTATGCTTCCCACTCTGCCAAATGTTCTACACACATAACTCATATAATCCTCATAGCAGTCCTGTATGGATGTTGATGGAGATTTCAGGTAAAAAGGTTCAAGTTAGGAGCCAGGTTATTTTCATAGCCAGGGTACCACCAGGAAGAGTGCTGAATACCTGTTACTATCTGTTTAGATCTGGTGCTGATGCAGGTAGGAATCAGCGTGCCTTTTATTCTCTGAGGTTTTTTGAATCAGATGAGATGCCTCCTTCTCTGCTTTTGGTTCTCAACTTCTACTCATGTCTGAAATGCATATGCACATTCTCAGCTCTAGAAAAATTCCCTCTTACAATAGAGGGGTGGAATGTTAGAGGTAACTTCCTTTACTAATACAACAAAAAATGAGAATTACTATCATATTTCAGATGGCATTTTTTTAAAACTTTTTTTCATAGCCCTCAAATAACATCAAAATATTTAGTAACTGATTCTTTGGAAACATTATTCTCTAGTAAGCAATTATTCCTGGACCCTCATTTCTGATTTTGGTGAACTGAAGGGCATGGCTCTCTCCCACTGTTACTTTACATTCTTCACAGGGATCACTACCATTTCCTTCTCCAATGCATGAAAAGTGAAAGTGAAGTCACTCAGTCGTGTCCAACCCTCAGCGACCCCATGGACTGCAGCCTACCAGGCTCCTCCATCCATGGGATTTTCCAGGCAAGAGTACTGGAGTGGGGTGCCATTGCCTTCCCCGGTGGCAGGGATACTAATTAGAAAAGGCATCTTCTGGGGAAACTCTGAGAACTTTTGGGGATGTTGGAGGTTGGTGTACATGTGGTTTAAAAAAACTGAAATGATTTCGGTATGCCATTTCATTTTCCCATTGAGAATCACTTCAAGGCATTGGAAAAGCATAAATACCATCCAGAAAGTATTGATATAATGATCGCAGTGATACTTGTAGTAACAGCAGTGTTATTATTACTGGTCCTAGGATCTCCACAGAGATACCCCACATCTTCCTGATCACCGCTTCCCTCCTGGCACGCATGGCCATGGACTGTGATCACAATAGTGGTTTTCCAAGTGCCAATTCCTGGACCAGTAAAATCATCTGGGCACTGGTTCCAAGTGCAAGAAAAAAAAAAAAAAAAAAAAAAGCAGTTTCTCAGACCCACCATAGACCTAATGAATCAGAAACTTTCTGTATTGCTTTGTGTATGAACATGCCCTCCAGGTGATATGATACACACACAAATACCTGTCATAGTTTCCTATTGCTGTTGTAAAAATTGACCACACATTTAGCAGCTAAAAACAGCACAGATTTCTTGTACTCTCTGAAGATCAGAAGCCCAGGTAGATGTGTCTGGGTCCTCTCTTTAGCATTTCACAAGGCTGAAATAATGATGTTGATAGCGCTGAATTCCTTACTGAAGGCACTAGAGAAGAATTCACTTCCAGCCTCATTCAGGGTTTTGACTGTTCAGTACCTGGTGGTTGTAAACTGAGGTCCCTCTTTCATTGTTGGAAGTCAACCAGGGTACACTCTTAGCTTCCAGAATCTACCCACATTTCCTTTCATGGTTTTCATCTCTCTACAATCGTGGGTCGAGTCCCTTTCACACTTTGAATCCCTCTGCCTCCCTCTTCTGCCCTACCTGATGTCTTTGTCTGCTGCATCTCTATGACTGCCTCTTCTACCCCCAGCCAGGAGGAAGTTGTTTTTAAGTGTTCAGTGATACATTGGGGCCACATTGATAATCTAGGCTCATGTCCATATTTTAAGGTCCAGTTATTAATAACCTTTAGAAAGTTATTAATTCCCTGGAGAATGAAATGACAACCCACTGCAGTATTCTTGCCTGGAAAATTCCATGGACGGAGGAGCCTGGCAGGCTGCAGTCCATGGGGTCGCAAAGAGTTGGACACGACTGAGTGACTTCACTTATGTCACTTATTAATAACCTTAATTATATCTTCAAAATCCTCTTCACCATGAAATATAATATAATCATAAGTTTAAAACAAAGGGTCTGAGGTCATGGGGACCAAAATTCTGTTTACTTGGCATAACTCACCATAAGGTCTTTCTCTTGACTTTCCTGGGTGCCATGTTGCTCCCTAGGTGGCCCAGCCTCACCATCAGCATCCCGTTCTTGCCCCAGAGATCAAGGTGGCTAAAGGAAACTGTTCTGCCTCACCAGGAAGTGAAGCACATTCCCCACGCGTTCCACATGTGCATCAGGGCACCTGTCCTGTGTGTCCCCCTCACCTCATCTGCCATTCCTCTGTGTCCCTCTGTATCTCCTCTCTCTCTCATTCCCCTGAAGTGGTTAGCTCCTGGATTTAGCTCCTTATTCTCCAGAAGTGGTTAGCTCCATTCTTGACTATGTCTCTGTCTCTCTTCCATGGTTCAGAAGCACTGTGGTGATGCTGGCATGGACCTAAGCCTAGGAATTCCTCTTTATAAGAAGTGAAACAATGCTTCATGGTGCTTATGAGCACAGAGCCTGAAGCCAGGCAGTTCAGTTTCAAAATTTGTGACCTTGGGTAGCTCTCTTAACTGTTTCATGCCTCAGCTTACCTATCTGTAAATGGCAAATAATAACAATGTCAGATCACTAGCCAGTATTACTAATACTCAGAGAAGAAACAGGAAGTTCACTGTATCCAGGCTTGATTCTTGAGGAAACTTACAAAATTCTCTCATTTTTTCACATCTCTCTTTCTCACCAAAACTTTGTTTTAAAGCTTCTTGCCTTGGCCCCACCCTAAGGGATATCTTGAACTGGCTAGAATGATAATCATACAAAAACATGGCAAAGAAGTAAACCCATGAGTGTTTGTATATGCAATGTCATGAATTATATAAGGCTGTTACCATTTTTGTTTTACACGATGAAACTGAAGCTTAGGTGAGGTAGCTGAGTCAATAGCCTACATATGGAGATAGGTGAATAAACACAGTATTAGTCATTAACTTCCCATGACTTTACTTGTTAACCAAAGCTAACTTGTCTTCTAAAAGAAGCCTCATAGAGTTTGTAGGCAGTAGTGCTCACTCAGTATCGGTAAAGAGAAAAATCCATGAAAGGAACCTGAAGCTGGAGTCCTGTGGAGGGAAGGCAAGTCTGGGTGGCCTCCTGAGTAACTGTCAGTTGTCCTGGACCATTGTTTTACAAAAGAACAATAGAAGGAATGGTGAGAACTCAGAAAGTATAGGTAGAGGGCTCAAAGACATTTTTTGAGGAAAATCTGGAAAGGGGAATTTATTTAGTGAATTATGCATTAGAGTAACATGTATGTCATTTGAAGGCACTCCTTGGCACAGGCACCTCAAAAGATTTTCTGTTTATCAGGAAAATGTCTAATTAACAAAGTACTTGACCTTTGGCTGCTCATAGTGGGGCTTGTTCTGTTAGTCTTTTTTGTCGTGTTTTTTATTGTTGTAATTGTGAGTGATGAATGGCTGCTAACACCTTGACACATGCTTCTTCCTTACCCCCATGGAGAAAGTCTGAAGTTATCTAAGTTATTACTGTGTAGGTTGTTTTATCACCTTTTATGTATAAGCAGTTTGACACTTTTCAGGAATATCTTCTCAGAGATTAAATAAATTGCGAAGAGCTTGTTCACGGGCTTGTAAAATTGTGGTACGTGGACAAGGACAACGCTATTGTCTTTTCTTTTTTACAACCCCTTTTTGTTGCTCTTTGTGTCCAGTCGATATTCTAAGTTTCCTACCAAAAGCAACTATAATATGTCGTTTTTCTTTGAATTTAAATTATTGAAAAATATATATTTTCTTTACATAGAATCTCTTTTGTGGGCACAGCAGTCTGCATTAAATGTGTGGATGCCTAGTATGGTTTTGAGACATGCTCCTTTGGAATGTGAGAGGCTGGTGTATGACTGCACACTTCATTTGTTCCCTTGCTTTCTTATTTGGAGTCAATTGCTTATTCCACACAGAGGAACACGTTTCTATGACTAGGTTTTCCCCTTCAACAAATTAATACCACATAACCTTTCCTTGCCTTTTGCTCTTGAATTTTGCCTGTGTCAAAAGAACTGACTAAAACATTGATCCCCAAAGGAATAAATTGAGTCCAATGATTTGCTTGGTGACTCTTGTCCTTTCAGTTTTAGATTTATAAGTCTTCCAACCTTCAGGATCCAAGGCTTTGCTCTAATTCTGCTTCTTGGTTCACAGTTGCCTTGAAGTCTTTTTTAAGAATCTCCCATTTTTGCTTGATGCATACTAGTGTCTCTAATGTAAGTGTCCCAGCATTTTTATTTCTTGCATCAGTATTTTTTGTACATCTCTTTAGTAATACATCAGAACACGCATAAAGATGTTGTGTGCCTTCCTGTTCCACCAGCTTATATGCACAAGCATGCTTGTGTAATAGTGGTGATTCTCTGCATAGTCTCTTACTACCTTTCACTACTGTGTTCAAATGACTTCACTATGCCACTACTAGTTAGCCAGCTGTCTTTCCTGTAGGACCTTGTCGTGCATCATCGTTACTGAGGCCACTTATTATTCCATCAGAGCTGGGAAGAAGTTTACAGGGAACTTCTTGGGGACTGGAAATCATTGTGTCCTAAGAGATGCTGGGAAAGATTGAGGGTAGGAAGAGAAGGGGATGACAGAGGAGGAGTGGTTGGATAGCATCACCGACTCAGCGGACATAAATTTGAGCAAACTCTGAGAGATTGTGAAGGACAGGGAACCTGGCATGCTACAGTTCATGAGGTCACAAGAGTCGAACGTGACTTAACGACGGAACAACAACAACAACAAAGAGCTGGGTTACTTAGATAGGACTGGCTTCGACAAGGATGAAGGTATCCTGTGTGGGTAGAAAGAATCTGGCATTTTCATCCTTTCACAACACAGGAAGGTGTGCTGCCTAACAGCAGAATTCTGGGCATGTTAGAGCTGCTATGTAGCAGTTGGTAGTGTGAATGGGAAATGTGTAAAGTTTTTTTGGTTTTTGGAGGACAGGCAACATATCCTTGCCAACTATTGTTGTTGTGAAGGAACCCAAGTCTAAATTGGTCTATATGGTTGGATTGCTATGCTTAGTTTATTTAAAACATGGCATTTGGAGAGAGGTAAAATACCAGCATACTGCATCTTCGCCTTTTTTTTTTTTTTTTTCTTGAAGCAAATTTGTTAGGTCTGTTTGCAAAAGGACTAGCTGTAGCAGGGCAGTAAAGAGACATGTGCCTCTTGCGATAGACCTTTTTTGTAGTGTTAATTCTAATAGAAATAATCATCTACATTGATCTATAAGAGTGGAATGGAGCGGGGACATTGATTCAAAAGAGAACAGCTGTGAACAGTTTGATTTATGATGATATTAAAGCAAATGATTCAGATTCACCTTGCACAGTCTAAGGTTGCTTGTCCAGTGGTTAGTTGTCAAAATATATTCATCAGAGAACAGTCAACTTCTCAGTGAGAAGCACACCCCTAACAGAATGTCTGATTTACTCTTTTGAGGCTGGGATGATATCGTGTGCTCGATATGTGCAAGGTTGCTACGTGCACACCCGTGGTTCTTAGGTAGAAAGGGATTGTTGTAGAATGAAATAAATAACCTTATCAGACACTCATTTTATGGGATAAGAATGTAAATGCAGTGAGTAATCAGAGCGTATGTAAATAGCAGCAAGCTAATTTTCATAATCATTGCGACTCATTTTGTAATATCTCTCCTATTTAAGAGAATAAAACTCAGCTTTTCCAGGAAGCATAATATCCTCAGTGGTCAGTTATGGTGTGACAAAAACAAAGAAGCCTTTTGTTAGGACCTGGGGTCTTTCATCTGATTGTCATGATGAGTTTATTGTACTTCTTTAAAGTCTTTGCTGATCTCCTTTGGTGACTGACTTTGATGTCCTTTCTTCAGTTCTTCTGTGGCTTTCTCTGTATTCCTTGATCACAGCACAGGCCACATTGAGGCATAACTATGGCCAACCTCTGCTATTTGAAACCACAGGTACTGGAGGGCAGTGACCAAGGCTTTCCCAGCAAATGTGTGTGTGTGTGTGCCAAGTCGCTTCAGTTGTGTCTAACTCTTTGCGACCACGGACGGTAGCCTGCCAGGCTCTTCTGTCTGTGGGTTTCTCCAGCTAAGGATACTAGAGAGTGTTTCGTGCCCTCCTCCAGGGAATCTTCCCAATCCAGGGATCAAACCCGCATCTCCTAAGTCTCCTGCATTGGCAGGTGGGTTCTGAGGAATCCCCTTCCCAGTATATAGCAGGTGGATATGTGTACTAAACACTGAGTGAGTGACATATTTCAGTGTCATTTGGGCCCCAAAAGTTTGTCTAATGTATACA
This sequence comes from Bos grunniens, assembly GCF_055505025.1. Taxonomy (NCBI): domain Eukaryota; kingdom Metazoa; phylum Chordata; class Mammalia; order Artiodactyla; family Bovidae; genus Bos; species Bos grunniens. Next base: position 51,820,035 of record NC_141175.1, read on the forward strand.
GGTACCCTTAAGAAATACCCATTTCAATCTGATCCTGACATCACCACTTCACATAGTTCTATTTTCTGATTTCCCTAGCTCTAACTTGATGAGGTTGAACCAGACAGGTAATCTTCAAGTATGTTCTAAGTTTTGGTGACTTACTCATTTTGAACCCCTAAGCTCACATTATTTCTGTCATCATTATTTCTAATGGATAATGTGTGTTTCTGTAGGGAGCATGACTTCGGCAACTTCACCGATCATTTTAAAATGGGACCCCAAAAGTTTGGAAATCCGGACCCTAACAGTGGAGAGGCTTTTGGAACCGCTCGTTACACAGGTAAGACATGCTCTGAAATACTGTTACCTGTGTATATTTCTATTTTGATTATATCATGACTTTCTGAAGAACGTGAAAGTCCTTAACCATGAATGAATCATGCCACATTGCTAATTACTTAATATGTATTCCTGCCCCAACTGTGGACAGTTTTTTTCTTTTCTTCTCAATAAGATTTGGAGTGCTTTTTACAAAAGTTTTCATGTGATTTTTGAAATTAAGTTGATGAGATAATTAAAGAAGGGGCTTTGATGAAGGGGCCCTCATTTGCAGTAATGGCTTCAAAGTCTAAATAAATCATGCCTAGCTTGCTTTCAGATGCTAATGCAGTTAGCAAGAACTCTATTGACTATTTAAGAGCGAAGTATATTTATTGAATTACTTTGTCTTTAGTTTAAAAGGGAAAATTCATCATGTTTAAATTCCACATGAGGACCGTGAACAGAAAAACATCTTCTGGATTTTTAAATTTTAAAAAATTAATTTTTTGTGTGTCTTGTGAAGCATATTATTTGCTGTATTTCAGAAAGAATTTCAGAAAGTTAAAATTCAAGATTTTATGGGTATATTTGTAGAGAAATGCCATGACAAATTAAGTAGAGACCATTTATATTGGGTAGAGATCACTTATATTGGTTTTCTGTAGCTTCTATAGCAAATTACTGTAAACTTGGTGGTGTAAAGCATCCCAAGTTTATTATCTTATGGTTCTAGAAGTCAGAGATCCTAATGTTAGGATATTGGTAAAGAAGCATTCCTTCTGGAGGCTCAAGTAGAAAATCTGTTTCTTTGCCTTTTCCCTGTTCTAGAGGCCATTCCCTTCTTTGGACCCTTCCTCCATATTCAAAGCCAGCAGTACGGCATCTTCAAATCTCTCTCTGACTGACCTCTGCTCATATCCTCATATCTAATCCTGTCTCACTCTTATAAGGACCCTTATGATTACATTGGGCCCACACAGATACTCTAGAATAATGTCCTCATCTCAAGATCTTTGAGCAAATCACATCTGAAAAGTCTCTCTTGCCATTTTTAGGTAGTATATTCAGACTTTCAAGGAGTTAGAATATGGACAAAATCTCATCTAAAATTCATCAGCTAAAAATTTCCAAATCTCATCATCTAAATCTTCTAAATTAGGTATGAGTAAGGTTTAGATAGGGACTTCCCCGGTGGTGAAATAGTAAAGAATCTACCTGTTAGTACAGGAAACACAAGAGACATGGTTTCAATCCCTGAGTGGGAAAGATCCCCTGGAGTAGGAAATGGCGACCCACTTCAGTATTTGTACCTGTAAAATTCCATGGACAGAGGAGCCTGGCGGGCTACAGTCCACTGGGTTGCAAAGAGTTAGATGTAATTGAGCATTCTCATGCTTATCATCAAGGTTCTAGTTATATTCATTTTTCAAGCAAAATTTCTCTCATCTATGTACCAGTGAAATTAGAAAATAAATCATACACCTTCAAAATGCATTGTGGGACAAGCATAAGATAACAGGTGCAGACATTTGCATTTAAAAAGAGACAATGTGGAAGAAAAAAAATGGTTACCAGTCTCAAGAAGTTTAGAATTCCAACTAGGCAAACTCAGATTTCACAGCTTGGTGATAATCCTCTGTGGCTCAAGGCTCTGCCCTCTGGGCCTGGTTTTTTAAAAATCATTATTTTTTTTTCATGAAAGATAGCATGTATTTTCAGTTGAATATTTCCTGCCTGTGTAACTTGAAAGTGCAACAGCTTTTTTGAAATTCATCTCTTTTTTTCAGTTCAGATTGTCAGTATTTCAACTGATGTAACATTCTTGAGAAACCTGTGGTTCTCTCTTGTATATATCTGAGATTTTCTCTATTAGAAAACAGGATACTTTGTAGATCTTTCATGGATAACCTCATCTCCAGTTTGTCTTCTGCTGAAATCACTGAGGGAATCCATGAATCCCATGTCTAATCTTTCCAAGAGCTCCTTGTGTGAATGAACGTATCAAGGTTTTAATCTTTCCAAAGCACTAACCGAAGGTTATCTAGACACAAAGTTGACTTTTTCTTAAGAGCCACTTTTTCCTGAAACTGAGACTTCTAATTTTAACACCTCTTGCAATCTGCCTAGGCCGAGAAGTTTCTGAATCATTCTGTCTTGGTTCCTTTCAACTTAATATTCTTAACAAAAAAAAATTTTTTTTCTGGCTGCATCTTGTGGCATGAGGCAGGATCTTACATTCACTAACTAGGGATTGAACCCATGCCCCCTGAAGTAGAGGCATGGAGTCTTAACCACTGGACCACCAGGGAAGTACCAATAATTCTTGACTCAGTATGTTTCTTTCCTCTTCAGTTCAGTTTAGTTCAGTCGCTCAGTCCTGTCTGACTCTTTGCGACCCCATGAATTGCAGCACGCCAGGCCTCCCTGTCCATGACCAACTCCTCTCACATTTCGCTATAAGCAGGAAGAAGAAACTAGGCCACTCCTTCAATACTTTGCTTGGAAATCTTCTCAGCTAAATATTCAAGGTCATCACTTATAATTCTGATTTCTATATAATTATAGGAAGCAATTCTGCTAAGCTTTCTTCTACTCTATAACAAATATTGTTTTTTCTCCATTTTCCAATAACATGTTTTTCATTTCCTTCTGAGCCCTCCTTTAACTGTCCATTTATAATGATTTCAATAATTTCTAAAATGATAAAAGCTTACTCTACCGTGCTGTTCACTTCCTTCTGAGTCCTCACCAGAAGGGCTTTTAATATCCATATTTTACTCTCTGTTCAAGGTAATCTAGGCTTTTTCTATCATGCTCCTCAAAATGTTCCCAGCCTCTGCCTACCATCAATTTCAAAGCCATTTCCACATTTTCAGGTAGTTGTTATAGCAACACCCTACTTCCCAGAACCAAGGTCTGTATGCCTATATGCTTCCAGTTGCCACTATGACAAATTACCACAATCTTAGTAGTTTAAACAACACCCATCTATTATCATACAATTCTAGGGGTCAAAGGTCCTAAATGCAAGATGTTGGTAGGGATGTGTTCCTTAAGGAGGAAGTTCATTCCTATTTTTAGCATCAGGAGTGCACCTGTGCCCTTGGTTGTGGTGTTTTCCTCCATCATTAAAGCCAACAGTTTAGCACCTTTAAATCTTTCCTCTGACTTCAGCTTCTACCATCATATCTTGACCTCTGACTTTAACCCTCCTTCTTCCTGAATTCCAAGCAGATTCTTTACCATCTGAGCTATCAGGGAAGCTCCCTCTTATAACAACTCCTGTGATAATATTGGGGTCACCCAGATATTCTAAAATAATCTCTGGATCTTGAGATCCTCTGCAGAGTCCCTTTTGCCATTTAAGGTAGTACATTCACAGGTTCTAAGGATTAGGAAGTAGACATGTTTGTAATTGTTGAAACATTTCATTAGATTTATGCCCTTTTTTAATGTGGTCATGATTCTTATCAGTGCTATACAAATTTATTCAAGAAACACCTAATACTGATAGACTCTTAGATTTGAGAGTATGTTGGCTGCTGCAGTTGTGGTTTGTGGACTAAGACTGATCCATGAATTATTTGTTATTGGACAGCAATAAGCACAGAAATTCAAAGTAAGTGCTTTGAAAAATTTATGGTAGTTTTATAGAGTAATTTTATGCATGTTGAAGCTAATCATAAAATTTGAGCTTTTTATCTTTAAATTTCTGGGGTTATTCATTGTCTTGTATTTTTAAAAATCTTTGGTTTATGCACTTTTAGAATAACATATATTTGACCTTTCATCATAGATAGCTTGAAAAAGCCTGATTTGGGAGGTTCTTTGTGGTTGGTCTGCTCGGAAATGTAGTTCTGTCGGCTAACACAGATTACCTTTTTCTAGTGTTGGAATTTTCACTTCAGATTCATGCCAATATATTTAATCCTTATCATGCAGATGAAATGAAGCAATAATTAGAACATAGTGCCCTGTGTTAATTAAATGTAGTCTCCATTTTTCTTTTCTTGATGGTTGTATTTCAGGTTCATACTGGTCGTAAACCAATACTGTATGTCAGTGAGAAGGATATGAGTGAATCTAGCATGGGCAAGCACAATATTACACATAAACTGTCTCATTTCTTAAAAGTTTCGTATCTTTACATATTTGCTCTTGATTTATATAAAGACCAAAATATCTAAGATTACATTTAAACATTACAGCCTTTTCCATGTATCTTTCAATCCAGTCATTTCAAATTCTTCTATTAATAAAGGCAATACATTAAAAAATACTTGTTGAAAATAAAGACAGTTAATAGTCTAATTCATATTTTTTCACTTAATACAGGAAAATACTTACAAAGTCTTGTTGAATTTCACACGGTGACTTAGTACTGTAACTATTCTTAACACCCTTCCAGTGTCTCCTAATATCTAAATGGCTTGCCTTTCTTACTAGTGTTCCTACAGTGATTTAAAAAAAATAAAAAAATGATTCTCTCAAAAATGTGACTTTTAAGATAGGCTTTTGTAAATATTGTTTCGTGATAATATGCTTGTCTTATCAAGACTCACCATTCCCACCCCTGGAATGAAATCTTAAGGGTAAGATTAATATGATTGTTGATCCTTTGAAGACATATGAATAATTTAGGACAGATAAGATAATATTAGAAAAGGAAGAGGAACCAGAGATCAAATTGGCAACATCCGCTGGATCATGGAAAAAACAAGAGAGTTCCAGAAAAACATCTATTTCTGCTTTATTGACTATGCCAAAGCCTTTGACTGTGTGGATCACAGTAAACTGTGGAAAATTCTGAAAGAGATGAAAATACCAGACCACCTGATCTGCCTCTTGAGAAATTTGTATGCAGGTCAGGAAGCAACAGTTAGAACTGGACATGGAACAACAGACTGGTTCCAAATAGGAAAAGGAGTATGTCAAGGCTGTATATTGTCACCCTGCTTATTTAACTTATATGCAGAGTACATCATGAGAAACGCTGGACTGGAAGAAGCACAAGCTGGAATCAAGATTGCCGGGAGAAATATCAATAACCTCAGATATGCAGGTGACACCACTCTTATGGCAGAAAGTGAAGAAGAACTCAAAAGCCTCTTGATGAAAGTGAAAGTGGAGAGTGAAAAAGTTGGCTTAAAGCTCAACATTCAGAAAACGAAGATCATGGCATCCGGTCCCACCACTTCATGGGAAATAGATGGGGAAACAGTGGAAACAGTGTCAGACTTCATTTTTCTGGGCTCCAAAATCACTGCAGATGGTGACTGCAGCCATGAAATAAAAAGACGCTTGCTCCTTGGAAGGAAAGTTATGACCACCCTAGATAGCATATTCAAAAGCAGAGACATTACTTTGCCAACAAAGGTTCGTCTAGTCAAGGCTATGGTTTTTCCTGTGGTCATGTATGGATGTGAGAGTTGGACTGTGAAGAAGGATGAGCACCGAAGAACTGATGCTTTTGAACTGTGGTGTTGGAGAAGACTCTTGAGAGTCCCTTGGACTGCAAGGAGATCCAACCAGTCCATTCTGAAGGAGATCAGCCCTGGGATTTCTTTGGAAGGAATGATGCTAAAGCTGAAACTCCAGTAGTTTGACCACCTCATGCGAAGAGTTGACTCATTGGAAAAGACTCTGATGCTGGAAGGGATTGGGGGCAAGAGGAGAAGGGGACGACAGAGGATGAGATGGCTGGATGGCATCACCGACTCGATGGACGTGAATCTGAGTGAACTCCAGCAGTTGGTGATGGACAGGGAGGCCTGGAGTGCTGTGATTCATGGGGTCGCAAAGAGTCAGACATGACTGAGAGACTGATCTGATCTGATCTAATCTGAAGATAATATTAGATATAAACTCCATGTTCAACATTTAAAGCAAAAGGTGGAAATGAGAGAGGAAACTAACCTAAACAAAACCCCATATGAACCAAACACATATTACAGTTTAATGAATGGAATAAAATTCATTGAAATATCCAGTGACTCTATATGTCTGTAGCCATCCTGCAGTTTATATAAAGCTGGATAGAGTTGAAATAAACACCAGAAGGTTAGGAATTCTCAATAAAATTCATTCACTGTTGTAAGGAAAGTGATGTCAGGAATTTACCATCTGTAACTACTTAAAGTAGTAAACAAAACTTTTCCTCATTTCTATCATAATGTATATGAGGTGCATGTTTAACTTACAATGTTGAAATGGCAAGATTCTTTTTGGAAAAATTTTACATTATGGAAATCATGCAATTTCGTGTGAGAAAAGATTCATTTTAGACCTTGAAAAAGATGCCTGAACTTTTATAAATTCAAGAGAGTAAAAATCTTTAATAGGCCATGTTCTGTGATACTAAGCTTTATTAGGAAATGGAAAAACTATATTTGGCAAATTTATTAGGAAATTAGGACACACTCTTAGATAACTCTTAAAAGCAAAGGGAAATTATAAACTATATTTGACTTAATGAAAAAGATGATCTCTTCTTAACAAAATATACATACCCACTAAAACTGTGCTTAGTACAAAATTTTAGCTTTAAAAGCCTTTTTTACTAAAGAAAAACCAGAAATAAACTAAGTATTCAACAAATTAGAAAAAGAACATCAAAAGAAACTAGGAAATCAGAATTTAATAACCATAAACACTGGAATCACTAAAATAGTGAGTTCAAAGGGTTAAATTTATTCAAAATTTGATTCTTGTTTTGTCAAAGATGCCATTTATTTATTTATTTTTGGTTGTGCTGGGTCTTTGCTGTTGTGCAACGGCTTTCTCTAGTTGTGAAGAATGAGGGCTACTTTCTGATTGTGCTCCATGGGCCTCTCCTTGAGCTGGCTTCTCTTGTTTGCAGAGCGTGGACTCCAGCCATTCAGGCCTCAGTAGTTGCAGCACACATGGCTCAGTAGTTGCAGTTCGTGAGTGCTGGCGCAAGTCGTGTGGTACAGTGGCTTAACTGCCCTGCAGTGTGTAGGATCTTCCTGGAGCAGAAATCCAGTACATTTTCCTTGCATTGTCAGGCAACTCCCAACCACTGGACCACCAGGGAAGCCCTGATTCTTTCTTGAAATGGCCAATATAAATCCCTCAGGCACATATTATGGAAAATATATAAAGAATACATAAGATTATGAGTGGGAAAGCAGAAAGAACTCTAGGAACAAGAGAGATTAAAAGAAGCATAGTTGAATATTACATACAACTCTACACCTAGGAAAATGAAAACAGAGGAAGGGAATAAAATCCTAGAAAGATTGAAATAATCAAAATTTATCCAAGAGGAAGTGGAAAACTGGATTAAGCCATATAAATATTGGAAAGCTTTTAAAGATCTGTTATTAAAAAGCAGCAGAACAGATGGATGTCTAGCTGAATACTATCTGATATTTAAAGAACTGATAATTGCAGTGTTACTTAAAGTTCTGCTTCAACCGTAGAAAAAATTTAACAGCTCCTCAGTAGTTCTTGAAGAAACATAGCTTTTATATTAAAAAATCAAGACACTCTAAAATAACTTTAAAAAAGGACAGTGATAATTCAATCTTATTTCTGAATTTAAATGCAAAAAAAAAATTCTATAAAATGTAGAAAGTATCATCCAGCAGTGTATCAAAAGTTTAGCATATTCATAACAAAATAAGACTTTTTAAAGAATATGATAGTCTGTTATCAGGAAACAAAAATATTTTAGTTTCTCAATAGATTATACCCTGGGATACTAAACAGATATTTGACAGAATTTTGTAATCTTTTCTAATAAAAACTTTTAATAAGAATAAGATCATGTAAACATAGGAATAGGACAGATAAAATCTTTTGTTTATATTATTATTGTGTACCATTGAAATTAATGTGAGAATAAGGTAAGATAGCCAGATATAGTATAAATATACAAAGATAGTTTTGTCTATGCAAACCAGTTAGAAATGAAAATGTAAATATTCTCTTTGTAATTAAAAAGTATATACAGAAGGCCATTATTTTTCCAATGCAAAATCTACCTTAATTTTGTAGATTTGTAAGTTGCAATTTATTAATTATTTTCACACCATTGAAATAGTGATTATGTTTATACAAGCTTTGAAGTTAGGAAGGCTTGATTGTGAATCAGAGCTTGAATATGTTACTTAATCTGTCCTCATATGTAAGTTATGGATACGTCATAAGATTATTAAAGTGGTACCTGAGACAGTCCATTAAAATGAGTTGTTAAGTGTCTGACAGTGTTCTCATATTAATATTGTTGTTCAGTCACTAAGTCGTATCCAACTTTTTGCAATCCTATGAACTGCAGCACACCAGGCTTCCCTGTCCTTCACAGTAATATAGGTTTGCTCTTAATGCAGTGTTCTTTATTACTTGGTAGTACTGGCTTGATAGTAATGGCTTTATTACTTGATAAATGTGACTTACTGGATAGTAATTAATTATTACTAGGAATTGGATGCCATGTATAAAATAGGGATTCATTGGATATTTTCTTTAGGAAAAAAACATTTTAATGTAGATTTAGAAGAATTATTTATGTTTTACATTTAATCAAAGATAACTAAAGGAAAAACTTATAAATTACTGAAATTCAGCCTTAAACATTTCAGTAAACTAATGAAGCTAAGGCCATCACAATAGTACAGGATGAAATTTGTTAGAATTTTGTTCCTTGTTTCTCTATAGAAAGATGAATATGCAACTTAAGAAATAACCCTAAGCATCTGATAAAAGAATACCATTGATGTTTAATGAGCTGTTCTAAATTGGCCTGATGGGGAAAGAACCTCCTGAGAAGAGGAGCTCTCTTTAATCTTTTTCTGTATCATTTTCAGTAATGTCCATGGGGCCCTATTAGGTTGGGCTCTAATGCCTTCTATATTTAAGTCTTTTTAAACTTTACTCAAAAAGTTAATACTTATCTCAAAACCTAAATAATTAGAATATTATATCCTTAAAATATTATTTCAAAATTTAAAAATTCAATTTTATACTTTAAAAAATAACTTATTTTATCTACCTTTTGGTATTAGTCCTTATACAGGAATTACCTCTTTGTGACTCACAACAATAGTTAAATTCTTCTGTGCATTGAATCAGGGAAACAGATTTAGATTTTTTTTTTTTCAGACTTAGATTTAAAATTAGAGAATTTAAAGTTGGAAAGTGATTAGAGAAATAAACTGATAGTCAGAAATGAAATAACTTCTGAGAATTAAGTCAGTATGTGTCTTTTTGTTATATCATACTCTGTCTTATGCTGCTGCTACTGCTGCTAAGTCGCTTCAGTCGTGTCTGACTCTGTGCGACCCCATAGACAGCAGCCCACCAGGCCCCGCCGTCTCTGGGATTCTCCAGGCAAGAACACTGGAGTGGGTTGCCATTTCCTCCTCCAATGCATGAAAGTGAAAAGTGAAAGTGAAGTCTCTCAGTCGTGTCCGACTCTTTGCGACCCCGTGAACCGCAGCATGCCAGGCCTCCCTATCCATCACCAACTCCCAGAGTTTACCCAAACCCTTGTCCTTTGAGTCGGTGATGCCATCCAACCATCTCATCCTTGTCGTCCCCTTTTCCTCCTGCCTTCAATCTTTCCCAACATTAGGCTCTTTTCAAATGAGTCAGCTCTTCACATCAGGTGGCCAAAATATTGGAGTTTGAGCTTCAACATCAGTCCTTCCGATGAATATTCAGGACTGATCTCCTTTAGGATGGACTGGTTGGATCTCTTTGCAGTCCAAGGGACTCTCAAGAGTCTTCTCCAACCCACAGTTTAAAAGCATCAGTTGTTCTGTGCACAGCTTTCCTTATAGTCCAACTCTCACATCCATACATGACTACTGGAAAAACCATAGCTTTGACTGGATGGACCTTTGTTGACAAAGTAATGTCTCTGCTTTTTAATATGCTGTCTAGGTTGGTCATAACTTTTCTTCCAAGGAGTAAGCGTCTTTTAATTTCATGGCTGCAGTCACCATCTGCAGTGATTTTGGAGCCCAGAAAAATAAAGTCAGCCACTATTTCCACTATTTCCCCATGTATTTGCCATGAAGTGAAGGGACCAGATGCCTTGATCTTAGTTTTCTGAATGTTGAGCTTTAAGCCAACCTTTTCACTCTCTTCTTTCACTTTCATCAAGAGGCTCTTTATTTCCTCTTCACTTTCTGCCATAGGGTGGTGTCATCTGTATATCTGAGGTTATTGATATTTCTCCTGGCAATCTTGACTCCAGCTTGTGGTTCATCCAGCCCAGCATTTCTCATGATGTACTCTGCATATAAGTTAAATAAGCAGGGTGACAATATACAGCCTTGATGTACTCCTTTTCCTATTTGGAACCAGTCTGTTGTTCTATGTCCAGCTCTAAATGTTGCTTTCTGACCTGCATACGGGTTTCTCAAGAGGCAGGTCAGGTGGTCTGGTATCCCCATCTCTTTCAGAATTTTCCATAGTTTATTGTGATCCACACAGTCAAAGGCTTTGGCATAGTCAATAAATCAGAAATAGATGTTTTTCAGGAACTTTCTTGCTTTTTTGATGATCCAGTGGATGTTGGCAATTTGATCTCTTGTTCCTCTGCCTTTTCTAGAACCAGCTTGAACATCTGGAAATTCATGGTTCACATATTGTTGAAGCCTGGCTTGGAGAATTTTTAGCGTTACTTTACTAGTGTGTGAGATGAGTGCAATTGTGCGGTAGTTTGACCAAGTTCTCTATCCTAAAAATTCTCCCTTGATTGCCTGTTGACCATTGTTGTCAACTTTAATACTAAAAATCCAGGGCATTCAGGTTAAATTTAAATTTCAGATAAATAGCAAATCATTTTGTAGTATAAATATGTCCCATGAAAAATTTGAGACACACTTATACTAAAAAATTGTTGTTGTTATTGTTCTGAAGTAGAAATTGATTTGATCACTCATTTGTAAATTTTAGATAATGTCAAATTTAGTATCTCAAGTGATATGTAAGCAGTGTAGGAAAGAATAAACAGAGTTTTTCAGTGCTGCTTTTTAGAACAATTTTTGACGACTTCACTTTAAATGAAGTATAAATTCTTCTGTAAGACCTTTTCCTATTTTTTCATTTTGCTCCTTTTCTTATCATCCCTGACTCATTCTCTACCCTCAATGTGAAAAGAACTTCTTACACTCTCTAGAACTATGTGGTATCTCATTTCACATGAGCTTGGAAATTCTCTTACCTTAGACAGTTTGACACCCAAGCATCCTTCAGTTCTTAGCCTGGAGGTTGCCTTCTTCAGTTTTTTTGGCACCCACAAAAGTGGGCTAGGCCTCCACTATATTTTTACAGCATCTTTCCCTTCCCCTGACATGTATAATTCTGCAGTGTTAAGATTCTTGGTTTTAAGTGTGTGTTTATGTGTGTGTGTATGCGTGTGTGTGTGTGTGTGTTCATATGCATGCATGCTTGCATGTGTTGTCTTTATTGTCCACAGAACTGTATATTTCATACTCCTTATATCCTTGTCTTGGCCTTGGCATGCAAAGTAAATTTCTTTGACTAGCAGAATTATGATTTCTTTGCTGACATAGTATCCACCCTCTTTATAATGAGAATCTTCCTCTCTTGATTTTTCTCTCACTCTTGATTAAGGCAAGAGTCCAATATAAGTAGAACTAAGATACAGTTTCCTGGAGCAATTTGATTGTAATTATGCATTATGTTATCCAGTATTTTAAATTATATTTTTAAAAACTTGAATTCAAAATGATACATGAGCCCCAGTGTTCATAGTAGCACTATGTACAATAGTCAAGATAGGGAAGCAATCTAATGTCAGTCGACAAATGAGTGGATAAAGACGTGGTAGTGCCATACTGTTAGCTGTAAAGTGCTGTGTACTTTGGATGCAGTAGATTTTTATCATTAATCTGTTTACATCAACTTAGCAGTGATTTTCCCTTTAGCCAACCACTCTTCCATATGACATATACCTCAATATTCTATAGTTAAGTTGTATGTCTACTAAGAATTAACAGTGTTTTTTTCTAAAATTTATTATGTCCAATGAGCATCTCTTTATGTGTTTACTGGCCCTTTCTATATCTTCTTTGGATAAATGTTTATTCAAATTCACTGCTTATTTTTGAAAGTCAGGTTATTGTGTTTTTATTATTGAGCTGCAATAGTTATTTATATGTCCTAGATATGTAACATCAGACATTTGACTAGAAAATATTTTATGCCATACTGTAGGTTTGGTTTACATTATACTGATGATATCCTTTGAAGCCCAAACATTTCTGATTTTGAAGAAATTGAATATATGTGCAGTTTTCTTTTATTTCTTTTGCTTTCAGCATCATCACTAAGAAACCATTGCCAAACTCAAGGTTGTGGTATTTATACCTCTGTTTTCTTCTTAGACTTATTGTTTTAGCTATTACATTTAGGTCTTCCCTGATGTGGCTCAGATGGTAAAAAATCTGTCTGCAACACAGGAAACCTGGGTTTGATCCCATTGTCAGGAAGATTCCCTGGATCAGGAGGATTCCCTGGAGAAGGACATGGCAACTTACTCCAGTATTCTTGCCTGGAGAATGCCATGGACAGAGGAGCCCGATGGGCTACGGTCCATGGGGTTGCAAAGAGTCAGATCCGACTAAGCTACTAAAACTTTCACTATGCATTTAAATTTAGTTTTTGAATATGATATGAGGAAGAAATAGAATTTTAATCACTTGTATGTGGATATCTGCTTGACCAAGTAAAATTTATCAGAAAGATTATTTTTACCCTATTGAGTTACCTTAGCACATTTGTTCAAAATCAACTGAGTATAAATGTAAAGGCTCATTTCTGAACTGTCAGATCTATTCTACTGAAAAACACATCTATCTTTATGCCTATACCACATAACATATAATAGTCTTGATACCATACAACTATAAGTTTTGAAATTAGGAGTTGTAAGCTTGCAAACTTACATGTTGTTCTAAGATAGTGTTGACAATTCTGGATTTGCTGCATTTCTGTATGACTTGTAAGATAAACTTGGTCTGTAAAATGGGCAACTACAATATTAATAAGAATTGCACTGACTCTGTGTAACAATTTGATAGCATTTCTGTGTTAACAGTGTTGTTTTCAGATTTATGACTATGGGATGTTTTCCCATTTATATTAGTCTTCTTTAATTTCTTTCAATGTGTTGTAGTTTTTTGTATTAGATTTATTCATAAGCATCTTATTCTTTTTTGTGTTACTAGAAATGAAATTGCTTGCTAATTGTATTTCAGATGATCCATGTTCAGTTCAGTTCAGTTCAGTCGCTCAGTCATGTCCTACTCTTTGTGACCCCATGAATTGCAGCACGCCAGGCCGCCCTGTCCATCACCAACTCCTGGAGTTCACTCAAACTCATATCTGTCGAGTTGGTGATGCCATCCAGCCATCTCATCCTCTGTTGTCCCCTTCTCCTCCTGTCCCCAATCCCTCCCAGCATTAGAGTATTTTCCAAAGAGTCAACTCTTCGCTGAGGTAGCCAAAGTACTGGAGTTTCAGCTTTAGCATCATTCCTTCCAAAGAACACCCAGGACTGATCTCCTCTAGAATGGACTAGTTGGATCTCCTTGCAGTCCAAGGGACTCTCAAGAGTCTTCCCCAGCACCACAGTTCAAAAGCATCAATTCTTGGGCATTCAGCTTTCTTCACAGTCCAACTCTCACATCCATACATGACCACTGGAAAACCATAGCCTTGACTAGACGGACCTTTGTTGGCAAAGTAATGTCTCTGCTTCTTAATAGGATATAGAAATAAATATTGTAATGCATATTGCAAAAAAATAAGATGTGGTATGTAATGTGTATTGAAGAAAAAGATGTGGTGTGTATACATGCACAATGAAATATCACTCAGCCATAAAAAGAATGAAATAGTGCTATTTGCAGTACTATGTAAAGTAAGCCAGAGAAAGATAAATATCATATGATAGTGCTTACTTACATGTGGGATCTAAAACTTGATACAAATGAACTTATTTATAAAACAGAAATAGACTTGCAGACATAGAAAACAAACTTATGGTTTCCAAAGGAGATAGATGAGGTGGAAGAAATAAATTCAGAGTTTGAATAACTCTACTCATATACACACTATTATATATCAAATAAGTAAACAACAGGGACCCATGAATAGCACAGGGAACTATACTCAGTAACTTGTAATGACCTATACAGAAAAGAATCTGAAGAAGATTTTATATATATATATATATACACACATATATGTATGTATATGTATAAGTGAATCACTTTGCTGTATGCTTGAAACCAGCACATTATATATTAACTTTAATTTAATAAAGATAAATAATTTTCAAAGTGTAATTTAAAGATTAATGAGCCTATGAGAATATCATTTCTACTGTCAGTCTTCTTACTGGTGATTTTGTGCTTTATTATCCTAAGAGTATAGGTAATTTTTGCCATATTATTTTCTTGGCTTTGAAAAATACAGGGAAAGTAAAAAATATGCTTGATTTTTTAAGATCTCCTGCAGCGTGGTAGTTAACTTTAAAAATGAAAAAAAATATATAAATGACTTGAATATGATGTTATTACAAAACATAGCCATTGTAAATGTACTATGGAACCCTGTGGTAATAGCTAAGATGGTAATTTCATTCTAAACTGCAGTTTTCAATGGCTAATTTAACACAAACTCTCAATTTACACTGTTGACTGAAACTTTCCAAGCTTGTTTGCATCCCCAAGGGGAATTTTATGAAGAGATGAGACAAAATTCCTTTAAGCTGAGTTATTCAAGCATGATAAAAATGATTTTCACCAGTATTAAAATGTTTAGAATATTTTTGTGACTCATGTGGGCTTCCTGGAATTGTCATCACTATTGTCATAGATGATTAACCACACAAATATGGATGATATTCAATAACTGCTGAAATAAGAGATTGTCAGATGTTGCTTTAAAATTCTTTACCTCAAGACTGAGCCAGGTTGCACTGCAGTAAGATAACTTTGGAAATAAGAAATATTATATAATAGGATAACAAAAAGTTTACTTGTTAAGATGCCTTTGAAATAACTCCAGGATTATTTGGATGCTGTGGCAGATCACAGGGAACTGTTTACGCACCTGTTTCTTCTTCTCTCTCAGTTATTCACTACTCTCCCCAGCCTCACTTGTAGGGAGGTGCAGACATGGAATGTGAGCAGAAGCTATGCATGCCACTCCCAGTCTCCCGGTAAAGCCCCTTTTCTAAGGCTTGATGCAGATAAGTCCAGTGAGTATGGAAACCCGTTTGTGGAATTCAGTGGAACCAGAAGATGGAAAGATGCTGGAACTCTTAGTCACTCCTTGGAGTACCCACTCCAAATATTGAGTCTTTGTGTAGAACAGGAAGGGTCATCCATTCTGGATTTGATACTCAAAATTCTACTGTGTTGAAAATTTTAAGTATATTTGTTATAGCAAAGAGCTTTAGCTACCCTAACTTCTTCAGTGCTATAAGAAACACCAAATACTAATTTCTTATTTAAAGTAGACATTTATTTTTTGTCTATGTAAAAGTCCAAAGTGGACCACCCAGGGGTGAGTTACCTTGATCCACAAGATAGTGCTGGGTTCAAGAATTTACAATGTTGCTCAGACATCTTCTCATCTGTCATTACCTGTGGTTTGATCTGTGTAGTTCAGGACCTCCATATCCGTGTCTCAACTAATCAAAGGGGAGAAAAGAAATAAAGAGTATGTCCTTGCTTTTAAGGGTAAGAGCTGGGTATTACATATATCATATCCACTCACATCTCAGTAAGAAGGTAGCCACATAGCCACATCTAGCTTCAAGAAGAACATATGCTTGACCTATTCTTATAAAGAGGGAGGATAAAATGGACATTATGGGAGTATTAGTACTCTCTGTCACATACATTCTTGAAATTAAGTTTTGGTGCATATCTGAGGACCTGTAGCCTGATGGAATTTAACTTTTCTTTGGCTACTCAAGCACAAGTCAGTTCCAAAAGTTAGAAGTACCTCACTGTACAAGTTCACTTCATGATTGTTTAGTTTAGATCTTATTCTTGAATCTGTTCTCATGGTAAATAACTATTTCTAAAGCATTGTGGTATAGATAAAAAAAATGATTAACTGAGTTTAGAACAAGGCCCAGGGATTGGAGTGATCACAAGCCAGGGCACATAAAGTTCTGGAAGGTTCTGCAGATAGTGGAGAGAATACATCAAGATCTTTGTTTTTACTCTCTGCTTTGAACTTGTGACGTTTGGGATGTTACTCAGGTTTTAATGTAATATATTTCCCATATATTAGCCTGCAGTTTCTTTCTGTTTGAACCAAAATGATTTCTTTGAAATACTCGAGATCTAAGATACCATAGTGGTGTCTAGTGGTAAAGAACACGCCCGCCAATGGAGGAGATGTAAGAGACACAAGTTTGATCCCTGGATCACACCATATGGCAGTTCACATCATGTGGCAATTCTGCATATTCCTAGAAAGCAAAAATCAACTAAGTACAACCTGGCATTCAGGAATCAGAAACTGGGTTAGGAAGGTCCCCTGGAGGAGCACGTGACAACCTACTCCAGTGTTCTTGCCTAGAGAATCCCATGGACAGAGGATCCTGTTGGGCTACAGTCTATAGAGTAAGAGTTGGATATGACTGAAGCGACTTAGCCCTCAAGACACCATAACTGTGGGCAGCTTTAGAGACTGAGCAAATTCTGTCATAGATGTTTTCTGAGATGTGCTGAGTGGCCAGTCCCAAAATTAATCTGATACTATTGAATTCTGTTGCTTAAGTTACCCCCTTTCAGAATTTATCTCTGTGGATTTCAGTTAAGGAAACTCACTTGTGTGGAATTTTTTTGTCAGTTACCAGTACAAATTACACATACCTGACACCCCCTACTCCTGTGTACACTCCTGGAACATAAAGAGCCTGTGTCTTTTCCCTGTCTGGGTTACATTAGAGACTTCCACACCTTCAGTCCTGTGATTCTGACTCATAATTAGAGTATCACACCATGTGGCATTTCTGCAGATTTCTAGGAAGCAAACTTCAACTAAATACAACCTGGCATTCAGTAATCAGAAACTGGAGGGCTCACTTTGCACAATAGCATCATGTGATCAAACAGAGAATACACCATCGACACTAGCATTTTTAGCAAGCTCCTGTTAAAGTGCAAATTTCAGGTTTGGTGGTTTACGGAGTAAACATGATGCAAGATGACTCTGTATTTTTTAGTCACTCTGAGTGATGGAAAGACATTCTCAAAATCATCATTTTGAATGATGAAGAAACAAAATTGAAAAAGGAAAGAAATTGGATAGCAGTTTAAAAAATAGGCCTGTGAGAAAAGAAGATATAAAGATTCATGTGTGAAAAGGAAGTAGAGTGATTAAGACTTCATTCTTTTTAGGGGACATCAGAGCATATGAGGGAAACAATTAAAAAATCAAATTTGTTAGTAAAAAGTAAGTGAAATAAGTGACAGGTTTGAAAAATCTGTGAAAAATTATTATGTATGGGAAAAAAAAAACATGCAGAGGGTAAACTTGTAAGTAAGAGTGATTCATGATTTTCCTTCCTTGAAACTTGAAAGGTGATAATGGCCCAAATTAAAAACTGGTCATTAGAAAGGAAAAAAAAAAAAAATAGCAACTAAGCCTTAGCTAGAAAACACATATATTTTATCTGCTTGTTAATATGAGACATGGTTACTGGGAATTAATTCACTAATGGACACCCTTGAGTCATGCTTTTTTTTTTTTTTAAACCAAGAGTAATCTTTTGTGATGATAGGTATCCTGTTTTGAAGTTGTAGAGAAGTCTAAAGAGTGCAAATACATTTTTTCTGAAAAAAATATACATGGAAAAAGCTAAAGCCATGTTGTCAAAAGAACTTCTCTTTGTAACTTGTAGTTATCTTCAGAAGTGTGTATCATTGTAGTTTGCCCTTTGAAATCTACAAATTCAGTTCCTTTCATGGTAATAGATAAGCAAGATCATTGGAGTTCAGGAGCCATGAACTATCTCTCTTGTCATGTTAGTGAAGTTTGCCATGTTCTTTGGCTGAAAGTAATAAGGTACCCAAAAGAAAGTGGTTTAGAGAAGGAGGGCTTGTTTTGCACATATGAACTTGAGTCAGTTTAACAGCTGAGAAGAGTGAGGGCTCAGGATCACATTTTCCATTTTCTTAGCCTAATCCTCATGGTCACAGAATGGCTGCCTCTCCAGAATGAAGTTCTACAAAATCCTCCAGAGATAAAAGGAAGGCCTAATAACTTAACTTGTATTTCTCCCTTTAATCAGGAAAGAATCTGAAGAGGAATGCTAAAAGAAGATGCAAAGACTATTTTCTTTTTCTTTTTTTTTCCAGACTCTTAAGACTAAAAATGTCACTCTCCTTTTGTGTGTCCTCCTAACTCTAAAACAGAGTTCTTGAAATGTAAATTAAGTCACTTAGACAACACATTTGCCTACGTTTAATATCTAGATTTCTCTTAAAGATAAGGTTACCATTTCTGGTAAATCTGTTGTTTTACATAGTGGAATAGCTCAAAATATACTACTCTGCTGGTAGCTTTCATATATAAGAGTAGTTTGCCCTATTGCTGTTCAGTCGCTCAGTCGTGTCCAAATCTTCGAGACCCCATGGATTGCAGTGCGGCAGGGTTCCTTCACTGTCTCCTGGAGTTTGCTCAAACTCATGTCCATTGAGTCCACTGAGAGGATGCCATCCAACCATCTCATGCTCTGCTGCTCTCTTCTCCTCCTGACCTCAGTTTTTCCCAGCATCAGGGTCTTTTCCAGTGAGTTAGCTCTTCATATCAGGTGGCCAAAGTATTGGAGTTTCAGCTTCAGCATCAGTCCTTCCAGTGAACATTTAGGGTTGATTTCCTGTAGGATTGACTGGTTTGATCTTCTTGCCATTCAAGAGACTCTCAAGTGTCTTCTCCAGCACCACAATTTGGAAGCATCAATTCTTAGACACTCAGTTTTCTTTACATCCAACTCTCACATCCATATATGATTACTGGTAAAACTATGACTTTGACTATATAGACATCTGTTGGCAAAGTGATGTCTCTGATTTTTAATACACTTTCTAATTTTTTCATAGCTTTCCTCCAAAGAGCAAGCATCTTTTGATTTCATGGCTACAGTCACCATCCCCAGTGATTCTGGAACCCAAGAAAATAAAATCTGTCACTGTTTCAACTTTATCCTCTTCTATTTGCATTTATGTGATAGAATGCCATGAATTTCATTTTTTGAATGTTGAGTTTTACACCAGCTTTATCACTCTACTCTTTCACCCTCATTAAGAGGCTCCTTTATTCCTCTTTTCTTTCTGCCACTAGAGTGGTATCATTTGCATACCTGAGGTTGTTGATATTTCTCCCAGAGATCTTAATTCTATTCTGTGATTCATCCAGTCTGGCATTTCCCAAAATGTTTTTGGCTTTTTGTGTACTTGTGGGAGATTATTAAGGCACAGATATTTATTTTCTTTCCCCTGCCTTTTTTTTCTCATGTCCTCATGATCAGAGAATTAGATTATTTTTTATTTCAAATGAATTTTTATAGTTTACTTTTTCTTGAGGGCCTTTTTTTTTTTTTTTGATGTTTAACATGTATTTGGAGTTCTATTGAACAAATTATCCTCCAAATTAAATATTTTGAGGTTCTTGAATTGTGAGAATCTGTAGTTCTTTTTGAGTAAAATCTAGCAGCAATGGGTTAAGTCTAAAACCATTATGATGGGAAGGCATCTAGAAGATAAATTCTCAAAATAATTTACAGTTTTTCCATCCATGCCATATTACCCTGCAACAGAAGTTACACTTTCATATGCTAATAGCAAGTTATTTCATTACAAGCTATTCGTGTGGAAGCATAATCAATCTTAGCATAGTGTGTAGTTACTGGATAGAGTTATTTCCAGAAGACATATATTAATGTACTCAGGTTTGCACAACAAATTAAGCACATCCATGAAAACTGTAGAAAGAAGTGATTAAAATGTATGCATGATTTGTAATATTTCAAATTAACCATACATTATTCTGAAATTTTTTACCAACTAAAATTCATGATAGTGAAAACTTAAGCATCTTTTTTTTCTGTTAGTTTAGAAGAACATGGAATTTCTTTCCTTTGTTTGTTTCTAGCCAGGTGGACTTTTAATAGTTTAATGACTTAAGCCATTTCAAATGAGTGCATTAATTAATTTATTCCTATTACCTAGTTTTAAACTCTCCATTAATTTTTTGAAAACTTCCTAGCTTTCCTATTTATGCATCTACTTCAGGGAGTATTAGTATCAAGTTCTTCATTAACATTCAGCATGACTTTGAATCCAGGCCTTAGGAAATAAGAACCAGCTCTTTGAATATTGCTTTATTTTCTTATTAAAATGTTCCAATTACTTTTTTCAAGAAGGACATATACCTTTTGGAACTAGTGATCTTTCACATTATTACCATATTACCCTTCTCATGACTTTACATTCTTCTAAGAAATAAAAGACCCAGTTTCCCAAACAGTCAGTTTCTCCCATCAGGAAGCTTCCATTAGCCTCTTATTCTTATCCATCTGAGGGCAGAGAGAGTGAAAACCACAATCATAGGAAACTAACCAAACTAATCACATGGACCACAGGTTTATCTAACTGAATGAAACTATGGGCTGTGCCATGTAGGGCCACCCAAGATGGACAGGTCATAATGGAGAGTTCTGACAAACCGTGGTCCCCTGGAGAAGGGAATGACAAACCACTTCAGTATTCTTGCCTTGAGAACCCCATGAACAGTATGAAAAGGCAAAAAGATATGACATTGAAATATGAAATCCCCAGGTTGGTAGGTGCCCAGTATGCTAATGGAGAAGAGTGGAGAAATAACTCCAGAAAGAAGGAAGATGGAGCCAAAGCAAAAATAACGCCCACTTGCGGATGTGACTGGTAATGGAAGTAAAGTCAGATGCTGTAAAGAGCAATACTGCATAGGAACCTGGAAGGTTAGGTCCATGAATCAAGGCAAGTTGGAAGTGGTCAAACAGGAGATGGTAAGAGTGAACATCGACATATTAGGAATCAGTGAATTAAAATGGACTAGAATAGGCGAATTTAATTCAGATGACCATTATATCTACTACTGTGGGGCAAGAATACCTTAGAATAAATGGAGTAGCCCTCATAGCCAATATAAGAGTCCAAAATGCAGTACTTGGATGCAATCTCAAAAATGACAGAATGATCTCTGTTAGTTTCCAAGGTAGACCATTCAATATCACAGTAATCCAAGACTATGCCCCAACCACAAATGCTAAAGAAGCTGAAATTGAACAGTTCTATGAAGACCTACAAGACCTTCTAGAACTAACACCAAAAAAAAAAAAAAAAAAAAATGTCCTTTTCATTATAGGGGACTGGAATGGAAAAGTAGGAAATCAAGAAATACCTGAAGTAACAGGCAAGTTTGTCCTTGAAGTACAAAATGAAGCAGGCCTAAGGCTAACAGAGTTTTGCCAAGAGAATGCACTGATCATAGCAAACACCCTCTCCCAGCAACACGAG
Organism: Bos grunniens; assembly: GCF_055505025.1. Classification (NCBI taxonomy): domain Eukaryota; kingdom Metazoa; phylum Chordata; class Mammalia; order Artiodactyla; family Bovidae; genus Bos; species Bos grunniens. The sequence continues at coordinate 51,841,922 of NC_141175.1, forward strand.
AGAAGACTCTACACATGGACATCACCAGATGGTTAATACTGAAAACTGATTGATTATATTCTTTGCAGCCAAAGATGGAGAATCTCTATACAGTCAGCAGAAACAAGACCAGGAGCTGACTGTGGCTCAGATCATGAACTCCTTATTGCAAATTCAGATTTAAATAAAAGAAAGTAGGGAAAACCACTAGGATTCAGGATTGACATAAATCAAATCCCATATGATTGTACAGTGGAAGTAACAAATAGATTCAAGGGATTAGATCTGATAGAACGAGTGCCTGAAGAACTATGAACAGAGGTTCGTGACACTGTACAGGAGGCAGTGATCAAGACCATCCTCAGGAAAAAGAAATGCAAAAAGATAAAATGGTTGTCTGAGGAGGCCTTACAAATAGCTGAGAAAAGAAGAGAAGCTAAAGGCAAAGGAGAAAAGGAAAGCTATACCCACCTGAATGCAGAGTTCCAAAGAATAGCAAGGAGAAATAAGAAAGACTTCCTCAGTGAACAATGCAAAAAAATACAGGAAACAATAAAATGGAAAAGAGTGGCAATCTTTTCAAGAAAATTAGAGATACCAAGGGAATATTTCACAGAAAGATGGGCACAATAAAAGACAGAAATGGTATGGACCTAACAGAAGCAGAAGATATTAAAAAGAAGTGTCAGAATACACAGAAGAACTATATAAAAAAGATTTTAATAACCCAGATAACCACAAAGGTGTGATCTCTCACCTATAACCAGACATCCTGGAATGCGAAGTCAAGTGTGCCTTAGGAAGCATCACTAAAAACAAAGCTAGTGGAGGTGCTGGAATGCCAACTGAGCTATTTCAAGTACTAAAAGATGATGCTATGAAAGTGCTGCACTCAATATGCCAGTAAATTTGGAAAACTCAGCAGTGGCCACAGGACTGAAAAATGTCAGTTTTTATTCCAATCCTAAAGAAAGGCAATGCCAAAGAATGTTCAAGTTACTGCACTCATGTCACATGCTAGCAAAGTAATGCTCAAAATTGTCCAAGCGAGGCTTCAAAAGTATGTGAACTGAGAACTTCTGGATGTTCAAGCTGGTTTTAGAAAAGGCAGAGGAACCAGAGATCAAATTGCCAACATCCGTTGGATCATCGGAAAAGCAGGAAAGTTCCAGAAAAGCATCTACTTCTGCTTTATTAACTATGCCAAGGCCTTTGACTATGATGACCACAACAAACTCTGGAAAATTCTTAGAGAGATGGGAATACCAAACCACCTGACCTGCCTCTTGAGAAATCTGTATGCAGGTCAGGAAGCAACAGTTAGAAATGGACATGGAACAGCAGACTGGTTCCCAATAGGATAAGGAGTATGTCAAGGTTGTATATTGTCACCCTGCTTGTATAACTTATATGGAGAGTATATCATGAGAAACACTGGGCTGGATGAAGCACAAGCTGCAATCAAGATTGCCGGTAGAAGTATCAATAAGTTCAAATACGCAGATGACACCACCCTTATGACAGAAAATGAAGAGGAATGAAAGTCTCTTGATGAAAGTGAAAGAGGAGAATGAAAATACTGGCTTAAAACTCAACTTTGAAAAAACGAAGATCATGGCATCTGGTTCCATATGGCAGAAAGATGGGTAAACAATGGAAACAGTGATAGACTTTATTTTCTTGAGCTCCAGAATCACTGCAGATGGTGACTACAGCCATGAAATTAAAAGACACTTGCTCCTTGGAAAAAGAGCTATGACCAACCTAGATAGCATATTGAAAAGCAGAGACAATGCTTTGCCAACTAAGGTCTATCTAGTCAAAGCTACTGTTTTTGCAGTAGTCATATATGGATATGAGAGTTAAACATAAAGAAAGCTGGGCACTGAGGAGTTGATGCCTTTGAACTATGGTGTTGCAGAAGACTCTTGAGAGTCACTTGTACTGCAAAGAGATCATACCAGTCAATCCTAAAGGTAATCAGTCCTGAATATTCATTGGAAGGACTGATGCTGAAGCTGAAGCTCCAATACTTTGGCCACCTGATATAAAGAACTGACTTATTGGAAAAGCCTGTGATGCTGGGAAAGATTGAAGGCAGGAGGAGCAGGGGGTGGCAGAGGATGAGGTGGTTGGATGGCAATACTGGCATGATGGACATGAGTTTGATATGGTGATGGAATGGGAAGCCTGGCATGCTGCAGTTCATGGGGTCGCAAAGAGTCAGACATGACTGAGCAACATAACTGACTGAACTTAAGAAATAGATAAAAACTCCTGCCGTTGAAAATAAACAACAGAATATTACCAAGTTAAGTGACAGAAACACTGATGAAAAAATACCTGTTTTGGAATATAGATACAACCACAAACTGTAGATTGTCAATTTGTTTGTGACCCTAAGACATGGCAGCTTGGTATCATTACTTGCTATAACATTCTAGATTTATAAATATGTGGCATTCTAATTTATAAATATGACTGTATGACGATTTAGGCCAAAAGTCCCCACCGAAATGAAGAAAGGGATGTTGAAGCTCTGACCTTAAGCGCTAGATTATCATATACAGATTGGTAAATGGGCACATAGCTGTTTGCAGCCCTTTCTTCACCCCCTTGGAGAAGGGCATGGCCACCCACTCCAGTATTCTTGGCTGGAGAATCCCACAGACAGAGGAACTTGGCAGGCTACCATCCCTGGGTTCATAAAGAGTTGGACATGACTGAGCGATTGACACTTTACTTTACCCCCTATCTGGTAATCTCAGTACACCAGGTGAGGTTTGTAGGTGGTATCTGACATTAGGATCTTGCAAGTAAGACCCTGAAATCTAGGGACAAATCCTGATTCCATTTGGAAGTATTTTTAATTTATTTATTAAAATGTATTATGCATTATAGATTTATAATTTATTAATTTGGCTGCATCCAGTTTTAGTTCTGGCATATGCAATATTTTGTTGCAGTACCCAGGCTTCTGTCTAACTGTGGCACACTGGCTTCACGGTGCATGGGCTTAATACTTGGGCGAGGGCGTTAGTTGCTCCAGGCGTATGGGGGCAGGGATTGAACCCACATCCCTGACATTGGAAGGTGGATTTTTAACCACTGGACCACAAGGGAGGTCCTCATTTGGAAGTGTTCGTATGTTTTGAAATACTGAAGAATTTGATCCTATCTTAGATATACCCCACTTGTGGAATATTGTTAAGCATGGCATAATGAGATCAGTATAATAATTTTGAAGCTTGTTAAATAAGAACAACAAGATATTTGGTAACACAAGACAAATATCTAAGAGTTGAAACCATCAAATGTCAATATTTTAAGTTTCCTATTATTGCCACCTTGTACTGTAAGATAGCATATTGAAAGACAATAAAATGTGATACTTTGAGGTAGTCTGATCTTTTAATGGCCTGTGCAAATGTATAAGTAAATGTAACCCATTTATAATAATTGTGGTTGCCAATTTTGGTGCCTTACTTTTCCCACTTGTGAGTTCTTTAGTAGACATTTTTAGAAATTCTGAGTATCTATATAATCTTACTTTTAAAATTAGTAATATCTATATATTTTTGTAAAAATGATACTTTGACACCGTGGTTTTTTTGACAATTTGAGTTTGGTTAATTGAAGCCAAGATTTGTGGTTAATGCTTTTGGCTTTGAATCATATATTTATTTCTTACTTGTCATGTTCAGTTTGCTTATATTTTCTAAGCTAATCTTGATTTCAGTGTTTCATTTCTACTTCCTGCCTTAATTTGTAATTCATATTTCCTTTTCTATATCAAAATCAAGACTGTAAACAAGTTTTCTCAAAATTTTTCCAACACTTTAAAAGACATACCAATAGATAAAGCTGAAAATGGAAAGTATGTTTAAGTGAAATTTGCTCCCATCCCTAAAGAAATAATAATTCCACTGATAGCTGCTCACAACACAGACTGTGATGGTGAATGTACAGGGCTACTGCAATCCCGTGGATGAAATAATCCCTTAAGGGATGCTGCCATATGAGGTCTATCATTTGGGAGTGGATATTGTTGCTGGGCTGGTAACCTCTGCATTATGTCATTGACCTGAAATAAATAAATGGCCAGATATTTCTCCAGAGAAAAATGAGTTTATTCAGGATCAGCAGAGAATTGCAGTTTGGGGTCTGCAATGTGGCCAGCCACATGAAAGTCCCCCCACAGCAAGGGAAGGAGAACTCTTTTATAGAGCGGAAAACAAGTTGGGAGGGTTGTGGTAAACAAAGCTTCCATGACTTTTCATTGGGTGAGTCTTTGCTGGGAAAAAATAGGAATGTTTCTTCTTCCTGTTGAGCTCTATTATCATCACGGGCATTAGAGTTCCTCCTTCTGGTCTCCCAACTTTTGTAAAGTGAGATTTCTGGTTATTAATTTTATAATTTTTATTCTGTTAGAATGCCATGTCAGGAAGAAGAGATTTTCCTCTGCCCTTCTAAGTTCTTTTCACTGGTCTAAGAATTAAAATCATGTGAGACAGATTAGCAGGAGAAAATTAAACAAAAGTTTAATAACATGTACACATGGGAGAGACCCAAGAAAACTGAATGATTTGCCAAAATGGCTGAAATCTTTACCTTAAATACCATCTTCAGCTAAAGACAAAGAGTACATTGGGGGAGTAGTTTTGGACTTCAGAGGATTCACATAGAGCTAAATGAGCAAATGTTTGATAGACAAATGTTTGCTGGGCCTGCAGAGACGATGGGACACAGTGAACTCTGGTCTTCAGGTGCTGTCTTGAGTTCCCCCAGCACCCCCAGCCCATAGTATTTATAGGTATCTTAGTCAGTGATATCTTTATTCCAGGACCAGGCCCTTTATTCTGTTAGGCAGTTAAGGGGGCAAGTCAAAATTTCTTCCTGAGCTTGTGGGCCTTAATTGTTTTACCACAAAATAATCCACATGCCAGAGAGATATTTTAGGCTGGGAAATGTTGCTCCCCTGAAGCCGAAAGGAGTAAGAAGCAGTATGAAGTGAAGTGCCCACTGTAACCAATGCTAGATGCCATGGTCAGCATTTTTACTAGATTCAACTCAGTTTAGCTCAGATAATTGATAGCATGGAAAACATTCTGTGCTTTCTCAGTAGTCCCATGTTCAAAATACTCTGGACTTTTTCCCATGCACTCTGACAGAGGAGATTATTACCTCCTTTCCATCCACTTGTTTGTCTCGAAAAAGGTTAGAGAAGATGACAAGAAACTCTGATCATTAAAACATATAGTTTTGAGCTAGATATCTTCATGGAGAAGAAGAGACAAAATTCTGATGAAAGCAGGAAATCAAGGTTAAATTTTGAAATTTCATCTTTTGAAAAGGAGTGGATTTTCAACTATTTTAAATGCCAGAAGAAGCAGTGAGAAACAAATGTGATAATGCCTTGAGACCTCTTAGTGTTTGGTACTTAAAAATGCATACTATATTTTGCTGCTCTTTGGGGAAGAAATGCTATGTGACTTCTAGTGTATGCATGCTAAGTTGCTTCAATCATGCCTGACTCTTTGCAACCCTGTGGACTGTGTAGCCTGCCAGGCTCCTCTGTCCATGGGATTCTCCAGGTAAGAATACTGACGTGGGTTGCCATTTCCTCCTTCAGGGGATCTTTCTGATCCAAGCATCGAACCCACATCTCTTATGTCTCCTGCATTGGCAGGTGTGTTCTTTACTACTAGCACCACCTAGGAAGCCCTGAATATTAGTATACATTAAGAATAAATGATGAACATTGGGGTACACGTGTCTCTTTCAATTCTGGTTTCCTTGGTGTGTATGCCCAGCAGTGGGATATGGGTCATATGGCAGTTCTATTTCCAGTTTTTTAAGGAATCCCCACAGTGTTCTCCATAGTGGCTGTACTAGTTTGCATTCCCACCAACAGTGTAAGAGGGTTCCCTTTTCTCCACACCCTCTCCAGCATTTATTGCTTGTAGACTTTTGGATCATAGCCATTCTGACTGGCGTGAAATGATACTTCATAGTGGTTTTGATCTGCATTTCTCTGATAGTGATGTTGAGCATCTTTTCATGTGTTTGTTAGCCATCTGTATGTCTTCTTTGGAGAAATATCTGTTTAGTTCTTTGGCCCATTTTTTGATTGGGTCGTTTATTTTTCTGGAATTGAGCTGCAGGAGTTGCTTGTATATTTTTGAGATTAGTTCTTAGTCAGTTGCTTCATTTGCTATTATTTTCTCCCATTCTGAAGGCTGTCTTTTCACCTTGCTTATAGTTTCCTTTGTTGTGCAGAAGCTTTTAATTTTAATTAGGTCCCATTTGTTTATTTTTGCTTTTATTTCCAATATTCTCGGAGGTGGGTCATAGAGGATCCTGCAGCACTGTTTATAATAGCCAGGACATGGAAGCAACCTAGATGTCCATCAGCAGATAAATGGATAAGAAAGCTGTGGTACATATACACAATGGAGTATTACTCAGCCATTAAAAAGAATACATTTGAATCAGTTCTAATGAGGTGGATGAAACTGGAGCCAATTATACAGAGTGAAGTAAGCCAGAAAGAAAAACACCAATACAGTATAATAATGCATATATATGGAATTTAGAAAGATGGTAATGATAACTCTGTATGAGAGACAGCAAAAGAGACACAGATGTATAGAACAATCTTCTGGGCTCTGTGAGAGAGGGCGAGGGTGGGATGATTTGGGAGAATGGCATTGAAACATGTATAATATCATATGTGAAATGAATTGCCAGTCAAGTTTCGATGCATGATACAGGGTGCTCAGAGCTGGTGCACTGGGATGACCCAGAGGGATGGGATGGGGAGGGAGGTGGGAAGGGGGTTAAGGATGGGGAACACATGTACACCTGTGGCGGAGTCATGTCAATGTATGGCAAAACCAATACAATATTGTAGTTAGCCTTCAATTAAAATAGATAAATTTGTATTTAAAAAAAAGAATAAATGAGATCCAAAGTCAACCAGAGAGTCATCAAATTTCCACAGACCTGATTCCTGGATCACTGTCCTTTTAGTCACTGAGAGATGGAACATCACATTGTGTGTAGATCACAAGTGACAAAGGAGAATCTATTGTAGAATGATAAAATTCTTTCTCATTTTTGTGGGTAAACTAACCATGCATATATGTACAGTGGACGGTAAATAGCCCAAGGCTGCTGAGTTAATTTATAGCTCCAAAGATCAAATTAATTTTCTCCACATACACAGTTTATGAGCTAAACAAATATTTATTTTGTACAACAAAATAACAAATATTTATTTTCTACAACAACAACAAATATTTTACAAGTTAATGGATATCAAAAACCTCTGACCAAGATTGTATTCTTGTAAGGTTAATAAAATCCCTGGCCCTAGGTGAGTTCTTGAAGTAAACAGTTAGTCAACCATCATTTTTTCCCCAGACTTTAAAATTTTATTTTCTACTGAGGTATAGCCAGTTAACAACATTATGATAGTTTCAGGTGAACAGCAAAGGAACTCAGCCATACATGTACATGTATCCATTATCCCTCAAGACCTCCTCTCATCCAGGCTGGCACATAACATTGAGCAGAGTTCCATGTAGTATACAGTAGATCCTTGTTGGTTATCCATTTTGGATATAACAGTGTAAACACGACCTTCCCAAAGTCCCTAACTATCCCTTCCTGCCCCCTGCAATCATAAGATTGCTCTCTAAGTCTGTGAGTCTCTTTTTATTTTGAAACTAAGTTTATTTATATAATTTCTTTTTAGATTCCACATATAAGTGATGTCATACAATATTTCTCCTTCTCTCTGACTTAGTTCACTCAGTATGACACTCTCTAGGCCCATACAGGTTGCTGAAAATGGCATTATTTCATTCCTTTTAGTGGCTGAGTAATATACCATTGTATATATGTATAACATCTTTACCTATTCCTTTGTCAGTGGACATTTAGGTTGCTTACATGTCTTGGCTATTTTAAACAGTGCTGCAATGAACATTGGTATGTATGTATCATTTCAGATCATATTTTTCTCTTATATTAAAATGGTATAACCATTTTAATATATGCATTAGCCTTGGCACTATTAAAAGTTAATAGGAAATATATTCTGCAGAAAAAAGCAAACCAGAGATTTAGATATTACTCACTCATGATCATTAACAATAATCACCAAAGTTAAATCAAATTTAGTCAAGTTAAAAAGAACAGAACATGAATAGAAAAAGTCTCTTTAATCCCTTCTAAGAAAGCTGTGATTTTGTAGAATTACATGAAAGAGATCTCAAAATGTAACATGAACTTTTTGAAAAAATGTGATCAAAATAATACCATCCTTTATTTTTATATATTTATTTTCATCATTGTAAGTTAACATACATTTTAGAAAATCTGAAAATCTAGAAAAATTCACTAAGACGACAATGGAAAATAAAATAGCTAACTGAAATGTTGATTCATCTTAATAGTTTCCTATGTAAAACTTCAAGAAGATTCAGGGAAAAAATTAATTTGCTTTATATCATGTATTTTTCCCATGTCATTAAATATTCTTTTATATGACTTTTTATGACTTCATGTTATTATACCAGATTGATCTTTGAAGATTTGATCTAACTCTTTTCTTTTTATTGTTTGGAATATTTAGATTTTCCCCAGTCTTTCCTGGTGACTCAGACAGTAAAGAATATGCCTGCAGTGCAGGAGACACAGTTTGATCCCTTGGTTGGGAAGATCACCTGGAAAGAGGACTGGCAATCCACTCCAGTATTCTTGCCTGGAGAATTCCATGGACAGAGGAGCCTGGCAGGCTATAGTCCATGAGGTCACAAAGAGTCAGACATAACTGAGTGACACACACACATAATGATATATTATTCAGCCTTAAAGAGAAGGCTGCATGTATGAATGATGCCTGTATGAACCTGGAGGACATGATACTCAATGAAATAAGCCAGACACAAGGAAAAATGCTACATAATCTCACTATGTGAAATCTAAAAACGGTGAATACATAGAAGCAGAATGGGAAGTGGGGAAATGGTTGGTCTAAGGGTACAAAGTTGCAATTATGTTGGATGAATAAGTTCTAGACATTAAATGTAGAGCGTGATGGTTATATTTTAAAATATTGTAGTTTATACTGGAAATTTGCAAAAAGAGTAAATTTCAGGTGCTCTCAGTACACAAATGTGCACACACACACACACAAAGTACCTATATGGAACAATTTTGTTGTTTAGTCAGTAAGTCCTGTCCCACTCTTTTGTGGCCCCATGGAGCATAGCCCACCAGGCTCCTCTGTTTTCCTAGGCGAGAATACTGGAGTGTGTTTCCATTTCCTTCTCTAGGGTATCTTCCAGACCCAAGGATTGAACCTGTGTCTCCTACTTGGCAGGTGGATTCTTTACCACTGAGCCACCTGAGAAGTCCCATATGGGATGATAGATGTGTTAATTTGATTAGCTTGACTGTAGTAATCACTCTATAGATGTTTGTATATGTATACCCAAACATCATGTTGCATACCTTAAATATATATAAATTTTACTAGAAAAACATAAAGGATGTCAGGGAGAAAGAATCTAATGATTTTCTTCTTTAAAAATTGACTTTGCCTAGAAAGAACTATTTTGTTTGTTTTCCTTTGTGAAGGCAAAAAAAGAAAACCTTTTCTTCAGTCATCTTTTTTAGCATTTTAGGCAGACTTTTTGTGAATTTGTAAAAATAAAGGAATGACTGTTTGCCTTTTAAAATAGAAAACACTCATCTTTTATCCTAGTGATTTCTGCATGTGTGTGTTTCATCATTTCTTTGAATATCTGATTACTTCTACAGTGTTTCTTAGTGTGCTTGTGATCACTTTGATTTTTATATGTGTACTTTCTCTGTTCCCTTAGACACCCCCTGTCTATGTTGAGTGTTTCGTGTCCTAATAAGGCACATTCTAAGGTTATGTTCATGTTTACCCTTGTGAATGTATTCTTCTCTTCCATGGCCCCAAATCCTAATTCAATCACTGTTTACTGACCTGTGTTAGAAGGTATGGGACAGTGGTTCCTAAACTTTAGTATATAAGGTTGTTAGTCTGGGAGGTCATTTAAATGCAAATTGCAGGGCACCATTTCTTGAGTTTCAGATTTGGAACATTTGGGGTGATACCTGGGAATCTGTGTTTTTAAATCTTACCCTGTGTGATCTAATACATATGGCTCTTGAATGGCACTCTGATGGTACAGATCTTCCTCAACCTATGATGGGGTTTTGTCTTAAACATACTGTACATCGAAAATGCATTGAGTACACCTAACCTACAAAATAGTATAGCTTAGCCGAGCCTACCTTACATGTGTTCATAATACTTATGTTAGCCTATAAGTGGGCAAGAAACCATCTAAGACAAAGCCTCTTTTATGATAAAGTGTGGACTGTTACATATAATTCTGAATACTGAAAGTGGAAAACAGAATGGTTGTATGTGAGTGGGTTGTTTTCTCTCGTGTTCTTACAATTTTGGGCTGAATGGGAACTACGGCTGCAGTTGCCTAGCATCAGGAGAGAGCACTGAACCACATACTGCTCACCTGAGAAAAGATCAAATTTCAAAATTTGAAGTACAGTTTCTACTGAATGTATGTCACTTTTACACCATTATGATAAGTTGAACCATCATAAGTCAAGGACTATCTGTAATATTCAAACGAATACAACACTTTGACTTCCACATAGTTGTTAGAAATGTCAATGCTCTGTTTGGAGAAAGCTTCTTGAAGGAAGTAAATATTAAGCAGGTTTGGAAATTTAGTTTGTTGGAGATGCAACAGTTAATTTTAAGGAGAAACACAGACTGTACTCCAGAGCCCTCTCATCCTCTGTCTTCACTGCTTGGTGCCATCTCTGCAACTTTAATTTATGTGCATCATGTTATCTGCCTTGTCTGCTGTTGTCTAGTCCAAGAATATGCCATTCTTCAAATATGTACTCACAGGATAGAAAAGAATGGATAATAAATTGCTAAGTGTCATGATGACCCCGTGTAAATCATCATAACAGTGAAAACAGCATACTAGATAAACAGAGAACTTGTTTATCTAGAAATGTTCTCTGGATTCTCCAGCTTCTGATTTTCTGCATTTCTGACTTGATCATGATCTCATGGTCTCCTATTTACTTTTAATAGGACATATGAAATATATATTTGAAATATACATAATATGTATCAAACATATAAATATATATAACAGATGACTATTTAAAATTATATATATATAGGAAATAGTGAGAGAAGACTTGAAGTTGGTTAATGCCAACAAAATACTTGTTAAGTACACTAAACTGTTTTTACTTTAACTTTTTATTATTGGCAACCTCAACTGATGTTCAAGAAAAAAACTTTAGTCTCTAAAAGTGCTTGGTTTTGAGATCTGTTTTCTAAAGTTTCTATATGTTATTTTCAGTTGGATTTAAGTTCCATCTAGAATTACCACAGGAAAGATTTATTAGATAATTTTTTTACTAATGCTATATTGGATAATTCTACTTGTTAACAGAATATATTGACATTAGCTTTCTTAATTTTAATTATCTTGGTAGCATCTATAGTTGTATATTTAAACAATAACAAGCTGAGATAGAATATTATTAGTGAATTGTTTCTAGTTGTATATCTTTTGGTTTAGCTGCAATAATGAGCACATATTCTGTGATGTAAAATGTGGGAATACAATAAATATCATGAATATAAGTATCCAAAATGGAATTGATTTCTTCACAATTTACTTTTAGCTGAAGAAAATGGGAGAAATAGTTATCTAGTACTTGAATAGAAGCCACTATACTAGAGAAGAGACCAGACCCGCAGGTGTATAATTGGTATTGATTCAAACTGTAAAAAACCAATAGTGTCTAATTTTATGGCTGTGGAAAATGCATTATTTTTTCTTGGAATATTAAAAAGACTTAGGTTTATTTTCAAAAGGGTAGAGAAAGTATGTGGGTAAAGTTGAAATAAGGCATTTTTACTTTTCTATGAAGAAAAGGCATATTATGTTTATGATTTGAAAGAGCTGTTTGGAACTTAGAAATTATATCATTGCTTCATATCTTATAAAAAACAAATATGTAGTTTTATCTGATTGCTGAAACATATAGGTAAAATGCAACTTTAGGTACAACTTTATTTTCAAATTATTTTTAAGCATTAAATATCTCTTATTTATAAAATATTCAATTACTTTATGAAAGACAAGATACTTCTGAGAGTTAATAAGAAACTGAGTAGAAGTCAGGAGACATGGATATATTATCAGTTTCATCATGCTGTCTTTAGGATTTAGAACAGTGTTTGGCAAATACAAAAATATAAAAATTTCTAGGATGAATGCATTAATGAATATTTCTGATTCTGCTACCTTTGCTATGCTATGCTATGCTAAGTCACTTCAGTCGTGTCCGACTCTGTGTGACCCCATAGACGGCAGCCACCAGGCTTCCCCGTCCCTGGGATTCTCCAGGCACGAACACTGGAGTGGGTTGCCATTTCCTTCTCCAATGCATGAAAGTGAAAAGTGAAAGTGAAGTTGCTCAGTCGTGTCCGACTCTTAGCGACCCCATGGACTGCAGCCTACCAGGCTCCTCCATCCATGGGATTTTCCAGGCAAAAGTTGGAGTGGGGTGCCATTGCCTTCTCCGTCTGCTACCTTTACAAGGATGTAAATAATGCAACTTCATTTTTTTATGATAAATTTAACTTCTGTTTTAAGCTCTTATTCTGTTGGGGAGGAAGAAATGCATTCTTAGTCCATTTCTAGGTTGCTTCTATGTTCTACTGGACCTAAGTTTGGGAGTGAGGTTAATATAGTGTAATGTCTGGATACTGGGTTCATTATGTAACCCCCAGGGGTCATCTGTATATAAGCCCCCACCAGACTCTGAGAGAAGCCCATTGACTAGCTGGTCTCCAGCTCTCAGAACACCCAGGTCCTTGCTAAGTTGGCCCTTGGCTTTCATCTCACAGTTACAACTACATGCTGTAATACGTGTAATTTCACAATTACTGCTACATGCTGTAGTCTTCCTCTCTTCCATCAAAATCCAGGAGATGATCAAAAAGATACTTAACTAAATAAATAAGAGATAATTAAATAGCTGAGCTCAAAGGCATGTTTGGAAACTTTTGGTGGTATAAGAATAATGAAGGATTCACATAAGACAGGACTGATTTAAGAAGGGAATTACAGCTCAGGAGTTCTGTGGGTGCCTCCTGATGAAGAACATGCACACAGTACTAAATTCACATTCAGGAGTGGATGAAACTGAGAGCAAGGGTGATTGGCCTAGGCCAGGGGTGATGAGATGCTGCTCAGTTCATTCTCGAGACCTCATGCCCCTCCCTGGGGTCTAGTATCAGCTGTGATTTCTGAATCTAGTTGAGAACAGCAAGTCTGGGATTTTGATTTGAGGGAGCAAATAGGTCTCAGGGTGGCTGGACACAGCCTAGGGGAATAGGATATATCCAGAATCAGGGGAAAAGTTGCAGTGCTTCCCCTCCACCACTAAATATTCTGTCCAGATGCCAGTGTGGGTCTCTGCCCCAAGAACAGATACAGCATGCAGTTCAAAAGAGGATTTAGCTATAAATATGAGCATATAATCAAGACTTAGCAGATGTTTGAGGAAAAGCTACACTATAAAATACAAATAAATAGCAATTATAAGCTATAAAACAGAAAACTCAAAGCCACTATATGGTGGAAAGGATTCATTCTGAGATGCAAGGAATTCTGAAAAGCCTTATAAATACATCAGCTACCTAGACTCACTGATTCTTAAGGATTTTTTTTGTCCCTATGGCTTTGCTGAAAAAAGAGCACAGGTTCTTTCTGCCTTTTGTGGGACGTTCTATTACCTTCTCATTCTCAGAGGTAGGGTAATCCTCTGTGGGGTTTTCCCAGTATAGTCTGAGTTTACACCTGTTTTTAGGTAATTATCTATAGTGTCGCTTTGGTAATAAAGTATATGATTATTTATTCAAGGATTATCTGAGGCATGGGGTCGAGGTCCAGCATCTCTTTCCTCAGGGGCCTATGATTGCCTAAATATCTTCTACTTCCTCTTCAGACAGTCCACCTTCTTCCAGATTGTAGAATCCTGTGTAGGGGATGGTTAAACTTGTAATGGGCTTCCCTGGTATCTCAGTCAGTAAAGAATCTGCCTTAGGATAGGTAACCTAGTTCTTCTTCAGGTAATCTGCCAAATCTGCTATCTGTTTGCTGAGTGAGTCCTCTCCTGGGGCTCTTTTCCCCCCCTTTTTTTTTCCACTAAAGCTTCCCTAATCTTAAGCAATAAGTCCAAATGGCTTAGGTGTTCCAAATGGGGAAGAGGAAATAGGTAAAATAAAGAGTGGTAATAATGCACACACACATATACATGTTAATATTCTAAATACTGTCCTACAACATCACTAAGTGCCCTGTGGTCTTTGGGAACATTATTTAAATACTCTCAGCCTTTTTGTCCTAATGTGTAAGCTCTCTGAACTTTGAGATTCCTCCTGAAAGCTCATGATAAAATCATCCAGCTTAGGGTTTGTAGGAACTTTGTGCATCACTCAGCCAAACCCTTCACCCTATATAGATCTTCTTTCCAAATATTTGTGCCATGTGATTATCTAACCACCGTAATAATACTTTAAAGAATGGATTAGAGGAGATAAGAATAACATTAATTTCTAAAAATTAAATATAAAGAGTGTGTTTGTGCCAGTATCATACTGTCTTGATGACTGTAACTTTGTAGTACAGTCTGAAGTCAGGAACATTGATTACTCCAGCTTCATTCTTCTTTCTCAAGATTGCTTTGGCTCTTTGGGGTCTTTTGTGTTTCTATACCATATGACCTAGCAATCCCATATGACCTAGCAATCCCACTACTAAGCATATACTTTGAGGAAACCATACTTGAAAAAGTCACATGTGCCCCAATGTTCTTTGCAGCACTATTTACAATAGCTCATACATGGAAGCAACCTAGATGTCTATCAACAGATGAATGGATAAAGAAGTTGTGGTACATATATACAATGGAATATGACTCAACTATAAAAAGGAATCCATTTGAGTCAGCTCTAATGAGGTGGATGAGCTTAGAGTCTATTACACAGATTGAAGTAAGAAAGAGAAAGACAAATATCCTATATTAACACATATATATGGAATCTAGAAAGGTAGTACCAATGATACTACTTGTGGGGAAGCAAAGGAGATGCAGACATGAAGAACAGACTTTTGGACACAGTGGGGAAGGAGAGGGTGAGATGATTTGAGAGAGTAGCATTGAAACATATACATGACCATATGTAAAATAGACAGCCAGTGGGAATTTGCTGTATGACACAGGGAAACCAAAGCCCAGTGGTTTGTGACAACCTAGAGGGGTAGGATGGGGAGGGAGACAGGAGGGAGATTCAGGAGGGAGGGGACATATGTATAACTCTGGCCATTTCATGTTGATGTATGGCAGAAACCATCACAATATCATAGGCCAGTGATATTGACAGTGATTTTGGAGTGATTCTGCAGTGATTTTGGAGCCCCTCAAAAATAAAGTCAGCCACTGTTTCCACTGTTTCTACATCTATTTGCCATGAACATAGACTAATTATTCTCAGTTAAAAATAAAAATAAAAGGTTTGTTTGACAGAAAAGAATTCAGAGGCCTGTGAATGCTGTGGAAGGCTGTGGAAAAAGACAAAGTACACTAAATAAGCACACTTTTTGGATATATCGAACATGGGCATCCTGTCCTCAAGAAAGGCAGTTAAGATTTGTTGCAGCTCATTGAAGAATAGATAAAAAATTTTAAAACAACAACAAAAAGCTTGACCCAGTGCTTGGCTCATAGTAAGTTCATAGAAAATAGCAGCTTGTTTTTATTTTTACTATAGTGGTAATGGTTGTGATGGTTCTTGAGGATCTGGGAAGGAAACTGTCTACAGAAAGCAAATTACAGAGAGAAGGCCGAATTATCTTCAGAATCTGTATGTTATGCCCAGATCTCTCCTCTGGATAACCTGGTTATGAGAAAATTCCAGCCGATCAACTGCCCAAGTTTAATGGCCCAAATTCAGGCATTATCGCACTTGAAGGGAAAAAGCCTTCATCCCTGTAGTTTTTCCCTCGTAAGAATTAAAGGTTTTTCCCAGTGATAGGATGAGTCACCAAACCCCCGTGTTCCCATTTCCACCTTGTTCAAGCTGCAGACCCTTCACTGTCTGACTGTGCCTGTCACGAGTCACCGACATTTACCTCCTGGGTTATTTGCATCTTTAAAAGCAGAATTGTGGCTTTGGTTTTCTTGGGGGTTGTTTTCCCAACTTTCTAAACTTCATATTTTTCTTAGAACTTTGAGTTCTCTTGAAATATCCACTTGCTCTCTCCTTCACTCTCAGTGTGAAAGCCTCTTTCTTAAAGACAACATCATCCAGACACAATGTCCAGCTCATTAAAATCTCCAAATATTCCCAAACACTTTCTGATTCTATAGATAGCTGCTTCTGCTACCACTGCCTTCATGGCTCTTCCTCTACTGTTCAGGTTTTTATTTATTTTTACTTCAGTTGTATTTGTGTATATGTATATAAACTAAGCTATTTCTGTGTGGCCTACTTTATAGAAAATTAAAACCCCAGAATGCATATTTACAAAATAGATAATTTGAAGTTGATTATCCACATTATAAAATAGAGCTTTCTTTGCTTCCTAGTGCTTTTATTGTCATTTACTTTCAAAACTGTGTTTCCCTGGGGTATTTACAATATAGTTTAACTTTCTTTAAGTGATTGGTTTTACATCTAGAAAATATTTTGAATAAACAGAATGCATTTTTTTTTCAGATGAGCACACAGGTGGTAACAGCCTCAGAGAGAGAATTCAAGGTGTATATTAATAATAAAGCCCCCAGCTGGGTGAGCTGGGGTCCCACATTGCTCCTCACTCCACCCCTTTTCCCCACTGCGTCCCTAAGCCATTTCCCTGGAAGACCTGTGATAACTCACCTGTCTGCACTGGCAGTCATTAAAGTTGTTCTGCTTCATTGTACATATGTACCACATCTTCTTTATCCATTCATCTGTTGAGGGACATTTAAATTGTTTCCATGTCTTGGCTGTTGTGAACAGTGCTGCTATGAACATAAAGGTGCACACAAATGAACCTCTTTGTGAAACAACAGAATCATGGACATAGAGAACAGACTGATGGTTGCCAAGGGGGATCGTGTTGTGGGAGGGATGGAGTGGGAGGTTGGGGTTAACAGATGTAAGCTCTTATATACAGAATGGATAAACAACAAGGTCCTACTGTATAGCATAGAGAACTGTGTGCAGTAGCCCATGATAAACCATAATGGAAAAGAATATTAAAAAGGAATGTAAAACAAGTAAATAAATGAAATGGGTTTATCAAATATGCAAAAAACAAAAGTGGATTCCTTGGATTTTCAATCTGTAAGATGATATCTGCAAATAGAGTTTAAATCTTTCCAATCTGAAAAAAATACAATGAAATTCATGTTTGAAGACAAAATGAAAGATATCCTGCTCTGGGGCCTCTGTCCATCCCTTTCTTCTTCTTTATGTGCAGCTGTGACCCTCACCCCACCAGAGCCCCTTTCCTGCCCCTGGGGTCCTCAGTCAGCCCCACTTGTGCTCTGCCTGCTAGTGGGTTTTGTTTTGGTGTCAGTACTTCCCAGGCCAGTCTAGATATTTGCTTCCTTAATGTCTTCTGATTTTTCTGGTGCTTTTACTCTTTAAACATCCTATAACCTCTTCCTCCTGCTTCACTGTGTTGCATGCTGTGCTCAGTCATATCCGACTCTTTGCGACCCCACAGACTGTAGCCCTCCAGGCTCCTCTGTCTATAGGGATTCTCCAGGCAAGAATACTAGAGTGGGGTGCCATTCCCTTCAGGGGATCTTCCTGACCCAGGGATGGAACCTGTATCTCCTGCTTTGACAGGCAGATTCTTTACCATTAGTGCCACGTGAGAAGCCCAATGTGCAACAAATCCCCTTTGATGGGTATGGAGGGGAGGAGGCATTGGAATGTTTAACCTCTTCTCCGTCAAGTGATACAGTGAGAAGAGTGGTTCCCTCTGTCCTTACTTGCCCCCTTTTCCCTTTCAGAACACAAGGATCATCTCCAAGAGGCCCTCCTAGACCACTTTGCAGTTTTTGCCTCTGGATTAGGCTCTACCTGTGCTAATTGTTAGAAGTTGGATGTTCCTCCAGGTTTCATTTGAGGAACCAGAAATGTTTCTTTAATTTATTTAGATTAAAAAAAAAATCAAAGTATAATTGGGGCTTCCCTGGTGGCTCAGATGGTAAAGAATCTTCCTGTAATGCAAGACACCCTGGTTTGATTCCTGGGTTAGGAAGATGCCCTGGAGAAGGAATAGGATAACCAGTCCAGTATTCATGGGCTTCCCTGATGGCTCAGATGGTAAAGAATCTGCCTGCATTGCAGGACACCTGGGTTCGAGCCTTGGGTTGGGAAGATCCCCTGGAGGAGGGTATGGCAACCCACTCCAATATTCTTGCCATGGACAGAGGAGGCTGGAAGGTTGCAGTCCATGGGGTTGCAAAGAATCAGACATGACTGAGCGACTAAGCACACAGCACATAGTTGATTTACAGTGATTTTAGGTGTACAGCCAAGTGATTCAGTTATACATACATATATATATATTTTTTTCAGATTCTTTTACCTTATAAGTTATCGCATAATATTGAGTAGAGCTCCCTGTGCTGTATAGTAGATCCTTGTTGTCTATCTGTTTTATATACAGTGGTATATATACTTCCCAGGTGGCGCTAGTGGTAAAGAACTTTCCTGCCAGTGCAGGAGACATAGGAGACAGGAGCCCGGCAGGCCACACTTCGTAGGGTTGCAAAGAGACACAACTGAAGCAACTTAGCCTACATGCAGCACGTGTTAATACCAAATTCCTAATTTATCCCTATTGCCCCAACCTTGAGCAACCAAAAATGTTTTATAACAAATTGGGAAACGGTTATTCTTATTTTTGAACTCATTCTCACTGACACTTGGCAGCAACTTTTACCATGAAAGTTCTTGGTTTTGGTGGTGTTTTAAACTAGGCAGCAAATGAAGAAAACAAAGTCTCAGGGATTTAGAGATTTATCTTCCCTTAGGATCTCTTTCCTTTCATGAATATTTACATTGTGGATCCAGCTAATTCCTTTATACTGAAGACATAGGGTATTTGAATGTTATTTTTAGTTTGAGGCCAATCGACAAAGGACACTTTGTATTGTACATGCTCCTGCTCTGCCAGTGGACTCACAGAAGGGGAGGGGACGGTCTTACTGATGTACTTGCATTTTTTATCTTATTTCCCCCATGGAAAAGGGTTCACAGAAGTTAACAAAAAAAAAAAAAAAAATTAAAAGACAGAAAAAATGGATTGTGTGCATAAAATGATGACTTGTCATTCAGTGTATCATACTGGGAACTACTGGGAGGTTAGGACCTTGTCTCTGGAGCCTTAAAAAAAAATGTAGTTTTCATTGGAGGAGACTCCTGAAGTCTTACAGAACCAGGAACAGCATTGGGTATCATGGATGCCAGTGATGGGGCTTCCCTGATAGCTCAGTTGGTAAAGAATCTGCATGCAGTACAGGAGACCCAGGTTCAATTCCTGAGTCAGGAAGATCTCCTGGAGAAGGGATAGGCTACCCAGTCCAGCATTCATGGGCTTCCCTGGTGGCTCAGATGGTAAAGAATCTGCCTGCATTGCGGGACACTGGGTTCGATCCCTGGGTTGGGAAGATCCCCTGAAGGAGGATATGGCAACCCACTCCAGTATTCTTGCCATGGACAGAGGAGCCTGACAGGCGACAGTCCATGGGGTTGCAAAGAGTCGGACACGACTGAGCGACTTGCACTTTCACATGCTAGTGATGGGGCTTCCCAGGTGGCGCTAGTGGTGAAGAACCTGCCTGCCAATGCAGGAGACCTGTCAGATGTCAGTTTGACCCCTGGGTTAGGAATATCACCTGGAGAAGGCATAGCAACCCACTCCAGTAGTCTTGCCTGGAGAATCCTATGGACAGAGAGGAGCCTGGTGGGCTGTAGTCCACAGGGTCACACAGCATTGACACTACTTAGTGACTTAGCAAGTACACATGCATGACACTGATACAGAATTTCATCAAATATGTGTTATTGATTCAGAAGAGTTTTGGGAAAACTTAGTATTAGGACATTCTTGATGTGTTTCGTCTAAAGGTATTTCCAGTAATGTGAAAAGTCAACATAAATACGAAGTTTTATTGCTGCTATCTCCGGGGGATCCTTGTAAAATTCTGGAAAGAGGGAAAGTGACTTTTGATCAGGTGAAGCTTTGCTCATGTAATTACATTCATCACCTGTTCTGAATGGCTGCTGCAATGCAGAGCTGGGAGCTTCAGGTCTGCAGAATTTCAGGACAGCAATAGGAGATAGGAAGTTAACTGAGTACAATTAAAAGAGTACAATTTTGTATCATCACTTCTAACACTTTTCTGTCAGTTTTCTGTATGGCATTTTTTTCCTGCCCCCTGCTCCATGCAGTCCTTGAAGGCATTTCTTTCTGAAGATACCCTACTTTTTGTAAAGCCTTCCATTTTGTTAAATAAAGGGACCTCCAACTAGACTGCATAGCAGAGCTATTAAATGTACAGATTTTGGCATCACACTGACATGTGTTCGAATCCACAGTCTGCCACTTCCAAGCCCTGCATCTCTGTACCTATTAACTTCATCCCTCTAAGTCTCTGTTTCCTTTACTGTGGTAGGAGGGTGATAGTGGTAACAGTAGAGATGTCAGTGGGTTTTAAGAGAGTTAAATGAGATAAGCAGAAAGAGCTATCCATAAATATCCACTGAGGTTGTTAGTACAGTATGATTGAGCAAGATGAACCTTGAACTGACCTTCATACAAGTCAGCTTTTTACACATTTATCAAAATTGTTTGCCTCCATTTTCCTATACTTCAGACAAAAGTAAGTCTTATAATTATGTTTAGGACATAATTATACAGACCTGAGCTTTCATTTTCTTTTCTTTTTAAAATTTTAAAATTATTATTATTTTTTGGCTACACTATGCAGCTTGAGGGATCTCAGTTCTCCAACCAGGAATTGAACCTGGGCCATTGCAGTAGAAGTGCTGTCTTAGCAGGGAGTTCTCGGACCTTCATTTTCTACTAAAATTCATTAATATGCATATGTTTGCATGCAAATGAATAGGTCCAATTTATACAGGTAACATACAATGTAATATGGAAAATTAACTTGACCCTGTAATCACTGGATACGTGTCTGGCTAGTTATTTGGACCACTTGTCCTAGAGATGGTAAATGGTATTGGCTGTGAAAATAAGAGAAAATTCTCAAAATCTCCCTTAGTGAACTTAAAAAGATATTTTCGAGGTAAAAGAGAAGACCTTTGTTAGTACAGAATTATACTTGAAATTTGATTTGTTTCTGGGAAGTGGCATTGCTCCTGTTTTATTTTTTTTTTCTAATTTTATTTTTAAACTTTACATAATTGTATTAGTTTTGCCAAATATCAAAATGAATCCACCACAGGTATACATGTGTTCCCCATCCTGAACCCTCCACCCTCCTCCCTCCCCGTACCATCCCTCTGGGTCGTCCCTGCTCCTGTTTTATACTAATAAGACTAATAAGTACAGATGAACAAAAAAAACTTGAGGACTGAATTTCTCTGGATTAACATCTACTTTCTGTTTGTCAAGTAAAATCAGTTTTCTTTACATTTTTTTAGGCTAAATATAAGCTAAGAATTTGCATAAAAAATCTGAACCTACATTGATTTGAATTGAAGTAATCTGGTTCCCTTCTTTTGGCAAGACCGTGATTTAAAGCCTGAATAAAAGGTGCTGCCACTTTCACAATTTATAAAATGCTCACAAAATCTCATAACATAAATAAAACATTTAAAAATGTTCCAATGTAAATGAGTCATGAAATTATACTTGAGCCTTTTTAAAGTTATACCAGAGATGTGTTAAATAATTTAAAACAGAGCTCATAAAGTTTGTGCTTCTGTGTTTTTTGTTTGGTCTTGGTGTAGGGGAAAAAAAAAAAATATATATATATATATATATATGCATTTTGTTTTTGTTTGTTTTTTTTTTTTGGCTGCACCACATGGCATGCAGGATCTTAGTTCCCTGACCAGAGTTTGCCCAAACTCATGTCCATTAAGTCAGTGATGCCATCAACAATTTCAGCTTCTGTTGCCTCCTTCTCCCCCTGCCCTGACTATACAGACATTAGTCAGCAAAGTGATGTCTCTGCTTTTTAATATACTGTCTAGGTCTGTCATTTTTTTTGCCTCCTTTTGTAGTTCATGGAGTTCTCATGGCTATTATACTAGAGTGGTTCACCATTTCCTCCTCCAATGGATCACGTTTCGTCAGAACTCTCCACTAACCCGTCCGTCTTGGGTGGCCTTAAACAGCATGATTCATAGCTTCATTGAGTTTTGCAAGCCCCTTCACCATGACAAGGCAGTGATCCATGAAGGGATCCCATGCTAGTAAGGTTATACTCAAAATCCTCCAGGCTAGGCTTTATCATTATGTGAACCGAGAACTTCCAGATTTTCAAGCTTGGTTTAGAAAAAACAGAGGAACCAGAGAGCAAATTGCCAACATTCGCTGGACCAGAGAGAAAGCAAGGGAATTCCAGAAAAAACATCTACCTCTGTCTCATTGACTACACTAAAGCCTTTGACTGTGTGGATCATAACAAACTGGAAAATTCTTAAAGAGATACCAGACTGTCTTACTCGTCTCCTGAGAAACCTGTATGCGGGTCAAGAAGCAACAGTTAGAACCCTGTATGGAACAACTGACTGATTCAGGATTGAGAATGTAGAAATATCAACAACCTCAGATGTGTGGGTGATACTACTCTAATGGCAGAAAGTGAAGAGGAACTAAACAGCCTTATGATGAGGGTGAAGGAAGAGAGTGAAAAAACCAGCATAAAACTCAGTATTAAATTAAAAAACTAAGATGGTTTCTAGTCCCATCACTTGATGGCAAATAAAAGGGGAAAATGTGGAAGCAATGATAAATTTCCTTTTCTTGGGCTCTTAAATCACTTGGATGGTGACTGCATCCATGTAATTAGAAGGTGATTGCTTCTTGGCAGGAAAGCATGACAACCTAGACAAAAAAAAAAAAACAACAACAAAAGAGCAAAGACATCACTTTGCTAAAGAATTGACGCTTTAGAACTGTGGTGTGAGAGAAGACTCTTGAGAGTCCGTTGGAAAGCAAGGAGATCAATCCAGTCAATCTTAAAGGAAATATTCTATTCTGAATATTCTATGAAAGGACTGATGTTGAAGCTAAAGCTCCAATACTTTGGCTACCTGATGCAAAGAACTCACTTATTGGAAAATACCCTGATGCTGGGAAAGATTGAAGGCAGAAGGAGAAGGGGACAACAGAGCATAGGATGGTTGGATGTTGGAGAAGACTCTAGAGAGTCCCTTGAACTGCAGGGATATCCAACCAGTCCATCCTAAAAGAAATCCGTCCTGAATATTTATTGGAAGGCCTGATGCTGAAAGTGAAACTCCAATATTTTGGCCACCAGATGCGAAGAGCTGACTCACTGCAAAAGACCCTACTGTTGGGAAAGATTGAAGGCAGGAGGAGAAGGGGATGATAGAGGATGAGATGGTTGGATGGCATCATAGACTCACTGCACATGAGTTTGAGTAAACCCTGGGAGTTGGTGATGGACACGGAGGTCTGGAGTGCTGCAGTCCATGGGGTTGCAAAGAGTCAGACATGACTGAGCAACTGAACTGAACTGACTAAACTGAGCTGACTGCTTTCCTTGTTCTTCTTCTGGGCTCTCTTTCCAGCCCAGTTCCTCATGAGCTGGTGTGTGCTAAGTTGCTTCAGTTGTGTCCTACCTTGTGTGACTCTGTGGACTGTAGCCCGCCAGGCTCCTCTGTCCACAGGCTTCTCCAGGCAAGAATACTGAAATGGGTTGCCATGCCTTCCTCCAGGGGATCATTCCCATCCAGGGATGGAACCCATGTTTCCTGTGTCTCCTGCATTGCAGGCAGATTCATTACCACTAGCACCACCTGGGAAGGATGCTGCAATTTATGCAGATGGTGGAGAGAGTACATTACTTCATGAGAGAATTACTTTCTCCCTTTGCTCCAAGTTTTCAACCTAATGGTGTTTGCATTTTACTTCTGCTTTGATCAATAAAATAACATTAATAGATATACTGATCTTAAACATTCTTATAATCTGTAATTAAATACATTATTCCCACTAATTTTTTTCAGATGCTACTTAATTACTTATGCTGCTATTTTATTGCAAATTTTTGAAATTATATTCATTAGTCAACTTAGTATATAACTTTAGATTCCTGGAGTCATTCATTCATTTATTAATTTATGTGTCATTAAACAAATGTGAATTCAGTATCTAGTGTTAATGGAATTTGTAGTCTGGTGACAGATGCATGGAAGTACTCTTAATGACATCTAAATTGACCTCTATGTTCTTGGCTACTGTTCCACAGAGAGTTGATTCTCTCAACTGACTCAAATAAGAGATACAGTTTTATCTCATAAAAGTTCTGTCTCATACAGTTCTCTCATATACAGCAATGTGGACTAAGGATTATAGGCTTAGTGAGGTATTTATACCAATTTTGACATGTGGCTTCCAAGTTTAGGTCCAAACTATCAACCTTTCCTAGCCATCAAGAGGGTGGACAGAGAATCAAGGACAAGTGTCCTTGTAGAGATGCACTGAAAATTGCACATAAGTGTTCTGCTCCCATCCCCTGGCCACATTTAGTTGCAGAGGAGATTGGGACATATATTCTGTATTGGATAACCAGACATCCAGCTAAAATGTGGGTGCTACAAGGTAAAGGAAGAATGGATAAAGGGTGGACATTAGCATCCTCTGCCAAAAGCTCTAAAGGAGTAAGTAGTAATCAATCAGATGAAAGATGCCAAGACGGCAAATTAGTGTTCTAGTTGACTTACAGTCCATTAAAGGATATGGGAACCAAATGAGATTTTATAATGAGATATTGAAAATTCAGTGAGAGGCATGCATAGAGCATTGACCACTGAAGTCCTACATTGAGGGGCGTGCAAGACAAACTCGGAAGGCAGAATGGGAGGGGCTTCCTATCTAGGTGAATATCTGAAAAGTGAAGTTAACTACCAAATAATGGGGACCAGGTGTTCAGGGCAGAGGAAGCATGAATTTCCAAGGCCCTGACATGAGAATGAGAATAGAGAGGTTAAGACACTGAAAGAATTTCAATTTGCCACATAGGCAGTTTGAGGACAAGGTATGGCAAGAGATGAGACTCTGAGTAGTAAGCTGGAGGCTTACTTTAATGCTTTATGGATCATGCTTTATGCCATGCTAAGGGCATTGAACTTTATTCTAGAGGCAAGAGTAAGCTATTTAAGAGTTTGGGTAAGGAGGTAGGTCAATGCTATTTGTCATTCTAAACCCAGCTTGAATTATAGCTGCCATGCTAATTCCAGGAGCCAAAGGAAGAAGGTGCAAAACATGAAAACTTTCTTCCAAGTCTTTGGGAATAAACCTAATATAAATGTTTCCAATATAATTTATTGTAGCTTTCATACAGACTGTCTAGCTATGAGATACTTTAAATAGTTACTGATAATTTAGTTTCTACTATACTCCTTACTCATTGATTGAACTGGGTAGCGGTTATGTTCTGAGAAACAAACAAAATCAGTCTGTCATTAACACAAAATAGAATTCATCCATGTTATAAACAGATTGATCATAGAATGGTAAAGAGAAGTAAGAACTAGAAAAAGAGAATCATAGTCCTTAAAAATAAAGCAATCAACCATCCAAACAGTGGATGACAGAAATGTGATATGGTGCTTTATGATATGTATTGGCCAAATATTGGCTTGTTAACTTTGTCACTGAAGCAGCCCTGGGCATCTGGTGATAAGAGCCTCATGTGTCCATATCAAGTGGCAAGTTTTTAAGAAATCTCAATTTTATTTTTGTGATGAATATAATTTTTTTCCAAATATATTTGTGTTTCTTTTAGTAAAAAGGAAGCTCTTTGTCTCTTTCTCTACTGTTTCTATTAAATATTGTTCCAGAAAGATGTCCTGTACTGTTCCTTTCTCACATTCCCTGGAATTGCATTCCTGATGATATGGAAATCCAGATTTGAAAAATACTGATCTGGTCAATGTCTGGAATGAAAGAGGACTGAGAGATCATCAAAATTCATGAATGAGCAGGGGGAAACACCTAAAATGCCACTCTGTTGGTTTAAAGTGAGAAACAGAATGGTTACATCTGGCAGAAATGTTCTGTCAGCATAATAAGCTTATGTTGCTCTTTGGTTAAGCCAAATCATTGCCAGATGCCCTTTATTGATTTACCAACAGAAATGACTGTAACCCAGACTAGAAATAGTCCTGTCAGCATGATCAGCATATTCTCTGCTCACAGATAGGCTTATGTGGGACTCAGGAGATTGCTTGGTGAGCATGGAATTAAGAGATTTAGGTGAATAAAATGTAAGTATATCCTGCTGGGATCGTATGATGCTCCTGGCTCACTTTAGATCTAAGTGTTGAATTTTAATTTAACCTTCAAAGTGTCATCTTGTATCCCTCATTTTCAAGTCCTTAGGGGGCATGGTAACCCTCCAGTGTTTATTAGTATATGAGAGAGAAATTGCATTAAGAACAAAAATAGTTTAGATATTACCATGTTAAACTGAAGCAAAAAGATACAACATGTTGTTTGGGTCCAAGTTTTGCACTTCCAGATGCCTTTTTTTTTTTCAATCAGCTTTTGCTTTTATTTGCAGTGGCCAGAGGGGACAGACTGTAGCTCTCAGGGCTGAACCCACTTTGTTTTGTTTGCTTTGTGATAACATTTTTAACTGACATATCACATGAAAGGCTTCCCTGGTGGCTCAGTGGTAAGGAATCCGTCTGCCAATTCAGGAGACATGGGTTTTATCCCTCTGTTGGGAGGATTCCCTGGAGGAGTAAATGGCAACTCACTCCAGGATTCTTGCCTGGGAAATCTGATGGACAGAGGAGCCCAGTGAGCTACAGTCCTTGGAATCACTAAAGATTTGGACACGACTTTGAGACTAAACAGCAATCACATGAAAAAATCACATATAAATCTGGATTCTTGGCTGCCATATTGAAGGAGAGTACAGAGATGGTTGGGTATCTGAATGATTCTTTTAATGAATAGAACTAAGTTAGACAAAATGTGCAAACTTCCTTTGAATATATTGTGAATAGGAAAACAATAAAAGTCCCAAAATACTAAAAAAGAAAAAAGGAAAGTTTGAAAGATTAGTGCCCAAACTAGATTTCACCTATAGGTTATGTGTCAAGGCTTGTTTCAGTTTTCTGTTGAAGATACATAACCCAGAGTAGAAAGGATATAAAGTCTGCTTTTTGCAGGAGATGGTGAGGTAAATAAGAAACTCCCTTCACAGAGTGGGAATACCAAAGAACAACAGCAAATTATAATTAAACTAAATCCAAAAAGAATGAAACCATCTTGTCTTGATTAATTTGGACTTGAGTAGAGGAAAAATCAATGTTTCCCTGTAAAATTTGAGTTGTCCAACAAGTTTTGGAGCCAGAAATCATGCTATCTGTGTGTTCAGACCCCAAAAGAAGAATTTAATGTAGGTTGATCCCAGGAGGATAGTAAACTAAGCAATCGGCAGAAACAGGTTTTCTGGAAATATGAAAATTTACATAAGGCATAAATAATTTCCAAAATATTTTTGAGATATATGTCAAAAATAATGTGTTTAAGGTTAAAAAATAATTAATATATACTGTAAGTGAGAGCCAGTAGAATAAACAAAGCATAAGAAAATTACATTTTTAAAAGCTACAGAGAATGGAATTATCAGACATAGTGAAGAAAATAATTTTATGTAATATGTTTTTTTGTTTGAGTGTTTTAACACACTTTAATTATTCTTGCACATGCTTTATTTTTTTTAATTTTATTTGATTTTCAGACTTTATAGTATTGTATTGGTTTTGCCAAATATCGAAATGAATCCGCCACAGGTATACATGTGTTCCCCATCCTGAACCCTCCTCCCTCCTCCCTCCCCATACCATCCCTCTGTAATATGTTTTAAGAATTAAGAATGACACAATTTAAAATGACCTAAATAGGATTTCTAGAAGTTAAAATTATCTGTGGGTGTGTGTGTAATGATTTAAATTAAAAATTCTTTGAGGTGAGTTAACATATGCTTCCCAAAAGAAGAATTAAATTATTTCAGATGAACCCTCCCAAACAAGAATAACTAAAAAATTAAAAGCACTAGAAAAATACTAAGTGAGTAAGCTCTTGAGTCAAGATTTTGGAAAGGGGAAATCCAGAAGTGTGAATATCTACCAATTACAAAGCAGTGAGTAAGGCAACTAGGAGGTGAGAAACGCTTTTGGTAGTTTCACTAGTCTGGGGGGAAAGAAATTGAAGTTCAGGAACAAACGGTCTGGAAGGCACCTGTTCCAGTTACTGTTGCTGCATACAAATAACCCCAGATGTAGTGTTGTATAACAACTTTTATTATGCTGGAGATTCT
Source organism: Bos grunniens (assembly GCF_055505025.1). NCBI lineage: Eukaryota > Metazoa > Chordata > Mammalia > Artiodactyla > Bovidae > Bos > Bos grunniens. Next base: position 51,870,629 of record NC_141175.1, read on the forward strand.
GTGGTTCATGAATTCTTTGAGATTACAGCAGAGTGCCTTATCTTTGCTCCATAGTGTTTGAAGCTTCAGCTGGGAAGATTCAAAGGCTGGGAGTAGTGTGATGTCTGGGGACTGGAATAGTCTGGAGGGTGAGGAGCCTTCACATATATGTTTAGGACTTGATGGTGTCTGTCAGCTGTAACCTGTCATACCAAACACAAGATGTGACCTAGTATCTCCAAACTTTCTAGTTTGGGATTCCTCTTAGCATTGTGGCTGGTATTCAAGAATGAGAATCTCAAAGAAAAAAAGGCACAAGTACAAGGCATTTTTGTGACCTATAGTCAGAAATCACATGCTAGAATTTCTATTCTAATATATTGATAAGGTTGTCACAGAGGCATGTTCAGGATCAAGATAAATGGACATAGACTGTTATGACCATCTTTGGAAATTATCATCTGCCACAACATCCCACATTTTTATCTGGGACCCTGGAATGCATAGAATATGGGGATCAGATTTTACAAAGAAAAAAGTATGTGTTTGTTGCTCAGTCATGTCTGACTCTGTGACCCTATGGACTGTAGCCCACCAGGCTCCTCTGTCCATTGGATTTCCCGGGCAAGAATACTGGAGTGGGGTGCCATTCCCTTCTCCAGGGGATCTTCCTGACCCAGGGATCGAACCCAGGTCTCCTGTATTGCAGGCAGATTCTTTACCGTCTGAGCCACCAGGGAAGCTCCCCAAAAGCCTACTTTCAAATCAGTTCAGTCTCTTACTAGATTAAGATGATCTATCTCTACCAGAATATTCCACTCACAACCAAACTAATTTCTCTCTGGAAGAAGATATCATCATATATAACTGATTTATTCTACGTTGTGTAAGAATATAGTATATGGTTCACAGTATATGTAATATAAATGTGATATTAAATTAATAAGGCATTAAAAATATTGACTGAAACGAAGAGGAAAATATAATAAAAAAGTAATCCACCAAAGATGCAAATATTAGAGTTATCAAACAAGGATTTTAAAGTTCTGTAAGTTAATATGTTCAGGAAATTAAATGTCAAATGAAGATTTACAGCAGAGGCAGGGAGCTATAAAAAGAATGAAATAGAAATTCTATAATTAAAAGTTAAAATAACTGAAATGAATTCAGTAGCTTTAGTTAATAGTTTTAGTTGCCAGCAGTTAGGCAAACCTGAAGAAAGAATTTATGAAGTGAAATATATCAGAGTTAATATCCAGAATAAAATATACAGAAACGGGAGGTTGGAAACCATAAAGGTTGACATGCGAGAATTTTCCAAGACTGATGAAATATATAACTACACAGATTCAGAAGTTCCATGCCCTTCAAGAAAACTGCATGTGGTTATTTCATAAGAAAACTTCAAAAATGAAAGGTAAATCTTAAGAACACTAAGAGAAAAAAAGACATGTCAACTTAAGAGAGAACTGACTTTTAGCTAGTGACAAAGAGGTCAAATAAGAGACAACTGGCTTTTAGCTAGTGAAAACGATTGCCAAAATTAATGGAATGAACTAGTTAGTGTACTGAAATTGCTATCCTATAATTTTTATCCTAGCTAGATAGTATTCATAAACAAAGTTGAAATAAATAGAGTTTCATGTAAACAAAAATTGAAATTTATTACCAGCAGATCCACACTTGAAGAATATACTTGAGTGATCTTCATGCAAGAAAATGATCTTGAATGGAAACACAGAGATAAAGAATGTGGAACAAAGTGTAAATATGTGGGTAAATTCAAATGAATGTTGACTATGTAAAACTATAATATGTTTTTGAGGTGAAATATGAAAATAATTAAATGTATGACTTATAAACACACACATGCTTGAGGGTAGAATCAGCAGTAAATAAAAGTTAACTTAATCTAAGATTGTTGCATTGTCCAGATTTTGGTAAAAGTAGCAATCTGTCCTATCTTCCCTTCCTTTATTTTATATTATTTATCTATTTTTAGTCAACTACCCCTGTGTTAGCTTGTTAGTTGTAGGTTATTTCACAACTCTCTTAGTGTGTACCATGCAGATGATCACATGTAGTCTACTACATAGAGCAGTATTAAGATATACATTGCTAATGGTAAAACATTAGTAATTTAATATAAAGAGACTAAGTACTCCAATTAAACGACAAAGATTTTCCAGCTGTATTAAAAAAAGCCTGTAAAATATGAGATATGCTTTTAATTATAATGATACGGAATGTTTGGACATTAACTGATAGAAAAACTTCCCTGTCTATCCCCTGATATGAACCTTTTATTAATTGAATGATATAAGTGTGAAAACATTTAGGAAATGGCAGCCCACTCCAGTATTCTTGCCTGGAAAATCCCATGGATGGAGAAGCCTGGCAGGCTACAGTCCATGGGGCATGGGGTTGCAAAGAGTCGGACATGACTGGGCAACTTCACTTTGACTTTCACTTTTGTAGGAGTAGGGGGAAAGAAAGAAATGAGTGGTGAACATTAACAAATTGAAAAATAAAAACCATATGATTATCTCAATAGATGCAGAGAAAGCCTTTGACAAAATTCAACATCCATTTATGATAAAAACACTCCAGAAAGCAGGAATAGAAGGAACATACCTCAACATAATAAAAGCTATATATGACAAACCCACAGCAAACATTATCCTCAGTGGTGAAAAATTGAAAGCATTTCCCCTAAAGTCAGGAATAAGACAAGGGTGCCCACTCTCACCACTACTATTCAACATAGTTTTGGAAGTTTTGGCCACAGCAATCAGAGCAGAAAAAGAAATAAAAGGAATCCAAATTGGAAAAGAAGAAGTAAAACTCTCACTGTTTGCAGATGACATGATCCTCTACATAGAAAATCCTAAAGACTCCACCAGAAAATTACTAGAACTAATCAATGAATATAGTAAAGCTGCAGGATATAAAATCAACACACAGAAATCCCTTGCATTCCTATACACTAATAATGAGAAAATAGAAAGAGAAATTAAGGAAACAATTCCATTCACCATTGCAACGAAAAGAATAAAATACTTAGGAATATATCTACCTAAAGAAACTAAAGACCTATATATAGAAAACTATAAAACACTGGTGAAAGAAATCAAAGACGACACTAATAGATGGAGAAATATACCATGTTCATGGATTGGAAGAATCAATATAGTGAAAATGAGTATACTACCCAAAGCAATTTATAGATTCAATGCAATCCCTATCAAGCTACCAACAGTATTCTTCACAGAGCTAGAACAAATAATTTCACAATTTGTATGGAAATACAAAAAACCTTGAATAGCCAAAGCGATCTTGAGAAAGAAGAATGGAACTGGAGGAATCAACTTGTCTGACTTCAGGCTCTACTACAAAGCCATAGTCATCAAGACAGTATGGTACTGGCACAAAGACAGAAATATAGGTCAATGGAACAAAATAGAAAGCCCAGAGATAAATCCATGCACGTATGGACACCTTATCTTTGACAAAGGAGGCAAGAATATACAATGGATTAAAGACAATCTCTTTAACAAGTGGTGCTGGGAAAACTGGTCAACCACTTGTAAAAGAATGAAACTAGACCACTTTCTAACACCATACACAAAAATAAACTCAAAATGGATTAAAGATCTAAATGTAAGACCAGAAACTATACAACTCCTAGAGGAGAACATAGGCAAAACACTCTCAGACATACATCACAGCAGGATTCTCTATGACCCACCTCCCAGAATATTGGAAATAAAAGCAAAAATAAACAAATGGGACCTAATTAAACTTAAAAGCTTCTGCACAACAAAGGAAACTATAAGCAAGGTGAAAAGACAGCCTTCAGAATGGGAGAAAATAATAGCAAATGAAGCAACTGACAAACAACTAATCTCAAAAATATACAACAACTCCTACAGCTCAATTCCAGAAAAATAAACGACCCAATCAAAAAATGGGCCAAAGAACTAAACAGACATTTCTCCAAAGAAGACATACAGATGGCTAACAAACACATGAAAAGATGCTCAACATACTCATTATCAGAGAAATGCAAAACAAAACCACAATGAGGTACCATTTCATGCCAGTCAGAATGGCTGCAATCCAAAAGTCTACAAGCAATAAATGCTGGAGAGGGTGTGGAGAAAAGGGAACCCTCTTACACTGTTGGTGGGAATGCAAACTAGTACAGCCACTATGGAGAACAGTGTGGAGATTCCTTAAAAAACTGGAAATAGTCCTGCCTTATGACCCAGCAACCCCACTGCTGGGCATACACACTGAGGAAACCAGAATTGAAAGAGACACGTGTACCCCAATGTTCATCGCAGCACTGTTTATAATAGCCAGGACATGGAAGCAACCTAGATGTCCATCAGCAGGTGAATGGATAAGAAAGCAGTGGTACATATACACAATGGAGTATTACTCAGCCATTAAAAAGAATACATTTGAATCAGTTCTAATGAGGTGGATGAAACTGGAGCCTATTATACAGAGTGAAGTAAGCCAGAAGGAAAAACACCAATACAGTATACTAACGCATATATATGGAATTTAGAAAGATGGTAACAATAACCCTGTATACGAGACAGCAAAAGAGACACTGATGTATAGAACAGTCTTTTGGACTCTGTGGGAGAGGGAGAGGGTGGGATGATTTGGGAGAATGGCATTGAAACATGAATACTATCATATATGAAACGAGTCGCCAGTCCAGGTTTGATGAACGATACTGGTTACTTGGGGCTGGTGCACTGGGATGACTCACAGCGATGGTACGGGGAGGGGGGAGGGAAGAGGGTTCAGGATAGGGAACACGTGTATACCTGTGGTGGATTCATGTTGATGTATGGCAAAACCAATACAATATTGTAAAGTTAAAAAATAAAATAAAAAATAAAATAAAATAAAAAAAATTAAAAAAAAAGAAATGAGTAGTGAAGAAGCAGGTGAGGATTTTTCTGTTTAAATTGGGAGAAATTAGATTAGTTTCTAAATAATATTCTATTGTGGAATTTGTCTAATATACAGAAAAGTTGAAAGAATGTAGCAGTTCAGTGTTTATAGCCCTGCCACCTTGGTTCTCTGCATTTTGCTGCAGTTGCTTTGTTGCATGTCTGTTCATTTATTCATTCATCATTTCATCTGCTTTTTAATTTTAAATTAAGCTGCCAACATCAGTGAACACACAGTGTTTTTACACAAATGAGATAGTTCGAAAGAGAGAAAAAACTGGTTATTACACGAGAGTGATATAATTGCAGGGACAGTGTCTTTAAATAGTCAGTAAGGGTTGGGGTCAAGTGAGAAAACAAAGCTGTTTACAGGCAGTCAGGTGGAAACATGGGAACTTTATCAGCAAGTTTCAGGGAGGAACTCAGAGTACTAGGTCAAGTGGTAGGTAGAGGTGATGGTGGGCTATGAACAACGTATCTTCTCATCACATGTGGTTTCCTTAGAAATACTAAACAAGAGGCAAGGACGTTAGCAGGTGAGAATGAAGTAGGAGAGGACAGAATTGTATTGAGGAAGAGATAAAGAAGTAATCATTGGGATGATTTTGGGCATCCATAAGGACCTATTTGATCTCTGTGGTTATGAGTATTTTCCGGTGGAATCAATGTGGAGACCTTAAAGAAAAACATTGAGGGCAGTGTTTTTTTTTGTTTGTTTGTTTTAGATATTATCCTATCATTCATGTAAAGTTTTCACATACCAACATAAATAACTTAAACAGTAATAAATTGTAGAGATTATTCAAAGACTGGAGAGGGTTTCTTCTGTCCAGTCAGACAACCTCACAGCAACGACAAACTTAATTTTATTTTTTTTATAGTTCTGACAAGTTGCCTAGTCTAACTTAGAAATGATACACTTAAAACTTCAATTCTAAAGATTCAGTTTTAAGGAAGACAGTAAGTGGTCGTGAGTCAGGCAAGCTATTTATAAAGTTTTTAATGCTAACTAAGGTTTAGAAAAAAGTATTTAGACAATGCAACAAAGAAAAACTATATTATGAAAGAAAATAGTCAACCATTTAATTTTTTGTCACTGGTTTTTTGGACAGCATTATAATTGCAATAAATGTCCAGCTCTGTGTTTTAGAAGTTATTTTTAACTGAGATAGGGTAAGGCGTGTATTGCACCTTTTTTTTTTCTTTGTCAAAACTTAGAATAACTTTGTATTCCATAAAAACTAATATTTAAACTTCATTTCTGTTCTCTTATATTGAGAAATGATTTCACATGTGAATAGAGGATGTCAGAGAAGTAAATTATAAGCCTCAAATCATATCTGGTGGTCCTATGAGTGCTGTATGTTACTGAGGATTTTTTAGGGGGAGATTCTCTGTTTTTCTGCTGTGTTAATTTAAATCAGTCATTGTTCTGAACTCTGTCATGTCGTCCCATAAAGAACTAAAAGGGATTTTAACAGAAAGTACAGTTGGCAACACTTGGCTTTCTTAAAACTCATTCTACCTTTAAGAAATAGTGAATTAACAATGGCAGGGAGTCAAGAAAGGAACACATTCTCATTTACTTTGCTGTGAGTTCTATAGTGATTCATGGCAAACTGAAGAAATAAAATGCAAGGCATCTGTTGTTGTTAAAGGAAAATCACCCATTTTATATCCACCTAAAACAGCATCATTGGTAGAATCTCCAAGGCCATATTAAATGGTGCCTTACTTCTTTGGTAATTTAGGCTAAAAAAGAAAAGCTTTTTCTACATTGCCTTTTTTTTTTTTTTTTAAAGGAAACACTGCCTTTGAAAAAGCACTGGTTACATTTGGAATTTTTAACAACTGCTAAGCTCAGTTCTGTTATGTTTTGAAGGTCATGGATTCTTTCACACTCATTTACAAGTATTTTGAGTTAGGGAAGAGTTGTCATCTTGACCATACTTTAGTATACTAACCTGAATAATTTGAAATAATTCTAGAATCAAGATTAAATCCTTGAAATTGCCTTTTCTAGGGAGACTTTTCTTACATAACTTGATTTTGGCAAGTCAGTATAATCTTTGAACTAAGGAAACAGGTTTCAACAAGCTTTCAGGTGAGACAAGCACTCAAGAGAATTTAATTGCTATCTGTTCTAAGCTATTTTATATATCAGATCATAGATATAAAATTTATATATCAGATTATAGATCTAAAATGTATATATCAGATCATAGATCTAAAGAGGGTCATAGGTGGTCAATTCTAAACTCTTGTTTTACTCAGGAGGAATCGAGGGCTGGAGATGAACTGGTTTGCCCAAGGTCACATAGCCAGTTGGTTAATTAGTAGTCCCAGTTTTAGAGTAGAGGGTATACATCAATATAAGTCTTAACAATTTAAATAGAATTTGGCGAGTTTTGTAAGAAATCTAATTTTAAAAATCTAGACTCACCAAGATGTTAGTCTAATTGAAGTGTGAAAATAGTTTCCCCACAGTTATGCAATTCCCCTCCTGACAAACTTTGTAGAACTAGAGTCTGAAGTCAATCACTGCTACTGTAAACTTCCATGCATTTAAAACAGAATCAGTGATGTGTCTCCATTTCTTGTGTATTTTACTCCCACGTTTTCCTCTGGAAACTGCCTGCAGTTCTGACACACTGTCAACACAACCAATCAAGTTCAGTTCCTTGCATTTTCCTGGATATCTAGCATATGTAACTAGAAATTACATCTTGGAGTTGCCTTTCAAAAGTGTTGCACAGAAATAGGATAATTTTCTTGTAACTTGTGTTTGACCACATTGAAGACCTTCTTGCCTGATTTTATGGATATATCTCTTTTTTTTGCATAGAGCTAAGAGTGGCAACCCACTCCAGTGTTCTTGCCTGGAGAATCCCAGGGACGGGGGAGCCTGGTGGGCTGCCGTCTCTGGGGTCGCACAGAGTCGGACATGACTAAAGTGACTTAGCAGCAGCAGCAGCAAGAGTACTAGGGGCTTCCCCACTGGTTCAGTGGTAAAGAATGTCTGCAGTGCAGGAGCTACAGGAGACACATGTTCGATCCCTGGGTCAGAAAGATCCCCTGGAGGAGGGAATGGCAACCCACTCCAGTATTCTTGCCTAGAGAATTCGATGGACAGAGGAGCCTGGCAGGCTGCAGTCCATAAGGTTGCAATGAGTTGGATACTATTGAAACGATCGGGCATACACAAGAGTGCTAGACCGTGTGCATACACATCTCAACCTCCTTGAAATCATCTGAAATCTTGTGAATAATCAACCATTCCTTTGTGAACAAGCCCTTTCAATCTTCCAGAGAATGCTTCTTAAAACAAATTCACACCTTGCTTTGGTGTACTAATTTGCAAGTTATAAATCACTTTCACATGGTATTTCAGTTGAAACTCACCAGATTTTCTCTTCATTCAGTGATGCATCAAGAGTATGGTGGTTAGAATAACCCAGGGACCAGCAAGAAGGGAATATAATCTAGATAATTTTTTTAAATGATAAAACCTTACAAAGTTGGTTGACTTTTTATTATTACTGTGTTATATCAACTCTTAACAGTGCTAATATATTCATTCTCAAGACACTTTTTTTTTTTTTTTGGTGGAAGTTCTAAAAAGATTCTGTGATTGTTGTTGAGTTACAATAATATGTATGTTAACTTTCATTAGTTTCTTTTATATTTTAGGCATAATGTATCATATAGGACCCTGGAGTAGGAAATGGCAACCCACTCCAGTATTCTGGCCTGGACAATCCCATGGACAGAGGAGCCTGGCAGACTACAGTCCATGGGGTTGCAAACAGTGAGACATGGCTGAGCAACTGAACATGCTCACATCATACAGAAGCTAATTTGGATAACTCCCAACTATACACTTGGTTTGTAGGCTCTGTGTTCAATTCAAGAGTAATTCTTGAGTTCATATCAGTTTGGAATTATTCAAGTTCTCTTAGGATGTAGTTCATGTCTTTAGAATCTGTGGTACTATATATTCTTACGTTTAAACGGTAAATCAGAAGTATAGTGATAAATAAGATGTAAAAGAAAAGTTCCTTCAGTAATTACATTGTATGTTACCATTTGGAGTTTTGTTCCTATTTAAAATCTTAAATAGCAACATGAAGTTTCAACTGCAAGATCTAGTACTTCCATTGGGTAAAAGAGAATTTTTAAATGATCATAAATGAAATATAATTGTTTGGTACAGAGATGGTGTCCATTTCATGGGTCAAACTAAATTTACCCTTTTTGGAAGAGTGATGCTTGAGTAATTCACTCCCAGTATATTAATAGGGGTTGTTTTATAGTTTGCTAAGGACATGGTTCTTTGGGAATGAGGGAGGAAACAAGAAGCAAAGAGCGAGATACTAAAGGAGATTTGTATACATATGTTTGCATGTGTGTACATGTGTGTATATGCATTGTGTGTATATGTTCTTGAGATAAACGTAGCTTATTTTACACTTTGGTCCTGATAAACATAATCTCTTTTCTAAAGAAAGCAGCTAAGAAAATACTGGCTAAAAAGACTTCCCTGAGGATATTTTGCTCAGCAATACTGTATAAAGGGCAATTTTCCAGTAGACTGTCAGATTTTTGAGTGCACATTTGTGAAAATTTATCAAAAATTGGTAGAAAATACTGAATTCTATTTGATCCTCCTGTGTGAATAAACTGAGTAATGGATAGAATTTTAAGTGAACAGATATATTTTCTGCATTCATTTGACTGTAGTTTGTCTCTTTACCTTAAATAAAATTTCTGCTGAAAAAATTATTGTTAGCTATATATTGCTGTTAGTGTTTAGTCACTAAGTCATGTCCAACTCTTTGTGACCCCATGAACTGTAGCCCCCCAGGCTCCTCTGTTCATGAGATTTCCCAGGCAAGAATACTGTAGTGGGTTATCATTTCCTTCTCCAAGAGATATTCTTGACCCAGGGATCGAATCCATGTCTGCTGCATTGGCAGGCAGATTCTTTACAAATGAGCCACTGGGAAGCCCTAATTATATATGCTAGCATGCAAAGTATGCTAAGAAATTAGTGTGCTGCTGCTGCTGCTAAGTTGCTTCAGTCGTGTCTGACTCTGTGCGACCCCATAGACGGCAGCCCACCAGGCTCCCCCATCCCTGGGATTCTCCAGGCAAGAACACTGGAGTGGGTTGCCATTTCCTTCTCCAGTGCATGAAAGTGAAAAGTGAAAGTGAAGTCACTCAGTCGTGTCCGACTCTTAGCTACGCCATGGACTGCAGCCTACGAGGCTCCTCCATCCATGGGATTTTCCAGGCAAGAGTACTGGAGTGGAGTGCCATACTGTTATCCTAAAAATCCACAAAAACCACCTTTAAAATATACCTGTAGGACATAGTGACAAGGTAACATTTATAAGTTTTTCTGACTAAAATCTAATAAATGATGAATAAAATTAGTAAAATTTAGCCAGAAACTTGAGGTTTAATGAGATTTGCTGTTTCCTTGTCTATGACCTTGGGTTAGTTACTTCACTTTTCTGTTCCTGTTGCCTCATTTGTAGGATGAGAATAATAAAAGCACATATGTTATTGTTTTTATTCTAAGAAATAAAATGGTAGGTAGGTAGATGGGCTTCCCTGGTGGCTCAGATTGTAAAGAATCTGCCTGCAGTGCAGGAGACCCGGGTTTGATCCGTATGTTGGGAAGATCCCCTGGATAAGAGAATGGATTAAAAAGACAAATAGTAGGGGCTCAATAAATGTTAGCTTATAGTTGTAAACAGTATTATATAGAAATATATGGTTCATCAAGAACAAACATCTATATACAGAAAAATCTATAGAAAATTCACACTGATATCATACTAATATTTTTTTACTTATTTTTTTCATTTCTACAATTGCTTATTAAGATAATAGATTTATAAATTGAAAGACTCAGAGGCACATAGTTTAAAAGGCCAGTACCATGATGCGGAGAAAGACTGAAGGCAGGAGAAGAGGGAGGCAACAGAGGATCAGATGGCTGGATGGCGTAACCGACTCAATTCACATGAGTTTGAACAAACCCCGGGAGATGGTGAGGGATAGGGAAGCCTGGCCTGCTGTATCCATGGGGTTGCAAAGAGTTGGACATGATGTGGTAACTAAACAGCAGCAACAACCAACCATGGGGATAATGAAGTCAACACAGGTAAAACACATACAGGACTTTTTTTTTTTTTTTTTGTAAGTTATACCTCCTCCATAGGAATCATCATTCAAAAAAAAAAAAAAAAAACAACAACACTTACTTCAATGAAAAATAATTCTTTCCACCTGCCAAGCCTAGGAAAATCCTAGTGATATTTCCGTACTGAGCCAGCTTTGCAAAATTCCTTTTATTCAAATGTATTCAGTGATCAAATTATGTCTGTTTGCAGTGTAAGATGGAGTATCACTAGCATGGATTTCAGTATATCTGGTTATATATGAAACATCCATGCAGTGATTATCATAGTGTTATAAGTAGTATTTTACTTATCATAGAAATTTTGAAATTGTCACAGTAAGAATTATAATTTGTATTCCCTATGACCTCACACGCTAGTAAAGTAATGCTCAAAATTCTCCAAGCCAGGCTTCAGCAATATGTGAACTGTAAACTTCCAGATGTTCAAGCTGGTTTTAGAAAAGGCAAAGGAACCAGAAACCAAATTGCTAACATCCACTGGATCATTGAAAAAGCAAGAGAGTTCCAGAAAAACATCAATTTCTGCTTTATTGACTATGCCAAAGCCTTTGACTGTGTGGATCACAATAAACTGTGGAAAATTCTTCAAGAGATGGGAATACCAGACCACCTGATCTACCTCTTGAGAAACCTATATGCAGGTCAGGAAGCAACAGTTAGAACTGGACATGGAACAACAGACTGGTTCCAAATAGGAAAAGGAGTACGTCAAGGCTGTATATTGTCACCCTGCTTATTTAACTTCTATGCAGAGTACATCATGAGAAACGCTGAGCTGGAAGAAGCACAAGCTGGAATCAAGATTGCCGGGAGAAATATCAATCACCTCAGGTATGCAGATGACACCACCCTTATGGCAGAAAGTGAAGAGGAACTAAAAAGCCTCTTCATGAAAGTGAAGGAGGAGAGTGAAAAGGTTGGCTTGAAGCTCAACATTCAGAAAACGAAGATCATGGCATCTGGTCCCATCACTTCATGGGAAATAGATGGGGAAACAGTGGAAACAGTGTCAGACTTTATTTTTGGGGCTCTAAAATCACTGCAGATGGTGACTGCAGCCATGAAATTAAAAGACACTTGCTCCTTGGAAGGAAAGTTATGACCAACCTAGATAGCATATTCAAAAGCAGAGACATTACTTTGCCAACAAAGGTCCGTTTAGTCAAGGCTATGGTTTTTCCAGTGGTCATGTATGGATGTGAGAGTTGGACTGTGAAGAAGGCTGAGTGCCGAAGAATTGATGCTTTTGAACTGTGGTGCTGGAGAAGACTCTTGAGAGTCCCTTGGACTGCAATGAGATCCAACCAGTCCATTCTAAAGGAGATCAGCCCTGGGATTTCTTTGGAAGGAATGATGCTAAAGCTGAAACTCCAGTACTTTGGCCACCTCATGTGAAGAGTTGACTCATTGGGAAAGACCCTGATGGTGGGAGGGATTGGGGGCAGGAGGAAAAGGGGATGACAGATGATGAGATGGTTGGATGGCATCACCAACTCAATGGATGTAAGTTTGAGTGAACTCCGGGATTTGGTGATGGACAGGGAGGCCTGGCGTGCTGCGATCCATGGGGTCGTGGACACAACTGAGCGACTCAGCTGAACTGAACTTATGGCCTACAGGAGTAGTAAGGTATAACTTCATGAAACTTCTGATGCTGATACATTCTGTTCAGCCATAGACATAGCCCCAGAGGGAGAGAGGGATGGGGCTTATAAGACAGTGGGGCTGCCAGCGGAGCAGATTTCAGTAGTCAGTAGAGAGACAGCTGTCTCCAGTCCCTTCCAGCACAGTACCAACAATGGGGGCTTTACCTGAACTGCTATAATAAGGGGCCTGTGGACAATCTTGCTGTATGCCCTCCTTAGAATGGAAAATAAGGGTAAAGGGATTGAGATATTACAAAAATGAATAAAAGGTGGCAAGGGCTGTAAAACATCATGGTAACATATTAAGGCTACCTTCCATCCACAGCTCCCTGTGTTTGTCATGCCCTTTGTCTACTGTCACCTCCTAGGGAACTGGGGGAACACAGATGGTAGAGGGAGGGTTAGGCTGTGATAGGGAGAAGGCAGTCCTCCTCCTTATCTGTCATTGGCAAGGCTGTCCAACTCATATCATTAGTCCTGCACCTTCGGTCATCCAGTTTATAATGTATTGGTGTCAAGTGACAAACCTCACTCTGTCTCCATATCTATATATCTTTATCTATACATATCCATATATATATATATATATGTGTGTGTGTGTGTGTGTATGCGTGTGTACATATCTATATATATGTATATGTGCATACATAACTATTATATTTATATTCATATATATATATATATATATATATAGCCAAAGCAATGGTTTTTCCAAAAATCATGTACAGATACAAAAGTTGGACCGTAAAGAAGGCTGAGCACCAAATAATTGATGCTTTCAAATTGTGGTGCTGAAAAAGACTCTTGAGAGTCCCTTGGACAGCAAGGAGATCAAACCAGTCAATCTGAAAGGAAATCAACATTGAATATTCATTGGAAGGACTGATGCTCAAGCTGAAGCTCTATTACTTTGGCCACCTGATGAAAAGAGCCAACTCACTGGGAAAGACCCTGATGCTGGGGAAGATTGAAGGCAAAAGGAGAAGAGGATGTTAGAGGATGAGATAATTAGATAGCGTCACTGACTCAATGGATGTGAATTTGAGCAAACTCCAAGAGATAGTGAAGACAGAGGAGTTTAGCATGCTAGAATCGATGGGGTTGCAAAGAGTAGACATGACATAGTGACTGAACAAAAACAACATGCCTATATATGTAATTCTAGATGTTTTGTGTATCTATAGACTCGAGCTCTGAAGATAAATTTGTTTTCTAATCTTTGTTTCAATTTTTCAAATCAGACTGATTCTGCTAGGCACAGTTTTTTGGGGGTCAGTGAGTCATTAATGTTCTTGATGAAAAATAAAATATGGGTTCTCACTTTTAGTCCGTAGAGTCCATAAGGTTAGATTTCCTTCTGCCTGATACCAGTCCTAATGATTGCTATATTTTAATTGATAGCTCATTGTGTTTTTTTTTTTTTTTAGCTCATTGTGTTTTAAACACTAAGTTCCACTAGCGTGAGAGCACATTATGTTCTTATGAAATAGTGCCATTTGCATCTCCATGATGCAAATATTGTCTTAGAGAACACTGGCCACTTGCCCCGAGTCACACAGAGCTCAAGCAAGTTTGGTGTCAGGACCTATTCTCTTAATCGCTGTGCCATACTGCTGCATCCAAATAGCTATTTATTCATCCAAACTTGTCAGTACAGAAAGCCCTCCAAACCCCACTGACTTGTCTAAGCTAGGTCAACTTACCATCCTAATGTTCTTCAGATCCCTCCTTCAGTCATTTATTGTTGTTTAGTCTCTCAGCTGTGTCCTACTCTTTGCAACACTAGGGACTGTAGAGTATCTGATTCCTTTATCCATGGGATTTCCCAGGCAAGGATACTGGAGTGAGTTGCTATTTCCTTCTCCAGGGATCTTCCAGACCCAGGAATCCAACCCACATCTCCTGCATTGGAAAGAGGATTCTTCACCACTGTGCCACCTGGGAAGCCCTTCAGTCATTTAGTCAATCAGTACTTACTGAGCAGCAACTTAATGCCTTGGCACAGGAGATATAGTGGATAGCAATTAAAACCATCTTGTACTGGGTCTAAAACTAAGCACAGTGTCACTAGTCCTGTGATGTAAAGCTCTAGTGTGTCACAGGGCATTTGGAAGAGGGGGTGAAGCTCAGACATGAGGGACTCAAGAAGACCTCTCAGAGAAATTGAGAAGTGTAAGGTAAGTAGAAATTTGTTTGTTTGCTGAAGAAGGATGTGGTGAGAGTATTGCAAGAAAAGGAACAAGTACAATGCCTTTGATGCTCAAAAGACCATAGCTTGTATGGAGTCCTCAAAGTATTTTAAGCTATAGACTCATAGACTATAGACACAGGGAGCTGGAGGCTGTCGAGGTGTGAAGATGGGCAAACTGTGACTGTGGAGCCCTGTCTGTTTCTGTATAGAAAGAAAGATAGTGCTAAGCCGTGTCCGACTCTTGCAGTCCCATGAACTGTAGCCTGCCAGGCTCCTCTGTCTGTGGCATTCTCCAGGCAAGAATATTGGAATGGGTTGCCCTTTCCTTCTCTAGGGGAACTTCCCGACCCAGGAATTGAACCCAGTTCTCCCACATTGCAGGCAGATACTTTACCGACTGAGCTACTTGGGAAGCCCCATTGTTCCTCTGTTTTTATATTTTTGAATTGTTAAAAAATATTTAATATGAACAACTATACTCTGTGACATATGAAAATTATATGAAATTCTCATTTTAGTGCCCATAAATGGAGTTTTATTAGAACACAGCCATATTCTTATTTTCAGTGCGTTGCTTAAGGCTGCACTCATGCTGTAACAGCAGAGCTGAGTAGTTGTGTATGGAAGAAAATACAGTCTACAGAGCCTAAAATAGTTACTACCTGGCATTTGCAGAACAAATTTTCTGACTCCTGCTATAAAGGATGATAGGATAAATGAGTAATGAAAGGTTGGTATGGAGTCAGATCAGAAGATTTCTATAGTTCACATCAAGAGATTTTCGTTTTTATTCTGAAAGACAATGGGAACATCCAATGAGTGTAAGCACCTCAAATTTTCTTAATTTGAATCTTAACTAATTTGCTTCCTTTCATGTTTTCTTGCCTTACCTTTGTGGGGAAGCAGTTTTATCAAGAGTAATTCTCTTATCTCTTAGACTGTTTCAGAAGTTTTGTTAGTTAGTAGTATAATTATAGCATTCATAGTTTGCCCCTTTCATAATATAGGACCTATCTGAAATGAGTGGCTTCTCATTTGAAAGTGGGGCAAGGAGTCAGCGTTACCCATTTTATTTATTTATTTATGGGCCAGTGCAGCATGGCTTGTGGAATTGAACTCAGTCTGCAGCAGTTGTGAGTACTAACCCTGGACCACTGCGGAATTCCCATGTTACTCATTTTAGACCCTCACTTTACCTCTGCTTCTGAATCTTAAATTATTAGCACAATTGTGACATGAAATTGTTGTTGTTGTCTAGTCACTAGTTTGTGTCTGATCCTGCTGCGACCCTGGTGGGATTTTCTGGGCAAGATTACTGGAATGAGTTGCCATACCCTCCTCCAGGAGATCTTCCTGACCCAGGGTCAAACCCACATCTCCGTATCTACTGTATTACAAGCAGATTCTTTACCACTGAGCTGCCAGGGCAGCCCAATAGTTTAGTGAGTCCTAAAGAAATGGGCTTCTCTTTGTGTTCCCAAGCCTGGTGCACATGTACACATGCACACACACACACACACACAGCATAGGTCAGTAGGTATCACTGGTCAAGTGGTCACCTTTAAAGGAAATATTCCATTCAGAGGAAGCTTTGGTAAAATAAAAGCAGGGAAATAGACTGTGAACAGCTGTGATCGGGCATCTAGATTCAAAACACTGAAGAGAAATCTGGAGAGCTTGTTATAGCTCTGTGGGATAATTCATCTTTCTCCAACTCAGCAGAGAGGCTATTTTCTGCTACATTTGACAGGTGAGTGAGTTCTAATCTGCATGTCTGTTTTGAAACATTGCATACCCAAGGATTAAACATCAGGTTGAAAACACCGAAGGGCAGTTATTCAAAAAGTACTATCAGCGTAATGGATTATTAGTTGTTTTCATAACTGGAATAAGAGGATGGCAATAAGTTAATAAGATGAGCCATACAGTTTCCTCTCTTTTGTTAACATTTCTGAATTTTGCCTTATTGCTTACTTTTGGAAACAGAAATCCTTCTTTTTAATATCCACTCATTTGCTTTGAGTCACCGTAGAATAGAGAGAAATTTAATGTGGGTCCCAGTGTTAGCATTTCCTTTTTTTTTTTTTTTAACTGTTAAAATTTTAAATTGAACTCTCCTTTCAGAATTTTTTGTCTATTGCCTACTGATGAGGTACATCAGACAATGTTGCTGTTTTATGTTAATCTTTAATTCCTGTTCTTCAGAATTATTAAACACAGGGATAACTTTGAACTGAATATTTATGTTGATTTTCAAGTGGGCTATGTTTTTAATTTAGAACTTACTTTTAAGTATTAATAAACATTTTAAAATTTTTTCAGTAAAATCTCTCATATTCTTGTGACAAAAAGAAAATCAATGATTAAATCTTTTAATATTTTAGAGAAGTTATTTAATAGAATAGTGAATGAATGAATATATTTATACCTGGCAATGATTCCATTGTATATTTGCATACATAATTTTGTTTTAAAATTAGTTAGTCATCATCTTTAGGTCACATTTTAATTAAGTTCTTAATTAATAGAAAGTTTATATATACTTGGTAAAATAAGTTATGTATATATGCACACAAATATATACATAGGAATATACATACATGTACACACATATAGATATGTGTTCATCATTGTACCCTTAGCATCAAACAGCTCTTATGTAATAGGAATCTTTTCAATATTTGTCACACAAATGAAAAACAGTTCTTAAGTGGAATGTATAACCCTTATTGGATCTGTCTGTAAAAAGTTTACTGCCTGATATATGTTATTTTATGAATTAATAGCATTTTCTTAATGCCAGAAACATATGACCGCTTTTCTTACTGTATTGTGACTTTAGCAGAGGACTCCCTTCCGTGGATTAAAGAAAGAATATTTTGACTCCACCATCTACCATTGTGTGACTGATGTTTAACATTGGTGCATGAATTCAGCTTGATCTTTCAAACCTCAGTTTCTAGTGGTAAATATCTTGGAGTAAGTGAAAAGCAGGCATCTGGCATGTGCTTTGAGTGAATTCATTTGTGTTTCTTTAAAATCAGAAAATCATAGAAATTAAAGGATTTTCAACAATTCTCTCTCCAACCCTTTAAAGCAGAGCCCTGCACTTTGCTTATGTTATTTGTCTATACAATGTATGATATTTCTTTAGGAAAAAAAGAGTCTTGTGCTCAAAGCTGTGGAAAACATCTAGTCTAGACCAGCGGTTTTTAACCTGCGGTGGTCTTAGTGCCCTCTTGATGAGGGTAGGAAGGAACATTTGTCAATGTCTAGAGACATTTTTTAATTTAATTTTTATTTTATATTAGAAGTGGGCAGTAGAGGAGGAGATGGTTAAATAGCATCTTTGACTCAATGGACATGAATTTGAGCAAACTCCAGAAGATAGTGGAGAGAGGAGCCTGGCATGATATAGTCCATGGGATTGCAAAGAGTCAGACACAACTTAGCAGCTGAACAACAGCACTGTGTTAGTTTCAGGTGTACAGCTGAGTGATTCAGTTATACATATACATATATCCATTCTTTTTCAAATTCTTTTCCCACATAGCTTACTACAAAATGTTCAGTAGAGTTCCCTGTGCTGTACACTAAGTCCGTGTTGATTATTTTATGTACTTATTCTTCAGTCACTCAATCCTGTCCAACTCTTTGCGACCACATGGACTGCAGCACACTAGGCTTCCCTGTCCTTCACCATCTCCGAGAGCTTGCTGAAACTCATGTCCATGAGTCATTGATAACATCCAACTATCTCATCCTTTGCCACCCGCTTCTCTTCCTGCCGTCAGTCTTCCCCAGCATCAGGGTCTTTTCCAGTGAGTTAGCTCTTCACATCAGGTGGCAAAAGTAGTGGAGCTTCAGCTTCAGCATCAGTCCTTCCAGTGGATATTCAGGGTTGATTTCCTTAAGGATTGACTGGTTTGATCTTGCTATCCAAGGGGCTCTCAAAAGTCTTCTTTAGCACCACAGTTTGAAGGCATCATATAGTAGTTGTGTATACGTTTTAACTGATAGAGCTGAGTGAGTGCTACAGACATTTAGTGGGTATCAGCCAGGAATGTGCTAAACATTCTTCAGGCAACAAACAGTCACCTCTCACTCCTCCCCACAAAGAGAATGGTCTGTTCCACAATGTCAACAATGCCAGGATTGGGAAACCCTGTTCCAAACCAATCCCAGATTTTACTGATGTGCAAACTGCAGACGGAATGCTGACAGATTTGTTCAGAGTCACACAGTTTATTTCCTGCTTGAGTCCAAGTCTTAATATTTTTTATTTTTTTGCCTTTACCCGGGGATCCATATGAAATGGCAATATGGAAAGAAAAAATATCACCAAAATATAAATATAAAAGAATAACATTTTAATAGTACATTGTGTATACTTCATTGCAATAAATATTTCTCTATTATCCAGCATACTATCTGTAACAAAGATTTAAAAGATAGAAATCCTAGTTTGCAAAGAGCTATCTGGCTGAGAATACTATAAGAGATAAAAAGTTATGAATCAATAAGTAGTATTAAAATACTTATAAAGTACTATGTGAGTATAGGTGAGGGAGGAAGAAGCCACTAAGCCTGGAGGCGGTCTGGGGAGAAACAGAATAAGCTGAAGAGAAGAGGTAACATATAAGAAGGAGACATGTAAGCAGGTTTTCAGGTGGGAAAAATGAGAGAGAGAAGGGCATTCTGTGTAGAAATAACAGTATCCTGAAAGGCTTGGAGGGGTCAAAGTTACTTATTGCATTCTGATTAAAAATTAGCAGGAGGAAATCAGTAATGTTTCCATTTAGGGTTATTTAAGGACAAAGGCCCAGAGCAGGTTGGAGAAGAACCAGTGTTTTACCCCCAAAGATTCATGCTTACATGCCATCATGCTTGAAGTTTCATTGTTAGAAGCCCTCTTCATTTGGTTTAAAAATTGTCCTTTCCTGCTGTCATCTTTAAAGCAGAAATATGTGTCTAGGGACATTAAGTCTCCAAAGGACCTTCAGGGTACAAAGTATATCTAGCTGGTTCTCTTTATAAAAATAAAACTGACTCACTTGGTAGTAAGAGTTCTAGATGGTTGAGGAGATAAGAGTGGTATTAGCAGGGACTTGACAAAATAAGGACATTTGAGGTGGTGCGTGCACACCCAGGTCATAGCGTTCCTATGTTCCTAGTTCCTCGTTTCACATAGGTTCTGAGTGGGTGCTCTTACGGTATTTTTCATGAGCAGACGTCTTGTAATTTTGGAGCTGTGTGTTCTAATTTTATTATTACCCCATGGTAGTTACCTAGAGAGACATGAGCACCTTTTACAGTATAATGAGGCGTGTTGCTTACCTGGTCTGGTCCCTCAGCCACAGAATCCTGGCTGCACAGAATATCAGGAAATGGCAGCTTGGTTTGAACGTACATTTAACATATGACCCTGGAGGCATTCCCTAATTTCAGCATTATAAAATGCCAAAAGAATCGGAGCTGGCATTGGCCCCTCTAGGGCATTTTTATAAATTACACAAAGGGCTGGAAGGCCATTTAGAAAGACACTTCCTTCTCCTTGCTCTGGTAACCCATGCCAGGATAACAGGCCATGGCCACTGGCTTGTGAAAGGAAGGAATGGTGGATTTCAGACTCACTGTCACCCCTTCTGCCACATTCCTTTGTGGTAACAGGTGATGGAATTCCAGCTGAGCAATTTCAAATCCTACAAGATGAGGCAGACCAAAAACTGTGGTCTAGAACAGACCAAAAACTGTGTTATTGCACACAGGGCCTCTGAAGAGGATAAACTAAGAGCCACAATTCATTGCAGATTAGTATAATTACACATTAGTATAATTATACACAGTATAATTATACATACTGAAAGATCAGATCTGTGTATGTCTGTGGGTGTATTTGTGTGCATCCACATGTGTCTGTAGAGCTGTGTCTACTATGAATGACCCTCTTACGCCATCTCATTATAAAGGTAGATGGCTTGCTTCTGGTAAATTCCTCTGTATACCACCTGTATTGATACACTTTGTTGCTTAAACCAGGCCTTTACGACTTCCAAGAGGAATTCCTCTGACTCTGCAGCCATATCTGTGTAGTGCCTTTATCAGTTACAAATCTGAGCTTAACCACTGCACTTCTGCTGAGTTCAGTTGCTTAGTCATGTCTGACTCTTTGCGACCCCATGGACCGCAGCATGCCCGGCTTCGATGTCCTTCACCATCTTTCAGAGCTTGCTCAAACTCATATCCATTGGGTCAATGATACCATCCAACCATCTCATCTTCTGTCGTCCCCTCCTCCTTCTGCCTTCAATCTTTCCCAGCATCAGGGTCTTTTCCGTTGAGTCGACTCTTCTTATCTGGTGGCCAACGTATTGGATCTTCCACTTCAGCATCAGTCCTTCCAATGAATATTCAGGATTGATTTTCTTTAGGATTGACTGGTTGGATCTCCTTGCAGTCCAAGGGACTCTCAAGAGTCTTCTCCAACACCACAGTTCAAAAGCATCATTTCTTCAGTGCTCAGCTTTCTTGGATTACTGGTATATTGAATGGTTTGCCTTGGAAACTATCAGAGATCATTGTGTTGTTTTTAAGATTGTACCAGTAGCACTGCATTTCGGACTCTTTTGCTGACTTTGAGGGCTACTTTATTTCTTCGAAGTGATTCTTGCCCACAGTAGTAGATATAATGGTCATTTGAATTAAATTTGCCCATTCTGATCCATTTTCGTTCACTGATGCCTAAAATGTTGATGTTCACTCTTGCCTGTTTGACCATTTCCAATTTACCTTGATTCATGGACCTAACATTCCAGATTCCTATGCAATATTGTTCTTTATAGCATTGAACTTTACTTTCAGCACCAGACACATCCACAACTTGGTGTCCTTTCCCCTTTGTCTCATCCTTTTCATTCCTTCTGGCACTTAAATCCATTCTTTTTCTTCAGCATCCTAAGAAGCAAATGGTTTGTTCACACCTTCACTTTTTATTTGCATGGTTCTTCTGCACACCAAAACATCCCAGTATCTTCTACTGAGATTGTGGGAAAAGATAACATTGTATTCAACTCCTTTGACTGGTAAAAAGTGTTCCAACTTGAGTATGTTCTGAAGACAGCAACTTCTCACATCGTTCCATTGACATTGAACTCCAAACCTTAGTCCTGAGTGTCTGCTCTAAATGCACCATTATTCCTCAAACCATTTAGGAGTTTTCTATGTCAGGAAACAATAGTATTCCCCAAGTCCTGAGCTAGTGTCCCTAGTATCTAACTTTTCCTGTGTATTCTTGTGTAATTCCTCAGAGAAAATAGACTGAAGGTAAGGAATTACAGTTAAACCCAAGAAATCATATGATTAGATCTGTCTTGATCTCAATGTTAAATAATTTATGAACTTTCTCTTTTCTGCAGTTTGGTAGTAATATAACATTAAAAGGGCTTTCCTGGTGGCTCAGACAGTCAAGAATCCACCTGTAATTCGGGAGACCTGGGTTCAATCCCTGGATTGCGAAGATCCCATGGAGGAAGGCATGGAAACCCATTCCAGTAGTCTTGCCTAGAGAATCCCCATTGACAGAGGAACCTGGTGGGCTTCAGTCCATGGGGTGGCAAAGAGTCCAACATGACTGAGCTACTAAGCACAGCAATAAATAAAATTAAAAAATTTAAATACCCAGGCATTGCAGTGATGCTCATGGACTGTTTTTAGATCAAGAGATTGTACTGGGAGTTATATTATGCTCCTCTGTTTCTTCTGTTTGTCTGTATAATGTATTCTGCTTATTTCAGTATTTGTCCCAGTAGTTTTCATTGCTCTTCTGAAAGCTGTAATAAATATTTCCTGTGGTGAGTTTTGCCTCCTTGATTATAGCATGTTGATTAGTCACACCCAGCAGGTAAGTGGGAACTTCTATGTGACTCTCTTCATCTGATGTGTATTCGTTCTTCTCTGTCTTTGATGTTGAAGGAGAACTTTATTTTATGGTATTTGATTTTTCCTTTAATGTTTTATAAGATCTATATTCTGGTTTTCTCAGTTTGCACACCCTGTTCAGCCATTGTAAATGTCTTAAAAAATTTAATCTGTACTCACCTAAATAAACATTAAAATATTTTTGAAAAATCAAAGAATATAAAATGATTTAAGAAGCAAACAAGTTCATAATTTTTTAAGCTTTTTTAAACAATTCATTTATTTTAATTGGAGGATAATTACAATATTGTGGTGGTTTTCACTTTACATACTCTACTGAATTCAAAATGCAATTTCAGTGTAATTTTACATGTGTAGGTATTTTAAGGACAATAAGGATAATTTAGCAAATAATAAAATAATGAATCTTCAGAAAATCATATTGGTTTTGTAAACAGTTACCATAGACCTGTCATTTCAGTGGTATCTTTTATAAATTAATATTTATGGAACTCATGTTGATCCGAATATCCTTACATAGACTGTTGCTTGACGTTATTCTCCTGTGAGAGATGGCAGAACTGGTTTAGAAATTATTGCAGTCTTCCTGGCCAAAGGTAATAATATACTACTTGAAAGTGAAAGTTGTTCAGTTGTGTCTGACTCTTTGCAACCCCATGGACTCCATGGGATTCTCCAGGCCAGAAAACTGGAGTAGGTAGCCTTTCCCTTCCCCAGGGAATCTTCCCAACCCAGGGATTGAACCCAGGTATTTTTTTACCAGCTGAGCTACAAAGGAAGCCCAAGAATACTGGAGTGGGTAGCCTATCCCTTCTCCAGTGGATCTTCATGACCCAGGAATTGAACTGGGGTCTTCTGTATTGCAGGCATATTCTTTATACCTGAGCTATCAGGGAAGCCACTTAGCACTATACAAAATTTTCTTTTCCTTTTTCAATTTGAGTGAAGATGGTGAGAGAGTCCTTGATATTCTTGACCTATTACAGTATTAAATGTTTAGTGGGAGGATTTCCATTTCAATCAGGCAGCTAGAGTGGAATAAAATTTAAAATTAAAATAAATTATATTTCCTTCACTAGACCTTATACATTAGAGAAGGAGCCTTTAATTACTGTACAGGCTAGTGAATTGCCACCTTTGTCTTGAATCAAGAGGCTTTGGACCCTAGGGAGGGTGGCACCTCCTACATCTGAACCTCACAGAGGATGAATTCTCATGGTTAATCAAAAGTCACTTTTTCTGTGAATGAATAATTTAACAAAAATTTCATAGTATCATCTACTTTAACAAAACAGATAGGATAAGAAGAAATAATCATTTATTTAATAACTATATAAAGAATATAAAGTATACAGAAAGTATTATACCAGGGACAAAGGGCAGTGGGAAAGTCAGCACATTTTTCTGAGATTTTTTTTTCTTCCTGTCCATAAAATAGGGATAAAATGCATGTCTTACAGGATAAATACAGAGATTAGAAGTACTAAATTAAATATACTTGGCACTCCAAAAACAAGATGACTTTTTGAGATGTTCCCCTAGTGATATATCATCTAGGTTACCATGCAGACTAGTAAGCATGAACAGGAGAGGAAATAATAATAATTAATAATCATGAGTACAGCTAAGGAGTTTGATCTCTTTTTTGGTAGGCACTGGGGATTCATTGAAGGTTTTGAGCAGGAGTCACGGCTGCCCTGTTGCTAAAGCTTAGCTGCCTTGGGATTAGCTTAAGGGGGCAGAAACAAGAGTTGGGAAGACAAGTTAGAAGATGATTGTGATTGAGATATTCCTGGTTAGAAGGGATCATGAAAACTTGAATCAGGTTTGGGAGGTGGGGGATGGTGCAGTTCTGGAGTTGGACTAAAGAAAGGAAGAGTAGAAGAAGAGATATTAAGGTCATGAAATCAAAGACATCACAGTCACTTTTGAAGGGCCGGGGGATGACTGGGAGGATGATAAAGACGTTAACAGGAATGGCAAATGCCAGTCAGGAATGGGCGTTCAGGTTAGAGATGGAAACAGAGTAAGTTCTGCTTTGGCCAGATCAGACTTGAAGCTTCATAATGGCACCCATGAACTGTTAATGTCAGATCGGTCATTTTCTCCTGGGAAGAGCTTTATCAAGAAGTGATTCCTATATTTGTTTCTTGTGAGTTTAGTAAACTGGTGCACAACAAAAGGAATAATTTTTTGGAGTCACTTTGCAGAGTTGGGAATATAGTAGGAACTCTGACTCAGGTCTGACAGCTTCTGTCTGAGTAGGTCTGAGAAGTTGTGTTTCTTACGATGGAGGAGACCTCAAAGTTGCTTTTTCCCATTTAAAAAAATACCAATTCCTTAATGGTTGGATTGCTTATATTCATAGTATTATAGCTATTGATTATCTTACTTTTTCTACTCCAAAAATACTATATTTTTCTAATGTGCGTATACTGACTTATGCACTCAAAACATTTTGAGAAAGTGCAAAAAACCTAGTTTGATAACACATATGAAGGGGAGATGCTTCTATATGTAGGAAACAATATTAGTCATTAGAGAGAAGATGTGAATGAATGTGTCTGTCAGTGGAACATGTTTTGAGTGCTGGGAGACACATTAGATGTAGCGAGAACATTGAGTTTAAACATCCTATTTTTATTATCTGAATTCCTTTCTGTAAGAGATGTCACAGAGGTATTTACACTGCTTATAAATTAATTTTAAATATGACAATGTTAAGGGATTCCCTGGTGGCTCAGACAGTAAAGCGTCTGCCCGCAATGCAGGAAACCTGTGTTCGATCCCTGGGTTGGGAAGATCCCCTAGAGATGGAAATGGCAACCCACTCCAGTACTCTTGCCTAGAAAATTCCATGGATGGAGGAGCCTGGTGGGCTACAGTCCATGGGGTCGCAAAGAGTTGGACATGACTGAGTGACTTCACTTTCTTTCATGTTAAGAGAAGACAATGTTCATGTGTATATTGTATTTGTGTTGTGTGCACCTGTGGGTCTGTCTGTGAATATACACATATGCCCACTTAGTAATGTTCACATCCTTTATTTTTCAGTGAAAAGTCTAGGGGGACTTAAACCCCCACTTCAGTAGTTCCATTATTTTTTTGTGTTCTTTTCTGTTTGAGCTATCATTTATCCAGTCTTTATGGGCTAGATGTACCTTGAGGCATTTTTAGCAAAGGATACTTTTGCATCAAACACAATCATATACACAGCTTTCAGCTGAACAAGAGGGGAGAGGTAGTTTGTAGGACATTAGTAAAATGCTCTCATTTTTTCCTTGTTATTTTAAAGCCTAGAGAGAATTTGTGAAACAGCATTCAGCACAAGGAGGCTCTCAAGATACTTGCTTTGGACTCTGTATGGCTGTCAAGTGGAATGATAACTTTAGCGTAGTTTTACCTTTCTTTGAAATAAGAAAACCTCTGGCAGTCTCTCAATTGATATTGTTTTGATTTATTCTTTATTTCTTTGTCTAATGGGCAATGAGAATAGACTGAAGATGAAGTGGTTTGAAGACTGTTGTTGACACTGCATTTAGCTGCATTATATTGCCTCTGCTATTACTTTTCTTTGAGTCCAATTGGCTGCAGGAGGAAAGCATATCGGGCCCTGTGATTAATAGCACTGGAACTTGAGCTGGCCTAATTTCTTTCTTTCTGCCCCCACCTTCCTTTCTGAGGCAAAAGGAAGGAGGAGTTGATAAAAAGAAAAGACAAGTTATCATAAGCCTTCAATACTTTTCCTAATAATAACAAATTGTTTAGTTTTCCCTATGACATCCCTTCTCCTTATTTTCTTATAAATAAAAGGTAAAGTGAGGAGATGCATACATAAGGCAGACAGGAAAAGAAATACTGTGTCATGGCAGCTCATCAGAAAACTTTAGCTTGATAGTTAAGAACAGGGTTGGGAAACTTTTTCTTTAAAGGGCCAGAGAGTAAATATTTTAGGTGCTGTGAGCCATATGCTATTGATATTCATACCATGCCTTGGTAGTGAAACAGTTACTGTAGATTATAGGTAAATGAATGGTGTGTCTGTGTTCCCATAAAACATATTTATGGAAAATTAAATTAGAATTTTATATATTTTAATGTATCATGAATCATTATTATTTAGATTTTTAAAAAATAATTGAAAATGTAAGTATCATTCTCAGTTTGCAGATTGAAAGAACCAAGTGGTAGGTCAGATCTGTCTCATTAACCATAGTCTGTCAATGACAATATCTCCCATTTATTGAACATTTACCATATACAAGGCATTGTGGCAAATACTTGATGTGTCATCTCACTTAGTCTGTAAGCAGTTCTGTGATAGACATTATTATTTCAATCTTTAGAGCAAGTTTAGGCTCAGAGAAGTTAGGAAACTTCTGTCACCCTGTTGGTAAGTTGAAGCCTCGTGTTCAGCTTTTATCAGACAGTGCAACCCTGGGAAAAAAGACTTTACTTCTTTGCATTTTCATCTCATTTGTAAAATCTAAATACTACTCTCATTGCTATGTGGTTGTTTTGAGGCTCTTAGAATTCTGAAAGTTCTGAAGAACTTTGCAACTTTAAAAATTAGTGTTAAGACTGTTAAATTAAAATATGAAGTGTTTTTCCTCTACCTCTAGAATAATGCTTACATCCATTAGCAGTATAATATAATTGGAAAGAGAAAAGTATTCCTCCCAATCTCATAGGATTAGTTATAAGGCAATACATCAACAAATGAGTGAAATTTGAACTGATGATATAGTTGGTAAAGGGAGATACAGTAAAGGAAAGGCACAGATTAGGGCAGACAGGTAAGATATGAACCAGTTTTTAAAGAATAATATAGACTAGACTTGGTCAATATTAATATAATGGTATTCTAGAATTGTAAATACTCATCAATGCAAATTTCATTGACATGTGTGATTGAGTAACTAATTCAGTAATTAACTATTTTTGAAATTTAAAATAATATGTAAAAGAAATCTCAAAGGTAATGTTTAATAAATCATAGATAAATTATGCTTAGACAGAAAGTCCTAGCTTTGTCATAATTTTCACAAAAGAATAATAAACTGTTGATACTTGGATGAATAAGTGGAGTTAAGATGCCTTTCAGTATTCAAGAACAGATTTTTAAGCAAGAGGTATGTGACTCCTTAGAAAAAAAAATATTGATATCCTGCCAAGTTTTTGAAAGAAAGAGAGAGAAAGGAAGGAAGAAAGGAGGGAAGGAGAGAAAAAGAAAGGAAGAAAGGAAGGAAGGAGGAAACAGAGGGAGAGAAAGAAAGAGATAAAGGAAAGAAGGAAGGAAGTCAGTAATCAATTCAGGTCATAATAACTTCTGTTCAGAATTTAAAATTAGACTTTAATCTGTGAGTCTGCTTCTTTTTGCTTTATTCACTAGTTTGCTGTACTTTTTTATATTTCACATATAAATGATATGATACAGTATTATCTTTCTCTGACTTATTTCACTAAGCATAATGTCCTCCAAGTCTATCCATGTTGCTGCAAATAACAAAATTTCAATTTTTTATGGGTGAGTAGTATTCTGTTGTGTGGCAATCATTGGAAGGATTGGTGCTGAAGCTGAAACTCCAATACTTCGGCCACCTGATAGGTAGAACTGACTCATTAGAAAAGACCCTAATGCTGGGAAATATTGAAGGCAGGAGAAAGGGACAACAGAGGATGAGACGGTTGGATGGCATCACCAACTTGATGGACATGAGTTTGAGCAAGCTCCAGGACTTGGTGATGGACAGGGAAGCCTGGCATGCTACAGTCCATGGGGTTGCAAAGAGTCGGACACGACTGAGTGACTGAACTAACTGACTGACTATTTTATTGTATTTATGTACCACATCTTTCTTCATTCATCAGTTAATGGACATTTAGGTTGCCTCCATGCCAAAGCAATCTTGAGAGAGAAAAATGGAGCTGAAAGAAGCAGACTTCCTGAGTTCAGATTATACTACAAATCAAAAACAGAGATATATATCTATGGAACAAGATAAAAGACAGAGATAAACCTGTACAACAAGGGAGGCAAAACCGTACAATGGAGGAAAGACAGTCTCTTCAATAAATGGGGCCAGGAAAACTGGACAGCTACATGTTAAATAATGAAATTGGAATATTCTTGAACACCATACACAAAAATGAACTCCAAATGGATTGAACACCTAAGTGTAAGACCAGATAATATAAATCTCTTCATGGAAAACATAGGCAGAACATGCTTTTGCATAAATCACGGCAATATCTTCTTCGTTTCCCAACATAATGAAAATAAAAGCAAAAGTAAACAAATGGGACCTAATTAAAATCAAAAGCTTTTGCACAGCAAAGGAAACCATACAAAACAAACAAACAAAAAGACAACCTACAACATGGGAGAAAATATTTGCAAATAATGCAACTGACAAGGAATTAGTCTTCAGAATTTACAAACAGCTCATGTGGCCCTATATATTAAAAGTATGTTTAAAACTGAGCAGAAGACCTAAATAGAC
Organism: Bos grunniens; assembly: GCF_055505025.1. Classification (NCBI taxonomy): domain Eukaryota; kingdom Metazoa; phylum Chordata; class Mammalia; order Artiodactyla; family Bovidae; genus Bos; species Bos grunniens. The sequence continues at coordinate 51,900,070 of NC_141175.1, forward strand.
ATTCCTCCAAGGAAGACACACAGATGGCCAAGAGGCACACGAAAAGATGCTCAACATTGCTCAGTATAGTTCAGTCACTCAGTCGTGTCTGACTCTTTGCAACCCTATGGACTGCAGCATGCCAGACTTCCCTGTCCATCACCAACTCCTGGAGCTTGCTCAAACTAATGTGCATCGAGTTGGTTAAGCCATCCAACCATCTTGTCCTCTGTTGTCCCCTTCTCCTTCTGCCTTCTGTCTTTCCCAGCATCAGCATTGCTGATAATTAGAAAAATGAATCTAATAGCACTTAGAATGATCATCATCCAAAAAATTTACAAAAAATAAATGCTGGAAAGGGTGTGGAAAAAAGGGAACCCTCCTACACTGTTGGTAGGAATGTAATTTGGTGCAGCCACTGTGGAGAACAGTATGCTGCTGCTGCTGCTAAGTGGCTTCAGTCGTGTTCGACTCTTTGTGACCCCATAGATGGCAGCCCACCAGGCTCCCCTGTCCCTGGGATTCTCCAGGCAAGAACACTGGAGTGGCAACGTTGCCTTTTCCCCCCTCCAATGCATGAAAGTAAAAAAATAAAATGAAGTCTCTCAGTCATGTCCAACTCCTAGCGACCCCATGGACTGCAGCCCACCAGGCCCTCCATCCATGAGATTTTCCAGGCAAGAGTACTGGAGTGGGGTGCCATTGCCGTCTCTGGGAGAACAGTATAGAGGTTCCTTAAAAACTAAAAACAGAGCTATCAGGTGATCCAGAAATCCTACTCCTGGACATATATCCAGAGAAAAATCACATCTTTGTCCATTCTTCTGTGGATGGACACAAGTTTCTTCCATATCTTGGCAGTTATAAATAATGTTGCTGTAAGTATTGGGGAACATATTTCTTTTCAATTTTGTGGTTTTGTTTTTTAAGATATATATCCAGGAGTAGAATTGGTAAGTTATAAGGTAGTTCTCTTTTTACTTTTTTGAGAAACTGCCATACTACACCAATTTTCATTCTCAACAACAGTGTAAGACGGTTCCCTTTTCTCTACATCCTTGCCAACATTTTTTATTTGTGTCATGTATATAGAACAAGCCAGTAGAGGGAAGGAGGATGAAACAATAGAGAGGTGAGGGGAAAAAAAAATTATAGGATTCTATGAAAACATATGTGTAAAACTTTTGAAAATTGTAAAGCACTATAGAACTTAAAAAATCTTTCATTTAATTAAAATTTTTCATGACCCAAATAATAATAAATTGAATTTTTAAAACATCCCCGTGAATCATTGATTCATCCTATAAATGTTTAAGAATGTACTCAGTCCTGAGAACTGTTCTAATTGCTTGGAATATATTGATAAACAGAACTGACCTAGATCCCTGCCTTTGTGGGGCTTACATCTCATCAGTATGGGCTCCCCTGACTCCCAGCTCTGCCAGGAGCTCTCCCATTGCCCGTGTTGCTAGTCACTACTCAGGATGCAATACTCTCTATAGTACATTAAACATGGCATGGAGACAAAGGTGAATAAGGAGGCAGAGATTATTTCCATTTCCTATGCTATTCATTTAGATTTGTTGCCATCACCATGGACAGGTTTATCAGGCTTCACAGAAGAGCTAGCCTAACTGAAGGAAATTAGTGTATAGGATAGGAAGACTTGGAAACACTATACTAAATATAACTTTTATGTACTTTGAAATAAAAATCACCCCAGGATTTAAATTCTATCTAGGGACATTTCATTCATTGGAAAAGACCCTGATACTGGTAAAGATTGAGGGCAGAAGGAGAAGGGGGCAACAGAGGATGAGATGGTTGGATGACATCACTGACTCAATGGACTTGATTTTGAGCAAGCTCCGGGAGATAGTGAAGGACAGGAAAGCCTGGTCTGCTGCCGCTCACGAGTTCAAGAGTCGGAGATGACTGAGTGAGTGAACAACAACAAAGGGGCCCTTCATTGATCTCTCTACCTATTAGCCTTTCTCCCCTGACTTGCTCTCCCTCCCAGGGAACCAGCACTTACTCAAATGACGGCCCTTTTCTCTTGGTGATAATTGGAGTGGGGTTTAGGAAACTGAATGAAGGCTGGATTCAACCCTGGTTGCCTGTCAATCTGTTCCGTTTTGTGCAGGGTACAACCTGCTCTACTCTGGATGGCAGACTCACCCTTCCTTCAGCATCACCCATTTCCAAACATAACTCATGCAAACTGAGATAGTGCTGCAGGCTTCCGGAAGGACAGTCCACAGTAACCTTTGGGCAAAGAGACTTAAAAAGCTGCCACAACATTTCTAGAGAACTGAAGCACCAACATGTTCACATAGCTAATGCTACTGTACATTTAAAGATGGCTAAGATGGTATATTTTATGTTATGTGTTTTGTACTAGAGTAAGTGTGACTATAAGATGCTGCATCCTCCCTGGAGAACTGCAGGCATTCTTTTTATCCTCTCAGCTGTTTGCTGATATCAATTGTTTTAGACATGTGCTGACTTCTCCATGACAGACTGTGATGATCATAGATGGTGCTGGCTCAGTGCATAAGAGATTGCCCTGTTTCTGATAAATGTGCAGACCAGTATGTATTTCATTATCTCTCAGCACCCACTCTTTCACCCAACTGAACTTTAAAACCACTATCCATAGGGGTCTAGTTATATATTTAGATGCTGACTATCATCTTCCAAGATATCTGTGTGGAGGAATGGAGTAAAGTGAAAGAAAGCATTCATTATTTCAGGCATGGAGGAATTAATGGGATAATTAATAAACTCATTGAATTCTCTACTACTTAGTCTGCTTTTAGAACATTCTCTCTCTCTCTCTCTGCTCAGTTACTAAGTGGTATCTGACTCTTTGCAACCCTATGGACTGTACCCTGCCAGGCTTTTCTGTCCATGGGATTTCCCAGGCTAAAGTATTGGTGTGGGTTGTCATTTCCTTCTCCAGGGGGTCTTTCTGATCCTGCCTCTCCTATATTGGCAGGTGGATTCTTTACCATTGAGCCACCAGGGAAGCCCTTATAGATCATTACTTGCAGTCATTTTTCATATAAATTTGAAAGACATGTTGATCAACTAGCATGCATCCTTAGGAGAACACATGTTTAGGGAAAGATCTTAAAGACCACAGAAGAGTTAAGGAGTAGAGGATATTTAGCCTTAAAAGAGAAGATAGATGTAAGCCTTGCTAGTATCTGCAGATACTTGAAGGACTGTGATGCTCAAGCCGTGCAGAATTTTTCTGTTTTGCTTTAGATGGTCCATCTAGGACCAGTGAATACACATATACACATAAGGTGGCAATATGGCTCAGGATAGCAGAAGAAATACTTTTTACAATGTAAAAGTCATTTTAGTTTGTGTATGAGCATTGCAGAGGGGACGGGAGAGTTACCCAGGACACTACTCCATGTGATGTAGTGTCCTTTTGGGAATTATTTAAAAATTTTAGTTATGTTGATCTATCTTATTTTGATGAAAGTAAGCATTAATTGGAGGAAGAAAAAATTTACCAGCTGCCTTGGGAACTGAATGAGCTTCCTGATTTAGACAAATCCAAGTAAAGTTTCCCTTTGAAGTCTTCCCTCAGTTCTATCATGCTTCCTTCAACTTTTGTCAGTATGAAGAGATAGGGGAAGATGGGTCACTTCTCTTGTTACTGCCTGTTTCAGCCCGTGGCACCATGACCTCTTCATAAAGGTTCCTAAGAGAAGTGTGGTTCAGGCTGCATAGTGAAGGCCTGGCCGCACCAGGCCACAGTGGAAGCTGCCATAGCAGTGGGAGAGCTGCTTGAGGGATTCCCAGGTGGCTGGCAGCTTGACCAGATCAATACTAAGATCCCAGGGCTCTGCATGCATGCATGCTAAGTCACTTCAGTTGTGTCCGACTCTTTGTGATCCTATGAGCCTGCCAGGCTCCTCTGTCCATGGGATTCTCCAGGCAAGAATACTGGAGCGGGTTGCCATGCCCTCCTCCAGGGGATCTTCCCGACTCAGGGATTGAACCCTAGGCTCCTGCATTGCAGGTGGATTCTTTACCACTTAGCCACCAGGTTACTAATTATATCCTAAGTACACAGACTACATCTTAGAAATTATCTATGTGGTTGGATCCATGAAAACTCCAGCAAGTGGTAAATACCAGGAGGTTTCATTTGTTAAGAATTTACTATGAGTGGAACACTTTGCTCACCAGTTACAAACTGGCTTTCAGAGAGTCCTCACAATGTCCTAATAAAGTGTAATTCACCCACTCCAGGAGGTAAACAGAGGCCCTGGGATGGGAGCAGCCAAGGCCTCTACAACTGGAATGGAACACACTCCAATTCTACTTTATCTGTGGACTCAAAAAGCTTGTGCTGCTGTTGGGCTGAAAAATATTAGCAGAAAAGGAAATTCTACCCTTTCTAAGTAGACACCATTTTAATTTAGAATGGAGTTGTCAGAACTGGAAAACTCTGCTATAGAAAGGAATTTAACACCTGGTTTGTTGAGTAATTTAAAAAATACACTTCTTCCAATAGGTACCTGAACCTCAGTATTTAACCATGATCAAATCAAGCACATGTTCCATGGCTCTAGGGTATATAAACAGAAATGTCTTATATTTTATAATGTGTATTTATAGATAAGGGCTTCCCTGGTGGCTCAGTGGTAAAGAATCTGCCTTTGATACAGTAAACATGGGTTCAATCCCTGGGTTGGGAAGATTTCCCTTGAGAAGGAAATGGTAAACCATCCCAATATTCTTGCCTGAAAAATCCCATGGACAGAGGAACCTGGTGAGTTATAGTCCATGACCGACTCAAGGACTGAACTGACTACTATTGGTCACATGATAGGAGAAAGTTAGGAGTAGGTGTAGTCAAGGTGACTACAAGGTCCAGGTACAAGTGACAGTTGGTGAGTTACTTGAAGAGTCAAATTTCATGTCAAGGCAGGTCTATCTACGGAGAACAGTCCAGGAGGGTGGGACCAATCTCAGAGATTATGTGGGACATAGAAGTGGCACAGCGTAGACAGTAAATATTGCTGCTGCTGCTGCTAAGTTGCTTCAGTCGTGTCTGACTCTGTGCGACCCCATAGACGGCAGCCCACCAGGCTCCACTGTCCCTGGGATTCTCCAGGCAAGAACACTGGAGTAGGTTGCCATTTCCTTCTCCATTGCATGGAAGTGAAAAGTGGAAGTGAAGTTGCTCAGTTGTGTCCTACATAGACCTAAACCAGAGCCTGCCTTCCATTCTAGAATACATGTACTAGTGGACATGAGTCAGAAGATGTTCATTGTCTGGGCTGAGGCCAAAACCCTGCAGGTTGGAATGGGGTTTCGATACATCTATGTCAAGAATACACAGAAGAACTGTACAAAAAAAGATCTTCACAACCCAGATAATCACGATGGTGTGATCATTGACCTAGAGCCAGACATCCTGGAATGTGAAGTCAAGGGGGCTTTAGAAAGCATCACTACGAACAAAGCTAGTGGAGGTGATGGAACTCCAGTTGAGCTATTCCAAATCCTGAAAAATGATGCTGTGAAAGTGCTGCACTCAATATGCCAGCAAATTTGGAAAACTCAGCAGTGGCCACAGGACTGGAAAAGGAGAGTTTTCATTCCAATCCCAAAGAAAGGCAATGACAAAGAATGCTCAAACTACCGCACAATTGCACTCATCTCACACACTAGCAAAGTAATGCTCAAAATTCTCCAAGCCAGGCTTCAGCAATATGTGAACCATGAGCTTCCTGATGTTCAAGCTGGTTTTAGAAAAGGCAGAGGAACCAGAGATCAAATTGCCAACATCCGCTGGATCATGGGAAAAGCAAGAGAGTTCCAGAAAAACATCTATTTCTGCTTTATTGACTATGGCAGAGCCTTTGTGTGGATCACAATAAACTGGAAAATTCTGAAAGAGATGGGAATACCAGACCACCTGATCTGCCTCTTGAGAAACTTGTATGCAGGTCAGGAAGCAACAGTTAGAACTGGACATGGAACAACAGACTGGTTCCAAATAGGAAAAGGAGTTTGTCAAGGCTGTACACTGTCACCCTGTTTATTTAACTTCTATGCAGAGTACATCATGAGAAATGCTGGACTGAAAGAAGCACAAGCTGGAATCAAGATTGCCGGGAGAAATATCAATAACCTCAGATATGCAGATGACACCACCCTTATGGCAGACAGTGAAGAGGAACTCAAAAGCCTCTTGATGAAAGTGAAAGTGGAGAGTGAAAAAGTTGGCTTAAAGCTCAACATTCAGAAAACGAAGATCATGGCATCTGGTCCCATCACTTCATGGGAAATAGATGGGGAAACAGTGGAAACAGTGTCAGACTTTATTTTTCTGGGCTCCAAAATCACTGCAGATGGTGACTGCAGCCATGAAATTAAAAGACACTTACTCCTTGGAAGGAAAGTTATGACCAACCTAGATGGCATATTCAAAAGCAGAGACATTACTTTGCCAACAAAGGTTCGTCTAGTCAAGGCTATGGTTTTTCCTGTGGTCATGTATGGATGTGAGAGTTGGACTGTGAAGAAGGCTGAGTGCCAAAGAATTGATGCTTTTGAACTGTGGTGTTGGAGAAGACTCTTGAGAGTCCCTTGGACTGCAAGGAGATCCAACCAGTTCATTCTGAAGGAGATCAGCCCTGGGATTTCTTTGGAAGGAATGATGCTAAAGCTGAAACTCCAGTACTTTGGCCACCTCATGCGAAGAGTTGACTCATTGGGAAAGACTCTGATGCTGGGAGGGATTGAGGGCAGGAGGAAAAGGGGACGACAGAGGATGAGATGGCTGGATGGCATCACTGACTCGATGGACGTGAGTCTGAGTGAACTCCGGGAGTTGGTGATGGACACGGAGGCCTGGCTGCTGCAATTCATGGGGTCGCAAAGAGTCGGACACTACTGAGCAACTGATTTGATCTGATCTGATCTGATGGAGTCCAGGGTGGATGTGTGCATCTGTGTCAGGTACATTTGCTTTCCCAGGACTGAGGTCATCTGAAATCTCCCATGGGCCAGTTGACTTTAGAACTTCTGAGTAACCTCTTAGGTTAGGTTTGATACTTGTGAAATAATTTTGGCTCCGTAAAAGGGGAAGTAAAATCAGGGAATTTTATATATGCCTATAGCTATAGTATCTCCCTTGCAGATAACTGTATGGCCTTTTTTATTCACTTACATAATGTTGATGACTTTCAGATGAAGTTACCAAATGCATTTATTGAGGTATCTGACCTAGACTTCATGATAGAATGATTCTCTTTCCTTAATGATGAAACCCAATAGAGATTAGGGGAGTCACATTCAGTATACTATGGGTATATGAAAGGCTTATAATATGCCTGCCATAAAATTTGACACTGTTAATAAATTAATTATCAATGAAATTGGTTCATTAATTCTGAAAATTTCAAGTTTCCCCTGAGTCAGTTAGTTAACAGGGATAAAAAATGATCAGTTCTGACTTTACCCTACTTTAGAGTTCTTGCTGCCTTAATCTATTAGTTTGATGTTAAAAGAGAGTGTGTGTAATTCAGACTGTGACTTAAAAGATGATGCCTTTGGGAATGCATCACACCTAAAAATTAGACTCAACTTTTTCAGAAGACACTTTCTCCTTGGAAGTTACTTTCATTGCCTTCTTTTTTGGCTTATAAGAAAATAGATAAGGAAATGCAGACACATCTAAAGAATAGCTAAGATTATTTTACTTTGAGAGAGTATACCAGTGTCATGCATAGGTTTTTGTCCAAAACATTTTATGCTTTCAATGGGAAAGCTAACACATGGACAGTGTCTTATAAGGGCAATGTTACCACAATTCTTGTAACTCTGCAAGACCCAGGGAAGGAAATACCAAACAGAGTAGCATGTCTATATGTGTGTGTGTTTTTTTAAACCTTTGATTTTGTATTGGGGTATAGCCTATTAACGACGTTGTGATAGTTTCAGATGAAGGGATTCAGACATATGTATATACATGTCCCCATTCTCCCCCAAACTCTCCTCCGATCCAGCTGCTATATAATATTGAGCAGAGTTTCATGTGCTCTGCAGTAGGTCCTTGTTGGTTATCCATTTTAAATATAGCAGTGCGTACATGTCCATCTGTTTTATCATGAGAAAATCATCTATAAACTAACATGGGATTTAAGAGACAAAATACATAATCTAACCTCTCATCCATCCAGAAAAGTATGATTTATACCTCATCATGCTTCTTACATAAAGTCTCCATTACTAGGCTCACTCATTTCAAGTATTTTGCAGTCTGGAAATTTTTCTGCTCTGTATCTGGAGAATTCTGCTCTACACAGGAGATCTTATATTGTACTTGCTTTGCTTTACTGCTTAATAACTTGCTTGTGGGTAGGAATGGTGTTATCTGAACATAAACACATGTATTTACGCCCTAAATATTATCTAGTAAAAAGACTTTGTTTGTAATAATAGGTACTAAATAATTTTGAATGCTAACAGAGAATATCAAACCTTTTAATATAGTAGCTATTCTATTGAATATATTCAAGTTTGGTACTTGAATCACAGAGATTTCTTATTATTAGAAAAATATGCTGTCACCATTGTATGTTCTAGTTTTCAAATTAATATATTTGGGTGATGATGTGAAGCAATACCAGCTTTGTTAAGGAGGCATTATGTAATATAATGAAAAATGTTTTCTGTTTTTACAGTAATGCTATAAATACACTGATTTGTTGGTTTTTAGTCACTAAGTCATGTCTGACTCTTCACAGTCCTGTGAATTGCATGTCAGTCTTCCCTGACCTTCGCTGTCTCCTGGAATTTGTTCAAATTCATATCCATTGAGTCGGTGATGCTATATAACCATCTCATTCACGTTGCCCCCTTCTTGTTTTGCCTTCAATCTTCCCCAGCATCAGGGTCTTTTCCAATGAGTCAGCTGTTTACATCAGGTGGCCAAAGTATTGGAGCTTCAGCTTCATCAGCATTCCTTCCAATGAATATTCAGGGTTGATTTCCTTTAGGATTGACTCTTTTGATCCCCTTGCAGTACAAAGAACTTTCAAGAGTCTTCTCCAGTATACCAAAGATGGGCCCAAATTTAACTAAATCAGAAAAAGATAATTGGAGAAAAATAGAAATAGATTGCTTAATAAATATCTTATCAATTTTCAAATGGATTTTCTGCCACAGTCTTTCACATTTGACTTTGATTCAATTTTCTAAAATTGTAAATTACATAAATATTTAGTAGGAGTAGATGTAGTCCTTTATTCATTCTTTCAACTTATATTTTTGAGCCATGGTCCATGTGAGCCCTGGGCATATAATGATGAGCAACATAGTCACTGATAAGAAGGCAATATATTTACCACCTTTAATAAGCCAGATATTAAAATGGGCCAGTTAAATATGTGAGTGGGTAGGCTGGGCTGGGTTTTATTGCATGAGGTGGAAGCCTTGGTTGGATTTGTTTTGTTGGAGAGGGTGAGTATGAAATAAGAATCCTCATGCTCTCAAAAATGCACATGGAGTTAACAAAAACAGGTGATTAGCTGAAGTGTTGACTGGGTGTCTAGAGTGGTTATTAATTAGAAGGTTGAAATTTCTCGCAGTTATCCTAACTAGCTGCATCAGCGTTGAGTGGTACTTTCAGATCTCACACAGTTTCTCTCTCTGAGATCATGTAACCTAACCCCTGCAATCTTTCTTGACTATTCATCTAAACTGCCCCAACTCAGAACACAGTACGCATTTCCTTTATCTCACTGAGAAAGTTTTCTGTTATGTATATTTTACATTTATTTCATTAGTGTTTTTCTCCCACTACTACTAGATTCTCATGCCATGAAGACAGGGAAAGTTATCTCTTTTATTCACTTGAATACACCCATTGCTCTGTATCCTGAATGGCATGTGATGTAGTAAAGTGAAAGTTAAAGTGAAGTCGCTCAATTGTGTCCGACTCGTTGCGACCCCATGGAACTGTAGCTCGCCAGGCTCCTCCATCCATGGGATTTTCCAGGCAAGAGTACTGGAATGGGTTGCCATTTCCTTCTCCAGAGGATCTTCCCAACCCAGGGATAGAACCCGGGTCTCCCGCATTGCAGGCAGACTCTTTACCCTCTGAGCCAGCAGGGAAGTAGATGTAGGAGGTGCTCAATAAATATATATTGAAGCTGAAAAGTGAATTGCTAAGCTTGAGCATCCAGTTATGGCTGATCATATTCATGTAGTTCAGTGTAATGTTACTTTGAGTTGTGATGCTGATTGTTCCTTGATGAATTTTTAACCTTTCAACAAAATGGGAACTGCCTTTTATTTTTATGCTGAAGAAGATTTTGTGCATGTGCTCAATCATATCTGACTCTTTGTGATCCCATGTACTGTAGCCTGCCAGACTCCTCTGTCCATGCGATTTTCTAGACAAAAATACTGCAGTGGGTTGTCAGTCCCTTCTCCTGGGGATCTTCCTGACCTAGGGATCGAAACTGTGTCACCTGTGTCTCCTGCATTGGCAGGCGGATTCTTTACCACTGAGCTACCTGGGAAGCTGAAGAAGATTATATATATATATATATATATATATATATATATTAGTATAAAAGGAAATGAAAATAAGTAAATATGATGAAGTAAGAAAGCCAAGAATAGACAAATGAGATATTGTAACATTTATTAAGTTCCTTAAAAATTTTTTTTTCTGCTGTAGTTATTTCCATGAAAAAATTTTTCTGCCATAAAAACAAAGTTAGATGGATGCCTTCACCATTCCCTGAAGCCTCACATGGTTTTTCATCTCAATTATTCCTTTACAAGTCTTATTGGTCTTGTGAAGATTGGATTTATAGTAGGGCTCTCTTGAAACCCTCCTATATCTTTTGGCAATACTTTCTCCTCTCTTGTGAAAAGAATTTTTTCAGTTGCATTGTTTGTCAAAAGTCATTTCTAAATATAGATTGCCTTTTCACCACGGGCATCAGCGTAGCTAGTGAGAGTAAAAACAGGGGTGATGCACTTTAAATAAAAGAAAACAAACTAGGAGATGGTCGAGTATTTATATGTTATATACCAGGTTAGAATTTTAATATCTCACTCATTGTTTCAATGACTCTATGATCCCAATATATGTAGATATTGTCTGTTTACCTATTATTCCAGCATCAGCTAAGTAGAAATTGTAAATTGTTCCCAGAACACAGCTGTATCCATCAAAAAGCAGCTACTTCTTCATGAGCTACACCTGGATATATCCTGGTTCTCTGCAAAAGTCAGACTGTGTTTATCATAGGAAGATGCTGCTTCTGCTGCTGCTAAGTCGCTTCAGTCCTGTCCAACTATGTGTGACCCCATGGACTGCAGCCTACCAGGCTCCTCCGTCCATGGGATTTTCCAGGCAAGAGTACTGGAGTGGGGTGCCATCGCCTTCTCCGAGGAAGATACTAGACGGGTTAAAAGGAGAAATGCATACAAGAAGTGTAGGCCTGTCCAGTGTCCAGGGCAGTCATAATAAGAACAGAAGGCTTCCCTATGGCATCTGTGCTGTTTGTGCTCCGTTGTGCCTGACTCTTTGAGACACCATGGACTGCACCGCATCAGGCTCCTCTGTCCATGGAATTTTCCAGGCAAGAATACTGGAGTGAGTTGCTGTTTCCTACTCCAGGGGATCTTCCCGACTCAGGAGTCGAATCTATGTCTCTTGCATTGGCAGGCGGATTCTTTACAACTAGTGCTACCTTGGAAGTCCCTTCCCTGTAGCGTAATCCTTACCATATGGATTGTGGAACTGAGTCTTTTGTTGTTGAGTTGTTCAGTCGCTCAGTCACGTGCAACTCTTTGTGACCCCATGGACTGCAGCACCCCGGGTATCCCTGTCCTTCACCATCTCTCAGAGCCTGCCCAAACTCACGTCCACTGAGTTGGTGATGCCATCCAACCATCTCATTCTCTGTCGTCCAGGTTTCCTACTGCCTTCAATCTTTGCCAGCATCAGGGTCTTTTCTAATGAGTCAGCTCTTCACATCAGGTGGTCAAAGTTTTGGAGCTTCAGCTTCAGCATCAGTCCTTCCAATGAATATTCAGAATTGATTTCCTTTAGGATTGACTGGTTTGATCTTCTTGCAGTCCACAGTCTGAGTATATATCGCACTTTGTGTCCAGGAGATGGAGACATGTGAGTTAGTATTTCCCACCCCAGCTCCACTGCAGACTTTCCTTGTTTCATTGTCCTTTACTTTATTGTGCTTTGCAGATACTGGTTTTACCTTCAGTTCTGCAAATTGAAGCTCTGTAATAATTGGGTTGTCACATGATGGTTAGCATTTTTTATCAATAAAGTTTTATTTTTAAATTAAGGTATGTAAGTTTTTTTTTTTTTTTGCTTCCCAGGTGGCACTAGTGGTAAAGAACTCACTGGCCAGTTCCAGGAGACATAAGACACGTGGGTTCAATCTCTGGGTCAGGAAGATCCCCTGGAGGAGGGCATGGCAACCCACCCCAGTATTCTTGCCTGGAAAATTCCCATGGACAGAGGAGTCTGGCATGCTATAGTCCATGAAGTGGCAAATAGTCATACATGGCTGAAGCAGCTTAACACACACGTACATAGTACTGTTACACACTTTCTAGATTGTAGTATAGTATAGATGTAACTTTTATATGCACTGGGAAGCCAAGAATTTTGTGTGTCTTGCATTGTTGGTGATAATTTATTGCAGTGTTTTGGAACTGAAGCTGCAGTATCTCTGAGGTATGACTGTATATTGGTTCAGTTTTTAGGATTGATCTTTTGATTCGTTGTCCTTGCCTCTTTTGCTGCCAAGGTCCTTCTCTGTAGTAAAGCCCAGGAGCTTGGGGACTGAATCTCTGCTGAGCTCCTGGCTTTGTTATCTCATGACTGAGTCTAAAAGCCTGAGTCCTGTCTCCAGATTCCTTAGCTTCTGCCTAGATCTCAGCCCGAATGGACAGATTGTTTGGATTCAACATAACATCAGCACCTACTGCCTAGCTTAGAGCAGCAGACTCAGAAGCAGCCAGGGATTCCTGCCCTACCATGACAGCCCTGGACTCCCCACTTGGTGTTTGCGAAACTTGTGTCGCCAACCCAGCATGGAGCATTGTAGCACCCAGTGTTCTCTGACGGCTCTGATCTCATCATTCTCTTCTGGACTTCTCTGGTTCTCTCACTCATTCTCTTCTGGACTTCTCTGGTTCTCTCACTCATTCTCTTCTCAGTTAAACTCAGTCAACATCTCTTTGTTCCTGCTCATACTGTGACGAATGATGCCTCTTAAGGGCAAAAAGCACAGGAAGGGGAGCCTAGAGACCTTAATGCCTGGTGCTCTCTGAATCCCAGGAGATGTGCCCTTTGTTTTCCTGCTTTAGCTGGTGGCTCGAAGCCTTCCTGGGAACATGGGGAACCTCTGCTTTTCTCAGATGTTAAAGGGATGGAGTAGACTTAGTGCTGTTTCCTGGAGATATTCATATTCAGTGGTAGCATCTTTTTAAGAAATCATGAGTCAGTCAGGAGTGAGTAGCTTGTCTGTGCAACACACATACTCTGGGATACCCACCCCTGGTCATTGTGCTGCCCTGACTACCTGGCTTTCTCCTGCTGAATGACACAGTTTAATAGCACATCACAGCTAGAAGAGACCATAGAAAATGTTTGGTCTAATGTTCTCATTGGGTACATTTTTCAGAATTTTAGCCCAGAAAGTGAGCTGCATACACTTTCATTGTAACTAGAAGTTGTGATTCTAATTCCATGATGATACCCGTCTTTCAAATGTAGCATGCCATAATGCTGACTTTATATCAATTTTATCTGAAATCCAGATAAAATATATAAAATGTTTGTTTTATATTATAAAACAAAATGTCTCTAACTAAATTGTCCAAAATCTATCTTGCTATGCAAACATAAAATAAAGGATGATCAGGCGATGAGGGGCTTCCTAGGTGGAACTAGTGGTAAAGAGCCCTCCTGCCAATTCAGGAGACATAAAAGGTGTGGGTTCCATCCCTGGGTCAGGAGGATCCCCTGGAGGGGAATAGCAACCCACTCCAGTATTCTCCATGGAGAATTCCATGGAGAGAGGAGCCTGGTAGGCTACAATCCACTGGGTCGCAAAGAGTCGGGCATGAGTGAAGCTACTGAGCTTGCACGCAGGCAAAGAGGATGAGTACCCAGGTCTGGCTGCAAACATGGACTATTGCTACTGACTTCTACATGACTTTAAACAAGATTCCATCTAGTGTTACTGCTTTCCGTCATAAAATTCATATCTTTATTCAGTACTGTTGTGCAGATTCATTGAGAGAAAGCATCATAAGTACTCAGCAAAAAAGCTTTTACAGAGCAAGCGCTCCAAGAATGTATTTTCCTTTCCATCCAGGGAGAAGGGCCAGTTGCTGAATATTGGTTTAAATTTATCTAGTATCCTAAGGTTAGTAATAAATAGATTGCATATCTTGGTTTGGGTAGGGTCTGTGAACATCTTCTCAGATCTCATAACTATACTTATCCAGATGTCTAAGAAAATCTGATCATCTAACTACTGTACGACTTCTTCTGTCATCTCTTATTTTCATCCTTATTTACTTTTCTTTTTTTTTAGTAATCAGTTCTCTGGAATATGATTACCTTATTATGGAATTGTCTTGTTGTGTACTATGAAACACCTTCTTCCCTTAATGGCTTATGAGAGTTCTTTCCTACAAAATCTCTGTGAAGTGTAGGCTTGCCGTGTATCTTGTATGGTCCTTCTTTCTCCTAGAAGATGCTCTGTAGGCCGGGAGTAAGTAGTTAAAACACATTAAGTGATGAGATGCTATTGATATTGCAAGTAAGTACATGTGAGTTGGCTACTTGCACATTTGTCCATGTGTCAGCTGACCTGTGGCCTGCATGGCTCCAAGTACAGGGGTGAGATTGTGCTTATTTTAGCTTGGATGCATAGACCATATAAAATTGCCAGCAGTTTGCAGCTGGGAAAATATATCTATATCCATTATCTATGTCTATTTATATATCTATATATATCTATTTCTCTCTCTATATATATATATGTATATGTACACACTAATTTGTATGCACACTACTCAAGAGTATATAAACAGGACCTAAAATGGTCTTGAATTTGTTGTATAGGCTGGTGATTTAAAATTGAATTTTGAAGGTATCTTTAATGTCTATAGGTAGGGGAATAAGAAACATAAGAAAAGGAAGATTATATTTTGTTCTTCTCCATCTGAATTTTGCTAACTACAAGAGATTTATTGCCAGTTGATTTAAGTGGTTATAGTGTTAATGAGACCAGTCTTTCAGATTTGATCCCTAGACCAACAAAATATATTGATTTTTCTTAAGAGTGAGTCAGGCAAGGAAGACATATTTTATCTGTGCTGAGAAAAGCTGTGAGAGCAGTAAACCATGTAGCTTTTATGTCCTTTATATATGGAGTACGTTTTATTACTCTATTCCCTGCACTAATATTGTTAAAGTTATATGAAAAAATCAAATTAGAAAAATGGTGGTTAGAGCAAGAAAAATATGTGCAATGAGACCACATGTTATGTTTTGAGTTTGTAATTTTGAGTTCAAAAATCTCCTTGGCTATAAAAAGTGAGTGGGTTTTAAATAGTCTAATGAGGCAATCAGTTGTGTTGCTTATCTGCATTTACAAAGAGCAAATGGAAAACCGGAAGTGACTAGGTTAATTAGTCTAATTAAACACCTGCCTAAGACTTCCTGGCTGAGCAAAGCTCCTGCTCTTCAGAACCACTAGCACATTGCTAAGTATAATTTTCCACAATGTAAATATTAAATTTTAAAAGTTATTGAACTACTCTAGGTAGTCTATATGAAAAAAGTAAAGAAAATGCAAATTTAGATTTTGCAGTTATGTTCATTTAATGGTGCTATATAGGTATTGCCAGTTTCAGTTCAGTTCAGTCTCTCAGTCGTGTCTGACTCTTTGCGACCCCATGAATCCCAGCACTCCAGGCCTCCCTGTCCATCACCAACTCCCGGAGTTCACTCAGACTCACGTCCATCGAGTCGGTGATGCCATCCAGCCATCTCATCCTCTGTCGTCCCCTTGTCCTCCTGTCCCCAATCCCTCCAAGCATTAGAGTCTTTTCCAATGAGTCAACTCTTTGCATGCCAGTTTAGAAGGTTATAAAAACATAACGAAAAAAAAAATGAAGTGCATATCTAAAGAAATTATGAGGAACTTCATAAAATACTTGGGTAAAGAAATTCCATGTTCAGAGGAGTTTGGCGGGTTATAGTCCACGGGGTCACAAAAGAGTCAGACATGACTGAGCACAGTGCATGCATGCAAGAAATTCGAATGGTTCCCAGGCATCAGCAGGGCTCCCCATGAGCCCCAGAAGTCTTCCAGTAAGACACCCAAATTACTCTAGAAGATCCCTGAAAAGGAAATTCCTGAGACTTGTTTGTTGTTGCTGCTATTGCTAAGTCACTTCAGTCGTGTCCAACTCTGTACGACCCCATAGACCGCAGCCCACCAGGCTCCCCCGTCCCTGGGATTCTCCAGGCAAGAACACTGGAATGGGTTGCCATTTCCTTCTCCAATGCATAAAAGTGAAAAGTGAAAGTGAAGTCGCTCAGTCGTGTCCTACTCTTAGCGACCCCATGGACTGCAGCCTACCAGGCTCCTCCACCCATGGGATTTTCCAGGCAAGAGTACTGGAGTGGGGTGCCATTGCCTTCTCTGGACTCCTTTTAATCCCTTTGACATCAGAAACTTCTTTGTTAAATTAGTAATCTCCCACTTATTTATTTAGGATACAAAGGATTTGTTGTTCAGTCATTCAGTCTTGTCCGACTCTTTGTGACCCCATGGACTGCAGCATGTCAGGTTTCCCTGTCCTTCACCATTTCCTGAAGCTTGCTAGGAAGTGACTTAGCACAGACACATGCACCTCTGTTACAGAGCTAAGTATTCTAAATAAGTGTCGTATTTAAACATCAGAACATACCTTGTGTGCATGCTAAGTTGCTTCAGTTCTGTCTGACTCTTTGCGACCCTATGGACTGTAGCCCTCCAAGCTCCTTTGTCCATGGGGATTCTCTAGGCAAGAATACTAGAGTAGGTTGCTGTGCTCTCCTCCAGGGGATCTTCCTGACCCAGGGATTGAACCCACATCTCTATGTCTCCTTCATTGGCAAGCAGGTTCTTTACTGCTTTCGCCACCTGGGAAGCCCAGAACATACCTTTGAGGTATATATGATTACCTTCATTTTTCAAAATAGAAAACTGAGTCTCATATTGAGTAATTTCTTGGCCAGATGAAACATGGTAGCTCCAAAGCCTGCCTTCTCTCCATTGCACTTTTACTGACATTTCAATATGCAGTGTTGCTTCAGGACTGATCCTCTAGACCCCACTCTACAATTTCAAAGATACTAATACAATTTTTTTAAGAGAAATGATATTCTTAATTAGTAAATGAGATGCTTGCTTTTTTGTGAGTTGTCCAAATAAATGTTCACAAGAAGAATCTTGACAAGATAATTAGAACCTGCTCGTTTTCCCCTTTATTTCATCAACAATTCCCAAGAACCTTGAAGCCTTTGAGAAGTGATGCTTAAGAAACACAGCTAGACAATATGCAATACATTCAAGTGGAGGGCTGGCATTCTGTCCATAGCGCAGTGACCCTGCAGTAAAATGTCACTGTGCTCTTTATTCAAGCCATTGGCATTTTATCAGCGGCTTGTAGCTTAATGGGAGAATAATAAAGTACACTTACATATCAAACTCAGAAAATGTCAGTAGATGATGTAATTATATCTTTGGAAGAAAGGGAACATTTTAAAAAGGGGTATGTCATGCACACTGTAATGAAATTGTGTAGCCACATCCATTTTCTAGCTATAAAATACAGTTAGTTGCTTTTGGTTTGAGAAATTTCTACTGTATGTAAAACGAGGCAAATATGTGTTGAACATTGTCTTAGGGGAATAAACTGCCAGACTCAGACACATTAAAACCAGAATTCTTCTCCTTCAGTCGGCTTTATGAGCTCTGGCAAGTGACTTTCTCAGTGCTTCATGTTGTTATCAGAGTAATAGCAATAACACTTTCATTTCCTCATTCTCACAGACTTGTGCTGTGTGTGTGTTAACCTGAGCATATCTAGGAACACTTAGTGCTTAGGGTTCTCTTAAGGAAAAAATGAGGTCGCATTATTAGTAATGATTAATTTTGATTCTAGAGTAAAGACCAATCAGCAATAGAAAGGAAGAGGTTTGGGTGGTATTATTTTGCTTCTTGATATTGGAGAAAAACTATTTTTAAATGTGCAAGTGGAGAAATCTTGTTTCAGAATTTATTGCTTTTGTGTTAGGTGAATCCTCTGTGGCTGGCAAGTATCCTTCCCTTTATGTGAGACTAGTAATGTTACTTCTGTTCCAAGAAGTGCTAATATTATGGCTTCTGTATTTTTCACTTTAGTTTTTTTTTTTTAGTATTTATGCTTTCATTTTATTGTTTTTAAGAATTAAACTGCCACCTCAGTAGTCTTTTAAGAGCAATATAATGAAACATACATACATTTAATTTAGACTTACGTCCATCATAGCTTCAAAGGCTTCCCTGAAATAAGGCTGGGATTCACATCTTTTTCCTTAAGGAAAGAAACACTAACAGTAATTTTGTTATCCTTCTACCCACCCACCCTCATTCAAACAATAACTAGATGAATTCAAGTCTAACACCATTAAAAAAAAAAAAAAACTGTCTGCTACAACACATTCATCTGAACTGCCTCCCTGCATAACACATATTTCTTAAACCTAACCAAATATTTTAAAGCCTACAAGACTTAACATGTGGAATTTTACCGTGATAACATTTTTTTGTTCAATACATTTTGTTCAATACATTCTATTCTATTCTATCCCACTTTAGTTTTAATTCTAGTCATTATATTTTTGTGTTTACCAAGAATCTAAAGCCTCTTTATCAATGCTTTCAAAGAGTGGCTTGAAATTTACATTTCAAACATGATAGTTATCAGAATCTGGAATCTGACACATTTTAAAAATATATGTCACATGTACTTTATTTAGCCCCTCACAGCACCCCTGCCTCTAGAGGTACCTGATCTTGGAGTCCTGAACTCCTTGGGAGTTCTGCAGCATGAACTATTATGTTCCCATTGCTAAGGGCATATATGCCACCCTTCTTTGGTCTACTGAGTTAGTTACCTTCATGTCCTTCTGTTTCCCAGCTTCCAAAATGTTGTTGGTTTCAGTGATCTACTGATACCCATAGTCATCTCCTGTCATCTTCTCTCTGTACCTTTTCCTTGTGCATATATGCCTTTGATGTCTTGTTGGTGAGTTAGGAACAGTAACATCTCCATATTAAGTTGGAAGTCTGTTTTAACTTGTTTATTTGTTTATTGTCTATTTCCTCCATTTGATTATATTTTCCAAGAGCCAGGGACCTGGCCTTGTTCACTACAGTATTCCTACCATCCAAATATCCCCTGGTATATCATCCATATTGAATAAATACTGAATATATGTATGCATGAATGAATGACATGTGATATGGATCTCTTTGTACAGTGCTTACAGCCCAGTAAATGGGTGGTTCAGATGATAAAGTATCCACCTGTAATGCAGGAGATGCAGGAGACACAACACCCTTTAGTCCCTTGTTCCAGAAGATCCCTTGGAGAAGGGAATGGCAACCCACTCCAGTATTCTTGCCTGAAAAATCCCCTCGACAGAGGAGCCTGGTGAGCTACAGTCCTTGGGGTCGAAAAGAGTTGGATATGACTTGAGCGATTAACTAAATCTTAAGCATAAAAAAGGTAAAATATATGTCATTAAAAAAATGTAAAAGTCAAAATGGTATAGTAATATTTCTAGCCTGTGTTTTCCCTTCTGTATGTGTGGTGAGTGTCCTTGTGTACACATACACATACACGGGAGGGGGGTAAGAAGAGGGAGAGAGAGGAAGTGAGGGGAGAAAAAGAGAAAAGATATATTTAATGGCTACTGCAAAGTGTTTGAGAAAATGAGCACATCATTTTTATTTCCTGTGATGAAGTTTATATTACTACTTTCCCACTGGAAAATTTTCTTTAAATGCATTTAAGATACTAGGTAAGCATAAAGACATTATGCTTCTGAATAGCCTGACCATTTGATTCTGTTTTATTGTTAACTTAAGATCAGCAGAATTTAGGCTAAAATCTTCTGGTCCATGTTAGAATTTGGATTTCTTTTTCTTTTTTTTTTTAAGGTTACTGCAAGATTTCTTTGTTTTAAAATCTGTTACTTTTGAAAGTTGTTTCTACGTGGTAGTCTTACTAGGCACAAATATTAACAAGTGATATAAGAATAGATAGAGCATGGTGATAAAGTAATGAATTACCTGCATTGTAAGTATGATTTCACGGATGCTTTTAGATTTGCTACTAGAAGTGTTGTTTCCGGGAGCTCTGCTGTCACTTGTGGCATCACCAGTGTTTGCTGAATGTGTCGATCTGTTTCTAAATAACCTTTTGTGATTGCTCAAAAACCGATTAACATGTTTTGTTGTACCCCATACTTGAGTTGATTGATAACTTTTGAAAATACCAGTAATGCAGAGCTCACTGACAAAGTGAAAGTTGCTCAGTTGTGTCTGACTCTTTGTGACCCCATGGACTATACAGTCTGTGGAGTTCTCTAGGCCAGAATACTGGAGTGGGTAGCCATTCCCTTCTCTAGGGGATCTTCCCAACCCAGGGATTGAACCCAGGTCTCCCACATTGCAGGCAGATTCTTTACCAGCTGAGCCACCAGGAAAGCCTCTCACTGACAAGGGGAGGTGTAATAGGCTATTTCTAACCACAGGGCTGATCTGAGCAGGAGTGTCATGTGCTCAGTTATACCTTGGGTTTTACTTATCGTTTGGGTCCAGAGGAAATGGATAGTTTAAGATGCCTGTGGGTGGACTGAAATAGAAGATGCATGGTTGGTGCAATCTTGGTAAGGATTTTGAATAGGTGGAAAATCTGGCTGGTAGTTGGTGAGGTGTATTAAGGTAGGTAGTATTGAGGGAAGTATCCTGACATGAGGGATATCATCAAGTGTTTAACAGTAGTTCCTTAAAGCTCTCTCAAATTGATAAGGGGGAGGAAAAATATTTATCCTATAACTTTATGTATGTCACAACTATGTTTTCATATATTTAGCACCAAATACAGTTTATTTCTTTATTTTTTAAAATTTACTTATTTATTTTTCACTGTGCTGGGTCTTTGTGGCTGCACATGAGCTTTCTCTAGTTGTGGTGAGCTGGGGCTATTCTTCCTTGCAATGAGCGGTCTTCTCATTGCAGTGACTTCTCTTGTTGCAGAGCACCAGCTCTAGGTATGCAGGCTCAGTAGTTCTTGACCAAGAATCGAATCCATCTCACCTGCATTATCAGGTGGACTTTTAACCACTGGACCACCAGCAAAGTCCAAGTTTATTTCTTTAAAAGCTAAAAGCATATTTAGATAAAGTTCTCTCAGATAACAGATACCTGTCTCCTCAAATCAAAAATGAGTAAAAGTTTATAAAATCCACAAGAAAAAATTTGAAAGAGTATTTTAAACATGTTGGGCTGTATAAGTAATAATTTAATGTACCTATATCTATGGGCTTATTTAACAATATCTATGTGAATGTCCCAATTTACTAAAGGCATTAGATGGCTTCTTAAACTTCCATATTTAATAATCCTTAGATTCAGTAATTGGATCATAACCTAAAGAGAAAATGTGTAATCTGACTTGAAAAATAAATTCAATGTTATCTTAATCTCTATTGTTTTTTTGTTATCAGAAACATGCTGTTAACTATCAGGTTATGCCTAGGTCACTGAATTGGTGTGAGGAGAATGACTTTTGAATATTGCCTAAGAAAAGGGCTTGGCTCTTTTAAACTTTTTCATATGGAAAATAGAAACATTCACAGCAGTTCATGGAAAGAAGTGACTACAAAGCTGAATAAAATGTGAAAAACTGTTACCCAAAGCTTTATCTACCAAATATTATTATAGTAATGTACCATGGTTTTAAAAAATGTTTGCTTGTTTCTGTGTATGTATTTATACATACAGATTTAGTGAATGTGTTCTTTATTTTTCTAAATAAGTTTACATTTTTGAACCTAACATATTATATACAATTATAAAATATACACAGTTTGTAGAGAAAAGGGAATTGTGCATTGTTATTGGAAATGTAATTTGGTTAGAGCCACAATGGAAAACAGATGGAGGTTCTTCAAAAATTAAAAATAGTTCTATCATCAGATCAGGTCAGACACTCAGTCGTGTCCGACTCTTTGCGACCCCATGAATCGCAGCACGCTAGGCCTCCCTGTCCATCACCAACTCCCGGAGTTCACTCAGACTCACATCCATCGAGTCAGTGATGCCATCCAGACATCTCATCCTCTGTCGTCCCCTTTTCCTCCTGCCCTCAATCCCTCCCAGCATCAGAGTCTTTTCCAACGAGTCAACTCTTTGCATGAGGTGACCAAAGTACTGGAGTTTCAGCTTCAGCATCATTCCTTCCAAAGAAATCCCAGGGCTGATGTCCTTCAGAATGGAGTGGTTGGATCTCCTTGCAGTCCAAGGGACTCTCAAGAGTCTTCTCCAACACCACAGTTCAAAAGCATCAATTCTTTGGCGCTCAGCCTTCTTCACAGTCCAACTATCACATCCATACTTGACCACTGGAAAAACCATAGCCTTGACTAGACGGACCTTTGTTGGCAAAGTAATGTCTCTGCTTTTGAATATGCTATCTAGGTTGGTCATAACTTTCCTTCCAAGGAGTAAGCGTCTTTTAATTTCATGGCTGCAGTCACCATCTGTAGTGATTTTGGAGCCCGGAAAAATAAAGTCTGACACTGTTTCCGCTGTTTCCCCATCTATTTCCCAGTTCTATCCTAGGATCCAGCAATTCCATTTCTGGATATTTATCTAAAGGAAAATAAAACAGTAACTGGGAAAGATATCTGAACATGATGTTCATGGCAGCATTGTTTACACTAGTCAAGTCATGGAAATAATCTTTCCCTGGATGGGTGAATAAATAAATAAAGTTATATATAAACACACACAGAGGAAGACTGTTTAGCCATAGGAAAGAAAGAAGTTTTGTTGTTTGTGACAACATGAATGGGCCTTGAGGGCATTATGCTAAGTGAAATAAGTCAGAGAAAGACAAATATAATCTTACTTACATGTGGAACCTAAACAAACAAACAAAATGAATGCATAGATATAAGTCCTGGGGTTGTAATGTACAACATGGTTACTATAGATAATAGTACTATAATGTGGACTTGGAAGTTGCTAAGAGAGTAAATATTAGAAGTTCTCATCACAAAAAAAAAAATGTGTGTGTGGTGATAGAGGTTAACTAGACTTACCATGACTGTTACAATATATACATTATATATATATGTATATTTATGTACACATACATATTATCTATAAATAATAGTGATGTAGTTAATATTAGCTGCTGTGACAAATAAACCTCAAAATATCAGAGGCTTAATATCATAGAAGTTTTCTTTTCATGACATAATATCCAAACGGGCCTTTCTGATCCATGGGTTGATTACCTCCAAGGAAAAATTTAAGGGCTTCAGTGCCTTTCAACTTGTGGCTTCATCATTTTCAACATCTGTTTCCAAATTTCTAGCTTGGGGGAGAAATCACAGAGGAGGTGTAAGTGGCCCAGGTTGAGAAGAGCACATATCACTTGAGGCTCACCTTCTGTTGGTTAGAATTATTAACTGACCGCACAAACTCCAAGGGATCCTGGGAAACACAGTCTTACCTTATGAACAGAACAATAATGAAAATAATAAATAAACCCACTTTTCACTAAAAGTAAATATATAATATATAATTTAAATGGTTACATCTTCTATATGCTTTAATCTTTTTAGAGTTTTGCAAATCATAGTTGCTTTAGGCCATCATTAGCATCAAATATCTCAAGGAAACTGGAATGAGATTCATTGTTAGAAGAAGTAATGGATGTACATATATATTTCAAATTCTCAGCTCTGAATAGCTGGTCTTTTTTTCAGCCTCACAAAGTGTTGACAAAGAACTTATATTAAGAGTAGAGGGAGGGTAATTAGGAAGTTTGGAATGAACATATATGCTCTGCTATATTTAAAATAGATAACCAAAAGGGACCCACTGTATAGCACAGAGACCTTTGTTCAATGTTATGTGACTGCCTGGATGGGAGGCAAGTTTGGAGAGAATGGATACATGTATATATATATGGCCTAGTCCCTTCACTGTTCACCTGAAACTATCACAACATTGTTTGTTAATTGTCTATACCTCAATACAAAATAAAAAGTTAAAAGGGGAGGGGATCCTTGCTTGTAGTTGAATGGTGGTCACACTTTTAGTACTATCGTTAATCTCATGTTTTTTTGCGTGGGTCCATTTAAGTTTCTGATCTGCTTTGCAAGGGTGTTTTGTATGTGTTTGGGAAACTGGTTAATATAATCCTTAAATCCTCTTAACTAGGTATACATTGAAGTATAAGATCAGATCAGATCGGTCGCTCAGTCATGTCCGAATCTTTGCGACCCCATGAATTGCAGCACTCCAGGCCTCCCTGTCCCTCACCAACTCCTGGAGTTCACTCAGAATCATGTCCATCAAGTCAGTGATGCCATCCAGCCATCTCATCCTCTGTCGTCCCCTTCTCCTCCTGCCCACAATCCCTCCCAGCATCAGAGTCTTTTCCAACGAGTCAACTCTTTGCATGAGGTGGCCAAAGTACTGGAGTTTCAGCTTTAGCATCATTCCTTCCAAAGAAATCCCAGGGCTGATCTCCTTCAGAATGGACCGGTTGGATCTCCTTGCAGTCCAAGGGACTCTCAAGAGTCTTCTCCAACACCACAGTTCAAAAGCATCAATTCTTTGGCACTCAGCCTTCTTCACAGTCCAACTCTCACATCCATACATGACCACAGGAAAAACCATAGCCTTGACTAGACAGACCTTTGTTGGAAAAGTAATGTCTCTGCTTTTGAATATGCCATCTGGGTTGGTCATAACTTTCCTCCCAAGGAGTAAGCGTCTTTTAATTTCATGGCAGCAGTCACCATCTGGAGTGATTTTGGAGCCCAGAAAAATGAAGTCTGACACTGTTTCCACTGTTTCTCCATCTATTTCCCATGAAGTGGTGGGACCGGATGCCATGATCTTCGTTTTCTGAATGTTGAGCTTTAAGCCAACTTTTTCACTCTCCACTTTCACTTTTATCAAGAGGCTTTTGAGTTTCTCTTCACTTTCTGCCATAAGGGTGGTGTCATCTGCATATCTGAGGTGATTGATATTTCTCCCGCCAATCTTGATTCCAGCTTGTGTTTCTTCCAGTCCAGCATTTCTCATGATGTACTCTGCATATAAATTAAATAAACAGAGTGACAATATACAGCCTTGACGTACTCCTTTTCCTATTTGGAACCAGTCTGTTGTTCCATGTCCAGTTCTAACTGTTGCTTCCTGACCTGCATACAAGTTTCTCAAGAGGCAGATCAGGTAGTCTGGTATTTCCATCTCCTTCAGAGTTTTCCACAGTTTCTTGTGATCCACACAGTCAAAGGCTTTGGCATAGTCAATAAAGCAGAAATAGATGTTTTTCTGGAACTCTCTTGCTTTTTCCATGATCCAGAGGATGTTGGCAATTTGATCTCTGTTTTTTCTGCCTTTTCTAACACCAGCTTGAACATCAGAAAGTTCACGGTTCACATATTGCTGAAGCCTGGCTTGGAGAATTTTGAGCATTACTTTACTAGCGTGTGAGATGAATGCAATTGTGCAGTAGTTTGAGCATTCTTTGGCATTGCCTTTCTTTGGGATTGGAATGAAAACTGACCTTTTCCAGTCCTGTGGCCACTGCTGAGTTTTCCAAATTTGCTGGCATATAGAGTGCAGTGCTTTCACACCATCATCTTTCAGGATTTGGAATAGCTCAACTGGAATTCCATCACCTCCACTAGCTTTGTTTGTAGTGATGCTTTCTAAGGCCCACTTGACTTCACATTCCAGGATGTCTGGCTCTAGGTCAGTGATCACACCATGCTGATTATCTGGGTCGTGAAGATCTTTTTTGTACAGTTCTTCTGTGTATTCTTGCCATCTCTTCTTAATATCTTGTGCTTCTGTTAGGTCCATACCATTTCTGTCCTTTATCGAGCTCATCTTTGCATGAAATGTTCCTTTGGTGTCTCTGATTTTCTTGAAGAAATCCCTAGTCTTTCCCATTCTGTTGTTTTCCTCTATTTCTTTGCATTGATCGCTGAAGAAGGCTTTCTTATCCCTTCTTGCTATTCTTTGGAACTCTGCATTCAGATGCTTATATCTTTCCTTTTCTCCTTTGCTTTTCGCTTCTCTTCTTTTCACAGCTATTTGTAATGCCTCCCCAGACAGCCATTTTGCTTTTTTGCATTTCTTTTCCATGGGGATGGTCTTGATCCCTGTCTCCTGTACAATGTCATGAACCTCATTCCATAGTTCATCAGGCACTCTATCTATCAGATCTAGGCCCTTAAATCTATTTCTCACTTCCACTGTATAATCATAAGGGATTTGATTTAGGTCATACCTGAATGGTCTAGTGGTTTTCCCTACTTTCTTCAATTTAAGTCTGAATTTGTCAATAAGGATTTCATGATCTGAGCCACAGTCAGCTCCTGGTCTTGTTTTTGCTGACTGTATAGAGCTTCTCCATCCTTGGCTGCAAAGAATATAATCAGTCTGATTTCGGTGTTGACCATCTGGTGACGTCCATGTATAGAGTCTTCTCTTATGTTGTTGGAAGAGGGTGTTTGTTATGACCAATGCATTTTCTTGGCAAAACTCACCACTGCCAATTCCTTGGATTTGTGGACCTCACCTTTCTTTCAAAATGCCCCACTTGTCATATGTGGCTCAAGGCCATCTGATGTAGAAGTGGGATGGTGGCACCAGTTTAAGTCATTGTATGAAACATTACTCTGGCTTAACTTTTAATTCTTATTTTAGAAAAAAAGCCAGTATAGTGTCTTGGCATTTTTCTTGGATCCCATGGATTATCCACTATGTCCCGTAGGGTGTTTGTACCCTGTGTTGGAATCCACTGACTTTAAAGAAGGAAGATGTCAAACAAAGTGGAGTTGTCAATCAAAGATTATAGTAAAAAGACTAGATGAATTTTCCAGTTACAGAAGCTTTGTTTAGCTGGATCCTTTAGTTAACATAGTGTTGATTGGAAAATAGTTTTTATTTATTGCAGTTTCAGATTTGTGTGTGTCTACTCTTTCTTGTAGTAGTCTAGTTTCTTTATTCATTTTATTTGAACTTTAAATTCAAAATAGTGAATCATGAACATAGGTTAGTCATTCTTCAATTTAAGGGAACATTAAGAACAGCATGAGATTTTCTCAGATGAGCGCTAATGTTTAGAACATTTAGGATTTTTAAAAATGGAAACACTTCACTCACTTAAAATCCCCAATTCTAAGTAGTTGCTCTTACAGAGAATTCTGACACTGTTTCAGTGTCTTGATTTTGAGCATCATTTTTCATTGCTGTACCTGTAGACATTTTGAAAGTTATGCAGATTTTAGGAAAATCTGTGTTGTTACTAGATCTTTTAAACAAGTTGGTTTCATGTGATTGATTTACATGTTTTATTATATCTAAGATACCATCAATTGTAAGATATATATATTTAAATACCTTTAAGAAAAAATAAAATTCTATCAAATGTAACTTTTACATGGTAAAGATTATAGAATTCATCCTCACTTTGCATATTTAAAAGTGTGGGGAAAACGTGTATCTTCTGTATTCCATTAAAGACTTTTGGAGATTTTAAAGTATATATAAAATACTGAAATGTTAACATACCTTAAAGGACAGTGGTTTAAAAAAATATATAATATGAGTATAGATGAGTGAAGATTTAGACTAATACAGTAATAGTAAGTATTAAACTATATCATTTATAATAGGGCCATGGACTTTGGTTAAGCCTTTTTTTAAATTAAAATTAGTGCAAAAAGGAACAATTTATCTATTACACAATTTAATGTCCATGAAATAAAGTCAAACCAGCTTCTAAGGAGAGGTTCCAGTATTCTTGGAAGTACTAGAATCATACAAAACTTTCTCAGTATTATGTTAAGAATGATATCCTAACTATGACTTCAGATTGCACACAGTAAGCTTTCTGCTGCCCTTTGTGAGTACCCCTCTGTTGAGATAAGTGATAAAACAGTGAGGCAGTATAAACATTTCCACCAGTGTCCAGTATAATACCATTTCTCTCTTTGCTTATTTTTTTTAGTGTGTTTGAGATATATAATGGGTGGAGAGAGAGGTGGCCTGAACTTCCTTCAAGCACAACTGAATACTGAATACAATACAACTGAATACAAGTTCTGGATGGCAATGTATCTAGATCATACTCCTTGGAGGTTACAAGAAATTTAGCTCATTATGCTGCTGCTGCTGCTAAGTCGCTTCAGTCGTGTCCGACTCTGTGCTTCCCCATAGATAGCAGCCCACTAGGCTCCCCCATCCCTGGGATTCTCCAGGCAAGAACACTGGAGTGGGTTGCCATTCCCTTCTCCTATGCATGAAAGTGAAAAGTGCAAGTGAAGTCGCTCAGTCGTGTCCAACTCTTAGCGACCTCATGAACTGCAGCCTCCCAGGCTCCTCCGTCCATGGGATTTTCCAGGCAAGAGTACTGGAGTGGGGTGCCATTGCCTTCTCCATTCTTTAGCCTACATGGGAAAATAATTTGAAAAAGAATAGATACATGTATATGGATAACTGAAGCATATTTTAAATAAAGTGTTGAATCCCTAATGTAACTGATTGAATACTGTACTGAAAGTGAAAAATGAAATAGTTGTATGAGTACAGAATAGTTATAAGTGGTCACAAGTTCTCCTTGTGATCATGGAATGGTGGGTTGACTGGGAATTGAGGCTGCCTCTGCCCAGCATCGGCACCCCACTCCAGTCAATACTCTTGCCTGGAAAATCCCAGGCAAGGAGCCTGGTACGCTGCAGTCCATGGGGTCGCTAAGAGTCAGACACGACTGAGTGACTTCACTTTCACTCTTCACTTTCATGCATTGGAGAAGGAAATGGCAACCCACTCCAGTGTTCTTGCCTGGAGAATCCCAGGGACAAGGGAGCCTGATGGGCTGCCGTCTATGGGGTCGCACAGAGTTGTACATGACTGAAGTGACTTAGCAGCAGCAGCAGCTACCCAGCATCACGAGAGAGTATCATAGCACATATTGCTAGCCCAGGAAAAGATAAAAAATCAATGTTCAAAGAATGAATGTATATTTCTACTGAATGTGTATCGCTTTCTAACCATTGTTAAGTTGAAAAGTCTGTAAGTCACACCACCATAAGTTGGAAACTGTATACTCTTCAAGATAAAGTATTTGGGGGAAGATACCAAAGCATCTGAGTGAGAAGGCCCTATTTAAAAGTTGGGAATGAGTCTATCAAAAGTAATAAATGGGAAACATTACATATAGGCTTTCTTTATAGTAGTAATCAACTAGTGGCAGTTCAGGTCTGTTTTAGATATAATAAAACCTTACCTTCAAAGCTTAAGAATGCATGCTTCCAGGACTCTGTATCAGTGAACATACATCCTGATCTACCTTGTCAATATCAGATAACTGGGAGGAAATTTCAAAGACAAAATGATGAGAATTATTCTTCAGTTCAGTTCAATCGTATCTGACTCTTTGAGATCCCATGAACCACAGCACACCAAGCCTCTCTGTTCATCACCAACTCCCGGAGTTTACCCAAAATCATGTCCATTGAATCAGTGATGCCATTCAACCATCTCATCCTCTGTCATCCCCTTCTCCTCCTGCCCTCAATCTTTCCCAACATCAGGGTCTTTTCCAGTGAGTGAGCTCTTCCCATCAGGTGGCCAAAGTAAAGGAGTTTCAGCTTCATCATCAGTCCTTCCAATAAACACCCAGGACTGATCTCCTTTAGGATGGACTGGTTGGGTCTCCTTGCAGTCCAAGGGACTCTCAAGAGTCTTCTCCAACCCCACAGTTCAAAAGCATCAATTCTTCAGCTCTCAGCTTTCTTTATAGTCCAATTCTCACATCCATACATGACTGCTGGAGAAACCATAGCCTTGACTAGATGGACCTTTGTTGACAAAGTAATATCTATGCTTTTGAATACGCTGTCTAGGTTGGTCATAAGTTTCCTTCCAAGGAGCAAGTGTCTTTTAATTTCATGGCTGCAGTCATCATCTGCAGTGATTTTAGAGCCCCAAAAATAAAGTCAGCCACTGTTTCCACTGTTTCCCCATTCTTATTCCTCTTTAAATGATGACTAGTGCATCATTACAAAAGATCATTTGTAATCCTGACTTCTGAAGCTGTGGAAGCATCAATAACTATGGTTCTTGTAATTACTTCTTTTTTTCTAAAGCAGGATATGGAGTTGTGTTTGGGAAAAAACACCAGTTCAATACAAAATTCTAATGCAGTAGTTTCTATGACATGGAAATCTTACTTTAGTTATGAGTGCGACTACTATAAGTCTGTATTATCACTTCTTTTTGATAGAGCACTAGTATCATCATGCTGGTTTCTCTCCAAAATGTACAGTATACATATACCTTAAATTTCATGGAGATTCTGTGCAAGGAAATAACTTTTAATGGGCTATACCACAAGATGAGCATATATAGTAAGCCATATTTATGCTTGTTATATAATACTAAATGAATAGATTAAGTTGTGTGTGTGTGTACATTAGTCATTCAGTCCAGTCTGACTCTTTGTGACCCCATAGACTGTAGCCCACCAGGCTCCTCTGTCCATGGAATTGTCCAGGCAAGAATACTGAAGTAGGTCGCCATTCCCTTCACCAGGGGTTCTTCCCAACCCAGGGATTGAACCTGCATCTCCTGTGTCTCCTGCATTACAGGCAGAAA
The DNA here is from genome assembly GCF_055505025.1 of Bos grunniens. Lineage (NCBI taxonomy): Eukaryota > Metazoa > Chordata > Mammalia > Artiodactyla > Bovidae > Bos > Bos grunniens. Next base: position 51,931,110 of record NC_141175.1, read on the forward strand.
CTTTACCATCTGAGCCACCAGGGAAACCCTAGATTAGGTTGAAAGTGAAAGTGTTGGCTGCTCAGTTGTGTCCAACTTTTTGCAACCCCTTAGACTATAACCTACCAAACTCCTCTATCCACAGAATTTTCCAAGCAAGAATACTGGAGTGGGTTGCCATTTCCTTCTCCAGGGATCTTCCCGATCCAGGGATCAAACCTGGGTCTCCTACATTGCAGGCAGATTCTTTACTGTCTGAGCCACCAGGAAAGCCCCAGATAGATTAGGTTATCTGGGAGTTATTCAAGAAAGACTACATTTTGACTCATTACTTGGTAATTATTTTTTTAACTTGGCACTTTTCAAAACCTGACTTAAGATTCTATTACCATTAGAGCATTTTAACTCCCTTAAAGAGTTTTCCTCTTTAAGGAGTTTTTCATTTATCTTTAGTTGCTTGGGAATAAACAACTTGTTTTTGATAATTTTGTTTTCAAATATTCACTTCACAGTGCTCTTGCTATTTTTTTAAGCTGCAACAGTAATCAAAGCTCTCTCTCTTTGTATGTTTGCTGAGTAATTATGACAAATGAAATACCTCAGAGCAGTGCAGCAACAGAATTCACAAAGTCTTACTACCCACATCTGAAGAGTACATGAATCTAGTAAAATGGTGCCCAAGTCATCTTTTTTTTTTTTTTTTTTTTCAACTCTTGGTTTTCTTTTATTGGTTTTCTGGTGAGTTCAAATATTGGCTTAAGTAACAGCATTCACATCTGTATACTCTTTACTTTTCCAAATTTCTTGTGATTGCCTAGTAGAGAAAATTGCCTTTCAACCATTTGATCAATTCATTGATAAGTTGTTTTTTATATGTTGTGGCCCCTAAAATAAGAGGAAAGATTTACCTCTAGAAGCCATTGCTATTTCTTTCTCACTTTCTTTTGCTTCAGCTAAACTGCTGTTTCTGAAAGTAAAGTCTATAAATGATACATATCCTAATTTTTTGTGATGATTGTGAAATATCCTAGCAGAGACATACATAGACAGAAGCACTGTAAGATCTACGAATTTGCCTTCTAACAAGATCAAGGTGACTCTAAGGTATGATAAATCTGATAATCGTTTTTCTAGAATTCAGTGCTTCTCAGATTTTATTGAGCATATGAATTACTTAGAGATCTTGTTAAAATACAGAATCTCTTTTTAGTAGGTCTGGAGTGGGCCTTAGAGCCTATATTTCTAACAGTTCCTAGGTGACAGTGATAATCTCCAGAGCTTACTTTGAATCAACTGCCCTATGGGTAAGGCTTAGACAAACTACACTGTTGTTGGTTATGGACACAATTGCTGAGACAAAATGCCTTAGTGCCCTCACCATTGCTTATCATTTTGGAAAATGTCTTCTGTGTTTATTGTGCTTATATATCCAGGAAGCAGAGAACTGATTAAATAGAAGAGATGTAGTCAGATAAATTGTCTTACAATAAAACACATTGCAAGAAAAAGAAAGGATGAAATGGTGTTGGCTAACTGCATTACTTGCCATTGTATAAGAATGGAGGGTCTATTCCTATAATAGAATATTAGGTGATGAGAATATTAGGTGGACATAGGTCTCATAGTTTTATACTCATATCACAGTGATCCCATCACTTCATGGCAAATAGAAGGGGGAAAAGTGGAAGCAGTGACAGACTTTATTTTCTTGGGCTCGAAACTCTGTGAACCTTGACTGTAGCCATAAAATTAAAAGATGTGCTCCTTGAAAGGAAAGCAATGACAAACCTAGACAGCATATTAAAAAGCAGAGACAACGCTTTACTGACAAAGGTCTGTATAGTCAAAGCTTTGGTTTTTCCAGAAGTCATGTACGGATGTGAGAGTTGGACTGTGTAGAAGGCTGAATGTTGAAGAATTGATGCTTTTGAATTGTGGTATGGAGAAGACTCTTGAGGGTCCCTTGGAATGCAAGGAGATCAAACCAATCAATTCAAAAGGAAATCAACCCTGAATATTCATTGGAAGGACTGATTCTGAAGCTGAAGCTCCAGTACTTTGGCCACCTGATGGGAAGAGCCAACTCATTGGAAAAGACCCTGATCTTGGGAAAGATTAAAGGGAAAAGGAGAAGAGGGAAGCAGAGGATGAGATGGTTAGATAGCATTACTGACCCAGTGGACATGAATTTGAGCAAACTCCAGGAGATAGTAAAGGACAGGGAAGCCTGGCATGCTACAGTCCATGAGGTCACAGAGAGTCATACACGATTTAGTGATTGAGCGACAACAGCACCGTACCATGACATATCTGAAAATAGGTGCCAAACCTCTGACTACTGCTGAGCTTTTCCATTGGCCAGGGTTCACTGGGATCATCATTATGTCAAGGTGGCAAGACCATTGGCCACTTACACTCTCATCTATGAACTGTAGGATTTTTTCTCTTCTTTAATGAGAGGCAGAGACTTTGAGAAAATATTTGAGGTGGAACTAGATAAAGTCAAGAATCCTTCTGAGCTAAGATTGAGGAATGTACTGAGAGGGACCTTATTGAAAATTTGGAGAGAAGTTGACACAGCTATTGAGTCTGAATGATATGATGAGTAGATCCACTTAAAGAGTGTTGATATAAAACTATACTTAGAAATGATACAAGAACCCCTATGTTCATAGTGCATTATTCACAATAGCCAAGTCATGGAAATAACCTAAATGTCCATTGAAAGATAAATTGATAAAATTGTGGAATATGTATGTATATATGTATATATCGGAGAGGGCAATGGCACCCCACTCCAGTACTCTTGCCTGGAAAATCCCATGGATGGAGGAGCCTGGTAGGCTGCAGTCCATGGGGTCGATAAGAGTCAGACACAACTGAGCGACTTCGATTTCACTTTTCACTTTCATGCATTGGAGAAGGAAATGGCAACCCACTCTAGTGTTCTTGCCTGGAGAATCCGAGGGACGGGGGAGCCTGGTGGCTGCTGTCTATGGGGTCACACAGACTCGGACACTACTGAAGTGACTTAGCATAGCATATGTATATATATACACACAATGGAATATTGCTCAGTCATAAAAACATAATGAAACAATGCAAATTGAAGCAACATGGATTGACCTAGAGATTATCATACTAAGTGAAGTAAGTCAGAAAGAGAAAGACAAATATATGATATCACTTATATGTGGAATCTGAAAAGGACACAAATGAACTATATTTAAAACAGAAACAGAGTCATAGAGAACAAACTTGTGGTTGCCACAGGGGATAAGAGGTGGGGGAGGGATGGATTGGGTGTTTGGGATGGGCAGATGCAAATTATTATATACACAATGGATAAATACCAGGGTTCTACTGTAAAGTACAGAAAACCATATTCAATATACTGTGGTAAGCCATAATGGAAAAGAATAGAAAAAGTTGTGTAACAATCACTTCGCTGTACAGCAGAAATTAATACAATGTTATAAATCAACTATCAGTCCAGTTCAGTTCACTTTAGTCACTCAGTTGTGTCCGACTCTTTGTGACCCCATCAATCGCAGCAAGCCAGGCCTCCCTGTCCATCACCATCTTCCGGAGTTCACTCAAATCCATGTCCATCGAGTCGGTGATGCCATCCAGCCATCTCATCCTCTGCTGTCCCCTTTTCCTCCTGCCCCCAATCCCTCCCAGCATCAGAGTCTTTTCCAGTGAGTCAACTCTTTGCATGAGGTGGCCAAAGTACTGGAGTTTCAGCTTTAGCATCATTCCTTCCAAAGAAATCCCAGGTTGATCTCCTTTAGGATGGACTGGTTAGATCTCCTTGCAGTCCAAAGGACTCTCAAGAGTCTTCTCCAACACCACAGTTCAAAAGCATCAATTCTTCGGCGCTCAGCTTTCTTCACAGTCCAACTCTCACATCTATACATGACCACTGGAAAAACCGTAGCCTTGACTAGATGGACCTTTGTTGGTAAAGTAACATCTCTGCTTTCAGTATGCTATCTAGGTTGGTCATAACCTTTCTTCTAAGGAGTAGGCATCTTTTAATTTCATGGCTGCAGTCACCATCTGCAGTGATTTTGGAGCCCCCAAAAATAAAGTCTGACACTGTTTCCACTGTTTTTCCATCTATTTCCCGTGAAGTGATGGGACCAGATGCCATGATCTTAGTTTTATGAATGTTGAGCTTTAAGCCAACTTTTTCACTCTCCTCTTTCACTCTCAAGAGACTTTTTAGTTCGTCTTCACTTTCTGCCATAAGGGTGGTGTCGTCTGCATATCTGAGGTTATTGATATTTCTCCCAGCAATCTTGATTCCATTTTGTGCTTCATCCAGCCCAGCGTTTATCATGATGTACTCTGCATATAAGTTAAATAAGCAGGGTGACAATATACAGCCTTGATGTACTTCTTTTCCTATTTGGAACCAGTCTGTTGTTCCATGTCCAGTTCTAACTGTTGCTTCCTGACCTGCATACAGGTTTCTCAAGAGGCAGGTCAGATGGTCTGCTATTCCCATCTCTTTCAGAATTTTCCACAGTTTATTGTGATCCTCACAGTCAAAGGCTTTGGCATAGTCAGCAAGATAAATTTTTAAAGAAATGGTTGGTGGTAGCAGCAAGTCTTTACTAATGTAGAAGGGAGAAGATAAAGATAGGGATAGAAAGATGTAAGATTGATGGCCTTCCTAAAAGCTATTAGAGTTTGGAGAAGAAAGATATATTGCTAAGAGAACGAGCCAGGAAATATTTCTAGGAGAAAGAAGAGGTAAGTCAATAGCACTAAATGAGACAGAGTAGGCTGATAAGATAAAAATAATTTGATTCAGGCAATTCTTTAACTACCTTAGTGAGAGATCAGTTTAAAGAGGACTCTGCTTCAAGATGTGTGGGGATGAAAGTAAAATGTCAGTGGGCTGAGAAATTAATGGAAGGAGAACAAGAACACTTTAACAAACATGCTTCTCATTTTCAAAAAAAATATTCGCACTGACTAATAAAATCTAGACTCCTTTGCTCAGCTCTCAGAGCCTTTCAAAGTTTTATTCCACCACATCTGTCAACCTTGTTTTCTTTATCATTGATGTACAGCTCCCTTCTCAAGTGAGAGTGGTCTCCTTACTGTCTAGAAAACACCATGTCCATTTTCACATTTCCGTGTTCATGCTATTATTCTGCATATCTGTTGCTTTTATGTTTTCTTTTTTTTTTTTTTGCCTGCACAAAAGATATGCTTGCAAATTGTTAGAGAGGTAATGGGACTGTGTAGATCTTGAATGACTCTTGGGTGAAAGTTGGTATGGGATTAGACAGTGCCTGGTTAGGGTAAGAAGAGGCATTCCATTCAACCAAGAATTTCTACAGAATAATCATCTCTTAAAAGATTACCAAGAAGATGCCCTAGACATGTAAAAGTCTGTAAGCCACGTCTGCCCCAGACCCAGTCCCAGCCTCAATGTCAAACTTAAGCACAGAAGTTTATAGTCTCCAGGGCTCATTGGTATGTGTCTTTATTATTTAGATCATCTTTTATGTTCCTCATTAAAGTTATAATTTTCTTCATACAATGTTCTATATTTTGTGTCATGGTTATCTTGGATAATATCAATTTATGGTTATTGTGAATAGGGTATTTTAAACTAGATTTTTCACTGGTAATGTTGTTCTACTTGATTTGTATTGATGTCTAGTATTAGCCACAAATAGTTCTAATAGTTTTTATTTTATTTTTTTGTATTTTCTTGATAGCATCATAATCTCTATAAGTAATGACAATTTAGTATCTACCTTTATAATATTTATATCTGTCCTGCCTTTTTTCATATCTAAATTGTTGACTTTGTACTTTAACAAAACACTGAATAACAATGGGGAGAGTTAACAATTATTTCTTTATTCTAAACTGATTAAGACATGAGCATTTTGGAGCCACCTAATTTTCCCTCTATTCTGTGCTGTTACATCCGTTTTACATTCTTCCACGTGTGAGTAAATGAGTTTGTTTTCTAAAAGAGGACTGAATTGATTTGCTGCATTTGAAAGTAATCACACTTTTCTTAGGACCTTCCTGGTAATATTCCATGTTTTATTTTTTGGCACAAACATAACAGACACTTCGTACAGACTTCCTATTATGAACATTACCTAAACTGTGCTTAATACAGTAATGAACCATGAGATAACAGAAAAATTGAAATCTGTCTGTCTTTACAGAAAAGGAACCACAATGTAGTCATTTTGATAGATTCATTGTCAGCTTGTGCTTCATCCAGCCCAGCACTTTGCGTACAAGTTAAATAAGCAAGTTGACAATATAGTGACTTAACATACTCCTTTCCCAATTTGGAACCAGTCCATTGTTCCATGCCTGGTACTAACTGTTGCTTCTTGACCTGCATACAGATTTCTCAGGAGGCAGGTAAGGTGGTCTGGCATTCCCTGCTCTTTAAGAATTTTCCATAATTTGTTGTGATGCACACAGTCAAAGACTATATATAGCATAGTCAATGAAGCAGAAGTAGATGTTTTTCTAGAATTCTCTTGCTTTTTTTTATGATCCAACAGATGTTGGCAATTTGATCTCTGGTCCCTCTGCCTTTTCTAAATCCATTTTGAATATCTGGAAGTTCTTGGTTCACATACTGTTGAAGCGTAGCTTGGAGAATTTGAAGCAGTGCTTTGCTAGTGTGTGAGATGAGTGTAATTGTGCAGTAGTTTGAGCATTCTTTGGCATTGCCTTTCTTTGGGATTGGAATGAAAACTGACCTTTTCCAGTCCTGTGGCCACTTGCTGAGTTTTCCAAATTTGCTGGCATAATGAGTGCAGCACTTTCACATCATCACCCTTTAGGATTTGGAATAACTCAGCTGGAATTCCATCACCTTCACTAGCTTTGTCCGTAGTAATATTTCCTAAGATCCACTTGACTTCACACTCTAGGATATCTGGCTCTAGGTGAGAGATCACATCATTGTGCTTATCAGGGTCATTAAGATCTTTTTTGTATACTTCTGTGTATTTTTGCCACCTCTTAATATCTTCTGCCTCTGTTAGGTCCATACCATTTCTGTCCTTTATTGTGCCTATTTTTGCATGAAATGTCCCTCAGTATCTCTGATTTTCTTGAAGAGATCTCTAGTCTTTCCCATTCTGTTGTTTTCCTCTATTTCTTTGCACAGAGGAAGGCTTTCTTATCTCTCCTTGCTATTCTTTGGAACTCTGCATTCAGATGGATATATCTTTCCTTTTGTCCTTTGCCTTTAGCTTCTCTTCTTTTCTCAGCTATCTGTAAGGCCTCCTCAGACAACCATTCTGCCTTTTTGCATTTCTTCTTCCTGGGGATGGTTTTGACCACCACCTCCTGTACAATGTTACAAACTTCTGTCCATAGTTGTTCAGACACTCTATCAGATCTGATCCCTTGAATCTGTTTCTCACTTCCGCTGTATAATCATAAAGGATTTGATTTACGTCATACCTGAATGTTCTAGTGGTTTTCCCTACTTTCTTCAATTTAAATCGGAATTTGGCAATAAGGAGTTCATGATGTGAGCTACGGTCAGCTCCTGGTCTTGTTTTTGCTGACTGTATAGAGCTTCTCCATCTTCAGCTGCAAAGAATAGAATCATTTTGATTTCGGTATTGACCATCTGGTGGTGTCCCTGTGTTGAGTCATCTCTTGTGTTGTTGTAAGAGGGTGGTTGCTATGACCAGGGCATTCTCTTAACAAAACTCTGTTAGTCTTTGCTCTGCTTCATTGTGTACTCCAAGACCATACTTGCCTCTTACTGCAGGTATTTCTTGACTTCCTACTTTTGCATTCCAGTCCCCTATAATGAAAAGGGCATCTTTTTTGGTGTTAGTTCTAAAAGGTCTTCATTCAACTTCATTCAACTTCAGCTTCTTCAGCATTAGTGGTTAGGGCATAGACTTGGATTGCTATGATATTGAATGGCTTGCCTTGGAGATGAACCGAGATCATTCTGTCCTTTTTGAGATTGCCACAAGTACTGCATTTTGGACTCTTCTGTTGAGTATGAAGGCTAATCCATTCCTTCTAAGGGATTGTTGGCCACAGTAGTAGTTATAATGGTCATCTGAATTAAATTTGCACATTCTGGTCCATTTTAATTCACTGATTCCTAAAATGTCAATGTTCACTCTTACTATCTCATGTTTGACCACTTCCAATTTACCTTGATTCATGGACTTAGCTTTCAGTTTCCTATGAAATATTGTTCTTTACAGCATCTGACTTTACTTCCATCCCAGTCACATCCACAACCGGTTGTTGTTTTCGCTTTGGCTCAGCCTCTTCACTCCTTCTTCAGCCGTTTCTCCTCTCTTTTCCAGTAGCATATTGGGCACCTACCTACCTGGGAGTTCATCTTTCAGTGTCATATCTTTTATACATCAATGTGTTAGAGTAAATCCACATTAAGGAGAATGCTCTTGTCCCTAAGAAAATTGACTTTGGAGACATACTGTCTGTCTTCTGAAGGTTGCCTCTGTAAGTTGGGGCTTCCCTTGTAGCTCATATGGTAAAGAATCTGCCCACAATGCAGGAGACCTGGGTTTGATACATGGGTTGGGAAGATCCCCTGGAGAAGAGAATAGCTACCCACTTCAGTATTCCTGCCTGGGGAATTGCACAGACAGAGGTTACAGCCCTTGGGGTTGCAAAGAGCCAGACACAACTGAGTGACTAGCTCTTTCTGTAGGTGAACTGGAAAGACTATAAAGTGTGACTGACTCCATGTACGTTTTACAGTTAACTACCATTTTTGGGCAGTCTTATTCTTAATGATTTTATCTTTCTTTTTTTTAGCTAGTCTATGTGCTTAAATGTCCTTAGAGAGTCCTTCTTTAATTCTCTGTATCTAATTAATTAGCAATCAAAAGAAAGCTGAATATGATGGCTCCCATTTCTGTAGTAACCAGTAATGGTTCTACTTCATTCATCATCTTAGTTCATTTTTTTAATACTTTTTTTTTCCTTCTGGTATTATATCTTTCCCAATAAACTGACTAGACATTGATTGTGACTTGCCAAATCACTTTGCTTGCTCTGTAATTTGGAGTAAAGAGCAGAGACTAAAGCATTTAAAACTTTTCTATAGACTAGCTTTCTTGATAACTTCCAATAAAAGCTTTAGTTTGCTAAGCAGGATAGACACCTCAGTGCAAATAAACTACAACACCCACATTCCTATGAATCTGATAAAAATAATGCAGAGGTGTAGATGACTAGCTAAAGAGAATATGAAACAGTTGCATTCATTTCCCTCCCAGACTTCTCACTGACAGAAAATATTCAGAAGTCGATAGGAGATAAGGTTTAAAAGATATTAAAAGCTTTGTTAGCAGATTAAATTGCTCTAGATGTAGCACTAAAAGAAGTTTGGCAATTGAAATATGTATCCAAATTATGATACCTAGAAAAGGAGTGATAATGCAAATCTAGTTTCTATTCTGGAAATTTTCGCAGGTTAACCAAATGTTGAGACTGAGTCATTCAGGCTCTTCAGATCAAATTTACCACATTGTTTTTATAAGATGAAATCGGAAATAGCAATAATCTTCATTTAAAGCCTTTGGAAAGTGACATGTAAATCATGCATTTTGATGGTCCACCATTTATTAACTACTATTTCATCTCTGTCCTCATTTCTGAGCTCACTTGGGTACTGGTTTTCCTGACTGAAAGCTCAAAGGCATTTCCACCGTTTATTCTATTTTCTTTCCTCCCTGAAGCTAGGTACTCTAACCAGCACTGTATTTGTCAATCTGTGAAAGCAGAACCTCCAGTGGATTGAAAAATTTGAGCTACTTACAAGTCTGCTCTTCCTCCTTTATTCACATCCTTTTTTTTTTTCCCCCTGCAGGAGATAAATAGCTATTAATTTATAGGCTAATCCATATAATTCCACATTTTCCTTAAGATGAGGCTATGTGATATGTATTCATGATTTAATATACAAAGGATATTTTAAAATTATGAGATAATAATACACTATTTCTGGACAGTTATGCAGAGGAATTTTACAATTTTTTTTTTTGTACTCAAGGTGACAACACTTGTCAACACAAGCAACAAAGGCCCATCCGGTAAAAAGAAAGGAAGGTCAAAGAAAGCCCATGTACTGGCTGCATCTGTAGAACAAGCCACTCAGAACTTTCTGGAAAAAGGTGAACAGATTGCTAAGGAGAGTCAAGATCTCAAAGAAGAACTGGTTGCTGCTGTTGAGGATGTACGCAAACAAGGTAGGAAGAATAATATTATTTTAGAGGGATGTATATGATGTTTAAACAGTGGATTTTTCTAGGAAAATAAGACTACTCTTAAATAAGACTACTCTTTTGAGTAGTCTTATTTTTTTTTGCCTCTATCTACACTTCTCATTTTTAATTTTGCTGGAATTAGATATTTAGGCAGGTAGAGATTTCTTTGTTGTGGCAGTTTAACACAGCTACAGACACTCCATGTCTGCTGTTGCTCTTCAAATTGTTTTCACCTAGCTAATGAAACCAGCCTCTCTTGTCAAACTTAGGTTTTGGGGAGGATAGGATGAGAAGCCTTTCTATTTATAAAGTCACTGAAAAGTCAAGATTTGATGGATGAAGGGAGGAGAAGAATACAGTATAATAAAATTATTATTGCTTTTGTATGATTCCAAAATTTCTATTTTCTGTTCATGGCTTTTCTCAAAAATCTCTCTATCTGGTTAACTGGCTACCAATTGATCAATTATATAGCTAGGAAGCTATCAATAATACTATTTACTTAGTATATTTAAAATTTTTAATTGTAAAATACACATAAAATATATTATTATAACCATTTTAAGTGTGTAGTTTGGTCATGTAAAGTATAATCATATGGTTGAGTCACTAATCTCCATAACTTTTTCACCTTGCAAAACTGAAATTCTATACCTATTAAACAACCTCCAAGTTTGCCTTCCCCCAAGCCACTGGCAATCACTATGTGAGTTTCTTTTTTGATGAGTTTTACTACTCTAGATGCATATAAGTGGAATCATAGCGTTTGTCTTATTGTGATTGGTTTATTTCAGTTAGTATAAGGTCCTCAAGGTTTATGCATATTGTGGCATATGTCAAAATGCCTTTCCTTTTTAGGGCTGGATATTATTTTATTGTATATTTATACTGTGTTTCATTTATCCATTCATCTGTTGGTGGACATTTGTGTGCCTTTAACCTTTTGGCCATTGTGAATAATCCAGCTATGAGCATGGGTATACAAATATCTCTTTATCACCCTGCTTTCAATTATTTTGGATTTACATCCAGAGGTGATATTGCTAGATCATATAGTAGTTATCTTTTTAATTCTTTGAGGAACTTCTATACTGTTTTCCATAGCAGCCATGCCATTTTATACTTCTACTAATACTGCACAAGGGTTCCAGTTTCTCTATATCCTTGGCAACACTTGTGATTTTCTGTGATTTTTTTTTAATCTTATAGTAGTAATCACAGTGGATGTCAGATGATATCTCATTGTGATTTTGGTTTCCATTTCTCTAATGATTGGCTATATTGAGCATTGTTTCATGTGCTTGTTGGCTATATTTATATCTTCCTTGAAGAAATGTTTATTTAAGCCCATTGCCTTGTTGTTGTAGAGTTATAAGAGTAGACCCTTGATCAGATATTGTTTTGCAAATATTTTCTCCCTTCCTATGGGCTACCTTTTCACTCTGTTGATTGTATCCTTTGATACACAGACATTTAAAATTGTGTTGTGGTCTTGTTTAGCAGCTTTAGTGGAAAATTCTAGGACACCATGAAATTAGAACAAACACCTACCTCCAGCCTCACCTCTGTCCCCCGTTTTCTGTCTAATAAATGCCACATTTTTTGTTATTCAGTCTCCCAGTCATGTCCAACTCTGTGACACCATGGACTGCAGCACACTAGGCCTGCCTGTCCTTCATCATCTCCTGAAGTTTGCCCAAGTTCATGTCCATTGCATTGGTGATGCCATCTAGCCATCTCATCCTCTGCTGCCCCCTTCTGTTTTTGCCCTCAATCTTTCCTGGCATCGTGGACTTTTCCAATGAGTCAGCAGTTTGCATCAGATGACCAAAATACTGAAGCTTCAGCTTCAACATCAGTCCTTCCAACGAATATTCAGGGTTCATTTCCCTTAAGACTGACTGGTTTGATCTCCTTGTTGTCCAAGGGACTTTCAGGAGTCTTCTCCAGCACCACAGTTCCAAGGCATCAATTCTTTGGTGCTCTGCCTTCTTTATGGTCCAGCTCTCACAGCCACACGTGACCACTGGGAAAACCCTAGCCTTGACTATGTAGACCTTTGTCGGCAGAGTAAAGTCTCAGCTTTTCAATACACTGTCTAGGTTTGTCATCACTTTCTTGCCAAGAAGCAATCATCTTCTGATTTCATGGCCATAGTCATCATCTGCAGTGATGCCACATATATGTATTCACTTGCAGAAATCTTGATATCATGCTTGCTACTTCTGTCTCCTTCTAAACACAGTCTACCACAAAGACACATAGATTTTTTAACTCCTAGGTACCTCTTAAATTGACCAACTTCTGTTTTAGTTATTCAGAAGCACCATGTTTTACCTTCTCCAGGGTCTTTATACATTCTGTCTTCTCTCTCATAGTTAAGAAAGACTCATTCTGCACATCCCAGCTCAAAGAACACCTTCCCAGGGAACCCATCCCTGACACTACTGGGATACTCTTTCATGGATATTTCCTTGTCACTTTCCACTGGATAATATCATTTTTGTGAGGTGGCTTGATTGATAGCTTTGTTCTCTGCCACACTGGAAATTAATGAAGGTAGAGAACATCCTGTGTCTCTTTTGCAACCATTGATTTGCAATGCTTAGCATTCATAAGACTTCAAGAAGTATTTGTTAAATAAATGAAGGAATAGATGATTGAGTGTTCTATCACCTTTCTACTTGCAAACCAGCCACTTTTTCAATTTGCAGATGGATATTTGGTCCCTGGAAACACCAAACATCCTTCCATACCAAATAATCATCCTTCTTCATACTGCCATGTGCTTCCTAGTCTCTTCTTCAACCTAAATGTTAATTTTATTTACATAACACTCATGTAAATTGCTACTTTAATTCAAAGTGTTAAATTTTACATATTTCATGTAATGTGGATGGAATATATTTATATATGTGTTTTAGCAACATGATAGCTTCCAAGTTTCTGAGTGCTATTGAAAACTGGTATTCCTTCTGAATTGCAGATGGACACTTGTGTTCATGCATCTGTAGCCTGGATACTTTCTTTTTCTTTTTTTAGGTTGACTGGGAGATAATAAATTTCACACATTTAAAGTGTGATAAGTTTTGATAAATTTGACAAGTTTTGACAGATGTCTACCATGAAACTATCACCACCGTCAATATAGTGAACCTCTCCTACTCCAGAGAGATTTTATTAACTGGCCTCTAGGCTATTTTCTTAAAGATTTATCTGTCATCAGACAAGTTACATTTTCCCATTTAGTTCCCTTAACCACCCTTAACTTTCCTTTATTTTATCCTTAGAAGTTGGTTTTCGCATCTTCTGTAGAAATTAATATTTTATATTTCTCAAAGCTTGTCTGAAATGCTGTTTTGGTGGCATAATATAATAACCAGCATAGTTTTTGGCCAGAATGTCCTAGGGATATTAGAGTGAGAAATTATAAAGTAATTAATTTAGGACAGCTTATCACTGTTGATATTCTAGAGAATATTATAAATTTCCATTATACTAGTGATTTCCTGTTACTGAGAAATTATGAATAAGGAATGGTATTTATGTATCAAGCCCAGATGCGACATGTCCTTTTCTGAACAAGATCAAATTCAAGGAAATATTGTTATATTTACAAAATAAATTTTCCTGGAAAAATACTTTGAAATTATTTTTTCTGTTTCTCCTATCTTCAAATACTCTCAGGTATACTTCACATGTCTGTGGTGTGTATGCTTTTCATCTCTGACAGCAGAGTCCTTGGGCCCTTCTTTCAGTTCTGTGCCCACAGGCTCTTTTTCTGCTTTCTGCTCCAACTTGGTTCTTTATTGTGTAACCCCCTAGCCTGTCTGGCTTTGCACAGATTTTCTGACTGACTGTTACCCAGATTTTATTTACAAGTGAGAGGCTGAGTTGGCTTTGAGAGAAAGATGGGGAGCAAGGAGGATGAGGGAGCATGTGAGGACTAGGGTAGGAATATTTAGTCACTAAAACTTTGAAACTTAGGTATCTTCTCTTGGAGAAAGAAGTGGAACTCACTCCAGTATTCTTGCCTGGGAAATCCCATGAACAGAGGAGCCCGGCAGACTACAGCCCATGGGGTCGCAAAAGAGTTGGACATAGTGACTAAACAACATCAACAACAAACAGTCTTTCCTTCCAGCATAGAAATCTCTTTCTAAATTCAGAAATTGTGAAAACACTTTCCTTCTTTAGTGTGGCTCTAGAATCCATACATGCTTACTTATTAAATGATATATACTTTAGGAATCGAATCTATTGTGTACAATCTTTTCTGTTGAATTGTTTTTGCTTCTTTAAATCAAATGGTGAAAAGCATTGTCACTTTTAAAAATATTTTCAGCCTGAGCTAAATGCCTGAAGTTTTAGTATAATACATCTTCATTTTCATATTTTAAATATAGAATCATTTACTGTTATTCTTTCAAAGTTTCACAACACTCATGATTATAATTACTGTAATCTGGGAAGATTATATATGAAATTATCTATTTAACTATGTCATCATTGTATCTCATATAATTAAACTTTGTGTTGAAATTTGTAATCACTAAAAATATATATCTTTTAATCCTAAGCTGCATGTCAGATTTTTTTTTAGGTGCTCAGTATGAGTGGTGATAATATTTTTGTGTGCTCAGTCAGTCACTCAGTCATGTCCGACTCTTTGTGACCCCATGAACTATAGCCTGCCAAACTCCTCTGCCCATGCAATTCTCCAAGCAAGAATACTGGACTGGTAGGCAATATTTTTGCCCTAGAATATTTCAGTAGAAGATTTTCCTGTACTCTAAATTATAGACTGCAAAAGAAGTATATGAGGATCATTTCTATTAAAAATAAGTAATGAAAATAAATTATTTAAATATATATAAAAAAGAGAAATCATAGTCAAAGCCTAGAATACTGATATTTTAGACTTGGATAAAAATGGGATATTTTAGGTAAAGATGTTTGGTCAAGGGTGTGTGTGTGTGTGTGTGTGTGTGTGTGTGCGTGCGCATGTGTGTGTCTGTTTATCATAGATATAGTATTATATACTATAATATAATATATTATAATATATATTATATATATATAATATAATATTATCTTCCTAATTTAAGTTTAAACTTCACCAGGATATGTATATTTCTTTTTGTTCTTAAAGAACCTGGCATGATGCTCCAGCACATGACAAGTTATATTCAAAGAGATTTTTATGTGAAGTTAGCAGAGCATTGGATGTT
The DNA here is from genome assembly GCF_055505025.1 of Bos grunniens. Taxonomy (NCBI): domain Eukaryota; kingdom Metazoa; phylum Chordata; class Mammalia; order Artiodactyla; family Bovidae; genus Bos; species Bos grunniens. The sequence continues at coordinate 51,946,594 of NC_141175.1, forward strand.
TGATTAATATATCTGACTTCCAGTGTTATTTTGGCCATTGACTACACAATTTAAGTTAAATCACCAAACTTGTTTCAGCCTTAGTGTCTCCAGTTTTCAAAAAGAGGTAATAATTGTTGTTTTGGCCTCACTGGCTTGTTTTACATAATGAAGACACAAAAGATTTTTGAAAAATTAAATTGTACATAAATGTCAGACAAAATTTATTCTTTATAATTTATGAAATCAATCTGTACTCCTTAAGACAATAGCTGGCTTTCCTATTAATAAACAATGCTAGACCAAGGATCTTAGAGAATTGAATCAGGGTCTTGCAGTCTCTCTGAAGAGGACTGCATAACTCATTGTGGCTTAGAATTGGTAGTCATTGTAAGTGGTCTTAGCAAACCATGATTGGATAGTTGTATAACCCATGTATTATGCATAAGGATTGCGGAGGCAGTTATCTCAATCAGGTCTTCATATTGAAGCTCTGGCCAGCTTTGGGACAGAGAATGTCAAAACATTTTAAATGTTTACCACCATACTCTGGACTGAAAACTCAGTTTTTAAGCTATGGGCTAATCTTATTGTTTAGTCACTGAGTTGTGTCAGACTCCTTTGCAAACCCATGGACTATAGCCCGCCAGGGTCCTCTGTCTATGGGATTCCTCAGGCTAGGATGCTGGAGTGGGTTGCCGTTTCCTTCACCAGGAGGTGTTAATCTAGGGGTTCTCATTTTTTTAGTGAATATTAGAATGATTTGGAAGGATTTTGAACTTCCTGATGTCCAGGCCTCAGACCTTATCATTTAAGTCAGGAACTCTGGGGTGGAACCCAAATCTTGAGATTTTTAAAGCTCCCCATATGATTTCATTGTGCGACCAGTTTGAAAAGAAATGGACTAATATTCTTCTTGCTTTTCAGCCCCACCTGATGACTCATTAGTGTATGTTAGCAATTGTTTCACTTTAGGGAGCTGAGGGCAATCAGTCATTTTATAAGATTAATGAGCTTGTAGCTTACATAAAGTTAGATAGGGGGAACTGATATAGCAGAAACAGCCTGGCATTCAATATTTAGATGTTGTGGATAAGCATAACTCTATACCAAAAGATGTTTTACCTAGTTTGGCATTCTGTAGGCACTCAGGGAATATGTGTTGAGTGTCTACTAGGGAGCTTAATCTATAAGACAGTCAGCATTTTCAACTCCAGCATCAGTCCTTCCAATGAATATTCAGGGTTGATTTCCTTTAGAATTGACTGGTTTGATCTCCTGCAGTCCAAGGGATTTTCTCAATAGCCTTCTCCAACAGCCCAGTTTGAAAGCATCGATTCTTCAGTGCTTAGCCTTCTTTATGGGCCAACTCTCACATCTGTACATGACTACTGGAAAAACCATAGCTTTGACTAGACAGACCTTTGTTGGCAAAGTCATGTCTTTGCTTTTTAATATGTGGTTTAGGTTTGTCATAGATTTTCTTCTAAGGGGCAAACATCTTTTAATTTCATGGCTGCAGTCACCATCTGCAGTGATTTTGGAGCCCAAGAAAATAAAGTCTGTCACTGTTCCCAATTTTTCTGCTTCTATTTGCCATGAAATGATGAGACTGGATGTCATGATCTTAGTTTTTGAATGTTGAATTTTAAGCCAGATTTTTCACTCTCCTCTTTCACTTCCTTTTAGAGGTTCTTTAGTTCCTCTTTGCTTTCTGCCATAAGGGTGGTGTCATCTGCATATCTGAGGTTATTAATATTTCTCCTGGCTATCTTCATCCCAGTTTGTGATTCATCCAGCCCAGCATTTTGAATGATGTACTCTGCATATAAGTTAAATAAGCAGGGTAACAATATATTGCTTTGACATACTCCTTTCCCAGTTTTGAAAGAACCTGTTGTTCCATGTCCAGTTCTAACTGTTGCTTCTTGACCTTTCTACAGGATTTTCAGGAGGTAGGTAAAGTAGTCTGATATTCCCATCTCTTTAAGAACTCTCCACAGTTTGTTGTGATCCACACAGTCAAAGGCTTTGGCATCATCAATGAAGCAGAAATAGATGTTTTCCTGATTTCCCTTGCTTCCTCCATGACCCAACAAATGTTGGAAATTTGATCTCTGATTCCTCTGCCTTTTCTAAATCCATCTTGTACATCTGGGAGTTCTCTGTTCATATATGGTCAAAGCCTAGCTTGAAGGATTTTGAGCATTACCCTGCTAACATGTGAAATGAACACAATTTTAAAAGGTAAAGATATACAAATGACATTCATATTTGGGAGATAGCTACAGAAATCCTGATTTGATGAGAATTTTCATATTCAGGCATAATTAGAAATATAATAAGATGATGGATATGGACCAGATTAGGAAAAGTTCAGGAACTAGGTGACATATAGACACATGATAAAAGAGAAACAAGAAGGCAGTTAGAAGGTTGGTTTGTACCCATTTAAGTGATATTTCAGAAAGATTTGTTTGGCAACTTCATGAAAAGTTGACTAAGTCATAGAAAGACAGGACTCAGATTGCTTAGGCATTATTGTAACATTTCAGAGAAAACCAAACAGAAGGAGAAATACTTTGAGTGTCTGGGATTGGAGTGATGGTCATGGGAATAGAAATAAGAACCAAAATATTATAGACATGGCAAAAAAGAATAAAAGATTTGGCACTTGTTGAAGGGAAGAGACAAAAGTCAACATTTATTCCATGTTTTTGGCCTTAGAAAACCTAATTGTAATATGTTAAGAGATGATAGTTGAGGAAAGAGGACCAATTTGATTTTAAACATCGGTGGATAAAGGGAACTGCCTAGCAGATGGTTAATGCTATGGAAATGAAACTTTCAGTTCAGTTCAGTTCAGTTGCTCAGTCGTGTCCAACTCTCTGCCACCCTGTGGACTGCAGCACGCCAGGCTTCCCTATCCATCACCAACTCCAAGAGCTTGCTCAAACTCATGTCTATCGAGTCGGTGATGCCATCCAATCATCTCATCCTCTGTCGCCTCCTCCTCCTGCCTTCAGTCTTTCCCAGCATCAGGGTCTTTTCTAAGGAGTTGGCTCTTTGCATCAAGTGGCCAAAGTACAGGAGCTTCAGCTTCAGCATCAGTCCTTCCAAAGAATATTCAGGACTGATCTCCTTTAGGATGGACTGGTTGATCTCCTTTCAAGGAGACACTCAAGAGTCTTCTCCAGTACCACAGTTCAAAAGCATCAATTCTTTGGCGCTCAGCTTTCTTTATGGTCCAACTCTTACATCCCTGCAAGAATACTGGAAAAACCATAGCTCTGACCATATGGACTTTTGTTGGCAAATTAATGTCTCTGTTTTTTAATATGCTGTCTAGGTTTGTCATAGCTCTTCTTTCAAGGAGCAAGTGTCTTTTAACTTCACGGCTGCAGTCACCATCTGCAGTGATTTTGGAGCCCCCTCAAAATAAAGTCTCACACTGTTTCCCTTATTTCCCCATCTATTTGCTATGAAGTGATGGGACTGGATTCTGTGATCTTAGTTTTCTGAATGTTGAGTTTTTTTTTTAATTTTATTTTATTTAACTTTACAATATTGTATTGGTTTTGCCGTATATCAAAATGAATCTGCCACAGGTATACATGTGTTCCCCATCCTGAACCCTCTTCCTTCCTCCCTCCCCATACCATCCCTCTGGGTCGTCCCAGTGCACCAGCCCCAAGCATCCAGTATCGTGCATCAAACCTGGACTGGCGACTCGTTTCATATATGATATTATATATGTTTCAATGCCATTCTCCCAGATCATCCCACCCTCTCCCTCTCCCACAGAGTCCAAAAGACTGTTGTATACATCAGTGTCTCTTTTGCTGTCTCATATACAGGGTTATTGTTACCATCTTTCTAAATTCCATATATATGCATTAGTATACTGTATTGATGTTTTTCTTTCTGGCTTACTTCACTCTGTATAATAGGCTCCAATTTCATCCACCTCATTAGAACTGATTCAAATGTATTCTTTTTAATGGCTGAGTAATACTTGAGTTTTAAGCCAACTTTTTCACTCTTCTCTTTCATTTTCATCAAGAGGCTCTTTAGTTCTTCTTCACTTTCTGCCATAAGGATGGTGTCATCTGCAACTTTGGGAAATCTGAAATTTGAAAGTTTTTGGAGGTGATAAATAGAGCCTTCAGAATCAGAGCTTCCTTTGAGTATAGTACTTTCCAATAGATAGAGAAGGAAAGAGGTTTAGTTTTAGAAGAAAAGCTGCATTAATGCTGAAAATGGGATAGAAATGAATCAGAGAGGAAAGGCATGCCTTGAAATGTGACCAGAGAGCAAACAGAGTACAGAATCTTGAATCCAGGAGAATAGAATATTCTGCGAAAAAGACAGTGATCAATCCAAACTGGGAATGCTGTTGCAATCAGGTCAAATTCTTCTGCAATCATGGAGGATAGTTAATGAGAAAACACCTTGGATTTTGCTAGAAATATGCTATTAATTGTATTTAAAGTACATTTTCAGGAGGCTACCTGGATAATACCTAAAAAAAAAAAAAAAAAAAAGATGCTAAAAGAAGAGAGTAGATTGCATAGTAAAGAATGTAGGCAGGAAATCTGCCCATCCCCTTCTTTGATCATTATTGCACTATATACTGCACATTTTCTCTTTTTTTTCCCTTAAGGTAGTCTTGGACTCAAATGAGGGACTATGTGTTATCATTTTGTTATTTATTTTGTTATTTATCTCACCTCTGAAGACTGGCACAGTGCCTGACCCATGAGAACACTTAATGCCTGACCCTGAACATTGTCTCAGAATGGAAGGAGAGAAATAGAAGAGTAATTGGAGAAAGTGTTGTGGACAAGCAGAGAATATGATTGTTTGCTTGCCTGCTTATTTTGTTCAGCCTAATTCAGAAGTGTCAGAGCCTGTATCAAGAGAGGGAGCCACTGGTAGGTGAATTGTGGATACAAAGGGACAAAATGCAGGTTGGTCACATGAGGTGATGCAGATTTCTTTATGTCCAAAGCTAGTAGGAAAGAGAGATATACCCAACAATGGGTTCTATAGAAAACATCAAAACAAAAGCAGTTTTGATGAAGTGATCTCAATTATTTTGAATGAAAAAGGAAGTGATTTTAACAGACCATGGATATCTGATAGTTGAACACTTTTGTAGATGCTTTTATATTTTTTTGTCTGTTACTAGCATCTATGTGACTCTCTCATATTTCAAAAAATTGCATTTATTGAATACAACTGATTGTTATTCCTTCCTTGGATGCAGTTAAAAAGGCCAATTTATAACAGGCTAATTATCTAAGAATTTTTTATTTAATTTGTTTATTTGGTGTGTAACAACATCTGCTAGAACGAAATGCTCACATATTTTCTTTGTGAATTTTCTTAGACTTGAAGGAAATCCATAATCTGTCCTTTGAAAGATAGACACTGTCCATCTTTGCCCAATAAGCGGGTTCATTTAATGGTGTAACCCAGCAGTTGCTTCTGTGCTATTTCATTATTGTATTTCCACACCCTCTTAATTGTTGGAGCAACTTCTTGTGTTTCCTGTCTTCAGTCAACAGCTCACTCTCTATCTGGGCAAAACAATTAAGACATGGCCCAGCCAATAAGATGTATCTGGCCATAGTGTAGATAGAAGTGTACAAGGCCTTAACCCATCATTAAGAAGGATCTCGTGGAGCAAAGTGGTAAAAGGTACAGATTAAAGAGGTACAGATGAAAGAGGTAGCTTCTTCATGAAAATATTTCCAAATCAAAGAGATGATCAGAGCTTTCACTGCTCAGTGAAGCTTTTCTTTGTTTTGATACAACTTAAAATGTGGAGTGATATAGTTATATCAACTAGTTTCATTATTATAATTACTATTTTACCCAATCAATATTTATTGAGTAACTAATAACCAGTGGGCAGAGACAGACAGAACAAGACTGAGAAAAAATAATAGAGTGTGAGAAAAAGGTGTCCTCACATCTCTGAGAAGGAATAAATCTTTGCCTCTTGATGATCTGGTGGGTTTCCCAGGTGGTACAAGTGGTAAAGTATCTGCCTGCCAATATAAGAGAAACAGGAGACCCAGGTTTGATCCTTGGGTTGGGAAAATCCCCTGGAGTAGGAAATGGCACCCTACTCCAGTATTCTTGCCTGAAAAATTCCATGACCAGAAGAGACTGTTGGGCTGCAGTCCATGGGATTACAAAAGGGTCAAGACAGCCTGGTAGCTTTCTCCCTCCCCATCCATTTTGGTATTAGGATGGTGTGATGGTGCAATAAGCTGTCCAACAGAAGCTTTTGTTTATATCAACTGTGTGAATCCCCCAACTTAGATCTGATCAAAAGCCATTTCCCTGGATGGGCATGCTCAGTTACTCGGGTGTGTCTGACCCTCTGGGACCCCATGGACTGTAATCCACCAGGCTTCTCTCCTCATGGAATTCTCCAGGCAAGAATACTGGAGTGGGATGCCATTTCCTACTCCAGGGGATATTCTGGAACCAGGGATCAAACCTGCGTCTCCTGCATTGGTGGGTGGGTTCTTTACCACTAGCACCACTTGGGAAGCCCTATTTCCCTGGACAATAAGCTTTGTTGGAATGTCACATTGGGATCCTGCCTCTCTTCCTTCAGCCACCATATTTATATTACATATTAATATGTAAATCAACGCAGTCCAGTCCTGGAAGAAGGAAGGCAGTCTCCTCTTTCCTGCCCCACTTGGAATCTGTATTCTGCTGAGTGTAGATCCATTAATTTAAAAAATAATATTATTTAAAAAATAATATTCAAGTAATATAGCAGATACATGTTTATTAGATCGAGTGAAGAGAAGACCTTGAAGTTGGTATGGTGAGTGTCTTTTCAGTCTCAGTGCAGCTGAATCAAGGATCTGGTGATCATCTGTTGTGTCCACATACCACTGTTCACTGTCCCTCCCAAGGCGCCTCTTTCCCTCCTTTATAGAAGCTTTTTTCACAAGCGTTCCTCAGAGTGAAGTTCACAGACCACACAGTTCAGAATTACCTGGGTGAGGATGAGAGCTATCCATAAAAGTTTGTATTCCTGCCTAGCCAAAAGCTTCCCAGATGGCTCAGACAGTAAAGATTCTGCTTTCAATTCAGGAGACCTGGGTTTGATCCCTGCTTGAGAAGATCCCTTGGAGAAGAGAATGGCTATCTACTCCAGTATTCTTGCCTGAAAAATTCCATGAATAGAGGAGGCTGGTGGGCTACAGTCCGTGGGGTCACAGAGAGTTGGACACAACTGAGTGACTAACACACACACAGCCACAAACTTAGATTCAGTGTAGCTGGAGTAATACTGGGAATCTTTATTTCCAGATAGGAACCAAGTGAATCTTATGCTTCCAAATTTTGAGAATTGCTAATAGCCTAAGTGTATTGCATCTTTATACACATCATCTTTAATTAAAGCCTTTATTTCCATTGAAAAGGATGCTATCCAGGAATGAGATAAATCCTCAGCAGCTTTAATAAAAGTTAAAAATATAAAAACCTAGAGATATATACAATGACAAAAATGATAAGAGGTTTGATGTGAAAATATCATGAAGAAAAAGTGCATAAATGTGAAAATGCCATATACCTTAGGATTCATCTTAATACAAATTTTACCATTCGTAATACTTTTACGTATTGCATGTTTTGTTAAATAAAATATCCTGTGTGCAAAATTTTTTGCTAGTTGCGAGCCCAGGAATACACTACTTGAAACTGGAGCCCTGTTTATGGCTTTTGTTGCAATGTATTAAGAGATAACAGAGGGGTTCCCAGGTGGCTCAGTGATAAAGAATCCACCTGCCTATGCAAGATGCAAGAAGATGCAAGAGACATAGGTTCAATTCCTGGGTTGGGAAGATACCCTGGGGTAGAAAATGGCAACATACTCCAGTATTCTGGCCTGGAGAATTCCATGGACTGAGAAGCCTGGTAGCCTATAGTCTATTGGGTCACAAAGAGTCAGACACGACTGAGTGAATGAGTACTCACACTCGAGAAAGAACACTAGACAGCTCTTTCATCTTACCCCTCTTTCTGGAGACCTTGACTTTTTAAAATGCTGTAATGTTTCAGCAAGAATAATAAACATAATAGCTTCCATCTATTGGTTGTTATTGCATTTGTAATATACTTTATCTGTATTTTCTTAACACTGCTGACTGAAAAAAATGCACAACATGAGAGTTGTGAGTTAAATTTTATTTTTAGCAAAATGAGAACTATAGCCTGGGAGACAGACTCTCAGATAGCTCTGAGGAACTGCTCTGGATTGGGGTTGGAGTTTGTCAGTGTATATATACGATTTTGGTGAAGGAGGATATGTGCAATCGACCACATATTTTGGCAGAGGTTGTTGTTAGTCATAAGAAGGTTGCTGTTCATCCATTAATGATTTTAGTGTTTTTCTAGATGTAGGAGGATATAAGCAATTGAGCTAATAAAATCTTTTCCTGAAAATACCTAAGTATCAGAAGCCTGTTCTGCCTGTATTTTCCCAGAGCATATTCTTGACCTCCTTTCAGGGGGTGTTGAAAAACAGTAACTGCAGTGGCTAGTGACCTGATCCTTGTAGAGGCAGATGGCAAGTGACAATTTTTAGTTGGCAATGTTATTCCATTAGTCATTTCAAATGTTTTTATCCATACTGATGCTGAAAGAACTTCATGTCCATTAATTTACAAATTCAACAAATATTTATTAAGTATGTATTTTGCACATGTATTGTCAAAGAGCTGGGAGTTTAAAAGATAAAAGAAAGCAGACATTTTCTGCCTATAAGAATATTACATTCTGATATGAGACAGATAACTAATTAAAAAAATAAGCAGAGTGATGATTTCAGGCTATAGAAGTGCAATTACAAATGGAACCACCAAAAGTATGATAAATGAAAGATAAATTGATAAGTAGAACTTGAACTCTTTTTCTCTGCAAAAGACAGTGAAGGAAAATCATAGACCTAGAGAAAATATTTGCAAGTCATATATCTGGTAAAGGACTTATATTACTATATAAAGAACTCTTAAAATTCAACAATAAGAAGAGGAACCACCAGATTCAAAAATGGGCAAATAACCTGAAAAGATACATATGAAAAAAATGCTCAACATCTTTTATCGTTAGGAAAATGCAAATTAATACAAGAAAGAGATTTCATTGTATGCCTACTAGAATCAATTAAATCCCCCAAATTAACAATAACAAATTCTGGTGAGGATGTGGAACAATAGACAACTCTTGTTCATTCAGATGCAAAATGAGATAGCCTCTTTGGAAGAGTGTTTGGCATTGGTTTTAAAATACAGCTAAAAATAGAAATACCATACAACACATCAATCTCAGTCCTAGGGATTTACCCTACTGATTTGAAAACTCATGTCTCTAAAAATTCACCTAACCTTCTTGCATTAAAAAAAATAAAATACACTTTAAGAATAGTTTTAGATGTTCATGAAATTTGCAAAGGTAATACAGAAAACTTCCATAACCCTACATCCAGTTTTCCTATTATTAACATCTAATATCATTATGATATGTTTGTGAGAGTTAATGAACCAATATTGATACATTATTAGTTGAGCTGAGCACAATAGTGAAAAACCAAAATAACAAATCCTTTTGTATATAGCTTAGCAAAACGACAAGAACAAATGCAGTGTGGATGCTGAAATATTCTTATCCTTAAATTGACTTGCAAAGGATGGTAAATTATACATCTACATAAATGTAAAAATGGGAAGTCAACTATTACCAACTGAGGTCTATTCTTTTTAATACTCTTTATCCAGACTTGTCAAACCATTCTTGCTTTCACAGAAAAGATTTAAAGAGGCTTACAGGGATATACAGAGCACAGTAAGAAAGAAAATAGAAATCCATGGAAAAGAAGAAAAAAACAACGTTTGAAAACTAAAGAGGAGCCAAGAAACACATTAATGCCCCAGCATGCTATTTATACCATTCCAACCTGGAATGGGCTAGATGTCAGGAAGGGGCAGAATGGGTGGTGGCGGCAGTGGTTCCACCAGAGTCAGATTCCATATCGCAGTTTTCTTGCTGCATGAGCTGTGTGATGTGAGCAAGCTACTTATCCTCTGCCCTAGTGTTTGCATGAATTAAGTGGGGCTATGCATACACACACTTCCAGGACTCTTGTGGAGTGCAGATGACAGGATGCTCGTAAAGTACTTAGCGTCAGCTCTAGCAGCTGCAGGCTTTAAAAGCCTGGTGGCTATCATCTTTATCATTATCATCATTGTTATGGTACTTGCTACATTGAGCAACACATTGGGCCCTTGTGCTTTATAACAGACTGGTTGTAAATATAAAGTTTTATGATATTTTAATTAAAAAATTAAAAATAATTTTTCAGGTAGATGTCTAAATAACCTCCATTTCTTTTGAAGTTCACCTTGCTTTAAGCTAAAATTACAGCATCTGATTCTTACCATGCATGAAAGGAAATATGCTACATTACATAAAGAAACCTGGTTATCAAGCACTTCCTCCCTAATAGCTAAGTCTGTAATTCAATAAAAAATGCATTTGACATAAACATCTTGAAAAACAACAGGATAAGATTGTTCAAAATGAAGCTGATTCACTGATGCATCCCTAATTATGATACATGCCGGCAACTTGATGTAACGCAGGTCGTCTTCATTAGTAGTGGATCCCTCTGACATAGAGACTGAGTGAGCCTGTTTTTGGAAAAGAAAATAAACAGGCTAGGCAAACAGCTTTTAAAACCATGCTGAATCTGGCTAAGTGCATGTTAATATAAAGTCCTAGAAGATCAGACTTCAGGAGACATACAGTAGGCAGTATGGAAAAATCAGATCTTACAATAAATTATGGAGATGCCATCCCAACATGGGAAAGCTAACCAGGGAGACATCTTAATTATTAAAAGCTAATCATGTCCATTCTGTTAAATTGGAGAGAAAAGGGCAGGTATGAAAGCCGTCAGATGAATGACTTCTTTTTAAACCAAGACTCACTGCCTGATACTGTTTACCTGTTCTCTCGTTTCCATGGGTCAGTAAAGAATGAAGAGCCACTCCTTCTCCCAAAGCCAATCCTGCCACTGGAGCTTCTGGTCCCTTCCCCTGTCACCTTTTGGATGATTCAGTTTTGGTGATATCATTCAACTCTGGAATTTCTTCTTTTCTATTGAAATAGTTCAAGCAACATGCAAATGTGTGATAGGTTAAAACAAACAGAAACTCTTACCTAACTGTAGATGCCTTCCAACAACCCCATTTTTCTGCCTTTTTAAAATAAAACTTTTCGAAGAGTAATCCATACTCACTTGTACAATTTCCTTGCCCCACAGTCACTTTTCTTTTTATTGTGCAATATAATAAATACAGAACCACATGAGGAATGTCAGATATTCCAGTATACCCTTTGCTCAAGAAAGAAAACTTTGTCCATGCAGTGGGAGCTGCCTGCTTACACCTCAATGTCCATATTTCCTTCCCTTCCTGCTGCCACTGCTCAGCTTGGCCAGGGAACCACAGTCCTGACTTTGATGTCCATATTTTCTATACATTTCCCCCATCATTTTATTATGAAAATGTTCAGAAGTTGAACAGTTTTATAGGGAATCCTATATGAGCAAAACTAAGTCTGGCATTAACAGTTTGATGTACTTGTCCTATCAAGAATCTATTTCCCATGAGTTTTTAAAATAAATGTGCTATGAATGGTCTCTCTTTCACCCACACTGTCCTGGCTTTCAGACTGACCACTCTGTGGAATGTACTCTGGTCAGTCACTAGGTTCACTTGTTGGTCGTATCTGTCCATTTCTCTCTATAGCTTTGCTCAGCCTCCAGCATCATATGGAGTTGACAACCACCTTTTTCTCCTGGGTCACCCACTTTTTCTCATGACTCTTGACTTTCACAGTATCTTCTTTCCTCCACTTCTTCTGGTTCCATGTCTGCTTAAGATTCTAAATTTTGGGTGTCAAGGCTCAGACTTGGGCTTTCTCTTCTTGTTTGTCAATCATCTCAATCTGTATTTGAGACTCTAAAATGTTTACCTCTGGATCTTGGCTGTAGGTAAATCTGTGTAATATTTCTCCAAATACACCTTCCTTTATTTTTCCCCATTGAGGCATGGGACTAACAGTTGCTTCAGTCAGTAGAGTGAGTTATACTTTATTCCTTTTCCCCCTCACATCCAAACCATAATTTAATGTTATCAGCCTAACTCAAAAATATATCCTAAATCCGTCCATTTTAAGGCAATATAGCATTTAGCTATAATGTAAGTTATGAAACAAGACAAACCAAATTTGAAACGTCACTCTAGCACTTACCAACTGTGTGATAAGTCACTTAATTTCCCATAGGCCTCAGTTTCAGTATCTGTACATTCTAAGTAATTATAGTATCTGTCTTATGGGGTAGTAGTAGATATAGACAAAGTAGTTAAATCAACGACTGACACGTAGTAAGTATTATATAAATGCTAATTTAAAACACTTATTCAGAAAGGCCTTTTCTAATCCCTCCATAAAGAACAAGGTAGAAAAAAATACATATTTTATGGGGGAGGAGCCTAAGTTAGATTTATTTTAAGGAATTGGTTCCTGTGATTGTAGAGGTTTGCAAGTGAGGGGGTGCTGGTGGACTGGAAACAGACAGGAGTCAGTGCTTCAGTCTTGAGGCATAATTTCTTCTACTTTCTTAGGGCAGTGCTTTGGTTTTGCTTTTAAAGACTTCCAATCAATTGGGTGAGGCCCACCCACATTATCAAGGGTAGTCTTCTTTACTTAAAATAAACGAATAATAGATTTTCACCACATCTACAAAATACTATGATGGCTTCACCTGTATTAGTGCTTGATTAAATAACTAGGTGCCATAGTCTGACCAGGTTGATAAGTTAGACTAATCCTCATCATGGGTGATAGTTAATGATGACTTTTCTGAATATGAAATGATTACATATAGATGAGACTATGTTTTTTGTAAACCTCCATATTATGCAGTGTTTGTGAACTTTCCCTTGGGAATATGTTGCCATTTGGTGCTGGATATCACTTGAAAGACCCTTAACCTACCTACCAAATGAAGACTGTGGTGTTACAGATGCCAGACGAGGGGCCTTGTGGTTTTCATATGTGTTTTGGGGGGACAGTGGAGGTTTAGTTCTGCCAAAAGCCATCTTGTGCAACCGTACATCTTGTGTCAGAATTCTTGTTTGTCAGATAATGATATAGTTCCGTCTAATGCTTTTCATACTGCTCACGGAGTTCTTAGAGCAAGAATACTGAAGTGGTTTGCCATTCCCTTCTCCATTGGACCATGTTTTGTCAAAACTCTCCACCATGACCCATCCATCTTGGGTGGCCCTGCACAGCATGGCTCAGAGCTTCAGTGAAGGCTGTGATCCCTGTGACCATTTTGGTTAGTTTTCTGTGATTATGGTTTTCCTTCTGGAGGCTGTGGGCCAATACTTTGACCACCTAATGCAAAGAGCTGACTCATTGGAGAAGACTCTGGTGCTGGGAAAAATTGAGTGCAAGAGGAGAAGGGGAAACAGAGGATAAAATGGTTGGACGGTGTCACTGACTTAATGGACATGGATTTGAGCAAACTCTGGGAGATTGTGAAGGACAGGGGAGTCTGGTGTGCTGCAGTCCATGGGGTTGCAAAGAGCTGGACACAATTTAGTGACTAAACAACAACATCTAATCCACAAAATTTTAAGAATTAGATAAATACCAAGAGATAATTTGAGAAAACATGAAGCACTTTTCTTTTTTTTTTAATTTTATTTTATTTTTAAAACTTTACATAATTGTATTAGTTTTGCCAAATATCAAAATGAATCCGCCACAGGTATACATGTGTTCCACATCCATGAAGCACTTTTCAAATTGAACTTGTGAATATTCAACTGCTTTTGAAGGCATGCTTTAAAAAATGAAACTAAAAGATAAGCCAAAAAACTGTACAGTAAGTTCCCTATATATGAACGAGTTCCATTCTGAGTTTTCTTAAGTCCAGTTTGTTCATAAGTTCAACAAAGTTAGCTAGATACTGAACTAACACAATCAGTTATATAGTATTTTATTGTAATAGGTTTTTAATACTTTCATACAAATAATACAGAAAAACACACAGAAAAGACATTATTTTTAAACTTATAGTACAATACCTTGAAAAGTAGATTAATACAGTACAATAGCTGACAGACAAGAAGAGTTACTGACTGGAGGAGGGAGGGGAGGTGGGAGGTGGAAGAGCTGAAGGGTAATCATCAATAGGAGATGAGGGCAAGCTGCAATTTCACTCATTGACGTTGATGGCACAGGTTCTGGTTCCTCGCTGGATTCAATTCTATCTATCCTCTTGAAAAAACAATCCAGTGCTTTCTGTGTAGTAGCTCTTTTTTTTTTTTCTCATCATAGATAATATGATAGTACTGGATTGCATTCTGAATGTCTGCTGCAATCTTTGTGTACTGTTCCACATTTGGGTCCTGAGCCTCAAAAATGAACAGTGCCTCCTCAAATAAAGACAATCCCTTTGCAATTTCCTTCACTGTGAATCTGTTCAGTTCTTCAGTTACTTCTTCTTGCTCTTGTCTCTCTTTATCCTTTCTTTGGGCATCTAATTCCATTAGGTTTTCACTAGTAAGCTTCTTGTGGTGCACAGCAAGGAATTCAGTGAAGTCAATCTCTTGCAGATCCAGCTTCAGCTTTTCGTTGAGCATTACTGTGTCGCTGAAGGTCTCCTTGGACTCCTCAGTCACCTTCTCAAGTTCACAAAAATCATGAACAAACTGGGGACAAATGTTTTTTCAAACCTCTTTCATGGTGACAGCTGTCAATGTTTTTATGGCGTTGTAGATTTTATAAAAGGTTGAGGGGGGAATCAGTTGCTAAGCCATGTCTAATTGTGTTCCTGTGGACTATAGCCTGCCAGGCTTCTCTGTCCATGGTATTCTTCAGGCAAGAATACTAGGGTGGATAGCCTTTCCCTTCTCCAGGGGATTTTCCCAACCCTGTAGATGTTATAGTCCTTCCAAAATTGTCACGAGGTTTCTCCTGATTCATCACTTGCCTTTAATGTCTGGCCAAAAGTGAGACATAAATATTTATTGAAATTTGCTATAACTCCCTGGTCCATAGGTTGGATGGGTGACATAGTATTCAGTGGCAGATTCACTACTTTGACATTGGGAGGAAAGTCATCAGTAAATGGGGGGTGGCCTGAAGCATTGTCATGTAGCAAAATAATGTTGATTAGAATCTCCTTCTTCAAGCAATATTTCTTTGTTGTTGTTCAGTCACTGAGTTGTGTCGGACTTTTCGTGGCCTCATAGACTGCAACATGCCAGGCTTCCCTGTCCTTCACTGTCTCCCAGAGTTTGCTCAAGCTTTTGTCCGTTGAGTTGGTGATACCATCCAACCATCCTATGCTCTATCACCTCCTTTTCCTCCTGCCCTCAATCTTTTCCAGCATCAGAATCTTTCCATTGAGTTAGCTCTTCACATCAGGTGACCAAAGTATTGAAGCTTCTGCTGCAGCATCAGTCCTTCTAATAAATATTCAGGGTTAATTTCCTTTAGGATTGAAATACTTCTCTACTTCCATGATAAAATGGTGGAAAAATCAGTCCTGGAAAATGGCCTGTGTAACCCAGGCTTTGGGGTTACTCTTCCACACAACAAGGAGAGAGCCCTTGGCTACGATTTTAAGGGCACTTAGGTTCTTTAAATAGTTAGCTAAGAGCACTGCAACTTCTTATCACCAGAAACATTGCTGCCAACCAACGGAGTTATGCTGTCCTTTGCTGCTTAATAGCCTGGCATCAACTTTTCCTTCTTACTGATATAATTTCGGTCTGGCATCCTCCTCCACTACAGTCCTATATAATCCACATAAAAACCTGCTTGGGTAAATACGCACCTTCATTGATAATTTCTTGATGTGTTTTGGGAAATTTTCTGGAGGCTACATATCTGTACTGGCTGATTTCCCACTTATTTTTATGAAGGTAGGCACACATAAAAGTGTGCCCTTGAATGGATGAAACCAGCTGCAGCTGGCATTAAAAGATGTACTCTCTGAATTCTTTGCCATGTTTCTTCTTCAAGTCTTCATAAAACCTTTTAGCTTTCTCTTGAATCAGCATTACGCTGAATGGAACATGACACTGATGCTGATCCTGCATCCTGAATCCTCACACTGAGAAGTTTCTCCATCATATTTCCAGGCTTCTTCACTATTATTGTCAACATCATCGGCACAGCAGACTTTACATGTGCCATGATCTTGCCGATGTCGATGATTGACCAATGCATGTTACAAGAAGGAGCCATGTCTACCATCTTTTTGCCTCTTTCCACTCTCTCAGTTATTTTTACTTTTGATTCCATCATTATGGCTTGGAGCTTCCTAGCAGTACCAGCTACATCACCACTGCTTTTATGCTTCTGGACATCCTGGGCTTGAAATAAAGATACTGTACTACTGTACTCTATACTGTACTGTACGGTAAACTACACAAAAGCACACCACATGGAGAGGATGCTCTCATGTGACAATGTATGCCAGACTTGTGAACTAACTTACATGATTGGACATGCGAACATACAAAGTTTGCAACTTGAAAGTTCATGTGTAGGGGACTTACTATATATTCTAAGTAAGTATTTAGATAATTTTTCCATCTTTGATTTAATTCATGTTTTAGATTTTATTTCATATCATTTTAATGTGGATGAGAAAGAAATACTGAACTGTTGTCTTGATTTGTTTGAAATCCTACCTTTGAAAAATGCTTCTAACAACCAAAAAGAACAACAAATTTGTTGTCACTATTAAGCCAATCTGGCCTCTTAGTTTGAATTTCTAAAAATAATTGATGCTATGTAAGTCAGTGCATATTGCTGAAATAAAGTATTTCAGTGTTTATGCCATTTCTTTTTGTATTATTTTTGCTCTCATGGATGGAATAAAATTTGAGCTCAAGTGTGATTGCCTTTTTAAAGCATACAAATGCTTAGTAATATTGCCTTTTAAAAAGCCCATAAAATGTGCACTCTATTTGAATGGGCTGCAGTTTGTAACTCCTTATAATTATTGCATTATAGTTCACTGATGCAATTTCTTATGGGACTATTTAAGGGATGAAAGATCAGAAATATTAAGTATTTATATTCATTAGAATATGGGGGATTTTTTTTTTAATATAGGCGAAAAGAAAAACTAATTGGTTTATATCCAGTTGTAGACTTTATGAACTTACTGCTTTGGTAATTTTCTTAAATATCACAACTGAAAAGATTAATTTAATTCTCTATGGGCTTCTGTTGAAACAGTAGATGGTGTTTAAAATATAAATGTAATTATTATAACTAATGTCTCCTTTCCTTGCCAAAAGCTCTGAATAACAGGAGGTTGTTCTTGGTACATTAATCTCGTGAGAACGTCCATGTATTTGCTTGTTTTCTTCAAGAGAAGGGAAGAAAGATAGATTCATCATTAATCAAGCTGTGTGGCACTGAGAAAGCTTACCTTCCTCTCAGGTCTTAATTTCTTATCTAAGAAACAGTATCTTCAAATGAGCTATTCTCTAATATCTCTTATATATTTTGGCCTTGTTTGAAAAAGGAAGAAGAACAATTAAGACGAAGTATGCACAGCTCTGTATGTTGGATTTTGTTTAAATAATTTTTCTAATTTTACTGAGACATAGTTGGCATATAATATTGCTTAAGTATACAATGTGAAGATTTGATACCGGTATATTTTAAAACATTTATCACAATAGGTTAGTTAACACCTACTTCACCTCATATAATTAGCATTTTGTTGTTATTGTTATGGTGAGACTATTTCAGATCTACTTTCCTAGCAACTGTCACATATAAAATACAATGTTTTAACTATAGTCACCATTCTGTACATCACATCCCCAGAATGTATTCTTTTTATAATTGGAAATTGTATCTTTTCACCAGCATATCCTTATCTGCCCCACCCCAAGCTTCTGGGAAGCACTAACTTGTTCTCTGTATGAGTTCAGCTTTTCTAGATACCACATATAAGTGAAAACATACAATGTTTGCATTTTTCTGTTAGACTTATTTTATTTCATGGATGCCCTCAGGGTTCATCCATGTTGTCACAAATGGTAGGATATCTTTCTTTCTAAAGGATGAATAATATTCCATCACATATTTATCCTTTCCAACCTTTGCTTTCACTTGTCCTTTTACTAATAGACATCCTAAGAGATGTGAGGTAATATCTTATTGTGGTCTCGATTTGCATTTCCCTGATCAATGAGCATTGTTGAGCATATTTTCAAGTACTCATATACCGTCTGTTTGTCTTCATTGGAAAAAATGTCTGTTTAGGACGTATGCCTTGTTTGGGACGTAGTTTTAATTGGATTATTTTTTTTTTTCGCTATTGAATTTTATGAGTTCCTTATATATTTTAGATATTAATCCCTATCAGATACATGGTTTGCAAATATTTTCTCCTTTCTTGTAAGATGCCCTTCAATTTGTTAATTGCCTGTGTTGGATTTTTTTAGTCAACCAAGACATGATTATGTTCCAGAGGAGCTTCTATTCTTATTGTGAAGGCAAGGGAAGTGCCAGGGAGAACACTGAAAAAAATAAAAAAAAACACACACCAAAAACTGAGGTATAAACGTTTTAAAGAAAAATACAGCTTTCTTGCAGAAGTCCCTTCTAATTCTTTTATTTCAGCATTGGGAAACAGATCATTGCATTGTTTGGGGATTGTGATCTGAGGAAGATAAATAGATTTCATGCTTTTTATTAGTTTTTTTTTTTCAGTTCTGGATAAGATATCCCTTGCATAGAGTGTTCTCGAGCTTGAACAATAAACCTAAAAGAGATATTAGCAATAATTTGTAGATAATTGACCTATTTATTGCAGGACCTGGTTAAAAATCAACACCTGTAATTAGTCTTTATACTTCATTTATAATGTTCTCTCTTGAGTAAATGAAAATAACCACTAAAATAATTCAAAATTTTTCTACTCCTTTCTACCCCATACTCAGCTTTCAAGAAAAACATAAATCCTGAAATATGCAGTTATATGAATTTAATAATAATGGTCTTATATCCATATAATAATATAAAAATGATGATCTTATATCTCTAATAATGATAATGATCTTAAGTCAAGATCTACTGAAGTTTAGTTATCCATAACTCATATATCTACACAATATTATGTTGTTTGTTTTTATTGCAAATGAGTACATTCTACTTTAAGAGTAGTAAACATTAGGGTATTTTAGAAATGCTTTCAAGGGTTAGAACAAACACCTTTCAGAATTAACCATTAGTTTACTAGAACTTTAACCAAATACTTTGAGTTTTGGGGAGTCTTGCTGTAGGAATTTTTCATGTCATTCAGATATTTAGAAACAGTCCTACTTGACAATTTTTGTGATTGACAATTTAGATAACAACTCTACCTTTCTCTTTTCATCTTAATCAAATTTATGCCACTAATATTTTTGGTCTGTGTTTTTTATAATGTTCCATTTACATCTCTCTATTGTAAAATGTTATAAGCTCAAGCCAGTTATTCCTGATAGAGAATAAGATTGATGCTGCTAAGTTTTGTCTGTGTTTTGTTGAATAATTCAACTTTATTTTCATCTTGCACAGACCCCAATATTTTTCTTTCACGCTGCAAAAATTGATTTGAATTTATTGTACACTTTGATCCCCAGCTTCTTTGTGTGTAGCTTCTCCTCCATTGCCTTTTCATCCAGAAAATAACTATTTTGGCATTTGTTACTTGTATGTTTTTTTCACCTTGACTATCAATATTGTCTGTTTATATTTCCAGCTTTTCCTTTTATTTTGAAAGGCTTTACAAAGTAAAAAAGTAGGCTATGCTTTAGAAGTACTAAACTGCTTATTATTTCTTATATACTTTTTAACATCTCAGCATAGTAGTATCATTTTTCCATTTTTGTGAAAGTCACCATCAAATGTAATATCTAGTACCATCCTTCTGTGTTATGGTACAGCCACCATCATAGAGTCATAGTTTTTGATCTGAAAAGGAACTTGAGGGTTGCATTATTTTGTGATATTCCAAAGACCAGGAATCTGACTCCTAGATATTGCTTATTAGATGCACTAAATTTCATAGCCTATTAGAGGAGAATCAAGACTAGAGGATGGGTTTTCAGATATGATGCCTTTTTTCCCCTGTATTGTTTAATATGAAGTTATCAAGTGGATCGGAGAAGGCAATGGCACCCCACTCCAGAACCCTTGCCTGGAAAATCCCATGGATGGAGGAGCCTGGTAGGCTGCAGTCCATGGGGTCACGATGAGTCGGACACAACTGAGCGACTTCACAAGTGGATAGAAGTTGTATTTCAAAACTTTGTTGGCTGTGTGATACTTGGAATGCATTAGAGCTCATATTTAGGCAAAATCTCATACTATCTATACCCTGTCCCCTTAAAAATAAGAATAGTAAAATGGCCCAAAGACATACTGGAAAGTGGCATCCTTGGGGTTGCACAGTTAATTACACAGATAGGTGACTGTCCTAGTGGGTCAACATAGGAGGGACAAAAAATATTTTCACTGATGCTACCAGTTCCTACTGTCCAGTGAAGAAAGTAAAATTCAGTGTTATAAAAAAAAGTGTAGAGAAGTTAGTTGAATGATTTATAATAAACATTGGTTAGCAACATTTATGGGCTTCCCAGGTGGTGCTAGTGGTAAAGAACCTGCTTGCCAATGCAGGAGACTCAAGAGACACAGGTTCAATCCCTGGGTTGGGAAGATCCCCTGGAGGAGAGGGCATGGCAACCCACTCCACTATTCTTGCCTGGAGAATCCCATGGACAGGGAAGCCTGTAGGGCTATGGTCCATAGGATTGCACAGAGTTTGGACACAGCTGAAATGACTTAGTGCGCATGTGCGCACACACACACACACACACACAGAGCAACATTTATGAATTGCCTTTAATTAGCAAAGTGTGTATGTGTGTGCACGTGTGTGTGCATACACGCACGTGTATGTGTTAGTCACTCAGTCATGTCCGACTCTTTATTACCCCATGGACTGTAGCCTGCCAGGCTCCTCTGTCCATAGGATTTCCCAGGCAAGAATACTGGAATGGGTAGCCATTCCCTTCTCCAGGGGTTCTTCCGGACCCAGAGATCGAACCTAGGTCTTCTGCATTGCAGGTGGATTCTTTACCATCTGAACCATTTGAGAAGTGTTTCATAGCAAAATATTTCATATGAAAAACTATCTTCTAAATTTAAAGGTAACCCAGTAATTTTTTTCACTTATTTTAGCCGTGTGTTTCCTGGGATTCCTTGGTGGCTCAGTGTTAAAGAACCCGCCTGCAGTGCAGGAGACCTGGGTTCAATCCTGGGGTGGGGAAGATCCCCTGGAGAAGGAAATAGCAGCCCATTCCAGTATTCTTGCTGGGAAAATCCCATGGACAGAGGAAACTGGTGGGCTACAGTCTGTGGGGTCACAAAGAGTCAGACCTGAGTGACTGAGCACAGACACGCAAGCCTGTGTTTCCAGTTATTCAGTAGCACAGACTGGCAGGCAAGATATTACCAATGAAGTATCTTTCAAATAATCAAAATATATAGTGTATTTACATTTGCGATAAATATGAGGAGAGTCTTATTTGAATTACAACATGAAGTCTAATATTGAAAAATTTAGACCAACAGTGCTATTGAAAAGTTTTGTATCATTAACATTATTCAAACAATCCGCAACAGACTAAATTGATAATGAAGCGGGTAACAGTGATCCATAATTAAAGTGCATAATTAGCAGCTGTCAATACTGATGGCATAACTATAGTAGACTCTGCTCACCAAACTATTTCATTTTCTTCCTGACATAAAAGTAAGCTACATTTACCACCCTCCTCTGCAGGCGGCTGAGGGTGTGTGACTGGGATATGGCTAATAGAATGTTGACAAATGTGATATGTAACATTTCCAGTCCCTGGCCCTGAAATACTGATATGATCCTCTACCACCTTCTATCCTATGTGTTACATGAGGAGGAGAATCCAGTGTAAGACCCTGAGATCCTTAGGATTCAAGTGTATGGGTCCTTAAATAATCAGGTCTCTCCAACCCCACATTTGTCCCTCAATGGAGTAGTAACAGAGAGAAATAAACTTTTATTGTGTTAAATGATGAGGATTAGGGTAGTGCTTACAGTCCTGATGGATTGAATATTAAAATGAAAGTTCATAAAATTGGGCTTCCCTGGTTGATCAGATGGTAAAGAATCCACTTGCAATATGGGAGACCTGGGTCCAAGTCCTGTGTTGGGAAGATCCCTTGAAGAAAAGAATGGCTACCCACTCCAGTATTCTTGCCTGGGGAATCCCATGGACAGAGGAGCCTGGCAGGCTACAGTCCATGGGGTCACAGAGAGTCAGACATGACTGAGTGACTTTCACTTTCACTTTTCTTTCATAAAATTGCATTTGTAAGAAACAGAATTTGCCTTCTTTGATAAGTCTGAGGGTCCACCAACAAAACAAGCCTCCAGAGGCCAGAGAGCTTTGAGACCATAGAGGGTCCAGAAAAAAAGAAAGAAGTGGGTGACATAGCAAATTTTTCCTGGAGCTTTAGGACAAGGATCTTAGCAGTGTCTTTTCCCTTAGATTGGACTAAGACCAGCATGTGGTACCATGGGTAAGGGTGTGAAACAATCAGAGTGTCTATCTAAGCTGAAGGGATAACAGAAAGGCTTAGGTGTGATCCATCAAGCTAGGAAGAGATGAACCCCAAACCCGGGGAGATGACAGGGGAGTTTTGTCTGGAGGGCCTCTTACGGTATCTCTGGTATCCATTAGGTGTGTGCGCATGCTTAGTGGCTCAGTTGTGTCTAACACTTTGCGACCCCATGGAGTATAGCCTGCCATTTTCCTCTCTCCATGGGATTTCCCAGGCAAGAATACTGGAGCGGGCTGCCATTTCTTCCTCCAGGGGATTTTCCTGACCCAGAGATCGAAACTGTGTCTCCTGCATCTCCTGCATCAGCAGGCAGATTCTTTTACCACTGAGCAACCTGGGAATCCCCCATCCAGTAAGCCTATGTCTTAGAAATAGTAGAAGGTATTAGAGGTTATGGAAGTGGATAGGAAAAAGAATAGGAAATTAAGGATCAGATCTGTTTCTTTCATCATTCTTCAGCAAGACAGTGAGTTTTTACTTTATCCTCAAAAACATATTTGCACACAGTGTTTTTATGTATTTGTTTATTTTTGGCTGTACTAGGTCTTCATTGCCTTGTGAAGGCCTTCTCTAGCTGCGGAGAGTAGGGGCTACTCTCTAGCTGTAGTACACAGGCTTCTCATTCAGTGGCTCCTCTTGTTATGTAGCACCAGCTTTAGGTGTGGGGGCTCCAGTGGTTGCAGATGCTGGCTCAGTAGTGTGTACAGTCTGATTTTGATAATACATGCAAAAGTATTGAATTCAATATTTGTCTAAATAAACACTTGTTGATCATTGGTTGAAATGATGTTTATTTTCATTAAAAATTACAGAAGAAAATATTATCTCCCCTCTTTGTTAGACATTTGCAGAGACAAAAGTCACTGTTACTTTTCCCCAAAACCATCCAAATTAACGACATTCCCTAACTTCTTATTTTCAAATATTCTTTTCCTGAAATGGTTTTCAAATTTTAGTAGTACATTAAAATCGCCTGGGGAACTTGTTAAATATAAATTCCATATGCACATTGAGTAAGAGTCTTTTTATTTGGGAGGAGAGAGGGAGAAAAGAGAGAGATGCTGAAAGCTGTTACTGAACTCCCCGACTACCTGTCCAGTGAGATCTGTCCCCACATCCCAGCCTATACCACACACTTCAGAACACATACTATTTCTTCTGTGTTAAAGGTTGGCTTTAGTTGGAAATAGCATTTCTTCCCACGGGAATATGGCAGAATCCTACCTAATCCTCAAAATGTAGTTTAAAGATCACCTCCAGAAAGACTTCTGAATTTCCATGAGATGTACTTTCTCTTTTTGAGCAGCCAGCCAGTTATAATTTATAACTCTGACGGTGTATTTTCTATTCTGTTGGTGTTGTTACTAGCCTACTTTGTTATTTTTTGCCCTTCTGCCATTCTGTGATTATAATTATTCTGAGAATGTTCTTATTTGTGTAAATTTTCAATGGTCAATATGTGTGTTACATTTAATAGGAACTTTTAAAAAATGAATTTGTTACTGGGAACTTATGTCTGAAAGAAGGACATAGTCGATGGTCAGCAACTACTTTCTGAATCAGTGAGGCCACAGTAGCATCACATGCCTAAAATTGGCAAATTTGAAAGGAAGTATTAGGCTTCCCAGGTAGCATGGTCATAAAGAATCCACCTGCCAATGCAGGAGATCCAAGACATACAGGTTCGATCCCTGGGTCAGGAAGATTCCCCTGGAGGAGGAAATAGCAACTCACTCCAGTATTCTTGCCTAGGAAATCCCATGAACAGATGAGACTAGCTGACTGTAATCCATAGTGTTGCAAAGAGTCAGACATGACTGAGCGACTGAGCACCCAGCATATCATTTCTTCAGTTTGGGGATTAAGGTTGGAGAGAGAATATTAGTTGTGTTTTGAGAGATTTATTAAATTTGAAGCTTTATACACAAAGGTGCTTTTCCCCAGCACACACATGCATCTGTACACACACACACCCATGCTGTCTCTCAGAGTCATACTCACATGCAACCAGTAAGAGCTCAGGTATTGTGAAGCTGGAGGCAGCTTGTGTGAATGTTCTTAAAGTTTTTCATAGGATCCTCTATATTTCCTGTAATAATCACCCTATAATCTTGACTTCTATTTGTCATTGTCCTCTTTATTGTTCAACCTGCTCTTGTGTTACCTCACCAGGTTGAGGGTAACCTGGTGATCTTGAAACAAGGAGTGACCTTTAATCAATAAACTTCGCTTCGGCCAGCTGTCTGAGATGCTTAAGGAGCCAACGTGCTCAAAGCTAGATGGCTGTGCAGGCCACTTCAGGTTTTGTCGAAGTGAAGCTCTCCGTAAGTTCAATTGATGTTTTCATCCTGTGGTTGAATTAACAGGGTCTCAAGTGAGATCAAATCTTCAGACATTGCTGGATTATATACCTGTTTAAGATTCTTTTCCCACTTCTTTCTGATTTAGCTATTAGTAGAGATTAACTTGGAGAAGGCAATGGCACCCCACTCCAGTACTCTTGCCTGGCAAATCCCATGGACGGAGGAGCCTGGTAGGCTGCAGTCCATGGGGTCGCTGAGAGTCAGACACAACTGAGCGACTTCACTTTCACTTTTCACTTTCATGCATTGGAGAAGGAAATGGCAACCCACTCCAGTGTTCTTGCCTGGAGAATCCCAGGGACGGGGGAGCCTGGTGGGCTGTCATCTCTAGGGTTGCATAGAGTCGGACATGACTGAAGCGACTTAGCAGCAGTAGAGATTAACTAACACCCCAGCTTTGTCATTGTGACTATCTAATAATTACATGATTTGAAATTATCCTTAAGTATTAGTCACATTTTGAACTACTGGGAATAAGCTCCTTAGAAATTCTTATTAATGTTTGAGATGAGGAAGCTTTTAAAGAAGGAATTAAATTGGAATTGATCTTCTAACATTCGAAGTTCCATAATGGAAGATATCCTGGAATGGTGCCATTATTATGATTTCTTTGTCATTATTGTATTTGTCATAGTTTTTGATTTTACGCAGTTCTGCAGTGATGGGAACATTTTATATCTGTGCTGACCCCATGTGGCCGTTGAGCACCTAAAGTGTGACCAGTGTGACTGAGGCACCAAGTGTTTGTATTATTTTTCAGACTCCACAGGTAAGTGATTGAAGTTAATTTTGCATAGTTTCTCTGTTGGACAGAATAGATCTAGAATAGTAGATGGTTTTGCCCTTTCCTCCCAAGGGACATTTAACAATGTATGGAGACATTTTTGGTTGTCACATTTAGAGAGGCGTGCTACAGCATCTAGTGGGTAGAGATCAAGGATGTTGCCAAACTTGCATAGGACAGCCCTTTACACAAAGAATGATCTGGTCCAAAATGCCAGTGCTGCTGAGTTTGAGAAACCCCACCTACAGTCTAAGATTTGTCAGAGGAGAGTGGGTTCCTCTTCTTAGTACCTAATGATGTGTTAGTATGTATTTGGTTAATGGCCTCTAAACTGCAGGAAAAAGAAATAGAATAAAAGGCCAACTAGTCAACACCAAAAGTGTTAGAAGTGTATCATTCTGATAAAAATATATATAGACTGTTGACACATACAAGGAAAGATAGTCTTTATAAGCTCCCTAAAGCAGGAACTTCCAGATGTTCAAGCTGGTTTTGGAAAAGGCAGAGGAACCAGAGATCAAATTGCCAACATCCGCTGGATCATTGAAAAAGCAAGAGAGTTCCAGAAAAACATCTATTTCTGCTTTATTGACTATGCCAAAGCCTTTGACTGTGTGGATCACAATAAACTGTGGAAAATTCTGAAAGAGATGAGAATACCAGACCACCTGACCTGCCTCTTGAGAAATCTGTATGCAGGTCAGGAAGCAACATTTAGAACTGGACATGGAACAACAGACTGGTTCCAAATAGGAAAAGGAGTTCGTCAAGGCTGTATATTGTCACCCTGTTTATTTAACTTCTATGCAGAGTACATCATGAGAAATGCTGGACTGGAAGAAGCACAAGCTGGAATCAAGATTGCCAGGAGAAATATCAATCACCTCAGATATGCAGATGACACCATCCTTAAGGCAGAAAGTGAAGAGAAACTAAAAAGCCTCTTAATGAAAGTGAAAATGGAGAGTGAAAAAGTTGGCTTAAAGCTCAACATTCAGAAAACGAAGATCATGGCATCCGGTCCCATCACTTCATGGGAAATAGATGGGGAAACAGTGGAAACAGTGTCAGACTTTATTTTGGGGGGCTCCAAAATCACTGCGGATGGTGACTGCAGCCATGAAATTAAAAGACGCTTACTCCTTGGAAGAAAAGTTATGACCAACCTAGATAGCATATTCAAAAACAGAGACATTACTTTTCCAACAAAGGTCTGTCTAGTCAAGGCTGTGTTTTTTCCAGTGGTCGTGTATGGATGTGAGAGTCAGACTTTGAAGAAAGCTGAGTGCCGAAGAATTGATGCTTTTGAACTGTGGTGTTGGAGAAGACTCTTGAGAGTCCCTTGGACTGCGAGGAGATCCAACCAGTCCATTCTGAAGGAGATCAGCCCTGGGATTACTTTGGAGGCAATGATGCTAAAGCTGAAACTCCGGTACTTTGGCCACCTCATGCAAAGAATTGACTCATTGGAAAAGACTCTGATGGTGGGAGGGATTGTGGGCAGGAGGAGAAGGGGGCGACAGAGGATAAGATGACTGGATGGCATCACTGACTAGATGGACGTGAGTCTGAGTGAACTCCGAGAGTTGGTGGTGATGGACAGGGAGGCCTGGCGTGCTGTGATTCATGGGGTCGCAAAGAGTCGGACACGACTGAGTGACTGAACTGTGAACTGTGAAAGCAGGAAATTCCTATAAGTAAAGGATAACACTGAAGATGGACCAGGCATTTCATCAAAACACTATCTGTGTGCAGTAAGGCATATTCATTTTCCATAAAATTGCTACATAGTATTAAGGCAAATAAACTCTTAGCATTTAAAAAATATGAGCAATATGTTTTTATATTGATATAGGGAACAAAAATGTAAAGCATTTCTTATTCCAAATAAAGAAGATGTGGTACACATATATACAGTCAAAGCCTGTACCATGTGCTTAGTCGTTCATTCGTATCCAAATCTTTGAGACCCCATGGACTGTAGCTCACCAGGCTCTGCTGTCCATGGGGATTCTCCAGGCAAGAATACTAGAGTGGGTTGCCATGTCCTCCTCCAGGGGATCTTCCCAGCCCAGGGATTTAACCCAGGTCTCTCTCATTGCAGGCAGATTCTTTACCTTCTGGGCCAACAAGGAAGCCTGCAGTTGAATACTACTCAGCCATTAAAAAAATTAATAATAAAATAATGTCATTTACAGTGACATGGATGGAAATATAGATTATCATACTAAGTGAAATTAACAAGAAAGAGAAAGACAAATACCATATGATACCACTTATGTGTGAAATCTAAAATATGACACAAATGATCTTATCAATGAAACAGAAATAGACATAGAGAACAGACTTGTGGTTGCCAAAGAACGGAGGGTTGGGGGAGGAATGGAGTAGGATTTGGGGATTAGTAGATGCAAACTCGTATGTATAGAATGGATAAACAACAAGGTCTTATTGTATAGCACAGGGAACTATATTTAATATCCTTTGATAAAGGCCATAATGTAAAATAATGTGATAAAGGATGTGTTTATATGTGTATCTGAATCACTTTGCTATACATTGGAAATTAGCACTTTATAAATCAATTGTATTTCAAAAAACATTACTTATTCCAGTTCTGATTACCAAGAGAGATATATTTGCTCTTTGCTATACAAGTGGGTTAGTTAAACAATATTTCCCTCTTTTTATAGTTGAGAGTGGCTTGGAGAGCTTAAATAAACAGCCGGAGTTTTGATAACTAGACATCAGTAGTTTTTGGTTTCAAACCTCATTCTAACTTTGTGAAATATAGCCCTAACTTGTACATAATCTACCTTGTTAATTTTTAGATGAAGAAACTATTGCTCAGAGTTTAAGAGAGTAACCAAGTTAAATATTAGTGGCAGAGGAGGAGTGAGACTCCAGACTGAGCTGAATGGCTACTAACCCCATGGAACTTCTAATCACAACCTACTTATCATTGTAAGACAAGGGTGTTCTGTTTTCCAAATCAAACTACCTAGTCTGTGGTGAATTGTGGTGGGAAAACATGTGGTGTAGATTGTACTTATTTTTTTATAAGAATTTAGTTTTTTAGAGCAGTTTTAAGTTTACAGCAGAATGGAGAGGGAGGTAGAGATTTTTCATGTCCCGGGCCCCTCCCCACTGTCAGCATCACTGAGTAGGGGACATTCCTGGCCAAGTGTGAACCTGTACTGGCACATTGTAATCACCCAAAGTTCATAGGTTATGTTAGGATTCACTCTTGGTGTTATACAACCTGTGGTTTTGGACAAATGTGTTATGATACATATTCTTCATTATGATATCATATAGATTATTTTGCTACCCTAAAAATTCTCTGTGCTTCACCTATACATATCTTTTCTGTCCTCCCAGTAACCACTGATATTTGTATGGTCTTCATAGTTTTGCCTTTTAAAGAAGTGTCATGTAGTTGGAATCATACAGTATGCAGCCTTTTCAGATTGTCTTCTTTTACTTAAATATGAATTTAAAATTCCTCCATGGTTTTCCATGACTTATACCACAGTTTATTTGCCCATTTGCCTACTGTAGGATTCCTTGGTTACTGTCAACTTTTAGCACTTATGAATAAAGCTTTTATAAACATCCTTGTACAAGTTTCTGTGTGGACACAATTTCAGCTCCTTTGGGTAAATACCAAGGAGTGTGAGATTGTACTTATTTTAAAAACTAATCCTATTCTGTAAACTTATTTCTTGTAAAGTCTGAGTTTATTAAGCTGATAGTAGATACTTAGAGCATAAAAGTGTCATATGTTTTAGAAGTCATTGTCTTGACTGTATGGTACATTGTGCTCTTCCAAACAGAATTACCTTGAGCCTTTTTAACATAAATTATGTATGAGTGTTAGGATTCTTATCAAAATCCTACTTTAGAACATATATCAGTTTCCTGTATTTTGTATTATAATGAGCTTTTGCCAGTGTTGCTAGTAATAATAATAATAATAATAAATTATTATTATTATCAAGTGGTGGGAATGGGGATGAGGGAAGAGAAAACTTGCTATACTATGAGGTCCTGAAATTGCATTCTGTCCATCTTTTCTTCTGTCCACGTTCCTTCCCTCCCTCTTTTTCTTTCTTCTTTCCTTTCACTAATATTTATAAAATACCTACAGAATTTCAGCCACAGAGCTAAGCCCTGGGGATACAAAGGGAAAAGATAAGTGACCTTAATCAGTTTGATGTTAAAGAAACTACATTCACCAGGTACCCTCATGGCCTAAAACCCTTTCCTTAAAGAATCAATCCCTCAAATGTCTGCGTTCCCTCAGCTAGCAGTTCCCACCTGTCAAAGTACAGTTGACTCTTGAACAGCATGGTTTTAAACTGGCAGGTCCACTTACATATGGTTTTTTTTAATAAGTATGGCAGTACTACATCTTCACAGTTGGTTGAATCTGCAGATGTAGAGCCATGGATATGAATACGAAAGGCCAACTATGGGCCTGGAACATCTGTGGATTTGGTTTCTGCAGTGGATCTTGGAAGCAATCCTATGTGGATACCAGTGGACAACTATAGTTAATATATATGCTATTGTTGTTCAGTCAGTCAGTCATATCTGATTCTTTGCGACCTAATGGACTGCAGCACCCCAGGTTCCCCAACCTTCACTACACTTGGAGTTTGCTCAAACTCATGTCCGTTGACTCAATGATGTATAATAAAAAGATACAAAGTGCAATGCCCTAGATAATAAGATAACAGTTCAGAGGTGAGTGAGTGGTCAACGTCTGCTGTTCTCAGTGTGTGGTTTTTACTTCTCAGTCCAAGGTAGCTGCTCCGCTTTCTCTCAGTGAGTTTACTTCAGAAAGAGGTACAGTGAGCAGGAGAACATAGTCTCAAGGGTACACATCACAGCCACTCATTTCCCATTGTTCAGAACCTACTTCCTAGATTATATAATGGCAAAGGGGGCTGGGGAATATAGTCTTTGGCTGATCGCCCATGTGTTCAGCTAATATTCTCAAAAGGTAGAGGAAGTAGGAAGTAGATGTTATGGACCAACTGTCAACTGGCTGCATACCTGTTTTGGCAATTAACTTTTTGGTGCTTACACATGACATATATGTGCTTATATGCTCTCTGCCTGAGTTATAAGCATCATGATGACCTGGGATATTTGGTCATTTTCATGTACCCAATGCAAGGCACTATGCTATACTCATCTTAGGCTATTGGTAATGCCAGAATGAATTTTTTGAAAATGTTCAAAGACTTAAATGTAGCATTTTTAGTTGATCTGTCACACATTAAAGTACTATTTTAGGAACTTTATTTCACTGTGGAATTAGGTGTGTTTTAGTGTTTGCTTACTTACACATTTTTTTTTTTCCCTGTAAGCCTTCCAAGTGCATTTACCTCCAGAAAATAAATTGGAACAACATTTTAAAAAGCATCCAGTAATGTGGAAACAGCCATGAGAACTGGAAAAACTGGAGTGAAGAGCACTATATCATAAACTGAAAACCACATGAATATATACACATATATAGGAATTTCCCACGTGACTCAGTGGTAAAGAATCTGCCTG
This sequence comes from Bos grunniens, assembly GCF_055505025.1. Taxonomy (NCBI): domain Eukaryota; kingdom Metazoa; phylum Chordata; class Mammalia; order Artiodactyla; family Bovidae; genus Bos; species Bos grunniens. The sequence continues at coordinate 51,978,085 of NC_141175.1, forward strand.
CCAATGCAAGAGACACAGGAGATGCGAGTTCAATCCCTGAGTCAGGACAATCCCCTGGAGGAGGAAATGGCAACCACTGCAGTATTCTTGCCTAAAAACATCCAGAATTCTTGCCTAAATTCATTCCAGTATTCTTGTCTAAAAACATCAGAGAAGTCTGGTGGTCTACAGTCCACGGGGCTGCAGAATCGGACATGACAGAATGACCAAGCATGCACACATGCATATACATATATATACTCACAGACATACATATGTATCTGCTTATGTATATACATGGATATGTATATGTATGTATATTTGTATATATCTGTATATCTGTGTGAGTTTAAGACTATTTTTTAGGGACAAGTGACAGAATCCTATCCAAATTAAGTTCACCAAGGAGGGAAGGTATCCTATGGACAAAAAGTATCTCGAGGCACCTCTGAGAAGCCTCAGGGAGAGCCAGATCAGGGACTGAGATGTCATGAATTCCTCCACGTGTCTCAGCTTTGTCCTTCTTTGAGCCAATTTTTTTTCAAGCTGATAACCGTGTATTATTCTGCTGTCCTCAAAGTGCTAACTGGGTGGATACCACCAATACCATCTGAGTTTCAACAGAGAGAGGCAGAGTTAATTCACTCCTTTGTATGAGTTAGAATAGAATCTGAATGCTGTGTTAAGGAGCATCTTGGATGAGGTGCCCACCTCATGTGGTAGACTTTTTTTCAAAGGTGGCTGCTACCAATGGGCCCATGTTCCTTTGCAGTGTGACTCCATCACTCCTCTCAACAAGAGGCGGAATCTGTTTATACACCCGCTGGACCTAGGATACTTTATGACTTGCTTTGACTGACCAATTATGGCAGAAGTGACAGTGAGTGAGTTACACCCAGATCTCAAGAGGTTTTATAGCTTTTGATTGTGTCCTGTTGTAACACTGACCTTAGAAAACCAATGCTTGAAGACCCCAAGTTTAAAGACTGCACAGAAAAAGAGATGAGGCATCCGAGCTAACCCCAGTCCCCAGCCAACAACTGGTGCCAATTGCTAAAAATGTGAGTGAGGGCAATTTCGATCCTCTAGCACAGCTGATCCTGTGGTTGAATGGGCCTGTGTATGTGAGTTCAGAGGACTCCTGCTGTCCCTTAACCCCGTCACAGAAAATAAGAAAGGGTTGTTTTTTGTTTGTTTGTTTGTTTTGTTTTGTTTTTTAATGAGTAGTAAGTGACTGTGACAACCTTCTTCTAGTCATTGTGTGCCAGGGATGGAGTCACAGAGGAACTGGGCAGTCCTGTGATCACATGTGATGGTTCAAGGCCCCATTCCTAGGAGAGCTTTGGGAAACAGCTCTGAGAAGAAGGCATGGTTTTGAGTAAATAGAGCAGTTCAGTTCAGTTCAGTCACTCAGTCGTGTCCGACTCTTTGCAACCCTATGAATCGCAGCACGCCAGGCCTCCCTGTCCATAACCAACTCCGGGAGTTTAGGATTGAACTAAAAACTATCTATAAAACCAATTAATAACTACAAAATAGGGCTATTAGATTATTTTTTAAACGCACCTGTTGAGTTGTACCATGCAGGCCTGCAAGGCCTTTACTTTCCCAGCTTCAAGATCAAAGAAAGAATCTGGAGTCAGTGACAGAAACATCAATGGTTTAATGGATGGGGGAGCCTACCTGTCAGAAGCAAGGTCCTAGAGTGACACCCACCATTTGCATGACAGGGTAGAGGGAGGGTTACTCGTTATAGGAGGGATTGACATAAGGTAGGCTCGTCAGTTACCAGGAAAACCTGCAGAAGGGCACACCACTTACAACCCCTTTGAAAAGCTAGTGGGAACAATCACTAGCTGGGTCCAAGGGCAGGTCTGTAGGAAGGTCAGTCAGTCATGTGAGTAGGGTGTAGGTGAAACAGGCACTGGTCAGTCAGGAGATGTACAGAGAGCAAAAGAACAGCCATCTTGAGTGCCCTGACCATATAGCACCCAACAAAATAATATTCAGTTTGTGTAAAGTCTCTGCCTCAATATCACATATTCTGAGCCTTATTCTCCCTCACTCTCACGCTACTTACTAAGGGATAGATTCCTAAGCTTTCAAGGCATGGAGAATCATTTCTTCTTACCTTGGACATTTGTAACTTTCAAAGATGAATAATCCTATAACTCAGCCTGCATTAGGACATTAGGAGTGAAGTCTATCATTGAAGATTATTTCAAAGTCACCCATTTTTGGCTGGACTGTATCTTTAATACTACTGAGCTCATCTAATTTGAGCTCTGCTTGGGAAGGAGACAATGCTCTTAGGAAAGACTTAACAATAGCAGCAGCTGCTGAAAGATGGACAGTGTTGGGTTCTAGCCATTTGGTATGGTCAACAAGGAATGAATGACAGTTTAGAAAGCAGTTCTGATAGCGACTGAAGCCCTGGACCTTTTTATATTCTGTTTTAAAGATTCTTCATTTTTATGGTATTGTGGTTGTAGAGGATCCAGACAGTTATGTCTATTTAAATTTTTATTTGCTTTAACTTTTAGCCGTGCTACCGTAATAGATTGATTTACTTAACATATTTTGACATTACCAGTATTAGCATTTTTCAAGAGGCTACAAATAAGGGTGGGCAAATATCAAAGAATCAAACAGTATTTGGAATATAAGGGAAACTCAGATAAGTTCTAGTGTTTTTTAAAAATGAAAGTTGAGGCCCACCAAGATACAACAGTGAAGTAGAAGGCATGTGGAATATTTTTCATATTTTGAGAACAAAGAGAAGTATTGTTTTATGTTGTTCTTTTCATTGTCTGTACCTTTGAGTTTCGTGCTTGGTATTACACACTTCACGGTTTCCATAACCACCACCTCTACCAGGAGCCAGATGGCGCTCTTGAATGGTAATGTAATACGAACTTTGTTACTGCAGTTTCTAAATTTGCTGGATAAATCTCATAAATCCTCCTTTCTATGAAGATTAGAAAGTACTTTAGTCTCATAACTCAAAATTCTCTCTAGGGTTGGTAAGGGTATAATTAAGGGAAAAGTCATGTAAATAGAACCCTGAGAATCACTTATTAAGTTTTAATAGGCCAGAGTTGTACGATTATATTCCTGTTTTATGAGCTGCAGACTTGGAAGATTTAAGTCCGCAAAGTTTATTTGAGTAGAAAGAGAGATGTTCAGGCACAAACTAATGAAAATAATAACCTTTAATTTATCCATAAATTTAAAATATGGGCTCTTCAAACAATTATCATTTATTTGGTTCCTTAAAACTACTGGATTATCTTTGCCCTCTTCACTCAGTCATGTTGCTGACTTCATAGGGCAGATCTTACTAGTCGCTAGGTTCCTTTAGGGTAACAACAGTTTTTTGTTTTGTTTTGTTTATATATGTCTGAACTGAATGCCTAAAAGATCATGCCAACTCATATGCTTTTGTTATTTTTTTAAATAAATAATGAGCAGCCAGTATATAAAAGTAGAGAGGTACCATGTGATTCTTTTTGGCATGATTATGTCTGGGCATTATGAAAACAAGTATTATGATAACAGTTATCTTCTCTATAACTAAGGACTTTTCAAATTTACATTCTTATAAAAGCTACATTAAAATACTAAGACAAGTTTAGAATGGTCAGGGGAAGAAACACTATATAAAAAGGAATCACTCAGACAATTGAACAGCAGCCATCATCAGCTCAATCGGGATAAAATCATTGCCAAATATATCAGCACATACAGAAATTTAGATCCACATATCATAAATAGTTCTGAAATGCCACCTGAATATCTTATCTTTCATTGTTTGTTCCTCATATTTCAAAAACAGTGAAATAATGACATCATATTTTTGTAATAATATCATACATTTTTAAATTGTGAACAGATGGCTGTTCTTATATTCCACAGATAATACATTTCCTGATTATGTAGCCCAGGAGATAAAGGAATTAGTTTAATCTCCAGCTCTTTTCATTATTTGAGCCAAAATCACATGGAATTGGTGAAAGAGCCCAGTCTCATTGGTACAATTTCTAATTTTTTTTTATTATTATTAAATGCTAAGAGTATGTTCCATGAGTACTCCTTTACAAATAATGAAACAATCCCCTTGGAATTAGCTTACAACGTGATTTATGCAGATTAGCTTGACTTTCATATGCAAGACCTGCTTGGGCACCAGCTGGCTTAAACCACATCTGTGCAGCCTGTGGCCCAGCTTTCCCACCAGAGCATTGTTGCAGATATTCAAGCCTCATCAAACCAACTGAAAAGGAGGGAATTTGCATTAATTCTAGAGTAGAGCTCTTGGGACTCTAAAAGAGGAACTGTTTACTATACAGCTGGACCTTATGGAAGCCCTATTTGTAAAATGACCTAAAATAAAAGCAAGCTATCAATAACTGAGAGATTTCTCTACTATATATATTTTACTATAAGAAGAGTCAATATATACTGAACTCTTACTCTAGGCCAGGCATTTTTATAGTGTGTGTGTGTGTGTGTGTATTATTATTATTATCCTTGATTTTTAAATGAAAAAAAACTGGTGCTTCGAGGAACAGGATGACTTACCAGCAGGGTGACATTTTAATTATTACTAAAACAGAGATTCAGAGGCAGGCTGTGTGCTCCCTGGCCCACTAACTTCACCACAGCACTGTTGTGTGTGCAGCACCAAGGTTGTGTCATTCTCTGTATTGGACACTTGATGCATCAGCATAGGATATAGAATTAAGACCCACCTTCCCAGAAAGAAGTATGGGAATCAGAGCACATTTTATTTAATGAAACATCTAATGACAAACTGATTTTCCCTGTAAGAGGGAAAAAAATGACATCCTCATTTCTCCATAATACTTCTCTAAATGAGTTGGTGGAAAGATAACAAAGACGGGGTATATATTTGCAAGGAAGAAATGTCCAGGTAGCTAAAGTCCACCAGTTTTGGTGCTTCTTTTGCCAGGAACAGGAATGAAAGGAGACAATTTTAATTTTTTTAAACTCAAATAAACCAAATGACATAGTGCTTCCCAGGTGGCACAGTGGTAAAGAATCTGCCTGCCAATGCACGAGATACAAGATATGTGAGTTTGATCCCTGGGTTAAGAAAATCCCCTGGAATAGGAAATGGCAACCCAACTCCAGTATTCTTGCCTGGAGAATTCCATAGACAGAGAGGATCCTGGTGGGGTACAGTCCATGGGGTTGCAAATAGTCGGACACAGTTGAACACATACACAGAAAACAAATGATGTGACCTGTTGGACTAGATCTGTCTGAATCAAACAGTGGTGTCTCATTGTTTCCAGTACAGCCTCAGTCATGACAGTTTTGTATTCCATTATATCCTTACGTGCTTTTCCTTCATGCTTCTAGTTTTTCTCTTTTAACCTTTCAATATGTTAACTATATTCTTGAAGATTCTGATATTGAAACATTCTTGAACTCCTGGAGGAAATAATTTCATCGTAATAAATATGAATAATGTATGGATATTCTTAATATTTTGAGATATATTATGTGTCTATATATATATTGTATTTAAGATGCTTGCAATCCATATTCATAAATCAGATTAAATGAAATTTATTTTCTTTTATGTCTGTCTCACTGTGACATTTATTTTTTTGGACGAAATGTAAGCAAACTTGTTTTTCTAAGAAGAGCAAGAAATAATTTAAGGTTTGTTGCCTGAAAGGGAAAATCAAATCTATTATGTATATATATTTGAGACAACAAGTATTTTAAAAGATAAAAACTATTTTTAGCTTTTAAGCACTATAAAAACAAGTGGCAGGCAGGATTAAGCCCATGGGATATTGTTTACCAACTCTTGTCTTAAGTTGTTGTTGTTCAGTCGCTCAGTCCTGTCTGACTCTTTATGGCCCCATGGACTGCAGCACACCAGGTTTTCCTGTCCTTCACCATCTCATGGAGCTTGCTCAAACTCATGGCTATTGAGCCCATGATGCCATCAAACCATCTTGTCCTCTGTTGTCCCCTTCTCCTCCTGCCTTCAGTCTTTCCCAGCATCAAGGTCTTTTCTAATGAGTCAAGTCTTTGCATCAAGTGGCCAAAGTATTCAAGCTTCAGCCTCATCATCAGTCCTTCCAATGAACATTCAGTATTAATTCCATTTAGGTTTGACTGGTTTGATCTTCTTGAATTCCAAGGGACTCCCAAGAGTCTTTTCCAACACCACAGTTCAAAAACATCAATTCTTCGTTTCTCAGCTTTCTTTATGGTCCAACTCTCACATTCATACATGACTACTGGAAAAACCATAGCTTTGACTATACGGACCTTTGTTGGCAAAGTAATATTTCTGCTATTTAATACACCATCTTGGTTTGTCAATAGCTTTTCTTCTAAGGAGCAAGCGTCCTTTAATGGGTTGCGCCTAAAATTAGAGCCATTCCCTTGGTTAGAAAAGCACTTTATTCTAGCCAAGGGCAGGCTGATGTGCCAAGCTAGGCATTTAGAATGGCAAGTTACCCACTTTGTGTGTGTGTTGAGAAAAATGGGCTTCTCTGGTGGCTCATCTGGTAAAGAATCTGCCTGCAATGTGGGATACCTGGGTTTGATTCCTGGGTTGGGAAGATCCCCTGGAGAAGGGAACGGCTACTCACTCCAGTATTCTGGCCTGGAGAGAATTCCATAGACTGTGTAGTCCATGGGGTCACAAAGAGTCGGACACGGCTAAGCAACTTTCGTTTTTTCGCTCTCCTGATGTCTCCATGTTAGCCATGAATGCCATGGATGGATTGTTCAGGGTGGAAAATTATCAGATGATAGTCATTCAGAGAGGAGCAGTGAATGTTGAACTTCAAAGTTCATGTTTACCTGATGTTCATTTCACTCCTGATCTGATAAAACTTAGATGGTTTCTGAGAATCTTGGAAATCTTCTAGCTCAGTTTTTAAACTCATATGGGGAACACACATGTCTCTGAAGTCTGATTAAAAACTAAAGACTCTCTTCCTATCAAATACATAATTATGCAGAGACACCACATACACCCACACATATAGTTTTAGGGTTTTATGAACTCCTTGTGAACTCTCATTTTTAGAACCCAGGTTAAGGATCCTGATGTGGTCTAGTTTCCCAAGTGGCCTAAGGAGGTAAGACAGTCCCAACTAATCCCTTCTCTAGATTTAGGTAGAAAGACAATTATGTCTTTTTGTCTATTATGAATTATTTTAGATTTCTGCACTTACTGTTTACTCAGGAAGTATCTTTTTGCTTCATAAAATTCATACAACTTATCCTTTCACACATTTAATTGAAATTTTATTCATATATATATGAATATACTATGTATTATCATGGGTATATTTTATATACCTATGTTATTATAGCTATTTATTATAGGTATATATGTATCCCTATAATAAAATATCCAATGTACAGTTTCAGGCACCTCCAGGAAGAGGATTTAAAGATAGTATTTTCTTTTCTTTTTCTAGTGCTGGCTTACGAAAACAGTTTTTAAAAGAGAAAAATATAAGGAATGTCCAAGAAACCTTAGATTACATCACATATGTCAAAAGCAATTTAAGACATGCTCTTATGTGGTGACACTAATTAATAGTTTCTTAAATGCAATGTAATTGATTTTTATATTTCATATTTTGGAAGGTTAATATCTGATACTTGCTTAAATGTATCTAAATTTTAATTGAGCAAAGAAAGAATAAAAGGAAGTAGCTTTCTAGACAGTTCAAATTTAAGGACATTTGGACAAATATATGCATGACTGATTGTAATTTTTCAAAATGTGTGTGTGTGTATGCATGTATACACATAATAAATAAAGGTTCTAAAATGTCTACAGGTAGGGTAAAACAGGCACTCTTCAGTCTGAAATTTTACATACCCAAATGTCTGATATCCAGAGGAATTGGAGGACATAGTGTAAATAATATAAACTGTACAATAATGAAAAAAGACTTTCTTCTCTTTATTGGTTACTCTGAGGTATTTGAATGGGAATCTAAAAATAATCAGAATTATGCCACCAAATCCTTTTGCTTTTTAAAGCTCCTCTAGTTTAGAAGAAAACATCTTTCTTTGGTCTTTCACTTTTGTACATGCATTTATTGTGCTTAAAGTGAAAGAATGAATTATTGTCTCATTTAGCAGAATCAAGTTAGTATTCAGCCTTAGTTGCTTGGCAAATATCTAAATTTTCTTAGGATATATTTAAAATATGATTAGTTTTATGTATATAATGAAAATTAACAAGTGGCCTTTAAAAGAGATTATCTAACTGAATGTGCTGTTGCCTGCCCTCCTTTGTTTTTTAAGTTTTACTAAAATATAACTCATGTACAATGTTGTGTTAGTTTCAGGTGTACAGCAGTGTGATTCAGTTATGTATGAAATAATAAAAGGAATTAGCTTTCCACAAAGTTTTATATAAAATATATATATACAAATGTATTCTTTTTCAGCTTCTCTTCCATTATAGGTAATTACCAGATATTGAATATAGTTCCCTGTGGTATAGAGTAGGGCCCTGTTGGTTATCTATTATATAGTAGTGAAAATGCAGAATGTATTTGGGTCGTGTCTGACCCTTTGCGACCCCATGGACCATAGCCCACCAGCCTTCTGTCCATGGGATTCTCCAGGCAAGAATACTGGAGTGGGTTGCCATTTTCTCCTCCAGATTTTGGTTCTTAGTAAAGCATAAGTTTTTCTGTCTTGGCACAAAAAGAACTTAATGAGAGGCAGAATTACAGGTAAGGAAAGAGTTTATTAGTACTATTTAGAGTGCTTGTGAGAGACATTAACTCCTCCTACATGTCTTGGGGTAGTTTTTGACCTTCTATGGGCCAACAGGACTGTCAAGGTGCAATGGAAATGAACAAAAAGGCATGTATATATATATATATATATATAGTACATCTTTTCAGGTTTCAGTATATTGTCACCTTTTCCCTTAATTTCTGCTCTTAGTTTATGCAGAAGAAGCCTCTCTCAAGTATCATTTAACTTGCTGACTTCAGTGGGCAGGATGTAGGTCTTATTCCACCATTGTTTCATTGCTTGGGGTCATGGCCTGAGCTGCTGCACTGTTTTGTTGCTAAGCAAGCTTGCTTTTTTAAGTGATCATTAATTTGCAAGGTATTCCATACTTTTCTCTCTACATAAGATTCCCTAGTGGGATTAACTGTTTAATCACCTACTTTGTCCCCTTATTCTGTCCCTATTAATGTTGTGTATATTTTAAACCCCAACTCTTAATTTACCCTTCCCGCTTTGATAAGGGTATGTTTGTTTTCTATGTCTGTGAGTCTGTTTCTGTTTTGTAAATAAGTTCTTTTGTACTTTTTTTTTTTTTTAAGATTCCACATAGAAGTATTCCTTTAAAGGAAAATCAGCTCCAAGGTTTTCATTTAAATTTGCAGAAGAGAAATTTCTTCTTTTCCCCGCACGAATGTTGTGGTGACATCTGCTGTCTTCCTTCAAGGGCAGAACACCTAAGTACTTAATTGTTCAATCTCTACATAAGAATTAGTTTGCCTGGCAGTGAAAGCAGTTGCCTCTAGGGTACAATGTAGCAGCTGTTGAGCAGCTAAAGCCCAGCTACCTACAAGTCTGGGGCCTGCAGGAAAAAGAATGCAAATTCATTTACAAGAAAGGAAAGGAAGGCATTGGTGGTCTACAAGCAACTGCTTTTAGTTTTTGCCAACCTGGCTTTGTCCTCCCTCTTCACTCAGCCCACCTCACCTCTTTCATACCTTGGGTATGTTTCCTTCTGCCTCTAATCTTCACAGGGTTTGTCTTGATTTTTTCTCCTACCAGTTCCCCTCCTTCTTTTTAAATTAATTCCCCTAGTTGTCTGCTGTTGTGATCGGTCATTTTTTATTTCAAGTCAGCTGTCAACCAGAGTTTTCTCTTGAAAATATTTAATCTTCACGTTTTAGGGTCCTTTGCACCCTGGTGACCATTGATGGGAAAAAGAGGAGGAGCTTAGGGAAGCTGCTGGATAGCCAGGAGCTGGAAATCTGTGCAAAAGGAGGATGGCCAGGGCCAAAATCTGCGGTTCATGGAGCTTTCTAGTTAATTAGATTTAGTCATGTGACATTTGTGACTCAGCCAATTGCAGAAAATTATTAACCATGCTCTTCCAGGAAGAGGCCTTTTTCTGTTGCATCCAGCCAGCAGAAGTGAAATCTCTACTAGGGTGTCTGACTGATAGCATCATCAACTCAATGGACGTGAATTTGAGCAAACTCCGGAAGATAGTGAAACACAGTGAAGCCTGATGTGCTGCAGTCCATGGGGTCGCAGAGTCAGACATGACTGAGTGGCTGAACACAAACAACAGTTAACTGCACCGTCCCTCTTAGATTCACCTTTTCTAGAAACGCCTCTTCAACTCCCTCACTGTATTTTTTTTTCTCTCTTCTGAACACTTCTGGGGATTTTTTCTTGTCAATTCATCACACAAAAGCTTGTGATTTTATGACATTCCTTATCTTAAACTCTACAGAACTTCCAGAGTATAAAGAGTGTCTTTCCCTCTCACCTCCTAAATTTCACTGATATCATGTTGTTACTGAGTCCAAGCTCGGTCCAAGTTACACAGTGAGCCAGTAAATTGGGCAATGCATTGTTGAGGCAAGGAATAATGATTTTATGCAGAAAGGTGAGCTGGATGCTAGTGAGCTGGATGCTAGTTTCTTTCATAGAACAGAGAGGGGGTGAAGATGTAAAGTAAAATTGCCGTTAAGTCTTGCAAAACATCTCCTGCTTTGGTCAGCCTCAGCCTTGGCCAAGGGATGTGTTAATTTCTTCTTTCTTGTGGTGTCCATTCACAGGTGGGCAGGGTTAGAAAGTCTCCCTGTGAGCTAAAAAAAAGCACTTTAACATTCAAGCAGAGGGGTAGGGTTCCCCAAGGCAGGCCATTATGTATTGTTATAGCTGTAGACAGCATCCCATTAGTGGTTACAGTGACAAAGGCAGCAGAAAGCAAAGGTGAAAGTAGAAGAAACAGAACCAACATGGAGTCAAGTCAACATGTCAACATGGAGTTAGACTGATTCCATGTTGGATGTTTCTTTTACTTTAACCTTTGCTTTCCGCTGCTTTTGTTACTATAACCACTAAAGGTATGCTGTCTACAGCTATAACCATACATATTGGCTTGCCTATTACAATGTCTGGGCTTCCCTGGTGACTCAGACAGTAAATAATCTGTCTTCAATGTGGGAGACCTGGGATTGATCCCTGGGTTGGGAAGATTCCCTTGAGGAGGTCATGGCAACCCACTCTAGTATTCTTGCCTGGAGAACCCTATGGACAGAGGAGCCTGGTGGGCTATAGTCCATGTGGTTGCAAAGAGTTGGACACAACTGAGTGACTAAGCATGTTACAACGTTTACTTGTTTAATTTGATGATCTCTGCCCCTACTGTGCTTGTCCCTAGGACTTCACTCCCCTCACATCCCCCTCTACTCTTTACTTCTTTCCCTGCCCACAATGGGCATACTGTGTTGTTGTTGATTTAAATTGTTTCGTTTTTTTGTTCTTTTTAAGCTGAGTGAATCAAACAATCTCTATGGGAGAACAATAATATAGTACAAGGAAGAAAACAAAGAACTTTTCCAAAATGAAGTATTCACAAAGGGATCTTTAAAAAAAGCCTCAAATTTCCCCATTTACCTTGGCCAAGCCCCTTGCTTTCCAACTCATAAACAGAGATGGACATGGAACTCAGACATCCTTGGAGATAATGTGGTCACCACAGGAAAGCATGATTTCTACCTTCAACTTTCCAACAGTTCAGTCTTACTTGAGATTTTGTGAATACAGTCTCAAGAGATAGGGCACTTTCCCAGGTAAGAACATATATCTCCTGCCCCTACTTAATTTCACACACACAGGAAGAAGATTATCTAGATACATTTAATATAATGAGTTCATTCTCTCAACTAAATTGTAAGGATGATTCTTTAACTTTCACATATCACAGTGAAATGGATATATATAGTCACTAAATATTCTTGAATTGTATATGAAATTATTCGTTCAACATTTATTGAGCCTTTGCACATTTAATGGCAACTACTCTGAGAAACGTAGGTTTCAAAGTTCTAATAATAATGTTGTCGGTTTTTTAGTTTTATGATTAAATTAATATGGAAGTGCACTTTTTCTTCTGCACATATTGAAATAAGTAAATGCATTCAGTTCAGTTCAGTCAGTCATGTCTGACTCTTTGCGACCCCATGGACTGCAGTACACCAGGCTTCCCTGTCCATCACTAACTTCCAGAGCATGCTCAAACTCATGTCCATCGAGTCGGTGATGCCATCCAACCATCTCATCCTCTGTTGTCCCCTTCTCCTTCTGCTTTCAATCTTTTCCCAGCATCAGCATCTTTTCTAAGGAATTGGCTGTTCACATCAGGTGGCCAAAGTATTGGAGCTTCGGCTTCAGCATCAGTCCTTCCAATGAATATTCAGAACTGATTTCCTTTAGGATTGATTGGTTTGATTTCCTTGCAGTCCAAGGGACTCTCAAGAGTCTTCTCCAATAAATACCACAGTTAAAAAGGTCAATTCTTTGGCGCTCAGCTTTCTTTATGGTCCAAATCTCACATCCCATACATGACTACTAGAAAACCATAGCTCTGACTATCTTTGTTGGCAAAGTAATGTCTCTTCTTTTTAATATGCTGTCTAGGTTTGTCATAGCTTTTCTTCCACGGAGCAAGCATCTTTTAATTTCATGGCTGCAGTCACCATCTGCAGTGATTTTGGAGTCCAAAAAAATAAAGTCTGTCACTCTTTCCATTGTTTTCCCATCTTTTTGCCATGAAGTGATGGGACCGGATGCCGTCATTTTTGTTTTTTGAATGTTGAGTTTTAAGCCAGAGTTTTCACTCTCCTCTTTCACCTTCATCAAGAGGCTTTTTAGTTCTTCTTCACTTTCTGTCATAAGGGTGGTGTCATCTGCATAGCTGAGGTTATTGATATTTATCTCGGCAATCTTGACTCCAGCTTGTGCATCATCCAGCCTAGCATTTTGCATGATGTACTCTGCATATAAGTTAAATAAGCAGGGTGACAATATACAGCCTTGATGTACTCCTTCCCCAACTTAGACTCAGTCTGTTGTTTTATGTCTGGTCTAACTGTTGCTTCTTTTCCTCCCTCTTTTCCTGCCTCCCGAGAAATCTGTATTTCTTGGGAGGCAGGTAAGGTGATCTGGTATTCCCATCTCTTTAAGAATTTTCTGCAGTTTGTGGTGATCCACACAGTCAAAGGCTTTAGCATAATCAGTGAAGCAGAAGTAGATATTTTTTCGAATTCTCTTGCTTTTTCTATGATCCAGTGAATGTTGGCAATATGATCTCTAGTTCCCCTGCCTTTTCTAAATGCAGCTTGAACATCTGGAAGTTCTCGGTTCACGTACTGTTGATGTGAATGGACTAGATCAGAGTTTACGTGGACAGGAATGACTTTTAGCAAGCAGTGTACCTGCTGACTGACAACATTACCTACATCTGCTGAACCCTGTCCCCAACAGTGGCTCAGCCTAAGGAAAATACACTTAACCCAAACCAAAATCTGAGCTAGTTTTATGTGCCAAATGTTTATATTCTACAGGCTTGTTCAAATGTCTAAGGGCACACTCAGGCCCATACATGCTTCTCTACTTATAACTCACTCCCCAGGTAATTGATTTGATCAGTGGCTCCATAAGCAGCTCTCGTATTTTTATCATTGACTTGTATCTCTCCTCAGAACCACAGGCTCAAATATCTCTCTACTGGATGACTCTGTTGAGAGGATCCTACACATCTCAACTTAATGTGTTCTAAACCAAAATCCTGATTTTCCTCCCAAACCTGCTCTTCCCCAGTTTTCTGTATTTCAGTTCCAATTTCTCAGACCATATTTGGAGTTACAGTCCACTCTTCTCTCAAATACCATACATGCCTTCTGTCTTCATATTCTGTGGGCTCTACTTTTAAACTATATCTAGAGTTTGTATGTACAGTGTGATGTAGTCATACTTGGCATTTGTGTAGTGATGAGAATTATCTGAGATCTATTGTAATGCTGTGGATGAGTCTGACAGAATGTTGAAAGAAGCCTATTCATGCTTTTATGTGATTTTTTTATATAAAGTACAAAAGTAGGTGGAACTAACCTATGCTATTAGAAATCAGGTTTCCCTGAAGGTTAGAGATTAGAAAGGATTATGAAGGAGCATCTGGCATGTCTAGTTTGTGCGCATGTATCGAGTTTATCCATTTGTGATGGACTTTTCTATATGATACCTTAGTATGTGATATTTCTATGAAAGTAATATGGGTAGGCACTGCTGCCTCCCTGGTCCAACACTGTCATCTCTCACCAGATCACAGCAGTGGCCTCCTACCTGATACCGCTGCTTCTACTCTCTCTCCTCCAGTGTGTAGCCAGGTTGTCTTTTTTTTTTTTTTTTTTTAATTTTTAGTGGAATATAGTCATTTAACTGTGTTGTGTGTTCTGCTCTACAGCACAGTGAGTCAGCTATATGTACACATATATCCCCTCCATTTCGGATTTCCTTTCCATTTAGGTCATCACAGAGCATTTGGGCTTCCCAGGTGGCGCTAGTGATATAGAACTCGCCTGCCAATGCCCAAGGCATTAAGAGATGCAGGTTCAATCCCTGGGTTCCGAAGATCCCCTGGAGTAGGAAATGGCAACCCACTCCACTGTTCTTGCCTAGAGAATCCCATGGACAGAGGAGCCTGGCAGGCTACAGTCCGTGGGGTCACAGAGTCAGAAATGACTGAAGTGACTTAGCACACTTGAGTATAATAGAGTTCCCTGTGCTATCCACTAGGTTCTCATTAGTTATCTGTTTTATACATAGTAGTGTATATGTCAATCCCAGGGTGATTTTTTTTGTGTGTGTGTGTACCCCTGACATGTGGGACCTCAGTCCTCAGACCAGGGATCAAACCCACACCCCCAGCACTGCAAGAGAAAGTCTTAACCACTGTATTGCTGCGGAAGTCCCCAGGATTTTCTTTTTAAAGACAACTCAATCTAAATCACTTTAACTCAGAAGCTCTAGTGGCTTCCTGAGTTTCACAGAATAAATGCCAAAGGCCAGGCAAGGCTCCACCAGGCCTGTACACAGTCCCCACCCCTCTTGGTTGCACTTTCTCTTACTTACACCATTTCTCAGTGGACTCCAGCCACTCTGACCCCACACTCCTTGATGTTAACCACAGCTCTCCCTCAGGATATTTCTGCTGGTCAGTCACTGTATGTCAGTGCTGTGTCTCAATACACATTCCGTTTGCTACCTCACCTCTTCTGATCTCTGCTCCAGTGTTTCCTTACCAGAGAAACCATCCATGACTGTACTGTATAAAATAGTACCCTTACTGCTTCCCAGCCACCTTAACTACTTAATTTTTTCAGTGTATTATCATAGGATAAAGTATATTTCTAATCTCTTTCTTATATTTCTCTCTTTTCTAAATTGTTTAGAGGGCAGGGATTTTGGTGTTTGATCATCAGTGGGTTCCTGCTGCATCTTTAGTGTCTAGAGCAAGGCCTGATACCTAGTTGGATCTTAGTGAATATTTGTTAAATAAATGAAAGCAGCTGTAAACAGGTACTCAGTGAGATAAGACCTGCAGTATTTACCAGCTCCTATGACCTGGTATTTCTATATTAATTTTGGAAGTATATCCTAAAGAAAAGCTCATTAATAGCTACTTTTATGGTATTGTTTACATTTTCTTTATTATTGTCTTACACAAATGTATAACTAAAAGGAGAAGTCAGCTAAATTATTTTAAATGGGGGCAGAGAAGAGGAGTCCCCCAACACCTGTGAGGGAATTTCCCTACATTCTATAAGGAGACTCACTGCTGCTCACAGGATATAGAAAAATGTCCAAAAACACTAACAGGTGTTTCTCTATGCCTTACCAAATGTGAAAAGCAGATGACCATGTTAAAATTAAATGCTATTTAAATACAAAAGCAGAACACAGAACAATAAGTAAATGTGGGTTTAAATCTTCTAATTTTATTCATTGAAACTAGCAAAGGGAAAGAATACTCTCATTAGTATGTTAGCTTTATTTTTGACCCTAAATACAGAGACTCAGTTGGCATATTTTCATCTGGAAAAAATAGCTTTATTTCAATTTTACACATAATAAAAAATGTAAGGTCAGTAATTAAACACACTCTACTTTGAGATTTACTATTAAAACATTCAACTTATTTCACCTTGGAAAGCTGATAAATTAAGTAGAAAATTTTTTTTTTTTTTGAAGGGGCATAGAAGAACCGGACATTTGCTTTAGAAGAGTGGGCAAAGGTGAAGTGAAGGTCACACATAAATTAAACTAATAGTACATTCTCTTTAACTGCCTTGCTGCTAAGCTGCTAAGTCACTTCAGTCATGTCCGACTCAGTGCGACCCCATAGACGGCAGCCCACCAGGCTCCCCTGTCCCTGGGATTCTCCAGGCAAGAATACTGGAGTGGGTTGCCATTTCCTTCTCCAATGCATGGAAGTGAAAAGTGAAAAGTGAAAGTGAAGTTGCTCAGTCATGTCTGACCCTTAGCAACCCCATGAACTGGAGCCTACCAGGCTCCTCTGTCCATGGGATTTTCCAAGTAAGAGTACTGGAGTGGGCTGCCATTTTAACTGTCTTAGGACACACTAAGAGAGCTTGCTATGATGAGCCTGTCTTACACAATAATGGTAAAGCGTATATTAGAGGGATAACATCCCACAGAGATTTAATTATGATACTTACTAACATTTGTGTTTTTCAGCACCAGTTTTTTATAACTCTCTAATTCATCTCTTTTTCCTCACCTCCCATTATCTATGAAATTTATTAGTTTCTCATTATTCTTCAATCCATTGTCACCAAATAAAGTTGATCATTCCTGCTTTTTGAACTCTTTATCTGTCTTAGAATTTTGCTTTGCTTCTTTCTCACCATCAAGTACTCATCCTTTTCTTTAAAACATTGGATTATCTATCAAATCCAGTTCCTCAACTGGCTTTGGCCTTGTCTCCTTTCAATAAACTTACTCATTCTTGCCTCTATATTCTTCACTGTTCGTAAAATTTCAATTTGATTCCTTTCTAAGAAGTTAGGACTGCAAAAACAATAATAAATTAGTTGACCTCATTGAAACAGCCTAAATCATCTCAGCTTCAAAATAATCACTGCATCACCCCCTTTACCCCTCCCCTGTCCCTCTTCCCCTTCCTCCTTTGTTTTCGCTAGTAATCATTAGTTCGTTCTCTAGATCTGTGAGTCTGCTTCTTTTTTGTTATATTCACTAGTTTACTGTATATTTTAGATTTTACACATAAGTGATGTCACATACTCTTTGTCTTTCTCTGACTTACTTCACTTAGCATAACACCCTCCAAGTCCATCCATGTTGCTGCAAATGGATATATTTCATTTATTATTATGGCTGAGCAATATTTCATTTTATGAAATACATGTATGTATACACACACACAACATCTGCTTTATCTGTTCATCTGTTGATAGGCACAGTTGCTTCTATATCTTGGCAATTGATTGTAAATAATGCTGTTATGAACACTGGGGTGCTGGTGTCTTTACAAATTAGTAGTGTTTTTATTTTGGGGGGATATATACAAGTAGTGGAATTGCTGGGTACCTCTGTTTTTAGGTTTTGAGAAACCTCCATGCTGTTTTGCACAGTGGCTGCACCAATTTACATGCCCTCCTCCAGGGGATCTTCCCAACCCAGAGATCAAACCCAGGTCTGCTGCATGGAAGGCAGATTCTTTACCATCTGAGCCACCTGTTACACTTTTTAGACAAAGAAATAATACATTTATGAGGTATTGACAAGACATTGAAACTTAAGTTTTAGATCAATTAGTGAGACATCTAAACAGAGTTTGGACTTTTAGGGTAGTAAATTAAAGAATTAACCAGCCTTGTTTACATGGGCATCACAGCCTCTAAATTTCCTACCTTTAGTGATAAGGATGTTTCTATCTCCAGATGCTGGGAAAACCTTTCACATGAAAGACTTTTTTCCAATTTTCAGAGAAACAGAAATATTGGTCAGTATTCCTCTTGTATTGGTCACTTCTTAAGTAATTTTAATTCAAAATAATTGACATGCCTTTGAAACACATTTGGGAGCTGCCTACTCTGGGCCCCATAGCACTTACTAAGATTGTGATTGTGAGAGAAAAGATGGGGCTTCTTGGAAGATGGCCTCTTAGTATTTACTTATGCGTTTGACATGCTTCCTGTTCATCCAGGTAGAGATCCACCAATAGGCAGTGGGGCATATGGTCCTGAATCTCAGAAGACTTTTAGGCTAGACATCCTGATTTGGCATTCTGTGATGAAAAGATGGAAATTCAACTCCTGGGAGGAAGTGAACCAATTAGAGAGAACAGATCATGAGAGAAGAGAAAAGAACCAGGAAAGGGCACCTCAGGGAATATCTACATTTGGGGAAATGCACAGTGGACAAGTGAGACACATCGATAGTGTTTTGTAGTCATCAGTATAGTGGCAGCTGAAGTCATAATAGTGGATGCAGTATCTTAGGTAGTGTTTGCGGAAGGAGAGAGTAACAGAACCCTGGGGAACAGGAAAAGAGGATTCTCAGCTAAGAACTGTGTAAGTGCTGCCAGGAAAATTACCAAGCAGAATGGTATCAGAGATGATAGTAAAGGGAAGGACCCAGGAGAGAGGGAATAGGTAACAAGGTCAGAGGGCACAGAAAGGGTGAGTGACATAAGGACTGAAAACTCGATAATGATTAAGGAAGTAATTGATGGAACTTCCCTGTTGGCTCAGTGATTAAGAATCTGCCTTCCAATGCAGGGGACACAGGTTCGATCTCTGGTTGGGGAACTGAGATCCTGCATCAGGGTGACTTAGTCCATGCCACAACTAGAGAAAGCTCTCATGCTCCAAAGAGGACACACACAAACAAAAATGTTGGCCTAAAATGCAAATTCAATCCAGTTGTAAATCCATCACTGGCTATCCATCACTTAAGAAGACAATCTAGGAATTCCTTGATGGTCCAGTGGTTATGACTTAGCACTCTCAGACAATCTTAGACAACTTATAAATGATAAGGCTAAAGATTTATTTTCATCTGGCATATTTTCTAAGAAGTAGAATTGAGGATTATTTTGCAGATTGCTTAAAACTCAGAGAATGGATATTGACGGGTTGATTAAGCCTTTTATATCTTACCTTCTATGAGTTGAGTGTTTCATTTTGGATGAATTCAAACCTGCATATATTAGACTTTGATTTGTGGTTTACAAAGTATGTTCAGTTGGGCAGAGACATAAAATTAGCCCCAAATAATCATTGGTAGAATTGAAAAACAATTTAAATAATATCTTCAGCCTCCAAGTTAGTCCTCAGACGTAGAAAAGGCCATCGGAGATCTGTTAGTTGATGTCACTGGATATTGGATTATTAACAGTGTTAAGAGGTTATAGTTTGAGTTGTAGAGCAAATGAATTCATGAGGTCCCTAAAATCCCAAAGTTAAATCTAGGTTCTTTTGCCCATTCAGTTCAGTTCAGTTCAGTCGCTCAGTCATGTCCAACTCTTAGCGACCCCATTGACTGCAGCACGCCAGGCCCACTACTTCCCCAAATATTCCTCAATTGGTCCTTTTTACCTCTCCTTTTATCACCCAAAGGTTTGTAAAATTAAAACAAAACAGTACTTACTGGGACTCCCCTGATGGTCCAGTGGCTTAGACTCTGTGTGTCCAATGCCGGGGGCCTGAGTTTGATCCCTGGTTTAGGACCTGAATTCCCCACATGCAACTAAGTGTTTGCATGCCACAGCAGAGATCAGGAATCCTGTCTGCAGCAACTAAGGCACAGCCAAATAAATAAATATTTTTTTACATGGTTATTTATAGCCTTATGTCAAATGATGTTTTAAAATATTAGTATTTATTTCATTCTACCTGATGCTAAAAGCTGTGCACTGGTGCTGAATTGAATATCAGAAACAAGAAGTAGAAAGGAATAGCTTTATTGCTCTGCAAGGCAGAGGGGGACATGCCTACATCTCTCCTCAAGGAAGTAATTAGGCTTCCGTATGTGGTTAATTCAGTGTGGTAAGATTGCCTATTTATATAGGCTTTCTTTGTTTTATAAAAACATGCCCTCCTTGAAAGAATCATGCTAGTGTGGAGAAGAAAAGAAGAGTATGACAATGTCTCTGGTCTAACATTGCTCTGCAAATGACAGGCCAGTGAATCGAGAGACAAGGTGCAGAGGCAAAGAATAGCTACTTTATTTGGAAAATGGGGTGTCCAAGAAGGTGGTGTCCCTGAAAAACATCTCAACGGAGTCTGGATGCCAGTTTTTTTTTTTTTAAATAGAAGAGAAAAGCGGAGGGTAAAAAGGCCATTCAGACTGAAAGTGAAGAAAGTAGAGAAAACCACTAGACCATTCAGGTATGATTTAAATCAAATCCCTTACGACTATACAGTGGAAGTGAGAAATAGATTTAAGGGATTAGATCTGATAGACAGAGTGCCTGATGAACTATGGACGGAGGTTCATGACATTGTACAGGAGACAGGAATCAAGACATTCCCCAAGAAAAAGAAATGCAAAAAAGCAAAATGGCTGTCTGAGGAGGCCTTACAAATAGCTGTGAAAAGAAGAGAAGCGAAAAGCAAAGGAGAAAAGGAAAGATATACCCATTTGAATGCAGAGTTCCAAAGAATAGCTAGGAGAGATAAGAAAACCTTCTTCTGCTCTGAAGCAGTGGTGTTACAATATGTAGATGATATTTTGCTCTGTGCTGAGACAGAGGAAGCTTGTTCGCAAGCTTCAGAGGATTTCTTAAACTTTCTGGCAGGCTGTGGTTACAAGGTATCAAGAGAAAAGGCTCAGCTTTGTCAACAATCGGTTAGATATCTGGGCCTAATCATATCAGAAGGGACTAGGGCCATAGGCCCTGAGAGAATTAAACCTATACTAAATCACCCCCTACCTATGACTTTAAGACAATTGAGAGGATTTTTGGGAATCACAGGTTACTGTCACATTTGGATTCCGGGTTACAGGGAACTTGCTCAGCCTTTATATAAACTTATAGCTGAAACTCAGCAGGCCCAAACCGACAAACTGGTTTGGTCTCCAGAAACTCAAAAGGCTTTTAAGGTTCTTCAGACTGCTCTCCAGCTCTGAGCTTGCCCACAGGGTCAGAATTTAATTTGTTTGTCACTGAAAGAAAAGGTGTGGCATTGGGAGTTTTGACACAACCCCGAGGGCCTCACCAACAACCTATTGCTTATCTAAACAGAGAATTAGATGTAGTTTCACGTGGGTGGCCCCACTGCCTAAGAGTAATTGGGGCAGCGGCTTTATTAGCACCTGAAGCTTTAAAAATAACTAATGGACGAAAATGTACTGACTTCTCATGATGTGAGTGGAATCTTACATTCTAAGGTTAATATTTGGATGACAGACAGTAGGCTTCTTAAGTATCAGTCATTGTTGTTAGAAGGACCAGTAACTAAGCTTAAAGTTTGTGGAAATTTAAATCCTGCCTGAGAAGGAAAATGAAACACCTGATCACGATTGTTCTCAATTCCTAACTTTGAGCTATGCAGCTCAGGAGGATCTAAAGGATACCCCATTAGACAATCCTGACATGGAAATATTTACAGATGGCAGTTCTTTTGTTCAGGATGGAAAGCGTAAAGCAGGTTATGCTGTGGTGACTGCTGAACAGGTTTTGGAAGCAAAATCTCTCCCCCAGGGAACCAGTGCTCAGTTAGCGGAGCTTGTGGCCCTGACCCGAGCTCTAGAGTTAAGCAAAGGGCAGCGGATGGGCCTGATAATCTATGTGAGTCTACTTCTGCTGACTCCAAATATCCTGAGTCTGCTGTTGTATCCTCAAGACAATATATTCCTGTCCTGGGCTCACTCCTATGCTACATTCCACAATCGGTCTAACTGCTGGGTCTGCAGAGAGCTCCCCTCTTCGTCAGTGGAAGGCTTCCTGTGGTGGACATCCCCACTTCAAGAAAAAGACTTTCTCCAAGTCTGTGAATACCTTCGACAACAATCACATGCGATGCCTCTTCTTCATCTGATGACATCTACCAACCCTAAAATGGACTGGTGCAACTTTGTACTCTAACTATGGACATAATGTGACTTTTAATTTTGTTTCCTCAATTGCCTCACTTTGGGAGACATTAACTAGTTCCCCATGGTGGACAACTATCTTAATTACAATAATTCTGGTGTTTTGTTTTTGCTGTTTGCTCCCTGCATCTGTAATTGTGTAACTGGATTTGTTTCTAGCCGCATGAAAACTTTTAAGTTACAAATGGTTGCTCAAACTCCTGCTACTGCTGTAGCTTCCTCCAACTACTATTTGGGGCCCCTGGATCAGATATCCTCAATATGAGGATTAGGAGAATATGTTGCCTCACCAATTTAGGGACAACGCCCCTTATCAGCTCGGAAGTAGTTATGGAACGAGAACGACGCCCCTTTTCCCTAGGCAACATAATTCTCCTAAAAGAAAAGGGGGGAATGAGAGAGTCAGTTCCTAGGCAGGTTGATAGGGAGTCTAGGGGTCCCCAAAGAGAGAGGGGTCTGGAATTCTCAAGGAGGAAGAAAGGACAAACTTTTTTTCTTTCTCCACATTCCTTAGGATTATATAACAATAATGTATCCTGCCTAAGGACAGTCTTTGGATTAAACCTTCTGTTATCTTAAAATGTTAATTATGGGAGTAGACCTGGTCTTTACAAGGATGTATCTTGCCTGAGGACAGTGTTACCTTAAAATGTAAATTATGGGAGTAGGTCTGATGAGGTCTTTACAACCTCCAGACATTCTTTGGATTCATTAGAGAGTATATAACTTCATTGTTAACACTAGCAAGCGGGTACTCTTTCTGCCCCCTTCTGATGCCTATGTCAGAAGCTTTCTCTATCTCCTTTATACTTTAATAAAACTTTATTACACACACACACACAAAAGAAAACCTTCTTCAGTGATCAATGCAAAGAAATAGAGGAAAACAATAGAAAGGGAAAGACTAGAGTTCTCTTCAAGAAAATTAGAGATACCAAGGGAATATTTCATGCAAAGATGGGCTCAATAAAGGACAGAAATGGTAGGGACCTGACAGAAGCAGAAGATATTAAGAAGAGGTGGCAAGAATACACAGAAGAATTGTACAAAAAAGATCTTCACAACCCAGATAATCACAATGGTATGATCACTCATCTAGAGTCAGACATCCTGGAATGTGAAGTCAAATAAGCCTTAAGAAGCATCACTAAGAGCAAAGCTAGTGGAGGTGATGGAATTCCAGTTGAGCTATTTCAAATCCTGAAAGATGATGCTGTGAAAGTGCTGCACTCAATATGCCAGCAGATTTGGAAAACTCAGCAGTGGCCACAGGACTGGAAAAGGTCAGTTTTCATTCCAATCCCAAAGAAAGGCAATGCCAAAGAATGCTCCAACTACTGCACAATTGCTCTCATCTCACATGCTAGTAAAGTAATGCTTAAAATTCTCCAAGCCAGGCTTCAGCAATTCTTGGACCGTGAACTTCCAGATGTTCAAGCTGGATTTAGAAAAGGCAGAGGAACCAGAGATCAAATTGCCAACATCCGTTGGATCATCGAAAAAGCAAGAAAGTTCCAGAAAAACATCTATTTCTGCTTTATTGCCTATGTCAAAGCCTTTGACTGTGTGGATCACAAGAAACTGTGGAAAATTCTGAAAGAGATGGGAATACCAGATCACCTGACCTGCTCTTGAGAAACCTTTATGCAGGTCAGGAAGCAACAGTTAGAACTGGACATGGAACAACAGACTGGTTCCAAATAGGAAATAGTATGTCAAAGCTGTATATTGTCACCCTGCTTATTTAACTTATATGCAGAGTACATCATGAGAAACGCTGGACTGGAGGAAGCACAAGCTGGAATCAAGATTTCTGGGAGAAATATCAATAACCTCAGATATACAGATGACACCACCCTTATGGCAGAAAGTGAAGAAGAACTAAAGGGCCTCTTGATGAAAGTGAAAGAGGAGAGTGAAAAAGTTGGCTTAAAGCTCAACATTCATAAAACGAAGATCATAGCATCTGGTCCCATCACTTCATGGGAAATAGATGGTGAAACAGTGGAAACAGTGGCTGACTTTATTTTTGGGGGCTCCAAAATCACTGCCGATGGTGACTGCAGCCATGAAATTAAAAAACGCTTACTCCTTGGAAGGAAAGTTATGACCAGCCTAGACAGCATATTAAAAGCAGAGATACTACTTTGTCAACAAAGGTCTGTCTAGTCAAGGCTATGGTTTTTCCAGTGGTCATGTATGGATGTGAGAGTTAGACTATAAAGAAAGCTGAGTGCCAAAGAATTGATCCTTTTGAACTGTGGTGCTGGAGAAGACTCCTGAGAGTCCCTTGGACTGCAAGGAGATCCAACCAATAGTCCATTCTAAAGGAGATCATTCCTAAGTGTTCATTGGTAGGACTGATTTTGAAGCTGCAACTCCAATAGTTTGGCCACCTGGTGTAAAGAGCTAATTCATTTGAAAACACCCTGATGCTGGGAAAGATTAAGGGCAGGAGAAGAAGAGATGACAGAGGATGAGATGGTTTGATGACATCATCAACTTAATGGACGTGGGTTTGGGTGGACTCCGGGAGTTGGTGATGGACAGGGAGGCCTGGCATGCTGCACTTCATGGGGTCACAAAGAGTCAGACACAACTGAGTGACTGAACTGAACTAAAAAAGGCCATTAGTTTTGTTAAACATTTCCTGGTTTGGCCAGCAGATGAGAGGAGGTGTGTTAATTTCTTCTTTCTGCAGACATTCACAGGTGGGCAGGATCAGATTGCCTCCCTGTGTGCTGAACAAAGGCACTTAAGTTTAACATTCAGGCAGAGGGGCAGGATTTCCTAAGGCAGGTCATTATGTATGATTGTACTAACAAATGCAACAAAAAGCAAAGGGTAAAGTCAAAGAAACAGAACCAACAAGGAGTCAGGTTTTTCTCTTCCCTGTTAGAAAAAGAGGAAGAAGAAAGAAGTGGGAGTGATTCTCTAACACTGAGAGGCAAATGGAGGACTATGTTCTTTACAAAGAACAAACCCATGACTGAGCCCTGGAAGGACCCCAGGGGAGATTCCCTCCAGATCCTTTTAAGGACTCCACAGTACAGTATTTAGAAAGATTCTGCCCTCATGAAGCAAGGGATCATGTGTAACTTGAGCAATGAGCTGTCATCATTCTTGGCTGTATACCAGAAGCCCTTCCTTCCTCAGGTGTAATAGAGACATCTATATTATGTGTAACTCTAAAGAGAGAGGAAGAATAGTCTCTGGAACTCACCATTAAATGTCTTAGGAGCGAAATTTAAATACAGTTAAACATTAACACATTTTTATGTGTGGTGGATGTAAATTTTTGCCACTTGTTTTAATTTTTTTCATTTAACAAAATATTTTTTGTTTTAGTAATGGCAACCCACTCCAGTACTCTTGCCTGGAAAATCCCATGGACAGAGGAGCTTAGTGGGCTACAGTCTATGGGGTTGCAAGGGTCAGACATGACTTAGCAACTAAACCACCACAAAACCCCCACATAGTACTCTATCCAGTATTCTGTGGTAACGTATATGTAAAACTGAATCACTTTGCTGTACACCTGAAACTAACACAATGTTGTAAATCAGCTATATTCCAATAAAACTGCAAAAAAAAAAAAAAAAAAGAAAAAAAGAGCGAGAGAGAAGCTAGAGAAAGATGTTTGGAAGTAGAAGTACCATGCGAGCTTCCCTGTGGCACAGCTGGGAAGCAACCCACCTACAATGTGGAAGACCTGGGTTCAATCCCTCAGTTGAGAAGATCCCCTAGAGAAGGGAAAGGATACCCACTCCAGTATTCTGGCCTGGAGCATTCCATGGGCAGTATAGTCCATGGGTTTGCAAAGAGTCGGACGTAGCTGAGTGACTTTCACTTCACGGCACTTCAGAAGTACCATGCATTCTATCTTGGATGTGTTAATTTAATGATCTTGTTAAACCACCAAATGGAGATTTTGTTCATTAGATAATTGAAAAAAAAAAGGATATTAGCACCAAGTATATAGATTTGAAAGTTATGTGTACCTAGATAATATTAAAAGCCATGGGATTGAATGAAATCACAGAGCTTTGCATCTTGACACAAGCAACTGTGCCAACTTTTTCCTTTGTTCATTGGATATTATTTCTTGTCATCAATAAAATCCCCAATGCTTTAAAAAATATTTTTTTGTTTTTATCAGGCCTTTTCTTTCTCAGTTCTAGGAGTATAGCCATGTAGGTGACTGATATGTTCTCTACTCTCATAGTCCTTGTCTTGGAAGACAATGTTCTATGGGTCTCTCACATCTCTGCACATACTGTGAGCAGAAAGACTGAGGGCCCTTTGTATGAGATTATCTTTTCAAAGATGTTTGTCTACTCAATGACCAAGGATATAGATAGTGTCTCCCTCTGGGGCGAGGGGCACATTTGTTTGCATTCTTAAAAGATAGAGGTAGTGATCTTTGAGAGACAGCAGTGGGCAGTAGTTTGAAGCAGTATCTTAGTTCCTTGCCCAGGAATTGAATCCAGGTAGTCTGGGTGAAAACCAAGAATTCTAGCTGGTAATCTACCAGGGGTTAGAGCCTAGAAGCAAAGCTGCCTTGGCTCTTGTCTCCGTTTGAAAACAAGAATTTTTCAAAGAGAAATTGTAAAACCAGGTTCATTATTAGAAGCACAGCACAATATGTGGGAGAGCACACAGAGAAGCAGTTTATTTATTTAAGACAGAAGCAAGGCACCCAAAGAAGGGTGCGTGTGTCCTCGAATGAGGGAGTGCCAGAGAGGTGATTTAAATCACTTACATGGGGCAGTTCTTTTAGGTCATTCCTTTCCTCTGGCAAATCATCTCACTTCTTTTCCCACATCTGAGAAAAGAAGGGGACCTGTCCCTGGGCCTGCCCAGATATGCATGTGCATCTTTTAACCAAGATGAATTCTAGTGCAGAAACCTCTGGGAGATTCATGGCACATATTAAGGGATAGCATTGCTTCCCTTTTTGACCCCCGAGGAGCCTTCCTGTGCACATTCAATCGGGGAGGTCTCCTTGACCTCAGGAGTGGTAGATATGGTTATCTTGTCTCTGTACCTCAGCAAAGCTGAGCTTCTGCCATTCAGTGTTTCCTTGAAGATTCAAGGGAACACACACTCCAATTCATGCCCCTTGGCAAACTCCAGCTGCTCAGCCCAAGGGCCTATTTGCCTTCTACCTCAGTCTGTCTCCCTTCAGCACTTAAGGGCAGGCATGCTGACTGTCCACTGTAATAATAAATGAAAAATGTCTCCCATGGAACAGAGGACAGATATGTTGCTATCCATAAAAGACTGGGTTTCCCTAAGCTCAGAGTTCCTTCCTGTAATAAAACCTCTGTGGGTTTTGTTAAGCATCCATTATGCCCAGCCCCATGGTACTGTTGTCCTGTGGCAGGTAACACCTGAAGATCTTTAGAATTCTTGGCATCTCAAGTTCTTCTGGGAGAGAAGAAATAAGTAAATATATTTTTTTTATTATTGCTCTCTCAATAACTTGCTTGAGCTCACACAGAAACTCTTAGGTGAGGCTATAGAATATTTTGTTACATCAGTGACTTAAAAATGACTTCTGCTCTGATATGTTCAAAAGTAACTTCTGTAATTATAAGGCACAATAAATATGTAACAATGGCTATTAAATTTTTGAATCCATTGTAAAATAATAAAGCTGTGCATTTAGTTAATTAAAAATATTAAATCTCATGAAATGAAATTATTAGCAATTGCACTATTCCATGGCTTTCTAGTAGCCAAAAATAAAACCTGTATCGTGATTGACACATGCTATATTTCAACCTAAATTTATATAAATTTAAGAGTGATATACATTGCTTAATATTATATTTATCTGTCTCCATATGCAACTGATGTGAATACTGTGATCCTTAGCATGTGACCTAGAACCACAGTCTGAAACAGGAAGGGAATCAAAAAGTAGCCACATAACACTGCTATGAAAAAAATATGTCTCTGTATGATAATGTACTGTGCTGAGTTTGTCTTAGGGAAAGGGTACATTAATTTGTATTATTATTGAAATAGATGCTTCGCTTCAAACCTCCGATTCTCAGCAGAAATATCTAACAACATATGAGAATTCTTAGCATATGCTTTTTTTTTTGAGGACATTGGGCAATATATATGAAAAATGGTTTCTCTGGTCCCTAAAATATCTTTGCTGTGAGAATGGGTATTTAGGGATATAGGTTTCACAACACCAGATCCCAAAGGACAGAAATGTCCATTTGCTCTTTACTGGGCTTCCCTGGTGGCTCAGATGGTAAAGAATATGCCTACAATGTATGAGACCCAGGTTTAGTCTCTGGTTCGGGAAGAACCCCTAGAAAAGGGAACGGCTACCTACTCTGTTCTTTATTACATATATATTTTTTTCTGTTTGTGATATCTGAGAGCCTTAAAGAGGACCCTGAACAGGGACCCTGTGCACCATTGTAAGGACAGAGGTATACCATGCAAAGTTAATTAAATATAAGATCTTTCTGGAACCTAGTAAAGCTTTTGACATTATAATCCTTTCAAGAGCTACTTAAAAATTTTTTTAAAAAACAAATGCTTCTCCTTCCCCTGCAAAAAAAAAAAAAAAGAAACAAATACGAAAAACAAAACCAACACACATGCAGTGATAATTAACTTCTGATTTCAAGTATGTTAGATTCCCTTAAAAAAAAAAACAAAAAACACACACACACACTTGGGACAGCGGCATCCAACAGGCAGAGACGGAACCCACTGAGAGGCAACAGATGGACCTGCCAAACACGTGTTGTTCAGAGTTGTGTCACCTTTGGCAGATCCAGAGTTTCAGGACAAGTAAGAGAATCAGGTTGGAAAGAAAAATGCATATAGTAGCATCAGCTAGGTAATGAGAAATGGCTACAGTATGATCTGAGTCGGTTACTAGGAATGCAAATACAAGATTCTTCCCTGTATATGTCAAACACAGGCAATCTACCCAGGATGTATTAACCATTCCTGCCATGACCTGGAGTGTTATTAGCTTTCTAGAAGGTATTCCAGTGGAGAAGGATGTGACTTGTGAGACTCAAAATCTAGTTATGCAAATTAAACTGATCACTTTCAGTGTGATTTCCAGAACCTCAGAGGAAGGGCCTTCCTCTTCATTTCCAGCTCGGTTGTTGCAATTCTCATTAAGATTGTCTTTATTTTGTTTTATTTATTTTTATTATTTTATTTTATTTTTTAACTTTACAATATTGTATTGGTTTTGCCATATATCAACATGAACCCGCCACAGGTATACACGTGTTCCCCATCCTGAACCCTCCTCCCTCCTCCCTCCCCGTACCATCCCTCTGGGTCGTCCCAGTGCACCAGCCCCAAGCATCCAATATTGTGCATCAAACCTGGACTGGCGACTTGTTTCATATATGATATTATAAAAAAAAATATTGTCTTTAAAAGATAGCTTTCAAAATATAAACCATGTATCGAATGTATAAAACATTGTCAATACAAGCCTTTAATGCCAGAGTGCTATGAAAGGAGTTTTTGCTTTTGTTCTACAAAATATGTGAAGGCCTAGAATGAGGAAGTAACTAGGTATTCATCTAACATAACTCAGATGGAGGGTGGATAGGATGTGTTGGAGAGTGGGGAGGTCAGAAAAAACTCAGGGTGTGCCAGGCCAGCATGTCACTTAAAAGGAGGTGATACTCGTTTCTCTTGCCTAAATAGGAAAGTTAAACTTTGTTAGAAGCAAGAGTGGATTAGTCTAACATAAGTTGCCTCTGTTTCTCCTGTTTGTCTATTTACATTTACAAATTAAATTTACAAATTTCTGTTAATTTGATTTACAAAAAGAATTTGTGATTAGAAGTTAAATATTTTAAAAGTGAAAAAAGTGAATGTGTTAGTTGCTCAGTCATGTCCAGCTCTTTGTGACCTCATGGACTGTAGCCCGCCAGGCTTCTCTGTCCATGGAATTCTCTAGGCAAGAATACTGGAGTGGGTAGCCATTCCTTTCTCTGAGGATCTTCCCGACCCAGGGATTGAACCCAGGTCTCCTGCATTGTAGGCAGATTCTCTACTATCTGAACCACTTATTTACATTTACAAATTGAATTTACAAATTTCTCTTACTTTGATTTACAAAAAGAATTTGTGATTAGGAGTTGAATATTCTAAAAATTTGAGTTAAATATCTTCTACTTGTCTTAATTGTAAACATAAGGAAAAAAAATTCCTTTTTTTGTAAAAATTAATGGTTACCATGAGATACTTTAGAGGATTGCTTTGTTCTCACATATCAGCTTCATTAAATGAAACATCCTTATCATTTATTCTTCTTTATACTTATACCTGTTTCACAGAAAGCATTCCTGCATCCCCCTTTCACTGTTACTAATGTACCTTTTTTCAGAAAGATATCTATTTATCTATCAATATTTATATAGTTTTATATATTTATCTATATATATTCCCTGAGAGAAGGGAGATCTTTCTCCTTAACTAATCTGGAGGATCTCAGAGTGTGGTCCCAAGACCTGCAGTATCATCATCATCTGGGAACTTGTTAGGAATGCAGTTTCTCCACCCCACCTCAGACTGCTGAGTCAGACATTCTGGGATGGGGCCCAGCGATAATTGTTTTGACTAAGACTTCCAAGCGGTTTTGATCCACAGGTCTAGTTTAACTCCTCTGGTTCTGATTTCAGGTGACCTCAGCCTGCAGTGGCTTGAAGCAGGGTTTTGATTCTCAATCAGAGGTATTGAGGTCAGGCTGCAACAGTGAGAGCACGGAACCCTGATCACTAGACCACCAGGACCAGTGGCCAAGTAGCCCGTCAACTGTGTGTGGAAATGAGTTTCCACATAGAGACGGAAAGTAGTGAAACAAATAGAGTGTTTATTGGGAGGAAAAAGAGTACAGTATGTGTGGATAGATACACAGGAGGACTCAGAGTTGCTCCTCATGCTAGTTCACATCATTTTTATTGGGCATTTCTTCCAGGTTTTCTTTGACCTGTCGTCTTACTCTGCCTGGTTCTGAGTCTGTATCTGGTTTATCTCAGGGTCCTCCCGTTTGCACATGTGCATCTCTTAGCTAGGATGGATTCCAGGGAAGAGACCTATGAATAGGTTGACATCACTTATTATGAAGTAATGCTCCCATTTTGACCTCCAAGGAGCCTTTCTGCACATGTGAAGAAAGGAAGGTCTCCTTGACTTTGAGAATGAGGAATATGTGGTCTTTTGTCTGGGTAGGGCCCAGCCTCCTCCATTATCCTGCTTTTATGGAGTTTCTGATAATTATGAAGCTTCTGTCCACAGGGGAGAAAATGTTCAGCCTGGGTCCCATCTGTCCCCTGCCTCAAAAGAAAAATGTACTAATCCCCTGGTCTTCAGCTGCTGCTGCTGCTAAGTCACTTTAGTTGTGTCCAACTCTGTGCGATACCATAGATGGCAGCCCATCAGGCTCCCCGCTCCCTGGGATTCTCCAGGCAAGAACACTGGAGTGGGTTGCCATTTCCTTCTCCAATGCATGAAAGTGAAAAGTGAAAGTGAAGTTGCTCAGTCGTGTCCGACTCTTAGCGACCCCATGGACTGCAGCCTACCAGGCTCCTCTGTGCATGGGATTTTCCAGGCAAGAGTTCTGGAGTGGGATGCCATTGCCTTCTCCAGCTGGTCTTCAGAATCCTACTCTAATGTTTTTTATATTGAGCTTCATGTCAAGAACATAACTGTTAGTGTCCTGGGGGTCCTGGACTTTTAAAAACTCAGTATTCCAAATCTATCAAAACTTCCTAATATTATGTTTAGTGCCAGTTGCAGCTTATCAGTAACCACTATTGTGGTTGGACTTGCCTTTGTGCTTTTCTACTGTAATGGCAAGATGCCCTTCAGCAATAACCAGCAGGTAGCTTTTAAAAAATAAAAGAGTTATTTCTTATCTAAAATTACAGAGCACACCTAAAGCCACATAGCAGGGTTGAGGTAGAGAGAGTTTTGACTAAAAAAACATTCACAACCTAAAAGTTTAGAGTTGTGTGTATTCAGTGGGAATTTTTAAGACGTTAAGCCCAGGAGACAGCATCTCAGGTAACCCTGAGAAAACCGTCCCAAGAAGGTGATAGTTGGGGGCAGACGGGTTATATAGAAGTTTTGCAACAGAGGACAGGTAGCTGAAATATCAAAAGGTTATTGTTAAATAAGGAAGACCAGATATCTCAAGTTAGGGGCTTTAGTGCTTCTGTTTTAGCTCAGATGGTAAAGAATCTGCCTGCAGTGCAGGAGACCCAGGTTCGATCCCTGGATTTGGAAGATCCCATGGAGAAGGGAATAGCAACCCACTCCAGTATTCTTGCCTAGAGAATTTCAAAGACAGACCATGGGGTAGCAAAGAATCAGCACTGAGCAACTGACACACACACACACACACACAAACACACGCAAATACATATACATGGGACGATGCAAGAGTCTGGGCACATTGAAATTATCCCTTTGGTATGCACCTCAGCCATCTGGGGCCACAATCCTATGTTTTTCATATCCTGAGTTTCCTCAGGGCTCATCAGCTTGCCATGAGCTATGGCAGCAATCTCTGATGACTGTGACTTTCTCTGTTTACCCATATGGCAAGTGATATTCCATTTATCAGAGAGAGCTCATCAGTCTGGAGTTCTGCTTTTATTAGGGTCAAGGGTGGGGACCTAGGAATTTGAGGGCTTAGTCTGTTGTTCAGTTGCTAAGTTGTGTCCAGCTCTTTGTGAACCCATGGACTGCAGCATGCCAGGCCTCCCTGTCCTTTACTATCTCTCGGAGTTTCCTCAAACTCATGTCCATTGAGTTGGTGATGCCATCCAACCATCTCATCCTCTGTCACCCACTTTTCCTCCTACCCTCCATCTTTCCCAGCATCAGGGTCTTTTCCATTGAGTTGACTCTGTACTGGTAAATTTTAAACATTTGAATGAGAAGTTAAAGCATGGGAAGAGAAAAAAGCCAAGTAGCTCATAGGGCCAGTTATTGAAATCAACCAGAATCTTTAAAATAAAGGAGGCTCAGTTGGGGGAGGTGGCCTGCCTCTCTGTCTAGTCCCTGCCTGGTCACAGGTTTATTTGAGACAGGCTTCTTTGAAGTGGATGCCTCTTTGAAACGGATGGCTCAGCAATCAAAGCTTAAATCAGGCACTTGCATTACAAAAAAGGAAAAAAAAATTCTGTCAGGTCTACACAGTATTGTACAACAGGACATTTTTTTTTTCCTGATTTTAATCAGTTAGATTAAAATAGAGTGGTTTTTTTTTTTTTTCTGAAAATTAAAATCTTTTTAACACAAAATTCAGAATAGGAGATGAAGCACTGGGGTGAAACAGGTGCTAGTAAAAATCAAGTCATTTATATAACATGGGAGCCTTTTTAATGAAACTAAAATTGTGCTTAAAAGAATAGCAAGATAATGTGAGGCATCAAGAAATTATGATATGACCAAGCTGAGATTTCAAAGGGGACTCAGAAGAACTCAGTCTCACTAATTGAAAGGAGGAGATAGATATTGAATGCCTAAAAATGAGAGTAAATTTGAAAACACTGATATGAATTCCTGGAAGACAGGGATTTTCAATAACATTTTGAGGATATCATCATAAAGCACATTTTTCCCAGGACAGTGGTATCATTTATTTTCACTCCCAGAAAACATGAAAACTAGAGGACTCGGGGTTTCAGTGAACCTCTGAATTTCCCAAGTATTAAGGGAAAAGTTAGCAGAAGAACATTAAAAACAAGTCATCCCAAGCTAGAGGGCTTGGGATGGGGTGGGGGATGGAGGAAGGTTCAAGAGGGAGGAGACATATGTATTCTTGTGGCTGATTGATGTTTATGTATGGCAGAAACCAACACAACATTGTAAAGCAATTATCCTTCAATTAAAAATAAAATTGTAAAAAAAAAAAAAAGTCTTCTCATGTATTCTCAAAGTAAACTGGATGAATGTCAGTTATGAAGTTCATTTTCATTTTTTTTTTGCGGGGGTTCCCTCTGGAAAGCCACTGTCCATATTTTGCAGTCTAGCCATTTGAGATTAGAGGAAGTTCTAGGCAGGTCCTGCTTGTGATTTTGGAGAAATTAAACCACTGTTTGGGTCTCTGGTTTCAGGTAAAATCTCTGTGTAATTTCAGATATTATTTCAAACCCTGCCAGCCCTCATTTCCCCTTTTCTGATGTACTTGCATGTATTTGTAGGTGCTTACATATACTCACATGTATATAAGTGCTGTGTACATGTGTATCTAAATGTGTACATCCTTTAATCTTGTCTCTGCTTAGGCTTCCTGCAGTATTGAGCCTCCATAGGCTTGCCTCCATAAAGCAGATTGAAAAGGGACCTTCTTGTATTTGGAGTTTGAGATTAGCAGATGCAAACTAGTATATATAGAATGGATGAACAACAAAGTCTTACTGTATAACACAGGGAACTATATTCAGTATCCTGTGATGATACATAATGGAATAGAATATGAAAATTTATATATATGAGTCACTTTGCTATATAGCAGAAATTAATACAATATTGTAAAGCAACTATACTTCAATAATGGTGTGCTGCAGTCCATGGGGTCACAAAGAGTCAGACATGACTGAGCGGCTGAACTGAACTGATACTTCAATAAGATTAAAAATGTATGTATAGCTGTTGAACTAATAAAAAATGGGACCTTCATGGCACAATTTGAGTTTTTCCCCTCCAAAAGCTTTCCTTGTCATTCTGTTCAGAAAGGCAACCTATGTTGTACAACCTGTGAAGAATGCTACAGAAATGTAAAGTTCCCACTGTTTTACTGTATATAACAAGGACTTGGAGGTATTAGTTGGGCTGATATATCTTTGGAACAAATAATGAAACTTAGGAGAGAGAGCGAGAGAACTATTACTGTAGCTTTTACATTTTTTATTCAAATTGTTTAGCATCATTGAACTGAAAGGAGCCTCAAATTTGCAGTCTTAATGTCACATTAGCATATTCTTTTCATTTTATAAACTATATTTAATTTATTTTTCCACAGGGTTATGATAGTGATCATTACAAAAACATACTTTTTTCATCTGTCATAAAGACAGCAACATCTTAGACACAGATGCACGTCAATAGTCATGGTCATAACAGTCTATGGAATGATATGATAATGCCAGTTTTTCTTAGGAGGGAAGATTTCAAGGATGTTCAAGTTTCAAAGGAGAAACAGTCCCATGTTTCAGGCCAAAAGACTGATACCATTTCCCAAATGTTAAACAGGATTGTTTCTTATAGGATTTCACATTCATATGTGGATTAGACATAATAGATTAAATTTATGTGTCTAATCTAATTTATAGAGTAAATTTATCTGAAATGTTCAGATAAATTTCAGATTTTGCCGAATGTCATTACTTTGTCAAGTAAAATGCAAGAGAGAAACTGTGTGATGATTAGAATCCATATTTGGAAAGAAAATGTGTTTTTATAACAAGGGATTTTAAAGTACCTTAGAAAGTTAGAAAATTGTAAGATTTTCTCAGAAAATTGAGTGTTGAATTATGAACGAAAAGGTAGCTGTGCTCTCAGGCTCACTCTGCGCCTCTCTTATGCTAAACACTGAGGATAAAATGGCCCCTTCTCTGTTGGAGCTTACTGAATCAGCCAAAACCTTTTCCAGTGACTACCCTAAGTCCTGAAACTTTGGCTCTAATTTCTTTTCTAAACTCCAGGCAATCTCCTATTGCATTCAGATGTAGACTGAAAAAAAAAAAAAAAACGCACAAAATTATAGTTGTGAACTTTGGGGCAAAATGAGGACTATAGCCCAGGAGACAGCATTTCAGGTAACTCTGAGAAACTGCAAGTAGTTTAGGGGGAAGGTCAGTGTTACGTAAAACTTTAGTGAAGTGGGGTACTCACACAAATTTTTGCAAAAGCCTGCTGCTAGTAAAAAGGAGCAGATGTCACCATTAATGATTTTAGTGCTTTCCTAGATATTAGGAGATACAAGAATCGGGCTCATAAAATCAGCTTCTGAAAATGCCTAACCATCTAAAGACCTGTTCTGCCAGTTTTTCCCTGAGCACAGAGTGCCTCATTCCTGCTCTCCACCCTGAGCTCCTTTCAGTGGGTGTTGAAAGTCAGCAGCCTTAGCAACTCATGAGTTAATCCTTGTAGAAGTAGATGGTGAGTGTCAATTTGTAGTTGGCACAGATATATGTCTCTCACTTGGATTCAGTTCTGATTCTCTTTCTGGGTGAAAATTGACTCCCTCGTTGATTCTCATGTGTAACTGGTTTTACTGCTACTTGTCAAGATTCTTCACAATACAGCTCCAATATTGAAAAATAAAGGAGATGCCAAAATGAGTCAGTTTGGATAGTCTTGACAGCATCTTCTCTCTTAATGGAGGATTGACTGGTGCCTTGGGGAGTTTAGAGGAGCCAGCCAGCAGGCGCCCAAAACAGATCACTTTAACCTGCAGAAAAACAAAACAGCCAAGAAGGATAGCAAGAAAGGAGGAACCCCAGTTCTAGGGAGGTGTGTTGCTGGGAGTCCACTAAGAGCTTACTGAAGTTTTGTTGAGTAATCTGTACATTTCTGATAAGTTTCCTGCTGAAACCAAATTGTGGTGGGGCACATGATCGTTTAAGAGACTTAGCAAGTGATAGCTAGTTATTATTTAGGTACAGTGTGATACTATTGATTGTTTGCATTTGGTTAGAAAGGCTCAGATCATTTAGAAATGATATAAAGGGGTTCTGGCAATGGGTTTAAAAGAGCTGGTCCTTGAAATCCTGAAATATATTCAGTTATTGCTTCTAGATTAATATATCAGGGAAGCTATAAAGATATTTTAATCCAGAAATGCCTGACACCCAGGTTTGTGCTTTTTGTCATTACCTCTGTCAAGCAGAGATAATAGTTAACAGTTTATTTGCTAATTAAAGGCTCTTTAGAAAAGCTGGACAGGGTTTGAGAATTGTTTCTCAACTGTTTAATTTATTATAGAGGGTGAATTATTTTAAACAAGATGAGAGAATGCACAGAAATCCCCTGTGCCCACTACATGTGCCTTAACTCTTGTGGATTAATCAGCTTCCCAACTCCTGTAATAACAGCATCTGGCTCAGTTGCATCTTCCTTCTCTTGCTTTCTTCCCTGGGGCATTTCTCTGTCACAGATTTTCAGAACTCTGGGGAGAAGCCATCTAGACACTGAGTCATGTATAAATTTGAGTTTCAGGTCATTGAACCTCCTCCAGATCAAGGCACTGGAGCCAATACGTAAGAGCCTCTTTTTCTCTGCCTTGAGCAGACATTGATAAAGTCCATTTTACATGCCTCTGCAAAGATGCCCAGGGTTCTCAAGTTCCAAACCCCTGTAGTAGGAATCAACTTGAAAATATTTCATTGGAATTTTTTTCCCTTTTTCTCTGTTTCTCTTTCTGTAATTATTTACTTTTCCTTTTAGAGGAATTTCTTCCCAAAATAATCAACACAAGCTCTTTCTTAAGAATTTACTTTGCAAGAACTCAGGCTAAGACACTTGGTACTAGAAATAGCCCTTGAAAGCAAACCTTCAGGATGAGATTCTGAAATGATATGGAAAAGGTAACTCACTGGTGTATTAGGTAGGGGAGGGATACTCCTAGGCATTTGGAAACATCATATTTGCTTTTATTGTCTCATAGTTTCATCCAGTGGTTCAGAGACTCATTCTGTGCTAATTTTCTTGGGTTTTGTGTACAAAATTTGGATGAATATTCAAAGTAGGGGTGGAACCCTCAAGTTAATTCTCTGACCTGTAGAAATATAAGCCAGTACCGTAGGAAAGAATAAGAAACCTCTGATCCCTCCTCTCTGGAAAAGATACATCAGAATTAATACTGCATCCCAAGAGGAACAATTAGTGCCTACTGCAAACATCAAAAGTATGCAGGATTTGTGATTCTCCTGTATGCTTAGTTGCTCAGTCATGTCCGACTCATTGCAACCCCATGGGCTGTAGCCTACCAGGCTCCACTAACCATAGGATTTCCCAGGCAAGAATATTGGAGTGGGTTGTTATTTAGTCACTCAGTCATGTCCAACTCTTTGCAACCCCATGGACTGCAGCATGCCAGGCTTCCATGTCTTTCACCATCTCCTGGTGTTTCCTCAAACTCATGGCCATTGAGTCAGTGATGCCATCCAACCATCTTGTCTTCTGTCATCCCCTTCTCTTCCTGCCTTCAATCTTTCCCAGCATCAGGGTCTTTTCCAATGACTTGGGTCTTTGCAACAGATGGCCAAAGTATTGGAGTTTCAGCTTCATTATCAGTCCTTCCAATGAATATTTGGTGTTGATTTCCTTTAAATATTAGAGTGGGTAACCATTCCCTTCTCCAGGGAGTCTTCCTGACCCAGGGATAGAACCCACATCTCCTGCATTGCAGGTAGATTCTTTACTGTCTAAGCCACTAGGGAAGCCCATGTTACCATTTATTTCATCTGTATCACTCCCTGAAACAACCAGAAGAATCATGACAAATCTCTCACTCAGACCAAGTAACCCGCCAGATTGAATAGTGCCATGAATTGTGTGATGGGTAAGGAAACTCTGGGGGTTCACTAATAAGCTCCAAGTAAAGAACTGCAGTTCAGAGCCCTGTGGTTCTCATGTACACCAGTGCCTTCTGCAGCTTGGAATTTACCTAGGCCAAGAGGAGAAGATTGCCACAGAAGAGCAAAAACAGAGAGAGAAGGAAATGAGATGCAGTAGTAGGGGCTGAAGCACTGAAAGCATGCAGTCGGATAGAACACCCCTGAAGGTTACAGAATTAAATTTCTATCACTGAGTTGTTATATTTAATAATAGATTATAATGAGCTACTCTACCCACTCCAGTATTCTTGCCTGGAAAATGCCATGGACAGAGAAGCCTGACACAGTACAGTCCATGGGTCACAAAGAGTCAGACACAACTGAATGACAAGCACATGCGCACTCTATTCAAAGGGCTTTGATTTGTACCTGGCACCAAAAAGGTGATCAACAAATAATAGTTATTATGCTTATCATTAATGATGAATGAGATTGAGTGTCTTTCATAGAAAATGATAATAAATATTGTTAACGAGTTCTGTTCTAAATGATCACCTTCAGCAGCAGGGCTATAGTAAGTAGTTGAGAGATATATTTCAGATTCCCTAAGGGAATTTTCTTTCCAGGCACAAAGGGTTAATGTCTTAAAGCTAACTTATGGTAACACAAGTCATATTCTCACATAAACTAGCCCTTCCTCTATGTACAAAATAGAGCCATAGGTATTAATTACTTCTGGAAAATGTTGATGCTGTTAAATGGTAATGTCAGATAATTGAGTGATTTTAGTCCATTATGCCAAATTTTATGTTTGCAGGGTTTGTAATTTTTTTTCTGCGACCCTGTTGACTTCATTCTTGGGCTAAGTAGCATCGAGGGATCTTAGTGAACTGAGCTCCTTCTGACCCACACCATTCTGGTTATGCAGCTGGATTATGGGTCTTTACTACCCTAAACGGAGAAGGCAATGGCAACCCACTCCAGTACTCTTGCCTGGAAAATCCCATGGATGGAGGAGCCTGGTAGGCTGCAGTCTATGGGGTCACTAAGAGTCGGGCATGACTGAGCGACTTCACTTTCACTTTTCACTTTCATGCATTGGAGAAGGAAATGGCAACCCACTCCAGTATTCTTGCCTGGAGAATCCCAGGGACAGAGGAGCCTAGTGGGCTGCCGTCTATGGGGTCGCACAGAGTCAGACACGACTGAAGCGACTTAGCAGCAGTAGCAGCAGCAACTACCCTAAAAAAGTCTCTGATGAAAATGATAAGAAAGACTATCATTATAGGAGTAGTTGGGGATATGAAATAAGGCAAAGAGACTCAAATGGTGGCAGGAAAGACACACTTGGAAGACCAATTATTTGGTAAAATGGTAAAATGTCTTGGTTACATGTCTTTCCATGTATTATGTTTATGCCTTGTCATTTCTGGTGACAGAAAATGCTTTTAAAATTACTTTTGAATGTATAATCTTTTCTCTTTCTGTTCTTAATGTGCAAGAACAGGAAAAGCAGAATTATGTTGTAATACACGAAATAAGATGAAATGACATAATGGCTTTGAAACATTTTAAAAAGTAAAAAGCTGTGTAAAAGCAAGTTCAGTATAAATTTAATATTACATGTAATATAATGATATAAATGCATGCTTATTGGTAATAGTGTTATTAGATTGGTATTTGTTTAGACTATTTATCAAGGAAATTTTTACGTTACATATTGTTAACATTGTTTTCAAAGATTTACATCTCCATTGAATGTTTTGCCCTCACAGGAGAATGATTTTATATGCTTTTTCATTAATGCTCTATTTTTTGCACTTCTA
Source organism: Bos grunniens (assembly GCF_055505025.1). Classification (NCBI taxonomy): domain Eukaryota; kingdom Metazoa; phylum Chordata; class Mammalia; order Artiodactyla; family Bovidae; genus Bos; species Bos grunniens. The sequence goes on from NC_141175.1 coordinate 52,018,679, forward strand.
AAAAAACAGAGTGCTTGATAAATGCCCTAAACCATGACACATCCTCTTAGAATTCAGTTAGTCTGGCTAGAGAAAACATCAGATTGATTATAAGCCCGTGTCTAAGTTTTATTATAGTTTGTATGCAAGAGAAAGTGCTAGTACACTAATTAAAGAGCCATTCTTGGTAGGGATATTTCATAAATGAAGAAAATGATTAGATAATTGTTACCCTGATGCACATAAAAAAAAGAAAGTCTGGATAAATACTACTAGACCCATGACTAAAGGGCAACTGACCATATGGTAGTTGAGTCACTGGTTTTCCAAGCCAAATTTTAAACCCATTATAGTTCATCAGAAAGGTATTTCAAAAATTTTTCAGAAATGTTTATGTCTTTCCAAAGGAGGTTAAAAATTGCAATCTTAATCATGTTCCTAGATATGGAATTTTTTTCTTTTACATACCTAATTATTTCAGTGTGTTCATTCTTCTTTTATCATATAGTGACTAATCACTCCTTACATAAACTATATTGGTAAATTGCCAATTTTTTTAATCCTAGAAAAGAATATTAATTTTTTAACATGTGCTGAACTGCTAGGAAAAACAAAATCTACCTGATGAAGAAAAACATTAGTTGATTTTTTTTAATTAATTTATTTTTTATTGAAGGATAATTACTTTACAGAATTTTGCAGTTTTCTGTCAAACATCAACATATATCAGCCATAGATATACATATATCCTCTCGCTTTTGAAACTCCCTCCCATCTGCCTCCCAATCCCATCCCTCTAGGTTGATACACAGCCCCTGTTTGAGTTTCCTGAGCCATACAGCAAATTCCCATTGGCTAAATATTTTACATATGGTAATGTAAGTTTCCACATTACTCTTTCCATACATCTCACCCTCTCCTCCCCTCTCCCCATTTCCATAAGTCTATTCTCTATATCTGTTTCTCCATTGTTGCCCTGTAAATAAATTATTCAGTACCATTTGTCTAGATTCCATATAATTGTGTTAGAATACAGTATTTATCTTTCTCTTTCTAATTTACTTCACTCTGTATAATAGGTTCTAGGTTCATCCACCTCATTAGAACTGACTCAAATGTATTCATTTTTATGGCTGAGTAATATTCCATTGTGTATATATACCACAACTTCTTTATCCACTCATCTGTTGATGGCCTTTAGGTGGCTTCCTTGTTCTAGCTATTGTAAATAGTGCTGCAGTGAACAATGGGATACATGTGTCTCTTTCAGTTTTAGTTTCCTCAGGGTATGTGCCTAGGAGTGGAATTGCTGTGCCATATGGTGGTTTTATACCTAGTTTTTTAAGGAATCTCCATACCTTCTTCCATAGTGGTTGTATCAATTTACATTCCCACTAACAGGGCAAGAGTGTTTCCTTTTCTCTACACTCTTGCCAGCATTTATTGTTTGTAGACTTTTTGGTGAGGGCTATTCTGGCTGGTGTGAGGTGATATATCATTGTAGTTATGATTTGCAGTTCTCTAAACATCTATTTCTGCTTTATTGACTATGCCAAAGCCTTTGACTGTGTGGATCACAAGAAACTGTGGGAAATTCTGAAAGATTAATGTGCATTATTTTCCAAACTTATTTCAGCTGGAAAGTGTTGTTTTAATTATTACTATGTTTTTTTTTGCTTTTGTAGAGGATTTATCATTCTCCACAGATATTTGTGTGATTAAGTTAGTCTAACACCCTGACATGACCTAGCAGTCACCAGGCCCAGAAGGAATCTTTCAAATTACTATTAAAATGGATTTGGAATACAAAACAGGCAAAAAGCCATTGTCTTTGGACTGAATATATAATATATTATCTGTCACATATATTTATTAATATTTTCAAATATATATATATATAGTGTTAAACTAAAAACATAAATTTATTTCTAAGTATTAATAAATTTAGAGCATCTTTGTCACTAAAAAATAAAAGGATCAGTGATACAGGGTTATTGTTACCATCTTTCTAAATTCCATATATATGTGTTAGTATACTGTATTGGTGTTTTTCTTTCTGGCTCGCCAGTCCAGGTTCGATGTAGGATACTGGATGCTTGGGGCTGGTGCACTGGGACGACCCAGAGGGAGGGTATGGGGAGGGAGGAGGGAGGAGGGTTCAGGATGGGGAGCACGGGTATACCTGTGGCGGATTCATTTTGATGTTTGGCAAAACTAATACAATATTGTAAAGTTTAAAAATAAAATAAAATTAAAAAAAGAAAAAAAAAGGATCAGTGATAATGCTTTTGACTATGCTATTTGGAAGACTTTTACAAATTCTGCCAGCTGAGTGTTAATAATGGGCTTTTCTGGTGGCCCAGATGGTAAAGAGTCTGCCTGTAACGGAGGAGAGCCTGGGTTCAATCCCTGGTTTGGAAAGATCTCCTGGAAAAGGGAATGGCTACCCACTCTAGGATCCTTGCCTGGAGAATTCCATGGACAGAGGAGCCTGGTGGGCTACCGTCCATGAGCTTGCCAAGAGTCAGTCCATGGGGTTGCAAAGAGTGGGGGTCACAGAGTCAGACACGACTGAGTGACTTTCATTTTTTTTCAGTGTCTTTAGTGTGTTTAACTAAATCAGAGTATTAAGAGTGATGAGTACATTGAAAGTGTCATGAAACAAGTCAAACAGCACAGACTTGTTAAAGTATCTGGCCAGTATGGGTCTTGATCACTATGAAGCTCAAGAGGATTCCCTAGGCAGGGATAAAATCTTTTCGTAAAGGACTTTAGCCATGGAAAAGCAGTAGCCTGTCTGCAGGGAAGGTTTCAGTTCAGTGTGAAAACATACAGACCATGACTAAAACATATTTATACACATGACATGGAGAAAATTGTATGAAACCCATTTGCCATACTGGGCCATTGTGTGCATGCATGCATGGAAAGTCACTTCAATCATGTCCAACTCTTTGCACCCCTATGGACTGTAGTCTACCAGATTCCACTGTCTATGGGTTTCTCCAGGCAAAAATACTGGAGTGGTTTGCCATGCCCTCCCCTAGGGGATCTTCCCGACCCAGGTATTGAACCCATGTCTCTTACATCTCCTGCATTGATGGGTGGGTTCTTTACCATTAGTGCCACCTGGGAAGCCCATCTGGTCCATTAGGCTGTTTAAAATAACTGGGAGCACTACAAAGAGGCTTCCTTGGGTAATACCTGGGATAAATGGGACAAGTGAAGTAGGCATATTTTCAACCTTGTTAATGTTTTCCCACCAATGTTGATTTATGGATATCATCATTTTATCAGGAGACCCATAGTTTAATACAGGTACAATGGTGAGTGGAAACTTTAGAGTCTCCAGTAGGACCAGGGCTTCCCTAATAGCTCAGTTGGTAAAGAATCCACCTGCAATGCAGGCAATCCGGGTTTGAATCCTGGGTTTGAAAGATCCACTGGAGAAGGGATAGGCTACCCACTCCAGTATTGTTGGACTTCCCTTGTGGCTCAGCTGGTAAAGAATCCGCCCGCAATGCGGGAGACCTGGGTTCAATCCCTGGGTTGGGAAGATTCCCTGGAAAAGGGAAAGGCTACCCACTCCAGTATTCTGGCCTGGAGAATTCCATGGACTGTATAGTCCATGGGGTCACAAAGAGTCTGACACAGCTGAGTGCCTTTTGCTTTCAGTAGAACCAGGTTGTCATTTGGTCAAAACCAGAACTTCTTTTACAATCTACTTTTTAATTTACTGAGACCAGTTTTTGGATTCCTCTGGCCAGTTTTAAAGTTATCTTTTGGGGAAATATTCCTTTTGAATTTTGGCTGCCTTTGTTCCCTTTAAAGGCAGCATTTCCTTGTGGAAATAACATCAAGGTGATTTCCCTTAGTTTCCAGAGAGTCAAGTTTAGAATGCCCTAGAATTTTAAAGTGGCAGGTAATTCCTGAATATAAGGATCATTCTTAGTTTTATTTCTGTTGGACGTAAGGAAGCCATGTTGCTTCCACAACATTCCAAAATCATGAGCTACTCTGAAAGGATATCTACTGTCAGAATAAATATTGATAGTTTGGGCCTTGCTGAAGTGCAAGTCTGGGGCTTCCGAGGTGGTGATAGTGGTGAAGAACTTGTCTGTCAATGCAGGAGACATGAGTTTGATCCCTGGGTCAGGAAGGATCTTTGGAGGAGGGCGTGGCAACCCACTCCAGTGTTGTTTGGAAAATCCCATGGACAGAGAAACCAGGCGGGTTACAGTCCACATACTCGCAAAGAGTTGGACATGACCGAAGCAACTTAGCATACACACAAAGTACATGCCTAGGTAAGAGCATATAATTCCACCTGTTTGGCTGAATGGCCATAGGTCAAGATTCTGCCTCAACAACATTAAAAGAATATTCAGTAGCATACCAAGCATAGTATTTGCCATTGTCGCCTCTCAAATAAGAACCATGAAATATCAACATTACCAGAGGAATTTCCTGTAGATCATGAAGAGGAGTCAAAAAGTGATCCTTCAGTGTTAAGGCGGTAGTAAGAAAATTTGTCAGACTGGACGGGAGAAGGGAAACAGGGTTAAAGTTATTACAGTGTAAGTGTTATGTAGGGAGAGGTTAACAAAAGGTCTTCCTGGGAAGTGAGATGGCTGACTGAGAAATGTTGAGTGAGGTGAAAATTCATGAGAACTTCTTCTGTATGGGGTATAAAGAATGTTTAAAGTGGATGCTACAACAATTTTCTTGGTGAAATTAATCAAATGGGCAGTGGCTCTAATGGCTCAGTGACAAGGAGGCATCTTTGTGTGGCAGAGTCAGCCGCTACCTGTAATATCCTATGGATTGCTAGTTATCGCTGTATTTTGGGCTGAGTACTTCAAGGGCATTCCCTTCTTTTTCACATACAAAATGAAAGAGAGTCTGACAGTTGGTATGCCCAAGGGCAATTGTGTGCATCAGACTCTTCTTGAAGGCTTTGATAGCTATGTTGTCTTGTTCTTCCCATAAAATTAGGGTTTTTATTGTTTAGTAAAACAATACAAATTAGAGATTTGACCATAAAATAGCAATTTGAAATCCTGTTTCAGCAATAACCAAGTAGAAATAAAGAAAACCTCATAGTTAGTGCTCAGTTTTGGGTTTTAGAAAGTCATGAAATCCATGTGGATCAAGGTGTAGAGCTTGTTCTGATATCAGATACCACAAATATTGAACCTGGATGTCACACTTTATTTCTCATAAAGGCTAAAAACTTTATCAAGTGGATTCTGTCTTCCTGTGAGGAGGCTTAGGAAAGAGAGCAAAAATCAAAGTATCCACAGATTGCAATAGTGTAGACCCTCAAGGGAACTTTATAGCATCTGGATCAGCCTTCAGGATTTACAAGAAATAAGTACTCTCAGTAAACCCTGAGACATTATTGTCCCTGTAAATGAAGGCAAAAAGGCATTGGCTAGCTTCATCGGTTGCAACACTGAAGAATGCACTGCATACATCAGTTGCGGTGAAGAACTTAACTTCTGATGGAAATGATGTTAGTAAGTAGGAGTGCTATGAGCAATAGGGTGTTGAGGGATGATGGTGGTGTTTACTGCTTGGAGATTCTAGACAAACCTCCAGTCTTTTTGGAGATTTTATGCAAACTTATCCCTATTTTCTCACCAGCAAAATAGGGATAATGCAGTGGATAGTACAAGGGATAATGAGGTCTTGAGCTCAGCTTTCTTTTACAGGGTTTGTGTCTTGAAGGGCTTCTTTACTAATAGGATATTGCTTAATTCTGGAAACAGGTTTTGAGGGATCTACTTGAATCTAGATGGGAAAGGCACCGGTAATTTTACCAATGTCTGTTGGTGATAGTGCCTGTAAGGAAAGTGCTAGTGGATTCTGTAGGAATAAATGATTCATGTTTCTTGAGTTGGCTGTCTGATACAAAACATATAAAAAATGTCAGGGGATCATTTTTTCACTTCGTTGGTTACTTTGATGACTAATGTCAAATTCTAGAATTGTTTCTTTTGAGAGAAAGAATTTCTGGCATGATACATTTTTGTGCCCATTAATTGTTTTTTAATTGGAGGATAATTGCTTTACAATATTGTGTTGGTTTCTGCCATAGATCAGTATAAATCAGCCACCCATATATGTGTGTGCCCTCCCTCATGAATCCTCCTCCCATTTACCACCCCATCTCACCCTTACAGGTTGTCACAGAGCACTGGGTTGAGCTCCCTGTGTCACACAGCAAATTCCCACATGTTATCTATTTTACATATGGTAATATATATATTATATATATATAATATATATATATACACATATGTTTGCATACTGGGAATCCTCTTGCACTGTTGGTAGGACTGTAAATTGATCCAGCCACTATGAAGAACAGTATGGAGATTCCTTAAAAGACTAGCAACACAACTAGCAAAAGATCCAACAATCCCACTACTGGGCATATACCCTGAGAAAACTGTAATTAAATGAGACACATGTACCCTAATGTTTGTGGCGCACATTTTGCAATTTGGTGTGATACTTTTTAAAAATAATTTTTTTGGAGTTGCTTTGCAGTGTTGTTAGTTTCTACTCTATATCAAAGTGAATCAGCTATACATGTACATATATCCCCTCTTTTTTGAATTCCCTTCCCATTTAAGTCACCACAGAACACTGTGTACAGTTCCCTGTGCTATACTATAGGTTCTTATCAGTTATCTAATACATAGTATCAATAGTGTATATATGTCAATAGTGTGTATATATATATATATATATATATATACTATAGGTTCTTATCAGTTATCTTACACATAGTATCAATAGTGTATATATGTCAATAGTGTATATATATATATATATATATATATATATATACTATAGGTTCTTATCAGTTATCTTATACATAGGATCAATAGTGTATATATGTCAATAGTGTGTGTATATATATATATATATATATATACTATAGGTTCTTATCAGTTATCTTATACATAGGATCAATAGTGTATATATGTCAATAGTGTGTGTATATATATATATATATACTATAGGTTCTTATCAGTTATCTTATACATAGGATCAATAGTGTATATATGTCAATAGTGTGTATATATATATATATATACTATAGGTTCTTATCAGTTATTTTATACATAGTATCAATAGTGTATGTGTGTCAATAGTGTGTGTATATATATATATATATACTATAGGTTCTTATCAGTTATCTTATACATAGGATCAATAGTGTATATATGTCAATAGTGTATATATATATATATATATATACTATAGGTTCTTATCAGTTATCTTATACATAGGATCAATAGTGTATATATGTCAATAGTGTGTGTGTATATATATATATATATATATATATATATATTATAGGTTCTTATCAGTTATCTTATACATAGGATCAATAGTGTATATATGTCAATAGTGTGTGTATATATATATATATATATTATAGGTTCTTATCAGTTATCTTATACATAGGATCAATAGTGTATATATGTCAATAGTGTGTGTATATATATATATATATATACTATAGGTTCTTATCAGTTATTTTATACATAGGATCAATAGTGTATGTATGTCAATAGTGTGTGTATATATATATATATATACTATAGGTTCTTATCAGTTATCTTATACATAGGATCAATAGTGTATATATGTCAATAGTGTGTGTGTATATATATATATATATATATATATACACTATAGGTTCTTATCAGTTATCTTATACATAGGATCAATAGTGTATATATGTCAATAGTGTGTGTATATATATATATATATACTATAGGTTCTTATCAGTTATCTTATACATAGTATCAATAGTGTATATATGTCAATAGTGTGTGTGTATATATATATATATTTTTATATATATACTATAGGTTCTTATCAGTTATCTTATACATAGTATCAATAGTGTATATATGTCAATAGTGTGTGTATATATATATATATATATATATACTATAGGTTCTTATCAGTTATTTTATACATAGTATCAGTAGTGTATGTATGTCAATAGTGTGTGTATATATATATATATATATACTATAGGTTCTTATCAGTTATTTTATACATAGTATCAATAGTGTATATATGTCAATAGTGTGTGTGTATATATATATATATATATATATACTATAGGTTCTTATCAGTTATTTTATACATAGTATCAATAGTGTATGTATGTCAATAGTGTGTGTGTATATATATATATATATATATATACTATAGGTTCTTATCAGTTATCTTATACATAGGATCAATAGTGTATATATGTCAATAGTGTGTGTGTGTATATATATATATATATATATATATATATATATATATATATATATACTATAGGTTCTTATCAGTTATTTTATACATAGTATCAATAGTGTATGTATGTCAATAGTGTGTATATATATATATATATATATACTATAGGTTCTTATCAGTTATCTTATACATAGGATCAATAGTGTATATATGTCAATAGTGTGTATATATATATATATATATATATACTATAGGTTCTTATCAGTTATCTTATACATAGGATCAATAGTGTATATATGTCAATAGTGTGTGTGTGTATATATATATATATATATATATATATATATATACTATAGGTTCTTATCAATTATCTTATACATAGGATCAATAGTGTATATATGTCAATAGTGTGTGTATATATATATATATATACTATAGGTTCTTATCAGTTATCTTATACATAGGATCAATAGTGTATATTTGTCAATAGTGTGTGTATATATATATATATATATATATACTATAGGTTCTTATCAGTTATCTTATACATAGGATCAATAGTGTATATA